>NC_136391.1:0-2783500 GCF_965140285.1 Lepidochelys kempii
GAGGCTTTCCTGTCGCAAACCAACAGACAGCCTACTGCCCGCCCCCTGCAGGCTAGCAGCCAATCAGACACTCACTCAGGCTCTCACACTGCCCTCCCAGCAAACACACGCTCGGATTCTTCCTCAGCAAGCAAACAAACCCAGACTCGGACACTTACTAGTCCCAGCAAACTCCTGCTGTGAGCTGCTCTGCTGTCCCCTCTGCTCAGCTGGTTCTCCGCCGCTCAGCTGGTTCGCGAAGTTCTGGCTATTTTTAAACAGCCAGGCTTCCCTGTCGCAAACCAACAGACACCCTACTGCCCGCCCCCTGCAGGCTAGCAGCCAATCAGACACTCACTCAGGCTCTCACACTGCCCCCCCAGCAAACACACGCTCGGATACTACCTCAGCAAGCAAACAAACACAGACTCGGATACTTACCAGTCCCAGGCAAACTCCTGCTGTGTGCTGCTCTGCTGTCCCCGCTGCTCAGCTGGTTCTCCGCCGCTCAGCTGGTTCGCGAAGCTCTGGCTATTTTTAAACAGCCAGGCTTCCCTGTCCCAAACCAACAAACACCCTACTGCCCGCCCCCTGCAGGCTAGCAGCCAATCAGACACTCACTCAGGCTCTCACACTGCCCCCCCAGCAAACACACGCTCGGATACTACCTCAGCAAGCAAACATACCCAGACTCGGATACTTACCAGACCCAGGCAAACTCCTGCTGTGAGCTGCTCTGCTGTCCCCGCTGCTCAGCTGGGTCTCCGCCGCTCAGCTGGTTCATGAAGCTCTGGCTATTTTTAAACAGCCAGGCTTCCCTGTCGCAAACCAAAAGACACCCTACTGCCCGCCCCCTGCAGGCTAGCAGCCAATCAGACACTCACTCAGGCTCTCACACTGCCCCCCCAGCAAACACACGCTCGGATACTACCTCAGCAAGCAAACAAACACAGACTCGGATACTTACCAGTCCCAGGCAAACTCCTGCTGTGTGCTGCTCTGCTGTCCCCGCTGCTCAGCTGGTTCTCCGCCGCTCAGCTGGTACGCGAAGCTCTGGCTATTTTTAAACAGCCAGGCTTCCCTGTCGCAAACAAATAGACAGCCTACTGCCCGCCCCCTGCAGGCTAGCAGCCAATCAGACACTCACTCAGGCTCTCACACTGCCCCCCCAGCAAACACACGCTCAGATTCTTCCTCAGCAAGCAAACAAACACAGACTCGGATACTTACCAGTCCCAGGAAAACTCCTGCTGTGTGCTGCTCTGCTGTCCCCGCTGCTCAGCTGGTTCTCCGCCGCTCAGCTGGTACGCGAAGCTCTGGCTATTTTTAAACAGCCAGGCTTCCCTGTCGCAAACAAATAGACAGCCTACTGCCCGCCCCCTGCAGGCTAGCAGCCAATCAGACACTCACTCAGGCTCTCACACTGCCCCCCCAGCAAACACACGCTCGGATACTTCCTCAGCAAGCAAACAAACACAGACTCGGATACTTACCAGTCCCAGGCAAACTCCCGCTGTGAGCTGCTCTGCTGTCCACGCTGCTCAGCTGGTTCTCCGCCGCTCAGCTGGTACGCGAAGCTCTGGCTATTTTTAAACAGCCAGGCTTCCCTGTCGCAAACCAACAGACACTCTACTGCCCGCCCCCTGCAGGCTAGCAGCCAATCAGAAACTCACTCAGTCTCTCACACTGCCCCCCCAGCAAACACACGCTCGGATACTTCCTCAGCAAGCAAACAAACACAGACTCGGATACTTACCAGTGCCAGGCAAACTCCTGCTGTGTGCTGCTCTGCTGTCCCCGCTGCTCAGCTGGTTCTCCGCCGCTCAGCTGGTACGCGAAGCTCTGGCTATTTTTAAACAGCCAGGCTTCCCTGTCGCAAACCAACAGACACCCTACTGCCCGCCCCCTGCAGGCTAGCAGCCAATCAGACACTCACTCAGGCTCTCACACTACCCCCCCAGCAAACACACACTCGGATTCTTCCTCAGCAAGCAAACAAACACAGACTCGGATACTTACCAGTCCCAGGCAAAGTCCTGCTGTGAGCTGCTCTGCTGTCCCCGCTGCTCAGCTGGTTCTCCGCCGCTCAGCTGGTTCGCGAAGCTCTGGCTATTTTTAAACAGCCAGGCTTTCCTGTCGCAAACCAACAGACAGCCTACTGCCCGCCTCCTGCAGGCTAGCAGCCAATCAGACACTCACTCAGGCTCTCACACTGCCCCCCCAGCAAACACACGCTCGGATTCTTCCTCAGCAAGCAAACAAACACAGACTCGGATACTTACCAGTCCCAGGGAAACTCCTGCTGTGAGCTGCTCTGCTGTCCCCACTGCTCAGCTGGTTCTCCGCCGCTCAGCTGGTTCATGAAGCTCTGGCTATTTTTAAACAGCCAGGCTTCCCTGTCGCAAACCAAAAGACACCCTACTGCCCGCCCCCTGCAGTCTAGCAGCCAATCAGACACTCACTCAGGCTCTCACACTGCCCCCCCAGCAAACACACGCTCGGATACTACCTCAGCAAGCAAACAAACACAGACTCGGATACTTACCAGTCCCAGGCAAACTCCTGCTGTGTGCTGCTCTGCTGTCCCCGCTGCTCAGCTGGTTCTCCGCCGCTCAGCTGGTACGCGAAGCTCTGGCTATTTTTAAACAGCCAGGCTTCCCTGTCGCAAACAAATAGACAGCCTACTGCCCGCCCCCTGCAGGCTAGCAGCCAATCAGACACTCACTCAGGCTCTCACACTGCCCCCCCAGCAAACACACGCTCGGATACTTCCTCAGCAAGCAAACACACACAGACTCGGATACTTACCAGTCCCAGGCAAACTCCTGCTGTGTGCTGCTCTGCTGTCCCCGCTGCTCAGCTGGTTCTCCGCCGCTCAGCTTGTTCGCGAAGCTCTGGCTATTTTTAAACAGCCAGGCTTCCCTGTCGCAAACCAACAGACACTCTACTGCCCGCCCCCTGCAGGCTAGCAGCCAATCAGACACTCACTCAGGCTCTCACACTGCCCCCCCAGCAAACACACGCTCGGATACTTCCTCAGCAAGCAAACAAACCCAGACTCGGACACTTACTAGTCCCAGCAATCTCCTGCTGTGAGCTGCTCTGCTGTCCCCTCTGCTGAGCTGGTTCTCCGCCGCTCAGCTGGTTCGCGAAGTTCTGGCTATTTTTAAACAGCCAGGCTTCCCTGTCGCAAACCAACAGACACCCTACTGCCCGCCCCCTGCAGGCTAGCAGCCAATCAGACACTCACTCAGGCTCTCACACTGCCCCCCCAGCAAACACACGCTCGGATACTTCCTCAGCAAGCAAACAAACCCAGACTCGGATACTTACCAGACCCAGGCAAACTCCTGCTGTGAGCTGCTCTGCTGTCCCCGCTGCTCAGCTGGTTCTCCGCCGCTCAGCTGGTTCGCGAAGCTCTGGCTATTTTTAAGCAGCCAGGCTTCCCTGTCGCAAACCAACAGACATGCTACTGCCCGCCCCCTGCAGGCTAGCAGCCAATCAGACACTCACTCAGGCTCTCACACTGCCCCCCAGCAAACACACGCTCGGATTCTTCCTCAGCAAGCGAACAAACACAGACTCGGATACTTACCAGTCCCAGGGAAACTCCTGCTGTGAGCTGCTCTGCTGTCCCCACCGCTCAGCTGGTTCTCCGCCGCTCAGCTGGTTCATGAAGCTCTGGCTATTTTTAAACAGCCAGGCTTCCCTGTCGCAAACCAACAGACACCCTACTGCCCGCCCCCTGCAGGCTAGCAGCCAATCAGACACTCACTCAGGCTCTCACACTACCCCCCCAGCAAACACACGCTCGGATACTACCTCAGCAAGCCAAGAAACACAGACTCGGATACTTACCAGTCCCAGGCAAACTCCTGCTGTGTGCTGCTCTGCTGTCCCCGCTGCTCAGCTGGTTCTCCGCCGCTCAGCTGGTACGCGAAGCTCTGGCTATTTTTAAACAGCCAGGCTTCCCTGTCGCAAACCAACAGACACCCTACTGCCCGCCCCCTGCAGGCTAGCAGCCAATCAGACACTCACTCAGGCTCTCACACTGCCCCCCCAGCAAACACACGCTCGGATTCTTCCTCAGCAAGCAAACAAACACAGACTCGGATACTTACCAGTCCCAGGGAAACTCCTGCTGTGAGCTGCTCTGCTGTCCCCACCGCTCAGCTGGTTCTCCGCCGCTCAGCTGGTTCATGAAGCTCTGGCTATTTTTAAACAGCCAGGCTTCCCTGTCGCAAACCAAAAGACACCCTACTGCCCGCCCCCTGCAGGCTAGCAGCCAGACACTCACTCAGGCTCTCACACTGCCCCCCCAGCAAACACACGCTCGGATACTACCTCAGCAAACAAACCCAGACTCGGACACTTACTAGTCCCAGCAAACTCCTGCTGTGAGCTGCTCTGCTGTCCCCGCTGCTCAGCTGGTTCTCCGCCGCTCAGCTGGTACGCGAAGCTCTGGCTATTTTCAAACAGCCAGGCTTCCCTGTCGCAAACAAATAGACAGCCTACTGCCCGCCCCCTGCAGGCTAGCAGCCAATCAGACACTCACTCAGGCTCTCACACTGCCCCCCCAGCAAACACACGCTCGGATACTTCCTCAGCAAGCAAACAAACACAGACTCGGATACTTACCAGTCCCAGGAAAACTCCTGCTGTGTGCTGCTCTGCTGTCCCCGCTGCTCAGCTGGTTCTCCGCCGCTCAGCTTGTTCGCGAAGCTCTGGCTATTTTTAAACAGCCAGGCTTCCCTGTCGCAAACCAACAGACACGCTACTGCCCGCCCCCTGCAGGCTAGCAGCCAATCAGACACTCACTCAGGCTCTCACACTGCCCCCCCAGCAAACACACGCTCAGATTCTTCCTCAGCAAGCAAACAAACACAGACTCGGACACTTACTAGTCCCAGCAAACTCCTGCTGTGAGCTGCTCTGCTGTCCCCTCTGCTCAGCTGGTTCTCCGCCGCTCAGCTGGTTCGCGAAGTTCTGGCTATTTTTAAACAGCCAGGCTTCCCTGTCGCAAACCAACAGACACCCTACTGCCCGCCCCCTGCAGGCTAGCAGCCAATCAGACACTCACTCAGGCTCTCACACTGCCCCCCCAGCAAACACACGCTCGGATACTTCCTCAGCAAGCAAACAAACCCAGACTCGGATACTTACCAGAACCAGGCAAACTCCTGCTGTGAGCTGCTCTGCTGTCCCCGCTGCTCAGCTGGTTCTCCGCCGCTCAGCTGGTTCGCGAAGCTCTGGCTATTTTTAAACAGCCAGGCTTCCCTGTCGCAAACCAACAGACACCCTACTGCCCGCCCCCTGCAGGCTAGCAGCCAATCAGACACTCACTCAGGCTCTCACACTGCCGCCCAGCAAACACACGCTCGGATTCTTCCTCAGCAAGCAAACAAACACAGACTCGGATACTTACCAGTCCCAGGCAAACTCCTGCTGTGTGCTGCTCTGCTGTCCCCGCTGCTCAGCTGGTTCTCCGCCGCTCAGCTGGTACGCGAAGCTCTGGCTATTTTTAAACAGCCAGGCTTCCCTGTCGCAAACAAATAGACAGCCTACTGCCCGCCCCCTGCAGGCTAGCAGCCAATCAGACACTCACTCAGGCTCTCACACTGCCCCCCAGCAAACACACGCTCAGATTCTTCCTCAGCAAGCAAACAAACCCAGACTCGGACACTTACTAGTCCCAGCAAACTCCTGCTGTGAGCTGCTCTGCTGTCCCCTCTGCTCAGCTGGTTCTCCGCCGCTCAGCTGGTTCGCGAAGTTCTGGCTATTTTTAAACAGCCAGGCTTCCCTGTCGCAAACCAACAGACACCCTACTGCCCGCCCCCTGCAGGCTAGCAGCCAATCAGACACTCACTCAGGCTCTCACACTGCCCCCCCAGCAAACACACGCTCGGATACTTCCTCAGCAAGCAAACAAACCCAGACTCGGATACTTACCAGTCCCAGGCAAACTGCTGCTGTGTGCTGCTCTGCTGTCCCCGCTGCTCAGCTGGTTCTCCGCCGCTCAGCTGGTACGCGAAGCTCTGGCTATTTTTAAACAGCCAGGCTTCCCTGTCGCAAACCAACAGACACCCTACTGCCCGCCCCCTGCAGGCTAGCAGCCAATCAGACACTCACTCAGGCTCTCACACTGCCCCCCCAGCAAACACACGCTCGGATTCTTCCTCAGCAAGCAAACGAACACAGACTCGGATACTTACCAGTGCCAGGCAAACTCCTGCTGTGTGCTGCTCTGCTGTCCCCGCTGCTCAGCTGGTTCGCGAAGCTCTGGCTATTTTTAAACAGCCAGGCTTCCCTGTCGCAAACCAACAGACACCCTACTGCCCGCCCCCTGCAGGCTAGCAGCCAATCAGACACTCACTCAGGCTCTCACACTGCCCCCCCAGCAAACACACGCTCGCATACTACCTCAGCAAGCCAACAAACACAGACTCGGATACTTACCAGTCCCAGGCAAACTCCTGCTGTGTGCTGCTCTGCTGTCCCCGCTACTCAGCTGGTTCTCCGCCGCTCAGCTGGTTCGCGAAGCTCTGGCTATTTTTAAACAGCCAGGCTTCCCTGTCACAAACCAACAGACACGCTACTGCCCGCCCCCTGCAGGCTAGCAGCCAATCAGACACTCACTCAGGCTGTCACACTGCCGCCCAGCAAACACACGCTCGGATTCTTCCTCAGCAAGCAAACAAACACAGACTCGGATACTTACCAGTCCCAGGCAAACTCCTGCTGTGAGCTGCTCTGCTGTCCCCGCTGCTCAGCTGGTTCTCCGCCGCTCAGCTGGTTCGCGAAGCTCTGGCTATTTTTAAACAGCCAGGCTTCCCTGTCCCAAACCAACAAACACCCTACTGCCCGCCCCCTGCAGGCTAGCAGCCAATCAGACACTCACTCAGGCTCTCACACTGCCCCCCCAGCAAACACACGCTCGGATACTTCCTCAGCAAGCAAACATACCCAGACTCGGATACTTACCAGACCCAGGCAAACTCCTGCTGTGAGCTGCTCTGCTGTCCCCGCTGCTCAGCTGGGTCTCCGCCGCTCAGCTGGTACGCGAAGCTCTGGCTATTTTTAAACAGCCAGGCTTCCCTGTCGCAAACCAACAGACACCCTACTGCCCGCCCCCTGCAGGCTAGCAGCCAATCAGACACTCACTCAGGCTCTCACACTGCCCTCCCAGCAAACACACGCTCGGATTCTTCCTCAGCAAGCAAACAAACCCAGACTCGGACACTTACTAGTCCCAGCAAACTCCTGCTGTGAGCTGCTCTGCTGTCCCCTCTGCTCAGCTGGTTCTCCGCCGCTCAGCTGGTACGCGAAGCTCTGGCTATTTTTAAACAGCCAGGCTTCCCTGTCGCAAACCAACAGACACCCTACTGCCCGCCCCCTGCAGGCTAGCAGCCAATCAGACACTCACTCAGGCTCTCACACTACCCCCCCAGCAAACACACGCTCGGATACTACCTCAGCAAGCCAACAAACACAGACTCGGATACTTACCAGTCCCAGGCAAACTCCTGCTGTGTGCTGCTCTGCTGTCCCCGCTGCTCAGCTGGTTCTCCGTCGCTCAGCTGGTTCGCGAAGCTCTGGCTATTTTTAAACAGCCAGGCTTTCCTGTCGCAAACCAACAGACAGCCTACTGCCCGCCCCCTGCAGGCTAGCAGCCAATCAGACACTCACTCAGGCTCTCACACTGCCCTCCCAGCAAACACACGCTCGGATTCTTCCTCAGCAAGCAAACAAACACAGACTCGGATACTTACCAGTCCCAGGGAAACTCCTGCTGTGAGCTGCTCTGCTGTCCCCACCGCTCAGCTGGTTCTCCGCCGCTCAGCTGGTTCAAGAAGCTCTGGCTATTTTTAAACAGCCAGGCTTCCCTGTCGCAAACCAAAAGACACCCTACTGCCCGCCCCCTGCAGGCTAGCAGCCAATCAGACACTCACTCAGGCTCTCACACTGCCCCCCCAGCAAACACACGCTCGGATACTACCTCAGCAAGCAAACAAACACAGACTCGGATACTTACCAGTCCCAGGCAAACTCCTGCTGTGTGCTGCTCTGCTGTCCCCGCTGCTCAGCTGGTTCTCCGCCGCTCAGCTGGTACGCGAAGCTCTGGCTATTTTTAAACAGCCAGGCTTCCCTGTCGCAAACAAATAGACAGCCTACTGCCCGCCCCCTGCAGGCTAGCAGCCAATCAGACACTCACTCAGGCTCTCACACTGCCCCCCCAGCAAACACACGCTCGGATTCTTCCTCAGCAAGCAAACAAACACAGACTCGGATACTTACCAGTCCCAGGAAAACTCCTGCTGTGTGCTGCTCTGCTGTCCACGCTGCTCAGCTGGTTCTCCGCCGCTCAGCTGGTACGCGAAGCTCTGGCTATTTTTAAACAGCCAGGCTTCCCTGTCGCAAACAAATAGACACTCTACTGCCCGCCCCCTGCAGGCTAGCAGCCAATCAGAAACTCACTCAGTCTCTCACACTGCCCCCCCAGCAAACACACGCTCGGATACTTCCTCAGCAAGCAAACAAACACAGACTCGGATACTTACCAGTGCCAGGCAAACTCCTGCTGTGTGCTGCTCTGCTGTCCCCGCTGCTCAGCTGGTTCTCCGCCGCTCAGCTGGTACGCGAAGCTCTGGCTATTTTTAAACAGCCAGGCTTCCCTGTCGCAAACCAACAGACACCCTACTGCCCGCCCCCTGCAGGCTAGCAGCCAATCAGACACTCACTCAGGCTCTCACACTACCCCCCCAGCAAACACACACTCGGATTCTTCCTCAGCAAGCAAACAAACACAGACTCGGATACTTACCAGTCCCAGGCAAAGTCCTGCTGTGAGCTGCTCTGCTGTCCCCGCTGCTCAGCTGGTTCTCCGCCGCTCAGCTGGTTCGCGAAGCTCTGGCTATTTTTAAACAGCCAGGCTTTCCTGTCGCAAACCAACAGACAGCCTACTGCCCGCCCCCTGCAGGCTAGCAGCCAATCAGACACTCACTCAGGCTCTCACACTGCCCCCCCAGCAAACACACGCTCGGATTCTTCCTCAGCAAGCAAACAAACACAGACTCGGATACTTACCAGTCCTTTGCAAACTCCTGCTGTGAGCTGCTCTGCTGTCCCCACCGCTCAGCTGGTTCTCCGCCGCTCAGCTGGTTCATGAAGCTCTGGCTATTTTTAAACAGCCAGGCTTCCCTGTCGCAAACCAAAAGACACCCTACTGCCCGCCCCCTGCAGGCTAGCAGCCAATCAGACACTCACTCAGGCTCTCACACTGCCCCCCCAGCAAACACACGCTCGGATACTACCTCAGCAAGCAAACAAACACAGACTCGGATACTTACCAGTCCCAGGCAAACTCCTGCTGTGTGCTGCTCTGCTGTCCCCGCTGCTCAGCTGGTTCTCCGCCGCTCAGCTGGTACGCGAAGCTCTGGCTATTTTTAAACAGCCAGGCTTCCCTGTCGCAAACAAATAGACAGCCTACTGCCCGCCCCCTGCAGGCTAGCAGCCAATCAGACACTCACTCAGGCTCTCACACTGCCCCCCCAGCAAACACACGCTCGGATACTTCCTCAGCAAGCAAACAAACACAGACTCGGATACTTACCAGTCCCAGGCAAACTCCTGCTGTGTGCTGCTCTGCTGTCCCCGCTGCTCAGCTGGTTCTCCGCCGCTCAGCTTGTTCGCGAAGCTCTGGCTATTTTTAAACAGCCAGGCTTCCCTGTCGCAAACCAACAGACACTCTACTGCCCGCCCCCTGCAGGCTAGCAGCCAATCAGACACTCACTCAGGCTCTCACACTGCCCCCCCAGCAAACACACGCTCAGATTCTTCCTCAGCAAGCAAACAAACCCAGACTCGGACACTTACTAGTCCCAGCAAACTCCTGCTGTGAGCTGCTCTGCTGTCCCCTCTGCTCAGCTGGTTCTCCGCCGCTCAGCTGGTTCGCGAAGTTCTGGCTATTTTTAAACAGCCAGGCTTCCCTGTCGCAAACCAACAGACACCCTACTGCCCGCCCCCTGCAGGCTAGCAGCCAATCAGACACTCACTCAGGCTCTCACACTGCCCCCCCAGCAAACACACGCTCGGATACTTCCTCAGCAAGCAAACAAACCCAGACTCGGATACTTACCAGACCCAGGCAAACTCCTGCTGTGAGCTGCTCTGCTGTCCCCGCTGCTCAGCTGGTTCTCCGCCGCTCAGCTGGTTCGCGAAGCTCTGGCTATTTTTAAGCAGCCAGGCTTCCCTGTCGCAAACCAACAGACATGCTACTGCCCGCCCCCTGCAGGCTAGCAGCCAATCAGACACTCACTCAGGCTCTCACACTGCCCCCCAGCAAACACACGCTCGGATTCTTCCTCAGCAAGCAAACAAACACAGACTCGGATACTTACCAGTCCCAGGGAAACTCCTGCTGTGAGCTGCTCTGCTGTCCCCACCGCTCAGCTGGTTCTCCGCCGCTCAGCTGGTTCATGAAGCTCTGGCTATTTTTAAACAGCCAGGCTTCCCTGTCGCAAACCAACAGACACTCTACTGCCCGCCCCCTGCAGGCTAGCAGCCAATCAGAAACTCACTCAGTCTCTCACACTGCCCCCCCAGCAAACACACGCTCGGATACTTCCTCAGCAAGCAAACAAACACAGACTCGGATACTTACCAGTGCCAGGCAAACTCCTGCTGTGTGCTGCTCTGCTGTCCCCGCTGCTCAGCTGGTTCTCCGCCGCTCAGCTGGTACGCGAAGCTCTGGCTATTTTTAAACAGCCAGGCTTCCCTGTCGCAAACCAACAGACACCCTACTGCCCGCCCCCTGCAGGCTAGCAGCCAATCAGACACTCACTCAGGCTCTCACACTACCCCCCCAGCAAACACACGCTCGGATACTACCTCAGCAAGCCAACAAACACAGACTCGGATACTTACCAGTCCCAGGCAAACTCCTGCTGTGTGCTGCTCTGCTGTCCCCGCTGCTCAGCTGGTTCTCCGCCGCTCAGCTGGTACGCGAAGCTCTGGCTATTTTTAAACAGCCAGGCTTCCCTGTCGCAAACCAACAGAAACCCTACAGCCCGCCCCCTGCAGGCTAGCAGCCAATCAGACACTCACTCAGGCTCTCACACTGCCCTCCCAGCAAACACACGCTCGGATTCTTCCTCAGCAAGCAAACAAACCCAGACTCGGACACTTACTAGTCCCAGCAAACTCCTGCTGTGAGCTGCTCTGCTGTCCCCTCTGCTCAGCTGGTTCTCCGCCGCTCAGCTGGTTCGCGAAGTTCTGGCTATTTTTAAACAGCCAGGCTTCCCTGTCGCAAACCAACAGACACCCTACTGCCCGCCCCCTGCAGGCTAGCAGCCAATCAGACACTCACTCAGGCTCTCACACTGCCCCCCCAGCAAACACACGCTCGGATACTACCTCAGCAAGCAAACAAACACAGACTCGGATACTTACCAGTCCCAGGCAAACTCCTGCTGTGTGCTGCTCTGCTGTCCCCGCTGCTCAGCTGGTTCTCCGCCGCTCAGCTGGTTCGCGAAGCTCTGGCTATTTTTAAACAGCCAGGCTTCCCTGTCCCAAACCAACAAACACCCTACTGCCCGCCCCCTGCAGGCTAGCAGCCAATCAGACACTCACTCAGGCTCTCACACTGCCCCCCCAGCAAACACACGCTCGGATTCTTCCTCAGCAAGCAAACAAACACAGACTCGGATACTTACCAGTCCCAGGAAAACTCCAGCTGTGTGCTGCTCTGCTGTCCCCGCTGCTCAGCTGGTTCTCCGCCGCTCAGCTGGTACGCGAAGCTCTGGCTATTTTTAAACAGCCAGGCTTCCCTGTCGCAAACAAATAGACAGCCTACTGCCCGCCCCCTGCAGGCTAGCAGCCAATCAGACACTCACTCAGGCTCTCACACTGCCCCCCCAGCAAACACACGCTCGGATACTTCCTCAGCAAGCAAACAAACACAGACTCGGATACTTACCAGTCCCAGGCAAACTCCCGCTGTGAGCTGCTCTGCTGTCCACGCTGCTCAGCTGGTTCTCCGCCGCTCAGCTGGTACGCGAAGCTCTGGCTATTTTTAAACAGCCAGGCTTCCCTGTCGCAAACCAACAGACACTCTACTGCCCGCCCCCTGCAGGCTAGCAGCCAATCAGAAACTCACTCAGTCTCTCACACTGCCCCCCCAGCAAACACACGCTCGGATACTTCCTCAGCAAGCAAACAAACACAGACTCGGATACTTACCAGTGCCAGGCAAACTCCTGCTGTGTGCTGCTCTGCTGTCCCCGCTGCTCAGCTGGTTCTCCGCCGCTCAGCTGGTACGCGAAGCTCTGGCTATTTTTAAACAGCCAGGCTTCCCTGTCGCAAACCAACAGACACCCTACTGCCCGCCCCCTGCAGGCTAGCAGCCAATCAGACACTCACTCAGGCTCTCACACTACCCCCCCAGCAAACACACACTCGGATTCTTCCTCAGCAAGCAAACAAACACAGACTCGGATACTTACCAGTCCCAGGCAAAGTCCTGCTGTGAGCTGCTCTGCTGTCCCCGCTGCTCAGCTGGTTCTCCGCCGCTCAGCTGGTTCGCGAAGCTCTGCCTATTTTTAAACAGCCAGGCTTTCCTGTCGCAAACCAACAGACAGCCTACTGCCCGCCTCCTGCAGGCTAGCAGCCAATCAGACACTCACTCAGGCTCTCACACTGCCCCCCCAGCAAACACACGCTCGGATTCTTCCTCAGCAAGCAAACAAACACAGACTCGGATACTTACCAGTCCCAGGGAAACTCCTGCTGTGAGCTGCTCTGCTGTCCCCACTGCTCAGCTGGTTCTCCGCCGCTCAGCTGGTTCATGAAGCTCTGGCTATTTTTAAACAGCCAGGCTTCCCTGTCGCAAACCAAAAGACACCCTACTGCCCGCCCCCTGCAGGCTAGCAGCCAATCAGACACTCACTCAGGCTCTCACACTGCCCCCCCAGCAAACACACGCTCGGATACTACCTCAGCAAGCAAACAAACACAGACTCGGATACTTACCAGTCCCAGGCAAACTCCTGCTGTGTGCTGCTCTGCTGTCCCCGCTGCTCAGCTGGTTCTCCGCCGCTCAGCTGGTACGCGAAGCTCTGGCTATTTTTAAACAGCCAGCCTTCCCTGTCGCAAACCAACAGACACGCTACTGCCCGTCCCCTGCAGGCTAGCAGCCAATCAGACACTCACTCAGGCTCTCACACTGCCGCCCAGCAAACACACACTCGGATTCTTCCTCAGCAAGCAAACAAACACAGACTCGGATACTTACCAGTGCCAGGCAAAGTCCTGCTGTGAGCTGCTCTGCTGTCCCCGCTGCTCAGCTGGTTCTCCGCCGCTCAGCTGGTTCGCGAAGCTCTGGCTATTTTTAAACAGCCAGGCTTCCCTGTCGCAAACCAACAGACACGCTACTGACCGCCCCCTGCAGGCTAGCAGCCAATCAGACACTCACTCAGGCTCTCACACTGCCCCCCCAGCAAACACACGCTCAGATTCTTCCTCAGCAAGCAAACAAACCCAGACTCGGACACTTACTAGTCCCAGCAAACTCCTGCTGTGAGCTGCTCTGCTGTCCCCTCTGCTCAGCTGGTTCTCCGCCGCTCAGCTGGTTTGCGAAGTTCTGGCTATTTTTAAACAGCCAGGCTTCCCTGTCGCAAACCAACAGACACCCTACTGCCCGCCCCCTGCAGGCTAGCAGCCAATCAGACACTCACTCAGGCTCTCACACTGCCCCCCCAGCAAACACACGCTCGGATACTTCCTCAGCAAGCAAACAAACCCAGACTCGGATACTTACCAGACCCAGGCAAACTCCTGCTGTGTGCTGCTCTGCTGTCCCCGCTGCTCAGCTGGTTCTCCGCCGCTCAGCTGGTACGCGAAGCTCTGGCTATTTTCAAACAGCCAGGCTTCCCTGTCGCAAACAAATAGACAGCCTACTGCCCGCCCCCTGCAGGCTAGCAGCCAATCAGACACTCACTCAGGCTCTCACACTGCCCCCCCAGCAAACACACGCTCGGATACTTCCTCAGCAAGCAAACAAACACAGACTCGGATACTTACCAGTCCCAGGAAAACTCCTGCTGTGTGCTGCTCTGCTGTCCCCGCTGCTCAGCTGGTTCTCCGCCGCTCAGCTGGTTCGCGAAGCTCTGGCTATTTTTAAACAGCCAGGCTTCCCTGTCGCAAACCAAAAGACACCCTACTGCCCGCCCCCTGCAGGCTAGCAGCCAATCAGACACTCACTCAGGCTCTCACACTGCCCCCCCAGCAAACACACGCTCGGATACTACCTCAGCAAGCAAACAAACACAGACTCGGATACTTACCAGTCCCAGGCAAACTCCTGCTGTGTGCTGCTCTGCTGTCCCCGCTGCTCAGCTGGTTCTCCGCCGCTCAGCTGGTACGCGAAACTCTGGCTATTTTTAAACAGCCAGGCTTCCCTGTCGCAAACAAATAGACAGCCTACTGCCCGCCCCCTGCAGGCTAGCAGCCAATCAGACACTCACTCAGGCTCTCACACTGCCCCCCCAGCAAACACACGCTCGGATACTTCCTCAGCAAGCAAACAAACACAGACTCGGATACTTACCAGTCCCAGGCCAACTCCTGCTGTGTGCTGCTCTGCTGTCCCCGCTGCTCAGCTGGTTCTCCGCCGCTCAGCTTGTTCGCGAAGCTCTGGCTATTTTTAAACAGCCAGCCTTCCCTGTCGCAAACCAACAGACACGCTACTGCCCGTCCCCTGCAGGCTAGCAGCCAATCAGACACTCACTCAGGCTCTCACACTGCCCCCCCAGCAAACACACGCTCAGATTCTTCCTCAGCAAGCAAACAAACCCAGACTCGGATACTTACCAGTCCCAGGCAAACTCCTGCTGTGATCTGCTCTGCTGTCCCCGCTGCTCAGCTGGTTCTCCGCCGCTCAGCTGGTTCGCGAAGCTCTGGCTATTTTTAAACAGCCAGGCTTCCCTGTCGCAAACCAACAGACACCCTACTGCCCGCCCCCTGCAGGCTAGCAGCCAATCAGACACTCACTCAGGCTCTCACACTGCCCCCGCAGCAAACACACGTTCGGATACTTCCTCAGCAAGCAAACAAACACAGACTCGGATACTTACCAGTCCCAGGGAGACTCCTGCTGTGAGCTGCTCTGCTGTCCCCACCGCTCAGCTGGTTCTCCGCCGCTCAGCTGGTTCATGAAGCTCTGGCTATTTTTAAACAGCCAGGCTTCCCTGTTGCAAACCAACAGACACCCTACTGCCCGCCCCCTGCAGGCTAGCAGCCAATCAGACACTCACTCAGGCTCTCACACTGCCCCCCCAGCAAACACACGCTCGGATACTTCCTCAGCAAGCAAACAAACACAGACTCGGATACTTACCAGTGCCAGGCAAACTCCTGCTGTGTGCTGCTCTGCTGTCCCCGCTGCTCAGCTGGTTCTCCGCCGCTCAGCTGGTACGCGAAGCTCTGGCTATTTTTAAACAGCCAGGCTTTCCTGTCGCAAACCAACAGACACCCTACTGCCCGCCCCCTGCAGGCTAGCAGCCAATCAGACACTCACTCAGGCTCTCACACTGCCGCCCAGCAAACACACGCTCGGATTCTTCCTCAGCAAGCAAACAAACACAGACTCGGATACTTACCAGTCCCAGGCAAAGTCCTGCTATGAGCTGCTCTGCTGTCCCCGCTGCTCAGCTGGTTCTCCGCCGCTCAGCTGGTTCGCGAAGCTCTGGCTATTTTTAAACAGCCAGGCTTTCCTGTCGCAAACCAACAGACACCCTACTGCCCGCCCCCTGCAGGCTAGCAGCCAATCAGACACTCACTCAGGCTCTCACACTGCCCTCCCAGCAAACACACGCTCGGATTCTTCCTCAGCAAGCAAACAAACACAGACTCGGATACTTACCAGTCCCAGGGAAAATCCTGCTGTGAGCTGCTCTGCTGTCCCCACCGCTCAGCTGGTTCTCCGCCGCTCAGCTGGTTCATGAAGCTCTGGCTATTTTTAAACAGCCAGGCTTCCCTGTCGCAAACCAACAGACACCCTTCTGCCCGCCCCCTCCTGGCTAGCAGCCAATCAGACACTCACTCAGGCTCTCACACTGCCCCCCCAGCAAACACACGCTCGGATACTTCCTCAGCAAGCAAACAAACACAGACTCGGATACTTACCAGTCCCAGGCCAACTCCTGCTGTGTGCTGCTCTGCTGTCCCCGCTGCTCAGCTGGTTCTCCGCCGCTCAGCTTGTTCGCGAAGCTCTGGCTATTTTTAAACAGCCAGCCTTCCCTGTCGCAAACCAACAGACACGCTACTGCCCGCCCCCTGCAGGCTAGCAGCCAATCAGACACTCACTCAGGCTCTCACACTGCCGCCCAGCAAACACACGCTCGGATTCTTCCTCAGCAAGCAAACAAACACAGACTCGGATACTTACCAGTCCCAGGCAAACTCCTGCTATGAGCTGCTCTGCTGTCCCCGCTGCTCAGCTGGTTCTCCGCCGCTCAGCTGGTTCGCGAAGCTCTGGCTATTTTTAAACAGCCAGGCTTCCCTGTCGCAAACCAACAGACACCCTACTGCCCGCCCCCTGCAGGCTAACAGGCAATCAGACACTCACTCAGGCTCTCACACTGCCCCCCCAGCAAACACACGCTCGGATACTTCCTCAGCAAGCAAACAAACCCAGACTCGGATACTTACCAGACCCAGGCAAACTCCTGCTGTGTGCTGCTCTGCTGTCCCCGCTGCTCAGCTGGTTCTCCGCCGCTCAGCTGGTACGCGAAGCTCTGGCTATTTTCAAACAGCCAGGCTTCCCTGTCGCAAACAAATAGACAGCCTACTGCCCGCCCCCTGCAGGCTAGCAGCCAATCAGACACTCACTCAGGCTCTCACACTGCCCCCCCAGCAAACACACGCTCGGATACTTCCTCAGCAAGCAAACAAACACAGACTCGGATACTTACCAGTCCCAGGAAAACTCCTGCTGTGTGCTGCTCTGCTGTCCCCGCTGCTCAGCTGGTTCTCCGCCGCTCAGCTGGTTCGCGAAGCTCTGGCTATTTTTAAACAGCCAGGCTTCCCTGTCGCAAACCAACAGACACCCTACTGCCCGCTCCCTGCGGCTAGCAGCCAATCAGACAGTCACTCAGGCTCTCACACTGCCCCCCCAGCAAACACACGCTCGGATACTTCCTCAGCAAGCAAACAAACACAGACTCGGATAATTACCAGTCCCAGGCAAACTCCTGCTGTGTGCTGCTCTGCTGTCCCCGCTACTCAGCTGGTTCTCCGCCGCTCAGCTGGTTCGCGAAGCTCTGGCTATTTTTAAACAGCCAGGCTTCCCTGTCGCAAACCAAAAGACACCCTACTGCCCGCCCCCTGCAGGCTAGCAGCCAATCAGACACTCACTCAGGCTCTCACACTGCCCCCCCAGCAAACACACGCTCGGATACTACCTCAGCAAGCAAACAAACACAGACTCGGATACTTACCAGTCCCAGGCAAACTCCTGCTGTGTGCTGCTCTGCTGTCCCCGCTGCTCAGCTGGTTCTCCGCCGCTCAGCTGGTACGCGAAGCTCTGGCTATTTTTAAACAGCCAGGCTTCCCTGTCGCAAACAAATAGACAGCCTACTGCCCGCCCCCTGCAGGCTAGCAGCCAATCAGACACTCACTCAGGCTCTCACACTGCCCCCCCAGCAAACACACGCTCGGATACTTCCTCAGCAAGCAAACAAACACAGACTCGGATACTTACCAGTCCCAGGCCAACTCCTGCTGTGTGCTGCTCTGCTGTCCCCGCTGCTCAGCTGGTTCTCCGCCGCTCAGCTTGTTCGCGAAGCTCTGGCTATTTTTAAACAGCCAGGCTTCCCTGTCGCAAACCAACAGGCACCCTACTGCCCGCCCCCTGCAGGCTAGCAGCCAATCAGACACTCACTCAGGCTCTCACACTGCCCCCCCAGCAAACACACGCTCGGATACTTCCTCAGCAAGCAAACAAACCCAGACTCGGATACTTACCAGTCCCAGGCAAACTCCTGCTGTGAGCTGGTCTGCTGTCCCCGCTGCTCAGCTGGTTCTCCGCCGCTCAGCTGGTTCGCGAAGCTCTGGCTATTTTTAAACAGCCAGGCTTCCCTGTCGCAAACCAACAGACACCCTACTGCCCGCCCCCTGCAGGCTAGCAGCCAATCAGACACTCACTCAGGCTCTCACACTGCCCCCCCAGCAAACACACGCTCGGATACTTCCTCAGCAAGCAAACAAACCCAGACTCGGATACTTACCAGTCCCAGGCAAACTCCTGCTGTGTGCTGCTCTGCTGTCCCCGCTGCTCAGCTGGTTCTCCGCCGCTCAGCCGGTACGCGAAGCTCTGGCTATTTTTAAACAGCCAGGCTTCCCTGTCGCAAACCAACAGACACCCTACTGCCCGCCCCCTGCAGGCAAGCAGCCAATCAGACACTCACTCAGGCTCTCACACTGCCCCCCCAGCAAACACACGCTCGGATACTTCCTCAGCAAGCAAACAAACCCAGACTCGGATACTTACCAGTCCCAGGCAAACTCCTGCTGTGTGCTGCTCTGCTGTCCCCGCTGCTCAGCTGGTTCTCCGCCGCTCAGCTGGTACGCGAAGCTCTGGCTATTTTTAAACAGCCAGGCTTCCCTGTCGCAAACCAACAGACACCCTACTGCCCGCCCCCTGCAGGCTAGCAGCCAATCAGACACTCACTCAGGCTCTCACACTGCCGCCCAGCAAACACACGCTCGGATTCTTCCTCAGCAAGCAAACAAACACAGACTCGGATACTTACCAGTGCCAGGCAAACTCCTGCTGTGTGCTGCTCTGCTGTCCCCGCTGCTCAGCTGGTTCTCCGCCGCTCAGCTGGTTCGCGAAGCTCTGGCTATTTTTAAACAGCCAGGCTTCCCTGTCGCAAACCAACAGACACGCTACTGCCCGCCCCCTGCAGGCTAGCAGCCAATCAGACACTCACTCAGGCTCTCACACTGCCCCCCCAGCAAACACACGCTCGGATACTACCTCAGCAAGCAAACAAACACAGACTCGGATACTTACCAGTCCCAGGCAAACTCCTGCTGTGTGCTGCTCTGCTGTCCCCGCTGCTCAGCTGGTTCTCCGCCGCTCAGCTGGTACACGAAGCTCTGGCTATTTTTAAACAGCCAGGCTTCCCTGTCGCAAACAAATAGACAGCCTACTGCCCGCCCCCTGCAGGCTAGCAGCCAATCAGACACTCACTCAGGCTCTCACACTGCCCCCCCAGCAAACACACGCTCGGATTCTTCCTCAGCAAGCAAACAAACCCAGACTCGGATACTTACCAGTCCAGGGCAAACTCCCGCTGTGAGCTGCTCTGCTGTCCACGCTGCTCAGCTGGTTCTCCGCCGCTCAGCTGGTTCGCGAAGCTCTGGCTATTTTTAAACAGCCAGGCTTCCCTGTCGCAAACAAACAGACACCCTACTGCCCGCCCCCTGCAGGCTAGCAGCCAATCAGACACTCACTCAGGCTCTCACACTGCCCCCCCAGCAAACACACGCTCGGATTCTTCCTCAGCAAGCAAACAAACACAGACTCGGATACTTACCAGTCCCAGGGAAACTCCTGCTGTGAGCTGCTCTGCTGTCCCCACCGCTCAGCTGGTTCTCCGCCGCTCAGCTGGTTCATGAAGCTCTGGCTATTTTTAAACAGCCAGGCTTCCCTGTCGCAAACCAACAGACACCCTACTGCCCGCCCCCTGCAGGCTAGCAGCCAATCAGACACTCACTCAGGCTCTCACACTACCCCCCCAGCAAACACACGCTCGGATACTACCTCAGCAAGCCAACAAACACAGACTCGGATACTTACCAGTCCCAGGCAAACTCCTGCTGTGTGCTGCTCTGCTGTCCCCGCTGCTCAGCTGGTTCTCCGCCGCTCAGCTGGTACGCGAAGCTCTGGCTATTTTTAAACAGCCAGGCTTCCCTGTCGCAAACCAACAGAAACCCTACTGCCCGCCCCCTGCAGGCTAGCAGCCAATCAGACACTCACTCAGGCTCTCACACTGCCGCCCAGCAAACAAACGCTCGGATTCTTCCTCAGCAAGCAAACAAACACAGACTCGGATACTTACCAGTCCCAGGCAAAGTCCTGCTGTGAGCTGCTCTGCTGTCCCCGCTGCTCAGCTGGTTCTCCGCCGCTCAGCTGGTTCGCGAAGCTCTGGCTATTTTTAAACAGCCAGGCTTTCCTGTCGCAAACCAACAGACAGCCTACTGCCCGCACCCTGCAGGCTAGCAGCCAATCAGACACTCACTCAGGCTCTCACACTGCCCTCCCAGCAAACACACGCTCGGATTCTTCCTCAGCAAGCAAACAAACACAGACTCGGATACTTACCAGTCCCAGGGAAACTCCGGCTGTGAGCTGCTCTGCTGTCCCCACCGCTAAGCTGGTTCTCCGCCGCTCAGCTGGTTCATGAAGCTCTGGCTTTTTTAAACAGCCAGGCTTCCCTGTCGCAAACCAGACACCCTACTGCCCGCCCCCTGCAGGCTAGCAGCCAATCAGACACTCACTCAGGCTCTCACACTGCCCCCCCAGCAAACACACGCTCGGATACTTCCTCAGCAAGCAAACAAACACAGACTCGGATACTTACCAGTCCCAGGCAAACTCCTGCTGTGTGCTGCTCTGCTGTCCCCGCTGCTCAGCTGGTTCTCCGCCGCTCAGCTGGTACGCGAAGCTCTGGCTATTTTTAAACAGCCAGGCTTCCCTGTCGCAAACAAATAGACAGCCTACTGCCCGCCCCCTGCAGGCTAGCAGCCAATCAGACACTCACTCAGGCTCTCACAGTGCCCCCCCAGCAAACACACGCTCGGATACTTCCTCAGCAAGCAAACAAACACAGACTCGGATACTTACCAGTCCCAGGAAAACTCCTGCTGTGTGCTGCTCTGCTGTCCCCGAAGCTCAGCTGGTTCTCCGCTGCTCAGCTGGTTCGCGAAGCTCTGGCTATTTTTAAACAGCCAGGCTTCCCTGTCCCAAACCAACAAACACCCTACTGCCCGCCCCCTGCAGGCTAGCAGCGAATCAGACACTCACTCAGGCTCTCACACTGCCCCCCCAGCAAACACACGCTCGGATACTTCCTCAGCAAGCAAACATACCCAGACTCGGATACTTACCAGACCCGGGCAAACTCCTGCTGTGAGCTGCTCTGCTGTCCCCGCTGCTCAGCTGGGTCTCCGCCGCTCAGCTGGTTCGCGAAGCTCTGGCTATTTTTAAACAGCCAGGCTTCCCTGTCGCAAACCAACAGACACCCTACTGCCCGCCCCCTGCAGGCTAGCAGCCAATCAGACACTCACTCACTCTCTCACACTGCCCCCCCAGCAAACACACGCTCGGATACTTCCTCAGCAAGCAAACAAACCCAGACTCGGATACTTACCAGTCCCAGGCAAACTCCTGCTGTGTGCTGCTCTGCTGTCCCCGCTGCTCAGCTGGTTCTCCGACGCTCAGCTGGTACGTGAAGCTCTGGCTATTTTTAAACAGCCAGGCTTCCCTGTCGCAAACCAACAGACACCCTACTGCCCGCCCCCTGCAGGCTAGCAGCCAATCAGACACTCACTCAGGCTCTCACACTGCCCCCCCAGCAAACACACGCTCGGATACTTCCTCAGCAAGCAAACAAACACAGACTCGGATACTTACCAGTCCCAGGCAAACTCCCGCTGTGAGCTGCTCTGCTGTCCACGCTGCTCAGCTGGTTCTCCGCCGCTCAGCTGGTTCGCGAAGCTCTGGCTATTTTTAAACAGCCAGGCTTCCCTGTCGCAAACCAACAGACACCCTACTGCCCGCCCCCTGCAGGCTAGCAGCCAATCAGACACTTACTCAGGCTCTCACACTGCCCCCCCAGCAAACACACGCTCGGATTCTTCCTCAGCAAGCAAACAAACACAGACTCGGATACTTACCAGTCCCAGGGAAACTCCTGCTGTGAGCTGCTCTGCTGTCCCCACCGCTCAGCTGGTTCTCCGCCGCTCAGCTGGTTCATGAAGCTCTGGCTATTTTTAAACAGCCAGGCTTCCCTGTCGCAAACCAACAGACACTCTACTGCCCGCCCCCTGCAGGCTAGCAGCCAATCAGAAACTCACTCAGTCTCTCACACTGCCCCCCCAGCAAACACACGCTCGGATACTTCCTCAGCAAGCAAACAAACACAGACTCGGATACTTACCAGTGCCAGGCAAACTCCTGCTGTGTGCTGCTCTGCTGTCCCCGCTGCTCAGCTGGTTCTCCGCCGCTCAGCTGGTACGCGAAGCTCTGGCTATTTTTAAACAGCCAGGCTTCCCTGTCGCAAACCAACAGACACCCTACTGCCCGCCCCCTGCAGGCTAGCAGCCAATCAGACACTCACTCAGGCTCTCACACTACCCCCCCAGCAAACACACGCTCGGATACTACCTCAGCAAGCCAACAAACACAGACTCGGATACTTACCAGTCCCAGGCAAACTCCTGCTGTGTGCTGCTCTGCTGTCCCCGCTGCTCAGCTGGTTCTCCGCCGCTCAGCTGGTACGCGAAGCTCTGGCTATTTTTAAACAGCCAGGCTTCCCTGTCGCAAACCAACAGAAACCCTACAGCCCGCCCCCTGCAGGCTAGCAGCCAATCAGACACTCACTCAGGCTCTCACACTGCCGCCCAGCAAACACACACTCGGATTCTTCCTCAGCAAGCAAACAAACACAGACTCGGATACTTACCAGTCCCAGGCAAAGTCCTGCTGTGAGCTGCTCTGCTGTCCCCGCTGCTCAGCTGGTTCTCCGCCGCTCAGCTGGTTCGCGAAGCTCTGGCTATTTTTAAACAGCCAGGCTTTCCTGTCGCAAACCAACAGACAGCCTACTGCCCGCCCCCTGCAGGCTAGCAGCCAATCAGACACTCACTCAGGCTCTCACACTGCCCCCCCAGCAAACACACGCTCGGATTCTTCCTCAGCAAGCAAACAAACACAGACTCGGATACTTACCAGTCCCAGGGAAACTCCTGCTGTGAGCTGCTCTGCTGTCCCCACCGCTCAGCTGGTTCTCCGCCCCTCAGCTGGTTCATGAAGCTCTGGCTATTTTTAAACAGCCAGGCTTCCCTGTCGCAAACCAAAAGACACCCTACTGCCCGCCCCCTGCAGGCTAGCAGCCAATCAGACACTCACTCAGGCTCTCACACTGCCCCCCCAGCAAACACACGCTCGGATACTTCCTCAGCAAGCAAACAAACCCAGACTCGGATACTTACCAGTCCCAGGCAAACTCCTGCTGTGTGCTGCTCTGCTGTCCCCGCTGCTCAGCTGGTTCTCCGCCGCTCAGCTTGTTCGCGAAGCTCTGGCTATTTTTAAACAGCCAGGCTTCCCTGTCGCAAACCAACAGACACTCTACTGCCCGCCCCCTGCAGGCTAGCAGCCAATCAGACACTCACTCAGGCTCTCACACTGCCCCCCCAGCAAACACACGCTCGGATACTTCCTCAGCAAGCAAACAAACACAGACTCGGATACTTACCAGTCCCAGGCAAACTCCTGCTGTGTGCTGCTCTGCTGTCCCCGCTGCTCAGCTGGTTCTCCGCCGCTCAGCTTGTTCGCGAAGCTCTGGCTATTTTTAAACAGCCAGCCTTCCCTGTCGCAAACCAACAGACACGCTACTGCCCGTCCCCTGCAGGCTAGCAGCCAATCAGACACTCACTCAGGCTCTCACACTGCCGCCCAGCAAACACACACTCGGATTCTTCCTCAGCAAGCAAACAAACACAGACTCGGATACTTACCAGTGCCAGGCAAAGTCCTGCTGTGAGCTGCTCTGCTGTCCCCGCTGCTCAGCTGGTTCTCCGCCGCTCAGCTGGTTCGCGAAGCTCTGGCTATTTTTAAACAGCCAGGCTTCCCTGTCGCAAACCAACAGACACGCTACTGCCCGCCCCCTGCAGGCTAGCAGCCAATCAGACACTCACTCAGGCTCTCACACTGCCCCCCCAGCAAACACACGCTCGGATACTTCCTCAGCAAGCAAACAAACCCAGACTCGGATACTTACCAGACCCAGGCAAACTCCTGCTGTGAGCTGCTCTGCTGTCCCCGTTGCTCAGCTGGTTCTCCGCCGCTCAGCTGGTTCGCGAAGCTCTGGCTATTTTTAAGCAGCCAGGCTTCCCTGTCGCAAACCAACAGACACGCTACTGCCCGCCCCCTGCAGGCTAGCAGCCAATCAGACACTCACTCAGGCTCTCTCACTGCCCCCCCAGCAAACACACGCTCGGATACTACCTCAGCAAGCAAACAAACACAGACTCGGATACTTACCAGTCCCAGGCAAACTCCTGCTGTGTGCTGCTCTGCTGTCCCCGCTGCTCAGCTGGTTCTCCGCCGCTCAGCTGGTACGCGAAGCTCTGGCTATTTTCAAACAGCCAGGCTTCCCTGTCGCAAACAAATAGACAGCCTACTGCCCGCCCCCTGCAGGCTAGCAGCCAATCAGACACTCACTCAGGCTCTCACACTGCCCCCCCAGCAAACACACGCTCGGATACTTCCTCAGCAAGCAAACAAACACAGACTCGGATACTTACCAGTCCCAGGAAAACTCCTGCTGTGTGCTGCTCTGCTGTCCCCGCTGCTCAGCTGGTTTTCCGCCGCTCAGCTGGTTCGCGAAGCTCTGGCTATTTTTAAACAGCCAGGCTTCCCTGTCGCAAACCAACAGACACCCTACAGCCCGCCCCCTGCAGGCTAGCAGCCAATCAGACACTCACTCAGGCTCTCACACTGCCGCCCAGCAAACACACACTCGGATTCTTCCTCAGCAAGCAAACAAACACAGACTCGGATACTTACCAGTCCCAGGGAAACTCCTGCTGTGAGCTGCTCTGCTGTCCCCGCTGCTCAGCTGGTTCTCCGCCGCTCAGCTGGTTCGCGAAGCTCTGGCTATTTTTAAACAGCCAGGCTTTCCTGTCGCAAACCAACAGACAGCCTACTGCCCGCCCCCTGCAGGCTAGCAGCCAATCAGACACTCACTCAGGCTCTCACACTGCCCCCCCAGCAAACACACGCTCAGATTCTTACTCAGCAAGCAAACAAACCCAGACTCGGACACTTACTAGTCCCAGCAAACTCCTGCTGTGAGCTGCTCTGCTGTCCCCTCTGCTCAGCTGGTTCTCCGCCGCTCAGCTGGTTCGCGAAGTTCTGGCTATTTTTAAACAGCCAGGCTTCCCTGTCGCAAACCAACAGACACCCTACTGCCCGCCCCCTGCAGGCTAGCAGCCAATCAGACACTCACTCAGGCTCTCACACTGCCCCCCCAGCAAACACACGCTCGGATTCTTCCTCAGCAAGCAAACAAACACAGACTCGGATACTTACCAGTCCCAGGGAATCTCCTGCTGTGAGCTGCTCTGCTGTCCCCACCGCTCAGCTGGTTCTCCGCCGCTCAGCTGGTTCATGAAGCTCTGGCTATTTTTAAACAGCCAGGCTTCCCTGTCGCAAACCAACAGACACTCTACTGCCCGCCCCCTGCAGGGTAGCAGCCAATCAGAAACTCACTCAGTCTCTCACACTGCCCCCCCAGCAAACACACGCTCGGATACTTCCTCAGCAAGCAAACAAACACAGACTCGGATACTTACCAGTCCCAGGCAAACTCCTGCTGTGTGCTGCTCTGCTGTCCCCGCTGCTCAGCTGGTTCTCCGCCGCTCAGCTTGTTCGCGAAGCTCTGGCTATTTTTAAACAGCCAGCCTTCCCTGTCGCAAACCAACAGACACGCTACTGCCCGTCCCCTGCAGGCTAGCAGCCAATCAGACACTCACTCAGGCTCTCACACTGCCGCCCAGCAAACACACGCTCGGATTCTTCCTCAGCAAGCAAACAAACACAGACTCGGATACTTACCAGTGCCAGGCAAAGTCCTGCTGTGAGCTGCTCTGCTGTCCCCGCTGCTCAGCTGGTTCTCCGCCGCTCAGCTGGTTCGCGAAGCTCTGGCTATTTTTAAGCAGCCAGGCTTCCCTGTCGCAAACCAACAGACACGCTACTGCCCGCCCCCTGCAGGCTAGCAGCCAATCAGACACTCACTCAGGCTCTCTCACTGCCCCCCCAGCAAACACACGCTCGGATACTACCTCAGCAAGCAAACAAACACAGACTCGGATACTTACCAGTCCCAGGCAAACTCCTGCTGTGTGCTGCTCTGCTGTCCCCGCTGCTCAGCTGGTTCTCCGCCGCTCAGCTGGTACGCGAAGCTCTGGCTATTTTCAAACAGCCAGGCTTCCCTGTCGCAAACAAATAGACAGCCTACTGCCCGCCCCCTGCAGGCTAGCAGCCAATCAGACACTCACTCAGGCTCTCACACTGCCCCCCCAGCAAACACACGCTCGGATACTTCCTCAGCAAGCAAACAAACACAGACTCGGATACTTACCAGTCCCAGGAAAACTCCTGCTGTGTGCTGCTCTGCTGTCCCCGCTGCTCAGCTGGTTCTCCGCCGCTCAGCTGGTTCGCGAAGCTCTGGCTATTTTTAAACAGCCAGGCTTCCCTGTCGCAAACCAACAGACACCCTACTGCCCGCTCCCTGCGGCTAGCAGCCAATCAGACAGTCACTCAGGCTCTCACACTGCCCCCCCAGCAAACACACGCTCGGATACTTCCTCAGCAAGCAAACAAACACAGACTCGGATAATTACCAGTCCCAGGCAAACTCCTGCTGTGTGCTGCTCTGCTGTCCCCGCTACTCAGCTGGTTCTCCGCCGCTCAGCTGGTTCGCGAAGCTCTGGCTATTTTTAAACAGCCAGGCTTCCCTGTCGCAAACCAACAGACACCCTACTGCCCGCCCCCTGCAGGCTAGCAGCCAATCAGACACTCACTCAGGCTCTCACACTGCCCCCCCAGCAAACACACGCTCGGATACTTCCTCAGCAAGCAAACAAACCCAGACTCGGATACTTACCAGTCCCAGGCAAACTCCTGCTGTGTGCTGCTCTGCTGTCCCCGCTGCTCAGCTGGTTCTCCGCCGCTCAGCTGGTACACGAAGCTCTGGCTATTTTTAAACAGCCAGGCTTCCCTGTCGCAAACAAATAGACAGCCTACTGCCCGCCCCCTGCAGGCTAGCAGCCAATCAGACACTCACTCAGGCTCTCACACTGCCCCCCCAGCAAACACACGCTCGGATTCTTCCTCAGCAAGCAAACAAACCCAGACTCGGATACTTACCAGTCCAGGGCAAACTCCCGCTGTGAGCTGCTCTGCTGTCCACGCTGCTCAGCTGGTTCTCCGCCGCTCAGCTGGTTCGCGAAGCTCTGGCTATTTTTAAACAGCCAGGCTTCCCTGTCGCAAACCAACAGACACCCTACTGCCCGCCCCCTGCAGGCTAGCAGCCAATCAGACACTCACTCAGGCTCTCACACTGCCCCCCCAGCAAACACACGCTCGGATTCTTCCTCAGCAAGCAAACAAACACAGACTCGGATACTTACCAGTCCCAGGGAAACTCCTGCTGTGAGCTGCTCTGCTGTCCCCACCGCTCAGCTGGTTCTCCGCCGCTCAGCTGGTTCATGAAGCTCTGGCTATTTTTAAACAGCCAGGCTTCCCTGTCGCAAACCAACAGACACCCTACTGCCCGCCCCCTGCAGGCTAGCAGCCAATCAGACACTCACTCAGGCTCTCACACTACCCCCCCAGCAAACACACGCTCGGATACTACCTCAGCAAGCCAACAAACACAGACTCGGATACTTACCAGTCCCAGGCAAACTCCTGCTGTGTGCTGCTCTGCTGTCCCCGCTGCTCAGCTGGTTCTCCGCCGCTCAGCTGGTACGCGAAGCTCTGGCTATTTTTAAACAGCCAGGCTTCCCTGTCGCAAACCAACAGAAACCCTACTGCCCGCCCCCTGCAGGCTAGCAGCCAATCAGACACTCACTCAGGCTCTCACACTGCCGCCCAGCAAACACACGCTCGGATTCTTCCTCAGCAAGCAAACAAACACAGACTCGGATACTTACCAGTCCCAGGCAAAGTCCTGCTGTGAGCTGCTCTGCTGTCCCCGCTGCTCAGCTGGTTCTCCGCCGCTCAGCTGGTTCGCGAAGCTCTGGCTATTTTTAAACAGCCAGGCTTTCCTGTCGCAAACCAACAGACAGCCTACTGCCCGCACCCTGCAGGCTAGCAGCCAATCAGACACTCACTCAGGCTCTCACACTGCCCTCCCAGCAAACACACGCTCGGATTCTTCCTCAGCAAGCAAACAAACACAGACTCGGATACTTACCAGTCCCAGGGAAACTCCGGCTGTGAGCTGCTCTGCTGTCCCCACCGCTAAGCTGGTTCTCCGCCGCTCAGCTGGTTCATGAAGCTCTGGCTTTTTTAAACAGCCAGGCTTCCCTGTCGCAAACCAGACACCCTACTGCCCGCCCCCTGCAGGCTAGCAGCCAATCAGACACTCACTCAGGCTCTCACACTGCCCCCCCAGCAAACACACGCTCGGATACTTCCTCAGCAAGCAAACAAACACAGACTCGGATACTTACCAGTCCCAGGAAAACTCCTGCTGTGTGCTGCTCTGCTGTCCCCGAAGCTCAGCTGGTTCTCCGCTGCTCAGCTGGTTCGCGAAGCTCTGGCTATTTTTAAACAGCCAGGCTTCCCTGTCCCAAACCAACAAACACCCTACTGCCCGCCCCCTGCAGGCTAGCAGCGAATCAGACACTCACTCAGGCTCTCACACTGCCCCCCCAGCAAACACACGCTCGGATACTTCCTCAGCAAGCAAACATACCCAGACTCGGATACTTACCAGACCCGGGCAAACTCCTGCTGTGAGCTGCTCTGCTGTCCCCGCTGCTCAGCTGGGTCTCCGCCGCTCAGCTGGTTCGCGAAGCTCTGGCTATTTTTAAACAGCCAGGCTTCCCTGTCGCAAACCAACAGACACCCTACTGCCCGCCCCCTGCAGGCTAGCAGCCAATCAGACACTCACTCACTCTCTCACACTGCCCCCCCAGCAAACACACGCTCGGATACTTCCTCAGCAAGCAAACAAACACAGACTCGGATACTTACCAGTCCCAGGCAAACTCCCGCTGTGAGCTGCTCTGCTGTCCACGCTGCTCAGCTGGTTCTCCGCCGCTCAGCTGGTTCGCGAAGCTCTGGCTATTTTTAAACAGCCAGGCTTCCCTGTCGCAAACCAACAGACACCCTACTGCCCGCCCCCTGCAGGCTAGCAGCCAATCAGACACTTACTCAGGCTCTCACACTGCCCCCCCAGCAAACACACGCTCGGATTCTTCCTCAGCAAGCAAACAAACACAGACTCGGATACTTACCAGTCCCAGGGAAACTCCTGCTGTGAGCTGCTCTGCTGTCCCCACCGCTCAGCTGGTTCTCCGCCGCTCAGCTGGTTCATGAAGCTCTGGCTATTTTTAAACAGCCAGGCTTCCCTGTCGCAAACCAACAGACACTCTACTGCCCGCCCCCTGCAGGCTAGCAGCCAATCAGAAACTCACTCAGTCTCTCACACTGCCCCCCCAGCAAACACACGCTCGGATACTTCCTCAGCAAGCAAACAAACACAGACTCGGATACTTACCAGTGCCAGGCAAACTCCTGCTGTGTGCTGCTCTGCTGTCCCCGCTGCTCAGCTGGTTCTCCGCCGCTCAGCTGGTACGCGAAGCTCTGGCTATTTTTAAACAGCCAGGCTTCCCTGTCGCAAACCAACAGACACCCTACTGCCCGCCCCCTGCAGGCTAGCAGCCAATCAGACACTCACTCAGGCTCTCACACTACCCCCCCAGCAAACACACGCTCGGATACTACCTCAGCAAGCCAACAAACACAGACTCGGATACTTACCAGTCCCAGGCAAACTCCTGCTGTGTGCTGCTCTGCTGTCCCCGCTGCTCAGCTGGTTCTCCGCCGCTCAGCTGGTACGCGAAGCTCTGGCTATTTTTAAACAGCCAGGCTTCCCTGTCGCAAACCAACAGAAACCCTACAGCCCGCCCCCTGCAGGCTAGCAGCCAATCAGACACTCACTCAGGCTCTCACACTGCCGCCCAGCAAACACACACTCGGATTCTTCCTCAGCAAGCAAACAAACACAGACTCGGATACTTACCAGTCCCAGGCAAAGTCCTGCTGTGAGCTGCTCTGCTGTCCCCGCTGCTCAGCTGGTTCTCCGCCGCTCAGCTGGTTCGCGAAGCTCTGGCTATTTTTAAACAGCCAGGCTTTCCTGTCGCAAACCAACAGACAGCCTACTGCCCGCCCCCTGCAGGCTAGCAGCCAATCAGACACTCACTCAGGCTCTCACACTGCCCCCCCAGCAAACACACGCTCGGATTCTTCCTCAGCAAGCAAACAAACACAGACTCGGATACTTACCAGTCCCAGGGAAACTCCTGCTGTGAGCTGCTCTGCTGTCCCCACCGCTCAGCTGGTTCTCCGCCCCTCAGCTGGTTCATGAAGCTCTGGCTATTTTTAAACAGCCAGGCTTCCCTGTCGCAAACCAAAAGACACCCTACTGCCCGCCCCCTGCAGGCTAGCAGCCAATCAGACACTCACTCAGGCTCTCACACTGCCCCCCCAGCAAACACACGCTCGGATACTTCCTCAGCAAGCAAACAAACCCAGACTCGGATACTTACCAGTCCCAGGCAAACTCCTGCTGTGTGCTGCTCTGCTGTCCCCGCTGCTCAGCTGGTTCTCCGCCGCTCAGCTTGTTCGCGAAGCTCTGGCTATTTTTAAACAGCCAGGCTTCCCTGTCGCAAACCAACAGACACTCTACTGCCCGCCCCCTGCAGGCTAGCAGCCAATCAGACACTCACTCAGGCTCTCACACTGCCCCCCCAGCAAACACACGCTCGGATACTTCCTCAGCAAGCAAACAAACACAGACTCGGATACTTACCAGTCCCAGGCAAACTCCTGCTGTGTGCTGCTCTGCTGTCCCCGCTGCTCAGCTGGTTCTCCGCCGCTCAGCTTGTTCGCGAAGCTCTGGCTATTTTTAAACAGCCAGCCTTCCCTGTCGCAAACCAACAGACACGCTACTGCCCGTCCCCTGCAGGCTAGCAGCCAATCAGACACTCACTCAGGCTCTCACACTGCCGCCCAGCAAACACACACTCGGATTCTTCCTCAGCAAGCAAACAAACACAGACTCGGATACTTACCAGTGCCAGGCAAAGTCCTGCTGTGAGCTGCTCTGCTGTCCCCGCTGCTCAGCTGGTTCTCCGCCGCTCAGCTGGTTCGCGAAGCTCTGGCTATTTTTAAACAGCCAGGCTTCCCTGTCGCAAACCAACAGACACGCTACTGCCCGCCCCCTGCAGGCTAGCAGCCAATCAGACACTCACTCAGGCTCTCACACTGCCCCCCCAGCAAACACACGCTCGGATACTTCCTCAGCAAGCAAACAAACCCAGACTCGGATACTTACCAGACCCAGGCAAACTCCTGCTGTGAGCTGCTCTGCTGTCCCCGTTGCTCAGCTGGTTCTCCGCCGCTCAGCTGGTTCGCGAAGCTCTGGCTATTTTTAAGCAGCCAGGCTTCCCTGTCGCAAACCAACAGACACGCTACTGCCCGCCCCCTGCAGGCTAGCAGCCAATCAGACACTCACTCAGGCTCTCTCACTGCCCCCCCAGCAAACACACGCTCGGATACTACCTCAGCAAGCAAACAAACACAGACTCGGATACTTACCAGTCCCAGGCAAACTCCTGCTGTGTGCTGCTCTGCTGTCCCCGCTGCTCAGCTGGTTCTCCGCCGCTCAGCTGGTACGCGAAGCTCTGGCTATTTTCAAACAGCCAGGCTTCCCTGTCGCAAACAAATAGACAGCCTACTGCCCGCCCCCTGCAGGCTAGCAGCCAATCAGACACTCACTCAGGCTCTCACACTGCCCCCCCAGCAAACACACGCTCGGATACTTCCTCAGCAAGCAAACAAACACAGACTCGGATACTTACCAGTCCCAGGAAAACTCCTGCTGTGTGCTGCTCTGCTGTCCCCGCTGCTCAGCTGGTTCTCCGCCGCTCAGCTGGTTCGCGAAGCTCTGGCTATTTTTAAACAGCCAGGCTTCCCTGTCGCAAACCAACAGACACCCTACTGCCCGCTCCCTGCGGCTAGCAGCCAATCAGACAGTCACTCAGGCTCTCACACTGCCCCCCCAGCAAACACACGCTCGGATACTTCCTCAGCAAGCAAACAAACACAGACTCGGATAATTACCAGTCCCAGGCAAACTCCTGCTGTGTGCTGCTCTGCTGTCCCCGCTACTCAGCTGGTTCTCCGCCGCTCAGCTGGTTCGCGAAGCTCTGGCTATTTTTAAACAGCCAGGCTTCCCTGTCGCAAACCAACAGACACCCTACTGCCCGCCCCCTGCAGGCTAGCAGCCAATCAGACACTCACTCAGGCTCTCACACTGCCCCCCCAGCAAACACACGCTCGGATACTTCCTCAGCAAGCAAACAAACCCAGACTCGGATACTTACCAGTCCCAGGCAAACTCCTGCTGTGTGCTGCTCTGCTGTCCCCGCTGCTCAGCTGGTTCTCCGCCGCTCAGCTGGTACACGAAGCTCTGGCTATTTTTAAACAGCCAGGCTTCCCTGTCGCAAACAAATAGACAGCCTACTGCCCGCCCCCTGCAGGCTAGCAGCCAATCAGACACTCACTCAGGCTCTCACACTGCCCCCCCAGCAAACACACGCTCGGATTCTTCCTCAGCAAGCAAACAAACCCAGACTCGGATACTTACCAGTCCAGGGCAAACTCCCGCTGTGAGCTGCTCTGCTGTCCACGCTGCTCAGCTGGTTTTCCGCCGCTCAGCTGGTTCGCGAAGCTCTGGCTATTTTTAAACAGCCAGGCTTCCCTGTCGCAAACCAACAGACACCCTACAGCCCGCCCCCTGCAGGCTAGCAGCCAATCAGACACTCACTCAGGCTCTCACACTGCCGCCCAGCAAACACACACTCGGATTCTTCCTCAGCAAGCAAACAAACACAGACTCGGATACTTACCAGTCCCAGGGAAACTCCTGCTGTGAGCTGCTCTGCTGTCCCCGCTGCTCAGCTGGTTCTCCGCCGCTCAGCTGGTTCGCGAAGCTCTGGCTATTTTTAAACAGCCAGGCTTTCCTGTCGCAAACCAACAGACAGCCTACTGCCCGCCCCCTGCAGGCTAGCAGCCAATCAGACACTCACTCAGGCTCTCACACTGCCCCCCCAGCAAACACACGCTCAGATTCTTACTCAGCAAGCAAACAAACCCAGACTCGGACACTTACTAGTCCCAGCAAACTCCTGCTGTGAGCTGCTCTGCTGTCCCCTCTGCTCAGCTGGTTCTCCGCCGCTCAGCTGGTTCGCGAAGTTCTGGCTATTTTTAAACAGCCAGGCTTCCCTGTCGCAAACCAACAGACACCCTACTGCCCGCCCCCTGCAGGCTAGCAGCCAATCAGACACTCACTCAGGCTCTCACACTGCCCCCCCAGCAAACACACGCTCGGATTCTTCCTCAGCAAGCAAACAAACACAGACTCGGATACTTACCAGTCCCAGGGAATCTCCTGCTGTGAGCTGCTCTGCTGTCCCCACCGCTCAGCTGGTTCTCCGCCGCTCAGCTGGTTCATGAAGCTCTGGCTATTTTTAAACAGCCAGGCTTCCCTGTCGCAAACCAACAGACACTCTACTGCCCGCCCCCTGCAGGGTAGCAGCCAATCAGAAACTCACTCAGTCTCTCACACTGCCCCCCCAGCAAACACACGCTCGGATACTTCCTCAGCAAGCAAACAAACACAGACTCGGATACTTACCAGTCCCAGGCAAACTCCTGCTGTGTGCTGCTCTGCTGTCCCCGCTGCTCAGCTGGTTCTCCGCCGCTCAGCTTGTTCGCGAAGCTCTGGCTATTTTTAAACAGCCAGCCTTCCCTGTCGCAAACCAACAGACACGCTACTGCCCGTCCCCTGCAGGCTAGCAGCCAATCAGACACTCACTCAGGCTCTCACACTGCCGCCCAGCAAACACACACTCGGATTCTTCCTCAGCAAGCAAACAAACACAGACTCGGATACTTACCAGTGCCAGGCAAAGTCCTGCTGTGAGCTGCTCTGCTGTCCCCGCTGCTCAGCTGGTTCTCCGCCGCTCAGCTGGTTCGCGAAGCTCTGGCTATTTTTAAACAGCCAGGCTTCCCTGTCGCAAACCAACAGACACGCTACTGCCCGCCCCCTGCAGGCTAGCAGCCAATCAGACACTCACTCAGGCTCTCACACTGCCCCCCCAGCAAACACACGCTCGGATACTTCCTCAGCAAGCAAACAAACCCAGACTCGGATACTTACCAGACCCAGGCAAACTCCTGCTGTGAGCTGCTCTGCTGTCCCCGTTGCTCAGCTGGTTCTCCGCCGCTCAGCTGGTTCGCGAAGCTCTGGCTATTTTTAAGCAGCCAGGCTTCCCTGTCGCAAACCAACAGACACGCTACTGCCCGCCCCCTGCAGGCTAGCAGCCAATCAGACACTCACTCAGGCTCTCTCACTGCCCCCCCAGCAAACACACGCTCGGATACTACCTCAGCAAGCAAACAAACACAGACTCGGATACTTACCAGTCCCAGGCAAACTCCTGCTGTGTGCTGCTCTGCTGTCCCCGCTGCTCAGCTGGTTCTCCGCCGCTCAGCTGGTACGCGAAGCTCTGGCTATTTTCAAACAGCCAGGCTTCCCTGTCGCAAACAAATAGACAGCCTACTGCCCGCCCCCTGCAGGCTAGCAGCCAATCAGACACTCACTCAGGCTCTCACACTGCCCCCCCAGCAAACACACGCTCGGATACTTCCTCAGCAAGCAAACAAACACAGACTCGGATACTTACCAGTCCCAGGAAAACTCCTGCTGTGTGCTGCTCTGCTGTCCCCGCTGCTCAGCTGGTTCTCCGCCGCTCAGCTGGTTCGCGAAGCTCTGGCTATTTTTAAACAGCCAGGCTTCCCTGTCGCAAACCAACAGACACCCTACTGCCCGCTCCCTGCGGCTAGCAGCCAATCAGACAGTCACTCAGGCTCTCACACTGCCCCCCCAGCAAACACACGCTCGGATACTTCCTCAGCAAGCAAACAAACACAGACTCGGATAATTACCAGTCCCAGGCAAACTCCTGCTGTGTGCTGCTCTGCTGTCCCCGCTACTCAGCTGGTTCTCCGCCGCTCAGCTGGTTCGCGAAGCTCTGGCTATTTTTAAACAGCCAGGCTTCCCTGTCGCAAACCAACAGACACCCTACTGCCCGCCCCCTGCAGGCTAGCAGCCAATCAGACACTCACTCAGGCTCTCACACTGCCCCCCCAGCAAACACACGCTCGGATACTTCCTCAGCAAGCAAACAAACCCAGACTCGGATACTTACCAGTCCCAGGCAAACTCCTGCTGTGTGCTGCTCTGCTGTCCCCGCTGCTCAGCTGGTTCTCCGCCGCTCAGCTGGTACACGAAGCTCTGGCTATTTTTAAACAGCCAGGCTTCCCTGTCGCAAACAAATAGACAGCCTACTGCCCGCCCCCTGCAGGCTAGCAGCCAATCAGACACTCACTCAGGCTCTCACACTGCCCCCCCAGCAAACACACGCTCGGATTCTTCCTCAGCAAGCAAACAAACCCAGACTCGGATACTTACCAGTCCAGGGCAAACTCCCGCTGTGAGCTGCTCTGCTGTCCACGCTGCTCAGCTGGTTCTCCGCCGCTCAGCTGGTTCGCGAAGCTCTGGCTATTTTTAAACAGCCAGGCTTCCCTGTCGCAAACCAACAGACACCCTACTGCCCGCCCCCTGCAGGCTAGCAGCCAATCAGACACTCACTCAGGCTCTCACACTGCCCCCCCAGCAAACACACGCTCGGATTCTTCCTCAGCAAGCAAACAAACACAGACTCGGATACTTACCAGTCCCAGGGAAACTCCTGCTGTGAGCTGCTCTGCTGTCCCCACCGCTCAGCTGGTTCTCCGCCGCTCAGCTGGTTCATGAAGCTCTGGCTATTTTTAAACAGCCAGGCTTCCCTGTCGCAAACCAACAGACACCCTACTGCCCGCCCCCTGCAGGCTAGCAGCCAATCAGACACTCACTCAGGCTCTCACACTACCCCCCCAGCAAACACACGCTCGGATACTACCTCAGCAAGCCAACAAACACAGACTCGGATACTTACCAGTCCCAGGCAAACTCCTGCTGTGTGCTGCTCTGCTGTCCCCGCTGCTCAGCTGGTTCTCCGCCGCTCAGCTGGTACGCGAAGCTCTGGCTATTTTTAAACAGCCAGGCTTCCCTGTCGCAAACCAACAGAAACCCTACTGCCCGCCCCCTGCAGGCTAGCAGCCAATCAGACACTCACTCAGGCTCTCACACTGCCGCCCAGCAAACACACGCTCGGATTCTTCCTCAGCAAGCAAACAAACACAGACTCGGATACTTACCAGTCCCAGGCAAAGTCCTGCTGTGAGCTGCTCTGCTGTCCCCGCTGCTCAGCTGGTTCTCCGCCGCTCAGCTGGTTCGCGAAGCTCTGGCTATTTTTAAACAGCCAGGCTTTCCTGTCGCAAACCAACAGACAGCCTACTGCCCGCACCCTGCAGGCTAGCAGCCAATCAGACACTCACTCAGGCTCTCACACTGCCCTCCCAGCAAACACACGCTCGGATTCTTCCTCAGCAAGCAAACAAACACAGACTCGGATACTTACCAGTCCCAGGGAAACTCCGGCTGTGAGCTGCTCTGCTGTCCCCACCGCTAAGCTGGTTCTCCGCCGCTCAGCTGGTTCATGAAGCTCTGGCTTTTTTAAACAGCCAGGCTTCCCTGTCGCAAACCAGACACCCTACTGCCCGCCCCCTGCAGGCTAGCAGCCAATCAGACACTCACTCAGGCTCTCACACTGCCCCCCCAGCAAACACACGCTCGGATACTTCCTCAGCAAGCAAACAAACACAGACTCGGATACTTACCAGTCCCAGGAAAACTCCTGCTGTGTGCTGCTCTGCTGTCCCCGAAGCTCAGCTGGTTCTCCGCTGCTCAGCTGGTTCGCGAAGCTCTGGCTATTTTTAAACAGCCAGGCTTCCCTGTCCCAAACCAACAAACACCCTACTGCCCGCCCCCTGCAGGCTAGCAGCGAATCAGACACTCACTCAGGCTCTCACACTGCCCCCCCAGCAAACACACGCTCGGATACTTCCTCAGCAAGCAAACATACCCAGACTCGGATACTTACCAGACCCGGGCAAACTCCTGCTGTGAGCTGCTCTGCTGTCCCCGCTGCTCAGCTGGGTCTCCGCCGCTCAGCTGGTTCGCGAAGCTCTGGCTATTTTTAAACAGCCAGGCTTCCCTGTCGCAAACCAACAGACACCCTACTGCCCGCCCCCTGCAGGCTAGCAGCCAATCAGACACTCACTCACTCTCTCACACTGCCCCCCCAGCAAACACACGCTCGGATACTTCCTCAGCAAGCAAACAAACCCAGACTCGGATACTTACCAGTCCCAGGCAAACTCCTGCTGTGTGCTGCTCTGCTGTCCCCGCTGCTCAGCTGGTTCTCCGCCGCTCAGCTGGTACGTGAAGCTCTGGCTATTTTTAAACAGCCAGGCTTCCCTGTCGCAAACCAACAGACACCCTACTGCCCGCCCCCTGCAGGCTAGCAGCCAATCAGACACTCACTCAGGCTCTCACACTGCCCCCCCAGCAAACACACGCTCGGATACTTCCTCAGCAAGCAAACAAACACAGACTCGGATACTTACCAGTCCCAGGCAAACTCCCGCTGTGAGCTGCTCTGCTGTCCACGCTGCTCAGCTGGTTCTCCGCCGCTCAGCTGGTTCGCGAAGCTCTGGCTATTTTTAAACAGCCAGGCTTCCCTGTCGCAAACCAACAGACACCCTACTGCCCGCCCCCTGCAGGCTAGCAGCCAATCAGACACTCACTCAGGCTCTCACACTGCCCCCCCAGCAAACACACGCTCGGATTCTTCCTCAGCAAGCAAACAAACACAGACTCGGATACTTACCAGTCCCAGGGAAACTCCTGCTGTGAGCTGCTCTGCTGTCCCCACCGCTCAGCTGGTTCTCCGCCGCTCAGCTGGTTCATGAAGCTCTGGCTATTTTTAAACAGCCAGGCTTCCCTGTCGCAAACCAACAGACACTCTACTGCCCGCCCCCTGCAGGCTAGCAGCCAATCAGAAACTCACTCAGTCTCTCACACTGCCCCCCCAGCAAACACACGCTCGGATACTTCCTCAGCAAGCAAACAAACACAGACTCGGATACTTACCAGTGCCAGGCAAACTCCTGCTGTGTGCTGCTCTGCTGTCCCCGCTGCTCAGCTGGTTCTCCGCCGCTCAGCTGGTACGCGAAGCTCTGGCTATTTTTAAACAGCCAGGCTTCCCTGTCGCAAACCAACAGACACCCTACTGCCCGCCCCCTGCAGGCTAGCAGCCAATCAGACACTCACTCAGGCTCTCACACTACCCCCCCAGCAAACACACGCTCGGATACTACCTCAGCAAGCCAACAAACACAGACTCGGATACTTACCAGTCCCAGGCAAACTCCTGCTGTGTGCTGCTCTGCTGTCCCCGCTGCTCAGCTGGTTCTCCGCCGCTCAGCTGGTACGCGAAGCTCTGGCTATTTTTAAACAGCCAGGCTTCCCTGTCGCAAACCAACAGAAACCCTACAGCCCGCCCCCTGCAGGCTAGCAGCCAATCAGACACTCACTCAGGCTCTCACACTGCCGCCCAGCAAACACACACTCGGATTCTTCCTCAGCAAGCAAACAAACACAGACTCGGATACTTACCAGTCCCAGGCAAAGTCCTGCTGTGAGCTGCTCTGCTGTCCCCGCTGCTCAGCTGGTTCTCCGCCGCTCAGCTGGTTCGCGAAGCTCTGGCTATTTTTAAACAGCCAGGCTTTCCTGTCGCAAACCAACAGACAGCCTACTGCCCGCCCCCTGCAGGCTAGCAGCCAATCAGACACTCACTCAGGCTCTCACACTGCCCCCCCAGCAAACACACGCTCGGATTCTTCCTCAGCAAGCAAACAAACACAGACTCGGATACTTACCAGTCCCAGGGAAACTCCTGCTGTGAGCTGCTCTGCTGTCCCCACCGCTCAGCTGGTTCTCCGCCGCTCAGCTTGTTCGCGAAGCTCTGGCTATTTTTAAACAGCCAGGCTTCCCTGTCGCAAACCAACAGACACTCTACTGCCCGCCCCCTGCAGGCTAGCAGCCAATCAGACACTCACTCAGGCTCTCACACTGCCCCCCCAGCAAACACACGCTCGGATACTTCCTCAGCAAGCAAACAAACACAGACTCGGATACTTACCAGTCCCAGGCAAACTCCTGCTGTGTGCTGCTCTGCTGTCCCCGCTGCTCAGCTGGTTCTCCGCCGCTCAGCTTGTTCGCGAAGCTCTGGCTATTTTTAAACAGCCAGCCTTCCCTGTCGCAAACCAACAGACACGCTACTGCCCGTCCCCTGCAGGCTAGCAGCCAATCAGACACTCACTCAGGCTCTCACACTGCCGCCCAGCAAACACACACTCGGATTCTTCCTCAGCAAGCAAACAAACACAGACTCGGATACTTACCAGTGCCAGGCAAAGTCCTGCTGTGAGCTGCTCTGCTGTCCCCGCTGCTCAGCTGGTTCTCCGCCGCTCAGCTGGTTCGCGAAGCTCTGGCTATTTTTAAACAGCCAGGCTTCCCTGTCGCAAACCAACAGACACGCTACTGACCGCCCCCTGCAGGCTAGCAGCCAATCAGACACTCACTCAGGCTCTCACACTGCCCCCCCAGCAAACACACGCTCGGATACTTCCTCAGCAAGCAAACAAACCCAGACTCGGATACTTACCAGACCCAGGCAAACTCCTGCTGTGAGCTGCTCTGCTGTCCCCGTTGCTCAGCTGGTTCTCCGCCGCTCAGCTGGTTCGCGAAGCTCTGGCTATTTTTAAGCAGCCAGGCTTCCCTGTCGCAAACCAACAGACACGCTACTGCCCGCCCCCTGCAGGCTAGCAGCCAATCAGACACTCACTCAGGCTCTCTCACTGCCCCCCCAGCAAACACACGCTCGGATACTACCTCAGCAAGCAAACAAACACAGACTCGGATACTTACCAGTCCCAGGCAAACTCCTGCTGTGTGCTGCTCTGCTGTCCCCGCTGCTCAGCTGGTTCTCCGCCGCTCAGCTGGTACGCGAAGCTCTGGCTATTTTCAAACAGCCAGGCTTCCCTGTCGCAAACAAATAGACAGCCTACTGCCCGCCCCCTGCAGGCTAGCAGCCAATCAGACACTCACTCAGGCTCTCACACTGCCCCCCCAGCAAACACACGCTCGGATACTTCCTCAGCAAGCAAACAAACACAGACTCGGATACTTACCAGTCCCAGGAAAACTCCTGCTGTGTGCTGCTCTGCTGTCCCCGCTGCTCAGCTGGTTCTCCGCCGCTCAGCTGGTTCGCGAAGCTCTGGCTATTTTTAAACAGCCAGGCTTCCCTGTCGCAAACCAACAGACACCCTACTGCCCGCTCCCTGCGGATAGCAGCCAATCAGACAGTCACTCAGGCTCTCACACTGCCCCCCCAGCAAACACACGCTCGGATACTTCCTCAGCAAGCAAACAAACACAGACTCGGATAATTACCAGTCCCAGGCAAACTCCTGCTGTGTGCTGCTCTGCTGTCCCCGCTACTCAGCTGGTTCTCCGCCGCTCAGCTGGTTCGCGAAGCTCTGGCTATTTTTAAACAGCCAGGCTTCCCTGTCGCAAACCAAAAGACACCCTACTGCCCGCCCCCTGCAGGCTAGCAGCCAATCAGACACTCACTCAGGCTCTCACACTGCCCCCCCAGCAAACACACGCTCGGATACTACCTCAGCAAGCAAACAAACACAGACTCGGATACTTACCAGTCCCAGGCAAACTCCTGCTGTGTGCTGCTCTGCTGTCCCCGCTGCTCAGCTGGTTCTCCGCCGCTCAGCTGGTACGCGAAGCTCTGGCTATTTTTAAACAGCCAGGCTTCCCTGTCGCAAACAAATAGACAGCCTACTGCCCGCCCCCTGCAGGCTAGCAGCCAATCAGACACTCACTCAGGCTCTCACACTGCCCCCCCAGCAAACACACGCTCGGATACTTCCTCAGCAAGCAAACAAACACAGACTCGGATACTTACCAGTCCCAGGCCAACTCCTGCTGTGTGCTGCTCTGCTGTCCCCGCTGCTCAGCTGGTTCTCCGCCGCTCAGCTTGTTCGCGAAGCTCTGGCTATTTTTAAACAGCCAGGCTTCCCTGTCGCAAACCAAAAGACACCCTACTGCCCGCCCCCTGCAGGCTAGCAGCCAATCAGACACTCACTCAGGCTCTCACACTGCCCCCCCAGCAAACACACGCTCGGATACTTCCTCAGCAAGCAAACAAACCCAGACTCGGATACTTACCAGAACCAGGCAATCTCCTGCTGTGAGCTGCTCTGCTGTCCCCGCTGCTCAGCTGGTTCTCCGCCGCTCAGCTGGTTCATGAAGCTCTGGCTATTTTTAAACAGCCAGGCTTCCCTGTCGCAAACCAACAGACACCCTACTGCCCGCCCCCTGCAGGCTAGCAGCCAATCAGACACTCACTCAGGCTCTCACACTACCCCCCCAGCAAACACACGCTCGGATACTACCTCAGCAAGCCAACAAACACAGACTCGGATACTTACCAGTCCCAGGCAAACTCCTGCTGTGTGCTGCTCTGCTGTCCCCGCTGCTCAGCTGGTTCTCCGCCGCTCAGCTGGTACGCGAAGCTCTGGCTATTTTTAAACAGCCAGGCTTCCCTGTCGCAAACCAACAGAAACCCTACTGCCCGCACCCTGCAGGCTAGCAGCCAATCAGACACTCACTCAGGCTCTCACACTGCCCTCCCAGCAAACACACGCTCGGATTCTTCCTCAGCAAGCAAACAAACACAGACTCGGATACTTACCAGTCCCAGGGAAACTCCGGCTGTGAGCTGCTCTGCTGTCCCCACCGCTAAGCTGGTTCTCCGCCGCTCAGCTGGTTCATGAAGCTCTGGCTTTTTTAAACAGCCAGGCTTCCCTGTCGCAAACCAGACACCCTACTGCCCGCCCCCTGCAGGCTAGCAGCCAATCAGACACTCACTCAGGCTCTCACACTGCCCCCCCAGCAAACACACGCTCGGATACTTCCTCAGCAAGCAAACAAACACAGACTCGGATACTTACCAGTCCCAGGAAAACTCCTGCTGTGTGCTGCTCTGCTGTCCCCGAAGCTCAGCTGGTTCTCCGCTGCTCAGCTGGTTCGCGAAGCTCTGGCTATTTTTAAACAGCCAGGCTTCCCTGTCCCAAACCAACAAACACCCTACTGCCCGCCCCCTGCAGGCTAGCAGCGAATCAGACACTCACTCAGGCTCTCACACTGCCCCCCCAGCAAACACACGCTCGGATACTTCCTCAGCAAGCAAACATACCCAGACTCGGATACTTACCAGACCCGGGCAAACTCCTGCTGTGAGCTGCTCTGCTGTCCCCGCTGCTCAGCTGGGTCTCCGCCGCTCAGCTGGTTCGCGAAGCTCTGGCTATTTTTAAACAGCCAGGCTTCCCTGTCGCAAACCAACAGACACCCTACTGCCCGCCCCCTGCAGGCTAGCAGCCAATCAGACACTCACTCACTCTCTCACACTGCCCCCCCAGCAAACACACGCTCGGATACTTCCTCAGCAAGCAAACAAACCCAGACTCGGATACTTACCAGTCCCAGGCAAACTCCTGCTGTGTGCTGCTCTGCTGTCCCCGCTGCTCAGCTGGTTCTCCGCCGCTCAGCTGGTACGTGAAGCTCTGGCTATTTTTAAACAGCCAGGCTTCCCTGTCGCAAACCAACAGACACCCTACTGCCCGCCCCCTGCAGGCTAGCAGCCAATCAGACACTCACTCAGGCTCTCACACTGCCCCCCCAGCAAACACACGCTCGGATACTTCCTCAGCAAGCAAACAAACACAGACTCGGATACTTACCAGTCCCAGGCAAACTCCCGCTGTGAGCTGCTCTGCTGTCCACGCTGCTCAGCTGGTTCTCCGCCGCTCAGCTGGTTCGCGAAGCTCTGGCTATTTTTAAAGAGCCAGGCTTCCCTGTCGCAAACCAACAGACACCCTACTGCCCGCCCCCTGCAGGCTAGCAGCCAATCAGACACTCACTCAGGCTCTCACACTGCCCCCCCAGCAAACACACGCTCGGATTCTTCCTCAGCAAGCAAACAAACACAGACTCGGATACTTACCAGTCCCAGGGAAACTCCTGCTGTGAGCTGCTCTGCTGTCCCCACCGCTCAGCTGGTTCTCCGCCGCTCAGCTGGTTCATGAAGCTCTGGCTATTTTTAAACAGCCAGGCTTCCCTGTCGCAAACCAACAGACACTCTACTGCCCGCCCCCTGCAGGCTAGCAGCCAATCAGAAACTCACTCAGTCTCTCACACTGCCCCCCCAGCAAACACACGCTCGGATACTTCCTCAGCAAGCAAACAAACACAGACTCGGATACTTACCAGTGCCAGGCAAACTCCTGCTGTGTGCTGCTCTGCTGTCCCCGCTGCTCAGCTGGTTCTCCGCCGCTCAGCTGGTACGCGAAGCTCTGGCTATTTTTAAACAGCCAGGCTTCCCTGTCGCAAACCAACAGACACCCTACTGCCCGCCCCCTGCAGGCTAGCAGCCAATCAGACACTCACTCAGGCTCTCACACTACCCCCCCAGCAAACACACGCTCGGATACTACCTCAGCAAGCCAACAAACACAGACTCGGATACTTACCAGTCCCAGGCAAACTCCTGCTGTGTGCTGCTCTGCTGTCCCCGCTGCTCAGCTGGTTCTCCGCCGCTCAGCTGGTACGCGAAGCTCTGGCTATTTTTAAACAGCCAGGCTTCCCTGTCGCAAACCAACAGAAACCCTACAGCCCGCCCCCTGCAGGCTAGCAGCCAATCAGACACTCACTCAGGCTCTCACACTGCCGCCCAGCAAACACACACTCGGATTCTTCCTCAGCAAGCAAACAAACACAGACTCGGATACTTACCAGTCCCAGGCAAAGTCCTGCTGTGAGCTGCTCTGCTGTCCCCGCTGCTCAGCTGGTTCTCCGCCGCTCAGCTGGTTCGCGAAGCTCTGGCTATTTTTAAACAGCCAGGCTTTCCTGTCGCAAACCAACAGACAGCCTACTGCCCGCCCCCTGCAGGCTAGCAGCCAATCAGACACTCACTCAGGCTCTCACACTGCCCCCCCAGCAAACACACGCTCGGATTCTTCCTCAGCAAGCAAACAAACACAGACTCGGATACTTACCAGTCCCAGGGAAACTCCTGCTGTGAGCTGCTCTGCTGTCCCCACCGCTCAGCTGGTTCTCCGCCGCTCAGCTTGTTCGCGAAGCTCTGGCTATTTTTAAACAGCCAGGCTTCCCTGTCGCAAACCAACAGACACTCTACTGCCCGCCCCCTGCAGGCTAGCAGCCAATCAGACACTCACTCAGGCTCTCACACTGCCCCCCCAGCAAACACACGCTCGGATACTTCCTCAGCAAGCAAACAAACACAGACTCGGATACTTACCAGTCCCAGGCAAACTCCTGCTGTGTGCTGCTCTGCTGTCCCCGCTGCTCAGCTGGTTCTCCGCCGCTCAGCTTGTTCGCGAAGCTCTGGCTATTTTTAAACAGCCAGCCTTCCCTGTCGCAAACCAACAGACACGCTACTGCCCGTCCCCTGCAGGCTAGCAGCCAATCAGACACTCACTCAGGCTCTCACACTGCCGCCCAGCAAACACACACTCGGATTCTTCCTCAGCAAGCAAACAAACACAGACTCGGATACTTACCAGTGCCAGGCAAAGTCCTGCTGTGAGCTGCTCTGCTGTCCCCGCTGCTCAGCTGGTTCTCCGCCGCTCAGCTGGTTCGCGAAGCTCTGGCTATTTTTAAACAGCCAGGCTTCCCTGTCGCAAACCAACAGACACGCTACTGACCGCCCCCTGCAGGCTAGCAGCCAATCAGACACTCACTCAGGCTCTCACACTGCCCCCCCAGCAAACACACGCTCGGATACTTCCTCAGCAAGCAAACAAACCCAGACTCGGATACTTACCAGACCCAGGCAAACTCCTGCTGTGAGCTGCTCTGCTGTCCCCGTTGCTCAGCTGGTTCTCCGCCGCTCAGCTGGTTCGCGAAGCTCTGGCTATTTTTAAGCAGCCAGGCTTCCCTGTCGCAAACCAACAGACACGCTACTGCCCGCCCCCTGCAGGCTAGCAGCCAATCAGACACTCACTCAGGCTCTCTCACTGCCCCCCCAGCAAACACACGCTCGGATACTACCTCAGCAAGCAAACAAACACAGACTCGGATACTTACCAGTCCCAGGCAAACTCCTGCTGTGTGCTGCTCTGCTGTCCCCGCTGCTCAGCTGGTTCTCCGCCGCTCAGCTGGTACGCGAAGCTCTGGCTATTTTCAAACAGCCAGGCTTCCCTGTCGCAAACAAATAGACAGCCTACTGCCCGCCCCCTGCAGGCTAGCAGCCAATCAGACACTCACTCAGGCTCTCACACTGCCCCCCCAGCAAACACACGCTCGGATACTTCCTCAGCAAGCAAACAAACACAGACTCGGATACTTACCAGTCCCAGGAAAACTCCTGCTGTGTGCTGCTCTGCTGTCCCCGCTGCTCAGCTGGTTCTCCGCCGCTCAGCTGGTTCGCGAAGCTCTGGCTATTTTTAAACAGCCAGGCTTCCCTGTCGCAAACCAACAGACACCCTACTGCCCGCTCCCTGCGGCTAGCAGCCAATCAGACAGTCACTCAGGCTCTCACACTGCCCCCCCAGCAAACACACGCTCGGATACTTCCTCAGCAAGCAAACAAACACAGACTCGGATAATTACCAGTCCCAGGCAAACTCCTGCTGTGTGCTGCTCTGCTGTCCCCGCTACTCAGCTGGTTCTCCGCCGCTCAGCTGGTTCGCGAAGCTCTGGCTATTTTTAAACAGCCAGGCTTCCCTGTCGCAAACCAAAAGACACCCTACTGCCCGCCCCCTGCAGGCTAGCAGCCAATCAGACACTCACTCAGGCTCTCACACTGCCCCCCCAGCAAACACACGCTCGGATACTACCTCAGCAAGCAAACAAACACAGACTCGGATACTTACCAGTCCCAGGCAAACTCCTGCTGTGTGCTGCTCTGCTGTCCCCGCTGCTCAGCTGGTTCTCCGCCGCTCAGCTGGTACGCGAAGCTCTGGCTATTTTTAAACAGCCAGGCTTCCCTGTCGCAAACAAATAGACAGCCTACTGCCCGCCCCCTGCAGGCTAGCAGCCAATCAGACACTCACTCAGGCTCTCACACTGCCCCCCCAGCAAACACACGCTCGGATACTTCCTCAGCAAGCAAACAAACACAGACTCGGATACTTACCAGTCCCAGGCCAACTCCTGCTGTGTGCTGCTCTGCTGTCCCCGCTGCTCAGCTGGTTCTCCGCCGCTCAGCTTGTTCGCGAAGCTCTGGCTATTTTTAAACAGCCAGGCTTCCCTGTCGCAAACCAAAAGACACCCTACTGCCCGCCCCCTGCAGGCTAGCAGCCAATCAGACACTCACTCAGGCTCTCACACTGCCCCCCCAGCAAACACACGCTCGGATACTTCCTCAGCAAGCAAACAAACCCAGACTCGGATACTTACCAGAACCAGGCAATCTCCTGCTGTGAGCTGCTCTGCTGTCCCCGCTGCTCAGCTGGTTCTCCGCCGCTCAGCTGGTTCGCGAAGCTCTGGCTATTTTTAAACAGCCAGGCTTCCCTGTCGCAAACCAACAGACACCCTACTGCCCGCCCCCTGCAGGCTAGCAGCCAATCAGACACTCACTCAGGCTCTCACACTGCCCCCCCAGCAAACACACGCTCGGATACTTCCTCAGCAAGCAAACAAACTCAGACTCGGATACTTACCAGTCCCAGGCAAACTCCTGCTGTGTGCTGCTCTGCTGTCCCCGCTGCTCAGCTGGTTCTCCGCCGCTCAGCTGGTACGCGAAGCTCTGGCTATTTTTAAACAGCCAGGCTTCCCTGTCGCAAACCAACAGACACCCTACTGCCCGCCCCCTGCAGGCTAGCAGCCAATCAGACACTCACTCAGGCTCTCACACTGCCGCCCAGCAAACACACGCTCGGATTCTTCCTCAGCAAGCAAACAAACACAGACTCGGATACTTACCAGTGCCAGGCAAACTCCTGCTGTGTGCTGCTCTGCTGTCCCCGCTGCTCAGCTGGTTCTCCGCCGCTCAGCTGGTTCGCGAAGCTCTGGCTATTTTTAAACAGCCAGGCTTCCCTGTCGCAAACCAACAGACACGCTACTGCCCGCCCCCTGCAGGCTAGCAGCCAATCAGACACTCAGGCTCTCACACTGCCCCCCCAGCAAACACACGCTCGGATACTACCTCAGAAAGCAAACAAACACAGACTCGGATACTTACCAGTCCCAGGCAAACTCCTGCTGTGTGCTGCTCTGCTGTCCCCGCTGCTCAGCTGGTTCTCCGCCGCTCAGCTGGTACACGAAGCTCTGGCTATTTTTAAACAGCCAGGGTTCCCTGTCGCAAACCAACAGACACCCTACTGCCCGCCCCCTGCAGGCTAGCAGCCAATCAGACACTCACTCAGGCTCTCACACTGCCCCCCCAGCAAACACACGCTCGGATACTTCCTCAGCAAGCAAACAAACACAGACTCGGATACTTACCAGTCCCAGGCAAACTCCCGCTGTGAGCTGCTCTGCTGTCCACGCTGCTCAGCTGGTTCTCCGCCGCTCAGCTGGTTCGCGAAGCTCTGGCTATTTTTAAACAGCCAGGCTTCCCTGTCGCAAACCAACAGACACCCTACTGCCCGCCCCCTGCAGGCTAGCAGCCAATCAGACACTCACTCAGGCTCTCACACTGCCCCCCCAGCAAACACACGCTCGGATTCTTCCTCAGCAAGCAAACAAACACAGACTCGGATACTTACCAGTCCCAGGGAAACTCCTGCTGTGAGCTGCTCTGCTGTCCCCACCGCTCAGCTGGTTCTCCGCCGCTCAGCTGGTTCATGAAGCTCTGGCTATTTTTAAACAGCCAGGCTTCCCTGTCGCAAACCAACAGACACTCTACTGCCCGCCCCCTGCAGGCTAGCAGCCAATCAGAAACTCACTCAGTCTCTCACACTGCCCCCCCAGCAAACACACGCTCGGATACTTCCTCAGCAAGCAAACAAACACAGACTCGGATACTTACCAGTGCCAGGCAAACTCCTGCTGTGTGCTGCTCTGCTGTCCCCGCTGCTCAGCTGGTTCTCCGCCGCTCAGCTGGTACGCGAAGCTCTGGCTATTTTTAAACAGCCAGGCTTCCCTGTCGCAAACCAACAGACACCCTACTGCCCGCCCCCTGCAGGCTAGCAGCCAATCAGACACTCACTCAGGCTCTCACACTACCCCCCCAGCAAACACACGCTCGGATACTACCTCAGCAAGCCAACAAACACAGACTCGGATACTTACCAGTCCCAGGCAAACTCCTGCTGTGTGCTGCTCTGCTGTCCCCGCTGCTCAGCTGGTTCTCCGCCGCTCAGCTGGTACGCGAAGCTCTGGCTATTCTTAAACAGCCAGGCTTCCCTGTCGCAAACCAACAGAAACCCTACAGCCCGCCCCCTGCAGGCTAGCAGCCAATCAGACACTCACTCAGGCTCTCACACTGCCGCCCAGCAAACACACACTCGGATTCTTCCTCAGCAAGCAAACAAACACAGACTCGGATACTTACCAGTCCCAGGCAAAGTCCTGCTGTGAGCTGCTCTGCTGTCCCCGCTGCTCAGCTGGTTCTCCGCCGCTCAGCTGGTTCGCGAAGCTCTGGCTATTTTTAAACAGCCAGGCTTTCCTGTCGCAAACCAACAGACAGCCTACTGCCCGCCCCCTGCAGGCTAGCAGCCAATCAGACACTCACTCAGGCTCTCACACTGCCCCCCCAGCAAACACACGCTCGGATTCTTCCTCAGCAAGCAAACAAACACAGACTCGGATACTTACCAGTCCCAGGGAAACTCCTGCTGTGAGCTGCTCTGCTGTCCCCACCGCTCAGCTGGTTCTCCGCCGCTCAGCTGGTTCATGAAGCTCTGGCTATTTTTAAACAGCCAGGCTTCCCTGTCGCAAACCAAAAGACACCCTACTGCCCGCCCCCTGCAGGCTAGCAGCCAATCAGACACTCACTCAGGCTCTCACACTGCCCCCCCAGCAAACACACGCTCGGATACTTCCTCAGCAAGCAAACAAACACAGACTCGGATACTTACCAGTCCCAGGCAAACTCCTGCTGTGTGCTGCTCTGCTGTCCCCGCTGCTCAGCTGGTTCTCCGCCGCTGAGCTTGTTCGCGAAGCTCTGGCTATTTTTAAACAGCCAGGCTTCCCTGTCGCAAACCAACAGACACTCTACTGCCCGCCCCCTGCAGGCTAGCAGCCAATCAGACACTCACTCAGGCTCTCACACTGCCCCCCCAGCAAACACACGCTCAGATTCTTACTCAGCAAGCAAACAAACCCAGACTCGGACACTTACTAGTCCCAGCAAACTCCTGCTGTGAGCTGCTCTGCTGTCCCCTCTGCTCAGCTGGTTCTCCGCCGCTCAGCTGGTTCGCGAAGTTCTGGCTATTTTTAAACAGCCAGGCTTCCCTGTCGCAAACCAACAGACACCCTACTGCCCGCCCCCTGCAGGCTAGCAGCCAATCAGACACTCACTCACGCTCTCACACTGCCCCCCCAGCAAACACACGCTCGGATTCTTCCTCAGCAAGCAAACAAACACAGACTCGGATACTTACCAGTCCCAGGGAATCTCCTGCTGTGAGCTGCTCTGCTGTCCCCACCGCTCAGCTGGTTCTCCGCCGCTCAGCTGGTTCATGAAGCTCTGGCTATTTTTAAACAGCCAGGCTTCCCTGTCGCAAACCAACAGACACTCTACTGCCCGCCCCCTGCAGGCTAGCAGCCAATCAGAAACTCACTCAGTCTCTCACACTGCCCCCCCAGCAAACACACGCTCGGATACTTCCTCAGCAAGCAAACAAACACAGACTCGGATACTTACCAGTGCCAGGCAAACTCCTGCTGTGTGCTGCTCTGCTGTCCCCGCTGCTCAGCTGGTTCTCCGCCGCTCAGCTGGTACGCGAAGCTCTGGCTATTTTTAAACAGCCAGGCTTCCCTGTCGCAAACCAACAGACACCCTACTGCCCGCCCCCTGCAGGCTAGCAGCCAATCAGACACTCACTCAGGCTCTCACACTACCCCCACCCAGCAAACACACGCTCGGATACTACCTCAGCAAGCCAACAAACACAGACTCGGATACTTACCAGTCCCAGGCAAACTCCTGCTGTGTGCTGCTCTGCTGTCCCCGCTGCTCAGCTGGTTCTCCGCCGCTCAGCTGGTACGCGAAGCTCTGGCTATTTTTAAACAGCCAGGCTTCCCTGTCGCAAACCAACAGAAACCCTACAGCCCGCCCCCTGCAGGCTAGCAGCCAATCAGACACTCACTCAGGCTCTCACACTGCCGCCCAGCAAACACACACTCGGATTCTTCCTCAGCAAGCAAACAAACACAGACTCGGATACTTACCAGTCCCAGGCAAAGTCCTGCTGTGAGCTGCTCTGCTGTCCCCGCTGCTCAGCTGGTTCTCCGCCGCTCAGCTGGTTCGCGAAGCTCTGGCTATTTTTAAACAGCCAGGCTTTCCTGTCGCAAACCAACAGACAGCCTACTGCCCGCCCCCTGCAGGCTAGCAGCCAATCAGACACTCACTCAGGCTCTCACACTGCCCCCCCAGCAAACACACGCTCGGATTCTTCCTCAGCAAGCAAACAAACACAGACTCGGATACTTACCAGTCCCAGGGAAACTCCTGCTGTGAGCTGCTCTGCTGTCCCCACCGCTCAGCTGGTTCTCCGCCGCTCAGCTGGTTCATGAAGCTCTGGCTATTTTTAAACAGCCAGGCTTCCCTGTCGCAAACCAAAAGACACCCTACTGCCCGCCCCCTGCAGGCTAGCAGCCAATCAGACACTCACTCAGGCTCTCACACTGCCCCCCCAGCAAACACACGCTCGGATACTTCCTCAGCAAGCAAACAAACACAGACTCGGATACTTACCAGTCCCAGGCAAACTCCTGCTGTGTGCTGCTCTGCTGTCCCCGCTGCTCAGCTGGTTCTCCGCCGCTCAGCTTGTTCGCGAAGCTCTGGCTATTTTTAAACAGCCAGCCTTCCCTGTCGCAAACCAACAGACACGCTACTGCCCGTCCCCTGCAGGCTAGCAGCCAATCAGACACTCACTCAGGCTCTCACACTGCCGCCCAGCAAACACACACTCGGATTCTTCCTCAGCAAGCAAACAAACACAGACTCGGATACTTACCAGTGCCAGGCAAAGTCCTGCTGTGAGCTGCTCTGCTGTCCCCGCTGCTCAGCTGGTTCTCCGCCGCTCAGCTGGTTCGCGAAGCTCTGGCTATTTTTAAACAGCCAGGCTTCCCTGTCGCAAACCAACAGACACGCTACTGACCGCCCCCTGCAGGCTAGCAGCCAATCAGACACTCACTCAGGCTCTCACACTGCCCCCCCAGCAAACACACGCTCGGATACTTCCTCAGCAAGCAAACAAACCCAGACTCGGATACTTACCAGACCCAGGCAAACTCCTGCTGTGAGCTGCTCTGCTGTCCCCGTTGCTCAGCTGGTTCTCCGCCGCTCAGCTGGTTCGCGAAGCTCTGGCTATTTTTAAGCAGCCAGGCTTCCCTGTCGCAAACCAACAGACACGCTACTGCCCGCCCCCTGCAGGCTAGCAGCCAATCAGACACTCACTCAGGCTCTCTCACTGCCCCCCCAGCAAACACACGCTCGGATACTACCTCAGCAAGCAAACAAACACAGACTCGGATACTTACCAGTCCCAGGCAAACTCCTGCTGTGTGCTGCTCTGCTGTCCCCGCTGCTCAGCTGGTTCTCCGCCGCTCAGCTGGTACGCGAAGCTCTGGCTATTTTCAAACAGCCAGGCTTCCCTGTCGCAAACAAATAGACAGCCTACTGCCCGCCCCCTGCAGGCTAGCAGCCAATCAGACACTCACTCAGGCTCTCACACTGCCCCCCCAGCAAACACACGCTCGGATACTTCCTCAGCAAGCAAACAAACACAGACTCGGATACTTACCAGTCCCAGGAAAACTCCTGCTGTGTGCTGCTCTGCTGTCCCCGCTGCTCAGCTGGTTCTCCGCCGCTCAGCTGGTTCGCGAAGCTCTGGCTATTTTTAAACAGCCAGGCTTCCCTGTCGCAAACCAACAGACACCCTACTGCCCGCTCCCTGCGGCTAGCAGCCAATCAGACAGTCACTCAGGCTCTCACACTGCCCCCCCAGCAAACACACGCTCGGATACTTCCTCAGCAAGCAAACAAACACAGACTCGGATAATTACCAGTCCCAGGCAAACTCCTGCTGTGTGCTGCTCTGCTGTCCCCGCTACTCAGCTGGTTCTCCGCCGCTCAGCTGGTTCGCGAAGCTCTGGCTATTTTTAAACAGCCAGGCTTCCCTGTCGCAAACCAAAAGACACCCTACTGCCCGCCCCCTGCAGGCTAGCAGCCAATCAGACACTCACTCAGGCTCTCACACTGCCCCCCCAGCAAACACACGCTCGGATACTACCTCAGCAAGCAAACAAACACAGACTCGGATACTTACCAGTCCCAGGCAAACTCCTGCTGTGTGCTGCTCTGCTGTCCCCGCTGCTCAGCTGGTTCTCCGCCGCTCAGCTGGTACGCGAAGCTCTGGCTATTTTTAAACAGCCAGGCTTCCCTGTCGCAAACAAATAGACAGCCTACTGCCCGCCCCCTGCAGGCTAGCAGCCAATCAGACACTCACTCAGGCTCTCACACTGCCCCCCCAGCAAACACACGCTCGGATACTTCCTCAGCAAGCAAACAAACACAGACTCGGATACTTACCAGTCCCAGGCCAACTCTTGCTGTGTGCTGCTCTGCTGTCCCCGCTGCTCAGCTGGTTCTCCGCCGCTCAGCTTGTTCGCGAAGCTCTGGCTATTTTTAAACAGCCAGGCTTCCCTGTCGCAAACCAAAAGACACCCTACTGCCCGCCCCCTGCAGGCTAGCAGCCAATCAGACACTCACTCAGGCTCTCACACTGCCCCCCCAGCAAACACACGCTCGGATACTTCCTCAGCAAGCAAACAAACCCAGACTCGGATACTTACCAGAACCAGGCAATCTCCTGCTGTGAGCTGCTCTGCTGTCCCCGCTGCTCAGCTGGTTCTCCGCCGCTCAGCTGGTTCGCGAAGCTCTGGCTATTTTTAAACAGCCAGGCTTCCCTGTCGCAAACCAACAGACACCCTACTGCCCGCCCCCTGCAGGCTAGCAGCCAATCAGACACTCACTGAGGCTCTCACACTGCCCCCCCAGCAAACACACGCTCGGATACTTCCTCAGCAAGCAAACAAACTCAGACTCGGATACTTACCAGTCCCAGGCAAACTCCTGCTGTGTGCTGCTCTGCTGTCCCCGCTGCTCAGCTGGTTCTCCGCCGCTCAGCTGGTACGCGAAGCTCTGGCTATTTTTAAACAGCCAGGCTTCCCTGTCGCAAACCAACAGACACCCTACTGCCCGCCCCCTGCAGGCTAGCAGCCAATCAGACACTCACTCAGGCTCTCACACTGCCGCCCAGCAAACACACGCTCGGATTCTTCCTCAGCAAGCAAACAAACACAGACTCGGATACTTACCAGTGCCAGGCAAACTCCTGCTGTGTGCTGCTCTGCTGTCCCCGCTGCTCAGCTGGTTCTCCGCCGCTCAGCTGGTTCGCGAAGCTCTGGCTATTTTTAAACAGCCAGGCTTCCCTGTCGCAAACCAACAGACACGCTACTGCCCGCCCCCTGCAGGCTAGCAGCCAATCAGACACTCAGGCTCTCACACTGCCCCCCCAGCAAACACACGCTCGGATACTACCTCAGAAAGCAAACAAACACAGACTCGGATACTTACCAGTCCCAGGCAAACTCCTGCTGTGTGCTGCTCTGCTGTCCCCGCTGCTCAGCTGGTTCTCCGCCGCTCAGCTGGTACACGAAGCTCTGGCTATTTTTAAACAGCCAGGCTTCCCTGTCGCAAACCAACAGACACCCTACTGCCCGCCCCCTGCAGGCTAGCAGCCAATCAGACACTCACTCAGGCTCTCACACTGCCCCCCCAGCAAACACACGCTCGGATACTTCCTCAGCAAGCAAACAAACACAGACTCGGATACTTACCAGTCCCAGGCAAACTCCCGCTGTGAGCTGCTCTGCTGTCCACGCTGCTCAGCTGGTTCTCCGCCGCTCAGCTGGTTCGCGAAGCTCTGGCTATTTTTAAACAGCCAGGCTTCCCTGTCGCAAACCAACAGACACCCTACTGCCCGCCCCCTGCAGGCTAGCAGCCAATCAGACACTCACTCAGGCTCTCACACTGCCCCCCCAGCAAACACACGCTCGGATTCTTCCTCAGCAAGCAAACAAACACAGACTCGGATACTTACCAGTCCCAGGCAAACTCCCGCTGTGAGCTGCTCTGCTGTCCACGCTGCTCAGCTGGTTCTCCGCCGCTCAGGTGGTTCGCGAAGCTCTGGCTATTTTTAAACAGCCAGGCTTCCCTGTCGCAAACCAACAGACACCCTACTGCCCGCCCCCTGCAGGCTAGCAGCCAATCAGACACTCACTCAGGCTCTCACACTGCCCCCCCAGCAAACACACGCTCGGATTCTTCCTCAGCAAGCAAACAAACACAGACTCGGATACTTACCAGTCCCAGGGAAACTCCTGCTGTGAGCTGCTCTGCTGTCCCCACCGCTCAGCTGGTTCTCCGCCGCTCAGCTGGTTCATGAAGCTCTGGCTATTTTTAAACAGCCAGGCTTCCCTGTCGCAAACCAACAGACACTCTACTGCCCGCCCCCTGCAGGCTAGCAGCCAATCAGAAACTCACTCAGTCTCTCACACTGCCCCCCCAGCAAACACACGCTCGGATACTTCCTCAGCAAGCAAACAAACACAGACTCGGATACTTACCAGTGCCAGGCAAACTCCTGCTGTGTGCTGCTCTGCTGTCCCCGCTGCTCAGCTGGTTCTCCGCCGCTCAGCTGGTACGCGAAGCTCTGGCTATTTTTAAACAGCCAGGCTTCCCTGTCGCAAACCAACAGACACCCTACTGCCCGCCCCCTGCAGGCTAGCAGCCAATCAGACACTCACTCAGGCTCTCACACTACCCCCCCAGCAAACACACGCTCGGATACTACCTCAGCAAGCCAACAAACACAGACTCGGATACTTACCAGTCCCAGGCAAACTCCTGCTGTGTGCTGCTCTGCTGTCCCCGCTGCTCAGCTGGTTCTCCGCCGCTCAGCTGGTACGCGAAGCTCTGGCTATTCTTAAACAGCCAGGCTTCCCTGTCGCAAACCAACAGAAACCCTACAGCCCGCCCCCTGCAGGCTAGCAGCCAATCAGACACTCACTCAGGCTCTCACACTGCCGCCCAGCAAACACACACTCGGATTCTTCCTCAGCAAGCAAACAAACACAGACTCGGATACTTACCAGTCCCAGGCAAAGTCCTGCTGTGAGCTGCTCTGCTGTCCCCGCTGCTCAGCTGGTTCTCCGCCGCTCAGCTGGTTCGCGAAGCTCTGGCTATTTTTAAACAGCCAGGCTTTCCTGTCGCAAACCAACAGACAGCCTACTGCCCGCCCCCTGCAGGCTAGCAGCCAATCAGACACTCACTCAGGCTCTCACACTGCCCCCCCAGCAAACACACGCTCGGATTCTTCCTCAGCAAGCAAACAAACACAGACTCGGATACTTACCAGTCCCAGGGAAACTCCTGCTGTGAGCTGCTCTGCTGTCCCCACCGCTCAGCTGGTTCTCCGCCGCTCAGCTGGTTCATGAAGCTCTGGCTATTTTTAAACAGCCAGGCTTCCCTGTCGCAAACCAACAGACACTCTACTGCCCGCCCCCTGCAGGCTAGCAGCCAATCAGAAACTCACTCAGGCTCTCACACTGCCCCCCCAGCAAACACACGCTCGGATACTTCCTCAGCAAGCAAACAAACACAGACTCGGATACTTACCAGTGCCAGGCAAACTCCTGCTGTGTGCTGCTCTGCTGTCCCCGCTGCTCAGCTGGTTCTCCGCCGCTCAGCTGGTACGCGAAGCTCTGGCTATTTTTAAACAGCCAGGCTTCCCTGTCGCAAACCAACAGACACCCTACTGCCCGCCCCCTGCAGGCTAGCAGCCAATCAGACACTCACTCAGGCTCTCACACTACCCCCCCCAGCAAACACACGCTCGGATACTACCTCAGCAAGCCAACAAACACAGACTCGGATACTTACCAGTCCCAGGCAAACTCCTGCTGTGTGCTGCTCTGCTGTCCCCGCTGCTCAGCTGGTTCTCCGCCGCTCAGCTGGTACGCGAAGCTCTGGCTATTTTTAAACAGCCAGGCTTCCCTGTCGCAAACCAACAGAAACCCTACAGCCCGCCCCCTGCAGGCTAGCAGCCAATCAGACACTCACTCAGGCTCTCACACTGCCGCCCAGCAAACACACACTCGGATTCTTCCTCAGCAAGCAAACAAACACAGACTCGGATACTTACCAGTCCCAGGCAAAGTCCTGCTGTGAGCTGCTCTGCTGTCCCCGCTGCTCAGCTGGTTCTCCGCCGCTCAGCTGGTTCGCGAAGCTCTGGCTATTTTTAAACAGCCAGGCTTTCCTGTCGCAAACCAACAGACAGCCTACTGCCCGCCCCCTGCAGGCTAGCAGCCAATCAGACACTCACTCAGGCTCTCACACTGCCCCCCCAGCAAACACACGCTCGGATTCTTCCTCAGCAAGCAAACAAACACAGACTCGGATACATACCAGTCCCAGGGAAACTCCTGCTGTGAGCTGCTCTGCTGTCCCCACCGCTCAGCTGGTTCATGAAGCTCTGGCTATTTTTAAACAGCCAGGCTTCCCTGTCGCAAACCAACAGACACGCTACTGCCCGCCCCCTGCAGGCTAGCAGCCAATCAGACACTCACTCAGGCTCTCACACTGCCCCCCCAGCAAACACACGCTCGGATTCTTCCTCAGCAAGCAAACAAACACAGACTCGGATACTTACCAGTCCCAGGGAAACTCCTGCTGTGAGCTGCTCTGCTGTCCCCGCTGCTCAGCTGGTTCTCCGCCGCTCAGCTGGTACGCGAAGCTCTGGCTATTTTTAAACAGCCAGGCTTCCCTGTCGCAAACAAATAGACAGCCTACTGCCCGCCCCCTGCAGGCTAGCAGCCAATCAGACACTCACTCAGGCTCTCACACTGCCCCCCCAGCAAACACACGCTCGGATACTTCCTCAGCAAGCAAACGAACACAGACTCGGATACTTACCAGTCCCAGGAAAACTCCTGCTGTGTGCTGCTCTGCTGTCCCCGCTGCTCAGCTGGTTCTCCGCCGCTCAGCTGGTTCGCGAAGTTCTGGCTATTTTTAAACAGCCAGGCTTCCCTGTCGCAAACCAACAGACACCCTACTGCCCGCCCCCTGCAGGCTAGCAGCCAATCAGACACTCACTCAGGCTCTCACACTGCCCCCCCAGCAAACACACGCTCGGATACTTCCTCAGCAAGCAAACAAACACAGGCTCGGATACTTACCAGTCCCAGGCAAACTCCTGCTGTGTGCTGCTCTGCTGTCCCCGCTGCTCAGCTGGTTCTCCGCCGCTCAGCTGGTACGCGAAGCTCTGGCTATTTTTAAACAGCCAGGCTTCCCTGTCGCAAACCAACAGACACCCTACTGCCCGCCCCCTGCAGGCTAGCAGCCAATCAGACACTCACTCAGGCTCTCACACTACCCCCCCAGCAAACACACGCTCGCATTCTTCCTCAGCAAGCAAACAAACACAGACTCGGATACTTACCAGTGCCAGGCAAAGTCCTGCTGTGAGCTGCTCTGCTGTCCCCGCTGCTCAGCTGGTTCTCCGCCGCTCAGCTGGTTCGCGAAGCTCTGGCTATTTTTAAACAGCCAGGCTTCCCTGTCGCAAACCAACAGACACGCTACTGCCCGCCCCCTGCAGGCTAGCAGCCAATCAGACACTCACTCAGGCTCTCACACTGCCCCCCCAGCAAACACACGCTCGGATACTTCCTCAGCAAGCAAACAAACCCAGACTCGGATACTTACCAGACCCAGGCAAACTCCTGCTGTGAGCTGCTCTGCTGTCCCCGTTGCTCAGCTGGTTCTCCGCCGCTCAGCTGGTTCGCGAAGCTCTGGCTATTTTTAAGCAGCCAGGCTTCCCTGTCGCAAACCAACAGACACGCTACTGCCCGCCCCCTGCAGGCTAGCAGCCAATCAGACACTCACTCAGGCTCTCTCACTGCCCCCCCAGCAAACACACGCTCGGATACTACCTCAGCAAGCAAACAAACACAGACTCGGATACTTACCAGTCCCAGGCAAACTCCTGCTGTGTGCTGCTCTGCTGTCCCCGCTGCTCAGCTGGTTCTCCGCCGCTCAGCTGGTACGCGAAGCTCTGGCTATTTTCAAACAGCCAGGCTTCCCTGTCGCAAACAAATAGACAGCCTACTGCCCGCCCCCTGCAGGCTAGCAGCCAATCAGACACTCACTCAGGCTCTCACACTGCCCCCCCAGCAAACACACGCTCGGATACTTCCTCAGCAAGCAAACAAACACAGACTCGGATACTTACCAGTCCCAGGCCAACTCCTGCTGTGTGCTGCTCTGCTGTCCCCGCTGCTCAGCTGGTTCTCCGCCGCTCAGCTTGTTCGCGAAGCTCTGGCTATTTTTAAACAGCCAGGCTTCCCTGTCGCAAACCAACAGACACCCTACTGCCCGCCCCCTGCAGGCTAGCAGCCAATCAGACACTCACTCAGGCTCTCACACTGCCCCCCCAGCAAACACACGCTCGGATACTTCCTCAGCAAGCAAACAAACCCAGACTCGGATACTTACCAGAACCAGGCAAACTCCTGCTGTGAGCTGCTCTGCTGTCCCCGCTGCTCAGCTGGTTCTCCGCCGCTCAGCTGGTTCGCGAAGCTCTGGCTATTTTTAAACAGCCAGGCTTCCCTGTCGCAAACCAACAGACACCCTACTACCCGCCCCCTGCAGGCTAGCAGCCAATCAGACACTCACTCAGGCTCTCACACTGCCCCCCCAGCAAACACACGCTCGGATACTTCCTCAGCAAGCAAACAAACTCAGACTCGGATACTTACCAGTCCCAGGCAAACTCCTGCTGTGTGCTGCTCTGCTGTCCCCGCTGCTCAGCTGGTTCTCCGCCGCTCAGCTGGTACGCGAAGCTCTGGCTATTTTTAAACAGCCAGGCTTCCCTGTCGCAAACCAACAGACACCCTACTGCCCGCCCCCTGCAGGCTAGCAGCCAATCAGACACTCACTCAGGCTCTCACACTGCCGCCCAGCAAACACACGCTCGGATTCTTCCTCAGCAAGCAAACAAACACAGACTCGGATACTTACCAGTGCCAGGCAAACTCCTGCTGTGTGCTGCTCTGCTGTCCCCGCTGCTCAGCTGGTTCTCCGCCGCTCAGCTGGTTCGCGAAGCTCTGGCTATTTTTAAACAGCCAGGCTTCCCTGTCGCAAACCAACAGACACGCTACTGCCCGCCCCCTGCAGGCTAGCAGCCAATCAGACACTCAGGCTCTCACACTGCCCCCCCAGCAAACACACGCTCGGATACTACCTCAGAAAGCAAACAAACACAGACTCGGATACTTACCAGTCCCAGGCAAACTCCTGCTGTGTGCTGCTCTGCTGTCCCCGCTGCTCAGCTGGTTCTCCGCCGCTCAGCTGGTACACGAAGCTCTGGCTATTTTTAAACAGCCAGGCTTCCCTGTCGCAAACCAACAGACACCCTACTGCCCGCCGCCTGCAGGCTAGCAGCCAATCAGACACTCACTCAGGCTCTCACACTGCCCCCCCAGCAAACACACGCTCGGATACTTCCTCAGCAAGCAAACAAACACAGACTCGGATACTTACCAGTCCCAGGCAAACTCCCGCTGTGAGCTGCTCTGCTGTCCACGCTGCTCAGCTGGTTCTCCGCCGCTCAGCTGGTTCGCGAAGCTCTGGCTATTTTTAAACAGCCAGGCTTCCCTGTCGCAAACCAACAGACACCCTACTGCCCGCCCCCTGCAGGCTAGCAGCCAATCAGACACTCACTCAGGCTCTCACACTGCCCCCCCAGCAAACACACGCTCGGATTCTTCCTCAGCAAGCAAACAAACACAGACTCGGATACTTACCAGTCCCAGGGAAACTCCTGCTGTGAGCTGCTCTGCTGTCCCCACCGCTCAGCTGGTTCTCCGCCGCTCAGCTGGTTCATGAAGCTCTGGCTATTTTTAAACAGCCAGGCTTCCCTGTCGCAAACCAACAGACACTCTACTGCCCGCCCCCTGCAGGCTAGCAGCCAATCAGAAACTCACTCAGTCTCTCACACTGCCCCCCCAGCAAACACACGCTCGGATACTTCCTCAGCAAGCAAACAAACACAGACTCGGATACTTACCAGTGCCAGGCAAACTCCTGCTGTGTGCTGCTCTGCTGTCCCCGCTGCTCAGCTGGTTCTCCGCCGCTCAGCTGGTACGCGAAGCTCTGGCTATTTTTAAACAGCCAGGCTTCCCTGTCGCAAACCAACAGACACCCTACTGCCCGCCCCCTGCAGGCTAGCAGCCAATCAGACACTCACTCAGGCTCTCACACTACCCCCCCAGCAAACACACGCTCGGATACTACCTCAGCAAGCCAACAAACACAGACTCGGATACTTACCAGTCCCAGGCAAACTCCTGCTGTGTGCTGCTCTGCTGTCCCCGCTGCTCAGCTGGTTCTCCGCCGCTCAGCTGGTACGCGAAGCTCTGGCTATTTTTAAACAGCCAGGCTTCCCTGTCGCAAACCAACAGAAACCCTACAGCCCGCCCCCTGCAGGCTAGCAGCCAATCAGACACTCACTCAGGCTCTCACACTGCCGCCCAGCAAACACACACTCGGATTCTTCCTCAGCAAGCAAACAAACACAGACTCGGATACTTACCAGTCCCAGGCAAAGTCCTGCTGTGAGCTGCTCTGCTGTCCCCGCTGCTCAGCTGGTTCTCCGCCGCTCAGCTGGTTCGCGAAGCTCTGGCTATTTTTAAACAGCCAGGCTTTCCTGTCGCAAACCAACAGACAGCCTACTGCCCGCCCCCTGCAGGCTAGCAGCCAATCAGACACTCACTCAGGCTCTCACACTGCCCCCCCAGCAAACACACGCTCGGATTCTTCCTCAGCAAGCAAACAAACACAGACTCGGATACTTACCAGTCCCAGGGAAACTCCTGCTGTGAGCTGCTCTGCTGTCCCCACCGCTCAGCTGGTTCTCCGCCGCTCAGCTGGTTCATGAAGCTCTGGCTATTTTTAAACAGCCAGGCTTCCCTGTCGCAAACCAAAAGACACCCTACTGCCCGCCCCCTGCAGGCTAGCAGCCAATCAGACACTCACTCAGGCTCTCACACTGCCCCCCCAGCAAACACACGCTCGGATACTTCCTCAGCAAGCAAACAAACACAGACTCGGATACTTACCAGTCCCAGGCAAACTCCTGCTGTGTGCTGCTCTGCTGTCCCCGCTGCTCAGCTGGTTCTCTGCCGCTGAGCTTGTTCGCGAAGCTCTGGCTATTTTTAAACAGCCAGGCTTCCCTGTCGCAAACCAACAGACACTCTACTGCCCGCCCCCTGCAGGCTAGCAGCCAATCAGACACTCACTCAGGCTCTCACACTGCCCCCCCAGCAAACACACGCTCAGATTCTTACTCAGCAAGCAAACAAACCCAGACTCGGACACTTACTAGTCCCAGCAAACTCCTGCTGTGAGCTGCTCTGCTGTCCCCTCTGCTCAGCTGGTTCTCCGCCGCTCAGCTGGTTCGCGAAGTTCTGGCTATTTTTAAACAGCCAGGCTTCCCTGTTGCAAACCAACAGACACCCTACTGCCCGCCCCCTGCAGGCTAGCAGCCAATCAGACACTCACTCAGGCTCTCACACTGCCCCCCCAGCAAACACACGCTCGGATTCTTCCTCAGCAAGCAAACAAACACAGACTCGGATACTTACCAGTCCCAGGGAATCTCCTGCTGTGAGCTGCTCTGCTGTCCCCACCGCTCAGCTGGTTCTCCGCCGCTCAGCTGGTTCATGAAGCTCTGGCTATTTTTAAACAGCCAGGCTTCCCTGTCGCAAACCAACAGACACTCTACTGCCCGCCCCCTGCAGGGTAGCAGCCAATCAGAAACTCACTCAGTCTCTCACACTGCCCCCCCAGCAAACACACGCTCGGATACTTCCTCAGCAAGCAAACAAACACAGACTCGGATACTTACCAGTGCCAGGCAAACTCCTGCTGTGTGCTGCTCTGCTGTCCCCGCTGCTCAGCTGGTTCTCCGCCGCTCAGCTGGTACGCGAAGCTCTGGCTATTTTTAAACAGCCAGGCTTCCCTGTCGCAAACCAACAGACACCCTACTGCCCGCCCCCTGCAGGCTAGCAGCCAATCAGACACTCACTCAGGCTCTCACACTACCCCCCCAGCAAACACACGCTCGGATACTACCTCAGCAAGCCAACAAACACAGACTCGGATACTTACCAGTCCCAGGCAAACTCCTGCTGTGTGCTGCTCTGCTGTCCCCGCTGCTCAGCTGGTTCTCCGCCGCTCAGCTGGTACGCGAAGCTCTGGCTATTTTTAAACAGCCAGGCTTCCCTGTCGCAAACCAACAGAAACCCTACAGCCCGCCCCCTGCAGGCTAGCAGCCAATCAGACACTCACTCAGGCTCTCACACTGCCGCCCAGCAAACACACACTCGGATTCTTCCTCAGCAAGCAAACAAACACAGACTCGGATACTTACCAGTCCCAGGCAAAGTCCTGCTGTGAGCTGCTCTGCTGTCCCCGCTGCTCAGCTGGTTCTCCGCCGCTCAGCTGGTTCGCGAAGCTCTGGCTATTTTTAAACAGCCAGGCTTTCCTGTCGCAAACCAACAGACAGCCTACTGCCCGCCCCCTGCAGGCTAGCAGCCAATCAGACACTCACTCAGGCTCTCACACTGCCCCCCCAGCAAACACACGCTCGGATTCTTCCTCAGCAAGCAAACAAACACAGACTCGGATACTTACCAGTCCCAGGGAAACTCCTGCTGTGAGCTGCTCTGCTGTCCCCACCGCTCAGCTGGTTCTCCGCCGCTCAGCTGGTTCATGAAGCTCTGGCTATTTTTAAACAGCCAGGCTTCCCTGTCGCAAACCAAAAGACACCCTACTGCCCGCCCCCTGCAGGCTAGCAGCCAATCAGACACTCACTCAGGCTCTCACACTGCCCCCCCAGCAAACACACGCTCGGATACTTCCTCAGCAAGCAAACAAACACAGACTCGGATACTTACCAGTCCCAGGCAAACTCCTGCTGTGTGCTGCTCTGCTGTCCCCGCTGCTCAGCTGGTTCTCCGCCGCTCAGCTGGTTCGCGAAGCTCTGGCTATTTTTAAACAGCCAGGCTTCCCTGTCGCACACCAACAGACACTCTACTGCCCGCCCCCTGCAGGCTAGCAGCCAATCAGACACTCACTCAGGCTCTCACACTGCCCCCCCAGCAAACACACGCTCAGATTCTTCCTCAGCAAGCAAACAAACCCAGACTCGGACACTTACTAGTCCCAGCAAACTCCTGCTGTGAGCTGCTCTGCTGTCCCCTCTGCTCAGCTGGTTCTCCGCCGCTCAGCTGGTTCGCGAAGTTCTGGCTATTTTTAAACAGCCAGGCTTCCCTGTCGCAAACCAACAGACACCCTACTGCCCGCCCCCTGCAGGCTAGCAGCCAATCAGACACTCACTCAGGCTCTCACACTGCCCCCCCAGCAAACACACGCTCGGATACTTCCTCAGCAAGCAAACAAACCCAGACTCGGATACTTACCAGACCCAGGCAAACTCCTGCTGTGAGCTGCTCTGCTGTCCCCGCTGCTCAGCTGGTTCTCCGCCGCTCAGCTGGTTCGCGAAGCTCTGGCTATTTTTAAGCAGCCAGGCTTCCCTGTCGCAAACCAACAGACACGCTACTGCCCGCCCCCTGCAGGCTAGCAGCCAATCAGACACTCACTCAGGCTCTCACACTGCCCCCCCAGCAAACACACGCTCGGATTCTTCCTCAGCAAGCAAACAAACACAGACTCGGATACTTACCAGTCCCAGGGAAACTCCTGCTGTGAGCTGCTCTGCTGTCCCCGCTGCTCAGCTGGTTCTCCGCCGCTCAGCTGGTACGCGAAGCTCTGGCTATTTTTAAACAGCCAGGCTTCCCTGTCGCAAACAAATAGACAGCCTACTGCCCGCCCCCTGCAGGCTAGCAGCCAATCAGACACTCACTCAGGCTCTCACACTGCCCCCCCAGCAAACACACGCTCGGATACTTCCTCAGCAAGCAAACAAACACAGACTCGGATACTTACCAGTCCCAGGCAAACTCCTGCTGTGTGCTGCTCTGCTGTCCCCGCTGCTCAGCTGGTTCTCCGCCGCTCAGCTGGTTCGCGAAGTTCTGGCTATTTTTAAACAGCCAGGCTTCCCTGTCGCAAACCAACAGACACCCTACTGCCCGCCCCCTGCAGGCTAGCAGCCAATCAGACACTCACTCAGGCTCTCACACTGCCCCCCCAGCAAACACACGCTCGGATACTTCCTCAGCAAGCAAACAAACACAGGCTCGGATACTTAACAGTCCCAGGCAAACTCCTGCTGTGTGCTGCTCTGCTGTCCCCGCTGCTCAGCTGGTTCTCCGCCGCTCAGCTGGTACGCGAAGCTCTGGCTATTTTTAAACAGCCAGGCTTCCCTGTCGCAAACCAACAGACACCCTACTGCCCGCCCCCTGCAGGCTAGCAGCCAATCAGACACTCACTCAGGCTCTCACACTACCCCCCCAGCAAACACACGCTCGCATTCTTCCTCAGCAAGCAAACAAACACAGACTCGGATACTTACCAGTGCCAGGCAAACTCCTGCTGTGTGCTGCTCTGCTGTCCCCGCTGCTCAGCTGGTTCGCGAAGCTCTGGCTATTTTTAAACAGCCAGGCTTCCCTGTCGCAAACCAACAGACACCCTACTGCCCGCCCCCTGCAGGCTAGCAGCCAATCAGACACTCACTCAGGCTCTCACACTGCCCCCCCAGCAAACACACGCTCGGATTCTTCCTCAGCAAGCAAACAAACACAGACTCGGATACTTACCAGTGCCAGGCAAAGTCCTGCTGTGAGCTGCTCTGCTGTCCCCGCTGCTCAGCTGGTTCTCCGCCGCTCAGCTGGTTCGCGAAGCTCTGGCTATTTTTAAACAGCCAGGCTTCCCTGTCGCAAACCAACAGACACGCTACTGCCCGCCCCCTGCAGGCTAGCAGCCAATCAGACACTCACTCAGGCTCTCACACTGCCCCCCCAGCAAACACACGCTCGGATACTTCCTCAGCAAGCAAACAAACCCAGACTCGGATACTTACCAGACCCAGGCAAACTCCTGCTGTGAGCTGCTCTGCTGTCCCCGTTGCTCAGCTGGTTCTCCGCCGCTCAGCTGGTTCGCGAAGCTCTGGCTATTTTTAAGCAGCCAGGCTTCCCTGTCGCAAACCAACAGACACGCTACTGCCCGCCCCCTGCAGGCTAGCAGCCAATCAGACACTCACTCAGGCTCTCACACTGCCCCCCCAGCAAACACACGCTCGGATACTACCTCAGCAAGCAAACAAACACAGACTCGGATACTTACCAGTCCCAGGCAAACTCCTGCTGTGTGCTGCTCTGCTGTCCCCGCTGCTCAGCTGGTTCTCCGCCGCTCAGCTGGTACGCGAAGCTCTGGCTATTTTCAAACAGCCAGGCTTCCCTGTCGCAAACAAATAGACAGCCTACTGCCCGCCCCCTGCAGGCTAGCAGCCAATCAGACACTCACTCAGGCTCTCACACTGCCCCCCCAGCAAACACACGCTCGGATACTTCCTCAGCAAGCAAACAAACACAGACTCGGATACTTACCAGTCCCAGGAAAACTCCTGCTGTGTGCTGCTCTGCTGTCCCCGCTGCTCAGCTGGTTCTCCGCTGCTCAGCTGGTTCGCGAAGCTCTGGCTATTTTTAAACAGCCAGGCTTCCCTGTCGCAAACCAACAGACACCCTACTGCCCGCTCCCTGCGGCTAGCAGCCAATCAGACAGTCACTCAGGCTCTCACACTGCCCCCCCAGCAAACACACGCTCGGATACTTCCTCAGCAAGCAAACAAACACAGACTCGGATAATTACCAGTCCCAGGCAAACTCCTGCTGTGTGCTGCTCTGCTGTCCCCGCTACTCAGCTGGTTCTCCGCCGCTCAGCTGGTTCGCGAAGCTCTGGCTATTTTTAAACAGCCAGGCTTCCCTGTCGCAAACCAAAAGACACCCTACTGCCCGCCCCCTGCAGGCTAGCAGCCAATCAGACACTCACTCAGGCTCTCACACTGCCCCCCCAGCAAACACACGCTCGGATACTACCTCAGCAAGCAAACAAACACAGACTCGGATACTTACCAGTCCCAGGCAAACTCCTGCTGTGTGCTGCTCTGCTGTCCCCGCTGCTCAGCTGGTTCTCCGCCGCTCAGCTGGTACGCGAAGCTCTGGCTATTTTTAAACAGCCAGGCTTCCCTGTCGCAAACAAATAGACAGCCTACTGCCCGCCCCCTGCAGGCTAGCAGCCAATCAGACACTCACTCAGGCTCTCACACTGCCCCCCCAGCAAACACACGCTCGGATACTTCCTCAGCAAGCAAACAAACACAGACTCGGATACTTACCAGTCCCAGGCCAACTCCTGCTGTGTGCTGCTCTGCTGTCCCCGCTGCTCAGCTGGTTCTCCGCCACTCAGCTTGTTCGCGAAGCTCTGGCTATTTTTAAACAGCCAGGCTTCCCTGTCGCAAACCAAAAGACACCCTACTGCCCGCCCCCTGCAGGCTAGCAGCCAATCAGACACTCACTCAGGCTCTCACACTGCCCCCCCAGCAAACACACGCTCGGATACTTCCTCAGCAAGCAAACAAACCCAGACTCGGATACTTACCAGAACCAGGCAAACTCCTGCTGTGAGCTGCTCTGCTGTCCCCGCTGCTCAGCTGGTTCTCCGCCGCTCAGCTGGTTCGCGAAGCTCTGGCTATTTTTAAACAGCCAGGCTTCCCTGTCGCAAACCAACAGACACCCTACTGCCCGCCCCCTGCAGGCTAGCAGCCAATCAGACACTCACTCAGGCTCTCACACTGCCCCCCCAGCAAACACACGCTCGGATACTACCTCAGCAAGCAAACAAACACAGACTCGGATACTTACCAGTCCCAGGCAAACTCCTGCTGTGAGCTGCTCTGCTGTCCACGCTGCTCAGCTGGTTCTCCGCCGCTCAGCTGGTACACGAAGCTCTGGCTATTTTTAAACAGCCAGGCTTCCCTGTCGCAAACCAACAGACACCCTACTGCCCGCCCCCTGCAGGCTAGCAGCCAATCAGACACTCACTCAGGCTCTCACACTGCCCCCCCAGCAAACACACGCTCGGATACTTCCTCAGCAAGCAAACAAACACAGACTCGGATACTTACCAGTCCCAGGCAAACTCCCGCTGTGAGCTGCTCTGCTGTCCACGCTGCTCAGCTGGTTCTCCGCCGCTCAGCTGGTTCGCGAAGCTCTGGCTATTTTTAAACAGCCAGGCTTCCCTGTCGCAAACCAACAGACACCCTACTGCCCGCCCCCTGCAGGCTAGCAGCCAATCAGACACTCACTCAGGCTCTCACACTGCCCCCCCAGCAAACACACGCTCGGATACTTCCTCAGCAAGCAAACAAACACAGACTCGGATACTTACCAGTCCCAGGAAAACTCCTGCTGTGTGCTGCTCTGCTGTCCCCGCTGCTCAGCTGGTTCTCCGCTGCTCAGCTGGTTCGCGAAGCTCTGGCTATTTTTAAACAGCCAGGCTTCCCTGTCGCAAACCAACAGACACCCTACTGCCCGCTCCCTGCGGCTAGCAGCCAATCAGACAGTCACTCAGGCTCTCACACTGCCCCCCCAGCAAACACACGCTCGGATACTTCCTCAGCAAGCAAACAAACACAGACTCGGATAATTACCAGTCCCAGGCAAACTCCTGCTGTGTGCTGCTCTGCTGTCCCCGCTACTCAGCTGGTTCTCCGCCGCTCAGCTGGTTCGCGAAGCTCTGGCTATTTTTAAACAGCCAGGCTTCCCTGTCGCAAACCAAAAGACACCCTACTGCCCGCCCCCTGCAGGCTAGCAGCCAATCAGACACTCACTCAGGCTCTCACACTGCCCCCCCAGCAAACACACGCTCGGATACTACCTCAGCAAGCAAACAAACACAGACTCGGATACTTACCAGTCCCAGGCAAACTCCTGCTGTGTGCTGCTCTGCTGTCCCCGCTGCTCAGCTGGTTCTCCGCCGCTCAGCTGGTACGCGAAGCTCTGGCTATTTTTAAACAGCCAGGCTTCCCTGTCGCAAACAAATAGACAGCCTACTGCCCGCCCCCTGCAGGCTAGCAGCCAATCAGACACTCACTCAGGCTCTCACACTGCCCCCCCAGCAAACACACGCTCGGATACTTCCTCAGCAAGCAAACAAACACAGACTCGGATACTTACCAGTCCCAGGCCAACTCCTGCTGTGTGCTGCTCTGCTGTCCCCGCTGCTCAGCTGGTTCTCCGCCACTCAGCTTGTTCGCGAAGCTCTGGCTATTTTTAAACAGCCAGGCTTCCCTGTCGCAAACCAAAAGACACCCTACTGCCCGCCCCCTGCAGGCTAGCAGCCAATCAGACACTCACTCAGGCTCTCACACTGCCCCCCCAGCAAACACACGCTCGGATACTTCCTCAGCAAGCAAACAAACCCAGACTCGGATACTTACCAGAACCAGGCAAACTCCTGCTGTGAGCTGCTCTGCTGTCCCCGCTGCTCAGCTGGTTCTCCGCCGCTCAGCTGGTTCGCGAAGCTCTGGCTATTTTTAAACAGCCAGGCTTCCCTGTCGCAAACCAACAGACACCCTACTGCCCGCCCCCTGCAGGCTAGCAGCCAATCAGACACTCACTCAGGCTCTCACACTGCCCCCCCAGCAAACACACGCTCGGATACTACCTCAGCAAGCAAACAAACACAGACTCGGATACTTACCAGTCCCAGGCAAACTCCTGCTGTGAGCTGCTCTGCTGTCCACGCTGCTCAGCTGGTTCTCCGCCGCTCAGCTGGTACACGAAGCTCTGGCTATTTTTAAACAGCCAGGCTTCCCTGTCGCAAACCAACAGACACCCTACTGCCCGCCCCCTGCAGGCTAGCAGCCAATCAGACACTCACTCAGGCTCTCACACTGCCCCCCCAGCAAACACACGCTCGGATACTTCCTCAGCAAGCAAACAAACACAGACTCGGATACTTACCAGTCCCAGGCAAACTCCCGCTGTGAGCTGCTCTGCTGTCCACGCTGCTCAGCTGGTTCTCCGCCGCTCAGCTGGTTCGCGAAGCTCTGGCTATTTTTAAACAGCCAGGCTTCCCTGTCGCAAACCAACAGACACCCTACTGCCCGCCCCCTGCAGGCTAGCAGCCAATCAGACACTCACTCAGGCTCTCACACTGCCCCCCCAGCAAACACACGCTCGGATTCTTCCTCAGCAAGCAAACAAACACAGACTCGGATACTTACCAGTCCCAGGGAAACTCCTGCTGTGAGCTGCTCTGCTGTCCCCACCGCTCAGCTGGTTCTCCGCCGCTCAGCTGGTTCATGAAGCTCTGGCTATTTTTAAACAGCCAGGCTTCCCTGTCGCAAACCAACAGACACTCTACTGCCCGCCCCCTGCAGGCTAGCAGCCAATCAGAAACTCACTCAGTCTCTCACACTGCCCCCCCAGCAAACACACGCTCGGATACTTCCTCAGCAAGCAAACAAACACAGACTCGGATACTTACCAGTGCCAGGCAAACTCCTGCTGTGTGCTGCTCTGCTGTCCCCGCTGCTCAGCTGGTTCTCCGCCGCTCAGCTGGTACGCGAAGCCCTGGCTATTTTTAAACAGCCAGGCTTCCCTGTCGCAAACCAACAGACACCCTACTGCCCGCCCCCTGCAGGCTAGCAGCCAATCAGACACTCACTCAGGCTCTCACACTACCCCCCCAGCAAACACACGCTCGGATACTACCTCAGCAAGCCAACAAACACAGACTCGGATACTTACCAGTCCCAGGCAAACTCCTGCTGTGTGCTGCTCTGCTGTCCCCGCTGCTCAGCTGGTTCTCCGCCGCTCAGCTGGTACGCGAAGCTCTGGCTATTTTTAAACAGCCAGGCTTCCCTGTCGCAAACCAACAGAAACCCTACAGCCCGCCCCCTGCAGGCTAGCAGCCAATCAGACACTCACTCAGGCTCTCACACTGCCGCCCAGCAAACACACACTCGGATTCTTCCTCAGCAAGCAAACAAACACAGACTCGGATACTTACCAGTCCCAGGCAAAGTCCTGCTGTGAGCTGCTCTGCTGTCCCCGCTGCTCAGCTGGTTCTCCGCCGCTCAGCTGGTTCGCGAAGCTCTGGCTATTTTTAAACAGCCAGGCTTTCCTGTCGCAAACCAACAGACAGCCTACTGCCCGCCCCCTGCAGGCTAGCAGCCAATCAGACACTCACTCAGGCTCTCACACTGCCCCCCCAGCAAACACACGCTCGGATTCTTCCTCAGCAAGCAAACAAACACAGACTCGGATACTTACCAGTCCCAGGGAAACTCCTGCTGTGAGCTGCTCTGCTGTCCCCACCGCTCAGCTGGTTCTCCGCCGCTCAGCTGGTTCATGAAGCTCTGGCTATTTTTAAACAGCCAGGCTTCCCTGTCGCAAACCAAAAGACACCCTACTGCCCGCCCCCTGCAGGCTAGCAGCCAATCAGACACTCACTCAGGCTTTCACACTGCCGCCCAGCAAACACACACTCGGATTCTTCCTCAGCAAGCAAACAAACACAGACTCGGATACTTACCAGTCCCAGGCAAAGTCCTGCTGTGAGCTGCTCTGCTGTCCCCGCTGCTCAGCTGGTTCTCCGCCGCTCAGCTGGTTCGCGAAGCTCTGGCTATTTTTAAACAGCCAGGCTTTCCTGTCGCAAACCAACAGACAGCCTACTGCCCGCCCCCTGCAGGCTAGCAGCCAATCAGACACTCACTCAGGCTCTCACACTGCCCCCCCAGCAAACACACGCTCGGATTCTTCCTCAGCAAGCAAACAAACACAGACTCGGATACTTACCAGTCCCAGGGAAACTCCTGCTGTGAGCTGCTCTGCTGTCCCCACCGCTCAGCTGGTTCTCCGCCGCTCAGCTGGTTCATGAAGCTCTGGCTATTTTTAAACAGCCAGGCTTCCCTGTCGCAAACCAAAAGACACCCTACTGCCCGCCCCCTGCAGGCTAGCAGCCAATCAGACACTCACTCAGGCTCTCACACTGCCCCCCCAGCAAACACACGCTCGGATACTTCCTCAGCAAGCAAACAAACACAGACTCGGATACTTACCAGTCCCAGGCAAACTCCTGCTGTGTGCTGCTCTGCTGTCCCCGCTGCTCAGCTGGTTCTCCGCCGCTCAGCTTGTTCGCGAAGCTCTGGCTATTTTTAAACAGCCAGGCTTCCCTGTCGCAAACCAACAGACACTCTACTGCCCGCCCCCTGCAGGCTAGCAGCCAATCAGACACTCACTCAGGCTCTCACACTGCCCCCCCAGCAAACACACGCTCGGATACTTCCTCAGCAAGCAAACAAACACAGACTCGGATACTTACCAGTCCCAGGCAAACTCCTGCTGTGTGCTGCTCTGCTGTCCCCGCTGCTCAGCTGGTTCTCCGCCGCTCAGCTTGTTCGCCAAGCTCTGGCTATTTTTAAACAGCCAGCCTTCCCTGTCGCAAACCAACAGACACGCTACTGCCCGTCCCCTGCAGGCTAGCAGCCAATCAGACACTCACTCAGGCTCTCACACTGCCGCCCAGCAAACACACACTCGGATTCTTCCTCAGCAAGCAAACAAACACAGACTCGGATACTTACCAGTGCCAGGCAAAGTCCTGCTGTGAGCTGCTCTGCTGTCCCCGCTGCTCAGCTGGTTCTCCGCCGCTCAGCTGGTTCGCGAAGCTCTGGCTATTTTTAAACAGCCAGGCTTCCCTGTCGCAAACCAACAGACACGCTACTGACCGCCCCCTGCAGGCTAGCAGCCAATCAGACACTCACTCAGGCTCTCACACTGCCCCCCCAGCAAACACACGCTCGGATACTTCCTCAGCAAGCAAACAAACCCAGACTCGGATACTTACCAGACCCAGGCAAACTCCTGCTGTGAGCTGCTCTGCTGTCCCCGTTGCTCAGCTGGTTCTCCGCCGCTCAGCTGGTTCGCGAAGCTCTGGCTATTTTTAAGCAGCCAGGCTTCCCTGTCGCAAACCAACAGACACGCTACTGCCCGCCCCCTGCAGGCTAGCAGCCAATCAGACACTCACTCAGGCTCTCTCACTGCCCCCCCAGCAAACACACGCTCGGATACTACCTCAGCAAGCAAACAAACACAGACTCGGATACTTACCAGTCCCAGGCAAACTCCTGCTGTGTGCTGCTCTGCTGTCCCCGCTGCTCAGCTGGTTCTCCGCCGCTCAGCTGGTACGCGAAGCTCTGGCTATTTTCAAACAGCCAGGCTTCCCTGTCGCAAACCAACAGACACCCTACTGCCCGCCCCCTGCAGGCTAGCAGCCAATCAGACACTCACTCAGGCTCTCACACTGCCCCCCCAGGAAACACACGCTCGGATACTTCCTCAGCAAGCAAACAAACTCAGACTCGGATACTTACCAGTCCCAGGCAAACTCCTGCTGTGTGCTGCTCTGCTGTCCCCGCTGCTCAGCTGGTTCTCCGCCGCTCAGCTGGTTCGCGAAGCTCTGGCTATTTTTAAACAGCCAGGCTTCCCTGTCGCAAACCAACAGACACCCTACTGCCCGCCCCCTGCAGGCTAGCAGCCAATCAGACACTCACTCAGGCTCTCACACTGCCGCCCAGCAAACACACGCTCGGATTCTTCCTCAGCAAGCAAACAAACACAGACTCGGATACTTACCAGTGCCAGGCAAACTCCTGCTGTGTGCTGCTCTGCTGTCCCCGCTGCTCAGCTGGTTCTCCGCCGCTCAGCTGGTTCGCGAAGCTCTGGCTATTTTTAAACAGCCAGGCTTCCCTGTCGCAAACCAACAGACACGCTACTGCCCGCCCCCTGCAGGCTAGCAGCCAATCAGACACTCAGGCTCTCACACTGCCCCCCCAGCAAACACACGCTCGGATACTACCTCAGAAAGCAAACAAACACAGACTCGGATACTTACCAGTCCCAGGCAAACTCCTGCTGTGTGCTGCTCTGCTGTCCCCGCTGCTCAGCTGGTTCTCCGCCGCTCAGCTGGTACACGAAGCTCTGGCTATTTTTAAACAGCCAGGCTTCCCTGTCGCAAACCAACAGACACCCTACTGCCCGCCCCCTGCAGGCTAGCAGCCAATCAGACACTCACTCAGGCTCTCACACTGCCCCCCCAGCAAACACACGCTCGGATACTTCCTCAGCAAGCAAACAAACACAGACTCGGATACTTACCAGTCCCAGGCAAACTCCTGCTGTGAGCTGCTCTGCTGTCCACGCTGCTCAGCTGGTTCTCCGCCGCTCAGCTGGTTCGCGAAGCTCTGGCTATTTTTAAACAGCCAGGCTTCCCTGTCGCAAACCAACAGACACCCTACTGCCCGCCCCCTGCAGGCTAGCAGCCAATCAGACACTCACTCAGGCTCTCACACTGCCCCCCCAGCAAACACACGCTCGGATTCTTCCTCAGCAAGCAAACAAACACAGACTCGGATACTTACCAGTCCCAGGGAAACTCCTGCTGTGAGCTGCTCTGCTGTCCCCACCGCTCAGCTGGTTCTCCGCCGCTCAGCTGGTTCATGAAGCTCTGGCTATTTTTAAACAGCCAGGCTTCCCTGTCGCAAACCAACAGACACTCTACTGCCCGCCCCCTGCAGGCTAGCAGCCAATCAGAAACTCACTCAGTCTCTCACACTGCCCCCCCAGCAAACACACGCTCGGATACTTCCTCAGCAAGCAAACAAACACAGACTCGGATACTTACCAGTGCCAGGCAAACTCCTGCTGTGTGCTGCTCTGCTGTCCCCGCTGCTCAGCTGGTTCTCCGCCGCTCAGCTGGTACGCGAAGCTCTGGCTATTTTTAAACAGCCAGGCTTCCCTGTCGCAAACCAACAGACACCCTACTGCCCGCCCCCTGCAGGCTAGCAGCCAATCAGACACTCACTCAGGCTCTCACACTACCCCCCCAGCAAACACACGCTCGGATACTACCTCAGCAAGCCAACAAACACAGACTCGGATACTTACCAGTCCCAGGCAAACTCCTGCTGTGTGCTGCTCTGCTGTCCCCGCTGCTCAGCTGGTTCTCCGCCGCTCAGCTGGTACGCGAAGCTCTGGCTATTTTTAAACAGCCAGGCTTCCCTGTCGCAAACCAACAGAAACCCTACAGCCCGCCCCCTGCAGGCTAGCAGCCAATCAGACACTCACTCAGGCTCTCACACTGCCGCCCAGCAAACACACACTCGGATTCTTCCTCAGCAAGCAAACAAACACAGACTCGGATACTTACCAGTCCCAGGCAAAGTCCTGCTGTGAGCTGCTCTGCTGTCCCCGCTGCTCAGCTGGTTCTCCGCCGCTCAGCTGGTTCGCGAAGCTCTGGCTATTTTTAAACAGCCAGGCTTTCCTGTCGCAAACCAACAGACAGCCTACTGCCCGCCCCCTGCAGGCTAGCAGCCAATCAGACACTCACTCAGGCTCTCACACTGCCCCCCCAGCAAACACACGCTCGGATTCTTCCTCAGCAAGCAAACAAACACAGACTCGGATACTTACCAGTCCCAGGGAAACTCCTGCTGTGAGCTGCTCTGCTGTCCCCACCGCTCAGCTGGTTCTCCGCCGCTCAGCTGGTTCATGAAGCTCTGGCTATTTTTAAACAGCCAGGCTTCCCTGTCGCAAACCAAAAGACACCCTACTGCCCGCCCCCTGCAGGCTAGCAGCCAATCAGACACTCACTCAGGCTCTCACACTGCCCCCCCAGCAAACACACGCTCGGATACTTCCTCAGCAAGCAAACAAACACAGACTCGGATACTTACCAGTCCCAGGCAAACTCCTGCTGTGTGCTGCTCTGCTGTCCCCGCTGCTCAGCTGGTTCTCCGCCGCTGAGCTTGTTCGCGAAGCTCTGGCTATTTTTAAACAGCCAGGCTTCCCTGTCGCAAACCAACAGACACTCTACTGCCCGCCCCCTGCAGGCTAGCAGCCAATCAGACACTCACTCAGGCTCTCACACTGCCCCCCCAGCAAACACACGCTCAGATTCTTACTCAGCAAGCAAACAAACCCAGACTCGGACACTTACTAGTCCCAGCAAACTCCTGCTGTGAGCTGCTCTGCTGTCCCCTCTGCTCAGCTGGTTCTCCGCCGCTCAGCTGTTTCGCGAAGTTCTGGCTATTTTTAAACAGCCAGGCTTCCCTGTCGCAAACCAACAGACACCCTACTGCCCGCCCCCTGCAGGCTAGCAGCCAATCAGACACTCACTCAGGCTCTCACACTGCCCCCCCAGCAAACACACGCTCGGATTCTTCCTCAGCAAGCAAACAAACACAGACTCGGATACTTACCAGTCCCAGGGAATCTCCTGCTGTGAGCTGCTCTGCTGTCCCCACCGCTCAGCTGGTTCTCCGCCGCTCAGCTGGTTCATGAAGCTCTGGCTATTTTTAAACAGCCAGGCTTCCCTGTCGCAAACCAACAGACACTCTACTGCCCGCCCCCTGCAGGCTAGCAGCCAATCAGAAACTCACTCAGTCTCTCACACTGCCCCCCCAGCAAACACACGCTCGGATACTTCCTCAGCAAGCAAACAAACACAGACTCGGATACTTACCAGTGCCAGGCAAACTCCTGCTGTGTGCTGCTCTGCTGTCCCCGCTGCTCAGCTGGTTCTCCGCCGCTCAGCTGGTACGCGAAGCTCTGGCTATTTTTAAACAGCCAGGCTTCCCTGTCGCAAACCAACAGACACCCTACTGCCCGCCCCCTGCAGGCTAGCAGCCAATCAGACACTCACTCAGGCTCTCACACTACCCCCCCCAGCAAACACACGCTCGGATACTACCTCAGCAAGCCAACAAACACAGACTCGGATACTTACCAGTCCCAGGCAAACTCCTGCTGTGTGCTGCTCTGCTGTCCCCGCTGCTCAGCTGGTTCTCCGCCGCTCAGCTGGTACGCGAAGCTCTGGCTATTTTTAAACAGCCAGGCTTCCCTGTCGCAAACCAACAGAAACCCTACAGCCCGCCCCCTGCAGGCTAGCAGCCAATCAGACACTCACTCAGGCTCTCACACTGCCCCCCCAGCAAACACACGCTCGGATTCTTCCTCAGCAAGCAAACAAACACAGACTCGGATACTTACCAGTCCCAGGGAAACTCCTGCTGTGAGCTGCTCTGCTGTCCCCACCGCTCAGCTGGTTCTCCGCCGCTCAGCTGGTTCATGAAGCTCTGGCTATTTTTAAACAGCCAGGCTTCCCTGTCGCAAACCAAAAGACACCCTACTGCCCGCCCCCTGCAGGCTAGCAGCCAATCAGACACTCACTCAGGCTCTCACACTGCCCCCCCAGCAAACACACGCTCGGATACTTCCTCAGCAAGCAAACAAACACAGACTCGGATACTTACCAGTCCCAGGCAAACTCCTGCTGTGTGCTGCTCTGCTGTCCCCGCTGCTCAGCTGGTTCTCCGCCGCTCAGCTTGTTCGCGAAGCTCTGGCTATTTTTAAACAGCCAGGCTTCCCTGTCGCACACCAACAGACACTCTACTGCCCGCCCCCTGCAGGCTAGCAGCCAATCAGACACTCACTCAGGCTCTCACACTGCCCCCCCAGCAAACACACGCTCAGATTCTTCCTCAGCAAGCAAACAAACCCAGACTCGGACACTTACTAGTCCCAGCAAACTCCTGCTGTGAGCTGCTCTGCTGTCCCCTCTGCTCAGCTGGTTCTCCGCCGCTCAGCTGGTTCGCGAAGTTCTGGCTATTTTTAAACAGCCAGGCTTCCCTGTCGCAAACCAACAGACACCCTACTGCCCGCCCCCTGCAGGCTAGCAGCCAATCAGACACTCACTCAGGCTCTCACACTGCCCCCCCAGCAAACACACGCTCGGATACTTCCTCAGCAAGCAAACAAACCCAGACTCGGATACTTACCAGACCCAGGCAAACTCCTGCTGTGAGCTGCTCTGCTGTCCCCGCTGCTCAGCTGGTTCTCCGCCGCTCAGCTGGTTCGCGAAGCTCTGGCTATTTTTAAGCAGCCAGGCTTCCCTGTCGCAAACCAACAGACACGCTACTGCCCGCCCCCTGCAGGCTAGCAGCCAATCAGACACTCACTCAGGCTCTCACACTGCCCCCCCAGCAAACACACGCTCGGATTCTTCCTCAGCAAGCAAACAAACACAGACTCGGATACTTACCAGTCCCAGGGAAACTCCTGCTGTGAGCTGCTCTGCTGTCCCCGCTGCTCAGCTGGTTCTCCGCCGCTCAGCTGGTACGCGAAGCTCTGGCTATTTTTAAACAGCCAGGCTTCCCTGTCGCAAACAAATAGACAGCCTACTGCCCGCCCCCTGCAGGCTAGCAGCCAATCAGACACTCACTCAGGCTCTCACACTGCCCCCCCAGCAAACACACGCTCGGATACTTCCTCAGCAAGCAAACGAACACAGACTCGGATACTTACCAGTCCCAGGAAAACTCCTGCTGTGTGCTGCTCTGCTGTCCCCGCTGCTCAGCTGGTTCTCCGCCGCTCAGCTGGTTCGCGAAGTTCTGGCTATTTTTAAACAGCCAGGCTTCCCTGTCGCAAACCAACAGACACCCTACTGCCCGCCCCCTGCAGGCTAGCAGCCAATCAGACACTCACTCAGGCTCTCACACTGCCCCCCCAGCAAACACACGCTCGGATACTTCCTCAGCAAGCAAACAAACACAGGCTCGGATACTTACCAGTCCCAGGCAAACTCCTGCTGTGTGCTGCTCTGCTGTCCCCGCTGCTCAGCTGGTTCTCCGCCGCTCAGCTGGTACGCGAAGCTCTGGCTATTTTTAAACAGCCAGGCTTCCCTGTCGCAAACCAACAGACACCCTACTGCCCGCCCCCTGCAGGCTAGCAGCCAATCAGACACTCACTCAGGCTCTCACACTACCCCCCCAGCAAACACACGCTCGCATTCTTCCTCAGCAAGCAAACAAACACAGACTCGGATACTTACCAGTGCCAGGCAAAGTCCTGCTGTGAGCTGCTCTGCTGTCCCCGCTGCTCAGCTGGTTCTCCGCCGCTCAGCTGGTTCGCGAAGCTCTGGCTATTTTTAAACAGCCAGGCTTCCCTGTCGCAAACCAACAGACACGCTACTGCCCGCCCCCTGCAGGCTAGCAGCCAATCAGACACTCACTCAGGCTCTCACACTGCCCCCCCAGCAAACACACGCTCGGATACTTCCTCAGCAAGCAAACAAACCCAGACTCGGATACTTACCAGACCCAGGCAAACTCCTGCTGTGAGCTGCTCTGCTGTCCCCGTTGCTCAGCTGGTTCTCCGCCGCTCAGCTGGTTCGCGAAGCTCTGGCTATTTTTAAGCAGCCAGGCTTCCCTGTCGCAAACCAACAGACACGCTACTGCCCGCCCCCTGCAGGCTAGCAGCCAATCAGACACTCACTCAGGCTCTCTCACTGCCCCCCCAGCAAACACACGCTCGGATACTACCTCAGCAAGCAAACAAACACAGACTCGGATACTTACCAGTCCCAGGCAAACTCCTGCTGTGTGCTGCTCTGCTGTCCCCGCTGCTCAGCTGGTTCTCCGCCGCTCAGCTGGTACGCGAAGCTCTGGCTATTTTCAAACAGCCAGGCTTCCCTGTCGCAAACAAATAGACAGCCTACTGCCCGCCCCCTGCAGGCTAGCAGCCAATCAGACACTCACTCAGGCTCTCACACTGCCCCCCCAGCAAACACACGCTCGGATACTTCCTCAGCAAGCAAACAAACACAGACTCGGATACTTACCAGTCCCAGGAAAACTCCTGCTGTGTGCTGCTCTGCTGTCCCCGCTGCTCAGCTGGTTCTCCGCCGCTCAGCTGGTTCGCGAAGCTCTGGCTATTTTTAAACAGCCAGGCTTCCCTGTCGCAAACCAACAGACACCCTACTGCCCGCTCCCTGCGGCTAGCAGCCAATCAGACAGTCACTCAGGCTCTCACACTGCCCCCCCAGCAAACACACGCTCGGATACTTCCTCAGCAAGCAAACAAACACAGACTCGGATAATTACCAGTCCCAGGCAAACTCCTGCTGTGTGCTGCTCTGCTGTCCCCGCTACTCAGCTGGTTCTCCGCCGCTCAGCTGGTTCGCGAAGCTCTGGCTATTTTTAAACAGCCAGGCTTCCCTGTCGCAAACCAAAAGACACCCTACTGCCCGCCCCCTGCAGGCTAGCAGCCAATCAGACACTCACTCAGGCTCTCACACTGCCCCCCCAGCAAACACACGCTCGGATACTACCTCAGCAAGCAAACAAACACCGACTCGGATACTTACCAGTCCCAGGCAAACTCCTGCTGTGTGCTGCTCTGCTGTCCCCGCTGCTCAGCTGGTTCTCCGCCGCTCAGCTGGTACGCGAAGCTCTGGCTATTTTTAAACAGCCAGGCTTCCCTGTCGCAAACAAATAGACAGCCTACTGCCCGCCCCCTGCAGGCTAGCAGCCAATCAGACACTCACTCAGGCTCTCACACTGCCCCCCCAGCAAACACACGCTCGGATACTTCCTCAGCAAGCAAACAAACACAGACTCGGATACTTACCAGTCCCAGGCCAACTCCTGCTGTGTGCTGCTCTGCTGTCCCCGCTGCTCAGCTGGTTCTCCGCCGCTCAGCTTGTTCGCGAAGCTCTGGCTATTTTTAAACAGCCAGGCTTCCCTGTCGCAAACCAAAAGACACCCTACTGCCCGCCCCCTGCAGGCTAGCAGCCAATCAGACACTCACTCAGGCTCTCACACTGCCCCCCCAGCAAACACACGCTCGGATACTTCCTCAGCAAGCAAACAAACCCAGACTCGGATACTTACCAGAACCAGGCAAACTCCTGCTGTGAGCTGCTCTGCTGTCCCCGCTGCTCAGCTGGTTCTCCGCCGCTCAGCTGGTTCGCGAAGCTCTGGCTATTTTTAAACAGCCAGGCTTCCCTGTCGCAAACCAACAGACACCCTACTGCCCGCCCCCTGCAGGCTAGCAGCCAATCAGACACTCACTCAGGCTCTCACACTGCCCCCCCAGCAAACACACGCTCGGATACTTCCTCAGCAAGCAAACAAACTCAGACTCGGATACTTACCAGTCCCAGGCAAACTCCTGCTGTGTGCTGCTCTGCTGTCCCCGCTGCTCAGCTGGTTCTCCGCCGCTCAGCTGGTACGCGAAGCTCTGGCTATTTTTAAACAGCCAGGCTTCCCTGTCGCAAACCAACAGACACCCTACTGCCCGCCCCCTGCAGGCTAGCAGCCAATCAGACACTCACTCAGGCTCTCACACTGCCGCCCAGCAAACACACGCTCGGATTCTTCCTCAGCAAGCAAACAAACACAGACTCGGATACTTACCAGTGCCAGGCAAACTCCTGCTGTGTGCTGCTCTGCTGTCCCCGCTGCTCAGCTGGTTCTCCGCCGCTCAGCTGGTTCGCGAAGCTCTGGCTATTTTTAAACAGCCAGGCTTCCCTGTCGCAAACCAACAGACACGCTACTGCCCGCCCCCTGCAGGCTAGCAGCCAATCAGACACTCAGGCTCTCACACTGCCCCCCCAGCAAACACACGCTCGGATACTACCTCAGAAAGCAAACAAACACAGACTCGGATACTTACCAGTCCCAGGCAAACTCCCGCTGTGAGCTGCTCTGCTGTCCACGCTGCTCAGCTGGTTCTCCGCCGCTCAGCTGGTTCGCGAAGCTCTGGCTATTTTTAAACAGCCAGGCTTCCCTGTCGCAAACCAACAGACACCCTACTGCCCGCCCCCTGCAGGCTAGCAGCCAATCAGACACTCACTCAGGCTCTCACACTGCCCCCCCAGCAAACACACGCTCGGATTCTTCCTCAGCAAGCAAACAAACACAGACTCGGATACTTACCAGTCCCAGGGAAACTCCTGCTGTGAGCTGCTCTGCTGTCCCCACCGCTCAGCTGGTTCTCCGCCGCTCAGCTGGTTCATGAAGCTCTGGCTATTTTTAAACAGCCAGGCTTCCCTGTCGCAAACCAACAGACACTCTACTGCCCGCCCCCTGCAGGCTAGCAGCCAATCAGAAACTCACTCAGTCTCTCACACTGCCCCCCCAGCAAACACACGCTCGGATACTTCCTCAGCAAGCAAACAAACACAGACTCGGATACTTACCAGTGCCAGGCAAACTCCTGCTGTGTGCTGCTCTGCTGTCCCCGCTGCTCAGCTGGTTCTCCGCCGCTCAGCTGGTACGCGAAGCTCTGGCTATTTTTAAACAGCCAGGCTTCCCTGTCGCAAACCAACAGACACCCTACTGCCCGCCCCCTGCAGGCTAGCAGCCAATCAGACACTCACTCAGGCTCTCACACTACCCCCCCAGCAAACACACGCTCGGATACTACCTCAGCAAGCCAACAAACACAGACTCGGATACTTACCAGTCCCAGGCAAACTCCTGCTGTGTGCTGCTCTGCTGTCCCCGCTGCTCAGCTGGTTCTCCGCCGCTCAGCTGGTACGCGAAGCTCTGGCTATTTTTAAACAGCCAGGCTTCCCTGTCGCAAACCAACAGAAACCCTACAGCCCGCCCCCTGCAGGCTAGCAGCCAATCAGACACTCACTCAGGCTCTCACACTGCCGCCCAGCAAACACACACTCGGATTCTTCCTCAGCAAGCAAACAAACACAGACTCGGATACTTACCAGTCCCAGGCAAAGTCCTGCTGTGAGCTGCTCTGCTGTCCCCGCTGCTCAGCTGGTTCTCCGCCGCTCAGCTGGTTCGCGAAGCTCTGGCTATTTTTAAACAGCCAGGCTTTCCTGTCGCAAACCAACAGACAGCCTACTGCCCGCCCCCTGCAGGCTAGCAGCCAATCAGACACTCACTCAGGCTCTCACACTGCCCCCCCAGCAAACACACGCTCGGATTCTTCCTCAGCAAGCAAACAAACACAGACTCGGATACTTACCAGTCCCAGGGAAACTCCTGCTGTGAGCTGCTCTGCTGTCCCCACCGCTCAGCTGGTTCTCCGCCGCTCAGCTGGTTCATGAAGCTCTGGCTATTTTTAAACAGCCAGGCTTCCCTGTCCCAAACCAAAAGACACCCTACTGCCCGCCCCCTGCAGGCTAGCAGCCAATCAGACACTCACTCAGGCTCTCACACTGCCCCCCCAGCAAACACACGCTCGGATACTTCCTCAGCAAGCAAACAAACACAGACTCGGATACTTACCAGTCCCAGGCAAACTCCTGCTGTGTGCTGCTCTGCTGTCCCCGCTGCTCAGCTGGTTCTCTGCCGCTGAGCTTGTTCGCGAAGCTCTGGCTATTTTTAAACAGCCAGGCTTCCCTGTCGCAAACCAACAGACACTCTACTGCCCGCCCCCTGCAGGCTAGCAGCCAATCAGACACTCACTCAGGCTCTCACACTGCCCCCCCAGCAAACACACGCTCAGATTCTTACTCAGCAAGCAAACAAACCCAGACTCGGACACTTACTAGTCCCAGCAAACTCCTGCTGTGAGCTGCTCTGCTGTCCCCTCTGCTCAGCTGGTTCTCCGCCGCTCAGCTGGTTCGCGAAGTTCTGGCTATTTTTAAACAGCCAGGCTTCCCTGTCGCAAACCAACAGACACCCTACTGCCCGCCCCCTGCAGGCTAGCAGCCAATCAGACACTCACTCAGGCTCTCACACTGCCCCCCCAGCAAACACACGCTCGGATTCTTCCTCAGCAAGCAAACAAACACAGACTCGGATACTTACCAGTCCCAGGGAATCTCCTGCTGTGAGCTGCTCTGCTGTCCCCACCGCTCAGCTGGTTCTCCGCCGCTCAGCTGGTTCATGAAGCTCTGGCTATTTTTAAACAGCCAGGCTTCCCTGTCGCAAACCAACAGACACTCTACTGCCCGCCCCCTGCAGGGTAGCAGCCAATCAGAAACTCACTCAGTCTCTCACACTGCCCCCCCAGCAAACACACGCTCGGATACTTCCTCAGCATGCAAACAAACACAGACTCGGATACTTACCAGTGCCAGGCAAACTCCTGCTGTGTGCTGCTCTGCTGTCCCCGCTGCTCAGCTGGTTCTCCGCCGCTCAGCTGGTACGCGAAGCTCTGGCTATTTTTAAACAGCCAGGCTTCCCTGTCGCAAACCAACAGACACCCTACTGCCCGCCCCCTGCAGGCTAGCAGCCAATCAGACACTCACTCAGGCTCTCACACTACCCCCCCAGCAAACACACGCTCGGATACTACCTCAGCAAGCCAACAAACACAGACTCGGATACTTACCAGTCCCAGGCAAACTCCTGCTGTGTGCTGCTCTGCTGTCCCCGCTGCTCAGCTGGTTCTCCGCCGCTCAGCTGGTACGCGAAGCTCTGGCTATTTTTAAACAGCCAGGCTTCCCTGTCGCAAACCAACAGAAACCCTACAGCCCGCCCCCTGCAGGCTAGCAGCCAATCAGACACTCACTCAGGCTCTCACACTGCCGCCCAGCAAACACACACTCGGATTCTTCCTCAGCAAGCAAACAAACACAGACTCGGATACTTACCAGTCCCAGGCAAAGTCCTGCTGTGAGCTGCTCTGCTGTCCCCGCTGCTCAGCTGGTTCTCCGCCGCTCAGCTGGTTCGCGAAGCTCTGGCTATTTTTAAACAGCCAGGCTTTCCTGTCGCAAACCAACAGACAGCCTACTGCCCGCCCCCTGCAGGCTAGCAGCCAATCAGACACTCACTCAGGCTCTCACACTGCCCCCCCAGCAAACACACGCTCGGATTCTTCCTCAGCAAGCAAACAAACACAGACTCGGATACTTACCAGTCCCAGGGAAACTCCTGCTGTGAGCTGCTCTGCTGTCCCCACCGCTCAGCTGGTTCTCCGCCGCTCAGCTGGTTCATGAAGCTCTGGCTATTTTTAAACAGCCAGGCTTCCCTGTCGCAAACCAAAAGACACCCTACTGCCCGCCCCCTGCAGGCTAGCAGCCAATCAGACACTCACTCAGGCTCTCACACTGCCCCCCCAGCAAACACACGCTCGGATACTTCCTCAGCAAGCAAACAAACACAGACTCGGATACTTACCAGTCCCAGGCAAACTCCTGCTGTGTGCTGCTCTGCTGTCCCCGCTGCTCAGCTGGTTCTCCGCCGCTCAGCTTGTTCGCGAAGCTCTGGCTATTTTTAAACAGCCAGGCTTCCCTGTCGCACACCAACAGACACTCTACTGCCCGCCCCCTGCAGGCTAGCAGCCAATCAGACACTCACTCAGGCTCTCACACTGCCCCCCCAGCAAACACACGCTCAGATTCTTCCTCAGCAAGCAAACAAACCCAGACTCGGACACTTACTAGTCCCAGCAAACTCCTGCTGTGAGCTGCTCTGCTGTCCCCTCTGCTCAGCTGGTTCTCCGCCGCTCAGCTGGTTCGCGAAGTTCTGGCTATTTTTAAACAGCCAGGCTTCCCTGTCGCAAACCAACAGACACCCTACTGCCCGCCCCCTGCAGGCTAGCAGCCAATCAGACACTCACTCAGGCTCTCACACTGCCCCCCCAGCAAACACACGCTCGGATACTTCCTCAGCAAGCAAACAAACCCAGACTCGGATACTTACCAGACCCAGGCAAACTCCTGCTGTGAGCTGCTCTGCTGTCCCCGCTGCTCAGCTGGTTCTCCGCCGCTCAGCTGGTTCGCGAAGCTCTGGCTATTTTTAAGCAGCCAGGCTTCCCTGTCGCAAACCAACAGACACGCTACTGCCCGCCCCCTGCAGGCTAGCAGCCAATCAGACACTCACTCAGGCTCTCACACTGCCCCCCCAGCAAACACACGCTCGGATTCTTCCTCAGCAAGCAAACAAACACAGACTCGGATACTTACCAGTCCCAGGGAAACTCCTGCTGTGAGCTGCTCTGCTGTCCCCGCTGCTCAGCTGGTTCTCCGCCGCTCAGCTGGTACGCGAAGCTCTGGCTATTTTTAAACAGCCAGGCTTCCCTGTCGCAAACAAATAGACAGCCTACTGCCCGCCCCCTGCAGGCTAGCAGCCAATCAGACACTCACTCAGGCTCTCACACTGCCCCCCCAGCAAACACACGCTCGGATACTTCCTCAGCAAGCAAACAAACACAGACTCGGATACTTACCAGTCCCAGGAAAACTCCTGCTGTGTGCTGCTCTGCTGTCCCCGCTGCTCAGCTGGTTCTCCGCCGCTCAGCTGGTTCGCGAAGTTCTGGCTATTTTTAAACAGCCAGGCTTCCCTGTCGCAAACCAACAGACACCCTACTGCCCGCCCCCTGCAGGCTAGCAGCCAATCAGACACTCACTCAGGCTCTCACACTGCCCCCCCAGCAAACACACGCTCAGATACTTCCTCAGCAAGCAAACAAACACAGGCTCGGATACTTACCAGTCCCAGGCAAACTCCTGCTCTGTGCTGCTCTGCTGTCCCCGCTGCTCAGCTGGTTCTCCGCCGCTCAGCTGGTACGCGAAGCTCTGGCTATTTTTAAACAGCCAGGCTTCCCTGTCGCAAACCAACAGACACCCTACTGCCCGCCCCCTGCAGGCTAGCAGCCAATCAGACACTCACTCAGGCTCTCACACTACCCCCCCAGCAAACACACGCTCGCATTCTTCCTCAGCAAGCAAACAAACACAGACTCGGATACTTACCAGTGCCAGGCAAACTCCTGCTGTGTGCTGCTCTGCTGTCCCCGCTGCTCAGCTGGTTCGCGAAGCTCTGGCTATTTTTAAACAGCCAGGCTTCCCTGTCGCAAACCAACAGACACCCTACTGCCCGCCCCCTGCAGGCTAGCAGCCAATCAGACACTCACTCAGGCTCTCACACTGCCCCCCCCAGCAAACACACGCTCGGATTCTTCCTCAGCAAGCAAACAAACACAGACTCGGATACTTACCAGTGCCAGGCAAAGTCCTGCTGTGAGCTGCTCTGCTGTCCCCGCTGCTCAGCTGGTTCTCCGCCGCTCAGCTGGTTCGCGAAGCTCTGGCTATTTTTAAACAGCCAGGCTTCCCTGTCGCAAACCAACAGACACGCTACTGCCCGCCCCCTGCAGGCTAGCAGCCAATCAGACACTCACTCAGGCTCTCACACTGCCCCCCCAGCAAACACACGCTCGGATACTTCCTCAGCAAGCAAACAAACCCAGACTCGGATACTTACCAGACCCAGGCAAACTCCTGCTGTGAGCTGCTCTGCTGTCCCCGTTGCTCAGCTGGTTCTCCGCCGCTCAGCTGGTTCGCGAAGCTCTGGCTATTTTTAAGCAGCCAGGCTTCCCTGTCGGAAACCAACAGACACGCTACTGCCCGCCCCCTGCAGGCTAGCAGCCAATCAGACACTCACTCAGGCTCTCACACTGCCCCCCCAGCAAACACACGCTCGGATACTACCTCAGCAAGCAAACAAACACAGACTCGGATACTTACCAGTCCCAGGCAAACTCCTGCTGTGTGCTGCTCTGCTGTCCCCGCTGCTCAGCTGGTTCTCCGCCGCTCAGCTGGTACGCGAAGCTCTGGCTATTTTCAAACAGCCAGGCTTCCCTGTCGCAAACAAATAGACAGCCTACTGCCCGCCCCCTGCAGGCTAGCAGCCAATCAGACACTCACTCAGGCTCTCACACTGCCCCCCCAGCAAACACACGCTCGGATACTTCCTCAGCAAGCAAACAAACACAGACTCGGATACTTACCAGTCCCAGGAAAACTCCTGCTGTGTGCTGCTCTGCTGTCCCCGCTGCTCAGCTGGTTCTCCGCTGCTCAGCTGGTTCGCGAAGCTCTGGCTATTTTTAAACAGCCAGGCTTCCCTGTCGCAAACCAACAGACACCCTACTGCCCGCTCCCTGCGGCTAGCAGCCAATCAGACAGTCACTCAGGCTCTCACACTGCCCCCCCAGCAAACACACGCTCGGATACTTCCTCAGCAAGCAAACAAACACAGACTCGGATAATTACCAGTCCCAGGCAAACTCCTGCTGTGTGCTGCTCTGCTGTCCCCGCTACTCAGCTGGTTCTCCGCCGCTCAGCTGGTTCGCGAAGCTCTGGCTATTTTTAAACAGCCAGGCTTCCCTGTCGCAAACCAAAAGACACCCTACTGCCCGCCCCCTGCAGGCTAGCAGCCAATCAGACACTCACTCAGGCTCTCACACTGCCCCCCCAGCAAACACACGCTCGGATACTACCTCAGCAAGCAAACAAACACAGACTCGGATACTTACCAGTCCCAGGCAAACTCCTGCTGTGTGCTGCTCTGCTGTCCCCGCTGCTCAGCTGGTTCTCCGCCGCTCAGCTGGTACGCGAAGCTCTGGCTATTTTTAAACAGCCAGGCTTCCCTGTCGCAAACAAATAGACAGCCTACTGCCCGCCCCCTGCAGGCTAGCAGCCAATCAGACACTCACTCAGGCTCTCACACTGCCCCCCCAGCAAACACACGCTCGGATACTTCCTCAGCAAGCAAACAAACACAGACTCGGATACTTACCAGTCCCAGGCCAACTCCTGCTGTGTGCTGCTCTGCTGTCCCCGCTGCTCAGCTGGTTCTCCGCCGCTCAGCTTGTTCGCGAAGCTCTGGCTATTTTTAAACAGCCAGGCTTCCCTGTCGCAAACCAAAAGACACCCTACTGCCCGCCCCCTGCAGGCTAGCAGCCAATCAGACACTCACTCAGGCTCTCACACTGCCCCCCCAGCAAACACACGCTCGGATACTTCCTCAGCAAGCAAACAAACCCAGACTCGGATACTTACCAGAACCAGGCAAACTCCTGCTGTGAGCTGCTCTGCTGTCCCCGCTGCTCAGCTGGTTCTCCGCCGCTCAGCTGGTTCGCGAAGCTCTGGCTATTTTTAAACAGCCAGGCTTCCCTGTCGCAAACCAACAGACACCCTACTGCCCGCCCCCTGCAGGCTAGCAGCCAATCAGACACTCACTCAGGCTCTCACACTGCCCCCCCAGCAAACACACGCTCGGATACTACCTCAGCAAGCAAACAAACACAGACTCGGATACTTACCAGTCCCAGGCAAACTCCTGCTGTGTGCTGCTCTGCTGTCCCCGCTGCTCAGCTGGTTCTCCGCCGCTCAGCTGGTACACGAAGCTCTGGCTATTTTTAAACAGCCAGGCTTCCCTGTCGCAAACCAACAGACACCCTACTGCCCGCCCCCTGCAGGCTAGCAGCCAATCAGACACTCACTCAGGCTCTCACACTGCCCCCCCAGCAAACACACGCTCGGATACTTCCTCAGCAAGCAAACAAACACAGACTCGGATACTTACCAGTCCCAGGCAAACTCCCGCTGTGAGCTGCTCTGCTGTCCACGCTGCTCAGCTGGTTCTCCGCCGCTCAGCTGGTTCGCGAAGCTCTGGCTATTTTTAAACAGCCAGGCTTCCCTGTCGCAAACCAACAGACACCCTACTGCCCGCCCCCTGCAGGCTAGCAGCCAATCAGACACTCACTCAGGCTCTCACACTGCCCCCCCAGCAAACACACGCTCGGATTCTTCCTCAGCAAGCAAACAAACACAGACTCGGATACTTACCAGTCCCAGGGAAACTCCTGCTGTGAGCTGCTCTGCTGTCCCCACCGCTCAGCTGGTTCTCCGCCGCTCAGCTGGTTCATGAAGCTCTGGCTATTTTTAAACAGCCAGGCTTCCCTGTCGCAAACCAACAGACACTCTACTGCCCGCCCCCTGCAGGCTAGCAGCCAATCAGAAACTCACTCAGTCTCTCACACTGCCCCCCCAGCAAACACACGCTCGGATACTTCCTCAGCAAGCAAACAAACACAGACTCGGATACTTACCAGTGCCAGGCAAACTCCTGCTGTGTGCTGCTCTGCTGTCCCCGCTGCTCAGCTGGTTCTCCGCCGCTCAGCTGGTACGCGAAGCCCTGGCTATTTTTAAACAGCCAGGCTTCCCTGTCGCAAACCAACAGACACCCTACTGCCCGCCCCCTGCAGGCTAGCAGCCAATCAGACACTCACTCAGGCTCTCACACTACCCCCCCAGCAAACACACGCTCGGATACTACCTCAGCAAGCCAACAAACACAGACTCGGATACTTACCAGTCCCAGGCAAACTCCTGCTGTGTGCTGCTCTGCTGTCCCCGCTGCTCAGCTGGTTCTCCGCCGCTCAGCTGGTACGCGAAGCTCTGGCTATTTTTAAACAGCCAGGCTTCCCTGTCGCAAACCAACAGAAACCCTACAGCCCGCCCCCTGCAGGCTAGCAGCCAATCAGACACTCACTCAGGCTCTCACACTGCCGCCCAGCAAACACACACTCGGATTCTTCCTCAGCAAGCAAACAAACACAGACTCGGATACTTACCAGTCCCAGGCAAAGTCCTGCTGTGAGCTGCTCTGCTGTCCCCGCTGCTCAGCTGGTTCTCCGCCGCTCAGCTGGTTCGCGAAGCTCTGGCTATTTTTAAACAGCCAGGCTTTCCTGTCGCAAACCAACAGAGAGCCTACTGCCCGCCCCCTGCAGGCTAGCAGCCAATCAGACACTCACTCAGGCTCTCACACTGCCCCCCCAGCAAACACACGCTCGGATTCTTCCTCAGCAAGCAAACAAACACAGACTCGGATACTTACCAGTCCCAGGGAAACTCCTGCTGTGAGCTGCTCTGCTGTCCCCACCGCTCAGCTGGTTCTCCGCCGCTCAGCTGGTTCATGAAGCTCTGGCTATTTTTAAACAGCCAGGCTTCCCTGTCGCAAACCAAAAGACACCCTACTGCCCGCCCCCTGCAGGCTAGCAGCCAATCAGACACTCACTCAGGCTCTCACACTGCCCCCCCAGCAAACACACGCTCGGATACTTCCTCAGCAAGCAAACAAACACAGACTCGGATACTTACCAGTCCCAGGCAAACTCCTGCTGTGTGCTGCTCTGCTGTCCCCGCTGCTCAGCTGGTTCTCCGCCGCTGAGCTTGTTCGCGAAGCTCTGGCTATTTTTAAACAGCCAGGCTTCCCTGTCGCAAACCAACAGACACTCTACTGCCCGCCCCCTGCAGGCTAGCAGCCAATCAGACACTCACTCAGGCTCTCACACTGCCCCCCCAGCAAACACACGCTCAGATTCTTCCTCAGCAAGCAAACAAACCCAGACTCGGACACTTACTAGTCCCAGCAAACTCCTGCTGTGAGCTGCTCTGCTGTCCCCTCTGCTCAGCTGGTTCTCCGCCGCTCAGCTGGTTCGCGAAGTTCTGGCTATTTTTAAACAGCCAGGCTTCCCTGTCGCAAACCAACAGACACCCTACTGCCCGCCCCCTGCAGGCTAGCAGCCAATCAGACACTCACTCAGGCTCTCACACTACCCCCCCCAGCAAACACACGCTCGGATACTACCTCAGCAAGCCAACAAACACAGACTCGGATACTTACCAGTCCCAGGCAAACTCCTGCTGTGTGCTGCTCTGCTGTCCCCGCTGCTCAGCTGGTTCTCCGCCGCTCAGCTGGTACGCGAAGCTCTGGCTATTTTTAAACAGCCAGGCTTCCCTGTCGCAAACCAACAGAAACCCTACAGCCCGCCCCCTGCAGGCTAGCAGCCAATCAGACACTCACTCAGGCTCTCACACTGCCGCCCAGCAAACACACACTCGGATTCTTCCTCAGCAAGCAAACAAACACAGACTCGGATACTTACCAGTCCCAGGCAAAGTCCTGCTGTGAGCTGCTCTGCTGTCCCCGCTGCTCAGCTGGTTCTCCGCCGCTCAGCTGGTTCGCGAAGCTCTGGCTATTTTTAAACAGCCAGGCTTTCCTGTCGCAAACCAACAGACAGCCTACTGCCCGCCCCCTGCAGGCTAGCAGCCAATCAGACACTCACTCAGGCTCTCACACTGCCCCCCCAGCAAACACACGCTCGGATTCTTCCTCAGCAAGCAAACAAACACAGACTCGGATACTTACCAGTCCCAGGGAAACTCCTGCTGTGAGCTGCTCTGCTGTCCCCACCGCTCAGCTGGTTCTCCGCCGCTCAGCTGGTTCATGAAGCTCTGGCTATTTTTAAACAGCCAGGCTTCCCTGTCGCAAACCAAAAGACACCCTACTGCCCGCCCCCTGCAGGCTAGCAGCCAATCAGACACTCACTCAGGCTCTCACACTGCCCCCCCAGCAAACACACGCTCGGATACTTCCTCAGCAAGCAAACAAACACAGACTCGGATACTTACCAGTCCCAGGCAAACTCCTGCTGTGTGCTGCTCTGCTGTCCCCGCTGCTAAGCTGGTTCTCCGCCGCTCAGCTTGTTCGCGAAGCTCTGGCTATTTTTAAACAGCCAGGCTTCCCTGTCGCACACCAACAGACACTCTACTGCCCGCCCCCTGCAGGCTAGCAGCCAATCAGACACTCACTCAGGCTCTCACACTGCCCCCCCAGCAAACACACGCTCAGATTCTTCCTCAGCAAGCAAACAAACCCAGACTCGGACACTTACTAGTCCCAGCAAACTCCTGCTGTGAGCTGCTCTGCTGTCCCCTCTGCTCAGCTGGTTCTCCGCCGCTCAGCTGGTTCGCGAAGTACTGGCTATTTTTAAACAGCCAGGCTTCCCTGTCGCAAACCAACAGACACCCTACTGCCCGCCCCCTGCAGGCTAGCAGCCAATCAGACACTCACTCAGGCTCTCACACTGCCCCCCCAGCAAACACACGCTCGGATACTTCCTCAGCAAGCAAACAAACCCAGACTCGGATACTTACCAGACCCAGGCAAACTCCTGCTGTGAGCTGCTCTGCTGTCCCCGCTGCTCAGCTGGTTCTCCGCCGCTCAGCTGGTTCGCGAAGCTCTGGCTATTTTTAAGCAGCCAGGCTTCCCTGTCGCAAACCAACAGACACGCTACTGCCCGCCCCCTGCAGGCTAGCAGCCAATCAGACACTCACTCAGGCTCTCACACTGCCCCCCCAGCAAACACACGCTCGGATTCTTCCTCAGCAAGCAAACAAACACAGACTCGGATACTTACCAGTCCCAGGGAAACTCCTGCTGTGAGCTGCTCTGCTGTCCCCGCTGCTCAGCTGGTTCTCCGCCGCTCAGCTGGTACGCGAAGCTCTGGCTATTTTTAAACAGCCAGGCTTCCCTGTCGCAAACAAATAGACAGCCTACTGCCCGCCCCCTGCAGGCTAGCAGCCAATCAGACACTCACTCAGGCTCTCACACTGCCCCCCCAGCAAACACACGCTCGGATACTTCCTCAGCAAGCAAACAAACACAGACTCGGATACTTACCAGTCCCAGGAAAACTCCTGCTGTGTGCTGCTCTGCTGTCCCCGCTGCTCAGCTGGTTCTCCGCCGCTCAGCTGGTTCGCGAAGTTCTGGCTATTTTTAAACAGCCAGGCTTCCCTGTCGCAAACCAACAGACACCCTACTGCCCGCCCCCTGCAGGCTAGCAGCCAATCAGACACTCACTCAGGCTCTCACACTGCCCCCCCAGCAAACACACGCTCGGATACTTCCTCAGCAAGCAAACAAACACAGGCTCGGATACTTACCAGTCCCAGGCAAACTCCTGCTGTGTGCTGCTCTGCTGTCCCCGCTGCTCAGCTGGTTCTCCGCCGCTCAGCTGGTACGCGAAGCTCTGGCTATTTTTAAACAGCCAGGCTTCCCTGTCGCAAACCAACAGACACCCTACTGCCCGCCCCCTGCAGGCTAGCAGCCAATCAGACACTCACTCAGGCTCTCACACTACCCCCCCAGCAAACACACGCTCGCATTCTTCCTCAGCAAGCAAACAAACACAGACTCGGATACTTACCAGTGCCAGGCAAACTCCTGCTGTGTGCTGCTCTGCTGTCCCCGCTGCTCAGCTGGTTCGCGAAGCTCTGGCTATTTTTAAACAGCCAGGCTTCCCTGTCGCAAACCAACAGACACCCTACTGCCCGCCCCCTGCAGGCTAGCAGCCAATCAGACACTCACTCAGGCTCTCACACTGCCCCCCCAGCAAACACACGCTCGGATTCTTCCTCAGCAAGCAAACAAACACAGACTCGGATACTTACCAGTCCCAGGGAAACTCCTGCTGTGTGCTGCTCTGCTGTCCCCGCTGCTCAGCTGGTTCTCCGCCACTCAGCTGGTTCGCGAAGCTCTGGCTATTTTTAAACAGCCAGGCTTCCCTGTCCCAAACCAACAAACACCCTACTGCCCGCCCCCTGCAGGCTAGCAGCCAATCAGACACTCACTCAGGCTCTCACACTGCCCTCCCAGCAAACACACGCTCGGATTCTTCCTCAGCAAGCAAACAAACACAGACTCGGATACTTACCAGTCCCAGGGAAACTCCTGCTGTGAGCTGCTCTGCTGTCCCCACCGCTCAGCTGGTTCTCCGCCGCTCAGCTGGTTCATGAAGCTCTGGCTATTTTTAAACAGCCAGGCTTCCCTGTCGCAAACCAACAGACACCCTTCTGCCCGCCCCCTCCAGGCTAGCAGCCAATCAGACACTCACTCAGGCTCTCACACTGCCCCCCCAGCAAACACACGCTCGGATACTTCCTCAGCAAGCAAACAAACACAGACTCGGATACTTACCAGTCCCAGGCAAACTCCTGCTGTGTGCTGCTCTGCTGTCCCCGCTGCTCAGCTGGTTCTCCGCCGCTCAGCTGGTTCGCGAAGCTCTGGCTATTTTTAAACAGCCAGGCTTCCCTGTCGCAAACCAACAGACACCCTACTGCCCGTCCCCTGCAGGCTAGCAGCCAATCAGACACTCACTCAGGCTCTCACACTGCCCCCCCAGCAAACACACGCTCGGATACTTCCTCAGCAAGCAAACAAACACAGGCTCGGATACTTACCAGTCCCAGGCAAACTCCTGCTGTGTGCTGCTCTGCTGTCCCCGCTGCTCAGCTGGTTCTCCGCCGCTCAGCTGGTACGCGAAGCTCTGGCTATTTTTAAACAGCCAGGCTTCCCTGTCGCAAACCAACAGACACCCTACTGCCCGCCCCCTGCAGGCTAGCAGCCAATCAGACACTCACTCAGGCTCTCACACTGCCCTCCCAGCAAACACACGCTCGGATTCTTCCTCAGCAAGCAAACAAACACCGACTCGGATACTTACCAGTCCCAGGGAAACTCCTGCTATGAGCTGCTCTGCTGTCCCCACCGCTCAGCTGGTTCTCCGCCGCTCAGCTGGTTCATGAAGCTCTGGCTATTTTTAAACAGCCAGGCTTCCCTGTCGCAAACCAACAGACACCCTTCTGCCCGCCCCCTCCAGGCTAGCAGCCAATCAGACACTCACTCAGGCTCTCACACTGCCCCCCCAGCAAACACACGCTCGGATACTTCCTCAGCAAGCAAACAAACATAGACTCGGATACTTACCAGTCCCAGGAAAACTCCTGCTGTGTGCTGCTCTGCTGTCCCCGCTGCTCAGCTGGTTCTCCGCCGCTCAGCTTGTTCGCGAAGCTCTGGCTATTTTTAAACAGCCAGCCTTCCCTGTCGCAAACCAACAGACACGCTCCTGCCCGTCCCCTGCAGGCTAGCAGCCAATCAGACACTCACTCAGGCTCTCACACTGGCCCCCCAGCAAACACACGCTCAGATTCTTCCTCAGCAAGCAAACAAACCCAGACTCGGATACTTACCAGTCCCAGGCAAACTCCTGCTGTGAGCTGCTCTGCTGTCCCCGCTGTTCAGCTGGTTCTCCGCCGCTCAGCTGGTTCGCGAAGCTCTGGCTATTTTTAAACAGCCAGGCTTCCCTGTCGCAAACCAACAGACACCCTACTGCCCGCCCCCTGCAGGCTAGCAGCCAATCAGACACTCACTCAGGCTCTCACACTGCCCCCCCAGCAAACACACGCTCGGATACTTCCTCAGCAAGCAAACAAACACAGACTCGGATACTTACCAGTCCCAGGGAGACTCCTGCTGTGAGCTGCTCTGCTGTCCCCACCGCTCAGCTGGTTCTCCGCCGCTCAGCTGGTTCATGAAGCTCTGGCTATTTTTAAACAGCCAGGCTTCCCTGTTGCAAACCAACAGACACCCTACTGCCCGCCCCCTGCAGGCTAGCAGCCAATCAGACACTCACTCAGGCTCTCACACTGCCCCCCCAGCAAACACACGCTCGGATACTTCCTCAGCAAGCAAACAAACACAGACTCGGATACTTACCAGTGCCAGGCAAACTCCTGCTGTGTGCTGCTCTGCTGTCCCCGCTGCTCAGCTGGTTCTCCGCCGCTCAGCTGGTACGCGAAGCTCTGGCTATTTTTAAACAGCCAGGCTTCCCTGTCGCAAACCAACAGACACCCTACTGCCCGCCCCCTGCAGGCTAGCAGCCAATCAGACACTCACTCAGGCTCTCACACTACCCCCCCAGCAAACACACGCTCGGATACTACCTCAGCAAGCAAACAAACACAGACTCGGATACTTACCAGTCCCAGGCAAACTGCTGCTGTGTGCTGCTCTGCTGTCCCCGCTGCTCAGCTGGTTCTCCGCCGCTCAGCTGGTACGCGAAGCTCTGGCTATTTTTAAACAGCCAGGCTTTCCTGTCGCAAACCAACAGACACCCTACTGCCCGCCCCCTGCAGGCTAGCAGCCAATCAGACACTCACTCAGGCTCTCACACTGCCCTCCCAGCAAACACACGCTCGGATTCTTCCTCAGCAAGCAAACAAACACAGACTCGGATACTTACCAGTCCCAGGGAAAATCCTGCTGTGAGCTGCTCTGCTGTCCCCACCGCTCAGCTGGTTCTCCGCCGCTCAGCTGGTTCATGAAGCTCTGGCTATTTTTAAACAGCCAGGCTTCCCTGTCGCAAACCAACAGACACCCTTCTGCCCGCCCCCTCCTGGCTAGCAGCCAATCAGACACTCACTCAGGCTCTCACACTGCCCCCCCAGCAAACACACGCTCGGATACTTCCTCAGCAAGCAAACAAACACAGACTCGGATACTTACCAGTGCCAGGCAAACTCCAGCTGTGTGCTGCTCTGCTGTCCCCGCTGCTCAGCTGGTTCTCCGCCGCTCAGCTGGTTCGCGAAGCTCTGGCTATTTTTAAACAGCCAGGCTTCCCTGTCGCAAACCAACAGACACCCTACTGCCCGCCCCCTGCAGGCTAGCAGCCAATCAGACACTCACTCAGGCTCTCACACTGCCCCCCCAGCAAACACACGCTCGGATACTTCCTCAGCAAGCAAACAAACCCAGACTCGGATACTTACCAGTCCCAGGCAAACTCCTGCTATGAGCTGCTCTGCTGTCCCCGCTGCTCAGCTGGTTCTCCGCCGCTCAGCTGGTTCATGAAGCTCTGGCTATTTTTAAACAGCCAGGCTTCCCTGTCGCAAACCAACAGACACCCTTCTGCCCGCCCCCTCCAGGCTAGCAGCCAATCAGACACTCACTCAGGCTCTCACACTGCCCCCACAGCAAACACACGCTCGGATACTTCCTCAGCAAGCAAACAAACACAGACTCGGATACTTACCAGTCCCAGGAAAACTCCTGCTGTGTGCTGCTCTGCTGTCCCCGCTGCTCAGCTGGTTCTCCGCCGCTCAGCTTGTTCGCGAAGCTCTGGCTATTTTTAAACAGCCAGCCTTCCCTGTCGCAAACCAACAGACACGCTACTGCCCGTCCCCTGCAGGCTAGCAGCCAATCAGACACTCACTGAGGCTCTCACACTGCCCCCCCAGCAAACACACGCTCGGATACTTCCTCAGCAAGCAAACAAACACAGACTCGGATACTTACCAGTGCCAGGCAAACTCCTGCTGTGTGCTGCTCTGCTGTCCCCGCTGCTCAGCTGGTTCTCCGCCGCTCAGCTGGTACGCGAAGCTCTGGCTATTTTTAAACAGCCAGGCTTCCCTGTCGCAAACCAACAGACACCCTACTGCCCGCCCCCTGCAGGCTAGCAGCCAATCAGACACTCACTCAGGCTCTCACACTGCCCTCCCAGCAAACACACGCTCGGATTCTTCCTCAGCAAGCAAACAAACACCGACTCGGATACTTACCAGTCCCAGGCAAACTCCTGCTGTGAGCTGCTCTGCTGTCCCCACCGCTCAGCTGGTTCTCCGCCGCTCAGCTGGTTCATGAAGCTCTGGCTATTTTTCAACAGCCAGGCTTCCCTGTCGCAAACCAACAGACACCCTTCTGCCCGCCCCCTCCTGGCTAGCAGCCAATCAGACACTCACTCAGGCTCTCACACTGCCCCCCCAGCAAACACACGCTCGGATACTTCCTCAGCAAGCAAACAAACACAGACTCGGATACTTACCAGTGCCAGGCAAACTCCTGCTGTGTGCTGCTCTGCTGTCCCCGCTGCTCAGCTGGTTCTCCGCCGCTCAGCTGGTTCACGAAGCTCTGGCTGTTTTTAAACAGCCAGGCTTCCCTGTCGCAAACCAAAAGACACCCTACTGCCCGCCCCCTGCAGGCTAGCAGCCAATCAGACACTCACTCAGGCTCTCACACTGCTCCCCCAGCAAACACACGCTCGGATACTACCTCAGCAAGCAAACAAACACAGACTCGGATACTTACCAGTCCCAGGCAAACTCCTGCTGTGTGCTGCTCTGCTGTCCCCGCTGCTCAGCTGGTTCTCCGCCGCTCAGCTGGTTCGCGAAGCTCTGGCTATTTTTAAACAGCCAGGCTTCCCTGTCGCAAACCAACAGACACCCTACTGCCCGTCCCCTGCAGGCTAGCAGCCAATCAGACACTCACTCAGGCTCTCACACTGCCCCCCCAGCAAACACACGCTCGGATACTTCCTCAGCAAGCAAACAAACACAGGCTCGGATACTTACCAGTCCCAGGCAAACTCCTGCTGTGTGCTGCTCTGCTGTCCCCGCTGCTCAGCTGGTTCTCCGCCGCTCAGCTGGTACGCGAAGCTCTGGCTATTTTTAAACAGCCAGGCTTCCCTGTCGCAAACCAACAGACACCCTACTGCCCGCCCCCTGCAGGCTAGCAGCCAATCAGACACTCACTCAGGCTCTCACACTACCCCCCCAGCAAACACACGCTCGCATTCTTCCTCAGCAAGCAAACAAACACAGACTCGGATACTTACCAGTGCCAGGCAAACTCCTGCTGTGTGCTGCTCTGCTGTCCCCGCTGCTCAGCTGGTTCTCCGCCGCTCAGCTGGTTCGCGAAGCTCTGGCTATTTTTAAACAGCCAGGCTTCCCTGTCGCAAACCAACAGACACCCTACTGCCCGCCCCCTGCAGCCTAGCAGCCAATCAGACACTCACTCAGGCTCTCACACTGCCCCCCCAGCAAACACACGCTCGGATTCTTCCTCAGCAAGCAAACAAACACAGACTCGGATACTTACCATTCCCAGGGAAACTCTTGCTGTGAGCTGCTCTGCTGTCCCCGCTGCTCAGCTGGTTCTCCGCCGCTCAGCTGGTACGCGAAGCTCTGGCTATTTTTAAACAGCCAGGCTTCCCTGTCCCAAACCAACAGACACCCTACTGCCCGCCCCCTGCAGGCTAGCAGCCAATCAGACACTCACTCAGGCTCTCACACTGCCGCCCAGCAAACACACGCTCGGATTCTTCCTCAGCAAGCAAACAAACACCGACTCGGATACTTACCAGTCCCAGGGAAACTCCTGCTGTGAGCTGCTCTGCTGTCCCCACCGCTCAGCTGGTTCTCCGCCGCTCAGCTGGTTCATGAAGCTCTGGCTATTTTTAAACAGCCAGGCTTCCCTGTCGCAAACCAACAGACACCCTACTGCCCGCCCCCTGCAGGCTAGCAGCCAATCAGACACTCACTCAGGCTCTCACACTGCCCCCCCAGCAAACACACGCTCGGATACTTCCTCAGCAAGCAAACAAACACAGACTCGGATACTTACCAGTGCCAGGCAAACTCCTGCTGTGTGCTGCTCTGCTGTCCCCGCTGCTCAGCTGGTTCTCCGCCGCTCAGCTGGTACGCGAAGCTCTGGCTATTTTTAAACAGCCAGGCTTCCCTGTCGCAAACCAACAGACACCCTACTGCCCGCCCCCTGCAGGCTAGCAGCCAATCAGACACTCACTCAGGCTCTCACACTACCCCCCCAGCAAACACACGCTCGGATACTACCTCAGCAAGCAAACAAACACAGACTCGGATACTTACCAGTCCCAGGCAAACTCCTGCTGTGTGCTGCTCTGCTGTCCCCGCTGCTCAGCTGGTTCTCCGCCGCTCAGCTGGTACGCGAAGCTCTGGCTATTTTTAAACAGCCAGGCTTCCCTGTCGCAAACAAATAGACAGCCTACTGCCCGCCCCCTGCAGGCTAGCAGCCAATCAGACACTCACTCAGGCTCTCACACTGCCCCCCCAGCAAACACACGCTCGGATACTTCCTCAGCAAGCAAACAAACACAGACTCGGATACTTACCAGTCCCAGGAAAACTCCTGCTGTGTGCTGCTCTGCTGTCCCCGCTGCTCAGCTGGTTCTCCGCCGCTCAGCTGGTTCGCGAAGTTCTGGCTATTTTTAAACAGCCAGGCTTCCCTGTCGCAAACCAACAGACACCCTACTGCCCGCCCCCTGCAGGCTAGCAGCCAATCAGACACTCACTCAGGCTCTCACACTGCCCCCCCAGCAAACACACGCTCGGATACTTCCTCAGCAAGCAAACAAACCCAGACTCGGATACTTACCAGACCCAGGCAAACTCCTGCTGTGAGCTGCTCTGCTGTCCCCGCTGCTCAGCTGGTTCTCCGCCGCTCAGCTGGTTCGCGAAGCTCTGGCTATTTTTAAACAGCCAGGCTTCCCTGTCGCAAACCAACAGACACCCTACTGCCCGTCCCTGCAGGCTAGCAGCCAATCAGACACTCACTCAGGCTCTCACACTGCCCCCCCAGCAAACACACGCTCGGATACTTCCTCAGCAAGCAAACAAACACAGGCTCGGATACTTACCAGTCCCAGGCAAACTCCTGCTGTGTGCTGCTCTGCTGTCCCCGCTGCTCAGCTGGTTCTCCGCCGCTCAGCTGGTACGCGAAGCTCTGGCTATTTTTAAACAGCCAGGCTTCCCTGTCGCAAACCAACAGACACCCTACTGCCCGCCCCCTGCAGGCTAGCAGCCAATCAGACACTCACTCAGGCTCTCACACTACCCCCCCAGCAAACACACGCTCGCATTCTTCCTCAGCAAGCAAACAAACTCAGACTCGGATACTTACCAGTGCCAGGCAAACTCCTGCTGTGTGCTGCTCTGCTGTCCCCGCTGCTCAGCTGGTTCTCCGCCGCTCAGCTGGTTCGCGAAGCTCTGGCTATTTTTAAACAGCCAGGCTTCCCTGTCGCAAACCAACAGACACCCTACTGCCCGCCCCCTGCAGGCTAGCAGCCAATCAGACACTCACTCAGGCTCTCACACTACCCCCCCAGCAAACACACGCTCGGATACTACCTCAGCAAGCAAACAAACACAGACTCGGATACTTACCAGTCCCAGGCAAACTCCTGCTGTGTGCTGCTCTGCTGTCCCCGCTGCTCAGCTGGTTCTCCGCCGCTCAGCTGGTTCGCGAAGCTCTGGCTATTTTTAAACAGCCAGGCTTCCCTGTCGCAAACCAACAGACACCCTACTGCCCGCCCCCTGCAGCCTAGCAGCCAATCAGACACTCACTCAGGCTCTCACACTGCCCCCCCCAGCAAACACACGCTCGGATTCTTCCTCAGCAAGCAAACAAACACAGACTCGGATACTTACCAGTCCCAGGGAAACTCCTGCTGTGAGCTGCTCTGCTGTCCCCGCTGCTCAGCTGGTTCTCCGCCGCTCAGCTGGTACGCGAAGCTCTGGCTATTTTTAAACAGCCAGGCTTCCCTGTCGCAAACCAACAGACACCCTACTGCCCGCCCCCTGCAGGCTAGCAGCCAATCAGACACTCACTCAGGCTCTCACACTGCCCCCCCAGCAAACACACGCTCGGATACTTCCTCAGCAAGCAAACAAACACAGCCTCGGATACTTACCAGTCCCAGGCAAACTCCTGCTGTGTGCTGCTCTGCTGTCCCCGCTGCTCAGCTGGTTCTCCGCCGCTCAGCTGGTACGCGAAGCTCTGGCTATTTTTAAACAGCCAGGCTTCCCTGTCGCAAACCAACAGACACCCTACTGCCCGCCCCCTGCAGGCTAGCAGCCAATCAGACACTCACTCAGGCTCTCACACTACCCCCCCAGCAAACACACGCTCGCATTCTTCCTCAGCAAGCAAACAAACACAGACTCGGATACTTACCAGTGCTAGGCAAACTCCTGCTGTGTGCTGCTCTGCTGTCCCCGCTGCTCAGCTGGTTCTCCGCCGCTCAGCTGGTTCGCGAAGCTCTGGCTATTTTTAAACAGCCAGGCTTCCCTGTCGCAAACCAACAGACACCCTACTGCCCGCCCCCTGCAGGCTAGCAGCCAATCAGACACTCACTCAGGCTCTCACACTGCCCCCCCAGCAAACACACGCTCGGATTCTTCCTCAGCAAGCAAACAAACACAGACTCGGATACTTACCAGTCCCAGGGAAACTCCTGCTGTGTGCTGCTCTGCTGTCCCCGATGCTCAGCTGGTTCTCCGCCACTCAGCTGGTTCGCGAAGCTCTGGCTATTTTTAAACAGCCAGGCTTCCCTGTCCCAAACCAACAAACACCCTACTGCCCGCCCCCTGCAGGCTAGCAGCCAATCAGACACTCACTCAGGCTCTCACACTGCCCTCCCAGCAAACACACGCTCGGATTCTTCCTCAGCAAGCAAACAAACACAGACTCGGATACTTACCAGTCCCAGGGAAACTCCTGCTGTGAGCTGCTCTGCTGTCCCCACCGCTCAGCTGGTTCTCCGCCGCTCAGCTGGTTCATGAAGCTCTGGCTATTTTTAAACAGCCAGGCTTCCCTGTCGCAAACCAAAAGACACCCTACTGCCCGCCCCCTGCAGGCTAGCAGCCAATCAGACACTCACTCAGGCTCTCACACTGCTCCCCCAGCAAACACACGCTCGGATACTACCTCAGCAAGCAAACAAACACAGACTCGGATACTTAAAGTCCCAGGCAAACTCATGCTGTGTGCTGCTCTGCTGTCCCCGCTGCTCAGCTGGTTCTCCGCCGCTCAGCTGGTACGCGAAGCTCTGGCTATTTTTAAACAGCCAGGCTTCCCTGTCGCAAACAAATAGACAGCCTACTGCCCGCCCCCTGCAGGCTAGCAGCCAATCAGACACTCACTCAGGCTCTCACACTGCCCCCCCAGCAAACACACGCTCGGATTCTTCCTCAGCAAGCAAACAAACACAGACTCGGATAATTAGCAGTCCCAGGCAAACTCCTGCTATGAGCTGCTCTGCTGTCCCCGCTGCTCAGCTGGTTCTCCGCCGCTCAGCTGGTACGCGAAGCTCTGGCTATTTTTAAACAGCCAGGCTTTCCTGTCGCAAACCAACAGACAGCCTACTGCCCACCCCCTGCAGGCTAGCAGCCAATCAGACACTCACTCAGGCTCTCACACTGCCCTCCCAGCAAACACACGCTCGGATTCTTCCTCAGCAAGCAAACAAACACCGACTCGGATACTTACCAGTCCCAGGGAAACTCCTGCTATGAGCTGCTCTGCTGTCCCCACCGCTCAGCTGGTTCTCCGCCGCTCAGCTGGTTCATGAAGCTCTGGCTATTTTTAAACAGCCAGGCTTCCCTGTCGCAAACCAACAGACACCCTTCTGCCCGCCCCCTCCAGGCTAGCAGCCAATCAGACACTCACTCAGGCTCTCACACTGCCCCCCCAGCAAACACACGCTCGGATACTTCCTCAGCAAGCAAACAAACACAGACTCGGATACTTACCAGTCCCAGGAAAACTCCTGCTGTGTGCTGCTCTGCTGTCCCCGCTGCTCAGCTGGTTCTCCGCCGCTCAGCTTGTTCGCGAAGCTCTGGCTATTTTTAAACAGCCAGCCTTCCCTGTCGCAAACCAACAGACACGCTACTGCCCGTCCCCTGCAGGCTAGCAGCCAATCAGACACTCACTCAGGCTCTCACACTGCCCCCCCAGCAAACACACGCTCAGATTCTTCCTCAGCAAGCAAACAAACCCAGACTCGGATACTTACCAGTCCCAGGCAAACTCCTGCTGTGATCTGCTCTGCTGTCCCCGCTGCTCAGCTGGTTCTCCGCCGCTCAGCTGGTTCGCGAAGCTCTGGCTATTTTTAAACAGCCAGGCTTCCCTGTCGCAAACCAACAGACACCCTACTGCCCGCCCCCTGCAGGCTAGCAGCCAATCAGACACTCACTCAGGCTCTCACACTGCCCCCGCAGCAAACACACGCTCGGATACTTCCTCAGCAAGCAAACAAACACAGACTCGGATACTTACCAGTCCCAGGGAGACTCCTGCTGTGAGCTGCTCTGCTGTCCCTACCGCTCAGCTGGTTCTCCGCCGCTCAGCTGGTTCATGAAGCTCTGGCTATTTTTAAACAGCCAGGCTTTCCTGTCGCAAACCAACAGACAGCCTACTGCCCACCCCCTGCAGGCTAGCAGCCAATCAGACACTCACTCAGGCTCTCACACTGCCCTCCCAGCAAACACACGCTCGGATTCTTCCTCAGCAAGCAAACAAACACCGACTCGGATACTTACCAGTCCCAGGGAAACTCCTGCTATGAGCTGCTCTGCTGTCCCCACCGCTCAGCTGGTTCTCCGCCGCTCAGCTGGTTCATGAAGCTCTGGCTATTTTTAAACAGCCAGGCTTCCCTGTCGCAAACCAACAGACACCCTTCTGCCCGCCCCCTCCAGGCTAGCAGCCAATCAGACACTCACTCAGGCTCTCACACTGCCCCCCCAGCAAACACACGCTCGGATACTTCCTCAGCAAGCAAACAAACACAGACTCGGATACTTACCAGTCCCAGGAAAACTCCTGCTGTGTGCTGCTCTGCTGTCCCCGCTGCTCAGCTGGTTCTCCGCCGCTCAGCTTGTTCGCGAAGCTCTGGCTATTTTTAAACAGCCAGCCTTCCCTGTCGCAAACCAACAGACACGCTACTGCCCGTCCCCTGCAGGCTAGCAGCCAATCAGACACTCACTCAGGCTCTCACACTGCCCCCCCAGCAAACACACGCTCAGATTCTTCCTCAGCAAGCAAACAAACCCAGACTCGGATACTTACCAGTCCCAGGCAAACTCCTGCTGTGATCTGCTCTGCTGTCCCCGCTGCTCAGCTGGTTCTCCGCCGCTCAGCTGGTTCGCGAAGCTCTGGCTATTTTTAAACAGCCAGGCTTCCCTGTCGCAAACCAACAGACACCCTACTGCCCGCCCCCTGCAGGCTAGCAGCCAATCAGACACTCACTCAGGCTCTCACACTGCCCCCGCAGCAAACACACGCTCGGATACTTCCTCAGCAAGCAAACAAACACAGACTCGGATACTTACCAGTCCCAGGGAGACTCCTGCTGTGAGCTGCTCTGCTGTCCCTACCGCTCAGCTGGTTCTCCGCCGCTCAGCTGGTTCATGAAGCTCTGGCTATTTTTAAACAGCCAGGCTTCCCTGTTGCAAACCAACAGACACCCTACTGCCCGCCCCCTGCAGGCTAGCAGCCAATCAGACACTCACTCAGGCTCTCACACTACCCCCCCAGCAAACACACGCTCGGATACTACCTCAGCAAGCAAACAAACACAGACTCGGATAGTTACCAGTCCCAGGCAAACTCCTGCTGTGTGCTGCTCTGCTGTCCCCGCTGCTCAGCTGGTTCTCCGCCGCTCAGCTGGTACGCGAAGCTCTGGCTATTTTTAAACAGCCAGGCTTTCCTGTCGCAAACCAACAGACACCCTACTGCCCGCCCCCTGCAGGCTAGCAGCCAATCAGACACTCACTCAGGCTCTCACACTGCCGCCCAGCAAACACACGCTCGGATTCTTCCTCAGCAAGCAAACAAACACAGACTCGGATACTTACCAGTCCCAGGCAAACTCCTGCTATGAGCTGCTCTGCTGTCCCCGCTGCTCAGCTGGTTCTCCGCCGCTCAGCTGGTTCGCGAAGCTCTGGCTATTTTTAAACAGCCAGGCTTCCCTGTCGCAAACCAACAGACACCCTACTGCCCGTCCCTGCAGGCTAGCAGGCAATCAGACACTCACTCAGGCTCTCACACTGCCCCCCCAGCAAACACACGCTCGGATACTTCCTCAGCAAGCAAACAAACACAGGCTCGGATACTTACCAGTCCCAGGCAAACTCCTGCTGTGTGCTGCTCTGCTGTCCCCGCTGCTCAGCTGGTTCTCCGCCGCTCAGCTGGTACGCGAAGCTCTGGCTATTTTTAAACAGCCAGGCTTCCCTGTCGCAAACCAACAGACACCCTACTGCCCGCCCCCTGCAGCCTAGCAGCCAATCAGACACTCACTCAGGCTCTCACACTGCCCCCCCCAGCAAACACACGCTCGGATTCTTCCTCAGCCAGCAAACAAACACAGACTCGGATACTTACCAGTCCCAGGGAAACTCCTGCTGTGAGCTGCTCTGCTGTCCCCGCTGCTCAGCTGGTTCTCCGCCGCTCAGCTGGTACGCGAAGCTCTGGCTATTTTTAAACAGCCAGGCTTCCCTGTCGCAAACAAATAGACAGCCTACTGCCCGCCCCCTGCAGGCTAGCAGCCAATCAGACACTCACTCAGGCTCTCACACTGCCGCCCAGCAAACACACGCTCGGATTCTTCCTCAGCAAGCAAACAAACACAGACTCGGATACTTACCAGTCCCAGGCAAACTCCTGCTATGAGCTGCTCTGCTGTCCCCGCTGCTCAGCTGGTTCTCCGCCGCTCAGCTTGTTCGCGAAGCTCTGGCTATTTTTAAACAGCCAGCCTTCCCTGTCGCAAACCAACAGACACGCTACTGCCCGTCCCCTGCAGGCTAGCAGCCAATCAGACACTCACTCAGGCTCTCACACTGCCCCCCCAGCAAACACACGCTCAGATTCTTCCTCAGCAAGCAAACAAACCCAGACTCGGATACTTACCAGTCCCAGGCAAACTCCTGCTGTGAGCTGCTCTGCTGTCCCCGCTGCTCAGCTGGTTCTCCGCCGCTCAGCTGGTTCGCGAAGCTCTGGCTATTTTTAAACAGCCAGGCTTCCCTGTCGCAAACCAACAGACACCCTACTGCCCGCCCCCTGCAGGCTAGCAGCCAATCAGACACTCACTCAGGCTCTCACACTGCCCCCCCAGCAAACACACGCTCGGATACTTCCTCAGCAAGCAAACAAACACAGACTCGGATACTTACCAGTCCCAGGGAGACTCCTGCTGTGAGCTGCTCTGCTGTCCCCACCGCTCAGCTGGTTCTCCGCCGCTCAGCTGGTTCATGAAGCTCTGGCTATTTTTAAACAGCCAGGCTTCCCTGTTGCAAACCAACAGACACCCTACTGCCCGCCCCCTGCAGGCTAGCAGCCAATCAGACACTCACTCAGGCTCTCACACTGCCCCCCCAGCAAACACACGCTCGGATACTTCCTCAGCAAGCAAACAAACACAGACTCGGATACTTACCAGTCCCAGGAAAACTCCTGCTGTGTGCTGCTCTGCTGTCCCCGCTGCTCAGCTGGTTCTCCGCCGCTCAGCTGGTTCGCGAAGTTCTGGCTATTTTTAAACAGCCAGGCTTCCCTGTCGCAAACCAACAGACACCCTACTGCCCGCCCCCTGCAGGCTAGCAGCCAATCAGACACTCACTCAGGCTCTCACACTGCCCCCCCAGCAAACACACGCTCGGATACTTCCTCAGCAAGCAAACAAACACAGCCTCGGATACTTACCAGTCCCAGGCAAACTCCTGCTGTGTGCTGCTCTGCTGTCCCCGCTGCTCAGCTGGTTCTCCGCCGCTCAGCTGGTACGCGAAGCTCTGGCTATTTTTAAACAGCCAGGCTTCCCTGTCGCAAACCAACAGACACCCTACTGCCCGCCCCCTGCAGGCTAGCAGCCAATCAGACACTCACTCAGGCTCTCACACTACCCCCCCAGCAAACACACGCTCGCATTCTTCCTCAGCAAGCAAACAAACACAGACTCGGATACTTACCAGTGCCAGGCAAACTCCTGCTGTGTGCTGCTCTGCTGTCCCCGCTGCTCAGCTGGTTCTCCGCCGCTCAGCTGGTTCGCGAAGCTCTGGCTATTTTTAAACAGCCAGGCTTCCCTGTCGCAAACCAACAGACACCCTACTGCCCGCCCCCTGCAGGCTAGCAGCCAATCAGACACTCACTCAGGCTCTCACACTGCCCCCCCAGCAAACACACGCTCGGATTCTTCCTCAGCAAGCAAACAAACACAGACTCGGATACTTACCAGTCCCAGGGAAACTCCTGCTGTGTGCTGCTCTGCTGTCCCCGCTGCTCAGCTGGTTCTCCGCCACTCAGCTGGTTCGCGAAGCTCTGGCTATTTTTAAACAGCCAGGCTTCCCTGTCCCAAACCAACAAACACCCTACTGCCCGCCCCCTGCAGGCTAGCAGCCAATCAGACACTCACTCAGGCTCTCACACTGCCCTCCCAGCAAACACACGCTCGGATTCTTCCTCAGCAAGCAAACAAACACAGACTCGGATACTTACCAGTCCCAGGGAAACTCCTGCTGTGAGCTGCTCTGCTGTCCCCACCGCTCAGCTGGTTCTCCGCCGCTCAGCTGGTTCATGAAGCTCTGGCTATTTTTAAACAGCCAGGCTTCCCTGTCGCAAACCAAAAGACACCCTACTGCCCGCCCCCTGCAGGCTAGCAGCCAATCAGACACTCACTCAGGCTCTCACACTGCTCCCCCAGCAAACACACGCTCGGATACTACCTCAGCAAGCAAACAAACACAGACTCGGATACTTAAAGTCCCAGGCAAACTCCTGCTGTGTGCTGCTCTGCTGTCCCCGCTGCTCAGCTGGTTCTCCGCCGCTCAGCTGGTACGCGAAGCTCTGGCTATTTTTAAACAGCCAGGCTTCCCTGTCGCAAACAAATAGACAGCCTACTGCCCGCCCCCTGCAGGCTAGCAGCCAATCAGACACTCACTCAGGCTCTCACACTGCCCCCCCAGCAAACACACGCTCGGATTCTTCCTCAGCAAGCAAACAAACACAGACTCGGATAATTAGCAGTCCCAGGCAAACTCCTGCTATGAGCTGCTCTGCTGTCCCCGCTGCTCAGCTGGTTCTCCGCCGCTCAGCTGGTACGCGAAGCTCTGGCTATTTTTAAACAGCCAGGCTTCCCTGTCGCAAACCAACAGACACCCTTCTGCCCGCCCCCTCCAGGCTAGCAGCCAATCAGACACTCACTCAGGCTCTCACACTGCCCCCCCAGCAAACACACGCTCGGATACTTCCTCAGCAAGCAAACAAACACAGACTCGGATACTTACCAGTCCCAGGAAAACTCCTGCTGTGTGCTGCTCTGCTGTCCCCGCTGCTCAGCTGGTTCTCCGCCGCTCAGCTTGTTCGCGAAGCTCTGGCTATTTTTAAACAGCCAGCCTTCCCTGTCGCAAACCAACAGACACGCTACTGCCCGTCCCCTGCAGGCTAGCAGCCAATCAGACACTCACTCAGGCTCTCACACTGCCCCCCCAGCAAACACACGCTCAGATTCTTCCTCAGCAAGCAAACAAACCCAGACTCGGATACTTACCAGTCCCAGGCAAACTCCTGCTGTGATCTGCTCTGCTGTCCCCGCTGCTCAGCTGGTTCTCCGCCGCTCAGCTGGTTCGCGAAGCTCTGGCTATTTTTAAACAGCCAGGCTTCCCTGTCGCAAACCAACAGACACCCTACTGCCCGCCCCCTGCAGGCTAGCAGCCAATCAGACACTCACTCAGGCTCTCACACTGCCCCCGCAGCAAACACACGCTCGGATACTTCCTCAGCAAGCAAACAAACACAGACTCGGATACTTACCAGTCCCAGGGAGACTCCTGCTGTGAGCTGCTCTGCTGTCCCCACCGCTCAGCTGGTTCTCCGCCGCTCAGCTGGTTCATGAAGCTCTGGCTATTTTTAAACAGCCAGGCTTCCCTGTTGCAAACCAACAGACACCCTACTGCCCGCCCCCTGCAGGCTAGCAGCCAATCAGACACTCACTCAGGCTCTCACACTACCCCCCCAGCAAACACACGCTCGGATACTACCTCAGCAAGCAAACAAACACAGACTCGGATAGTTACCAGTCCCAGGCAAACTCCTGCTGTGTGCTGCTCTGCTGTCCCCGCTGCTCAGCTGGTTCTCCGCCGCTCAGCTGGTACGCGAAGCTCTGGCTATTTTTAAACAGCCAGGCTTTCCTGTCGCAAACCAACAGACACCCTACTGCCCGCCCCCTGCAGGCTAGCAGCCAATCAGACACTCACTCAGGCTCTCACACTGCCGCCCAGCAAACACACGCTCGGATTCTTCCTCAGCAAGCAAACAAACACAGACTCGGATACTTACCAGTCCCAGGCAAACTCCTGCTATGAGCTGCTCTGCTGTCCCCGCTGCTCAGCTGGTTCTCCGCCGCTCAGCTGGTTCGCGAAGCTCTGGCTATTTTTAAACAGCCAGGCTTCCCTGTCGCAAACCAACAGACACCCTACTGCCCGTCCCTGCAGGCTAGCAGGCAATCAGACACTCACTCAGGCTCTCACACTGCCCCCCCAGCAAACACACGCTCGGATACTTCCTCAGCAAGCAAACAAACACAGGCTCGGATACTTACCAGTCCCAGGCAAACTCCTGCTGTGTGCTGCTCTGCTGTCCCCGCTGCTCAGCTGGTTCTCCGCCGCTCAGCTGGTACGCGAAGCTCTGGCTATTTTTAAACAGCCAGGCTTCCCTGTCGCAAACCAACAGACACCCTACTGCCCGCCCCCTGCAGCCTAGCAGCCAATCAGACACTCACTCAGGCTCTCACACTGCCCCCCCCAGCAAACACACGCTCGGATTCTTCCTCAGCCAGCAAACAAACACAGACTCGGATACTTACCAGTCCCAGGGAAACTCCTGCTGTGAGCTGCTCTGCTGTCCCCGCTGCTCAGCTGGTTCTCCGCCGCTCAGCTGGTACGCGAAGCTCTGGCTATTTTTAAACAGCCAGGCTTCCCTGTCGCAAACAAATAGACAGCCTACTGCCCGCCCCCTGCAGGCTAGCAGCCAATCAGACACTCACTCAGGCTCTCACACTGCCGCCCAGCAAACACACGCTCGGATTCTTCCTCAGCAAGCAAACAAACACAGACTCGGATACTTACCAGTCCCAGGCAAACTCCTGCTATGAGCTGCTCTGCTGTCCCCGCTGCTCAGCTGGTTCTCCGCCGCTCAGCTGGTACGCGAAGCTCTGGCTATTTTTAAACAGCCAGGCTTTCCTGTCGCAAACCAACAGACAGCCTACTGCCCGCCCCCTGCAGGCTAGCAGCCAATCAGACACTCACTCAGGCTCTCACACTGCCCTCCCAGCAAACACACGCTCGGATTCTTCCTCAGCAAGCAAACAAACACCGACTCGGATACTTACCAGTCCCAGGAAAACTCCTGCTGTGTGCTGCTCTGCTGTCCCCGCTGCTCAGCTGGTTCTCCGCCGCTCAGCTTGTTCGCGAAGCTCTGGCTATTTTTAAACAGCCAGCGTTCCCTGTCGCAAACCAACAGACACGCTACTGCCCGTCCCCTGCAGGCTAGCAGCCAATCAGACACTCACTCAGGCTCTCACACTGCCCCCCCAGCAAACACACGCTCAGATTCTTCCTCAGCAAGCAAACAAACCCAGACTCGGATACTTACCAGTCCCAGGCAAACTCCTGCTGTGAGCTGCTCTGCTGTCCCCGCTGCTCAGCTGGTTCTCCGCCGCTCAGCTGGTTCGCGAAGCTCTGGCTATTTTTAAACAGCCAGGCTTCCCTGTCGCAAACCAACAGACACCCTACTGCCCGCCCCCTGCAGGCTAGCAGCCAATCAGACACTCACTCAGGCTCTCACACTGCCCCCCCAGCAAACACACGCTCGGATACTTCCTCAGCAAGCAAACAAACACAGACTCGGATACTTACCAGTCCCAGGGAGACTCCTGCTGTGAGCTGCTCTGCTGTCCCCACCGCTCAGCTGGTTCTCCGCCGCTCAGCTGGTTCATGAAGCTCTGGCTATTTTTAAACAGCCAGGCTTCCCTGTTGCAAACCAACAGACACCCTACTGCCCGCCCCCTGCAGGCTAGCAGCCAATCAGACACTCACTCAGGCTCTCACACTGCCCCCCCAGCAAACACACGCTCGGATACTTCCTCAGCAAGCAAACAAACACAGCCTCGGATACTTACCAGTCCCAGGCAAACTCCTGCTGTGTGCTGCTCTGCTGTCCCCGCTGCTCAGCTGGTTCTCCGCCGCTCAGCTGGTACGCGAAGCTCTGGCTATTTTTAAACAGCCAGGCTTCCCTGTCGCAAACCAACAGACACCCTACTGCCCGCCCCCTGCAGGCTAGCAGCCAATCAGACACTCACTCAGGCTCTCACACTACCCCCCCAGCAAACACACGCTCGCATTCTTCCTCAGCAAGCAAACAAACACAGACTCGGATACTTACCAGTGCCAGGCAAACTCCTGCTGTGTGCTGCTCTGCTGTCCCCGCTGCTCAGCTGGTTCTCCGCCGCTCAGCTGGTTCGCGAAGCTCTGGCTATTTTTAAACAGCCAGGCTTCCCTGTCGCAAACCAACAGACACCCTACTGCCCGCCCCCTGCAGGCTAGCAGCCAATCAGACACTCACTCAGGCTCTCACACTGCCCCCCCAGCAAACACACGCTCGGATTCTTCCTCAGCAAGCAAACAAACACAGACTCGGATACTTACCAGTCCCAGGGAAACTCCTGCTGTGTGCTGCTCTGCTGTCCCCGCTGCTCAGCTGGTTCTCCGCCACTCAGCTGGTTCGCGAAGCTCTGGCTATTTTTAAACAGCCAGGCTTCCCTGTCCCAAACCAACAAACACCCTACTGCCCGCCCCCTGCAGGCTAGCAGCCAATCAGACACTCACTCAGGCTCTCACACTGCCCTCCCAGCAAACACACGCTCGGATTCTTCCTCAGCAAGCAAACAAACACAGACTCGGATACTTACCAGTCCCAGGGAAACTCCTGCTGTGAGCTGCTCTGCTGTCCCCACCGCTCAGCTGGTTCTCCGCCGCTCAGCTGGTTCATGAAGCTCTGGCTATTTTTAAACAGCCAGGCTTCCCTGTCGCAAACCAAAAGACACCCTACTGCCCGCCCCCTGCAGGCTAGCAGCCAATCAGACACTCACTCAGGCTCTCACACTGCTCCCCCAGCAAACACACGCTCGGATACTACCTCAGCAAGCAAACAAACACAGACTCGGATACTTAAAGTCCCAGGCAAACTCCTGCTGTGTGCTGCTCTGCTGTCCCCGCTGCTCAGCTGGTTCTCCGCCGCTCAGCTGGTACGCGAAGCTCTGGCTATTTTTAAACAGCCAGGCTTCCCTGTCGCAAACAAATAGACAGCCTACTGCCCGCCCCCTGCAGGCTAGCAGCCAATCAGACACTCACTCAGGCTCTCACACTGCCCCCCCAGCAAACACACGCTCGGATTCTTCCTCAGCAAGCAAACAAACACAGACTCGGATAATTAGCAGTCCCAGGCAAACTCCTGCTATGAGCTGCTCTGCTGTCCCCGCTGCTCAGCTGGTTCTCCGCCGCTCAGCTGGTACGCGAAGCTCTGGCTATTTTTAAACAGCCAGGCTTCCCTGTCGCAAACCAACAGACACCCTTCTGCCCGCCCCCTCCAGGCTAGCAGCCAATCAGACACTCACTCAGGCTCTCACACTGCCCCCCCAGCAAACACACGCTCGGATACTTCCTCAGCAAGCAAACAAACACAGACTCGGATACTTACCAGTCCCAGGAAAACTCCTGCTGTGTGCTGCTCTGCTGTCCCCGCTGCTCAGCTGGTTCTCCGCCGCTCAGCTTGTTCGCGAAGCTCTGGCTATTTTTAAACAGCCAGCCTTCCCTGTCGCAAACCAACAGACACGCTACTGCCCGTCCCCTGCAGGCTAGCAGCCAATCAGACACTCACTCAGGCTCTCACACTGCCCCCCCAGCAAACACACGCTCAGATTCTTCCTCAGCAAGCAAACAAACCCAGACTCGGATACTTACCAGTCCCAGGCAAACTCCTGCTGTGATCTGCTCTGCTGTCCCCGCTGCTCAGCTGGTTCTCCGCCGCTCAGCTGGTTCGCGAAGCTCTGGCTATTTTTAAACAGCCAGGCTTCCCTGTCGCAAACCAACAGACACCCTACTGCCCGCCCCCTGCAGGCTAGCAGCCAATCAGACACTCACTCAGGCTCTCACACTGCCCCCGCAGCAAACACACGCTCGGATACTTCCTCAGCAAGCAAACAAACACAGACTCGGATACTTACCAGTCCCAGGGAGACTCCTGCTGTGAGCTGCTCTGCTGTCCCCACCGCTCAGCTGGTTCTCCGCCGCTCAGCTGGTTCATGAAGCTCTGGCTATTTTTAAACAGCCAGGCTTCCCTGTTGCAAACCAACAGACACCCTACTGCCCGCCCCCTGCAGGCTAGCAGCCAATCAGACACTCACTCAGGCTCTCACACTACCCCCCCAGCAAACACACGCTCGGATACTACCTCAGCAAGCAAACAAACACAGACTCGGATAGTTACCAGTCCCAGGCAAACTCCTGCTGTGTGCTGCTCTGCTGTCCCCGCTGCTCAGCTGGTTCTCCGCCGCTCAGCTGGTACGCGAAGCTCTGGCTATTTTTAAACAGCCAGGCTTTCCTGTCGCAAACCAACAGACACCCTACTGCCCGCCCCCTGCAGGCTAGCAGCCAATCAGACACTCACTCAGGCTCTCACACTGCCGCCCAGCAAACACACGCTCGGATTCTTCCTCAGCAAGCAAACAAACACAGACTCGGATACTTACCAGTCCCAGGCAGACTCCTGCTATGAGCTGCTCTGCTGTCCCCGCTGCTCAGCTGGTTCTCCGCCGCTCAGCTGGTTCGCGAAGCTCTGGCTATTTTTAAACAGCCAGGCTTCCCTGTCGCAAACCAACAGACACCCTACTGCCCGTCCCTGCAGGCTAGCAGGCAATCAGACACTCACTCAGGCTCTCACACTGCCCCCCCAGCAAACACACGCTCGGATACTTCCTCAGCAAGCAAACAAACACAGGCTCGGATACTTACCAGTCCCAGGCAAACTCCTGCTGTGTGCTGCTCTGCTGTCCCCGCTGCTCAGCTGGTTCTCCGCCGCTCAGCTGGTACGCGAAGCTCTGGCTATTTTTAAACAGCCAGGCTTCCCTGTCGCAAACCAACAGACACCCTACTGCCCGCCCCCTGCAGCCTAGCAGCCAATCAGACACTCACTCAGGCTCTCACACTGCCCCCCCCAGCAAACACACGCTCGGATTCTTCCTCAGCCAGCAAACAAACACAGACTCGGATACTTACCAGTCCCAGGGAAACTCCTGCTGTGAGCTGCTCTGCTGTCCCCGCTGCTCAGCTGGTTCTCCGCCGCTCAGCTGGTACGCGAAGCTCTGGCTATTTTTAAACAGCCAGGCTTCCCTGTCGCAAACAAATAGACAGCCTACTGCCCGCCCCCTGCAGGCTAGCAGCCAATCAGACACTCACTCAGGCTCTCACACTGCCGCCCAGCAAACACACGCTCGGATTCTTCCTCAGCAAGCAAACAAACACAGACTCGGATACTTACCAGTCCCAGGCAAACTCCTGCTATGAGCTGCTCTGCTGTCCCCGCTGCTCAGCTGGTTCTCCGCCGCTCAGCTGGTACGCGAAGCTCTGGCTATTTTTAAACAGCCAGGCTTTCCTGTCGCAAACCAACAGACAGCCTACTGCCCGCCCCCTGCAGGCTAGCAGCCAATCAGACACTCACTCAGGCTCTCACACTGCCCTCCCAGCAAACACACGCTCGGATTCTTCCTCAGCAAGCAAACAAACACCGACTCGGATACTTACCAGTCCCAGGAAAACTCCTGCTGTGTGCTGCTCTGCTGTCCCCGCTGCTCAGCTGGTTCTCCGCCGCTCAGCTTGTTCGCGAAGCTCTGGCTATTTTTAAACAGCCAGCGTTCCCTGTCGCAAACCAACAGACACGCTACTGCCCGTCCCCTGCAGGCTAGCAGCCAATCAGACACTCACTCAGGCTCTCACACTGCCCCCCCAGCAAACACACGCTCAGATTCTTCCTCAGCAAGCAAACAAACCCAGACTCGGATACTTACCAGTCCCAGGCAAACTCCTGCTGTGAGCTGCTCTGCTGTCCCCGCTGCTCAGCTGGTTCTCCGCCGCTCAGCTGGTTCGCGAAGCTCTGGCTATTTTTAAACAGCCAGGCTTCCCTGTCGCAAACCAACAGACACCCTACTGCCCGCCCCCTGCAGGCTAGCAGCCAATCAGACACTCACTCAGGCTCTCACACTGCCCCCCCAGCAAACACACGCTCGGATACTTCCTCAGCAAGCAAACAAACACAGACTCGGATACTTACCAGTCCCAGGGAGACTCCTGCTGTGAGCTGCTCTGCTGTCCCCACCGCTCAGCTGGTTCTCCGCCGCTCAGCTGGTTCATGAAGCTCTGGCTATTTTTAAACAGCCAGGCTTCCCTGTTGCAAACCAACAGACACCCTACTGCCCGCCCCCTGCAGGCTAGCAGCCAATCAGACACTCACTCAGGCTCTCACACTGCCCCCCCAGCAAACACACGCTCGGATACTTCCTCAGCAAGCAAACAAACACAGACTCGGTTACTTACCAGTGCCAGGCAAACTCCTGCTGTGTGCTGCTCTGCTGTCCCCGCTGCTCAGCTGGTTCTCCGCCGCTCAGCTGGTACGCGAAGCTCTGGCTATTTTTAAACAGCCAGGCTTCCCTGTCGCAAACCAACAGACACACTACTGCCCGCCCCCTGCAGGCTAGCAGCCAATCAGACACTCACTCAGGCTCTCACACTACCCCCCCAGCAAACACACGCTCGGATACTACCTCAGCAAGCAAACAAACACAGACTCGGATACTTACCAGTCCCAGGCAAACTCCTGCTGTGTGCTGCTCTGCTGTCCCCGCTGCTCAGCTGGTTCTCCGCCGCTCAGCTGGTACGCGAAGCTCTGGCTATTTTTAAACAGCCAGGCTTCCCAGTCGCAAACCAACAGACACCCTACTGCCCGCCCCCTGCAGGCTAGCAGCCAATCAGACACTCACTCAGGCTCTCACACTGCCGCCCAGCAAACACACGCTCGGATTCTTCCTCAGCAAGCAAACAAACACAGACTCGGATACTTACCAGTCCCAGGCAAACTCCTGCTATGAGCTGCTCTGCTGTCCCCGCTGCTCAGCTGGTTCTCCGCCGCTCAGCTGGTTCGCGAAGCTCTGGCTATTTTTAAACAGCCAGGCTTTCCTGTCGCAAACCAACAGACACCCTACTGCCCGCCCCCTGCAGGCTAGCAGCCAATCAGACACTCACTCAGGCTCTCACACTGCCCTCCCAGCAAACACACGCTCGGATTCTTCCTCAGCAAGCAAACAAACACCGACTCGGATACTTACCAGTCCCAGGGAAACTCCTGCTATGAGCTGCTCTGCTGTCCCCACCGCTCAGCTGGTTCTCCGCCGCTCAGCTGGTTCGCGAAGCTCTGGCTATTTTTAAACAGCCAGGCTTCCCTGTCGCAAACCAACAGACACCCTACTGCCCGCCCCCTGCAGGCTAGCAGCCAATCAGACACTCACTCAGGCTCTCACACTGCCCCCCCAGCAAACACACGCTCGGATACTTCCTCAGCAAGCAAACAAACCCAGACTCGGATACTTACCAGTCCCAGGCAAACTCCTGCTGTGTGCTGCTCTGCTGTCCCCGCTGCTCAGCTGGTTCTCCGCCGCTCAGCTTGTTCGCGAAGCTCTGGCTATTTTTAAACAGCCAGCCTTCCCTGTCGCAAACCAACAGACACGCTACTGCCCGTCCCCTGCAGGCTAGCAGCCAATCAGACACTCACTCAGGCTCTCACACTGCCCCCCCAGCAAACACACGCTCGGATACTTCCTCAGCAAGCAAACAAACACAGACTCGGATACTTACCAGAGCCAGGCAAACTCCTGCTGTGTGCTGCTCTGCTGTCCCCGCTGCTCAGCTGGTTCTCCGCCGCTCAGCTGGTACGCGAAGCTCTGGCTATTTTTAAACAGCCAGGCTTCCCTGTCGCAAACCAACAGACACCCTACTGCCCGCCCCCTGCAGGCTAGCAGCCAATCAGACACTCACTCAGGCTCTCACACTGCCCTCCCAGCAAACACACGCTCGGATTCTTCCTCAGCAAGCAAACAAACACCGACTCGGATACTTACCAGTCCCAGGCAAACTCCTGCTGTGAGCTGCTCTGCTGTCCCCACCGCTCAGCTGGTTCTCCGCCGCTCAGCTGGTTCATGAAGCTCTGGCTATTTTTCAACAGCCAGGCTTCCCTGTCGCAAACCAACAGACACCCTTCTGCCCGCCCCCTCCTGGCTAGCAGCCAATCAGACACTCACTCAGGCTCTCACACTGCCCCCCCAGCAAACACACGCTCGGATACTTCCTCAGCAAGCAAACAAACACAGACTCGGATACTTACCAGTGCCAGGCAAACTCCTGCTGTGTGCTGCTCTGCTGTCCCCGCTGCTCAGCTGGTTCTCCGCCGCTCAGCTGGTTCACGAAGCTCTGGCTATTTTTAAACAGCCAGGCTTCCCTGTCGCAAACCAAAAGACACCCTACTGCCCGCCCCCTGCAGGCTAGCAGCCAATCAGACACTCACTCAGGCTCTCACACTGCTCCCCCAGCAAACACACGCTCGGATTCTTCCTCAGCAAGCAAACAAACACAGACTCGGATACTTACCAGTCCCAGGCAAACTCCTGCTATGAGCTGCTCTGCTGTCCCCGCTGCTCAGCTGGTTCTCCGCCGCTCAGCTGGTTCGCGAAGCTCTGGCTATTTTTAAACAGCCAGGCTTCCCTGTCGCAAACCAACAGACACCCTACTGCCCGCCCCCTGCAGCCTAGCAGCCAATCAGACACTCACTCAGGCTCTCACACTGCCCCCCCCAGCAAACACACGCTCGGATTCTTCCTCAGCAAGCAAACAAACACAGACTCGGATACTTACCAGTCCCAGGGAAACTCCTGCTGTGAGCTGCTCTGCTGTCCCCGCTGCTCAGCTGGTTCTCCGCCGCTCAGCTGGTACGCGAAGCTCTGGCTATTTTTAAACAGCCAGGCTTCCCTGTCGCAAACAAATAGACAGCCTACTGCCCGCCCCCTGCAGGCTAGCAGCCAATCAGACACTCACTCAGGCTCTCACACTGCCCTCCCAGCAAACACACGCTCGGATTCTTCCTCAGCAAGCAAACAAACACCGACTCGGATACTTACCAGTCCCAGGGAAACTCCTGCTGTGAGCTGCTCTGCTGTCCCCACCGCTCAGCTGGTTCTCCGCCGCTCAGCTGGTTCATGAAGCTCTGGCTATTTTTAAACAGCCAGGCTTCCCTGTCGCAAACCAACAGACACCCTTCTGCCCGCCCCCTCCAGGCTAGCAGCCAATCAGACACTCAGTCAGGCTCTCACACTGCCCCCCCAGCAAACACACGCTCGGATACTTCCTCAGCAAGCAAACAAACACAGACTCGGATACTTACCAGTCCCAGGAAAACTCCTGCTGTGTGCTGCTCTGCTGTCCCCGCTGCTCAGCTGGTTCTCCGCCGCTCAGCTTGTTCGCGAAGCTCTGGCTATTTTTAAACAGCCAGGCTTTCCTGTCGCAAACCAACAGACACCCTACTGCCCGCCCCCTGCAGGCTAGCAGCCAATCAGACACTCACTCAGGCTCTCACACTGCCGCCCAGCAAACACACGCTCGGATTCTTCCTCAGCAAGCAAACAAACACAGACTCGGATACTTACCAGTCCCAGGCAAACTCCTGCTATGAGCTGCTCTGCTGTCCCCGCTGCTCAGCTGGTTCTCCGCCGCTCAGCTGGTTCGCGAAGCTCTGGCTATTTTTAAACAGCCAGGCTTTCCTGTCGCAAACCAACAGACACCCTACTGCGCGCCCCCTGCAGGCTAGCAGCCAATCAGACACTCATTCAGGCTCTCACACTGCCCTCCCAGCAAACACACGCTCGGATTCTTCCTCAGCAAGCAAACAAACACAGACTCGGATACTTACCAGTCCCAGGGAAAATCCTGCTGTGTGCTGCTCTGCTGTCCCCGCTGCTCAGCTGGTTCTCCGCCGCTCAGCTGGTACGCGAAGCTCTGGCTATTTTTAAACAGCCAGGCTTCCCTGTCGCAAACAAATAGACAGCCTACTGCCCGCCCCCTGCAGGCTAGCAGCCAATCAGACACTCACTCAGGCTCTCACACTGCCCCCCCAGCAAACACACGCTCGGATACTTCCTCAGCAAGCAAACAAACACAGACTCGGATACTTACCAGTCCCAGGCAAACTCCTGCTGTGTGCTGCTCTGCTGTCCCCGCTGCTCAGCTGGTTCTCCGCCGCTCAGCTGGTACGCGAAGCTCTGGCTATTTTTAAACAGCCAGGCTTCCCTGTCGCAAACAAATAGACAGCCTACTGCCCGCCCCCTGCAGGCTAGCAGCCAATCAGACACTCACTCAGGCTCTCACACTGCCCCCCCAGCAAACACACGCTCGGATACTTCCTCAGCAAGCAAACAAACACAGACTCGGATACTTACCAGTCCCAGGAAAACTCCTGCTGTGTGCTGCTCTGCTGTCCCCGCTGCTCAGCTGGTTCTCCGCCGCTCAGCTGGTTCGCGAAGTTCTGGCTATTTTTAAACAGCCAGGCTTCCCTGTCGCAAACCAACAGACACCCTACTGCCCGCCCCCTGCAGGCTAGCAGCCAATCAGACACTCACTCAGGCTCTCACACTGCCCCCCCAGCAAACACACGCTCGGATACTTCCTCAGCAAGCAAACAAACACAGCCTCGGATACTTACCAGTCCCAGGCAAACTCCTGCTGTGTGCTGCTCTGCTGTCCCCGCTGCTCAGCTGGTTCTCCGCCGCTCAGCTGGTACGCGAAGCTCTGGCTATTTTTAAACAGCCAGGCTTCCCTGTCGCAAACCAACAGACACCCTACTGCCCGCCCCCTGCAGGCTAGCAGCCAATCAGACACTCACTCAGGCTCTCACACTACCCCCCCAGCAAACACACGCTCGCATTCTTCCTCAGCAAGCAAACAAACACAGACTCGGATACTTACCAGTGCCAGGCAAACTCCTGCTGTGTGCTGCTCTGCTGTCCCCGCTGCTCAGCTGGTTCTCCGCCGCTCAGCTGGTTCGCGAAGCTCTGGCTATTTTTAAACAGCCAGGCTTCCCTGTCGCAAACCAACAGACACCCTACTGCCCGCCCCCTGCAGGCTAGCAGCCAATCAGACACTCACTCAGGCTCTCACACTGCCCCCCCAGCAAACACACGCTCGGATTCTTCCTCAGCAAGCAAACAAACACAGACTCGGATACTTACCAGTCCCAGGGAAACTCCTGCTGTGTGCTGCTCTGCTGTCCCCGCTGCTCAGCTGGTTCTCCGCCACTCAGCTGGTTCGCGAAGCTCTGGCTATTTTTAAACAGCCAGGCTTCCCTGTCCCAAACCAACAAACACCCTACTGCCCGCCCCCTGCAGGCTAGCAGCCAATCAGACACTCACTCAGGCTCTCACACTGCCCTCCCAGCAAACACACGCTCGGATTCTTCCTCAGCAAACAAACAAACACAGACTCGGATACTTACCAGTCCCAGGGAAACTCCTGCTGTGAGCTGCTCTGCTGTCCCCACCGCTCAGCTGGTTCTCCGCCGCTCAGCTGGTTCATGAAGCTCTGGCTATTTTTAAACAGCCAGGCTTCCCTGTCGCAAAACAAAAGACACCCTACTGCCCGCCCCCTGCAGGCTAGCAGCCAATCAGACACTCACTCAGGCTCTCACACTGCTCCCCCAGCAAACACACGCTCGGATACTACCTCAGCAAGCAAACAAACACAGACTCGGATACTTAAAGTCCCAGGCAAACTCCTGCTGTGTGCTGCTCTGCTGTCCCCGCTGCTCAGCTGGTTCTCCGCCGCTCAGCTGGTACGCGAAGCTCTGGCTATTTTTAAACAGCCAGGCTTCCCTGTCGCAAACAAATAGACAGCCTACTGCCCGCCCCCTGCAGGCTAGCAGCCAATCAGACACTCACTCAGGCTCTCACACTGCCCCCCCAGCAAACACACGCTCGGATTCTTCCTCAGCAAGCAAACAAACACAGACTCGGATAATTAGCAGTCCCAGGCAAACTCCTGCTATGAGCTGCTCTGCTGTCCCCGCTGCTCAGCTGGTTCTCCGCCGCTCAGCTGGTACGCGAAGCTCTGGCTATTTTTAAACAGCCAGGCTTTCCTGTCGCAAACCAACAGACAGCCTACTGCCCACCCCCTGCAGGCTAGCAGCCAATCAGACACTCACTCAGGCTCTCACACTGCCCTCCCAGCAAACACACGCTCGGATTCTTCCTCAGCAAGCAAACAAACACCGACTCGGATACTTACCAGTCCCAGGGAAACTCCTGCTATGAGCTGCTCTGCTGTCCCCACCGCTCAGCTGGTTCTCCGCCGCTCAGCTGGTTCATGAAGCTCTGGCTATTTTTAAACAGCCAGGCTTCCCTGTCGCAAACCAACAGACACCCTTCTGCCCGCCCCCTCCAGGCTAGCAGCCAATCAGACACTCACTCAGGCTCTCACACTGCCCCCCCAGCAAACACACGCTCGGATACTTCCTCAGCAAGCAAACAAACACAGACTCGGATACTTACCAGTCCCAGGAAAACTCCTGCTGTGTGCTGCTCTGCTGTCCCCGCTGCTCAGCTGGTTCTCCGCCGCTCAGCTTGTTCGCGAAGCTCTGGCTATTTTTAAACAGCCAGCCTTCCCTGTCGCAAACCAACAGACACGCTACTGCCCGTCCCCTGCAGGCTAGCAGCCAATCAGACACTCACTCAGGCTCTCACACTGCCCCCCCAGCAAACACACGCTCAGATTCTTCCTCAGCAAGCAAACAAACCCAGACTCGGATACTTACCAGTCCCAGGCAAACTCCTGCTGTGATCTGCTCTGCTGTCCCCGCTGCTCAGCTGGTTCTCCGCCGCTCAGCTGGTTCGCGAAGCTCTGGCTATTTTTAAACAGCCAGGCTTCCCTGTCGCAAACCAACAGACACCCTACTGCCCGCCCCCTGCAGGCTAGCAGCCAATCAGACACTCACTCAGGCTCTCACACTGCCCCCGCAGCAAACACACGCTCGGATACTTCCTCAGCAAGCAAACAAACACAGACTCGGATACTTACCAGTCCCAGGGAGACTCCTGCTGTGAGCTGCTCTGCTGTCCCCACCGCTCAGCTGGTTCTCCGCCGCTCAGCTGGTTCATGAAGCTCTGGCTATTTTTAAACAGCCAGGCTTCCCTGTTGCAAACCAACAGACACTCTACTGCCCGCCCCCTGCAGGCTAGCAGCCAATCAGACACTCACTCAGGCTCTCACACTACCCCCCCAGCAAACACACGCTCGGATACTACCTCAGCAAGCAAACAAACACAGACTCGGATAGTTACCAGTCCCAGGCAAACTCCTGCTGTGTGCTGCTCTGCTGTCCCCGCTGCTCAGCTGGTTCTCCGCCGCTCAGCTGGTACGCGAAGCTCTGGCTATTTTTAAACAGCCAGGCTTTCCTGTCGCAAACCAACAGACACCCTACTGCCCGCCCCCTGCAGGCTAGCAGCCAATCAGACACTCACTCAGGCTCTCACACTGCCGCCCAGCAAACACACGCTCGGATTCTTCCTCAGCAAGCAAACAAACACAGACTCGGATACTTACCAGTCCCAGGCAAACTCCTGCTATGAGCTGCTCTGCTGTCCCCGCTGCTCAGCTGGTTCTCCGCCGCTCAGCTGGTTCGCGAAGCTCTGGCTATTTTTAAACAGCCAGGCTTCCCTGTCGCAAACCAACAGACACCCTACTGCCCGTCCCTGCAGGCTAGCAGGCAATCAGACACTCACTCAGGCTCTCACACTGCCCCCCCAGCAAACACACGCTCGGATACTTCCTCAGCAAGCAAACAAACACAGGCTCGGATACTTACCAGTCCCAGGCAAACTCCTGCTGTGTGCTGCTCTGCTGTCCCCGCTGCTCAGCTGGTTCTCCGCCGCTCAGCTGGTACGCGAAGCTCTGGCTATTTTTAAACAGCCAGGCTTCCCTGTCGCAAACCAACAGACACCCTACTGCCCGCCCCCTGCAGCCTAGCAGCCAATCAGACACTCACTCAGGCTCTCACACTGCCCCCCCCAGCAAACACACGCTCGGATTCTTCCTCAGCCAGCAAACAAACACAGACTCGGATACTTACCAGTCCCAGGGAAACTCCTGCTGTGAGCTGCTCTGCTGTCCCCGCTGCTCAGCTGGTTCTCCGCCGCTCAGCTGGTACGCGAAGCTCTGGCTATTTTTAAACAGCCAGGCTTCCCTGTCGCAAACAAATAGACAGCCTACTGCCCGCCCCCTGCAGGCTAGCAGCCAATCAGACACTCACTCAGGCTCTCACGCTGCCGCCCAGCAAACACACGCTCGGATTCTTCCTCAGCAAGCAAACAAACACAGACTCGGATACTTACCAGTCCCAGGCAAACTCCTGCTATGAGCTGCTCTGCTGTCCCCGCTGCTCAGCTGGTTCTCCGCCGCTCAGCTGGTACGCGAAGCTCTGGCTATTTTTAAACAGCCAGGCTTTCCTGTCGCAAACCAACAGACAGCCTACTGCCCGCCCCCTGCAGGCTAGCAGCCAATCAGACACTCACTCAGGCTCTCACACTGGCCTCCCAGCAAACACACGCTCGGATTCTTCCTCAGCAAGCAAACAAACACCGACTCGGATACTTACCAGTCCCAGGAAAACTCCTGCTGTGTGCTGCTCTGCTGTCCCCGCTGCTCAGCTGGTTCTCCGCCGCTCAGCTTGTTCGCGAAGCTCTGGCTATTTTTAAACAGCCAGCCTTCCCTGTCGCAAACCAACAGACACGCTACTGCCCGTCCCCTGCAGGCTAGCAGCCAATCAGACACTCACTCAGGCTCTCACACTGCCCCCCCAGCAAACACACGCTCAGATTCTTCCTCAGCAAGCAAACAAACCCAGACTCGGATACTTACCAGTCCCAGGCAAACTCCTGCTGTGAGCTGCTCTGCTGTCCCCGCTGCTCAGCTGGTTCTCCGCCGCTCAGCTGGTTCGCGAAGCTCTGGCTATTTTTAAACAGCCAGGCTTCCCTGTCGCAAACCAACAGACACCCTACTGCCCGCCCCCTGCAGGCTAGCAGCCAATCAGACACTCACTCAGGCTCTCACACTGCCCTCCCAGCAAACACACGCTCGGATTCTTCCTCAGCAAGCAAACAAACACCGACTCGGATACTTACCAGTCCCAGGGAAACTCCTGCTGTGAGCTGCTCTGCTGTCCCCACCGCTCAGCTGGTTCATGAAGCTCTGGCTATTTTTAAACAGCCAGGCTTCCCTGTCGCAAACCAACAGACACCCTTCTGCCCGCCCCCTCCTGGCTAGCAGCCAATCAGACACTCACTCAGGCTCTCACACTGCCCCCCCAGCAAACACACGCTCGGATACTTCCTCAGCAAGCAAACAAACACAGACTCGGATACTTACCAGTGCCAGGCAAACTGCTGCTGTGTGCTGCTCTGCTGTCCCCGCTGCTCAGCTGGTTCTCCGCCGCTCAGCTGGTTCACGAAGCTCTGGCTATTTTTAAACAGCCAGGCTTCCCTGTCGCAAACCAAAAGACACCCTACTGCCCGCCCCCTGCAGGCTAGCAGCCAATCAGACACTCACTCAGGCTCTCACACTGCCCCCCCAGCAAACACACGCTCGGATACTTCCTCAGCAAGCAAACAAACACAGACTCGGATACTTACCAGTCCCAGGAAAACTCCTGCTGTGTGCTGCTCTGCTGTCCCCGCTGCTCAGCTGGTTCTCCGCCGCTCAGCTGGTTCGCGAAGTTCTGGCTATTTTTAAACAGCCAGGCTTCCCTGTCGCAAACCAACAGACACCCTACTGCCCGCCCCCTGCAGGCTAGCAGCCAATCAGACACTCACTCAGGCTCTCACACTGCCCCCCCAGCAAACACACGCTCGGATACTTCCTCAGCAAGCAAACAAACCCAGACTCTGATACTTACCAGACCCAGGCAAACTCCTGCTGTGAGCTGCTCTGCTGTCCCCGCTGCTCAGCTGGTTCTCCGCCGCTCAGCTGGTTCGCGAAGCTCTGGCTATTTTTAAACAGCCAGGCTTCCCTGTCGCAAACCAACAGACACCCTACTGCCCGCCCCCTGCAGGCTAGCAGCCAATCAGACACTCACTCAGGCTCTCACACTACCCCCCCAGCAAACACACGCTCGGATTCTTCCTCAGCAAGCAAACAAACACCGACTCGGATACTTACCAGTCCCAGGCAAACTCCTGCTGTGAGCTGCTCTGCTGTCCCCACCGCTCAGCTGGTTCTCCGCCGCTCAGCTGGTTCATGAAGCTCTGGCTATTTTTCAACAGCCAGGCTTCCCTGTCGCAAACCAACAGACACCCTTCTGCCCGCCCCCTCCTGGCTAGCAGCCAATCAGACACTCACTCAGGCTCTCACACTGCCCCCCCAGCAAACACACGCTCGGATACTTCCTCAGCAAGCAAACAAACACAGACTCGGATACTTACCAGTCCCAGGCAAACTCCTGCTATGAGCTGCTCTGCTGTCCCCGCTGCTCAGCTGGTTCTCCGCCGCTCAGCTGGTTCGCGAAGCTCTGGCTATTTTTAAACAGCCAGGCTTCCCTGTCGCAAACCAACAGACACCCTACTGCCCATCCCTGCAGGCTAGCAGGCAATCAGACACTCACTCAGGCTCTCACACTGCCCCCCCAGCAAACACACGCTCGGATACTTCCTCAGCAAGCAAACAAACACAGGCTCGGATACTTACCAGTCCCAGGCAAACTCCTGCTGTGTGCTGCTCTGCTGTCCCCGCTGCTCAGCTGGTTCTCCGCCGCTCAGCTGGTACGCGAAGCTCTGGCTATTTTTAAACAGCCAGGCTTCCCTGTCGCAAACCAACAGACACCCTACTGCCCGCCCCCTGCAGCCTAGCAGCCAATCAGACACTCACTCAGGCTCTCACACTGCCCCCCCCAGCAAACACACGCTCGGATTCTTCCTCAGCCAGCAAACAAACACAGACTCGGATACTTACCAGTCCCAGGGAAACTCCTGCTGTGAGCTGCTCTGCTGTCCCCGCTGCTCAGCTGGTTCTCCGCCGCTCAGCTGGTACGCGAAGCTCTGGCTATTTTTAAACAGCCAGGCTTCCCTGTCGCAAACAAATAGACAGCCTACTGCCCGCCCCCTGCAGGCTAGCAGCCAATCAGACACTCACTCAGGCTCTCACGCTGCCGCCCAGCAAACACACGCTCGGATTCTTCCTCAGCAAGCAAACAAACACAGACTCGGATACTTACCAGTCCCAGGCAAACTCCTGCTATGAGCTGCTCTGCTGTCCCCGCTGCTCAGCTGGTTCTCCGCCGCTCAGCTGGTACGCGAAGCTCTGGCTATTTTTAAACAGCCAGGCTTTCCTGTCGCAAACCAACAGACAGCCTACTGCCCGCCCCCTGCAGGCTAGCAGCCAATCAGACACTCACTCAGGCTCTCACACTGCCCTCCCAGCAAACACACGCTCGGATTCTTCCTCAGCAAGCAAACAAACACCGACTCGGATACTTACCAGTCCCAGGAAAACTCCTGCTGTGTGCTGCTCTGCTGTCCCCGCTGCTCAGCTGGTTCTCCGCCGCTCAGCTTGTTCGCGAAGCTCTGGCTATTTTTAAACAGCCAGCCTTCCCTGTCGCAAACCAACAGACACGCTACTGCCCGTCCCCTGCAGGCTAGCAGCCAATCAGACACTCACTCAGGCTCTCACACTGCCCCCCCAGCAAACACACGCTCAGATTCTTCCTCAGCAAGCAAACAAACCCAGACTCGGATACTTACCAGTCCCAGGCAAACTCCTGCTGTGAGCTGCTCTGCTGTCCCCGCTGCTCAGCTGGTTCTCCGCCGCTCAGCTGGTTCGCGAAGCTCTGGCTATTTTTAAACAGCCAGGCTTCCCTGTCGCAAACCAACAGACACCCTACTGCCCGCCCCCTGCAGGCTAGCAGCCAATCAGACACTCACTCAGGCTCTCACACTGCCCCCCCAGCAAACACACGCTCGGATACTTCCTCAGCAAGCAAACAAACACAGACTCGGTTACTTACCAGTGCCAGGCAAACTCCTGCTGTGTGCTGCTCTGCTGTCCCCGCTGCTCAGCTGGTTCTCCGCCGCTCAGCTGGTACGCGAAGCTCTGGCTATTTTTAAACAGCCAGGCTTCCCTGTCGCAAACCAACAGACACCCTACTGCCCGCCCCCTGCAGGCTAGCAGCCAATCAGACACTCACTCAGGCTCTCACACTGCCGCCCAGCAAACACACGCTCGGATTCTTCCTCAGCAAGCAAACAAACACAGACTCGGATACTTACCAGTCCCAGGCAAACTCCTGCTATGAGCTGCTCTGCTGTCCCCGCTGCTCAGCTGGTTCTCCGCCGCTCAGCTGGTTCGCGAAGCTCTGGCTATTTTTAAACAGCCAGGCTTTCCTGTCGCAAACCAACAGACAGCCTACTGCCCGCCCCCTGCAGGCTAGCAGCCAATCAGACACTCACTCAGGCTCTCACACTGCCCTCCCAGCAAACACACGCTCGGATTCTTCCTCAGCAAGCAAACAAACACCGACTCGGATACTTACCAGTCCCAGGGAAACTCCTGCTGTGAGCTGCTCTGCTGTCCCCACCGCTCAGCTGGTTCATGAAGCTCTGGCTATTTTTAAACAGCCAGGCTTCCCTGTCGCAAACCAACAGACACCCTTCTGCCCGCCCCCTCCTGGCTAGCAGCCAATCAGACACTCACTCAGGCTCTCACACTGCCCCCCCAGCAAACACACGCTCGGATACTTCCTCAGCAAGCAAACAAACACAGACTCGGATACTTACCAGTGCCAGGCAAACTCCTGCTGTGTGCTGCTCTGCTGTCCCCGCTGCTCAGCTGGTTCTCCGCCGCTCAGCTGGTTCACGAAGCTCTGGCTATTTTTAAACAGCCAGGCTTCCCTGTCGCAAACCAAAAGACACCCTACTGCCCGCCCCCTGCAGGCTAGCAGCCAATCAGACACTCACTCAGGCTCTCACACTGCCCCCCCAGCAAACACACGCTCGGATACTTCCTCAGCAAGCAAACAAACACAGACTCGGATACTTACCAGTCCCAGGAAAACTCCTGCTGTGTGCTGCTCTGCTGTCCCCGCTGCTCAGCTGGTTCTCCGCCGCTCAGCTGGTTCGCGAAGTTCTGGCTATTTTTAAACAGCCAGGCTTCCCTGTCGCAAACCAACAGACACCCTACTGCCCGCCCCCTGCAGGCTAGCAGCCAATCAGACACTCACTCAGGCTCTCACACTGCCCCCCCAGCAAACACACGCTCGGATACTTCCTCAGCAAGCAAACAAACCCAGACTCTGATACTTACCAGACCAAGGCAAACTCCTGCTGTGAGCTGCTCAGCTGGTTCTCCGCCGCTCAGCTGGTTCGCGAAGCTCTGGCTATTTTTAAACAGCCAGGCTTCCCTGTCGCAAACCAACAGACACCCTACTGCCCGTCCCTGCAGGCTAGCAGCCAATCAGACACTCACTCAGGCTCTCACACTACCCCCCCAGCAAACACACGCTCGGATTCTTCCTCAGCAAGCAAACAAACACCGACTCGGATACTTACCAGTCCCAGGCAAACTCCTGCTGTGAGCTGCTCTGCTGTCCCCACCGCTCAGCTGGTTCTCCGCCGCTCAGCTGGTTCATGAAGCTCTGGCTATTTTTCAACAGCCAGGCTTCCCTGTCGCAAACCAACAGACACCCTTCTGCCCGCCCCCTCCTGGCTAGCAGCCAATCAGACACTCACTCAGGCTCTCACACTGCCCCCCCAGCAAACACACGCTCGGATACTTCCTCAGCAAGCAAACAAACACAGACTCGGATACTTACCAGTGCCAGGCAAACTCCTGCTGTGTGCTGCTCTGCTGTCCCCGCTGCTCAGCTGGTTCTCCGCCGCTCAGCTGGTTCACGAAGCTCTGGCTATTTTTAAACAGCCAGGCTTCCCTGTCGCAAACCAAAAGACACCCTACTGCCCGCCCCCTGCAGGCTAGCAGCCAATCAGACACTCACTCAGGCTCTCACACTGCTCCCCCAGCAAACACACGCTCGGATTCTTCCTCAGCAAGCAAACAAACACAGACTCGGATACTTACCAGTCCCAGGCAAACTCCTGCTATGAGCTGCTCTGCTGTCCCCGCTGCTCAGCTGGTTCTCCGCCGCTCAGCTGGTTCGCGAAGCTCTGGCTATTTTTAAACAGCCAGGCTTCCCTGTCGCAAACCAACAGACACCCTACTGCCCGCCCCCTGCAGCCTAGCAGCCAATCAGACACTCACTCAGGCTCTCACACTGCCCCCCCCAGCAAACACACGCTCGGATTCTTCCTCAGCAAGCAAACAAACACAGACTCGGATACTTACCAGTCCCAGGGAAACTCCTGCTGTGAGCTGCTCTGCTGTCCCCGCTGCTCAGCTGGTTCTCCGCCGCTCAGCTGGTACGCGAAGCTCTGGCTATTTTTAAACAGCCAGGCTTCCCTGTCGCAAACAAATAGACAGCCTACTGACCGCCCCCTGCAGGCTAGCAGCCAATCAGACACTCACTCAGGCTCTCACACTGCCCTCCCAGCAAACACACGCTCGGATTCTTCCTCAGCAAGCAAACAAACACCGACTCGGATACTTACCAGTCCCAGGGAAACTCCTGCTGTGAGCTGCTCTGCTGTCCCCACCGCTCAGCTGGTTCTCCGCCGCTCAGCTGGTTCATGAAGCTCTGGCTATTTTTAAACAGCCAGGCTTCCCTGTCGCAAACCAACAGACACCCTTCTGCCCGCCCCCTCCAGGCTAGCAGCCAATCAGACACTCAGTCAGGCTCTCACACTGCCCCCCCAGCAAACACACGCTCGGATACTTCCTCAGCAAGCAAACAAACACAGACTCGGATACTTACCAGTGCCAGGCAAACTCCTGCTGTGTGCTGCTCTGCTGTCCCCGCTGCTCAGCTGGTTCTCCGCCGCTCAGCTGGTTCGCGAAGCTCTGGCTATTTTTAAACAGCCAGGCTTCCCTGTCGCAAACCAACAGACACCCTACTGCCCGCCCCCTGCAGGCTAGCAGCCAATCAGACACTCACTCAGGCTCTCACACTGCCCCCCCAGCAAACACGCTCGGATTCTTCCTCAGCAAGCAAACAAACACAGACTCGGATACTTACCAGTCCCAGGGAAACTCCTGCTGTGTGCTGCTCTGCTGTCCCCGCTGCTCAGCTGGTTCTCCGCCACTCAGCTGGTTCGCGAAGCTCTGGCTATTTTTAAACAGCCAGGCTTCCCTGTCCCAAACCAACAAACACCCTACTGCCCGCCCCCTGCAGGCTAGCAGCCAATCAGACACTCACTCAGGCTCTCACACTGCCCTCCCAGCAAACACACGCTCGGATTCTTCCTCAGCAAGCAAACAAACACAGACTCGGATACTTACCAGTCCCAGGGAAACTCCTGCTGTGAGCTGCTCTGCTGTCCCCACCGCTCAGCTGGTTCTCCGCCGCTCAGCTGGTTCATGAAGCTCTGGCTATTTTTAAACAGCCAGGCTTCCCTGTCGCAAAACAAAAGACACCCTACTGCCCGCCCCCTGCAGGCTAGCAGCCAATCAGACACTCACTCAGGCTCTCACACTGCTCCCCCAGCAAACACACGCTCGGATACTACCTCAGCAAGCAAACAAACACAGACTCGGATACTTAAAGTCCCAGGCAAACTCCTGCTGTGTGCTGCTCTGCTGTCCCCGCTGCTCAGCTGGTTCTCCGCCGCTCAGCTGGTACGCGAAGCTCTGGCTATTTTTAAACAGCCAGGCTTCCCTGTCGCAAACAAATAGACAGCCTACTGCCCGCCCCCTGCAGGCTAGCAGCCAATCAGACACTCACTCAGGCTCTCACACTGCCCCCCCAGCAAACACACGCTCGGATTCTTCCTCAGCAAGCAAACAAACACAGACTCGGATAATTAGCAGTCCCAGGCAAACTCCTGCTATGAGCTGCTCTGCTGTCCCCGCTGCTCAGCTGGTTCTCCGCCGCTCAGCTGGTACGCGAAGCTCTGGCTATTTTTAAACAGCCAGGCTTTCCTGTCGCAAACCAACAGACAGCCTACTGACCACCCCCTGCAGGCTAGCAGCCAATCAGACACTCACTCAGGCTCTCACACTGCCCTCCCAGCAAACACACGCTCGGATTCTTCCTCAGCAAGCAAACAAACACCGACTCGGATACTTACCAGTCCCAGGGAAACTCCTGCTATGAGCTGCTCTGCTGTCCCCACCGCTAAGCTGGTTCTCCGCCGCTCAGCTGGTTCATGAAGCTCTGGCTATTTTTAAACAGCCAGGCTTCCCTGTCGCAAACCAACAGACACCCTTCTGCCCGCCCCCTCCTGGCTAGCAGCCAATCAGACACTCACTCAGGCTCTCACACTGCCCCCCCAGCAAACACACGCTCGGATACTTCCTCAGCAAGCAAACAAACACAGACTCGGATACTTACCAGTCCCAGGAAAACTCCTGCTGTGTGCTGCTCTGCTGTCCCCGCTGCTCAGCTGGTTCTCCGCCGCTCAGCTTGTTCGCGAAGCTCTGGCTATTTTTAAACAGCCAGCCTTCCCTGTCGCAAACCAACAGACACGCTACTGCCCGTCCCCTGCAGGCTAGCAGCCAATCAGACACTCACTCAGGCTCTCACACTGCCCCCCCAGCAAACACACGCTCAGATTCTTCCTCAGCAAGCAAACAAACCCAGACTCGGATACTTACCAGTCCCAGGCAAACTCCTGCTGTGATCTGCTCTGCTGTCCCCGCTGCTCAGCTGGTTCTCCGCCGCTCAGCTGGTTCGCGAAGCTCTGGCTATTTTTAAACAGCCAGGCTTCCCTGTCGCAAACCAACAGACACCCTACTGCCCGCCCCCTGCAGGCTAGCAGCCAATCAGACACTCACTCAGGCTCTCACACTGCCCCCGCAGCAAACAAACGCTCGGATACTTCCTCAGCAAGCAAACAAACACAGACTCGGATACTTACCAGTCCCAGGGAGACTCCTGCTGTGAGCTGCTCTGCTGTCCCCACCGCTCAGCTGGTTCTCCGCCGCTCAGCTGGTTCATGAAGCTCTGGCTATTTTTAAACAGCCAGGCTTCCCTGTTGCAAACCAACAGACACCCTACTGCCCGCCCCCTGCAGGCTAGCAGCCAATCAGACACTCACTCAGGCTCTCACACTACCCCCCCAGCAAACACACGCTCGGATACTACCTCAGCAAGCAAACAAACACAGACTCGGATAGTTACCAGTCCCAGGCAAACTCCTGCTGTGTGCTGCTCTGCTGTCCCCGCTGCTCAGCTGGTTCTCCGCCGCTCAGCTGGTACGCGAAGCTCTGGCTATTTTTAAACAGCCAGGCTTTCCTGTCGCAAACCAACAGACACCCTACTGCCCGCCCCCTGCAGGCTAGCAGCCAATCAGACACTCACTCAGGCTCTCACACTGCCGCCCAGCAAACACACGCTCGGATTCTTCCTCAGCAAGCAAACAAACACAGACTCGGATACTTACCAGTCCCAGGCAAACTCCTGCTATGAGCTGCTCTGCTGTCCCCGCTGCTCAGCTGGTTCTCCGCCGCTCAGCTGGTTCGCGAAGCTCTGGCTATTTTTAAACAGCCAGGCTTCCCTGTCGCAAACCAACAGACACCCTACTGCCCGTCCCTGCAGGCTAGCAGGCAATCAGACACTCACTCAGGCTCTCACACTGCCCCCCCAGCAAACACACGCTCGGATACTTCCTCAGCAAGCAAACAAACACAGGCTCGGATACTTACCAGTCCCAGGCAAACTCCTGCTGTGTGCTGCTCTGCTGTCCCCGCTGCTCAGCTGGTTCTCCGCCGCTCAGCTGGTACGCGAAGCTCTGGCTATTTTTAAACAGCCAGGCTTCCCTGTCGCAAACCAACAGACACCCTACTGCCCGCCCCCTGCAGCCTAGCAGCCAATCAGACACTCACTCAGGCTCTCACACTGCCCCCCCCAGCAAACACACGCTCGGATTCTTCCTCAGCCAGCAAACAAACACAGACTCGGATACTTACCAGTCCCAGGGAAACTCCTGCTGTGAGCTGCTCTGCTGTCCCCGCTGCTCAGCTGGTTCTCCGCCGCTCAGCTGGTACGCGAAGCTCTGGCTATTTTTAAACAGCCAGGCTTCCCTGTCGCAAACAAATAGACAGCCTACTGCCCGCCCCCTGCAGGCTAGCAGCCAATCAGACACTCACTCAGGCTCTCACACTGCCGCCCAGCAAACACACGCTCGGATTCTTCCTCAGCAAGCAAACAAACACAGACTCGGATACTTATCAGTCCCAGGCAAACTCCTGCTATGAGCTGCTCTGCTGTCCCCGCTGCTCAGCTGGTTCTCCGCCGCTCAGCTGGTACGCGAAGCTCTGGCTATTTTTAAACAGCCAGGCTTTCCTGTCGCAAACCAACAGACAGCCTACTGCCCGCCCCCTGCAGGCTAGCAGCCAATCAGACACTCACTCAGGCTCTCACACTGCCCTCCCAGCAAACACACGCTCGGATTCTTCCTCAGCAAGCAAACAAACACCGACTCGGATACTTACCAGTCCCAGGAAAACTCCTGCTGTGTGCTGCTCTGCTGTCCCCGCTGCTCAGCTGGTTCTCCGCCACTCAGCTTGTTCGCGAAGCTCTGGCTATTTTTAAACAGCCAGCCTTCCCTGTCGCAAACCAACAGACACGCTACTGCCCGTCCCCTGCAGGCTAGCAGCCAATCAGACACTCACTCAGGCTCTCACACTGCCCCCCCAGCAAACACACGCTCAGATTCTTCCTCAGCAAGCAAACAAACCCAGACTCGGATACTTACCAGTCCCAGGCAAACTCCTGCTGTGAGCTGCTCTGCTGTCCCCGCTGCTCAGCTGGTTCTCCGCCGCTCAGCTGGTTCGCGAAGCTCTGGCTATTTTTAAACAGCCAGGCTTCCCTGTCGCAAACCAACAGACACCCTACTGCCCGCCCCCTGCAGGCTAGCAGCCAATCAGACACTCACTCAGGCTCTCACACTGCCCCCCCAGCAAACACACGCTCGGATACTTCCTCAGCAAGCAAACAAACACAGACTCGGATACTTACCAGTCCCAGGGAGACTCCTGCTGTGAGCTGCTCTGCTGTCCCCACCGCTCAGCTGGTTCTCCGCCGCTCAGCTGGTTCATGAAGCTCTGGCTATTTTTAAACAGCCAGGCTTCCCTGTTGCAAACCAACAGACACCCTACTGCCCGCCCCCTGCAGGCTAGCAGCCAATCAGACACTCACTCAGGCTCTCACACTGCCCCCCCAGCAAACACACGCTCGGATACTTCCTCAGCAAGCAAACAAACACAGACTCGGTTACTTACCAGTGCCAGGCAAACTCCTGCTGTGTGCTGCTCTGCTGTCCCCGCTGCTCAGCTGGTTCTCCGCCGCTCAGCTGGTACGCGAAGCTCTGGCTATTTTTAAACAGCCAGGCTTCCCTGTCGCAAACCAACAGACACCCTACTGCCCGCCCCCTGCAGGCTAGCAGCCAATCAGACACTCACTCAGGCTCTCACACTACCCCCCCAGCAAACACACGCTCGGATACTACCTCAGCAAGCAAACAAACACAGACTCGGATACTTACCAGTCCCAGGCAAACTCCTGCTGTGTGCTGCTCTGCTGTCCCCGCTGCTCAGCTGGTTCTCCGCCGCTCAGCTGGTACGCGAAGCTCTGGCTATTTTTAAACAGCCAGGCTTCCCTGTCGCAAACCAACAGACACCCTACTGCCCGCCCCCTGCAGGCTAGCAGCCAATCAGACACTCACTCAGGCTCTCACACTGCCGCCCAGCAAACACACGCTCGGATTCTTCCTCAGCAAGCAAACAAACACAGACTCGGATACTTACCAGTCCCAGGCAAACTCCTGCTATGAGCTGCTCTGCTGTCCCCGCTGCTCAGCTGGTTCTCCGCCGCTCAGCTGGTTCGCGAAGCTCTGGCTATTTTTAAACAGCCAGGCTTTCCTGTCGCAAACCAACAGACAGCCTACTGCCCGCCCCCTGCAGGCTAGCAGCCAATCAGACACTCACTCAGGCTCTCACACTGCCCTCCCAGCAAACACACGCTCGGATTCTTCCTCAGCAAGCAAACAAACACCGACTCGGATACTTACCAGTCCCAGGGAAACTCCTGCTGTGAGCTGCTCTGCTGTCCCCACCGCTCAGCTGGTTCATGAAGCTCTGGCTATTTTTAAACAGCCAGGCTTCCCTGTCGCAAACCAACAGACACCCTTCTGCCCGCCCCCTCCTGGCTAGCAGCCAATCAGACACTCACTCAGGCTCTCACACTGCCCCCCCAGCAAACACACGCTCGGATACTTCCTCAGCAAGCAAACAAACACAGACTCGGATACTTACCAGTGCCAGGCAAACTCCTGCTGTGTGCTGCTCTGCTGTCCCCGCTGCTCAGCTGGTTCTCCGCCGCTCAGCTGGTTCACGAAGCTCTGGCTATTTTTAAACAGCCAGGCTTCCCTGTCGCAAACCAAAAGACACCCTACTGCCCGCCCCCTGCAGGCTAGCAGCCAATCAGACACTCACTCAGGCTCTCACACTGCCCCCCCAGCAAACACACGCTCGGATACTTCCTCAGCAAGCAAACAAACACAGACTCGGATACTTACCAGTCCCAGGAAAACTCCTGCTGTGTGCTGCTCTGCTGTCCCCGCTGCTCAGCTGGTTCTCCGCCGCTCAGCTGGTTCGCGAAGTTCTGGCTATTTTTAAACAGCCAGGCTTCCCTGTCGCAAACCAACAGACACCCTACTGCCCGCCCCCTGCAGGCTAGCAGCCAATCAGACACTCACTCAGGCTCTCACACTGCCCCCCCAGCAAACACACGCTCGGATACTTCCTCAGCAAGCAAACAAACCCAGACTCTGATACTTACCAGACCCAGGCAAACTCCTGCTGTGAGCTGCTCTGCTGTCCCCGCTGCTCAGCTGGTTCTCCGCCGCTCAGCTGGTTCGCGAAGCTCTGGCTATTTTTAAACAGCCAGGCTTCCCTGTCGCAAACCAACAGACACCCTACTGCCCGCCCCCTGCAGGCTAGCAGCCAATCAGACACTCACTCAGGCTCTCACACTACCCCCCCAGCAAACACACGCTCGGATACTACCTCAGCAAGCAAACAAACACAGACTCGGATACTTACCAGTCCCAGGCAAACTCCTGCTGTGTGCTGCTCTGCTGTCCCCGCTGCTCAGCTGGTTCTCCGCCGCTCAGCTGGTTCGCGAAGCTCTGGCTATTTTTAAACAGCCAGGCTTCCCTGTCGCAAACCAACAGACACCCTACTGCCCGCCCCCTGCAGGCTAGCAGCCAATCAGACACTCACTCAGGCTCTCACACTGCCCCCCCAGCAAACACGCGCTCGGATACTTCCTCAGCAAGCAAACAAACACAGACTCGGATACTTACCAGTCCCAGGGAGACTCCTGCTGTGAGCTGCTCTGCTGTCCCCACCGCTCAGCTGGTTCTCCGCCGCTCAGCTGGTTCATGAAGCTCTGGCTATTTTTAAACAGCCAGGCTTCCCTGTTGCAAACCAACAGACACCCTACTGCCCGCCCCCTGCAGGCTAGCAGCCAATCAGACACTCACTCAGGCTCTCACACTGCCCCCCCAGCAAACACACGCTCGGATACTTCCTCAGCAAGCAAACAAACACAGACTCGGATACTTACCAGTGCCAGGCAAACTCCTGCTGTGTGCTGCTCTGCTGTCCCCGCTGCTCAGCTGGTTCTCCGCCGCTCAGCTGGTACGCGAAGCTCTGGCTATTTTTAAACAGCCAGGCTTCCCTGTCGCAAACCAACAGACACCCTACTGCCCGCCCCCTGCAGGCTAGCAGCCAATCAGACACTCACTCAGGCTCTCACACTGCCGCCCAGCAAACACACGCTCGGATTCTTCCTCAGCAAGCAAACAAACACAGACTCGGATACTTACCAGTCCCAGGCAAACTCCTGCTATGAGCTGCTCTGCTGTCCCCGCTGCTCAGCTGGTTCTCCGCCGCTCAGCTGGTTCGCGGAGCTCTGGCTATTTTTAAACAGCCAGGCTTTCCTGTCGCAAACCAACAGACAGCCTACTGCCCGCCCCCTGCAGGCTAGCAGCCAATCAGACACTCACTCAGGCTCTCACACTGCCCTCCCAGCAAACACACGCTCGGATTCTTCCTCAGCAAGCAAACAAACACCGACTCGGATACTTACCAGTCCCAGGGAAACTCCTGCTGTGAGCTGCTCTGCTGTCCCCAACGCTCAGCTGGTTCTCCGCCGCTCAGCTGGTTCATGAAGCTCTGGCTATTTTTAAACAGCCAGGCTTCCCTGTCGCAAACCAAAAGACACCCTACTGCCCGCCCCCTGCAGGCTAGCAGCCAATCAGACACTCACTCAGGCTCTCACACTGCTCCCCCAGCAAACACACGCTCGGATACTACCTCAGCAAGCAAACAAACACAGACTCGGATACTTACCAGACCCAGGCAAACTCCTGCTGTGAGCTGCTCTGCTGTCCCCGCTGCTCAGCTGGTTCTCCGCCGCTCAGCTGGTTCGCGAAGCTCTGGCTATTTTTAAACAGCCAGGCTTCCCTGTCGCAAACCAACAGACACCCTACTGCCCGTCCCCTGCAGGCTAGCAGCCAATCAGACACTCACTCAGGCTCTCACACTGCCCCCCCAGCAAACACACGCTCGGATACTTCCTCAGCAAGCAAACAAACACAGGCTCGGATACTTACCAGTCCCAGGCAAACTCCTGCTGTGTGCTGCTCTGCTGTCCCCGCTGCTCAGCTGGTTCTCCGCCGCTCAGCTGGTACGCGAAGCTCTGGCTATTTTTAAACAGCCAGGCTTCCCTGTCGCAAACCAACAGACACCCTACTGCCCGCCCCCTGCAGGCTAGCAGCCAATCAGACACTCACTCAGGCTCTCACACTACCCCCCCAGCAAACACACGCTCGGATTCTTCCTCAGCAAGCAAACAAACACAGACTCGGATACTTACCAGTGCCAGGCAAACTCCTGCTGTGTGCTGCTCTGCTGTCCCCGCTGCTCAGCTGGTTCTCCGCCGCTCAGCTGGTTCGCGAAGCTCTGGCTATTTTTAAACAGCCAGGCTTCCCTGTCGCAAACCAACAGACACCCTACTGCCCGCCCCCTGCAGGCTAGCAGCCAATCAGACACTCACTCAGGCTCTCACACTACCCCCCCAGCAAACACACGCTCGGATTCTTCCTCAGCAAGCAAACAAACACAGACTCGGATACTTACCAGTCCCAGGGAAACTCCTGCTGTGAGCTGCTCTGCTGTCCCCGCTGCTCAGCTGGTTCTCCGCCGCTCAGCTGGTTCATGAAGCTCTGGCTATTTTTAAACAGCCAGCCTTCCCTGTCGCAAACCAACAGACACGCTACTGCCCGTCCCCTGCAGGCTAGCAGCTAATCAGACACTCACTCAGGCTCTCACACTGCCCCCCCAGCAAACACACGCTCGGATACTTCCTCAGCAAGCAAACAAACACAGACTCGGATACTTACCAGTCCCAGGGAGACTCCTGCTGTGAGCTGCTCTGCTGTCCCCACCGCTCAGCTGGTTCTCCGCCGCTCAGCTGGTTCATGAAGCTCTGGCTATTATTAAACAGCCAGGCTTCCCTGTTGCAAACCAACAGACACCCTACTGCCCGCCCCCTGCAGGCTAGCAGCCAATCAGACACTCACTCAGGCTCTCACACTGCCCCCCCAGCAAACACACGCTCGGATACTTCCTCAGCAAGCAAACAAACACAGACTCGGATACTTACCAGTGCCAGGCAAACTCCTGCTGTGTGCTGCTCTGCTGTCCCCGCTGCTCAGCTGGTTCTCCGCCGCTCAGCTGGTACGCGAAGCTCTGGCTATTTTTAAACAGCCAGGCTTCCCTGTCGCAAACCAACAGAAACCCTACTGCCCGCCCCCTGCAGGCTAGCAGCCAATCAGACACTCACTCAGGCTCTCACACTGCCGCCCAGCAAACACACGCTCGGATTCTTCCTCAGCAAGCATACAAACACAGACTCGGATACTTACCAGTCCCAGGCAAACTCCTGCTATGAGCTGCTCTGCTGTCCCCGCTGCTCAGCTGGTTCTCCGCCGCTCAGCTGGTTCGCGAAGCTCTGGCTATTTTTTAACAGCCAGGCTTTCCTGTCGCAAACCAACAGACAGCCTACTGCCCGCCCCCTGCAGGCTAGCAGCCAATCAGACACTCACTCAGGCTCTCACACTGCCCTCCCAGCAAACACACGCTCGGATTCTTCCTCAGCAAGCAAACAAACACCGACTCGGATACTTACCAGTCCCAGGGAAACTCCTGCTGTGAGCTGCTCTGCTGTCCCCACCGCTCAGCTGGTTCTCCGCCGCTCAGCTGGTTCATGAAGCTCTGGCTATTTTTAAACAGCCAGGCTTCCCTGTCGCAAACCAACAGACACCCTTCTGCCCGCCCCCTCCTGGCTAGCAGCCAATCAGACACTCACTCAGGCTCTCACACTGCCCCCCCAGCAAACACACGCTCGGATACTTCCTCAGCAAGCAAACAAACACAGACTCGGATACTTACCAGTCCCAGGCAAACTCCTGCTATGAGCTGCTCTGCTGTCCCCGCTGCTCAGCTGGTTCTCCGCCGCTCAGCTTGTTCACGAATCTCTGGCTATTTTTAAACAGCCAGGCTTTCCTGTAGCAAACCAACAGACAGCCTACTGCCCGCCCCCTGCAGGCTAGCAGCCAATCAGACAGTCACTCAGGCTCTCACACTGCCCTCCCAGCAAACACACGCTCGGATTCTTCCTCAGCAAGCAAACAAACACAGACTCGGATACTTACCAGTCCCAGGGAAACTCCTGCTGTGAGCTGCTCTGCTGTCCCCACCGCTCAGCTGGTTCTCCGCCGCTCAGCTGGTTCATGAAGCTCTGGCTATTTTTAAACAGCCAGGCTTCCCTGTCGCAAACCAAAAGACACCCTACTGCCCGCCCCCTGCAGGGTAGCAGCCAATCAGACACTCACTCAGGCTCTCACACTGCTCCCCCAGCAAACACACGCTCGGATACTACCTCAGCAAGCAAACAAACACAGACTCGGATACTTACCAGTCCCAGGCAAACTCCTGCTGTGTGCTGCTCTGCTGTCCCCGCTGCTCAGCTGGTTCTCCGCCGCTCAGCTGGTTCGCGAAGCTCTGGCTATTTTTAAACAGCCAGGCTTCCCTGTCGCAAACCAACAGACACCCTACTGCCCGCCCCCTGCAGGCTAGCAGCCAATCAGACACTCACTCAGGCTCTCACACTGCCGCCCAGCAAACACACGCTCGGATTCTTCCTCAGCAAGCAAACAAACACAGACTCGGATACTTACCAGTCCCAGGCAAACTCCTGCTATGAGCTGCTCTGCTGTCCCCGCTGCTCAGCTGGTTCTCCGCCGCTCAGCTGGTTCGCGAAGCTCTGGCTATTTTTAAACAGCCAGGCTTTCCTGTCGCAAACCAACAGACAGCCTACTGCCCGCCCCCTGCAGGCTAGCAGCCAATCAGACACTCACTCAGGCTCTCACACTGCCCTCCCAGCAAACACACGCTCGGATTCTTCCTCAGCAAGCAAACAAACACCGACTCGGATACTTACCAGTCCCAGGGAAACTCCTGCTGTGAGCTGCTCTGCTGTCTCCACCGCTCAGCTGGTTCTCCGCCGCTCAGCTGGTTCATGAAGCTCTGGCTATTTTTAAACAGCCAGGCTTCCCTGTCGCAAACCAACAGACACCCTTCTGCCCGCCCCCTCCTGGCTAGCAGCCAATCAGACACTCACTCAGGCTCTCACACTGCTCCCCCAGCAAACACACGCTCGGATAGTACCTCAGCAAGCAAACAAACACAGACTCGGATACTTACCAGTCCCAGGCAAACTCCTGCTGTGTGCTGCTCTGCTGTCCCCGCTGCTCAGCTGGTTCTCCGCCGCTCAGCTGGTACGCGAAGCTCTGGCTATTTTTAAACAGCCAGGCTTCCCTGTCGCAAACAAATAGACAGCCTACTGCCCGCCCCCTGCAGGCTAGCAGCCAATCAGACACTCACTCAGGCTCTCACACTGCCCCCCCAGCAAACACACGCTCGGATTCTTCCTCAGCAAGCAAACAAACACAGACTCGGATACTTACCAGTCCCAGGGAAACTCCTGCTGTGAGCTGCTCTGCTGTCCCCGCTGCTCAGCTGGTTCTCCGCCGCTCAGCTGGTTCATGAAGCTCTGGCTATTTTTAAACAGCCAGCCTTCCCTGTCGCAAACCAACAGACACGCTACTGCCCGTCCCCTGCAGGCTAGCAGCTAATCAGACACTCACTCAGGCTCTCACACTGCCCCCCCAGCAAACACACGCTCGGATACTTCCTCAGCAAGCAAACAAACACAGACTCGGATACTTACCAGTCCCAGGGAGACTCCTGCTGTGAGCTGCTCTGCTGTCCCCACCGCTCAGCTGGTTCTCCGCCGCTCAGCTGGTTCATGAAGCTCTGGCTATTATTAAACAGCCAGGCTTCCCTGTTGCAAACCAACAGACACCCTACTGCCCGCCCCCTGCAGGCTAGCAGCCAATCAGACACTCACTCAGGCTCTCACACTGCCCCCCCAGCAAACACACGCTCGGATACTTCCTCAGCAAGCAAACAAACACAGACTCGGATACTTACCAGTGCCAGGCAAACTCCTGCTGTGTGCTGCTCTGCTGTCCCCGCTGCTCAGCTGGTTCTCCGCCGCTCAGCTGGTACGCGAAGCTCTGGCTATTTTTAAACAGCCAGGCTTCCCTGTCGCAAACCAACAGAAACCCTACTGCCCGCCCCCTGCAGGCTAGCAGCCAATCAGACACTCACTCAGGCTCTCACACTGCCGCCCAGCAAACACACGCTCGGATTCTTCCTCAGCAAGCATACAAACACAGACTCGGATACTTACCAGTCCCAGGCAAACTCCTGCTATGAGCTGCTCTGCTGTCCCCGCTGCTCAGCTGGTTCTCCGCCGCTCAGCTGGTTCGCGAAGCTCTGGCTATTTTTTAACAGCCAGGCTTTCCTGTCGCAAACCAACAGACAGCCTACTGCCCGCCCCCTGCAGGCTAGCAGCCAATCAGACACTCACTCAGGCTCTCACACTGCCCTCCCAGCAAACACACGCTCGGATTCTTCCTCAGCAAGCAAACAAACACCGACTCGGATACTTACCAGTCCCAGGGAAACTCCTGCTGTGAGCTGCTCTGCTGTCCCCACCGCTCAGCTGGTTCTCCGCCGCTCAGCTGGTTCATGAAGCTCTGGCTATTTTTAAACAGCCAGGCTTCCCTGTCGCAAACCAACAGACACCCTTCTGCCCGCCCCCTCCTGGCTAGCAGCCAATCAGACACTCACTCAGGCTCTCACACTGCCCCCCCAGCAAACACACGCTCGGATACTTCCTCAGCAAGCAAACAAACACAGACTCGGATACTTACCAGTCCCAGGCAAACTCCTGCTATGAGCTGCTCTGCTGTCCCCGCTGCTCAGCTGGTTCTCCGCCGCTCAGCTTGTTCACGAATCTCTGGCTATTTTTAAACAGCCAGGCTTTCCTGTAGCAAACCAACAGACAGCCTACTGCCCGCCCCCTGCAGGCTAGCAGCCAATCAGACAGTCACTCAGGCTCTCACACTGCCCTCCCAGCAAACACACGCTCGGATTCTTCCTCAGCAAGCAAACAAACACAGACTCGGATACTTACCAGTCCCAGGGAAACTCCTGCTGTGAGCTGCTCTGCTGTCCCCACCGCTCAGCTGGTTCTCCGCCGCTCAGCTGGTTCATGAAGCTCTGGCTATTTTTAAACAGCCAGGCTTCCCTGTCGCAAACCAAAAGACACCCTACTGCCCGCCCCCTGCAGGGTAGCAGCCAATCAGACACTCACTCAGGCTCTCACACTGCTCCCCCAGCAAACACACGCTCGGATACTACCTCAGCAAGCAAACAAACACAGACTCGGATACTTACCAGTCCCAGGCAAACTCCTGCTGTGTGCTGCTCTGCTGTCCCCGCTGCTCAGCTGGTTCTCCGCCGCTCAGCTGGTTCGCGAAGCTCTGGCTATTTTTAAACAGCCAGGCTTCCCTGTCGCAAACCAACAGACACCCTACTGCCCGCCCCCTGCAGGCTAGCAGCCAATCAGACACTCACTCAGGCTCTCACACTGCCGCCCAGCAAACACACGCTCGGATTCTTCCTCAGCAAGCAAACAAACACAGACTCGGATACTTACCAGTCCCAGGCAAACTCCTGCTATGAGCTGCTCTGCTGTCCCCGCTGCTCAGCTGGTTCTCCGCCGCTCAGCTGGTTCGCGAAGCTCTGGCTATTTTTAAACAGCCAGGCTTTCCTGTCGCAAACCAACAGACAGCCTACTGCCCGCCCCCTGCAGGCTAGCAGCCAATCAGACACTCACTCAGGCTCTCACACTGCCCTCCCAGCAAACACACGCTCGGATTCTTCCTCAGCAAGCAAACAAACACCGACTCGGATACTTACCAGTCCCAGGGAAACTCCTGCTGTGAGCTGCTCTGCTGTCTCCACCGCTCAGCTGGTTCTCCGCCGCTCAGCTGGTTCATGAAGCTCTGGCTATTTTTAAACAGCCAGGCTTCCCTGTCGCAAACCAACAGACACCCTTCTGCCCGCCCCCTCCTGGCTAGCAGCCAATCAGACACTCACTCAGGCTCTCACACTGCTCCCCCAGCAAACACACGCTCGGATAGTACCTCAGCAAGCAAACAAACACAGACTCGGATACTTACCAGTCCCAGGCAAACTCCTGCTGTGTGCTGCTCTGCTGTCCCCGCTGCTCAGCTGGTTCTCCGCCGCTCAGCTGGTACGCGAAGCTCTGGCTATTTTTAAACAGCCAGGCTTCCCTGTCGCAAACAAATAGACAGCCTACTGCCCGCCCCCTGCAGGCTAGCAGCCAATCAGACACTCACTCAGGCTCTCACACTGCCCCCCCAGCAAACACACGCTCGGATACTTCCTCAGCAAGCAAACAAACACAGGCTCGGATACTTACCAGTCCCAGGCAAACTCCTGCTGTGTGCTGCTCTGCTGTCCCCGCTGCTCAGCTGGTTCTCCGCCGCTCAGCTGGTACGCGAAGCTCTGGCTATTTTTAAACAGCCAGGCTTCCCTGTCGCAAACCAACAGACACCCTACTGCCCGCCCCCTGCAGGCTAGCAGCCAATCAGACACTCACTCAGGCTCTCACACTACCCCCCCAGCAAACACACGCTCGCATTCTTCCTCAGCAAGCAAACAAACACAGACTCCGATACTTACCAGTGCCAGGCAAACTCCTGCTGTGTGCTGCTCTGCTGTCCCCGCTGCTCAGCTGGTTCTCCGCCGCTCAGCTGGTTCGCGAAGCTCTGGCTATTTTTAAACAGCCAGGCTTCCCTGTCGCAAACCAACAGACACCCTACTGCCCGGCCCCTGCAGGCTAGCAGCCAATCAGACACTCACTCAGGCTCTCACACTACCCCCCCAGCAAACACACGCTCGGATACTACCTCAGCAAGCAAACAAACACAGACTCGGATACTTACCAGTCCCAGGCAAACTCCTGCTGTGTGCTGCTCTGCTGTCCCCGCTGCTCAGCTGGTTCTCCGCCACTCAGCTGGTTCGCGAAGCTCTGGCTATTTTTAAACAGCCAGGCTTCCCTGTCCCAAACCAACAAACACCCTACTGCCCGCCCCCTGCAGGCTAGCAGCCAATCAGACACTCACTCAGGCTCTCACACTGCCCTCCCAGCAAACACACGCTCGGATTCTTCCTCAGCAAGCAAACAAACACCGACTCGGATACTTACCAGTCCCAGGGAAACTCCTGCTGTGAGCTGCTCTGCTGTCCCCACCGCTCAGCTGGTTCTCCGCCGCTCAGCTGGTTCATGAAGCTCTGGCTATTTTTAAACAGCCAGGCTTCCCTGTCGCAAACCAACAGACACCCTTCTGCCCGCCCCCTCCAGGCTAGCAGCCAATCAGACACTCACTCAGGCTCTCACACTGCCCCCCCAGCAAACACACGCTCGGATACTTCCTCAGCAAGCAAACAAACACAGACTCGGATACTTACCAGTCCCAGGCAAACTCCTGCTGTGTGCTGCTCTGCTGTCCCCGCTGCTCAGCTGGTTCTCCGCCGCTCAGCTGGTACGCGAAGCTCTGGCTATTTTTAAACAGCCAGGCTTCCCTGTCGCAAACAACTAGACAGCCTACTGCCCGCCCCCTGCAGGCTAGCAGCCAATCAGACACTCACTCAGGCTCTCACACTGCCCCCCCAGCAAACACACGCTCGGATACTTCCTCAGCAAGCAAACAAACACAGACTCGGATACTTACCAGTCCCAGGAAAACTCCTGCTGTGTGCTGCTCTGCTGTCCCCGCTGCTCAGCTGGTTCTCCGCCGCTCAGCTGGTTCGCGAAGTTCTGGCTATTTTTAAACAGCCAGGCTTCCCTGTCGCAAACCAACAGACACCCTACTGCCCGCCCCCTGCAGGGTAGCAGCCAATCAGACACTCACTCAGGCTCTCACACTGCCCCCCCAGCAAACACACGCTCGGATACTTCCTCAGCAAGCAAACAAACCCAGACTCGGATACTTACCAGACCCAGGCAAACTCCTGCTGTGAGCTGCTCTGCTGTCCCCGCTGCTCAGCTGGTTCTCCGCCGCTCAGCTGGTACGCGAAGCTCTGGCTATTTTTAAACAGCCAGGCTTCCCTGTCGCAAACCAACAGACACCCTACTGCCCGCCCCCTGCAGGCTAGCAGCCAATCAGACACTCACTCAGGCTCTCACACTGGCCCCCCAGCAAACACACGCTCGGATTCTTCCTCAGCAAGCAAACAAACACAGACTCGGATACTTACCAGTCCCAGGCAAACTCCTGCTATGAGCTGCTCTGCTGTCCCCGCTGCTCAGCTGGTTCTCCGCCGCTCAGCTGGTACGCGAAGCTCTGGCTATTTTTAAACAGCCAGGCTTTCCTGTCGCAAACCAACAGACAGCCTACTGCCCACCCCCTGCAGGCTAGCAGCCAATCAGACACTCACTCAGGCTCTCACACTGCCCTCCCAGCAAACACACGCTCGGATTCTTCCTCAGCAAGCAAACAAACACCGACTCGGATACTTACCAGTCCCAGGGAAACTCCTGCTATGAGCTGCTCTGCTGTCCCCACCGCTCAGCTGGTTCTCCGCCGCTCAGCTGGTTCATGAAGCTCTGGCTATTTTTAAACAGCCAGGCTTCCCTGTCGCAAACCAACAGACACCCTTCTGCCCGCCCCCTCCAGGCTAGCAGCCAATCAGACACTCACTCAGGCTCTCACACTGCCCCCCCAGCAAACACACGCTCGGATACTTCCTCAGCAAGCAAACAAACACAGACTCGGATACTTACCAGTCCCAGGAAAACTCCTGCTGTGTGCTGCTCTGCTGTCCCCGCTGCTCAGCTGGTTCTCCGCCGCTCAGCTTGTTCGCGAAGCTCTGGCTATTTTTAAACAGCCAGGCTTCCCTGTCGCAAACCAACAGACACGCTACTGCCCGTCCCCTGCAGGCCAGCAGCCAATCAGACACTCACTCAGGCTCTCACACTGCCCCCCCAGCAAACACACGCTCAGATTCTTCCTCAGCAAGCAAACAAACCCAGACTCGGATACTTACCAGTCCCAGGCAAACTCCTGCTGTGAGCTGCTCTGCTGTCCCCGCTGCTCAGCTGGTTCTCCGCCGCTCAGCTGGTTCGCGAAGCACTGGCTATTTTTAAACAGCCAGGCTTCCCTGTCGCAAACCAACAGACACCCTACTGCCCGCCCCCTGCAGGCTAGCAGCCAATCAGACACTCACTCAGGCTCTCACACTGCCCCCCCAGCAAACACACGCTCGGATACTTCCTCAGCAAGCAAACAAACACAGACTCGGATACTTACCAGTCCCAGGGAGACTCCTGCTGTGAGCTGCTCTGCTGTCCCCACCGCTCAGCTGGTTCTCCGCCGCTCAGCTGGTTCATGAAGCTCTGGCTATTTTTAAACAGCCAGGCTTCCCTGTTGCAAACCAACAGACACCCTACTGTCCGCCCCCTGCAGGCTAGCAGCCAATCAGACACTCACTCAGGCTCTCACACTGCCCCCCCAGCAAACACACGCTCGGATACCTCCTCAGCAAGCAAACAAACACAGACTCGGATACTTACCAGTGCCAGGCAAACTCCTGCTGTGTGCTGCTCTGCTGTCCCCGCTGCTCAGCTGGTTCTCCGCCGCTCAGCTGGGACGCGAAGCTCTGGCTATTTTTAAACAGCCAGGCTTCCCTGTCGCAAACCAACAGACACCCTACTGCCCGCCCCCTGCAGGCTAGCAGCCAATCAGACACTCACTCAGGCTCTCACACTACCCCCCCAGCAAACACACGCTCGGATACTACCTCAGCAAGCAAACAAACACAGACTCGGATACTTACGAGTCCCAGGGAAAATCCTGCTGTGAGCTGCTCTGCTGTCCCCACCGCTCAGCTGGTTCTCCGCCGCTCAGCTGGTTCATGAAGCTCTGGCTATTTTTAAACAGCCAGGCTTCCCTGTCGCAAACCAACAGACACTTTTCTGCCCGCCCCCTCCTGGCTAGCAGCCAATCAGACACTCACTCAGGCTCTCACACTGCCCCCCCAGCAAACACACGCTCGGATACTTCCTCAGCAAGCAAACAAACACAGACTCGGATACTTACCAGTGCCAGGCAAACTCCTGCTGTTTGCTGCTCTGCTGTCCCCGCTGCTCAGCTGGTTCTCCGCCGCTCAGCTGGTTCACGAAGCTCTGGCTATTTTTAAACAGCCAGGCTTCCCTGTCGCAAAGCAAAAGACACCCTACTGCCCGCCCCCTGCAGGCTAGCAGCCAATCAGACACTCACTCAGGCTCTCACACTGCTCCCCCAGCAAACACACGCTCGGATACTACCTCAGCAAGCAAACAAACACAGACTCGGATACTTACCAGTCCCAGGCAAACTCCTGCTGTGTGCTGCTCTGCTGTCCCCGCTGCTCAGCTGGTTCTCCGCCGCTCAGCTGGTACGCGAAGCTCTGGCTATTTTTAAACAGCCAGGCTTCCCTGTCGCAAACAAAGAGACAGCCTACTGCCCGCCCCCTGCAGGCTAGCAGCCAATCAGACACTCACTCAGGCTCTCACACTGCCCCCCCAGCAAACACACGCTCGGATACTTCCTCAGCAAGCAAACAAACACAGACTCGGATACTTACCAGTCCCAGGAAAACTCCTGCTGTGTGCTGCTCTGCTGTCCCCGCTGCTCAGCTGGTTCTCCGCCGCTCAGCTGGTTCGCGAAGTTCTGGCTATTTTTAAACAGCCAGGCTTCCCTGTCGCAAACCAACAGACACCCTACTGCCCGCCCCCTGCAGGCTAGCAGCCAATCAGACACTCACTCAGGCTCTCACACTGCCCCCCCAGCAAACACACGCTCGGATACTTCCTCAGCAAGCAAACAAACACAGACTCGGATACTTACCAGTGCCAGGCAAACTCCTGCTGTGTGCTGCTCTGCTGTCCCCGCTGCTCAGCTGGTTCTCCGCCGCTCAGCTGGTTCACGAAGCTCTGGCTATTTTTAAACAGCCAGGCTTCCCTGTCGCAAACCAAAAGACACCCTACTGCCCGCCCCCTGCAGGCTAGCAGCCAATCAGACACTCACTCAGGCTCTCACACTGTTCCCCCGGCAAACACACGCTCGGATACTACCTCAGCAAGCAAACAAACACAGACTCGGATACTTACCAGTCCCAGGCAAACTCCTGCTGTGTGCTGCTCTGCTGTCCCCGCTGCTCAGCTGGTTCTCCGCCGCTCAGCTGGTTCACGAAGCTCTGGCTATTTTTAAACAGCCAGGCTTCCCTGTCGCAAACCAACAGACACCCTACTGCCCGCCCCCTGCAGGCTAGCAGCCAATCAGACACTCACTCAGGCTCTCACACTACCCCCCCAGCAAACACACGCTCGGATACTTCCTCAGCAAGCAAACACACACAGACTCGGATACTTACCAGTGCCAGGCAAACTCCTGCTGTGTGCTGCTCTGCTGTCCCCGCTGCTCAGCTGGTTCTCCGCCGCTCAGCTGGTTCGCGAAGCTCTGGCTATTTTTAAACAGCCAGGCTTCCCTGTCGCAAACCAAAAGACACCCTACTGCCCGCCCCCTGCAGGCTAGCAGCCAATCAGACACTCACTCAGGCTCTCACACTGTTCCCCCGGCAAACACACGCTCGGATACTACCTCAGCAAGCAAACAAACACAGACTCGGATACTTACCAGTCCCAGGCAAACTCCTGCTGTGTGCTGCTCTGCTGTCCCCGCTGCTCAGCTGGTTCTCCGCCGCTCAGCTGGTTCGCGAAGCTCTGGCTATTTTTAAACAGCCAGGCTTCCCTGTCGCAAACCAGACACCCTACTGCCCGCCCCCTGCAGGCTAGCAGCCAATCAGACACTCACTCAGGCTCTCACACTGCCCCCCCAGCAAACACACGCTCGGATACTTCCTCAGCAAGCAAACAAACCCAGACTCCGAGAGTTTCCAGTCCCAGGCAAACTCCTGCTGTGAGCTGCTCTGCTGTCCCCGCTGCTCAGCTGGTTCTCCGCCGCTCAGCTGGTACGCGAAGCTCTGGCTATTTTTAAACAGCCAGGCTTCCGTGTCGCAAACAAATAGACAGCCTACTGCCCGCCCCCTGCAGGCTAGCAGCCAATCAGACACTCACTCAGGCTCTCACACTGCCCCCCCAGCAAACACACGCTCAGATTCTTCCTCAGCAAGCAAAAAAACCCAGACTCGGATACTTACCAGTCCCAGGCAAACTCCTGCTGTGAGCTGCTCTGCTGTCCCCGCTGCTCAGCTGGTTCTCCGCCGCTCAGCTGGTTCGCGAAGCTCTGGCTATTTTTAAACAGCCAGGCTTCCCTGTCGCAAACCAACAGACACCCTACTGCCCGCCCCCTGCAGGCTAGCAGCCAATCAGACACTCACTCAGGCTCTCACACTGCCCCCCCAGCAAACACACGCTCGGATACTTCCTCAGCAAGCAAACCAACACAGACTCGGATACTTACCAGTCCCAGGCAAACTCCTGCTGTGTGCTGCTCTGCTGTCCCCGCTGCTCAGCTGGTTCTCCGCCGCTCAGCTGGTTCACGAAGCTCTGGCTATTTTTAAACAGCCAGGCTTCCCTGTCGCAAACCAACAGACACCCTACTGCCCGCCCCCTGCAGGCTAGCAGCCAATCAGACACTCACTCAGGCTCTCACACTGCTCCCCCCAGCAAACACACGCTCGGATACTTCCTCAGCAAGCAAACAAACACAGACTCCGATACTTACCAGTGCCAGGCAAACTCCTGCTGTGTGCTGCTCTGCTGTCCCCGCTGCTCAGCTGGTTCTCCGCCGCTCAGCTGGTTCGCGAAGCTCTGGCTATTTTTAAACAGCCAGGCTTCCCTGTCGCAAACCAACAGACACCCTTCTGCCCGCCCCCTGCAGGCTAGCAGCCAATCAGACACTCACTCAGGCTCTCACACTACCCCCCCAGCAAACACACGCTCGGATACTTCCTCAGCAAGCAAACAAACACAGACTCGGATACTTACCAGTGCCAGGCAAACTCCTGCTGTGTGCTGCTCTGCTGTCCCCGCTGCTCAGCTGGTTCTCCGCCGCTCAGCTGGTTCACGAAGCTCTGGCTATTTTTAAACAGCCAGGCTTCCCTGTCGCAAACCAAAAGACACCCTACTGCCCGCCCCCTGCAGGCTAGCAGCCAATCAGACACTCACTCAGGCTCTCACACTGCTCCCCCAGCAAACACACGCTCGGATACTACCTCAGCAAGCAAACAAACACAGACTCCGATACTTACCAGTCCCAGGGAAAATCCTGCTGTGAGCTGCTCTGCTGTCCCCACCGCTCAGCTGGTTCTCCGCCGCTCAGCTGGTTCATGAAGCTCTGGCTATTTTTAAACAGCCAGGCTTCCCTGTCGCAAACCAACAGACACCCTACTGCCCGCCCCCTGCAGGCTAGCAGCCAATCAGACACTCACTCAGGCTCTCACACTGCCCCCCCAGCAAACACACGCTCGGATACTTCCTCAGCAAGCAAACAAACACAGACTCGGATACTTACCAGTGCCAGGCAAACTCCTGCTGTGTGCTGCTCTGCTGTCCCCGCTGCTCAGCTGGTTCTCCGCCGCTCAGCTGGTTCGCGAAGCTCTGGCTATTTTTAAACAGCCAGGCTTCCCTGTCGCAAACCAACAGACACCCTACTGCCCGCCCCCTGCAGGCTAGCAGCCAATCAGACACTCACTCAGGCTCTCACACTGCCCCCCCAGCAAACACACGCTCGGATACTTCCTCAGCAAGCAAACAAACCCAGACTCCGATAGTTACCAGTCCCAGGCAAACTCCTGCTGTGAGCTGCTCTGCTGTCCCCGCTGCTCAGCTGGTTCTCCGCCGCTCAGCTGTTTCGCGAAGCTCTGGCTATTTTTAAACAGCCAGGCTTCCCTGTCGCAAACCAACAGACACCCTACTGCCCGCCCCCTGCAGGCTAGCAGCCAATCAGACACTCACTCAGGCTCTCACACTGCCCCCTCAGCAAACACACGCTCGGATACTTCCTCAGCAAGCAAACAAACACAGACTCGGATACTTACCAGTGCCAGGCAAACTCCTGCTGTGTGCTGCTCTGCTGTCCCCGCTGCTCAGCTGGTTCTCCGCCGCTCAGCTGGTTCGCGAAGCTCTGGCTATTTTTAAACAGCCAGGCTTCCCTGTCGCAAACCAACAGACACCCTACTGCCCGCCCCCTGCAGGCTAGCAGCCAATCAGACACTCACTCAGGCTCTCACACTGCCCCCTCAGCAAACACACGCTCGGATACTTCCTCAGCAAGCAAACAAACACAGACTCGGATACTTACCAGTCCCAGGAAAACTCCTGCTGTGTGCTGCTCTGCTGTCCCCGCTGCTCAGCTGGTTCTCCGCCGCTCAGCTGGTTCGCGAAGCTCTGGCTATTTTTAAACAGCCAGGCTTCCCTGTCGCAAACCAACAGACACGCTACTGCCCGCCCCCTGCAGGCTAGCAGCCAATCAGACACTCACTCAGGCTCTCACACTGCCCTCCCAGCAAACACACGCTCGGATTCTTCCTCAGCAAGCAAACAAACACCGACTCGGATACTTACCAGTCCCAGGGAAACTCCTGCTGTGAGCTGCTCTGCTGTCCCCACCGCTCAGCTGGTTCTCCGCCGCTCAGCTGGTTCATGAAGCTCTGGCTATTTTTAAACAGCCAGGCTTCCCTGTCGCAAACCAACAGACACCCTTCTGCCCGCCCCCTGCAGGCTAGCAGCCAATCAGACACTCACTCAGGCTCTCACACTGCCCCCCCAGCAAACACACGCTCGGATACTTCCTCAGCAAGCAAACAAACACAGACTCGGATACTTACCAGTGCCAGGCAAACTCCTGCTGTGTGCTGCTCTGCTGTCCCCGCTGCTCAGCTGGTTCTCCGCCGCTCAGCTGGTTCACGAAGCTCTGGCTATTTTTAAACAGCCAGGCTTCCCTGTCGCAAACCAACAGACACCCTACTGCCCGCCCCCTGCAGGCTAGCAGCCAATCAGACACTCACTCAGGCTCTCACACTGCTCCCCCAGCAAACACACGCTCGGATACTACCTCAGCAAGCAAACAAACACAGACTCGGACACTTACCAGTCCCAGGCAAACTCCTGCTGTGTGCTGCTCTGCTGTCCCCGCTGCTCAGCTGGTTCTCCGCCGCTCAGCTGGTACGCGAAGCTCTGGCTATTTTTAAACAGCCAGGCTTCCCTGTCGCAAACAAATAGACAGCCTACTGCCCGCCCCCTGCAGGCTAGCAGCCAATCAGACACTCACTCAGGCTCTCACACTGCCCCCCCAGCAAACACACGCTCAGATTCTTCCTCAGCAAGCAAAAAAACCCAGACTCGGATACTTACCAGTCCCAGGCAAACTCCTGCTGTGAGCTGCTCTGCTGTCCCCGCTGCTCAGCTGGTTCTCCGCCGCTCAGCTGGTTCGCGAAGCTCTGGCTATTTTTAAACAGCCAGGCTTCCCTGTCGCAAACCAACAGACACCCTACTGCCCGCCCCCTGCAGGCTAGCAGCCAATCAGACACTCACTCAGGCTCTCACACTGCCCCCCCAGCAAACACACGCTCGGATACTTCCTCAGCAAGCAAACCAACACAGACTCGGATACTTACCAGTCCCAGGCAAACTCCTGCTGTGTGCTGCTCTGCTGTCCCCGCTGCTCAGCTGGTTCTCCGCCGCTCAGCTGGTTCACGAAGCTCTGGCTATTTTTAAACAGCCAGGCTTCCCTGTCGCAAACCAACAGACACCCTACTGCCCGCCCCCTGCAGGCTAGCAGCCAATCAGACACTCACTCAGGCTCTCACACTGCTCCCCCCAGCAAACACACGCTCGGATACTTCCTCAGCAAGCAAACAAACACAGACTCCGATACTTACCAGTGCCAGGCAAACTCCTGCTGTGTGCTGCTCTGCTGTCCCCGCTGCTCAGCTGGTTCTCCGCCGCTCAGCTGGTTCGCGAAGCTCTGGCTATTTTTAAACAGCCAGGCTTCCCTGTCGCAAACCAACAGACACCCTTCTGCCCGCCCCCTGCAGGCTAGCAGCCAATCAGACACTCACTCAGGCTCTCACACTACCCCCCCAGCAAACACACGCTCGGATACTTCCTCAGCAAGCAAACAAACACACACTCGGATACTTACCAGTGCCAGGCAAACTCCTGCTGTGTGCTGCTCTGCTGTCCCCGCTGCTCAGCTGGTTCTCCGCCGCTCAGCTGGTTCACGAAGCTCTGGCTATTTTTAAACAGCCAGGCTTCCCTGTCGCAAACCAAAAGACACCCTACTGCCCGCCCCCTGCAGGCTAGCAGCCAATCAGACACTCACTCAGGCTCTCACACTGCTCCCCCAGCAAACACACGCTCGGATACTACCTCAGCAAGCAAACAAACACAGACTCCGATACTTACCAGTCCCAGGGAAAATCCTGCTGTGAGCTGCTCTGCTGTCCCCACCGCTCAGCTGGTTCTCCGCCGCTCAGCTGGTTCATGAAGCTCTGGCTATTTTTAAACAGCCAGGCTTCCCTGTCGCAAACCAACAGACACCCTACTGCCCGCCCCCTGCAGGCTAGCAGCCAATCAGACACTCACTCAGGCTCTCACACTGCCCCCCCAGCAAACACACGCTCGGATACTTCCTCAGCAAGCAAACAAACACAGACTCGGATACTTACCAGTGCCAGGCAAACTCCTGCTGTGTGCTGCTCTGCTGTCCCCGCTGCTCAGCTGGTTCTCCGCCGCTCAGCTGGTTCGCGAAGCTCTGGCTATTTTTAAACAGCCAGGCTTCCCTGTCGCAAACCAACAGACACCCTACTGCCCGCCCCCTGCAGGCTAGCAGCCAATCAGACACTCACTCAGGCTCTCACACTGCCCCCCCAGCAAACACACGCTCGGATACTTCCTCAGCAAGCAAACAAACCCAGACTCCGATAGTTACCAGTCCCAGGCAAACTCCTGCTGTGAGCTGCTCTGCTGTCCCCGCTGCTCAGCTGGTTCTCCGCCGCTCAGCTGTTTCGCGAAGCTCTGGCTATTTTTAAACAGCCAGGCTTCCCTGTCGCAAACCAACAGACACCCTACTGCCCGCCCCCTGCAGGCTAGCAGCCAATCAGACACTCACTCAGGCTCTCACACTGCCCCCTCAGCAAACACACGCTCGGATACTTCCTCAGCAAGCAAACAAACACAGACTCGGATACTTACCAGTGCCAGGCAAACTCCTGCTGTGTGCTGCTCTGCTGTCCCCGCTGCTCAGCTGGTTCTCCGCCGCTCAGCTGGTTCGCGAAGCTCTGGCTATTTTTAAACAGCCAGGCTTCCCTGTCGCAAACCAACAGACACGCTACTGCCCGCCCCCTGCAGGCTAGCAGCCAATCAGACACTCACTCAGGCTCTCACACTGCCCTCCCAGCAAACACACGCTCGGATTCTTCCTCAGCAAGCAAACAAACACCGACTCGGATACTTACCAGTCCCAGGGAAACTCCTGCTGTGAGCTGCTCTGCTGTCCCCACCGCTCAGCTGGTTCTCCGCCGCTCAGCTGGTTCATGAAGCTCTGGCTATTTTTAAACAGCCAGGCTTCCCTGTCGCAAACCAACAGACACCCTTCTGCCCGCCCCCTGCAGGCTAGCAGCCAATCAGACACTCACTCAGGCTCTCACACTGCCCCCCCAGCAAACACACGCTCGGATACTTCCTCAGCAAGCAAACAAACACAGACTCGGATACTTACCAGTGCCAGGCAAACTCCTGCTGTGTGCTGCTCTGCTGTCCCCGCTGCTCAGCTGGTTCTCCGCCGCTCAGCTGGTTCACGAAGCTCTGGCTATTTTTAAACAGCCAGGCTTCCCTGTCGCAAACCAACAGACACCCTACTGCCCGCCCCCTGCAGGCTAGCAGCCAATCAGACACTCACTCAGGCTCTCACACTGCTCCCCCAGCAAACACACGCTCGGATACTACCTCAGAAAGCAAACAAACACAGACTCGGACACTTACCAGTCCCAGGCAAACTCCTGCTGTGTGCTGCTCTGCTGTCCCCGCTGCTCAGCTGGTTCTCCACCGCTCAGCTGGTACGCGAAGCTCTGGCTATTTTTAAACAGCCAGGCTTCCCTGTCGCAAACAAATAGACAGCCTACTGCCCGCCCCCTGCAGGCTAGCAGCCAATCAGACACTCACTCAGGCTCTCACACTGCCCCCCCAGCAAACACACGCTCAGATTCTTCCTCAGCAAGCAAACAAACCCAGACTCGGATACTTACCATTCCCAGGCAAACTCCTGCTGTGAGCTGCTCTGCTGTCCCCGCTGCTCAGCTGGTTCTCCGCCGCTCAGCTGGTTCGCGAAGCTCTGGCTATTTTTAAACAGCCAGGCTTCCCTGTCGCAAACCAACAGACACCCTACTGCCCGCCCCCTGCAGGCTAGCAGCCAATCAGACACTCACTCGGGCTCTCACACTGCCCCCCCAGCAAACACACGCTCGGATACTTCCTCAGCAAGCAAACAAACACAGACTCGGATACTTACCAGTCCCAGGCAAACTCCTGCTGTGTGCTGCTCTGCTGTCCCCGCTGCTCAGCTGGTTCTCCGCCGCTCAGCTGGTTCACGAAGCTCTGGCTATTTTTAAACAGCCAGGCTTCCCTGTCGCAAACCAACAGACACCCTACTGCCCGCCCCCTGCAGGCTAGCAGCCAATCAGACACTCACTCAGGCTCTCACACTGCCCCCCCCAGCAAACACACGCTCGGATACTTCCTCAGCAAGCAAACAAACACAGACTCGGATACTTACCAGTCCCAGGCAAACTCCTGCTGTGTGCTGCTCTGCTGTCCCCGCTGCTCAGCTGGTTCTCCGCCGCTCAGCTGGTACGCGAAGCTCTGGCTATTTTTAAACAGCCAGGCTTCCCTGTCGCAAACCAACAGACAGCCTACTGCCCGCCCCCTGCAGGCTAGCAGCCAATCAGACACTCACTCAGGCTCTCACACTGCCCCCCCAGCAAACACACGCTCGGATTCTTCCTCAGCAAGCAAACAAACACAGACTCGGATACTTACCAGTCCCAGGCAAACTCCTGCTATGAGCTGCTCTGCTGTCCCCGCTGCTCAGCTGGTTCTCCGCCGCTCAGCTGGTACGCGAAGCTCTGGCTATTTTTAAACAGCCAGGCTTTCCTGTCGCAAACCAACAGACAGCCTACTGCCCGCCCCCTGCAGGCTAGCAGCCAATCAGACACTCACTCAGGCTCTCACACTGCCCTCCCAGCAAACACACGCTCGGATTCTTCCTCAGCAAGCAAACAAACACCGACTCGGATACTTACCAGTCCCAGGGAAACTCCTGCTGTGAGCTGCTCTGCTGTCCCCACCGCTCAGCTGGTTCTCCGCCGCTCAGCTGGTTCATGAAGCTCTGGCTATTTTTAAACAGCCAGGCTTCCCTGTCGCAAACCAACAGACACCCTTCTGCCCGCCCCCTGCAGGCTAGCAGCCAATCAGACACTCACTCAGGCTCTCACACTGCCCCCCCAGCAAACACACGCTCGGATACTTCCTCAGCAAGCAAACAAACACAGACTCGGATACTTACCAGTGCCAGGCAAACTCCTGCTGTGTGCTGCTCTGCTGTCCCCGCTGCTCAGCTGGTTCTCCGCCGCTCAGCTGGTTCGCGAAGCTCTGGCTATTTTTAAACAGCCAGGCTTCCCTGTCGCAAACTAAAAGACACCCTACTGCCCGCCCCCTGCAGGCTAGCAGCCAATCAGACACTCACTCAGGCTCTCACACTGTTCCCCCGGCAAACACACGCTCGGATACTACCTCAGCAAGCAAACAAACACAGACTCGGATACTTACCAGTGCCAGGCAAACTCCTGCTGTGTGCTGCTCTGCTGTCCCCGCTGCTCAGCTGGTTCTCCGCCGCTCAGCTGGTACGCGAAGCTCTGGCTATTTTTAAACAGCCAGGCTTCCCTGTCGCAAACAAATAGACAGCCTACTGCCCGCCCCCTGCAGGCTAGCAGCCAATCAGACACTCACTCAGGCTCTCACACTGCCCCCCAGCAAACACACGCTCAGATTCTTCCTCAGCAAGCAAACAAACCCAGACTCGGATACTTACCAGTCCCAAGCAAACTCCTGCTGTGTGCTGCTCTGCTGTCCCCGCTGCTCAGCTGGTTCTCCGCCGCTCAGCTGGTACGCGAAGCTCTGGCTATTTTTAAACAGCCAGGCTTCCCTGTCGCAAACAAATAGACAGCCTACTGCCCGCCCCCTGCAGGCTAGCAGCCAATCAGACACTCACTCAGGCTCTCACACTGCCCCCCCAGCAAACACACGCTCGGATACTTCCTCAGCAAGCAAACAAACACAGACTCGGATACTTACCAGTCCCAGGAAAACTCCTGCTGTGTGCTGCTCTGCTGTCCCCGCTGCTCAGCTGGTTCTCCGCCGCTCAGCTGGTTCGCGAAGTTCTGGCTATTTTTAAACAGCCAGGCTTCCCTGTCGCAAACCAACAGACACCCTACTGCAAGCCCCCTGCAGGCTAGCAGCCAATCAGACACTCACTCAGGCTCTCACACTGACCCCCCAGCAAACACACGCTCGGATACTTCCTCAGCAAGCAAACAAACCCAGACTCGGATACTTACCAGACCCAGGCAAACTCCTGCTGTGAGCTGCTCTGCTGTCCCCGCTGCTCAGCTGGTTCTCCGCCGCTCAGCTGGTTCGCGAAGCTCTGGCTATTTTTAAACAGCCAGGCTTCCCTGTCGCAAACCAACAGACACCCTACTGCCCGCCCCCTGCAGGCTAGCAGCCAATCAGACACTCACTCAGGCTCTCACACTGCCCCCCCAGCAAACACACGCTCGGATACTTCCTCAGCAAGCAAACAAACACAGGCTCGGATACTTACCAGTCCCAGGCAAACTCCTGCTGTGTGCTGCTCTGCTGTCCCCGCTGCTCAGCTGGTTCTCCGCCGCTCAGCTGGTACGCGAAGCTCTGGCTATTTTTAAACAGCCAGGCTTCCCTGTCGCAAACCAACAGACACCCTACTGCCCGCCCCCTGCAGGCTAGCAGCCAATCAGACACTCACTCAGGCTCTCACACTACCCCCCCAGCAAACACACGCTCGCATTCTTCCTCAGCAAGCAAACAAACACAGACTCGGATACTTACCAGTGCCAGGCAAACTCCTGCTGTGTGCTGCTCTGCTGTCCCCGCTGCTCAGCTGGTTCTCCGCCGCTCAGCTGGTTCGCGAAGCTCTGGCTATTTTTAAACAGCCAGGCTTCCCTGTCGCAAACCAACAGACACCCTTCTGCCCGCCCCCTGCAGGCTAGCAGCCAATCAGACACTCACTCAGGCTCTCACACTGCTCCCCCAGCAAACACACGCTCGGATACTACCTCAGCAAGCAAACAAACACAGACTCCGATACTTACCAGTCCCAGGGAAACTCCTGCTGTGAGCTGCTCTGCTGTCCCCACCGCTCAGCTGGTTCTCCGCCGCTCAGCTGGTTCATGAAGCTCTGGCTATTTTTAAACAGCCAGGCTTCCCTGTCGCAAACCAACAGACACCCTACTGCCCGCCCCCTGCAGGCTAGCAGCCAATCAGACACTCACTCAGGCTCTCACACTGCCCCCCCAGCAAACACACGCTCGGATACTTCCTCAGCAAGCAAACAAACACAGACTCGGATACTTACCAGTGCCAGGCAAACTCCTGCTGTGTGCTGCTCTGCTGTCCCCGCTGCTCAGCTGGTTCTCCGCCGCTCAGCTGGTTCGCGAAGCTCTGGCTATTTTTAAACAGCCAGGCTTCCCTGTCGCAAACCAACAGACACCCTACTGCCCGCCCCCTGCAGCCTAGCAGCCAATCAGACACTCACTCAGGCTCTCACACTGCCCCCCCAGCAAACACACGCTCGGATTCTTCCTCAGCAAGCAAACAAACACAGACTCGGATACTTACCAGTCCCAGGGAAACTCCTGCTGTGAGCTGCTCTGCTGTCCCCGCTGCTCAGCTGGTTCTCCGCCGCTCAGCTGGTACGCGAAGCTCTGGCTATTTTTAAACAGCCAGGCTTCCCTGTCGCAAACAAATAGACAGCCTACTGCCCGCCCCCTGCAGGCTAGCAGCCAATCAGACACTCACTCAGGCTCTCACACTGCCCCCCCAGCAAACACACGCTCGGATACTTCCTCAGCAAGCAAACAAACACAGACTCCGATACTTACCAGTCCCAGGAAAACTCCTGCTGTGTGCTGCTCTGCTGTCCCCGCTGCTCAGCTGGTTCTCCGCCACTCAGCTGGTTCGCGAAGCTCTGGCTATTTTTAAACAGCCAGGCTTCCCTGTCCCAAACCAACAAACACCCTACTGCCCGCCCCCTGCAGGCTAGCAGCCAATCAGACACTCACTCAGGCTCTCACACTGCCGCCCAGCAAACACACGCTCGGATTCTTCCTCAGCAAGCAAACAAACACAGACTCGGATACTTACCAGTCCCAGGCAAACTCCTGCTATGAGCTGCTCTGCTGTCCCCGCTGCTCAGCTGGTTCTCCGCCGCTCAGCTGGTACGGGAAGCTCTGGCTATTTTTAAACAGCCAGGCTTTCCTGTCGCAAACCAACAGACAGCCTACTGCCCGCCCCCTGCAGACTAGCAGCCAATCAGACACTCACTCAGGCTCTCACACTGCCCTCCCTGCAAACACACGCTCGGATTCTTCCTCAGCAAGCAAACAAACACCGACTCGGATACTTACCAGTCCCAGGGAAACTCCTGCTGTGAGCTGCTCTGCTGTCCCCACCGCTCAGCTGGTTCTCCGCCGCTCAGCTGGTTCATGAAGCTCTGGCTATTTTTAAACAGCCAGGCTTCCCTGTCGCAAACCAACAGACACCCTTCTGCCCGCCCCCTGCAGGCTAGCAGCCAATCAGACACTCACTCAGGCTCTCACACTGCCCCCCCAGCAAACACACGCTCGGATACTTCCTCAGCAAGCAAACAAACACAGACTCGGATACTTACCAGTGCCAGGCAAACTCCTGCTGTGTGCTGCTCTGCTGTCCCCGCTGCTCAGCTGGTTCTCCGCCGCTCAGCTGGTTCACGAAGCTCTGGCTATTTTTAAACAGCCAGGCTTCCCTGTCGCAAACCAACAGACACCCTACTGCCCGCCCCCTGCAGGCTAGCAGCCAATCAGACACTCACTCAGGCTCTCACACTGCTCCCCCAGCAAACACACGCTCGGATACTACCTCAGCAAGCAAACAAACACAGACTCGGACACTTACCAGTCCCAGGCAAACTCCTGCTGTGTGCTGCTCTGCTGTCCCCGCTGCTCAGCTGGTTCTCCGCCGCTCAGCTGGTATGCGAAGCTCTGGCTATTTTTAAACAGCCAGGCTTCCCTGTCGCAAACCAACAGACACCCTACTGCCCGCCCCCTGCAGGCTAGCAGCCAATCAGACACTCACTCAGGCTCTCACACTGCCCCCCCAGCAAACACACGCTCGGATACTTCCTCAGCAAGCAAACAAACACAGACTCGGATACTTACCAGTCCCAGGCAAACTCCTGCTGTGTGCTGCTCTGCTGTCCCCGCTGCTCAGCTGGTTCGCGAAGCTCTGGCTATTTTTAAACAGCCAGGCTTCCCTGTCGCAAACCAACAGACACCCTACTGCCCGCCCCCTGCAGGCTAGCAGCCAATCAGACACTCACTCAGGCTCTCACACTGCCCCCCCAGCAAACACACGCTCGGATACTTCCTCAGCAAGCAAACAAACACAGACTCGGATACTTACCAGTCCCAGGCAAACTCCTGCTGTGTGCTGCTCTGCTGTCCCCGCTGCTCAGCTGGTTCTCCGCCGCTCAGCTGGTTCACGAAGCTCTGGCTATTTTTAAACAGCCAGGCTTCCCTGTCGCAAACCAAAAGACACCCTACTGCCCGCCCCCTGCAGGCTAGCAGCCAATCAGACACTCACTCAGGCTCTCACACTGTTCCCCCGGCAAACACACGCTCGGATACTACCTCAGCAAGCAAACAAACACAGACTCGGATACTTACCAGTCCCAGGCAAACTCCTGCTGTGTGCTGCTCTGCTGTCCCCGGTGCTCAGCTGGTTCTCCGCCGCTCAGCTGGTTCGCGAAGTTCTGGCTATTTTTAAACAGCCAGGCTTCCCTGTCGCAAACCAACAGACACCCTACTGCCCACCCCCTGCAGGCTAGCAGCCAATCAGACACTCACTCAGGCTCTCACACTACCCCCCCAGCAAACACACGCTCGGATACTTCCTCAGCAAGCAAACACACACAGACTCGGATACTTACCAGTGCCAGGCAAACTCCTGCTGTGTGCTGCTCTGCTGTCCCCGCTGCTCAGCTGGTTCTCCGCCGCTCAGCTGGTTCGCGAAGCTCTGGCTATTTTTAAACAGCCAGGCTTCCCTGTCGCAAACCAACAGACACCCTACTGCCCGCCCCCTGCAGGCTAGCAGCCAATCAGACACTCACTCAGGCTCTCACACTGCCCCCCCAGCAAACACACGCTCGGATACTTCCTCAGCAAGCAAACAAACCCAGACTCCGAGAGTTACCAGTCCCAGGCAAACTCCTGCTGTGAGCTGCTCTGCTGTCCCCGCTGCTCAGCTGGTTCTCCGCCGCTCAGCTGTTTCGCGAAGCTCTGGCTATTTTTAAACAGCCAGGCTTCCCTGTCGCAAACCAACAGACACCCTACTGCCCGCCCCCTGCAGGCTAGCAGCCAATCAGACACTCACTCAGGCTCTCACACTGCCCCCTCAGCAAACACACGCTCGGATACTTCCTCAGCAAGCAAACAAACACAGACTCGGATACTTACCAGTGCCAGGCAAACTCCTGCTGTGTGCTGCTCTGCTGTCCCCGCTGCTCAGCTGGTTCTCCGCCGCTCAGCTGGTTCGCGAAGCTCTGGCTATTTTTAAACAGCCAGGCTTCCCTGTCGCAAACCAACAGACACGCTACTGCCCGCCCCCTGCAGGCTAGCAGCCAATCAGACACTCACTCAGGCTCTCACACTGCCCTCCCAGCAAACACACGCTCGGATTCTTCCTCAGCAAGCAAACAAACACCGACTCGGATACTTACCAGTCCCAGGGAAACTCCTGCTGTGAGCTGCTCTGCTGTCCCCACCGCTCAGCTGGTTCTCCGCCGCTCAGCTGGTTCATGAAGCTCTGGCTATTTTTAAACAGCCAGGCTTCCCTGTCGCAAACCAACAGACACCCTTCTGCCCGCCCCCTGCAGGCTAGCAGCCAATCAGACACTCACTCAGGCTCTCACACTGCCCCCCCAGCAAACACACGCTCGGATACTTCCTCAGCAAGCAAACAAACACAGACTCGGATACTTACCAGTGCCAGGCAAACTCCTGCTGTGTGCTGCTCTGCTGTCCCCGCTGCTCAGCTGGTTCTCCGCCGCTCAGCTGGTTCGCGAAGCTCTGGCTATTTTTAAACAGCCAGGCTTCCCTGTCGCAAACCAACAGACACCCTTCTGCCCGCCCCCTGCAGGCTAGCAGCCAATCAGACACTCACTCAGGCTCTCACACTACCCCCCCAGCAAACACACGCTCGGATACTTCCTCAGCAAGCAAACAAACACAGACTCGGATACTTACCAGTCCCAGGGAAAATCCTGCTGTGAGCTGCTCTGCTGTCCCCACCGCTCAGCTGGTTCTCCGCCGCTCAGCTGGTTCATGAAGCTCTGGCTATTTTTAAACAGCCAGGCTTCCCTGTCGCAAACCAACAGACACCCTACTGCCCGCCCCCTGCAGGCTGGCAGCCAATCAGACACTCACTCAGGCTCTCACACTGCCCCCCCAGCAAACACACGCTCGGATACTTCCTCAGCAAGCAAACAAACACAGACTCGGATACTTACCAGTGCCAGGCAAACTCCTGCTGTGTGCTGCTCTGCTGTCCCCGCTGCTCAGCTGGTTCTCCGCCGCTCAGCTGGTTCGCGAAGCTCTGGCTATTTTTAAACAGCCAGGCTTCGCTGTCGCAAACCAACAGACACCCTACTGCCCGCCCCCTGCAGGCTAGCAGCCAATCAGACACTCACTCAGGCTCTCACACTGCCCCCCCCAGCAAACACACGCTCGGATACTTCCTCAGCAAGCAAACAAACCCAGACTCCGATAGTTACCAGTCCCAGGCAAACTCCTGCTGTGAGCTGCTCTGCTGTCCCCGCTGCTCAGCTGGTTCTCCGCCGCTCAGCTGTTTCGCGAAGCTCTGGCTATTTTTAAACAGCCAGGCTTCCCTGTCGCAAACCAACAGACACCCTACTGCCCGCCCCCTGCAGGCTAGCAGCCAATCAGACACTCACTCAGGCTCTCACACTGCCCCCTCAGAAAACACACGCTCGGATACTTCCTCAGCAAGCAAACAAACACAGACTCGGATACTTACCAGTGCCAGGCAAACTCCTGCTGTGTGCTGCTCTGCTGTCTCCGCCGCTCAGCTGGTTCGCGAAGCTCTGGCTATTTTTAAACAGCCAGGCTTCCCTGTCGCAAACCAACAGACACGCTACTGCCCGCCCCCTGCAGGCTAGCAGCCAATCAGACACTCACTCAGGCTCTCACACTGCCCTCCCAGCAAACACACGCTCGGATTCTTCCTCAGCAAGCAAACAAACACAGACTCGGATACTTACCAGTCCCAGGGAAACTCCTGCTGTGAGCTGCTCTGCTGTCCCCACCGCTCAGCTGGTTCTCCGCCGCTCAGCTGGTTCATGAAGCTCTGGCTATTTTTAAACAGCCAGGCTTCCCTGTCGCAAACCAACAGACACCCTTCTGCCCGCCCCCTGCAGGCTAGCAGCCAATCAGACACTCACTCAGGCTCTCACACTGCCCCCCCAGCAAACACACGCTCGGATACTTCCTCAGCAAGCAAACAAACACAGACTCGGATACTTACCAGTGCCAGGCAAACTCCTGCTGTGTGCTGCTCTGCTGTCCCCGCTGCTCAGCTGGTTCTCCGCCGCTCAGCTGGTTCACGAAGCTCTGGCTATTTTTAAACAGCCAGGCTTCCCTGTCGCAAACCAACAGACACCCTACTGCCCGCCCCCTGCAGGCTAGCAGCCAATCAGACACTCACTCAGGCTCTCACACTGCTCCCCCAGCAAACACACGCTCGGATACTACCTCAGCAAGCAAACAAACACAGACTCGGACACTTACCAGTCCCAGGCAAACTCCTGCTGTGTGCTGCTCTGCTGTCCCCGCTGCTCAGCTGGTTCTCCACCGCTCAGCTGGTACGCGAAGCTCTGGCTATTTTTAAACAGCCAGGCTTCCCTGTCGCAAACAAATAGACAGCCTACTGCCCGCCCCCTGCAGGCTAGCAGCCAATCAGACACTCACTCAGGCTCTCACACTGCCCCCCCAGCAAACACACGCTCAGATTCTTCCTCAGCAAGCAAACAAACCCAGACTCGGATACTTACCATTCCCAGGCAAACTCCTGCTGTGAGCTGCTCTGCTGTCCCCGCTGCTCAGCTGGTTCTCCGCCGCTCAGCTGGTTCGCGAAGCTCTGGCTATTTTTAAACAGCCAGGCTTCCCTGTCGCAAACCAACAGACACCCTACTGCCCGCCCCCTGCAGGCTAGCAGCCAATCAGACACTCACTCAGGCTCTCACACTGCCCCCCCAGCAAACACACGCTCGGATACTTCCTCAGCAAGCAAACAAACACAGACTCGGATACTTACCAGTCCCAGGCAAACTCCTGCTGTGTGCTGCTCTGCTGTCCCCGCTGCTCAGCTGGTTCTCCGCCGCTCAGCTGGTTCACGAAGCTCTGGCTATTTTTAAACAGCCAGGCTTCCCTGTCGCAAACCAACAGACACCCTACTGCCCGCCCCCTGCAGGCTAGCAGCCAATCAGACACTCACTCAGGCTCTCACACTGCCCCCCCCCAGCAAACACACGCTCGGATACTTCCTCAGCAAGCAAACAAACACAGACTCGGATACTTACCAGTCCCAGGCAAACTCCTGCTGTGTGCTGCTCTGCTGTCCCCGCTGCTCAGCTGGTTCTCCGCCGCTCAGCTGGTACGCGAAGCTCTGGCTATTTTTAAACAGCCAGGCTTCCCTGTCGCAAACCAACAGACAGCCTACTGCCCGCCCCCTGCAGGCTAGCAGCCAATCAGACACTCACTCAGGCTCTCACACTGCCCCCCCAGCAAACACACGCTCGGATTCTTCCTCAGCAAGCAAACAAACACAGACTCGGATACTTACCAGTCCCAGGCAAACTCCTGCTATGAGCTGCTCTGCTGTCCCCGCTGCTCAGCTGGTTCTCCGCCGCTCAGCTGGTACGCGAAGCTCTGGCTATTTTTAAACAGCCAGGCTTTCCTGTCGCAAACCAACAGACAGCCTACTGCCCGCCCCCTGCAGGCTAGCAGCCAATCAGACACTCACTCAGGCTCTCACACTGCCCTCCCAGCAAACACACGCTCGGATTCTTCCTCAGCAAGCAAACAAACACCGACTCGGATACTTACCAGTCCCAGGGAAACTCCTGCTGTGAGCTGCTCTGCTGTCCCCACCGCTCAGCTGGTTCTCCGCCGCTCAGCTGGTTCATGAAGCTCTGGCTATTTTTAAACAGCCAGGCTTCCCTGTCGCAAACCAACAGACACCCTTCTGCCCGCCCCCTGCAGGCTAGCAGCCAATCAGACACTCACTCAGGCTCTCACACTGCCCCCCCAGCAAACACACGCTCGGATACTTCCTCAGCAAGCAAACAAACACAGACTCGGATACTTACCAGAGCCAGGCAAACTCCTGCTGTGTGCTGCTCTGCTGTCCCCGCTGCTCAGCTGGTTCTCCGCCCCTCAGCTGGTTCGCGAAGCTCTGGCTATTTTTAAACAGCCAGGCTTCCCTGTCGCAAACCAAAAGACACCCTACTGCCCGCCCCCTGCAGGCTAGCAGCCAATCAGACACTCACTCAGGCTCTCACACTACCCCCCCAGCAAACACACGCTCGGATACTACCTCAGCAAGCAAACAAACACAGACTCGGATACTTACCAGTCCCAGGCAAACTCCTGCTGTGTGCTGCTCTGCTGTCCCCGCTGCTCAGCTGGTTCTCCGCCGCTCAGCTGGTTCGCGAAGCTCTGGCTATTTTTAAACAGCCAGGCTTCCCTGTCGCAAACCAACAGACACCCTACTGCCCGCCCCCTGCAGCCTAGCAGCCAATCAGACACTCACTCAGGCTCTCACACTGCCCCCCCAGCAAACACACGCTGGGATTCTTCCTCAGCAAGCAAACAAACACAGACTCGGATACTTACCAGTCCCAGGGAAACTCTTGCTGTGAGCTGCTCTGCTGTCCCCGCTGCTCAGCTGGTTCTCCGCCGCTCAGCTGGTACGCGAAGCTCTGGCTATTTTTAAACAGCCAGGCTTCCCTGTCGCAAACCAACAGACACCCTTCTGCCCGCCCCCTCCAGGCTAGCAGCCAATCAGACACTCACTCAGGCTCTCACACTGCCCCCCCAGCAAACACACGCTCGGATACTTCCTCAGCAAGCAAACAAACACAGACTCGGATACTTACCAGTGCCAGGCAAACTCCTGCTGTGTGCTGCTCTGCTGTCCCCGCTGCTCAGCTGGTTCTCCACCGCTCAGCTGGTACGCGAAGCTCTGGCTATTTTTAAACAGCCAGGCTTCCCTGTCGCAAACCAACAGACACCCTACTGCCCGCCCCCTGCAGGCTAGCAGCCAATCAGACACTCACTCAGGCTCTCACACTGCCCCCCCAGCAAACACACGCTCGGATACTACCTCAGCAAGCAAACAAACACAGACTCGGATACTTACCAGTCCCAGGCAAACTCCTGCTGTGTGCTGCTCTGCTGTCCCCGCTGCTCAGCTGGTTCTCCGCCGCTCAGCTGGTACGCGAAGCTCTGGCTATTTTTAAACAGCCAGGCTTCCCTGTCGCAAACAAATAGACAGCCTACTGCCCGCCCCCTGCAGGCTAGCAGCCAATCAGACACTCACTCAGGCTCTCACACTGCCCCCCCAGCAAACACACGCTCGGATACTTCCTCAGCAAGCAAACAAACACAGACTCGGATACTTACCAGTCCCAGGAAAACTCCTGCTGTGTGCTGCTCTGCTGTCCCCGCTGCTCAGCTGGTTCTCCACCGCTCAGCTGGTTCGCGAAGTTCTGGCTATTTTTAAACAGCCAGGCTTCCCTGTCGCAAACCAACAGACACCCTACTGCCCGCCCCCTGCAGGCTAGCAGCCAATCAGACACTCACTCAGGCTCTCACACTGCCCTCCCAGCAAACACACGCTCGGATTCTTCCTCAGCAAGCAAACAAACACAGACTCGGATACTTACCAGTCCCAGGGAAAATCCTGCTGTGAGCTGCTCTGCTGTCCCCACCGCTCAGCTGGTTCTCCGCCGCTCAGCTGGTTCATGAAGCTCTGGCTATTTTTAAACAGCCAGGCTTCCCTGTCGCAAACCAACAGACACCCTTCTGCCCGCCCCCTCCTGGCTAGCAGCCAATCAGACACTCACTCAGGCTCTCACACTGCCCCCCCAGCAAACACACGCTCGGATACTTCCTCAGCAAGCAAACAAACACAGACTCGGATACTTACCAGTGCCAGGCAAACTCCTGCTGTGTGCTGCTCTGCTGTCCCCGCTGCTCAGCTGGTTCTCCGCCGCTCAGCTGGTACGCGAAGCTCTGGCTATTTTTAAACAGCCAGGCTTCCCTGTCGCAAACAAATAGACAGCCTACTGCCCGCCCCCTGCAGGCTAGCAGCCAATCAGACACTCACTCAGGCTCTCACACTGCCCCCCCAGCAAACACACGCTCGGATACTTCCTCAGCAAGCAAACAAACACAGACTCGGATACTTACCAGTCCCAGGAAAACTCCTGCTGTGTGCTGCTCTGCTGTCCCCGCTGCTCAGCTGGTTCTCCGCCGCTCAGCTGGTTCGCGAAGCTCTGGCTATTTTTAAACAGCCAGGCTTCCCTGTCGCAAACCAACAGACACCCTACTGCCCGCCCCCTGCAGGCTAGCAGCCAATCAGACACTCACTCAGGCTCTCACACTGCCCCCCCAGCAAACACACGCTCGGATACTTCCTCAGCAAGCAAACAAACCCAGACTCCGATAGTTACCAGTCCCAGGCAAACTCCTGCTGTGAGCTGCTCTGCTGTCCCCGCTGCTCAGCTGGTTCTCCGCCGCTCAGCTGTTTCGCGAAGCTCTGGCTATTTTTAAACAGCCAGGCTTCCCTGTCGCAAACCAACAGACACCCTACTGCCCGCCCCCTGCAGGCTAGCAGCCAATCAGACACTCACTCAGGCTCTCACACTGCCCCCTCAGAAAACACACGCTCGGATACTTCCTCAGCAAGCAAACAAACACAGACTCGGATACTTACCAGTGCCAGGCAAACTCCTGCTGTGTGCTGCTCTGCTGTCCCCGCTGCTCAGCTGGTTCTCCGCCGCTCAGCTGGTTCGCGAAGCTCTGGCTATTTTTAAACAGCCAGGCTTCCCTGTCGCAAACCAACAGACACGCTACTGCCCGCCCCCTGCAGGCTAGCAGCCAATCAGACACTCACTCAGGCTCTCACACTGCCCTCCCAGCAAACACACGCTCGGATTCTTCCTCAGCAAGCAAACAAACACCGACTCGGATACTTACCAGTCCCAGGGAAACTCCTGCTGTGAGCTGCTCTGCTGTCCCCACCGCTCAGCTGGTTCTCCGCCGCTCAGCTGGTTCATGAAGCTCTGGCTATTTTTAAACAGCCAGGCTTCCCTGTCGCAAACCAACAGACACCCTTCTGCCCGCCCCCTGCAGGCTAGCAGCCAATCAGACACTCACTCAGGCTCTCACACTGCCCCCCCAGCAAACACACGCTCGGATACTTCCTCAGCAAGCAAACAAACACAGACTCGGATACTTACCAGTGCCAGGCAAACTCCTGCTGTGTGCTGCTCTGCTGTCCCCGCTGCTCAGCTGGTTCTCCGCCGCTCAGCTGGTTCGCGAAGCTCTGGCTATTTTTAAACAGCCAGGCTTCCCTGTCGCAAACCAACAGACACCCTTCTGCCCGCCCCCTGCAGGCTAGCAGCCAATCAGACACTCACAGGCTCTCACACTACCCCCCCAGCAAACACACGCTCGGATACTTCCTCAGCAAGCAAACAAACACAGACTCGGATACTTACCAGTGCCAGGCAAACTCCTGCTGTGTGCTGCTCTGCTGTCCCCGCTGCTCAGCTGGTTCTCCGCCGCTCAGCTGGTTCACGAAGCTCTGGCTATTTTTAAACAGCCAGGCTTCCCTGTCGCAAACCAAAAGACACCCTACTGCCCGCCCCCTGCAGGCTAGCAGCCAATCAGACACTCACTCAGGCTCTCACACTGCTCCCCCAGCAAACACACGCTCGGATACTACCTCAGCAAGAAAACAAACACAGACTCCGATACTTACCAGTCCCAGGGAAAATCCTGCTGTGAGCTGCTCTGCTGTCCCCACCGCTCAGCTGGTTCTCCGCCGCTCAGCTGGTTCATGAAGCTCTGGCTATTTTTAAACAGCCAGGCTTCCCTGTCGCAAACCAACAGACACCCTACTGCCCGCCCCCTGCAGGCTGGCAGCCAATCAGACACTCACTCAGGCTCTCACACTGCCCCCCCAGCAAACACACGCTCGGATACTTCCTCAGCAAGCAAACAAACACAGACTCGGATACTTACCAGTGCCAGGCAAACTCCTGCTGTGTGCTGCTCTGCTGTCCCCGCTGCTCAGCTGGTTCTCCGCCGCTCAGCTGGTTCGCGAAGCTCTGGCTATTTTTAAACAGCCAGGCTTCCCTGTCGCAAACCAACAGACACCCTACTGCCCGCCCCCTGCAGGCTAGCAGCCAATCAGACACTCACTCAGGCTCTCACACTGCCCCCCCAGCAAACACACGCTCGGATACTTCCTCAGCAAGCAAACAAACCCAGACTCCGATAGTTACCAGTCCCAGGCAAACTCCTGCTGTGAGCTGCTCTGCTGTCCCCGCTGCTCAGCTGGTTCTCCGCCGCTCAGCTGTTTCGCGAAGCTCTGGCTATTTTTAAACAGCCAGGCTTCCCTGTCGCAAACCAACAGACACCCTACTGCCCGCCCCCTGCAGGCTAGCAGCCAATCAGACACTCACTCAGGCTCTCACACTGCCCCCTCAGAAAACACACGCTCGGATACTTCCTCAGCAAGCAAACAAACACAGACTCGGATACTTACCAGTGCCAGGCAAACTCCTGCTGTGTGCTGCTCTGCTGTCTCCGCCGCTCAGCTGGTTCGCGAAGCTCTGGCTATTTTTAAACAGCCAGGCTTCCCTGTCGCAAACCAACAGACACCCTACTGCCCGCCCCCTGCAGGCTAGCAGCCAATCAGACACTCACTCAGGCTCTCACACTGCCCTCCCAGCAAACACACGCTCGGATTCTTCCTCAGCAAGCAAACAAACACAGACTCGGATACTTACCAGTCCCAGGGAAACTCCTGCTGTGAGCTGCTCTGCTGTCCCCACCGCTCAGCTGGTTCTCCGCCGCTCAGCTGGTTCATGAAGCTCTGGCTATTTTTAAACAGCCAGGCTTCCCTGTCGCAAACCAACAGACACCCTTCTGCCCGCCCCCTGCAGGCTAGCAGCCAATCAGACACTCACTCAGGCTCTCACACTGCCCCCCCAGCAAACACACGCTCGGATACTTCCTCAGCAAGCAAACAAACACAGACTCGGATACTTACCAGTGCCAGGCAAACTCCTGCTGTGTGCTGCTCTGCTGTCCCCGCTGCTCAGCTGGTTCTCCGCCGCTCAGCTGGTTCACGAAGCTCTGGCTATTTTTAAACAGCCAGGCTTCCCTGTCGCAAACCAACAGACACCCTACTGCCCGCCCCCTGCAGGCTAGCAGCCAATCAGACACTCACTCAGGCTCTCACACTGCTCCCCCAGCAAACACACGCTCGGATACTACCTCAGCAAGCAAACAAACACAGACTCGGACACTTACCAGTCCCAGGCAAACTCCTGCTGTGTGCTGCTCTGCTGTCCCCGCTGCTCAGCTGGTTCTCCACCGCTCAGCTGGTACGCGAAGCTCTGGCTATTTTTAAACAGCCAGGCTTCCCTGTCGCAAACAAATAGACAGCCTACTGCCCGCCCCCTGCAGGCTAGCAGCCAATCAGACACTCACTCAGGCTCTCACACTGCCCCCCCAGCAAACACACGCTCAGATTCTTCCTCAGCAAGCAAACAAACCCAGACTCGGATACTTACCATTCCCAGGCAAACTCCTGCTGTGAGCTGCTCTGCTGTCCCCGCTGCTCAGCTGGTTCTCCGCCGCTCAGCTGGTTCGCGAAGCTCTGGCTATTTTTAAACAGCCAGGCTTCCCTGTCGCAAACCAACAGACACCCTACTGCCCGCCCCCTGCAGGCTAGCAGCCAATCAGACACTCACTCAGGCTCTCACACTGCCCCCCCAGCAAACACACGCTCGGATACTTCCTCAGCAAGCAAACAAACACAGACTCGGATACTTACCAGTCCCAGGCAAACTCCTGCTGTGTGCTGCTCTGCTGTCCCCGCTGCTCAGCTGGTTCTCCGCCGCTCAGCTGGTTCACGAAGCTCTGGCTATTTTTAAACAGCCAGGCTTCCCTGTCGCAAACCAACAGACACCCTACTGCCCGCCCCCTGCAGGCTAGCAGCCAATCAGACACTCACTCAGGCTCTCACACTGCCCCCCCCAGCAAACACACGCTCGGATACTTCCTCAGCAAGCAAACAAACACAGACTCGGATACTTACCAGTCCCAGGCAAACTCCTGCTGTGTGCTGCTCTGCTGTCCCCGCTGCTCAGCTGGTTCTCCGCCGCTCAGCTGGTACGCGAAGCTCTGGCTATTTTTAAACAGCCAGGCTTCCCTGTCGCAAACCAACAGACAGCCTACTGCCCGCCCCCTGCAGGCTAGCAGCCAATCAGACACTCACTCAGGCTCTCACACTGCCCCCCCAGCAAACACACGCTCGGATTCTTCCTCAGCAAGCAAACAAACACAGACTCGGATACTTACCAGTCCCAGGCAAACTCCTGCTATGAGCTGCTCTGCTGTCCCCGCTGCTCAGCTGGTTCTCCGCCGCTCAGCTGGTACGCGAAGCTCTGGCTATTTTTAAACAGCCAGGCTTTCCTGTCGCAAACCAACAGACAGCCTACTGCCCGCCCCCTGCAGGCTAGCAGCCAATCAGACACTCACTCAGGCTCTCACACTGCCCTCCCAGCAAACACACGCTCGGATTCTTCCTCAGCAAGCAAACAAACACCGACTCGGATACTTACCAGTCCCAGGGAAACTCCTGCTGTGAGCTGCTCTGCTGTCCCCACCGCTCAGCTGGTTCTCCGCCGCTCAGCTGGTTCATGAAGCTCTGGCTATTTTTAAACAGCCAGGCTTCCCTGTCGCAAACCAACAGACACCCTTCTGCCCGCCCCCTGCAGGCTAGCAGCCAATCAGACACTCACTCAGGCTCTCACACTGCCCCCCCAGCAAACACACGCTCGGATACTTCCTCAGCAAGCAAACAAACACAGACTCGGATACTTACCAGAGCCAGGCAAACTCCTGCTGTGTGCTGCTCTGCTGTCCCCGCTGCTCAGCTGGTTCTCCGCCCCTCAGCTGGTTCGCGAAGCTCTGGCTATTTTTAAACAGCCAGGCTTCCCTGTCGCAAACCAAAAGACACCCTACTGCCCGCCCCCTGCAGGCTAGCAGCCAATCAGACACTCACTCAGGCTCTCACACTACCCCCCCAGCAAACACACGCTCGCATTCTTCCTCAGCAAGCAAACAAACACAGACTCGGATACTTACCAGTGCCAGGCAAACTCCTGCTGTGTGCTGCTCTGCTGTCCCCGCTGCTCAGCTGGTTCTCCGCCGCTCAGCTGGTACGCGAAGCTCTGGCTATTTTTAAACAGCCAGGCTTCCCTGTCGCAAACCAACAGACACCCTTCTGCCCGCCCCCTCCAGGCTAGCAGCCAATCAGACACTCACTCAGGCTCTCACACTGCCCCCCCAGCAAACACACGCTCGGATACTTCCTCAGCAAGCAAACAAACACAGACTCGGATACTTACCAGTGCCAGGCAAACTCCTGCTGTGTGCTGCTCTGCTGTCCCCGCTGCTCAGCTGGTTCTCCACCGCTCAGCTGGTACGCGAAGCTCTGGCTATTTTTAAACAGCCAGGCTTCCCTGTCGCAAACCAACAGACACCCTACTGCCCGCCCCCTGCAGGCTAGCAGCCAATCAGACACTCACTCAGGCTCTCACACTGCCCCCCCAGCAAACACACGCTCGGATACTACCTCAGCAAGCAAACAAACACAGACTCGGATACTTACCAGTCCCAGGCAAACTCCTGCTGTGTGCTGCTCTGCTGTCCCCGCTGCTCAGCTGGTTCTCCGCCGCTCAGCTGGTACGCGAAGCTCTGGCTATTTTTAAACAGCCAGGCTTCCCTGTCGCAAACAAATAGACAGCCTACTGCCCGCCCCCTGCAGGCTAGCAGCCAATCAGACACTCACTCAGGCTCTCACACTGCCCCCCAGCAAACACACGCTCGGATACTTCCTCAGCAAGCAAACAAACACAGACTCGGATACTTACCAGTCCCAGGAAAACTCCTGCTGTGTGCTGCTCTGCTGTCCCCGCTGCTCAGCTGGTTCTCCACCGCTCAGCTGGTTCGCGAAGTTCTGGCTATTTTTAAACAGCCAGGCTTCCCTGTCGCAAACCAACAGACACCCTACTGCCCGCCCCCTGCAGGCTAGCAGCCAATCAGACACTCACTCAGGCTCTCACACTGCCCTCCCTGCAAACACACGCTCGGATTCTTCCTCAGCAAGCAAACAAACACAGACTCGGATACTTACCAGTCCCAGGGAAAATCCTGCTGTGAGCTGCTCTGCTGTCCCCACCGCTCAGCTGGTTCTCCGCCGCTCAGCTGGTTCATGAAGCTCTGGCTATTTTTAAACAGCCAGGCTTCCCTGTCGCAAACCAACAGACACCCTTCTGCCCGCCCCCTCCTGGCTAGCAGCCAATCAGACACTCACTCAGGCTCTCACACTGCCCCCCCAGCAAACACACGCTCGGATACTTCCTCAGCAAGCAAACAAACACAGACTCGGATACTTACCAGTGCCAGGCAAACTCCTGCTGTGTGCTGCTCTGCTGTCCCCGCTGCTCAGCTGGTTCTCCGCCGCTCAGCTGGTACGCGAAGCTCTGGCTATTTTTAAACAGCCAGGCTTCCCTGTCGCAAACAAATAGACAGCCTACTGCCCGCCCCCTGCAGGCTAGCAGCCAATCAGACACTCACTCAGGCTCTCACACTGCCCCCCCAGCAAACACACGCTCGGATACTTCCTCAGCAAGCAAACAAACACAGACTCGGATACTTACCAGTCCCAGGAAAACTCCTGCTGTGTGCTGCTCTGCTGTCCCCGCTGCTCAGCTGGTTCTCCGCCGCTCAGCTGGTTCGCGAAGCTCTGGCTATTTTTAAACAGCCAGGCTTCCCTGTCGCAAACCAACAGACACCCTACTGCCCGCCCCCTGCAGGCTAGCAGCCAATCAGACACTCACTCAGGCTCTCACACTGCCCCCCCAGCAAACACACGCTCAGATTCTTCCTCAGCAAGCAAACAAACCCAGACTCGGATACTTACCATTCCCAGGCAAACTCCTGCTGTGAGCTGCTCTGCTGTCCCCGCTGCTCAGCTGGTTCTCCGCCGCTCAGCTGGTTCGCGAAGCTCTGGCTATTTTTAAACAGCCAGGCTTCCCTGTCGCAAACCAACAGACACCCTACTGCCCGCCCCCTGCAGGCTAGCAGCCAATCAGACACTCACTCAGGCTCTCACACTGCCCCCCCAGCAAACACACGCTGGGATACTTCCTCAGCAAGCAAACAAACACAGACTCGGATACTTACCAGTCCCAGGCAAACTCCTGCTGTGTGCTGCTCTGCTGTCCCCGCTGCTCAGCTGGTTCTCCGCCGCTCAGCTGGTTCACGAAGCTCTGGCTATTTTTAAACAGCCAGGCTTCCCTGTCGCAAACCAACAGACACCCTACTGCCCGCCCCCTGCAGGCTAGCAGCCAATCAGACACTCACTCAGGCTCTCACACTGCCCCCCCCAGCAAACACACGCTCGGATACTTCCTCAGCAAGCAAACAAACACAGACTCGGATACTTACCAGTCCCAGGCAAACTCCTGCTGTGTGCTGCTCTGCTGTCCCCGCTGCTCAGCTGGTTCTCCGCCGCTCAGCTGGTACGCGAAGCTCTGGCTATTTTTAAACAGCCAGGCTTCCCTGTCGCAAACCAACAGACAGCCTACTGCCCGCCCCCTGCAGGCTAGCAGCCAATCAGACACTCACTCAGGCTCTCACACTGCCCCCCCAGCAAACACACGCTCGGATTCTTCCTCAGCAAGCAAACAAACACAGACTCGGATACTTACCAGTCCCAGGCAAACTCCTGCTATGAGCTGCTCTGCTGTCCCCGCTGCTCAGCTGGTTCTCCGCCGCTCAGCTGGTACGCGAAGCTCTGGCTATTTTTAAACAGCCAGGCTTTCCTGTCGCAAACCAACAGACAGCCTACTGCCCGCCCCCTGCAGGCTAGCAGCCAATCAGACACTCACTCAGGCTCTCACACTGCCCTCCCAGCAAACACACGCTCGGATTCTTCCTCAGCAAGCAAACAAACACCGACTCGGATACTTACCAGTCCCAGGGAAACTCCTGCTGTGAGCTGCTCTGCTGTCCCCACCGCTCAGCTGGTTCTCCGCCGCTCAGCTGGTTCATGAAGCTCTGGCTATTTTTAAACAGCCAGGCTTCCCTGTCGCAAACCAACAGACACCCTTCTGCCCGCCCCCTGCAGGCTAGCAGCCAATCAGACACTCACTCAGGCTCTCACACTGCCCCCCCAGCAAACACACGCTCGGATACTTCCTCAGCAAGCAAACAAACACAGACTCGGATACTTACCAGAGCCAGGCAAACTCCTGCTGTGTGCTGCTCTGCTGTCCCCGCTGCTCAGCTGGTTCTCCGCCCCTCAGCTGGTTCGCGAAGCTCTGGCTATTTTTAAACAGCCAGGCTTCCCTGTCGCAAACCAAAAGACACCCTACTGCCCGCCCCCTGCAGGCTAGCAGCCAATCAGACACTCACTCAGGCTCTCACACTACCCCCCCAGCAAACACACGCTCGCATTCTTCCTCAGCAAGCAAACAAACACAGACTCGGATACTTACCAGTGCCAGGCAAACTCCTGCTGTGTGCTGCTCTGCTGTCCCCGCTGCTCAGCTGGTTCTCCGCCGCTCAGCTGGTACGCGAAGCTCTGGCTATTTTTAAACAGCCAGGCTTCCCTGTCGCAAACCAACAGACACCCTTCTGCCCGCCCCCTCCAGGCTAGCAGCCAATCAGACACTCACTCAGGCTCTCACACTGCCCCCCCAGCAAACACACGCTCGGATACTTCCTCAGCAAGCAAACAAACACAGACTCGGATACTTACCAGTGCCAGGCAAACTCCTGCTGTGTGCTGCTCTGCTGTCCCCGCTGCTCAGCTGGTTCTCCACCGCTCAGCTGGTACGCGAAGCTCTGGCTATTTTTAAACAGCCAGGCTTCCCTGTCGCAAACCAACAGACACCCTACTGCCCGCCCCCTGCAGGCTAGCAGCCAATCAGACACTCACTCAGGCTCTCACACTGCCCCCCCAGCAAACACACGCTCGGATACTACCTCAGCAAGCAAACAAACACAGACTCGGATACTTACCAGTCCCAGGCAAACTCCTGCTGTGTGCTGCTCTGCTGTCCCCGCTGCTCAGCTGGTTCTCCGCCGCTCAGCTGGTACGCGAAGCTCTGGCTATTTTTAAACAGCCAGGCTTCCCTGTCGCAAACAAATAGACACCCTACTGCCCGCCCCCTGCAGGCTAGCAGCCAATCAGACACTCACTCAGGCTCTCACACTGCCCCCCCAGCAAACACACGCTCGGATACTTCCTCAGCAAGCAAACAAACACAGACTCGGATACTTACCAGTCCCAGGAAAACTCCTGCTGTGTGCTGCTCTGCTGTCCCCGCTGCTCAGCTGGTTCTCCACCGCTCAGCTGGTTCGCGAAGTTCTGGCTATTTTTAAACAGCCAGGCTTCCCTGTCGCAAACCAACAGACACCCTACTGCCCGCCCCCTGCAGGCTAGCAGCCAATCAGACACTCACTCAGGCTCTCACACTGCCCTCCCTGCAAACACACGCTCGGATTCTTCCTCAGCAAGCAAACAAACACAGACTCGGATACTTACCAGTCCCAGGGAAAATCCTGCTGTGAGCTGCTCTGCTGTCCCCACCGCTCAGCTGGTTCTCCGCCGCTCCGCTGGTTCATGAAGCTCTGGCTATTTTTAAACAGCCAGGCTTCCCTGTCGCAAACCAACAGACACCCTTCTGCCCGCCCCCTCCAGGCTAGCAGCCAATCAGACACTCACTCAGGCTCTCACACTGCCCCCCCAGCAAACACACGCTCGGATACTTCCTCAGCAAGCAAACAAACACAGACTCGGATACTTACCAGTGCCAGGCAAACTCCTGCTGTGTGCTGCTCTGCTGTCCCCGCTGCTCAGCTGGTTCTCCGCCGCTCAGCTGGTACGCGAAGCTCTGGCTATTTTTAAACAGCCAGGCTTCCCTGTCGCAAACAAATAGACAGCCTACTGCCCGCCCCCTGCAGGCTAGCAGCCAATCAGACACTCACTCAGGCTCTCACACTGCCCCCCCAGCAAACACACGCTCGGATACTTCCTCAGCAAGCAAACAAACACAGACTCGGATACTTACCAGTCCCAGGAAAACTCCTGCTGTGTGCTGCTCTGCTGTCCCCGCTGCTCAGCTGGTTCTCCGCCGCTCAGCTGGTTCGCGAAGCTCTGGCTATTTTTAAACAGCCAGGCTTCCCTGTCGCAAACCAACAGACACCCTACTGCCCGCCCCCTGCAGGCTAGCAGCCAATCAGACACTCACTCAGGCTCTCACACTGCCCCCCCAGCAAACACACGCTCGGATACTTCCTCAGCAAGCAAACAAACCCAGACTCCGATAGTTACCAGTCCCAGGCAAACTCCTGCTGTGAGCTGCTCTGCTGTCCCCGCTGCTCAGCTGGTTCTCCGCCGCTCAGCTGTTTCGCGAAGCTCTGGCTATTTTTAAACAGCCAGGCTTCCCTGTCGCAAACCAACAGACACCCTACTGCCCGCCCCCTGCAGGCTAGCAGCCAATCAGACACTCACTCAGGCTCTCACACTGCCCCCTCAGAAAACACACGCTCGGATACTTCCTCAGCAAGCAAACAAACACAGACTCGGATACTTACCAGTGCCAGGCAAACTCCTGCTGTGTGCTGCTCTGCTGTCCCCGCTGCTCAGCTGGTTCTCCGCCGCTCAGCTGGTTCGCGAAGCTCTGGCTATTTTTAAACAGCCAGGCTTCCCTGTCGCAAACCAACAGACACGCTACTGCCCGCCCCCTGCAGGCTAGCAGCCAATCAGACACTCACTCAGGCTCTCACACTGCCCTCCCAGCAAACACACGCTCGGATTCTTCCTCAGCAAGCAAACAAACACAGACTCGGATACTTACCAGTCCCAGGGAAACTCCTGCTGTGAGCTGCTCTGCTGTCCCCACCGCTCAGCTGGTTCTCCGCCGCTCAGCTGGTTCATGAAGCTCTGGCTATTTTTAAACAGCCAGGCTTCCCTGTCGCAAACCAACAGACACCCTTCTGCCCGCCCCCTGCAGGCTAGCAGCCAATCAGACACTCACTCAGGCTCTCACACTGCCCCCCCAGCAAACACACGCTCGGATACTTCCTCAGCAAGCAAACAAACACAGACTCGGATACTTACCAGTGCCAGGCAAACTCCTGCTGTGTGCTGCTCTGCTGTCCCCGCTGCTCAGCTGGTTCTCCGCCGCTCAGCTGGTTCACGAAGCTCTGGCTATTTTTAAACAGCCAGGCTTCCCTGTCGCAAACCAACAGACACCCTACTGCCCGCCCCCTGCAGGCTAGCAGCCAATCAGACACTCACTCAGGCTCTCACACTGCTCCCCCAGCAAACACACGCTCGGATACTACCTCAGCAAGCAAACAAACACAGACTCGGACACTTACCAGTCCCAGGCAAACTCCTGCTGTGTGCTGCTCTGCTGTCCCCGCTGCTCAGCTGGTTCTCCACCGCTCAGCTGGTACGCGAAGCTCTGGCTATTTTTAAACAGCCAGGCTTCCCTGTCGCAAACAAATAGACACCCTACTGCCCGCCCCCTGCAGGCTAGCAGCCAATCAGACACTCACTCAGGCTCTCACACTGCCCCCCCAGCAAACACACGCTCGGATACTTCCTCAGCAAGCAAACAAACACAGACTCGGATACTTACCAGTCCCAGGCAAACTCCTGCTGTGTGCTGCTCTGCTGTCCCCGCTGCTCAGCTGGTTCTCCGCCGCTCAGCTGGTTCACGAAGCTCTGGCTATTTTTAAACAGCCAGGCTTCCCTGTCGCAAACCAACAGACACCCTACTGCCCGCCCCCTGCAGGCTAGCAGCCAATCAGACACTCACTCAGGCTCTCACACTGCCCCCCCCAGCAAACACACGCTCGGATACTTCCTCAGCAAGCAAACAAACACAGACTCGGATACTTACCAGTCCCAGGCAAACTCCTGCTGTGTGCTGCTCTGCTGTCCCCGCTGCTCAGCTGGTTCTCCGCCGCTCAGCTGGTACGCGAAGCTCTGGCTATTTTTAAACAGCCAGGCTTCCCTGTCGCAAACCAACAGACAGCCTACTGCCCGCCCCCTGCAGGCTAGCAGCCAATCAGACACTCACTCAGGCTCTCACACTGCCCCCCCAGCAAACACACGCTCGGATTCTTCCTCAGCAAGCAAACAAACACAGACTCGGATACTTACCAGTCCCAGGCAAACTCCTGCTATGAGCTGCTCTGCTGTCCCCGCTGCTCAGCTGGTTCTCCGCCGCTCAGCTGGTACGCGAAGCTCTGGCTATTTTTAAACAGCCAGGCTTTCCTGTCGCAAACCAACAGACAGCCTACTGCCCGCCCCCTGCAGGCTAGCAGCCAATCAGACACTCACTCAGGCTCTCACACTGCCCTCCCAGCAAACACACGCTCGGATTCTTCCTCAGCAAGCAAACAAACACCGACTCGGATACTTACCAGTCCCAGGGAAACTCCTGCTGTGAGCTGCTCTGCTGTCCCCACCGCTCAGCTGGTTCTCCGCCGCTCAGCTGGTTCATGAAGCTCTGGCTATTTTTAAACAGCCAGGCTTCCCTGTCGCAAACCAAAAGACACCCTACTGCCCGCCCCCTGCAGGCTAGCAGCCAATCAGACACTCACTCAGGCTCTCACACTACCCCCCCAGCAAACACACGCTCGGATACTACCTCAGCAAGCAAACAAACACAGACTCGGATACTTACCAGTCCCAGGCAAACTCCTGCTGTGTGCTGCTCTGCTGTCCCCGCTGCTCAGCTGGTTCTCCGCCGCTCAGCTGGTTCGCGAAGCTCTGGCTATTTTTAAACAGCCAGGCTTCCCTGTCGCAAACCAACAGACACCCTACTGCCCGCCCCCTGCAGCCTAGCAGCCAATCAGACACTCACTCAGGCTCTCACACTGCCCCCCCAGCAAACACACGCTGGGATTCTTCCTCAGCAAGCAAACAAACACAGACTCGGATACTTACCAGTCCCAGGGAAACTCTTGCTGTGAGCTGCTCTGCTGTCCCCGCTGCTCAGCTGGTTCTCCGCCGCTCAGCTGGTACGCGAAGCTCTGGCTATTTTTAAACAGCCAGGCTTCCCTGTCGCAAACCAACAGACACCCTTCTGCCCGCCCCCTCCAGGCTAGCAGCCAATCAGACACTCACTCAGGCTCTCACACTGCCCCCCCAGCAAACACACGCTCGGATACTTCCTCAGCAAGCAAACAAACACAGACTCGGATACTTACCAGTGCCAGGCAAACTCCTGCTGTGTGCTGCTCTGCTGTCCCCGCTGCTCAGCTGGTTCTCCACCGCTCAGCTGGTAAGCGAAGCTCTGGCTATTTTTAAACAGCCAGGCTTCCCTGTCGCAAACCAACAGACACCCTACTGCCCGCCCCCTGCAGGCTAGCAGCCAATCAGACACTCACTCAGGCTCTCACACTGCCCCCCCAGCAAACACACGCTCGGATACTACCTCAGCAAGCAAACAAACACAGACTCGGATACTTACCAGTCCCAGGCAAACTCCTCCTGTGTGCTGCTCTGCTGTCCCCGCTGCTCAGCTGGTTCTCCGCCGCTCAGCTGGTACGCGAAGCTCTGGCTATTTTTAAACAGCCAGGCTTCCCTGTCGCAAACAAATAGACAGCCTACTGCCCGCCCCCTGCAGGCTAGCAGCCAATCAGACACTCACTCAGGCTCTCACACTGCCCCCCCAGCAAACACACGCTCGGATACTTCCTCAGCAAGCAAACAAACACAGACTCGGATACTTACCAGTCCCAGGAAAACTCCTGCTGTGTGCTGCTCTGCTGTCCCCGCTGCTCAGCTGGTTCTCCACCGCTCAGCTGGTTCGCGAAGTTCTGGCTATTTTTAAACAGCCAGGCTTCCCTGTCGCAAACCAACAGACACCCTACTGCCCGCCCCCTGCAGGCTAGCAGCCAATCAGACACTCACTCAGGCTCTCACACTGCCCTCCCAGCAAACACACGCTCGGATTCTTCCTCAGCAAGCAAACAAACACAGACTCGGATACTTACCAGTCCCAGGCAAACTCCTGCTATGAGCTGCTCTGCTGTCCCCGCTGCTCAGCTGGTTCTCCGCCGCTCAGCTGGTTCATGAAGCTCTGGCTATTTTTAAACAGCCAGGCTTCCCTGTCGCAAACCAACAGACACTCTTCTGCCCGCCCCCTCCAGGCTAGCAGCCAATCAGACACTCACTCAGGCTCTCACACTGCCCCCCCAGCAAACACACGCTCGGATACTTCCTCAGCAAGCAAACAAACACAGACTCGGATACTTACCAGTGCCAGGCAAACTCCTGCTGTGTGCTGCTCTGCTGTCCCCGCTGCTCAGCTGGTTCTCCGCCGCTCAGCTGGTACGCGAAGCTCTGGCTATTTTTAAACAGCCAGGCTTCCCTGTCGCAAACAAATAGACAGCCTACTGCCCGCCCCCTGCAGGCTAGCAGCCAATCAGACACTCACTCAGGCTCTCACACTGCCCCCCCAGCAAACACACGCTCGGATACTTCCTCAGCAAGCAAACAAACACAGACTCGGATACTTACCAGTCCCAGGAAAATTCCTGCTGTGTGCTGCTCTGCTGTCCCCGCTGCTCAGCTGGTTCTCTGCCGCTCAGCTGGTTCGCGAAGCTCTGGCTATTTTTAAACAGCCAGGCTTCCCTGTCGCAAACCAACAGACACCCTACTGCCCGCCCCCTGCAGGCTAGCAGCCAATCAGACACTCACTCAGGCTCTCACACTGCCCCCCCAGCAAACACACGCTCGGATACTTCCTCAGCAAGCAAACAAACCCAGACTCGGATACTTACCAGTCCCAGGCAAACTCCTGCTATGAGCTGCTCTGCTGTCCCCGCTGCTCAGCTGGTTCTCCGCCGCTCAGCTGGTTCATGAAGCTCTGGCTATTTTTAAACAGCCAGGCTTCCCTGTCGCAAACCAACAGACACCCTTCTGCCCGCCCCCTCCAGGCTAGCAGCCAATCAGACACTCACTCAGGCTCTCACACTGCCCCCCCAGCAAACACACGCTCGGATACTTCCTCAGCAAGCAAACAAACACAGACTCGGATACTTACCAGTCCCAGGAAAACTCCTGCTGTGTGCTGCTCTGCTGTCCCCGCTGCTCAGCTGGTTCTCCGCCGCTCAGCTTGTTCGCGAAGCTCTGGCTATTTTTAAACAGCCAGCCTTCCCTGTCGCAAACCAACAGACACGCTACTGCCCGTCCCCTGCAGGCTAGCAGCCAATCAGACACTCACTCAGGCTCTCACACTGCCCCCCCAGCAAACACACGCTCGGATACTTCCTCAGCAAGCAAACAAACACAGACTCGGATACTTACCAGTGCCAGGCAAACTCCTGCTGTGTGCTGCTCTGCTGTCCCCGCTGCTCAGCTGGTTCTCCGCCGCACAGCTGGTACGCGAAGCTCTGGCTATTTTTAAACAGCCAGGCTTCCCTGTCGCAAACCAACAGACACCCTACTGCCCGCCCCCTGCAGGCTAGCAGCCAATCAGACACTCACTCAGGCTCTCACACTACCCCCCCAGCAAACACACGCTCGGATACTACCTCAGCAAGCAAACAAACACCGACTCGGATACTTACCAGTCCCAGGGAAACTCCTGCTGTGAGCTGCTCTGCTGGTTCTCCGCCGCTCAGCTGGTTCATGAAGCTCTGGCTATTTTTAAACAGCCAGGCTTCCCTGTCGCAAACCAACAGACACCCTTCTGCCCGCCCCCTCCTGGCTAGCAGCCGATCAGACACTCACTCAGGCTCTCACACTGCCCCCCCAGCAAACACACGCTCGGATACTTCCTCAGCAAGCAAACAAACACAGACTCGGATACTTACCAGTGCCAGGCAAACTCCTGCTGTGTGCTGCTCTGCTGTCCCCGCTGCTCAGCTGGTTCTCCGCCGCTCAGCTGGTTCACGAAGCTCTGGCTATTTTTAAACAGCCAGGCTTCCCTGTCGCAAACCAAAAGACACCCTACTGCCCGCCCCCTGCAGGCTAGCAGCCAATCAGACACTCACTCAGGCTCTCACACTGCTCCCCCAGCAAACAAACGCTCGGATACTACCTCAGCAAGCAAACAAACACAGACTCGGATACTTACCAGTCCCAGGCAAACTCCTGCTGTGTGCTGCTCTGCTGTCCCCGCTGCTCAGCTGGTTCTCCGCCGCTCAGCTGGTACGCGAAGCTCTGGCTATTTTTAAACAGCCAGGCTTCCCTGTCGCAAACAAATAGACAGCCTACTGCCCGCCCCCTGCAGGCTAGCAGCCAATCAGACACTCACTCAGGCTCTCACACTGCCCCCCCAGCAAACACACGCTCGGATACTTCCTCAGCAAGCAAACAAACACAGACTCGGATACTTACCAGTCCCAGGAAAACTCCTGCTGTGTGCTGCTCTGCTGTCCCCGCTGCTCAGCTGGTTCTCCGCCGCTCAGCTGGTTCGCGAAGTTCTGGCTATTTTTAAACAGCCAGGCTTCCCTGTCGCAAACCAACAGACACCCTACTGCCCGCCCCCTGCAGGCTAGCAGCCAATCAGACACTCACTCAGGCTCTCACACTGCCCCCCCAGCAAACACACGCTCGGATACTTCCAAAGCAAGCAAACGAACCCAGACTCGGATACTTACCAGACCCAGGCAAACTCCTGCTGTGAGCTGCTCTGCTGTCCCCGCTGCTCAGCTGGTTCTCCGCCGCTCAGCTGGTTCGCGAAGCTCTGGCTATTTTTAAACAGCCAGGCTTCCCTGTCGCAAACCAACAGACACCCTACTGCCCATCCCCTGCAGGCTAGCAGCCAATCAGACACTCACTCAGGCTCTCACACTGCCCCCCCAGCAAACACACGCTCGGATACTTCCTCAGCAAGCAAACAAACACAGGCTCGGATACTTACCAGCCCCAGGCAAACTCCTGCTGTGTGCTGCTCTGCTGTCCCCGCTGCTCAGCTGGTTCTCCGCCGCTCAGCTGGTACGCGAAGCTCTGGCTATTTTTAAACAGCCAGGCTTCCCTGTCGCAAACCAACAGACACCCTACTGCCCGCCCCCTGCAGGCTAGCAGCCAATCAGACACTCACTCAGGCTCTCACACTACCCCCCCAGCAAACACACGCTCGCATTCTTCCTCAGCAAGCAAACAAACACAGACTCGGATACTTACCAGTGCCAGGCAAACTCCTGCTGTGTGCTGCTCTGCTGTCCCCGCTGCTCAGCTGGTTCTCCGCCGCTCAGCTGGTTCGCGAAGCTCTGGCTATTTTTAAACAGCCAGGCTTCCCTGTCGCAAACCAACAGACACCCTACTGCCCGCCCCCTGCAGGCTAGCAGCCAATCAGACACTCACTCAGGCTCTCACACTACCCCCCCAGCAAACACACGCTCGGATTCTTCCTCAGCAAGCAAACAAACACAGACTCGGATACTTACCAATCCCAGGGAAACTCTTGCTGTGAGCTGCTCTGCTGTCCCCGCTGCTCAGCTGGTTCTCCGCCGCTCAGCTGGTACGCGAAGCTCTGGCTATTTTTAAACAGCCAGGCTTCCCTGTCGCAAACAAATAGACAGCCTACTGCCCGCCCCCTGCAGGCTAGCAGCCAATCAGACACTCACTCAGGCTCTCACACTGCCCCCCCAGCAAACACACGCTCGGATACTTCCTCAGCAAGCAAACAAACACAGACTCGGATACTTACCAGTCCCAGGGAAACTCCTGCTGTGAGCTGCTCTGCTGTCCCCACCGCTCAGCTGGTTCTCCGCCGCTCAGCTGGTTCATGAAGCTCTGGCTATTTTTAAACAGCCAGGCTTCCCTGTCGCAAACCAACAGACACCCTTCTGCCCGCCCCCTCCAGGCTAGCAGCCAATCAGACACTCACTCAGGCTCTCACACTGCCCCCCCAGCAAACACACGCTCGGATACTTCCTCAGCAAGCAAACAAACACAGACTCGGATACTAACCAGTCCCAGGAAAACTCCTGCTGTGTGCTGCTCTGCTGTCCCCGCTGCTCAGCTGGTTCTCCGCCGCTCAGCTTGTTCGCGAAGCTCTGGTTATTTTTAAACAGCCAGCCTTCCCTGTCGCAAACCAAAAGACACGCTACTGCCCGTCCCCTGCAGGCTAGCAGCCAATCAGACACTCACTCAGGCTCTCACACTGCCCCCCCAGCAAACACACGCTCAGATTCTTCCTCAGCAAGCAAACAAACCCAGACTCGGATACTTACCAGTCCCAGGCAAACTCCTGCTGTGAGCTGCTCTGCTGTCCCCGCTGCTCAGCTGGTTCTCCGCCGCTCAGCTAGTTCGCGAAGCTCTGGCTATTTTTAAACAGCCAGGCTTCCCTGTCGCAAACCAACAGACACCCTACTGCCCGCCCCCTGCAGGCTAGCAGCCAATCAGACACTCACTCAGGCTCTCACACTGCCCCCCCAGCAAACACACGCTCGGATACTTCCTCAGCAAGCAAACAAACACAGACTCGGATACTTACCAGTCCCAGGGAGACTCCTGCTGTGAGCTGCTCTGCTGTCCCCACCGCTCAGCTGGTTCTCCACCGCTCAGCTGGTTCATGAAGCTCTGGCTATTTTTAAACAGCCAGGCTTCCCTGTTGCAAACCAACAGACACCCTACTGCCCGCCCCCTGCAGGCTAGCAGCCAATCAGACACTCACTCAGGCTCTCACACTGCCCCCCCAGCAAACACACGCTCGGATACTTCCTCAGCAAGCAAACAAACACAGACTCGGATACTTACCAGTGCCAGGCAAACTCCTGCTGTGTGCTGCTCTGCTGTCCCCGCTGCTCAGCTGGTTCTCCGCCGCTCAGCTGGTACGCGAAGCTCTGGCTATTTTTAAACAGCCAGGCTTCCCTGTCGCAAACCAACAGACACCCTACTGCCCGCCCCCTGCAGGCTAGCAGCCAATCAGACACTCACTCAGGCTCTCACACTACCCCCCCAGCAAACACACGCTCGGATACTACCTCAGCAAGCAAACAAACACAGACTCGGATACTTACCAGTCCCAGGCAAACTCCTGCTGTGTGCTGCTCTGCTGTCCCCGCTGCTCAGCTGGTTCTCCGCCGCTCAGCTGGTACGCGAAGCTCTGGCTATTTTTAAACAGCCAGGCTTCCCTGTCGCAAACAAATAGACAGCCTACTGCCCGCCCCCTGCAGGCTAGCAGCCAATCAGACACTCACTCAGGCTCTCACACTGCCCTCCCAGCAAACACACGCTCGGATTCTTCCTCAGCAAGCAAACAAACACAGACTCGGATACTTACCAGTCCCAGGGAAAATCCTGCTGTGAGCTGCTCTGCTGTCCCCACCGCTCAGCTGGTTCTCCGCCGCTCAGCTGGTTCATGAAGCTCTGGCTATTTTTAAACAGCCAGGCTTCCCTGTCGCAAACCAACAGACACCCTTCTGCCCGCCCCCTCCTGGCTAGCAGCCAATCAGACACTCACTCAGGCTCTCACACTGCCCCCCCAGCAAACACACGCTCGGATACTTCCTCAGCAAGCAAACAAACACAGACTCGGATACTTACCAGTGCCAGGCAAACTCCTGCTGTGTGCTGCTCTGCTGTCCCCGCTGCTCAGCTGGTTCTCCGCCGCTCAGCTGGTTCATGAAGCTCTGGCTATTTTTAAACAGCCAGGCTTCCCTGTCGCAAACCAACAGACACCCTTCTGCCCGCCCCCTCTAGGCTAGCAGCCAATCAGACACTCACTCAGGCTCTCACACTGCCCCCCCAGCAAACACACGCTCGGATACTTCCTCAGCAAGCAAACAAACACAGACTCGGATACTTACCAGTCCCAGGCAAACTCCTGCTGTGTGCTGCTCTGCTGTCCCCGCTGCTCAGCTGGTTCTCCGCCGCTCAGCTGGTACGCGAAGCTCTGGCTATTTTTAAACAGCCAGGCTTCCCTGTCGCAAACAAATAGACAGCCTACTGCCCGCCCCCTGCAGGCTAGCAGCCAATCAGACACTCCCTCAGGCTCTCACACTGCCCCCCCAGCAAACACACGCTCGGATACTTCCTCAGCAAGCAAACAAACACAGACTCCGATACTTACCAGTCCCAGGAAAACTCCTGCTGTGTGCTGCTCTGCTGTCCCCGCTGCTCAGCTGGTTCTCCGCCACTCAGCTGGTTCGCGAAGCTCTGGTTATTTTTAAACAGCCAGGCTTCCCTGTCCCAAACCAACAAACACCCTACTGCCCGCCCCCTGCAGGCTAGCAGCCAATCAGACACTCACTCAGGCTCTCACACTGCCGCCCAGCAAACACACGCTCGGATTCTTCCTCAGCAAGCAAACAAACACAGACTCGGATACTTACCAGTCCCAGGCAAACTCCTGCTATGAGCTGCTCTGCTGTCCCCGCTGCTCAGCTGGTTCTCCGCCGCTCAGCTGGTACGGGAAGCTCTGGCTATTTTTAAACAGCCAGGCTTTCCTGTCGCAAACCAACAGACAGCCTACTGCCCGCCCCCTGCAGACTAGCAGCCAATCAGACACTCACTCAGGCTCTCACACTGCCCTCCCAGCAAACACACGCTCGGATTCTTCCTCAGCAAGCAAACAAACACCGACTCGGATACTTACCAGTCCCAGGGAAACTCCTGCTGTGAGCTGCTCTGCTGTCCCCACCGCTCAGCTGGTTCTCCGCCGCTCAGCTGGTTCATGAAGCTCTGGCTATTTTTAAACAGCCAGGCTTCCCTGTCGCAAACCAACAGACACCCTTCTGCCCGCCCCCTGCAGGCTAGCAGCCAATCAGACACTCACTCAGGCTCTCACACTGCCCCCCCAGCAAACACACGCTCGGATACTTCCTCAGCAAGCAAACAAACACAGACTCGGATACTTACCAGTGCCAGGCAAACTCCTGCTGTGTGCTGCTCTGCTGTCCCCGCTGCTCAGCTGGTTCTCCGCCGCTCAGCTGGTTCACGAAGCTCTGGCTATTTTTAAACAGCCAGGCTTCCCTGTCGCAAACCAACAGACACCCTACTGCCCGCCCCCTGCAGGCTAGCAGCCAATCAGACACTCACTCAGGCTCTCACACTGCCCCCCCAGCAAACACACGCTCGGATACTTCCTCAGCAAGCAAACAAACACAGACTCGGATACTTACCAGTGCCAGGCAAACTCCTGCTGTGTGCTGCTCTGCTGTCCCCGCTGCTCAGCTGGTTCTCCGCCGCTCAGCTGGTTCACGAAGCTCTGGCTATTTTTAAACAGCCAGGCTTCCCTGTCGCAAACCAACAGACACCCTACTGCCCGCCCCCTGCAGGCTAGCAGCCAATCAGACACTCACTCAGGCTCTCACACTGCTCCCCCAGCAAACACACGCTCGGATACTAACTCAGCAAGCAAACAAACACAGACTCGGACACTTACCAGTCCCAGGCAAACTCCTGCTGTGTGCTGCTCTGCTGTCCCCGCTGCTCAGCTGGTTCTCCGCCGCTCAGCTGGTTCGCGAAGCTCTGGCTATTTTTAAACAGCCAGGCTTCCCTGTCGCAAACCAACAGACACCCTACTGCCCGCCCCCTGCAGGCTAGCAGCCAATCAGACACTCACTCAGGCTCTCACACTGCCCCCCCAGCAAACACACGCTCGGATACTTCCTCAGCAAGCAAACAAACACAGACTCGGATACTTACCAGTCCCAGGCAAACTCCTGCTGTGTGCTGCTCTGCTGTCCCCGCTGCTCAGCTGGTTCTCCGCCGCTCAGCTGGTACGCGAAGCTCTGGCTATTTTTAAACAGCCAGGCTTCCCTGTCGCAAACCAACAGACACCCTACTGCCCGCCCCCTGCAGGCTAGCAGCCAATCAGACACTCACTCAGGCTCCTACACTGCCCCCCCAGCAAACACACGCTCGGATTCTTCCTCAGCAAGCAAACAAACACAGACTCGGATACTTACCAGTGCCAGGCAAACTCCTGCTGTGTGCTGCTCTGCTGTCCCCGCTGCTCAGCTGGTTCTCCGCCGCTCAGCTGGTTCACGAAGCTCTGGCTATTTTTAAACAGCCAGGCTTCCCTGTCGCAAACCAAAAGACAGCCTACTGCCCGCCCCCTGCAGGCTAGCAGCCAATCAGACACTCACTCAGGCTCTCACACTGCCCCCCCAGCAAACACACGCTCGGATACTACCTCAGCAAGCAAACTAACACAGACTCGGATACTTACCAGTGCCAGGCAAACTCCTGCTGTGTGCTGCTCTGCTGTCCCCGCTGCTGAGCTGGTTCTCCGCCGCTCAGCTGGTTCGCGAAGTTCTGGCTATTTTTAAACAGCCAGGCTTCCCTGTCGCAAACCAACAGACACCCTACTGCCCGCCCCCTGCAGGCTAGCAGCCAATCAGACACTCACTCAGGCTCTCACACTGCCCCCCCAGCAAACACACGCTCGGATACTTCCTCAGCAAGCAAACAAACCCAGACTCGGATACTTACCAGTCCCAGGCAAACTCCTGCTGTGTGCTGATCTGCTGTCCCCGCTGCTCAGCTGGTTCTCCGCCGCTCAGCTGGTTCGCGAAGCTCTGGCTATTTTTAAACAGCCAGGCTTCCCTGTCACAAACCAACAGACACCCTACTGCCCGCCCCCTGCAGGCTAGCAGCCAATCAGACATTCACTCAGGCTCTCACACTACCCCCCCAGCAAACACACGCTCGGATACTACCTCAGCAAGCAAACAAACACAGACTCGGATACTTACCAGTCCCAGGCAAACTCCTGCTGTGTGCTGCTCTGCTGTCCCCGCTGCTCAGCTGGTTCTCCGCCGCTCAGCTGGTTCGCGAAGCTCTGGCTATTTTTAAACAGCCAGGCTTCCCTGTCGCAAACCAACAGACACCCTACTGCTCGCCCCCTGCAGGCTAGCAGCCAATCAGACACTCACTCAGGCTCTCACACTGCCCCCCCAGCAAACACACGCTCAGATTCTTCCTCAGCAAGCAAACAAACCCAGACTCGGATACTTACCAGTCCCAGGCAAACTCCTGCTGTGAGCTGCTCTGCTGTCCCCGCTGCTCAGCTGGTTCTCCGCCGCTCAGCTGGTTCGCGAAGCTCTGGCTATTTTTAAACAGCCAGGCTTCCCTGTCGCAAACCAACAGACACCCTACTGCCCGCCCCCTGCAGGCTAGCAGCCAATCAGACACTCACTCAGGCTCTCACACTGCCCCCCCAGCAAACACACGCTCGGATACTTCCTCAGCAAGCAAACAAACACAGACTCGGATACTTACCAGTGCCAGGCAAACTCCTGCTGTGTGCTGCTCTGCTGTCCCCGCTGCTCAGCTGGTTCTCCGCCGCTCAGCTGGTTCACGAAGCTCTATTTTTAAACAGCCAGGCTTCCCTGTCGCAAACCAAAAGACACCCTACTGCCCGCCCCCTGCAGGCTAGCAGCCAATCAGACACTCACTCAGGCTCTCACACTGCTCCCCCAGCAAACACACGCTCGGATACTACCTCAGCAAGCAAACAAACACAGACTCGGATACTTACCAGTCCCAGGCAAACTCCTGCTGTGTGCTGCTCTGCTGTCCCCGCTGCTCAGCTGGTTCTCCGCCGCTCAGCTGGTACGCGAAGCTCTGGCTATTTTTAAACAGCCAGGCTTCCCTGTCGCAAACCAACAGACACCCTTCTGCCCGCCCCCTCCTGGCTAGCAGCCAATCAGACACTCACTCAGGCTCTCACACTGCCCCCCCAGCAAACACACGCTCGGATACTTCCTCAGCAAGCAAACAAACACAGACTCGGATACTTACCAGTGCCAGGCAAACTCCTGCTGTGTGCTGCTCTGCTGTCCCCGCTGCTCAGCTGGTTCTCCGCCGCTCAGCTGGTACGCGAAGCTCTGGCTATTTTTAAACAGCCAGGCTTCCCTGTCGCAAACAAATAGACAGCCTACTGCCCGCCCCCTGCAGGCTAGCAGCCAATCAGACACTCACTCAGGCTCTCACACTGCCCCCCCAGCAAACACACGCTCGGATACTTCCTCAGCAAGCAAACAAACACAGACTCGGATACTTACCAGTCCCAGGAAAACTCCTGCTGTGTGCTGCTCTGCTGTCCCCGCTGCTCAGCTGGTTCTCCGCCGCTCAGCTGGTTCGCGAAGCTCTGGCTATTTTTAAACAGCCAGGCTTCCCTGTCGCAAACCAACAGACACCCTACTGCCCGCCCCCTGCAGGCTAGCAGCCAATCAGACACTCACTCAGGCTCCCACACTGCCCCCCCAGGAAACACACGCTCGGATACTTCCTCAGCAAGCAAACAAACACAGACTCGGATACTTACCAGTGCCAGGCAAACTCCTGCTGTGTGCTGCTCTGCTGTCCCCGCTGCTCAGCTGGTTCTCCGCCGCTCAGCTGGTACGCGAAGCTCTGGCTATTTTTAAACAGCCAGGCTTCCCTGTCGCAAACAAACAGACACCCTTCTGCCCGCCCCCTCCAGGCTAGCAGCCAATCAGACACTCACTCAGGCTCTCACACTGCCCCCCCAGCAAACACACGCTCGGATACTTCCTCAGCAAGCAAACAAACACAGACTCGGATACTTACCAGTGCCAGGCAAACTCCTGCTGTGTGCTGCTCTGCTGTCCCCGCTGCTCAGCTGGTTCTCCGCCGCTCAGCTGGTTCACGAAGCTCTGGCTATTTTTAAACAGCCAGGCTTCCCTGTCGCAAACCAAAAGACACCCTACTGCCCGCCCCCTGCAGGCTAGCAGCCAATCAGACACTCACTCAGGCTCTCACACTGCTCCCCCAGCAAACACACGCTCGGATACTACCTCAGCAAGCAAACAAACACAGACTCGGATACTTACCAGTCCCAGGCAAACTCCTGCTGTGTGCTGCTCTGCTGTCCCCGCTGCTCAGCTGGTTCTCCGCCGCTCAGCTGGTACGCGAAGCTCTGGCTATTTTTAAACAGCCAGGCTTCCCTGTCGCAAACCAACAGACACCCTTCTGCCCGCCCCCTCCTGGCTAGCAGCCAATCAGACACTCACTCAGGCTCTCACACTGCCCCCCCAGCAAACACACGCTCGGATACTTCCTCAGCAAGCAAACAAACACAGACTCGGATACTTACCAGTGCCAGGCAAACTCCTGCTGTGTGCTGCTCTGCTGTCCCCGCTGCTCAGCTGGTTCTCCGCCGCTCAGCTGGTACGCGAAGCTCTGGCTATTTTTAAACAGCCAGGCTTCCCTGTCGCAAACAAATAGACAGCCTACTGCCCGCCCCCTGCAGGCTAGCAGCCAATCAGACACTCACTCAGGCTCTCACACTGCCCCCCCAGCAAACACACGCTCGGATACTTCCTCAGCAAGCAAACAAACACAGACTCGGATACTTACCAGTCCCAGGAAAACTCCTGCTGTGTGCTGCTCTGCTGTCCCCGCTGCTCAGCTGGTTCTCCGCCGCTCAGCTGGTTCGCGAAGCTCTGGCTATTTTTAAACAGCCAGGCTTCCCTGTCGCAAACCAACAGACACCCTACTGCCCGCCCCCTGCAGGCTAGCAGCCAATCAGACACTCACTCAGGCTCTCACACTGCCCCCCCAGCAAACACACGCTCGGATACTTCCTCAGCAAGCAAACAAACCCAGACTCCGATAGTTACCAGTCCCAGGCAAACTCCTGCTGTGAGCTGCTCTGCTGTCCCCGCTGCTCAGCTGGTTCTCCGCCGCTCAGCTGTTTCGCGAAGCTCTGGCTATTTTTAAACAGCCAGGCTTCCCTGTCGCAAACCAACAGACACCCTACTGCCCGCCCCCTGCAGGCTAGCAGCCAATCAGACACTCACTCAGGCTCTCACACTGCCCCCTCAGAAAACACACGCTCGGATACTTCCTCAGCAAGCAAACAAACACAGACTCGGATACTTACCAGTGCCAGGCAAACTCCTGCTGTGTGCTGCTCTGCTGTCCCCGCTGCTCAGCTGGTTCTCCGCCGCTCAGCTGGTTCGCGAAGCTCTGGCTATTTTTAAACAGCCAGGCTTCCCTGTCGCAAACCAACAGACACGCTACTGCCCGCCCCCTGCAGGCTAGCAGCCAATCAGACACTCACTCAGGCTCTCACACTGCCCTCCCAGCAAACACACGCTCGGATTCTTCCTCAGCAAGCAAACAAACACAGACTCGGATACTTACCAGTCCCAGGGAAACTCCTGCTGTGAGCTGCTCTGCTGTCCCCACCGCTCAGCTGGTTCTCCGCCGCTCAGCTGGTTCATGAAGCTCTGGCTATTTTTAAACAGCCAGGCTTCCCTGTCGCGAACCAACAGACACCCTTCTGCCCGCCCCCTGCAGGCTAGCAGCCAATCAGACACTCACTCAGGCTCTCACACTGCCCCCCCAGCAAACACACGCTCGGATACTTCCTCAGCAAGCAAACAAACACAGACTCGGATACTTACCAGTGCCAGGCAAACTCCTGCTGTGTGCTGCTCTGCTGTCCCCGCTGCTCAGCTGGTTCTCCGCCGCTCAGCTGGTTCACGAAGCTCTGGCTATTTTTAAACAGCCAGGCTTCCCTGTCGCAAACCAACAGACACCCTACTGCCCGCCCCCTGCAGGCTAGCAGCCAATCAGACACTCACTCAGGCTCTCACACTGCTCCCCCAGCAAACACACGCTCGGATACTACCTCAGCAAGCAAACAAACACAGACTCGGACACTTACCAGTCCCAGGCAAACTCCTGCTGTGTGCTGCTCTGCTGTCCCCGCTGCTCAGCTGGTTCTCCACCGCTCAGCTGGTACGCGAAGCTCTGGCTATTTTTAAACAGCCAGGCTTCCCTGTCGCAAACAAATAGACAGCCTACTGCCCGCCCCCTGCAGGCTAGCAGCCAATCAGACACTCACTCAGGCTCTCACACTGCCCCCCCAGCAAACACACGCTCGGATTCTTCCTCAGCAAGCAAACAAACACAGACTCGGATACTTACCAGTCCCAGGCAAACTCCTGCTATGAGCTGCTCTGCTGTCCCCGCTGCTCAGCTGGTTCTCCGCCGCTCAGCTGGTACGCGAAGCTCTGGCTATTTTTAAACAGCCAGGCTTTCCTGTCGCAAACCAACAGACAGCCTACTGCCCGCCCCCTGCAGGCTAGCAGCCAATCAGACACTCACTCAGGCTCTCACACTGCCCTCCCAGCAAACACACGCTCGGATTCTTCCTCAGCAAGCAAACAAACACCGACTCGGATACTTACCAGTCCCAGGGAAACTCCTGCTGTGAGCTGCTCTGCTGTCCCCACCGCTCAGCTGGTTCTCCGCCGCTCAGCTGGTTCATGAAGCTCTGGCTATTTTTAAACAGCCAGGCTTCCCTGTCGCAAACCAACAGACACCCTTCTGCCCGCCCCCTGCAGGCTAGCAGCCAATCAGACACTCACTCAGGCTCTCACACTGCCCCCCCAGCAAACACACGCTCGGATACTTCCTCAGCAAGCAAACAAACACAGACTCGGATACTTACCAGAGCCAGGCAAACTCCTGCTGTGTGCTGCTCTGCTGTCCCCGCTGCTCAGCTGGTTCTCCGCCCCTCAGCTGGTTCGCGAAGCTCTGGCTATTTTTAAACAGCCAGGCTTCCCTGTCGCAAACCAAAAGACACCCTACTGCCCGCCCCCTGCAGGCTAGCAGCCAATCAGACACTCACTCAGGCTCTCACACTACCCCCCCAGCAAACACACGCTCGCATTCTTCCTCAGCAAGCAAACAAACACAGACTCGGATACTTACCAGTGCCAGGCAAACTCCTGCTGTGTGCTGCTCTGCTGTCCCCGCTGCTCAGCTGGTTCTCCGCCGCTCAGCTTGTTCGCGAAGCTCTGGCTATTTTTAAACAGCCAGGCTTCCCTGTCGCAAACCAACAGACACCCTACTGCCCGCCCCCTGCAGGCTAGCAGCCAATCAGACACTCACTCAGGCTCTCACACTACCCCCCCAGCAAACACACGCTCGGATACTACCTCAGCAAGCAAACAAACACAGACTCGGATACTTACCAGTCCCAGGCAAACTCCTGCTGTGTGCTGCTCTGCTGTCCCCGCTGCTCAGCTGGTTCTCCGCCGCTCAGCTGGTTCGCGAAGCTCTGGCTATTTTTAAACAGCCAGGCTTCCCTGTCGCAAACCAACAGACACCCTACTGCCCGCCCCCTGCAGCCTAGCAGCCAATCAGACACTCACTCAGGCTCTCACACTGCCCCCCCAGCAAACACACGCTGGGATTCTTCCTCAGCAAGCAAACAAACACAGACTCGGATACTTACCAGTCCCAGGGAAACTCTTGCTGTGAGCTGCTCTGCTGTCCCCGCTGCTCAGCTGGTTCTCCGCCGCTCAGCTGGTACGCGAAGCTCTGGCTATTTTTAAACAGCCAGGCTTCCCTGTCGCAAACCAACAGACACCCTTCTGCCCGCCCCCTCCAGGCTAGCAGCCAATCAGACACTCACTCAGGCTCTCACACTGCCCCCCCAGCAAACACACGCTCGGATACTTCCTCAGCAAGCAAACAAACACAGACTCGGATACTTACCAGTGCCAGGCAAACTCCTGCTGTGTGCTGCTCTGCTGTCCCCGCTGCTCAGCTGGTTCTCCACCGCTCAGCTGGTAAGCGAAGCTCTGGCTATTTTTAAACAGCCAGGCTTCCCTGTCGCAAACCAACAGACACCCTACTGCCCGCCCCCTGCAGGCTAGCAGCCAATCAGACACTCACTCAGGCTCTCACACTGCCCCCCCAGCAAACACACGCTCGGATACTACCTCAGCAAGCAAACAAACACAGACTCGGATACTTACCAGTCCCAGGCAAACTCCTGCTGTGTGCTGCTCTGCTGTCCCCGCTGCTCAGCTGGTTCTCCGCCGCTCAGCTGGTACGCGAAGCTCTGGCTATTTTTAAACAGCCAGGCTTCCCTGTCGCAAACAAATAGACAGCCTACTGCCCGCCCCCTGCAGGCTAGCAGCCAATCAGACACTCACTCAGGCTCTCACACTGCCCCCCCAGCAAACACACGCTCGGATACTTCCTCAGCAAGCAAACAAACACAGACTCGGATACTTACCAGTCCCAGGGAAACTCCTGCTGTGAGCTGCTCTGCTGGTTCTCCGCCGCTCAGCTGGTTCATGAAGCTCTGGCTATTTTTAAACAGCCAGGCTTCCCTGTCGCAAACCAACAGACACCCTTCTGCCCGCCCCCTCCTGGCTAGCAGCCGATCAGACACTCACTCAGGCTCTCACACTGCCCCCCCAGCAAACACACGCTCGGATACTTCCTCAGCAAGCAAACAAACACAGACTCGGATACTTACCAGTGCCAGGCAAACTCCTGCTGTGTGCTGCTCTGCTGTCCCCGCTGCTCAGCTGGTTCTCCGCCGCTCAGCTGGTTCACGAAGCTCTGGCTATTTTTAAACAGCCAGGCTTCCCTGTCGCATACCAAAAGACACCCTACTGCCCGCCCCCTGCAGGCTAGCAGCCAATCAGACACTCACTCAGGCTCTCACACTGCTCCCCCAGCAAACACACGCTCGGATACTACCTCAGCAAGCAAACAAACACAGACTCGGATACTTACCAGTCCCAGGCAAACTCCTGCTGTGTGCTGCTCTGCTGTCCCCGCTGCTCAGCTGGTTCTCCGCCGCTCAGCTGGTACGCGAAGCTCTGGCTATTTTTAAACAGCCAGGCTTCCCTGTCGCAAACAAATAGACAGCCTACTGCCCGCCCCCTGCAGGCTAGCAGCCAATCAGACACTCACTCAGGCTCTCACACTGCCCCCCCAGCAAACACACGCTCGGATACTTCCTCAGCAAGCAAACAAACACAGACTCGGATACTTACCAGTCCCAGGAAAACTCCTGCTGTGTGCTGCTCTGCTGTCCCCGCTGCTCAGCTGGTTCTCCGCCGCTCAGCTGGTTCGCGAAGTTCTGGCTATTTTTAAACAGCCAGGCTTCCCTGTCGCAAACCAACAGACACCCTACTGCCCGCCCCCTGCAGGCTAGCAGCCAATCAGACACTCACTCAGGCTCTCACACTGCCCCCCCAGCAAACACACGCTCGGATACTTCCAAAGCAAGCAAACGAACCCAGACTCGGATACTTACCAGACCCAGGCAAACTCCTGCTGTGAGCTGCTCTGCTGTCCCCGCTGCTCAGCTGGTTCTCCGCCGCTCAGCTGGTTCGCGAAGCTCTGGCTATTTTTAAACAGCCAGGCTTCCCTGTCGCAAACCAACAGACACCCTACTGCCCGTCCCCTGCAGGCTAGCAGCCAATCAGACACTCACTCAGGCTCTCACACTGCCCCCCCAGCAAACACACGCTCGGATACTTCCTCAGCAAGCAAACAAACACAGGCTCGGATACTTACCAGCCCCAGGCAAACTCCTGCTGTGTGCTGCTCTGCTGTCCCCGCTGCTCAGCTGGTTCTCCGCCGCTCAGCTGGTACGCGAAGCTCTGGCTATTTTTAAACAGCCAGGCTTCCCTGTCGCAAACCAACAGACACCCTACTGCCCGCCCCCTGCAGGCTAGCAGCCAATCAGACACTCACTCAGGCTCTCACACTACCCCCCCAGCAAACACACGCTCGCATTCTTCCTCAGCAAGCAAACAAACACAGACTCGGATACTTACCAGTGCCAGGCAAACTCCTGCTGTGTGCTGCTCTGCTGTCCCCGCTGCTCAGCTGGTTCTCCGCCGCTCAGCTGGTTCGCGAAGCTCTGGCTATTTTTAAACAGCCAGGCTTCCCTGTCGCAAACCAACAGACACCCTACTGCCCGCCCCCTGCAGGCTAGCAGCCAATCAGACACTCACTCAGGCTCTCACACTACCCCCCCAGCAAACACACGCTCGGATTCTTCCTCAGCAAGCAAACAAACACAGACTCGGATACTTACCAGTCCCAGGGAAACTCTTGCTGTGAGCTGCTCTGCTGTCCCCGCTGCTCAGCTGGTTCTCCGCCGCTCAGCTGGTACGCGAAGCTCTGGCTATTTTTAAACAGCCAGGCTTCCCTGTCGCAAACAAATAGACAGCCTACTGCCCGCCCCCTGCAGGCTAGCAGCCAATCAGACACTCACTCAGGCTCTCACACTGCCCCCCCAGCAAACACACGCTCGGATACTTCCTCAGCAAGCAAACAAACACAGACTCGGATACTTACCAGTCCCAGGGAAACTCCTGCTGTGAGCTGCTCTGCTGTCCCCACCGCTCAGCTGGTTCTCCGCCGCTCAGCTGGTTCATGAAGCTCTGGCTATTTTTAAACAGCCAGGCTTCCCTGTCGCAAACCAACAGACACCCTTCTGCCCGCCCCCTCCAGGCTAGCAGCCAATCAGACACTCACTCAGGCTCTCACACTGCCCCCCCAGCAAACACACGCTCGGATACTTCCTCAGCAAGCAAACAAACACAGACTCGGATACTAACCAGTCCCAGGAAAACTCCTGCTGTGTGCTGCTCTGCTGTCCCCGCTGCTCAGCTGGTTCTCCGCCGCTCAGCTTGTTCGCGAAGCTCTGGTTATTTTTAAACAGCCAGCCTTCCCTGTCGCAAACCAAAAGACACGCTACTGCCCGTCCCCTGCAGGCTAGCAGCCAATCAGACACTCACTCAGGCTCTCACACTGCCCCCCCAGCAAACACACGCTCAGATTCTTCCTCAGCAAGCAAACAAACCCAGACTCGGATACTTACCAGTCCCAGGCAAACTCCTGCTGTGAGCTGCTCTGCTGTCCCCGCTGCTCAGCTGGTTCTCCGCCGCTCAGCTAGTTCGCGAAGCTCTGGCTATTTTTAAACAGCCAGGCTTCCCTGTCGCAAACCAACAGACACCCTACTGCCCGCCCCCTGCAGGCTAGCAGCCAATCAGACACTCACTCAGGCTCTCACACTGCCCCCCCAGCAAACACACGCTCGGATACTTCCTCAGCAAGCAAACAAACACAGACTCGGATACTTACCAGTCCCAGGGAGACTCCTGCTGTGAGCTGCTCTGCTGTCCCCACCGCTCAGCTGGTTCTCCACCGCTCAGCTGGTTCATGAAGCTCTGGCTATTTTTAAACAGCCAGGCTTCCCTGTTGCAAACCAACAGACACCCTACTGCCCGCCCCCTGCAGGCTAGCAGCCAATCAGACACTCACTCAGGCTCTCACACTGCCCCCCCAGCAAACACACGCTCGGATACTTCCTCAGCAAGCAAACAAACACAGACTCGGATACTTACCAGTGCCAGGCAAACTCCTGCTGTGTGCTGCTCTGCTGTCCCCGCTGCTCAGCTGGTTCTCCGCCGCTCAGCTGGTACGCGAAGCTCTGGCTATTTTTAAACAGCCAGGCTTCCCTGTCGCAAACCAACAGACACCCTACTGCCCGCCCCCTGCAGGCTAGCAGCCAATCAGACACTCACTCAGGCTCTCACACTACCCCCCCAGCAAACACACGCTCGGATACTACCTCAGCAAGCAAACAAACACAGACTCGGATACTTACCAGTCCCAGGCAAACTCCTGCTGTGTGCTGCTCTGCTGTCCCCGCTGCTCAGCTGGTTCTCCGCCGCTCAGCTGGTACGCGAAGCTCTGGCTATTTTTAAACAGCCAGGCTTCCCTGTCGCAAACAAATAGACAGCCTACTGCCCGCCCCCTGCAGGCTAGCAGCCAATCAGACACTCACTCAGGCTCTCACACTGCCCTCCCAGCAAACACACGCTCGGATTCTTCCTCAGCAAGCAAACAAACACAGACTCGGATACTTACCAGTCCCAGGGAAAATCCTGCTGTGAGCTGCTCTGCTGTCCCCACCGCTCAGCTGGTTCTCCGCCGCTCAGCTGGTTCATGAAGCTCTGGCTATTTTTAAACAGCCAGGCTTCCCTGTCGCAAACCAACAGACACCCTTCTGCCCGCCCCCTCCTGGCTAGCAGCCAATCAGACACTCACTCAGGCTCTCACACTGCCCCCCCAGCAAACACACGCTCGGATACTTCCTCAGCAAGCAAACAAACACAGACTCGGATACTTACCAGTGCCAGGCAAACTCCTGCTGTGTGCTGCTCTGCTGTCCCCGCTGCTCAGCTGGTTCTCCGCCGCTCAGCTGGTTCATGAAGCTCTGGCTATTTTTAAACAGCCAGGCTTCCCTGTCGCAAACCAACAGACACACTTCTGCCCGCCCCCTCTAGGCTAGCAGCCAATCAGACACTCACTCAGGCTCTCACACTGCCCCCCCAGCAAACACACGCTCGGATACTTCCTCAGCAAGCAAACAAACACAGACTCGGATACTTACCAGTCCCAGGCAAACTCCTGCTGTGTGCTGCTCTGCTGTCCCCGCTGCTCAGCTGGTTCTCCGCCGCTCAGCTGGTACGCGAAGCTCTGGCTATTTTTAAACAGCCAGGCTTCCCTGTCGCAAACAAATAGACAGCCTACTGCCCGCCCCCTGCAGGCTAGCAGCCAATCAGACACTCCCTCAGGCTCTCACACTGCCCCCCCAGCAAACACACGCTCGGATACTTCCTCAGCAAGCCAACAAACACAGACTCCGATACTTACCAGTCCCAGGAAAACTCCTGCTGTGTGCTGCTCTGCTGTCCCCGCTGCTCAGCTGGTTCTCCGCCACTCAGCTGGTTCGCGAAGCTCTGGTTATTTTTAAACAGCCAGGCTTCCCTGTCCCAAACCAACAAACACCCTACTGCCCGCCCCCTGCAGGCTAGCAGCCAATCAGACACTCACTCAGGCTCTCACACTGCCGCCCAGCAAACACACGCTCGGATTCTTCCTCAGCAAGCAAACAAACACAGACTCGGATACTTACCAGTCCCAGGCAAACTCCTGCTATGAGCTGCTCTGCTGTCCCCGCTGCTCAGCTGGTTCTCCGCCGCTCAGCTGGTACGGGAAATCTGGCTATTTTTAAACAGCCAGGCTTCCCTGTCGCAAACCAACAGACAGCCTACTGCCCGCCCCCTGCAGGCTAGCAGCCAATCAGACACTCACTCAGGCTCTCACACTGCCCCCCCAGCAAACACACGCTCGGATACTTCCTCAGCAAGCAAACAAACACAGACTCGGATACTTACCAGTGCCAGGCAAACTCCTGCTGTGTGCTGCTCTGCTGTCCCCGCTGCTCAGCTGGTTCTCCGCCGCTCAGCTGGTTCACGAAGCTCTGGCTATTTTTAAACAGCCAGGCTTCCCTGTCGCAAACCAACAGACACCCTACTGCCCGCCCCCTGCAGGCTAGCAGCCAATCAGACACTCACTCAGGCTCTCACACTGCTCCCCCAGCAAACACACGCTCGGATACTAACTCAGCAAGCAAACAAACACAGACTCGGACACTTACCAGTCCCAGGCAAACTCCTGCTGTGTGCTGCTCTGCTGTCCCCGCTGCTCAGCTGGTTCTCCGCCGCTCAGCTGGTTCGCGAAGCTCTGGCTATTTTTAAACAGCCAGGCTTCCCTGTCGCAAACCAACAGACACCCTACTGCCCGCCCCCTGCAGGCTAGCAGCCAATCAGACACTCACTCAGGCTCTCACACTGCCCCCCCAGCAAACACACGCTCGGATACTTCCTCAGCAAGCAAACAAACACAGACTCGGATACTTACCAGTCCCAGGCAAACTCCTGCTGTGTGCTGCTCTGCTGTCCCCGCTGCTCAGCTGGTTCTCCGCCGCTCAGCTGGTACGCGAAGCTCTGGCTATTTTTAAACAGCCAGGCTTCCCTGTCGCAAACCAACAGACACCCTACTGCCCGCCCCCTGCAGGCTAGCAGCCAATCAGACACTCACTCAGGCTCCTACACTGCCCCCCCAGCAAACACACGCTCGGATTCTTCCTCAGCAAGCAAACAAACACAGACTCGGATACTTACCAGTGCCAGGCAAACTCCTGCTGTGTGCTGCTCTGCTGTCCCCGCTGCTCAGCTGGTTCTCCGCTGGTTCACGAAGCTCTGGCTATTTTTAAACAGCCAGGCTTCCCTGTCGCAAACCAAAAGACAGCCTACTGCCCGCCCCCTGCAGGCTAGCAGCCAATCAGACACTCACTCAGGCTCTCACACTGCCCCCCCAGCAAACACACGCTCGGATACTACCTCAGCAAGCAAACTAACACAGACTCGGATACTTACCAGTGCCAGGCAAACTCCTGCTGTGTGCTGCTCTGCTGTCCCCGCTGCTCAGCTGGTTCTCCGCCGCTCAGCTGGTTCGCGAAGTTCTGGCTATTTTTAAACAGCCAGGCTTCCCTGTCGCAAACCAACAGACACCCTACTGCCCGCCCCCTGCAGGCTAGCAGCCAATCAGACACTCACTCAGGCTCTCACACTGCCCCCCCAGCAAACACACGCTCGGATACTTCCTCAGCAAGCAAACAAACCCAGACTCGGATACTTACCAGACCCAGGCAAACTCCTGCTGTGAGCTGCTCTGCTGTCCCCGCTGCTCAGCTGGTTCTCCGCCGCTCAGCTGGTTCGCGAAGCTCTGGCTATTTTTAAACAGCCAGGCTTCCCTGTCACAAACCAACAGACACCCTACTGCCCGCCCCCTGCAGGCTAGCAGCCAATCAGACACTCACTCAGGCTCTCACACTGCCCCCCCAGCAAACACACGCTCGGATACTTCCTCAGCAAGCAAACAAACACAGGCTCGGATACTTACCAGTCCCAGGCAAACTCCTGCTGTGTGCTGATCTGCTGTCCCCGCTGCTCAGCTGGTTCTCCGCCGCTCAGCTGGTTCGCGAAGCTCTGGCTATTTTTAAACAGCCAGGCTTCCCTGTCGCAAACCAACAGACACCCTACTGCCCGCCCCCTGCAGGCTAGCAGCCAATCAGACATTCACTCAGGCTCTCACACTACCCCCCCAGCAAACACACGCTCGGATACTACCTCAGCAAGCAAACAAACACAGACTCGGATACTTACCAGTCCCAGGCAAACTCCTGCTGTGTGCTGCTCTGCTGTCCCCGCTGCTCAGCTGGTTCTCCGCCGCTCAGCTGGTTCGCGAAGCTCTGGCTATTTTTAAACAGCCAGGCTTCCCTGTCGCAAACCAACAGACACCCTACTGCTCGCCCCCTGCAGGCTAGCAGCCAATCAGACACTCACTCAGGCTCTCACACTGCCCCCCCAGCAAACACACGCTCAGATTCTTCCTCAGCAAGCAAACAAACCCAGACTCGGATACTTACCAGTCCCAGGCAAACTCCTGCTGTGAGCTGCTCTGCTGTCCCCGCTGCTCAGCTGGTTCTCCGCCGCTCAGCTGGTTCATGAAGCTCTGGCTATTTTTAAACAGCCAGGCTTCCCTGTTGCAAACCAACAGACACCCTACTGCCCGCCCCCTGCAGGCTAGCAGCCAATCAGACACTCACTCAGGCTCCCACACTGCCCCCCCAGGAAACACACGCTCGGATACTTCCTCAGCAAGCAAACAAACACAGACTCGGATACTTACCAGTGCCAGGCAAACTCCTGCTGTGTGCTGCTCTGCTGTCCCCGCTGCTCAGCTGGTTCTCCGCCGCTCAGCTGGTACGCGAAGCTCTGGCTATTTTTAAACAGCCAGGCTTCCCTGTCGCAAACAAACAGACACCCTTCTGCCCGCCCCCTCCAGGCTAGCAGCCAATCAGACACTCACTCAGGCTCTCACACTGCCCCCCCAGCAAACACACGCTCGGATACTTCCTCAGCAAGCAAACAAACACAGACTCGGATACTTACCAGTGCCAGGCAAACTCCTGCTGTGTGCTGCTCTGCTGTCCCCGCTGCTCAGCTGGTTCTCCGCCGCTCAGCTGGTTCACGAAGCTCTATTTTTAAACAGCCAGGCTTCCCTGTCGCAAACCAAAAGACACCCTACTGCCCGCCCCCTGCAGGGTAGCAGCCAATCAGACACTCACTCAGGCTCTCACACTGCTCCCCCAGCAAACACACGCTCGGATACTACCTCAGCAAGCAAACAAACACAGACTCGGATACTTACCAGTCCCAGGCAAACTCCTGCTGTGTGCTGCTCTGCTGTCCCCGCTGCTCAGCTGGTTCTCCGCCGCTCAGCTGGTACGCGAAGCTCTGGCTATTTTTAAACAGCCAGGCTTCCCTGTCGCAAACAAATAGACAGCCTACTGCCCGCCCCCTGCAGGCTAGCAGCCAATCAGACATTCACTCAGGCTCTCACACTGCCCTCCCAGCAAACACACGCTCGGATTCTTCCTCAGCAAGCAAACAAACACCGACTCAGATACTTACCAGTCCCAGGGAAACTCCTGCTATGAGCTGCTCTGCTGTCCCCACCGCTCAGCTGGTTCTCCGCCGCTCAGCTGGTTCATGAAGCTCTGGGTATTTTTAAACAGCCAGGCTTCCCTGTCGCAAACCAACAGACACCCTTCTGCCCGCCCCCTCCAGGCTAGCAGCCAATCAGACACTCACTCAGGCTCTCACACTGCCCCCCCAGCAAACACACGCTCGGATACTTCCTCAGCAAGCAAACAAACACAGACTCGGATACTTACCAGTCCCAGGAAAACTCCTGCTGTGTGCTGCTCTGCTGTCCCCGCTGCTCAGGTGGTTCTCCGCCGCTCAGCTTGTTCGCGAAGCTCTGGCTATTTTTAAACAGCCAGCCTTCCCTGTCGCAAACCAACAGACACGCTACTGCCCGTCCCCTGCAGGCTAGCAGCCAATCAGACACTCACTCAGGCTCTCACACTGCCCTCCCAGCAAACACACGCTCGGATTCTTCCTCAGCAAGCAAACAAACACCGACTCGGATACTTACCAGTCCCAGGGAAACTCCTGCTGTGAGCTGCTCTGCTGTCCCCACCGCTCAGCTGGTTCTCCGCCGCTCAGCTGGTTCATGAAGCTCTGGCTATTTTTAAACAGCCAGGCTTCCCTGTCGCAAACCAACAGACACCCTTCTGCCCGCCCCCTGCAGGCTAGCAGCCAATCAGACACTCACTCAGGCTCTCACACTGCCCCCCCAGCAAACACACGCTCGGATACTTCCTCAGCAAGCAAACAAACACAGACTCGGATACTTACCAGTGCCAGGCAAACTCCTGCTGTGTGCTGCTCTGCTGTCCCCGCTGCTCAGCTGGTTCTCCGCCGCTCAGCTGGTTCGCGAAGCTCTGGCTATTTTTAAACAGCCAGGCTTCCCTGTCGCAAACCAACAGACACCCTACTGCCCGCCCCCTGCAGGCTAGCAGCCAATCAGACATTCACTCAGGCTCTCACACTACCCCCCCAGCAAACACACGCTCGGATACTACCTCAGCAAGCAAACAAACACAGACTCGGATACTTACCAGTCCCAGGCAAACTCCTGCTGTGTGCTGCTCTGCTGTCCCCGCTGCTCAGCTGGTTCTCAGCCGCTCAGCTGGTTCGCGAAGCTCTGGCTATTTTTAAACAGCCAGGCTTCCCTGTCGCAAACCAACAGACACCCTACTGCTCGCCCCCTGCAGGCTAGCAGCCAATCAGACACTCACTCAGGCTCTCACACTGCCCCCCCAGCAAACACACGCTCAGATTCTTCCTCAGCAAGCAAACAAACCCAGACTCGGATACTTACCAGTCCCAGGCAAACTCCTGCTGTGAGCTGCTCTGCTGTCCCCGCTGCTCAGCTGGTTCTCCGCCGCTCAGCTGGTTCGCGAAGCTCTGGCTATTTTTAAACAGCCAGGCTTCCCTGTCGCAAACCAACAGACACCCTACTGCCCGCCCCCTGCAGGCTAGCAGCCAATCAGACACTCACTCAGGCTCTCACACTGCCCCCCCAGCAAACACACGCTCGGATACTTCCTCAGCAAGCAAACAAACACAGACTCGGATACTTACCAGTCCCAGGGAGACTCCTGCTGTGTGCTGCTCTGCTGTCCCCACCGCTCAGCTGGTTCTCCGCCGCTCAGCTGGTTCATGAAGCTCTGGCTATTTTTAAACAGCCAGGCTTCCCTGTTGCAAACCAACAGACACCCTACTGCCCGCCCCCTGCAGGCTAGCAGCCAATCAGACACTCACTCAGGCTCCCACACTGCCCCCCCAGGAAACACACGCTCGGATACTTCCTCAGCAAGCAAACAAACACAGACTCGGATACTTACCAGTGCCAGGCAAACTCCTGCTGTGTGCTGCTCTGCTGTCCCCGCTGCTCAGCTGGTTCTCCGCCGCTCAGCTGGTACGCGAAGCTCTGGCTATTTTTAAACAGCCAGGCTTCCCTGTCGCAAACAAACAGACACCCTTCTGCCCGCCCCCTCCAGGCTAGCAGCCAATCAGACACTCACTCAGGCTCTCACACTGCCCCCCCAGCAAACACACGCTCGGATACTTCCTCAGCAAGCAAACAAACACAGACTCGGATACTTACCAGTGCCAGGCAAACTCCTGCTGTGTGCTGCTCTGCTGTCCCCGCTGCTCAGCTGGTTCTCCGCCGCTCAGCTGGTTCACGAAGCTCTATTTTTAAACAGCCAGGCTTCCCTGTCGCAAACCAAAAGACACCCTACTGCCCGCCCCCTGCAGGCTAGCAGCCAATCAGACACTCACTCAGGCTCTCACACTGCTCCCCCAGCAAACACACGCTCGGATACTACCTCAGCAAGCAAACAAACACAGACTCGGATACTTACCAGTCCCAGGCAAACTCCTGCTGTGTGCTGCTCTGCTGTCCCCGCTGCTCAGCTGGTTCTCCGCCGCTCAGCTGGTACGCGAAGCTCTGGCTATTTTTAAACAGCCAGGCTTCCCTGTCGCAAACAAATAGACAGCCTACTGCCCGCCCCCTGCAGGCTAGCAGCCAATCAGACATTCACTCAGGCTCTCACACTGCCCTCCCAGCAAACACACGCTCGGATTCTTCCTCAGCAAGCAAACAAACACCGACTCGGATACTTACCAGTCCCAGGGAAACTCCTGCTATGAGCTGCTCTGCTGTCCCCACCGCTCAGCTGGTTCTCCGCCGCTCAGCTGGTTCATGAAGCTCTGGCTATTTTTAAACAGCCAGGCTTCCCTGTCGCAAACCTACAGACACCCTTCTGCCCGCCCCCTCCAGGCTAGCAGCCAATCAGACACTCACTCAGGCTCTCACACTGCCCCCCCAGCAAACACACGCTCGGATACTTCCTCAGCAAGCAAACAAACACAGACTCGGATACTTACCAGTCCCAGGAAAACTCCTGCTGTGTGCTGCTCTGCTGTCCCCGCTGCTCAGGTGGTTCTCCGCCGCTCAGCTTGTTCGCGAAGCTCTGGCTATTTTTAAACAGCCAGCCTTCCCTGTCGCAAACCAACAGACACGCTACTGCCCGTCCCCTGCAGGCTAGCAGCCAATCAGACACTCACTCAGGCTCTCACACTGCCCTCCCAGCAAACACACGCTCGGATTCTTCCTCAGCAAGCAAACAAACACCGACTCGGATACTTACCAGTCCCAGGGAAACTCCTGCTGTGAGCTGCTCTGCTGTCCCCACCGCTCAGCTGGTTCTCCGCCGCTCAGCTGGTTCATGAAGCTCTGGCTATTTTTAAACAGCCAGGCTTCCCTGTCGCAAACCAACAGACACCCTTCTGCCCGCCCCCTGCAGGCTAGCAGCCAATCAGACACTCACTCAGGCTCTCACACTGCCCCCCCAGCAAACACACGCTCGGATACTTCCTCAGCAAGCAAACAAACACAGACTCGGATACTTACCAGTGCCAGGCAAACTCCTGCTGTGTGCTGCTCTGCTGTCCCCGCTGCTCAGCTGGTTCTCCGCCGCTCAGCTGGTTCACGAAGCTCTGGCTATTTTTAAACAGCCAGGCTTCCCTGTCGCAAACCAACAGACACCCTACTGCCCGCCCCCTGCAGGCTAGCAGCCAATCAGACACTCACTCAGGCTCTCACACTGCTCCCCCAGCAAACACACGCTCGGATACTAACTCAGCAAGCAAACAAACACAGACTCGGACACTTACCAGTCCCAGGCAAACTCCTGCTGTGTGCTGCTCTGCTGTCCCCGCTGCTCAGCTGGTTCTCCGCCGCTCAGCTGGTTCGCGAAGCTCTGGCTATTTTTAAACAGCCAGGCTTCCCTGTCGCAAACCAACAGACACCCTACTGCCCGCCCCCTGCAGGCTAGCAGCCAATCAGACACTCACTCAGGCTCTCACACTGCCCCCCCAGCAAACACACGCTCGGATACTTCCTCAGCAAGCAAACAAACACAGACTCGGATACTTACCAGTCCCAGGCAAACTCCTGCTGTGTGCTGCTCTGCTGTCCCCGCTGCTCAGCTGGTTCTCCGCCGCTCAGCTGGTACGCGAAGCTCTGGCTATTTTTAAACAGCCAGGCTTCCCTGTCGCAAACCAACAGACACCCTACTGCCCGCCCCCTGCAGGCTAGCAGCCAATCAGACACTCACTCAGGCTCTCACACTGCCCCCCCAGCAAACACACGCTCGGATTCTTCCTCAGCAAGCAAACAAACACAGACTCGGATACTTACCAGTCCCAGGAAAACTCCTGCTGTGTGCTGCTCTGCTGTCCCCGCTGCTCAGCTGGTTCTCCGCCGCTCAGCTGGTTCGCGAAGCTCTGGCTATTTTTAAACAGCCAGGCTTCCCTGTCCCAAACCAACAAACACCCTACTGCCCGCCCCCTGCAGGCTAGCAGCCAATCAGACACTCACTCAGGCTCTCACACTGCCCCCCCAGCAAACACACGCTCGGATACTTCCTCAGCAAGCAAACAAACACAGACTCGGATACTTACCAGTGCCAGGCAAACTCCTGCTGTGTGCTGCTCTGCTGTCCCCGCTGCTCAGCTGGTTCTCCGCAGCTCAGCTGGTTCACGAAGCTCTGGCTATTTTTAAACAGCCAGGCTTCCCTGTCGCAAACCAAAAGACAGCCTACTGCCCGCCCCCTGCAGGCTAGCAGCCAATCAGACACTCACTCAGGCTCTCACACTGCCCCCCCAGCAAACACACGCTCGGATACTTCCTCAGCAAGCAAACTAACACAGACTCGGATACTTACCAGTCCCAGGCAAACTCCTGCTGTGTGCTGCTCTGCTGTCCCCGCTGCTCAGCTGGTTCTCCGCCGCTCAGCTGGTTCGCGAAGTTCTGGCTATTTTTAAACAGCCAGGCTTCCCTGTCGCAAACCAACAGACACCCTACTGCCCGCCCCCTGCAGGCTAGCAGCCAATCAGACATTCACTCAGGCTCTCACACTACCCCCCCAGCAAACACACGCTCGGATACTACCTCAGCAAGCAAACAAACACAGACTCGGATACTTACCAGTCCCAGGCAAACTCCTGCTGTGTGCTGCTCTGCTGTCCCCGCTGCTCAGCTGGTTCTCCGCCGCTCAGCTGGTTCGCGAAGCTCTGGCTATTTTTAAACAGCCAGGCTTCCCTGTCGCAAACCAACAGACACCCTACTGCTCGCCCCCTGCAGGCTAGCAGCCAATCAGACACTCACTCAGGCTCTCACACTGCCCCCCCAGCAAACACACGCTCAGATTCTTCCTCAGCAAGCAAACAAACCCAGACTCGGATACTTACCAGTCCCAGGCAAACTCCTGCTGTGAGCTGCTCTGCTGTCCCCGCTGCTCAGCTGGTTCTCCGCCGCTCAGCTGGTTCGCGAAGCTCTGGCTATTTTTAAACAGCCAGGCTTCCCTGTCGCAAACCAACAGACACCCTACTGCCCGCCCCCTGCAGGCTAGCAGCCAATCAGACACTCACTCAGGCTCTCACACTGCCCCCCCAGCAAACACACGCTCGGATACTTCCTCAGCAAGCAAACAAACACAGACTCGGATACTTACCAGTCCCAGGGAGACTCCTGCTGTGAGCTGCTCTGCTGTCCCCACCGCTCAGCTGGTTCTCCGCCGCTCAGCTGGTTCATGAAGCTCTGGCTATTTTTAAACAGCCAGGCTTCCCTGTTGCAAACCAACAGACACCCTACTGCCCGCCCCCTGCAGGCTAGCAGCCAATCAGACACTCACTCAGGCTCCCACACTGCCCCCCCAGGAAACACACGCTCGGATACTTCCTCAGCAAGCAAACAAACACAGACTCGGATACTTACCAGTGCCAGGCAAACTCCTGCTGTGTGCTGCTCTGCTGTCCCCGCTGCTCAGCTGGTTCTCCGCCGCTCAGCTGGTACGCGAAGCTCTGGCTATTTTTAAACAGCCAGGCTTCCCTGTCGCAAACAAACAGACACCCTTCTGCCCGCCCCCTCCAGGCTAGCAGCCAATCAGACACTCACTCAGGCTCTCACACTGCCCCCCCAGCAAACACACGCTCGGATACTTCCTCAGCAAGCAAACAAACACAGACTCGGATACTTACCAGTGCCAGGCAAACTCCTGCTGTGTGCTGCTCTGCTGTCCCCGCTGCTCAGCTGGTTCTCCGCCGCTCAGCTGGTTCACGAAGCTCTATTTTTAAACAGCCAGGCTTCCCTGTCGCAAACCAAAAGACACCCTACTGCCCGCCCCCTGCAGGCTAGCAGCGAATCAGACACTCACTCAGGCTCTCACACTGCTCCCCCAGCAAACACACGCTCGGATACTACCTCAGCAAGCAAACAAACACAGACTCGGATACTTACCAGTCCCAGGCAAACTCCTGCTGTGTGCTGCTCTGCTGTCCCCGCTGCTCAGCTGGTTCTCCGCCGCTCAGCTGGTACGCGAAGCTCTGGCTATTTTTAAACAGCCAGGCTTCCCTGTCGCACACAAATAGACAGCCTACTGCCCGCCCCCTGCAGGCTAGCAGCCAATCAGACATTCACTCAGGCTCTCACACTGCCCTCCCAGCAAACACACGCTCGGATTCTTCCTCAGCAAGCAAACAAACACCGACTCGGATACTTACCAGTCCCAGGGAAACTCCTGCTATGAGCTGCTCTGCTGTCCCCACCGCTCAGCTGGTTCTCCGCCGCTCAGCTGGTTCATGAAGCTCTGGCTATTTTTAAACAGCCAGGCTTCCCTGTCGCAAACCAACAGACACCCTTCTGCCCGCCCCCTCCAGGCTAGCAGCCAATCAGACACTCACTCAGGCTCTCACACTGCCCCCCCAGCAAACACACGCTCGGATACTTCCTCAGCAAGCAAACAAACACAGACTCGGATACTTACCAGTCCCAGGAAAACTCCTGCTGTGTGCTGCTCTGCTGTCCCCGCTGCTCAGGTGGTTCTCCGCCGCTCAGCTTGTTCGCGAAGCTCTGGCTATTTTTAAACAGCCAGCCTTCCCTGTCGCAAACCAACAGACACGCTACTGCCCGTCCCCTGCAGGCTAGCAGCCAATCAGACACTCACTCAGGCTCTCACACTGCCCCCCCAGCAAACACACGCTCAGATTCTTCCTCAGCAAGCAAACAAACCCAGACTCGGATACTTACCAGTCCCAGGCAAACTCCTGCTGTGAGCTGCTCTGCTGTCCCCGCTGCTCAGCTGGTTCTCCGCCGCTCAGCTGGTTCGCGAGGCTCTGGCTATTTTTAAACAGCCAGGCTTCCCTGTCGCAAACCAACAGACACCCTACTGCCCGCCCCCTGCAGGCTAGCAGCCAATCAGACACTCACTCAGGCTCTCACACTGCCCCCCCAGCAAACACACGCTCGGATACTTCCTCAGCAAGCAAACAAACAGAGACTCGGATACTTACCAGTCCCAGGGAGACTCCTGCTGTGAGCTGCTCTGCTGTCCCCACCGCTCAGCTGGTTCTCCGCCGCTCAGCTGGTACGCGAAGCTCTGGCTATTTTTAAACAGCCAGGCTTCCCTGTCGCAAACAAATAGACAGCCTACTGCCCGCCCCCTGCAGGCTAGCAGCCAATCAGACATTCACTCAGGCTCTCACACTACCCCCCCAGCAAACACACGCTCGGATACTACCTCAGCAAGCAAACAAACACAGACTCGGATACTTACCAGTCCCAGGCAAACTCCTGCTGTGTGCTGCTCTGCTGTCCCCGCTGCTCAGCTGGTTCTCCGCCGCTCAGCTGGTTCGCGAAGCTCTGGCTATTTTTAAACAGACAGGCTTCCCTGTCGCAAACCAACAGACAGCCTACTGCCCGCCCCCTGCAGGCTAGCAGCCAATCAGACACTCCCTCAGGCTCTCACACTGCCCCCCCAGCAAACACACGCTCGGATTCTTCCTCAGCAAGCAAACAAACACAGACTCGGATACTTACCAGTCCCAGGGAAACTCCTGCTGTGTGCTGCTCTGCTGTCCCCGCTGCTCAGCTGGTTCTCCGCCACTCAGCTGGTTCGCGAAGCTCTGGCTATTTTTAAACAGCCAGGCTTCCCTGTCCCAAACCAACAAACACCCTACTGCCCGCCCCCTGCAGGCTAGCAGCCAATCAGACACTCACTCAGGCTCTCACACTGCCCCCCCAGCAAACACACGCTCGGATACTTCCTCAGCAAGCAAACAAACACAGACTCGGATACTTACAAGTGCCAGGCAAACTCCTGCTGTGTGCTGCTCTGCTGTCCCCGCTGCTCAGCTGGTTCTCCGCCGCTCAGCTGGTTCACGAAGCTCTGGCTATTTTTAAACAGCCAGGCTTCCCTGTCGCAAACCAAAAGACACCCTACTGCCCGCCCCCTGCAGGCTAGCAGCCAATCAGACACTCACTCAGGCTCTCACACTGCCCCCCCAGCAAACACACGCTCGGATACTTCCTCAGCAAGCAAACTAACACAGACTCGGATACTTACCAGTCCCAGGCAAACTCCTGCTGTGTGCTGCTCTGCTGTCCCCGCTGCTCAGCTGGTTCTCCGCCGCTCAGCTGGTTCGCGAAGTTCTGGCTATTTTTAAACAGCCAGGCTTCCCTGTCGCAAACCAACAGACACCCTACTGCCCGCCCCCTGCAGGCTAGCAGCCAATCAGACATTCACTCAGGCTCTCACACTACCCCCCCAGCAAACACACGCTCGGATACTACCTCAGCAAGCAAACAAACACAGACTCGGATACTTACCAGTCCCAGGAAAACTCCTGCTGTGTGCTGCTCTGCTGTCCCCGCTGCTCAGGTGGTTCTCCGCCGCTCAGCTTGTTCGCGAAGCTCTGGCTATTTTTAAACAGCCAGCCTTCCCTGTCGCAAACCAACAGACACGCTACTGCCCGTCCCCTGCAGGCTAGCAGCCAATCAGACACTCACTCAGGCTCTCACACTGCCCCCCCAGCAAACACACGCTCAGATTCTTCCTCAGCAAGCAAACAAACCCAGACTCGGATACTTACCAGTCCCAGGCAAACTCCTGCTGTGAGCTGCTCTGCTGTCCCCGCTGCTCAGCTGGTTCTCCGCCGCTCAGCTGGTTCGCGAGGCTCTGGCTATTTTTAAACAGCCAGGCTTCCCTGTCGCAAACCAACAGACACCCTACTGCCCGCCCCCTGCAGGCTAGCAGCCAATCAGACACTCACTCAGGCTCTCACACTGCCCCCCCAGCAAACACACGCTCGGATACTTCCTCAGCAAGCAAACAAACAGAGACTCGGATACTTACCAGTCCCAGGGAGACTCCTGCTGTGAGCTGCTCTGCTGTCCCCACCGCTCAGCTGGTTCTCCGCCGCTCAGCTGGTACGCGAAGCTCTGGCTATTTTTAAACAGCCAGGCTTCCCTGTCGCAAACAAATAGACAGCCTACTGCCCGCCCCCTGCAGGCTAGCAGCCAATCAGACATTCACTCAGGCTCTCACACTACCCCCCCAGCAAACACACGCTCGGATACTACCTCAGCAAGCAAACAAACACAGACTCGGATACTTACCAGTCCCAGGCAAACTCCTGCTGTGTGCTGCTCTGCTGTCCCCGCTGCTCAGCTGGTTCTCCGCCGCTCAGCTGGTTCGCGAAGCTCTGGCTATTTTTAAACAGACAGGCTTCCCTGTCGCAAACCAACAGACAGCCTACTGCCCGCCCCCTGCAGGCTAGCAGCCAATCAGACACTCCCTCAGGCTCTCACACTGCCCCCCCAGCAAACACACGCTCGGATTCTTCCTCAGCAAGCAAACAAACACAGACTCGGATACTTACCAGTCCCAGGGAAACTCCTGCTGTGTGCTGCTCTGCTGTCCCCGCTGCTCAGCTGGTTCTCCGCCACTCAGCTGGTTCGCGAAGCTCTGGCTATTTTTAAACAGCCAGGCTTCCCTGTCCCAAACCAACAAACACCCTACTGCCCGCCCCCTGCAGGCTAGCAGCCAATCAGACACTCACTCAGGCTCTCACACTGCCCCCCCAGCAAACACACGCTCGGATACTTCCTCAGCAAGCAAACAAACACAGACTCGGATACTTACAAGTGCCAGGCAAACTCCTGCTGTGTGCTGCTCTGCTGTCCCCGCTGCTCAGCTGGTTCTCCGCCGCTCAGCTGGTTCACGAAGCTCTGGCTATTTTTAAACAGCCAGGCTTCCCTGTCGCAAACCAAAAGACACCCTACTGCCCGCCCCCTGCAGGCTAGCAGCCAATCAGACACTCACTCAGGCTCTCACACTGCCCCCCCAGCAAACACACGCTCGGATACTTCCTCAGCAAGCAAACTAACACAGACTCGGATACTTACCAGTCCCAGGCAAACTCCTGCTGTGTGCTGCTCTGCTGTCCCCGCTGCTCAGCTGGTTCTCCGCCGCTCAGCTGGTTCGCGAAGTTCTGGCTATTTTTAAACAGCCAGGCTTCCCTGTCGCAAACCAACAGACACCCTACTGCCCGCCCCCTGCAGGCTAGCAGCCAATCAGACATTCACTCAGGCTCTCACACTACCCCCCCAGCAAACACACGCTCGGATACTACCTCAGCAAGCAAACAAACACAGACTCGGATACTTACCAGTCCCAGGCAAACTCCTGCTGTGTGCTGCTCTGCTGTCCCCGCTGCTCAGCTGGTTCTCCGCCGCTCAGCTGGTTCGCGAAGCTCTGGCTATTTTTAAACAGCCAGGCTTCCCTGTCGCAAACCAACAGACACCCTACTGCTCGCCCCCTGCAGGCTAGCAGCCAATCAGACACTCACTCAGGCTCTCACACTGCCCCCCCAGCAAACACACGCTCAGATTCTTCCTCAGCAAGCAAACAAACCCAGACTCGGATACTTACCAGTCCCAGGCAAACTCCTGCTGTGAGCTGCTCTGCTGTCCCCGCTGCTCAGCTGGTTCTCCGCCGCTCAGCTGGTTCGCGAAGCTCTGGCTATTTTTAAACAGCCAGGCTTCCCTGTCGCAAACCAACAGACACCCTACTGCCCGCCCCCTGCAGGCTAGCAGCCAATCAGACACTCACTCAGGCTCTCACACTGCCCCCCCAGCAAACACACGCTCGGATACTTCCTCAGCAAGCAAACAAACACAGACTCGGATACTTACCAGTCCCAGGGAGACTCCTGCTGTGAGCTGCTCTGCTGTCCCCACCGCTCAGCTGGTTCTCCGCCGCTCAGCTGGTTCATGAAGCTCTGGCTATTTTTAAACAGCCAGGCTTCCCTGTTGCAAACCAACAGACACCCTACTGCCCGCCCCCTGCAGGCTAGCAGCCAATCAGACACTCACTCAGGCTCCCACACTGCCCCCCCAGGAAACACACGCTCGGATACTTCCTCAGCAAGCAAACAAACACAGACTCGGATACTTACCAGTGCCAGGCAAACTCCTGCTGTGTGCTGCTCTGCTGTCCCCGCTGCTCAGCTGGTTCTCCGCCGCTCAGCTGGTACGCGAAGCTCTGGCTATTTTTAAACAGCCAGGCTTCCCTGTCGCAAACAAACAGACACCCTTCTGCCCGCCCCCTCCAGGCTAGCAGCCAATCAGACACTCACTCAGGCTCTCACACTGCCCCCCCAGCAAACACACGCTCGGATACTTCCTCAGCAAGCAAACAAACACAGACTCGGATACTTACAAGTGCCAGGCAAACTCCTGCTGTGTGCTGCTCTGCTGTCCCCGCTGCTCAGCTGGTTCTCCGCCGCTCAGCTGGTTCACGAAGCTCTGGCTATTTTTAAACAGCCAGGCTTCCCTGTCGCAAACCAAAAGACACCCTACTGCCCGCCCCCTGCAGGCTAGCAGCCAATCAGACACTCACTCATGCTCTCACACTGCTCCCCCAGCAAACACACGCTCGGATACTACCTCAGCAAGCAAACAAACACAGACTCGGATACTTACCAGTCCCAGGCAAACTCCTGGTGTGTGCTGCTCTGCTGTCCCCGCTGCTCAGCTGGTTCTCCGCCGCTCAGCTGGTACGCGAAGCTCTGGCTATTTTTAAACAGCCAGGCTTCCCTGTCGCAAACAAATAGACAGCCTACTGCCCGCCCCCTGCAGGCTAGCAGCCAATCAGACACTCACTCAGGCTCTCACACTGCCCCCCCAGCAAACACACGCTCGGATACTTCCTCAGCAAGCAAACAAACACAGACTCGGATACTTACCAGACCCAGGAAAACTCCTGCTGTGTGCTGCTCTGCTGTCCCCGCTGCTCAGCTGGTTCTCCGCCGCTCAGCTGGTTCGCGAAGTTCTGGCTATTTTTAAACAGCCAGGCTTCCCTGTCGCAAACCAACAGACACCCTACTGCCCGCCCCCTGCAGGCTAGCAGCCAATCAGACACTCACTCAGGCTCTCACACTGCCCCCCCAGCAAACACACGCTCGGATACTTCCTCAGCAAGCAAACAAACACAGACTCGGATACTTACCAGTCCCAGGGAGACTCCTGCTGTGAGCTGCTCTGCTGTCCCCACCGCTCAGCTGGTTCTCCGCCGCTCAGCTGGTTCATGAAGCTCTGGCTATTTTTAAACAGCCAGGCTTCCCTGTTGCAAACCAACAGACACCCTACTGCCCGCCCCCTGCAGGCTAGCAGCCAATCAGACACTCACTCAGGCTCTCACACTGCCCCCCCAGCAAACACACGCTCGGATACTTCCTCAGCAAGCAAACAAACACAGACTCGGATACTTACCAGTGCCAGGCAACCTCCTGCTGTGTGCTGCTCTGCTGTCCCCGCTGCTCAGCTGGTTCTCCGCCGCTCAGCTGGTACGCGAAGCTCTGGCTATTTTTAAACAGCCAGGCTTCCCTGTCGCAAACCAACAGACACCCTACTGCCCGCCCCCTGCAGGCTAGCAGCCAATCAGACACTCACTCAGGCTCTCACACTACCCCCCCAGCAAACACACGCTCGGATACTACCTCAGCAAGCAAACAAACACAGACTCGGATACTTACCAGTCCCAGGCAAACTCCTGCTGTGTGCTGCTCTGCTGTCCCCGCTGCTCAGCTGGTTCTCCGCAGCTCAGCTGGTACGCGAAGCTCTGGCTATTTTTAAACAGCCAGGCTTCCCTGTCGCAAACCAACAGACACCCTACTGCCCGCCCCCTGCAGGCTAGCAGCCAATCAGACACTCACTCAGGCTCTCACACTGCCGCCCAGCAAACACACGCTCGGATTCTTCCTCAGCAAGCAAACAAACACAGACTCGGATACTTACCAGTCCCAGGCAAACTCCTGCTGTGAGCTGCTCTGCTGTCCCCGCTGCTCAGCTGGTTCTCCGCCGCTCAGCTGGTTCGCGAAGCTCTGGCTATTTTTAAACAGCCAGGCTTTCCTGTCGCAAACCAACAGACAGCCTACTGCCCGCCCCCTGCAGGCTAGCAGCCAATCAGACACTCACTCAGGCTTTCACACTGCCCTCCCAGCAAACACACGCTCGGATTCTTCCTCAGCAAGCAAACAAACACAGACTCGGATACTTACCAGTCCCTGGGAAACTCCTGCTGTGAGCTGCTCTGCTGTCCCCACCGCTCAGCTGGTTCTCCGCCGCTCAGCTGGTTCATGAAGCTCTGGCTATTTTTAAACAGCCAGGCTTCCCTGTCGCAAACCAACAGACAGCCTACTGCCCGCCCCCTGCAGGCTAGCAGCCAATCAGACACTCACTCAGGCTCTCACACTGCCCCCCCAGCAAACACACGCTCGGATACTTCCTCAGCAAGCAAACAAACACAGACTCGGATACTTACCAGACCCAGGAAAACTCCTGCTGTGTGCTGCTCTGCTGTCCCCGCTGCTCAGCTGGTTCTCCGCCGCTCAGCTGGTTCACGAAGTTCTGGCTATTTTTAAACAGCCAGGCTTCCCTGTCGCAAACCAACAGACACCCTACTGCCCGCCCCCTGCAGGCTAGCAGCCAATCAGACACTCACTCAGGCTCTCACACTGCCCCCCCAGCAAACACACGCTCGGATACTTCCTCAGCAAGCAAACAAACACAGACTCGGATACTTACCAGTCCCAGGGAGACTCCTGCTGTGAGCTGCTCTGCTGTCCCCACCGCTCAGCTGGTTCTCCGCCGCTCAGCTGGTTCATGAAGCTCTGGCTATTTTTAAACAGCCAGGCTTCCCTGTTGCAAACCAACAGACACCCTACTGCCCGCCCCCTGCAGGCTAGCAGCCAATCAGACACTCACTCAGGCTCTCACACTGCCCCCCCAGCAAACACACGCTCGGATACTTCCTCAGCAAGCAAACAAACACAGACTCGGATACTTACCAGTCCCAGGAAAACTCCTGCTGTGTGCTGCTCTGCTGTCCCCGCTGCTCAGCTGGTTCTCCGCCGCTCAGCTGGTTCGCGAAGTTCTGGCTATTTTTAAACAGCCAGGCTTCCCTGTCGCAAACCAACAGACACCCTACTGCCCGCCCCCTGCAGGCTAGCAGCCAATCAGACACTCACTCAGGCTCTCACACTGGCCCCCCAGCAAACACACGCTCGGATACTTCCTCAGCAAGCAAACAAACCCAGACTCGGATACTTACCAGTCCCAGGCAAACTCCTGCTGTGTGCTGCTCTGCTGTCCCCGCTGCTCAGCTGGTTCTCCGCCGCTCAGCTGGTTCGCGAAGCTCTGGCTATTTTTAAACAGCCAGGCTTCCCTGTCGCAAACCAACAGACACCCTGCTGCCCGCCCCCTGCAGGCTAGCAGCCAATCAGACACTCACTCAGGCTCTCACACTGCTCCCCCAGCAAACACACGCTCGGATACTACCTCAGCAAGCAAACAAACACAGACTCGGATACTTACCAGTCCCAGGCAAACTCCTGCTGTGTGCTGCTCTGCTGTCCCCGCTGCTCAGCTGGTTCTCCGCCGCTCAGCTGGTACGCGAAGCTCTGGCTATTTTTAAACAGCCAGGCTTCCCTGTCGCAAACAAATAGACAGCCTACTGCCCGCCCCCTGCAGGCTAGCAGCCAATCAGACATTCACTCAGGCTCTCACACTGCCCTCCCAGCAAACACACGCTCGGATTCTTCCTCAGCAAGCAAACAAACACCGACTCGGATACTTACCAGTCCCAGGGAAACTCCTGCTATGAGCTGCTCTGCTGTCCCCACCGCTCAGCTGGTTCTCCGCCGCTCAGCTGGTTCATGAAGCTCTGGCTATTTTTAAACAGCCAGGCTTCCCTGTCGCAAACCAACAGACACCCTTCTGCCCGCCCCCTCCAGGCTAGCAGCCAATCAGACACTCACTCAGGCTCTCACACTGCCCCCCCAGCAAACACACGCTCGGATACTTCCTCAGCAAGCAAACAAACACAGACTCGGATACTTACCAGTCCCAGGAAAACTCCTGCTGTGTGCTGCTCTGCTGTCCCCGCTGCTCAGGTGGTTCTCCGCCGCTCAGCTTGTTCGCGAAGCTCTGGCTATTTTTAAACAGCCAGCCTTCCCTGTCGCAAACCAACAGACACGCTACTGCCCGTCCCCTGCAGGCTAGCAGCCAATCAGACACTCACTCAGGCTCTCACACTGCCCCCCCAGCAAACACACGCTCAGATTCTTCCTCAGCAAGCAAACAAACCCAGACTCGGATACTTACCAGTCCCAGGCAAACTCCTGCTGTGAGCTGCTCTGCTGTCCCCGCTGCTCAGCTGGTTCTCCGCCGCTCAGCTGGTTCGCGAGGCTCTGGCTATTTTTAAACAGCCAGGCTTCCCTGTCGCAAACCAACAGACACCCTACTGCCCGCCCCCTGCAGGCTAGCAGCCAATCAGACACTCACTCAGGCTCTCACACTGCCCCCCCAGCAAACACACGCTCGGATACTTCCTCAGCAAGCAAACAAACAGAGACTCGGATACTTACCAGTCCCAGGGAGACTCCTGCTGTGAGCTGCTCTGCTGTCCCCACCGCTCAGCTGGTTCTCCGCCGCTCAGCTGGTACGCGAAGCTCTGGCTATTTTTAAACAGCCAGGCTTCCCTGTCGCAAACAAATAGACAGCCTACTGCCCGCCCCCTGCAGGCTAGCAGCCAATCAGACATTCACTCAGGCTCTCACACTACCCCCCCAGCAAACACACGCTCGGATACTACCTCAGCAAGCAAACAAACACAGACTCGGATACTTACCAGTCCCAGGCAAACTCCTGCTGTGTGCTGCTCTGCTGTCCCCGCGGCTCAGCTGGTTCTCCGCCGCTCAGCTGGTTCGCGAAGCTCTGGCTATTTTTAAACAGACAGGCTTCCCTGTCGCAAACCAACAGACAGCCTACTGCCCGCCCCCTGCAGGCTAGCAGCCAATCAGACACTCACTCAGGCTCTCACACTGCCCCCCCAGCAAACACACGCTCGGATTCTTCCTCAGCAAGCAAACAAACACAGACTCGGATACTTACAAGTGCCAGGCAAACTCCTGCTGTGTGCTGCTCTGCTGTCCCCGCTGCTCAGCTGGTTCTCCGCCGCTCAGCTGGTTCACGAAGCTCTGGCTATTTTTAAACAGCCAGGCTTCCCTGTCGCAAACCAACAGACACCCTACTGCCCGCCCCCTGCAGGCTAGCAGCCAATCAGACACTCACTCAGGCTCTCACACTGCTCCCCCAGCAAACACACGCTCGGATACTACCTCAGCAAGCAAACAAACACAGACTCGGATACTTACCAGTCCCAGGCAAACTCCTGCTGTGTGCTGCTCTGCTGTCCCCGCTGCTCAGCTGGTTCTCCGCCGCTCAGCTGGTACGCGAAGCTCTGGCTATTTTTAAACAGCCAGGCTTCCCTGTCGCAAACAAATAGACAGCCTACTGCCCGCCCCCTGCAGGCTAGCAGCCAATCAGACACTCACTCAGGCTCTCACACTGCCCCCCCAGCAAACACACGCTCGGATACTTCCTCAGCAAGCAAACAAACACAGACTCGGATACTTACCAGACCCAGGAAAACTCCTGCTGTGTGCTGCTCTGCTGTCCCCGCTGCTCAGCTGGTTCTCCGCCGCTCAGCTGGTTCGCGAAGTTCTGGCTATTTTTAAACAGCCAGGCTTCCCTGTCGCAAACCAACAGACACCCTACTGCCCGCCCCCTGCAGGCTAGCAGCCAATCAGACACTCACTCAGGCTCTCACACTGCCCCCCCAGCAAACACACGCTCGGATACTTCCTCAGCAAGCAAACAAACACAGACTCGGATACTTACCAGTCCCAGGGAGACTCCTGCTGTGAGCTGCTCTGCTGTCCCCACCGCTCAGCTGGTTCTCCGCCGCTCAGCTGGTTCATGAAGCTCTGGCTATTTTTAAACAGCCAGGCTTCCCTGTTGCAAACCAACAGACACCCTACTGCCCGCCCCCTGCAGGCTAGCAGCCAATCAGACACTCACTCAGGCTCTCACACTGCCCCCCCAGCAAACACACGCTCGGATACTTCCTCAGCAAGCAAACAAACACAGACTCGGATACTTACCAGTGCCAGGCAACCTCCTGCTGTGTGCTGCTCTGCTGTCCCCGCTGCCCAGCTGGTTCTCCGCCGCTCAGCTGGTACGCGAAGCTCTGGCTATTTTTAAACAGCCAGGCTTCCCTGTCGCAAACCAACAGACACCCTACTGCCCGCCCCCTGCAGGCTAGCAGCCAATCAGACACTCACTCAGGCTCTCACACTACCCCCCCAGCAAACACACGCTCGGATACTACCTCAGCAAGCAAACAAACACAGACTCGGATACTTACCAGTCCCAGGCAAACTCCTGCTGTGTGCTGCTCTGCTGTCCCCGCTGCTCAGCTGGTTCTCCGCAGCTCAGCTGGTACGCGAAGCTCTGGCTATTTTTAAACAGCCAGGCTTCCCTGTCGCAAACCAACAGACACCCTACTGCCCGCCCCCTGCAGGCTAGCAGCCAATCAGACACTCACTCAGGCTCTCACACTGCCGCCCAGCAAACACACGCTCGGATTCTTCCTCAGCAAGCAAACAAACACAGACTCGGATACTTACCAGTCCCAGGCAAACTCCTGCTGTGAGCTGCTCTGCTGTCCCCGCTGCTCAGCTGGTTCTCCGCCGCTCAGCTGGTTCGCGAAGCTCTGGCTATTTTTAAACAGCCAGGCTTTCCTGTCGCAAACCAACAGACAGCCTACTGCCCGCCCCCTGCAGGCTAGCAGCCAATCAGACACTCACTCAGGCTTTCACACTGCCCTCCCAGCAAACACACGCTCGGATTCTTCCTCAGCAAGCAAACAAACACAGACTCGGATACTTACCAGTCCCAGGGAAACTCCTGCTGTGAGCTGCTCTGCTGTCCCCACCGCTCAGCTGGTTCTCCGCCGCTCAGCTGGTTCATGAAGCTCTGGCTATTTTTAAACAGCCAGGCTTCCCTGTCGCAAACCAACAGACAGCCTACTGCCCGCCCCCTGCAGGCTAGCAGCCAATCAGACACTCACTCAGGCTCTCACACTGCCCCCCCAGCAAACACACGCTCGGATACTTCCTCAGCAAGCAAACAAACACAGACTCGGATACTTACCAGACCCAGGAAAACTCCTGCTGTGTGCTGCTCTGCTGTCCCCGCTGCTCAGCTGGTTCTCCGCCGCTCAGCTGGTTCACGAAGTTCTGGCTATTTTTAAACAGCCAGGCTTCCCTGTCGCAAACCAACAGACACCCTACTGCCCGCCCCCTGCAGGCTAGCAGCCAATCAGACACTCACTCAGGCTCTCACACTGCCCCCCCAGCAAACACACGCTCGGATACTTCCTCAGCAAGCAAACAAACACAGACTCGGATACTTACCAGTCCCAGGGAGACTCCTGCTGTGAGCTGCTCTGCTGTCCCCACCGCTCAGCTGGTTCTCCGCCGCTCAGCTGGTTCATGAAGCTCTGGCTATTTTTAAACAGCCAGGCTTCCCTGTTGCAAACCAACAGACACCCTACTGCCCGCCCCCTGCAGGCTAGCAGCCAATCAGACACTCACTCAGGCTCTCACACTGCCCCCCCAGCAAACACACGCTCGGATACTTCCTCAGCAAGCAAACAAACACAGACTCGGATACTTACCAGTCCCAGGCAAACTCCTGCTGTGTGCTGCTCTGCTGTCCCCGCTGCTCAGCTGGTTCTCCGCCGCTCAGCTGGTTCGCGAAGCTCTGGCTATTTTTAAACAGCCAGGCTTCCCTGTCGCAAACCAACAGACACCCTGCTGCCCGCCCCCTGCAGGCTAGCAGCCAATCAGACACTCACTCAGGCTCTCACACTGCCCGCCCAGCAAACACACGCTCGGATTCTTCCTCAGCAAGCAAACAAACACAGACTCGGATACTTACCAGTCCCAGGGAGACTCCTGCTGTGAGCTGCTCTGCTGTCCCCACCGCTCAGCTGGTTCTCCGCCGCTCAGCTGGTTCATGAAGCTCTGGCTATTTTTAAACAGCCAGGCTTCCCTGTTGCAAACCAACAGACACCCTACTGCCCGCCCCCTGCAGGCTAGCAGCCAATCAGACACTCACTCAGGCTCCCACACTGCCCCCCCCAGGAAACACACGCTCGGATACTTCCTCAGCAAGCAAACAAACACAGACTCGGATACTTACCAGTGCCAGGCAAACTCCTGCTGTGTGCTGCTCTGCTGTCCCCGCTGCTCAGCTGGTTCTCCGCCGCTCAGCTGGTACGCGAAGCTCTGGCTATTTTTAAACAGCCAGGCTTCCCTGTCGCAAACAAATAGACACTCTTCTGCCCGCCCCCTCCAGGCTAGCAGCCAATCAGACACTCACTCAGGCTCTCACACTGCCCCCCCAGCAAACACACGCTCGGATACTTCCTCAGCAAGCAAACAAACACAGACTCGGATACTTAGCAGTGCCAGGCAAACTCCTGCTGTGTGCTGCTCTGCTGTCCCCGCTGCTCAGCTGGTTCTCCGCCGCTCAGCTGGTTCACGAAGCTCTGGCTATTTTTAAACAGCCAGGCTTCCCTGTCGCAAACCAAAAGACACCCTACTGCCCGCCCCCTGCAGGCTAGCAGCCAATCAGACACTCACTCAGGCTCTCACACTGCTCCCCCAGCAAACACACGCTCGGATACTACCTCAGCAAGCAAACAAACACAGACTCGGATACTTACCAGTCCCAGGCAAACTCCTGCTGTGTGCTGCTCTGCTGTCCCCGCTGCTCAGCTGGTTCTCCGCCGCTCAGCTGGTACGCGAAGCTCTGGCTATTTTTAAACAGCCAGGCTTCCCTGTCGCAAACAAATAGACAGCCTACTGCCCGCCCCCTGCAGGCTAGCAGCCAATCAGACATTCACTCAGGCTCTCACACTGCCCTCCCAGCAAACACACGCTCGGATTCTTCCTCAGCAAGCAAACAAACACCGACTCGGATACTTACCAGTCCCAGGGAAACTCCTGCTATGAGCTGCTCTGCTGTCCCCACCGCTCAGCTGGTTCTCCGCCGCTCAGCTGGTTCATGAAGCTCTGGCTATTTTTAAACAGCCAGGCTTCCCTGTCGCAAACCAACAGACACCCTTCTGCCCGCCCCCTCCAGGCTAGCAGCCAATCAGACACTCACTCAGGCTCTCACACTGCCCCCCCAGCAAACACACGCTCGGATACTTCCTCAGCAAGCAAACAAACACAGACTCGGATACTTACCAGTCCCAGGAAAACTCCTGCTGTGTGCTGCTCTGCTGTCCCCGCTGCTCAGGTGGTTCTCCGCCGCTCAGCTTGTTCGCGAAGCTCTGGCTATTTTTAAACAGCCAGCCTTCCCTGTCGCAAACCAACAGACACGCTACTGCCCGTCCCCTGCAGGCTAGCAGCCAATCAGACACTCACTCAGGCTCTCACACTGCCCCCCCAGCAAACACACGCTCAGATTCTTCCTCAGCAAGCAAACAAACCCAGACTCGGATACTTCCCAGTCCCAGGCAAACTCCTGCTGTGAGCTGCTCTGCTGTCCCCGCTGCTCAGCTGGTTCTCCGCCGCTCAGCTGGTTCGCGAGGCTCTGGCTATTTTTAAACAGCCAGGCTTCCCTGTCGCAAACCAACAGACACCCTACTGCCCGCCCCCTGCAGGCTAGCAGCCAATCAGACACTCACTCAGGCTCTCACACTGCCCCCCCAGCAAACACACGCTCGGATACTTCCTCAGCAAGCAAACAAACAGAGACTCGGATACTTACCAGTCCCAGGGAGACTCCTGCTGTGAGCTGCTCTGCTGTCCCCACCGCTCAGCTGGTTCTCCGCCGCTCAGCTGGTACGCGAAGCTCTGGCTATTTTTAAACAGCCAGGCTTCCCTGTCGCAAACAAATAGACAGCCTACTGCCCGCCCCCTGCAGGCTAGCAGCCAATCAGACATTCACTCAGGCTCTCACACTACCCCCCCAGCAAACACACGCTCGGATACTACCTCAGCAAGCAAACAAACACAGACTCGGATACTTACCAGTCCCAGGCAAACTCCTGCTGTGTGCTGCTCTGCTGTCCCCGCTGCTCAGCTGGTTCTCCGCCGCTCAGCTGGTTCGCGAAGCTCTGGCTATTTTTAAACAGACAGGCTTCCCTGTCGCAAACCAACAGACACGCTACTGCCCGTCCCCTGCAGGCTAGCAGCCAATCAGACACTCCCTCAGGCTCTCACACTGCCCCCCCAGCAAACACACGCTCAGATTCTTCCTCAGCAAGCAAACAAACCCAGACTCGGATACTTACCAGTCCCAGGCAAACTCCTGCTGTGAGCTGCTCTGCTGTCCCCGCTGCTCAGCTGGTTCTCCGCCGCTCAGCTGGTTCGCGAGGCTCTGGCTATTTTTAAACAGCCAGGCTTCCCTGTCGCAAACCAACAGACACCCTACTGCCCGCCCCCTGCAGGCTAGCAGCCAATCAGACACTCACTCAGGCTCTCACACTGCCCCCCCAGCAAACACACGCTCGGATACTTCCTCAGCAAGCAAACAAACAGAGACTCGGATACTTACCAGTCCCAGGGAGACTCCTGCTGTGAGCTGCTCTGCTGTCCCCACCGCTCAGCTGGTTCTCCGCCGCTCAGCTGGTACGCGAAGCTCTGGCTATTTTTAAACAGCCAGGCTTCCCTGTCGCAAACAAATAGACAGCCTACTGCCCGCCCCCTGCAGGCTAGCAGCCAATCAGACATTCACTCAGGCTCTCACACTACCCCCCCAGCAAACACACGCTCGAATACTACCTCAGCAAGCAAACAAACACAGACTCGGATACTTACCAGTCCCAGGCAAACTCCTGCTGTGTGCTGCTCTGCTGTCCCCGCTGCTCAGCTGGTTCTCCGCCGCTCAGCTGGTTCGCGAAGCTCTGGCTATTTTTAAACAGCCAGGCTTCCCTGTCCCAAACCAACAAACACACTACTGCCCGCCCCCTGCAGGCTAGCAGCCAATCAGACACTCACTCAGGCTCTCACACTGCCCCCCCAGCAAACACACGCTCGGATACTTCCTCAGCAAGCAAACAAACACAGACTCGGATACTTACAAGTGCCAGGCAAACTCCTGCTGTGTGCTGCTCTGCTGTCCCCGCTGCTCAGCTGGTTCTCCGCCGCTCAGCTGGTTCACGAAGCTCTGGCTATTTTTAAACAGCCAGGCTTCCCTGTCGCAAACCAAAAGACACCCTACTGCCCGCCCCCTGCAGGCTAGCAGCCAATCAGACACTCACTCAGGCTCTCACACTGCTCCCCCAGCAAACACACGCTCGGATACTACCTCAGCAAGCAAACAAACACAGACTCGGATACTTACCAGTCCCAGGCAAACTCCTGCTGTGTGCTGCTCTGCTGTCCCCGCTGCTCAGCTGGTTCTCCGCCGCTCAGCTGGTACGCGAAGCTCTGGCTATTTTTAAACAGCCAGGCTTCCCTGTCGCAAACAAATAGACAGCCTACTGCCCGCCCCCTGCAGGCTAGCAGCCAATCAGACACTCACTCAGGCTCTCACACTGCCCCCCCAGCAAACACACGCTCGGATACTTCCTCAGCAAGCAAACAAACACAGACTCGGATACTTACCAGACCCAGGAAAACTCCTGCTGTGTGCTGCTCTGCTGTCCCCGCTGCTCAGCTGGTTCTCCGCCGCTCAGCTGGTTCGCGAAGTTCTGGCTATTTTTAAACAGCCAGGCTACCCTGTCGCAAACCAACAGACACCCTACTGCCCGCCCCCTGCAGGCTAGCAGCCAATCAGACACTCACTCAGGCTCTCACACTGCCCCCCCAGCAAACACACGCTCGGATACTTCCTCAGCAAGCAAACAAACACAGACTCGGATACTTACCAGTCCCAGGGAGACTCCTGCTGTGAGCTGCTCTGCTGTCCCCACCGCTCAGCTGGTTCTCCGCCGCTCAGCTGGTTCATGAAGCTCTGGCTATTTTTAAACAGCCAGGCTTCCCTGTTGCAAACCAACAGACACCCTACTGCCCGCCCCCTGCAGGCTAGCAGCCAATCAGACACTCACTCAGGCTCTCACACTGCCCCCCCAGCAAACACACGCTCGGATACTTCCTCAGCAAGCAAACAAACACAGACTCGGATACTTACCAGTGCCAGGCAACCTCCTGCTGTGTGCTGCTCTGCTGTCCCCGCTGCTCAGCTGGTTCTCCGCCGCTCAGCTGGTACGCGAAGCTCTGGCTATTTTTAAACAGCCAGGCTTCCCTGTCGCAAACCAACAGACACCCTACTGCCCGCCCCCTGCAGGCTAGCAGCCAATCAGACACTCACTCAGGCTCTCACACTACCCCCCCAGCAAACACACGCTCGGATACTACCTCAGCAAGCAAACAAACACAGACTCGGATACTTACCAGTCCCAGGCAAACTCCTGCTGTGTGCTGCTCTGCTGTCCCCGCTGCTCAGCTGGTTCTCCGCAGCTCAGCTGGTACGCGAAGCTCTGGCTATTTTTAAACAGCCAGGCTTCCCTGTCGCAAACCAACAGACACCCTACTGCCCGCCCCCTGCAGGCTAGCAGCCAATCAGACACTCACTCAGGCTCTCACACTGCCGCCCAGCAAACACACGCTCGGATTCTTCCTCAGCAAGCAAACAAACACAGACTCGGATACTTACCAGTCCCAGGCAAACTCCTGCTGTGAGCTGCTCTGCTGTCCCCGCTGCTCAGCTGGTTCTCCGCCGCTCAGCTGGTTCGCGAAGCTCTGGCTATTTTTAAACAGCCAGGCTTTCCTGTCGCAAACCAACAGACAGCCTACTGCCCGCCCCCTGCAGGCTAGCAGCCAATCAGACACTCACTCAGGCTTTCACACTGCCCTCCCAGCAAACACACGCTCGGATTCTTCCTCAGCAAGCAAACAAACACAGACTCGGATACTTACCAGTCCCAGGGAAACTCCTGCTGTGAGCTGCTCTGCTGTCCCCACCGCTCAGCTGGTTCTCTGCCGCTCAGCTGGTTCATGAAGCTCTGGCTATTTTTAAACAGCCAGGCTTCCCTGTCGCAAACCAACAGACAGCCTACTGCCCGCCCCCTGCAGGCTAGCAGCCAATCAGACACTCACTCAGGCTCTCACACTGCCCCCCCAGCAAACACACGCTCGGATACTTCCTCAGCAAGCAAACAAACACAGACTCGGATACTTACCAGACCCAGGAAAACTCCTGCTGTGTGCTGCTCTGCTGTCCCCGCTGCTCAGCTGGTTCTCCGCCGCTCAGCTGGTTCACGAAGTTCTGGCTATTTTTAAACAGCCAGGCTTCCCTGTCGCAAACCAACAGACACCCTACTGCCCGCCCCCTGCAGGCTAGCAGCCAATCAGACACTCACTCAGGCTCTCACACTGCCCCCCCAGCAAACACACGCTCGGATACTTCCTCAGCAAGCAAACAAACACAGACTCGGATACTTACCAGTCCCAGGGAGACTCCTGCTGTGAGCTGCTCTGCTGTCCCCACCGCTCAGCTGGTTCTCCGCCGCTCAGCTGGTTCATGAAGCTCTGGCTATTTTTAAACAGCCAGGCTTCCCTGTTGCAAACCAACAGACACCCTACTGCCCGCCCCCTGCAGGCTAGCAGCCAATCAGACACTCACTCAGGCTCTCACACTGCCCCCCCAGCAAACACACGCTCGGATACTTCCTCAGCAAGCAAACAAACACAGACTCGGATACTTACCAGTCCCAGGAAAACTCCTGCTGTGTGCTGCTCTGCTGTCCCCGCTGCTCAGCTGGTTCTCCGCCGCTCAGCTGGTTCGCGAAGTTCTGGCTATTTTTAAACAGCCAGGCTTCCCTGTCGCAAACCAACAGACACCCTACTGCCCGCCCCCTGCAGGCTAGCAGCCAATCAGACACTCACTCAGGCTCTCACACTGGCCCCCCAGCAAACACACGCTCGGATACTTCCTCAGCAAGCAAACAAACCCAGACTCGGATACTTACCAGTCCCAGGCAAACTCCTGCTGTGTGCTGCTCTGCTGTCCCCGCTGCTCAGCTGGTTCTCCGCCGCTCAGCTGGTTCGCGAAGCTCTGGCTATTTTTAAACAGCCAGGCTTCCCTGTCGCAAACCAACAGACACCCTGCTGCCCGCCCCCTGCAGGCTAGCAGCCAATCAGACACTCACTCAGGCTCTCACACTGCCCGCCCAGCAAACACACGCTCGGATTCTTCCTCAGCAAGCAAACAAACACAGACTCGGATACTTACCAGTCCCAGGGAGACTCCTGCTGTGAGCTGCTCTGCTGTCCCCACCGCTCAGCTGGTTCTCCGCCGCTCAGCTGGTTCATGAAGCTCTGGCTATTTTTAAACAGCCAGGCTTCCCTGTTGCAAACCAACAGACACCCTACTGCCCGCCCCCTGCAGGCTAGCAGCCAATCAGACACTCACTCAGGCTCCCACACTGCCCCCCCAGGAAACACACGCTCGGATACTTCCTCAGCAAGCAAACAAACACAGACTCGGATACTTACCAGTGCCAGGCAAACTCCTGCTGTGTGCTGCTCTGCTGTCCCCGCTGCTCAGCTGGTTCTCCGCCGCTCAGCTGGTACGCGAAGCTCTGGCTATTTTTAAACAGCCAGGCTTCCCTGTCGCAAACAAATAGACACTCTTCTGCCCGCCCCCTCCAGGCTAGCAGCCAATCAGACACTCACTCAGGCTCTCACACTGCCCCCCCAGCAAACACACGCTCGGATACTTCCTCAGCAAGCAAACAAACACAGACTCGGATACTTACCAGTGCCAGGCAAACTCCTGCTGTGTGCTGCTCTGCTGTCCCCGCTGCTCAGCTGGTTCTCCGCCGCTCAGCTGGTTCACGAAGCTCTGGCTATTTTTAAACAGCCAGGCTTCCCTGTCGCAAACCAAAAGACACCCTACTGCCCGCCCCCTGCAGGCTAGCAGCCAATCAGACACTCACTCAGGCTCTCACACTGCTCCCCCAGCAAACACACGCTCGGATACTACCTCAGCAAGCAAACAAACACAGACTCGGATACTTACCAGTCCCAGGCAAACTCCTGCTGTGTGCTGCTCTGCTGTCCCCGCTGCTCAGCTGGTTCTCCGCCGCTCAGCTGGTACGCGAAGCTCTGGCTATTTTTAAACAGCCAGGCTTCCCTGTCGCAAACAAATAGACAGCCTACTGCCCGCCCCCTGCAGGCTAGCAGCCAATCAGACACTCCCTCAGGCTCTCACACTGCCCCCCCAGCAAACACACGCTCGGATACTTCCTCAGCAAGCAAACAAACACAGACTCCGATACTTACCAGTCCCAGGAAAACTCCTGCTGTGTGCTGCTCTGCTGTCCCCGCTGCTCAGCTGGTTCTCCGCCACTCAGCTGGTTCGCGAAGCTCTGGTTATTTTTAAACAGCCAGGCTTCCCTGTCCCAAACCAACAAACACCCTACTGCCCGCCCCCTGCAGGCTAGCAGCCAATCAGACACTCACTCAGGCTCTCACACTGCCGCCCAGCAAACACACGTTCGGATTCTTCCTCAGCAAGCAAACAAACACAGACTCGGATACTTACCAGTCCCAGGCAAACTCCTGCTATGAGCTGCTCTGCTGTCCCCGCTGCTCAGCTGGTTCTCCGCCGCCCAGCTGGTACGGGAAGCTCTGGCTATTTTTAAACAGCCAGGCTTTCCTGTCGCAAACCAACAGACAGCCTACTGCCCGCCCCCTGCAGACTAGCAGCCAATCAGACACTCACTCAGGCTCTCACACTGCCCTCCCAGCAAACACACGCTCGGATTCTTCCTCAGCAAGCAAACAAACACCGACTCGGATACTTACCAGTCCCAGGGAAACTCCTGCTGTGAGCTGCTCTGCTGTCCCCACCGCTCAGCTGGTTCTCCGCCGCTCAGCTGGTTCATGAAGCTCTGGCTATTTTTAAACAGCCAGCCTTCCCTGTCGCAAACCAACAGACACCCTTCTGCCCGCCCCCTGCAGGCTAGCAGCCAATCAGACACTCACTCAGGCTCTCACACTGCCCCCCCAGCAAACACACGCTCGGATACTTCCTCAGCAAGCAAACAAACCCAGACTCGGATACTTACCAGTGCCAGGCAAACTCCTGCTGTGTGCTGCTCTGCTGTCCCCGCTGCTCAGCTGGTTCTCCGCCGCTCAGCTGGTTCACGAAGCTCTGGCTATTTTTAAACAGCCAGGCTTCCCTGTCGCAAACCAACAGACACCCTACTGCCCGCCCCCTGCAGGCTAGCAGCCAATCAGACACTCACTCAGGCTCTCACACTGCTCCCCCAGCAAACACACGCTCGGATACTACCTCAGCAAGCAAACAAACACAGACTCGGACACTTACCAGTCCCAGGCAAACTCCTGCTGTGTGCTGCTCTGCTGTCCCCGCTGCTCAGCTGGTTCTCCGCCACTCAGCTGGTTCGCGAAGCTCTGGCTATTTTTAAACAGCCAGGCTTCCCTGTCCCAAACCAACAAACACCCTACTGCCCGCCCCCTGCAGGCTAGCAGCCAATCAGACACTCACTCAGGCTCTCACACTGCCGCCCAGCAAACACACGCTCGGATTCTTCCTCAGCAAGCAAACAAACACAGACTCGGATACTTACCAGTCCCAGGCAAACTCCTGCTATGAGCTGCTCTGCTGTCCCCGCTGCTCAGCTGGTTCTCCACCGCTCAGCTGGTACGGGAAGCTCTGGCTATTTTTAAACAGCCAGGCTTTCCTGTCGCAAACCAACAGACAGCCTACTGCCCGCCCCCTGCAGGCTAGCAGCCAATCAGACACTCACTCAGGCTCTCACACTGCCCTCCCAGCAAACACACGCTCAGATTCTTCCTCAGCAAGCAAACAAACCCAGACTCGGATACTTACCAGTCCCAGGCAAACTCCTGCTGTGAGCTGCTCTGCTGTCCCCGCTGCTCAGCTGGTTCTCCGCCGCTCAGCTGGTTCGCGAAGCTCTGGCTATTTTTAAACAGCCAGGCTTCCCTGTCGCAAACCAACAGACACCCTACTGCCCGCCCCCTGCAGGCTAGCAGCCAATCAGACACTCACTCAGGCTCTCACACTGCCCCCCCAGCAAACACACGCTCGGATACTTCCTCAGCAAGCAAACAAACACAGACTCGGATACTTACCAGTGCCAGGCAAAGTCCTGCTGTGTGCTGCTCTGCTGTCCCCGCTGCTCAGCTGGTTCCCCGCCGCTCAGCTGGTTCACGAAGCTCTATTTTTAAACAGCCAGGCTTCCCTGTCGCAAACCAAAAGACACCCTAGTGCCCGCCCCCTGCAGGCTAGCAGCCAATCAGACACTCACTCAGGCTCTCACACTGCTCCCCCAGCAAACACACGCTCGGATACTACCTCAGCAAGCAAACAAACACAGACTCGGATACTTACCAGTCCCAGGCAAACTCCTGCTGTGTGCTGCTCTGCTGTCCCCGCTGCTCAGCTGGTTCTCCGCCGCTCAGCTGGTACGCGAAGCTCTGGCTATTTTTAAACAGCCAGGCTTCCCTGTCGCAAACAAATAGACAGCCTACTGCCCGCCCCCTGCAGGCTAGCAGCCAATCAGACATTCACTCAGGCTCTCACACTGCCCCCCCAGCAAACACACGCTCGGATTCTTCCTCAGCAAGCAAACAAACACAGACTCGGATACTTACCAGTCCCAGGCAAACTCCTGCTATGAGCTGCTCTGCTGTCCCCGCTGCTCAGCTGGTTCTCCGCCGCTCAGCTGGTACGCGAAGCTCTGGCTATTTTTAAACAGCCAGGCTTTCCTGTCGCAAACCAACAGACAGCCTACTGCCCACCCCCTGCAGGCTAGCAGCCAATCAGACACTCACTCAGGCTCTCACACTGCCCTCCCAGCAAACACACGCTCGGATTCTTCCTCAGCAAGCAAACAAACACCGACTCGGATACTTACCAGTCCCAGGGAAACTCCTGCTATGAGCTGCTCTGCTGTCCCCACCGCTCAGCTGGTTCTCCGCCGCTCAGCTGGTTCATGAAGCTCTGGCTATTTTTAAACAGCCAGGCTTCCCTGTCGCAAACCAACAGACACCCTTCTGCCCGCCCCCTCCAGGCTAGCAGCCAATCAGACACTCACTCAGGCTCTCACACTGCCCCCCCAGCAAACACACGCTCGGATACTTCCTCAGCAAGCAAACAAACACAGACTCGGATACTTACCAGTCCCAGGAAAACTCCTGCTGTGTGCTGCTCTGCTGTCCCCGCTGCTCAGGTGGTTCTCCGCCGCTCAGCTTGTTCGCGAAGCTCTGGCTATTTTTAAACAGCCAGCCTTCCCTGTCGCAAACCAACAGACACGCTACTGCCCGTCCCCTGCAGGCTAGCAGCCAATCAGACACTCACTCAGGCTCTCACACTGCCCCCCCAGCAAACACACGCTCAGATTCTTCCTCAGCAAGCAAACAAACACAGACTCGGATACTTACCAGTCCCAGGGAGACTCCTGCTGTGAGCTGCTCTGCTGTCCCCACCGCTCAGCTGGTTCTCCGCCGCTCAGCTGGTACGCGAAGCTCTGGCTATTTTTAAACAGCCAGGCTTCCCTGTCGCAAACCAACAGACAGCCTACTGCCCGCCCCCTGCAGGCTAGCAGCCAATCAGACATTCACTCAGGCTCTCACACTACCCCCCCAGCAAACACACGCTCGGATACTACCTCAGCAAGCAAACAAACACAGACTCGGATACTTACCAGTCCCAGGGAAACTCCTGCTGTGTGCTGCTCTGCTGTCCCCGCTGTTCAGCTGGTTCTCCGCCACTCAGCTGGTTCGCGAAGCTCTGGCTATTTTTAAACAGCCAGGCTTCCCTGTCCCAAACCAACAAACACCCTACTGCCCGCCCCCTGCAGGCTAGCAGCCAATCAGACACTCACTCAGGCTCTCACACTGCCCCCCCAGCAAACACACGCTCGGATACTTCCTCAGCAAGCAAACAAACACAGACTCGGATACTTACAAGTGCCAGGCAAACTCCTGCTGTGTGCTGCTCTGCTGTCCCCGCCGCTCAGCTGGTTCTCCGCCGCTCAGCTGGTTCACGAAGCTCTGGCTATTTTTAAACAGCCAGGCTTCCCTGTCGCAAACCAAAAGACACCCTACTGCCCGCCCCCTGCAGGCTAGCAGCCAATCAGACACTCACTCAGGCTCTCACACTGCTCCCCCAGCAAACACACGCTCGGATACTACCTCAGCAAGCAAACAAACACAGACTCGGATACTTACCAGTCCCAGGCAAACTCCTGCTGTGTGCTGCTCTGCTGTCCCCGCTGCTCAGCTGGTTCTCCGCCGCTCAGCTGGTACGCGAAGCTCTGGCTATTTTTAAACAGCCAGGCTTCCCTGTTGCAAACAAATAGACAGCCTACTGCCCGCCCCCTGCAGGCTAGCAGCCAATCAGACACTCACTCAGGCTCTCACACTGCCCCCCCAGCAAACACACGCTCGGATACTTCCTCAGCAAGCAAACAAACACAGACTCGGATACTTACCAGTCCCAGGGAGACTCCTGCTGTGAGCTGCTCTGCTGTCCCCACCGCTCAGCTGGTTCTCCGCCGCTCAGCTGGTTCGCGAAGCTCTGGCTATTTTTAAACAGCCAGGCTTCCCTGTTGCAAACCAACAGACACCCTACTGCCCGCCCCCTGCAGGCTAGCAGCCAATCAGACACTCACTCAGGCTCTCACACTGCCCCCCCAGCAAACACACGCTCGGATACTTCCTCAGCAAGCAAACAAACACAGACTCGGATACTTACCAGTGCCAGGCAACCTCCTGCTGTGTGCTGCTCTGCTGTCCCCGCTGCTCAGCTGGTTCTCCGCCGCTCAGCTGGTACGCGAAGCTCTGGCTATTTTTAAACAGCCAGGCTTCCCTGTCGCAAACCAACAGACACCCTACTGCCCGCCCCCTGCAGGCTAGCAGCCAATCAGACACTCACTCAGGCTCTCACACTACCCCCCCAGCAAACACACGCTCGGATACTACCTCAGCAAGCAAACAAACACAGACTCGGATACTTACCAGTCCCAGGCAAACTCCTGCTGTGTGCTGCTCTGCTGTCCCCGCTGCTCAGCTGGTTCTCCGCCGCTCAGCTGGTTCGCGAAGCTCTGGCTATTTTTAAACAGCCAGGCTTCCCTGTCGCAAACCAACAGACACCCTACTGCCCGCCCCCTGCAGGCTAGCAGCCAATCAGACATTCACTCAGGCTCTCACACTACCCCCCCAGCAAACACACGCTCGGATACTACCTCAGCAAGCAAACAAACACAGACTCGGATACTTACCAGTCCCAGGCAAACTCCTGCTGTGTGCTGCTCTGCTGTCCCCGCTGCTCAGCTGGTTCTCCGCCGCTCAGCTGGTTCGCGAAGCTCTGGCTATTTTTAAACAGCCAGGCTTCCCTGTCGCAAACCAACAGACACCCTACTGCCCGCCCCCTGCAGGCTAGCAGCCAATCAGACACTCACTCAGGCTCTCACACTGCCCCCCCAGCAAACACACGCTCGGATACTTCCTCAGCAAGCAAACAAACACAGACTCGGATACTTACCAGTCCCAGGGAGACTCCTGCTGTGAGCTGCTCTGCTGTCCCCACCGCTCAGCTGGTTCTCCGCCGCTCAGCTGGTTCATGAAGCTCTGGCTATTTTTAAACAGCCAGGCTTCCCTGTTGCAAACCAACAGACACCCTACTGCCCGCCCCCTGCAGGCTAGCAGCCAATCAGACACTCACTCAGGCTCCCACACTGCCCCCCCAGGAAACACACGCTCGGATACTTCCTCAGCAAGCAAACAAACACAGACTCGGATACTTACCAGTGCCAGGCAAACTCCTGCTGTGTGCTGCTCTGCTGTCCCCGCTGCTCAGCTGGTTCTCCGCCGCTCAGCTGGTACGCGAAGCTCTGGCTATTTTTAAACAGCCAGGCTTCCCTGTCGCAAACAAACAGACACCCTTCTGCCCGCCCCCTCCAGGCTAGCAGCCAATCAGACACTCACTCAGGCTCTCACACTGCCCCCCCAGCAAACACACGCTCGGATACTTCCTCAGCAAGCAAACAAACACAGACTCGGATACTTACCAGTGCCAGGCAAACTCCTGCTGTGTGCTGCTCTGCTGTCCCCGCTGCTCAGCTGGTTCCCCGCCGCTCAGCTGGTTCACGAAGCTCTATTTTTAAACAGCCAGGCTTCCCTGTCGCAAACCAAAAGACACCCTACTGCCCGCCCCCTGCAGGCTAGCAGCCAATCAGACACTCACTCAGGCTCTCACACTGCTCCCCCAGCAAACACACGCTCGGATACTACCTCAGCAAGCAAACAAACACAGACTCGGATACTTACCAGTCCCAGGCAAACTCCTGCTGTGTGCTGCTCTGCTGTCCCCGCTGCTCAGCTGGTTCTCCGCCGCTCAGCTGGTACGCGAAGCTCTGGCTATTTTTAAACAGCCAGGCTTTCCTGTCGCAAACCAACAGACAGCCTACTGCCCACCCCCTGCAGGCTAGCAGCCAATCAGACACTCACTCAGGCTCTCACACTGCCCTCCCAGCAAACACACGCTCGGATTCTTCCTCAGCAAGCAAACATACACCGACTCGGATACTTACCAGTCCCAGGGAAACTCCTGCTATGAGCTGCTCTGCTGTCCCCACCGCTCAGCTGGTTCTCCGCCGCTCAGCTGGTTCATGAAGCTCTGGCTATTTTTAAACAGCCAGGCTTCCCTGTCGCAAACCAACAGACACCCTTCTGCCCGCCCCCTCCAGGCTAGCAGCCAATCAGACACTCACTCAGGCTCTCACACTGCCCCCCCAGCAAACACACGCTCGGATACTTCCTCAGCAAGCAAACAAACACAGACTCGGATACTTACCAGTCCCAGGAAAACTCCTGCTGTGTGCTGCTCTGCTGTCCCCGCTGCTCAGGTGGTTCTCCGCCGCTCAGCTTGTTCGCGAAGCTCTGGGTATTTTTAAACAGCCAGCCTTCCCTGTCGCAAACCAACAGACACGCTACTGCCCGTCCCCTGCAGGCTAGCAGCCAATCAGACACTCACTCAGGCTCTCACACTGCCCCCCCAGCAAACACACGCTCAGATTCTTCCTCAGCAAGCAAACAAACACAGACTCGGATACTTACCAGTCCCAGGGAGACTCCTGCTGTGAGCTGCTCTGCTGTCCCCACCGCTCAGCTGGTTCTCCGCCGCTCAGCTGGTACGCGAAGCTCTGGCTATTTTTAAACAGCCAGGCTTCCCTGTCGCAAACAAATAGACAGCCTACTGCCCGCCCCCTGCAGGCTAGCAGCCAATCAGACATTCACTCAGGCTCTCACACTACCCCCCCAGCAAACACACGCTCGGATACTACCTCAGCAAGCAAACAAACACAGACTCGGATACTTACCAGTCCCAGGCAAACTCCTGCTGTGTGCTGCTCTGCTGTCCCCGCTGCTCAGCTGGTTCTCCGCCGCTCAGCTGGTTCGCGAAGCTCTGGCTATTTTTAAACAGCCAGGCTTCCCTGTCGCAAACCAACAGACAGCCTACTGCCCGCCCCCTGCAGGCTAGCAGCCAATCAGACACTCCCTCAGGCTCTCACACTGCCCCCCCAGCAAACACACGCTCGGATTCTTCCTCAGCAAGCAAACAAACACAGACTCGGATACTTACCAGTCCCAGGGAAACTCCTGCTGTGTGCTGCTCTGCTGTCCCCGCTGCTCAGCTGGTTCTCCGCCACTCAGCTGGTTCGCGAAGCTCTGGCTATTTTTAAACAGCCAGGCTTCCCTGTCCCAAACCAACAAACACCCTACTGCCCGCCCCCTGCAGGCTAGCAGCCAATCAGACACTCACTCAGGCTCTCACACTGCCCCCCCAGCAAACACACGCTCGGATACTTCCTCAGCAAGCAAACAAACACAGACTCGGATACTTACAAGTGCCAGGCAAACTCCTGCTGTGTGCTGCTGTGCTGTCCCCGCTGCTCAGCTGGTTCTCCGCCGCTCAGCTGGTTCACGAAGCTCTGGCTATTTTTAAACAGCCAGGCTTCCCTGTCGCAAACCAAAAGACACCCTACTGCCCGCCCCCTGCAGGCTAGCAGCCAATCAGACACTCACTCAGGCTCTCACACTGCTCCCCCAGCAAACACACGCTCGGATACTACCTCAGCAAGCAAACAAACACAGACTCGGATACTTACCAGTCCCAGGCAAACTCCTGCTGTGTGCTGCTCTGCTGTCCCCGCTGCTCAGCTGGTTCTCCGCCGCTCAGCTGGTACGCGAAGCTCTGGCTATTTTTAAACAGCCAGGCTTCCCTGTCGCAAACAAATAGACAGCCTACTGCCCGCCCCCTGCAGGCTAGCAGCCAATCAGACACTCACTCAGGCTCTCACACTGCCCCCCCAGCAAACACACGCTCGGATACTTCCTCAGCAAGCAAACAAACACAGACTCGGATACTTACCAGACCCAGGAAAACTCCTGCTGTGTGCTGCTCTGCTGTCCCCGCTGCTCAGCTGGTTCTCCGCCGCTCAGCTGGTTCGCGAAGTTCTGGCTATTTTTAAACAGCCAGGCTTCCCTGTCGCAAACCAACAGACACCCTACTGCCCGCCCCCTGCAGGCTAGCAGCCAATCAGACACTCACTCAGGCTCTCACACTGCCCCCCCAGCAAACACACGCTCGGATACTTCCTCAGCAAGCAAACAAACACAGACTCGGATACTTACCAGTCCCAGGGAGACTCCTGCTGTGAGCTGCTCTGCTGTCCCCACCGCTCAGCTGGTTCTCCGCCGCTCAGCTGGTTCGCGAAGCTCTGGCTATTTTTAAACAGCCAGGCTTCCCTGTTGCAAACCAACAGACACCCTACTGCCCGCCCCCTGCAGGCTAGCAGCCAATCAGACACTCACTCAGGCTCTCACACTGCCCCCCCAGCAAACACACGCTCGGATACTTCCTCAGCAAGCAAACAAACACAGACTCGGATACTTACCAGTGCCAGGCAAACTCCTGCTGTGTGCTGCTCTGCTGTCCCCGCTGCTCAGCTGGTTCTCCGCCGCTCAGCTGGTTCGCGAAGCTCTGGCTATTTTTAAACAGCCAGGCTTCCCTGTCGCAAACCAACAGACACCCTTCTGCCCGCCCCCTGCAGGCTAGCAGCCAATCAGACACTCACTCAGGCTCTCACACTACCCCCCCAGCAAACACACGCTCGGATACTTCCTCAGCAAGCAAACAAACACAGACTCGGATACTTACCAGTGCCAGGCAAACTCCTGCTGTGTGCTGCTCTGCTGTCCCCGCTGCTCAGCTGGTTCTCCGCCGCTCAGCTGGTTCACGAAGCTCTGGCTATTTTTAAACAGCCAGGCTTCCCTGTCGCAAACCAAAAGACACCCTACTGCCCGCCCCCTGCAGGCTAGCAGCCAATCAGACACTCACTCAGGCTCTCACACTGCTCCCCCAGCAAACACACGCTCGGATACTACCTCAGCAAGCAAACAAACACAGACTCCGATACTTACCAGTCCCAGGGAAAATCCTGCTGTGAGCTGCTCTGCTGTCCCCACCGCTCAGCTGGTTCTCCGCCGCTCAGCTGGTTCATGAAGCTCTGGCTATTTTTAAACAGCCAGGCTTCCCTGTCGCAAACCAACAGACACCCTACTGCCCGCCCCCTGCAGGCTAGCAGCCAATCAGACACTCACTCAGGCTCTCACACTGCCCCCCCAGCTAACACACGCTCGGATACTTCCTCAGCAAGCAAACAAACACAGACTCGGATACTTACCAGTGCCAGGCAAACTCCTGCTGTGTGCTGCTCTGCTGTCCCCGCTGCTCAGCTGGTTCTCCGCCGCTCAGCTGGTTCGCGAAGCTCTGGCTATTTTTAAACAGCCAGGCTTCCCTGTCGCAAACCAACAGACACCCTACTGCCCGCCCCCTGCAGGCTAGCAGCCAATCAGACACTCACTCAGGCTCTCACACTGCCCCCCCAGCAAACACACGCTCGGATACTTCCTCAGCAAGCAAACAAACCCAGACTCCGATAGTTACCAGTCCCAGGCAAACTCCTGCTGTGAGCTGCTCTGCTGTCCCCGCTGCTCAGCTGGTTCTCCGCCGCTCAGCTGTTTCGCGAAGCTCTGGCTATTTTTAAACAGCCAGGCTTCCCTGTCGCAAACCAACAGACACCCTACTGCCCGCCCCCTGCAGGCTAGCAGCCAATCAGACACTCACTCAGGCTCTCACACTGCCCCCTCAGCAAACACACGCTCGGATACTTCCTCAGCAAGCAAACAAACACAGACTCGGATACTTACCAGTGCCAGGCAAACTCCTGCTGTGTGCTGCTCTGCTGTCCCCGCTGCTCAGCTGGTTCTCCGCAGCTCAGCTGGTTCGCGAAGCTCTGGCTATTTTTAAACAGCCAGGCTTCCCTGTCGCAAACCAACAGACACGCTACTGCCCGCCCCCTGCAGGCTAGCAGCCAATCAGACACTCACTCAGGCTCTCACACTGCCCTCCCAGCAAACACACGCTCGGATTCTTCCTCAGCAAGCAAACAAACACCGACTCGGATACTTACCAGTCCCAGGGAAACTCCTGCTGTGAGCTGCTCTGCTGTCCCCGCTGCTCAGCTGGTTCTCCGCCGCTCAGCTGGTTCGCAAAGCTCTGGCTATTTTTAAACAGCCAGGCTTCCCTGTCGCAAACCAACAGACACGCTACTGCCCGTCCCCTGCAGGCTAGCAGCCAATCAGACACTCACTCAGGCTCTCACACTGCCCCCCCAGCAAACACACGCTCAGATTCTTCCTCAGCAAGCAAACAAACCCAGACTCGGATACTTACCATTCCCAGGCAAACTCCTGCTGTGAGCTGCTCTGCTGTCCCCGCTGCTCAGCTGGTTCTCCGCCGCTCAGCTGGTACGCGAAGCTCTGGCTATTTTTAAACAGCCAGGCTTCCCTGTCGCAAACCAACAGACACCCTACTGCCCGCCCCCTGCAGGCTAGCAGCCAATCAGACACTCACTCAGGCTCTCACACTACCCCCCCAGCAAACACACGCTCGGATACTACCTCAGCAAGCAAACAAACACAGACTCGGATACTTACCAGTCCCAGGCAAACTCCTGCTGTGTGCTGCTCTGCTGTCCCCGCTGCTCAGCTGGTTCTCCGCCGCTCAGCTGGTACGCGAAGCTCTGGCTATTTTTAAACAGCCAGGCTTCCCTGTCGCAAACCAACAGACACCCTACTGCCCGCCCCCTGCAGGCTAGCAGCCAATCAGACACTCACTCAGGCTCTCACACTGCCGCCCAGCAAACACACGCTCGGATTCTTCCTCAGCAAGCAAACAAACACAGACTCGGATACTTACCAGTCCCAGGCAAACTCCTGCTATGAGCTGCTCTGCTGTCCCCGCTGCTCAGCTGGTTCTCCGCCGCTCAGCTGGTTCGCGAAGCTCTGGCTATTTTTAAACAGCCAGGCTTTCCTGTCGCAAACCAACGGACACCCTACTGCCCGCCCCCTGCAGGCAAGCAGCCAATCAGACACTCACTCAGGCTCTCACACTGCCCTCCCAGCAAACACACGCTCGGATTCTTCCTCAGCAAGCAAACAAACACAGACTCGGATACTTACGAGTCCCAGGGAAAATCCTGCTGTGAGCTGCTCTGCTGTCCCCACCGCTCAGCTGGTTCTCCGCCGCTCAGCTGGTTCATGAAGCTCTGGCTATTTTTAAACAGCCAGGCTTCCCTGTCGCAAACCAACAGACACCCTTCTGCCCGCCCCCTCCAGGCTAGCAGCCAATCAGACACTCACTCAGGCTCTCACACTGCCCCCCCAGCAAACACACGCTCGGATACTTCCTCAGCAAGCAAACAAACCCAGACTCGGATACTTACCAGTCCCAGGCAAACTCCTGCTGTGAGCTGCTCTGCTGTCCCCGCTGCTCAGCTGGTTCTCCGCCGCTCAGCTGGTTCGCGAAGCTCTGGCTATTTTTAAACAGCCAGGCTTCCCTGTCGCAAACCAACAGACACCCTACTGCCCGCCCCCTGCAGGCTAGCAGCCAATCAGACACTCACTCAGGCTCTCACACTGCCCCCCCAGCAAACACACGCTCGGATACTTCCTCAGCAAGCAAACAAACACAGACTCGGATACTTACCAGTCCCAGGCAAACTCCTGCTGTGTGCTGCTCTGCTGTCCCCGCTGCTCAGCTGGTTCTCCGCCGCTCAGCTGGTACGCGAAGCTCTGGCTATTTTTAAACAGCCAGGCTTCCCTGTCGCAAACAACTAGACAGCCTACTGCCCGCCCCCTGCAGGCTAGCAGCCAATCAGACACTCACTCAGGCTCTCACACTGCCCCCCCAGCAAACACACGCTCGGATACTTCCTCAGCAAGCAAACAAACACAGACTCGGATACTTACCAGTGCCAGGCAAACTCCTGCTGTTTGCTGCTCTGCTGTCCCCGCTGCTCAGCTGGTTCTCCGCCGCTCAGCTGGTTCACGAAGCTCTGGCTATTTTTAAACAGCCAGGCTTCCCTGTCGCAAAGCAAAAGACACACTACTGCCCGCCCCCTGCAGGCTAGCAGCCAATCAGACACTCACTCAGGCTCTCACACTGCTCCCCCAGCAAACACACGCTCGGATACTACCTCAGCAAGCAAACAAACACAGACTCGGATACTTACCACTCCCAGGCAAACTCCTGCTGTGTGCTGCTCTGCTGTCCCCGCTGCTCAGCTGGTTCTCCGCCGCTCAGCTGGTACGCGAAGCTCTGGCTATTTTTAAACAGCCAGGCTTCCCTGTCGCAAACAAAGAGACACCCTACTGCCCGCCCCCTGCAGGCTAGCAGCCAATCAGACACTCACTCAGGCTCTCACACTGCCCCCCCAGCAAACACACGCTCGGATACTTCCTCAGCAAGCGAACAAACACAGACTCGGATACTTACCAGTCCCAGGCAAACTCCTGCTGTGTGCTGCTCTGCTGTCCCCGCTGCTCAGCTGGTTCTCCGCCGCTCAGCTGGTTCACGAAGCTCTGGCTATTTTTAAACAGCCAGGCTTCCCTGTCGCAAACCAACAGACACCCTACTGCCCGCCCCCTGCAGGCTAGCAGCCAATCAGACACTCACTCAGGCTCTCACAGTGCTCCCCCAGCAAACACACGCTCGGATACTACCTCAGCAACCAAACAAACACAGACTCGGACACTTACCAGTCCCAGGCAAACTCCTGCTGTGTGCTGCTCTGCTGTCCCCGCTGCTCAGCTGGTTCTCCGTCGCTCAGCTGGTACGCGAAGCTCTGGCTATTTTTAAACAGCCAGGCTTCCCTGTCGCAAACAAATAGACAGCCTACTGCCCGCCCCCTGCAGGCTAGCAGCCAATCAGACACTCACTCAGGCTCTCACACTGCCCCCCCAGCAAACACACGCTCAGATTCTTCCTCAGCAAGCAAACAAACCCAGACTCGGATACTTACCAGTCCCAGGCAAACTCCTGCTGTGAGCTGCTCTGCTGTCCCCGCTGCTCAGCTGGTTCTCCGCCGCTCAGCTGGTTCGCGAAGCTCTGGCTATTTTTAAACAGCCAGGCTTCCCTGTCGCAAACCAACAGACACCCTACTGCCCGCCCCCTGCAGGCTAGCAGCCAATCAGACACTCACTCAGGCTCTCACACTGCCCCCCCAGCAAACACACGCTCGGATACTTCCTCAGCAAGCAAACAAACACAGACTCGGATACTTACCAGTGCCAGGCAAACTCCTGCTGTGTGCTGCTCTGCTGTCCCCGCTGCTCAGCTGGTTCTCCGCCGCTCAGCTGGTTCACGAAGCTCTGGCTATTTTTAAACAGCCAGGCTTCCCTGTCGCAAACCAACAGACACCCTACTGCCCGCCCCCTGCAGGCTAGCAGCCAATCAGACACTCACTCATGCTCTCACACTGCCCCCCCCAGCAAACACACGCTCGGATACTTCCTCAGCAAGCAAACAAACACAGACTCGGATACTTACCAGTGCCAGGCAAACTCCTGCTGTGTGCTGCTCTGCTGTCCCCGCTGCTCAGCTGGTTCTCCGCCGCTCAGCTGGTTCGCGAAGCTCTGGCTATTTTTAAACAGCCAGGCTTCCCTGTCGCAAACCAACAGACACCCTTCTGCCCGCCCCCTGCAGGCTAGCAGCCAATCAGACACTCACTCAGGCTCTCACACTACCCCCCCAGCAAACACACGCTCGGATACTTCCTCAGCAAGCAAACAAACACAGACTCGGATACTTACCAGTGCCAGGCAAACTCCTGCTGTGTGCTGCTCTGCTGTCCCCGCTGCTCAGCTGGTTCTCCGCCGCTCAGCTGGTTCACGAAGCTCTGGCTATTTTTAAACAGCCAGGCTTCCCTGTCGCAAACCAAAAGACACCCTACTGCCCGCCCCCTGCAGGCTAGCAGCCAATCAGACACTCACTCAGGCTCTCACACTGCTCCCCCAGCAAACACACGCTCGGATACTACCTCAGCAAGCAAACAAACACAGACTCCGATACTTACCAGTCCCAGGGAAAATCCTGCTGTGAGCTGCTCTGCTGTCCCCACCGCTCAGCTGGTTCTCCGCCGCTCAGCTGGTTCATGAAGCTCTGGCTATTTTTAAACAGCCAGGCTTCCCTGTCGCAAACCAACGGACACCCTACTGCCCGCCCCCTGCAGGCTAGCAGCCAATCAGACACTCACTCAGGCTCTCACACTGCCCCCCCAGCTAACACACGCTCGGATACTTCCTCAGCAAGCAAACAAACACAGACTCGGATACTTACCAGTGCCAGGCAAACTCCTGCTGTGTGCTGCTCTGCTGTCCCCGCTGCTCAGCTGGTTCTCCGCCGCTCAGCTGGTTCGCGAAGCTCTGGCTATTTTTAAACAGCCAGGCTTCCCTGTCGCAAACCAACAGACACCCTACTGCCCGCCCCCTGCAGGCTAGCAGCCAATCAGACACTCACTCAGGCTCTCACACTGCCCCCCCAGCAAACACACGCTCGGATACTTCCTCAGCAAGCAAACAAACCCAGACTCCGATAGTTACCAGTCCCAGGCAAACTCCTGCTGTGAGCTGCTCTGCTGTCCCCGCTGCTCAGCTGGTTCTCCGCCGCTCAGCTGTTTCGCGAAGCTCTGGCTATTTTTAAACAGCCAGGCTTCCCTGTCGCAAACCAACAGACACCCTACTGCCCGCCCCCTGCAGGCTAGCAGCCAATCAGACACTCACTCAGGCTCTCACACTGCCCCCTCAGCAAACACACGCTCGGATACTTCCTCAGCAAGCAAACAAACACAGACTCGGATACTTACCAGTGCCAGGCAAACTCCTGCTGTGTGCTGCTCTGCTGTCCCCGCTGCTCAGCTGGTTCTCCGCAGCTCAGCTGGTTCGCGAAGCTCTGGCTATTTTTAAACAGCCAGGCTTCCCTGTCGCAAACCAACAGACACGCTACTGCCCGCCCCCTGCAGGCTAGCAGCCAATCAGACACTCACTCAGGCTCTCACACTGCCCTCCCAGCAAACACACGCTCGGATTCTTCCTCAGCAAGCAAACAAACACCGACTCGGATACTTACCAGTCCCAGGGAAACTCCTGCTGTGAGCTGCTCTGCTGTCCCCGCTGCTCAGCTGGTTCTCCGCCGCTCAGCTGGTTCGCGAAGCTCTGGCTATTTTTAAACAGCCAGGCTTCCCTGTCGCAAACCAACAGACACGCTACTGCCCGTCCCCTGCAGGCTAGCAGCCAATCAGACACTCACTCAGGCTCTCACACTGCCCCCCCAGCAAACACACGCTCAGATTCTTCCTCAGCAAGCAAACAAACCCAGACTCGGATACTTACCAGTCCCAGGCAAACTCCTGCTGTGAGCTGCTCTGCTGTCCCCGCTGCTCAGCTGGTTCTCCGCCGCTCAGCTGGTTCGCGAAGCTCTGGCTATTTTTAAACAGCCAGGCTTCCCTGTCGCAAACCAACAGACACCCTACTGCCCGCCCCCTGCAGGCTAGCAGCCAATCAGACACTCACTCAGGCTCTCACACTGCCAACCCAGCAAACACACGCTCGGATACTTCCTCAGCAAGCAAACAAACACAGACTCGGATACTTACCAGTCCCAGGGAGACTCCTGCTGTGAGCTGCTCTGCTGTCCCCACCGCTCAGCTGGTTCTCCGCCGCTCAGCTGGTTCATGAAGCTCTGGCTATTTTTAAACAGCCAGGCTTCCCTGTTGCAAACCAACAGACACCCTACTGCCCGCCCCCTGCAGGCTAGCAGCCAATCAGACACTCACTCAGGCTCTCACACTGCCCCCCCAGCAAACACACGCTCGGATACCTCCTCAGCAAGCAAACAAACACAGACTCGGATACTTACCAGTGCCAGGCAAACTCCTGCTGTGTGCTGCTCTGCTGTCCCCGCTGCTCAGCTGGTTCTCCGCCGCTCAGCTGGTACGCGAAGCTCTGGCTATTTTTAAACAGCCAGGCTTCCCTGTCGCAAACCAACAGACACCCTACTGCCCGCCCCCTGCAGGCTAGCAGCCAATCAGACACTCACTCAGGCTCTCACACTACCCCCCCAGCAAACACACGCTCGGATACTACCTCAGCAAGCAAACAAACACAGACTCGGATACTTACCAGTGCCAGGCAAACTCCTGCTGTGTGCTGCTCTGCTGTCCCCGCTGCTCAGCTGGTTCTCCGCCGCTCAGCTGGTACGCGAAGCTCTCGCTATTTTTAAACAGCCAGGCTTCCCTGTCGCAAACCAACAGACACCCTACTGCCCGCCCCCTGCAGGCTAGCAGCCAATCAGACACTCACTCAGGCTCTCACACTGCCGCCCAGCAAACACACGCTCGGATTCTTCCTCAGCAAGCAAACAAACACAGACTCGGATACTTACCAGTCCCAGGCAAACTCCTGCTATGAGCTGCTCTGCTGTCCCCGCTGCTCAGCTGGTTCTCCGCCGCTCAGCTGGTTCGCGAAGCTCTGGCTATTTTTAAACAGCCAGGCTTTCCTGTCGCAAACCAACAGACACCCTACTGCCCGCCCCCTGCAGGCAAGCAGCCAATCAGACACTCACTCAGGCTCTCACACTGCCCTCCCAGCAAACACACGCTCGGATTCTTCCTCAGCAAGCAAACAAACACAGACTCGGATACTTACGAGTCCCAGGGAAAATCCTGCTGTGAGCTGCTCTGCTGTCCCCACCGCTCAGCTGGTTCTCCGCCGCTCAGCTGGTTCATGAAGCTCTGGCTATTTTTAAACAGCCAGGCTTCCCTGTCGCAAACCAACAGACACCCTTCTGCCCGCCCCCTCCAGGCTAGCAGCCAATCAGACACTCACTCAGGCTCTCACACTGCCCCCCCAGCAAACACACGCTCGGATACTTCCTCAGCAAGCAAACAAACACAGACTCGGATACTTACCAGTCCCAGGCAAACTCCTGCTGTGTGCTGCTCTGCTGTCCCCGCTGCTCAGCTGGTTCTCCGCCGCTCAGCTGGTACGCGAAGCTCTGGCTATTTTTAAACAGCCAGGCTTCCCTGTCGCAAACAACTAGACAGCCTACTGCCCGCCCCCTGCAGGCTAGCAGCCAATCAGACACTCACTCAGGCTCTCACACTGCCCCCCCAGCAAACACACGCTCGGATACTTCCTCAGCAAGCAAACAAACACAGACTCGGATACTTACCAGTGCCAGGCAAACTCCTGCTGTTTGCTGCTCTGCTGTCCCCGCTGCTCAGCTGGTTCTCCGCCGCTCAGCTGGTTCACGAAGCTCTGGCTATTTTTAAACAGCCAGGCTTCCCTGTCGCAAAGCAAAAGACACACTACTGCCCGCCCCCTGCAGGCTAGCAGCCAATCAGACACTCACTCAGGCTCTCACACTGCTCCCCCAGCAAACACACGCTCGGATACTACCTCAGCAAGCAAACAAACACAGACTCGGATACTTACCACTCCCAGGCAAACTCCTGCTGTGTGCTGCTCTGCTGTCCCCGCTGCTCAGCTGGTTCTCCGCCGCTCAGCTGGTACGCGAAGCTCTGGCTATTTTTAAACAGCCAGGCTTCCCTGTCGCAAACAAAGAGACACCCTACTGCCCGCCCCCTGCAGGCTAGCAGCCAATCAGACACTCACTCAGGCTCTCACACTGCCCCCCCAGCAAACACACGCTCGGATACTTCCTCAGCAAGCAAACAAACACAGACTCGGATACTTACCAGTCCCAGGCAAACTCCTGCTGTGTGCTGCTCTGCTGTCCCCGCTGCTCAGCTGGTTCTCCGCCGCTCAGCTGGTTCGCGAAGTTCTGGCTATTTTTAAACAGCCAGGCTTCCCTGTCGCAAACCAACAGACACCCTACTGCCCGCCCCCTGCAGGCTAGCAGCCAATCAGACACTCACTCAGGCTCTCACACTGCCCCCCCAGCAAACACACGCTCGGATACTTCCTCAGCAAGCAAACAAACACAGACTCGGATACTTACCAGTGCCAGGCAAACTCCTGCTGTGTGCTGCTCTGCTGTCCCCGCTGCTCAGCTGGTTCTCCGCCGCTCAGCTGGTTCACGAAGCTCTGGCTATTTTTAAACAGCCAGGCTTCCCTGTCGCAAACCAAAAGACACCCTACTGCCCGCCCCCTGCAGGCTAGCAGCCAATCAGACACTCACTCAGGCTCTCACACTGTTCCCCCGGCAAACACACGCTCGGATACTACCTCAGCAAGCAAACAAACACAGACTCGGATACTTACCAGTCCCAGGCAAACTCCTGCTGTGTGCTGCTCTGCTGTCCCCGCTGCTCAGCTGGTTCTCCGCCGCTCAGCTGGTTCGCGAAGTTCTGGCTATTTTTAAACAGCCAGGCTTCCCTGTCGCAAACCAACAGACACGCTACTGCCCGCCCCCTGCAGGCTAGCAGCCAATCAGACACTCACTCAGGCTCTCACACTACCCCCCCAGCAAACACACGCTCGGATACTTCCTCAGCAAGCAAACAAACACAGACTCGGATACTTACCAGTGCCAGGCAAACTCCTGCTGTGTGCTGCTCTGCTGTCCCCGCTGCTCAGCTGGTTCTCCGCCGCTCAGCTGGTTCACGAAGCTCTGGCTATTTTTAAACAGCCAGGCTTCCCTGTCGCAAACCAACAGACACCCTACTGCCCGCCCCCTGCAGGCTAGCAGCCAATCAGACACTCACTCAGGCTCTCACACTGCTCCCCCAGCAAACACACGCTCGGATACTACCTCAGCAAGCAAACAAACACAGACTCGGACACTTACCAGTCCCAGGCAAACTCCTGCTGTGTGCTGCTCTGCTGTCCCCGCTGCTCAGCTGGTTCTCCGCCGCTCAGCTGGTACGCGAAGCTCTGGCTATTTTTAAACAGCCAGGCTTCCCTGTCGCAAACAAATAGACAGCCTACTGCCCGCCCCCTGCAGGCTAGCAGCCAATCAGACACTCACTCAGGCTCTCACACTGCCCCCCCAGCAAACACACGCTCGGATACTTCCTCAGCAAGCAAACAAACCCAGACTCCGATAGTTACCAGTCCCAGGCAAACTCCTGCTGTGAGCTGCTCTGCTGTCCCCGCTGCTCAGCTGGTTCTCCGCCGCTCAGCTGTTTCGCGAAGCTCTGGCTATTTTTAAACAGCCAGGCTTCCCTGTCGCAAACCAACAGACACCCTACTGCCCGCCCCCTGCAGGCTAGCAGCCAATCAGACACTCACTCAGGCTCTCACACTGCCCTCCCAGCAAACACACGCTCGGATTCTTCCTCAGCAAGCAAACAAACACCGACTCGGATACTTACCAGTCCCAGGGAAACTCCTGCTGTGAGCTGCTCTGCTGTCCCCGCTGCTCAGCTGGTTCTCCGCCGCTCAGCTGGTTCGCGAAGCTCTGGCTATTTTTAAACAGCCAGGCTTCCCTGTCGCAAACCAACAGACACGCTACTGCCCGTCCCCTGCAGGCTAGCAGCCAATCAGACACTCACTCAGGCTCTCACACTGCCCCCCCAGCAAACACACGCTCAGATTCTTCCTCAGCAAGCAAACAAACCCAGACTCGGATACTTACCAGTCCCAGGCAAACTCCTGCTGTGAGCTGCTCTGCTGTCCCCGCTGCTCAGCTGGTTCTCCGCCGCTCAGCTGGTTCGCGAAGCTCTGGCTATTTTTAAACAGCCAGGCTTCCCTGTCGCAAACCAACAGACACCCTACTGCCCGCCCCCTGCAGGCTAGCAGCCAATCAGACACTCACTCAGGCTCTCACACTGCCAACCCAGCAAACACACGCTCGGATACTTCCTCAGCAAGCAAACAAACACAGACTCGGATACTTACCAGTCCCAGGGAGACTCCTGCTGTGAGCTGCTCTGCTGTCCCCACCGCTCAGCTGGTTCTCCGCCGCTCAGCTGGTTCATGAAGCTCTGGCTATTTTTAAACAGCCAGGCTTCCCTGTTGCAAACCAACAGACACCCTACTGCCCGCCCCCTGCAGGCTAGCAGCCAATCAGACACTCACTCAGGCTCTCACACTGCCCCCCCAGCAAACACACGCTCGGATACTACCTCAGCAAGCAAACAAACACAGACTCGGATACTTACCAGTCCCAGGCAAACTCCTGCTGTGTGCTGCTCTGCTGTCCCCGCTGCTCAGCTGGTTCTCCGCCGCTCAGCTGGTACGCGAAGCTCTGGCTATTTTTAAACAGCCAGGCTTCCCTGTCGCAAACCAACAGACACCCTACTGCCCGCCCCCTGCAGGCTAGCAGCCAATCAGACACTCACTCAGGCTCTCACACTGCCGCCCAGCAAACACACGCTCGGATTCTTCCTCAGCAAGCAAACAAACACAGACTCGGATACTTACCAGTCCCAGGCAAACTCCTGCTATGAGCTGCTCTGCTGTCCCCGCTGCTCAGCTGGTTCTCCGCCGCTCAGCTGGTTCGCGAAGCTCTGGCTATTTTTAAACAGCCAGGCTTTCCTGTCGCAAACCAACAGACACCCTACTGCCCGCCCCCTGCAGGCAAGCAGCCAATCAGACACTCACTCAGGCTCTCACACTGCCCTCCCAGCAAACACACGCTCGGATTCTTCCTCAGCAAGCAAACAAACACAGACTCGGATACTTACGAGTCCCAGGGAAAATCCTGCTGTGAGCTGCTCTGCTGTCCCCACCGCTCAGCTGGTTCTCCGCCGCTCAGCTGGTTCATGAAGCTCTGGCTATTTTTAAACAGCCAGGCTTCCCTGTCGCAAACCAACAGACACCCTTCTGCCCGCCCCCTCCAGGCTAGCAGCCAATCAGACACTCACTCAGGCTCTCACACTGCCCCCCCAGCAAACACACGCTCGGATACTTCCTCAGCAAGCAAACAAACCCAGACTCGGATACTTACCAGTCCCAGGCAAACTCCTGCTGTGTGCTGCTCTGCTGTCCCCGCTGCTCAGCTGGTTCTCCGCCGCTCAGCTGGTTCGCGAAGTTCTGGCTATTTTTAAACAGCCAGGCTTCCCTGTCGCAAACCAACAGACACCCTACTGCCCGCCCCCTGCAGGCTAGCAGCCAATCAGACACTCACTCAGGCTCTCACACTACCCCCCCAGCAAACACACGCTCGGATACTTCCTCAGCAAGCAAACACACACAGACTCGGATACTTACCAGTGCCAGGCAAACTCCTGCTGTGTGCTGCTCTGCTGTCCCCGCTGCTCAGCTGGTTCTCCGCCGCTCAGCTGGTACGCGAAGCTCTGGCTATTTTTAAACAGCCAGGCTTCCCTGTCGCAAACAAATAGACAGCCTACTGCCCGCCCCCTGCAGGCTAGCAGCCAATCAGACACTCACTCAGGCTCTCACACTGCCCCCCCAGCAAACACACGCTCGGATACTTCCTCAGCAAGCAAACAAACCCAGACTCCGATAGTTACCAGTCCCAGGCAAACTCCTGCTGTGAGCTGCTCTGCTGTCCCCGCTGCTCAGCTGGTTCTCCGCCGCTCAGCTGTTTCGCGAAGCTCTGGCTATTTTTAAACAGCCAGGCTTCCCTGTCGCAAACCAACAGACACCCTACTGCCCGCCCCCTGCAGGCTAGCAGCCAATCAGACACTCACTCAGGCTCTCACACTGCCCCCTCAGCAAACACACGCTCGGATACTTCCTCAGCAAGCAAACAAACACAGACTCGGATACTTACCAGTGCCAGGCAAACTCCTGCTGTGTGCTGCTCTGCTGTCCCCGCTGCTCAGCTGGTTCTCCGCAGCTCAGCTGGTTCGCGAAGCTCTGGCTATTTTTAAACAGCCAGGCTTCCCTGTCGCAAACCAACAGACACGCTACTGCCCGCCCCCTGCAGGCTAGCAGCCAATCAGACACTCACTCAGGCTCTCACACTGCCCTCCCAGCAAACACACGCTCGGATTCTTCCTCAGCAAGCAAACAAACACCGACTCGGATACTTACCAGTCCCAGGGAAACTCCTGCTGTGAGCTGCTCTGCTGTCCCCGCTGCTCAGCTGGTTCTCCGCCGCTCAGCTGGTTCGCGAAGCTCTGGCTATTTTTAAACAGCCAGGCTTCCCTGTCGCAAACCAACAGACACGCTACTGCCCGCCCCCTGCAGGCTAGCAGCCAATCAGACACTCACTCAGGCTCTCACACTGCCCTCCCAGCAAACACACGCTCGGATTCTTCCTCAGCAAGCAAACAAACACCGACTCGGATACTTACCAGTCCCAGGCAAACTCCTGCTGTGAGCTGCTCTGCTGTCCCCGCTGCTCAGCTGGTTCTCCGCCGCTCAGCTGGTTCGCGAAGCTCTGGCTATTTTTAAACAGCCAGGCTTCCCTGTCGCAAACCAACAGACACCCTACTGCCCGCCCCCTGCAGGCTAGCAGCCAATCAGACACTCACTCAGGCTCTCACACTGCCAACCCAGCAAACACACGCTCGGATACTTCCTCAGCAAGCAAACAAACACAGACTCGGATACTTACCAGTCCCAGGGAGACTCCTGCTGTGAGCTGCTCTGCTGTCCCCACCGCTCAGCTGGTTCTCCGCCGCTCAGCTGGTTCATGAAGCTCTGGCTATTTTTAAACAGCCAGGCTTCCCTGTTGCAAACCAACAGACACCCTACTGCCCGCCCCCTGCAGGCTAGCAGCCAATCAGACACTCACTCAGGCTCTCACACTACCCCCCCAGCAAACACACGCTCGGATACTACCTCAGCAAGCAAACAAACACAGACTCGGATACTTACCAGTCCCAGGCAAACTCCTGCTGTGTGCTGCTCTGCTGTCCCCGCTGCTCAGCTGGTTCTCCGCCGCTCAGCTGGTACGCGAAGCTCTGGCTATTTTTAAACAGCCAGGCTTCCCTGTCGCAAACCAACAGACACCCTACTGCCCGCCCCCTGCAGGCTAGCAGCCAATCAGACACTCACTCAGGCTCTCACACTGCCGCCCAGCAAACACACGCTCGGATTCTTCCTCAGCAAGCAAACAAACACAGACTCGGATACTTACCAGTCCCAGGCAAACTCCTGCTATGAGCTGCTCTGCTGTCCCCGCTGCTCAGCTGGTTCTCCGCCGCTCAGCTGGTTCGCGAAGCTCTGGCTATTTTTAAACAGCCAGGCTTTCCTGTCGCAAACCAACAGACACCCTACTGCCCGCCCCCTGCAGGCAAGCAGCCAATCAGACACTCACTCAGGCTCTCACACTGCCCTCCCAGCAAACACACGCTCGGATTCTTCCTCAGCAAGCAAACAAACACAGACTCGGATACTTACGAGTCCCAGGGAAAATCCTGCTGTGAGCTGCTCTGCTGTCCCCACCGCTCAGCTGGTTCTCCGCCGCTCAGCTGGTTCATGAAGCTCTGGCTATTTTTAAACAGCCAGGCTTCCCTGTCGCAAACCAACAGACACCCTTCTGCCCGCCCCCTCCAGGCTAGCAGCCAATCAGACACTCACTCAGGCTCTCACACTGCCCCCCCAGCAAACACACGCTCGGATACTTCCTCAGCAAGCAAACAAACCCAGACTCGGATACTTACCAGTCCCAGGCAAACTCCTGCTGTGAGCTGCTCTGCTGTCCCCGCTGCTCAGCTGGTTCTCCGCCGCTCAGCTGGTTCGCGAAGCTCTGGCTATTTTTAAACAGCCAGGCTTCCCTGTCGCAAACCAACAGACACCCTACTGCCCGCCCCCTGCAGGCTAGCAGCCAATCAGACACTCACTCAGGCTCTCACACTGCCCCCCCAGCAAACACACGCTCGGATACTTCCTCAGCAAGCAAACAAACACAGACTCGGATACTTACCAGTCCCAGGCAAACTCCTGCTGTGTGCTGCTCTGCTGTCCCCGCTGCTCAGCTGGTTCTCCGCCGCTCAGCTGGTACGCGAAGCTCTGGCTATTTTTAAACAGCCAGGCTTCCCTGTCGCAAACAACTAGACAGCCTACTGCCCGCCCCCTGCAGGCTAGCAGCCAATCAGACACTCACTCAGGCTCTCACACTGCCCCCCCAGCAAACACACGCTCGGATACTTCCTCAGCAAGCAAACAAACACAGACTCGGATACTTACCAGTGCCAGGCAAACTCCTGCTGTTTGCTGCTCTGCTGTCCCCGCTGCTCAGCTGGTTCTCCGCCGCTCAGCTGGTTCACGAAGCTCTGGCTATTTTTAAACAGCCAGGCTTCCCTGTCGCAAAGCAAAAGACACACTACTGCCCGCCCCCTGCAGGCTAGCAGCCAATCAGACACTCACTCAGGCTCTCACACTGCTCCCCCAGCAAACACACGCTCGGATACTACCTCAGCAAGCAAACAAACACAGACTCGGATACTTACCACTCCCAGGCAAACTCCTGCTGTGTGCTGCTCTGCTGTCCCCGCTGCTCAGCTGGTTCTCCGCCGCTCAGCTGGTACGCGAAGCTCTGGCTATTTTTAAACAGCCAGGCTTCCCTGTCGCAAACAAAGAGACACCCTACTGCCCGCCCCCTGCAGGCTAGCAGCCAATCAGACACTCACTCAGGCTCTCACACTGCCCCCCCAGCAAACACACGCTCGGATACTTCCTCAGCAAGCAAACAAACACAGACTCGGATACTTACCAGTCCCAGGCAAACTCCTGCTGTGTGCTGCTCTGCTGTCCCCGCTGCTCAGCTGGTTCTCCGCCGCTCAGCTGGTTCGCGAAGTTCTGGCTATTTTTAAACAGCCAGGCTTCCCTGTCGCAAACCAACAGACACCCTACTGCCCGCCCCCTGCAGGCTAGCAGCCAATCAGACACTCACTCAGGCTCTCACACTGCCCCCCCAGCAAACACACGCTCGGATACTTCCTCAGCAAGCAAACAAACACAGACTCGGATACTTACCAGTGCCAGGCAAACTCCTGCTGTGTGCTGCTCTGCTGTCCCCGCTGCTCAGCTGGTTCTCCGCCGCTCAGCTGGTTCACGAAGCTCTGGCTATTTTTAAACAGCCAGGCTTCCCTGTCGCAAACCAAAAGACACCCTACTGCCCGCCCCCTGCAGGCTAGCAGCCAATCAGACACTCACTCAGGCTCTCACACTGTTCCCCCGGCAAACACACGCTCGGATACTACCTCAGCAAGCAAACACACACAGACTCGGATACTTACCAGTCCCAGGCAAACTCCTGCTGTGTGCTGCTCTGCTGTCCCCGCTGCTCAGCTGGTTCTCCGCCGCTCAGCTGGTTCGCGAAGTTCTGGCTATTTTTAAACAGCCAGGCTTCCCTGTCGCAAACCAACAGACACCCTACTGCCCGCCCCCTGCAGGCTAGCAGCCAATCAGACACTCACTCAGGCTCTCACACTACCCCCCCAGCAAACACACGCTCGGATACTTCCTCAGCAAGCAAACACACACAGACTCGGATACTTACCAGTGCCAGGCAAACTCCTGCTGTGTGCTGCTCTGCTGTCCCCGCTGCTCAGCTGGTTCTCCGCCGCTCAGCTGGTTCGCGAAGCTCTGGCTATTTTTAAACAGCCAGGCTTCCCTGTCGCAAACCAACAGACACGCTACTGCCCGCCCCCTGCAGGCTAGCAGCCAATCAGACACTCACTCAGGCTCTCACACTGCCCCCCCAGCAAACACACGCTCGGATACTTCCTCAGCAAGCAAACAAACACAGACTCGGATACTTACCAGTGCCAGGCAAACTCCTGCTGTGTGCTGCTCTGCTGTCCCCGCTGCTCAGCTGGTTCTCCGCCGCTCAGCTGGTTCACGAAGCTCTGGCTATTTTTAAACAGCCAGGCTTCCCTGTCGCAAACCAACAGACACCCTACTGCCCGCCCCCTGCAGGCTAGCAGCCAATCAGACACTCACTCAGGCTCTCACACTGCTCCCCCAGCAAACACACGCCGGATACTACCTCAGCAAGCAAACAAACACAGACTCGGACACTTACCAGTCCCAGGCAAACTCCTGCTGTGTGCTGCTCTGCTGTCCCCGCTGCTCAGCTGGTTCTCCGCCGCTCAGCTGGTACGCGAAGCTCTGGCTATTTTTAAACAGCCAGGCTTCCCTGTCGCAAACAAATAGACAGCCTACTGCCCGCCCCCTGCAGGCTAGCAGCCAATCAGACACTCACTCAGGCTCTCACACTGCCCCCCCAGCAAACACACGCTCAGATTCATCCTCAGCAAGCAAACAAACCCAGACTCGGATACTTACCAGTCCCAGGCAAACTCCTGCTGTGAGCTGCTCTGCTGTCCCCGCTGCTCAGCTGGTTCTCCGCCGCTCAGCTGGTTCGCGAAGCTCTGGCTATTTTTAAACAGCCAGGCTTCCCTGTCGCAAACCAACAGACACCCTACTGCCCGCCCCCTGCAGGCTAGCAGCCAATCAGACACTCACTCAGGCTCTCACACTGCCCCCCCAGCAAACACACGCTCGGATACTTCCTCAGCAAGCAAACAAACACAGACTCGGATACTTACCAGTCCCAGGCAAACTCCTGCTGTGTGCTGCTCTGCTGTCCCCGCTGCTCAGCTGGTTCTCCGCCGCTCAGCTGGTTCACGAAGCTCTGGCTATTTTTAAACAGCCAGGCTTCCCTGTCGCAAACCAACAGACACCCTACTGCCCGCCCCCTGCAGGCTAGCAGCCAATCAGACACTCACTCATGCTCTCACACTGCCCCCCCCAGCAAACACACGCTCGGATACTTCCTCAGCAAGCAAACAAACACAGACTCGGATACTTACCAGTGCCAGGCAAACTCCTGCTGTGTGCTGCTCTGCTGTCCCCGCTGCTCAGCTGGTTCTCCGCCGCTCAGCTGGTTCGCGAAGCTCTGGCTATTTTTAAACAGCCAGGCTTCAATGTCGCAAACCAACAGACACCCTTCTGCCCGCCCCCTGCAGGCTAGCAGCCAATCAGACACTCACTCAGGCTCTCACACTACCCCCCCAGCAAACACACGCTCGGATACTTCCTCAGCAAGCAAACAAACACAGACTCGGATACTTACCAGTGCCAGGCAAACTCCTGCTGTGTGCTGCTCTGCTGTCCCCGCTGCTCAGCTGGTTCTCCGCCGCTCAGCTGGTTCACGAAGCTCTGGCTATTTTTAAACAGCCAGGCTTCCCTGTCGCAAACCAAAAGACACCCTACTGCCCGCCCCCTGCAGGCTAGCAGCCAATCAGACACTCACTCAGGCTCTCACACTGCTCCCCCAGCAAACACACGCTCGGATACTACCTCAGCAAGCAAACAAACACAGACTCCGATACTTACCAGTCCCAGGGAAAATCCTGCTGTGAGCTGCTCTGCTGTCCCCACCGCTCAGCTGGTTCTCCGCCGCTCAGCTGGTTCATGAAGCTCTGGCTATTTTTAAACAGCCAGGCTTCCCTGTCGCAAACCAACAGACACCCTACTGCCCGCCCCCTGCAGGCTAGCAGCCAATCAGACACTCACTCAGGCTCTCACACTGCCCCCCCAGCAAACACACGCTCGGATACTTCCTCAGCAAGCAAACAAACACAGACTCGGATACTTACCAGTGCCAGGCAAACTCCTGCTGTGTGCTGCTCTGCTGTCCCCGCTGCTCAGCTGGTTCTCCGCCGCTCAGCTGGTTCGCGAAGCTCTGGCTATTTTTAAACAGCCAGGCTTCCCTGTCGCAAACCAACAGACACCCTACTGCCCGCCCCCTGCAGGCTAGCAGCCAATCAGACACTCACTCAGGCTCTCACACTGCCCCCCCAGCAAACACACGCTCGGATACTTCCTCAGCAAGCAAACAAACCCAGACTCCGATAGTTACCAGTCCCAGGCAAACTCCTGCTGTGAGCTGCTCTGCTGTCCCCGCTGCTCAGCTGGTTCTCCGCCGCTCAGCTGTTTCGCGAAGCTCTGGCTATTTTTAAACAGCCAGGCTTCCCTGTCGCAAACCAACAGACACCCTACTGCCCGCCCCCTGCAGGCTAGCAGCCAATCAGACACTCACTCAGGCTCTCACACTGCCCCCTCAGCAAACACACGCTCGGATACTTCCTCAGCAAGCAAACAAACACAGACTCGGATACTTACCAGTGCCAGGCAAACTCCTGCTGTGTGCTGCTCTGCTGTCCCCGCTGCTCAGCTGGTTCTCCGCCGCTCAGCTGGTTCGCGAAGCTCTGGCTATTTTTAAACAGCCAGGCTTCCCTGTCGCAAACCAACAGACACGCTACTGCCCGTCCCCTGCAGGCTAGCAGCCAATCAGACACTCACTCAGGCTCTCACACTGCCCCCCCAGCAAACACACGCTCAGATTCTTCCTCAGCAAGCAAACAAACCCAGACTCGGATACTTACCAGTCCCAGGCAAACTCCTGCTGTGAGCTGCTCTGCTGTCCCCGCTGCTCAGCTGGTTCTCCGCCGCTCAGCTGGTTCGCGAAGCTCTGGCTATTTTTAAACAGCCAGGCTTCCCTGTCGCAAACCAACAGACACCCTACTGCCCGCCCCCTGCAGGCTAGCAGCCAATCAGACACTCACTCAGGCTCTCACACTGCCAACCCAGCAAACACACGCTCGGATACTTCCTCAGCAAGCAAACAAACACAGACTCGGATACTTACCAGTCCCAGGGAGACTCCTGCTGTGAGCTGCTCTGCTGTCCCCACCGCTCAGCTGGTTCTCCGCCGCTCAGCTGGTTCGCGAAGCTCTGGCTATTTTTAAACAGCCAGGCTTCCCTGTCGCAAACCAACAGACACCCTTCTGCCCGCCCCCTGCAGGCTAGCAGCCAATCAGACACTCACTCAGGCTCTCACACTACCCCCCCAGCAAACACACGCTCGGATACTTCCTCAGCAAGCAAACAAACACAGACTCGGATACTTACCAGTGCCAGGCAAACTCCTGCTGTGTGCTGCTCTGCTGTCCCCGCTGCTCAGCTGGTTCTCCGCCGCTCAGCTGGTTCACGAAGCTCTGGCTATTTTTAAACAGCCAGGCTTCCCTGTCGCAAACCAAAAGACACCCTACTGCCCGCCCCCTGCAGGCTAGCAGCCAATCAGACACTCACTCAGGCTCTCACACTGCTCCCCCAGCAAACACACGCTCGGATACTACCTCAGCAAGCAAACAAACACAGACTCCGATACTTACCAGTCCCAGGGAAAATCCTGCTGTGAGCTGCTCTGCTGTCCCCACCGCTCAGCTGGTTCTCCGCTGCTCAGCTGGTTCATGAAGCTCTGGCTATTTTTAAACAGCCAGGCTTCCCTGTCGCAAACCAACAGACACCCTACTGCCCGCCCCCTGCAGGCTAGCAGCCAATCAGACACTCACTCAGGCTCTCACACTGCCCCCCCAGCAAACACACGCTCGGATACTTCCTCAGCAAGCAAACAAACACAGACTCGGATACTTACCAGTGCCAGGCAAACTCCTGCTGTGTGCTGCTCTGCTGTCCCCGCTGCTCAGCTGGTTCTCCGCCGCTCAGCTGGTTCGCGAAGCTCTGGCTATTTTTAAACAGCCAGGCTTCCCTGTCGCAAACCAACAGACACCCTACTGCCCGCCCCCTGCAGGCTAGCAGCCAATCAGACACTCACTCAGGCTCTCACACTGCCCCCCCAGCAAACACACGCTCGGATACTTCCTCAGCAAGCAAACAAACCCAGACTCCGATAGTTACCAGTCCCAGGCAAACTCCTGCTGTGAGCTGCTCTGCTGTCCCCGCTGCTCAGCTGGTTCTCCGCCGCTCAGCTGTTTCGCGAAGCTCTGGCTATTTTTAAACAGCCAGGCTTCCCTGTCGCAAACCAACAGACACCCTACTGCCCGCCCCCTGCAGGCTAGCAGCCAATCAGACACTCACTCAGGCTCTCACACTGCCCCCTCAGCAAACACACGCTCGGATACTTCCTCAGCAAGCAAACAAACACAGACTCGGATACTTACCAGTGCCAGGCAAACTCCTGCTGTGTGCTGCTCTGCTGTCCCCGCTGCTCAGCTGGTTCTCCGCCGCTCAGCTGGTTCGCGAAGCTCTGGCTATTTTTAAACAGCCAGGCTTCCCTGTCGCAAACCAACAGACACGCTACTGCCCGTCCCCTGCAGGCTAGCAGCCAATCAGACACTCACTCAGGCTCTCACACTGCCCCCCCAGCAAACACACGCTCAGATTCTTCCTCAGCAAGCAAACAAACCCAGACTCGGATACTTACCAGTCCCAGGCAAACTCCTGCTGTGAGCTGCTCTGCTGTCCCCGCTGCTCAGCTGGTTCTCCGCCGCTCAGCTGGTTCGCGAAGCTCTGGCTATTTTTAAACAGCCAGGCTTCCCTGTCGCAAACCAACAGACACCCTACTGCCCGCCCCCTGCAGGCTAGCAGCCAATCAGACACTCACTCAGGCTCTCACACTGCCAACCCAGCAAACACACGCTCGGATACTTCCTCAGCAAGCAAACAAACACAGACTCGGATACTTACCAGTCCCAGGGAGACTCCTGCTGTGAGCTGCTCTGCTGTCCCCACCGCTCAGCTGGTTCTCCGCCGCTCAGCTGGTTCATGAAGCTCTGGCTATTTTTAAACAGCCAGGCTTCCCTGTTGCAAACCAACAGACACCCTACTGCCCGCCCCCTGCAGGCTAGCAGCCAATCAGACACTCACTCAGGCTCTCACACTGCCCCCCCAGCAAACACACGCTCGGATACCTCCTCAGCAAGCAAACAAACACAGACTCGGATACTTACCAGTGCCAGGCAAACTCCTGCTGTGTGCTGCTCTGCTGTCCCCGCTGCTCAGCTGGTTCTCCGCCGCTCAGCTGGTACGCGAAGCTCTGGCTATTTTTAAACAGCCAGGCTTCCCTGTCGCAAACCAACAGACACCCTACTGCCCGCCCCCTGCAGGCTAGCAGCCAATCAGACACTCACTCAGGCTCTCACACTACCCCCCCAGCAAACACACGCTCGGATACTACCTCAGCAAGCAAACAAACACAGACTCGGATACTTACCAGTCCCAGGCAAACTCCTGCTGTGTGCTGCTCTGCTGTCCCCGCTGCTCAGCTGGTTCTCCGCCGCTCAGCTGGTACGCGAAGCTCTGGCTATTTTTAAACAGCCAGGCTTCCCTGTCGCAAACCAACAGACACCCTACTGCCCGCCCCCTGCAGGCTAGCAGCCAATCAGACACTCACTCAGGCTCTCACACTGCCCCCTCAGCAAACACACGCTCGGATACTTCCTCAGCAAGCAAACAAACACAGACTCGGATACTTACCAGTGCCAGGCAAACTCCTGCTGTGTGCTGCTCTGCTGTCCCCGCTGCTCAGCTGGTTCTCCGCAGCTCAGCTGGTTCGCGAAGCTCTGGCTATTTTTAAACAGCCAGGCTTCCCTGTCGCAAACCAACAGACACGCTACTGCCCGCCCCCTGCAGGCTAGCAGCCAATCAGACACTCACTCAGGCTCTCACACTGCCCTCCCAGCAAACACACGCTCGGATTCTTCCTCAGCAAGCAAACAAACACCGACTCGGATACTTACCAGTCCCAGGGAAACTCCTGCTGTGAGCTGCTCTGCTGTCCCCGCTGCTCAGCTGGTTCTCCGCCGCTCAGCTGGTTCGCGAAGCTCTGGCTATTTTTAAACAGCCAGGCTTCCCTGTCGCAAACCAACAGACACGCTACTGCCCGTCCCCTGCAGGCTAGCAGCCAATCAGACACTCACTCAGGCTCTCACACTGCCCCCCCAGCAAACACACGCTCAGATTCTTCCTCAGCAAGCAAACAAACCCAGACTCGGATACTTACCAGTCCCAGGCAAACTCCTGCTGTGAGCTGCTCTGCTGTCCCCGCTGCTCAGCTGGTTCTCCGCCGCTCAGCTGGTTCGCGAAGCTCTGGCTATTTTTAAACAGCCAGGCTTCCCTGTCGCAAACCAACAGACACCCTACTGCCCGCCCCCTGCAGGCTAGCAGCCAATCAGACACTCACTCAGGCTCTCACACTGCCAACCCAGCAAACACACGCTCGGATACTTCCTCAGCAAGCAAACAAACACAGACTCGGATACTTACCAGTCCCAGGGAGACTCCTGCTGTGAGCTGCTCTGCTGTCCCCACCGCTCAGCTGGTTCTCCGCCGCTCAGCTGGTTCGCGAAGCTCTGGCTATTTTTAAACAGCCAGGCTTCCCTGTCGCAAACCAACAGACACCCTTCTGCCCGCCCCCTGCAGGCTAGCAGCCAATCAGACACTCACTCAGGCTCTCACACTGCCCCCCCAGCAAACACACGCTCGGATACCTCCTCAGCAAGCAAACAAACACAGACTCGGATACTTACCAGTGCCAGGCAAACTCCTGCTGTGTGCTGCTCTGCTGTCCCCGCTGCTCAGCTGGTTCTCCGCCGCTCAGCTGGTACGCGAAGCTCTGGCTATTTTTAAACAGCCAGGCTTCCCTGTCGCAAACCAACAGACACCCTACTGCCCGCCCCCTGCAGGCTAGCAGCCAATCAGACACTCACTCAGGCTCTCACACTACCCCCCCAGCAAACACACGCTCGGATACTACCTCAGCAAGCAAACAAACACAGACTCGGATACTTACCAGTCCCAGGCAAACTCCTGCTGTGTGCTGCTCTGCTGTCCCCGCTGCTCAGCTGGTTCTCCGACGCTCAGCTGGTACGCGAAGCTCTGGCTATTTTTAAACAGCCAGGCTTCCCTGTCGCAAACCAACAGACACCCTACTGCCCGCCCCCTGCAGGCTAGCAGCCAATCAGACACTCACTCAGGCTCTCACACTGCCGCCCAGCAAACACACGCTCGGATTCTTCCTCAGCAAGCAAACAAACACAGACTCGGATACCTACCAGTCCCAGGCAAACTCCTGCTATGAGCTGCACTGCTGTCCCCGCTGCTCAGCTGGTTCTCCGCCGCTCAGCTGGTTCGCGAAGCTCTGGCTATTTTTAAACAGCCAGGCTTTCCTGTCGCAAACCAACAGACACCCTACTGCCCGCCCCCTGCAGGCAAGCAGCCAATCAGACACTCACTCAGGCTCTCACACTGCCCTCCCAGCAAACACACGCTCGGATTCTTCCTCAGCAAGCAAACAAACACAGACTCGGATACTTACGAGTCCCAGGGAAAATCCTGCTGTGAGCTGCTCTGCTGTCCCCACCGCTCAGCTGGTTCTCCGGCGCTCAGCTGGTTCATGAAGCTCTGGCTATTTTTAAACAGCCAGGCTTCCCTGTCGCAAACCAACAGACACCCTTCTGCCCGCCCCCTCCAGGCTAGCAGCCAATCAGACACTCACTCAGGCTCTCACACTGCCCCCCCAGCAAACACACGCTCGGATACTTCCTCAGCAAGCAAACAAACCCAGACTCGGATACTTACCAGTCCCAGGCAAACTCCTGCTGTGAGCTGCTCTGCTGTCCCCGCTGCTCAGCTGGTTCTCCGCCGCTCAGCTGGTTCGCGAAGCTCTGGCTATTTTTAAACAGCCAGGCTTCCCTGTCGCAAACCAACAGACACCCTACTGCCCGCCCCCTGCAGGCTAGCAGCCAATCAGACACTCACTCAGGCTCTCACACTGCCCCCCCAGCAAACACACGCTCGGATACTTCCTCAGCAAGCAAACAAACACAGACTCGGATACTTACCAGTCCCAGGCAAACTCCTGCTGTGTGCTGCTCTGCTGTCCCCGCTGCTCAGCTGGTTCTCCGCCGCTCAGCTGGTACGCGAAGCTCTGGCTATTTTTAAACAGCCAGGCTTCCCTGTCGCAAACAACTAGACAGCCTACTGCCCGCCCCCTGCAGGCTAGCAGCCAATCAGACACTCACTCAGGCTCTCACACTGCCCCCCCAGCAAACACACGCTCGGATACTTCCTCAGCAAGCAAACAAACACAGACTCGGATACTTACCAGTCCCAGGAAAACTCCTGCTGTGTGCTGCTCTGCTGTCCCCGCTGCTCAGCTGGTTCTCCGCCGCTCAGCTGGTACGCGAAGTTCTGGCTATTTTTAAACAGCCAGGCTTCCCTGTCGCAAACCAACAGACACCCTACTGCCCGCCCCCTGCAGGCTAGCAGCCAATCAGACACTCACTCAGGCTCTCACACTGCCCCCCCAGCAAACACACGCTCGGATACTTCCTCAGCAAGCAAACAAACACAGACTCGGATACTTACCAGTGCCAGGCAAACTCCTGCTGTGTGCTGCTCTGCTGTCCCCGCTGCTCAGCTGGTTCTCCGCCGCTCAGCTGGTTCACGAAGCTCTGGCTATTTTTAAACAGCCAGGCTTCCCTGTCGCAAACCAAAAGACACCCTACTGCCCGCCCCCTGCAGGCTAGCAGCCAATCAGACACTCACTCAGGCTCTCACACTGTTCCCCCGGCAAACACACGCTCGGATACTACCTCAGCAAGCAAACAAACACAGACTCGGATACTTACCAGTGCCAGGCAAACTCCTGCTGTGTGCTGCTCTGCTGTCCCCGCTGCTCAGCTGGTTCTCCGCCGCTCAGCTGGTTCGCGAAGCTCTGGCTATTTTTAAACAGCCAGGCTTCCCTGTCGCAAACCAACAGACACCCTACTGCCCGCCCCCTGCAGGCTAGCAGCCAATCAGACACTCACTCAGGCTCTCACACTGCCCCCCCAGCAAACACACGCTCGGATACTTCCTCAGCAAGCAAACAAACCCAGACTCCGAGAGTTACCAGTCCCAGGCAAACTCCTGCTGTGAGCTGCTCTGCTGTCCCCGCTGCTCAGCTGGTTCTCCGCCGCTCAGCTGTTTCGCGAAGCTCTGGCTATTTTTAAACAGCCAGGCTTCCCTGTCGCAAACCAACAGACACCCTACTGCCCGCCCCCTGCAGGCTAGCAGCCAATCAGACACTCACTCAGGCTCTCACACTGCCCCCTCAGCAAACACACGCTCGGATACTTCCTCAGCAAGCAAACACACACAGACTCGGATACTTACCAGTGCCAGGCAAACTCCTGCTGTGTGCTGCTCTGCTGTCCCCGCTGCTCAGCTGGTTCTCCGCCGCTCAGCTGGTTCGCGAAGCTCTGGCTATTTTTAAACAGCCAGGCTTCCCTGTCGCAAACCAACAGACACGCTACTGCCCGCCCCCTGCAGGCTAGCAGCCAATCAGACACTCACTCAGGCTCTCACACTGCCCTCCCAGCAAACACACGCTCGGATTCTTCCTCAGCAAGCAAACAAACACCGACTCGGATACTTACCAGTCCCAGGGAAACTCCTGCTGTGAGCTGCTCTGCTGTCCCCACCGCTCAGCTGGTTCTCCGCCGCTCAGCTGGTTCATGAAGCTCTGGCTATTTTTAAACAGCCAGGCTTCCCTGTCGCAAACCAACAGACACCCTTCTGCCCGCCCCCTGCAGGCTAGCAGCCAATCAGACACTCACTCAGGCTCTCACACTGCCCCCCCAGCAAACACACGCTCGGATACTTCCTCAGCAAGCAAACAAACACTGACTCGGATACTTACCAGTGCCAGGCAAACTCCTGCTGTGTGCTGCTCTGCTGTCCCCGCTGCTCAGCTGGTTCTCCGCCGCTCAGCTGGTTCACGAAGCTCTGGCTATTTTTAAACAGCCAGGCTTCCCTGTCGCAAACCAACAGACACCCTACTGCCCGCCCCCTGCAGGCTAGCAGCCAATCAGACACTCACTCAGGCTCTCACACTGCCCCCCCCAGCAAACACACGCTCGGATACTTCCTCAGCAAGCAAACAAACACAGACTCGGATACTTACCAGTCCCAGGCAAACTCCTGCTGTGTGCTGCTCTGCTGTCCCCGCTGCTCAGCTGGTTCTCCGCCGCTCAGCTGGTTCGCGAAGCTCTGGCTATTTTTAAACAGCCAGGCTTCCCTGTCGCAAACCAACAGACACCCTACTGCCCGCCCCCTGCAGGCTAGCAGCCAATCAGACACTCACTCAGGCTCTCACACTGCCCCCCCCAGCAAACACACGCTCGGATACTTCCTCAGCAAGCAAACAAACACAGACTCGGATACTTACCAGTCCCAGGCAAACTCCTGCTGTGTGCTGCTCTGCTGTCCCCGCTGCTCAGCTGGTTCTCCGCCGCTCAGCTGGTTCGCGAAGCTCTGGCTATTTTTAAACAGCCAGGCTTCCCTGTCGCAAACCAACAGACACCCTACTGCCCGCCCCCTGCAGGCTAGCAGCCAATCAGACACTCACTCATGCTCTCACACTGCCCCCCCCAGCAAACACACGCTCGGATACTTCCTCAGCAAGCAAACAAACACAGACTCGGATACTTACCAGTCCCAGGCAAACTCCTGCTGTGTGCTGCTCTGCTGTCCCCGCTGCTCAGCTGGTTCTCCGCCGCTCAGCTGGTTCGCGAAGCTCTGGCTATTTTTAAACAGCCAGGCTTCCCTGTCGCAAACCAACAGACACCCTACTGCCCGCCCCCTGCAGGCTAGCAGCCAATCAGACACTCACTCATGCTCTCACACTGCCCCCCCCAGCAAACACACGCTCGGATACTTCCTCAGCAAGCAAACACACACAGACTCGGATACTTACCAGTGCCAGGCAAACTCCTGCTGTGTGCTGCTCTGCTGTCCCCACCGCTCAGCTGGTTCTCCGCCGCTCAGCTGGTTCGCGAAGCTCTGGCTATTTTTAAACAGCCAGGCTTCCCTGTCGCAAACCAACAGACACCCTTCTGCCCGCCCCCTGCAGGCTAGCAGCCAATCAGACACTCACTCAGGCTCTCACACTACCCCCCCAGCAAACACACGCTCGGATACTTCCTCAGCAAGCAAACAAACACAGACTCGGATACTTACCAGTGCCAGGCAAACTCCTGCTGTGTGCTGCTCTGCTGTCCCCGCTGCTCAGCTGGTTCTCCGCCGCTCAGCTGGTTCACGAAGCTCTGGCTATTTTTAAACAGCCAGGCTTCCCTGTCGCAAACCAAAAGACACCCTACTGCCCGCCCCCTGCAGGCTAGCAGCCAATCAGACACTCACTCAGGCTCTCACACTGCTCCCCCAGCAAACACACGCTCGGATACTACCTCAGCAAGCAAACAAACACAGACTGCGATACTTACAAGTCCCAGGGAAAATCCTGCTGTGAGCTGCTCTGCTGTCCCCACCGCTCAGCTGGTTCTCCGCCGCTCAGCTGGTTCATGAAGCTCTGGCTATTTTTAAACAGCCAGGCTTCCCTGTCGCAAACCAACAGACACCCTACTGCCCGCCCCCTGCAGGCTAGCAGCCAATCAGACACTCACTCAGGCTCTCACACTGCCCCCCCAGCAAACACACGCTCGGATACTTCCTCAGCAAGCAAACAAACACAGACTCGGATACTTACCAGTGCCAGGCAAACTCCTGCTGTGTGCTGCTCTGCTGTCCCCGCTGCTCAGCTGGTTCTCCGCCGCTCAGCTGGTTCGCGAAGCTCTGGCTATTTTTAAACAGCCAAGCTTCCCTGTCGCAAACCAACAGACACCCTACTGCCCGCCCCCTGCAGGCTAGCAGCCAATCAGACACTCACTCAGGCTCTCACACTGCCCCCCCAGCAAACACACGCTCGGATACTTCCTCAGCAAGCAAACAAACCCAGACTCCGATAGTTACCAGTCCCAGGCAAACTCCTGCTGTGAGCTGCTCTGCTGTCCCCGCTGCTCAGCTGGTTCTCCGCCGCTCAGCTGTTTCGCGAAGCTCTGGCTATTTTTAAACAGCCAGGCTTCCCTGTCGCAAACCAACAGACAGCCTACTGCCCGCCCCCTGCAGGCTAGCAGCCAATCAGACACTCACTCAGGCTCTCACACTGCCCCCCCAGCAAACACACGCTCGGATACTTCCTCAGCAAGCAAACAAACACAGACTCGGATACTTACCAGTCCCAGGCAAACTCCTGCTGTGTGCTGCTCTGCTGTCCCCGCTGCTCAGCTGGTTCTCCGCCGCTCAGCTGGTACGCGAAGCTCTGGCTATTTTTAAACAGCCAGGCTTCCCTGTCGCAAACAACTAGACAGCCTACTGCCCGCCCCCTGCAGGCTAGCAGCCAATCAGACACTCACTCAGGCTCTCACACTGCCCCCCCAGCAAACACACGCTCGGATACTTCCTCAGCAAGCAAACAAACACAGACTCGGATACTTACCAGTCCCAGGAAAACTCCTGCTGTGTGCTGCTCTGCTGTCCCCGCTGCTCAGCTGGTTCTCCGCCGCTCAGCTGGTACGCGAAGTTCTGGCTATTTTTAAACAGCCAGGCTTCCCTGTCGCAAACCAACAGACACCCTACTGCCCGCCCCCTGCAGGCTAGCAGCCAATCAGACACTCACTCAGGCTCTCACACTGCCCCCCCAGCAAACACACGCTCGGATACTTCCTCAGCAAGCAAACAAACACAGACTCGGATACTTACCAGTGCCAGGCAAACTCCTGCTGTGTGCTGCTCTGCTGTCCCGCTGCTCAGCTGGTTCTCCGCCGCTCAGCTGGTTCACGAAGCTCTGGCTATTTTTAAACAGCCAGGCTTCCCTGTCGCAAACCAAAAGACACCCTACTGCCCGCCCCCTGCAGGCTAGCAGCCAATCAGACACTCACTCAGGCTCTCACACTGTTCCCCCGGCAAACACACGCTCGGATACTACCTCAGCAAGCAAACAAACACAGACTCGGACACTTACCAGTCCCAGGCAAACTCCTGCTGTGTGCTGCTCTGCTGTCCCCGCTGCTCAGCTGGTTCTCCGCCGCTCAGCTGGTACGCGAAGCTCTGGCTATTTTTAAACAGCCAGGCTTCCCTGTCGCAAACAAATAGACAGCCTACTGCCCGCCCCCTGCAGGCTAGCAGCCAATCAGACACTCACTCAGGCTCTCACACTGCCCCCCCAGCAAACACACGCTCAGATTCTTCCTCAGCAAGCAAACAAACCCAGACTCGGATACTTACCAGTCCCAGGCAAACTCCTGCTGTGAGCTGCTCTGCTGTCCCCGCTGCTCAGCTGGTTCTCCGCCGCTCAGCTGGTTCGCGAAGCTCTGGCTATTTTTAAACAGCCAGGCTTCCCTGTCGCAAACCAACAGACACCCTACTGCCCGCCCCCTGCAGGCTAGCAGCCAATCAGACACTCACTCAGGCTCTCACACTGCCCCGCCAGCAAACACACGCTCGGATACTTCCTCAGCAAGCAAACAAACACAGACTCGGATACTTACCAGTCCCAGGCAAACTCCTGCTGTGTGCTGCTCTGCTGTCCCCGCTGCTCAGCTGGTTCTCCGCCGCTCAGCTGGTTCACGAAGCTCTGGCTATTTTTAAACAGCCAGGCTTCCCTGTCGCAAACCAAAAGACACCCTACTGCCCGCCCCCTGCAGGCTAGCAGCCAATCAGACACTCACTCAGGCTCTCACACTGCTCCCCCAGCAAACACACGCTCGGATACTACCTCAGCAAGCAAACAAACACAGACTCCAATACTTACCAGTCCCAGGGAAAATCCTGCTGTGAGCTGCTCTGCTGTCCCCACCGCTCAGCTGGTTCTCCGCCGCTCAGCTGGTTCATGAAGCTCTGGCTATTTTTAAACAGCCAGGCTTCCCTGTCGCAAACCAACAGACACCCTACTGCCCGCCCCCTGCAGGCTAGCAGCCAATCAGACACTCACTCAGGCTCTCACACTGGCCCCCCAGCAAACACACGCTCGGATACTTCCTCAGCAAGCAAACAAACACAGACTCGGATACTTACCAGTGCCAGGCAAACTCCTGCTGTGTGCTGCTCTGCTGTCCCCGCTGCTCAGCTGGTTCTCCGCCGCTCAGCTGGTTCGCGAAGCTCTGGCTATTTTTAAACAGCCAGGCTTCCCTGTCGCAAACCAACAGACACCCTACTGCCCGCCCCCTGCAGGCTAGCAGCCAATCAGACACTCACTCAGGCTCTCACACTGCCCCCCCAGCAAACACACGCTCGGATACTTCCTCAGCAAGCAAACAAACCCAGACTCCGATAGTTACCAGTCCCAGGCAAACTCCTGCTGTGAGCTGCTCTGCTGTCCCCGCTGCTCAGCTGGTTCTCCGCCGCTCAGCTGGTTCACGAAGCTCTGGCTATTTTTAAACAGCCAGGCTTCCCTGTCGCAAACCAAAAGACACCCTACTGCCCGCCCCCTGCAGGCTAGCAGCCAATCAGACACTCACTCAGGCTCTCACACTGCTCCCCCAGCAAACACACGCTCGGATACTACCTCAGCAAGCAAACAAACACAGACTCCGATACTTACCAGTCCCAGGGAAAATCCTGCTGTGAGCTGCTCTGCTGTCCCCACCGCTCAGCTGGTTCTCCGCCGCTCAGCTGGTTCATGAAGCTCTGGCTATTTTTAAACAGCCAGGCTTCCCTGTCGCAAACCAACAGACACCCTACTGCCCGCCCCCTGCAGCCTAGCAGCCAATCAGACACTCACTCAGGCTCTCACACTGCCCCCCCCAGCAAACACACGCTCGGATACTTCCTCAGCAAGCAAACAAACACAGACTCGGATACTTACCAGTCCCAGGCAAACTCCTGCTGTGTGCTGCTCTGCTGTCCCCGCTGCTCAGCTGGTTCTCCGCCGCTCAGCTGGTTCGCGAAGCTCTGGCTATTTTTAAACAGCCAGGCTTCCCTGTCGCAAACCAACAGACACCCTACTGCCCGCCCCCTGCAGGCTAGCAGCCAATCAGACACTCACTCATGCTCTCACACTGCCCCCCCCAGCAAACACACGCTCGGATACTTCCTCAGCAAGCAAACACACACAGACTCGGATACTTACCAGTGCCAGGCAAACTCCTGCTGTGTGCTGCTCTGCTGTCCCCACCGCTCAGCTGGTTCTCCGCCGCTCAGCTGGTTCGCGAAGCTCTGGCTATTTTTAAACAGCCAGGCTTCCCTGTCGCAAACCAACAGACACCCTTCTGCCCGCCCCCTGCAGGCTAGCAGCCAATCAGACACTCACTCAGGCTCTCACACTACCCCCCCAGCAAACACACGCTCGGATACTTCCTCAGCAAGCAAACAAACACAGACTCGGATACTTACCAGTGCCAGGCAAACTCCTGCTGTGTGCTGCTCTGCTGTCCCCGCTGCTCAGCTGGTTCTCCGCCGCTCAGCTGGTTCACGAAGCTCTGGCTATTTTTAAACAGCCAGGCTTCCCTGTCGCAAACCAAAAGACACCCTACTGCCCGCCCCCTGCAGGCTAGCAGCCAATCAGACACTCACTCAGGCTCTGACACTGCTCCCCCAGCAAACACACGCTCGGATACTACCTCAGCAAGCAAACAAACACAGACTGCGATACTTACAAGTCCCAGGGAAAATCCTGCTGTGAGCTGCTCTGCTGTCCCCACCGCTCAGCTGGTTCTCCGCCGCTCAGCTGGTTCATGAAGCTCTGGCTATTTTTAAACAGCCAGGCTTCCCTGTCGCAAACCAACAGACACCCTACTGCCCGCCCCCTGCAGGCTAGCAGCCAATCAGACACTCACTCAGGCTCTCACACTGCCCCCCCAGCAAACACACGCTCGGATACTTCCTCAGCAAGCAAACAAACACAGACTCGGATACTTACCAGTGCCAGGCAAACTCCTGCTGTGTGCTGCTCTGCTGTCCCCGCTGCTCAGCTGGTTCTCCGCCGCTCAGCTGGTTCGCGAAGCTCTGGCTATTTTTAAACAGCCAGGCTTCCCTGTCGCAAACCAACAGACACCCTACTGCCCGCCCCCTGCAGGCTAGCAGCCAATCAGACACTCACTCAGGCTCTCACACTGCCCCCCCAGCAAACACACGCTCGGATACTTCCTCAGCAAGCAAACAAACCCAGACTCCGATAGTTACCAGTCCCAGGCAAACTCCTGCTGTGAGCTGCTCTGCTGTCCCCGCTGCTCAGCTGGTTCTCCGCCGCTCAGCTGTTTCGCGAAGCTCTGGCTATTTTTAAACAGCCAGGCTTCCCTGTCGCAAACCAACAGACAGCCTACTGCCCGCCCCCTGCAGGCTAGCAGCCAATCAGACACTCACTCAGGCTCTCACACTGCCCCCCCAGCAAACACACGCTCGGATACTTCCTCAGCAAGCAAACAAACACAGACTCGGATACTTACCAGTCCCAGGCAAACTCCTGCTGTGTGCTGCTCTGCTGTCCCCGCTGCTCAGCTGGTTCTCCGCCGCTCAGCTGGTACGCGAAGCTCTGGCTATTTTTAAACAGCCAGGCTTCCCTGTCGCAAACAACTAGACAGCCTACTGCCCGCCCCCTGCAGGCTAGCAGCCAATCAGACACTCACTCAGGCTCTCACACTGCCCCCCCAGCAAACACACGCTCGGATACTTCCTCAGCAAGCAAACAAACACAGACTCGGATACTTACCAGTCCCAGGAAAACTCCTGCTGTGTGCTGCTCTGCTGTCCCCGCTGCTCAGCTGGTTCTCCGCCGCTCAGCTGGTACGCGAAGTTCTGGCTATTTTTAAACAGCCAGGCTTCCCTGTCGCAAACCAACAGACACCCTACTGCCCGCCCCCTGCAGGCTAGCAGCCAATCAGACACTCACTCAGGCTCTCACACTGCCCCCCCAGCAAACACACGCTCGGATACTTCCTCAGCAAGCAAACAAACACAGACTCGGATACTTACCAGTCCCAGGCAAACTCCTGCTGTGTGCTGCTCTGCTGTCCCCGCTGCTCAGCTGGTTCTCCGCCGCTCAGCTGGTTCACGAAGCTCTGGCTATTTTTAAACAGCCAGGCTTCCCTGTCGCAAACCAAAAGACACCCTACTGCCCGCCCCCTGCAGGCTAGCAGCCAATCAGACACTCACTCAGGCTCTCACACTGTTCCCCCGGCAAACACACGCTCGGATACTACCTCAGCAAGCAAACAAACACAGACTCGGACACTTACCAGTCCCAGGCAAACTCCTGCTGTGTGCTGCTCTGCTGTCCCCGCTGCTCAGCTGGTTCTCCGCCGCTCAGCTGGTACGCGAAGCTCTGGCTATTTTTAAACAGCCAGGCTTCCCTGTCGCAAACAAATAGACAGCCTACTGCCCGCCCCCTGCAGGCTAGCAGCCAATCAGACACTCACTCAGGCTCTCACACTGCCCCCCCAGCAAACACACGCTCAGATTCTTCCTCAGCAAGCAAACAAACCCAGACTCGGATACTTACCAGTCCCAGGCAAACTCCTGCTGTGAGCTGCTCTGCTGTCCCCGCTGCTCAGCTGGTTCTCCGCCGCTCAGCTGGTTCGCGAAGCTCTGGCTATTTTTAAACAGCCAGGCTTCCCTGTCGCAAACCAACAGACACCCTACTGCCCGCCCCCTGCAGGCTAGCAGCCAATCAGACACTCACTCAGGCTCTCACACTGCCCCGCCAGCAAACACACGCTCGGATACTTCCTCAGCAAGCAAACAAACACAGACTCGGATACTTACCAGTCCCAGGCAAACTCCTGCTGTGTGCTGCTCTGCTGTCCCCGCTGCTCAGCTGGTTCTCCGCCGCTCAGCTGGTTCACGAAGCTCTGGCTATTTTTAAACAGCCAGGCTTCCCTGTCGCAAACCAAAAGACACCCTACTGCCCGCCCCCTGCAGGCTAGCAGCCAATCAGACACTCACTCAGGCTCTCACACTGCTCCCCCAGCAAACACACGCTCGGATACTACCTCAGCAAGCAAACAAACACAGACTCCGATACTTACCAGTCCCAGGGAAAATCCTGCTGTGAGCTGCTCTGCTGTCCCCACCGCTCAGCTGGTTCTCCGCCGCTCAGCTGGTTCATGAAGCTCTGGCTATTTTTAAACAGCCAGGCTTCCCTGTCGCAAACCAACAGACACCCTACTGCCCGCCCCCTGCAGGCTAGCAGCCAATCAGACACTCACTCAGGCTCTCACACTGCCCCCCCAGCAAACACACGCTCGGATACTTCCTCAGCAAGCAAACAAACACAGACTCGGATACTTACCAGTGCCAGGCAAACTCCTGCTGTGTGCTGCTCTGCTGTCCCCGCTGCTCAGCTGGTTCTCCGCCGCTCAGCTGGTTCGCGAAGCTCTGGCTATTTTTAAACAGCCAGGCTTCCCTGTCGCAAACCAACAGACACCCTACTGCCCGCCCCCTGCAGGCTAGCAGCCAATCAGACACTCACTCAGGCTCTCACACTGCCCCCCCAGCAAACACACGCTCGGATACTTCCTCAGCAAGCAAACAAACCCAGACTCCGATAGTTACCAGTCCCAGGCAAACTCCTGCTGTGAGCTGCTCTGCTGTCCCCGCTGCTCAGCTGGTTCTCCGCCGCTCAGCTGTTTCGCGAAGCTCTGGCTATTTTTAAACAGCCAGGCTTCCCTGTCGCAAACCAACAGACACCCTACTGCCCGCCCCCTGCAGGCTAGCAGCCAATCAGACACTCACTCAGGCTCTCACACTGCCCCCTCAGCAAACACACGCTCGGATACTTCCTCAGCAAGCAAACAAACACAGACTCGGATACTTACCAGTGCCAGGCAAACTCCTGCTGTGTGCTGCTCTGCTGTCCCCGCTGCTCAGCTGGTTCTCCGCCGCTCAGCTGGTTCGCGAAGCTCTGGCTATTTTTAAACAGCCAGGCTTCCCTGTCGCAAACCAACAGACACGCTACTGCCCGCCCCCTGCAGGCTAGCAGCCAATCAGACACTCACTCAGGCTCTCACACTGCCCTCCCAGCAAACACACGCTCGGATTCTTCCTCAGCAAGCAAACAAACACCGACTCGGATACTTACCAGTCCCAGGGAAACTCCTGCTGTGAGCTGCTCTGCTGTCCCCACCGCTCAGCTGGTTCTCCGCCGCTCAGCTGGTTCATGAAGCTCTGGCTATTTTTAAACAGCCAGGCTTCCCTGTCGCAAACCAACAGACACACTTCTGCCCGCCCCCTGCAGGCTAGCAGCCAATCAGACACTCACTCAGGCTCTCACACTGCCCCCCCAGCAAACACACGCTCGGATACTTCCTCAGCAAGCAAACAAACACAGACTCGGATACTTACCAGTGCCAGGCAAACTCCTGCTGTGTGCTGCTCTGCTGTCCCCGCTGCTCAGCTGGTTCTCCGCCGCTCAGCTGGTTCACGAAGCTCTGGCTATTTTTGAACAGCCAGGCTTCCCTGTCGCAAACCAACAGACACCCTACTGCCCGCCCCCTGCAGGCTAGCAGCCAATCAGACACTCACTCAGGCTCTCACACTGCCCCCCCAGCAAACACACGCTCAGATTCTTCCTCAGCAAGCAAACAAACCCAGACTCGGATACTTACCAGTCCCAGGCAAACTCCTGCTGTGAGCTGCTCTGCTGTCCCCGCTGCTCAGCTGGTTCTCCGCCGCTCAGCTGGTTCGCGAAGCTCTGGCTATTTTTAAACAGCCAGGCTTCCCTGTCGCAAACCAACAGACACTCTACTGCCCGCCCCCTGCAGGCTAGCAGCCAATCAGACACTCACTCAGGCTCTCACACTGCCCCCCCAGCAAACACACGCTCGGATACTTCCTCAGCAAGCAAACAAACACAGACTCGGATACTTACCAGTCCCAGGCAAACTCCTGCTGTGTGCTGCTCTGCTGTCCCCGCTGCTCAGCTGGTTCTCCGCCGCTCAGCTGGTTCACGAAGCTCTGGCTATTTTTAAACAGCCAGGCTTCCCTGTCGCAAACCAACAGACACCCTACTGCCCGCCCCCTGCAGGCTAGCAGCCAATCAGACACTCACTCAGGCTCTCACACTGCCCTCCCAGCAAACACACGCTCGGATTCTTCCTCAGCAAGCAAACAAACACAGACTCGGATACTTACGAGTCCCAGGGAAAATCCTGCTGTGAGCTGCTCTGCTGTCCCCACCGCTCAGCTGGTTCTCCGCCGCTCAGCTGGTTCATGAAGCTCTGGCTATTTTTAAACAGCCAGGCTTCCCTGTCGCAAACCAACAGACACCCTTCTGCCCGCCCCCTCCTGGCTAGCAGCCAATCAGACACTCACTCAGGCTCTCACACTGCCCCCCCAGCAAACACACGCTCGGATACTTCCTCAGCAAGCAAACAAACACAGACTCGGATACTTACCAGTGCCAGGCAAACTCCTGCTGTGAGCTGCTCTGCTGTCCCCACCGCTCAGCTGGTTCTCCGCCGCTCAGCTGGTTCGCGAAGCTCTGGCTATTTTTAAACAGCCAGGCTTCCCTGTCGCAAACCAACAGACACCCTTCTGCCCGCCCCCTGCAGGCTAGCAGCCAATCAGACACTCACTCAGGCTCTCACACTGCTCCCCCAGCAAACACACGCTCGGATACTTCCTCAGCAAGCAAACAAACACAGACTCGGATACTTACCAGTGCCAGGCAAACTCCTGCTGTGTGCTGCTCTGCTGTCCCCGCTGCTCAGCTGGTTCTCCGCCGCTCAGCTGGTTCACGAAGCTCTGGCTATTTTTAAACAGCCAGGCTTCCCTGTCGCAAACCAACAGACACCCTACTGCCCGCCCCCTGCAGGCTAGCAGCCAATCAGACACTCACTCAGGCTCTCACACTGCCCCCCCAGCAAACACACGCTCGGATACTTCCTCAGCAAGCAAACAAACCCAGACTCCGATAGTTACCAGTCCCAGGCAAACTCCTGCTGTGAGCTGCTCTGCTGTCCCCGCTGCTCAGCTGGTTCTCCGCCGCTCAGCTGTTTCGCGAAGCTCTGGCTATTTTTAAACAGCCAGGCTTCCCTGTCGCAAACCAACAGACACCCTACTGCCCGCCCCCTGCAGGCTAGCAGCCAATCAGACACTCACTCAGGCTCTCACACTGCCCCCTCAGCAAACACACGCTCGGATACTTCCTCAGCAAGCAAACAAACACAGACTCGGATACTTACCAGTGCCAGGCAAACTCCTGCTGTGTGCTGCTCTGCTGTCCCCGCTGCTCAGCTGGTTCTCCGCCGCTCAGCTGGTTCGCGAAGCTCTGGCTATTTTTAAACAGCCAGGCTTCCCTGTCGCAAACCAACAGACACGCTACTGCCCGTCCCCTGCAGGCTAGCAGCCAATCAGACACTCACTCAGGCTCTCACACTGCCCCCCCAGCAAACACACGCTCAGATTCTTCCTCAGCAAGCAAACAAACCCAGACTCGGATACTTACCAGTCCCAGGCAAACTCCTGCTGTGAGCTGCTCTGCTGTCCCCGCTGCTCAGCTGGTTCTCCGCCGCTCAGCTGGTTCGCGAAGCTCTGGCTATTTTTAAACAGCCAGGCTTCCCTGTCGCAAACCAACAGACACCCTACTGCCCGCCCCCTGCAGGCTAGCAGCCAATCAGACACTCACTCAGGCTCTCACACTGCCAACCCAGCAAACACACGCTCGGATACTTCCTCAGCAAGCAAACAAACACAGACTCGGATACTTACCAGTCCCAGGGAGACTCCTGCTGTGAGCTGCTCTGCTGTCCCCACCGCTCAGCTGGTTCTCCGCCGCTCAGCTGGTTCATGAAGCTCTGGCTATTTTTAAACAGCCAGGCTTCCCTGTTGCAAACCAACAGACACCCTACTGCCCGCCCCCTGCAGGCTAGCAGCCAATCAGACACTCACTCAGGCTCTCACACTGCCCCCCCAGCAAACACACGCTCGGATACCTCCTCAGCAAGCAAACAAACACAGACTCGGATACTTACCAGTGCCAGGCAAACTCCTGCTGTGTGCTGCTCTGCTGTCCCCGCTGCTCAGCTGGTTCTCCGCCGCTCAGCTGGTACGCGAAGCTCTGGCTATTTTTAAACAGCCAGGCTTCCCTGTCGCAAACCAACAGACACCCTACTGCCCGCCCCCTGCAGGCTAGCAGCCAATCAGACACTCACTCAGGCTCTCACACTGCCGCCCAGCAAACACACGCTCGGATTCTTCCTCAGCAAGCAAACAAACACAGACTCGGATACTTACCAGTCCCAGGCAAACTCCTGCTATGAGCTGCTCTGCTGTCCCCGCTGCTCAGCTGGTTCTCCGCCGCTCAGCTGGTTCGCGAAGCTCTGGCTATTTTTAAAGAGCCAGGCTTTCCTGTCGCAAACCAACAGACACCCTACTGCCCGCCCCCTGCAGGCAAGCAGCCAATCAGACACTCACTCAGGCTCTCACACTGCCCTCCCAGCAAACACACGCTCGGATTCTTCCTCAGCAAGCAAACAAACACAGACTCGGATACTTACGAGTCCCAGGGAAAATCCTGCTGTGAGCTGCTCTGCTGTCCCCACCGCTCAGCTGGTTCTCCGGCGCTCAGCTGGTTCATGAAGCTCTGGCTATTTTTAAACAGCCAGGCTTCCCTGTCGCAAACCAACAGACACCCTTCTGCCCGCCCCCTCCAGGCTAGCAGCCAATCAGACACTCACTCAGGCTCTCACACTGCCCCCCCAGCAAACACACGCTCGGATACTTCCTCAGCAAGCAAACAAACCCAGACTCGGATACTTACCAGTCCCAGGCAAACTCCTGCTGTGAGCTGCTCTGCTGTCCCCGCTGCTCAGCTGGTTCTCCGCCGCTCAGCTGGTTCGCGAAGCTCTGGCTATTTTTAAACAGCCAGGCTTCCCTGTCGCAAACCAACAGACACCCTACTGCCCGCCCCCTGCAGGCTAGCAGCCAATCAGACACTCACTCAGGCTCTCACACTGCCCCCCCAGCAAACACACGCTCGGATACTTCCTCAGCAAGCAAACAAACACAGACTCGGATACTTACCAGTCCCAGGCAAACTCCTGCTGTGTGCTGCTCTGCTGTCCCCGCTGCTCAGCTGGTTCTCCGCCGCTCAGCTGGTACGCGAAGCTCTGGCTATTTTTAAACAGCCAGGCTTCCCTGTCGCAAACAACTAGACAGCCTACTGCCCGCCCCCTGCAGGCTAGCAGCCAATCAGACACTCACTCAGGCTCTCACACTGCCCCCCCAGCAAACACACGCTCGGATACTTCCTCAGCAAGCAAACAAACACAGACTCGGATACTTACCAGTCCCAGGAAAACTCCTGCTGTGTGCTGCTCTGCTGTCCCCGCTGCTCAGCTGGTTCTCCGCCGCTCAGCTGGTACGCGAAGTTCTGGCTATTTTTAAACAGCCAGGCTTCCGTGTCGCAAACCAACAGACACCCTACTGCCCGCCCCCTGCAGGCTAGCAGCCAATCAGACACTCACTCAGGCTCTCACACTGCCCCCCCAGCAAACACACGCTCGGATACTTCCTCAGCAAGCAAACAAACACAGACTCGGATACTTACCAGTGCCAGGCAAACTCCTGCTGTGTGCTGCTCTGCTGTCCCCGCTGCTCAGCTGGTTCTCCGCCGCTCAGCTGGTTCACGAAGCTCTGGCTATTTTTAAACAGCCAGGCTTCCCTGTCGCAAACCAAAAGACACCCTACTGCCCGCCCCCTGCAGGCTAGCAGCCAATCAGACACTCACTCAGGCTCTCACACTGTTCCCCCGGCAAACACACGCTCGGATACTACCTCAGCAAGCAAACAAACACAGACTCGGATACTTACCAGTGCCAGGCAAACTCCTGCTGTGTGCTGCTCTGCTGTCCCCGCTGCTCAGCTGGTTCTCCGCCGCTCAGCTGGTTCGCGAAGCTCTGGCTATTTTTAAACAGCCAGGCTTCCCTGTCGCAAACCAACAGACACCCTACTGCCCGCCCCCTGCAGGCTAGCAGCCAATCAGACACTCACTCAGGCTCTCACACTGCCCCCCCAGCAAACACACGCTCGGATACTTCCTCAGCAAGCAAACAAACCCAGACTCCGAGAGTTACCAGTCCCAGGCAAACTCCTGCTGTGAGCTGCTCTGCTGTCCCCGCTGCTCAGCTGGTTCTCCGCCGCTCAGCTGTTTCGCGAAGCTCTGGCTATTTTTAAACAGCCAGGCTTCCCTGTCGCAAACCAACAGACACCCTACTGCCCGCCCCCTGCAGGCTAGCAGCCAATCAGACACTCACTCAGGCTCTCACACTGCCCCCTCAGCAAACACACGCTCGGATACTTCCTCAGCAAGCAAACAAACACAGACTCGGATACTTACCAGTGCCAGGCAAACTCCTGCTGTGTGCTGCTCTGCTGTCCCCGCTGCTCAGCTGGTTCTCCGCCGCTCAGCTGGTTCGCGAAGCTCTGGCTATTTTTAAACAGCCAGGCTTCCCTGTCGCAAACCAACAGACACGCTACTGCCCGCCCCCTGCAGGCTAGCAGCCAATCAGACACTCACTCAGGCTCTCACACTGCCCTCCCAGCAAACACACGCTCGGATTCTTCCTCAGCAAGCAAACAAACACCGACTCGGATACTTACCAGTCCCAGGGAAACTCCTGCTGTGAGCTGCTCTGCTGTCCCCACCGCTCAGCTGGTTCTCCGCCGCTCAGCTGGTTCATGAAGCTCTGGCTATTTTTAAACAGCCAGGCTTCCCTGTCGCAAACCAACAGACACCCTTCTGCCCGCCCCCTGCAGGCTAGCAGCCAATCAGACACTCACTCAGGCTCTCACACTGCCCCCCCAGCAAACACACGCTCGGATACTTCCTCAGCAAGCAAACAAACACTGACTCGGATACTTACCAGTGCCAGGCAAACTCCTGCTGTGTGCTGCTCTGCTGTCCCCGCTGCTCAGCTGGTTCTCCGCCGCTCAGCTGGTTCACGAAGCTCTGGCTATTTTTAAACAGCCAGGCTTCCCTGTCGCAAACCAACAGACACCCTACTGCCCGCCCCCTGCAGGCTAGCAGCCAATCAGACACTCACTCAGGCTCTCACACTGCTCCCCCAGCAAACACACGCTCGGATACTACCTCAGCAAGCAAACAAACACAGACTCGGACACTTACCAGTCCCAGGCAAACTCCTGCTGTGTGCTGCTCTGCTGTCCCCGCTGCTCAGCTGGTTCTCCGCCGCTCAGCTGGTACGCGAAGCTCTGGCTATTTTTAAACAGCCAGGCTTCCCTGTCGCAAACAAATAGACAGCCTACTGCCCGCCCCCTGCAGGCTAGCAGCCAATCAGACACTCACTCAGGCTCTCACACTGCCCCCCCAGCAAACACACGCTCAGATTCTTCCTCAGCAAGCAAACAAACCCAGACTCGGATACTTACCAGTCCCAGGCAAACTCCTGCTGTGAGCTGCTCTGCTGTCCCCGCTGCTCAGCTGGTTCTCCGCCGCTCAGCTGGTTCGCGAAGCTCTGGCTATTTTTAAACAGCCAGGCTTCCCTGTCGCAAACCAACAGACACCCTACTGCCCGCCCCCTGCAGGCTAGCAGCCAATCAGACACTCACTCAGGCTCTCACACTGCCCCCCCCAGCAAACACACGCTCGGATACTTCCTCAGCAAGCAAACAAACACAGACTCGGATACTTACCAGTCCCAGGCAAACTCCTGCTGTGTGCTGCTCTGCTGTCCCCGCTGCTCAGCTGGTTCTCCGCCGCTCAGCTGGTTCGCGAAGCTCTGGCTATTTTTAAACAGCCAGGCTTCCCTGTCGCAAACCAACAGACACCCTACTGCCCGCCCCCTGCAGGCTAGCAGCCAATCAGACACTCACTCATGCTCTCACACTGCCCCCCCCAGCAAACACACGCTCGGATACTTCCTCAGCAAGCAAACACACACAGACTCGGATACTTACCAGTGCCAGGCAAACTCCTGCTGTGTGCTGCTCTGCTGTCCCCGCTGCTCAGCTGGTTCTCCGCCGCTCAGCTGGTTCGCGAAGCTCTGGCTATTTTTAAACAGCCAGGCTTCCCTGTCGCAAACCAACAGACACCCTTCTGCCCGCCCCCTGCAGGCTAGCAGCCAATCAGACACTCACTCAGGCTCTCACACTACCCCCCCAGCAAACACACGCTCGGATACTTCCTCAGCAAGCAAACAAACACAGACTCGGATACTTACCAGTGCCAGGCAAACTCCTGCTGTGTGCTGCTCTGCTGTCCCCGCTGCTCAGCTGGTTCTCCGCCGCTCAGCTGGTTCACGAAGCTCTGGCTATTTTTAAACAGCCAGGCTTCCCTGTCGCAAACCAAAAGACACCCTACTGCCCGCCCCCTGCAGGCTAGCAGCCAATCAGACACTCACTCAGGCTCTCACACTGCTCCCCCAGCAAACACACGCTCGGATACTACCTCAGCAAGCAAACAAACACAGACTCCGATACTTACCAGTCCCAGGGAAAATCCTGCTGTGAGCTGCTCTGCTGTCCCCACCGCTCAGCTGGTTCTCCGCCGCTCAGCTGGTTCATGAAGCTCTGGCTATTTTTAAACAGCCAGGCTTCCCTGTCGCAAACCAACAGACACCCTACTGCCCGCCCCCTGCAGGCTAGCAGCCAATCAGACACTCACTCAGGCTCTCACACTGCCCCCCCAGCAAACACACGCTCGGATACTTCCTCAGCAAGCAAACAAACACAGACTCGGATACTTACCAGTGCCAGGCAAACTCCTGCTGTGTGCTGCTCTGCTGTCCCCGCTGCTCAGCTGGTTCTCCGCCGCTCAGCTGGTTCGCGAAGCTCTGGCTATTTTTAAACAGCCAGGCTTCCCTGTCGCAAACCAACAGACACCCTACTGCCCGCCCCCTGCAGGCTAGCAGCCAATCAGACACTCACTCAGGCTCTCACACTGCCCCCCCAGCAAACACACGCTCGGATACTTCCTCAGCAAGCAAACAAACCCAGACTCCGATAGTTACCAGTCCCAGGCAAACTCCTGCTGTGAGCTGCTCTGCTGTCCCCGCTGCTCAGCTGGTTCTCCGCCGCTCAGCTGTTTCGCGAAGCTCTGGCTATTTTTAAACAGCCAGGCTTCCCTGTCGCAAACCAACAGACAGCCTACTGCCCGCCCCCTGCAGGCTAGCAGCCAATCAGACACTCACTCAGGCTCTCACACTGCCCCCCCAGCAAACACACGCTCGGATACTTCCTCAGCAAGCAAACAAACACAGACTCGGATACTTACCAGTCCCAGGCAAACTCCTGCTGTGTGCTGCTCTGCTGTCCCCGCTGCTCAGCTGGTTCTCCGCCGCTCAGCTGGTACGCGAAGCTCTGGCTATTTTTAAACAGCCAGGCTTCCCTGTCGCAAACAACTAGACAGCCTACTGCCCGCCCCCTGCAGGCTAGCAGCCAATCAGACACTCACTCAGGCTCTCACACTGCCCCCCCAGCAAACACACGCTCGGATACTTCCTCAGCAAGCAAACAAACACAGACTCGGATTCTTACCAGTCCCAGGAAAACTCCTGCTGTGTGCTGCTCTGCTGTCCCCGCTGCTCAGCTGGTTCTCCGCCGCTCAGCTGGTACGCGAAGTTCTGGCTATTTTTAAACAGCCAGGCTTCCCTGTCGCAAACCAACAGACACCCTACTGCCCGCCCCCTGCAGGCTAGCAGCCAATCAGACACTCACTCAGGCTCTCACACTGCCCCCCCAGCAAACACACGCTCGGATACTTCCTCAGCAAGCAAACAAACACAGACTCGGATACTTACCAGTGCCAGGCAAACTCCTGCTGTGTGCTGCTCTGCTGTCCCCGCTGCTCAGCTGGTTCTCCGCCGCTCAGCTGGTTCACGAAGCTCTGGCTATTTTTAAACAGCCAGGCTTCCCTGTCGCAAACCAAAAGACACCCTACTGCCCGCCCCCTGCAGGCTAGCAGCCAATCAGACACTCACTCAGGCTCTCACACTGTTCCCCCGGCAAACACACGCTCGGATACTACCTCAGCAAGCAAACAAACACAGACTCGGACACTTACCAGTCCCAGGCAAACTCCTGCTGTGTGCTGCTCTGCTGTCCCCGCTGCTCAGCTGGTTCTCCGCCGCTCAGCTGGTACGCGAAGCTCTGGCTATTTTTAAACAGCCAGGCTTCCCTGTCGCAAACAAATAGACAGCCTACTGCCCGCCCCCTGCAGGCTAGCAGCCAATCAGACACTCACTCAGGCTCTCACACTGCCCCCCCAGCAAACACACGCTCAGATTCTTCCTCAGCAAGCAAACAAACCCAGACTCGGATACTTACCAGTCCCAGGCAAACTCCTGCTGTGAGCTGCTCTGCTGTCCCCGCTGCTCAGCTGGTTCTCCGCCGCTCAGCTGGTTCGCGAAGCTCTGGCTATTTTTAAACAGCCAGGCTTCCCTGTCGCAAACCAACAGACACCCTACTGCCCGCCCCCTGCAGGCTAGCAGCCAATCAGACACTCACTCAGGCTCTCACACTGCCCCGCCAGCAAACACACGCTCGGATACTTCCTCAGCAAGCAAACAAACACAGACTCGGATACTTACCAGTCCCAGGCAAACTCCTGCTGTGTGCTGCTCTGCTGTCCCCGCTGCTCAGCTGGTTCTCCGCCGCTCAGCTGGTTCGCGAAGCTCTGGCTATTTTTAAACAGCCAGGCTTCCCTGTCGCAAACCAACAGACACCCTTCTGCCCGCCCCCTGCAGGCTAGCAGCCAATCAGACACTCACTCAGGCTCTCACACTACCCCCCCAGCAAACACACGCTCGGATACTTCCTCAGCAAGCAAACAAACACAGACTCGGATACTTACCAGTGCCAGGCAAACTCCTGCTGTGTGCTGCTCTGCTGTCCCCGCTGCTCAGCTGGTTCTCCGCCGCTCAGCTGGTTCGCGAAGCTCTGGCTATTTTTAAACAGCCAGGCTTCCCTGTCGCAAACCAACAGACACCCTACTGCCCGCCCCCTGCAGGCTAGCAGCCAATCAGACACTCACTCAGGCTCTCACACTGCCCCCCCAGCAAACACACGCTCGGATACTTCCTCAGCAAGCAAACAAACCCAGACTCCGATAGTTACCAGTCCCAGGGAAACTCCTGCTGTGAGCTGCTCTGCTGTCCCCACCGCTCAGCTGGTTCTCCGCCGCTCAGCTGGTTCATGAAGCTCTGGCTATTTTTAAACAGCCAGGCTTCCCTGTCGCAAACCAACAGACACACTTCTGCCCGCCCCCTGCAGGCTAGCAGCCAATCAGACACTCACTCAGGCTCTCACACTGCCCCCCCAGCAAACACACGCTCGGATACTTCCTCAGCAAGCAAACAAACACAGACTCGGATACTTACCAGTGCCAGGCAAACTCCTGCTGTGTGCTGCTCTGCTGTCCCCGCTGCTCAGCTGGTTCTCCGCCGCTCAGCTGGTTCACGAAGCTCTGGCTATTTTTGAACGGCCAGGCTTCCCTGTCGCAAACCAACAGACACCCTACTGCCCGCCCCCTGCAGGCTAGCAGCCAATCAGACACTCACTCAGGCTCTCACACTGCTCCCCCAGCAAACACACGCTCGGATACTACCTCAGCAAGCAAACAAACACAGACTCGGACACTTACCAGTCCCAGGCAAACTCCTGCTGTGTGCTGCTCTGCTGTCCCCGCTGCTCAGCTGGTTCTCCGCCGCTCAGCTGGTACGCGAAGCTCTGGCTATTTTTAAACAGCCAGGCTTCCCTGTCGCAAACAAATAGACAGCCTACTGCCCGCCCCCTGCAGGCTAGCAGCCAATCAGACACTCACTCAGGCTCTCACACTGCCCCCCCAGCAAACACACGCTCAGATTCTTCCTCAGCAAGCAAACAAACCCAGACTCGGATACTTACCATTCCCAGGCAAACTCCTGCTGTGAGCTGCTCTGCTGTCCCCGCTGCTCAGCTGGTTCTCCGCCGCTCAGCTGGTTCGCGAAGCTCTGGCTATTTTTAAACAGCCAGGCTTCCCTGTCGCAAACCAACAGACACTCTACTGCCCGCCCCCTGCAGGCTAGCAGCCAATCAGACACTCACTCAGGCTCTCACACTGCCCCCCCAGCAAACACACGCTCGGATACTTCCTCAGCAAGCAAACAAACACAGACTCGGATACTTACCAGTCCCAGGGAAAATCCTGCTGTGAGCTGCTCTGCTGTCCCCACCGCTCAGCTGGTTCTCCGCCGCTCAGCTGGTTCATGAAGCTCTGGCTATTTTTAAACAGCCAGGCTTCCCTGTCGCAAACCAACAGACACCCTTCTGCCCGCCCCCTCCTGGCTAGCAGCCAATCAGACACTCACTCAGGCTCTCACACTGCCCCCCCAGCAAACACACGCTCGGATACTTCCTCAGCAAGCAAACAAACACAGACTCGGATACTTACCAGTGCCAGGCAAACTCCTGCTGTTTGCTGCTCTGCTGTCCCCGCTGCTCAGCTGGTTCTCCGCCGCTCAGCTGGTTCACGAAGCTCTGGCTATTTTTAAACAGCCAGGCTTCCCTGTCGCAAAGCAAAAGACACCCTACTGCCCGCCCCCTGCAGGCTAGCAGCCAATCAGACACTCACTCAGGCTCTCACACTGCTCCCCCAGCAAACACACGCTCGGATACTACCTCAGCAAGCAAACAAACACAGACTCGGATACTTACCAGTCCCAGGCAAACTCCTGCTGTGTGCTGCTCTGCTGTCCCCGCTGCTCAGCTGGTTCTCCGCCGCTCAGCTGGTACGCGAAGCTCTGGCTATTTTTAAACAGCCAGGCTTCCCTGTCGCAAACAAAGAGACAGCCTACTGCCCGCCCCCTGCAGGCTAGCAGCCAATCAGACACTCACTCAGGCTCTCACACTGCCCCCCCAGCAAACACACTCTCGGATACTTCCTCAGCAAGCAAACAAACACAGACTCGGATACTTACCAGTCCCAGGAAAACTCCTGCTGTGTGCTGCTCTGCTGTCCCCGCTGCTCAGCTGGTTCTCCGCCGCTCAGCTGGTACGCGAAGTTCTGGCTATTTTTAAACAGCCAGGCTTCCCTGTCCCAAACCAACAGACACCCTACTGCCCGCCCCCTGCAGGCTAGCAGCCAATCAGACACTCACTCAGGCTCTCACACTGCCCCCCCAGCAAACACACGCTCGGATACTTCCTCAGCAAGCAAACAAACACAGACTCGGATACTTACCAGTGCCAGGCAAACTCCTGCTGTGTGCTGCTCTGCTGTCCCCGCTGCTCAGCTGGTTCTCCGCCGCTCAGCTGGTTCGCGAAGCTCTGGCTATTTTTAAACAGCCAGGCTTCCCTGTCGCAAACCAACAGACACGCTACTGCCCGCCCCCTGCAGGCTAGCAGCCAATCAGACACTCACTCAGGCTCTCACACTGCCCTCCCAGCAAACACACGCTCGGATTCTTCCTCAGCAAGCAAACAAACACCGACTCGGATACTTACCAGTCCCAGGGAAACTCCTGCTGTGAGCTGCTCTGCTGTCCCCACCGCTCAGCTGCTTCTCCGCCGCTCAGCTGGTTCATGAAGCTCTGGCTATTTTTAAACAGCCAGGCTTCCCTGTCGCAAACCAACAGACACACTTCTGCCCGCCCCCTGCAGGCTAGCAGCCAATCAGACACTCACTCAGGCTCTCACACTGCCCCCCCAGCAAACACACGCTCGGATACTACCTCAGCAAGCAAACAAACACAGACTCGGATACTTACCAGTCCCAGGCAAACTCCTGCTGTGTGCTGCTCTGCTGTCCCCACCGCTCAGCTGCTTCTCCGCCGCTCAGCTGGTTCATGAAGCTCTGGCTATTTTTAAACAGCCAGGCTTCCCTGTCGCAAACCAACAGACACACTTCTGCCCGCCCCCTGCAGGCTAGCAGCCAATCAGACACTCACTCAGGCTCTCACACTGCCCCCCCAGCAAACACACGCTCGGATACTACCTCAGCAAGCAAACAAACACAGACTCGGATACTTACCAGTCCCAGGCAAACTCCTGCTGTGTGCTGCTCTGCTGTCCCCGCTGCTCAGCTGGTTCTCCGCCGCTCAGCTGGTTCGCGAAGCTCTGGCTATTTTTAAACAGCCAGGCTTCCCTGTCGCAAACCAACAGACACCCTACTGCCCGCCCCCTGCAGGCTAGCAGCCAATCAGACACTCACTCAGGCTCTCACACTGCCCCCCCAGCAAACACACGCTCGGATACTTCCTCAGCAAGCAAACAAACCCAGACTCCGAGAGTTACCAGTCCCAGGCAAACTCCTGCTGTGAGCTGCTCTGCTGTCCCCGCTGCTCAGCTGGTTCTCCGCCGCTCAGCTGTTTCGCGAAGCTCTGGCTATTTTTAAACAGCCAGGCTTCCCTGTCGCAAACCAACAGACACCCTACTGCCCGCCCCCTGCAGGCTAGCAGCCAATCAGACACTCACTCAGGCTCTCACACTGCCCCCTCAGCAAACACACGCTCGGATACTTCCTCAGCAAGCAAACAAACACAGACTCGGATACTTACCAGTGCCAGGCAAACTCCTGCTGTGTGCTGCTCTGCTGTCCCCGCTGCTCAGCTGGTTCTCCGCCGCTCAGCTGGTTCGCGAAGCTCTGGCTATTTTTAAACAGCCAGGCTTCCCTGTCGCAAACCAACAGACACGCTACTGCCCGCCCCCTGCAGGCTAGCAGCCAATCAGACACTCACTCAGGCTCTCACACTGCCCTCCCAGCAAACACACGCTCGGATTCTTCCTCAGCAAGCAAACAAACACCGACTCGGATACTTACCAGTCCCAGGGAAACTCCTGCTGTGAGCTGCTCTGCTGTCCCCACCGCTCAGCTGGTTCTCCGCCGCTCAGCTGGTTCATGAAGCTCTGGCTATTTTTAAACAGCCAGGCTTCCCTGTCGCAAACCAACAGACACACTTCTGCCCGCCCCCTGCAGGCTAGCAGCCAATCAGACACTCACTCAGGCTCTCACACTGCCCCCCCAGCAAACACACGCTCGGATACTTCCTCAGCAAGCAAACAAACACAGACTCGGATACTTACCAGTGCCAGGCAAACTCCTGCTGTGTGCTGCTCTGCTGTCCCCGCTGCTCAGCTGGTTCTCCGCCGCTCAGCTGGTTCACGAAGCTCTGGCTATTTTTAAACAGCCAGGCTTCCCTGTCGCAAACCAACAGACACCCTACTGCCCGCCCCCTGCAGGCTAGCAGCCAATCAGACACTCACTCAGGCTCTCACACTGCTCCCCCAGCAAACACACGCTCGGATACTACCTCAGCAAGCAAACAAACACAGACTCGGACACTTACCAGTCCCAGGCAAACTCCTGCTGTGTGCTGCTCTGCTGTCCCCGCTGCTCAGCTGGTTCTCCGCCGCTCAGCTGGTACGCGAAGCTCTGGCTATTTTTAAACAGCCAGGCTTCCCTGTCGCAAACAAATAGACAGCCTACTGCCCGCCCCCTGCAGGCTAGCAGCCAATCAGACACTCACTCAGGCTCTCACACTGCCCCCCCAGCAAACACACGCTCAGATTCTTCCTCAGCAAGCAAACAAACCCAGACTCGGATACTTACCATTCCCAGGCAAACTCCTGCTGTGAGCTGCTCTGCTGTCCCCGCTGCTCAGCTGGTTCTCCGCCGCTCAGCTGGTTCGCGAAGCTCTGGCTATTTTTAAACAGCCAGGCTTCCCTGTCGCAAACCAACAGACACCCTACTGCCCGCCCCCTGCAGGCTAGCAGCCAATCAGACACTCACTCAGGCTCTCACACTGCCCCCCCAGCAAACACACGCTCGGATACTTCCTCAGCAAGCAAACAAACACAGACTCGGATACTTACCAGTCCCAGGCAAACTCCTGCTGTGTGCTGCTCTGCTGTCCCCGCTGCTCAGCTGGTTCTCCGCCGCTCAGCTGGTTCACGAAGCTCTGGCTATTTTTAAACAGCCAGGCTTTCCTGTCGCAAACCAACAGACACCCTACTGCCCGCCCCCTGCAGGCTAGCAGCCAATCAGACACTCACTCATGCTCTCACACTGCCCCCCCCAGCAAACACACGCTCGGATACTTCCTCAGCAAGCAAACAAACACAGACTCGGATACTTACCAGTGCCAGGCAAACTCCTGCTGTGTGCTGCTCTGCTGTCCCCGCTGCTCAGCTGGTTCTCCGCCGCTCAGCTGGTTCGCGAAGCTCTGGCTATTTTTAAACAGCCAGGCTTCCCTGTCGCAAACCAACAGACACCCTTCTGCCCGCCCCCTGCAGGCTAGCAGCCAATCAGACACTCACTCAGGCTCTCACACTACCCCCCCAGCAAACACACGCTCGGATACTTCCTCAGCAAGCAAACAAACACAGACTCGGATACTTACCAGTGCCAGGCAAACTCCTGCTGTGTGCTGCTCTGCTGTCCCCGCTGCTCAGCTGGTTCTCCGCCGCTCAGCTGGTTCACGAAGCTCTGGCTATTTTTAAACAGCCAGGCTTCCCTGTCGCAAACCAAAAGACACCCTACTGCCCGCCCCCTGCAGGCTAGCAGCCAATCAGACACTCACTCAGGCTCTCACACTGCTCCCCCAGCAAACACACGCTCGGATACTACCTCAGCAAGCAAACAAACACAGACTCCGATACTTACCAGTCCCAGGGAAAATCCTGCTGTGAGCTGCTCTGCTGTCCCCACCGCTCAGCTGGTTCTCCGCCGCTCAGCTGGTTCATGAAGCTCTGGCTATTTTTAAACAGCCAGGCTTCCCTGTCGCAAACCAACAGACACCCTACTGCCCGCCCCCTGCAGGCTAGCAGCCAATCAGACACTCCCTCAGGCTCTCACACTGCCCCCCCAGCAAACACACGCTCGGATACTTCCTCAGCAAGCAAACAAACACAGACTCGGATACTTACCAGTGCCAGGCAAACTCCTGCTGTGTGCTGCTCTGCTGTCCCCGCTGCTCAGCTGGTTCTCCGCCGCTCAGCTGGTTCGCGAAGCTCTGGCTATTTTTAAACAGCCAGGCTTCCCTGTCGCAAACCAACAGACACCCTACTGCCCGCCCCCTGCAGGCTAGCAGCCAATCAGACACTCACTCAGGCTCTCACACTGCCCCCCCAGCAAACACACGCTCGGATACTTCCTCAGCAAGCAAACAAACCCAGACTCCGAGAGTTACCAGTCCCAGGCAAACTCCTGCTGTGAGCTGCTCTGCTGTCCCCGCTGCTCAGCTGGTTCTCCGCCGCTCAGCTGTTTCGCGAAGCTCTGGCTATTTTTAAACAGCCAGGCTTCCCTGTCGCAAACCAACAGACACCCTACTGCCCGCCCCCTGCAGGCTAGCAGCCAATCAGACACTCACTCAGGCTCTCACACTGCCCCCTCAGCAAACACACGCTCGGATACTTCCTCAGCAAGCAAACAAACACAGACTCGGATACTTACCAGTGCCAGGCAAACTCCTGCTGTGTGCTGCTCTGCTGTCCCCGCTGCTCAGCTGGTTCTCCGCCGCTCAGCTGGTTCGCGAAGCTCTGGCTATTTTTAAACAGCCAGGCTTCCCTGTCGCAAACCAACAGACACGCTACTGCCCGCCCCCTGCAGGCTAGCAGCCAATCAGACACTCACTCAGGCTCTCACACTGCCCCCCCAGCAAACACACGCTCAGATTCTTCCTCAGCAAGCAAACAAACCCAGACTCGGATACTTACCATTCCCAGGCAAACTCCTGCTGTGAGCTGCTCTGCTGTCCCCGCTGCTCAGCTGGTTCTCCGCCGCTCAGCTGGTTCGCGAAGCTCTGGCTATTTTTAAACAGCCAGGCTTCCCTGTCGCAAACCAACAGACACCCTACTGCCCGCCCCCTGCAGGCTAGCAGCCAGACACTCACTCAGGCTCTCACACTGCCCCCCCAGCAAACACACGCTCGGATACTTCCTCAGCAAGCAAACAAACACAGACTCGGATACTTACCAGTCCCAGGCAAACTCCTGCTGTGTGCTGCTCTGCTGTCCCCGCTGCTCAGCTGGTTCTCCGCCGCTCAGCTGGTTCACGAAGCTCTGGCTATTTTTAAACAGCCAGGCTTCCCTGTCGCAAACCAACAGACACCCTTCTGCCCGCCCCCTGCAGGCTAGCAGCCAATCAGACACTCACTCAGGCTCTCACACTACCCCCCCAGCAAACACACGCTCGGATACTTCCTCAGCAAGCAAACAAACACAGACTCGGATACTTACCAGTGCCAGGGAAACTCCTGCTGTGTGCTGCTCTGCTGTCCCCGCTGCTCAGCTGGTTCTCCGCCGCTCAGCTGGTTCATGAAGCTCTGGCTATTTTTAAACAGCCAGGCTTCCCTGTCGCAAACCAACAGACACACTTCTGCCCGCCCCCTGCAGGCTAGCAGCCAATCAGACACTCACTCATGCTCTCACACTGCCCCCCCAGCAAACACACGCTCGGATACTTCCTCAGCAAGCAAACAAACACAGACTCGGATACTTACCAGTGCCAGGCAAACTCCTGCTGTGTGCTGCTCTGCTGTCCCCGCTGCTCAGCTGGTTCTCTGCCGCTCAGCTGGTTCACGAAGCTCTGGCTATTTTTAAACAGCCAGGCTTCCCTGTCGCAAACCAACAGACACCCTACTGCCCGCCCCCTGCAGGCTAGCAGCCAATCAGACACTCACTCAGGCTCTCACACTGCTCCCCCAGCAAACACACGCTCGGATACTACCTCAGCAAGCAAACAAACACAGACTCGGACACTTACCAGTCCCAGGCAAACTCCTGCTGTGTGCTGCTCTGCTGTCCCCGCTGCTCAGCTGGTTCTCCGCCGCTCAGCTGGTACGCGAAGCTCTGGCTATTTTTAAACAGCCAGGCTTCCCTGTCGCAAACAAATAGACAGCCTACTGCCCGCCCCCTGCAGGCTAGCAGCCAATCAGACACTCACTCAGGCTCTCACACTGCCCCCCCAGCAAACACACGCTCAGATTCTTCCTCAGCAAGCAAACAAACCCAGACTCGGATACTTACCATTCCCAGGCAAACTCCTGCTGTGAGCTGCTCTGCTGTCCCCGCTGCTCAGCTGGTTCTCCGCCGCTCAGCTGGTTCGCGAAGCTCTGGCTATTTTTAAACAGCCAGGCTTCCCTGTCGCAAACCAACAGACACCCTACTGCCCGCCCCCTGCAGGCTAGCAGCCAATCAGACACTCACTCAGGCTCTCACACTGCCCCCCCAGCAAACACACGCTCGGATACTTCCTCAGCAAGCAAACAAACCCAGACTCGGATACTTACCAGTCCCAGGCAAACTCCTGCTGTGTGCTGCTCTGCTGTCCCCGCTGCTCAGCTGGTTCTCCGCCGCTCAGCTGGTTCACGAAGCTCTGGCTATTTTTAAACAGCCAGGCTTCCCTGTCGCAAACCAAAAGACACCCTACTGCCCGCCCCCTGCAGGCTAGCAGCCAATCAGACACTCACTCAGGCTCTCACTCTGTTCCCCCGGCAAACACACGCTCGGATACTACCTCAGCAAGCAAACAAACACAGACTCGGATACTTACCAGTCCCAGGCAAACTCCTGCTGTGTGCTGCTCTGCTGTCCCCGCTGCTCAGCTGGTTCTCCGCCGCTCAGCTGGTTCGCGAAGTTCTGGCTATTTTTAAACAGCCAGGCTTCCCTGTCGCAAACCAACAGACACCCTACTGCCCGCCCCCTGCAGGCTAGCAGCCAATCAGACACTCACTCATGCTCTCACACTGCCCCCCCCAGCAAACACACGCTCGGATACTTCCTCAGCAAGCAAACAAACACAGACTCGGATACTTACCAATGCCAGGGAAACTCCTGCTGTGTGCTGCTCTGCTGTCCCCGCTGCTCAGCTGGTTCTCCGCCGCTCAGCTGGTTCATGAAGCTCTGGCTATTTTTAAACAGCCAGGCTTCCCTGTCGCAAACCAACAGACACCCTACTGCCCGCCCCCTGCAGGCTAGCAGCCAATCAGACACTCACTCAGGCTCTCACACTGCTCCCCCAGCAAACACACGCTCGGATACTACCTCAGCAAGCAAACAAACACAGACTCGGACACTTACCAGTCCCAGGCAAACTCCTGCTGTGTGCTGCTCTGCTGTCCCCGCTGCTCAGCTGGTTCTCCGCCGCTCAGCTGGTACGCGAAGCTCTGGCTATTTTTAAACAGCCAGGCTTCCCTGTCGCAAACAAATAGACAGCCTACTGCCCGCCCCCTGCAGGCTAGCAGCCAATCAGACACTCACTCAGGCTCTCACACTGCCCCCCCAGCAAACACACGCTCAGATTCTTCCTCAGCAAGCAAACAAACCCAGACTCGGATACTTACCATTCCCAGGCAAACTCCTGCTGTGAGCTGCTCTGCTGTCCCCGCTGCTCAGCTGGTTCTCCGCCGCTCAGCTGGTTCGCGAAGCTCTGGCTATTTTTAAACAGCCAGGCTTCCCTGTCGCAAACCAACAGACACCCTACTGCCCGCCCCCTGCAGGCTAGCAGCCAATCAGACACTCACTCAGGCTCTCACACTGCCCCCCCAGCAAACACACGCTCGGATACTTCCTCAGCAAGCAAACAAACACAGACTCGGATACTTACCAGTCCCAGGCAAACTCCTGCTGTGTGCTGCTCTGCTGTCCCCGCTGCTCAGCTGGTTCTCCGCCGCTCAGCTGGTTCATGAAGCTCTGGCTATTTTTAAACAGCCAGGCTTCCCTGTCGCAAACCAACAGACACCCTACTGCCCGCCCCCTGCAGGCTAGCAGCCAATCAGACACTCACTCAGGCTCTCACACTGCCCCCCCCAGCAAACACACGCTCGGATACTTCCTCAGCAAGCAAACAAACACAGACTCGGATACTTACCAGTCCCAGGCAAACTCCTGCTGTGTGCTGCTCTGCTGTCCCCGCTGCTCAGCTGGTTCTCCGCCGCTCAGCTGGTACGCGAAGCTCTGGCTATTTTTAAACAGCCAGGCTTCCCTGTCGCAAACCAACAGACAGCCTACTGCCCGCCCCCTGCAGGCTAGCAGCCAATCAGACACTCACTCAGGCTCTCACACTGCCCCCCAGCAAACACACGCTCAGATTCTTCCTCAGCAAGCAAACAAACCCAGACTCGGATACTTACCAGTCCCAGGCAAACTCCTGCTGTGTGCTGCTCTGCTGTCCCCGCTGCTCAGCTGGTTCTCCGCCGCTCAGCTGGTACGCGAAGCTCTGGCTATTTTTAAACAGCCAGGCTTCCCTGTCGCAAACCAACAGACACCCTACTGCCCGCCCCCTGCAGGCTAGCAGCCAATCAGACACTCACTCAGGCTCTCACACTGCCCCCCCAGCAAACACACGCTCGGATACTTCCTCAGCAAGCAAACAAACACAGACTCGGATACTTACCAGTGCCATGCAAACTCCTGCTGTGTGCTGCTCTGCTGTCCCCGCTGCTCAGCTGGTTCTCCGCCGCTCAGCTGGTTCGCGAAGCTCTGGCTATTTTTAAACAGCCAGGCTTCCCTGTCGCAAACCAACAGACACCCTACTGCCCGCCCCCTGCAGGCTAGCAGCCAATCAGACACTCACTCAGGCTCTCACACTGCCCCCCCAGCAAACACACGCTCGGATACTTCCTCAGCAAGCAAACAAACCCAGACTCCGATAGTTACCAGTCCCAGGCAAACTCCTACTGTGAGCTGCTCTGCTGTCCCCGCTGCTCAGCTGGTTCTCCGCCGCTCAGCTGGTACGCGAAGCTCTGGCTATTTTTAAACAGCCAGGCTTCCCTGTCGAAAACAAATAGACAGCCTACTGCCCGCCCCCTGCAGGCTAGCAGCCAATCAGACACTCACTCAGGCTCTCAAACTGCCCCCCCAGCAAACACACGCTCAGATTCTTCCTCAGCAAGCAAACAAACCCAGACTCGGATACTTACCAGTCCCAGGCAAACTCCTGCTGTGAGCTGCTCTGCTGTCCCCGCTGCTCAGCTGGTTCTCCGCCGCTCAGCTGGTTCGCGAAGCTCTGGCTATTTTTAAACAGCCAGGCTTCCCTGTCGCAAACCAACAGACACCCTACTGCCCGCCCCCTGCAGGCTAGCAGCCAATCAGACACTCACTCAGGCTCTCACACTGCCCCCCCAGCAAACACACGCTCGGATACTTCCTCAGCAAGCAAACAAACACAGACTCGGATACTTACCAGTCCCAGGCAAACTCCTGCTGTGTGCTGCTCTGCTGTCCCCGCTGCTCAGCTGGTTCTCCGCCGCTCAGCTGGTTCACGAAGCTCTGGCTATTTTTAAACAGCCAGGCTTCCCTGTCGCAAACCAACAGACACCCTACTGCCCGCCCCCTGCAGGCTAGCAGCCAATCAGACACTCACTCAGGCTCTCACACTGCCCCCCCCAGCAAACACACGCTCGGATACTTCCTCAGCAAGCAAACAAACACAGACTCGGATACTTACCAGTCCCAGGCAAACTCCTGCTGTGTGCTGCTCTGCTGTCCCCGCTGCTCAGCTGGTTCTCCGCCGCTCAGCTGGTACGCGAAGCTCTGGCTATTTTTAAACAGCCAGGCTTCCCTGTCGCAAACCAACAGACACCCTACTGCCCGCCCCCTGCAGGCTAGCAGCCAATCAGACACTCACTCAGGCTCTCACACTGCCCCCCCAGCAAACACACGCTCGGATTCTTCCTCAGCAAGCAAACAAACACAGACTCGGATACTTACCAGTCCCAGGCAAACTCCTGCTATGAGCTGCTCTGCTGTCCCCGCTGCTCAGCTGGTTCTCCGCCGCTCAGCTGGTACGCGAAGCTCTGGCTATTTTTAAACAGCCAGGCTTTCCTGTCGCAAACCAACAGACAGCCTACTGCCCGCCCCCTGCAGGCTAGCAGCCAATCAGACACTCACTCAGGCTCTCACACTGCCCTCGCAGCAAACACACGCTCGGATTCTTCCTCAGCAAGCAAACAAACACCGACTCGGATACTTACCAGTCCCAGGGAAACTCCTGCTGTGAGCTGCTCTGCTGTCCCCACCGCTCAGCTGGTTCTCCGCCGCTCAGCTGGTTCATGAAGCTCTGGCTATTTTTAAACAGCCAGGCTTCCCTGTCGCAAACCAAAAGACACCCTACTGCCCGCCCCCTGCAGGCTAGCAGCCAATCAGACACTCACTCAGGCTCTCACACTGTTCCCCCGGCAAACACACGCTCGGATACTACCTCAGCAAGCAAACAAACACAGACTCGGATACTTACCAGTGCCAGGCAAACTCCTGCTGTGTGCTGCTCTGCTGTCCCCGCTGCTCAGCTGGTTCTCCGCCGCTCAGCTGGTACGCGAAGCTCTGGCTATTTTTAAACAGCCAGGCTTCCCTGTCGCAAACAAATAGACAGCCTACTGCCCGCCCCCTGCAGGCTAGCAGCCAATCAGACACTCACTCAGGCTCTCACACTGCCCCCCAGCAAACACACGCTCAGATTCTTCCTCAGCAAGCAAACAAACCCAGACTCGGATACTTACCAGTCCCAGGCAAACTCCTGCTGTGTGCTGCTCTGCTGTCCCCGCTGCTCAGCTGGTTCTCCGCCGCTCAGCTGGTACGCGAAGCTCTGGCTATTTTTAAACAGCCAGGCTTCCCTGTCGCAAACAAATAGACAGCCTACTGCCCGCCCCCTGCAGGCTAGCAGCCAATCAGACACTCACTCAGGCTCTCACACTGCCCCCCCAGCAAACACACGCTCGGATACTTCCTCAGCAAGCAAACAAACCCAGACTCGGATACTTACCAGACCCAGGCAAACTCCTGCTGTGAGCTGCTCTGCTGTCCCCGCTGCTCAGCTGGTTCTCCGCCGCTCAGCTGGTTCGCGAAGCTCTGGCTATTTTTAAACAGCCAGGCTTCCCTGTCGCAAACCAACAGACACCCTACTGCCCGCCCCCTGCAGGCTAGCAGCCAATCAGACACTCACTCAGGCTCTCACACTGCTCCCCCAGCAAATACACGCTCGGATACTACCTCAGCAAGCAAACAAACACAGACTCCGATACTTACCAGTCCCAGGGAAACTCCTGCTGTGAGCTGCTCTGCTGTCCCCACCGCTCAGCTGGTTCTCCGCCGCTCAGCTGGTTCATGAAGCTCTGGCTATTTTTAAACAGCCAGGCTTCCCTGTCGCAAACCAACAGACACCCTACTGCCCGCCCCCTGCAGGCTAGCAGCCAATCAGACACTCACTCAGGCTCTCACACTGCCCCCCCAGCAAACACACGCTCGGATACTTCCTCAGCAAGCAAACAAACCCAGACTCCGATAGTTACCAGTCCCAGGCAAACTCCTGCTGTGAGCTGCTCTGCTGTCCCCGCTGCTCAGCTGGTTCTCCGCCGCTCAGCTGGTTCGCGAAGCTCTGGCTATTTTTAAACAGCCAGGCTTCCCTGTCGCAAACCAACAGACACCCTACTGCCCGCCCCCTGCAGGCTAGCAGCCAATCAGACACTCACTCAGGCTCTCACACTGCCCCCCAGGCAAACACACGCTCGGATACTTCCTCAGCAAGCAAACAAACACAGACTCGGATACTTACCAGTGCCAGGCAAACTCCTGCTGTGTGCTGCTCAGCTGGTTCTCCGCCGCTCAGCTGGTTCGCGAAGCTCTGGCTATTTTTAAACAGCCAGGCTTCCCTGTCGCAAACCAACAGACACCCTACTGCCCGCCCCCTGCAGGCTAGCAGCCAATCAGACACTCACTCAGGCTCTCACACTGCCCCCCCAGCAAACACACGCTCGGATACTTCCTCAGCAAGCAAACAAACCCAGACTCCGATAGTTACCAGTCCCAGGCAAACTCCTGCTGTGAGCTGCTCTGCTGTCCCCGCTGCTCAGCTGGTTCTCCGCCGCTCAGCTGTTTCGCGAAGCTCTGGCTATTTTTAAACAGCCAGGCTTCCCTGTCGCAAACCAAAAGACAGCCTACTGCCCGCCCCCTGCAGCCTAGCAGCCAATCAGACACTCACTCAGGCTCTCACACTGCCCCCCCAGCAAACACACGCTCGGATTCTTCCTCAGCAAGCAAACAAACACAGACTCGGATACTTACCAGTCCCAGGGAAACTCCTGCTGTGAGCTGCTCTGCTGTCCCCGCTGCTCAGCTGGTTCTCCGCCGCTCAGCTGGTACGCGAAGCTCTGGCTATTTTTAAACAGCCAGGCTTCCCTGTCGCAAACAAATAGACAGCCTACTGCCCGCCCCCTGCAGGCTAGCAGCCAATCAGACACTCACTCAGGCTCTCACACTGCCCCCCCAGCAAACACACGCTCGGATACTTCCTCAGCAAGCAAACAAACACAGACTCCGATACTTACCAGTCCCAGGAAAACTCCTGCTGTGTGCTGCTCTGCTGTCCCCGCTGCTCAGCTGGTTCTCCGCCACTCAGCTGGTTCGCGAAGCTCTGGCTATTTTTAAACAGCCAGGCTTCCCTGTCCCAAACCAACAAACACCCTACTGCCCGCCCCCTGCAGGCTAGCAGCCAATCAGACACTCACTCAGGCTCTCACACTGCCGCCCAGCAAACACACGCTCGGATTCTTCCTCAGCAAGCAAACAAACACAGACTCGGATACTTACCAGTCCCAGGGAAACTCCTGCTGTGAGCTGCTCTGCTGTCCCCACCGCTCAGCTGGTTCTCCGCCGCTCAGCTGGTTCATGAAGCTCTGGCTATTTTTAAACAGCCAGGCTTCCCTGTCGCAAACCAACAGACACCCTTCTGCCCGCCCCCTGCAGGCTAGCAGCCAGACACTCACTCAGGCTCTCACACTGCCCCCCCAGAAAACACACGCTCGGATACTTCCTCAGCAAGCAAACAAACACAGACTCGGATACTTACCAGTGCCAGGCAAACTCCTGCTGTGTGCTGCTCTGCTGTCCCCGCTGCTCAGCTGGTTCTCCGCCGCTCAGCTGGTTCACGAAGCTCTGGCTATTTTTAAACAGCCAGGCTTCCCTGTCGCAAACCAACAGACACCCTACTGCCCGCCCCCTGCAGGCTAGCAGCCAATCAGACACTCACTCAGGCTCTCACACTGCTCCCCCAGCAAACACACGCTCGGATACTACCTCAGCAAGCAAACAAACACAGACTCGGACACTTACCAGTCCCAGGCAAACTCCTGCTGTGTGCTGCTCTGCTGTCCCCGCTGCTCAGCTGGTTCTCCGCCGCTCAGCTGGTATGCGAAGCTCTGGCTACTTTTAAACAGCCAGGCTTCCCTGTCGCAAACCAACAGACACCCTACTGCCCGCCCCCTGCAGGCTAGCAGCCAATCAGACACTCACTCAGGCTCTCACACTGCCCCCCCAGCAAACACACGCTCGGATACTTCCTCAGCAAGCAAACAAACACAGACTCGGATACTTACCAGTCCCAGGCAAACTCCTGCTGTGTGCTGCTCTGCTGTCCCCGCTGCTCAGCTGGTTCTCCGCCGCTCAGCTGGTTCGCGAAGCTCTGGCTATTTTTAAACAGCCAGGCTTCCCTGTCGCAAACCAACAGACACCCTTCTGCCCGCCCCCTGCAGGCTAGCAGCCAATCAGACACTCACTCAGGCTCTCACACTGCTCCCCCAGCAAACACACGCTCGGATACTACCTCAGCAAGCAAACAAACACAGACTCCGATACTTACCAGTCCCAGGGAAACTCCTGCTGTGAGCTGCTCTGCTGTCCCCACCGCTCAGCTGGTTCTCCGCCGCTCAGCTGGTTCATGAAGCTCTGGCTATTTTTAAACAGCCAGGCTTCCCTGTCGCAAACCAACAGACACCCTACTGCCCGCCCCCTGCAGGCTAGCAGCCAATCAGACACTCACTCAGGCTCTCACACTGCCCCCCCAGCAAACACACGCTCGGATACTTCCTCAGCAAGCAAACAAACACAGACTCGGATACTTATCAGTGCCAGGCAAACTCCTGCTGTGTGCTGCTCTGCTGTCCCCGCTGCTCAGCTGGTTCTCCGCCGCTCAGCTGGTTCGCGAAGCTCTGGCTATTTTTAAACAGCCAGGCTTCCCTGTCGCAAACCAACAGACACCCTACTGCCCGCCCCCTGCAGGCTAGCAGCCAGACACTCACTCAGGCTCTCACACTGCCCCCCCAGCAAACACACGCTCGGATACTTCCTCAGCAAGCAAACAAACCCAGACTCCGATAGTTACCAGTCCCAGGCAAACTCCTGCTGTGAGCTGCTCTGCTGTCCCCGCTGCTCAGCTGGTTCTCCGCCGCTCAGCTGGTTCGCGAAGCTCTGGCTATTTTTAAACAGCCAGGCTTCCCTGTCGCAAACCAACAGACACCCTACTGCCCGCCCCCTGCAGGCTAGCAGCCAATCAGACACTCACTCAGGCTCTCACACTGCCCCCCAGGCAAACACACGCTCGGATACTTCCTCAGCAAGCAAACAAACACAGACTCGGATACTTACCAGTCCCAGGCAAACTCCTGCTGTGTGCTGCTCTGCTGTCCCCGCTGCTCAGCTGGTTCTCCGCCGCTCAGCTGGTTCGCGAAGCTCTGGCTATTTTTAAACAGCCAGGCTTCCCTGTCGCAAACCAACAGACACCCTACTGCCAGCCCCCTGCAGGCTAGCAGCCAATCAGACACTCACTCAGGCTCTCACACTGCCCCCCCAGCAAACACACGCTCGGATACTTCCTCAGCAAGCAAACAAACCCAGACTCCGATAGTTACCAGTCCCAGGCAAACTCCTGCTGTGAGCTGCTCTGCTGTCCCCGCTGCTCAGCTGGTTCTCCGCCGCTCAGCTGTTTCGCGAAGCTCTGGCTATTTTTAAACAGCCAGGCTTCCCTGTCGCAAACCAACAGACACGCTACTGCCCGCCCCCTGCAGGCTAGCAGCCAATCAGACACTCACTCAGGCTCTCACACTACCCCCCCAGCAAACACACGCTCGGATACTACCTCAGCAAGCAAACAAACACAGACTCGGATACTTACCAGTCCCAGGCAAACTCCTGCTGTGTGCTGCTCTGCTGTCCCCGCTGCTCAGCTGGTTCTCCGCCGCTCAGCTGGTTCGCGAAGCTCTGGCTATTTTTAAACAGCCAGGCTTCCCTGTCGCAAACCAACAGACACCCTACTGCCCGCCCCCTGCAGCCTAGCAGCCAATCAGACACTCACTCAGGCTCTCACACTGCCCCCCCAGCAAACACACGCTCGGATTCTTCCTCAGCAAGCAAACAAACACAGACTCGGATACTTACCAGTCCCAGGGAAACTCCTGCTGTGAGCTGCTCTGCTGTCCCCGCTGCTCAGCTGGTTCTCCGCCGCTCAGCTGGTACGCGAAGCTCTGGCTATTTTTAAACAGCCAGGCTTCCCTGTCGCAAACAAATAGACAGCCTACTGCCCGCCCCCTGCAGGCTAGCAGCCAATCAGACACTCACTCAGGCTCTCACACTGCCCCCCCAGCAAACACACGCTCGGATACTTCCTCAGCAAGCAAACAAACACAGACTCCGATACTTACCAGTCCCAGGAAAACTCCTGCTGTGTGCTGCTCTGCTGTCCCCGCTGCTCAGCTGGTTCTCCGCCACTCAGCTGGTTCGCGAAGCTCTGGCTATTTTTAAACAGCCAGGCTTCCCTGTCCCAAACCAACAAACACCCTACTGCCCGCCCCCTGCAGGCTAGCAGCCAATCAGACACTCACTCAGGCTCTCACACTGCCGCCCAGCAAACACACGCTCGGATTCTTCCTCAGCAAGCAAACAAACACAGACTCGGATACTTACCAGTCCCAGGGAAACTCCTGCTGTGAGCTGCTCTGCTGTCCCCACCGCTCAGCTGGTTCTCCGCCGCTCAGCTGGTTCATGAAGCTCTGGCTATTTTTAAACAGCCAGGCTTCCCTGTCACAAACCAACAGACACCCTTCTGCCCGCCCCCTGCAGGCTAGCAGCCAATCAGACACTCACTCAGGCTCTCACACTGCCCCCCCAGCAAACACACGCTCGGATACTTCCTCAGCAAGCAAACAAACACAGACTCGGATACTTACCAGTGCCAGGCAAACTCCTGCTGTGTGCTGCTCTGCTGTCCCCGCTGCTCAGCTGGTTCTCCGCCGCTCAGCTGGTTCACGAAGCTCTGGCTATTTTTAAACAGCCAGGCTTCCCTGTCGCAAACCAACAGACACCCTACTGCCCGCCCCCTGCAGGCTAGCAGCCAATCAGACACTCACTCAGGCTCTCACACTGCTCCCCCAGCAAACACACGCTCGGATACTACCTCAGCAAGCAAACAAACACAGACTCGGACACTTACCAGTCCCAGGCAAACTCCTGCTGTGTGCTGCTCTGCTGTCCCCGCTGCTCAGCTGGTTCTCCGCCGCTCAGCTGGTATGCGAAGCTCTGGCTATTTTTAAACAGCCAGGCTTCCCTGTCGCAAACCAACAGACACCCTACTGCCCGCCCCCTGCAGGCTAGCAGCCAATCAGACACTCACTCAGGCTCTCACACTGCCCCCCCAGCAAACACACGCTCGGATACTTCCTCAGCAAGCAAACAAACACAGACTCGGATACTTACCAGTCCCAGGCAAACTCCTGCTGTGTGCTGCTCTGCTGTCCCCGCTGCTCAGCTGGTTCTCCGCCGCTCAGCTGGTTCGCGAAGCTCTGGCTATTTTTAAACAGCCAGGCTTCCCTGTCGCAAACCAACAGACACCCTACTGCCCGCCCCCTGCAGGCTAGCAGCCAATCAGACACTCACTCAGGCTCTCACACTGCCCCCCCAGCAAACACACGCTCGGATTCTTCCTCAGCAAGCAAACAAACACAGACTCGGATACTTACCAGTCCCAGGAAAACTCCTGCTGTGTGCTGCTCTGCTGTCCCCGCTGCTCAGCTGGTTCTCCGCCGCTCAGCTGGTTCGCGAAGCTCTGGCTATTTTTAAACAGCCAGGCTTCCCTGTCCCAAACCAACAAACACCCTACTGCCCGCCCCCTGCAGGCTAGCAGCCAATCAGACACTCACTCAGGCTCTCACACTGCCCCCCCAGCAAACACACGCTCGGATACTTCCTCAGCAAGCAAACAAACACAGACTCGGATACTTACCAGTGCCAGGCAAACTCCTGCTGTGTGCTGCTCTGCTGTCCCCGCTGCTCAGCTGGTTCTCCGCCGCTCAGCTGGTTCACGAAGCTCTGGCTATTTTTAAACAGCCAGGCTTCCCTGTCGCAAACCAAAAGACACCCTACTGCCCGCCCCCTGCAGGCTAGCAGCCAATCAGACACTCACTCAGGCTCTCACACTGTTCCCCCGGCAAACACACGCTCGGATACTACCTCAGCAAGCAAACAAACACAGACTCGGATACTTACCAGTGCCAGGCAAACTCCTGCTGTGTGCTGCTCTGCTGTCCCCGCTGCTCAGCTGGTTCTCCGCCGCTCAGCTGGTACGCGAAGCTCTGGCTATTTTTAAACAGCCAGGCTTCCCTGTCGCAAACAAATAGACAGCCTACTGCCCGCCCCCTGCAGGCTAGCAGCCAATCAGACACTCACTCAGGCTCTCACACTGCCCCCCAGCAAACACACGCTCAGATTCTTCCTCAGCAAGCAAACAAACCCAGACTCGGATACTTACCAGTCCCAGGCAAACTCCTGCTGTGAGCTGCTCTGCTGTCCCCGCTGCTCAGCTGGTTCTCCGCCGCTCAGCTGGTTCGCGAAGTTCTGGCTATTTTTAAACAGCCAGGCTTCCCTGTCGCAAACCAACAGACACCCTACTGCCCGCCCCCTGCAGGCTAGCAGCCAATCAGACACTCACTCAGGCTCTCACACTGCCCCCCCAGCAAACACACGCTCGGATACTTCCTCAGCAAGCAAACAAACACAGACTCGGATACTTACCAGACCCAGGCAAACTCCTGCTGTGAGCTGCTCTGCTGTCCCCGCTGCTCAGCTGGTTCTCCGCCGCTCAGCTGGTTCGCGAAGCTCTGGCTATTTTTAAACAGCCAGGCTTCCCTGTCACAAACCAACAGACACCCTACTGCCCGCCCCCTGCAGGCTAGCAGCCAATCAGACACTCACTCAGGCTCTCACACTGCCCCCCCAGCAAACACACGCTCGGATACTTCCTCAGCAAGCAAACAAACACAGGCTCGGATACTTACCAGTCCCAGGCAAACTCCTGCTGTGTGCTGCTCTGCTGTCCCCGCTGCTCAGCTGGTTCTCCGCCGCTCAGCTGGTTCGCGAAGCTCTGGCTATTTTTAAACAGCCAGGCTTCCCTGTCGCAAACCAACAGACACCCTACTGCTCGCCCCCTGCAGGCTAGCAGCCAATCAGACACTCACTCAGGCTCTCACACTGCCCCCCCAGCAAACACACGCTCAGATTCTTCCTCAGCAAGCAAACAAACACAGACTCGGATACTTACCAGTCCCAGGCAAACTCCTGCTGTGAGCTGCTCTGCTGTCCCCGCTGCTCAGCTGGTTCTCCGCCGCTCAGCTGGTTCGCGAAGCTCTGGCTATTTTTAAACAGCCAGGCTTCCCTGTCGCAAACCAACAGACACCCTACTGCCCGCCCCCTGCAGGCTAGCAGCCAATCAGACACTCACTCAGGCTCTCACACTGCCCCCCCAGCAAACACACGCTCGGATACTTCCTCAGCAAGCAAACAAACACAGACTCGGATACTTACCAGTCCCAGGGAGACTCCTGCTGTGAGCTGCTCTGCTGTCCCCACCGCTCAGCTGGTTCTCCGCCGCTCAGCTGGTTCATGAAGCTCTGGCTATTTTTAAACAGCCAGGCTTCCCTGTTGCAAACCAACAGACACCCTACTGCCCGCCCCCTGCAGGCTAGCAGCCAATCAGACACTCACTCAGGCTCCCACACTGCCCCCCCAGGAAACACACGCTCGGATACTTCCTCAGCAAGCAAACAAACACAGACTCGGATACTTACCAGTGCCAGGCAAACTCCTGCTGTGTGCTGCTCTGCTGTCCCCGCTGCTCAGCTGGTTCTCCGCCGCTCAGCTGGTACGCGAAGCTCTGGCTATTTTTAAACAGCCAGGCTTCCCTGTCGCAAACAAATAGACACTCTTCTGCCCGCCCCCTCCAGGCTAGCAGCCAATCAGACACTCACTCAGGCTCTCACACTGCCCCCCCAGCAAACACACGCTCGGATACTTCCTCAGCAAGCAAACAAACACAGACTCGGATACTTACCAGTGCCAGGCAAACTCCTGCTGTGTGCTGCTCTGCTGTCCCCGCTGCTCAGCTGGTTCTCCGCCGCTCAGCTGGTTCACGAAGCTCTGTCTATTTTTAAACAGCCAGGCTTCCCTGTCGCAAACAAATAGACAGCCTACTGCCCGCCCCCTGCAGGCTAGCAGCCAATCAGACACTCCCTCAGGCTCTCACACTGCCCCCCCAGCAAACACACGCTCGGATACTTCCTCAGCAAGCAAACAAACACAGACTCCGATACTTACCAGTCCCAGGAAAACTCCTGCTGTGTGCTGCTCTGCTGTCCCCGCTGCTCAGCTGGTTCTCCGCCACTCAGCTGGTTCGCGAAGCTCTGGTTATTTTTAAACAGCCAGGCTTCCCTGTCCCAAACCAACAAACACCCTACTGCCCGCCCCCTGCAGGCTAGCAGCCAATCAGACACTCACTCAGGCTCTCACACTGCCGCCCAGCAAACACACGCTCGGATTCTTCCTCAGCAAGCAAACAAACACAGACTCGGATACTTACCAGTCCCAGGCAAACTCCTGCTATGAGCTGCTCTGCTGTCCCCGCTGCTCAGCTGGTTCTCCGCCGCTCAGCTGGTACAGGAAGCTCTGGCTATTTTTAAACAGCCAGGCTTTCCTGTCGCAAACCAACAGACAGCCTACTGCCCGCCCCCTGCAGACTAGCAGCCAATCAGACACTCACTCAGGCTCTCACACTGCCCTCCCAGCAAACACACGCTCGGATTCTTCCTCAGCAAGCAAACAAACACCGACTCGGATACTTACCAGTCCCAGGGAAACTCCTGCTGTGAGCTGCTCTGCTGTCCCCACCGCTCAGCTGGTTCTCCGCCGCTCAGCTGGTTCATGAAGCTCTGGCTATTTTTAAACAGCCAGGCTTCCCTGTCGCAAACCAACAGACACCCTTCTGCCCGCCCCCTGCAGGCTAGCAGCCAATCAGACACTCACTCAGGCTCTCACACTGCCCCCCCAGCAAACACACGCTCGGATACTTCCTCAGCAAGCAAACAAACACAGACTCGGATACTTACCAGTGCCAGGCAAACTCCTGCTGTGTGCTGCTCTGCTGTCCCCGCTGCTCAGCTGGTTCTCCGCCGCTCAGCTGGTTCACGAAGCTCTGGCTATTTTTAAACAGCCAGGCTTCCCTGTCCCAAACCAACAAACACCCTACTGCCCGCCCCCTGCAGGCTAGCAGCCAATCAGACACTCACTCAGGCTCTCACACTGCCGCCCAGCAAACACACGCTCGGATTCTTCCTCAGCAAGCAAACAAACACAGACTCGGATACTTACCAGTCCCAGGCAAACTCCTGCTATGAGCTGCTCTGCTGTCCCCGCTGCTCAGCTGGTTCTCCGCCGCTCAGCTGGTACGGGAAGCTCTGGCTATTTTTAAACAGCCAGGCTTTCCTGTCGCAAACCAACAGACACCCTACTGCCCGCCCCCTGCAGCCTAGCAGCCAATCAGACACTCACTCAGGCTCTCACACTGCCCCCCCAGCAAACACACGCTCGGATTCTTCCTCAGCAAGCAAACAAACACAGACTCGGATACTTACCAGTCCCAGGGAAACTCCTGCTGTGAGCTGCTCTGCTGTCCCCGCTGCTCAGCTGGTTCTCCGCCGCTCAGCTGGTACGCGAAGCTCTGGCTATTTTTAAACAGCCAGGCTTCCCTGTCGCAAACAAATAGACAGCCTACTGCCCGCCCCCTGCAGGCTAGCAGCCAATCAGACACTCACTCAGGCTCTCACACTGCCCCCCCAGCAAACACACGCTCGGATACTTCCTCAGCAAGCAAACAAACACAGACTCGGATACTTACCAGTGCCAGGCAAACTCCTGCTGTGTGCTGCTCTGCTGTCCCCGCTGCTCAGCTGGTTCTCCGCCGCTCAGCTGGTTCACGAAGCTCTGGCTATTTTTAAACAGCCAGGCTTCCCTGTCGCAAACCAACAGACACCCTACTGCCCGCCCCCTGCAGGCTAGCAGCCAATCAGACACTCACTCAGGCTCTCACACTGCTCCCCCAGCAAACACACGCTCGGATACTACCTCAGCAAGCAAACAAACACAGACTCGGACACTTACCAGTCCCAGGCAAACTCCTGCTGTGTGCTGCTCTGCTGTCCCCGCTGCTCAGCTGGTTCTCCGCCGCTCAGCTGGTATGCGAAGCTCTGGCTATTTTTAAACAGCCAGGCTTCCCTGTCGCAAACCAACAGACACCCTACTGCCCGCCCCCTGCAGGCTAGCAGCCAATCAGACACTCACTCAGGCTCTCACACTGCCCCCCCAGCAAACACACGCTCGGATACTTCCTCAGCAAGCAAACAAACACAGACTCGGATACTTACCAGTCCCAGGCAAACTCCTGCTGTGTGCTGCTCTGCTGTCCCCGCTGCTCAGCTGGTTCTCCGCCGCTCAGCTGGTTCGCGAAGCTCTGGCTATTTTTAAACAGCCAGGCTTCCCTGTCGCAAACCAACAGACACCCTACTGCCCGCCCCCTGCAGGCTAGCAGCCCATCAGACACTCACTCAGGCTCTCACACTGCCCCACCAGCAAACACACGCTCGGATACTTCCTCAGCAAGCAAACAAACACAGACTCGGATACTTACCAGTCCCAGGCAAACTCCTGCTGTGTGCTGCTCTGCTGTCCCCGCTGCTCAGCTGGTTCTCCGCCGCTCAGCTGGTACGCGAAGCTCTGGCTATTTTTAAACAGCCAGGCTTCCCTGTCGCAAACCAACAGACACCCTACTGCCCGCCCCCTGCAGGCTAGCAGCCAATCAGACACTCACTCAGGCTCTCACACTGCCCCCCCAGCAAACACACGCTCGGATTCTTCCTCAGCAAGCAAACAAACACAGACTCGGATACTTACCAGTCCCAGGAAAACTCCTGCTGTGTGCTGCTCTGCTGTCCCCGCTGCTCAGCTGGTTCTCCGCCGCTCAGCTGGTTCGCGAAGCTCTGGCTATTTTTAAACAGCCAGGCTTCCCTGTCCCAAACCAACAAACACCCTACTGCCCGCCCCCTGCAGGCTAGCAGCCAATCAGACACTCACTCAGGCTCTCACACTGCCCCCCCAGCAAACACACGCTCGGATACTTCCTCAGCAAGCAAACAAACACAGACTCGGATACTTACCAGTGCCAGGCAAACTCCTGCTGTGTGCTGCTCTGCTGTCCCCGCTGCTCAGCTGGTTCTCCGCCGCTCAGCTGGTTCACGAAGCTCTGGCTATTTTTAAACAGCCAGGCTTCCCTGTCGCAAACCAAAAGACACCCTACTGCCCGCCCCCTGCAGGCTAGCAGCCAATCAGACACTCACTCAGGCTCTCACACTGTTCCCCCGGCAAACACACGCTCGGATACTACCTCAGCAAGCAAACAAACACAGACTCGGATACTTACCAGTGCCAGGCAAACTCCTGCTGTGTGCTGCTCTGCTGTCCCCGCTGCTCAGCTGGTTCTCCGCCGCTCAGCTGGTACGCGAAGCTCTGGCTATTTTTAAACAGCCAGGCTTCCCTGTCGCAAACAAATAGACAGCCTACTGCCCGCCCCCTGCAGGCTAGCAGCCAATCAGACACTCACTCAGGCTCTCACACTGCCCCCCAGCAAACACACGCTCAGATTCTTCCTCAGCAAGCAAACAAACCCAGACTCGGATACTTACCAGTCCCAGGCAAACTCCTGCTGTGAGCTGCTCTGCTGTCCCCGCTGCTCAGCTGGTTCTCCGCCGCTCAGCTGGTTCGCGAAGTTCTGGCTATTTTTAAATAGCCAGGCTTCCCTGTCGCAAACCAACAGACACCCTACTGCCCGCCCCCTGCAGGCTAGCAGCCAATCAGACACTCACTCAGGCTCTCACACTGCCCCCCCAGCAAACACACGCTCGGATACTTCCTCAGCAAGCAAACAAACACAGACTCGGATACTTACCAGACCCAGGCAAACTCCTGCTGTGAGCTGCTCTGCTGTCCCCGCTGCTCAGCTGGTTCTCCGCCGCTCAGCTGGTTCGCGAAGCTCTGGCTATTTTTAAACAGCCAGGCTTCCCTGTCACAAACCAACAGACACCCTACTGCCCGCCCCCTGCAGGCTAGCAGCCAATCAGACACTCACTCAGGCTCTCACACTGCCCCCCCAGCAAACACACGCTCGGATACTTCCTCAGCAAGCAAACAAACACAGGCTCGGATACTTACCAGTCCCAGGCAAACTCCTGCTGTGTGCTGCTCTGCTGTCCCCGCTGCTCAGCTGGTTCTCCGCCGCTCAGCTGGTTCGCGAAGCTCTGGCTATTTTTAAACAGCCAGGCTTCCCTGTCGCAAACCAACAGACACCCTACTGCTCGCCCCCTGCAGGCTAGCAGCCAATCAGACACTCACTCAGGCTCTCACACTGCCCCCCCAGCAAACACACGCTCAGATTCTTCCTCAGCAAGCAAACAAACACAGACTCGGATACTTACCAGTCCCAGGCAAACTCCTGCTGTGAGCTGCTCTGCTGTCCCCGCTGCTCAGCTGGTTCTTCGCCGCTCAGCTGGTTCGCGAAGCTCTGGCTATTTTTAAACAGCCAGGCTTCCCTGTCGCAAACCAACAGACACCCTACTGCCCGCCCCCTGCAGGCTAGCAGCCAATCAGACACTCACTCAGGCTCTCACACTGCCCCCCCAGCAAACACACGCTCGGATACTTCCTCAGCAAGCAAACAAACACAGACTCGGATACTTACCAGTCCCAGGGAGACTCCTGCTGTGAGCTGCTCTGCTGTCCCCACCGCTCAGCTGGTTCTCCGCCGCTCAGCTGGTTCATGAAGCTCTGGCTATTTTTAAACAGCCAGGCTTCCCTGTTGCAAACCAACAGACACCCTACTGCCCGCCCCCTGCAGGCTAGCAGCCAATCAGACACTCACTCAGGCTCCCACACTGCCCCCCCAGGAAACACACGCTCGGATACTTCCTCAGCAAGCAAACAAACACAGACTCGGATACTTACCAGTGCCAGGCAAACTCCTGCTGTGTGCTGCTCTGCTGTCCCCGCTGCTCAGCTGGTTCTCCGCCGCTCAGCTGGTACGCGAAGCTCTGGCTATTTTTAAACAGCCAGGCTTCCCTGTCGCAAACAAATAGACACTCTTCTGCCCGCCCCCTCCAGGCTAGCAGCCAATCAGACACTCACTCAGGCTCTCACACTGCCCCCCCAGCAAACACACGCTCGGATACTTCCTCAGCAAGCAAACAAACACAGACTCGGATACTTACCAGTGCCAGGCAAACTCCTGCTGTGTGCTGCTCTGCTGTCCCCGCTGCTCAGCTGGTTCTCCGCCGCTCAGCTGGTTCACGAAGCTCTGTCTATTTTTAAACAGCTAGGCTTCCCTGTCGCAAACCAAAAGACACCCTACTGCCCGCCCCCTGCAGGCTAGCAGCCAATCAGACACTCACTCAGGCTCTCACACTGCTCCCCCAGCAAACACACGCTCGGATACTACCTCAGCAAGCAAACAAACACAGACTCGGATACTTACCAGTCCCAGGCAAACTCCTGCTGTGTGCTGCTCTGCTGTCCCCGCTGCTCAGCTGGTTCTCCGCCGCTCAGCTGGTACGCGAAGCTCTGGCTATTTTTAAACAGCCAGGCTTCCCTGTCGCAAACAAATAGACAGCCTACTGCCCGCCCCCTGCAGGCTAGCAGCCAATCAGACACTCCCTCAGGCTCTCACACTGCCCCCCCAGCAAACACACGCTCGGATACTTCCTCAGCAAGCAAACAAACACAGACTCCGATACTTACCAGTCCCAGGAAAACTCCTGCTGTGTGCTGCTCTGCTGTCCCCGCTGCTCAGCTGGTTCTCCGCCACTCAGCTGGTTCGCGAAGCTCTGGTTATTTTTAAACAGCCAGGCTTCCCTGTCCCAAACCAACAAACACCCTACTGCCCGCCCCCTGCAGGCTAGCAGCCAATCAGACACTCACTCAGGCTCTCACACTGCCGCCCAGCAAACACACGCTCGGATTCTTCCTCAGCAAGCAAACAAACACAGACTCGGATACTTACCAGTCCCAGGCAAACTCCTGCTATGAGCTGCTCTGCTGTCCCCGCTGCTCAGCTGGTTCTCCGCCGCTCAGCTGGTACGGGAAGCTCTGGCTATTTTTAAACAGCCAGGCTTTCCTGTCGCAAACCAACAGACAGCCTACTGCCCGCCCCCTGCAGACTAGCAGCCAATCAGACACTCACTCAGGCTCTCACACTGCCCTCCCAGCAAACACACGCTCGGATTCTTCCTCAGCAAGCAAACAAACACCGACTCGGATACTTACCAGTCCCAGGGAAACTCCTGCTGTGAGCTGCTCTGCTGTCCCCACCGCTCAGCTGGTTCTCCGCCGCTCAGCTGGTTCATGAAGCTCTGGCTATTTTTAAACAGCCAGGCTTCCCTGTCGCAAACCAACAGACACCCTTCTGCCCGCCCCCTGCAGGCTAGCAGCCAATCAGACACTCACTCAGGCTCTCACACTGCCCCCCCAGCAAACACACGCTCGGATACTTCCTCAGCAAGCAAACAAACACAGACTCGGATACTTACCAGTGCCAGGCAAACTCCTGCTGTGTGCTGCTCTGCTGTCCCCGCTGCTCAGCTGGTTCTCCGCCGCTCAGCTGGTTCACGAAGCTCTGGCTATTTTTAAACAGCCAGGCTTCCCTGTCCCAAACCAACAAACACCCTACTGCCCGCTCCCTGCAGGCTAGCAGCCAATCAGACACTCACTCAGGCTCTCACACTGCCGCCCAGCAAACACACGCTCGGATTCTTCCTCAGCAAGCAAACAAACACAGACTCGGATACTTACCAGTCCCAGGCAAACTCCTGCTATGAGCTGCTCTGCTGTCCCCGCTGCTCAGCTGGTTCTCCGCCGCTCAGCTGGTACGGGAAGCTCTGGCTATTTTTAAACAGCCAGGCTTTCCTGTCGCAAACCAACAGACAGCCTACTGCCCGCCCCCTGCAGACTAGCAGCCAATCAGACACTCACTCAGGCTCTCACACTGCCCTCCCAGCAAACACACGCTCGGATTCTTCCTCAGCAAGCAAACAAACACCGACTCGGATACTTACCAGTCCCAGGGAAACTCCTGCTGTGAGCTGCTCTGCTGTCCCCACCGCTCAGCTGGTTCTCCGCCGCTCAGCTGGTTCATGAAGCTCTGGCTATTTTTAAACAGCCAGGCTTCCCTGTCGCAAACCAACAGACACCCTTCTGCCCGCCCCCTGCAGGCTAGCAGCCAATCAGACACTCACTCAGGCTCTCACACTGCCCCCCCAGCAAACACACGCTCGGATACTTCCTCAGCAAGCAAACAAACACAGACTCGGATACTTACCAGTGCCAGGCAAACTCCTGCTGTGTGCTGCTCTGCTGTCCCCGCTGCTCAGCTGGTTCTCCGCCGCTCAGCTGGTTCACGAAGCTCTGGCTATTTTTAAACAGCCAGGCTTCCCTGTCGCAAACCAACAGACACCCTACTGCCCGCCCCCTGCAGGCTAGCAGCCAATCAGACACTCACTCAGGCTCTCACACTGCTCCCCCAGCAAACACACGCTCGGATACTACCTCAGCAAGCAAACAAACACAGACTCGGACACTTACCAGTCCCAGGCAAACTCCTGCTGTGTGCTGCTCTGCTGTCCCCGCTGCTCAGCTGGTTCTCCGCCGCTCAGCTGGTTCGCGAAGCTCTGGCTATTTTTAAACAGCCAGGCTTCCCTGTCGCAAACCAACAGACACCCTACTGCCCGCCCCCTGCAGGCTAGCAGCCAATCAGACACTCACTCAGGCTCTCACACTGCCCCCCCAGCAAACACACGCTCGGATACTTCCTCAGCAAGCAAACAAACACAGACTCGGATACTTACCAGTCCCAGGCAAACTCCTGCTGTGTGCTGCTCTGCTGTCCCCGCTGCTCAGCTGGTTCTCCGCCGCTCAGCTGGTTCGCGAAGCTCTGGCTATTTTTAAACAGCCAGGCTTCCCTGTCGCAAACCAACAGACACCCTACTGCCCGCCCCCTGCAGGCTAGCAGCCAATCAGACACTCACTCAGGCTCTCCCACTGCCCCCCCAGCAAACACACGCTCGGATACTTCCTCAGCAAGCAAACAAACACAGACTCGGATACTTACCAGTCCCAGGAAAACTCCTGCTGTGTGCTGCTCTGCTGTCCCCGCTGCTCAGCTGGTTCTCCGCCGCTCAGCTGGTTCGCGAAGCTCTGGCTATTTTAAACAGCCAGGCTTCCCTGTCGCAAACCAACAAACACCCTACTGCCCGCCCCCTGCAGGCTAGCAGCCAATCAGACACTCACTCAGGCTCTCACACTGCCCTCCCAGCAAACACACGCTCGGATACTTCCTCAGCAAGCAAACAAACACAGACTCGGATACTTACCAGTCCCAGGGAAACTCCTGCTGTGAGCTGCTCTGCTGTCCCCACCGCTCAGCTGGTTCTCCGCCGCTCAGCTGGTTCATGAAGCTCTGGCTATTTTTAAACAGCCAGGCTTCCCTGTCGCAAACCAACAGACACCCTTCTGCCCGCCCCCTGCAGGCTAGCAGCCAATCAGACACTCACTCAGGCTCTCACACTGCCCCCCCAGCAAACACACGCTCGGATACTTCCTCAGCAAGCAAACAAACACAGACTCGGATACTTACCAGTGCCAGGCAAACTCCTGCTGTGTGCTGCTCTGCTGTCCCCGCTGCTCAGCTGGTTCTCCGCCGCTCAGCTGGTTCACGAAGCTCTGGCTATTTTTAAACAGCCAGGCTTCCCTGTCCCAAACCAACAAACACCCTACTGCCCGCTCCCTGCAGGCTAGCAGCCAATCAGACACTCACTCAGGCTCTCACACTGCCGCCCAGCAAACACACGCTCGGATTCTTCCTCAGCAAGCAAACAAACACAGACTCGGATACTTACCAGTCCCAGGCAAACTCCTGCTATGAGCTGCTCTGCTGTCCCCGCTGCTCAGCTGGTTCTCCGCCGCTCAGCTGGTACGGGAAGCTCTGGCTATTTTTAAACAGCCAGGCTTTCCTGTCGCAAACCAACAGACAGCCTACTGCCCGCCCCCTGCAGACTAGCAGCCAATCAGACACTCACTCAGGCTCTCACACTGCCCTCCCAGCAAACACACGCTCGGATTCTTCCTCAGCAAGCAAACAAACACCGACTCGGATACTTACCAGTCCCAGGGAAACTCCTGCTGTGAGCTGCTCTGCTGTCCCCACCGCTCAGCTGGTTCTCCGCCGCTCAGCTGGTTCATGAAGCTCTGGCTATTTTTAAACAGCCAGGCTTCCCTGTCGCAAACCAACAGACACCCTTCTGCCCGCCCCCTGCAGGCTAGCAGCCAATCAGACACTCACTCAGGCTCTCACACTGCCCCCCCAGCAAACACACGCTCGGATACTTCCTCAGCAAGCAAACAAACACAGACTCGGATACTTACCAGTGCCAGGCAAACTCCTGCTGTGTGCTGCTCTGCTGTCCCCGCTGCTCAGCTGGTTCTCCGCCGCTCAGCTGGTTCACGAAGCTCTGGCTATTTTTAAACAGCCAGGCTTCCCTGTCGCAAACCAACAGACACCCTACTGCCCGCCCCCTGCAGGCTAGCAGCCAATCAGACACTCACTCAGGCTCTCACACTGCTCCCCCAGCAAACACACGCTCGGATACTACCTCAGCAAGCAAACAAACACAGACTCGGACACTTACCAGTCCCAGGCAAACTCCTGCTGTGTGCTGCTCTGCTGTCCCCGCTGCTCAGCTGGTTCGCGAAGCTCTGGCTATTTTTAAACAGCCAGGCTTCCCTGTCGCAAACCAACAGACACCCTACTGCCCGCCCCCTGCAGGCTAGCAGCCAATCAGACACTCACTCAGGCTCTCACACTGCCCCCCCAGCAAACACACGCTCGGATACTTCCTCAGCAAGCAAACAAACACAGACTCGGATACTTACCAGTCCCAGGCAAACTCCTGCTGTGTGCTGCTCTGCTGTCCCCGCTGCTCAGCTGGTTCTCCGCCGCTCAGCTGGTTCGCGAAGCTCTGGCTATTTTTAAACAGCCAGGCTTCCCTGTCGCAAACCAACAGACACCCTACTGCCCGCCCCCTGCAGGCTAGCAGCCAATCAGACACTCACTCAGGCTCTCACACTGCCCCCCCAGCAAACACACGCTCGGATACTTCCTCAGCAAGCAAACAAACACAGACTCGGATACTTACCAGTCCCAGGAAAACTCCTGCTGTGTGCTGCTCTGCTGTCCCCGCTGCTCAGCTGGTTCTCCGCCGCTCAGCTGGTTCGCGAAGCTCTGGCTATTTTAAACAGCCAGGCTTCCCTGTCGCAAACCAACAAACACCCTACTGCCCGCCCCCTGCAGGCTAGCAGCCAATCAGACACTCACTCAGGCTCTCACACTGCCCTCCCAGCAAACACACGCTCGGATACTTCCTCAGCAAGCAAACAAACACAGACTCGGATACTTACCAGTCCCAGGGAAACTCCTGCTGTGAGCTGCTCTGCTGTCCCCACCGCTCAGCTGGTTCTCCGCCGCTCAGCTGGTTCATGAAGCTCTGGCTATTTTTAAACAGCCAGGCTTCCCTGTCGCAAACCAACAGACAGCCTACTGCCCGCCCCCTGCAGGCTAGCAGCCAATCAGACACTCACTCAGGCTCTCACACTGCCCCCCCAGCAAACACACGCTCGGATACTTCCTCAGCAAGCAAACAAACACAGACTCGGATACTTACCAGACCCAGGAAAACTCCTGCTGTGTGCTGCTCTGCTGTCCCCGCTGCTCAGCTGGTTCTCCGCCGCTCAGCTGGTTCACGAAGTTCTGGCTATTTTTAAACAGCCAGGCTTCCCTGTCGCAAACCAACAGACACCCTACTGCCCGCCCCCTGCAGGCTAGCAGCCAATCAGACACTCACTCAGGCTCTCACACTGCCCCCCCAGCAAACACACGCTCGGATACTTCCTCAGCAAGCAAACAAACACAGACTCGGATACTTACCAGTCCCAGGGAGACTCCTGCTGTGAGCTGCTCTGCTGTCCCCACCGCTCAGCTGGTTCTCCGCCGCTCAGCTGGTTCATGAAGCTCTGGCTATTTTTAAACAGCCAGGCTTCCCTGTTGCAAACCAACAGACACCCTACTGCCCGCCCCCTGCAGGCTAGCAGCCAATCAGACACTCACTCAGGCTCTCACACTGCCCCCCCAGCAAACACACGCTCGGATACTTCCTCAGCAAGCAAACAAACACAGACTCGGATACTTACCAGTGCCAGGCAAACTCCTGCTGTGTGCTGCTCTGCTGTCCCCGCTGCTCAGCTGGTTCTCCGCCGCTCAGCTGGTACGCGAAGCTCTGGCTATTTTTAAACAGCCAGGCTTCCCTGTCGCAAACCAACAGACACCCTACTGCCCGCCCCCTGCAGGCTAGCAGCCAATCAGACACTCACTCAGGCTCTCACACTACCCCCCCAGCAAACACACGCTCGGATACTACCTCAGCAAGCAAACAAACACAGACTCGGATACTTACCAGTCCCAGGCAAACTCCTGCTGTGTGCTGCTCTGCTGTCCCCGCTGCTCAGCTGGTTCTCCGCCGCTCAGCTGGTACGCGAAGCTCTGGCTATTTTTAAACAGCCAGGCTTCCCTGTCGCAAACCAACAGACACCCTACTGCCCGCCCCCTGCAGGCTAGCAGCCAATCAGACACTCACTCAGGCTCTCACACTGCCGCCCAGCAAACACACGCTCGGATTCTTCCTCAGCAAGCAAACAAACACAGACTCGGATACTTACCAGTCCCAGGCAAACTCCTGCTATGAGCTGCTCTGCTGTCCCCGCTGCTCAGCTGGTTCTCCGCCGCTCAGCTGGTTCACGAAGCTCTGGCTATTTTTAAACAGCCAGGCTTCCCTGTCGCAAACCAAAAGACACCCTACTGCCCGCCCCCTGCAGGCTAGCAGCCAATCAGACACTCACTCAGGCTCTCACACTGCCCTCCCAGCAAACACACGCTCGGATTCTTCCTCAGCAAGCAAACAAACACAGACTCGGATACTTACCAGTCCCAGGGAAACTCCTCCTGTGAGCTGCTCTGCTGTCCCCACCGATCAGCTGGTTCTCCGCCGCTCAGCTGGTTCATGAAGCTCTGGCTATTTTTAAACAGCCAGGCTTCCCTGTCGCAAACCAACAGACACCCTTCTGCCCGCCCCCTCCTGGCTAGCAGCCAATCAGACACTCACTCAGGCTCTCACACTGCCCCCCCAGCAAACACACGCTCGGATACTTCCTCAGCAAGCAAACAAACACAGACTCGGATACTTACCAGTGCCAGGCAAACTCCTGCTGTGTGCTGCTCTGCTGTCCCCGCTGCTCAGCTGGTTCTCCGCCGCTCAGCTGGTTCACGAAGCTCTGGCTATTTTTAAACAGCCAGGCTTCCCTGTCGCAAACCAACAGACACCCTACTGCCCGCCCCCTGCAGGCTAGCAGCCAATCAGACACTCACTCAGGCTCTCACACTACCCCCCCAGCAAACACACGCTCGCATTCTTCCTCAGCAAGCAAACAAACACAGACTCGGATACTTACCAGTGCCAGGCAAACTCCTGCTGTGTGCTGCTCTGCTGTCCCCGCTGCTCAGCTGGTTCTCCGCCGCTCAGCTGGTATGCGAAGCTCTGGCTATTTTTAAACAGCCAGGCTTCCCTGTCGCAAACCAACAGACACGCTACTGCCCGCCCCCTGCAGGCTAGCAGCCAATCAGACACTCACTCAGGCTCTCACACTGCCCCCCCAGCAAACACACGCTCGGATTCTTCCTCAGCAAGCAAACACACACAGACTCGGATACTTACCAGTCCCAGGGAAACTCCTGCTGTGAGCTGCTCTGCTGTCCCCGCTGCTCAGCTGGTTCTCCGCCGCTCAGCTGGTACGCGAAGCTCTGGCTATTTTTAAACAGCCAGGCTTCCCTGTCGCAAACAAATAGACAGCCTACTGCCCGCCCCCTGCAGGCTAGCAGCCAATCAGACACTCCCTCAGGCTCTCACACTGCCCCAACAGCAAACACACGCTCGGATACTTCCTCAGCAAGCAAACAAACACAGACTCCGATACTTACCAGTCCCAGGAAAACTCCTGCTGTGTGCTGCTCTGCTGTCCCCGCTGCTCAGCTGGTTCTCCACCACTCAGCTGGTTCGCGAAGCTCTGGCTATTTTTAAACAGCCAGGCTTCCCTGTCCCAAACCAACAAACACCCTACTGCCCGCCCCCTGCAGGCTAGCAGCCAATCAGACACTCACTCAGGCTCTCACACTGCCGCCCAGCAAACACACGCTCGGATTCTTCCTCAGCAAGCAAACAAACACAGACTCGGATACTTACCAGTCCCAGGCAAACTCCTGCTATGAGCTGCTCTGCTGTCCCCGCTGCTCAGCTGGTTCTCCGCCGCTCAGCTGGTACGGGAAGCTCTGGCTATTTTTAAACAGCCAGGCTTTCCTGTCGCAAACCAACAGACAGCCTACTGCCCGCCCCCTGCAGACTAGCAGCCAATCAGACACTCACTCAGGCTCTCACACTGCCCTCCCAGCAAACACACGCTCGGATTCTTCCTCAGCAAGCAAACAAACACCAACTCGGATACTTACCAGTCCCAGGGAAACTCCTGCTGTGAGCTGCTCTGCTGTCCCCGCTGCTCAGCTGGTTCTCCGCCGCTCATCTGGTTCGCGAAGCTCTGGCTATTTTTAAACAGCCAGGCTTCCCTGTCACAAACCAACAGACACCCTACTGCCCGCCCCCTGCAGGCTAGCAGCCAATCAGACACTCACTCAGGCTCTCACACTGCCCCCCCAGCAAACACACGCTCGGATACTTCCTCAGCAAGCAAACAAACACAGGCTCGGATACTTACCAGTCCCAGGCAAACTCCTGCTGTGTGCTGCTCTGCTGTCCCCGCTGCTCAGCTGGTTCTCCGCCGCTCAGCTGGTTCGCGAAGCTCTGGCTATTTTTAAACAGCCAGGCTTCCCTGTCGCAAACCAACGGACACCCTACTGCCCGCCCCCTGCAGGCTAGCAGCCAATCAGACATTCACTCAGGCTCTCACACTACCCCCCCAGCAAACACACGCTCGGATACTACCTCAGCAAGCAAACAAACACAGACTCGGATACTTACCAGTCCCAGGGAAACTCCTGCTGTGTGCTGCTCTGCTGTCCCCGCTGCTCAGCTGGTTCTCCGCCACTCAGCTGGTTCGCGAAGCTCTGGCTATTTTTAAACAGCCAGGCTTCCCTGTCCCAAACCAACAAACACCCTACTGCCCGCCCCCTGCAGGCTAGCAGCCAATCAGACACTCACTCAGGCTCTCACACTGCCCCCCCAGCAAACACACGCTCGGATACTTCCTCAGCAAGCAAACAAACACAGACTCGGATACTTACCAGTGCCAGGCAACCTCCTGCTGTGTGCTGCTCTGCTGTCCCCGCTACTCAGCTGGTTCTCCGCCGCTCAGCTGGTACGCGAAGCTCTGGCTATTTTTAAACAGCCAGGCTTCCCTGTCGCAAACCAACAGACACCCTACTGCCCGCCCCCTGCAGGCTAGCAGCCAATCAGACACTCACTCAGGCTCTCACACTACCCCCCCAGCAAACACACGCTCGGATACTACCTCAGCAAGCAAACAAACACAGACTCGGATACTTACCAGTCCCAGGCAAACTCCTGCTGTGTGCTGCTCTGCTGTCCCCGCTGCTCAGCTGGTTCTCCGCAGCTCAGCTGGTACGCGAAGCTCTGGCTATTTTTAAACAGCCAGGCTTCCCTGTCGCAAACCAACAGACACCCTACTGCCCGCCCCCTGCAGGCTAGCAGCCAATCAGACACTCACTCAGGCTCTCACACTGCCCCCCCAGCAAACACACGCTCGGATTCTTCCTCAGCAAGCAAACAAACACAGACTCGGATACTTACCAGTCCCAGGGAAACTCCTGCTGTGAGCTGCTCTGCTGTCCCCGCTGCTCAGCTGGTTCTCCGCCGCTCAGCTGGTACGCGAAGCTCTGGCTATTTTTAAACAGCCAGGCTTCCCTGTCGCAAACAAATAGACAGCCTACTGCCCGCCCCCTGCAGGCTAGCAGCCAATCAGACACTCACTCAGGCTCTCACACTGCCCCCCCAGCAAACACACGCTCGGATACTTCCTCAGCAAGCAAACAAACACAGACTCCGATACTTACCAGTCCCAGGAAAACTCCTGCTGTGTGCTGCTCTGCTGTCCCCGCTGCTCAGCTGGTTCTCCGCCACTCAGCTGGTTCGCGAAGCTCTGGCTATTTTTAAACAGCCAGGCTTCCCTGTCCCAAACCAACAAACACCCTACTGCCCGCCCCCTGCAGGCTAGCAGCCAATCAGACACTCACTCAGGCTCTCACACTGCCGCCCAGCAAACACACGCTCGGATTCTTCCTCAGCAAGCAAACAAACACAGACTCGGATACTTACCAGTCCCAGGGAAACTCCTGCTGTGAGCTGCTCTGCTGTCCCCACCGCTCAGCTGGTTCTCCGCCGCTCAGCTGGTTCATGAAGCTCTGGCTATTTTTAAACAGCCAGGCTTCCCTGTCGCAAACCAACAGACACCCTTCTGCCCGCCCCCTGCAGGCTAGCAGCCAATCAGACACTCACTCAGGCTCTCACACTGCCCCCCCAGCAAACACACGCTCGGATACTTCCTCAGCAAGCAAACAAACACAGACTCGGATACTTACCAGTGCCAGGCAAACTCCTGCTGTGTGCTGCTCTGCTGTCCCCGCTGCTCAGCTGGTTCTCCGCCGCTCAGCTGGTTCACGAAGCTCTGGCTATTTTTAAACAGCCAGGCTTCCCTGTCGCAAACCAACAGACACCCTACTGCCCGCCCCCTGCAGGCTAGCAGCCAATCAGACACTCACTCAGGCTCTCACACTGCTCCCCCAGCAAACACACGCTCGGATACTACCTCAGCAAGCAAACAAACACAGACTCGGACACTTACCAGTCCCAGGCAAACTCCTGCTGTGTGCTGCTCTGCTGTCCCCGCTGCTCAGCTGGTTCTCCGCCGCTCAGCTGGTATGCGAAGCTCTGGCTATTTTTAAACAGCCAGGCTTCCCTGTCGCAAACCAACAGACACCCTACTGCCCGCCCCCTGCAGGCTAGCAGCCAATCAGACACTCACTCAGGCTCTCACACTGCCCCCCCAGCAAACACACGCTCGGATACTTCCTCAGCAAGCAAACAAACACAGACTCGGATACTTACCAGTCCCAGGCAAACTCCTGCTGTGTGCTGCTCTGCTGTCCCCGCTGCTCAGCTGGTTCTCCGCCGCTCAGCTGGTTCGCGAAGCTCTGGCTATTTTTAAACAGCCAGGCTTCCCTGTCGCAAACCAACAGACACCCTACTGCCCGCCCCCTGCAGGCTAGCAGCCAATCAGACACTCACTCAGGCTCTCACACTGCCCCACCAGCAAACACACGCTCGGATACTTCCTCAGCAAGCAAACAAACACAGACTCGGATACTTACCAGTCCCAGGCAAACTCCTGCTGTGTGCTGCTCTGCTGTCCCCGCTGCTCAGCTGGTTCTCCGCCGCTCAGCTGGTACGCGAAGCTCTGGCTATTTTTAAACAGCCAGGCTTCCCTGTCGCAAACCAACAGACACCCTACTGCCCGCCCCCTGCAGGCTAGCAGCCAATCAGACACTCACTCAGGCTCTCACACTGCCCCCCCAGCAAACACACGCTCGGATTCTTCCTCAGCAAGCAAACAAACACAGACTCGGATACTTACCAGTCCCAGGAAAACTCCTGCTGTGTGCTGCTCTGCTGTCCCCGCTGCTCAGCTGGTTCTCCGCCGCTCAGCTGGTTCGCGAAGCTCTGGCTATTTTTAAACAGCCAGGCTTCCCTGTCCCAAACCAACAAACACCCTACTGCCCGCCCCCTGCAGGCTAGCAGCCAATCAGACACTCACTCAGGCTCTCACACTGCCCCCCCAGCAAACACACGCTCGGATACTTCCTCAGCAAGCAAACAAACACAGACTCGGATACTTACCAGTCCCAGGGAGACTCCTGCTGTGAGCTGCTCTGCTGTCCCCACCGCTCAGCTGGTTCTCCGCCGCTCAGCTGGTTCATGAAGCTCTGGCTATTTTTAAACAGCCAGGCTTCCCTGTTGCAAACCAACAGACACCCTACTGCCCGCCCCCTGCAGGCTAGCAGCCAATCAGACACTCACTCAGGCTCCCACACTGCCCCCCCAGGAAACACACGCTCGGATACTTCCTCAGCAAGCAAACAAACACAGACTCGGATACTTACCAGTGCCAGGCAAACTCCTGCTGTGTGCTGCTCTGCTGTCCCCGCTGCTCAGCTGGTTCTCCGCCGCTCAGCTGGTACGCGAAGCTCTGGCTATTTTTAAACAGCCAGGCTTCCCTGTCGCAAACAAATAGACACTCTTCTGCCCGCCCCCTCCAGGCTAGCAGCCAATCAGACACTCACTCAGGCTCTCACACTGCCCCCCCAGCAAACACACGCTCGGATACTTCCTCAGCAAGCAAACAAACACAGACTCGGATACTTACCAGTCCCAGGGAGACTCCTGCTGTGAGCTGCTCTGCTGTCCCCACCGCTCAGCTGGTTCTCCGCCGCTCAGCTGGTTCATGAAGCTCTGGCTATTTTTAAACAGCCAGGCTTCCCTGTTGCAAACCAACAGACACCCTACTGCCCGCCCCCTGCAGGCTAGCAGCCAATCAGACACTCACTCAGGCTCCCACACTGCCCCCCCAGGAAACACACGCTCGGATACTTCCTCAGCAAGCAAACAAACACAGACTCGGATACTTACCAGTGCCAGGCAAACTCCTGCTGTGTGCTGCTCTGCTGTCCCCGCTGCTCAGCTGGTTCTCCGCCGCTCAGCTGGTACGCGAAGCTCTGGCTATTTTTAAACAGCCAGGCTTCCCTGTCGCAAACAAATAGACACTCTTCTGCCCGCCCCCTCCAGGCTAGCAGCCAATCAGACACTCACTCAGGCTCTCACACTGCCCCCCCAGCAAACACACGCTCGGATACTTCCTCAGCAAGCAAACAAACACAGACTCGGATACTTACCAGTCCCAGGGAGACTCCTGCTGTGAGCTGCTCTGCTGTCCCCACCGCTCAGCTGGTTCTCCGCCGCTCAGCTGGTTCATGAAGCTCTGGCTATTTTTAAACAGCCAGGCTTCCCTGTTGCAAACCAACAGACACCCTACTGCCCGCCCCCTGCAGGCTAGCAGCCAATCAGACACTCACTCAGGCTCTCACACTGCCCCCCCAGCAAACACACGCTCGGATACTTCCTCAGCAAGCAAACAAACACAGACTCGGATACTTACCAGTGCCAGGCAAACTCCTGCTGTGTGCTGCTCTGCTGTCCCCGCTGCTCAGCTGGTTCTCCGCCGCTCAGCTGGTACGCGAAGCTCTGGCTATTTTTAAACAGCCAGGCTTCCCTGTCGCAAACCAACAGACACCCTACTGCCCGCCCCCTGCAGGCTAGCAGCCAATCAGACACTCACTCAGGCTCTCACACTACCCCCCCAGCAAACACACGCTCGGATACTACCTCAGCAAGCAAACAAACATAGACTCGGATACTTACCAGTCCCAGGCAAACTCCTGCTGTGTGCTGCTCTGCTGTCCCCGCTGCTCAGCTGGTTCTCCGCCGCTCAGCTGGTACGCGAAGCTCTGGCTATTTTTAAACAGCCAGGCTTCCCTGTCGCAAACCAACAGACACCCTACTGCCCGCCCCCTGCAGGCTAGCAGCCAATCAGACACTCACTCAGGCTCTCACACTGCCGCCCAGCAAACACACGCTCGGATTCTTCCTCAGCAAGCAAACAAACACAGACTCGGATACTTACCAGTCCCAGGCAAACTCCTGCTATGAGCTGCTCTGCTGTCCCCGCTGCTCAGCTGGTTCTCCGCCGCTCAGCTGGTTCGCGAAGCTCTGGCTATTTTTAAACAGCCAGGCTTTCCTGTCGCAAACCAACAGACAGCCTACTGCCCGCCCCCTGCAGGCTAGCAGCCAATCAGACACTCACTCAGGCTCTCACACTGCCCTCCCAGCAAACACACGCTCGGATTCTTCCTCAGCAAGCAAACAAACACAGACTCGGATACTTACCAGTCCCAGGGAAACTCCTGCTGTGAGCTGCTCTGCTGTCCCCACCGATCAGCTGGTTCTCCGCCGCTCAGCTGGTTCATGAAGCTCTGGCTATTTTTAAACAGCCAGGCTTCCCTGTCGCAAACCAACAGACACCCTTCTGCCCGCCCCCTCCTGGCTAGCAGCCAATCAGACACTCACTCAGGCTCTCACACTGCCCCCCCAGCAAACACACGCTCGGATACTTCCTCAGCAAGCAAACAAACACAGACTCGGATACTTACCAGTGCCAGGCAAACTCCTGCTGTGTGCTGCTCTGCTGTCCCCGCTGCTCAGCTGGTTCTCCGCCGCTCAGCTGGTTCACGAAGCTCTGGCTATTTTTAAACAGCCAGGCTTCCCTGTCGCAAACCAACAGACACCCTACTGCCCGCCCCCTGCAGGCTAGCAGCCAATCAGACACTCACTCAGGCTCTCACACTACCCCCCCAGCAAACACACGCTCGCATTCTTCCTCAGCAAGCAAACAAACACAGACTCGGATACTTACCAGTGCCAGGCAAACTCCTGCTGTGTGCTGCTCTGCTGTCCCCGCTGCTCAGCTGGTTCTCCGCCGCTCAGCTGGTTCGCGAAGCTCTGGCTATTTTTAAACAGCCAGGCTTCCCTGTCGCAAACCAACAGACACCCTACTGCCCGCCCCCTGCAGGCTAGCAGCCAATCAGACACTCACTCAGGCTCTCACACTGCCCCCCCAGCAAACACACGCTCGGATACTTCCTCAGCAAGCAAACAAACCCAGACTCCGATAGTTACCAGTCCCAGGCAAACTCCTGCTGTGAGCTGCTCTGCTGTCCCCGCTGCTCAGCTGGTTCTCCGCCGCTCAGCTGTTTCGCGAAGCTCTGGCTATTTTTAAACAGCCAGGCTTCCCTGTCGCAAACCAACAGACACGCTACTGCCCGCCCCCTGCAGGCTAGCAGCCAATCAGACACTCACTCAGGCTCTCACACTGCCCCCCCAGCAAACACACGCTCGGATTCTTCCTCAGCAAGCAAACACACACAGACTCGGATACTTACCAGTCCCAGGGAAACTCCTGCTGTGAGCTGCTCTGCTGTCCCCGCTGCTCAGCTGGTTCTCCGCCGCTCAGCTGGTACGCGAAGCTCTGGCTATTTTTAAACAGCCAGGCTTCCCTGTCGCAAACAAATAGACAGCCTACTGCCCGCCCCCTGCAGGCTAGCAGCCAATCAGACACTCCCTCAGGCTCTCACACTGCCCCAACAGCAAACACACGCTCGGATACTTCCTCAGCAAGCAAACAAACACAGACTCCGATACTTACCAGTCCCAGGAAAACTCCTGCTGTGTGCTGCTCTGCTGTCCCCGCTGCTCAGCTGGTTCTCCACCACTCAGCTGGTTCGCGAAGCTCTGGCTATTTTTAAACAGCCAGGCTTCCCTGTCCCAAACCAACAAACACCCTACTGCCCGCCCCCTGCAGGCTAGCAGCCAATCAGACACTCACTCAGGCTCTCACACTGCCGCCCAGCAAACACACGCTCGGATTCTTCCTCAGCAAGCAAACAAACACAGACTCGGATACTTACCAGTCCCAGGCAAACTCCTGCTATGAGCTGCTCTGCTGTCCCCGCTGCTCAGCTGGTTCTCCGCCGCTCAGCTGGTACGGGAAGCTCTGGCTATTTTTAAACAGCCAGGCTTTCCTGTCGCAAACCAACAGACAGCCTACTGCCCGCCCCCTGCAGACTAGCAGCCAATCAGACACTCACTCAGGCTCTCACACTGCCCTCCCAGCAAACACACGCTCGGATTCTTCCTCAGCAAGCAAACAAACACCGACTCGGATACTTACCAGTCCCAGGGAAACTCCTGCTGTGAGCTGCTCTGCTGTCCCCGCTGCTCAGCTGGTTCTCCGCCGCTCAGCTGGTTCGCGAAGCTCTGGCTATTTTTAAACAGCCAGGCTTCCCTGTCACAAACCAACAGACACCCTACTGCCCGCCCCCTGCAGGCTAGCAGCCAATCAGACACTCACTCAGGCTCTCACACTGCCCCCCCAGCAAACACACGCTCGGATACTTCCTCAGCAAGCAAACAAACACAGGCTCGGATACTTACCAGTCCCAGGCAAACTCCTGCTGTGTGCTGCTCTGCTGTCCCCGCTGCTCAGCTGGTTCTCCGCCGCTCAGCTGGTTCGCGAAGCTCTGGCTATTTTTAAACAGCCAGGCTTCCCTGTCGCAAACCAACGGACACCCTACTGCCCGCCCCCTGCAGGCTAGCAGCCAATCAGACATTCACTCAGGCTCTCACACTACCCCCCCAGCAAACACACGCTCGGATACTACCTCAGCAAGCAAACAAACACAGACTCGGATACTTACCAGTCCCAGGGAAACTCCTGCTGTGTGCTGCTCTGCTGTCCCCGCTGCTCAGCTGGTTCTCCGCCACTCAGCTGGTTCGCGAAGCTCTGGCTATTTTTAAACAGCCAGGCTTCCCTGTCCCAAACCAACAAACACCCTACTGCCCGCCCCCTGCAGGCTAGCAGCCAATCAGACACTCACTCAGGCTCTCACACTGCCCCCCCAGCAAACACACGCTCGGATACTTCCTCAGCAAGCAAACAAACACAGACTCGGATACTTACCAGTGCCAGGCAAACTCCTGCTGTGTGCTGCTCTGCTGTCCCCGCTGCTCAGCTGGTTCTCCGCCGCTCAGCTGGTTCACGAAGCTCTGGCTATTTTTAAACAGCCAGGCTTCCCTGTCGCAAACAAATAGACAGCCTACTGCCCGCCCCCTGCAGGCTAGCAGCCAATCAGACACTCACTCAGGCTCTCACACTGCCCCCCCAGCAAACACACGCTCGGATACTTCCTCAGCAAGCAAACAAACACAGACTCGGATACTTACCAGTGCCAGGCAACCTCCTGCTGTGTGCTGCTCTGCTGTCCCCGCTACTCAGCTGGTTCTCCGCCGCTCAGCTGGTACGCGAAGCTCTGGCTATTTTTAAACAGCCAGGCTTCCCTGTCGCAAACCAACAGACACCCTACTGCCCGCCCCCTGCAGGCTAGCAGCCAATCAGACACTCACTCAGGCTCTCACACTACCCCCCCAGCAAACACACGCTCGGATACTACCTCAGCAAGCAAACAAACACAGACTCGGATACTTACCAGTCCCAGGCAAACTCCTGCTGTGTGCTGCTCTGCTGTCCCCGCTGCTCAGCTGGTTCTCCGCAGCTCAGCTGGTACGCGAAGCTCTGGCTATTTTTAAACAGCCAGGCTTCCCTGTCGCAAACCAACAGACACCCTACTGCCCGCCCCCTGCAGGCTAGCAGCCAATCAGACACTCACTCAGGCTCTCACACTGCCCCCCCAGCAAACACACGCTCGGATTCTTCCTCAGCAAGCAAACAAACACAGACTCGGATACTTACCAGTCCCAGGGAAACTCCTGCTGTGAGCTGCTCTGCTGTCCCCGCTGCTCAGCTGGTTCTCCGCCGCTCAGCTGGTACGCGAAGCTCTGGCTATTTTTAAACAGCCAGGCTTCCCTGTCGCAAACAAATAGACAGCCTACTGCCCGCCCCCTGCAGGCTAGCAGCCAATCAGACACTCACTCAGGCTCTCACACTGCCCCCCCAGCAAACACACGCTCGGATACTTCCTCAGCAAGCAAACAAACACAGACTCCGATACTTACCAGTCCCAGGAAAACTCCTGCTGTGTGCTGCTCTGCTGTCCCCGCTGCTCAGCTGGTTCTCCGCCACTCAGCTGGTTCGCGAAGCTCTGGCTATTTTTAAACAGCCAGGCTTCCCTGTCCCAAACCAACAAACACCCTACTGCCCGCCCCCTGCAGGCTAGCAGCCAATCAGACACTCACTCAGGCTCTCACACTGCCGCCCAGCAAACACACGCTCGGATTCTTCCTCAGCAAGCAAACAAACACAGACTCGGATACTTACCAGTCCCAGGGAAACTCCTGCTGTGAGCTGCTCTGCTGTCCCCACCGCTCAGCTGGTTCTCCGCCGCTCAGCTGGTTCATGAAGCTCTGGCTATTTTTAAACAGCCAGGCTTCCCTGTCGCAAACCAACAGACACCCTTCTGCCCGCCCCCTGCAGGCTAGCAGCCAATCAGACACTCACTCAGGCTCTCACACTGCCCCCCCAGCAAACACACGCTCGGATACTTCCTCAGCAAGCAAACAAACACAGACTCGGATACTTACCAGTGCCAGGCAAACTCCTGCTGTGTGCTGCTCTGCTGTCCCCGCTGCTCAGCTGGTTCTCCGCCGCTCAGCTGGTTCACGAAGCTCTGGCTATTTTTAAACAGCCAGGCTTCCCTGTCGCAAACCAACAGACACCCTACTGCCCGCCCCCTGCAGGCTAGCAGCCAATCAGACACTCACTCAGGCTCTCACACTGCTCCCCCAGCAAACACACGCTCGGATACTACCTCAGCAAGCAAACAAACACAGACTCGGACACTTACCAGTCCCAGGCAAACTCCTGCTGTGTGCTGCTCTGCTGTCCCCGCTGCTCAGCTGGTTCTCCGCCGCTCAGCTGGTATGCAAAGCTCTGGCTATTTTTAAACAGCCAGGCTTCCCTGTCGCAAACCAACAGACACCCTACTGCCCGCCCCCTGCAGGCTAGCAGCCAATCAGACACTCACTCAGGCTCTCACACTGCCCCCCCAGCAAACACACGCTCGGATACTTCCTCAGCAAGCAAACAAACACAGACTCGGATACTTACCAGTCCCAGGCAAACTCCTGCTGTGTGCTGCTCTGCTGTCCCCGCTGCTCAGCTGGTTCTCCGCCGCTCAGCTGGTTCGCGAAGCTCTGGCTATTTTTAAACAGCCAGGCTTCCCTGTCGCAAACCAACAGACACCCTACTGCCCGCCCCCTGCAGGCTAGCAGCCAATCAGACACTCACTCAGGCTCTCACACTGCCCCACCAGCAAACACACGCTCGGATACTTCCTCAGCAAGCAAACAAACACAGACTCGGATACTTACCAGTCCCAGGCAAACTCCTGCTGTGTGCTGCTCTGCTGTCCCCGCTGCTCAGCTGGTTCTCCGCCGCTCAGCTGGTACGCGAAGCTCTGGCTATTTTTAAACAGCCAGGCTTCCCTGTCGCAAACCAACAGACACCCTACTGCCCGCCCCCTGCAGGCTAGCAGCCAATCAGACACTCACTCAGGCTCTCACACTGCCCCCCCAGCAAACACACGCTCGGATTCTTCCTCAGCAAGCAAACAAACACAGACTCGGATACTTACCAGTCCCAGGAAAACTCCTGCTGTGTGCTGCTCTGCTGTCCCCGCTGCTCAGCTGGTTCTCCGCCGCTCAGCTGGTTCGCGAAGCTCTGGCTATTTTTAAACAGCCAGGCTTCCCTGTCCCAAACCAACAAACACCCTACTGCCCGCCCCCTGCAGGCTAGCAGCCAATCAGACACTCACTCAGGCTCTCACACTGCCCCCCCAGCAAACACACGCTCGGATACTTCCTCAGCAAGCAAACAAACACAGACTCGGATACTTACCAGTGCCAGGCAAACTCCTGCTGTGTGCTGCTCTGCTGTCCCCGCTGCTCAGCTGGTTCTCCGCCGCTCAGCTGGTTCACGAAGCTCTGGCTATTTTTAAACAGCCAGGCTTCCCTGTCGCAAACCAAAAGACACCCTACTGCCCGCCCCCTGCAGGCTAGCAGCCAATCAGACACTCACTCAGGCTCTCACACTGTTCCCCCGGCAAACACACGCTCGGATACTACCTCAGCAAGCAAACAAACACAGACTCGGATACTTACCAGTGCCAGGCAAACTCCTGCTGTGTGCTGCTCTGCTGTCCCCGCTGCTCAGCTGGTTCTCCGCCGCTCAGCTGGTACGCGAAGCTCTGGCTATTTTTAAACAGCCAGGCTTCCCTGTCGCAAACAAATAGACAGCCTACTGCCCGCCCCCTGCAGGCTAGCAGCCAATCAGACACTCACTCAGGCTCTCACACTGCCCCCCAGCAAACACACGCTCAGATTCTTCCTCAGCAAGCAAACAAACCCAGACTCGGATACTTACCAGTCCCAGGCAAACTCCTGCTGTGAGCTGCTCTGCTGTCCCCGCTGCTCAGCTGGTTCTCCGCCGCTCAGCTGGTTCGCGAAGTTCTGGCTATTTTTAAACAGCCAGGCTTCCCTGTCGCAAACCAACAGACACCCTACTGCCCGCCCCCTGCAGGCTAGCAGCCAATCAGACACTCACTCAGGCTCTCACACTGCCCCCCCAGCAAACACACGCTCGGATACTTCCTCAGCAAGCAAACAAACACAGACTCGGATACTTACCAGACCCAGGCAAACTCCTGCTGTGAGCTGCTCTGCTGTCCCCGCTGCTCAGCTGGTTCTCCGCCGCTCAGCTGGTTCGCGAAGCTCTGGCTATTTTTAAACAGCCAGGCTTCCCTGTCACAAACCAACAGACACCCTACTGCCCGCCCCCTGCAGGCTAGCAGCCAATCAGACACTCACTCAGGCTCTCACACTGCCCCCCCAGCAAACACACGCTCGGATACTTCCTCAGCAAGCAAACAAACACAGGCTCGGATACTTACCAGTCCCAGGCAAACTCCTGCTGTGTGCTGCTCTGCTGTCCCCGCTGCTCAGCTGGTTCTCCGCCGCTCAGCTGGTTCGCGAAGCTCTGGCTATTTTTAAACAGCCAGGCTTCCCTGTCGCAAACCAACAGACACCCTACTGCTCGCCCCCTGCAGGCTAGCAGCCAATCAGACACTCACTCAGGCTCTCACACTGCCCCCCCAGCAAACACACGCTCGGATACTTCCTCAGCAAGCAAACAAACACAGACTCGGATACTTACCAGTCCCAGGGAGACTCCTGCTGTGAGCTGCTCTGCTGTCCCCGCTGCTCAGCTGGTTCTCCGCCGCTCAGCTGGTTCATGAAGCTCTGGCTATTTTTAAACAGCCAGGCTTCCCTGTTGCAAACCAACAGACACCCTACTGCCCGCCCCCTGCAGGCTAGCAGCCAATCAGACACTCACTCAGGCTCCCACACTGCCCCCCCAGGAAACACACGCTCGGATACTTCCTCGGCAAGCAAACAAACACAGACTCGGATACTTACCAGTGCCAGGCAAACTCCTGCTGTGTGCTGCTCTGCTGTCCCCGCTGCTCAGCTGGTTCTCCGCCGCTCAGCTGGTACGCGAAGCTCTGTCTATTTTTAAACAGCCAGGCTTCCCTGTCGCAAACAAATAGACAGCCTACTGCCCGCCCCCTGCAGGCTAGCAGCCAATCAGACACTCCCTCAGGCTCTCACACTGCCCCCCCAGCAAACACACGCTCGGATACTTCCTCAGCAAGCAAACAAACACAGACTCCGATACTTACCAGTCCCAGGAAAACTCCTGCTGTGTGCTGCTCTGCTGTCCCCGCTGCTCAGCTGGTTCTCCGCCACTCAGCTGGTTCGCGAAGCTCTGGTTATTTTTAAACAGCCAGGCTTCCCTGTCCCAAACCAACAAACACCCTACTGCCCGCCCCCTGCAGGCTAGCAGCCAATCAGACACTCACTCAGGCTCTCACACTGCCGCCCAGCAAACACACGCTCGGATTCTTCCTCAGCAAGCAAACAAACACAGACTCGGATACTTACCAGTCCCAGGCAAACTCCTGCTATGAGCTGCTCTGCTGTCCCCGCTGCTCAGCTGGTTCTCCGCCGCTCAGCTGGTACGGGAAGCTCTGGCTATTTTTAAACAGCCAGGCTTTCCTGTCGCAAACCAACAGACAGCCTACTGCCCGCCCCCTGCAGACTAGCAGCCAATCAGACACTCACTCAGGCTCTCACACTGCCCTCCCAGCAAACACACGCTCGGATTCTTCCTCAGCAAGCAAACAAACACCGACTCGGATACTTACCAGTCCCAGGGAAACTCCTGCTGTGAGCTGCTCTGCTGTCCCCACCGCTCAGCTGGTTCTCCGCCGCTCAGCTGGTTCATGAAGCTCTGGCTATTTTTAAACAGCCAGGCTTCCCTGTCGCAAACCAACAGACACCCTTCTGCCCGCCCCCTGCAGGCTAGCAGCCAATCAGACACTCACTCAGGCTCTCACACTGCCCCCCCAGCAAACACACGCTCGGATACTTCCTCAGCAAGCAAACAAACACAGACTCGGATACTTACCAGTGCCAGGCAAACTCCTGCTGTGTGCTGCTCTGCTGTCCCCGCTGCTCAGCTGGTTCTCCGCCGCTCAGCTGGTTCACGAAGCTCTGGCTATTTTTAAACAGCCAGGCTTCCCTGTCCCAAACCAACAAACACCCTACTGCCCGCCCCCTGCAGGCTAGCAGCCAATCAGACACTCACTCAGGCTCTCACACTGCCGCCCAGCAAACACACGCTCGGATTCTTCCTCAGCAAGCAAACAAACACAGACTCGGATACTTACCAGTCCCAGGCAAACTCCTGCTATGAGCTGCTCTGCTGTCCCCGCTGCTCAGCTGGTTCTCCGCCGCTCAGCTGGTACGGGAAGCTCTGGCTATTTTTAAACAGCCAGGCTTCCCTGTCGCAAACCAACAGACACCCTACTGCCCGCCCCCTGCAGGCTAGCAGCCAATCAGACACTCACTCAGGCTCTCACACTGCTCCCCCAGCAAACACACGCTCGGATACTACCTCAGCAAGCAAACAAACACAGACTCGGACACTTACCAGTCCCAGGCAAACTCCTGCTGTGTGCTGCTCTGCTGTCCCCGCTGCTCAGCTGGTTCTCCGCCGCTCAGCTGGTTCGCGAAGCTCTGGCTATTTTTAAACAGCCAGGCTTCCCTGTCGCAAACCAACAGACACCCTACTGCCCGCCCCCTGCAGGCTAGCAGCCAATCAGACACTCACTCAGGCTCTCACACTGCCCCCCCAGCAAACACACGCTCGGATACTTCCTCAGCAAGCAAACAAACACAGACTCGGATACTTACCAGTCCCAGGCAAACTCCTGCTGTGTGCTGCTCTGCTGTCCCCGCTGCTCAGCTGGTTCTCCGCCGCTCAGCTGGTTCGCGAAGCTCTGGCTATTTTTAAACAGCCAGGCTTCCCTGTCGCAAACCAACAGACACCCTACTGCCCGCCCCCTGCAGGCTAGCAGCCAATCAGACACTCACTCAGGCTCTCACACTGCCCCCCCAGCAAACACACGCTCGGATACTTCCTCAGCAAGCAAACAAACACAGACTCGGATACTTACCAGTCCCAGGCAAACTCCTGCTGTGTGCTGCTCTGCTGTCCCCGCTGCTCAGCTGGTTCTCCGCCGCTCAGCTGGTACGCGAAGCTCTGGCTATTTTTAAACAGCCAGGCTTCCCTGTCGCAAACCAACAGACACCCTACTGCCCGCCCCCTGCAGGCTAGCAGCCAATCAGACACTCACTCAGGCTCTCACACTGCCCCCCCAGCAAACACACGCTCGGATTCTTCCTCAGCAAGCAAACAAACACAGACTCGGATACTTACCAGTCCCAGGAAAACTCCTGCTGTGTGCTGCTCTGCTGTCCCCGCTGCTCAGCTGGTTCTCCGCCGCTCAGCTGGTTCGCGAAGCTCTGGCTATTTTTAAACAGCCAGGCTTCCCTGTCCCAAACCAACAAACACCCTACTGCCCGCCCCCTGCAGGCTAGCAGCCAATCAGACACTCACTCAGGCTCTCACACTGCCCCCCCAGCAAACACACGCTCGGATACTTCCTCAGCAAGCAAACAAACACAGACTCGGATACTTACCAGTGCCAGGCAAACTCCTGCTGTGTGCTGCTCTGCTGTCCCCGCTGCTCAGCTGGTTCTCCGCCGCTCAGCTGGTTCACGAAGCTCTGGCTATTTTTAAACAGCCAGGCTTCCCTGTCGCAAACCAAAAGACACCCTACTGCCCGCCCCCTGCAGGCTAGCAGCCAATCAGACACTCACTCAGGCTCTCACACTGTTCCCCCGGCAAACACACGCTCGGATACTACCTCAGCAAGCAAACTAACACAGACTCGGATACTTACCAGTGCCAGGCAAACTCCTGCTGTGTGCTGCTCTGCTGTCCCCGCTGCTCAGCTGGTTCTCCGCCGCTCAGCTGTTTCGCGAAGCTCTGGCTATTTTTAAACAGCCAGGCTTCCCTGTCGCAAACAAATAGACAGCCTACTGCCCGCCCCCTGCAGGCTAGCAGCCAATCAGACACTCACTCAGGCTCTCACACTGCCCCCCAGCAAACACACGCTCAGATTCTTCCTCAGCAAGCAAACAAACCCAGACTCGGATACTTACCAGTCCCAGGCAAACTCCTGCTGTGAGCTGCTCTGCTGTCCCCGCTGCTCAGCTGGTTCTCCGCCGCTCAGCTGGTTCGCGAAGTTCTGGCTATTTTTAAACAGCCAGGCTTCCCTGTCGCAAACCAACAGACACCCTACTGCCCGCCCCCTGCAGGCTAGCAGCCAATCAGACACTCACTCAGGCTCTCACACTGCCCCCACAGCAAACACACGCTCGGATACTTCCTCAGCAAGCAAACAAACACAGACTCGGATACTTACCAGTCCCAGGCAAACTCCTGCTGTGTGCTGCTCTGCTGTCCCCGCTGCTCAGCTGGTTCTCCGCCGCTCAGCTGGTACGCGAAGCTCTGGCTATTTTTAAACAGCCAGGCTTCCCTGTCGCAAACAAATAGACAGCCTACTGCCCGCCCCCTGCAGGCTAGCAGCCAATCAGACACTCACTCAGGCTCTCACACTGCCCCCCCAGCAAACACACGCTCGGATACTTCCTCAGCAAGCAAACAAACACAGACTCGGATACTTACCAGTCCCAGGAAAACTCCTGCTGTGTGCTGCTCTGCTGTCCCCGCTGCTCAGCTGGTTCTCCGCCGCTCAGCTGGTTCGCGAAGTTCTGGCTATTTTTAAACAGCCAGGCTTCCCTGTCGCAAACCAACAGACACCCTACTGCCCGCCCCCTGCAGGCTAGCAGCCAATCAGACACTCACTCAGGCTCTCACACTGCCCCCCCAGCAAACACACGCTCGGATACTTCCTCAGCAAGCAAACAAACCCAGACTCGGATACTTACCAGACCCAGGCAAACTCCTGCTGTGAGCTGCTCTGCTGTCCCCGCTGCTCAGCTGGTTCTCCGCCGCTCAGCTGGTTCGCGAAGCTCTGGCTATTTTTAAACAGCCAGGCTTCCCTGTCACAAACCAACAGACACCCTACTGCCCGCCCCCTGCAGGCTAGCAGCCAATCAGACACTCACTCAGGCTCTCACACTGCCCCCCCAGCAAACACACGCTCGGATACTTCCTCAGCAAGCAAACAAACACAGGCTCGGATACTTACCAGTCCCAGGCAAACTCCTGCTGTGTGCTGCTCTGCTGTCCCCGCTGCTCAGCTGGTTCTCCGCCGCTCAGCTGGTTCGCGAAGCTCTGGCTATTTTTAAACAGCCAGGCTTCCCTGTCGCAAACCAACAGACACCCTACTGCTCGCCCCCTGCAGGCTAGCAGCCAATCAGACACTCACTCAGGCTCTCACACTGCCCCCCCAGCAAACACACGCTCAGATTCTTCCTCAGCAAGCAAACAAACCCAGACTCGGATACTTACCAGTCCCAGGCAAACTCCTGCTGTGAGCTGCTCTGCTGTCCCCGCTGCTCAGCTGGTTCTCCGCCGCTCAGCTGGTTCGCGAAGCTCTGGCTATTTTTAAACAGCCAGGCTTCCCTGTCGCAAACCAACAGACACGCTACTGCCCGCCCCCTGCAGGCTAGCAGCCAATCAGACACTCACTCAGGCTCTCACACTGCCCCCCCAGCAAACACACGCTCGGATACTTCCTCAGCAAGCAAACAAACACAGACTCGGATACTTACCAGTCCCAGGGAGACTCCTGCTGTGAGCTGCTCTGCTGTCCCCACCGCTCAGCTGATTCTCCGCCGCTCAGCTGGTTCATGAAGCTCTGGCTATTTTTAAACAGCCAGGCTTCCCTGTTGCAAACCAACAGACACCCTACTGCCCGCCCCCTGCAGGCTAGCAGCCAATCAGACACTCACTCAGGCTCCCACACTGCCCCCCCAGGAAACACACGCTCGGATACTTCCTCAGCAAGCAAACAAACACAGACTCGGATACTTACCAGTGCCAGGCAAACTCCTGCTGTGTGCTGCTCTGCTGTCCCCGCTGCTCAGCTGGTTCTCCGCCGCTCAGCTGGTACGCGAAGCTCTGGCTATTTTTAAACAGCCAGGCTTCCCTGTCGCAAACAAACAGACACCCTTCTGCCCGCCCCCTCCAGGCTACCAGCCAATCAGACACTCACTCAGGCTCTCACACTGCCCCCCCAGCAAACACACGCTCGGATACCTCCTCAGCAAGCAAACAAACACAGACTCGGATACTTACCAGTGCCAGGCAAACTCCTGCTGTGTGCTGCTCTGCTGTCCCCGCTGCTCAGCTGGTTCTCCGCCGCTCAGCTGGTTCACGAAGCTCTGTCTATTTTTAAACAGCCAGGCTTCCCTGTCGCAAACCAAAAGACACCCTACTGCCCGCCCCCTGCAGGCTAGCAGCCAATCAGACACTCACTCAGGCTCTCACACTGCTCCCCCAGCAAACACACGCTCGGATACTACCTCAGCAAGCAAACAAACACAGACTCGGATACTTACCAGTCCCAGGCAAACTCCTGCTGTGTGCTGCTCTGCTGTCCCCGCTGCTCAGCTGGTTCTCCGCCGCTCAGCTGGTACGCGAAGCTCTGGCTATTTTTAAACAGCCAGGCTTCCCTGTCGCAAACAAATCGACAGCCTACTGCCCGCCCCCTGCAGGCTAGCAGCCAATCAGACATTCACTCAGGCTCTCACACTGCCCCCCCCAGCAAACACACGCTCGGATTCTTCCTCAGCAAGCAAACAAACACAGACTCGGATACTTACCAGTCCCAGGCAAACTCCTGCTATGAGCTGCTCTGCTGTCCCCGCTGCTCAGCTGGTTCTCCGCCGCTCAGCTGGTACGCGAAGCTCTGGCTATTTTAAACAGCCAGGCTTTCCTGTCGCAAACCAACAGACAGCCTACTGCCCACCCCCTGCAGGCTAGCAGCCAATCAGACACTCACTCAGGCTCTCACACTGCCCTCCCAGCAAACACACGCTCGGATTCTTCCTCAGCAAGCAAACAAACACCGACTCGGATACTTACCAGTCCCAGGGAAACTCCTGCTATGAGCTGCTCTGCTGTCCCCACCGCTCAGCTGGTTCTCCGCCGCTCAGCTGGTTCATGAAGCTCTGGCTATTTTTAAACAGCCAGGCTTCCCTGTCGCAAACCAACAGACACCCTTCTGCCCGCCCCCTCCAGGCTAGCAGCCAATCAGACACTCACTCAGGCTCTCACACTGCCCCCCCAGCAAACACACGCTCGGATACTTCCTCAGCAAGCAAACAAACACAGACTCGGATACTTACCAGTCCCAGGAAAACTCCTGCTGTGTGCTGCTCTGCTGTCCCCGCTGCTCAGGTGGTTCTCCGCCGCTCAGCTTGTTCGCGAAGCTCTGGCTATTTTTAAACAGCCAGCCTTCCCTGTCGCAAACCAACAGACACGCTACTGCCCGTCCCCTGCAGGCTAGCAGCCAATCAGACACTCACTCAGGCTCTCACACTGCCCCCCCAGCAAACACACGCTCAGATTCTTCCTCAGCAAGCAAACAAACCCAGACTCGGATACTTACCAGTCCCAGGCAAACTCCTGCTGTGAGCTGCTCTGCTGTCCCCGCTGCTCAGCTGGTTCTCCGCCGCTCAGCTGGTTCGCGAAGCTCTGGCTATTTTTAAACAGCCAGGCTTCCCTGTCGCAAACCAACAGACACCCTACTGCCCGCGCCCTGCAGGCTAGCAGCCAATCAGACACTCACTCAGGCTCTCACACTGCCCCCCCAGCAAACACACGCTCGGATACTTCCTCAGCAAGCAAACAAACACAGACTCGGATACTTACCAGTCCCAGGGAGACTCCTGCTGTGAGCTGCTCTGCTGTCCCCACCGCTCAGCTGGTTCTCCGCCGCTCAGCTGGTACGCGAAGCTCTGGCTATTTTTAAACAGCCAGGCTTCCCTGTCGCAAACAAATAGACAGCCTACTGCCCGCCCCCTGCAGGCTAGCAGCCAATCAGACATTCACTCAGGCTCTCACACTACCCCCCCAGCAAACACACGCTCGGATACTACCTCAGCAAGCAAACAAACACAGACTCGGATACTTACCAGTCCCAGGCAAACTCCTGCTGTGTGCTGCTCTGCTGTCCCCGCTGCTCAGCTGGTTCTCCGCCGCTCAGCTGGTTCGCGAAGCTCTGGCTATTTTTAAACAGCCAGGCTTCCCTGTCGCAAACCAACAGACACCCTACTGCCCGCCCCCTGCAGGCTAGCAGCCAATCAGACACTCCCTCAGGCTCTCACACTGCCCCCCCAGCAAACACACGCTCGGATTCTTCCTCAGCAAGCAAACAAACACAGACTCGGATACTTACCAGTCCCAGGGAAACTCCTGCTGTGTGCTGCTCTGCTGTCCCCGCTGCTCAGCTGGTTCTCCGCCACTCAGCTGGTTCGCGAAGCTCTGGCTATTTTTAAACAGCCAGGCTTCCCTGTCCCAAACCAACAAACACCCTACTGCCCGCCCCCTGCAGGCTAGCAGCCAATCAGACACTCACTCAGGCTCTCACACTGCCCCCCCAGCAAACACACGCTCGGATACTTCCTCAGCAAGCAAACAAACACAGACTCGGATACTTACCAGTGCCAGGCAAACTCCTGCTGTGTGCTGCTCTGCTGTCCCCGCTGCTCAGCTGGTTCTCCGCCTCTCAGCTGGTACGCGAAGCTCTGGCTATTTTTAAACAGCCAGGCTTCCCTGTCGCAAACAAATAGACAGCCTACTGCCCGCCCCCTGCAGGCTAGCAGCCAATCAGACACTCACTCAGGCTCTCACACTGCCCCCCCAGCAAACACACGCTCGGATACTTCCTCAGCAAGCAAACAAACACAGACTCGGATACTTACCAGTGCCAGGCAACCTCCTGCTGTGTGCTGCTCTGCTGTCCCCGCTGCTCAGCTGGTTCTCCGCCGCTCAGCTGGTACGCGAAGCTCTGGCTATTTTTAAACAGCCAGGCTTCCCTGTCGCAAACCAACAGACACCCTACTGCCCGCCCCCTGCAGGCTAGCAGCCAATCAGACACTCACTCAGGCTCTCACACTACCCCCCCAGCAAACACACGCTCGGATACTACCTCAGCAAGCAAACAAACACAGACTCGGATACTTACCAGTGCCAGGCAAACTCCTGCTGTGTGCTGCTCTGCTGTCCCCGCTGCTCAGCTGGTACGCGAAGCTCTGGCTATTTTTAAACAGCCAGGCTTCCCTGTCGCAAACCAACAGACACCCTACTGCCCGCCCCCTGCAGGCTAGCAGCCAATCAGACACTCACTCAGGCTCTCACACTGCCGCCCAGCAAACACACGCTCGGATTCTTCCTCAGCAAGCAAACAAACACAGACTCGGATACTTACCAGTCCCAGGCAAACTCCTGCTATGAGCTGCTCTGCTGTCCCCGCTGCTCAGCTGGTTCTCCGCCGCTCAGCTGGTTCGCGAAGCTCTGGCTATTTTTAAACAGCCAGGCTTTCCTGTCGCAAACCAACAGACAGCCTACTGCCCGCCCCCTGCAGGCTAGCAGCCAATCAGACACTCACTCAGGCTCTCACACTGCCCTCCCAGCAAACACACGCTCGGATTCTTCCTCAGCAAGCAAACAAACACAGACTCGGATACTTACCAGTCCCAGGGAAACTCCTGCTGTGAGCTGCTCTGCTGTCCCCACCGCTCAGCTGGTTCTCCGCCGCTCAGCTGGTTCATGAAGCTCTGGCTATTTTTAAACAGCCAGGCTTCCCTGTCGCAAACCAACAGACAGCCTACTGCCCGCCCCCTGCAGGCTAGCAGCCAATCAGACACTCACTCAGGCTCTCACACTGCCCCCCCAGCAAACACACGCTCGGATACTTCCTCAGCAAGCAAACAAACACAGACTCGGATACTTACCAGACCCAGGAAAACTCCTGCTGTGTGCTGCTCTGCTGTCCCCGCTGCTCAGCTGGTTCTCCGCCGCTCAGCTGGTTCGCGAAGCTCTGGCTATTTTTAAACAGCCAGGCTTCCCTGTCGCAAACCAACAGACACCCTACTGCTCGCCCCCTGCAGGCTAGCAGCCAATCAGACACTCACTCAGGCTCTCACACTGCCCCCCCAGCAAACACACGCTCAGATTCTTCCTCAGCAAGCAAACAAACCCAGACTCGGATACTTACCAGTCCCAGGCAAACTCCTGCTGTGAGCTGCTCTGCTGTCCCCGCTGCTCAGCTGGTTCTCCGCCGCTCAGCTGGTTCGCGAAGCTCTGGCTATTTTTAAACAGCCAGGCTTCCCTGTCGCAAACCAACAGACACCCTACTGCCCGCCCCCTGCAGGCTAGCAGCCAATCAGACACTCACTCAGGCTCCCACACTGCCCCCCCAGGAAACACACGCTCGGATACTTCCTCAGCAAGCAAACAAACACAGACTCGGATACTTACCAGTGCCAGGCAAACTCCTGCTGTGTGCTGCTCTGCTGTCCCCGCTGCTCAGCTGGTTCTCCGCCGCTCAGCTGGTACGCGAAGCTCTGGCTATTTTTAAACAGCCAGGCTTCCCTGTCGCAAACAAACAGACACCCTTCTGCCCGCCCCCTCCAGGCTAGCAGCCAATCAGACACTCACTCAGGCTCTCACACTGCCCCCCCAGCAAACACACGCTCGGATACTTCCTCAGCAAGCAAACAAACACAGACTCGGATACTTACCAGTGCCAGGCAAACTCCTGCTGTGTGCTGCTCTGCTGTCCCCGCTGCTCAGCTGGTTCTCCGCCGCTCAGCTGGTTCACGAAGCTCTGTCTATTTTTAAACAGCCAGGCTTCCCTGTCGCAAACCAAAAGACACCCTACTGCCCGCCCCCTGCAGGCTAGCAGCCAATCAGACACTCACTCAGGCTCTCACACTGCTCCCCCAGCAAACACACGCTCGGATACTACCTCAGCAAGCAAACAAACACAGACTCGGATACTTACCAGTCCCAGGCAAACTCCTGCTGTGTGCTGCTCTGCTGTCCCCGCTGCTCAGCTGGTTCTCCGCCGCTCAGCTGGTACGCGAAGCTCTGGCTATTTTTAAACAGCCAGGCTTCCCTGTCGCAAACAAATCGACAGCTTACTGCCCGCCCCCTGCAGGCTAGCAGCCAATCAGACATTCACTCAGGCTCTCACACTGCTCCCCCAGCAAACACACGCTCGGATACTACCTCAGCAAGCAAACAAACACAGACTCGGATACTTACCAGTCCCAGGCAAACTCCTGCTGTGTGCTGCTCTGCTGTCCCCGCTGCTCAGCTGGTTCTCCGCCGCTCAGCTGGTACGCGAAGCTCTGGCTATTTTTAAACAGCCAGGCTTCCCTGTCGCAAACAAATCGACAGCCTACTGCCCGCCCCCTGCAGGCTAGCAGCCAATCAGACATTCACTCAGGCTCTCACACTGCCCCCCCAGCAAACACACGCTCGGATTCTTCCTCAGCAAGCAAACAAACACAGACTCGGATACTTACCAGTCCCAGGCAAACTCCTGCTATGAGCTGCTCTGCTGTCCCCGCTGCTCAGCTGGTTCTCCGCCGCTCAGCTGGTTCGCGAAGCTCTGGCTATTTTTAAACAGCCAGGCTTTCCTGTCGCAAACCAACAGACAGCCTACTGCCCGCCCCCTGCAGGCTAGCAGCCAATCAGACACTCACTCAGGCTCTCACACTGCCCTCCCAGCAAACACACGCTCGGATTCTTCCTCAGCAAGCAAACAAACACAGACTCGGATACTTACCAGTCCCAGGGAAACTCCTGCTGTGAGCTGCTCTGCTGTCCCCACCGCTCAGCTGGTTCTCCGCCGCTCAGCTGGTTCATGAAGCTCTGGCTATTTTTAAACAGCCAGGCTTCCCTGTCGCAAACCAACAGACAGCCTACTGCCCGCCCCCTGCAGGCTAGCAGCCAATCAGACACTCACTCAGGCTCTCACACTGCCCCCCCAGCAAACACACGCTCGGATACTTCCTCAGCAAGCAAACAAACACAGACTCGGATACTTACCAGACCCAGGAAAACTCCTGCTGTGTGCTGCTCTGCTGTCCCCGCTGCTCAGCTGGTTCTCCGCCGCTCAGCTGTTTCGCGAAGCTCTGGCTATTTTTAAACAGCCAGGCTTCCCTGTCGCAAACAAATAGACAGCCTACTGCCCGCCCCCTGCAGGCTAGCAGCCAATCAGACACTCACTCAGGCTCTCACACTGCCCCCCAGCAAACACACGCTCAGATTCTTCCTCAGCAAGCAAACAAACCCAGACTCGGATACTTACCAGTCCCAGGCAAACTCCTGCTGTGAGCTGCTCTGCTGTCCCCGCTGCTCAGCTGGTTCTCCGCCGCTCAGCTGGTTCGCGAAGTTCTGGCTATTTTTAAACAGCCAGGCTTCCCTGTCGCAAACCAACAGACACCCTACTGCCCGCCCCCTGCAGGCTAGCAGCCAATCAGACACTCACTCAGGCTCTCACACTGCCCCCCCAGCAAACACACGCTCGGATACTTCCTCAGCAAGCAAACAAACACAGACTCGGATACTTACCAGTCCCAGGCAAACTCCTGCTGTGTGCTGCTCTGCTGTCCCCGCTGCTCAGCTGGTTCTCCGCCGCTCAGCTGGTACGCGAAGCTCTGGCTATTTTTAAACAGCCAGGCTTCCCTGTCGCAAACAAATAGACAGCCTACTGCCCGCCCCCTGCAGGCTAGCAGCCAATCAGACACTCACTCAGGCTCTCACACTGCCCCCCCAGCAAACACACGCTCGGATACTTCCTCAGCAAGCAAACAAACACAGACTCGGATACTTACCAGTCCCAGGAAAACTCCTGCTGTGTGCTGCTCTGCTGTCCCCGCTGCTCAGCTGGTTCTCCGCCGCTCAGCTGGTTCGCGAAGTTCTGGCTATTTTTAAACAGCCAGGCTTCCCTGTCGCAAACCAACAGACACCCTACTGCCCGCCCCCTGCAGGCTAGCAGCCAATCAGACACTCACTCAGGCTCTCACACTGCCCCCCCAGCAAACACACGCTCGGATACTTCCTCAGCAAGCAAACAAACGCAGACTCGGATACTTACCAGACCCAGGCAAACTCCTGCTGTGAGCTGCTCTGCTGTCCCCGCTGCTCAGCTGGTTCTCCGCCGCTCAGCTGGTTCGCGAAGCTCTGGCTATTTTTAAACAGCCAGGCTTCCCTGTCACAAACCAACAGACACCCTACTGCCCGCCCCCTGCAGGCTAGCAGCCAATCAGACACTCACTCAGGCTCTCACACTGCCCCCCCAGCAAACACACGCTCGGATACTTCCTCAGCAAGCAAACAAACACAGGCTCGGATACTTACCAGTCCCAGGCAAACTCCTGCTGTGTGCTGCTCTGCTGTCCCCGCTGCTCAGCTGGTTCTCCGCCGCTCAGCTGGTTCGCGAAGCTCTGGCTATTTTTAAACAGCCAGGCTTCCCTGTCGCAAACCAACAGACACCCTACTGCTCGCCCCCTGCAGGCTAGCAGCCAATCAGACACTCACTCAGGCTCTCACACTGCCCCCCCAGCAAACACACGCTCAGATTCTTCCTCAGCAAGCAAACAAACCCAGACTCGGATACTTACCAGTCCCAGGCAAACTCCTGCTGTGAGCTGCTCTGCTGTCCCCGCTGCTCAGCTGGTTCTCCGCCGCTCAGCTGGTTCGCGAAGCTCTGGCTATTTTTAAACAGCCAGGCTTCCCTGTCGCAAACCAACAGACACCCTACTGCCCGCCCCCTGCAGGCTAGCAGCCAATCAGACACTCACTCAGGCTCTCACACTGCCCCCCCAGCAAACACACGCTCGGATACTTCCTCAGCAAGCAAACAAACACAGACTCGGATACTTACCAGTCCCAGGGAGACTCCTGCTGTGAGCTGCTCTGCTGTCCCCACCGCTCAGCTGGTTCTCCGGCGCTCAGCTGGTTCATGAAGCTCTGGCTATTTTTAAACAGCCAGGCTTCCCTGTTGCAAACCAACAGACACCCTACTGCCCGCCCCCTGCAGGCTAGCAGCCAATCAGACACTCACTCAGGCTCCCACACTGCCCCCCCAGGAAACACACGCTCGGATACTTCCTCAGCAAGCAAACAAACACAGACTCGGATACTTACCAGTGCCAGGCAAACTCCTGCTGTGTGCTGCTCTGCTGTCCCCGCTGCTCAGCTGGTTCTCCGCCGCTCAGCTGGTACGCGAAGCTCTGGCTATTTTTAAACAGCCAGGCTTCCCTGTCGCAAACAAACAGACACCCTTCTGCCCGCCCCCTCCAGGCTAGCAGCCAATCAGACACTCACTCAGGCTCTCACACTGCCCCCCCAGCAAACACACGCTCGGATACCTCCTCAGCAAGCAAACAAACACAGACTCGGATACTTACCAGTGCCAGGCAAACTCCTGCTGTGTGCTGCTCTGCTGTCCCCGCTGCTCAGCTGGTTCTCCGCCGCTCAGCTGGTACGCGAAGCTCTGGCTATTTTTAAACAGCCAGGCTTCCCTGTCGCAAACAAATCGACAGCCTACTGCCCGCCCCCTGCAGGCTAGCAGCCAATCAGACATTCACTCAGGCTCTCACACTGCCCCCCCAGCAAACACACGCTCGGATTCTTCCTCAGCAAGCAAACAAACACAGACTCGGATACTTACCAGTCCCAGGCAAACTCCTGCTATGAGCTGCTCTGCTGTCCCCGCTGCTCAGCTGGTTCTCCGCCGCTCAGCTGGTACGCGAAGCTCTGGCTATTTTAAACAGCCAGGCTTTCCTGTCGCAAACCAACAGACAGCCTACTGCCCACCCCCTGCAGGCTAGCAGCCAATCAGACACTCACTCAGGCTCTCACACTGCCCTCCCAGCAAACACACGCTCGGATTCTTCCTCAGCAAGCAAACAAACACCGACTCGGATACTTACCAGTCCCAGGGAAACTCCTGCTATGAGCTGCTCTGCTGTCCCCACCGCTCAGCTGGTTCTCCGCCGCTCAGCTGGTTCATGAAGCTCTGGCTATTTTTAAACAGCCAGGCTTCCCTGTCGCAAACCAACAGACACCCTTCTGCCCGCCCCCTCCAGGCTAGCAGCCAATCAGACACTCACTCAGGCTCTCACACTGCCCCCCCAGCAAACACACGCTCGGATACTTCCTCAGCAAGCAAACAAACACAGACTCGGATACTTACCAGTCCCAGGAAAACTCCTGCTGTGTGCTGCTCTGCTGTCCCCGCTGCTCAGGTGGTTCTCCGCCGCTCAGCTTGTTCGCGAAGCTCTGGCTATTTTTAAACAGCCAGCCTTCCCTGTCGCAAACCAACAGACACGCTACTGCCCGTCCCCTGCAGGCTAGCAGCCAATCAGACACTCACTCAGGCTCTCACACTGCCCCCCCAGCAAACACACGCTCAGATTCTTCCTCAGCAAGCAAACAAACCCAGACTCGGATACTTACCAGTCCCAGGCAAACTCCTGCTGTGAGCTGCTCTGCTGTCCCCGCTGCTCAGCTGGTTCTCCGCCGCTCAGCTGGTTCGCGAAGCTCTGGCTATTTTTAAACAGCCAGGCTTCCCTGTCGCAAACCAACAGACACGCTACTGCCCGCCCCCTGCAGGCTAGCAGCCAATCAGACACTCACTCAGGCTCTCACACTGCCCTCCCAGCAAACACACGCTCGGATTCTTCCTCAGCAAGCAAACAAACACCGACTCGGATACTTACCAGTCCCAGGGAAACTCCTGCTGTGAGCTGCTCTGCTGTCCCCACCGCTCAGCTGGTTCTCCGCCGCTCAGCTGGTTCATGAAGCTCTGGCTATTTTTAAACAGCCAGGCTTCCCTGTCGCAAACCAACAGACACCCTTCTGCCCGCCCCCTGCAGGCTAGCAGCCAATCAGACACTCACTCAGGCTCTCACACTGCCCCCCCAGCAAACACACGCTCGGATACTTCCTCAGCAAGCAAACAAACACAGACTCGGATACTTACCAGTGCCAGGCAAACTCCTGCTGTGTGCTGCTCTGCTGTCCCCGCTGCTCAGCTGGTTCTCCGCCGCTCAGCTGGTTCACGAAGCTCTGGCTATTTTTAAACAGCCAGGCTTCCCTGTCGCAAACCAACAGACACCCTACTGCCCGCCCCCTGCAGGCTAGCAGCCAATCAGACACTCACTCAGGCTCTCACACTGCTCCCCCAGCAAACACACGCTCGGATACTACCTCAGAAAGCAAACAAACACAGACTCGGACACTTACCAGTCCCAGGCAAACTCCTGCTGTGTGCTGCTCTGCTGTCCCCGCTGCTCAGCTGGTTCTCCACCGCTCAGCTGGTACGCGAAGCTCTGGCTATTTTTAAACAGCCAGGCTTCCCTGTCGCAAACAAATAGACAGCCTACTGCCCGCCCCCTGCAGGCTAGCAGCCAATCAGACACTCACTCAGGCTCTCACACTGCCCCCCCAGCAAACACACGCTCAGATTCTTCCTCAGCAAGCAAACAAACCCAGACTCGGATACTTACCATTCCCAGGCAAACTCCTGCTGTGAGCTGCTCTGCTGTCCCCGCTGCTCAGCTGGTTCTCCGCCGCTCAGCTGGTTCGCGAAGCTCTGGCTATTTTTAAACAGCCAGGCTTCCCTGTCGCAAACCAACAGACACCCTACTGCCCGCCCCCTGCAGGCTAGCAGCCAATCAGACACTCACTCGGGCTCTCACACTGCCCCCCCAGCAAACACACGCTCGGATACTTCCTCAGCAAGCAAACAAACACAGACTCGGATACTTACCAGTCCCAGGCAAACTCCTGCTGTGTGCTGCTCTGCTGTCCCCGCTGCTCAGCTGGTTCTCCGCCGCTCAGCTGGTTCACGAAGCTCTGGCTATTTTTAAACAGCCAGGCTTCCCTGTCGCAAACCAACAGACACCCTACTGCCCGCCCCCTGCAGGCTAGCAGCCAATCAGACACTCACTCAGGCTCTCACACTGCCCCCCCCAGCAAACACACGCTCGGATACTTCCTCAGCAAGCAAACAAACACAGACTCGGATACTTACCAGTCCCAGGCAAACTCCTGCTGTGTGCTGCTCTGCTGTCCCCGCTGCTCAGCTGGTTCTCCGCCGCTCAGCTGGTACGCGAAGCTCTGGCTATTTTTAAACAGCCAGGCTTCCCTGTCGCAAACCAACAGACAGCCTACTGCCCGCCCCCTGCAGGCTAGCAGCCAATCAGACACTCACTCAGGCTCTCACACTGCCCCCCCAGCAAACACACGCTCGGATTCTTCCTCAGCAAGCAAACAAACACAGACTCGGATACTTACCAGTCCCAGGCAAACTCCTGCTATGAGCTGCTCAGCTGTCCCCGCTGCTCAGCTGGTTCTCCGCCGCTCAGCTGGTACGCGAAGCTCTGGCTATTTTTAAACAGCCAGGCTTTCCTGTCGCAAACCAACAGACAGCCTACTGCCCGCCCCCTGCAGGCTAGCAGCCAATCAGACACTCACTCAGGCTCTCACACTGCCCTCCCAGCAAACACACGCTCGGATTCTTCCTCAGCAAGCAAACAAACACCGACTCGGATACTTACCAGTCCCAGGGAAACTCCTGCTGTGAGCTGCTCTGCTGTCCCCACCGCTCAGCTGGTTCTCCGCCGCTCAGCTGGTTCATGAAGCTCTGGCTATTTTTAAACAGCCAGGCTTCCCTGTCGCAAACCAACAGACACCCTTCTGCCCGCCCCCTGCAGGCTAGCAGCCAATCAGACACTCACTCAGGCTCTCACACTGCCCCCCCAGCAAACACACGCTCGGATACTTCCTCAGCAAGCAAACAAACACAGACTCGGATACTTACCAGTGCCAGGCAAACTCCTGCTGTGTGCTGCTCTGCTGTCCCCGCTGCTCAGCTGGTTCTCCGCCGCTCAGCTGGTTCGCGAAGCTCTGGCTATTTTTAAACAGCCAGGCTTCCCTGTCGCAAACCAAAAGACACCCTACTGCCCGCCCCCTGCAGGCTAGCAGCCAATCAGACACTCACTCAGGCTCTCACACTGTTCCCCCGGCAAACACACGCTCGGATACTACCTCAGCAAGCAAACAAACACAGACTCGGATACTTACCAGTGCCAGGCAAACTCCTGCTGTGTGCTGCTCTGCTGTCCCCGCTGCTCAGCTGGTTCTCCGCCGCTCAGCTGGTACGCGAAGCTCTGGCTATTTTTAAACAGCCAGGCTTCCCTGTCGCAAACAAATAGACAGCCTACTGCCCGCCCCCTGCAGGCTAGCAGCCAATCAGACACTCACTCAGGCTCTCACACTGCCCCCCAGCAAACACACGCTCAGATTCTTCCTCAGCAAGCAAACAAACCCAGACTCGGATACTTACCAGTCCCAAGCAAACTCCTGCTGTGTGCTGCTCTGCTGTCCCCGCTGCTCAGCTGGTTCTCCGCCGCTCAGCTGGTACGCGAAGCTCTGGCTATTTTTAAACAGCCAGGCTTCCCTGTCGCAAACAAATAGACAGCCTACTGCCCGCCCCCTGCAGGCTAGCAGCCAATCAGACACTCACTCAGGCTCTCACACTGCCCCCCCAGCAAACACACGCTCGGATACTTCCTCAGCAAGCAAACAAACACAGACTCGGATACTTACCAGTCCCAGGAAAACTCCTGCTGTGTGCTGCTCTGCTGTCCCCGCTGCTCAGCTGGTTCTCCGCCGCTCAGCTGGTTCGCGAAGTTCTGGCTATTTTTAAACAGCCAGGCTTCCCTGTCGCAAACCAACAGACACCCTACTGCCCGCCCCCTGCAGGCTAGCAGCCAATCAGACACTCACTCAGGCTCTCACACTGACCCCCCAGCAAACACACGCTCGGATACTTCCTCAGCAAGCAAACAAACCCAGACTCGGATACTTACCAGACCCAGGCAAACTCCTGCTGTGAGCTGCTCTGCTGTCCCCGCTGCTCAGCTGGTTCTCCGCCGCTCAGCTGGTTCGCGAAGCTCTGGCTATTTTTAAACAGCCAGGCTTCCCTGTCGCAAACCAACAGACACCCTACTGCCCGCCCCCTGCAGGCTAGCAGCCAATCAGACACTCACTCAGGCTCTCACACTGCCCCCCCAGCAAACACACGCTCGGATACTTCCTCAGCAAGCAAACAAACACAGGCTCGGATACTTACCAGTCCCAGGCAAACTCCTGCTGTGTGCTGCTCTGCTGTCCCCGCTGCTCAGCTGGTTCTCCGCCGCTCAGCTGGTACGCGAAGCTCTGGCTATTTTTAAACAGCCAGGCTTCCCTGTCGCAAACCAACAGACACCCTACTGCCCGCCCCCTGCAGGCTAGCAGCCAATCAGACACTCACTCAGGCTCTCACACTGCTCCCCCAGCAAACACACGCTCGGATACTTCCTCAGCAAGCAAACAAACACAGACTCGGATACTTACCAGTCCCAGGCAAACTCCTGCTGTGTGCTGCTCTGCTGTCCCCGCTGCTCAGCTGGTTCTCCGCCGCTCAGCTGGTTCGCGAAGTTCTGGCTATTTTTAAACAGCCAGGCTTCCCTGTCGCAAACCAACAGACACCCTACTGCCCACCCCCTGCAGGCTAGCAGCCAATCAGACACTCACTCAGGCTCTCACACTACCCCCCCAGCAAACACACGCTCGGATACTTCCTCAGCAAGCAAACACACACAGACTCGGATACTTACCAGTGCCAGGCAAACTCCTGCTGTGTGCTGCTCTGCTGTCCCCGCTGCTCAGCTGGTTCTCCGCCGCTCAGCTGGTTCGCGAAGCTCTGGCTATTTTTAAACAGCCAGGCTTCCCTGTCGCAAACCAACAGACACCCTACTGCCCGCCCCCTGCAGGCTAGCAGCCAATCAGACACTCACTCAGGCTCTCACACTGCCCCCCCAGCAAACACACGCTCGGATACTTCCTCAGCAAGCAAACAAACCCAGACTCCGAGAGTTACCAGTCCCAGGCAAACTCCTGCTGTGAGCTGCTCTGCTGTCCCCGCTGCTCAGCTGGTTCTCCGCCGCTCAGCTGTTTCGCGAAGCTCTGGCTATTTTTAAACAGCCAGGCTTCCCTGTCGCAAACCAACAGACACCCTACTGCCCGCCCCCTGCAGGCTAGCAGCCAATCAGACACTCACTCAGGCTCTCACACTGCCCCCTCAGCAAACACACGCTCGGATACTTCCTCAGCAAGCAAACAAACACAGACTCGGATACTTACCAGTGCCAGGCAAACTCCTGCTGTGTGCTGCTCTGCTGTCCCCGCTGCTCAGCTGGTTCTCCGCCGCTCAGCTGGTTCGCGAAGCTCTGGCTATTTTTAAACAGCCAGGCTTCCCTGTCGCAAACCAACAGACACGCTACTGCCCGCCCCCTGCAGGCTAGCAGCCAATCAGACACTCACTCAGGCTCTCACACTGCCCTCCCAGCAAACACACGCTCGGATTCTTCCTCAGCAAGCAAACAAACACCGACTCGGATACTTACCAGTCCCAGGGAAACTCCTGCTGTGAGCTGCTCTGCTGTCCCCACCGCTCAGCTGGTTCTCCGCCGCTCAGCTGGTTCATGAAGCTCTGGCTATTTTTAAACAGCCAGGCTTCCCTGTCGCAAACCAACAGACACCCTTCTGCCCGCCCCCTGCAGGCTAGCAGCCAATCAGACACTCACTCAGGCTCTCACACTGCCCCCCCAGCAAACACACGCTCGGATACTTCCTCAGCAAGCAAACAAACACAGACTCGGATACTTACCAGTGCCAGGCAAACTCCTGCTGTGTGCTGCTCTGCTGTCCCCGCTGCTCAGCTGGTTCTCCGCCGCTCAGCTGGTTCATGAAGCTCTGGCTATTTTTAAACAGCCAGGCTTCCCTGTCGCAAACCAACAGACACCCTACTGCCCGCCCCCTGCAGGCTGGCAGCCAATCAGACACTCACTCAGGCTCTCACACTGCCCCCCCAGCAAACACACGCTCGGATACTTCCTCAGCAAGCAAACAAACACAGACTCGGATACTTACCAGTGCCAGGCAAACTCCTGCTGTGTGCTGCTCTGCTGTCCCCGCTGCTCAGCTGGTTCTCCGCCGCTCAGCTGGTTCGCGAAGCTCTGGCTATTTTTAAACAGCCAGGCTTCCCTGTCGCAAACCAACAGACACCCTACTGCCCGCCCCCTGCAGGCTAGCAGCCAATCAGACACTCACTCAGGCTCTCACACTGCCCCCCCCAGCAAACACACGCTCGGATACTTCCTCAGCAAGCAAACAAACCCAGACTCCGATAGTTACCAGTCCCAGGCAAACTCCTGCTGTGAGCTGCTCTGCTGTCCCCGCTGCTCAGCTGGTTCTCCGCCGCTCAGCTGTTTCGCGAAGCTCTGGCTATTTTTAAACAGCCAGGCTTCCCTGTCGCAAACCAACAGACACCCTACTGCCCGCCCCCTGCAGGCTAGCAGCCAATCAGACACTCACTCAGGCTCTCACACTGCCCCCTCAGAAAACACACGCTCGGATACTTCCTCAGCAAGCAAACAAACACAGACTCGGATACTTACCAGTGCCAGGCAAACTCCTGCTGTGTGCTGCTCTGCTGTCTCCGCCGCTCAGCTGGTTCGCGAAGCTCTGGCTATTTTTAAACAGCCAGGCTTCCCTGTCGCAAACCAACAGACACCCTACTGCCCGCCCCCTGCAGGCTAGCAGCCAATCAGACACTCACTCAGGCTCTCACACTGCTCCCCCAGCAAACACACGCTCGGATACTACCTCAGCAAGCAAACAAACACAGACTCGGACACTTACCAGTCCCAGGCAAACTCCTGCTGTGTGCTGCTCTGCTGTCCCCGCTGCTCAGCTGGTTCTCCACCGCTCAGCTGGTACGCGAAGCTCTGGCTATTTTTAAACAGCCAGGCTTCCCTGTCGCAAACAAATAGACAGCCTACTGCCCGCCCCCTGCAGGCTAGCAGCCAATCAGACACTCACTCAGGCTCTCACACTGCCCCCCCAGCAAACACACGCTCAGATTCTTCCTCAGCAAGCAAACAAACCCAGACTCGGATACTTACCATTCCCAGGCAAACTCCTGCTGTGAGCTGCTCTGCTGTCCCCGCTGCTCAGCTGGTTCTCCGCCGCTCAGCTGGTTCGCGAAGCTCTGGCTATTTTTAAACAGCCAGGCTTCCCTGTCGCAAACCAACAGACACCCTACTGCCCGCCCCCTGCAGGCTAGCAGCCAATCAGACACTCACTCAGGCTCTCACACTGCCCCCCCAGCAAACACACGCTCGGATACTTCCTCAGCAAGCAAACAAACACAGACTCGGATACTTACCAGTCCCAGGCAAACTCCTGCTGTGTGCTGCTCTGCTGTCCCCGCTGCTCAGCTGGTTCTCCGCCGCTCAGCTGGTTCACGAAGCTCTGGCTATTTTTAAACAGCCAGGCTTCCCTGTCGCAAACCAACAGACACCCTACTGCCCGCCCCCTGCAGGCTAGCAGCCAATCAGACACTCACTCAGGCTCTCACACTGCCCCCCCCCAGCAAACACACGCTCGGATACTTCCTCAGCAAGCAAACAAACACAGACTCGGATACTTACCAGTCCCAGGCAAACTCCTGCTGTGTGCTGCTCTGCTGTCCCCGCTGCTCAGCTGGTTCTCCGCCGCTCAGCTGGTACGCGAAGCTCTGGCTATTTTTAAACAGCCAGGCTTCCCTGTCGCAAACCAACAGACAGCCTACTGCCCGCCCCCTGCAGGCTAGCAGCCAATCAGACACTCACTCAGGCTCTCACACTGCCCCCCCAGCAAACACACGCTCGGATTCTTCCTCAGCAAGCAAACAAACACAGACTCGGATACTTACCAGTCCCAGGCAAACTCCTGCTATGAGCTGCTCTGCTGTCCCCGCTGCTCAGCTGGTTCTCCGCCGCTCAGCTGGTACGCGAAGCTCTGGCTATTTTTAAACAGCCAGGCTTTCCTGTCGCAAACCAACAGACAGCCTACTGCCCGCCCCCTGCAGGCTAGCAGCCAATCAGACACTCACTCAGGCTCTCACACTGCCCTCCCAGCAAACACACGCTCGGATTCTTCCTCAGCAAGCAAACAAACACCGACTCGGATACTTACCAGTCCCAGGGAAACTCCTGCTGTGAGCTGCTCTGCTGTCCCCACCGCTCAGCTGGTTCTCCGCCGCTCAGCTGGTTCATGAAGCTCTGGCTATTTTTAAACAGCCAGGCTTCCCTGTCGCAAACCAACAGACACCCTTCTGCCCGCCCCCTGCAGGCTAGCAGCCAATCAGACACTCACTCAGGCTCTCACACTGCCCCCCCAGCAAACACACGCTCGGATACTTCCTCAGCAAGCAAACAAACACAGACTCGGATACTTACCAGAGCCAGGCAAACTCCTGCTGTGTGCTGCTCTGCTGTCCCCGCTGCTCAGCTGGTTCTCCGCCCCTCAGCTGGTTCGCGAAGCTCTGGCTATTTTTAAACAGCCAGGCTTCCCTGTCGCAAACCAAAAGACACCCTACTGCCCGCCCCCTGCAGGCTAGCAGCCAATCAGACACTCACTCAGGCTCTCACACTACCCCCCCAGCAAACACACGCTCGGATACTACCTCAGCAAGCAAACAAACACAGACTCGGATACTTACCAGTCCCAGGCAAACTCCTGCTGTGTGCTGCTCTGCTGTCCCCGCTGCTCAGCTGGTTCTCCGCCGCTCAGCTGGTTCGCGAAGCTCTGGCTATTTTTAAACAGCCAGGCTTCCCTGTCGCAAACCAACAGACACCCTACTGCCCGCCCCCTGCAGCCTAGCAGCCAATCAGACACTCACTCAGGCTCTCACACTGCCCCCCCAGCAAACACACGCTGGGATTCTTCCTCAGCAAGCAAACAAACACAGACTCGGATACTTACCAGTCCCAGGGAAACTCTTGCTGTGAGCTGCTCTGCTGTCCCCGCTGCTCAGCTGGTTCTCCGCCGCTCAGCTGGTACGCGAAGCTCTGGCTATTTTTAAACAGCCAGGCTTCCCTGTCGCAAACCAACAGACACCCTTCTGCCCGCCCCCTCCAGGCTAGCAGCCAATCAGACACTCACTCAGGCTCTCACACTGCCCCCCCAGCAAACACACGCTCGGATACTTCCTCAGCAAGCAAACAAACACAGACTCGGATACTTACCAGTGCCAGGCAAACTCCTGCTGTGTGCTGCTCTGCTGTCCCCGCTGCTCAGCTGGTTCTCCACCGCTCAGCTGGTACGCGAAGCTCTGGCTATTTTTAAACAGCCAGGCTTCCCTGTCGCAAACCAACAGACACCCTACTGCCCGCCCCCTGCAGGCTAGCAGCCAATCAGACACTCACTCAGGCTCTCACACTGCCCCCCCAGCAAACACACGCTCGGATACTACCTCAGCAAGCAAACAAACACAGACTCGGATACTTACCAGTCCCAGGCAAACTCCTGCTGTGTGCTGCTCTGCTGTCCCCGCTGCTCAGCTGGTTCTCCGCCGCTCAGCTGGTACGCGAAGCTCTGGCTATTTTTAAACAGCCAGGCTTCCCTGTCGCAAACAAATAGACAGCCTACTGCCCGCCCCCTGCAGGCTAGCAGCCAATCAGACACTCACTCAGGCTCTCACACTGCCCCCCCAGCAAACACACGCTCGGATACTTCCTCAGCAAGCAAACAAACACAGACTCGGATACTTACCAGTCCCAGGAAAACTCCTGCTGTGTGCTGCTCTGCTGTCCCCGCTGCTCAGCTGGTTCTCCACCGCTCAGCTGGTTCGCGAAGTTCTGGCTATTTTTAAACAGCCAGGCTTCCCTGTCGCAAACCAACAGACACCCTACTGCCCGCCCCCTGCAGGCTAGCAGCCAATCAGACACTCACTCAGGCTCTCACACTGCCCTCCCAGCAAACACACGCTCGGATTCTTCCTCAGCAAGCAAACAAACACAGACTCGGATACTTACCAGTCCCAGGGAAAATCCTGCTGTGAGCTGCTCTGCTGTCCCCACCGCTCAGCTGGTTCTCCGCCGCTCAGCTGGTTCATGAAGCTCTGGCTATTTTTAAACAGCCAGGCTTCCCTGTCGCAAACCAACAGACACCCTTCTGCCCGCCCCCTCCTGGCTAGCAGCCAATCAGACACTCACTCAGGCTCTCACACTGCCCCCCCAGCAAACACACGCTCGGATACTTCCTCAGCAAGCAAACAAACACAGACTCGGATACTTACCAGTGCCAGGCAAACTCCTGCTGTGTGCTGCTCTGCTGTCCCCGCTGCTCAGCTGGTTCTCCGCCGCTCAGCTGGTACGCGAAGCTCTGGCTATTTTTAAACAGCCAGGCTTCCCTGTCGCAAACAAATAGACAGCCTACTGCCCGCCCCCTGCAGGCTAGCAGCCAATCAGACACTCACTCAGGCTCTCACACTGCCCCCCCAGCAAACACACGCTCGGATACTTCCTCAGCAAGCAAACAAACACAGACTCGGATACTTACCAGTCCCAGGAAAACTCCTGCTGTGTGCTGCTCTGCTGTCCCCGCTGCTCAGCTGGTTCTCCGCCGCTCAGCTGGTTCGCGAAGCTCTGGCTATTTTTAAACAGCCAGGCTTCCCTGTCGCAAACCAACAGACACCCTACTGCCCGCCCCCTGCAGGCTAGCAGCCAATCAGACACTCACTCAGGCTCTCACACTGCCCCCCCAGCAAACACACGCTCGGATACTTCCTCAGCAAGCAAACAAACCCAGACTCCGATAGTTACCAGTCCCAGGCAAACTCCTGCTGTGAGCTGCTCTGCTGTCCCCGCTGCTCAGCTGGTTCTCCGCCGCTCAGCTGTTTCGCGAAGCTCTGGCTATTTTTAAACAGCCAGGCTTCCCTGTCGCAAACCAACAGACACCCTACTGCCCGCCCCCTGCAGGCTAGCAGCCAATCAGACACTCACTCAGGCTCTCACACTGCCCCCTCAGAAAACACACGCTCGGATACTTCCTCAGCAAGCAAACAAACACAGACTCGGATACTTACCAGTGCCAGGCAAACTCCTGCTGTGTGCTGCTCTGCTGTCCCCGCTGCTCAGCTGGTTCTCCGCCGCTCAGCTGGTTCGCGAAGCATGGCTATTTTTAAACAGCCAGGCTTCCCTGTCGCAAACCAACAGACACGCTACTGCCCGCCCCCTGCAGGCTAGCAGCCAATCAGACACTCACTCAGGCTCTCACACTGCCCTCCCAGCAAACACACGCTCGGATTCTTCCTCAGCAAGCAAACAAACACCGACTCGGATACTTACCAGTCCCAGGGAAACTCCTGCTGTGAGCTGCTCTGCTGTCCCCACCGCTCAGCTGGTTCTCCGCCGCTCAGCTGGTTCATGAAGCTCTGGCTATTTTTAAACAGCCAGGCTTCCCTGTCGCAAACCAACAGACACCCTTCTGCCCGCCCCCTGCAGGCTAGCAGCCAATCAGACACTCACTCAGGCTCTCACACTGCCCCCCCAGCAAACACACGCTCGGATACTTCCTCAGCAAGCAAACAAACACAGACTCGGATACTTACCAGTGCCAGGCAAACTCCTGCTGTGTGCTGCTCTGCTGTCCCCGCTGCTCAGCTGGTTCTCCGCCGCTCAGCTGGTTCGCGAAGCTCTGGCTATTTTTAAACAGCCAGGCTTCCCTGTCGCAAACCAACAGACACCCTTCTGCCCGCCCCCTGCAGGCTAGCAGCCAATCAGACACTCACTCAGGCTCTCACACTACCCCCCCAGCAAACACACGCTCGGATACTTCCTCAGCAAGCAAACAAACACAGACTCGGATACTTACCAGTGCCAGGCAAACTCCTGCTGTGTGCTGCTCTGCTGTCCCCGCTGCTCAGCTGGTTCTCCGCCGCTCAGCTGGTTCACGAAGCTCTGGCTATTTTTAAACAGCCAGGCTTCCCTGTCGCAAACCAAAAGACACCCTACTGCCCGCCCCCTGCAGGCTAGCAGCCAATCAGACACTCACTCAGGCTCTCACACTGCTCCCCCAGCAAACACACGCTCGGATACTACCTCAGCAAGAAAACAAACACAGACTCCGATACTTACCAGTCCCAGGGAAAATCCTGCTGTGAGCTGCTCTGCTGTCCCCACCGATCAGCTGGTTCTCCGCCGCTCAGCTGGTTCATGAAGCTCTGGCTATTTTTAAACAGCCAGGCTTCCCTGTCGCAAACCAACAGACACCCTACTGCCCGCCCCCTGCAGGCTGGCAGCCAATCAGACACTCACTCAGGCTCTCACACTGCCCCCCCAGCAAACACACGCTCGGATACTTCCTCAGCAAGCAAACAAACACAGACTCGGATACTTACCAGTGCCAGGCAAACTCCTGCTGTGTGCTGCTCTGCTGTCCCCGCTGCTCAGCTGGTTCTCCGCCGCTCAGCTGGTTCGCGAAGCTCTGGCTATTTTTAAACAGCCAGGCTTCCCTGTCGCAAACCAACAGACACCCTACTGCCCGCCCCCTGCAGGCTAGCAGCCAATCAGACACTCACTCAGGCTCTCACACTGCCCCCCCAGCAAACACACGCTCGGATACTTCCTCAGCAAGCAAACAAACCCAGACTCCGATAGTTACCAGTCCCAGGCAAACTCCTGCTGTGAGCTGCTCTGCTGTCCCCGCTGCTCAGCTGGTTCTCCGCCGCTCAGCTGTTTCGCGAAGCTCTGGCTATTTTTAAACAGCCAGGCTTCCCTGTCGCAAACCAACAGACACCCTACTGCCCGCCCCCTGCAGGCTAGCAGCCAATCAGACACTCACTCAGGCTCTCACACTGCCCCCTCAGAAAACACACGCTCGGATACTTCCTCAGCAAGCAAACAAACACAGACTCGGATACTTACCAGTGCCAGGCAAACTCCTGCTGTGTGCTGCTCTGCTGTCTCCGCCGCTCAGCTGGTTCGCGAAGCTCTGGCTATTTTTAAACAGCCAGGCTTCCCTGTCGCAAACCAACAGACACCCTACTGCCCGCCCCCTGCAGGCTAGCAGCCAATCAGACACTCACTCAGGCTCTCACACTGCCCTCCCAGCAAACACACGCTCGGATTCTTCCTCAGCAAGCAAACAAACACAGACTCGGATACTTACCAGTCCCAGGGAAACTCCTGCTGTGAGCTGCTCTGCTGTCCCCACCGCTCAGCTGGTTCTCCGCCGCTCAGCTGGTTCATGAAGCTCTGGCTATTTTTAAACAGCCAGGCTTCCCTGTCGCAAACCAACAGACACCCTTCTGCCCGCCCCCTGCAGGCTAGCAGCCAATCAGACACTCACTCAGGCTCTCACACTGCCCCCCCAGCAAACACACGCTCGGATACTTCCTCAGCAAGCAAACAAACACAGACTCGGATACTTACCAGTGCCAGGCAAACTCCTGCTGTGTGCTGCTCTGCTGTCCCCGCTGCTCAGCTGGTTCTCCGCCGCTCAGCTGGTTCACGAAGCTCTGGCTATTTTTAAACAGCCAGGCTTCCCTGTCGCAAACCAACAGACACCCTACTGCCCGCCCCCTGCAGGCTAGCAGCCAATCAGACACTCACTCAGGCTCTCACACTGCTCCCCCAGCAAACACACGCTCGGATACTACCTCAGCAAGCAAACAAACACAGACTCGGACACTTACCAGTCCCAGGCAAACTCCTGCTGTGTGCTGCTCTGCTGTCCCCGCTGCTCAGCTGGTTCTCCACCGCTCAGCTGGTACGCGAAGCTCTGGCTATTTTTAAACAGCCAGGCTTCCCTGTCGCAAACAAATAGACAGCCTACTGCCCGCCCCCTGCAGGCTAGCAGCCAATCAGACACTCACTCAGGCTCTCACACTGCCCCCCCAGCAAACACACGCTCAGATTCTTCCTCAGCAAGCAAACAAACCCAGACTCGGATACTTACCATTCCCAGGCAAACTCCTGCTGTGAGCTGCTCTGCTGTCCCCGCTGCTCAGCTGGTTCTCCGCCGCTCAGCTGGTTCGCGAAGCTCTGGCTATTTTTAAACAGCCAGGCTTCCCTGTCGCAAACCAACAGACACCCTACTGCCCGCCCCCTGCAGGCTAGCAGCCAATCAGACACTCACTCAGGCTCTCACACTGCCCCCCCAGCAAACACACGCTCGGATACTTCCTCAGCAAGCAAACAAACACAGACTCGGATACTTACCAGTCCCAGGCAAACTCCTGCTGTGTGCTGCTCTGCTGTCCCCGCTGCTCAGCTGGTTCTCCGCCGCTCAGCTGGTTCACGAAGCTCTGGCTATTTTTAAACAGCCAGGCTTCCCTGTCGCAAACCAACAGACACCCTACTGCCCGCCCCCTGCAGGCTAGCAGCCAATCAGACACTCACTCAGGCTCTCACACTGCCCCCCCCAGCAAACACACGCTCGGATACTTCCTCAGCAAGCAAACAAACACAGACTCGGATACTTACCAGTCCCAGGCAAACTCCTGCTGTGTGCTGCTCTGCTGTCCCCGCTGCTCAGCTGGTTCTCCGCCGCTCAGCTGGTACGCGAAGCTCTGGCTATTTTTAAACAGCCAGGCTTCCCTGTCGCAAACCAACAGACAGCCTACTGCCCGCCCCCTGCAGGCTAGCAGCCAATCAGACACTCACTCAGGCTCTCACACTGCCCCCCCAGCAAACACACGCTCGGATTCTTCCTCAGCAAGCAAACAAACACAGACTCGGATACTTACCAGTGCCAGGCAAACTCCTGCTGTGTGCTGCTCTGCTGTCCCCGCTGCTCAGCTGGTTCTCCGCCGCTCAGCTGGTACGCGAAGCTCTGGCTATTTTTAAACAGCCAGGCTTCCCTGTCGCAAACCAACAGACAGCCTACTGCCCGCCCCCTGCAGGCTAGCAGCCAATCAGACACTCACTCAGGCTCTCACACTGCCCTCCCAGCAAACACACGCTCGGATTCTTCCTCAGCAAGCAAACAAACACCGACTCGGATACTTACCAGTCCCAGGGAAACTCCTGCTGTGAGCTGCTCTGCTGTCCCCACCGCTCAGCTGGTTCTCCGCCGCTCAGCTGGTTCATGAAGCTCTGGCTATTTTTAAACAGCCAGGCTTCCCTGTCGCAAACCAACAGACACCCTTCTGCCCGCCCCCTGCAGGCTAGCAGCCAATCAGACACTCACTCAGGCTCTCACACTGCCCCCCCAGCAAACACACGCTCGGATACTTCCTCAGCAAGCAAACAAACACAGACTCGGATACTTACCAGAGCCAGGCAAACTCCTGCTGTGTGCTGCTCTGCTGTCCCCTTTGCTCAGCTGGTTCTCCGCCCCTCAGCTGGTTCGCGAAGCTCTGGCTATTTTTAAACAGCCAGGCTTCCCTGTCGCAAACCAAAAGACACCCTACTGCCCGCCCCCTGCAGGCTAGCAGCCAATCAGACACTCACTCAGGCTCTCACACTACCCCCCCAGCAAACACACGCTCGGATACTACCTCAGCAAGCAAACAAACACAGGCTCGGATACTTACCAGTCCCAGGCAAACTCCTGCTGTGTGCTGCTCTGCTGTCCCCGCTGCTCAGCTGGTTCTCCGCCGCTCAGCTGGTACGCGAAGCTCTGGCTATTTTTAAACAGCCAGGCTTCCCTGTCGCAAACCAACAGACACCCTACTGCCCGCCCCCTGCAGGCTAGCAGCCAATCAGACACTCACTCAGGCTCTCACACTACCCCCCCAGCAAACACACGCTCGCATTCTTCCTCAGCAAGCAAACAAACACAGACTCGGATACTTACCAGTGCCAGGCAAACTCCTGCTGTGTGCTGCTCTGCTGTCCCCGCTGCTCAGCTGGTTCTCCGCCGCTCAGCTGGTTCGCGAAGCTCTGGCTATTTTTAAACAGCCAGGCTTCCCTGTCGCAAACCAACAGACACCCTTCTGCCCGCCCCCTGCAGGCTAGCAGCCAATCAGACACTCACTCAGGCTCTCACACTGCTCCCCCAGCAAACACACGCTCGGATACTACCTCAGCAAGCAAACAAACACAGACTCCGATACTTACCAGTCCCAGGGAAACTCCTGCTGTGAGCTGCTCTGCTGTCCCCACCGCTCAGCTGGTTCTCCGCCGCTCAGCTGGTTCATGAAGCTCTGGCTATTTTTAAACAGCCAGGCTTCCCTGTCGCAAACCAACAGACACCCTACTGCCCGCCCCCTGCAGGCTAGCAGCCAATCAGACACTCACTCAGGCTCTCACACTGCCCCCCCAGCAAACACACGCTCGGATACTTCCTCAGCAAGCAAACAAACACAGACTCGGATACTTACCAGTGCCAGGCAAACTCCTGCTGTGTGCTGCTCTGCTGTCCCCGCTGCTCAGCTGGTTCTCCGCCGCTCAGCTGGTTCGCGAAGCTCTGGCTATTTTTAAACAGCCAGGCTTCCCTGTCGCAAACCAACAGACACCCTACTGCCCGCCCCCTGCAGCCTAGCAGCCAATCAGACACTCACTCAGGCTCTCACACTGCCCCCCCAGCAAACACACGCTCGGATTCTTCCTCAGCAAGCAAACAAACACAGACTCGGATACTTACCAGTCCCAGGGAAACTCCTGCTGTGAGCTGCTCTGCTGTCCCCGCTGCTCAGCTGGTTCTCCGCCGCTCAGCTGGTTCGCGAAGCTCTGGCTATTTTTAAACAGCCAGGCTTCCCTGTCCCAAACAAATAGACAGCCTACTGCCCGCCCCCTGCAGGCTAGCAGCCAATCAGACACTCACTCAGGCTCTCACACTGCCCCCCCAGCAAACACACGCTCGGATTCTTCCTCAGCAAGCAAACAAACACAGACTCGGATACTTACCAGTCCCAGGCAAACTCCTGCTATGAGCTGCTCTGCTGTCCCCGCTGCTCAGCTGGTTCTCCGCCGCTCAGCTGGTACGGGAAGCTCTGGCTATTTTTAAACAGCCAGGCTTTCCTGTCGCAAACCAACAGACAGCCTACTGCCCGCCCCCTGCAGACTAGCAGCCAATCAGACACTCACTCAGGCTCTCACACTGCCCTCCCTGCAAACACACGCTCGGATTCTTCCTCAGCAAGCAAACAAACACCGACTCGGATACTTACCAGTGCCAGGCAAACTCCTGCTGTGTGCTGCTCTGCTGTCCCCGCTGCTCAGCTGGTTCTCCGCCGCTCAGCTGGTTCACGAAGCTCTGGCTATTTTTAAACAGCCAGGCTTCCCTGTCGCAAACCAACAGACACCCTACTGCCCGCCCCCTGCAGGCTAGCAGCCAATCAGACACTCACTCAGGCTCTCACACTGCTCCCCCAGCAAACACACGCTCGGATACTTCCTCAGCAAGCAAACAAACACAGACTCGGATACTTACCAGTCCCAGGCAAACTCCTGCTGTGTGCTGCTCTGCTGTCCCCGCTGCTCAGCTGGTTCTCCGCCGCTCAGCTGGTTCGCGAAGCTCTGGCTATTTTTAAACAGCCAGGCTTCCCTGTCGCAAACCAACAGACACCCTACTGCCCGCCCCCTGCAGGCTAGCAGCCAATCAGACACTCACTCAGGCTCTCACACTGCCCCCCCAGCAAACACACGCTCGGATACTTCCTCAGCAAGCAAACAAACACAGACTCGGATACTTACCAGTCCCAGGCAAACTCCTGCTGTGTGCTGCTCTGCTGTCCCCGCTGCTCAGCTGGTTCTCCGCCGCTCAGCTGGTTCACGAAGCTCTGGCTATTTTTAAACAGCCAGGCTTCCCTGTCGCAAACCAAAAGACACCCTACTGCCCGCCCCCTGCAGGCTAGCAGCCAATCAGACACTCACTCAGGCTCTCACACTGTTCCCCCGGCAAACACACGCTCGGATACTACCTCAGCAAGCAAACAAACACAGACTCGGATACTTACCAGTCCCAGGCAAACTCCTGCTGTGTGCTGCTCTGCTGTCCCCGCTGCTCAGCTGGTTCTCCGCCGCTCAGCTGGTTCGCGAAGTTCTGGCTATTTTTAAACAGCCAGGCTTCCCTGTCGCAAACCAACAGACACCCTACTGCCCACCCCCTGCAGGCTAGCAGCCAATCAGACACTCACTCAGGCTCTCACACTACCCCCCCAGCAAACACACGCTCGGATACTTCCTCAGCAAGCAAACACACACAGACTCGGATACTTACCAGTGCCAGGCAAACTCCTGCTGTGTGCTGCTCTGCTGTCCCCGCTGCTCAGCTGGTTCTCCGCCGCTCAGCTGGTTCGCGAAGCTCTGGCTATTTTTAAACAGCCAGGCTTCCCTGTCGCAAACCAACAGACACCCTACTGCCCGCCCCCTGCAGGCTAGCAGCCAATCAGACACTCACTCAGGCTCTCACACTGCCCCCCCAGCAAACACACGCTCGGATACTTCCTCAGCAAGCAAACAAACCCAGACTCCGAGAGTTACCAGTCCCAGGCAAACTCCTGCTGTGAGCTGCTCTGCTGTCCCCGCTGCTCAGCTGGTTCTCCGCCGCTCAGCTGTTTCGCGAAGCTCTGGCTATTTTTAAACAGCCAGGCTTCCCTGTCGCAAACCAACAGACACCCTACTGCCCGCCCCCTGCAGGCTAGCAGCCAATCAGACACTCACTCAGGCTCTCACACTGCCCCCTCAGCAAACACACGCTCGGATACTTCCTCAGCAAGCAAACAAACACAGACTCGGATACTTACCAGTGCCAGGCAAACTCCTGCTGTGTGCTGCTCTGCTGTCCCCGCTGCTCAGCTGGTTCTCCGCCGCTCAGCTGGTTCGCGAAGCTCTGGCTATTTTTAAACAGCCAGGCTTCCCTGTCGCAAACCAACAGACACGCTACTGCCCGCCCCCTGCAGGCTAGCAGCCAATCAGACACTCACTCAGGCTCTCACACTGCCCTCCCAGCAAACACACGCTCGGATTCTTCCTCAGCAAGCAAACAAACACCGACTCGGATACTTACCAGTCCCAGGGAAACTCCTGCTGTGAGCTGCTCTGCTGTCCCCACCGCTCAGCTGGTTCTCCGCCGCTCAGCTGGTTCATGAAGCTCTGGCTATTTTTAAACAGCCAGGCTTCCCTGTCGCAAACCAACAGACACCCTTCTGCCCGCCCCCTGCAGGCTAGCAGCCAATCAGACACTCACTCAGGCTCTCACACTGCCCCCCCAGCAAACACACGCTCGGATACTTCCTCAGCAAGCAAACAAACACAGACTCGGATACTTACCAGTGCCAGGCAAACTCCTGCTGTGTGCTGCTCTGCTGTCCCCGCTGCTCAGCTGGTTCTCCGCCGCTCAGCTGGTTCATGAAGCTCTGGCTATTTTTAAACAGCCAGGCTTCCCTGTCGCAAACCAACAGACACCCTACTGCCCGCCCCCTGCAGGCTGGCAGCCAATCAGACACTCACTCAGGCTCTCACACTGCCCCCCCAGCAAACACACGCTCGGATACTTCCTCAGCAAGCAAACAAACACAGACTCGGATACTTACCAGTGCCAGGCAAACTCCTGCTGTGTGCTGCTCTGCTGTCCCCGCTGCTCAGCTGGTTCTCCGCCGCTCAGCTGGTTCGCGAAGCTCTGGCTATTTTTAAACAGCCAGGCTTCCCTGTCGCAAACCAACAGACACCCTACTGCCCGCCCCCTGCAGGCTAGCAGCCAATCAGACACTCACTCAGGCTCTCACACTGCCCCCCCCAGCAAACACACGCTCGGATACTTCCTCAGCAAGCAAACAAACCCAGACTCCGATAGTTACCAGTCCCAGGCAAACTCCTGCTGTGAGCTGCTCTGCTGTCCCCGCTGCTCAGCTGGTTCTCCGCCGCTCAGCTGTTTCGCGAAGCTCTGGCTATTTTTAAACAGCCAGGCTTCCCTGTCGCAAACCAACAGACACCCTACTGCCCGCCCCCTGCAGGCTAGCAGCCAATCAGACACTCACTCAGGCTCTCACACTGCCCCCTCAGAAAACACACGCTCGGATACTTCCTCAGCAAGCAAACAAACACAGACTCGGATACTTACCAGTGCCAGGCAAACTCCTGCTGTGTGCTGCTCTGCTGTCTCCGCCGCTCAGCTGGTTCGCGAAGCTCTGGCTATTTTTAAACAGCCAGGCTTCCCTGTCGCAAACCAACAGACACCCTACTGCCCGCCCCCTGCAGGCTAGCAGCCAATCAGACACTCACTCAGGCTCTCACACTGCTCCCCCAGCAAACACACGCTCGGATACTACCTCAGCAAGCAAACAAACACAGACTCGGACACTTACCAGTCCCAGGCAAACTCCTGCTGTGTGCTGCTCTGCTGTCCCCGCTGCTCAGCTGGTTCTCCACCGCTCAGCTGGTACGCGAAGCTCTGGCTATTTTTAAACAGCCAGGCTTCCCTGTCGCAAACAAATAGACAGCCTACTGCCCGCCCCCTGCAGGCTAGCAGCCAATCAGACACTCACTCAGGCTCTCACACTGCCCCCCCAGCAAACACACGCTCAGATTCTTCCTCAGCAAGCAAACAAACCCAGACTCGGATACTTACCATTCCCAGGCAAACTCCTGCTGTGAGCTGCTCTGCTGTCCCCGCTGCTCAGCTGGTTCTCCGCCGCTCAGCTGGTTCGCGAAGCTCTGGCTATTTTTAAACAGCCAGGCTTCCCTGTCGCAAACCAACAGACACCCTACTGCCCGCCCCCTGCAGGCTAGCAGCCAATCAGACACTCACTCAGGCTCTCACACTGCCCCCCCAGCAAACACACGCTCGGATACTTCCTCAGCAAGCAAACAAACACAGACTCGGATACTTACCAGTCCCAGGCAAACTCCTGCTGTGTGCTGCTCTGCTGTCCCCGCTGCTCAGCTGGTTCTCCGCCGCTCAGCTGGTTCACGAAGCTCTGGCTATTTTTAAACAGCCAGGCTTCCCTGTCGCAAACCAACAGACACCCTACTGCCCGCCCCCTGCAGGCTAGCAGCCAATCAGACACTCACTCAGGCTCTCACACTGCCCCCCCCCAGCAAACACACGCTCGGATACTTCCTCAGCAAGCAAACAAACACAGACTCGGATACTTACCAGTCCCAGGCAAACTCCTGCTGTGTGCTGCTCTGCTGTCCCCGCTGCTCAGCTGGTTCTCCGCCGCTCAGCTGGTACGCGAAGCTCTGGCTATTTTTAAACAGCCAGGCTTCCCTGTCGCAAACCAACAGACAGCCTACTGCCCGCCCCCTGCAGGCTAGCAGCCAATCAGACACTCACTCAGGCTCTCACACTGCCCCCCCAGCAAACACACGCTCGGATTCTTCCTCAGCAAGCAAACAAACACAGACTCGGATACTTACCAGTCCCAGGCAAACTCCTGCTATGAGCTGCTCTGCTGTCCCCGCTGCTCAGCTGGTTCTCCGCCGCTCAGCTGGTACGCGAAGCTCTGGCTATTTTTAAACAGCCAGGCTTTCCTGTCGCAAACCAACAGACAGCCTACTGCCCGCCCCCTGCAGGCTAGCAGCCAATCAGACACTCACTCAGGCTCTCACACTGCCCTCCCAGCAAACACACGCTCGGATTCTTCCTCAGCAAGCAAACAAACACCGACTCGGATACTTACCAGTCCCAGGGAAACTCCTGCTGTGAGCTGCTCTGCTGTCCCCACCGCTCAGCTGGTTCTCCGCCGCTCAGCTGGTTCATGAAGCTCTGGCTATTTTTAAACAGCCAGGCTTCCCTGTCGCAAACCAACAGACACCCTTCTGCCCGCCCCCTGCAGGCTAGCAGCCAATCAGACACTCACTCAGGCTCTCACACTGCCCCCCCAGCAAACACACGCTCGGATACTTCCTCAGCAAGCAAACAAACACAGACTCGGATACTTACCAGAGCCAGGCAAACTCCTGCTGTGTGCTGCTCTGCTGTCCCCGCTGCTCAGCTGGTTCTCCGCCCCTCAGCTGGTTCGCGAAGCTCTGGCTATTTTTAAACAGCCAGGCTTCCCTGTCGCAAACCAAAAGACACCCTACTGCCCGCCCCCTGCAGGCTAGCAGCCAATCAGACACTCACTCAGGCTCTCACACTACCCCCCCAGCAAACACACGCTCGGATACTACCTCAGCAAGCAAACAAACACAGACTCGGATACTTACCAGTCCCAGGCAAACTCCTGCTGTGTGCTGCTCTGCTGTCCCCGCTGCTCAGCTGGTTCTCCGCCGCTCAGCTGGTTCGCGAAGCTCTGGCTATTTTTAAACAGCCAGGCTTCCCTGTCGCAAACCAACAGACACCCTACTGCCCGCCCCCTGCAGCCTAGCAGCCAATCAGACACTCACTCAGGCTCTCACACTGCCCCCCCAGCAAACACACGCTGGGATTCTTCCTCAGCAAGCAAACAAACACAGACTCGGATACTTACCAGTCCCAGGGAAACTCTTGCTGTGAGCTGCTCTGCTGTCCCCGCTGCTCAGCTGGTTCTCCGCCGCTCAGCTGGTACGCGAAGCTCTGGCTATTTTTAAACAGCCAGGCTTCCCTGTCGCAAACCAACAGACACCCTTCTGCCCGCCCCCTCCAGGCTAGCAGCCAATCAGACACTCACTCAGGCTCTCACACTGCCCCCCCAGCAAACACACGCTCGGATACTTCCTCAGCAAGCAAACAAACACAGACTCGGATACTTACCAGTGCCAGGCAAACTCCTGCTGTGTGCTGCTCTGCTGTCCCCGCTGCTCAGCTGGTTCTCCACCGCTCAGCTGGTACGCGAAGCTCTGGCTATTTTTAAACAGCCAGGCTTCCCTGTCGCAAACCAACAGACACCCTACTGCCCGCCCCCTGCAGGCTAGCAGCCAATCAGACACTCACTCAGGCTCTCACACTGCCCCCCCAGCAAACACACGCTCGGATACTACCTCAGCAAGCAAACAAACACAGACTCGGATACTTACCAGTCCCAGGCAAACTCCTGCTGTGTGCTGCTCTGCTGTCCCCGCTGCTCAGCTGGTTCTCCGCCGCTCAGCTGGTACGCGAAGCTCTGGCTATTTTTAAACAGCCAGGCTTCCCTGTCGCAAACAAATAGACAGCCTACTGCCCGCCCCCTGCAGGCTAGCAGCCAATCAGACACTCACTCAGGCTCTCACACTGCCCCCCCAGCAAACACACGCTCGGATACTTCCTCAGCAAGCAAACAAACACAGACTCGGATACTTACCAGTCCCAGGAAAACTCCTGCTGTGTGCTGCTCTGCTGTCCCCGCTGCTCAGCTGGTTCTCCACCGCTCAGCTGGTTCGCGAAGTTCTGGCTATTTTTAAACAGCCAGGCTTCCCTGTCGCAAACCAACAGACACCCTACTGCCCGCCCCCTGCAGGCTAGCAGCCAATCAGACACTCACTCAGGCTCTCACACTGCCCTCCCAGCAAACACACGCTCGGATTCTTCCTCAGCAAGCAAACAAACACAGACTCGGATACTTACCAGTCCCAGGGAAAATCCTGCTGTGAGCTGCTCTGCTGTCCCCACCGCTCAGCTGGTTCTCCGCCGCTCAGCTGGTTCATGAAGCTCTGGCTATTTTTAAACAGCCAGGCTTCCCTGTCGCAAACCAACAGACACCCTTCTGCCCGCCCCCTCCTGGCTAGCAGCCAATCAGACACTCACTCAGGCTCTCACACTGCCCCCCCAGCAAACACACGCTCGGATACTTCCTCAGCAAGCAAACAAACACAGACTCGGATACTTACCAGTGCCAGGCAAACTCCTGCTGTGTGCTGCTCTGCTGTCCCCGCTGCTCAGCTGGTTCTCCGCCGCTCAGCTGGTACGCGAAGCTCTGGCTATTTTTAAACAGCCAGGCTTCCCTGTCGCAAACAAATAGACAGCCTACTGCCCGCCCCCTGCAGGCTAGCAGCCAATCAGACACTCACTCAGGCTCTCACACTGCCCCCCCAGCAAACACACGCTCGGATACTTCCTCAGCAAGCAAACAAACACAGACTCGGATACTTACCAGTCCCAGGAAAACTCCTGCTGTGTGCTGCTCTGCTGTCCCCGCTGCTCAGCTGGTTCTCCGCCGCTCAGCTGGTTCGCGAAGCTCTGGCTATTTTTAAACAGCCAGGCTTCCCTGTCGCAAACCAACAGACACCCTACTGCCCGCCCCCTGCAGGCTAGCAGCCAATCAGACACTCACTCAGGCTCTCACACTGCCCCCCCAGCAAACACACGCTCGGATACTTCCTCAGCAAGCAAACAAACCCAGACTCCGATAGTTACCAGTCCCAGGCAAACTCCTGCTGTGAGCTGCTCTGCTGTCCCCGCTGCTCAGCTGGTTCTCCGCCGCTCAGCTGTTTCGCGAAGCTCTGGCTATTTTTAAACAGCCAGGCTTCCCTGTCGCAAACCAACAGACACCCTACTGCCCGCCCCCTGCAGGCTAGCAGCCAATCAGACACTCACTCAGGCTCTCACACTGCCCCCTCAGAAAACACACGCTCGGATACTTCCTCAGCAAGCAAACAAACACAGACTCGGATACTTACCAGTGCCAGGCAAACTCCTGCTGTGTGCTGCTCTGCTGTCCCCGCTGCTCAGCTGGTTCTCCGCCGCTCAGCTGGTTCGCGAAGCATGGCTATTTTTAAACAGCCAGGCTTCCCTGTCGCAAACCAACAGACACGCTACTGCCCGCCCCCTGCAGGCTAGCAGCCAATCAGACACTCACTCAGGCTCTCACACTGCCCTCCCAGCAAACACACGCTCGGATTCTTCCTCAGCAAGCAAACAAACACCGACTCGGATACTTACCAGTCCCAGGGAAACTCCTGCTGTGAGCTGCTCTGCTGTCCCCACCGCTCAGCTGGTTCTCCGCCGCTCAGCTGGTTCATGAAGCTCTGGCTATTTTTAAACAGCCAGGCTTCCCTGTCGCAAACCAACAGACACCCTTCTGCCCGCCCCCTGCAGGCTAGCAGCCAATCAGACACTCACTCAGGCTCTCACACTGCCCCCCCAGCAAACACACGCTCGGATACTTCCTCAGCAAGCAAACAAACACAGACTCGGATACTTACCAGTGCCAGGCAAACTCCTGCTGTGTGCTGCTCTGCTGTCCCCGCTGCTCAGCTGGTTCTCCGCCGCTCAGCTGGTTCGCGAAGCTCTGGCTATTTTTAAACAGCCAGGCTTCCCTGTCGCAAACCAACAGACACCCTTCTGCCCGCCCCCTGCAGGCTAGCAGCCAATCAGACACTCACTCAGGCTCTCACACTACCCCCCCAGCAAACACACGCTCGGATACTTCCTCAGCAAGCAAACAAACACAGACTCGGATACTTACCAGTGCCAGGCAAACTCCTGCTGTGTGCTGCTCTGCTGTCCCCGCTGCTCAGCTGGTTCTCCGCCGCTCAGCTGGTTCACGAAGCTCTGGCTATTTTTAAACAGCCAGGCTTCCCTGTCGCAAACCAAAAGACACCCTACTGCCCGCCCCCTGCAGGCTAGCAGCCAATCAGACACTCACTCAGGCTCTCACACTGCTCCCCCAGCAAACACACGCTCGGATACTACCTCAGCAAGAAAACAAACACAGACTCCGATACTTACCAGTCCCAGGGAAAATCCTGCTGTGAGCTGCTCTGCTGTCCCCACCGATCAGCTGGTTCTCCGCCGCTCAGCTGGTTCATGAAGCTCTGGCTATTTTTAAACAGCCAGGCTTCCCTGTCGCAAACCAACAGACACCCTACTGCCCGCCCCCTGCAGGCTGGCAGCCAATCAGACACTCACTCAGGCTCTCACACTGCCCCCCCAGCAAACACACGCTCGGATACTTCCTCAGCAAGCAAACAAACACAGACTCGGATACTTACCAGTGCCAGGCAAACTCCTGCTGTGTGCTGCTCTGCTGTCCCCGCTGCTCAGCTGGTTCTCCGCCGCTCAGCTGGTTCGCGAAGCTCTGGCTATTTTTAAACAGCCAGGCTTCCCTGTCGCAAACCAACAGACACCCTACTGCCCGCCCCCTGCAGGCTAGCAGCCAATCAGACACTCACTCAGGCTCTCACACTGCCCCCCCAGCAAACACACGCTCGGATACTTCCTCAGCAAGCAAACAAACCCAGACTCCGATAGTTACCAGTCCCAGGCAAACTCCTGCTGTGAGCTGCTCTGCTGTCCCCGCTGCTCAGCTGGTTCTCCGCCGCTCAGCTGTTTCGCGAAGCTCTGGCTATTTTTAAACAGCCAGGCTTCCCTGTCGCAAACCAACAGACACCCTACTGCCCGCCCCCTGCAGGCTAGCAGCCAATCAGACACTCACTCAGGCTCTCACACTGCCCCCTCAGAAAACACACGCTCGGATACTTCCTCAGCAAGCAAACAAACACAGACTCGGATACTTACCAGTGCCAGGCAAACTCCTGCTGTGTGCTGCTCTGCTGTCTCCGCCGCTCAGCTGGTTCGCGAAGCTCTGGCTATTTTTAAACAGCCAGGCTTCCCTGTCGCAAACCAACAGACACCCTACTGCCCGCCCCCTGCAGGCTAGCAGCCAATCAGACACTCACTCAGGCTCTCACACTGCCCTCCCAGCAAACACACGCTCGGATTCTTCCTCAGCAAGCAAACAAACACAGACTCGGATACTTACCAGTCCCAGGGAAACTCCTGCTGTGAGCTGCTCTGCTGTCCCCACCGCTCAGCTGGTTCTCCGCCGCTCAGCTGGTTCATGAAGCTCTGGCTATTTTTAAACAGCCAGGCTTCCCTGTCGCAAACCAACAGACACCCTTCTGCCCGCCCCCTGCAGGCTAGCAGCCAATCAGACACTCACTCAGGCTCTCACACTGCCCCCCCAGCAAACACACGCTCGGATACTTCCTCAGCAAGCAAACAAACACAGACTCGGATACTTACCAGTGCCAGGCAAACTCCTGCTGTGTGCTGCTCTGCTGTCCCCGCTGCTCAGCTGGTTCTCCGCCGCTCAGCTGGTTCACGAAGCTCTGGCTATTTTTAAACAGCCAGGCTTCCCTGTCGCAAACCAACAGACACCCTACTGCCCGCCCCCTGCAGGCTAGCAGCCAATCAGACACTCACTCAGGCTCTCACACTGCTCCCCCAGCAAACACACGCTCGGATACTACCTCAGCAAGCAAACAAACACAGACTCGGACACTTACCAGTCCCAGGCAAACTCCTGCTGTGTGCTGCTCTGCTGTCCCCGCTGCTCAGCTGGTTCTCCACCGCTCAGCTGGTACGCGAAGCTCTGGCTATTTTTAAACAGCCAGGCTTCCCTGTCGCAAACAAATAGACAGCCTACTGCCCGCCCCCTGCAGGCTAGCAGCCAATCAGACACTCACTCAGGCTCTCACACTGCCCCCCCAGCAAACACACGCTCAGATTCTTCCTCAGCAAGCAAACAAACCCAGACTCGGATACTTACCATTCCCAGGCAAACTCCTGCTGTGAGCTGCTCTGCTGTCCCCGCTGCTCAGCTGGTTCTCCGCCGCTCAGCTGGTTCGCGAAGCTCTGGCTATTTTTAAACAGCCAGGCTTCCCTGTCGCAAACCAACAGACACCCTACTGCCCGCCCCCTGCAGGCTAGCAGCCAATCAGACACTCACTCAGGCTCTCACACTGCCCCCCCAGCAAACACACGCTCGGATACTTCCTCAGCAAGCAAACAAACACAGACTCGGATACTTACCAGTCCCAGGCAAACTCCTGCTGTGTGCTGCTCTGCTGTCCCCGCTGCTCAGCTGGTTCTCCGCCGCTCAGCTGGTTCACGAAGCTCTGGCTATTTTTAAACAGCCAGGCTTCCCTGTCGCAAACCAACAGACACCCTACTGCCCGCCCCCTGCAGGCTAGCAGCCAATCAGACACTCACTCAGGCTCTCACACTGCCCCCCCCAGCAAACACACGCTCGGATACTTCCTCAGCAAGCAAACAAACACAGACTCGGATACTTACCAGTCCCAGGCAAACTCCTGCTGTGTGCTGCTCTGCTGTCCCCGCTGCTCAGCTGGTTCTCCGCCGCTCAGCTGGTACGCGAAGCTCTGGCTATTTTTAAACAGCCAGGCTTCCCTGTCGCAAACCAACAGACAGCCTACTGCCCGCCCCCTGCAGGCTAGCAGCCAATCAGACACTCACTCAGGCTCTCACACTGCCCCCCCAGCAAACACACGCTCGGATTCTTCCTCAGCAAGCAAACAAACACAGACTCGGATACTTACCAGTGCCAGGCAAACTCCTGCTGTGTGCTGCTCTGCTGTCCCCGCTGCTCAGCTGGTTCTCCGCCGCTCAGCTGGTACGCGAAGCTCTGGCTATTTTTAAACAGCCAGGCTTCCCTGTCGCAAACCAACAGACAGCCTACTGCCCGCCCCCTGCAGGCTAGCAGCCAATCAGACACTCACTCAGGCTCTCACACTGCCCTCCCAGCAAACACACGCTCGGATTCTTCCTCAGCAAGCAAACAAACACCGACTCGGATACTTACCAGTCCCAGGGAAACTCCTGCTGTGAGCTGCTCTGCTGTCCCCACCGCTCAGCTGGTTCTCCGCCGCTCAGCTGGTTCATGAAGCTCTGGCTATTTTTAAACAGCCAGGCTTCCCTGTCGCAAACCAACAGACACCCTTCTGCCCGCCCCCTGCAGGCTAGCAGCCAATCAGACACTCACTCAGGCTCTCACACTGCCCCCCCAGCAAACACACGCTCGGATACTTCCTCAGCAAGCAAACAAACACAGACTCGGATACTTACCAGAGCCAGGCAAACTCCTGCTGTGTGCTGCTCTGCTGTCCCCTTTGCTCAGCTGGTTCTCCGCCCCTCAGCTGGTTCGCGAAGCTCTGGCTATTTTTAAACAGCCAGGCTTCCCTGTCGCAAACCAAAAGACACCCTACTGCCCGCCCCCTGCAGGCTAGCAGCCAATCAGACACTCACTCAGGCTCTCACACTACCCCCCCAGCAAACACACGCTCGGATACTACCTCAGCAAGCAAACAAACACAGACTCGGATACTTACCAGTCCCAGGCAAACTCCTGCTGTGTGCTGCTCTGCTGTCCCCGCTGCTCAGCTGGTTCTCCGCCGCTCAGCTGGTTCGCGAAGCTCTGGCTATTTTTAAACAGCCAGGCTTCCCTGTCGCAAACCAACAGACACCCTACTGCCCGCCCCCTGCAGCCTAGCAGCCAATCAGACACTCACTCAGGCTCTCACACTGCCCCCCCAGCAAACACACGCTGGGATTCTTCCTCAGCAAGCAAACAAACACAGACTCGGATACTTACCAGTCCCAGGGAAACTCTTGCTGTGAGCTGCTCTGCTGTCCCCGCTGCTCAGCTGGTTCTCCGCCGCTCAGCTGGTACGCGAAGCTCTGGCTATTTTTAAACAGCCAGGCTTCCCTGTCGCAAACCAACAGACACCCTTCTGCCCGCCCCCTCCAGGCTAGCAGCCAATCAGACACTCACTCAGGCTCTCACACTGCCCCCCCAGCAAACACACGCTCGGATACTTCCTCAGCAAGCAAACAAACACAGACTCGGATACTTACCAGTGCCAGGCAAACTCCTGCTGTGTGCTGCTCTGCTGTCCCCGCTGCTCAGCTGGTTCTCCACCGCTCAGCTGGTACGCGAAGCTCTGGCTATTTTTAAACAGCCAGGCTTCCCTGTCGCAAACCAACAGACACCCTACTGCCCGCCCCCTGCAGGCTAGCAGCCAATCAGACACTCACTCAGGCTCTCACACTGCCCCCCCAGCAAACACACGCTCGGATACTACCTCAGCAAGCAAACAAACACAGACTCGGATACTTACCAGTCCCAGGCAAACTCCTGCTGTGTGCTGCTCTGCTGTCCCCGCTGCTCAGCTGGTTCTCCGCCGCTCAGCTGGTACGCGAAGCTCTGGCTATTTTTAAACAGCCAGGCTTCCCTGTCGCAAACAAATAGACAGCCTACTGCCCGCCCCCTGCAGGCTAGCAGCCAATCAGACACTCACTCAGGCTCTCACACTGCCCCCCCAGCAAACACACGCTCGGATACTTCCTCAGCAAGCAAACAAACACAGACTCGGATACTTACCAGTCCCAGGAAAACTCCTGCTGTGTGCTGCTCTGCTGTCCCCGCTGCTCAGCTGGTTCTCCACCGCTCAGCTGGTTCGCGAAGTTCTGGCTATTTTTAAACAGCCAGGCTTCCCTGTCGCAAACCAACAGACACCCTACTGCCCGCCCCCTGCAGGCTAGCAGCCAATCAGACACTCACTCAGGCTCTCACACTGCCCTCCCAGCAAACACACGCTCGGATTCTTCCTCAGCAAGCAAACAAACACAGACTCGGATACTTACCAGTCCCAGGGAAAATCCTGCTGTGAGCTGCTCTGCTGTCCCCACCGCTCAGCTGGTTCTCCGCCGCTCAGCTGGTTCATGAAGCTCTGGCTATTTTTAAACAGCCAGGCTTCCCTGTCGCAAACCAACAGACACCCTTCTGCCCGCCCCCTCCTGGCTAGCAGCCAATCAGACACTCACTCAGGCTCTCACACTGCCCCCCCAGCAAACACACGCTCGGATACTTCCTCAGCAAGCAAACAAACACAGACTCGGATACTTACCAGTGCCAGGCAAACTCCTGCTGTGTGCTGCTCTGCTGTCCCCGCTGCTCAGCTGGTTCTCCGCCGCTCAGCTGGTACGCGAAGCTCTGGCTATTTTTAAACAGCCAGGCTTCCCTGTCGCAAACAAATAGACAGCCTACTGCCCGCCCCCTGCAGGCTAGCAGCCAATCAGACACTCACTCAGGCTCTCACACTGCCCCCCCAGCAAACACACGCTCGGATACTTCCTCAGCAAGCAAACAAACACAGACTCGGATACTTACCAGTCCCAGGAAAACTCCTGCTGTGTGCTGCTCTGCTGTCCCCGCTGCTCAGCTGGTTCTCCGCCGCTCAGCTGGTTCGCGAAGCTCTGGCTATTTTTAAACAGCCAGGCTTCCCTGTCGCAAACCAACAGACACCCTACTGCCCGCCCCCTGCAGGCTAGCAGCCAATCAGACACTCACTCAGGCTCTCACACTGCCCCCCCAGCAAACACACGCTCGGATACTTCCTCAGCAAGCAAACAAACCCAGACTCCGATAGTTACCAGTCCCAGGCAAACTCCTGCTGTGAGCTGCTCTGCTGTCCCCGCTGCTCAGCTGGTTCTCCGCCGCTCAGCTGTTTCGCGAAGCTCTGGCTATTTTTAAACAGCCAGGCTTCCCTGTCGCAAACCAACAGACACCCTACTGCCCGCCCCCTGCAGGCTAGCAGCCAATCAGACACTCACTCAGGCTCTCACACTGCCCCCTCAGAAAACACACGCTCGGATACTTCCTCAGCAAGCAAACAAACACAGACTCGGATACTTACCAGTGCCAGGCAAACTCCTGCTGTGTGCTGCTCTGCTGTCCCCGCTGCTCAGCTGGTTCTCCGCCGCTCAGCTGGTTCGCGAAGCATGGCTATTTTTAAACAGCCAGGCTTCCCTGTCGCAAACCAACAGACACGCTACTGCCCGCCCCCTGCAGGCTAGCAGCCAATCAGACACTCACTCAGGCTCTCACACTGCCCTCCCAGCAAACACACGCTCGGATTCTTCCTCAGCAAGCAAACAAACACCGACTCGGATACTTACCAGTCCCAGGGAAACTCCTGCTGTGAGCTGCTCTGCTGTCCCCACCGCTCAGCTGGTTCTCCGCCGCTCAGCTGGTTCATGAAGCTCTGGCTATTTTTAAACAGCCAGGCTTCCCTGTCGCAAACCAACAGACACCCTTCTGCCCGCCCCCTGCAGGCTAGCAGCCAATCAGACACTCACTCAGGCTCTCACACTGCCCCCCCAGCAAACACACGCTCGGATACTTCCTCAGCAAGCAAACAAACACAGACTCGGATACTTACCAGTGCCAGGCAAACTCCTGCTGTGTGCTGCTCTGCTGTCCCCGCTGCTCAGCTGGTTCTCCGCCGCTCAGCTGGTTCGCGAAGCTCTGGCTATTTTTAAACAGCCAGGCTTCCCTGTCGCAAACCAACAGACACCCTTCTGCCCGCCCCCTGCAGGCTAGCAGCCAATCAGACACTCACTCAGGCTCTCACACTACCCCCCCAGCAAACACACGCTCGGATACTTCCTCAGCAAGCAAACAAACACAGACTCGGATACTTACCAGTGCCAGGCAAACTCCTGCTGTGTGCTGCTCTGCTGTCCCCGCTGCTCAGCTGGTTCTCCGCCGCTCAGCTGGTTCACGAAGCTCTGGCTATTTTTAAACAGCCAGGCTTCCCTGTCGCAAACCAAAAGACACCCTACTGCCCGCCCCCTGCAGGCTAGCAGCCAATCAGACACTCACTCAGGCTCTCACACTGCTCCCCCAGCAAACACACGCTCGGATACTACCTCAGCAAGAAAACAAACACAGACTCCGATACTTACCAGTCCCAGGGAAAATCCTGCTGTGAGCTGCTCTGCTGTCCCCACCGCTCAGCTGGTTCTCCGCCGCTCAGCTGGTTCATGAAGCTCTGGCTATTTTTAAACAGCCAGGCTTCCCTGTCGCAAACCAACAGACACCCTACTGCCCGCCCCCTGCAGGCTGGCAGCCAATCAGACACTCACTCAGGCTCTCACACTGCCCCCCCAGCAAACACACGCTCGGATACTTCCTCAGCAAGCAAACAAACACAGACTCGGATACTTACCAGTGCCAGGCAAACTCCTGCTGTGTGCTGCTCTGCTGTCCCCGCTGCTCAGCTGGTTCTCCGCCGCTCAGCTGGTTCGCGAAGCTCTGGCTATTTTTAAACAGCCAGGCTTCCCTGTCGCAAACCAACAGACACCCTACTGCCCGCCCCCTGCAGGCTAGCAGCCAATCAGACACTCACTCAGGCTCTCACACTGCCCCCCCAGCAAACACACGCTCGGATACTTCCTCAGCAAGCAAACAAACCCAGACTCCGATAGTTACCAGTCCCAGGCAAACTCCTGCTGTGAGCTGCTCTGCTGTCCCCGCTGCTCAGCTGGTTCTCCGCCGCTCAGCTGTTTCGCGAAGCTCTGGCTATTTTTAAACAGCCAGGCTTCCCTGTCGCAAACCAACAGACACCCTACTGCCCGCCCCCTGCAGGCTAGCAGCCAATCAGACACTCACTCAGGCTCTCACACTGCCCCCTCAGAAAACACACGCTCGGATACTTCCTCAGCAAGCAAACAAACACAGACTCGGATACTTACCAGTGCCAGGCAAACTCCTGCTGTGTGCTGCTCTGCTGTCTCCGCCGCTCAGCTGGTTCGCGAAGCTCTGGCTATTTTTAAACAGCCAGGCTTCCCTGTCGCAAACCAACAGACACCCTACTGCCCGCCCCCTGCAGGCTAGCAGCCAATCAGACACTCACTCAGGCTCTCACACTGCCCTCCCAGCAAACACACGCTCGGATTCTTCCTCAGCAAGCAAACAAACACAGACTCGGATACTTACCAGTCCCAGGGAAACTCCTGCTGTGAGCTGCTCTGCTGTCCCCACCGCTCAGCTGGTTCTCCGCCGCTCAGCTGGTTCATGAAGCTCTGGCTATTTTTAAACAGCCAGGCTTCCCTGTCGCAAACCAACAGACACCCTTCTGCCCGCCCCCTGCAGGCTAGCAGCCAATCAGACACTCACTCAGGCTCTCACACTGCCCCCCCAGCAAACACACGCTCGGATACTTCCTCAGCAAGCAAACAAACACAGACTCGGATACTTACCAGTGCCAGGCAAACTCCTGCTGTGTGCTGCTCTGCTGTCCCCGCTGCTCAGCTGGTTCTCCGCCGCTCAGCTGGTTCACGAAGCTCTGGCTATTTTTAAACAGCCAGGCTTCCCTGTCGCAAACCAACAGACACCCTACTGCCCGCCCCCTGCAGGCTAGCAGCCAATCAGACACTCACTCAGGCTCTCACACTGCTCCCCCAGCAAACACACGCTCGGATACTACCTCAGCAAGCAAACAAACACAGACTCGGACACTTACCAGTCCCAGGCAAACTCCTGCTGTGTGCTGCTCTGCTGTCCCCGCTGCTCAGCTGGTTCTCCACCGCTCAGCTGGTACGCGAAGCTCTGGCTATTTTTAAACAGCCAGGCTTCCCTGTCGCAAACAAATAGACAGCCTACTGCCCGCCCCCTGCAGGCTAGCAGCCAATCAGACACTCACTCAGGCTCTCACACTGCCCCCCCAGCAAACACACGCTCAGATTCTTCCTCAGCAAGCAAACAAACCCAGACTCGGATACTTACCATTCCCAGGCAAACTCCTGCTGTGAGCTGCTCTGCTGTCCCCGCTGCTCAGCTGGTTCTCCGCCGCTCAGCTGGTTCGCGAAGCTCTGGCTATTTTTAAACAGCCAGGCTTCCCTGTCGCAAACCAACAGACACCCTACTGCCCGCCCCCTGCAGGCTAGCAGCCAATCAGACACTCACTCAGGCTCTCACACTGCCCCCCCAGCAAACACACGCTCGGATACTTCCTCAGCAAGCAAACAAACACAGACTCGGATACTTACCAGTCCCAGGCAAACTCCTGCTGTGTGCTGCTCTGCTGTCCCCGCTGCTCAGCTGGTTCTCCGCCGCTCAGCTGGTTCACGAAGCTCTGGCTATTTTTAAACAGCCAGGCTTCCCTGTCGCAAACCAACAGACACCCTACTGCCCGCCCCCTGCAGGCTAGCAGCCAATCAGACACTCACTCAGGCTCTCACACTGCCCCCCCCAGCAAACACACGCTCGGATACTTCCTCAGCAAGCAAACAAACACAGACTCGGATACTTACCAGTCCCAGGCAAACTCCTGCTGTGTGCTGCTCTGCTGTCCCCGCTGCTCAGCTGGTTCTCCGCCGCTCAGCTGGTACGCGAAGCTCTGGCTATTTTTAAACAGCCAGGCTTCCCTGTCGCAAACCAACAGACAGCCTACTGCCCGCCCCCTGCAGGCTAGCAGCCAATCAGACACTCACTCAGGCTCTCACACTGCCCCCCCAGCAAACACACGCTCGGATTCTTCCTCAGCAAGCAAACAAACACAGACTCGGATACTTACCAGTGCCAGGCAAACTCCTGCTGTGTGCTGCTCTGCTGTCCCCGCTGCTCAGCTGGTTCTCCGCCGCTCAGCTGGTACGCGAAGCTCTGGCTATTTTTAAACAGCCAGGCTTCCCTGTCGCAAACCAACAGACACCCTTCTGCCCGCCCCCTCCAGGCTAGCAGCCAATCAGACACTCACTCAGGCTCTCACACTGCCCCCCCAGCAAACACACGCTCGGATACTTCCTCAGCAAGCAAACAAACACAGACTCGGATACTTACCAGTCCCAGGCAAACTCCTGCTGTGTGCTGCTCTGCTGTCCCCGCTGCTCAGCTGGTTCTCCGCCGCTCAGCTGGTACGCGAAGCTCTGGCTATTTTTAAACAGCCAGGCTTCCCTGTCGCAAACAAATAGACAGCCTACTGCCCGCCCCCTGCAGGCTAGCAGCCAATCAGACACTCACTCAGGCTCTCACACTGCCCCCCCAGCAAACACACGCTCGGATACTTCCTCAGCAAGCAAACAAACACAGACTCGGATACTTACCAGTCCCAGGAAAACTCCTGCTGTGTGCTGCTCTGCTGTCCCCGCTGCTCAGCTGGTTCTCCACCGCTCAGCTGGTTCGCGAAGTTCTGGCTATTTTTAAACAGCCAGGCTTCCCTGTCGCAAACCAACAGACACCCTACTGCCCGCCCCCTGCAGGCTAGCAGCCAATCAGACACTCACTCAGGCTCTCACACTGCCCTCCCTGCAAACACACGCTCGGATTCTTCCTCAGCAAGCAAACAAACACAGACTCGGATACTTACCAGTCCCAAGGAAAATCCTGCTGTGAGCTGCTCTGCTGTCCCCACCGCTCAGCTGGTTCTCCGCCGCTCAGCTGGTTCATGAAGCTCTGGCTATTTTTAAACAGCCAGGCTTCCCTGTCGCAAACCAACAGACACCCTTCTGCCCGCCCCCTCCTGGCTAGCAGCCAATCAGACACTCACTCAGGCTCTCACACTGCCCCCCCAGCAAACACACGCTCGGATACTTCCTCAGCAAGCAAACAAACACAGACTCGGATACTTACCAGTGCCAGGCAAACTCCTGCTGTGTGCTGCTCTGCTGTCCCCGCTGCTCAGCTGGTTCTCCGCCGCTCAGCTGGTACGCGAAGCTCTGGCTATTTTTAAACAGCCAGGCTTCCCTGTCGCAAACAAATAGACAGCCTACTGCCCGCCCCCTGCAGGCTAGCAGCCAATCAGACACTCACTCAGGCTCTCACACTGCCCCCCCAGCAAACACACGCTCGGATACTTCCTCAGCAAGCAAACAAACACAGACTCGGATACTTACCAGTCCCAGGAAAACTCCTGCTGTGTGCTGCTCTGCTGTCCCCGCTGCTCAGCTGGTTCTCCGCCGCTCAGCTGGTTCGCGAAGCTCTGGCTATTTTTAAACAGCCAGGCTTCCCTGTCGCAAACCAACAGACACCCTACTGCCCGCCCCCTGCAGGCTAGCAGCCAATCAGACACTCACTCAGGCTCTCACACTGCCCCCCCAGCAAACACACGCTCAGATTCTTCCTCAGCAAGCAAACAAACCCAGACTCGGATACTTACCATTCCCAGGCAAACTCCTGCTGTGAGCTGCTCTGCTGTCCCCGCTGCTCAGCTGGTTCTCCGCCGCTCAGCTGGTTCGCGAAGCTCTGGCTATTTTTAAACAGCCAGGCTTCCCTGTCGCAAACCAACAGACACCCTACTGCCCGCCCCCTGCAGGCTAGCAGCCAATCAGACACTCACTCAGGCTCTCACACTGCCCCCCCAGCAAACACACGCTCGGATACTTCCTCAGCAAGCAAACAAACACAGACTCGGATACTTACCAGTCCCAGGCAAACTCCTGCTGTGTGCTGCTCTGCTGTCCCCGCTGCTCAGCTGGTTCTCCGCCGCTCAGCTGGTTCACGAAGCTCTGGCTATTTTTAAACAGCCAGGCTTCCCTGTCGCAAACCAACAGACACCCTACTGCCCGCCCCCTGCAGGCTAGCAGCCAATCAGACACTCACTCAGGCTCTCACACTGCCCCCCCCAGCAAACACACGCTCGGATACTTCCTCAGCAAGCAAACAAACACAGACTCGGATACTTACCAGTCCCAGGCAAACTCCTGCTGTGTGCTGCTCTGCTGTCCCCGCTGCTCAGCTGGTTCTCCGCCGCTCAGCTGGTACGCGAAGCTCTGGCTATTTTTAAACAGCCAGGCTTCCCTGTCGCAAACCAACAGACAGCCTACTGCCCGCCCCCTGCAGGCTAGCAGCCAATCAGACACTCACTCAGGCTCTCACACTGCCCCCCCAGCAAACACACGCTCGGATTCTTCCTCAGCAAGCAAACAAACACAGACTCGGATACTTACCAGTCCCAGGCAAACTCCTGCTATGAGCTGCTCTGCTGTCCCCGCTGCTCAGCTGGTTCTCCGCCGCTCAGCTGGTACGCGAAGCTCTGGCTATTTTTAAACAGCCAGGCTTTCCTGTCGCAAACCAACAGACAGCCTACTGCCCGCCCCCTGCAGGCTAGCAGCCAATCAGACACTCACTCAGGCTCTCACACTGCCCTCCCAGCAAACACACGCTCGGATTCTTCCTCAGCAAGCAAACAAACACCGACTCGGATACTTACCAGTCCCAGGGAAACTCCTGCTGTGAGCTGCTCTGCTGTCCCCACCGCTCAGCTGGTTCTCCGCCGCTCAGCTGGTTCATGAAGCTCTGGCTATTTTTAAACAGCCAGGCTTCCCTGTCGCAAACCAACAGACACCCTTCTGCCCGCCCCCTGCAGGCTAGCAGCCAATCAGACACTCACTCAGGCTCTCACACTGCCCCCCCAGCAAACACATGCTCGGATACTTCCTCAGCAAGCAAACAAACACAGACTCGGATACTTACCAGAGCCAGGCAAACTCCTGCTGTGTGCTGCTCTGCTGTCCCCGCTGCTCAGCTGGTTCTCCGCCCCTCAGCTGGTTCGCGAAGCTCTGGCTATTTTTAAACAGCCAGGCTTCCCTGTCGCAAACCAAAAGACACCCTACTGCCCGCCCCCTGCAGGCTAGCAGCCAATCAGACACTCACTCAGGCTCTCACACTACCCCCCCAGCAAACACACGCTCGCATTCTTCCTCAGCAAGCAAACAAACACAGACTCGGATACTTACCAGTGCCAGGCAAACTCCTGCTGTGTGCTGCTCTGCTGTCCCCGCTGCTCAGCTGGTTCTCCGCCGCTCAGCTGGTACGCGAAGCTCTGGCTATTTTTAAACAGCCAGGCTTCCCTGTCGCAAACCAACAGACACCCTTCTGCCCGCCCCCTCCAGGCTAGCAGCCAATCAGACACTCACTCAGGCTCTCACACTGCCCCCCCAGCAAACACACGCTCGGATACTTCCTCAGCAAGCAAACAAACACAGACTCGGATACTTACCAGTGCCAGGCAAACTCCTGCTGTGTGCTGCTCTGCTGTCCCCGCTGCTCAGCTGGTTCTCCACCGCTCAGCTGGTACGCGAAGCTCTGGCTATTTTTAAACAGCCAGGCTTCCCTGTCGCAAACCAACAGACACCCTACTGCCCGCCCCCTGCAGGCTAGCAGCCAATCAGACACTCACTCAGGCTCTCACACTGCCCCCCCAGCAAACACACGCTCGGATACTACCTCAGCAAGCAAACAAACACAGACTCGGATACTTACCAGTCCCAGGCAAACTCCTGCTGTGTGCTGCTCTGCTGTCCCCGCTGCTCAGCTGGTTCTCCGCCGCTCAGCTGGTACGCGAAGCTCTGGCTATTTTTAAACAGCCAGGCTTCCCTGTCGCAAACAAATAGACAGCCTACTGCCCGCCCCCTGCAGGCTAGCAGCCAATCAGACACTCACTCAGGCTCTCACACTGCCCCCCCAGCAAACACACGCTCGGATACTTCCTCAGCAAGCAAACAAACACAGACTCGGATACTTACCAGTCCCAGGAAAACTCCTGCTGTGTGCTGCTCTGCTGTCCCCGCTGCTCAGCTGGTTCTCCACCGCTCAGCTGGTTCGCGAAGTTCTGGCTATTTTTAAACAGCCAGGCTTCCCTGTCGCAAACCAACAGACACCCTACTGCCCGCCCCCTGCAGGCTAGCAGCCAATCAGACACTCACTCAGGCTCTCACACTGCCCTCCCTGCAAACACACGCTCGGATTCTTCCTCAGCAAGCAAACAAACACAGACTCGGATACTTACCAGTCCCAGGGAAAATCCTGCTGTGAGCTGCTCTGCTGTCCCCACCGCTCAGCTGGTTCTCCGCCGCTCCGCTGGTTCATGAAGCTCTGGCTATTTTTAAACAGCCAGGCTTCCCTGTCGCAAACCAACAGACACCCTTCTGCCCGCCCCCTCCTGGCTAGCAGCCAATCAGACACTCACTCAGGCTCTCACACTGCCCCCCCAGCAAACACACGCTCGGATACTTCCTCAGCAAGCAAACAAACACAGACTCGGATACTTACCAGTGCCAGGCAAACTCCTGCTGTGTGCTGCTCTGCTGTCCCCGCTGCTCAGCTGGTTCTCCGCCGCTCAGCTGGTACGCGAAGCTCTGGCTATTTTTAAACAGCCAGGCTTCCCTGTCGCAAACAAATAGACAGCCTACTGCCCGCCCCCTGCAGGCTAGCAGCCAATCAGACACTCACTCAGGCTCTCACACTGCCCCCCCAGCAAACACACGCTCGGATACTTCCTCAGCAAGCAAACAAACACAGACTCGGATACTTACCAGTCCCAGGAAAACTCCTGCTGTGTGCTGCTCTGCTGTCCCCGCTGCTCAGCTGGTTCTCCGCCGCTCAGCTGGTTCGCGAAGCTCTGGCTATTTTTAAACAGCCAGGCTTCCCTGTCGCAAACCAACAGACACCCTACTGCCCGCCCCCTGCAGGCTAGCAGCCAATCAGACACTCACTCAGGCTCTCACACTGCCCCCCCAGCAAACACACGCTCGGATACTTCCTCAGCAAGCAAACAAACCCAGACTCCGATAGTTAGCAGTCCCAGGCAAACTCCTGCTGTGAGCTGCTCTGCTGTCCCCGCTGCTCAGCTGGTTCTCCGCCGCTCAGCTGTTTCGCGAAGCTCTGGCTATTTTTAAACAGCCAGGCTTCCCTGTCGCAAACCAACAGACACCCTACTGCCCGCCCCCTGCAGGCTAGCAGCCAATCAGACACTCACTCAGGCTCTCACACTGCCCCCTCAGAAAACACACGCTCGGATACTTCCTCAGCAAGCAAACAAACACAGACTCGGATACTTACCAGTGCCAGGGAAACTCCTGCTGTGTGCTGCTCTGCTGTCCCCGCTGCTCAGCTGGTTCTCCGCCGCTCAGCTGGTTCGCGAAGCTCTGGCTATTTTTAAACAGCCAGGCTTCCCTGTCGCAAACCAACAGACACGCTACTGCCCGCCCCCTGCAGGCTAGCAGCCAATCAGACACTCACTCAGGCTCTCACACTGCCCTCCCAGCAAACACACGCTCGGATTCTTCCTCAGCAAGCAAACAAACACAGACTCGGATACTTACCAGTCCCAGGGAAACTCCTGCTGTGAGCTGCTCTGCTGTCCCCACCGCTCAGCTGGTTCTCCGCCGCTCAGCTGGTTCATGAAGCTCTGGCTATTTTTAAACAGCCAGGCTTCCCTGTCGCAAACCAACAGACACCCTTCTGCCCGCCCCCTGCAGGCTAGCAGCCAATCAGACACTCACTCAGGCTCTCACACTGCCCCCCCAGCAAACACACGCTCGGATACTTCCTCAGCAAGCAAACAAACACAGACTCGGATACTTACCAGTGCCAGGCAAACTCCTGCTGTGTGCTGCTCTGCTGTCCCCGCTGCTCAGCTGGTTCTCCGCCGCTCAGCTGGTTCACGAAGCTCTGGCTATTTTTAAACAGCCAGGCTTCCCTGTCGCAAACCAACAGACACCCTACTGCCCGCCCCCTGCAGGCTAGCAGCCAATCAGACACTCACTCAGGCTCTCACACTGCTCCCCCAGCAAACACACGCTCGGATACTACCTCAGCAAGCAAACAAACACAGACTCGGACACTTACCAGTCCCAGGCAAACTCCTGCTGTGTGCTGCTCTGCTGTCCCCGCTGCTCAGCTGGTTCTCCACCGCTCAGCTGGTACGCGAAGCTCTGGCTATTTTTAAACAGCCAGGCTTCCCTGTCGCAAACAAATAGACAGCCTACTGCCCGCCCCCTGCAGGCTAGCAGCCAATCAGACACTCACTCAGGCTCTCACACTGCCCCCCCAGCAAACACACGCTCAGATTCTTCCTCAGCAAGCAAACAAACCCAGACTCGGATACTTACCATTCCCAGGCAAACTCCTGCTGTGAGCTGCTCTGCTGTCCCCGCTGCTCAGCTGGTTCTCCGCCGCTCAGCTGGTTCGCGAAGCTCTGGCTATTTTTAAACAGCCAGGCTTCCCTGTCGCAAACCAACAGACACCCTACTGCCCGCCCCCTGCAGGCTAGCAGCCAATCAGACACTCACTCAGGCTCTCACACTGCCCCCCCAGCAAACACACGCTCGGATACTTCCTCAGCAAGCAAACAAACACAGACTCGGATACTTACCAGTCCCAGGCAAACTCCTGCTGTGTGCTGCTCTGCTGTCCCCGCTGCTCAGCTGGTTCTCCGCCGCTCAGCTGGTTCACGAAGCTCTGGCTATTTTTAAACAGCCAGGCTTCCCTGTCGCAAACCAACAGACACCCTACTGCCCGCCCCCTGCAGGCTAGCAGCCAATCAGACACTCACTCAGGCTCTCACACTGCCCCCCCCAGCAAACACACGCTCGGATACTTCCTCAGCAAGCAAACAAACACAGACTCGGATACTTACCAGTCCCAGGCAAACTCCTGCTGTGTGCTGCTCTGCTGTCCCCGCTGCTCAGCTGGTTCTCCGCCGCTCAGCTGGTACGCGAAGCTCTGGCTATTTTTAAACAGCCAGGCTTCCCTGTCGCAAACCAACAGACAGCCTACTGCCCGCCCCCTGCAGGCTAGCAGCCAATCAGACACTCACTCAGGCTCTCACACTGCCCCCCCAGCAAACACACGCTCGGATTCTTCCTCAGCAAGCAAACAAACACAGACTCGGATACTTACCAGTCCCAGGCAAACTCCTGCTATGAGCTGCTCTGCTGTCCCCGCTGCTCAGCTGGTTCTCCGCCGCTCAGCTGGTACGCGAAGCTCTGGCTATTTTTAAACAGCCAGGCTTTCCTGTCGCAAACCAACAGACAGCCTACTGCCCGCCCCCTGCAGGCTAGCAGCCAATCAGACACTCACTCAGGCTCTCACACTGCCCTCCCAGCAAACACACGCTCGGATTCTTCCTCAGCAAGCAAACAAACACCGACTCGGATACTTACCAGTCCCAGGGAAACTCCTGCTGTGAGCTGCTCTGCTGTCCCCACCGCTCAGCTGGTTCTCCGCCGCTCAGCTGGTTCATGAAGCTCTGGCTATTTTTAAACAGCCAGGCTTCCCTGTCGCAAACCAAAAGACACCCTACTGCCCGCCCCCTGCAGGCTAGCAGCCAATCAGACACTCACTCAGGCTCTCACACTACCCCCCCAGCAAACACACGCTCGGATACTACCTCAGCAAGCAAACAAACACAGACTCGGATACTTACCAGTCCCAGGCAAACTCCTGCTGTGTGCTGCTCTGCTGTCCCCGCTGCTCAGCTGGTTCTCCGCCGCTCAGCTGGTTCGCGAAGCTCTGGCTATTTTTAAACAGCCAGGCTTCCCTGTCGCAAACCAACAGACACCCTACTGCCCGCCCCCTGCAGGCTAGCAGCCAATCAGACACTCACTCAGGCTCTCACACTGCCCCCCCCAGCAAACACACGCTCGGATACTTCCTCAGCAAGCAAACAAACACAGACTCGGATACTTACCAGTCCCAGGCAAACTCCTGCTGTGTGCTGCTCTGCTGTCCCCGCTGCTCAGCTGGTTCTCCGCCGCTCAGCTGGTACGCGAAGCTCTGGCTATTTTTAAACAGCCAGGCTTCCCTGTCGCAAACCAACAGACAGCCTACTGCCCGCCCCCTGCAGGCTAGCAGCCAATCAGACACTCACTCAGGCTCTCACACTGCCCCCCCAGCAAACACACGCTCGGATTCTTCCTCAGCAAGCAAACAAACACAGACTCGGATACTTACCAGTCCCAGGCAAACTCCTGCTATGAGCTGCTCTGCTGTCCCCGCTGCTCAGCTGGTTCTCCGCCGCTCAGCTGGTACGCGAAGCTCTGGCTATTTTTAAACAGCCAGGCTTTCCTGTCGCAAACCAACAGACAGCCTACTGCCCGCCCCCTGCAGGCTAGCAGCCAATCAGACACTCACTCAGGCTCTCACACTGCCCTCCCAGCAAACACACGCTCGGATTCTTCCTCAGCAAGCAAACAAACACCGACTCGGATACTTACCAGTCCCAGGGAAACTCCTGCTGTGAGCTGCTCTGCTGTCCCCACCGCTCAGCTGGTTCTCCGCCGCTCAGCTGGTTCATGAAGCTCTGGCTATTTTTAAACAGCCAGGCTTCCCTGTCGCAAACCAAAAGACACCCTACTGCCCGCCCCCTGCAGGCTAGCAGCCAATCAGACACTCACTCAGGCTCTCACACTACCCCCCCAGCAAACACACGCTCGGATACTACCTCAGCAAGCAAACAAACACAGACTCGGATACTTACCAGTCCCAGGCAAACTCCTGCTGTGTGCTGCTCTGCTGTCCCCGCTGCTCAGCTGGTTCTCCGCCGCTCAGCTGGTTCGCGAAGCTCTGGCTATTTTTAAACAGCCAGGCTTCCCTGTCGCAAACCAACAGACACCCTACTGCCCGCCCCCTGCAGCCTAGCAGCCAATCAGACACTCACTCAGGCTCTCACACTGCCCCCCCAGCAAACACACGCTGGGATTCTTCCTCAGCAAGCAAACAAACACAGACTCGGATACTTACCAGTCCCAGGGAAACTCTTGCTGTGAGCTGCTCTGCTGTCCCCGCTGCTCAGCTGGTTCTCCGCCGCTCAGCTGGTACGCGAAGCTCTGGCTATTTTTAAACAGCCAGGCTTCCCTGTCGCAAACCAACAGACACCCTTCTGCCCGCCCCCTCCAGGCTAGCAGCCAATCAGACACTCACTCAGGCTCTCACACTGCCCCCCCAGCAAACACACGCTCGGATACTTCCTCAGCAAGCAAACAAACACAGACTCGGATACTTACCAGTGCCAGGCAAACTCCTGCTGTGTGCTGCTCTGCTGTCCCCGCTGCTCAGCTGGTTCTCCACCGCTCAGCTGGTAAGCGAAGCTCTGGCTATTTTTAAACAGCCAGGCTTCCCTGTCGCAAACCAACAGACACCCTACTGCCCGCCCCCTGCAGGCTAGCAGCCAATCAGACACTCACTCAGGCTCTCACACTGCCCCCCCAGCAAACACACGCTCGGATACTACCTCAGCAAGCAAACACACACAGACTCGGATACTTACCAGTCCCAGGCAAACTCCTGCTGTGTGCTGCTCTGCTGTCCCCGCTGCTCAGCTGGTTCTCCGCCGCTCAGCTGGTACGCGAAGCTCTGGCTATTTTTAAACAGCCAGGCTTCCCTGTCGCAAACAAATAGACAGCCTACTGCCCGCCCCCTGCAGGCTAGCAGCCAATCAGACACTCACTCAGGCTCTCACACTGCCCCCCCAGCAAACACACGCTCGGATACTTCCTCAGCAAGCAAACAAACACAGACTCGGATACTTACCAGTCCCAGGAAAACTCCTGCTGTGTGCTGCTCTGCTGTCCCCGCTGCTCAGCTGGTTCTCCACCGCTCAGCTGGTTCGCGAAGTTCTGGCTATTTTTAAACAGCCAGGCTTCCCTGTCGCAAACCAACAGACACCCTACTGCCCGCCCCCTGCAGGCTAGCAGCCAATCAGACACTCACTCAGGCTCTCACACTGCCCCCCCAGCAAACACACGCTCGGATACTTCCTCAGCAAGCAAACAAACACAGACTCGGATACTTACCAGTCCCAGGAAAACTCCTGCTGTGTGCTGCTCTGCTGTCCCCGCTGCTCAGCTGGTTCTCCGCCGCTCAGCTTGTTCGCGAAGCTCTGGCTATTTTTAAACAGCCAGCCTTCCCTGTCGCAAACCAACAGACACGCTACTGCCCGTCCCCTGCAGGCTAGCAGCCAATCAGACACTCACTCAGGCTCTCACACTGCCCCCCCAGCAAACACACGCTCGGATACTTCCTCAGCAAGCAAACAAACACAGACTCGGATACTTACCAGTGCCAGGCAAACTCCTGCTGTGTGCTGCTCTGCTGTCCCCGCTGCTCAGCTGGTTCTCCGCCGCACAGCTGGTACGCGAAGCTCTGGCTATTTTTAAACAGCCAGGCTTCCCTGTCGCAAACCAACAGACACCCTACTGCCCGCCCCCTGCAGGCTAGCAGCCAATCAGACACTCACTCAGGCTCTCACACTACCCCCCCAGCAAACACACGCTCGGATACTACCTCAGCAAGCAAACAAACACCGACTCGGATACTTACCAGTCCCAGGGAAACTCCTGCTGTGAGCTGCTCTGCTGGTTCTCCGCCGCTCAGCTGGTTCATGAAGCTCTGGCTATTTTTAAACAGCCAGGCTTCCCTGTCGCAAACCAACAGACACCCTTCTGCCCGCCCCCTCCTGGCTAGCAGCCGATCAGACACTCACTCAGGCTCTCACACTGCTCCCCCAGCAAACACACGCTCGGATACTACCTCAGCAAGCAAACAAACACAGACTCGGATACTTACCAGTCCCAGGCAAACTCCTGCTGTGTGCTGCTCTGCTGTCCCCGCTGCTCAGCTGGTTCTCCGCCGCTCAGCTGGTACGCGAAGCTCTGGCTATTTTTAAACAGCCAGGCTTCCCTGTCGCAAACAAATAGACAGCCTACTGCCCGCCCCCTGCAGGCTAGCAGCCAATCAGACACTCACTCAGGCTCTCACACTGCCCCCCCAGCAAACACACGCTCGGATACTTCCTCAGCAAGCAAACAAACACAGACTCGGATACTTACCAGTCCCAGGAAAACTCCTGCTGTGTGCTGCTCTGCTGTCCCCGCTGCTCAGCTGGTTCTCCGCCGCTCAGCTGGTTCGCGAAGTTCTGGCTATTTTTAAACAGCCAGGCTTCCCTGTCGCAAACCAACAGACACCCTACTGCCCGCCCCCTGCAGGCTAGCAGCCAATCAGACACTCACTCAGGCTCTCACACTGCCCCCCCAGCAAACACACGCTCGGATACTTCCAAAGCAAGCAAACGAACCCAGACTCGGATACTTACCAGACCCAGGCAAACTCCTGCTGTGAGCTGCTCTGCTGTCCCCGCTGCTCAGCTGGTTCTCCGCCGGTCAGCTGGTTCGCGAAGCTCTGGCTATTTTTAAACAGCCAGGCTTCCCTGTCGCAAACCAACAGACACCCTACTGCCCGTCCCCTGCAGGCTAGCAGCCAATCAGACACTCACTCAGGCTCTCACACTGCCCCCCCAGCAAACACACGCTCGGATACTTCCTCAGCAAGCAAACAAACACAGGCTCGGATACTTACCAGCCCCAGGCAAACTCCTGCTGTGTGCTGCTCTGCTGTCCCCGCTGCTCAGCTGGTTCTCCGCCGCTCAGCTGGTACGCGAAGCTCTGGCTATTTTTAAACAGCCAGGCTTCCCTGTCGCAAACCAACAGACACCCTACTGCCCGCCCCCTGCAGGCTAGCAGCCAATCAGACACTCACTCAGGCTCTCACACTACCCCCCCAGCAAACACACGCTCGCATTCTTCCTCAGCAAGCAAACAAACACAGACTCGGATACTTACCAGTGCCAGGCAAACTCCTGCTGTGTGCTGCTCTGCTGTCCCCGCTGCTCAGCTGGTTCTCCGCCGCTCAGCTGGTTCGCGAAGCTCTGGCTATTTTTAAACAGCCAGGCTTCCCTGTCGCAAACCAACAGACACCCTACTGCCCGCCCCCTGCAGGCTAGCAGCCAATCAGACACTCACTCAGGCTCTCACACTACCCCCCCAGCAAACACACGCTCGGATTCTTCCTCAGCAAGCAAACAAACACAGACTCGGATACTTACCAATCCCAGGGAAACTCTTGCTGTGAGCTGCTCTGCTGTCCCCGCTGCTCAGCTGGTTCTCCGCCGCTCAGCTGGTACGCGAAGCTCTGGCTATTTTTAAACAGCCAGGCTTCCCTGTCGCAAACAAATAGACAGCCTACTGCCCGCCCCCTGCAGGCTAGCAGCCAATCAGACACTCACTCAGGCTCTCACACTGCCCCCCCAGCAAACACACGCTCGGATACTTCCTCAGCAAGCAAACAAACACAGACTCGGATACTTACCAGTCCCAGGGAAACTCCTGCTGTGAGCTGCTCTGCTGTCCCCACCGCTCAGCTGGTTCTCCGCCGCTCAGCTGGTTCATGAAGCTCTGGCTATTTTTAAACAGCCAGGCTTCCCTGTCGCAAACCAACAGACACCCTTCTGCCCGCCCCCTCCAGGCTAGCAGCCAATCAGACACTCACTCAGGCTCTCACACTGCCCCCCCAGCAAACACACGCTCGGATACTTCCTCAGCAAGCAAACAAACACAGACTCGGATACTAACCAGTCCCAGGAAAACTCCTGCTGTGTGCTGCTCTGCTGTCCCCGCTGCTCAGCTGGTTCTCCGCCGCTCAGCTTGTTCGCGAAGCTCTGGTTATTTTTAAACAGCCAGCCTTCCCTGTCGCAAACCAAAAGACACGCTACTGCCCGTCCCCTGCAGGCTAGCAGCCAATCAGACACTCACTCAGGCTCTCACACTGCCCCCCCAGCAAACACACGCTCAGATTCTTCCTCAGCAAGCAAACAAACCCAGACTCGGATACTTACCAGTCCCAGGCAAACTCCTGCTGTGAGCTGCTCTGCTGTCCCCGCTGCTCAGCTGGTTCTCCGCCGCTCAGCTAGTTCGCGAAGCTCTGGCTATTTTTAAACAGCCAGGCTTCCCTGTCGCAAACCAACAGACACCCTACTGCCCGCCCCCTGCAGGCTAGCAGCCAATCAGACACTCACTCAGGCTCTCACACTGCCCCCCCAGCAAACACACGCTCGGATACTTCCAAAGCAAGCAAACGAACCCAGACTCGGATACTTACCAGACCCAGGCAAACTCCTGCTGTGAGCTGCTCTGCTGTCCCCGCTGCTCAGCTGGTTCTCCGCCGCTCAGCTGGTTCGCGAAGCTCTGGCTATTTTTAAACAGCCAGGCTTCCCTGTCGCAAACCAACAGACACCCTACTGCCCGTCCCCTGCAGGCTAGCAGCCAATCAGACACTCACTCAGGCTCTCACACTGCCCCCCCAGCAAACACACGCTCGGATACTTCCTCAGCAAGCAAACAAACACAGGCTCGGATACTTAGCAGCCCCAGGCAAACTCCTGCTGTGTGCTGCTCTGCTGTCCCCGCTGCTCAGCTGGTTCTCCGCCGCTCAGCTGGTACGCGAAGCTCTGGCTATTTTTAAACAGCCAGGCTTCCCTGTCGCAAACCAACAGACACCCTACTGCCCGCCCCCTGCAGGCTAGCAGCCAATCAGACACTCACTCAGGCTCTCACACTACCCCCCCAGCAAACACACGCTCGCATTCTTCCTCAGCAAGCAAACAAACACAGACTCGGATACTTACCAGTGCCAGGCAAACTCCTGCTGTGTGCTGCTCTGCTGTCCCCGCTGCTCAGCTGGTTCTCCGCCGCTCAGCTGGTTCGCGAAGCTCTGGCTATTTTTAAACAGCCAGGCTTCCCTGTCGCAAACCAACAGACACCCTACTGCCCGCCCCCTGCAGGCTAGCAGCCAATCAGACACTCACTCAGGCTCTCACACTACCCCCCCAGCAAACACACGCTCGGATTCTTCCTCAGCAAGCAAACAAACACAGACTCGGATACTTACCAGTCCCAGGGAAACTCTTGCTGTGAGCTGCTCTGCTGTCCCCGCTGCTCAGCTGGTTCTCCGCCGCTCAGCTGGTACGCGAAGCTCTGGCTATTTTTAAACAGCCAGGCTTCCCTGTCGCAAACAAATAGACAGCCTACTGCCCGCCCCCTGCAGGCTAGCAGCCAATCAGACACTCACTCAGGCTCTCACACTGCCCCCCCAGCAAACACACGCTCAGATTCTTCCTCAGCAAGCAAACAAACCCAGACTCGGATACTTACCAGTCCCAGGCAAACTCCTGCTGTGAGCTGCTCTGCTGTCCCCGCTGCTCAGCTGGTTCTCCGCCGCTCAGCTAGTTCGCGAAGCTCTGGCTATTTTTAAACAGCCAGGCTTCCCTGTCGCAAACCAACAGACACCCTACTGCCCGCCCCCTGCAGGCTAGCAGCCAATCAGACACTCACTCAGGCTCTCACACTGCCCCCCCAGCAAACACACGCTCGGATACTTCCTCAGCAAGCAAACAAACACAGACTCGGATACTTACCAGTCCCAGGGAGACTCCTGCTGTGAGCTGCTCTGCTGTCCCCACCGCTCAGCTGGTTCTCCACCGCTCAGCTGGTTCATGAAGCTCTGGCTATTTTTAAACAGCCAGGCTTCCCTGTTGCAAACCAACAGACACCCTACTGCCCGCCCCCTCCTGGCTAGCAGCCAATCAGACACTCACTCAGGCTCTCACACTGCCCCCCCAGCAAACACACGCTCGGATACTTCCTCAGCAAGCAAACAAACACAGACTCGGATACTGACCAGTGCCAGGCAAACTCCTGCTGTGTGCTGCTCTGCTGTCCCCGCTGCTCAGCTGGTTCTCCGCCGCTCAGCTGGTACGCGAAGCTCTGGCTATTTTTAAACAGCCAGGCTTCCCTGTCGCAAACCAACAGACACCCTACTGCCCGCCCCCTGCAGGCTAGCAGCCAATCAGACACTCACTCAGGCTCTCACACTACCCCCCCAGCAAACACACGCTCGGATACTACCTCAGCAAGCAAACAAACACAGACTCGGATACTTACCAGTCCCAGGCAAACTCCTGCTGTGTGCTGCTCTGCTGTCCCCGCTGCTCAGCTGGTTCTCCGCCGCTCAGCTGGTACGCGAAGCTCTGGCTATTTTTAAACAGCCAGGCTTCCCTGTCGCAAACAAATAGACAGCCTACTGCCCGCCCCCTGCAGGCTAGCAGCCAATCAGACACTCACTCAGGCTCTCACACTGCCCTCCCAGCAAACACACGCTCGGATTCTTCCTCAGCAAGCAAACAAACACAGACTCGGATACTTACCAGTCCCAGGGAAAATCCTGCTGTGAGCTGCTCTGCTGTCCCCACCGCTCAGCTGGTTCTCCGCCGCTCAGCTGGTTCATGAAGCTCTGGCTATTTTTAAACAGCCAGGCTTCCCTGTCGCAAACCAACAGACACCCTTCTGCCCGCCCCCTCCTGGCTAGCAGCCAATCAGACACTCACTCAGGCTCTCACACTGCCCCCCCAGCAAACACACGCTCGGATACTTCCTCAGCAAGCAAACAAACACAGACTCGGATACTTACCAGTGCCAGGCAAACTCCTGCTGTGTGCTGCTCTGCTGTCCCCGCTGCTCAGCTGGTTCTCCGCCGCTCAGCTGGTTCATGAAGCTCTGGCTATTTTTAAACAGCCAGGCTTCCCTGTCGCAAACCAACAGACACACTTCTGCCCGCCCCCTCTAGGCTAGCAGCCAATCAGACACTCACTCAGGCTCTCACACTGCCCCCCCAGCAAACACACGCTCGGATACTTCCTCAGCAAGCAAACAAACACAGACTCGGATACTTACCAGTCCCAGGCAAACTCCTGCTGTGTGCTGCTCTGCTGTCCCCGCTGCTCAGCTGGTTCTCCGCCGCTCAGCTGGTACGCGAAGCTCTGGCTATTTTTAAACAGCCAGGCTTCCCTGTCGCAAACAAATAGACAGCCTACTGCCCGCCCCCTGCAGGCTAGCAGCCAATCAGACACTCCCTCAGGCTCTCACACTGCCCCCCCAGCAAACACACGCTCGGATACTTCCTCAGCAAGCCAACAAACACAGACTCCGATACTTACCAGTCCCAGGAAAACTCCTGCTGTGTGCTGCTCTGCTGTCCCCGCTGCTCAGCTGGTTCTCCGCCACTCAGCTGGTTCGCGAAGCTCTGGTTATTTTTAAACAGCCAGGCTTCCCTGTCCCAAACCAACAAACACCCTACTGCCCGCCCCCTGCAGGCTAGCAGCCAATCAGACACTCACTCAGGCTCTCACACTGCCGCCCAGCAAACACACGCTCGGATTCTTCCTCAGCAAGCAAACAAACACAGACTCGGATACTTACCAGTGCCAGGCAAACTCCTGCTGTGTGCTGCTCTGCTGTCCCCGCTGCTCAGCTGGTTCTCCGCCGCTCAGCTGGTTCACGAAGCTCTGGCTATTTTTAAACAGCCAGGCTTCCCTGTCGCAAACCAACAGACACCCTACTGCCCGCCCCCTGCAGGCTAGCAGCCAATCAGACACTCACTCAGGCTCTCACACTGCTCCCCCAGCAAACACACGCTCGGATACTAACTCAGCAAGCAAACAAACACAGACTCGGACACTTACCAGTCCCAGGCAAACTCCTGCTGTGTGCTGCTCTGCTGTCCCCGCTGCTCAGCTGGTTCTCCGCCGCTCAGCTGGTTCGCGAAGCTCTGGCTATTTTTAAACAGCCAGGCTTCCCTGTCGCAAACCAACAGACACCCTACTGCCCGCCCCCTGCAGGCTAGCAGCCAATCAGACACTCACTCAGGCTCTCACACTGCCCCCCCAGCAAACACACGCTCGGATACTTCCTCAGCAAGCAAACAAACACAGACTCGGATACTTACCAGTCCCAGGCAAACTCCTGCTGTGTGCTGCTCTGCTGTCCCCGCTGCTCAGCTGGTTCTCCGCCGCTCAGCTGGTACGCGAAGCTCTGGCTATTTTTAAACAGCCAGGCTTCCCTGTCGCAAACCAACAGACACCCTACTGCCCGCCCCCTGCAGGCTAGCAGCCAATCAGACACTCACTCAGGCTCCTACACTGCCCCCCCAGCAAACACACGCTCGGATTCTTCCTCAGCAAGCAAACAAACACAGACTCGGATACTTACCAGTGCCAGGCAAACTCCTGCTGTGTGCTGCTCTGCTGTCCCCGCTGCTCAGCTGGTTCTCCGCCGCTCAGCTGGTTCACGAAGCTCTGGCTATTTTTAAACAGCCAGGCTTCCCTGTCGCAAACCAAAAGACAGCCTACTGCCCGCCCCCTGCAGGCTAGCAGCCAATCAGACACTCACTCAGGCTCTCACACTGCCCCCCCAGCAAACACACGCTCGGATACTACCTCAGCAAGCAAACTAACACAGACTCGGATACTTACCAGTGCCAGGCAAACTCCTGCTGTGTGCTGCTCTGCTGTCCCCGCTGCTCAGCTGGTTCTCCGCCGCTCAGCTGGTTCGCGAAGTTCTGGCTATTTTTAAACAGCCAGGCTTCCCTGTCGCAAACCAACAGACACCCTACTGCCCGCCCCCTGCAGGCTAGCAGCCAATCAGACACTCACTCAGGCTCTCACACTGCCCCCCCAGCAAACACACGCTCGGATACTTCCTCAGCAAGCAAACAAACCCAGACTCGGATACTTACCAGACCCAGGCAAACTCCTGCTGTGAGCTGCTCTGCTGTCCCCGCTGCTCAGCTGGTTCTCCGCCGCTCAGCTGGTTCGCGAAGCTCTGGCTATTTTTAAACAGCCAGGCTTCCCTGTCACAAACCAACAGACACCCTACTGCCCGCCCCCTGCAGGCTAGCAGCCAATCAGACACTCACTCAGGCTCTCACACTGCCCCCCCAGCAAACACACGCTCGGATACTTCCTCAGCAAGCAAACAAACACAGGCTCGGATACTTACCAGTCCCAGGCAAACTCCTGCTGTGTGCTGATCTGCTGTCCCCGCTGCTCAGCTGGTTCTCCGCCGCTCAGCTGGTTCGCGAAGCTCTGGCTATTTTTAAACAGCCAGGCTTCCCTGTCGCAAACCAACAGACACCCTACTGCCCGCCCCCTGCAGGCTAGCAGCCAATCAGACATTCACTCAGGCTCTCACACTACCCCCCCAGCAAACACACGCTCGGATACTACCTCAGCAAGCAAACAAACACAGACTCGGATACTTACCAGTCCCAGGCAAACTCCTGCTGTGTGCTGCTCTGCTGTCCCCGCTGCTCAGCTGGTTCTCCGCCGCTCAGCTGGTTCGCGAAGCTCTGGCTATTTTTAAACAGCCAGGCTTCCCTGTCGCAAACCAACAGACACCCTACTGCTCGCCCCCTGCAGGCTAGCAGCCAATCAGACACTCACTCAGGCTCTCACACTGCCCCCCCAGCAAACACACGCTCAGATTCTTCCTCAGCAAGCAAACAAACCCAGACTCGGATACTTACCAGTCCCAGGCAAACTCCTGCTGTGAGCTGCTCTGCTGTCCCCGCTGCTCAGCTGGTTCTCCGCCGCTCAGCTGGTTCGCGAAGCTCTGGCTATTTTTAAACAGCCAGGCTTCCCTGTCGCAAACCAACAGACACCCTACTGCCCGCCCCCTGCAGGCTAGCAGCCAATCAGACACTCACTCAGGCTCTCACACTGCCCCCCCAGCAAACACACGCTCGGATACTTCCTCAGCAAGCAAACAAACACAGACTCGGATACTTACCAGTCCCAGGGAGACTCCTGCTGTGAGCTGCTCTGCTGTCCCCACCGCTCAGCTGGTTCTCCGCCGCTCAGCTGGTTCATGAAGCTCTGGCTATTTTTAAACAGCCAGGCTTCCCTGTTGCAAACCAACAGACACCCTACTGCCCGCCCCCTGCAGGCTAGCAGCCAATCAGACACTCACTCAGGCTCCCACACTGCCCCCCCAGGAAACACACGCTCGGATACTTCCTCAGCAAGCAAACAAACACAGACTCGGATACTTACCAGTGCCAGGCAAACTCCTGCTGTGTGCTGCTCTGCTGTCCCCGCTGCTCAGCTGGTTCTCCGCCGCTCAGCTGGTACGCGAAGCTCTGGCTATTTTTAAACAGCCAGGCTTCCCTGTCGCAAACAAACAGACACCCTTCTGCCCGCCCCCTCCAGGCTAGCAGCCAATCAGACACTCACTCAGGCTCTCACACTGCCCCCCCAGCAAACACACGCTCGGATACTTCCTCAGCAAGCAAACAAACACAGACTCGGATACTTACCAGTGCCAGGCAAACTCCTGCTGTGTGCTGCTCTGCTGTCCCCGCTGCTCAGCTGGTTCTCCGCCGCTCAGCTGGTTCACGAAGCTCTATTTTTAAACAGCCAGGCTTCCCTGTCGCAAACCAAAAGACACCCTACTGCCCGCCCCCTGCAGGCTAGCAGCCAATCAGACACTCACTCAGGCTCTCACACTGCTCCCCCAGCAAACACACGCTCGGATACTACCTCAGCAAGCAAACAAACACAGACTCGGATACTTACCAGTCCCAGGCAAACTCCTGCTGTGTGCTGCTCTGCTGTCCCCGCTGCTCAGCTGGTTCTCCGCCGCTCAGCTGGTACGCGAAGCTCTGGCTATTTTTAAACAGCCAGGCTTCCCTGTCGCAAACAAATAGACAGCCTACTGCCCGCCCCCTGCAGGCTAGCAGCCAATCAGACATTCACTCAGGCTCTCACACTGCCCTCCCAGCAAACACACGCTCGGATTCTTCCTCAGCAAGCAAACAAACACCGACTCAGATACTTACCAGTCCCAGGGAAACTCCTGCTATGAGCTGCTCTGCTGTCCCCACCGCTCAGCTGGTTCTCCGCCGCTCAGCTGGTTCATGAAGCTCTGGCTATTTTTAAACAGCCAGGCTTCCCTGTCGCAAACCAACAGACACCCTTCTGCCCGCCCCCTCCAGGCTAGCAGCCAATCAGACACTCACTCAGGCTCTCACACTGCCCCCCCAGCAAACACACGCTCGGATACTTCCTCAGCAAGCAAACAAACACAGACTCGGATACTTACCAGTCCCAGGAAAACTCCTGCTGTGTGCTGCTCTGCTGTCCCCGCTGCTCAGGTGGTTCTCCGCCGCTCAGCTTGTTCGCGAAGCTCTGGCTATTTTTAAACAGCCAGCCTTCCCTGTCGCAAACCAACAGACACGCTACTGCCCGTCCCCTGCAGGCTAGCAGCCAATCAGACACTCACTCAGGCTCTCACACTGCCCTCCCAGCAAACACACGCTCGGATTCTTCCTCAGCAAGCAAACAAACACCGACTCGGATACTTACCAGTCCCAGGGAAACTCCTGCTGTGAGCTGCTCTGCTGTCCCCACCGCTCAGCTGGTTCTCCGCCGCTCAGCTGGTTCATGAAGCTCTGGCTATTTTTAAACAGCCAGGCTTCCCTGTCGCAAACCAACAGACACCCTTCTGCCCGCCCCCTGCAGGCTAGCAGCCAATCAGACACTCACTCAGGCTCTCACACTGCCCCCCCAGCAAACACACGCTCGGATACTTCCTCAGCAAGCAAACAAACACAGACTCGGATACTTACCAGTGCCAGGCAAACTCCTGCTGTGTGCTGCTCTGCTGTCCCCGCTGCTCAGCTGGTTCTCCGCCGCTCAGCTGGTTCGCGAAGCTCTGGCTATTTTTAAACAGCCAGGCTTCCCTGTCGCAAACCAACAGACACCCTACTGCCCGCCCCCTGCAGGCTAGCAGCCAATCAGACATTCACTCAGGCTCTCACACTACCCCCCCAGCAAACACACGCTCGGATACTACCTCAGCAAGCAAACAAACACAGACTCGGATACTTACCAGTCCCAGGCAAACTCCTGCTGTGTGCTGCTCTGCTGTCCCCGCTGCTCAGCTGGTTCTCAGCCGCTCAGCTGGTTCGCGAAGCTCTGGCTATTTTTAAACAGCCAGGCTTCCCTGTCGCAAACCAACAGACACCCTACTGCTCGCCCCCTGCAGGCTAGCAGCCAATCAGACACTCACTCAGGCTCTCACACTGCCCCCCCAGCAAACACACGCTCAGATTCTTCCTCAGCAAGCAAACAAACCCAGACTCGGATACTTACCAGTCCCAGGCAAACTCCTGCTGTGAGCTGCTCTGCTGTCCCCGCTGCTCAGCTGGTTCTCCGCCGCTCAGCTGGTTCGCGAAGCTCTGGCTATTTTTAAACAGCCAGGCTTCCCTGTCGCAAACCAACAGACACCCTACTGCCCGCCCCCTGCAGGCTAGCAGCCAATCAGACACTCACTCAGGCTCTCACACTGCCCCCCCAGCAAACACACGCTCGGATACTTCCTCAGCAAGCAAACAAACACAGACTCGGATACTTACCAGTCCCAGGGAGACTCCTGCTGTGTGCTGCTCTGCTGTCCCCACCGCTCAGCTGGTTCTCCGCCGCTCAGCTGGTTCATGAAGCTCTGGCTATTTTTAAACAGCCAGGCTTCCCTGTTGCAAACCAACAGACACCCTACTGCCCGCCCCCTGCAGGCTAGCAGCCAATCAGACACTCACTCAGGCTCCCACACTGCCCCCCCAGGAAACACACGCTCGGATACTTCCTCAGCAAGCAAACAAACACAGACTCGGATACTTACCAGTGCCAGGCAAACTCCTGCTGTGTGCTGCTCTGCTGTCCCCGCTGCTCAGCTGGTTCTCCGCCGCTCAGCTGGTACGCGAAGCTCTGGCTATTTTTAAACAGCCAGGCTTCCCTGTCGCAAACAAACAGACACCCTTCTGCCCGCCCCCTCCAGGCTAGCAGCCAATCAGACACTCACTCAGGCTCTCACACTGCCCCCCCAGCAAACACACGCTCGGATACTTCCTCAGCAAGCAAACAAACACAGACTCGGATACTTACCAGTGCCAGGCAAACTCCTGCTGTGTGCTGCTCTGCTGTCCCCGCTGCTCAGCTGGTTCTCCGCCGCTCAGCTGGTTCACGAAGCTCTATTTTTAAACAGCCAGGCTTCCCTGTCGCAAACCAAAAGACACCCTACTGCCCGCCCCCTGCAGGCTAGCAGCCAATCAGACACTCACTCAGGCTCTCACACTGCTCCCCCAGCAAACACACGCTCGGATACTACCTCAGCAAGCAAACAAACACAGACTCGGATACTTACCAGTCCCAGGCAAACTCCTGCTGTGTGCTGCTCTGCTGTCCCCGCTGCTCAGCTGGTTCTCCGCCGCTCAGCTGGTACGCGAAGCTCTGGCTATTTTTAAACAGCCAGGCTTCCCTGTCGCAAACAAATAGACAGCCTACTGCCCGCCCCCTGCAGGCTAGCAGCCAATCAGACATTCACTCAGGCTCTCACACTGCCCTCCCAGCAAACACACGCTCGGATTCTTCCTCAGCAAGCAAACAAACACCGACTCGGATACTTACCAGTCCCAGGGAAACTCCTGCTATGAGCTGCTCTGCTGTCCCCACCGCTCAGCTGGTTCTCCGCCGCTCAGCTGGTTCATGAAGCTCTGGCTATTTTTAAACAGCCAGGCTTCCCTGTCGCAAACCTACAGACACCCTTCTGCCCGCCCCCTCCAGGCTAGCAGCCAATCAGACACTCACTCAGGCTCTCACACTGCCCCCCCAGCAAACACACGCTCGGATACTTCCTCAGCAAGCAAACAAACACAGACTCGGATACTTACCAGTCCCAGGAAAACTCCTGCTGTGTGCTGCTCTGCTGTCCCCGCTGCTCAGGTGGTTCTCCGCCGCTCAGCTTGTTCGCGAAGCTCTGGCTATTTTTAAACAGCCAGCCTTCCCTGTCGCAAACCAACAGACACGCTACTGCCCGTCCCCTGCAGGCTAGCAGCCAATCAGACACTCACTCAGGCTCTCACACTGCCCTCCCAGCAAACACACGCTCGGATTCTTCCTCAGCAAGCAAACAAACACCGACTCGGATACTTACCAGTCCCAGGGAAACTCCTGCTGTGAGCTGCTCTGCTGTCCCCACCGCTCAGCTGGTTCTCCGCCGCTCAGCTGGTTCATGAAGCTCTGGCTATTTTTAAACAGCCAGGCTTCCCTGTCGCAAACCAACAGACACCCTTCTGCCCGCCCCCTGCAGGCTAGCAGCCAATCAGACACTCACTCAGGCTCTCACACTGCCCCCCCAGCAAACACACGCTCGGATACTTCCTCAGCAAGCAAACAAACACAGACTCGGATACTTACCAGTGCCAGGCAAACTCCTGCTGTGTGCTGCTCTGCTGTCCCCGCTGCTCAGCTGGTTCTCCGCCGCTCAGCTGGTTCACGAAGCTCTGGCTATTTTTAAACAGCCAGGCTTCCCTGTCGCAAACCAACAGACACCCTACTGCCCGCCCCCTGCAGGCTAGCAGCCAATCAGACACTCACTCAGGCTCTCACACTGCTCCCCCAGCAAACACACGCTCGGATACTAACTCAGCAAGCAAACAAACACAGACTCGGACACTTACCAGTCCCAGGCAAACTCCTGCTGTGTGCTGCTCTGCTGTCCCCGCTGCTCAGCTGGTTCTCCGCCGCTCAGCTGGTTCGCGAAGCTCTGGCTATTTTTAAACAGCCAGGCTTCCCTGTCGCAAACCAACAGACACCCTACTGCCCGCCCCCTGCAGGCTAGCAGCCAATCAGACACTCACTCAGGCTCTCACACTGCCCCCCCAGCAAACACACGCTCGGATACTTCCTCAGCAAGCAAACAAACACAGACTCGGATACTTACCAGTCCCAGGCAAACTCCTGCTGTGTGCTGCTCTGCTGTCCCCGCTGCTCAGCTGGTTCTCCGCCGCTCAGCTGGTACGCGAAGCTCTGGCTATTTTTAAACAGCCAGGCTTCCCTGTCGCAAACCAACAGACACCCTACTGCCCGCCCCCTGCAGGCTAGCAGCCAATCAGACACTCACTCAGGCTCTCACACTGCCCCCCCAGCAAACACACGCTCGGATTCTTCCTCAGCAAGCAAACAAACACAGACTCGGATACTTACCAGTCCCAGGCAAACTCCTGCTGTGTGCTGCTCTGCTGTCCCCGCTGCTCAGCTGGTTCTCCGCCGCTCAGCTGGTTCGCGAAGCTCTGGCTATTTTTAAACAGCCAGGCTTCCCTGTCCCAAACCAACAAACACCCTACTGCCCGCCCCCTGCAGGCTAGCAGCCAATCAGACACTCACTCAGGCTCTCACACTGCCCCCCCAGCAAACACACGCTCGGATACTTCCTCAGCAAGCAAACAAACACAGACTCGGATACTTACCAGTGCCAGGCAAACTCCTGCTGTGTGCTGCTCTGCTGTCCCCGCTGCTCAGCTGGTTCTCCGCCGCTCAGCTGGTTCGCGAAGCTCTGGCTATTTTTAAACAGCCAGGCTTCCCTGTCGCAAACCAACAGACACCCTACTGCCCGCCCCCTGCAGGCTAGCAGCCAATCAGACACTCACTCAGGCTCTCACACTGCCCCCCCAGCAAACACACGCTCGGATACTTCCTCAGCAAGCAAACAAACACAGACTCGGATACTTACCAGTCCCAGGGAGACTCCTGCTGTGAGCTGCTCTGCTGTCCCCACCGCTCAGCTGGTTCTCCGCCGCTCAGCTGGTTCATGAAGCTCTGGCTATTTTTAAACAGCCAGGCTTCCCTGTTGCAAACCAACAGACACCCTACTGCCCGCCCCCTGCAGGCTAGCAGCCAATCAGACACTCACTCAGGCTCCCACACTGCCCCCCCAGGAAACACACGCTCGGATACTTCCTCAGCAAGCAAACAAACACAGACTCGGATACTTACCAGTGCCAGGCAAACTCCTGCTGTGTGCTGCTCTGCTGTCCCCGCTGCTCAGCTGGTTCTCCGCCGCTCAGCTGGTACGCGAAGCTCTGGCTATTTTTAAACAGCCAGGCTTCCCTGTCGCAAACAAACAGACACCCTTCTGCCCGCCCCCTCCAGGCTAGCAGCCAATCAGACACTCACTCAGGCTCTCACACTGCCCCCCCAGCAAACACACGCTCGGATACTTCCTCAGCAAGCAAACAAACACAGACTCGGATACTTACCAGTGCCAGGCAAACTCCTGCTGTGTGCTGCTCTGCTGTCCCCGCTGCTCAGCTGGTTCTCCGCCGCTCAGCTGGTTCACGAAGCTCTATTTTTAAACAGCCAGGCTTCCCTGTCGCAAACCAAAAGACACCCTACTGCCCGCCCCCTGCAGGCTAGCAGCGAATCAGACACTCACTCAGGCTCTCACACTGCTCCCCCAGCAAACACACGCTCGGATACTACCTCAGCAAGCAAACAAACACAGACTCGGATACTTACCAGTCCCAGGCAAACTCCTGCTGTGTGCTGCTCTGCTGTCCCCGCTGCTCAGCTGGTTCTCCGCCGCTCAGCTGGTACGCGAAGCTCTGGCTATTTTTAAACAGCCAGGCTTCCCTGTCGCAAACAAATAGACAGCCTACTGCCCGCCCCCTGCAGGCTAGCAGCCAATCAGACATTCACTCAGGCTCTCACACTGCCCTCCCAGCAAACACACGCTCGGATTCTTCCTCAGCAAGCAAACAAACACCGACTCGGATACTTACCAGTCCCAGGGAAACTCCTGCTATGAGCTGCTCTGCTGTCCCCACCGCTCAGCTGGTTCTCCGCCGCTCAGCTGGTTCATGAAGCTCTGGCTATTTTTAAACAGCCAGGCTTCCCTGTCGCAAACCAACAGACACCCTTCTGCCCGCCCCCTCCAGGCTAGCAGCCAATCAGACACTCACTCAGGCTCTCACACTGCCCCCCCAGCAAACACACGCTCGGATACTTCCTCAGCAAGCAAACAAACACAGACTCGGATACTTACCAGTCCCAGGAAAACTCCTGCTGTGTGCTGCTCTGCTGTCCCCGCTGCTCAGGTGGTTCTCCGCCGCTCAGCTTGTTCGCGAAGCTCTGGCTATTTTTAAACAGCCAGCCTTCCCTGTCGCAAACCAACAGACACGCTACTGCCCGTCCCCTGCAGGCTAGCAGCCAATCAGACACTCACTCAGGCTCTCACACTGCCCCCCCAGCAAACACACGCTCAGATTCTTCCTCAGCAAGCAAACAAACCCAGACTCGGATACTTACCAGTCCCAGGCAAACTCCTGCTGTGAGCTGCTCTGCTGTCCCCGCTGCTCAGCTGGTTCTCCGCCGCTCAGCTGGTTCGCGAGGCTCTGGCTATTTTTAAACAGCCAGGCTTCCCTGTCGCAAACCAACAGACACCCTACTGCCCGCCCCCTGCAGGCTAGCAGCCAATCAGACACTCACTCAGGCTCTCACACTGCCCCCCCAGCAAACACACGCTCGGATACTTCCTCAGCAAGCAAACAAACAGAGACTCGGATACTTACCAGTCCCAGGGAGACTCCTGCTGTGAGCTGCTCTGCTGTCCCCACCGCTCAGCTGGTTCTCCGCCGCTCAGCTGGTACGCGAAGCTCTGGCTATTTTTAAACAGCCAGGCTTCCCTGTCGCAAACAAATAGACAGCCTACTGCCCGCCCCCTGCAGGCTAGCAGCCAATCAGACATTCACTCAGGCTCTCACACTACCCCCCCAGCAAACACACGCTCGGATACTACCTCAGCAAGCAAACAAACACAGACTCGGATACTTACCAGTCCCAGGCAAACTCCTGCTGTGTGCTGCTCTGCTGTCCCCGCTGCTCAGCTGGTTCTCCGCCGCTCAGCTGGTTCGCGAAGCTCTGGCTATTTTTAAACAGACAGGCTTCCCTGTCGCAAACCAACAGACAGCCTACTGCCCGCCCCCTGCAGGCTAGCAGCCAATCAGACACTCCCTCAGGCTCTCACACTGCCCCCCCAGCAAACACACGCTCGGATTCTTCCTCAGCAAGCAAACAAACACAGACTCGGATACTTACCAGTCCCAGGGAAACTCCTGCTGTGTGCTGCTCTGCTGTCCCCGCTGCTCAGCTGGTTCTCCGCCACTCAGCTGGTTCGCGAAGCTCTGGCTATTTTTAAACAGCCAGGCTTCCCTGTCCCAAACCAACAAACACCCTACTGCCCGCCCCCTGCAGGCTAGCAGCCAATCAGACACTCACTCAGGCTCTCACACTGCCCCCCCAGCAAACACACGCTCGGATACTTCCTCAGCAAGCAAACAAACACAGACTCGGATACTTACAAGTGCCAGGCAAACTCCTGCTGTGTGCTGCTCTGCTGTCCCCGCTGCTCAGCTGGTTCTCCGCCGCTCAGCTGGTTCACGAAGCTCTGGCTATTTTTAAACAGCCAGGCTTCCCTGTCGCAAACCAAAAGACACCCTACTGCCCGCCCCCTGCAGGCTAGCAGCCAATCAGACACTCACTCAGGCTCTCACACTGCCCCCCCAGCAAACACACGCTCGGATACTTCCTCAGCAAGCAAACTAACACAGACTCGGATACTTACCAGTCCCAGGCAAACTCCTGCTGTGTGCTGCTCTGCTGTCCCCGCTGCTCAGCTGGTTCTCCGCCGCTCAGCTGGTTCGCGAAGTTCTGGCTATTTTTAAACAGCCAGGCTTCCCTGTCGCAAACCAACAGACACCCTACTGCCCGCCCCCTGCAGGCTAGCAGCCAATCAGACATTCACTCAGGCTCTCACACTACCCCCCCAGCAAACACACGCTCGGATACTACCTCAGCAAGCAAACAAACACAGACTCGGATACTTACCAGTCCCAGGCAAACTCCTGCTGTGTGCTGCTCTGCTGTCCCCGCTGCTCAGCTGGTTCTCCGCCGCTCAGCTGGTTCGCGAAGCTCTGGCTATTTTTAAACAGCCAGGCTTCCCTGTCGCAAACCAACAGACACCCTACTGCTCGCCCCCTGCAGGCTAGCAGCCAATCAGACACTCACTCAGGCTCTCACACTGCCCCCCCAGCAAACACACGCTCAGATTCTTCCTCAGCAAGCAAACAAACCCAGACTCGGATACTTACCAGTCCCAGGCAAACTCCTGCTGTGAGCTGCTCTGCTGTCCCCGCTGCTCAGCTGGTTCTCCGCCGCTCAGCTGGTCCGCGAAGCTCTGGCTATTTTTAAACAGCCAGGCTTCCCTGTCGCAAACCAACAGACACCCTACTGCCCGCCCCCTGCAGGCTAGCAGCCAATCAGACACTCACTCAGGCTCTCACACTGCCCCCCCAGCAAACACACGCTCGGATACTTCCTCAGCAAGCAAACAAACACAGACTCGGATACTTACCAGTCCCAGGGAGACTCCTGCTGTGAGCTGCTCTGCTGTCCCCACCGCTCAGCTGGTTCTCCGCCGCTCAGCTGGTTCATGAAGCTCTGGCTATTTTTAAACAGCCAGGCTTCCCTGTTGCAAACCAACAGACACCCTACTGCCCGCCCCCTGCAGGCTAGCAGCCAATCAGACACTCACTCAGGCTCCCACACTGCCCCCCCAGGAAACACACGCTCGGATACTTCCTCAGCAAGCAAACAAACACAGACTCGGATACTTACCAGTGCCAGGCAAACTCCTGCTGTGTGCTGCTCTGCTGTCCCCGCTGCTCAGCTGGTTCTCCGCCGCTCAGCTGGTACGCGAAGCTCTGGCTATTTTTAAACAGCCAGGCTTCCCTGTCGCAAACAAACAGACACCCTTCTGCCCGCCCCCTCCAGGCTAGCAGCCAATCAGACACTCACTCAGGCTCTCACACTGCCCCCCCAGCAAACACACGCTCGGATACTTCCTCAGCAAGCAAACAAACACAGACTCGGATACTTACAAGTGCCAGGCAAACTCCTGCTGTGTGCTGCTCTGCTGTCCCCGCTGCTCAGCTGGTTCTCCGCCGCTCAGCTGGTTCACGAAGCTCTGGCTATTTTTAAACAGCCAGGCTTCCCTGTCGCAAACCAAAAGACACCCTACTGCCCGCCCCCTGCAGGCTAGCAGCCAATCAGACACTCACTCAGGCTCTCACACTGCTCCCCCAGCAAACACACGCTCGGATACTACCTCAGCAAGCAAACAAACACAGACTCGGATACTTACCAGTCCCAGGCAAACTCCTGGTGTGTGCTGCTCTGCTGTCCCCGCTGCTCAGCTGGTTCTCCGCCGCTCAGCTGGTACGCGAAGCTCTGGCTATTTTTAAACAGCCAGGCTTCCCTGTCGCAAACCAAAAGACACCCTACTGCCCGCCCCCTGCAGGCTAGCAGCCAATCAGACACTCACTCAGGCTCTCACACTGCCCCCCCAGCAAACACACGCTCGGATACTTCCTCAGCAAGCAAACAAACACAGACTCGGATACTTACCAGTCCCAGGCAAACTCCTGCTGTGTGCTGCTCTGCTGTCCCCGCTGCTCAGCTGGTTCTCCGCCGCTCAGCTGGTACGCGAAGCTCTGGCTATTTTTAAACAGCCAGGCTTCCCTGTTGCAAACAAATAGACAGCCTACTGCCCGCCCCCTGCAGGCTAGCAGCCAATCAGACACTCACTCAGGCTCTCACACTGCCCCCCCAGCAAACACACGCTCGGATACTTCCTCAGCAAGCAAACAAACACAGACTCGGATACTTACCAGTCCCAGGGAGACTCCTGCTGTGAGCTGCTCTGCTGTCCCCACCGCTCAGCTGGTTCTCCGCCGCTCAGCTGGTTCGCGAAGCTCTGGCTATTTTTAAACAGCCAGGCTTCCCTGTTGCAAACCAACAGACACCCTACTGCCCGCCCCCTGCAGGCTAGCAGCCAATCAGACACTCACTCAGGCTCTCACACTGCCCCCCCAGCAAACACACGCTCGGATACTTCCTCAGCAAGCAAACAAACACAGACTCGGATACTTACCAGTGCCAGGCAACCTCCTGCTGTGTGCTGCTCTGCTGTCCCCGCTGCTCAGCTGGTTCTCCGCCGCTCAGCTGGTACGCGAAGCTCTGGCTATTTTTAAACAGCCAGGCTTCCCTGTCGCAAACCAACAGACACCCTACTGCCCGCCCCCTGCAGGCTAGCAGCCAATCAGACACTCACTCAGGCTCTCACACTACCCCCCCAGCAAACACACGCTCGGATACTACCTCAGCAAGCAAACAAACACAGACTCGGATACTTACCAGTCCCAGGCAAACTCCTGCTGTGTGCTGCTCTGCTGTCCCCGCTGCTCAGCTGGTTCTCCGCCGCTCAGCTGGTTCGCGAAGCTCTGGCTATTTTTAAACAGCCAGGCTTCCCTGTCGCAAACCAACAGACACCCTACTGCCCGCCCCCTGCAGGCTAGCAGCCAATCAGACATTCACTCAGGCTCTCACACTACCCCCCCAGCAAACACACGCTCGGATACTACCTCAGCAAGCAAACAAACACAGACTCGGATACTTACCAGTCCCAGGCAAACTCCTGCTGTGTGCTGCTCTGCTGTCCCCGCTGCTCAGCTGGTTCTCCGCCGCTCAGCTGGTTCGCGAAGCTCTGGCTATTTTTAAACAGCCAGGCTTCCCTGTCGCAAACCAACAGACACCCTACTGCCCGCCCCCTGCAGGCTAGCAGCCAATCAGACACTCACTCAGGCTCTCACACTGCCCCCCCAGCAAACACACGCTCGGATACTTCCTCAGCAAGCAAACAAACACAGACTCGGATACTTACCAGTCCCAGGGAGACTCCTGCTGTGAGCTGCTCTGCTGTCCCCACCGCTCAGCTGGTTCTCCGCCGCTCAGCTGGTTCATGAAGCTCTGGCTATTTTTAAACAGCCAGGCTTCCCTGTTGCAAACCAACAGACACCCTACTGCCCGCCCCCTGCAGGCTAGCAGCCAATCAGACACTCACTCAGGCTCCCACACTGCCCCCCCAGGAAACACACGCTCGGATACTTCCTCAGCAAGCAAACAAACACAGACTCGGATACTTACCAGTGCCAGGCAAACTCCTGCTGTGTGCTGCTCTGCTGTCCCCGCTGCTCAGCTGGTTCTCCGCCGCTCAGCTGGTACGCGAAGCTCTGGCTATTTTTAAACAGCCAGGCTTCCCTGTCGCAAACAAACAGACACCCTTCTGCCCGCCCCCTCCAGGCTAGCAGCCAATCAGACACTCACTCAGGCTCTCACACTGCCCCCCCAGCAAACACACGCTCGGATACTTCCTCAGCAAGCAAACAAACACAGACTCGGATACTTACCAGTGCCAGGCAAACTCCTGCTGTGTGCTGCTCTGCTGTCCCCGCTGCTCAGCTGGTTCCCCGCCGCTCAGCTGGTTCACGAAGCTCTATTTTTAAACAGCCAGGCTTCCCTGTCGCAAACCAAAAGACACCCTACTGCCCGCCCCCTGCAGGCTAGCAGCCAATCAGACACTCACTCAGGCTCTCACACTGCTCCCCCAGCAAACACACGCTCGGATACTACCTCAGCAAGCAAACAAACACAGACTCGGATACTTACCAGTCCCAGGCAAACTCCTGCTGTGTGCTGCTCTGCTGTCCCCGCTGCTCAGCTGGTTCTCCGCCGCTCAGCTGGTACGCGAAGCTCTGGCTATTTTTAAACAGCCAGGCTTTCCTGTCGCAAACCAACAGACAGCCTACTGCCCACCCCCTGCAGGCTAGCAGCCAATCAGACACTCACTCAGGCTCTCACACTGCCCTCCCAGCAAACACACGCTCGGATTCTTCCTCAGCAAGCAAACATACACCGACTCGGATACTTACCAGTCCCAGGGAAACTCCTGCTATGAGCTGCTCTGCTGTCCCCACCGCTCAGCTGGTTCTCCGCCGCTCAGCTGGTTCATGAAGCTCTGGCTATTTTTAAACAGCCAGGCTTCCCTGTCGCAAACCAACAGACACCCTTCTGCCCGCCCCCTCCAGGCTAGCAGCCAATCAGACACTCACTCAGGCTCTCACACTGCCCCCCCAGCAAACACACGCTCGGATACTTCCTCAGCAAGCAAACAAACACAGACTCGGATACTTACCAGTCCCAGGAAAACTCCTGCTGTGTGCTGCTCTGCTGTCCCCGCTGCTCAGGTGGTTCTCCGCCGCTCAGCTTGTTCGCGAAGCTCTGGCTATTTTTAAACAGCCAGCCTTCCCTGTCGCAAACCAACAGACACGCTACTGCCCGTCCCCTGCAGGCTAGCAGCCAATCAGACACTCACTCAGGCTCTCACACTGCCCCCCCAGCAAACACACGCTCAGATTCTTCCTCAGCAAGCAAACAAACACAGACTCGGATACTTACCAGTCCCAGGGAGACTCCTGCTGTGAGCTGCTCTGCTGTCCCCACCGCTCAGCTGGTTCTCCGCCGCTCAGCTGGTACGCGAAGCTCTGGCTATTTTTAAACAGCCAGGCTTCCCTGTCGCAAACAAATAGACAGCCTACTGCCCGCCCCCTGCAGGCTAGCAGCCAATCAGACATTCACTCAGGCTCTCACACTACCCCCCCAGCAAACACACGCTCGGATACTACCTCAGCAAGCAAACAAACACAGACTCGGATACTTACCAGTCCCAGGCAAACTCCTGCTGTGTGCTGCTCTGCTGTCCCCGCTGCTCAGCTGGTTCTCCGCCGCTCAGCTGGTTCGCGAAGCTCTGGCTATTTTTAAACAGCCAGGCTTCCCTGTCGCAAACCAACAGACAGCCTACTGCCCGCCCCCTGCAGGCTAGCAGCCAATCAGACACTCCCTCAGGCTCTCACACTGCCCCCCCAGCAAACACACGCTCGGATTCTTCCTCAGCAAGCAAACAAACACAGACTCGGATACTTACCAGTCCCAGGGAAACTCCTGCTGTGTGCTGCTCTGCTGTCCCCGCTGCTCAGCTGGTTCTCCGCCACTCAGCTGGTTCGCGAAGCTCTGGCTATTTTTAAACAGCCAGGCTTCCCTGTCCCAAACCAACAAACACCCTACTGCCCGCCCCCTGCAGGCTAGCAGCCAATCAGACACTCACTCAGGCTCTCACACTGCCCCCCCAGCAAACACACGCTCGGATACTTCCTCAGCAAGCAAACAAACACAGACTCGGATACTTACAAGTGCCAGGCAAACTCCTGCTGTGTGCTGCTCTGCTGTCCCCGCTGCTCAGCTGGTTCTCCGCCGCTCAGCTGGTTCACGAAGCTCTGGCTATTTTTAAACAGCCAGGCTTCCCTGTCGCAAACCAAAAGACACCCTACTGCCCGCCCCCTGCAGGCTAGCAGCCAATCAGACACTCACTCAGGCTCTCACACTGCTCCCCCAGCAAACACACGCTCGGATACTACCTCAGCAAGCAAACAAACACAGACTCGGATACTTACCAGTCCCAGGCAAACTCCTGCTGTGTGCTGCTCTGCTGTCCCCGCTGCTCAGCTGGTTCTCCGCCGCTCAGCTGGTACGCGAAGCTCTGGCTATTTTTAAACAGCCAGGCTTCCCTGTCGCAAACAAATAGACAGCCTACTGCCCGCCCCCTGCAGGCTAGCAGCCAATCAGACACTCACTCAGGCTCTCACACTGCCCCCCCAGCAAACACACGCTCGGATACTTCCTCAGCAAGCAAACAAACACAGACTCGGATACTTACCAGACCCAGGAAAACTCCTGCTGTGTGCTGCTCTGCTGTCCCCGCTGCTCAGCTGGTTCTCCGCCGCTCAGCTGGTTCGCGAAGTTCTGGCTATTTTTAAACAGCCAGGCTTCCCTGTCGCAAACCAACAGACACCCTACTGCCCGCCCCCTGCAGGCTAGCAGCCAATCAGACACTCACTCAGGCTCTCACACTGCCCCCCCAGCAAACACACGCTCGGATACTTCCTCAGCAAGCAAACAAACACAGACTCGGATACTTACCAGTCCCAGGGAGACTCCTGCTGTGAGCTGCTCTGCTGTCCCCACCGCTCAGCTGGTTCTCCGCCGCTCAGCTGGTTCGCGAAGCTCTGGCTATTTTTAAACAGCCAGGCTTCCCTGTTGCAAACCAACAGACACCCTACTGCCCGCCCCCTGCAGGCTAGCAGCCAATCAGACACTCACTCAGGCTCTCACACTGCCCCCCCAGCAAACACACGCTCGGATACTTCCTCAGCAAGCAAACAAACACAGACTCGGATACTTACCAGTGCCAGGCAAACTCCTGCTGTGTGCTGCTCTGCTGTCCCCGCTGCTCAGCTGGTTCTCCGCCGCTCAGCTGGTTCGCGAAGCTCTGGCTATTTTTAAACAGCCAGGCTTCCCTGTCGCAAACCAACAGACACCCTTCTGCCCGCCCCCTGCAGGCTAGCAGCCAATCAGACACTCACTCAGGCTCTCACACTACCCCCCCAGGAAACACACGCTCGGATACTTCCTCAGCAAGCAAACAAACACAGACTCGGATACTTACCAGTGCCAGGCAAACTCCTGCTGTGTGCTGCTCTGCTGTCCCCGCTGCTCAGCTGGTTCTCCGCCGCTCAGCTGGTTCACGAAGCTCTGGCTATTTTTAAACAGCCAGGCTTCCCTGTCGCAAACCAAAAGACACCCTACTGCCCGCCCCCTGCAGGCTAGCAGCCAATCAGACACTCACTCAGGCTCTCACACTGCTCCCCCAGCAAACACACGCTCGGATACTACCTCAGCAAGCAAACAAAAACAGACTCCGATACTTACCAGTCCCAGGGAAAATCCTGCTGTGAGCTGCTCTGCTGTCCCCACCGCTCAGCTGGTTCTCCGCCGCTCAGCTGGTTCATGAAGCTCTGGCTATTTTTAAACAGCCAGGCTTCCCTGTCGCAAACCAACAGACACCCTACTGCCCGCCCCCTGCAGGCTAGCAGCCAATCAGACACTCACTCAGGCTCTCACACTGCCCCCCCAGCTAACACACGCTCGGATACTTCCTCAGCAAGCAAACAAACACAGACTCGGATACTTACCAGTGCCAGGCAAACTCCTGCTGTGTGCTGCTCTGCTGTCCCCGCTGCTCAGCTGGTTCTCCGCCGCTCAGCTGGTTCGCGAAGCTCTGGCTATTTTTAAACAGCCAGGCTTCCCTGTCGCAAACCAACAGACACCCTACTGCCCGCCCCCTGCAGGCTAGCAGCCAATCAGACACTCACTCAGGCTCTCACACTGCCCCCCCAGCAAACACACGCTCGGATACTTCCTCAGCAAGCAAACAAACCCAGACTCCGATAGTTACCAGTCCCAGGCAAACTCCTGCTGTGAGCTGCTCTGCTGTCTCCGCTGCTCAGCTGGTTCTCCGCCGCTCAGCTGTTTCGCGAAGCTCTGGCTATTTTTAAACAGCCAGGCTTCCCTGTCGCAAACCAACAGACACCCTACTGCCCGCCCCCTGCAGGCTAGCAGCCAATCAGACACTCACTCAGGCTCTCACACTGCCCCCTCAGCAAACACACGCTCGGATACTTCCTCAGCAAGCAAACAAACACAGACTCGGATACTTACCAGTGCCAGGCAAACTCCTGCTGTGTGCTGCTCTGCTGTCCCCGCTGCTCAGCTGGTTCTCCGCAGCTCAGCTGGTTCGCGAAGCTCTGGCTATTTTTAAACAGCCAGGCTTCCCTGTCGCAAACCAACAGACACCCTACTGCCCGCCCCCTGCAGGCTAGCAGCCAATCAGACACTCACTCAGGCTCTCACACTGCCAACCCAGCAAACACACGCTCGGATACTTCCTCAGCAAGCAAACAAACACAGACTCGGATACTTACCAGTCCCAGGGAGACTCCTGCTGTGAGCTGCTCTGCTGTCCCCGCTGCTCAGCTGGTTCTCCGCCGCTCAGCTGGTTCGCGAAGCTCTGGCTATTTTTAAACAGCCAGGCTTCCCTGTCGCAAACCAACAGACACCCTACTGCCCGCCCCCTGCAGGCTAGCAGCCAATCAGACACTCACTCAGGCTCTCACACTGCCAACCCAGCAAACACACGCTCGGATACTTCCTCAGCAAGCAAACAAACACAGACTCGGATACTTACCAGTCCCAGGGAGACTCCTGCTGTGAGCTGCTCTGCTGTCCCCACCGCTCAGCTGGTTCTCCGCCGCTCAGCTGGTTCATGAAGCTCTGGCTATTTTTAAACAGCCAGGCTTCCCTGTTGCAAACCAACAGACACCCTACTGCCCGCCCCCTGCAGGCTAGCAGCCAATCAGACACTCACTCAGGCTCTCACACTGCCCCCCCAGCAAACACACGCTCGGATACCTCCTCAGCAAGCAAACAAACACAGACTCGGATACTTACCAGTGCCAGGCAAACTCCTGCTGTGTGCTGCTCTGCTGTCCCCGCTGCTCAGCTGGTTCTCCGCCGCTCAGCTGGTACGCGAAGCTCTGGCTATTTTTAAACAGCCAGGCTTCCCTGTCGCAAACCAACAGACACCCTACTGCCCGCCCCCTGCAGGCTAGCAGCCAATCAGACACTCACTCAGGCTCTCACACTACCCCCCCAGCAAACACACGCTCGGATACTACCTCAGCAAGCAAACAAACACAGACTCGGATACTTACCAGTCCCAGGCAAACTCCTGCTGTGTGCTGCTCTGCTGTCCCCGCTGCTCAGCTGGTTCTCCGCCGCTCAGCTGGTACGCGAAGCTCTGGCTATTTTTAAACAGCCAGGCTTCCCTGTCGCAAACCAACAGACACCCTACTGCCCGCCCCCTGCAGGCTAGCAGCCAATCAGACACTCACTCAGGCTCTCACACTGCCGCCCAGCAAACACACGCTCGGATTCTTCCTCAGCAAGCAAACAAACACAGACTCGGATACTTACCAGTCCCAGGCAAACTCCTGCTATGAGCTGCTCTGCTGTCCCCGCTGCTCAGCTGGTTCTCCGCCGCTCAGCTGGTTCGCGAAGCTCTGGCTATTTTTAAACAGCCAGGCTTTCCTGTCGCAAACCAACGGACACCCTACTGCCCGCCCCCTGCAGGCAAGCAGCCAATCAGACACTCACTCAGGCTCTCACACTGCCCTCCCAGCAAACACACGCTCGGATTCTTCCTCAGCAAGCAAACAAACACAGACTCGGATACTTACGAGTCCCAGGGAAAATCCTGCTGTGAGCTGCTCTGCTGTCCCCACCGCTCAGCTGGTTCTCCGCCGCTCAGCTGGTTCATGAAGCTCTGGCTATTTTTAAACAGCCAGGCTTCCCTGTCGCAAACCAACAGACACCCTTCTGCCCGCCCCCTCCAGGCTAGCAGCCAATCAGACACTCACTCAGGCTCTCACACTGCCCCCCCAGCAAACACACGCTCGGATACTTCCTCAGCAAGCAAACAAACCCAGACTCGGATACTTACCAGTCCCAGGCAAACTCCTGCTGTGAGCTGCTCTGCTGTCCCCGCTGCTCAGCTGGTTCTCCGCCGCTCAGCTGGTTCGCGAAGCTCTGGCTATTTTTAAACAGCCAGGCTTCCCTGTCGCAAACCAACAGACACCCTACTGCCCGCCCCCTGCAGGCTAGCAGCCAATCAGACACTCACTCAGGCTCTCACACTGCCCCCCCAGCAAACACACGCTCGGATACTTCCTCAGCAAGCAAACAAACACAGACTCGGATACTTACCAGTCCCAGGCAAACTCCTGCTGTGTGCTGCTCTGCTGTCCCCGCTGCTCAGCTGGTTCTCCGCCGCTCAGCTGGTACGCGAAGCTCTGGCTATTTTTAAACAGCCAGGCTTCCCTGTCGCAAACAACTAGACAGCCTACTGCCCGCCCCCTGCAGGCTAGCAGCCAATCAGACACTCACTCAGGCTCTCACACTGCCCCCCCAGCAAACACACGCTCGGATACTTCCTCAGCAAGCAAACAAACACAGACTCGGATACTTACCAGTGCCAGGCAAACTCCTGCTGTTTGCTGCTCTGCTGTCCCCGCTGCTCAGCTGGTTCTCCGCCGCTCAGCTGGTTCACGAAGCTCTGGCTATTTTTAAACAGCCAGGCTTCCCTGTCGCAAAGCAAAAGACACACTACTGCCCGCCCCCTGCAGGCTAGCAGCCAATCAGACACTCACTCAGGCTCTCACACTGCTCCCCCAGCAAACACACGCTCGGATACTACCTCAGCAAGCAAACAAACACAGACTCGGATACTTACCACTCCCAGGCAAACTCCTGCTGTGTGCTGCTCTGCTGTCCCCGCTGCTCAGCTGGTTCTCCGCCGCTCAGCTGGTACGCGAAGCTCTGGCTATTTTTAAACAGCCAGGCTTCCCTGTCGCAAACAAAGAGACACCCTACTGCCCGCCCCCTGCAGGCTAGGAGCCAATCAGACACTCACTCAGGCTCTCACACTGCCCCCCCAGCAAACACACGCTCGGATACTTCCTCAGCAAGCAAACAAACACAGACTCGGATACTTACCAGTCCCAGGCAAACTCCTGCTGTGTGCTGCTCTGCTGTCCCCGCTGCTCAGCTGGTTCTCCGCCGCTCAGCTGGTTCACGAAGCTCTGGCTATTTTTAAACAGCCAGGCTTCCCTGTCGCAAACCAACAGACACCCTACTGCCCGCCCCCTGCAGGCTAGCAGCCAATCAGACACTCACTCAGGCTCTCACAGTGCTCCCCCAGCAAACACACGCTCGGATACTACCTCAGCAACCAAACAAACACAGACTCGGACACTTACCAGTCCCAGGCAAACTCCTGCTGTGTGCTGCTCTGCTGTCCCCGCTGCTCAGCTGGTTCTCCGTCGCTCAGCTGGTACGCGAAGCTCTGGCTATTTTTAAACAGCCAGGCTTCCCTGTCGCAAACAAATAGACAGCCTACTGCCCGCCCCCTGCAGGCTAGCAGCCAATCAGACACTCACTCAGGCTCTCACACTGCCCCCCCAGCAAACACACGCTCAGATTCTTCCTCAGCAAGCAAACAAACCCAGACTCGGATACTTACCAGTCCCAGGCAAACTCCTGCTGTGAGCTGCTCTGCTGTCCCCGCTGCTCAGCTGGTTCTCCGCCGCTCAGCTGGTTCGCGAAGCTCTGGCTATTTTTAAACAGCCAGGCTTCCCTGTCGCAAACCAACAGACACCCTACTGCCCGCCCCCTGCAGGCTAGCAGCCAATCAGACACTCACTCAGGCTCTCACACTGCCCCCCCAGCAAACACACGCTCGGATACTTCCTCAGCAAGCAAACAAACACAGACTCGGATACTTACCAGTGCCAGGCAAACTCCTGCTGTGTGCTGCTCTGCTGTCCCCGCTGCTCAGCTGGTTCTCCGCCGCTCAGCTGGTTCACGAAGCTCTGGCTATTTTTAAACAGCCAGGCTTCCCTGTCGCAAAGCAAAAGACACACTACTGCCCGCCCCCTGCAGGCTAGCAGCCAATCAGACACTCACTCAGGCTCTCACACTGCTCCCCCAGCAAACACACGCTCGGATACTACCCCAGCAAGCAAACAAACACAGACTCGGATACTTACCACTCCCAGGCAAACTCCTGCTGTGTGCTGCTCTGCTGTCCCCGCTGCTCAGCTGGTTCTCCGCCGCTCAGCTGGTACGCGAAGCTCTGGCTATTTTTAAACAGCCAGGCTTCCCTGTCGCAAACAAAGAGACACCCTACTGCCCGCCCCCTGCAGGCTAGCAGCCAATCAGACACTCACTCAGGCTCTCACACTGCCCCCCCAGCAAACACACGCTCGGATACTTCCTCAGCAAGCAAACAAACACAGACTCGGATACTTACCAGTGCCAGGCAAACTCCTGCTGTGTGCTGCTCTGCTGTCCCCGCTGCTCAGCTGGTTCTCCGCCGCTCAGCTGGTTCACGAAGCTCTGGCTATTTTTAAACAGCCAGGCTTCCCTGTCGCAAACCAACAGACACCCTACTGCCCGCCCCCTGCAGGCTAGCAGCCAATCAGACACTCACTCATGCTCTCACACTGCCCCCCCCAGCAAACACACGCTCGGATACTTCCTCAGCAAGCAAACAAACACAGACTCGGATACTTACCAGTGCCAGGCAAACTCCTGCTGTGTGCTGCTCTGCTGTCCCCGCTGCTCAGCTGGTTCTCCGCCGCTCAGCTGGTTCGCGAAGCTCTGGCTATTTTTAAACAGCCAGGCTTCCCTGTCGCAAACCAACAGACACCCTACTGCCCGCCCCCTGCAGGCTAGCAGCCAATCAGACACTCACTCAGGCTCTCACACTACCCCCCCAGCAAACACACGCTCGGATACTTCCTCAGCAAGCAAACAAACCCAGACTCCGATAGTTACCAGTCCCAGGCAAACTCCTGCTGTGAGCTGCTCTGCTGTCCCCGCTGCTCAGCTGGTTCTCCGCCGCTCAGCTGTTTCGCGAAGCTCTGGCTATTTTTAAACAGCCAGGCTTCCCTGTCGCAAACCAACAGACACCCTACTGCCCGCCCCCTGCAGGCTAGCAGCCAATCAGACACTCACTCAGGCTCTCACACTGCCCCCTCAGCAAACACACGCTCGGATACTTCCTCAGCAAGCAAACAAACACAGACTCGGATACTTACCAGTGCCAGGCAAACTCCTGCTGTGTGCTGCTCTGCTGTCCCCGCTGCTCAGCTGGTTCTCCGCAGCTCAGCTGGTTCGCGAAGCTCTGGCTATTTTTAAACAGCCAGGCTTCCCTGTCGCAAACCAACAGACACGCTACTGCCCGCCCCCTGCAGGCTAGCAGCCAATCAGACACTCACTCAGGCTCTCACACTGCCCTCCCAGCAAACACACGCTCGGATTCTTCCTCAGCAAGCAAACAAACACCGACTCGGATACTTACCAGTCCCAGGGAAACTCCTGCTGTGAGCTGCTCTGCTGTCCCCGCTGCTCAGCTGGTTCTCCGCCGCTCAGCTGGTTCGCGAAGCTCTGGCTATTTTTAAACAGCCAGGCTTCCCTGTCGCAAACCAACAGACACGCTACTGCCCGTCCCCTGCAGGCTAGCAGCCAATCAGACACTCACTCAGGCTCTCACACTGCCCCCCCAGCAAACACACGCTCAGATTCTTCCTCAGCAAGCAAACAAACCCAGACTCGGATACTTACCAGTCCCAGGCAAACTCCTGCTGTGAGCTGCTCTGCTGTCCCCGCTGCTCAGCTGGTTCTCCGCCGCTCAGCTGGTTCGCGAAGCTCTGGCTATTTTTAAACAGCCAGGCTTCCCTGTCGCAAACCAACAGACACCCTACTGCCCGCCCCCTGCAGGCTAGCAGCCAATCAGACACTCACTCAGGCTCTCACACTGCCAACCCAGCAAACACACGCTCGGATACTTCCTCAGCAAGCAAACAAACACAGACTCGGATACTTACCAGTCCCAGGGAGACTCCTGCTGTGAGCTGCTCTGCTGTCCCCACCGCTCAGCTGGTTCTCCGCCGCTCAGCTGGTTCATGAAGCTCTGGCTATTTTTAAACAGCCAGGCTTCCCTGTTGCAAACCAACAGACACCCTACTGCCCGCCCCCTGCAGGCTAGCAGCCAATCAGACACTCACTCAGGCTCTCACACTGCCCCCCCAGCAAACACACGCTCGGATACCTCCTCAGCAAGCAAACAAACACAGACTCGGATACTTACCAGTGCCAGGCAAACTCCTGCTGTGTGCTGCTCTGCTGTCCCCGCTGCTCAGCTGGTTCTCCGCCGCTCAGCTGGTACGCGAAGCTCTGGCTATTTTTAAACAGCCAGGCTTCCCTGTCGCAAACCAACAGACACCCTACTGCCCGCCCCCTGCAGGCTAGCAGCCAATCAGACACTCACTCAGGCTCTCACACTACCCCCCCAGCAAACACACGCTCGGATACTACCTCAGCAAGCAAACAAACACAGACTCGGATACTTACCAGTGCCAGGCAAACTCCTGCTGTGTGCTGCTCTGCTGTCCCCGCTGCTCAGCTGGTTCTCCGCCGCTCAGCTGGTACGCGAAGCTCTGGCTATTTTTAAACAGCCAGGCTTCCCTGTCGCAAACCAACAGACACCCTACTGCCCGCCCCCTGCAGGCTAGCAGCCAATCAGACACTCACTCAGGCTCTCACACTGCCGCCCAGCAAACACACGCTCGGATTCTTCCTCAGCAAGCAAACAAACACAGACTCGGATACTTACCAGTCCCAGGCAAACTCCTGCTATGAGCTGCTCTGCTGTCCCCGCTGCTCAGCTGGTTCTCCGCCGCTCAGCTGGTTCGCGAAGCTCTGGCTATTTTTAAACAGCCAGGCTTTCCTGTCGCAAACCAACAGACACCCTACTGCCCGCCCCCTGCAGGCAAGCAGCCAATCAGACACTCACTCAGGCTCTCACACTGCCCTCCCAGCAAACACACGCTCGGATTCTTCCTCAGCAAGCAAACAAACACAGACTCGGATACTTACGAGTCCCAGGGAAAATCCTGCTGTGAGCTGCTCTGCTGTCCCCACCGCTCAGCTGGTTCTCCGCCGCTCAGCTGGTTCATGAAGCTCTGGCTATTTTTAAACAGCCAGGCTTCCCTGTCGCAAACCAACAGACACCCTTCTGCCCGCCCCCTCCAGGCTAGCAGCCAATCAGACACTCACTCAGGCTCTCACACTGCCCCCCCAGCAAACACACGCTCGGATACTTCCTCAGCAAGCAAACAAACACAGACTCGGATACTTACCAGTCCCAGGCAAACTCCTGCTGTGTGCTGCTCTGCTGTCCCCGCTGCTCAGCTGGTTCTCCGCCGCTCAGCTGGTACGCGAAGCTCTGGCTATTTTTAAACAGCCAGGCTTCCCTGTCGCAAACAACTAGACAGCCTACTGCCCGCCCCCTGCAGGCTAGCAGCCAATCAGACACTCACTCAGGCTCTCACACTGCCCCCCCAGCAAACACACGCTCGGATACTTCCTCAGCAAGCAAACAAACACAGACTCGGATACTTACCAGTGCCAGGCAAACTCCTGCTGTGTGCTGCTCTGCTGTCCCCGCTGCTCAGCTGGTTCTCCGCCGCTCAGCTGGTTCACGAAGCTCTGGCTATTTTTAAACAGCCAGGCTTCCCTGTCGCAAACCAACAGACACCCTACTGCCCGCCCCCTGCAGGCTAGCAGCCAATCAGACACTCACTCATGCTCTCACACTGCCCCCCCCAGCAAACACACGCTCGGATACTTCCTCAGCAAGCAAACAAACACAGACTCGGATACTTACCAGTGCCAGGCAAACTCCTGCTGTGTGCTGCTCTGCTGTCCCCGCTGCTCAGCTGGTTCTCCGCCGCTCAGCTGGTTCGCGAAGCTCTGGCTATTTTTAAACAGCCAGGCTTCCCTGTCGCAAACCAACAGACACCCTACTGCCCGCCCCCTGCAGGCTAGCAGCCAATCAGACACTCACTCAGGCTCTCACACTACCCCCCCAGCAAACACACGCTCGGATACTTCCTCAGCAAGCAAACAAACCCAGACTCCGATAGTTACCAGTCCCAGGCAAACTCCTGCTGTGAGCTGCTCTGCTGTCCCCGCTGCTCAGCTGGTTCTCCGCCGCTCAGCTGTTTCGCGAAGCTCTGGCTATTTTTAAACAGCCAGGCTTCCCTGTCGCAAACCAACAGACACCCTACTGCCCGCCCCCTGCAGGCTAGCAGCCAATCAGACACTCACTCAGGCTCTCACACTGCCCCCTCAGCAAACACACGCTCGGATACTTCCTCAGCAAGCAAACAAACACAGACTCGGATACTTACCAGTGCCAGGCAAACTCCTGCTGTGTGCTGCTCTGCTGTCCCCGCTGCTCAGCTGGTTCTCCGCAGCTCAGCTGGTTCGCGAAGCTCTGGCTATTTTTAAACAGCCAGGCTTCCCTGTCGCAAACCAACAGACACGCTACTGCCCGCCCCCTGCAGGCTAGCAGCCAATCAGACACTCACTCAGGCTCTCACACTGCCCTCCCAGCAAACACACGCTCGGATTCTTCCTCAGCAAGCAAACAAACACCGACTCGGATACTTACCAGTCCCAGGGAAACTCCTGCTGTGAGCTGCTCTGCTGTCCCCGCTGCTCAGCTGGTTCTCCGCCGCTCAGCTGGTTCGCGAAGCTCTGGCTATTTTTAAACAGCCAGGCTTCCCTGTCGCAAACCAACAGACACGCTACTGCCCGTCCCCTGCAGGCTAGCAGCCAATCAGACACTCACTCAGGCTCTCACACTGCCCCCCCAGCAAACACACGCTCAGATTCTTCCTCAGCAAGCAAACAAACCCAGACTCGGATACTTACCAGTCCCAGGCAAACTCCTGCTGTGAGCTGCTCTGCTGTCCCCGCTGCTCAGCTGGTTCTCCGCCGCTCAGCTGGTTCGCGAAGCTCTGGCTATTTTTAAACAGCCAGGCTTCCCTGTCGCAAACCAACAGACACCCTACTGCCCGCCCCCTGCAGGCTAGCAGCCAATCAGACACTCACTCAGGCTCTCACACTGCCAACCCAGCAAACACACGCTCGGATACTTCCTCAGCAAGCAAACAAACACAGACTCGGATACTTACCAGTCCCAGGGAGACTCCTGCTGTGAGCTGCTCTGCTGTCCCCACCGCTCAGCTGGTTCTCCGCCGCTCAGCTGGTTCATGAAGCTCTGGCTATTTTTAAACAGCCAGGCTTCCCTGTTGCAAACCAACAGACACCCTACTGCCCGCCCCCTGCAGGCTAGCAGCCAATCAGACACTCACTCAGGCTCTCACACTGCCCCCCCAGCAAACACACGCTCGGATACCTCCTCAGCAAGCAAACAAACACAGACTCGGATACTTACCAGTGCCAGGCAAACTCCTGCTGTGTGCTGCTCTGCTGTCCCCGCTGCTCAGCTGGTTCTCCGCCGCTCAGCTGGTACGCGAAGCTCTGGCTATTTTTAAACAGCCAGGCTTCCCTGTCGCAAACCAACAGACACCCTACTGCCCGCCCCCTGCAGGCTAGCAGCCAATCAGACACTCACTCAGGCTCTCACACTACCCCCCCAGCAAACACACGCTCGGATACTACCTCAGCAAGCAAACAAACACAGACTCGGATACTTACCAGTGCCAGGCAAACTCCTGCTGTGTGCTGCTCTGCTGTCCCCGCTGCTCAGCTGGTTCTCCGCCGCTCAGCTGGTACGCGAAGCTCTGGCTATTTTTAAACAGCCAGGCTTCCCTGTCGCAAACCAACAGACACCCTACTGCCCGCCCCCTGCAGGCTAGCAGCCAATCAGACACTCACTCAGGCTCTCACACTGCCGCCCAGCAAACACACGCTCGGATTCTTCCTCAGCAAGCAAACAAACACAGACTCGGATACTTACCAGTCCCAGGCAAACTCCTGCTATGAGCTGCTCTGCTGTCCCCGCTGCTCAGCTGGTTCTCCGCCGCTCAGCTGGTTCGCGAAGCTCTGGCTATTTTTAAACAGCCAGGCTTTCCTGTCGCAAACCAACAGACACCCTACTGCCCGCCCCCTGCAGGCAAGCAGCCAATCAGACACTCACTCAGGCTCTCACACTGCCCTCCCAGCAAACACACGCTCGGATTCTTCCTCAGCAAGCAAACAAACACAGACTCGGATACTTACGAGTCCCAGGGAAAATCCTGCTGTGAGCTGCTCTGCTGTCCCCACCGCTCAGCTGGTTCTCCGCCGCTCAGCTGGTTCATGAAGCTCTGGCTATTTTTAAACAGCCAGGCTTCCCTGTCGCAAACCAACAGACACCCTTCTGCCCGCCCCCTCCAGGCTAGCAGCCAATCAGACACTCACTCAGGCTCTCACACTGCCCCCCCAGCAAACACACGCTCGGATACTTCCTCAGCAAGCAAACAAACACAGACTCGGATACTTACCAGTCCCAGGCAAACTCCTGCTGTGTGCTGCTCTGCTGTCCCCGCTGCTCAGCTGGTTCTCCGCCGCTCAGCTGGTACGCGAAGCTCTGGCTATTTTTAAACAGCCAGGCTTCCCTGTCGCAAACAACTAGACAGCCTACTGCCCGCCCCCTGCAGGCTAGCAGCCAATCAGACACTCACTCAGGCTCTCACACTGCCCCCCCAGCAAACACACGCTCGGATACTTCCTCAGCAAGCAAACAAACACAGACTCGGATACTTACCAGTGCCAGGCAAACTCCTGCTGTTTGCTGCTCTGCTGTCCCCGCTGCTCAGCTGGTTCTCCGCCGCTCAGCTGGTTCACGAAGCTCTGGCTATTTTTAAACAGCCAGGCTTCCCTGTCGCAAAGCAAAAGACACACTACTGCCCGCCCCCTGCAGGCTAGCAGCCAATCAGACACTCACTCAGGCTCTCACACTGCTCCCCCAGCAAACACACGCTCGGATACTACCTCAGCAAGCAAACAAACACAGACTCGGATACTTACCACTCCCAGGCAAACTCCTGCTGTGTGCTGCTCTGCTGTCCCCGCTGCTCAGCTGGTTCTCCGCCGCTCAGCTGGTACGCGAAGCTCTGGCTATTTTTAAACAGCCAGGCTTCCCTGTCGCAAACAAAGAGACACCCTACTGCCCGCCCCCTGCAGGCTAGCAGCCAATCAGACACTCACTCAGGCTCTCACACTGCCCCCCCAGCAAACACACGCTCGGATACTTCCTCAGCAAGCAAACAAACACAGACTCGGATACTTACCAGTCCCAGGCAAACTCCTGCTGTGTGCTGCTCTGCTGTCCCCGCTGCTCAGCTGGTTCTCCGCCGCTCAGCTGGTTCGCGAAGTTCTGGCTATTTTTAAACAGCCAGGCTTCCCTGTCGCAAACCAACAGACACCCTACTGCCCGCCCCCTGCAGGCTAGCAGCCAATCAGACACTCACTCAGGCTCTCACACTGCCCCCCCAGCAAACACACGCTCGGATACTTCCTCAGCAAGCAAACAAACCCAGACTCCGATAGTTACCAGTCCCAGGCAAACTCCTGCTGTGAGCTGCTCTGCTGTCCCCGCTGCTCAGCTGGTTCTCCGCAGCTCAGCTGGTTCGCGAAGCTCTGGCTATTTTTAAACAGCCAGGCTTCCCTGTCGCAAACCAACAGACACCCTACTGCCCGCCCCCTGCAGGCTAGCAGCCAATCAGACACTCACTCAGGCTCTCACACTGCCCTCCCAGCAAACACACGCTCGGATTCTTCCTCAGCAAGCAAACAAACACCGACTCGGATACTTACCAGTCCCAGGGAAACTCCTGCTGTGAGCTGCTCTGCTGTCCCCGCTGCTCAGCTGGTTCTCCGCCGCTCAGCTGGTTCGCGAAGCTCTGGCTATTTTTAAACAGCCAGGCTTCCCTGTCGCAAACCAACAGACACGCTACTGCCCGTCCCCTGCAGGCTAGCAGCCAATCAGACACTCACTCAGGCTCTCACACTGCCCCCCCAGCAAACACACGCTCAGATTCTTCCTCAGCAAGCAAACAAACCCAGACTCGGATACTTACCAGTCCCAGGCAAACTCCTGCTGTGAGCTGCTCTGCTGTCCCCGCTGCTCAGCTGGTTCTCCGCCGCTCAGCTGGTTCGCGAAGCTCTGGCTATTTTTAAACAGCCAGGCTTCCCTGTCGCAAACCAACAGACACCCTACTGCCCGCCCCCTGCAGGCTAGCAGCCAATCAGACACTCACTCAGGCTCTCACACTGCCAACCCAGCAAACACACGCTCGGATACTTCCTCAGCAAGCAAACAAACACAGACTCGGATACTTACCAGTCCCAGGGAGACTCCTGCTGTGAGCTGCTCTGCTGTCCCCACCGCTCAGCTGGTTCTCCGCCGCTCAGCTGGTTCATGAAGCTCTGGCTATTTTTAAACAGCCAGGCTTCCCTGTTGCAAACCAACAGACACCCTACTGCCCGCCCCCTGCAGGCTAGCAGCCAATCAGACACTCACTCAGGCTCTCACACTGCCCCCCCAGCAAACACACGCTCGGATACCTCCTCAGCAAGCAAACAAACACAGACTCGGATACTTACGAGTCCCAGGGAAAATCCTGCTGTGTGCTGCTCTGCTGTCCCCGCTGCTCAGCTGGTTCTCCGCCGCTCAGCTGGTACGCGAAGCTCTGGCTATTTTTAAACAGCCAGGCTTCCCTGTCGCAAACCAACAGACACCCTACTGCCCGCCCCCTGCAGGCTAGCAGCCAATCAGACACTCACTCAGGCTCTCACACTACCCCCCCAGCAAACACACGCTCGGATACTTCCTCAGCAAGCAAACAAACCCAGACTCGGATACTTACCAGTCCCAGGCAAACTCCTGCTGTGTGCTGCTCTGCTGTCCCCGCTGCTCAGCTGGTTCTCCGCCGCTCAGCTGGTTCGCGAAGTTCTGGCTATTTTTAAACAGCCAGGCTTCCCTGTCGCAAACCAACAGACACCCTACTGCCCGCCCCCTGCAGGCTAGCAGCCAATCAGACACTCACTCAGGCTCTCACACTACCCCCCCAGCAAACACACGCTCGGATACTTCCTCAGCAAGCAAACACACACAGACTCGGATACTTACCAGTGCCAGGCAAACTCCTGCTGTGTGCTGCTCTGCTGTCCCCGCTGCTCAGCTGGTTCTCCGCCGCTCAGCTGGTACGCGAAGCTCTGGCTATTTTTAAACAGCCAGGCTTCCCTGTCGCAAACAAATAGACAGCCTACTGCCCGCCCCCTGCAGGCTAGCAGCCAATCAGACACTCACTCAGGCTCTCACACTGCCCCCCCAGCAAACACACGCTCGGATACTTCCTCAGCAAGCAAACAAACCCAGACTCCGATAGTTACCAGTCCCAGGCAAACTCCTGCTGTGAGCTGCTCTGCTGTCCCCGCTGCTCAGCTGGTTCTCCGCCGCTCAGCTGTTTCGCGAAGCTCTGGCTATTTTTAAACAGCCAGGCTTCCCTGTCGCAAACCAACAGACACCCTACTGCCCGCCCCCTGCAGGCTAGCAGGCAATCAGACACTCACTCAGGCTCTCACACTGCCCCCTCAGCAAACACACGCTCGGATACTTCCTCAGCAAGCAAACAAACACAGACTCGGATACTTACCAGTGCCAGGCAAACTCCTGCTGTGTGCTGCTCTGCTGTCCCCGCTGCTCAGCTGGTTCTCCGCAGCTCAGCTGGTTCGCGAAGCTCTGGCTATTTTTAAACAGCCAGGCTTCCCTGTCGCAAACCAACAGACACGCTACTGCCCGCCCCCTGCAGGCTAGCAGCCAATCAGACACTCACTCAGGCTCTCACACTGCCCTCCCAGCAAACACACGCTCGGATTCTTCCTCAGCAAGCAAACAAACACCGACTCGGATACTTACCAGTCCCAGGGAAACTCCTGCTGTGAGCTGCTCTGCTGTCCCCGCTGCTCAGCTGGTTCTCCGCCGCTCAGCTGGTTCGCGAAGCTCTGGCTATTTTTAAACAGCCAGGCTTCCCTGTCGCAAACCAACAGACACGCTACTGCCCGCCCCCTGCAGGCTAGCAGCCAATCAGACACTCACTCAGGCTCTCACACTGCCCTCCCAGCAAACACACGCTCGGATTCTTCCTCAGCAAGCAAACAAACACCGACTCGGATACTTACCAGTCCCAGGCAAACTCCTGCTGTGAGCTGCTCTGCTGTCCCCGCTGCTCAGCTGGTTCTCCGCCGCTCAGCTGGTTCGCGAAGCTCTGGCTATTTTTAAACAGCCAGGCTTCCCTGTCGCAAACCAACAGACACCCTACTGCCCGCCCCCTGCAGGCTAGCAGCCAATCAGACACTCACTCAGGCTCTCACACTGCCAACCCAGCAAACACACGCTCGGATACTTCCTCAGCAAGCAAACAAACACAGACTCGGATACTTACCAGTCCCAGGGAGACTCCTGCTGTGAGCTGCTCTGCTGTCCCCACCGCTCAGCTGGTTCTCCGCCGCTCAGCTGGTTCATGAAGCTCTGGCTATTTTTAAACAGCCAGGCTTCCCTGTTGCAAACCAACAGACACCCTACTGCCCGCCCCCTGCAGGCTAGCAGCCAATCAGACACTCACTCAGGCTCTCACACTGCCCCCCCAGCAAACACACGCTCGGATACCTCCTCAGCAAGCAAACAAACACAGACTCGGATACTTACCAGTGCCAGGCAAACTCCTGCTGTGTGCTGCTCTGCTGTCCCCGCTGCTCAGCTGGTTCTCCGCCGCTCAGCTGGTACGCGAAGCTCTGGCTATTTTTAAACAGCCAGGCTTCCCTGTCGCAAACCAACAGACACCCTACTGCCCGCCCCCTGCAGGCTAGCAGCCAATCAGACACTCACTCAGGCTCTCACACTACCCCCCCAGCAAACACACGCTCGGATACTACCTCAGCAAGCAAACAAACACAGACTCGGATACTTACCAGTCCCAGGCAAACTCCTGCTGTGTGCTGCTCTGCTGTCCCCGCTGCTCAGCTGGTTCTCCGCCGCTCAGCTGGTACGCGAAGCTCTGGCTATTTTTAAACAGCCAGGCTTCCCTGTCGCAAACCAACAGACACCCTACTGCCCGCCCCCTGCAGGCTAGCAGCCAATCAGACACTCACTCAGGCTCTCACACTGCCGCCCAGCAAACACACGCTCGGATTCTTCCTCAGCAAGCAAACAAACACAGACTCGGATACTTACCAGTCCCAGGCAAACTCCTGCTATGAGCTGCTCTGCTGTCCCCGCTGCTCAGCTGGTTCTCCGCCGCTCAGCTGGTTCGCGAAGCTCTGGCTATTTTTAAACAGCCAGGCTTTCCTGTCGCAAACCAACAGACACCCTACTGCCCGCCCCCTGCAGGCAAGCAGCCAATCAGACACTCACTCAGGCTCTCACACTGCCCTCCCAGCAAACACACGCTCGGATTCTTCCTCAGCAAGCAAACAAACACAGACTCGGATACTTACGAGTCCCAGGGAAAATCCTGCTGTGAGCTGCTCTGCTGTCCCCACCGCTCAGCTGGTTCTCCGCCGCTCAGCTGGTTCATGAAGCTCTGGCTATTTTTAAACAGCCAGGCTTCCCTGTCGCAAACCAACAGACACCCTTCTGCCCGCCCCCTCCAGGCTAGCAGCCAATCAGACACTCACTCAGGCTCTCACACTGCCCCCCCAGCAAACACACGCTCGGATACTTCCTCAGCAAGCAAACAAACCCAGACTCGGATACTTACCAGTCCCAGGCAAACTCCTGCTGTGAGCTGCTCTGCTGTCCCCGCTGCTCAGCTGGTTCTCCGCCGCTCAGCTGGTTCGCGAAGCTCTGGCTATTTTTAAACAGCCAGGCTTCCCTGTCGCAAACCAACAGACACCCTACTGCCCGCCCCCTGCAGGCTAGCAGCCAATCAGACACTCACTCAGGCTCTCACACTGCCCCCCCAGCAAACACACGCTCGGATACTTCCTCAGCAAGCAAACAAACACAGACTCGGATACTTACCAGTCCCAGGCAAACTCCTGCTGTGTGCTGCTCTGCTGTCCCCGCTGCTCAGCTGGTTCTCCGCCGCTCAGCTGGTACGCGAAGCTCTGGCTATTTTTAAACAGCCAGGCTTCCCTGTCGCAAACAACTAGACAGCCTACTGCCCGCCCCCTGCAGGCTAGCAGCCAATCAGACACTCACTCAGGCTCTCACACTGCCCCCCCAGCAAACACACGCTCGGATACTTCCTCAGCAAGCAAACAAACACAGACTCGGATACTTACCAGTGCCAGGCAAACTCCTGCTGTTTGCTGCTCTGCTGTCCCCGCTGCTCAGCTGGTTCTCCGCCGCTCAGCTGGTTCACGAAGCTCTGGCTATTTTTAAACAGCCAGGCTTCCCTGTCGCAAAGCAAAAGACACACTACTGCCCGCCCCCTGCAGGCTAGCAGCCAATCAGACACTCACTCAGGCTCTCACACTGCTCCCCCAGCAAACACACGCTCGGATACTACCTCAGCAAGCAAACAAACACAGACTCGGATACTTACCACTCCCAGGCAAACTCCTGCTGTGTGCTGCTCTGCTGTCCCCGCTGCTCAGCTGGTTCTCCGCCGCTCAGCTGGTACGCGAAGCTCTGGCTATTTTTAAACAGCCAGGCTTCCCTGTCGCAAACAAAGAGACACCCTACTGCCCGCCCCCTGCAGGCTAGCAGCCAATCAGACACTCACTCAGGCTCTCACACTGCCCCCCCAGCAAACACACGCTCGGATACTTCCTCAGCAAGCAAACAAACACAGACTCGGATACTTACCAGTCCCAGGCAAACTCCTGCTGTGTGCTGCTCTGCTGTCCCCGCTGCTCAGCTGGTTCTCCGCCGCTCAGCTGGTTCGCGAAGTTCTGGCTATTTTTAAACAGCCAGGCTTCCCTGTCGCATACCAACAGACACCCTACTGCCCGCCCCCTGCAGGCTAGCAGCCAATCAGACACTCACTCAGGCTCTCACACTGCCCCCCCAGCAAACACACGCTCGGATACTTCCTCAGCAAGCAAACAAACACAGACTCGGATACTTACCAGTGCCAGGCAAACTCCTGCTGTGTGCTGCTCTGCTGTCCCCGCTGCTCAGCTGGTTCTCCGCCGCTCAGCTGGTTCACGAAGCTCTGGCTATTTTTAAACAGCCAGGCTTCCCTGTCGCAAACCAAAAGACACCCTACTGCCCGCCCCCTGCAGGCTAGCAGCCAATCAGACACTCACTCAGGCTCTCACACTGTTCCCCCGGCAAACACACGCTCGGATACTACCTCAGCAAGCAAACACACACAGACTCGGATACTTACCAGTCCCAGGCAAACTCCTGCTGTGTGCTGCTCTGCTGTCCCCGCTGCTCAGCTGGTTCTCCGCCGCTCAGCTGGTTCGCGAAGTTCTGGCTATTTTTAAACAGCCAGGCTTCCCTGTCGCAAACCAACAGACACCCTACTGCCCGCCCCCTGCAGGCTAGCAGCCAATCAGACACTCACTCAGGCTCTCACACTACCCCCCCAGCAAACACACGCTCGGATACTTCCTCAGCAAGCAAACACACACAGACTCGGGTACTTACCAGTGCCAGGCAAACTCCTGCTGTGTGCTGCTCTGCTGTCCCCGCTGCTCAGCTGGTTCTCCGCCGCTCAGCTGGTTCGCGAAGCTCTGGCTATTTTTAAACAGCCAGGCTTCCCTGTCGCAAACCAACAGACACGCTACTGCCCGCCCCCTGCAGGCTAGCAGCCAATCAGACACTCACTCAGGCTCTCACACTGCCCCCCCAGCAAACACACGCTCGGATACTTCCTCAGCAAGCAAACAAACACAGACTCGGATACTTACCAGTGCCAGGCAAACTCCTGCTGTGTGCTGCTCTGCTGTCCCCGCTGCTCAGCTGGTTCTCCGCCGCTCAGCTGGTTCACGAAGCTCTGGCTATTTTTAAACAGCCAGGCTTCCCTGTCGCAAACCAACAGACACCCTACTGCCCGCCCCCTGCAGGCTAGCAGCCAATCAGACACTCACTCAGGCTCTCACACTGCTCCCCCAGCAAACACACGCTCGGATACTACCTCAGCAAGCAAACAAACACAGACTCGGACACTTACCAGTCCCAGGCAAACTCCTGCTGTGTGCTGCTCTGCTGTCCCCGCTGCTCAGCTGGTTCTCCGCCGCTCAGCTGGTTCGCGAAGCTCTGGCTATTTTTAAACAGCCAGGCTTCCCTGTCGCAAACCAACAGACACCCTACTGCCCGCCCCCTGCAGGCTAGCAGCCAATCAGACACTCACTCAGGCTCTCACACTGCCCCCCCAGCAAACACACGCTCGGATACTTCCTCAGCAAGCAAACAAACACAGACTCGGATACTTACCAGTCCCAGGCAAACTCCTGCTGTGTGCTGCTCTGCTGTCCCCGCTGCTCAGCTGGTTCTCCGCCGCTCAGCTGGTTCACGAAGCTCTGGCTATTTTTAAACAGCCAGGCTTCCCTGTCGCAAACCAACAGACACCCTACTGCCCGCCCCCTGCAGGCTAGCAGCCAATCAGACACTCACTCATGCTCTCACACTGCCCCCCCCAGCAAACACACGCTCGGATACTTCCTCAGCAAGCAAACAAACACAGACTCGGATACTTACCAGTGCCAGGCAAACTCCTGCTGTGTGCTGCTCTGCTGTCCCCGCTGCTCAGCTGGTTCTCCGCCGCTCAGCTGGTTCGCGAAGCTCTGGCTATTTTTAAACAGCCAGGCTTCAATGTCGCAAACCAACAGACACCCTTCTGCCCGCCCCCTGCAGGCTAGCAGCCAATCAGACACTCACTCAGGCTCTCACACTACCCCCCCAGCAAACACACGCTCGGATACTTCCTCAGCAAGCAAACAAACACAGACTCGGATACTTACCAGTGCCAGGCAAACTCCTGCTGTGTGCTGCTCTGCTGTCCCCGCTGCTCAGCTGGTTCTCCGCCGCTCAGCTGGTTCACGAAGCTCTGGCTATTTTTAAACAGCCAGGCTTCCCTGTCGCAAACCAAAAGACACCCTACTGCCCGCCCCCTGCAGGCTAGCAGCCAATCAGACACTCACTCAGGCTCTCACACTGCTCCCCCAGCAAACACACGCTCGGATACTACCTCAGCAAGCAAACAAACACAGACTCCGATACTTACCAGTCCCAGGGAAAATCCTGCTGTGAGCTGCTCTGCTGTCCCCACCGCTCAGCTGGTTCTCCGCCGCTCAGCTGGTTCATGAAGCTCTGGCTATTTTTAAACAGCCAGGCTTCCCTGTCGCAAACCAACAGACACCCTACTGCCCGCCCCCTGCAGGCTAGCAGCCAATCAGACACTCACTCAGGCTCTCACACTGCCCCCCCAGCAAACACACGCTCGGATACTTCCTCAGCAAGCAAACAAACACAGACTCGGATACTTACCAGTGCCAGGCAAACTCCTGCTGTGTGCTGCTCTGCTGTCCCCGCTGCTCAGCTGGTTCTCCGCCGCTCAGCTGGTTCGCGAAGCTCTGGCTATTTTTAAACAGCCAGGCTTCCCTGTCGCAAACCAACAGACACCCTACTGCCCGCCCCCTGCAGGCTAGCAGCCAATCAGACACTCACTCAGGCTCTCACACTGCCCCCCCAGCAAACACACGCTCGGATACTTCCTCAGCAAGCAAACAAACACAGACTCCGATAGTTACCAGTCCCAGGCAAACTCCTGCTGTGAGCTGCTCTGCTGTCCCCGCTGCTCAGCTGGTTCTCCGCCGCTCAGCTGTTTCGCGAAGCTCTGGCTATTTTTAAACAGCCAGGCTTCCCTGTCGCAAACCAACAGACACCCTACTGCCCGCCCCCTGCAGGCTAGCAGCCAATCAGACACTCACTCAGGCTCTCACACTGCCCCCTCAGCAAACACACGCTCGGATACTTCCTCAGCAAGCAAACAAACACAGACTCGGATACTTACCAGTGCCAGGCAAACTCCTGCTGTGTGCTGCTCTGCTGTCCCCGCTGCTCAGCTGGTTCTCCGCCGCTCAGCTGGTTCGCGAAGCTCTGGCTATTTTTAAACAGCCAGGCTTCCCTGTCGCAAACCAACAGACACCCTACTGCCCGCCCCCTGCAGGCTAGCAGCCAATCAGACACTCACTCAGGCTCTCACACTACCCCCCCAGCAAACACACGCTCGGATACTTCCTCAGCAAGCAAACACACACAGACTCGGGTACTTACCAGTGCCAGGCAAACTCCTGCTGTGTGCTGCTCTGCTGTCCCCGCTGCTCAGCTGGTTCTCCGCCGCTCAGCTGGTTCGCGAAGCTCTGGCTATTTTTAAACAGCCAGGCTTCCCTGTCGCAAACCAACAGACACGCTACTGCCCGCCCCCTGCAGGCTAGCAGCCAATCAGACACTCACTCAGGCTCTCACACTGCCCCCCCAGCAAACACACGCTCGGATACTTCCTCAGCAAGCAAACAAACACAGACTCGGATACTTACCAGTGCCAGGCAAACTCCTGCTGTGTGCTGCTCTGCTGTCCCCGCTGCTCAGCTGGTTCTCCGCCGCTCAGCTGGTTCACGAAGCTCTGGCTATTTTTAAACAGCCAGGCTTCCCTGTCGCAAACCAACAGACACCCTACTGCCCGCCCCCTGCAGGCTAGCAGCCAATCAGACACTCACTCAGGCTCTCACACTGCTCCCCCAGCAAACACACGCTCGGATACTACCTCAGCAAGCAAACAAACACAGACTCGGACACTTACCAGTCCCAGGCAAACTCCTGCTGTGTGCTGCTCTGCTGTCCCCGCTGCTCAGCTGGTTCTCCGCCGCTCAGCTGGTTCGCGAAGCTCTGGCTATTTTTAAACAGCCAGGCTTCCCTGTCGCAAACCAACAGACACCCTACTGCCCGCCCCCTGCAGGCTAGCAGCCAATCAGACACTCACTCAGGCTCTCACACTGCCCCCCCAGCAAACACACGCTCGGATACTTCCTCAGCAAGCAAACAAACACAGACTCGGATACTTACCAGTCCCAGGCAAACTCCTGCTGTGTGCTGCTCTGCTGTCCCCGCTGCTCAGCTGGTTCTCCGCCGCTCAGCTGGTTCACGAAGCTCTGGCTATTTTTAAACAGCCAGGCTTCCCTGTCGCAAACCAACAGACACCCTACTGCCCGCCCCCTGCAGGCTAGCAGCCAATCAGACACTCACTCATGCTCTCACACTGCCCCCCCCAGCAAACACACGCTCGGATACTTCCTCAGCAAGCAAACAAACACAGACTCGGATACTTACCAGTGCCAGGCAAACTCCTGCTGTGTGCTGCTCTGCTGTCCCCGCTGCTCAGCTGGTTCTCCGCCGCTCAGCTGGTTCGCGAAGCTCTGGCTATTTTTAAACAGCCAGGCTTCAATGTCGCAAACCAACAGACACCCTTCTGCCCGCCCCCTGCAGGCTAGCAGCCAATCAGACACTCACTCAGGCTCTCACACTACCCCCCCAGCAAACACACGCTCGGATACTTCCTCAGCAAGCAAACAAACACAGACTCGGATACTTACCAGTGCCAGGCAAACTCCTGCTGTGTGCTGCTCTGCTGTCCCCGCTGCTCAGCTGGTTCTCCGCCGCTCAGCTGGTTCACGAAGCTCTGGCTATTTTTAAACAGCCAGGCTTCCCTGTCGCAAACCAAAAGACACCCTACTGCCCGCCCCCTGCAGGCTAGCAGCCAATCAGACACTCACTCAGGCTCTCACACTGCTCCCCCAGCAAACACACGCTCGGATACTACCTCAGCAAGCAAACAAACACAGACTCCGATACTTACCAGTCCCAGGGAAAATCCTGCTGTGAGCTGCTCTGCTGTCCCCACCGCTCAGCTGGTTCTCCGCCGCTCAGCTGGTTCATGAAGCTCTGGCTATTTTTAAACAGCCAGGCTTCCCTGTCGCAAACCAACAGACACCCTACTGCCCGCCCCCTGCAGGCTAGCAGCCAATCAGACACTCACTCAGGCTCTCACACTGCCCCCCCAGCAAACACACGCTCGGATACTTCCTCAGCAAGCAAACAAACACAGACTCGGATACTTACCAGTGCCAGGCAAACTCCTGCTGTGTGCTGCTCTGCTGTCCCCGCTGCTCAGCTGGTTCTCCGCCGCTCAGCTGGTTCGCGAAGCTCTGGCTATTTTTAAACAGCCAGGCTTCCCTGTCGCAAACCAACAGACACCCTACTGCCCGCCCCCTGCAGGCTAGCAGCCAATCAGACACTCACTCAGGCTCTCACACTGCCCCCCCAGCAAACACACGCTCGGATACTTCCTCAGCAAGCAAACAAACACAGACTCCGATAGTTACCAGTCCCAGGCAAACTCCTGCTGTGAGCTGCTCTGCTGTCCCCGCTGCTCAGCTGGTTCTCCGCCGCTCAGCTGTTTCGCGAAGCTCTGGCTATTTTTAAACAGCCAGGCTTCCCTGTCGCAAACCAACAGACACCCTACTGCCCGCCCCCTGCAGGCTAGCAGCCAATCAGACACTCACTCAGGCTCTCACACTGCCCCCTCAGCAAACACACGCTCGGATACTTCCTCAGCAAGCAAACAAACACAGACTCGGATACTTACCAGTGCCAGGCAAACTCCTGCTGTGTGCTGCTCTGCTGTCCCCGCTGCTCAGCTGGTTCTCCGCCGCTCAGCTGGTTCGCGAAGCTCTGGCTATTTTTAAACAGCCAGGCTTCCCTGTCGCAAACCAACAGACACGCTACTGCCCGTCCCCTGCAGGCTAGCAGCCAATCAGACACTCACTCAGGCTCTCACACTGCCCCCCCAGCAAACACACGCTCAGATTCTTCCTCAGCAAGCAAACAAACCCAGACTCGGATACTTACCAGTCCCAGGCAAACTCCTGCTGTGAGCTGCTCTGCTGTCCCCGCTGCTCAGCTGGTTCTCCGCCGCTCAGCTGGTTCGCGAAGCTCTGGCTATTTTTAAACAGCCAGGCTTCCCTGTCGCAAACCAACAGACACCCTACTGCCCGCCCCCTGCAGGCTAGCAGCCAATCAGACACTCACTCAGGCTCTCACACTGCCAACCCAGCAAACACACGCTCGGATACTTCCTCAGCAAGCAAACAAACACAGACTCGGATACTTACCAGTTCCAGGGAGACTCCTGCTGTGAGCTGCTCTGCTGTCCCCACCGCTCAGCTGGTTCTCCGCCGCTCAGCTGGTTCGCGAAGCTCTGGCTATTTTTAAACAGCCAGGCTTCCCTGTCGCAAACCAACAGACACCCTTCTGCCCGCCCCCTGCAGGCTAGCAGCCAATCAGACACTCACTCAGGCTCTCACACTACCCCCCCAGCAAACACACGCTCGGATACTTCCTCAGCAAGCAAACAAACACAGACTCGGATACTTACCAGTGCCAGGCAAACTCCTGCTGTGTGCTGCTCTGCTGTCCCCGCTGCTCAGCTGGTTCTCCGCCGCTCAGCTGGTTCACGAAGCTCTGGCTATTTTTAAACAGCCAGGCTTCCCTGTCGCAAACCAAAAGACACCCTACTGCCCGCCCCCTGCAGGCTAGCAGCCAATCAGACACTCACTCAGGCTCTCACACTGCTCCCCCAGCAAACACACGCTCGGATACTACCTCAGCAAGCAAACAAACACAGACTCCGATACTTACCAGTCCCAGGGAAAATCCTGCTGTGAGCTGCTCTGCTGTCCCCACCGCTCAGCTGGTTCTCCGCCGCTCAGCTGGTTCATGAAGCTCTGGCTATTTTTAAACAGCCAGGCTTCCCTGTCGCAAACCAACAGACACCCTACTGCCCGCCCCCTGCAGGCTAGCAGCCAATCAGACACTCACTCAGGCTCTCACACTGCCCCCCCAGCAAACACACGCTCGGATACTTCCTCAGCAAGCAAACAAACACAGACTCGGATACTTACCAGTGCCAGGCAAACTCCTGCTGTGTGCTGCTCTGCTGTCCCCGCTGCTCAGCTGGTTCTCCGCCGCTCAGCTGGTTCGCGAAGCTCTGGCTATTTTTAAACAGCCAGGCTTCCCTGTCGCAAACCAACAGACACCCTACTGCCCGCCCCCTGCAGGCTAGCAGCCAATCAGACACTCACTCAGGCTCTCACACTGCCCCCCCAGCAAACACACGCTCGGATACTTCCTCAGCAAGCAAACAAACCCAGACTCCGATAGTTACCAGTCCCAGGCAAACTCCTGCTGTGAGCTGCTCTGCTGTCCCCGCTGCTCAGCTGGTTCTCCGCCGCTCAGCTGTTTCGCGAAGCTCTGGCTATTTTTAAACAGCCAGGCTTCCCTGTCGCAAACCAACAGACACCCTACTGCCCGCCCCCTGCAGGCTAGCAGCCAATCAGACACTCACTCAGGCTCTCACACTGCCCCCTCAGCAAACACACGCTCGGATACTTCCTCAGCAAGCAAACAAACACAGACTCGGATACTTACCAGTGCCAGGCAAACTCCTGCTGTGTGCTGCTCTGCTGTCCCCGCTGCTCAGCTGGTTCTCCGCCGCTCAGCTGGTTCGCGAAGCTCTGGCTATTTTTAAACAGCCAGGCTTCCCTGTCGCAAACCAACAGACACGCTACTGCCCGTCCCCTGCAGGCTAGCAGCCAATCAGACACTCACTCAGGCTCTCACACTGCCCCCCCAGCAAACACACGCTCAGATTCTTCCTCAGCAAGCAAACAAACCCAGACTCGGATACTTACCAGTCCCAGGCAAACTCCTGCTGTGAGCTGCTCTGCTGTCCCCGCTGCTCAGCTGGTTCTCCGCCGCTCAGCTGGTTCGCGAAGCTCTGGCTATTTTTAAACAGCCAGGCTTCCCTGTCGCAAACCAACAGACACCCTACTGCCCGCCCCCTGCAGGCTAGCAGCCAATCAGACACTCACTCAGGCTCTCACACTGCCAACCCAGCAAACACACGCTCGGATACTTCCTCAGCAAGCAAACAAACACAGACTCGGATACTTACCAGTCCCAGGGAGACTCCTGCTGTGAGCTGCTCTGCTGTCCCCACCGCTCAGCTGGTTCTCCGCCGCTCAGCTGGTTCATGAAGCTCTGGCTATTTTTAAACAGCCAGGCTTCCCTGTTGCAAACCAACAGACACCCTACTGCCCGCCCCCTGCAGGCTAGCAGCCAATCAGACACTCACTCAGGCTCTCACACTGCCCCCCCAGCAAACACACGCTCGGATACCTCCTCAGCAAGCAAACAAACACAGACTCGGATACTTACCAGTGCCAGGCAAACTCCTGCTGTGTGCTGCTCTGCTGTCCCCGCTGCTCAGCTGGTTCTCCGCCGCTCAGCTGGTACGCGAAGCTCTGGCTATTTTTAAACAGCCAGGCTTCCCTGTCGCAAACCAACAGACACCCTACTGCCCGCCCCCTGCAGGCTAGCAGCCAATCAGACACTCACTCAGGCTCTCACACTACCCCCCCAGCAAACACACGCTCGGATACTACCTCAGCAAGCAAACAAACACAGACTCGGATACTTACCAGTCCCAGGCAAACTCCTGCTGTGTGCTGCTCTGCTGTCCCCGCTGCTCAGCTGGTTCTCCGCCGCTCAGCTGGTACGCGAAGCTCTGGCTATTTTTAAACAGCCAGGCTTCCCTGTCGCAAACCAACAGACACCCTACTGCCCGCCCCCTGCAGGCTAGCAGCCAATCAGACACTCACTCAGGCTCTCACACTGCCGCCCAGCAAACACACGCTCGGATTCTTCCTCAGCAAGCAAACAAACACAGACTCGGATACTTACCAGTCCCAGGCAAACTCCTGCTATGAGCTGCTCTGCTGTCCCCGCTGCTCAGCTGGTTCTCCGCCGCTCAGCTGGTTCGCGAAGCTCTGGCTATTTTTAAACAGCCAGGCTTTCCTGTCGCAAACCAACAGACACCCTACTGCCCGCCCCCTGCAGGCTAGCAGCCAATCAGACACTCACTCAGGCTCTCACACTGCCCCCTCAGCAAACACACGCTCGGATACTTCCTCAGCAAGCAAACAAACACAGACTCGGATACTTACCAGTGCCAGGCAAACTCCTGCTGTGTGCTGCTCTGCTGTCCCCGCTGCTCAGCTGGTTCTCCGCAGCTCAGCTGGTTCGCGAAGCTCTGGCTATTTTTAAACAGCCAGGCTTCCCTGTCGCAAACCAACAGACACGCTACTGCCCGCCCCCTGCAGGCTAGCAGCCAATCAGACACTCACTCAGGCTCTCACACTGCCCTCCCAGCAAACACACGCTCGGATTCTTCCTCAGCAAGCAAACAAACACCGACTCGGATACTTACCAGTCCCAGGGAAACTCCTGCTGTGAGCTGCTCTGCTGTCCCCGCTGCTCAGCTGGTTCTCCGCCGCTCAGCTGGTTCGCGAAGCTCTGGCTATTTTTAAACAGCCAGGCTTCCCTGTCGCAAACCAACAGACACGCTACTGCCCGTCCCCTGCAGGCTAGCAGCCAATCAGACACTCACTCAGGCTCTCACACTGCCCCCCCAGCAAACACACGCTCAGATTCTTCCTCAGCAAGCAAACAAACCCAGACTCGGATACTTACCAGTCCCAGGCAAACTCCTGCTGTGAGCTGCTCTGCTGTCCCCGCTGCTCAGCTGGTTCTCCGCCGCTCAGCTGGTTCGCGAAGCTCTGGCTATTTTTAAACAGCCAGGCTTCCCTGTCGCAAACCAACAGACACCCTACTGCCCGCCCCCTGCAGGCTAGCAGCCAATCAGACACTCACTCAGGCTCTCACACTGCCAACCCAGCAAACACACGCTCGGATACTTCCTCAGCAAGCAAACAAACACAGACTCGGATACTTACCAGTCCCAGGGAGACTCCTGCTGTGAGCTGCTCTGCTGTCCCCACCGCTCAGCTGGTTCTCCGCCGCTCAGCTGGTTCGCGAAGCTCTGGCTATTTTTAAACAGCCAGGCTTCCCTGTCGCAAACCAACAGACACCCTTCTGCCCGCCCCCTGCAGGCTAGCAGCCAATCAGACACTCACTCAGGCTCTCACACTGCCCCCCCAGCAAACACACGCTCGGATACCTCCTCAGCAAGCAAACAAACACAGACTCGGATACTTACCAGTGCCAGGCAAACTCCTGCTGTGTGCTGCTCTGCTGTCCCCGCTGCTCAGCTGGTTCTCCGCCGCTCAGCTGGTACGCGAAGCTCTGGCTATTTTTAAACAGCCAGGCTTCCCTGTCGCAAACCAACAGACACCCTACTGCCCGCCCCCTGCAGGCTAGCAGCCAATCAGACACTCACTCAGGCTCTCACACTACCCCCCCAGCAAACACACGCTCGGATACTACCTCAGCAAGCAAACAAACACAGACTCGGATACTTACCAGTCCCAGGCAAACTCCTGCTGTGTGCTGCTCTGCTGTCCCCGCTGCTCAGCTGGTTCTCCGACGCTCAGCTGGTACGCGAAGCTCTGGCTATTTTTAAACAGCCAGGCTTCCCTGTCGCAAACCAACAGACACCCTACTGCCCGCCCCCTGCAGGCTAGCAGCCAATCAGACACTCACTCAGGCTCTCACACTGCCGCCCAGCAAACACACGCTCGGATTCTTCCTCAGCAAGCAAACAAACACAGACTCGGATACCTACCAGTCCCAGGCAAACTCCTGCTATGAGCTGCACTGCTGTCCCCGCTGCTCAGCTGGTTCTCCGCCGCTCAGCTGGTTCGCGAAGCTCTGGCTATTTTTAAACAGCCAGGCTTTCCTGTCGCAAACCAACAGACACCCTACTGCCCGCCCCCTGCAGGCAAGCAGCCAATCAGACACTCACTCAGGCTCTCACACTGCCCTCCCAGCAAACACACGCTCGGATTCTTCCTCAGCAAGCAAACAAACACAGACTCGGATACTTACGAGTCCCAGGGAAAATCCTGCTGTGAGCTGCTCTGCTGTCCCCACCGCTCAGCTGGTTCTCCGGCGCTCAGCTGGTTCATGAAGCTCTGGATATTTTTAAACAGCCAGGCTTCCCTGTCGCAAACCAACAGACACCCTTCTGCCCGCCCCCTCCAGGCTAGCAGCCAATCAGACACTCACTCAGGCTCTCACACTGCCCCCCCAGCAAACACACGCTCGGATACTTCCTCAGCAAGCAAACAAACCCAGACTCGGATACTTACCAGTCCCAGGCAAACTCCTGCTGTGAGCTGCTCTGCTGTCCCCGCTGCTCAGCTGGTTCTCCGCCGCTCAGCTGGTTCGCGAAGCTCTGGCTATTTTTAAACAGCCAGGCTTCCCTGTCACAAACCAACAGACACCCTACTGCCCGCCCCCTGCAGGCTAGCAGCCAATCAGACACTCACTCAGGCTCTCACACTGCCCCCCCAGCAAACACACGCTCGGATACTTCCTCAGCAAGCAAACAAACACAGACTCGGATACTTACCAGTCCCAGGCAAACTCCTGCTGTGTGCTGCTCTGCTGTCCCCGCTGCTCAGCTGGTTCTCCGCCGCTCAGCTGGTACGCGAAGCTCTGGCTATTTTTAAACAGCCAGGCTTCCCTGTCGCAAACAACTAGACAGCCTACTGCCCGCCCCCTGCAGGCTAGCAGCCAATCAGACACTCACTCAGGCTCTCACACTGCCCCCCCAGCAAACACACGCTCGGATACTTCCTCAGCAAGCAAACAAACACAGACTCGGATACTTACCAGTCCCAGGAAAACTCCTGCTGTGTGCTGCTCTGCTGTCCCCGCTGCTCAGCTGGTTCTCCGCCGCTCAGCTGGTACGCGAAGTTCTGGCTATTTTTAAACAGCCAGGCTTCCCTGTCGCAAACCAACAGACACCCTACTGCCCGCCCCCTGCAGGCTAGCAGCCAATCAGACACTCACTCAGGCTCTCACACTGCCCCCCCAGCAAACACACGCTCGGATACTTCCTCAGCAAGCAAACAAACACAGACTCGGATACTTACCAGTGCCAGGCAAACTCCTGCTGTGTGCTGCTCTGCTGTCCCCGCTGCTCAGCTGGTTCTCCGCCGCTCAGCTGGTTCACGAAGCTCTGGCTATTTTTAAACAGCCAGGCTTCCCTGTCGCAAACCAAAAGACACCCTACTGCCCGCCCCCTGCAGGCTAGCAGCCAATCAGACACTCACTCAGGCTCTCACACTGTTCCCCCGGCAAACACACGCTCGGATACTACCTCAGCAAGCAAACAAACACAGACTCGGATACTTACCAGTGCCAGGCAAACTCCTGCTGTGTGCTGCTCTGCTGTCCCCGCTGCTCAGCTGGTTCTCCGCCGCTCAGCTGGTTCGCGAAGCTCTGGCTATTTTTAAACAGCCAGGCTTCCCTGTCGCAAACCAACAGACACCCTACTGCCCGCCCCCTGCAGGCTAGCAGCCAATCAGACACTCACTCAGGCTCTCACACTGCCCCCCCAGCAAACACACGCTCGGATACTTCCTCAGCAAGCAAACAAACCCAGACTCCGAGAGTTACCAGTCCCAGGCAAACTCCTGCTGTGAGCTGCTCTGCTGTCCCCGCTGCTCAGCTGGTTCTCCGCCGCTCAGCTGTTTCGCGAAGCTCTGGCTATTTTTAAACAGCCAGGCTTCCCTGTCGCAAACCAACAGACACCCTACTGCCCGCCCCCTGCAGGCTAGCAGCCAATCAGACACTCACTCAGGCTCTCACACTGCCCCCTCAGCAAACACACGCTCGGATACTTCCTCAGCAAGCAAACACACACAGACTCGGATACTTACCAGTGCCAGGCAAACTCCTGCTGTGTGCTGCTCTGCTGTCCCCGCTGCTCAGCTGGTTCTCCGCCGCTCAGCTGGTTCGCGAAGCTCTGGCTATTTTTAAACAGCCAGGCTTCCCTGTCGCAAACCAACAGACACGCTACTGCCCGCCCCCTGCAGGCTAGCAGCCAATCAGACACTCACTCAGGCTCTCACACTGCCCTCCCAGCAAACACACGCTCGGATTCTTCCTCAGCAAGCAAACAAACACCGACTCGGATACTTACCAGTCCCAGGGAAACTCCTGCTGTGAGCTGCTCTGCTGTCCCCACCGCTCAGCTGGTTCTCCGCCGCTCAGCTGGTTCATGAAGCTCTGGCTATTTTTAAACAGCCAGGCTTCCCTGTCGCAAACCAACAGACACCCTTCTGCCCGCCCCCTGCAGGCTAGCAGCCAATCAGACACTCACTCAGGCTCTCACACTGCCCCCCCAGCAAACACACGCTCGGATACTTCCTCAGCAAGCAAACAAACACTGACTCGGATACTTACCAGTGCCAGGCAAACTCCTGCTGTGTGCTGCTCTGCTGTCCCCGCTGCTCAGCTGGTTCTCCGCCGCTCAGCTGGTTCACGAAGCTCTGGCTATTTTTAAACAGCCAGGCTTCCCTGTCGCAAACCAACAGACACCCTACTGCCCGCCCCCTGCAGGCTAGCAGCCAATCAGACACTCACTCAGGCTCTCACACTGCCCCCCCCAGCAAACACACGCTCGGATACTTCCTCAGCAAGCAAACAAACACAGACTCGGATACTTACCAGTCCCAGGCAAACTCCTGCTGTGTGCTGCTCTGCTGTCCCCGCTGCTCAGCTGGTTCTCCGCCGCTCAGCTGGTTCGCGAAGCTCTGGCTATTTTTAAACAGCCAGGCTTCCCTGTCGCAAACCAACAGACACCCTACTGCCCGCCCCCTGCAGGCTAGCAGCCAATCAGACACTCACTCAGGCTCTCACACTGCCCCCCCCAGCAAACACACGCTCGGATACTTCCTCAGCAAGCAAACAAACACAGACTCGGATACTTACCAGTCCCAGGCAAACTCCTGCTGTGTGCTGCTCTGCTGTCCCCGCTGCTCAGCTGGTTCTCCGCCGCTCAGCTGGTTCGCGAAGCTCTGGCTATTTTTAAACAGCCAGGCTTCCCTGTCGCAAACCAACAGACACCCTACTGCCCGCCCCCTGCAGGCTAGCAGCCAATCAGACACTCACTCATGCTCTCACACTGCCCCCCCCAGCAAACACACGCTCGGATACTTCCTCAGCAAGCAAACACACACAGACTCGGATACTTACCAGTGCCAGGCAAACTCCTGCTGTGTGCTGCTCTGCTGTCCCCACCGCTCAGCTGGTTCTCCGCCGCTCAGCTGGTTCGCGAAGCTCTGGCTATTTTTAAACAGCCAGGCTTCCCTGTCGCAAACCAACAGACACCCTTCTGCCCGCCCCCTGCAGGCTAGCAGCCAATCAGACACTCACTCAGGCTCTCACACTACCCCCCCAGCAAACACACGCTCGGATACTTCCTCAGCAAGCAAACAAACACAGACTCGGATACTTACCAGTGCCAGGCAAACTCCTGCTGTGTGCTGCTCTGCTGTCCCCGCTGCTCAGCTGGTTCTCCGCCGCTCAGCTGGTTCACGAAGCTCTGGCTATTTTTAAACAGCCAGGCTTCCCTGTCGCAAACCAAAAGACACCCTACTGCCCGCCCCCTGCAGGCTAGCAGCCAATCAGACACTCACTCAGGCTCTCACACTGCTCCCCCAGCAAACACACGCTCGGATACTACCTCAGCAAGCAAACAAACACAGACTGCGATACTTACAAGTCCCAGGGAAAATCCTGCTGTGAGCTGCTCTGCTGTCCCCACCGCTCAGCTGGTTCTCCGCCGCTCAGCTGGTTCATGAAGCTCTGGCTATTTTTAAACAGCCAGGCTTCCCTGTCGCAAACCAACAGACACCCTACTGCCCGCCCCCTGCAGGCTAGCAGCCAATCAGACACTCACTCAGGCTCTCACACTGCCCCCCCAGCAAACACACGCTCGGATACTTCCTCAGCAAGCAAACAAACACAGACTCGGATACTTACCAGTGCCAGGCAAACTCCTGCTGTGTGCTGCTCTGCTGTCCCCGCTGCTCAGCTGGTTCTCCGCCGCTCAGCTGGTTCGCGAAGCTCTGGCTATTTTTAAACAGCCAGGCTTCCCTGTCGCAAACCAACAGACACCCTACTGCCCGCCCCCTGCAGGCTAGCAGCCAATCAGACACTCACTCAGGCTCTCACACTGCCCCCCCAGCAAACACACGCTCGGATACTTCCTCAGCAAGCAAACAAACCCAGACTCCGATAGTTACCAGTCCCAGGCAAACTCCTGCTGTGAGCTGCTCTGCTGTCCCCGCTGCTCAGCTGGTTCTCCGCCGCTCAGCTGTTTCGCGAAGCTCTGGCTATTTTTAAACAGCCAGGCTTCCCTGTCGCAAACCAACAGACAGCCTACTGCCCGCCCCCTGCAGGCTAGCAGCCAATCAGACACTCACTCAGGCTCTCACACTGCCCCCCCAGCAAACACACGCTCGGATACTTCCTCAGCAAGCAAACAAACACAGACTCGGATACTTACCAGTCCCAGGCAAACTCCTGCTGTGTGCTGCTCTGCTGTCCCCGCTGCTCAGCTGGTTCTCCGCCGCTCAGCTGGTACGCGAAGCTCTGGCTATTTTTAAACAGCCAGGCTTCCCTGTCGCAAACAACTAGACAGCCTACTGCCCGCCCCCTGCAGGCTAGCAGCCAATCAGACACTCACTCAGGCTCTCACACTGCCCCCCCAGCAAACACACGCTCGGATACTTCCTCAGCAAGCAAACAAACACAGACTCGGATACTTACCAGTCCCAGGAAAACTCCTGCTGTGTGCTGCTCTGCTGTCCCCGCTGCTCAGCTGGTTCTCCGCCGCTCAGCTGGTACGCGAAGTTCTGGCTATTTTTAAACAGCCAGGCTTCCCTGTCGCAAACCAACAGACACCCTACTGCCCGCCCCCTGCAGGCTAGCAGCCAATCAGACACTCACTCAGGCTCTCACACTGCCCCCCCAGCAAACACACGCTCGGATACTTCCTCAGCAAGCAAACAAACACAGACTCGGATACTTACCAGTGCCAGGCAAACTCCTGCTGTGTGCTGCTCTGCTGTCCCCGCTGCTCAGCTGGTTCTCCGCCGCTCAGCTGGTTCACGAAGCTCTGGCTATTTTTAAACAGCCAGGCTTCCCTGTCGCAAACCAAAAGACACCCTACTGCCCGCCCCCTGCAGGCTAGCAGCCAATCAGACACTCACTCAGGCTCTCACACTGTTCCCCCGGCAAACACACGCTCGGATACTACCTCAGCAAGCAAACAAACACAGACTCGGACACTTACCAGTCCCAGGCAAACTCCTGCTGTGTGCTGCTCTGCTGTCCCCGCTGCTCAGCTGGTTCTCCGCCGCTCAGCTGGTACGCGAAGCTCTGGCTATTTTTAAACAGCCAGGCTTCCCTGTCGCAAACAAATAGACAGCCTACTGCCCGCCCCCTGCAGGCTAGCAGCCAATCAGACACTCACTCAGGCTCTCACACTGCCCCCCCAGCAAACACACGCTCAGATTCTTCCTCAGCAAGCAAACAAACCCAGACTCGGATACTTACCAGTCCCAGGCAAACTCCTGCTGTGAGCTGCTCTGCTGTCCCCGCTGCTCAGCTGGTTCTCCGCCGCTCAGCTGGTTCGCGAAGCTCTGGCTATTTTTAAACAGCCAGGCTTCCCTGTCGCAAACCAACAGACACCCTACTGCCCGCCCCCTGCAGGCTAGCAGCCAATCAGACACTCACTCAGGCTCTCACACTGCCCCGCCAGCAAACACACGCTCGGATACTTCCTCAGCAAGCAAACAAACACAGACTCGGATACTTACCAGTCCCAGGCAAACTCCTGCTGTGTGCTGCTCTGCTGTCCCCGCTGCTCAGCTGGTTCTCCGCCGCTCAGCTGGTTCACGAAGCTCTGGCTATTTTTAAACAGCCAGGCTTCCCTGTCGCAAACCAACAGACACCCTACTGCCCGCCCCCTGCAGGCTAGCAGCCAATCAGACACTCACTCAGGCTCTCACACTGCTCCCCCAGCAAACACACGCTCGGATACTACCTCAGCAAGCAAACAAACACAGACTCCGATACTTACCAGTCCCAGGGAAAATCCTGCTGTGAGCTGCTCTGCTGTCCCCACCGCTCAGCTGGTTCTCCGCCGCTCAGCTGGTTCATGAAGCTCTGGCTATTTTTAAACAGCCAGGCTTCCCTGTCGCAAACCAACAGACACCCTACTGCCCGCCCCCTGCAGGCTAGCAGCCAATCAGACACTCACTCAGGCTCTCACACTGCCCCCCCAGCAAACACACGCTCGGATACTTCCTCAGCAAGCAAACAAACACAGACTCGGATACTTACCAGTGCCAGGCAAACTCCTGCTGTGTGCTGCTCTGCTGTCCCCGCTGCTCAGCTGGTTCTCCGCCGCTCAGCTGGTTCGCGAAGCTCTGGCTATTTTTAAACAGCCAGGCTTCCCTGTCGCAAACCAACAGACACCCTACTGCCCGCCCCCTGCAGGCTAGCAGCCAATCAGACACTCACTCAGGCTCTCACACTGCCCCCCCAGCAAACACACGCTCGGATACTTCCTCAGCAAGCAAACAAACCCAGACTCCGATAGTTACCAGTCCCAGGCAAACTCCTGCTGTGAGCTGCTCTGCTGTCCCCGCTGCTCAGCTGGTTCTCCGCCGCTCAGCTGTTTCGCGAAGCTCTGGCTATTTTTAAACAGCCAGGCTTCCCTGTCGCAAACCAACAGACACCCTACTGCCCGCCCCCTGCAGGCTAGCAGCCAATCAGACACTCACTCAGGCTCTCACACTGCCCCCTCAGCAAACACACGCTCGGATACTTCCTCAGCAAGCAAACAAACACAGACTCGGATACTTACCAGTGCCAGGCAAACTCCTGCTGTGTGCTGCTCTGCTGTCCCCGCTGCTCAGCTGGTTCTCCGCCGCTCAGCTGGTTCGCGAAGCTCTGGCTATTTTTAAACAGCCAGGCTTCCCTGTCGCAAACCAACAGACACGCTACTGCCCGCCCCCTGCAGGCTAGCAGCCAATCAGACACTCACTCAGGCTCTCACACTGCCCTCCCAGCAAACACACGCTCGGATTCTTCCTCAGCAAGCAAACAAACACCGACTCGGATACTTACCAGTCCCAGGGAAACTCCTGCTGTGAGCTGCTCTGCTGTCCCCACCGCTCAGCTGGTTCTCCGCCGCTCAGCTGGTTCATGAAGCTCTGGCTATTTTTAAACAGCCAGGCTTCCCTGTCGCAAACCAACAGACACACTTCTGCCCGCCCCCTGCAGGCTAGCAGCCAATCAGACACTCACTCAGGCTCTCACACTGCCCCCCCAGCAAACACACGCTCGGATACTTCCTCAGCAAGCAAACAAACACAGACTCGGATACTTACCAGTGCCAGGCAAACTCCTGCTGTGTGCTGCTCTGCTGTCCCCGCTGCTCAGCTGGTTCTCCGCCGCTCAGCTGGTTCACGAAGCTCTGGCTATTTTTGAACAGCCAGGCTTCCCTGTCGCAAACCAACAGACACCCTACTGCCCGCCCCCTGCAGGCTAGCAGCCAATCAGACACTCACTCAGGCTCTCACACTGCTCCCCCAGCAAACACACGCTCGGATACTACCTCAGCAAGCAAACAAACACAGACTCGGACACTTACCAGTCCCAGGCAAACTCCTGCTGTGTGCTGCTCTGCTGTCCCCGCTGCTCAGCTGGTTCTCCGCCGCTCAGCTGGTACGCGAAGCTCTGGCTATTTTTAAACAGCCAGGCTTCCCTGTCGCAAACAAATAGACAGCCTACTGCCCGCCCCCTGCAGGCTAGCAGCCAATCAGACACTCACTCAGGCTCTCACACTGCCCCCCCAGCAAACACACGCTCAGATTCTTCCTCAGCAAGCAAACAAACCCAGACTCGGATACTTACCATTCCCAGGCAAACTCCTGCTGTGAGCTGCTCTGCTGTCCCCGCTGCTCAGCTGGTTCTCCGCCGCTCAGCTGGTTCGCGAAGCTCTGGCTATTTTTAAACAGCCAGGCTTCCCTGTCGCAAACCAACAGACACTCTACTGCCCGCCCCCTGCAGGCTAGCAGCCAATCAGACACTCACTCAGGCTCTCACACTGCCCCCCCAGCAAACACACGCTCGGATACTTCCTCAGCAAGCAAACAAACACAGACTCGGATACTTACCAGTCCCAGGCAAACTCCTGCTGTGTGCTGCTCTGCTGTCCCCACCGCTCAGCTGGTTCTCCGCCGCTCAGCTGGTTCATGAAGCTCTGGCTATTTTTAAACAGCCAGGCTTCCCTGTCGCAAACCAACAGACACACTTCTGCCCGCCCCCTGCAGGCTAGCAGCCAATCAGACACTCACTCAGGCTCTCACACTGCCCCCCCAGCAAACACACGCTCGGATACTTCCTCAGCAAGCAAACAAACACAGACTCGGATACTTACCAGTGCCAGGCAAACTCCTGCTGTGTGCTGCTCTGCTGTCCCCGCTGCTCAGCTGGTTCTCCGCCGCTCAGCTGGTTCACGAAGCTCTGGCTATTTTTGAACAGCCAGGCTTCCCTGTCGCAAACCAACAGACACCCTACTGCCCGCCCCCTGCAGGCTAGCAGCCAATCAGACACTCACTCAGGCTCTCACACTGCTCCCCCAGCAAACACACGCTCGGATACTACCTCAGCAAGCAAACAAACACAGACTCGGACACTTACCAGTCCCAGGCAAACTCCTGCTGTGTGCTGCTCTGCTGTCCCCGCTGCTCAGCTGGTTCTCCGCCGCTCAGCTGGTACGCGAAGCTCTGGCTATTTTTAAACAGCCAGGCTTCCCTGTCGCAAACAAATAGACAGCCTACTGCCCGCCCCCTGCAGGCTAGCAGCCAATCAGACACTCACTCAGGCTCTCACACTGCCCCCCCAGCAAACACACGCTCAGATTCTTCCTCAGCAAGCAAACAAACCCAGACTCGGATACTTACCATTCCCAGGCAAACTCCTGCTGTGAGCTGCTCTGCTGTCCCCGCTGCTCAGCTGGTTCTCCGCCGCTCAGCTGGTTCGCGAAGCTCTGGCTATTTTTAAACAGCCAGGCTTCCCTGTCGCAAACCAACAGACACTCTACTGCCCGCCCCCTGCAGGCTAGCAGCCAATCAGACACTCACTCAGGCTCTCACACTGCCCCCCCAGCAAACACACGCTCGGATACTTCCTCAGCAAGCAAACAAACACAGACTCGGATACTTACCAGTCCCAGGCAAACTCCTGCTGTGTGCTGCTCTGCTGTCCCCGCTGCTCAGCTGGTTCTCCGCCGCTCAGCTGGTTCACGAAGCTCTGGCTATTTTTAAACAGCCAGGCTTCCCTGTCGCAAACCAACAGACACCCTACTGCCCGCCCCCTGCAGGCTAGCAGCCAATCAGACACTCACTCAGGCTCTCACACTGCCCTCCCAGCAAACACACGCTCGGATTCTTCCTCAGCAAGCAAACAAACACAGACTCGGATACTTACGAGTCCCAGGGAAAATCCTGCTGTGAGCTGCTCTGCTGTCCCCACCGCTCAGCTGGTTCTCCGCCGCTCAGCTGGTTCATGAAGCTCTGGCTATTTTTAAACAGCCAGGCTTCCCTGTCGCAAACCAACAGACACCCTTCTGCCCGCCCCCTCCTGGCTAGCAGCCAATCAGACACTCACTCAGGCTCTCACACTGCCCCCCCAGCAAACACACGCTCGGATACTTCCTCAGCAAGCAAACAAACACAGACTCGGATACTTACCAGTGCCAGGCAAACTCCTGCTGTGAGCTGCTCTGCTGTCCCCACCGCTCAGCTGGTTCTCCGCCGCTCAGCTGGTTCGCGAAGCTCTGGCTATTTTTAAACAGCCAGGCTTCCCTGTCGCAAACCAACAGACACCCTTCTGCCCGCCCCCTGCAGGCTAGCAGCCAATCAGACACTCACTCAGGCTCTCACACTGCTCCCCCAGCAAACACACGCTCGGATACTTCCTCAGCAAGCAAACAAACACAGACTCGGATACTTACCAGTGCCAGGCAAACTCCTGCTGTGTGCTGCTCTGCTGTCCCCGCTGCTCAGCTGGTTCTCCGCCGCTCAGCTGGTTCACGAAGCTCTGGCTATTTTTAAACAGCCAGGCTTCCCTGTCGCAAACCAACAGACACCCTACTGCCCGCCCCCTGCAGGCTAGCAGCCAATCAGACACTCACTCAGGCTCTCACACTGCCCCCCCAGCAAACACACGCTCGGATACTTCCTCAGCAAGCAAACAAACCCAGACTCCGATAGTTACCAGTCCCAGGCAAACTCCTGCTGTGAGCTGCTCTGCTGTCCCCGCTGCTCAGCTGGTTCTCCGCCGCTCAGCTGTTTCGCGAAGCTCTGGCTATTTTTAAACAGCCAGGCTTCCCTGTCGCAAACCAACAGACACCCTACTGCCCGCCCCCTGCAGGCTAGCAGCCAATCAGACACTCACTCAGGCTCTCACACTGCCCCCTCAGCAAACACACGCTCGGATACTTCCTCAGCAAGCAAACAAACACAGACTCGGATACTTACCAGTGCCAGGCAAACTCCTGCTGTGTGCTGCTCTGCTGTCCCCGCTGCTCAGCTGGTTCTCCGCCGCTCAGCTGGTTCGCGAAGCTCTGGCTATTTTTAAACAGCCAGGCTTCCCTGTCGCAAACCAACAGACACGCTACTGCCCGTCCCCTGCAGGCTAGCAGCCAATCAGACACTCACTCAGGCTCTCACACTGCCCCCCCAGCAAACACACGCTCAGATTCTTCCTCAGCAAGCAAACAAACCCAGACTCGGATACTTACCAGTCCCAGGCAAACTCCTGCTGTGAGCTGCTCTGCTGTCCCCGCTGCTCAGCTGGTTCTCCGCCGCTCAGCTGGTTCGCGAAGCTCTGGCTATTTTTAAACAGCCAGGCTTCCCTGTCGCAAACCAACAGACACCCTACTGCCCGCCCCCTGCAGGCTAGCAGCCAATCAGACACTCACTCAGGCTCTCACACTGCCAACCCAGCAAACACACGCTCGGATACTTCCTCAGCAAGCAAACAAACACAGACTCGGATACTTACCAGTCCCAGGGAGACTCCTGCTGTGAGCTGCTCTGCTGTCCCCACCGCTCAGCTGGTTCTCCGCCGCTCAGCTGGTTCATGAAGCTCTGGCTATTTTTAAACAGCCAGGCTTCCCTGTTGCAAACCAACAGACACCCTACTGCCCGCCCCCTGCAGGCTAGCAGCCAATCAGACACTCACTCAGGCTCTCACACTGCCCCCCCAGCAAACACACGCTCGGATACCTCCTCAGCAAGCAAACAAACACAGACTCGGATACTTACCAGTGCCAGGCAAACTCCTGCTGTGTGCTGCTCTGCTGTCCCCGCTGCTCAGCTGGTTCTCCGCCGCTCAGCTGGTACGCGAAGCTCTGGCTATTTTTAAACAGCCAGGCTTCCCTGTCGCAAACCAACAGACACCCTACTGCCCGCCCCCTGCAGGCTAGCAGCCAATCAGACACTCACTCAGGCTCTCACACTGCCGCCCAGCAAACACACGCTCGGATTCTTCCTCAGCAAGCAAACAAACACAGACTCGGATACTTACCAGTCCCAGGCAAACTCCTGCTATGAGCTGCTCTGCTGTCCCCGCTGCTCAGCTGGTTCTCCGCCGCTCAGCTGGTTCGCGAAGCTCTGGCTATTTTTAAAGAGCCAGGCTTTCCTGTCGCAAACCAACAGACACCCTACTGCCCGCCCCCTGCAGGCAAGCAGCCAATCAGACACTCACTCAGGCTCTCACACTGCCCTCCCAGCAAACACACGCTCGGATTCTTCCTCAGCAAGCAAACAAACACAGACTCGGATACTTACGAGTCCCAGGGAAAATCCTGCTGTGAGCTGCTCTGCTGTCCCCACCGCTCAGCTGGTTCTCCGGCGCTCAGCTGGTTCATGAAGCTCTGGCTATTTTTAAACAGCCAGGCTTCCCTGTCGCAAACCAACAGACACCCTTCTGCCCGCCCCCTCCAGGCTAGCAGCCAATCAGACACTCACTCAGGCTCTCACACTGCCCCCCCAGCAAACACACGCTCGGATACTTCCTCAGCAAGCAAACAAACCCAGACTCGGATACTTACCAGTCCCAGGCAAACTCCTGCTGTGAGCTGCTCTGCTGTCCCCGCTGCTCAGCTGGTTCTCCGCCGCTCAGCTGGTTCGCGAAGCTCTGGCTATTTTTAAACAGCCAGGCTTCCCTGTCGCAAACCAACAGACACCCTACTGCCCGCCCCCTGCAGGCTAGCAGCCAATCAGACACTCACTCAGGCTCTCACACTGCCCCCCCAGCAAACACACGCTCGGATACTTCCTCAGCAAGCAAACAAACACAGACTCGGATACTTACCAGTCCCAGGCAAACTCCTGCTGTGTGCTGCTCTGCTGTCCCCGCTGCTCAGCTGGTTCTCCGCCGCTCAGCTGGTACGCGAAGCTCTGGCTATTTTTAAACAGCCAGGCTTCCCTGTCGCAAACAACTAGACAGCCTACTGCCCGCCCCCTGCAGGCTAGCAGCCAATCAGACACTCACTCAGGCTCTCACACTGCCCCCCCAGCAAACACACGCTCGGATACTTCCTCAGCAAGCAAACAAACACAGACTCGGATACTTACCAGTCCCAGGAAAACTCCTGCTGTGTGCTGCTCTGCTGTCCCCGCTGCTCAGCTGGTTCTCCGCCGCTCAGCTGGTACGCGAAGTTCTGGCTATTTTTAAACAGCCAGGCTTCCGTGTCGCAAACCAACAGACACCCTACTGCCCGCCCCCTGCAGGCTAGCAGCCAATCAGACACTCACTCAGGCTCTCACACTGCCCCCCCAGCAAACACACGCTCGGATACTTCCTCAGCAAGCAAACAAACACAGACTCGGATACTTACCAGTGCCAGGCAAACTCCTGCTGTGTGCTGCTCTGCTGTCCCCGCTGCTCAGCTGGTTCTCCGCCGCTCAGCTGGTTCACGAAGCTCTGGCTATTTTTAAACAGCCAGGCTTCCCTGTCGCAAACCAAAAGACACCCTACTGCCCGCCCCCTGCAGGCTAGCAGCCAATCAGACACTCACTCAGGCTCTCACACTGTTCCCCCGGCAAACACACGCTCGGATACTACCTCAGCAAGCAAACAAACACAGACTCGGATACTTACCAGTGCCAGGCAAACTCCTGCTGTGTGCTGCTCTGCTGTCCCCGCTGCTCAGCTGGTTCTCCGCCGCTCAGCTGGTTCGCGAAGCTCTGGCTATTTTTAAACAGCCAGGCTTCCCTGTCGCAAACCAACAGACACCCTACTGCCCGCCCCCTGCAGGCTAGCAGCCAATCAGACACTCACTCAGGCTCTCACACTGCCCCCCCAGCAAACACACGCTCGGATACTTCCTCAGCAAGCAAACAAACCCAGACTCCGAGAGTTACCAGTCCCAGGCAAACTCCTGCTGTGAGCTGCTCTGCTGTCCCCGCTGCTCAGCTGGTTCTCCGCCGCTCAGCTGTTTCGCGAAGCTCTGGCTATTTTTAAACAGCCAGGCTTCCCTGTCGCAAACCAACAGACACCCTACTGCCCGCCCCCTGCAGGCTAGCAGCCAATCAGACACTCACTCAGGCTCTCACACTGCCCCCTCAGCAAACACACGCTCGGATACTTCCTCAGCAAGCAAACAAACACAGACTCGGATACTTACCAGTGCCAGGCAAACTCCTGCTGTGTGCTGCTCTGCTGTCCCCGCTGCTCAGCTGGTTCTCCGCCGCTCAGCTGGTTCGCGAAGCTCTGGCTATTTTTAAACAGCCAGGCTTCCCTGTCGCAAACCAACAGACACGCTACTGCCCGCCCCCTGCAGGCTAGCAGCCAATCAGACACTCACTCAGGCTCTCACACTGCCCTCCCAGCAAACACACGCTCGGATTCTTCCTCAGCAAGCAAACAAACACCGACTCGGATACTTACCAGTCCCAGGGAAACTCCTGCTGTGAGCTGCTCTGCTGTCCCCGCTGCTCAGCTGGTTCTCCGCCGCTCAGCTGGTTCGCGAAGCTCTGGCTATTTTTAAACAGCCAGGCTTCCCTGTCGCAAACCAACAGACACCCTACTGCCCGCCCCCTGCAGGCTAGCAGCCAATCAGACACTCACTCAGGCTCTCACACTGCCCCCCCCAGCAAACACACGCTCGGATACTTCCTCAGCAAGCAAACAAACACAGACTCGGATACTTACCAGTCCCAGGCAAACTCCTGCTGTGTGCTGCTCTGCTGTCCCCGCTGCTCAGCTGGTTCTCCGCCGCTCAGCTGGTTCGCGAAGCTCTGGCTATTTTTAAACAGCCAGGCTTCCCTGTCGCAAACCAACAGACACCCTACTGCCCGCCCCCTGCAGGCTAGCAGCCAATCAGACACTCACTCATGCTCTCACACTGCCCCCCCCAGCAAACACACGCTCGGATACTTCCTCAGCAAGCAAACACACACAGACTCGGATACTTACCAGTGCCAGGCAAACTCCTGCTGTGTGCTGCTCTGCTGTCCCCGCTGCTCAGCTGGTTCTCCGCCGCTCAGCTGGTTCGCGAAGCTCTGGCTATTTTTAAACAGCCAGGCTTCCCTGTCGCAAACCAACAGACACCCTTCTGCCCGCCCCCTGCAGGCTAGCAGCCAATCAGACACTCACTCAGGCTCTCACACTACCCCCCCAGCAAACACACGCTCGGATACTTCCTCAGCAAGCAAACAAACACAGACTCGGATACTTACCAGTGCCAGGCAAACTCCTGCTGTGTGCTGCTCTGCTGTCCCCGCTGCTCAGCTGGTTCTCCGCCGCTCAGCTGGTTCACGAAGCTCTGGCTATTTTTAAACAGCCAGGCTTCCCTGTCGCAAACCAAAAGACACCCTACTGCCCGCCCCCTGCAGGCTAGCAGCCAATCAGACACTCACTCAGGCTCTCACACTGCTCCCCCAGCAAACACACGCTCGGATACTACCTCAGCAAGCAAACAAACACAGACTCCGATACTTACCAGTCCCAGGGAAAATCCTGCTGTGAGCTGCTCTGCTGTCCCCACCGCTCAGCTGGTTCTCCGCCGCTCAGCTGGTTCATGAAGCTCTGGCTATTTTTAAACAGCCAGGCTTCCCTGTCGCAAACCAACAGACACCCTACTGCCCGCCCCCTGCAGGCTAGCAGCCAATCAGACACTCACTCAGGCTCTCACACTGCCCCCCCAGCAAACACACGCTCGGATACTTCCTCAGCAAGCAAACAAACACAGACTCGGATACTTACCAGTGCCAGGCAAACTCCTGCTGTGTGCTGCTCTGCTGTCCCCGCTGCTCAGCTGGTTCTCCGCCGCTCAGCTGGTTCGCGAAGCTCTGGCTATTTTTAAACAGCCAGGCTTCCCTGTCGCAAACCAACAGACACCCTACTGCCCGCCCCCTGCAGGCTAGCAGCCAATCAGACACTCACTCAGGCTCTCACACTGCCCCCCCAGCAAACACACGCTCGGATACTTCCTCAGCAAGCAAACAAACCCAGACTCCGATAGTTACCAGTCCAAGGCAAACTCCTGCTGTGAGCTGCTCTGCTGTCCCCGCTGCTCAGCTGGTTCTCCGCCGCTCAGCTGTTTCGCGAAGCTCTGGCTATTTTTAAACAGCCAGGCTTCCCTGTCGCAAACCAACAGACAGCCTACTGCCCGCCCCCTGCAGGCTAGCAGCCAATCAGACACTCACTCAGGCTCTCACACTGCCCCCCCAGCAAACACACGCTCGGATACTTCCTCAGCAAGCAAACAAACACAGACTCGGATACTTACCAGTCCCAGGCAAACTCCTGCTGTGTGCTGCTCTGCTGTCCCCGCTGCTCAGCTGGTTCTCCGCCGCTCAGCTGGTACGCGAAGCTCTGGCTATTTTTAAACAGCCAGGCTTCCCTGTCGCAAACAACTAGACAGCCTACTGCCCGCCCCCTGCAGGCTAGCAGCCAATCAGACACTCACTCAGGCTCTCACACTGCCCCCCCAGCAAACACACGCTCGGATACTTCCTCAGCAAGCAAACAAACACAGACTCGGATACTTACCAGTCCCAGGAAAACTCCTGCTGTGTGCTGCTCTGCTGTCCCCGCTGCTCAGCTGGTTCTCCGCCGCTCAGCTGGTACGCGAAGTTCTGGCTATTTTTAAACAGCCAGGCTTCCCTGTCGCAAACCAACAGACACCCTACTGCCCGCCCCCTGCAGGCTAGCAGCCAATCAGACACTCACTCAGGCTCTCACACTGCCCCCCCAGCAAACACACGCTCGGATACTTCCTCAGCAAGCAAACAAACACAGACTCGGATACTTACCAGTGCCAGGCAAACTCCTGCTGTGTGCTGCTCTGCTGTCCCCGCTGCTCAGCTGGTTCTCCGCCGCTCAGCTGGTTCACGAAGCTCTGGCTATTTTTAAACAGCCAGGCTTCCCTGTCGCAAACCAAAAGACACCCTACTGCCCGCCCCCTGCAGGCTAGCAGCCAATCAGACACTCACTCAGGCTCTCACACTGTTCCCCCGGCAAACACACGCTCGGATACTACCTCAGCAAGCAAACAAACACAGACTCGGACACTTACCAGTCCCAGGCAAACTCCTGCTGTGTGCTGCTCTGCTGTCCCCGCTGCTCAGCTGGTTCTCCGCCGCTCAGCTGGTACGCGAAGCTCTGGCTATTTTTAAACAGCCAGGCTTCCCTGTCGCAAACAAATAGACAGCCTACTGCCCGCCCCCTGCAGGCTAGCAGCCAATCGGACACTCACTCAGGCTCTCACACTGCCCCCCCAGCAAACACACGCTCAGATTCTTCCTCAGCAAGCAAACAAACCCAGACTCGGATACTTACCAGTCCCAGGCAAACTCCTGCTGTGAGCTGCTCTGCTGTCCCCGCTGCTCAGCTGGTTCTCCGCCGCTCAGCTGGTTCGCGAAGCTCTGGCTATTTTTAAACAGCCAGGCTTCCCTGTCGCAAACCAACAGACACCCTACTGCCCGCCCCCTGCAGGCTAGCAGCCAATCAGACACTCACTCAGGCTCTCACACTGCCCCGCCAGCAAACACACGCTCGGATACTTCCTCAGCAAGCAAACAAACACAGACTCGGATACTTACCAGTCCCAGGCAAACTCCTGCTGTGTGCGGCTCTGCTGTCCCCGCTGCTCAGCTGGTTCTCCGCCGCTCAGCTGGTTCGCGAAGCTCTGGCTATTTTTAAACAGCCAGGCTTCCCTGTCGCAAACCAACAGACACCCTACTGCCCGCCCCCTGCAGGCTAGCAGCCAATCAGACACTCACTCATGCTCTCACACTGCCCCCCCCAGCAAACACACGCTCAGATACTTCCTCAGCAAGCAAACACACACAGACTCGGATACTTACCAGTGCCAGGCAAACTCCTGCTGTGTGCTGCTCTGCTGTCCCCGCTGCTCAGCTGGTTCTCCGCCGCTCAGCTGGTTCGCGAAGCTCTGGCTATTTTTAAACAGCCAGGCTTCCCTGTCGCAAACCAACAGACACCCTTCTGCCCGCCCCCTGCAGGCTAGCAGCCAATCAGACACTCACTCAGGCTCTCACACTACCCCCCCAGCAAACACACGCTCGGATACTTCCTCAGCAAGCAAACAAACACAGACTCGGATACTTACCAGTGCCAGGCAAACTCCTGCTGTGTGCTGCTCTGCTGTCCCCGCTGCTCAGCTGGTTCTCCGCCGCTCAGCTGGTTCACGAAGCTCTGGCTATTTTTAAACAGCCAGGCTTCCCTGTCGCAAACCAAAAGACACCCTACTGCCCGCCCCCTGCAGGCTAGCAGCCAATCAGACACTCACTCAGGCTCTCACACTGCTCCCCCAGCAAACACACGCTCGGATACTACCTCAGCAAGCAAACAAACACAGACTCCGATACTTACCAGTCCCAGGGAAAATCCTGCTGTGAGCTGCTCTGCTGTCCCCACCGCTCAGCTGGTTCTCCGCCGCTCAGCTGGTTCATGAAGCTCTGGCTATTTTTAAACAGCCAGGCTTCCCTGTCGCAAACCAACAGACACCCTACTGCCCGCCCCCTGCAGGCTAGCAGCCAATCAGACACTCACTCAGGCTCTCACACTGCCCCCCCAGCAAACACACGCTCGGATACTTCCTCAGCAAGCAAACAAACACAGACTCGGATACTTACCAGTGCCAGGCAAACTCCTGCTGTGTGCTGCTCTGCTGTCCCCGCTGCTCAGCTGGTTCTCCGCCGCTCAGCTGGTTCGCGAAGCTCTGGCTATTTTTAAACAGCCAGGCTTCCCTGTCGCAAACCAACAGACACCCTACTGCCCGCCCCCTGCAGGCTAGCAGCCAATCAGACACTCACTCAGGCTCTCACACTGCCCCCCCAGCAAACACACGCTCGGATACTTCCTCAGCAAGCAAACAAACCCAGACTCCGATAGTTACCAGTCCCAGGCAAACTCCTGCTGTGAGCTGCTCTGCTGTCCCCGCTGCTCAGCTGGTTCTCCGCCGCTCAGCTGTTTCGCGAAGCTCTGGCTATTTTTAAACAGCCAGGCTTCCCTGTCGCAAACCAACAGACACCCTACTGCCCGCCCCCTGCAGGCTAGCAGCCAATCAGACACTCACTCAGGCTCTCACACTGCCCCCTCAGCAAACACACGCTCGGATACTTCCTCAGCAAGCAAACAAACACAGACTCGGATACTTACCAGTGCCAGGCAAACTCCTGCTGTGTGCTGCTCTGCTGTCCCCGCTGCTCAGCTGGTTCTCCGCCGCTCAGCTGGTTCGCGAAGCTCTGGCTATTTTTAAACAGCCAGGCTTCCCTGTCGCAAACCAACAGACACGCTACTGCCCGCCCCCTGCAGGCTAGCAGCCAATCAGACACTCACTCAGGCTCTCACACTGCCCTCCCAGCAAACACACGCTCGGATTCTTCCTCAGCAAGCAAACAAACACAGACTCGGATACTTACCAGTCCCAGGGAAACTCCTGCTGTGAGCTGCTCTGCTGTCCCCACCGCTCAGCTGGTTCTCCGCCGCTCAGCTGGTTCACGAAGCTCTGGCTATTTTTGAACGGCCAGGCTTCCCTGTCGCAAACCAACAGACACCCTACTGCCCGCCCCCTGCAGGCTAGCAGCCAATCAGACACTCACTCAGGCTCTCACACTGCTCCCCCAGCAAACACACGCTCGGATACTACCTCAGCAAGCAAACAAACACAGACTCGGACACTTACCAGTCCCAGGCAAACTCCTGCTGTGTGCTGCTCTGCTGTCCCCGCTGCTCAGCTGGTTCTCCGCCGCTCAGCTGGTACGCGAAGCTCTGGCTATTTTTAAACAGCCAGGCTTCCCTGTCGCAAACAAATAGACAGCCTACTGCCCGCCCCCTGCAGGCTAGCAGCCAATCAGACACTCACTCAGGCTCTCACACTGCCCCCCCAGCAAACACACGCTCAGATTCTTCCTCAGCAAGCAAACAAACCCAGACTCGGATACTTACCATTCCCAGGCAAACTCCTGCTGTGAGCTGCTCTGCTGTCCCCGCTGCTCAGCTGGTTCTCCGCCGCTCAGCTGGTTCGCGAAGCTCTGGCTATTTTTAAACAGCCAGGCTTCCCTGTCGCAAACCAACAGACACTCTACTGCCCGCCCCCTGCAGGCTAGCAGCCAATCAGACACTCACTCAGGCTCTCACACTGCCCCCCCAGCAAACACACGCTCGGATACTTCCTCAGCAAGCAAACAAACACAGACTCGGATACTTACCAGTCCCAGGGAAAATCCTGCTGTGAGCTGCTCTGCTGTCCCCACCGCTCAGCTGGTTCTCCGCCGCTCAGCTGGTTCATGAAGCTCTGGCTATTTTTAAACAGCCAGGCTTCCCTGTCGCAAACCAACAGACACCCTTCTGCCCGCCCCCTCCTGGCTAGCAGCCAATCAGACACTCACTCAGGCTCTCACACTGCCCCCCCAGCAAACACACGCTCGGATACTTCCTCAGCAAGCAAACAAACACAGACTCGGATACTTACCAGTGCCAGGCAAACTCCTGCTGTTTGCTGCTCTGCTGTCCCCGCTGCTCAGCTGGTTCTCCGCCGCTCAGCTGGTTCACGAAGCTCTGGCTATTTTTAAACAGCCAGGCTTCCCTGTCGCAAAGCAAAAGACACCCTACTGCCCGCCCCCTGCAGGCTAGCAGCCAATCAGACACTCACTCAGGCTCTCACACTGCTCCCCCAGCAAACACACGCTCGGATACTACCTCAGCAAGCAAACAAACACAGACTCGGATACTTACCAGTCCCAGGCAAACTCCTGCTGTGTGCTGCTCTGCTGTCCCCGCTGCTCAGCTGGTTCTCCGCCGCTCAGCTGGTACGCGAAGCTCTGGCTATTTTTAAACAGCCAGGCTTCCCTGTCGCAAACAAAGAGACAGCCTACTGCCCGCCCCCTGCAGGCTAGCAGCCAATCAGACACTCACTCAGGCTCTCACACTGCCCCCCCAGCAAACACACTCTCGGATACTTCCTCAGCAAGCAAACAAACACAGACTCGGATACTTACCAGTCCCAGGAAAACTCCTGCTGTGTGCTGCTCTGCTGTCCCCGCTGCTCAGCTGGTTCTCCGCCGCTCAGCTGGTACGCGAAGTTCTGGCTATTTTTAAACAGCCAGGCTTCCCTGTCCCAAACCAACAGACACCCTACTGCCCGCCCCCTGCAGGCTAGCAGCCAATCAGACACTCACTCAGGCTCTCACACTGCCCCCCCAGCAAACACACGCTCGGATACTTCCTCAGCAAGCAAACAAACACAGACTCGGATACTTACCAGTGCCAGGCAAACTCCTGCTGTGTGCTGCTCTGCTGTCCCCGCTGCTCAGCTGGTTCTCCGCCGCTCAGCTGGTTCGCGAAGCTCTGGCTATTTTTAAACAGCCAGGCTTCCCTGTCGCAAACCAACAGACACGCTACTGCCCGCCCCCTGCAGGCTAGCAGCCAATCAGACACTCACTCAGGCTCTCACACTGCCCTCCCAGCAAACACACGCTCGGATTCTTCCTCAGCAAGCAAACAAACACCGACTCGGATACTTACCAGTCCCAGGGAAACTCCTGCTGTGAGCTGCTCTGCTGTCCCCACCGCTCAGCTGGTTCTCCGCCGCTCAGCTGGTTCATGAAGCTCTGGCTATTTTTAAACAGCCAGGCTTCCCTGTCGCAAACCAACAGACACACTTCTGCCCGCCCCCTGCAGGCTAGCAGCCAATCAGACACTCACTCAGGCTCTCACACTGCCCCCCCAGCAAACACACGCTCGGATACTACCTCAGCAAGCAAACAAACACAGACTCGGATACTTACCAGTCCCAGGCAAACTCCTGCTGTGTGCTGCTCTGCTGTCCCCGCTGCTCAGCTGGTTCTCCGCCGCTCAGCTGGTTCGCGAAGTTCTGGCTATTTTTAAACAGCCAGGCTTCCCTGTCGCAAACCAACAGACACCCTACTGCCCGCCCCCTGCAGGCTAGCAGCCAATCAGACACTCACTCAGGCTCTCACACTACCCCCCCAGCAAACACACGCTCGGATACTTCCTCAGCAAGCAAACACACACAGACTCGGATACTTACCAGTGCCAGGCAAACTCCTGCTGTGTGCTGCTCTGCTGTCCCCGCTGCTCAGCTGGTTCTCCGCCGCTCAGCTGGTTCGCGAAGCTCTGGCTATTTTTAAACAGCCAGGCTTCCCTGTCGCAAACCAACAGACACCCTACTGCCCGCCCCCTGCAGGCTAGCAGCCAATCAGACACTCACTCAGGCTCTCACACTGCCCCCCCAGCAAACACACGCTCGGATACTTCCTCAGCAAGCAAACAAACCCAGACTCCGAGAGTTACCAGTCCCAGGCAAACTCCTGCTGTGAGCTGCTCTGCTGTCCCCGCTGCTCAGCTGGTTCTCCGCCGCTCAGCTGTTTCGCGAAGCTCTGGCTATTTTTAAACAGCCAGGCTTCCCTGTCGCAAACCAACAGACACCCTACTGCCCGCCCCCTGCAGGCTAGCAGCCAATCAGACACTCACTCAGGCTCTCACACTGCCCCCTCAGCAAACACACGCTCGGATACTTCCTCAGCAAGCAAACAAACACAGACTCGGATACTTACCAGTGCCAGGCAAACTCCTGCTGTGTGCTGCTCTGCTGTCCCCGCTGCTCAGCTGGTTCTCCGCCGCTCAGCTGGTTCGCGAAGCTCTGGCTATTTTTAAACAGCCAGGCTTCCCTGTCGCAAACCAACAGACACGCTACTGCCCGCCCCCTGCAGGCTAGCAGCCAATCAGACACTCACTCAGGCTCTCACACTGCCCTCCCAGCAAACACACGCTCGGATTCTTCCTCAGCAAGCAAACAAACACCGACTCGGATACTTACCAGTCCCAGGGAAACTCCTGCTGTGAGCTGCTCTGCTGTCCCCACCGCTCAGCTGGTTCTCCGCCGCTCAGCTGGTTCATGAAGCTCTGGCTATTTTTAAACAGCCAGGCTTCCCTGTCGCAAACCAACAGACACACTTCTGCCCGCCCCCTGCAGGCTAGCAGCCAATCAGACACTCACTCAGGCTCTCACACTGCCCCCCCAGCAAACACACGCTCGGATACTTCCTCAGCAAGCAAACAAACACAGACTCGGATACTTACCAGTGCCAGGCAAACTCCTGCTGTGTGCTGCTCTGCTGTCCCCGCTGCTCAGCTGGTTCTCCGCCGCTCAGCTGGTTCACGAAGCTCTGGCTATTTTTAAACAGCCAGGCTTCCCTGTCGCAAACCAACAGACACCCTACTGCCCGCCCCCTGCAGGCTAGCAGCCAATCAGACACTCACTCAGGCTCTCACACTGCTCCCCCAGCAAACACACGCTCGGATACTACCTCAGCAAGCAAACAAACACAGACTCGGACACTTACCAGTCCCAGGCAAACTCCTGCTGTGTGCTGCTCTGCTGTCCCCGCTGCTCAGCTGGTTCTCCGCCGCTCAGCTGGTACGCGAAGCTCTGGCTATTTTTAAACAGCCAGGCTTCCCTGTCGCAAACAAATAGACAGCCTACTGCCCGCCCCCTGCAGGCTAGCAGCCAATCAGACACTCACTCAGGCTCTCACACTGCCCCCCCAGCAAACACACGCTCAGATTCTTCCTCAGCAAGCAAACAAACCCAGACTCGGATACTTACCATTCCCAGGCAAACTCCTGCTGTGAGCTGCTCTGCTGTCCCCGCTGCTCAGCTGGTTCTCCGCCGCTCAGCTGGTTCGCGAAGCTCTGGCTATTTTTAAACAGCCAGGCTTCCCTGTCGCAAACCAACAGACACCCTACTGCCCGCCCCCTGCAGGCTAGCAGCCAATCAGACACTCACTCAGGCTCTCACACTGCCCCCCCAGCAAACACACGCTCGGATACTTCCTCAGCAAGCAAACAAACACAGACTCGGATACTTACCAGTCCCAGGCAAACTCCTGCTGTGTGCTGCTCTGCTGTCCCCGCTGCTCAGCTGGTTCTCCGCCGCTCAGCTGGTTCACGAAGCTCTGGCTATTTTTAAACAGCCAGGCTTTCCTGTCGCAAACCAACAGACACCCTACTGCCCGCCCCCTGCAGGCTAGCAGCCAATCAGACACTCACTCATGCTCTCACACTGCCCCCCCCAGCAAACACACGCTCGGATACTTCCTCAGCAAGCAAACAAACACAGACTCGGATACTTACCAGTGCCAGGCAAACTCCTGCTGTGTGCTGCTCTGCTGTCCCCGCTGCTCAGCTGGTTCTCCGCCGCTCAGCTGGTTCGCGAAGCTCTGGCTATTTTTAAACAGCCAGGCTTCCCTGTCGCAAACCAACAGACACCCTTCTGCCCGCCCCCTGCAGGCTAGCAGCCAATCAGACACTCACTCAGGCTCTCACACTACCCCCCCAGCAAACACACGCTCGGATACTTCCTCAGCAAGCAAACAAACACAGACTCGGATACTTACCAGTGCCAGGCAAACTCCTGCTGTGTGCTGCTCTGCTGTCCCCGCTGCTCAGCTGGTTCTCCGCCGCTCAGCTGGTTCACGAAGCTCTGGCTATTTTTAAACAGCCAGGCTTCCCTGTCGCAAACCAAAAGACACCCTACTGCCCGCCCCCTGCAGGCTAGCAGCCAATCAGACACTCACTCAGGCTCTCACACTGCTCCCCCAGCAAACACACGCTCGGATACTACCTCAGCAAGCAAACAAACACAGACTCCGATACTTACCAGTCCCAGGGAAAATCCTGCTGTGAGCTGCTCTGCTGTCCCCACCGCTCAGCTGGTTCTCCGCCGCTCAGCTGGTTCATGAAGCTCTGGCTATTTTTAAACAGCCAGGCTTCCCTGTCGCAAACCAACAGACACCCTACTGCCCGCCCCCTGCAGGCTAGCAGCCAATCAGACACTCCCTCAGGCTCTCACACTGCCCCCCCAGCAAACACACGCTCGGATACTTCCTCAGCAAGCAAACAAACACAGACTCGGATACTTACCAGTGCCAGGCAAACTCCTGCTGTGTGCTGCTCTGCTGTCCCCGCTGCTCAGCTGGTTCTCCGCCGCTCAGCTGGTTCGCGAAGCTCTGGCTATTTTTAAACAGCCAGGCTTCCCTGTCGCAAACCAACAGACACCCTACTGCCCGCCCCCTGCAGGCTAGCAGCCAATCAGACACTCACTCAGGCTCTCACACTGCCCCCCCAGCAAACACACGCTCGGATACTTCCTCAGCAAGCAAACAAACCCAGACTCCGAGAGTTACCAGTCCCAGGCAAACTCCTGCTGTGAGCTGCTCTGCTGTCCCCGCTGCTCAGCTGGTTCTCCGCCGCTCAGCTGTTTCGCGAAGCTCTGGCTATTTTTAAACAGCCAGGCTTCCCTGTCGCAAACCAACAGACACCCTACTGCCCGCCCCCTGCAGGCTAGCAGCCAATCAGACACTCACTCAGGCTCTCACACTGCCCCCTCAGCAAACACACGCTCGGATACTTCCTCAGCAAGCAAACAAACACAGACTCGGATACTTACCAGTGCCAGGGAAACTCCTGCTGTGAGCTGCTCTGCTGTCCCCACCGCTCAGCTGGTTCTCCGCCGCTCAGCTGGTTCATGAAGCTCTGGCTATTTTTAAACAGCCAGGCTTCCCTGTCGCAAACCAACAGACACACTTCTGCCCGCCCCCTGCAGGCTAGCAGCCAATCAGACACTCACTCAGGCTCTCACACTGCCCCCCCAGCAAACACACGCTCGGATACTTCCTCAGCAAGCAAACAAACACAGACTCGGATACTTACCAGTGCCAGGCAAACTCCTGCTGTGTGCTGCTCTGCTGTCCCCGCTGCTCAGCTGGTTCTCCGCCGCTCAGCTGGTTCACGAAGCTCTGGCTATTTTTAAACAGCCAGGCTTCCCTGTCGCAAACCAACAGACACCCTACTGCCCGCCCCCTGCAGGCTAGCAGCCAATCAGACACTCACTCAGGCTCTCACACTGCTCCCCCAGCAAACACACGCTCGGATACTACCTCAGCAAGCAAACAAACACAGACTCGGACACTTACCAGTCCCAGGCAAACTCCTGCTGTGTGCTGCTCTGCTGTCCCCGCTGCTCAGCTGGTTCTCCGCCGCTCAGCTGGTACGCGAAGCTCTGGCTATTTTTAAACAGCCAGGCTTCCCTGTCGCAAACAAATAGACAGCCTACTGCCCGCCCCCTGCAGGCTAGCAGCCAATCAGACACTCACTCAGGCTCTCACACTGCCCCCCCAGCAAACACACGCTCAGATTCTTCCTCAGCAAGCAAACAAACCCAGACTCGGATACTTACCATTCCCAGGCAAACTCCTGCTGTGAGCTGCTCTGCTGTCCCCGCTGCTCAGCTGGTTCTCCGCCGCTCAGCTGGTTCGCGAAGCTCTGGCTATTTTTAAACAGCCAGGCTTCCCTGTCGCAAACCAACAGACACCCTACTGCCCGCCCCCTGCAGGCTAGCAGCCAATCAGACACTCACTCAGGCTCTCACACTGCCCCCCCAGCAAACACACGCTCGGATACTTCCTCAGCAAGCAAACAAACACAGACTCGGATACTTACCAGTCCCAGGCAAACTCCTGCTGTGTGCTGCTCTGCTGTCCCCGCTGCTCAGCTGGTTCTCCGCCGCTCAGCTGGTTCACGAAGCTCTGGCTATTTTTAAACAGCCAGGCTTCCCTGTCGCAAACCAACAGACACCCTTCTGCCCGCCCCCTGCAGGCTAGCAGCCAATCAGACACTCACTCAGGCTCTCACACTACCCCCCCAGCAAACACACGCTCGGATACTTCCTCAGCAAGCAAACAAACACAGACTCGGATACTTACCAGTGCCAGGGAAACTCCTGCTGTGTGCTGCTCTGCTGTCCCCGCTGCTCAGCTGGTTCTCCGCCGCTCAGCTGGTTCATGAAGCTCTGGCTATTTTTAAACAGCCAGGCTTCCCTGTCGCAAACCAACAGACACACTTCTGCCCGCCCCCTGCAGGCTAGCAGCCAATCAGACACTCACTCATGCTCTCACACTGCCCCCCCAGCAAACACACGCTCGGATACTTCCTCAGCAAGCAAACAAACACAGACTCGGATACTTACCAGTGCCAGGCAAACTCCTGCTGTGTGCTGCTCTGCTGTCCCCGCTGCTCAGCTGGTTCTCTGCCGCTCAGCTGGTTCACGAAGCTCTGGCTATTTTTAAACAGCCAGGCTTCCCTGTCGCAAACCAACAGACACCCTACTGCCCGCCCCCTGCAGGCTAGCAGCCAATCAGACACTCACTCAGGCTCTCACACTGCTCCCCCAGCAAACACACGCTCGGATACTACCTCAGCAAGCAAACAAACACAGACTCGGACACTTACCAGTCCCAGGCAAACTCCTGCTGTGTGCTGCTCTGCTGTCCCCGCTGCTCAGCTGGTTCTCCGCCGCTCAGCTGGTACGCGAAGCTCTGGCTATTTTTAAACAGCCAGGCTTCCCTGTCGCAAACAAATAGACAGCCTACTGCCCGCCCCCTGCAGGCTAGCAGCCAATCAGACACTCACTCAGGCTCTCACACTGCCCCCCCAGCAAACACACGCTCAGATTCTTCCTCAGCAAGCAAACAAACCCAGACTCGGATACTTACCATTCCCAGGCAAACTCCTGCTGTGAGCTGCTCTGCTGTCCCCGCTGCTCAGCTGGTTCTCCGCCGCTCAGCTGGTTCGCGAAGCTCTGGCTATTTTTAAACAGCCAGGCTTCCCTGTCGCAAACCAACAGACACCCTACTGCCCGCCCCCTGCAGGCTAGCAGCCAATCAGACACTCACTCAGGCTCTCACACTGCCCCCCCAGCAAACACACGCTCGGATACTTCCTCAGCAAGCAAACAAACCCAGACTCGGATACTTACCAGTCCCAGGCAAACTCCTGCTGTGTGCTGCTCTGCTGTCCCCGCTGCTCAGCTGGTTCTCCGCCGCTCAGCTGGTTCACGAAGCTCTGGCTATTTTTAAACAGCCAGGCTTCCCTGTCGCAAACCAAAAGACACCCTACTGCCCGCCCCCTGCAGGCTAGCAGCCAATCAGACACTCACTCAGGCTCTCACTCTGTTCCCCCGGCAAACACACGCTCGGATACTACCTCAGCAAGCAAACAAACACAGACTCGGATACTTACCAGTCCCAGGCAAACTCCTGCTGTGTGCTGCTCTGCTGTCCCCGCTGCTCAGCTGGTTCTCCGCCGCTCAGCTGGTTCGCGAAGTTCTGGCTATTTTTAAACAGCCAGGCTTCCCTGTCGCAAACCAACAGACACCCTACTGCCCGCCCCCTGCAGGCTAGCAGCCAATCAGACACTCACTCATGCTCTCACACTGCCCCCCCCAGCAAACACACGCTCGGATACTTCCTCAGCAAGCAAACAAACACAGACTCGGATACTTACCAGTGCCAGGCAAACTCCTGCTGTGTGCTGCTCTGCTGTCCCCGCTGCTCAGCTGGTTCTCCGCCGCTCAGCTGGTTCGCGAAGCTCTGGCTATTTTTAAACAGCCAGGCTTCCCTGTCGCAAACCAACAGACACCCTTCTGCCCGCCCCCTGCAGGCTAGCAGCCAATCAGACACTCACTCAGGCTCTCACACTGCCCCCCCAGCAAACACACGCTCGGATACTTCCTCAGCAAGCAAACAAACCCAGACTCCGATAGTTACCAGTCCCAGGCAAACTCCTGCTGTGAGCTGCTCTGCTGTCCCCGCTGCTCAGCTGGTTCTCCGCCGCTCAGCTGTTTCGCGAAGCTCTGGCTATTTTTAAACAGCCAGGCTTCCCTGTCGCAAACCAACAGACACCCTACTGCCCGCCCCCTGCAGGCTAGCAGCCAATCAGACACTCACTCAGGCTCTCACACTGCCCCCTCAGCAAACACACGCTCGGATACTTCCTCAGCAAGCAAACAAACACAGACTCGGATACTTACCAGTGCCAGGCAAACTCCTGCTGTGTGCTGCTCTGCTGTCCCCGCTGCTCAGCTGGTTCTCCGCCGCTCAGCTGGTTCGCGAAGCTCTGGCTATTTTTAAACAGCCAGGCTTCCCTGTCGCAAACCAACAGACACGCTACTGCCCGCCCCCTGCAGGCTAGCAGCCAATCAGACACTCACTCAGGTTCTCACACTGCCCTCCCAGCAAACACACGCTCGGATTCTTCCTCAGCAAGCAAACAAACACCGACTCGGATACTTACCAGTCCCAGGGAAACTCCTGCTGTGAGCTGCTCTGCTGTCCCCACCGCTCAGCTGGTTCTCCGCCGCTCAGCTGGTTCATGAAGCTCTGGCTATTTTTAAACAGCCAGGCTTCCCTGTCGCAAACCAACAGACACACTTCTGCCCGCCCCCTGCAGGCTAGCAGCCAATCAGACACTCACTCAGGCTCTCACACTGCCCCCCCAGCAAACACACGCTCGGATACTTCCTCAGCAAGCAAACAAACACAGACTCGGATACTTACCAGTGCCAGGCAAACTCCTGCTGTGTGCTGCTCTGCTGTCCCCGCTGCTCAGCTGGTTCACGAAGCTCTGGCTATTTTTAAACAGCCAGGCTTCCCTGTCGCAAACCAACAGACACCCTACTGCCCGCCCCCTGCAGGCTAGCAGCCAATCAGACACTCACTCAGGCTCTCACACTGCTCCCCCAGCAAACACACGCTCGGATACTACCTCAGCAAGCAAACAAACACAGACTCGGACACTTACCAGTCCCAGGCAAACTCCTGCTGTGTGCTGCTCTGCTGTCCCCGCTGCTCAGCTGGTTCTCCGCCGCTCAGCTGGTACGCGAAGCTCTGGCTATTTTTAAACAGCCAGGCTTCCCTGTCGCAAACAAATAGACAGCCTACTGCCCGCCCCCTGCAGGCTAGCAGCCAATCAGACACTCACTCAGGCTCTCACACTGCCCCCCCAGCAAACACACGCTCAGATTCTTCCTCAGCAAGCAAACAAACCCAGACTCCGAGAGTTACCAGTCCCAGGCAAACTCCTGCTGTGAGCTGCTCTGCTGTCCCCGCTGCTCAGCTGGTTCTCCGCCGCTCAGCTGTTTCGCGAAGCTCTGGCTATTTTTAAACAGCCAGGCTTCCCTGTCGCAAACCAACAGACACCCTACTGCCCGCCCCCTGCAGGCTAGCAGCCAATCAGACACTCACTCAGGCTCTCACACTGCCCCCTCAGCAAACACACGCTCGGATACTTCCTCAGCAAGCAAACAAACACAGACTCGGATACTTACCAGTGCCAGGCAAACTCCTGCTGTGTGCTGCTCTGCTGTCCCCGCTGCTCAGCTGGTTCTCCGCCGCTCAGCTGGTTCGCGAAGCTCTGGCTATTTTTAAACAGCCAGGCTTCCCTGTCGCAAACCAACAGACACGCTACTGCCCGCCCCCTGCAGGCTAGCAGCCAATCAGACACTCACTCAGGCTCTCACACTGCCCTCCCAGCAAACACACGCTCGGATTCTTCCTCAGCAAGCAAACAAACACCGACTCGGATACTTACCAGTCCCAGGGAAACTCCTGCTGTGAGCTGCTCTGCTGTCCCCACCGCTCAGCTGGTTCTCCGCCGCTCAGCTGGTTCATGAAGCTCTGGCTATTTTTAAACAGCCAGGCTTCCCTGTCGCAAACCAACAGACACACTTCTGCCCGCCCCCTGCAGGCTAGCAGCCAATCAGACACTCACTCAGGCTCTCACACTGCCCCCCCAGCAAACACACGCTCGGATACTTCCTCAGCAAGCAAACAAACACAGACTCGGATACTTACCAGTGCCAGGCAAACTCCTGCTGTGTGCTGCTCTGCTGTCCCCGCTGCTCAGCTGGTTCTCCGCCGCTCAGCTGGTTCACGAAGCTCTGGCTATTTTTAAACAGCCAGGCTTCCCTGTCGCAAACCAACAGACACCCTACTGCCCGCCCCCTGCAGGCTAGCAGCCAATCAGACACTCACTCAGGCTCTCACACTGCTCCCCCAGCAAACACACGCTCGGATACTACCTCAGCAAGCAAACAAACACAGACTCGGACACTTACCAGTCCCAGGCAAACTCCTGCTGTGTGCTGCTCTGCTGTCCCCGCTGCTCAGCTGGTTCTCCGCCGCTCAGCTGGTACGCGAAGCTCTGGCTATTTTTAAACAGCCAGGCTTCCCTGTCGCAAACAAATAGACAGCCTACTGCCCGCCCCCTGCAGGCTAGCAGCCAATCAGACACTCACTCAGGCTCTCACACTGCCCCCCCAGCAAACACACGCTCAGATTCTTCCTCAGCAAGCAAACAAACCCAGACTCGGATACGTACCATTCCCAGGCAAACTCCTGCTGTGAGCTGCTCTGCTGTCCCCGCTGCTCAGCTGGTTCTCCGCCGCTCAGCTGGTTCGCGAAGCTCTGGCTATTTTTAAACAGCCAGGCTTCCCTGTCGCAAACCAACAGACACCCTACTGCCCGCCCCCTGCAGGCTAGCAGCCAATCAGACACTCACTCAGGCTCTCACACTGCCCCCCCAGCAAACACACGCTCGGATACTTCCTCAGCAAGCAAACAAACACAGACTCGGATACTTACCAGTCCCAGGCAAACTCCTGCTGTGTGCTGCTCTGCTGTCCCCGCTGCTCAGCTGGTTCTCCGCCGCTCAGCTGGTTCACGAAGCTCTGGCTATTTTTAAACAGCCAGGCTTCCCTGTCGCAAACCAACAGACACCCTACTGCCCGCCCCCTGCAGGCTAGCAGCCAATCAGACACTCACTCAGGCTCTCACACTGCCCCCCCCAGCAAACACACGCTCGGATACTTCCTCAGCAAGCAAACAAACACAGACTCGGATACTTACCAGTCCCAGGCAAACTCCTGCTGTGTGCTGCTCTGCTGTCCCCGCTGCTCAGCTGGTTCTCCGCCGCTCAGCTGGTACGCGAAGCTCTGGCTATTTTTAAACAGCCAGGCTTCCCTGTCGCAAACCAACAGACACCCTACTGCCCGCCCCCTGCAGGCAAGCAGCCAATCAGACACTCACTCAGGCTCTCACACTGCCCCCCCCAGCAAACACACGCTCGGATACTTCCTCAGCAAGCAAACAAACACAGACTCGGATACTTACCAGTGCCAGGCAAACTCCTGCTGTGTGCTGCTCTGCTGTCCCCGCTGCTCAGCTGGTTCTCTGCCGCTCAGCTGGTTCGCGAAGCTCTGGCTATTTTTAAACAGCCAGGCTTCCCTGTCGCAAACCAACAGACACGCTACTGCCCGCCCCCTGCAGGCTAGCAGCCAATCAGACACTCACTCAGGCTCTCACACTGCCCTCCCAGCAAACACACGCTCGGATTCTTCCTCAGCAAGCAAACAAACACCGACTCGGATACTTACCAGTCCCAGGGAAACTCCTGCTGTGAGCTGCTCTGCTGTCCCCACCGCTCAGCTGGTTCTCCGCCGCTCAGCTGGTTCATGAAGCTCTGGCTATTTTTAAACAGCCAGGCTTCCCTGTCGCAAACCAACAGACACACTTCTGCCCGCCCCCTGCAGGCTAGCAGCCAATCAGACACTCACTCAGGCTCTCACACTGCCCCCCCAGCAAACACACGCTCGGATACTTCCTCAGCAAGCAAACAAACACAGACTCGGATACTTACCAGTGCCAGGCAAACTCCTGCTGTGTGCTGCTCTGCTGTCCCCGCTGCTCAGCTGGTTCTCCGCCGCTCAGCTGGTTCACGAAGCTCTGGCTATTTTTAAACAGCCAGGCTTCCCTGTCGCAAACCAACAGACACCCTACTGCCCGCCCCCTGCAGGCTAGCAGCCAATCAGACACTCACTCAGGCTCTCACACTGCTCCCCCAGCAAACACACGCTCGGATACTACCTCAGCAAGCAAACAAACACAGACTCGGACACTTACCAGTCCCAGGCAAACTCCTGCTGTGTGCTGCTCTGCTGTCCCCGCTGCTCAGCTGGTTCTCCGCCGCTCAGCTGGTACGCGAAGCTCTGGCTATTTTTAAACAGCCAGGCTTCCCTGTCGCAAACAAATAGACAGCCTACTGCCCGCCCCCTGCAGGCTAGCAGCCAATCAGACACTCACTCAGGCTCTCACACTGCCCCCCCAGCAAACACACGCTCAGATTCTTCCTCAGCAAGCAAACAAACCCAGACTCGGATACTTACCATTCCCAGGCAAACTCCTGCTGTGAGCTGCTCTGCTGTCCCCGCTGCTCAGCTGGTTCTCCGCCGCTCAGCTGGTTCGCGAAGCTCTGGCTATTTTTAAACAGCCAGGCTTCCCTGTCGCAAACCAACAGACACCCTACTGCCCGCCCCCTGCAGGCTAGCAGCCAATCAGACACTCACTCAGGCTCTCACACTGCCCCCCCAGCAAACACACGCTCGGATACTTCCTCAGCAAGCAAACAAACACAGACTCGGATACTTACCAGTCCCAGGCAAACTCCTGCTGTGTGCTGCTCTGCTGTCCCCGCTGCTCAGCTGGTTCTCCGCCGCTCAGCTGGTTCATGAAGCTCTGGCTATTTTTAAACAGCCAGGCTTCCCTGTCGCAAACCAACAGACACCCTACTGCCCGCCCCCTGCAGGCTAGCAGCCAATCAGACACTCACTCAGGCTCTCACACTGCCCCCCCCAGCAAACACACGCTCGGATACTTCCTCAGCAAGCAAACAAACACAGACTCGGATACTTACCAGTCCCAGGCAAACTCCTGCTGTGTGCTGCTCTGCTGTCCCCGCTGCTCAGCTGGTTCTCCGCCGCTCAGCTGGTACGCGAAGCTCTGGCTATTTTTAAACAGCCAGGCTTCCCTGTCGCAAACCAACAGACAGCCTACTGCCCGCCCCCTGCAGGCTAGCAGCCAATCAGACACTCACTCAGGCTCTCACACTGCCCCCCAGCAAACACACGCTCAGATTCTTCCTCAGCAAGCAAACAAACCCAGACTCGGATACTTACCAGTCCCAGGCAAACTCCTGCTGTGTGCTGCTCTGCTGTCCCCGCTGCTCAGCTGGTTCTCCGCCGCTCAGCTGGTACGCGAAGCTCTGGCTATTTTTAAACAGCCAGGCTTCCCTGTCGCAAACCAACAGACACCCTACTGCCCGCCCCCTGCAGGCTAGCAGCCAATCAGACACTCACTCAGGCTCTCACACTGCCCCCCCAGCAAACACACGCTCGGATACTTCCTCAGCAAGCAAACAAACACAGACTCGGATACTTACCAGTGCCATGCAAACTCCTGCTGTGTGCTGCTCTGCTGTCCCCGCTGCTCAGCTGGTTCTCCGCCGCTCAGCTGGTTCGCGAAGCTCTGGCTATTTTTAAACAGCCAGGCTTCCCTGTCGCAAACCAACAGACACCCTACTGCCCGCCCCCTGCAGGCTAGCAGCCAATCAGACACTCACTCAGGCTCTCACACTGCCCCCCCAGCAAACACACGCTCGGATACTTCCTCAGCAAGCAAACAAACCCAGACTCCGATAGTTACCAGTCCCAGGCAAACTCCTACTGTGAGCTGCTCTGCTGTCCCCGCTGCTCAGCTGGTTCTCCGCCGCTCAGCTGGTACGCGAAGCTCTGGCTATTTTTAAACAGCCAGGCTTCCCTGTCGAAAACAAATAGACAGCCTACTGCCCGCCCCCTGCAGGCTAGCAGCCAATCAGACACTCACTCAGGCTCTCAAACTGCCCCCCCAGCAAACACACGCTCAGATTCTTCCTCAGCAAGCAAACAAACCCAGACTCGGATACTTACCAGTCCCAGGCAAACTCCTGCTGTGAGCTGCTCTGCTGTCCCCGCTGCTCAGCTGGTTCTCCGCCGCTCAGCTGGTTCGCGAAGCTCTGGCTATTTTTAAACAGCCAGGCTTCCCTGTCGCAAACCAACAGACACCCTACTGCCCGCCCCCTGCAGGCTAGCAGCCAATCAGACACTCACTCAGGCTCTCACACTGCTCCCCCAGCAAACACACGCTCGGATACTACCTCAGCAAGCAAACAAACACAGACTCGGACACTTACCAGTCCCAGGCAAACTCCTGCTGTGTGCTGCTCTGCTGTCCCCGCTGCTCAGCTGGTTCTCCGCCGCTCAGCTGGTACGCGAAGCTCTGGCTATTTTTAAACAGCCAGGCTTCCCTGTCGCAAACAAATAGACAGCCTACTGCCCGCCCCCTGCAGGCTAGCAGCCAATCAGACACTCACTCAGGCTCTCACACTGCCCCCCCAGCAAACACACGCTCAGATTCTTCCTCAGCAAGCAAACAAACCCAGACTCGGATACGTACCATTCCCAGGCAAACTCCTGCTGTGAGCTGCTCTGCTGTCCCCGCTGCTCAGCTGGTTCTCCGCCGCTCAGCTGGTTCGCGAAGCTCTGGCTATTTTTAAACAGCCAGGCTTCCCTGTCGCAAACCAACAGACACCCTACTGCCCGCCCCCTGCAGGCTAGCAGCCAATCAGACACTCACTCAGGCTCTCACACTGCCCCCCCAGCAAACACACGCTCGGATACTTCCTCAGCAAGCAAACAAACACAGACTCGGATACTTACCAGTCCCAGGCAAACTCCTGCTGTGTGCTGCTCTGCTGTCCCCGCTGCTCAGCTGGTTCTCCGCCGCTCAGCTGGTTCACGAAGCTCTGGCTATTTTTAAACAGCCAGGCTTCCCTGTCGCAAACCAACAGACACCCTACTGCCCGCCCCCTGCAGGCTAGCAGCCAATCAGACACTCACTCAGGCTCTCACACTGCCCCCCCCAGCAAACACACGCTCGGATACTTCCTCAGCAAGCAAACAAACACAGACTCGGATACTTACCAGTCCCAGGCAAACTCCTGCTGTGTGCTGCTCTGCTGTCCCCGCTGCTCAGCTGGTTCTCCGCCGCTCAGCTGGTACGCGAAGCTCTGGCTATTTTTAAACAGCCAGGCTTCCCTGTCGCAAACCAACAGACACCCTACTGCCCGCCCCCTGCAGGCAAGCAGCCAATCAGACACTCACTCAGGCTCTCACACTGCCCCCCCCAGCAAACACACGCTCGGATACTTCCTCAGCAAGCAAACAAACACAGACTCGGATACTTACCAGTGCCAGGCAAACTCCTGCTGTGTGCTGCTCTGCTGTCCCCGCTGCTCAGCTGGTTCTCTGCCGCTCAGCTGGTTCGCGAAGCTCTGGCTATTTTTAAACAGCCAGGCTTCCCTGTCGCAAACCAACAGACACGCTACTGCCCGCCCCCTGCAGGCTAGCAGCCAATCAGACACTCACTCAGGCTCTCACACTGCCCTCCCAGCAAACACACGCTCGGATTCTTCCTCAGCAAGCAAACAAACACCGACTCGGATACTTACCAGTCCCAGGGAAACTCCTGCTGTGAGCTGCTCTGCTGTCCCCACCGCTCAGCTGGTTCTCCGCCGCTCAGCTGGTTCATGAAGCTCTGGCTATTTTTAAACAGCCAGGCTTCCCTGTCGCAAACCAACAGACACACTTCTGCCCGCCCCCTGCAGGCTAGCAGCCAATCAGACACTCACTCAGGCTCTCACACTGCCCCCCCAGCAAACACACGCTCGGATACTTCCTCAGCAAGCAAACAAACACAGACTCGGATACTTACCAGTGCCAGGCAAACTCCTGCTGTGTGCTGCTCTGCTGTCCCCGCTGCTCAGCTGGTTCTCCGCCGCTCAGCTGGTTCACGAAGCTCTGGCTATTTTTAAACAGCCAGGCTTCCCTGTCGCAAACCAACAGACACCCTACTGCCCGCCCCCTGCAGGCTAGCAGCCAATCAGACACTCACTCAGGCTCTCACACTGCTCCCCCAGCAAACACACGCTCGGATACTACCTCAGCAAGCAAACAAACACAGACTCGGACACTTACCAGTCCCAGGCAAACTCCTGCTGTGTGCTGCTCTGCTGTCCCCGCTGCTCAGCTGGTTCTCCGCCGCTCAGCTGGTACGCGAAGCTCTGGCTATTTTTAAACAGCCAGGCTTCCCTGTCGCAAACAAATAGACAGCCTACTGCCCGCCCCCTGCAGGCTAGCAGCCAATCAGACACTCACTCAGGCTCTCACACTGCCCCCCCAGCAAACACACGCTCAGATTCTTCCTCAGCAAGCAAACAAACCCAGACTCGGATACTTACCATTCCCAGGCAAACTCCTGCTGTGAGCTGCTCTGCTGTCCCCGCTGCTCAGCTGGTTCTCCGCCGCTCAGCTGGTTCGCGAAGCTCTGGCTATTTTTAAACAGCCAGGCTTCCCTGTCGCAAACCAACAGACACCCTACTGCCCGCCCCCTGCAGGCTAGCAGCCAATCAGACACTCACTCAGGCTCTCACACTGCCCCCCCAGCAAACACACGCTCGGATACTTCCTCAGCAAGCAAACAAACACAGACTCGGATACTTACCAGTCCCAGGCAAACTCCTGCTGTGTGCTGCTCTGCTGTCCCCGCTGCTCAGCTGGTTCTCCGCCGCTCAGCTGGTTCATGAAGCTCTGGCTATTTTTAAACAGCCAGGCTTCCCTGTCGCAAACCAACAGACACCCTACTGCCCGCCCCCTGCAGGCTAGCAGCCAATCAGACACTCACTCAGGCTCTCACACTGCCCCCCCCAGCAAACACACGCTCGGATACTTCCTCAGCAAGCAAACAAACACAGACTCGGATACTTACCAGTCCCAGGCAAACTCCTGCTGTGTGCTGCTCTGCTGTCCCCGCTGCTCAGCTGGTTCTCCGCCGCTCAGCTGGTACGCGAAGCTCTGGCTATTTTTAAACAGCCAGGCTTCCCTGTCGCAAACCAACAGACAGCCTACTGCCCGCCCCCTGCAGGCTAGCAGCCAATCAGACACTCACTCAGGCTCTCACACTGCCCCCCAGCAAACACACGCTCAGATTCTTCCTCAGCAAGCAAACAAACCCAGACTCGGATACTTACCAGTCCCAGGCAAACTCCTGCTGTGTGCTGCTCTGCTGTCCCCGCTGCTCAGCTGGTTCTCCGCCGCTCAGCTGGTACGCGAAGCTCTGGCTATTTTTAAACAGCCAGGCTTCCCTGTCGCAAACCAACAGACACCCTACTGCCCGCCCCCTGCAGGCTAGCAGCCAATCAGACACTCACTCAGGCTCTCACACTGCCCCCCCAGCAAACACACGCTCGGATACTTCCTCAGCAAGCAAACAAACACAGACTCGGATACTTACCAGTGCCATGCAAACTCCTGCTGTGTGCTGCTCTGCTGTCCCCGCTGCTCAGCTGGTTCTCCGCCGCTCAGCTGGTTCGCGAAGCTCTGGCTATTTTTAAACAGCCAGGCTTCCCTGTCGCAAACCAACAGACACCCTACTGCCCGCCCCCTGCAGGCTAGCAGCCAATCAGACACTCACTCAGGCTCTCACACTGCCCCCCCAGCAAACACACGCTCGGATACTTCCTCAGCAAGCAAACAAACCCAGACTCCGATAGTTACCAGTCCCAGGCAAACTCCTACTGTGAGCTGCTCTGCTGTCCCCGCTGCTCAGCTGGTTCTCCGCCGCTCAGCTGGTACGCGAAGCTCTGGCTATTTTTAAACAGCCAGGCTTCCCTGTCGAAAACAAATAGACAGCCTACTGCCCGCCCCCTGCAGGCTAGCAGCCAATCAGACACTCACTCAGGCTCTCAAACTGCCCCCCCAGCAAACACACGCTCAGATTCTTCCTCAGCAAGCAAACAAACCCAGACTCGGATACTTACCAGTCCCAGGCAAACTCCTGCTGTGAGCTGCTCTGCTGTCCCCGCTGCTCAGCTGGTTCTCCGCCGCTCAGCTGGTTCGCGAAGCTCTGGCTATTTTTAAACAGCCAGGCTTCCCTGTCGCAAACCAACAGACACCCTACTGCCCGCCCCCTGCAGGCTAGCAGCCAATCAGACACTCACTCAGGCTCTCACACTGCCCCCCCAGCAAACACACGCTCGGATACTTCCTCAGCAAGCAAACAAACACAGACTCGGATACTTACCAGTCCCAGGCAAACTCCTGCTGTGTGCTGCTCTGCTGTCCCCGCTGCTCAGCTGGTTCTCCGCCGCTCAGCTGGTTCACGAAGCTCTGGCTATTTTTAAACAGCCAGGCTTCCCTGTCGCAAACCAACAGACACCCTACTGCCCGCCCCCTGCAGGCTAGCAGCCAATCAGACACTCACTCAGGCTCTCACACTGCCCCCCCCAGCAAACACACGCTCGGATACTTCCTCAGCAAGCAAACAAACACAGACTCGGATACTTACCAGTCCCAGGCAAACTCCTGCTGTGTGCTGCTCTGCTGTCCCCGCTGCTCAGCTGGTTCTCCGCCGCTCAGCTGGTACGCGAAGCTCTGGCTATTTTTAAACAGCCAGGCTTCCCTGTCGCAAACCAACAGACACCCTACTGCCCGCCCCCTGCAGGCTAGCAGCCAATCAGACACTCACTCAGGCTCTCACACTGCCCCCCCAGCAAACACACGCTCGGATTCTTCCTCAGCAAGCAAACAAACACAGACTCGGATACTTACCAGTCCCAGGCAAACTCCTGCTATGAGCTGCTCTGCTGTCCCCGCTGCTCAGCTGGTTCTCCGCCGCTCAGCTGGTACGCGAAGCTCTGGCTATTTTTAAACAGCCAGGCTTTCCTGTCGCAAACCAACAGACAGCCTACTGCCCGCCCCCTGCAGGCTAGCAGCCAATCAGACACTCACTCAGGCTCTCACACTGCCCTCGCAGCAAACACACGCTCGGATTCTTCCTCAGCAAGCAAACAAACACCGACTCGGATACTTACCAGTCCCAGGGAAACTCCTGCTGTGAGCTGCTCTGCTGTCCCCACCGCTCAGCTGGTTCTCCGCCGCTCAGCTGGTTCATGAAGCTCTGGCTATTTTTAAACAGCCAGGCTTCCCTGTCGCAAACAAATAGACAGCCTACTGCCCGCCCCCTGCAGGCTAGCAGCCAATCAGACACTCACTCAGGCTCTCACACTGCCCCCCCAGCAAACACACGCTCGGATACTTCCTCAGCAAGCAAACAAACCCAGACTCGGATACTTACCAGACCCAGGCAAACTCCTGCTGTGAGCTGCTCTGCTGTCCCCGCTGCTCAGCTGGTTCTCCGCCGCTCAGCTGGTTCGCGAAGCTCTGGCTATTTTTAAACAGCCAGGCTTCCCTGTCGCAAACCAACAGACACCCTACTGCCCGCCCCCTGCAGGCTAGCAGCCAATCAGACACTCACTCAGGCTCTCACACTGCTCCCCCAGCAAATACACGCTCGGATACTACCTCAGCAAGCAAACAAACACAGACTCCGATACTTACCAGTCCCAGGGAAACTCCTGCTGTGAGCTGCTCTGCTGTCCCCACCGCTCAGCTGGTTCTCCGCCGCTCAGCTGGTTCATGAAGCTCTGGCTATTTTTAAACAGCCAGGCTTCCCTGTCGCAAACCAACAGACACCCTACTGCCCGCCCCCTGCAGGCTAGCAGCCAATCAGACACTCACTCAGGCTCTCACACTGCCCCCCCAGCAAACACACGCTCGGATACTTCCTCAGCAAGCAAACAAACCCAGACTCCGATAGTTACCAGTCCCAGGCAAACTCCTGCTGTGAGCTGCTCTGCTGTCCCCGCTGCTCAGCTGGTTCTCCGCCGCTCAGCTGGTTCGCGAAGCTCTGGCTATTTTTAAACAGCCAGGCTTCCCTGTCGCAAACCAACAGACACCCTACTGCCCGCCCCCTGCAGGCTAGCAGCCAATCAGACACTCACTCAGGCTCTCACACTGCCCCCCAGGCAAACACACGCTCGGATACTTCCTCAGCAAGCAAACAAACACAGACTCGGATACTTACCAGTGCCAGGCAAACTCCTGCTGTGTGCTGCTCAGCTGGTTCTCCGCCGCTCAGCTGGTTCGCGAAGCTCTGGCTATTTTTAAACAGCCAGGCTTCCCTGTCGCAAACCAACAGACACCCTACTGCCCGCCCCCTGCAGGCTAGCAGCCAATCAGACACTCACTCAGGCTCTCACACTGCCCCCCCAGCAAACACACGCTCGGATACTTCCTCAGCAAGCAAACAAACCCAGACTCCGATAGTTACCAGTCCCAGGCAAACTCCTGCTGTGAGCTGCTCTGCTGTCCCCGCTGCTCAGCTGGTTCTCCGCCGCTCAGCTGTTTCGCGAAGCTCTGGCTATTTTTAAACAGCCAGGCTTCCCTGTCGCAAACCAAAAGACAGCCTACTGCCCGCCCCCTGCAGCCTAGCAGCCAATCAGACACTCACTCAGGCTCTCACACTGCCCCCCCAGCAAACACACGCTCGGATTCTTCCTCAGCAAGCAAACAAACACAGACTCGGATACTTACCAGTCCCAGGGAAACTCCTGCTGTGAGCTGCTCTGCTGTCCCCGCTGCTCAGCTGGTTCTCCGCCGCTCAGCTGGTACGCGAAGCTCTGGCTATTTTTAAACAGCCAGGCTTCCCTGTCGCAAACAAATAGACAGCCTACTGCCCGCCCCCTGCAGGCTAGCAGCCAATCAGACACTCACTCAGGCTCTCACACTGCCCCCCCAGCAAACACACGCTCGGATACTTCCTCAGCAAGCAAACAAACACAGACTCCGATACTTACCAGTCCCAGGAAAACTCCTGCTGTGTGCTGCTCTGCTGTCCCCGCTGCTCAGCTGGTTCTCCGCCACTCAGCTGGTTCGCGAAGCTCTGGCTATTTTTAAACAGCCAGGCTTCCCTGTCCCAAACCAACAAACACCCTACTGCCCGCCCCCTGCAGGCTAGCAGCCAATCAGACACTCACTCAGGCTCTCACACTGCCGCCCAGCAAACACACGCTCGGATTCTTCCTCAGCAAGCAAACAAACACAGACTCGGATACTTACCAGTCCCAGGGAAACTCCTGCTGTGAGCTGCTCTGCTGTCCCCACCGCTCAGCTGGTTCTCCGCCGCTCAGCTGGTTCATGAAGCTCTGGCTATTTTTAAACAGCCAGGCTTCCCTGTCGCAAACCAACAGACACCCTTCTGCCCGCCCCCTGCAGGCTAGCAGCCAGACACTCACTCAGGCTCTCACACTGCCCCCCCAGAAAACACACGCTCGGATACTTCCTCAGCAAGCAAACAAACACAGACTCGGATACTTACCAGTGCCAGGCAAACTCCTGCTGTGTGCTGCTCTGCTGTCCCCGCTGCTCAGCTGGTTCTCCGCCGCTCAGCTGGTTCACGAAGCTCTGGCTATTTTTAAACAGCCAGGCTTCCCTGTCGCAAACCAACAGACACCCTACTGCCCGCCCCCTGCAGGCTAGCAGCCAATCAGACACTCACTCAGGCTCTCACACTGCTCCCCCAGCAAACACACGCTCGGATACTACCTCAGCAAGCAAACAAACACAGACTCCGATACTTACCAGTCCCAGGGAAACTCCTGCTGTGAGCTGCTCTGCTGTCCCCACCGCTCAGCTGGTTCTCCGCCGCTCAGCTGGTTCATGAAGCTCTGGCTATTTTTAAACAGCCAGGCTTCCCTGTCGCAAACCAACAGACACCCTACTGCCCGCCCCCTGCAGGCTAGCAGCCAATCAGACACTCACTCAGGCTCTCACACTGCCCCCCCAGCAAACACACGCTCGGATACTTCCTCAGCAAGCAAACAAACACAGACTCGGATACTTATCAGTGCCAGGCAAACTCCTGCTGTGTGCTGCTCTGCTGTCCCCGCTGCTCAGCTGGTTCTCCGCCGCTCAGCTGGTTCGCGAAGCTCTGGCTATTTTTAAACAGCCAGGCTTCCCTGTCGCAAACCAACAGACACCCTACTGCCCGCCCCCTGCAGGCTAGCAGCCAGACACTCACTCAGGCTCTCACACTGCCCCCCCAGCAAACACACGCTCGGATACTTCCTCAGCAAGCAAACAAACCCAGACTCCGATAGTTACCAGTCCCAGGCAAACTCCTGCTGTGAGCTGCTCTGCTGTCCCCGCTGCTCAGCTGGTTCTCCGCCGCTCAGCTGGTTCGCGAAGCTCTGGCTATTTTTAAACAGCCAGGCTTCCCTGTCGCAAACCAACAGACACCCTACTGCCCGCCCCCTGCAGGCTAGCAGCCAATCAGACACTCACTCAGGCTCTCACACTGCCCCCCAGGCAAACACACGCTCGGATACTTCCTCAGCAAGCAAACAAACACAGACTCGGATACTTACCAGTCCCAGGCAAACTCCTGCTGTGTGCTGCTCTGCTGTCCCCGCTGCTCAGCTGGTTCTCCGCCGCTCAGCTGGTTCGCGAAGCTCTGGCTATTTTTAAACAGCCAGGCTTCCCTGTCGCAAACCAACAGACACCCTACTGCCCGCCCCCTGCAGGCTAGCAGCCAATCAGACACTCACTCAGGCTCTCACACTGCCCCCCCAGCAAACACACGCTCGGATACTTCCTCAGCAAGCAAACAAACCCAGACTCCGATAGTTACCAGTCCCAGGCAAACTCCTGCTGTGAGCTGCTCTGCTGTCCCCGCTGCTCAGCTGGTTCTCCGCCGCTCAGCTGTTTCGCGAAGCTCTGGCTATTTTTAAACAGCCAGGCTTCCCTGTCGCAAACCAACAGACACGCTACTGCCCGCCCCCTGCAGGCTAGCAGCCAATCAGACACTCACTCAGGCTCTCACACTACCCCCCCAGCAAACACACGCTCGGATACTACCTCAGCAAGCAAACAAACACAGACTCGGATACTTACCAGTCCCAGGCAAACTCCTGCTGTGTGCTGCTCTGCTGTCCCCGCTGCTCAGCTGGTTCTCCGCCGCTCAGCTGGTTCGCGAAGCTCTGGCTATTTTTAAACAGCCAGGCTTCCCTGTCGCAAACCAACAGACACCCTACTGCCCGCCCCCTGCAGCCTAGCAGCCAATCAGACACTCACTCAGGCTCTCACACTGCCCCCCCAGCAAACACACGCTCGGATTCTTCCTCAGCAAGCAAACAAACACAGACTCGGATACTTACCAGTCCCAGGGAAACTCCTGCTGTGAGCTGCTCTGCTGTCCCCGCTGCTCAGCTGGTTCTCCGCCGCTCAGCTGGTACGCGAAGCTCTGGCTATTTTTAAACAGCCAGGCTTCCCTGTCGCAAACAAATAGACAGCCTACTGCCCGCCCCCTGCAGGCTAGCAGCCAATCAGACACTCACTCAGGCTCTCACACTGCCCCCCCAGCAAACACACGCTCGGATACTTCCTCAGCAAGCAAACAAACACAGACTCCGATACTTACCAGTCCCAGGAAAACTCCTGCTGTGTGCTGCTCTGCTGTCCCCGCTGCTCAGCTGGTTCTCCGCCACTCAGCTGGTTCGCGAAGCTCTGGCTATTTTTAAACAGCCAGGCTTCCCTGTCCCAAACCAACAAACACCCTACTGCCCGCCCCCTGCAGGCTAGCAGCCAATCAGACACTCACTCAGGCTCTCACACTGCCGCCCAGCAAACACACGCTCGGATTCTTCCTAGGCAAGCAAACAAACACAGACTCGGATACTTACCAGTCCCAGGGAAACTCCTGCTGTGAGCTGCTCTGCTGTCCCCACCGCTCAGCTGGTTCTCCGCCGCTCAGCTGGTTCATGAAGCTCTGGCTATTTTTAAACAGCCAGGCTTCCCTGTCGCAAACCAACAGACACCCTTCTGCCCGCCCCCTGCAGGCTAGCAGCCAATCAGACACTCACTCAGGCTCTCACACTGCCCCCCCAGCAAACACACGCTCGGATACTTCCTCAGCAAGCAAACAAACACAGACTCGGATACTTACCAGTGCCAGGCAAACTCCTGCTGTGTGCTGCTCTGCTGTCCCCGCTGCTCAGCTGGTTCTCCGCCGCTCAGCTGGTTCACGAAGCTCTGGCTATTTTTAAACAGCCAGGCTTCCCTGTCGCAAACCAACAGACACCCTACTGCCCGCCCCCTGCAGGCTAGCAGCCAATCAGACACTCACTCAGGCTCTCACACTGCTCCCCCAGCAAACACACGCTCGGATACTACCTCAGTAAGCAAACAAACACAGACTCGGACACTTACCAGTCCCAGGCAAACTCCTGCTGTGTGCTGCTCTGCTGTCCCCGCTGCTCAGCTGGTTCTCCGCCGCTCAGCTGGTATGCGAAGCTCTGGCTATTTTTAAACAGCCAGGCTTCCCTGTCGCAAACCAACAGACACCCTACTGCCCGCCCCCTGCAGGCTAGCAGCCAATCAGACACTCACTCAGGCTCTCACACTGCCCCCCCAGCAAACACACGCTCGGATACTTCCTCAGCAAGCAAACAAACACAGACTCGGATACTTACCAGTCCCAGGCAAACTCCTGCTGTGTGCTGCTCTGCTGTCCCCGCTGCTCAGCTGGTTCTCCGCCGCTCAGCTGGTTCGCGAAGCTCTGGCTATTTTTAAACAGCCAGGCTTCCCTGTCGCAAACCAACAGACACCCTACTGCCCGCCCCCTGCAGGCTAGCAGCCAATCAGACACTCACTCAGGCTCTCACACTGCCCCCCCAGCAAACACACGCTCGGATTCTTCCTCAGCAAGCAAACAAACACAGACTCGGATACTTACCAGTCCCAGGAAAACTCCTGCTGTGTGCTGCTCTGCTGTCCCCGCTGCTCAGCTGGTTCTCCGCCGCTCAGCTGGTTCGCGAAGCTCTGGCTATTTTTAAACAGCCAGGCTTCCCTGTCCCAAACCAACAAACACCCTACTGCCCGCCCCCTGCAGGCTAGCAGCCAATCAGACACTCACTCAGGCTCTCACACTGCCCCCCCAGCAAACACACGCTCGGATACTTCCTCAGCAAGCAAACAAACACAGACTCGGATACTTACCAGTGCCAGGCAAACTCCTGCTGTGTGCTGCTCTGCTGTCCCCGCTGCTCAGCTGGTTCTCCGCCGCTCAGCTGGTTCACGAAGCTCTGGCTATTTTTAAACAGCCAGGCTTCCCTGTCGCAAACCAAAAGACACCCTACTGCCCGCCCCCTGCAGGCTAGCAGCCAATCAGACACTCACTCAGGCTCTCACACTGTTCCCCCGGCAAACACACGCTCGGATACTACCTCAGCAAGCAAACAAACACAGACTCGGATACTTACCAGTGCCAGGCAAACTCCTGCTGTGTGCTGCTCTGCTGTCCCCGCTGCTCAGCTGGTTCTCCGCCGCTCAGCTGGTACGCGAAGCTCTGGCTATTTTTAAACAGCCAGGCTTCCCTGTCGCAAACAAATAGACAGCCTACTGCCCGCCCCCTGCAGGCTAGCAGCCAATCAGACACTCACTCAGGCTCTCACACTGCCCCCCAGCAAACACACGCTCAGATTCTTCCTCAGCAAGCAAACAAACCCAGACTCGGATACTTACCAGTCCCAGGCAAACTCCTGCTGTGAGCTGCTCTGCTGTCCCCGCTGCTCAGCTGGTTCTCCGCCGCTCAGCTGGTTCGCGAAGTTCTGGCTATTTTTAAACAGCCAGGCTTCCCTGTCGCAAACCAACAGACACCCTACTGCCCGCCCCCTGCAGGCTAGCAGCCAATCAGACACTCACTCAGGCTCTCACACTGCCCCCCCAGCAAACACACGCTCGGATACTTCCTCAGCAAGCAAACAAACACAGGCTCGGATACTTACCAGTCCCAGGCAAACTCCTGCTGTGTGCTGCTCTGCTGTCCCCGCTGCTCAGCTGGTTCTCCGCCGCTCAGCTGGTTCGCGAAGCTCTGGCTATTTTTAAACAGCCAGGCTTCCCTGTCGCAAACCAACAGACACCCTACTGCTCGCCCCCTGCAGGCTAGCAGCCAATCAGACACTCACTCAGGCTCTCACACTGCCCCCCCAGCAAACACACGCTCAGATTCTTCCTCAGCAAGCAAACAAACACAGACTCGGATACTTACCAGTCCCAGGCAAACTCCTGCTGTGAGCTGCTCTGCTGTCCCCGCTGCTCAGCTGGTTCTCCGCCGCTCAGCTGGTTCGCGAAGCTCTGGCTATTTTTAAACAGCCAGGCTTCCCTGTCGCAAACCAACAGACACCCTACTGCCCGCCCCCTGCAGGCTAGCAGCCAATCAGACACTCACTCAGGCTCTCACACTGCCCCCCCAGCAAACACACGCTCGGATACTTCCTCAGCAAGCAAACAAACACAGACTCGGATACTTACCAGTCCCAGGGAGACTCCTGCTGTGAGCTGCTCTGCTGTCCCCACCGCTCAGCTGGTTCTCCGCCGCTCAGCTGGTTCATGAAGCTCTGGCTATTTTTAAACAGCCAGGCTTCCCTGTTGCAAACCAACAGACACCCTACTGCCCGCCCCCTGCAGGCTAGCAGCCAATCAGACACTCACTCAGGCTCCCACACTGCCCCCCCAGGAAACACACGCTCGGATACTTCCTCAGCAAGCAAACAAACACAGACTCGGATACTTACCAGTGCCAGGCAAACTCCTGCTGTGTGCTGCTCTGCTGTCCCCGCTGCTCAGCTGGTTCTCCGCCGCTCAGCTGGTACGCGAAGCTCTGGCTATTTTTAAACAGCCAGGCTTCCCTGTGGCAAACAAATAGACACTCTTCTGCCCGCCCCCTCCAGGCTAGCAGCCAATCAGACACTCACTCAGGCTCTCACACTGCCCCCCCAGCAAACACACGCTCGGATACTTCCTCAGCAAGCAAACAAACACAGACTCGGATACTTACCAGTGCCAGGCAAACTCCTGCTGTGTGCTGCTCTGCTGTCCCCGCTGCTCAGCTGGTTCTCCGCCGCTCAGCTGGTTCACGAAGCTCTGTCTATTTTTAAACAGCCAGGCTTCCCTGTCGCAAACAAATAGACAGCCTACTGCCCGCCCCCTGCAGGCTAGCAGCCAATCAGACACTCCCTCAGGCTCTCACACTGCCCCCCCAGCAAACACACGCTCGGATACTTCCTCAGCAAGCAAACAAACACAGACTCCGATACTTACCAGTCCCAGGAAAACTCCTGCTGTGTGCTGCTCTGCTGTCCCCGCTGCTCAGCTGGTTCTCCGCCACTCAGCTGGTTCGCGAAGCTCTGGTTATTTTTAAACAGCCAGGCTTCCCTGTCCCAAACCAACAAACACCCTACTGCCCGCCCCCTGCAGGCTAGCAGCCAATCAGACACTCACTCAGGCTCTCACACTGCCGCCCAGCAAACACACGCTCGGATTCTTCCTCAGCAAGCAAACAAACACAGACTCGGATACTTACCAGTCCCAGGCAAACTCCTGCTATGAGCTGCTCTGCTGTCCCCGCTGCTCAGCTGGTTCTCCGCCGCTCAGCTGGTACGGGAAGCTCTGGCTATTTTTAAACAGCCAGGCTTTCCTGTCGCAAACCAACAGACAGCCTACTGCCCGCCCCCTGCAGACTAGCAGCCAATCAGACACTCACTCAGGCTCTCACACTGCCCTCCCAGCAAACACACGCTCGGATTCTTCCTCAGCAAGCAAACAAACACCGACTCGGATACTTACCAGTCCCAGGGAAACTCCTGCTGTGAGCTGCTCTGCTGTCCCCACCGCTCAGCTGGTTCTCCGCCGCTCAGCTGGTTCATGAAGCTCTGGCTATTTTTAAACAGCCAGGCTTCCCTGTCGCAAACCAACAGACACCCTTCTGCCCGCCCCCTGCAGGCTAGCAGCCAATCAGACACTCACTCAGGCTCTCACACTGCCCCCCCAGCAAACACACGCTCGGATACTTCCTCAGCAAGCAAACAAACACAGACTCGGATACTTACCAGTGCCAGGCAAACTCCTGCTGTGTGCTGCTCTGCTGTCCCCGCTGCTCAGCTGGTTCTCCGCCGCTCAGCTGGTTCACGAAGCTCTGGCTATTTTTAAACAGCCAGGCTTCCCTGTCCCAAACCAACAAACACCCTACTGCCCGCCCCCTGCAGGCTAGCAGCCAATCAGACACTCACTCAGGCTCTCACACTGCCGCCCAGCAAACACACGCTCGGATTCTTCCTCAGCAAGCAAACAAACACAGACTCGGATACTTACCAGTCCCAGGCAAACTCCTGCTATGAGCTGCTCTGCTGTCCCCGCTGCTCAGCTGGTTCTCCGCCGCTCAGCTGGTACGGGAAGCTCTGGCTATTTTTAAACAGCCAGGCTTTCCTGTCGCAAACCAACAGACACCCTACTGCCCGCCCCCTGCAGCCTAGCAGCCAATCAGACACTCACTCAGGCTCTCACACTGCCCCCCCAGCAAACACACGCTCGGATTCTTCCTCAGCAAGCAAACAAACACAGACTCGGATACTTACCAGTCCCAGGGAAACTCCTGCTGTGAGCTGCTCTGCTGTCCCCGCTGCTCAGCTGGTTCTCCGCCGCTCAGCTGGTACGCGAAGCTCTGGCTATTTTTAAACAGCCAGGCTTCCCTGTCGCAAACAAATAGACAGCCTACTGCCCGCCCCCTGCAGGCTAGCAGCCAATCAGACACTCACTCAGGCTCTCACACTGCCCCCCCAGCAAACACACGCTCGGATACTTCCTCAGCAAGCAAACAAACACAGACTCGGATACTTACCAGTGCCAGGCAAACTCCTGCTGTGTGCTGCTCTGCTGTCCCCGCTGCTCAGCTGGTTCTCCGCCGCTCAGCTGGTTCACGAAGCTCTGGCTATTTTTAAACAGCCAGGCTTCCCTGTCGCAAACCAACAGACACCCTACTGCCCGCCCCCTGCAGGCTAGCAGCCAATCAGACACTCACTCAGGCTCTCACACTGCTCCCCCAGCAAACACACGCTCGGATACTACCTCAGCAAGCAAACAAACACAGACTCGGACACTTACCAGTCCCAGGCAAACTCCTGCTGTGTGCTGCTCTGCTGTCCCCGCTGCTCAGCTGGTTCTCCGCCGCTCAGCTGGTATGCGAAGCTCTGGCTATTTTTAAACAGCCAGGCTTCCCTGTCGCAAACCAACAGACACCCTACTGCCCGCCCCCTGCAGGCTAGCAGCCAATCAGACACTCACTCAGGCTCTCACACTGTTCCCCCGGCAAACACACGCTCGGATACTACCTCAGCAAGCAAACAAACACAGACTCGGATACTTACCAGTGCCAGGCAAACTCCTGCTGTGTGCTGCTCTGCTGTCCCCGCTGCTCAGCTGGTTCTCCGCCGCTCAGCTGGTACGCGAAGCTCTGGCTATTTTTAAACAGCCAGGCTTCCCTGTCGCAAACAAATAGACAGCCTACTGCCCGCCCCCTGCAGGCTAGCAGCCAATCAGACACTCACTCAGGCTCTCACACTGCCCCCCAGCAAACACACGCTCAGATTCTTCCTCAGCAAGCAAACAAACCCAGACTCGGATACTTACCAGTCCCAGGCAAACTCCTGCTGTGAGCTGCTCTGCTGTCCCCGCTGCTCAGCTGGTTCTCCGCCGCTCAGCTGGTTCGCGAAGTTCTGGCTATTTTTAAATAGCCAGGCTTCCCTGTCGCAAACCAACAGACACCCTACTGCCCGCCCCCTGCAGGCTAGCAGCCAATCAGACACTCACTCAGGCTCTCACACTGCCCCCCCAGCAAACACACGCTCGGATACTTCCTCAGCAAGCAAACAAACACAGACTCGGATACTTACCAGACCCAGGCAAACTCCTGCTGTGAGCTGCTCTGCTGTCCCCGCTGCTCAGCTGGTTCTCCGCCGCTCAGCTGGTTCGCGAAGCTCTGGCTATTTTTAAACAGCCAGGCTTCCCTGTCACAAACCAACAGACACCCTACTGCCCGCCCCCTGCAGGCTAGCAGCCAATCAGACACTCACTCAGGCTCTCACACTGCCCCCCCAGCAAACACACGCTCGGATACTTCCTCAGCAAGCAAACAAACACAGGCTCGGATACTTACCAGTCCCAGGCAAACTCCTGCTGTGTGCTGCTCTGCTGTCCCCGCTGCTCAGCTGGTTCTCCGCCGCTCAGCTGGTTCGCGAAGCTCTGGCTATTTTTAAACAGCCAGGCTTCCCTGTCGCAAACCAACAGACACCCTACTGCTCGCCCCCTGCAGGCTAGCAGCCAATCAGACACTCACTCAGGCTCTCACACTGCCCCCCCAGCAAACACACGCTCAGATTCTTCCTCAGCAAGCAAACAAACACAGACTCGGATACTTACCAGTCCCAGGCAAACTCCTGCTGTGAGCTGCTCTGCTGTCCCCGCTGCTCAGCTGGTTCTCCGCCGCTCAGCTGGTTCGCGAAGCTCTGGCTATTTTTAAACAGCCAGGCTTCCCTGTCGCAAACCAACAGACACCCTACTGCCCGCCCCCTGCAGGCTAGCAGCCAATCAGACACTCACTCAGGCTCTCACACTGCCCCCCCAGCAAACACACGCTCGGATACTTCCTCAGCAAGCAAACAAACACAGACTCGGATACTTACCAGTCCCAGGGAGACTCCTGCTGTGAGCTGCTCTGCTGTCCCCACCGCTCAGCTGGTTCTCCGCCGCTCAGCTGGTTCATGAAGCTCTGGCTATTTTTAAACAGCCAGGCTTCCCTGTTGCAAACCAACAGACACCCTACTGCCCGCCCCCTGCAGGCTAGCAGCCAATCAGACACTCACTCAGGCTCCCACACTGCCCCCCCAGGAAACACACGCTCGGATACTTCCTCAGCAAGCAAACAAACACAGACTCGGATACTTACCAGTGCCAGGCAAACTCCTGCTGTGTGCTGCTCTGCTGTCCCCGCTGCTCAGCTGGTTCTCCGCCGCTCAGCTGGTACGCGAAGCTCTGGCTATTTTTAAACAGCCAGGCTTCCCTGTCGCAAACAAATAGACAGCCTACTGCCCGCCCCCTGCAGGCTAGCAGCCAATCAGACACTCCCTCAGGCTCTCACACTGCCCCCCCAGCAAACACACGCTCGGATACTTCCTCAGCAAGCAAACAAACACAGACTCCGATACTTACCAGTCCCAGGCAAACTCCTGCTGTGAGCTGCTCTGCTGTCCCCGCTGCTCAGCTGGTTCTCCGCCACTCAGCTGGTTCGCGAAGCTCTGGTTATTTTTAAACAGCCAGGCTTCCCTGTCCCAAACCAACAAACACCCTACTGCCCGCCCCCTGCAGGCTAGCAGCCAATCAGACACTCACTCAGGCTCTCACACTGCCGCCCAGCAAACACACGCTCGGATTCTTCCTCAGCAAGCAAACAAACACAGACTCGGATACTTACCAGTCCCAGGCAAACTCCTGCTATGAGCTGCTCTGCTGTCCCCGCTGCTCAGCTGGTTCTCCGCCGCTCAGCTGGTACGGGAAGCTCTGGCTATTTTTAAACAGCCAGGCTTTCCTGTCGCAAACCAACAGACAGCCTACTGCCCGCCCCCTGCAGACTAGCAGCCAATCAGACACTCACTCAGGCTCTCACACTGCCCTCCCAGCAAACACACGCTCGGATTCTTCCTCAGCAAGCAAACAAACACCGACTCGGATACTTACCAGTCCCAGGGAAACTCCTGCTGTGAGCTGCTCTGCTGTCCCCACCGCTCAGCTGGTTCTCCGCCGCTCAGCTGGTTCATGAAGCTCTGGCTATTTTTAAACAGCCAGGCTTCCCTGTCGCAAACCAACAGACACCCTTCTGCCCGCCCCCTGCAGGCTAGCAGCCAATCAGACACTCACTCAGGCTCTCACACTGCCCCCCCAGCAAACACACGCTCGGATACTTCCTCAGCAAGCAAACAAACACAGACTCGGATACTTACCAGTGCCAGGCAAACTCCTGCTGTGTGCTGCTCTGCTGTCCCCGCTGCTCAGCTGGTTCTCCGCCGCTCAGCTGGTTCACGAAGCTCTGGCTATTTTTAAACAGCCAGGCTTCCCTGTCCCAAACCAACAAACACCCTACTGCCCGCTCCCTGCAGGCTAGCAGCCAATCAGACACTCACTCAGGCTCTCACACTGCCGCCCAGCAAACACACGCTCGGATTCTTCCTCAGCAAGCAAACAAACACAGACTCGGATACTTACCAGTCCCAGGCAAACTCCTGCTATGAGCTGCTCTGCTGTCCCCGCTGCTCAGCTGGTTCTCCGCCGCTCAGCTGGTACGGGAAGCTCTGGCTATTTTTAAACAGCCAGGCTTTCCTGTCGCAAACCAACAGACAGCCTACTGCCCGCCCCCTGCAGACTAGCAGCCAATCAGACACTCACTCAGGCTCTCACACTGCCCTCCCAGCAAACACACGCTCGGATTCTTCCTCAGCAAGCAAACAAACACCGACTCGGATACTTACCAGTCCCAGGGAAACTCCTGCTGTGAGCTGCTCTGCTGTCCCCACCGCTCAGCTGGTTCTCCGCCGCTCAGCTGGTTCATGAAGCTCTGGCTATTTTTAAACAGCCAGGCTTCCCTGTCGCAAACCAACAGACACCCTTCTGCCCGCCCCCTGCAGGCTAGCAGCCAATCAGACACTCACTCAGGCTCTCACACTGCCCCCCCAGCAAACACACGCTCGGATACTTCCTCAGCAAGCAAACAAACACAGACTCGGATACTTACCAGTGCCAGGCAAACTCCTGCTGTGTGCTGCTCTGCTGTCCCCGCTGCTCAGCTGGTTCTCCGCCGCTCAGCTGGTTCACGAAGCTCTGGCTATTTTTAAACAGCCAGGCTTCCCTGTCGCAAACCAACAGACACCCTACTGCCCGCCCCCTGCAGGCTAGCAGCCAATCAGACACTCACTCAGGCTCTCACACTGCTCCCCCAGCAAACACACGCTCGGATACTACCTCAGCAAGCAAACAAACACAGACTCGGACACTTACCAGTCCCAGGCAAACTCCTGCTGTGTGCTGCTCTGCTGTCCCCGCTGCTCAGCTGGTTCTCCGCCGCTCAGCTGGTTCGCGAAGCTCTGGCTATTTTTAAACAGCCAGGCTTCCCTGTCGCAAACCAACAGACACCCTACTGCCCGCCCCCTGCAGGCTAGCAGCCAATCAGACACTCACTCAGGCTCTCACACTGCCCCCCCAGCAAACACACGCTCGGATACTTCCTCAGCAAGCAAACAAACACAGACTCGGATACTTACCAGTCCCAGGCAAACTCCTGCTGTGTGCTGCTCTGCTGTCCCCGCTGCTCAGCTGGTTCTCCGCCGCTCAGCTGGTTCGCGAAGCTCTGGCTATTTTTAAACAGCCAGGCTTCCCTGTCGCAAACCAACAGACACCCTACTGCCCGCCCCCTGCAGGCTAGCAGCCAATCAGACACTCACTCAGGCTCTCACACTGCCCCCCCAGCAAACACACGCTCGGATACTTCCTCAGCAAGCAAACAAACACAGACTCGGATACTTACCAGTCCCAGGAAAACTCCTGCTGTGTGCTGCTCTGCTGTCCCCGCTGCTCAGCTGGTTCTCCGCCGCTCAGCTGGTTCGCGAAGCTCTGGCTATTTTAAACAGCCAGGCTTCCCTGTCGCAAACCAACAAACACCCTACTGCCCGCCCCCTGCAGGCTAGCAGCCAATCAGACACTCACTCAGGCTCTCACACTGCCCTCCCAGCAAACACACGCTCGGATACTTCCTCAGCAAGCAAACAAACACAGACTCGGATACTTACCAGTCCCAGGGAAACTCCTGCTGTGAGCTGCTCTGCTGTCCCCACCGCTCAGCTGGTTCTCCGCCGCTCAGCTGGTTCATGAAGCTCTGGCTATTTTTAAACAGCCAGGCTTCCCTGTCGCAAACCAACAGACACCCTACTGCCCGCCCCCTGCAGGCTAGCAGCCAATCAGACACTCACTCAGGCTCTCACACTGCCCCCCCAGCAAACACACGCTCGGATACTTCCTCAGCAAGCAAACAAACACAGACTCGGATACTTATCAGTGCCAGGCAAACTCCTGCTGTGTGCTGCTCTGCTGTCCCCGCTGCTCAGCTGGTTCTCCGCCGCTCAGCTGGTTCGCGAAGCTCTGGCTATTTTTAAACAGCCAGGCTTCCCTGTCGCAAACCAACAGACACCCTACTGCCCGCCCCCTGCAGGCTAGCAGCCAGACACTCACTCAGGCTCTCACACTGCCCCCCCAGCAAACACACGCTCGGATACTTCCTCAGCAAGCAAACAAACCCAGACTCCGATAGTTACCAGTCCCAGGCAAACTCCTGCTGTGAGCTGCTCTGCTGTCCCCGCTGCTCAGCTGGTTCTCCGCCGCTCAGCTGGTTCGCGAAGCTCTGGCTATTTTTAAACAGCCAGGCTTCCCTGTCGCAAACCAACAGACACCCTACTGCCCGCCCCCTGCAGGCTAGCAGCCAATCAGACACTCACTCAGGCTCTCACACTGCCCCCCAGGCAAACACACGCTCGGATACTTCCTCAGCAAGCAAACAAACACAGACTCGGATACTTACCAGTCCCAGGCAAACTCCTGCTGTGTGCTGCTCTGCTGTCCCCGCTGCTCAGCTGGTTCTCCGCCGCTCAGCTGGTTCGCGAAGCTCTGGCTATTTTTAAACAGCCAGGCTTCCCTGTCGCAAACCAACAGACACCCTACTGCCCGCCCCCTGCAGGCTAGCAGCCAATCAGACACTCACTCAGGCTCTCACACTGCCCCCCCAGCAAACACACGCTCGGATACTTCCTCAGCAAGCAAACAAACCCAGACTCCGATAGTTACCAGTCCCAGGCAAACTCCTGCTGTGAGCTGCTCTGCTGTCCCCGCTGCTCAGCTGGTTCTCCGCCGCTCAGCTGTTTCGCGAAGCTCTGGCTATTTTTAAACAGCCAGGCTTCCCTGTCGCAAACCAACAGACACGCTACTGCCCGCCCCCTGCAGGCTAGCAGCCAATCAGACACTCACTCAGGCTCTCACACTACCCCCCCAGCAAACACACGCTCGGATACTACCTCAGCAAGCAAACAAACACAGACTCGGATACTTACCAGTCCCAGGCAAACTCCTGCTGTGTGCTGCTCTGCTGTCCCCGCTGCTCAGCTGGTTCTCCGCCGCTCAGCTGGTTCGCGAAGCTCTGGCTATTTTTAAACAGCCAGGCTTCCCTGTCGCAAACCAACAGACACCCTACTGCCCGCCCCCTGCAGCCTAGCAGCCAATCAGACACTCACTCAGGCTCTCACACTGCCCCCCCAGCAAACACACGCTCGGATTCTTCCTCAGCAAGCAAACAAACACAGACTCGGATACTTACCAGTCCCAGGGAAACTCCTGCTGTGAGCTGCTCTGCTGTCCCCGCTGCTCAGCTGGTTCTCCGCCGCTCAGCTGGTACGCGAAGCTCTGGCTATTTTTAAACAGCCAGGCTTCCCTGTCGCAAACAAATAGACAGCCTACTGCCCGCCCCCTGCAGGCTAGCAGCCAATCAGACACTCACTCAGGCTCTCACACTGCCCCCCCAGCAAACACACGCTCGGATACTTCCTCAGCAAGCAAACAAACACAGACTCCGATACTTACCAGTCCCAGGAAAACTCCTGCTGTGTGCTGCTCTGCTGTCCCCGCTGCTCAGCTGGTTCTCCGCCACTCAGCTGGTTCGCGAAGCTCTGGCTATTTTTAAACAGCCAGGCGTCCCTGTCCCAAACCAACAAACACCCTACTGCCCGCCCCCTGCAGGCTAGCAGCCAATCAGACACTCACTCAGGCTCTCACACTGCCGCCCAGCAAACACACGCTCGGATTCTTCCTAGGCAAGCAAACAAACACAGACTCGGATACTTACCAGTCCCAGGGAAACTCCTGCTGTGAGCTGCTCTGCTGTCCCCACCGCTCAGCTGGTTCTCCGCCGCTCAGCTGGTTCATGAAGCTCTGGCTATTTTTAAACAGCCAGGCTTCCCTGTCGCAAACCAACAGACACCCTTCTGCCCGCCCCCTGCAGGCTAGCAGCCAATCAGACACTCACTCAGGCTCTCACACTGCCCCCCCAGCAAACACACGCTCGGATACTTCCTCAGCAAGCAAACAAACACAGACTCGGATACTTACCAGTGCCAGGCAAACTCCTGCTGTGTGCTGCTCTGCTGTCCCCGCTGCTCAGCTGCTTCTCCGCCGCTCAGCTGGTTCACGAAGCTCTGGCTATTTTTAAACAGCCAGGCTTCCCTGTCGCAAACCAACAGACACCCTACTGCCCGCCCCCTGCAGGCTAGCAGCCAATCAGACACTCACTCAGGCTCTCACACTGCTCCCCCAGCAAACACACGCTCGGATACTACCTCAGTAAGCAAACAAACACAGACTCGGACACTTACCAGTCCCAGGCAAACTCCTGCTGTGTGCTGCTCTGCTGTCCCCGCTGCTCAGCTGGTTCTCCGCCGCTCAGCTGGTATGCGAAGCTCTGGCTATTTTTAAACAGCCAGGCTTCCCTGTCGCACACCAACAGACACCCTACTGCCCGCCCCCTGCAGGCTAGCAGCCAATCAGACACTCACTCAGGCTCTCACACTGCCCCCCCAGCAAACACACGCTCGGATACTTCCTCAGCAAGCAAACAAACACAGACTCGGATACTTACCAGTCCCAGGCAAACTCCTGCTGTGTGCTGCTCTGCTGTCCCCGCTGCTCAGCTGGTTCTCCGCCGCTCAGCTGGTTCGCGAAGCTCTGGCTATTTTTAAACAGCCAGGCTTCCCTGTCGCAAACCAACAGACACCCTACTGCCCGCCCCCTGCAGGCTAGCAGCCAATCAGACACTCACTCAGGCTCTCACACTGCCCCCCCAGCAAACACACGCTCGGATTCTTCCTCAGCAAGCAAACAAACACAGACTCGGATACTTACCAGTCCCAGGAAAACTCCTGCTGTGTGCTGCTCTGCTGTCCCCGCTGCTCAGCTGGTTCTCCGCCGCTCAGCTGGTTCGCGAAGCTCTGGCTATTTTTAAACAGCCAGGCTTCCCTGTCCCAAACCAACAAACACCCTACTGCCCGCCCCCTGCAGGCTAGCAGCCAATCAGACACTCACTCAGGCTCTCACACTGCCCCCCCAGCAAACACACGCTCGGATACTTCCTCAGCAAGCAAACAAACACAGACTCGGATACTTACCAGTGCCAGGCAAACTCCTGCTGTGTGCTGCTCTGCTGTCCCCGCTGCTCAGCTGGTTCTCCGCCGCTCAGCTGGTTCACGAAGCTCTGGCTATTTTTAAACAGCCAGGCTTCCCTGTCGCAAACCAAAAGACACCCTACTGCCCGCCCCCTGCAGGCTAGCAGCCAATCAGACACTCACTCAGGCTCTCACACTGTTCCCCCGGCAAACACACGCTCGGATACTACCTCAGCAAGCAAACAAACACAGACTCGGATACTTACCAGTGCCAGGCAAACTCCTGCTGTGTGCTGCTCTGCTGTCCCCGCTGCTCAGCTGGTTCTCCGCCGCTCAGCTGGTACGCGAAGCTCTGGCTATTTTTAAACAGCCAGGCTTCCCTGTCGCAAACAAATAGACAGCCTACTGCCCGCCCCCTGCAGGCTAGCAGCCAATCAGACACTCACTCAGGCTCTCACACTGCCCCCCAGCAAACACACGCTCAGATTCTTCCTCAGCAAGCAAACAAACCCAGACTCGGATACTTACCAGTCCCAGGCAAACTCCTGCTGTGAGCTGCTCTGCTGTCCCCGCTGCTCAGCTGGTTCTCCGCCGCTCAGCTGGTTCGCGAAGTTCTGGCTATTTTTAAACAGCCAGGCTTCCCTGTCGCAAACCAACAGACACCCTACTGCCCGCCCCCTGCAGGCTAGCAGCCAATCAGACACTCACTCAGGCTCTCACACTGCCCCCCCAGCAAACACACGCTCGGATACTTCCTCAGCAAGCAAACAAACACAGACTCGGATACTTACCAGACCCAGGCAAACTCCTGCTGTGAGCTGCTCTGCTGTCCCCGCTGCTCAGCTGGTTCTCCGCCGCTCAGCTGGTTCGCGAAGCTCTGGCTATTTTTAAACAGCCAGGCTTCCCTGTCACAAACCAACAGACACCCTACTGCCCGCCCCCTGCAGGCTAGCAGCCAATCAGACACTCACTCAGGCTCTCACACTGCCCCCCCAGCAAACACACGCTCGGATACTTCCTCAGCAAGCAAACAAACACAGGCTCGGATACTTACCAGTCCCAGGCAAACTCCTGCTGTGTGCTGCTCTGCTGTCCCCGCTGCTCAGCTGGTTCTCCGCCGCTCAGCTGGTTCGCGAAGCTCTGGCTATTTTTAAACAGCCAGGCTTCCCTGTCGCAAACCAACAGACACCCTACTGCTCGCCCCCTGCAGGCTAGCAGCCAATCAGACACTCACTCAGGCTCTCACACTGCCCCCCCAGCAAACACACGCTCAGATTCTTCCTCAGCAAGCAAACAAACACAGACTCGGATACTTACCAGTCCCAGGCAAACTCCTGCTGTGTGCTGCTCTGCTGTCCCCGCTGCTCAGCTGGTTCTCCGCCGCTCAGCTGGTACGCGAAGCTCTGGCTATTTTTAAACAGCCAGGCTTCCCTGTGGCAAACAAATAGACACTCTTCTGCCCGCCCCCTCCAGGCTAGCAGCCAATCAGACACTCACTCAGGCTCTCACACTGCCCCCCCAGCAAACACACGCTCGGATACTTCCTCAGCAAGCAAACAAACACAGACTCGGATACTTACCAGTGCCAGGCAAACTCCTGCTGTGTGCTGCTCTGCTGTCCCCGCTGCTCAGCTGGTTCTCCGCCGCTCAGCTGGTTCACGAAGCTCTGTCTATTTTTAAACAGCCAGGCTTCCCTGTCGCAAACAAATAGACAGCCTACTGCCCGCCCCCTGCAGGCTAGCAGCCAATCAGACACTCCCTCAGGCTCTCACACTGCCCCCCCAGCAAACACACGCTCGGATACTTCCTCAGCAAGCAAACAAACACAGACTCCGATACTTACCAGTCCCAGGAAAACTCCTGCTGTGTGCTGCTCTGCTGTCCCCGCTGCTCAGCTGGTTCTCCGCCACTCAGCTGGTTCGCGAAGCTCTGGTTATTTTTAAACAGCCAGGCTTCCCTGTCCCAAACCAACAAACACCCTACTGCCCGCCCCCTGCAGGCTAGCAGCCAATCAGACACTCACTCAGGCTCTCACACTGCCGCCCAGCAAACACACGCTCGGATTCTTCCTCAGCAAGCAAACAAACACAGACTCGGATACTTACCAGTCCCAGGCAAACTCCTGCTATGAGCTGCTCTGCTGTCCCCGCTGCTCAGCTGGTTCTCCGCCGCTCAGCTGGTACGGGAAGCTCTGGCTATTTTTAAACAGCCAGGCTTTCCTGTCGCAAACCAACAGACAGCCTACTGCCCGCCCCCTGCAGACTAGCAGCCAATCAGACACTCACTCAGGCTCTCACACTGCCCTCCCAGCAAACACACGCTCGGATTCTTCCTCAGCAAGCAAACAAACACCGACTCGGATACTTACCAGTCCCAGGGAAACTCCTGCTGTGAGCTGCTCTGCTGTCCCCACCGCTCAGCTGGTTCTCCGCCGCTCAGCTGGTTCATGAAGCTCTGGCTATTTTTAAACAGCCAGGCTTCCCTGTCGCAAACCAACAGACACCCTTCTGCCCGCCCCCTGCAGGCTAGCAGCCAATCAGACACTCACTCAGGCTCTCACACTGCCCCCCCAGCAAACACACGCTCGGATACTTCCTCAGCAAGCAAACAAACACAGACTCGGATACTTACCAGTGCCAGGCAAACTCCTGCTGTGTGCTGCTCTGCTGTCCCCGCTGCTCAGCTGGTTCTCCGCCGCTCAGCTGGTTCACGAAGCTCTGGCTATTTTTAAACAGCCAGGCTTCCCTGTCCGAAACCAACAAACACCCTACTGCCCGCCCCCTGCAGGCTAGCAGCCAATCAGACACTAACTCAGGCTCTCACACTGCCGCCCAGCAAACACACGCTCGGATTCTTCCTCAGCAAGCAAACAAACACAGACTCGGATACTTACCAGTCCCAGGCAAACTCCTGCTATGAGCTGCTCTGCTGTCCCCGCTGCTCAGCTGGTTCTCCGCCGCTCAGCTGGTACGGGAAGCTCTGGCTATTTTTAAACAGCCAGGCTTTCCTGTCGCAAACCAACAGACACCCTACTGCCCGCCCCCTGCAGCCTAGCAGCCAATCAGACACTCACTCAGGCTCTCACACTGCCCCCCCAGCAAACACACGCTCGGATTCTTCCTCAGCAAGCAAACAAACACAGACTCGGATACTTACCAGTCCCAGGGAAACTCCTGCTGTGAGCTGCTCTGCTGTCCCCGCTGCTCAGCTGGTTCTCCGCCGCTCAGCTGGTACGCGAAGCTCTGGCTATTTTTAAACAGCCAGGCTTCCCTGTCGCAAACAAATAGACAGCCTACTGCCCGCCCCCTGCAGGCTAGCAGCCAATCAGACACTCACTCAGGCTCTCACACTGCCCCCCCAGCAAACACACGCTCGGATACTTCCTCAGCAAGCAAACAAACACAGACTCGGATACTTACCAGTGCCAGGCAAACTCCTGCTGTGTGCTGCTCTGCTGTCCCCGCTGCTCAGCTGGTTCTCCGCCGCTCAGCTGGTTCACGAAGCTCTGGCTATTTTTAAACAGCCAGGCTTCCCTGTCGCAAACCAACAGACACCCTACTGCCCGCCCCCTGCAGGCTAGCAGCCAATCAGACACTCACTCAGGCTCTCACACTGCTCCCCCAGCAAACACACGCTCGGATACTACCTCAGCAAGCAAACAAACACAGACTCGGACACTTACCAGTCCCAGGCAAACTCCTGCTGTGTGCTGCTCTGCTGTCCCCGCTGCTCAGCTGGTTCTCCGCCGCTCAGCTGGTATGCGAAGCTCTGGCTATTTTTAAACAGCCAGGCTTCCCTGTCGCAAACCAACAGACACCCTACTGCCCGCCCCCTGCAGGCTAGCAGCCAATCAGACACTCACTCAGGCTCTCACACTGTTCCCCCGGCAAACACACGCTCGGATACTACCTCAGCAAGCAAACAAACACAGACTCGGATACTTACCAGTGCCAGGCAAACTCCTGCTGTGTGCTGCTCTGCTGTCCCCGCTGCTCAGCTGGTTCTCCGCCGCTCAGCTGGTACGCGAAGCTCTGGCTATTTTTAAACAGCCAGGCTTCCCTGTCGCAAACAAATAGACAGCCTACTGCCCGCCCCCTGCAGGCTAGCAGCCAATCAGACACTCACTCAGGCTCTCACACTGCCCCCCAGCAAACACACGCTCAGATTCTTCCTCAGCAAGCAAACAAACCCAGACTCGGATACTTACCAGTCCCAGGCAAACTCCTGCTGTGAGCTGCTCTGCTGTCCCCGCTGCTCAGCTGGTTCTCCGCCGCTCAGCTGGTTCGCGAAGTTCTGGCTATTTTTAAATAGCCAGGCTTCCCTGTCGCAAACCAACAGACACCCTACTGCCCGCCCCCTGCAGGCTAGCAGCCAATCAGACACTCACTCAGGCTCTCACACTGCCCCCCCAGCAAACACACGCTCGGATACTTCCTCAGCAAGCAAACAAACACAGACTCGGATACTTACCAGACCCAGGCAAACTCCTGCTGTGAGCTGCTCTGCTGTCCCCGCTGCTCAGCTGGTTCTCCGCCGCTCAGCTGGTTCGCGAAGCTCTGGCTATTTTTAAACAGCCAGGCTTCCCTGTCACAAACCAACAGACACCCTACTGCCCGCCCCCTGCAGGCTAGCAGCCAATCAGACACTCACTCAGGCTCTCACACTGCCCCCCCAGCAAACACACGCTCGGATACTTCCTCAGCAAGCAAACAAACACAGGCTCGGATACTTACCAGTCCCAGGCAAACTCCTGCTGTGTGCTGCTCTGCTGTCCCCGCTGCTCAGCTGGTTCTCCGCCGCTCAGCTGGTTCGCGAAGCTCTGGCTATTTTTAAACAGCCAGGCTTCCCTGTCGCAAACCAACAGACACCCTACTGCTCGCCCCCTGCAGGCTAGCAGCCAATCAGACACTCACTCAGGCTCTCACACTGCCCCCCCAGCAAACACACGCTCAGATTCTTCCTCAGCAAGCAAACAAACACAGACTCGGATACTTACCAGTCCCAGGCAAACTCCTGCTGTGAGCTGCTCTGCTGTCCCCGCTGCTCAGCTGGTTCTCCGCCGCTCAGCTGGTTCGCGAAGCTCTGGCTATTTTTAAACAGCCAGGCTTCCCTGTCGCAAACCAACAGACACCCTACTGCCCGCCCCCTGCAGGCTAGCAGCCAATCAGACACTCACTCAGGCTCTCACACTGCCCCCCCAGCAAACACACGCTCGGATACTTCCTCAGCAAGCAAACAAACACAGACTCGGATACTTACCAGTCCCAGGGAGACTCCTGCTGTGAGCTGCTCTGCTGTCCCCACCGCTCAGCTGGTTCTCCGCCGCTCAGCTGGTTCATGAAGCTCTGGCTATTTTTAAACAGCCAGGCTTCCCTGTTGCAAACCAACAGACACCCTACTGCCCGCCCCCTGCAGGCTAGCAGCCAATCAGACACTCACTCAGGCTCCCACACTGCCCCCCCAGGAAACACACGCTCGGATACTTCCTCAGCAAGCAAACAAACACAGACTCGGATACTTACCAGTGCCAGGCAAACTCCTGCTGTGTGCTGCTCTGCTGTCCCCGCTGCTCAGCTGGTTCTCCGCCGCTCAGCTGGTACGCGAAGCTCTGGCTATTTTTAAACAGCCAGGCTTCCCTGTCGCAAACAAATAGACACTCTTCTGCCCGCCCCCTCCAGGCTAGCAGCCAATCAGACACTCACTCAGGCTCTCACACTGCCCCCCCAGCAAACACACGCTCGGATACTTCCTCAGCAAGCAAACAAACACAGACTCGGATACTTACCAGTGCCAGGCAAACTCCTGCTGTGTGCTGCTCTGCTGTCCCCGCTGCTCAGCTGGTTCTCCGCCGCTCAGCTGGTTCACGAAGCTCTGTCTATTTTTAAACAGCTAGGCTTCCCTGTCGCAAACCAAAAGACACCCTACTGCCCGCCCCCTGCAGGCTAGCAGCCAATCAGACACTCACTCAGGCTCTCACACTGCTCCCCCAGCAAACACACGCTCGGATACTACCTCAGCAAGCAAACAAACACAGACTCGGATACTTACCAGTCCCAGGCAAACTCCTGCTGTGTGCTGCTCTGCTGTCCCCGCTGCTCAGCTGGTTCTCCGCCGCTCAGCTGGTACGCGAAGCTCTGGCTATTTTTAAACAGCCAGGCTTCCCTGTCGCAAACAAATAGACAGCCTACTGCCCGCCCCCTGCAGGCTAGCAGCCAATCAGACACTCCCTCAGGCTCTCACACTGCCCCCCCAGCAAACACACGCTCGGATACTTCCTCAGCAAGCAAACAAACACAGACTCCGATACTTACCAGTCCCAGGAAAACTCCTGCTGTGTGCTGCTCTGCTGTCCCCGCTGCTCAGCTGGTTCTCCGCCACTCAGCTGGTTCGCGAAGCTCTGGTTATTTTTAAACAGCCAGGCTTCCCTGTCCCAAACCAACAAACACCCTACTGCCCGCCCCCTGCAGGCTAGCAGCCAATCAGACACTCACTCAGGCTCTCACACTGCCGCCCAGCAAACACACGCTCGGATTCTTCCTCAGCAAGCAAACAAACACAGACTCGGATACTTACCAGTCCCAGGCAAACTCCTGCTATGAGCTGCTCTGCTGTCCCCGCTGCTCAGCTGGTTCTCCGCCGCTCAGCTGGTACGGGAAGCTCTGGCTATTTTTAAACAGCCAGGCTTTCCTGTCGCAAACCAACAGACAGCCTACTGCCCGCCCCCTGCAGACTAGCAGCCAATCAGACACTCACTCAGGCTCTCACACTGCCCTCCCAGCAAACACACGCTCGGATTCTTCCTCAGCAAGCAAACAAACACCGACTCGGATACTTACCAGTCCCAGGGAAACTCCTGCTGTGAGCTGCTCTGCTGTCCCCACCGCTCAGCTGGTTCTCCGCCGCTCAGCTGGTTCATGAAGCTCTGGCTATTTTTAAACAGCCAGGCTTCCCTGTCGCAAACCAACAGACACCCTTCTGCCCGCCCCCTGCAGGCTAGCAGCCAATCAGACACTCACTCAGGCTCTCACACTGCCCCCCCAGCAAACACACGCTCGGATACTTCCTCAGCAAGCAAACAAACACAGACTCGGATACTTACCAGTGCCAGGCAAACTCCTGCTGTGTGCTGCTCTGCTGTCCCCGCTGCTCAGCTGGTTCTCCGCCGCTCAGCTGGTTCACGAAGCTCTGGCTATTTTTAAACAGCCAGGCTTCCCTGTCCCAAACCAACAAACACCCTACTGCCCGCTCCCTGCAGGCTAGCAGCCAATCAGACACTCACTCAGGCTCTCACACTGCCGCCCAGCAAACACACGCTCGGATTCTTCCTCAGCAAGCAAACAAACACAGACTCGGATACTTACCAGTCCCAGGCAAACTCCTGCTATGAGCTGCTCTGCTGTCCCCGCTGCTCAGCTGGTTCTCCGCCGCTCAGCTGGTACGGGAAGCTCTGGCTATTTTTAAACAGCCAGGCTTTCCTGTCGCAAACCAACAGACAGCCTACTGCCCGCCCCCTGCAGACTAGCAGCCAATCAGACACTCACTCAGGCTCTCACACTGCCCTCCCAGCAAACACACGCTCGGATTCTTCCTCAGCAAGCAAACAAACACCGACTCGGATACTTACCAGTCCCAGGGAAACTCCTGCTGTGAGCTGCTCTGCTGTCCCCACCGCTCAGCTGGTTCTCCGCCGCTCAGCTGGTTCATGAAGCTCTGGCTATTTTTAAACAGCCAGGCTTCCCTGTCGCAAACCAACAGACACCCTTCTGCCCGCCCCCTGCAGGCTAGCAGCCAATCAGACACTCACTCAGGCTCTCACACTGCCCCCCCAGCAAACACACGCTCGGATACTTCCTCAGCAAGCAAACAAACACAGACTCGGATACTTACCAGTGCCAGGCAAACTCCTGCTGTGTGCTGCTCTGCTGTCCCCGCTGCTCAGCTGGTTCTCCGCCGCTCAGCTGGTTCACGAAGCTCTGGCTATTTTTAAACAGCCAGGCTTCCCTGTCGCAAACCAACAGACACCCTACTGCCCGCCCCCTGCAGGCTAGCAGCCAATCAGACACTCACTCAGGCTCTCACACTGCTCCCCCAGCAAACACACGCTCGGATACTACCTCAGCAAGCAAACAAACACAGACTCGGACACTTACCAGTCCCAGGCAAACTCCTGCTGTGTGCTGCTCTGCTGTCCCCGCTGCTCAGCTGGTTCTCCGCCGCTCAGCTGGTTCGCGAAGCTCTGGCTATTTTTAAACAGCCAGGCTTCCCTGTCGCAAACCAACAGACACCCTACTGCCCGCCCCCTGCAGGCTAGCAGCCAATCAGACACTCACTCAGGCTCTCACACTGCCCCCCCAGCAAACACACGCTCGGATACTTCCTCAGCAAGCAAACAAACACAGACTCGGATACTTACCAGTCCCAGGCAAACTCCTGCTGTGTGCTGCTCTGCTGTCCCCGCTGCTCAGCTGGTTCTCCGCCGCTCAGCTGGTTCGCGAAGCTCTGGCTATTTTTAAACAGCCAGGCTTCCCTGTCGCAAACCAACAGACACCCTACTGCCCGCCCCCTGCAGGCTAGCAGCCAATCAGACACTCACTCAGGCTCTCACACTGCCCCCCCAGCAAACACACGCTCGGATACTTCCTCAGCAAGCAAACAAACACAGACTCGGATACTTACCAGTCCCAGGAAAACTCCTGCTGTGTGCTGCTCTGCTGTCCCCGCTGCTCAGCTGGTTCTCCGCCGCTCAGCTGGTTCGCGAAGCTCTGGCTATTTTAAACAGCCAGGCTTCCCTGTCGCAAACCAACAAACACCCTACTGCCCGCCCCCTGCAGGCTAGCAGCCAATCAGACACTCACTCAGGCTCTCACACTGCCCTCCCAGCAAACACACGCTCGGATACTTCCTCAGCAAGCAAACAAACACAGACTCGGATACTTACCAGTCCCAGGGAAACTCCTGCTGTGAGCTGCTCTGCTGTCCCCACCGCTCAGCTGGTTCTCCGCCGCTCAGCTGGTTCATGAAGCTCTGGCTATTTTTAAACAGACAGGCTTCCCTGTCGCAAACCAACAGACAGCCTACTGCCCGCCCCCTGCAGGCTAGCAGCCAATCAGACACTCACTCAGGCTCTCACACTGCCCCCCCAGCAAACACACGCTCGGATACTTCCTCAGCAAGCAAACAAACACAGACTCGGATACTTACCAGACCCAGGAAAACTCCTGCTGTGTGCTGCTCTGCTGTCCCCGCTGCTCAGCTGGTTCTCCGCCGCTCAGCTGGTTCACGAAGTTCTGGCTATTTTTAAACAGCCAGGCTTCCCTGTCGCAAACCAACAGACACCCTACTGCCCGCCCCCTGCAGGCTAGCAGCCAATCAGACACTCACTCAGGCTCTCACACTGCCCCCCCAGCAAACACACGCTCGGATACTTCCTCAGCAAGCAAACAAACACAGACTCGGATACTTACCAGTCCCAGGGAGACTCCTGCTGTGAGCTGCTCTGCTGTCCCCACCGCTCAGCTGGTTCTCCGCCGCTCAGCTGGTTCATGAAGCTCTGGCTATTTTTAAACAGCCAGACTTCCCTGTTGCAAACCAACAGACACCCTACTGCCCGCCCCCTGCAGGCTAGCAGCCAATCAGACACTCACTCAGGCTCTCACACTGCCCCCCCAGCAAACACACGCTCGGATACTTCCTCAGCAAGCAAACAAACACAGACTCGGATACTTACCAGTGCCAGGCAAACTCCTGCTGTGTGCTGCTCTGCTGTCCCCGCTGCTCAGCTGGTTCTCCGCCGCTCAGCTGGTACGCGAAGCTCTGGCTATTTTTAAACAGCCAGGCTTCCCTGTCGCAAACCAACAGACACCCTACTGCCCGCCCCCTGCAGGCTAGCAGCCAATCAGACACTCACTCAGGCTCTCACACTACCCCCCCAGCAAACACACGCTCGGATACTACCTCAGCAAGCAAACAAACACAGACTCGGATACTTACCAGTCCCAGGCAAACTCCTGCTGTGTGCTGCTCTGCTGTCCCCGCTGCTCAGCTGGTTCTCCGCCGCTCAGCTGGTACGCGAAGCTCTGGCTATTTTTAAACAGCCAGGCTTCCCTGTCGCAAACCAACAGACACCCTACTGCCCGCCCCCTGCAGGCTAGCAGCCAATCAGACACTCACTCAGGCTCTCACACTGCCGCCCAGCAAACACACGCTCGGATTCTTCCTCAGCAAGCAAACAAACACAGACTCGGATACTTACCAGTCCCAGGCAAACTCCTGCTATGAGCTGCTCTGCTGTCCCCGCTGCTCAGCTGGTTCTCCGCCGCTCAGCTGGTTCACGAAGCTCTGGCTATTTTTAAACAGCCAGGCTTCCCTGTCGCAAACCAAAAGACACCCTACTGCCCGCCCCCTGCAGGCTAGCTGCCAATCAGACACTCACTCAGGCTCTCACACTGCCCTCCCAGCAAACACACGCTCGGATTCTTCCTCAGCAAGCAAACAAACACAGACTCGGATACTTACCAGTCCCAGGGAAACTCCTCCTGTGAGCTGCTCTGCTGTCCCCACCGATCAGCTGGTTCTCCGCCGCTCAGCTGGTTCATGAAGCTCTGGCTATTTTTAAACAGCCAGGCTTCCCTGTCGCAAACCAACAGACACCCTTCTGCCCGCCCCCTCCTGGCTAGCAGCCAATCAGACACTCACTCAGGCTCTCACACTGCCCCCCCAGCAAACACACGCTCGGATACTTCCTCAGCAAGCAAACAAACACAGACTCGGATACTTACCAGTGCCAGGCAAACTCCTGCTGTGTGCTGCTCTGCTGTCCCCGCTGCTCAGCTGGTTCTCCGCCGCTCAGCTGGTTCACGAAGCTCTGGCTATTTTTAAACAGCCAGGCTTCCCTGTCGCAAACCAACAGACACCCTACTGCCCGCCCCCTGCAGGCTAGCAGCCAATCAGACACTCACTCAGGCTCTCACACTACCCCCCCAGCAAACACACGCTCGCATTCTTCCTCAGCAAGCAAACAAACACAGACTCGGATACTTACCAGTGCCAGGCAAACTCCTGCTGTGTGCTGCTCTGCTGTCCCCGCTGCTCAGCTGGTTCTCCGCCGCTCAGCTGGTATGCGAAGCTCTGGCTATTTTTAAACAGCCAGGCTTCCCTGTCGCAAACCAACAGACACGCTACTGCCCGCCCCCTGCAGGCTAGCAGCCAATCAGACACTCACTCAGGCTCTCACACTGCCCCCCCAGCAAACACACGCTCGGATTCTTCCTCAGCAAGCAAACACACACAGACTCGGATACTTACCAGTCCCAGGGAAACTCCTGCTGTGAGCTGCTCTGCTGTCCCCGCTGCTCAGCTGGTTCTCCGCCGCTCAGCTGGTACGCGAAGCTCTGGCTATTTTTAAACAGCCAGGCTTCCCTGTCGCAAACAAATAGACAGCCTACTGCCCGCCCCCTGCAGGCTAGCAGCCAATCAGACACTCCCTCAGGCTCTCACACTGCCCCAACAGCAAACACACGCTCGGATACTTCCTCAGCAAGCAAACAAACACAGACTCCGATACTTACCAGTCCCAGGAAAACTCCTGCTGTGTGCTGCTCTGCTGTCCCCGCTGCTCAGCTGGTTCTCCACCACTCAGCTGGTTCGCGAAGCTCTGGCTATTTTTAAACAGCCAGGCTTCCCTGTCCCAAACCAACAAACACCCTACTGCCCGCCCCCTGCAGGCTAGCAGCCAATCAGACACTCACTCAGGCTCTCACACTGCCGCCCAGCAAACACACGCTCGGATTCTTCCTCAGCAAGCAAACAAACACAGACTCGGATACTTACCAGTCCCAGGCAAACTCCTGCTATGAGCTGCTCTGCTGTCCCCGCTGCTCAGCTGGTTCTCCGCCGCTCAGCTGGTACGGGAAGCTCTGGCTATTTTTAAACAGCCAGGCTTTCCTGTCGCAAACCAACAGACAGCCTACTGCCCGCCCCCTGCAGACTAGCAGCCAATCAGACACTCACTCAGGCTCTCACACTGCCCTCCCAGCAAACACACGCTCGGATTCTTCCTCAGCAAGCAAACAAACACCGACTCGGATACTTACCAGTCCCAGGGAAACTCCTGCTGTGAGCTGCTCTGCTGTCCCCGCTGCTCAGCTGGTTCTCCGCCGCTCATCTGGTTCGCGAAGCTCTGGCTATTTTTAAACAGCCAGGCTTCCCTGTCACAAACCAACAGACACCCTACTGCCCGCCCCCTGCAGGCTAGCAGCCAATCAGACACTCACTCAGGCTCTCACACTGCCCCCCCAGCAAACACACGCTCGGATACTTCCTCAGCAAGCAAACAAACACAGGCTCGGATACTTACCAGTCCCAGGCAAACTCCTGCTGTGTGCTGCTCTGCTGTCCCCGCTGCTCAGCTGGTTCTCCGCCGCTCAGCTGGTTCGCGAAGCTCTGGCTATTTTTAAACAGCCAGGCTTCCCTGTCGCAAACCAACGGACACCCTACTGCCCGCCCCCTGCAGGCTAGCAGCCAATCAGACATTCACTCAGGCTCTCACACTACCCCCCCAGCAAACACACGCTCGGATACTACCTCAGCAAGCAAACAAACACAGACTCGGATACTTACCAGTCCCAGGGAAACTCCTGCTGTGTGCTGCTCTGCTGTCCCCGCTGCTCAGCTGGTTCTCCGCCACTCAGCTGGTTCGCGAAGCTCTGGCTATTTTTAAACAGCCAGGCTTCCCTGTCCCAAACCAACAAACACCCTACTGCCCGCCCCCTGCAGGCTAGCAGCCAATCAGACACTCACTCAGGCTCTCACACTGCCCCCCCAGCAAACACACGCTCGGATACTTCCTCAGCAAGCAAACAAACACAGACTCGGATACTTACCAGTGCCAGGCAACCTCCTGCTGTGTGCTGCTCTGCTGTCCCCGCTACTCAGCTGGTTCTCCGCCGCTCAGCTGGTACGCGAAGCTCTGGCTATTTTTAAACAGCCAGGCTTCCCTGTCGCAAACCAACAGACACCCTACTGCCCGCCCCCTGCAGGCTAGCAGCCAATCAGACACTCACTCAGGCTCTCACACTACCCCCCCAGCAAACACACGCTCGGATACTACCTCAGCAAGCAAACAAACACAGACTCGGATACTTACCAGTCCCAGGCAAACTCCTGCTGTGTGCTGCTCTGCTGTCCCCGCTGCTCAGCTGGTTCTCCGCAGCTCAGCTGGTACGCGAAGCTCTGGCTATTTTTAAACAGCCAGGCTTCCCTGTCGCAAACCAACAGACACCCTACTGCCCGCCCCCTGCAGGCTAGCAGCCAATCAGACACTCACTCAGGCTCTCACACTGCCCCCCCAGCAAACACACGCTCGGATTCTTCCTCAGCAAGCAAACAAACACAGACTCGGATACTTACCAGTCCCAGGGAAACTCCTGCTGTGAGCTGCTCTGCTGTCCCCGCTGCTCAGCTGGTTCTCCGCCGCTCAGCTGGTACGCGAAGCTCTGGCTATTTTTAAACAGCCAGGCTTCCCTGTCGCAAACAAATAGACAGCCTACTGCCCGCCCCCTGCAGGCTAGCAGCCAATCAGACACTCACTCAGGCTCTCACACTGCCCCCCCAGCAAACACACGCTCGGATACTTCCTCAGCAAGCAAACAAACACAGACTCCGATACTTACCAGTCCCAGGAAAACTCCTGCTGTGTGCTGCTCTGCTGTCCCCGCTGCTCAGCTGGTTCTCCGCCACTCAGCTGGTTCGCGAAGCTCTGGCTATTTTTAAACAGCCAGGCTTCCCTGTCCCAAACCAACAAACACCCTACTGCCCGCCCCCTGCAGGCTAGCAGCCAATCAGACACTCACTCAGGCTCTCACACTGCCGCCCAGCAAACACACGCTCGGATTCTTCCTCAGCAAGCAAACAAACACAGACTCGGATACTTACCAGTCCCAGGGAAACTCCTGCTGTGAGCTGCTCTGCTGTCCCCACCGCTCAGCTGGTTCTCCGCCGCTCAGCTGGTTCATGAAGCTCTGGCTATTTTTAAACAGCCAGGCTTCCCTGTCGCAAACCAACAGACACCCTTCTGCCCGCCCCCTGCAGGCTAGCAGCCAATCAGACACTCACTCAGGCTCTCACACTGCCCCCCCAGCAAACACACGCTCGGATACTTCCTCAGCAAGCAAACAAACACAGACTCGGATACTTACCAGTGCCAGGCAAACTCCTGCTGTGTGCTGCTCTGCTGTCCCCGCTGCTCAGCTGGTTCTCCGCCGCTCAGCTGGTTCACGAAGCTCTGGCTATTTTTAAACAGCCAGGCTTCCCTGTCGCAAACCAACAGACACCCTACTGCCCGCCCCCTGCAGGCTAGCAGCCAATCAGACACTCACTCAGGCTCTCACACTGCTCCCCCAGCAAACACACGCTCGGATACTACCTCAGCAAGCAAACAAACACAGACTCGGACACTTACCAGTCCCAGGCAAACTCCTGCTGTGTGCTGCTCTGCTGTCCCCGCTGCTCAGCTGGTTCTCCGCCGCTCAGCTGGTATGCGAAGCTCTGGCTATTTTTAAACAGCCAGGCTTCCCTGTCGCAAACCAACAGACACCCTACTGCCCGCCCCCTGCAGGCTAGCAGCCAATCAGACACTCACTCAGGCTCTCACACTGCCCCCCCAGCAAACACACGCTCGGATACTTCCTCAGCAAGCAAACAAACACAGACTCGGATACTTACCAGTCCCAGGCAAACTCCTGCTGTGTGCTGCTCTGCTGTCCCCGCTGCTCAGCTGGTTCTCCGCCGCTCAGCTGGTTCGCGAAGCTCTGGCTATTTTTAAACAGCCAGGCTTCCCTGTCGCAAACCAACAGACACCCTACTGCCCGCCCCCTGCAGGCTAGCAGCCAATCAGACACTCACTCAGGCTCTCACACTGCCCCACCAGCAAACACACGCTCGGATACTTCCTCAGCAAGCAAACAAACACAGACTCGGATACTTACCAGTCCCAGGCAAACTCCTGCTGTGTGCTGCTCTGCTGTCCCCGCTGCTCAGCTGGTTCTCCGCCGCTCAGCTGGTACGCGAAGCTCTGGCTATTTTTAAACAGCCAGGCTTCCCTGTCGCAAACCAACAGACACCCTACTGCCCGCCCCCTGCAGGCTAGCAGCCAATCAGACACTCACTCAGGCTCTCACACTGCCCCCCCAGCAAACACACGCTCGGATTCTTCCTCAGCAAGCAAACAAACACAGACTCGGATACTTACCAGTCCCAGGAAAACTCCTGCTGTGTGCTGCTCTGCTGTCCCCGCTGCTCAGCTGGTTCTCCGCCGCTCAGCTGGTTCGCGAAGCTCTGGCTATTTTTAAACAGCCAGGCTTCCCTGTCCCAAACCAACAAACACCCTACTGCCCGCCCCCTGCAGGCTAGCAGCCAATCAGACACTCACTCAGGCTCTCACACTGCCCCCCCAGCAAACACACGCTCGGATACTTCCTCAGCAAGCAAACAAACACAGACTCGGATACTTACCAGTGCCAGGCAAACTCCTGCTGTGAGCTGCTCTGCTGTCCCCGCTGCTCAGCTGGTTCTCCGCCGCTCAGCTGGTTCGCGAAGCTCTGGCTATTTTTAAACAGCCAGGCTTCCCTGTCACAAAAAAACAGACACCCTACTGCCCGCCCCCTGCAGGCTAGCAGCCAATCAGACACTCACTCAGGCTCTCACACTGCCCCCCCAGCAAACACACGCTCGGATACTTCCTCAGCAAGCAAACAAACACAGGCTCGGATACTTACCAGTCCCAGGCAAACTCCTGCTGTGTGCTGCTCTGCTGTCCCCGCTGCTCAGCTGGTTCTCCGCCGCTCAGCTGGTTCGCGAAGCTCTGGCTATTTTTAAACAGCCAGGCTTCCCTGTCGCAAACCAACAGACACCCTACTGCTCGCCCCCTGCAGGCTAGCAGCCAATCAGACACTCACTCAGGCTCTCACACTGCCCCCCCAGCAAACACACGCTCAGATTCTTCCTCAGCAAGCAAACAAACACAGACTCGGATACTTACCAGTCCCAGGCAAACTCCTGCTGTGAGCTGCTCTGCTGTCCCCGCTGCTCAGCTGGTTCTCCGCCGCTCAGCTGGTTCGCGAAGCTCTGGCTATTTTTAAACAGCCAGGCTTCCCTGTCGCAAACCAACAGACACCCTACTGCCCGCCCCCTGCAGGCTAGCAGCCAATCAGACACTCACTCAGGCTCTCACACTGCCCCCCCAGCAAACACACGCTCGGATACTTCCTCAGCAAGCAAACAAACACAGACTCGGATACTTACCAGTCCCAGGGAGACTCCTGCTGTGAGCTGCTCTGCTGTCCCCACCGCTCAGCTGGTTCTCCGCCGCTCAGCTGGTTCATGAAGCTCTGGCTATTTTTAAACAGCCAGGCTTCCCTGTTGCAAACCAACAGACACCCTACTGCCCGCCCCCTGCAGGCTAGCAGCCAATCAGACACTCACTCAGGCTCCCACACTGCCCCCCCAGGAAACACACGCTCGGATACTTCCTCAGCAAGCAAACAAACACAGACTCGGATACTTACCAGTGCCAGGCAAACTCCTGCTGTGTGCTGCTCTGCTGTCCCCGCTGCTCAGCTGGTTCTCCGCCGCTCAGCTGGTACGCGAAGCTCTGGCTATTTTTAAACAGCCAGGCTTCCCTGTCGCAAACAAATAGACACTCTTCTGCCCGCCCCCTCCAGGCTAGCAGCCAATCAGACACTCACTCAGGCTCTCACACTGCCCCCCCAGCAAACACACGCTCGGATACTTCCTCAGCAAGCAAACAAACACAGACTCGGATACTTACCAGTCCCAGGGAGACTCCTGCTGTGAGCTGCTCTGCTGTCCCCACCGCTCAGCTGGTTCTCCGCCGCTCAGCTGGTTCATGAAGCTCTGGCTATTTTTAAACAGCCAGGCTTCCCTGTTGCAAACCAACAGACACCCTACTGCCCGCCCCCTGCAGGCTAGCAGCCAATCAGACACTCACTCAGGCTCCCACACTGCCCCCCCAGGAAACACACGCTCGGATACTTCCTCAGCAAGCAAACAAACACAGACTCGGATACTTACCAGTGCCAGGCAAACTCCTGCTGTGTGCTGCTCTGCTGTCCCCGCTGCTCAGCTGGTTCTCCGCCGCTCAGCTGGTACGCGAAGCTCTGGCTATTTTTAAACAGCCAGGCTTCCCTGTCGCAAACAAATAGACACTCTTCTGCCCGCCCCCTCCAGGCTAGCAGCCAATCAGACACTCACTCAGGCTCTCACACTGCCCCCCCAGCAAACACACGCTCGGATACTTCCTCAGCAAGCAAACAAACACAGACTCGGATACTTACCAGTCCCAGGGAGACTCCTGCTGTGAGCTGCTCTGCTGTCCCCACCGCTCAGCTGGTTCTCCGCCGCTCAGCTGGTTCATGAAGCTCTGGCTATTTTTAAACAGCCAGGCTTCCCTGTTGCAAACCAACAGACACCCTACTGCCCGCCCCCTGCAGGCTAGCAGCCAATCAGACACTCACTCAGGCTCTCACACTGCCCCCCCAGCAAACACACGCTCGGATACTTCCTCAGCAAGCAAACAAACACAGACTCGGATACTTACCAGTGCCAGGCAAACTCCTGCTGTGTGCTGCTCTGCTGTCCCCGCTGCTCAGCTGGTTCTCCGCCGCTCAGCTGGTACGCGAAGCTCTGGCTATTTTTAAACAGCCAGGCTTCCCTGTCGCAAACCAACAGACACCCTACTGCCCGCCCCCTGCAGGCTAGCAGCCAATCAGACACTCACTCAGGCTCTCACACTACCCCCCCAGCAAACACACGCTCGGATACTACCTCAGCAAGCAAACAAACACAGACTCGGATACTTACCAGTCCCAGGCAAACTCCTGCTGTGTGCTGCTCTGCTGTCCCCGCTGCTCAGCTGGTTCTCCGCCGCTCAGCTGGTACGCGAAGCTCTGGCTATTTTTAAACAGCCAGGCTTCCCTGTCGCAAACCAACAGACACCCTACTGCCCGCCCCCTGCAGGCTAGCAGCCAATCAGACACTCACTCAGGCTCTCACACTGCCGCCCAGCAAACACACGCTCGGATTCTTCCTCAGCAAGCAAACAAACACAGACTCGGATACTTACCAGTCCCAGGCAAACTCCTGCTATGAGCTGCTCTGCTGTCCCCGCTGCTCAGCTGGTTCTCCGCCGCTCAGCTGGTTCGCGAAGCTCTGGCTATTTTTAAACAGCCAGGCTTTCCTGTCGCAAACCAACAGACAGCCTACTGCCCGCCCCCTGCAGGCTAGCAGCCAATCAGACACTCACTCAGGCTCTCACACTGCCCTCCCAGCAAACACACGCTCGGATTCTTCCTCAGCAAGCAAACAAACACAGACTCGGATACTTACCAGTCCCAGGGAAACTCCTGCTGTGAGCTGCTCTGCTGTCCCCACCGATCAGCTGGTTCTCCGCCGCTCAGCTGGTTCATGAAGCTCTGGCTATTTTTAAACAGCCAGGCTTCCCTGTCGCAAACCAACAGACACCCTTCTGCCCGCCCCCTCCTGGCTAGCAGCCAATCAGACACTCACTCAGGCTCTCACACTGCCCCCCCAGCAAACACACGCTCGGATACTTCCTCAGCAAGCAAACAAACACAGACTCGGATACTTACCAGTGCCAGGCAAACTCCTGCTGTGTGCTGCTCTGCTGTCCCCGCTGCTCAGCTGGTTCTCCGCCGCTCAGCTGGTTCACGAAGCTCTGGCTATTTTTAAACAGCCAGGCTTCCCTGTCGCAAACCAACAGACACCCTACTGCCCGCCCCCTGCAGGCTAGCAGCCAATCAGACACTCACTCAGGCTCTCACACTACCCCCCCAGCAAACACACGCTCGCATTCTTCCTCAGCAAGCAAACAAACACAGACTCGGATACTTACCAGTGCCAGGCAAACTCCTGCTGTGTGCTGCTCTGCTGTCCCCGCTGCTCAGCTGGTTCTCCGCCGCTCAGCTGGTTCGCGAAGCTCTGGCTATTTTTAAACAGCCAGGCTTCCCTGTCGCAAACCAACAGACACCCTACTGCCCGCCCCCTGCAGGCTAGCAGCCAATCAGACACTCACTCAGGCTCTCACACTGCCCCCCCAGCAAACACACGCTCGGATACTTCCTCAGCAAGCAAACAAACCCAGACTCCGATAGTTACCAGTCCCAGGCAAACTCCTGCTGTGAGCTGCTCTGCTGTCCCCGCTGCTCAGCTGGTTCTCCGCCGCTCAGCTGTTTCGCGAAGCTCTGGCTATTTTTAAACAGCCAGGCTTCCCTGTCGCAAACCAACAGACACGCTACTGCCCGCCCCCTGCAGGCTAGCAGCCAATCAGACACTCACTCAGGCTCTCACACTGCCCCCCCAGCAAACACACGCTCGGATTCTTCCTCAGCAAGCAAACACACACAGACTCGGATACTTACCAGTCCCAGGGAAACTCCTGCTGTGAGCTGCTCTGCTGTCCCCGCTGCTCAGCTGGTTCTCCGCCGCTCAGCTGGTACGCGAAGCTCTGGCTATTTTTAAACAGCCAGGCTTCCCTGTCGCAAACAAATAGACAGCCTACTGCCCGCCCCCTGCAGGCTAGCAGCCAATCAGACACTCCCTCAGGCTCTCACACTGCCCCAACAGCAAACACACGCTCGGATACTTCCTCAGCAAGCAAACAAACACAGACTCCGATACTTACCAGTCCCAGGAAAACTCCTGCTGTGTGCTGCTCTGCTGTCCCCGCTGCTCAGCTGGTTCTCCACCACTCAGCTGGTTCGCGAAGCTCTGGCTATTTTTAAACAGCCAGGCTTCCCTGTCCCAAACCAACAAACACCCTACTGCCCGCCCCCTGCAGGCTAGCAGCCAATCAGACACTCACTCAGGCTCTCACACTGCCGCCCAGCAAACACACGCTCGGATTCTTCCTCAGCAAGCAAACAAACACAGACTCGGATACTTACCAGTCCCAGGCAAACTCCTGCTGTGTGCTGCTCTGCTGTCCCCGCTGCTCAGCTGGTTCTCCGCCGCTCAGCTGGTTCGCGAAGCTCTGGCTATTTTTAAACAGCCAGGCTTCCCTGTCGCAAACCAACGGACACCCTACTGCCCGCCCCCTGCAGGCTAGCAGCCAATCAGACATTCACTCAGGCTCTCACACTACCCCCCCAGCAAACACACGCTCGGATACTACCTCAGCAAGCAAACAAACACAGACTCGGATACTTACCAGTCCCAGGGAAACTCCTGCTGTGTGCTGCTCTGCTGTCCCCGCTGCTCAGCTGGTTCTCCGCCACTCAGCTGGTTCGCGAAGCTCTGGCTATTTTTAAACAGCCAGGCTTCCCTGTCCCAAACCAACAAACACCCTACTGCCCGCCCCCTGCAGGCTAGCAGCCAATCAGACACTCACTCAGGCTCTCACACTGCCCCCCCAGCAAACACACGCTCGGATACTTCCTCAGCAAGCAAACAAACACAGACTCGGATACTTACCAGTGCCAGGCAAACTCCTGCTGTGTGCTGCTCTGCTGTCCCCGCTGCTCAGCTGGTTCTCCGCCGCTCAGCTGGTTCACGAAGCTCTGGCTATTTTTAAACAGCCAGGCTTCCCTGTCGCAAACAAATAGACAGCCTACTGCCCGCCCCCTGCAGGCTAGCAGCCAATCAGACACTCACTCAGGCTCTCACACTGCCCCCCCAGCAAACACACGCTCGGATACTTCCTCAGCAAGCAAACAAACACAGACTCGGATACTTACCAGACCCAGGAAAACTCCTGCTGTGTGCTGCTCTGCTGTCCCCGCTGCTCAACTGGTTCTCCGCCGCTCAGCTGGTTCGCGAAGTTCTGGCTATTTTTAAACAGCCAGGCTTCCCTGTCGCAAACCAACAGACACCCTACTGCCCGCCCCCTGCAGGCTAGCAGCCAATCAGACACTCACTCAGGCTCTCACACTGCCCCCCCAGCAAACACACGCTCGGATACTTCCTCAGCAAGCAAACAAACACAGACTCGGATACTTACCAGTGCCAGGCAACCTCCTGCTGTGTGCTGCTCTGCTGTCCCCGCTACTCAGCTGGTTCTCCGCCGCTCAGCTGGTACGCGAAGCTCTGGCTATTTTTAAACAGCCAGGCTTCCCTCTCGCAAACCAACAGACACCCTACTGCCCGCCCCCTGCAGGCTAGCAGCCAATCAGACACTCACTCAGGCTCTCACACTACCCCCCCAGCAAACACACGCTCGGATACTACCTCAGCAAGCAAACAAACACAGACTCGGATACTTACCAGTCCCAGGCAAACTCCTGCTGTGTGCTGCTCTGCTGTCCCCGCTGCTCAGCTGGTTCTCCGCAGCTCAGCTGGTACGCGAAGCTCTGGCTATTTTTAAACAGCCAGGCTTCCCTGTCGCAAACCAACAGACACCCTACTGCCCGCCCCCTGCAGGCTAGCAGCCAATCAGACACTCACTCAGGCTCTCACACTGCCCCCCCAGCAAACACACGCTCGGATTCTTCCTCAGCAAGCAAACAAACACAGACTCGGATACTTACCAGTCCCAGGGAAACTCCTGCTGTGAGCTGCTCTGCTGTCCCCGCTGCTCAGCTGGTTCTCCGCCGCTCAGCTGGTACGCGAAGCTCTGGCTATTTTTAAACAGCCAGGCTTCCCTGTCGCAAACAAATAGACAGCCTACTGCCCGCCCCCTGCAGGCTAGCAGCCAATCAGACACTCACTCAGGCTCTCACACTGCCCCCCCAGCAAACACACGCTCGGATACTTCCTCAGCAAGCAAACAAACACAGACTCCGATACTTACCAGTCCCAGGAAAACTCCTGCTGTGTGCTGCTCTGCTGTCCCCGCTGCTCAGCTGGTTCTCCGCCACTCAGCTGGTTCGCGAAGCTCTGGCTATTTTTAAACAGCCAGGCTTCCCTGTCCCAAACCAACAAACACCCTACTGCCCGCCCCCTGCAGGCTAGCAGCCAATCAGACACTCACTCAGGCTCTCACACTGCCGCCCAGCAAACACACGCTCGGATTCTTCCTCAGCAAGCAAACAAACACAGACTCGGATACTTACCAGTCCCAGGGAAACTCCTGCTGTGAGCTGCTCTGCTGTCCCCACCGCTCAGCTGGTTCTCCGCCGCTCAGCTGGTTCATGAAGCTCTGGCTATTTTTAAACAGCCAGGCTTCCCTGTCGCAAACCAACAGACACCCTTCTGCCCGCCCCCTGCAGGCTAGCAGCCAATCAGACACTCACTCAGGCTCTCACACTGCCCCCCCAGCAAACACACGCTCGGATACTTCCTCAGCAAGCAAACAAACACAGACTCGGATACTTACCAGTGCCAGGCAAACTCCTGCTGTGTGCTGCTCTGCTGTCCCCGCTGCTCAGCTGGTTCTCCGCCGCTCAGCTGGTTCACGAAGCTCTGGCTATTTTTAAACAGCCAGGCTTCCCTGTCGCAAACCAACAGACACCCTACTGCCCGCCCCCTGCAGGCTAGCAGCCAATCAGACACTCACTCAGGCTCTCACACTGCCCCCCCAGCAAACACATGCTCGGATACTTCCTCAGCAAGCAAACAAACACAGACTCGGATACTTACCAGTCCCAGGCAAACTCCTGCTGTGTGCTGCTCTGCTGTCCCCGCTGCTCAGCTGGTTCTCCGCCGCTCAGCTGGTTCGCGAAGCTCTGGCTATTTTTAAACAGCCAGGCTTCCCTGTCGCAAACCAACAGACACCCTACTGCCCGCCCCCTGCAGGCTAGCAGCCAATCAGACACTCACTCAGGCTCTCACACTGCCCCACCAGCAGACACACGCTCGGATACTTCCTCAGCAAGCAAACAAACACAGACTCGGATACTTACCAGTCCCAGGCAAACTCCTGCTGTGTGCTGCTCTGCTGTCCCCGCTGCTCAGCTGGTTCTCCGCCGCTCAGCTGGTATGCAAAGCTCTGGCTATTTTTAAACAGCCAGGCTTCCCTGTCGCAAACCAACAGACACCCTACTGCCCGCCCCCTGCAGGCTAGCAGCCAATCAGACACTCACTCAGGCTCTCACACTGCCCCCCCAGCAAACACATGCTCGGATACTTCCTCAGCAAGCAAACAAACACAGACTCGGATACTTACCAGTCCCAGGCAAACTCCTGCTGTGTGCTGCTCTGCTGTCCCCGCTGCTCAGCTGGTTCTCCGCCGCTCAGCTGGTTCGCGAAGCTCTGGCTATTTTTAAACAGCCAGGCTTCCCTGTCGCAAACCAACAGACACCCTACTGCCCGCCCCCTGCAGGCTAGCAGCCAATCAGACACTCACTCAGGCTCTCACACTGCCCCACCAGCAGACACACGCTCGGATACTTCCTCAGCAAGCAAACAAACACAGACTCGGATACTTACCAGTCCCAGGCAAACTCCTGCTGTGTGCTGCTCTGCTGTCCCCGCTGCTCAGCTGGTTCTCCGCCGCTCAGCTGGTACGCGAAGCTCTGGCTATTTTTAAACAGCCAGGCTTCCCTGTCGCAAACCAACAGACACCCTACTGCCCGCCCCCTGCAGGCTAGCAGCCAATCAGACACTCACTCAGGCTCTCACACTGCCCCCCCAGCAAACACACGCTCGGATTCTTCCTCAGCAAGCAAACAAACACAGACTCGGATACTTACCAGTCCCAGGAAAACTCCTGCTGTGTGCTGCTCTGCTGTCCCCGCTGCTCAGCTGGTTCTCCGCCGCTCAGCTGGTTCGCGAAGCTCTGGCTATTTTTAAACAGCCAGGCTTCCCTGTCCCAAACCAACAAACACCCTACTGCCCGCCCCCTGCAGGCTAGCAGCCAATCAGACACTCACTCAGGCTCTCACACTGCCCCCCCAGCAAACACACGCTCGGATACTTCCTCAGCAAGCAAACAAACACAGACTCGGATACTTACCAGTGCCAGGCAAACTCCTGCTGTGTGCTGCTCTGCTGTCCCCGCTGCTCAGCTGGTTCTCCGCCGCTCAGCTGGTTCACGAAGCTCTGGCTATTTTTAAACAGCCAGGCTTCCCTGTCGCAAACCAAAAGACACCCTACTGCCCGCCCCCTGCAGGCTAGCAGCCAATCAGACACTCACTCAGGCTCTCACACTGTTCCCCCGGCAAACACACGCTCGGATACTACCTCAGCAAGCAAACAAACACAGACTCGGATACTTACCAGTGCCAGGCAAACTCCTGCTGTGTGCTGCTCTGCTGTCCCCGCTGCTCAGCTGGTTCTCCGCCGCTCAGCTGGTACGCGAAGCTCTGGCTATTTTTAAACAGCCAGGCTTCCCTGTCGCAAACAAATAGACAGCCTACTGCCCGCCCCCTGCAGGCTAGCAGCCAATCAGACACTCACTCAGGCTCTCACACTGCCCCCCAGCAAACACACGCTCAGATTCTTCCTCAGCAAGCAAACAAACCCAGACTCGGATACTTACCAGTCCCAGGCAAACTCCTGCTGTGAGCTGCTCTGCTGTCCCCGCTGCTCAGCTGGTTCTCCGCCGCTCAGCTGGTTCGCGAAGTTCTGGCTATTTTTAAACAGCCAGGCTTCCCTGTCGCAAACCAACAGACACCCTACTGCCCGCCCCCTGCAGGCTAGCAGCCAATCAGACACTCACTCAGGCTCTCACACTGCCCCCCCAGCAAACACACGCTCGGATACTTCCTCAGCAAGCAAACAAACACAGACTCGGATACTTACCAGACCCAGGCAAACTCCTGCTGTGAGCTGCTCTGCTGTCCCCGCTGCTCAGCTGGTTCTCCGCCGCTCAGCTGGTTCGCGAAGCTCTGGCTATTTTTAAACAGCCAGGCTTCCCTGTCACAAACCAACAGACACCCTACTGCCCGCCCCTTGCAGGCTAGCAGCCAATCAGACACTCACTCAGGCTCTCACACTGCCCCCCCAGCAAACACACGCTCGGATACTTCCTCAGCAAGCAAACAAACACAGGCTCGGATACTTACCAGTCCCAGGCAAACTCCTGCTGTGTGCTGCTCTGCTGTCCCCGCTGCTCAGCTGGTTCTCCGCCGCTCAGCTGGTTCGCGAAGCTCTGGCTATTTTTAAACAGCCAGGCTTCCCTGTCGCAAACCAACAGACACCCTACTGCTCGCCCCCTGCAGGCTAGCAGCCAATCAGACACTCACTCAGGCTCTCACACTGCCCCCCCAGCAAACACACGCTCGGATACTTCCTCAGCAAGCAAACAAACACAGACTCGGATACTTACCAGTCCCAGGGAGACTCCTGCTGTGAGCTGCTCTGCTGTCCCCGCTGCTCAGCTGGTTCTCCGCCGCTCAGCTGGTTCATGAAGCTCTGGCTATTTTTAAACAGCCAGGCTTCCCTGTTGCAAACCAACAGACACCCTACTGCCCGCCCCCTGCAGGCTAGCAGCCAATCAGACACTCACTCAGGCTCCCACACTGCCCCCCCAGGAAACACACGCTCGGATACTTCCTCAGCAAGCAAACAAACACAGACTCGGATACTTACCAGTGCCAGGCAAACTCCTGCTGTGTGCTGCTCTGCTGTCCCCGCTGCTCAGCTGGTTCTCCGCCGCTCAGCTGGTACGCGAAGCTCTGGCTATTTTTAAACAGCCAGGCTTCCCTGTCGCAAACAAATAGACACTCTTCTGCCCGCCCCCTCCAGGCTAGCAGCCAATCAGACACTCACTCAGGCTCTCACACTGCCCCCCCAGCAAACACACGCTCGGATACTTCCTCAGCAAGCAAACAAACACAGACTCGGATACTTACCAGTGCCAGGCAAACTCCTGCTGTGTGCTGCTCTGCTGTCCCCGCTGCTCAGCTGGTTCTCCGCCGCTCAGCTGGTTCACGAAGCTCTGTCTATTTTTAAACAGCCAGGCTTCCCTGTCGCAAACCAAAAGACACCCTACTGCCCGCCCCCTGCAGGCTAGCAGCCAATCAGACACTCACTCAGGCTCTCACACTGCTCCCCCAGCAAACACACGCTCGGATACTACCTCAGCAAGCAAACAAACACAGACTCGGATACTTACCAGTCCCAGGCAAACTCCTGCTGTGTGCTGCTCTGCTGTCCCCGCTGCTCAGCTGGTTCTCCGCCGCTCAGCTGGTACGCGAAGCTCTGTCTATTTTTAAACAGCCAGGCTTCCCTGTCGCAAACAAATAGACAGCCTACTGCCCGCCCCCTGCAGGCTAGCAGCCAATCAGACACTCCCTCAGGCTCTCACACTGCCCCCCCAGCAAACACACGCTCGGATTCTTCCTCAGCAAGCAAACAAACACAGACTCGGATACTTACCAGTCCCAGGCAAACTCCTGCTATGAGCTGCTCTGCTGTCCCCGCTGCTCAGCTGGTTCTCCGCCGCTCAGCTGGTACGGGAAGCTCTGGCTATTTTTAAACAGCCAGGCTTTCCTGTCGCAAACCAACAGACAGCCTACTGCCCGCCCCCTGCAGACTAGCAGCCAATCAGACACTCACTCAGGCTCTCACACTGCCCTCCCAGCAAACACACGCTCGGATTCTTCCTCAGCAAGCAAACAAACACCGACTCGGATACTTACCAGTCCCAGGGAAACTCCTGCTGTGAGCTGCTCTGCTGTCCCCACCGCTCAGCTGGTTCTCCGCCGCTCAGCTGGTTCATGAAGCTCTGGCTATTTTTAAACAGCCAGGCTTCCCTGTCGCAAACCAACAGACACCCTTCTGCCCGCCCCCTGCAGGCTAGCAGCCAATCAGACACTCACTCAGGCTCTCACACTGCCCCCCCAGCAAACACACGCTCGGATACTTCCTCAGCAAGCAAACAAACACAGACTCGGATACTTACCAGTGCCAGGCAAACTCCTGCTGTGTGCTGCTCTGCTGTCCCCGCTGCTCAGCTGGTTCTCCGCCGCTCAGCTGGTTCACGAAGCTCTGGCTATTTTTAAACAGCCAGGCTTCCCTGTCCCAAACCAACAAACACCCTACTGCCCGCCCCCTGCAGGCTAGCAGCCAATCAGACACTCACTCAGGCTCTCACACTGCCGCCCAGCAAACACACGCTCGGATTCTTCCTCAGCAAGCAAACAAACACAGACTCGGATACTTACCAGTCCCAGGCAAACTCCTGCTATGAGCTGCTCTGCTGTCCCCGCTGCTCAGCTGGTTCTCCGCCGCTCAGCTGGTACGGGAAGCTCTGGCTATTTTTAAACAGCCAGGCTTCCCTGTCGCAAACCAACAGACACCCTACTGCCCGCCCCCTGCAGGCTAGCAGCCAATCAGACACTCACTCAGGCTCTCACACTGCTCCCCCAGCAAACACACGCTCGGATACTACCTCAGCAAGCAAACAAACACAGACTCGGACACTTACCAGTCCCAGGCAAACTCCTGCTGTGTGCTGCTCTGCTGTCCCCGCTGCTCAGCTGGTTCGCCGCCGCTCAGCTGGTTCGCGAAGCTCTGGCTATTTTTAAACAGCCAGGCTTCCCTGTCGCAAACCAACAGACACCCTACTGCCCGCCCCCTGCAGGCTAGCAGCCAATCAGACACTCACTCAGGCTCTCACACTGCCCCCCCAGCAAACACACGCTCGGATACTTCCTCAGCAAGCAAACAAACACAGACTCGGATACTTACCAGTCCCAGGCAAACTCCTGCTGTGTGCTGCTCTGCTGTCCCCGCTGCTCAGCTGGTTCTCCGCCGCTCAGCTGGTACGCGAAGCTCTGGCTATTTTTAAACAGCCAGGCTTCCCTGTCGCAAACCAACAGACACCCTACTGCCCGCCCCCTGCAGGCTAGCAGCCAATCAGACACTCACTCAGGCTCTCACACTGCCCCCCCAGCAAACACACGCTCGGATTCTTCCTCAGCAAGCAAACAAACACAGACTCGGATACTTACCAGTCCCAGGAAAACTCCTGCTGTGTGCTGCTCTGCTGTCCCCGCTGCTCAGCTGGTTCTCCGCCGCTCAGCTGGTTCGCGAAGCTCTGGCTATTTTTAAACAGCCAGGCTTCCCTGTCCCAAACCAACAAACACCCTACTGCCCGCCCCCTGCAGGCTAGCAGCCAATCAGACACTCACTCAGGCTCTCACACTGCCCCCCCAGCAAACACACGCTCGGATACTTCCTCAGCAAGCAAACAAACACAGACTCGGATACTTACCAGTGCCAGGCAAACTCCTGCTGTGTGCTGCTCTGCTGTCCCCGCTGCTCAGCTGGTTCTCCGCCGCTCAGCTGGTTCACGAAGCTCTGGCTATTTTTAAACAGCCAGGCTTCCCTGTCGCAAACCAAAAGACACCCTACTGCCCGCCCCCTGCAGGCTAGCAGCCAATCAGACACTCACTCAGGCTCTCACACTGTTCCCCCGGCAAACACACGCTCGGATACTACCTCAGCAAGCAAACTAACACAGACTCGGATACTTACCAGTGCCAGGCAAACTCCTGCTGTGTGCTGCTCTGCTGTCCCCGCTGCTCAGCTGGTTCTCCGCCGCTCAGCTGGTACGCGAAGCTCTGGCTATTTTTAAACAGCCAGGCTTCCCTGTCGCAAACCAACAGACACCCTACTGCCCGCCCCCTGCAGGCTAGCAGCCAATCAGACACTCACTCAGGCTCTCACACTGCCGCCCAGCAAACACACGCTCGGATTCTTCCTCAGCAAGCAAACAAACACAGACTCGGATACTTACCAGTCCCAGGCAAACTCCTGCTATGAGCTGCTCTGCTGCCCCGCTGCTCAGCTGGTTCTCCGCCGCTCAGCTGGTTCGCGAAGCTCTGGCTATTTTTAAACAGCCAGGCTTTCCTGTCGCAAACCAACAGACAGCCTACTGCCCGCCCCCTGCAGGCTAGCAGCCAATCAGACACTCACTCAGGCTCTCACACTGCCCTCCCAGCAAACACACGCTCGGATTCTTCCTCAGCAAGCAAACAAACACAGACTCGGATACTTACCAGTCCCAGGGAAACTCCTGCTGTGAGCTGCTCTGCTGTCCCCACCGCTCAGCTGGTTCTCCGCCGCTCAGCTGGTTCATGAAGCTCTGGCTATTTTTAAACAGCCAGGCTTCCCTGTCGCAAACCAACAGACAGCCTACTGCCCGCCCCCTGCAGGCTAGCAGCCAATCAGACACTCACTCAGGCTCTCACACTGCCCCCCCAGCAAACACACGCTCGGATACTTCCTCAGCAAGCAAACAAACACAGACTCGGATACTTACCAGACCCAGGAAAACTCCTGCTGTGTGCTGCTCTGCTGTCCCCGCTGCTCAGCTGGTTCTCCGCCGCTCAGCTGGTTCGCGAAGCTCTGGCTATTTTTAAACAGCCAGGCTTCCCTGTCGCAAACCAACAGACACCCTACTGCTCGCCCCCTGCAGGCTAGCAGCCAATCAGACACTCACTCAGGCTCTCACACTGCCCCCCCAGCAAACACACGCTCAGATTCTTCCTCAGCAAGCAAACAAACCCAGACTCGGATACTTACCAGTCCCAGGCAAACTCCTGCTGTGAGCTGCTCTGCTGTCCCCGCTGCTCAGCTGGTTCTCCGCCGCTCAGCTGGTTCGCGAAGCTCTGGCTATTTTTAAACAGCCAGGCTTCCCTGTCGCAAACCAACAGACACCCTACTGCCCGCCCCCTGCAGGCTAGCAGCCAATCAGACACTCACTCAGGCTCCCACACTGCCCCCCCAGGAAACACACGCTCGGATACTTCCTCAGCAAGCAAACAAACACAGACTCGGATACTTACCAGTGCCAGGCAAACTCCTGCTGTGTGCTGCTCTGCTGTCCCCGCTGCTCAGCTGGTTCTCCGCCGCTCAGCTGGTACGCGAAGCTCTGGCTATTTTTAAACAGCCAGGCTTCCCTGTCGCAAACAAACAGACACCCTTCTGGCCGCCCCCTCCAGGCTAGCAGCCAATCAGACACTCACTCAGGCTCTCACACTGCCCCCCCAGCAAACACACGCTCGGATACTTCCTCAGCAAGCAAACAAACACAGACTCGGATACTTACCAGTGCCAGGCAAACTCCTGCTGTGTGCTGCTCTGCTGTCCCCGCTGCTCAGCTGGTTCTCCGCCGCTCAGCTGGTTCACGAAGCTCTGTCTATTTTTAAACAGCCAGGCTTCCCTGTCGCAAACCAAAAGACACCCTACTGCCCGCCCCCTGCAGGCTAGCAGCCAATCAGACACTCACTCAGGCTCTCACACTGCTCCCCCAGCAAACACACGCTCGGATACTACCTCAGCAAGCAAACAAACACAGACTCGGATACTTACCAGTCCCAGGCAAACTCCTGCTGTGTGCTGCTCTGCTGTCCCCGCTGCTCAGCTGGTTCTCCGCCGCTCAGCTGGTACGCGAAGCTCTGGCTATTTTTAAACAGCCAGGCTTCCCTGTCGCAAACAAATCGACAGCCTACTGCCCGCCCCCTGCAGGCTAGCAGCCAATCAGACATTCACTCAGGCTCTCACACTGCTCCCCCAGCAAACACACGCTCGGATACTACCTCAGCAAGCAAACAAACACAGACTCGGATACTTACCAGTCCCAGGCAAACTCCTGCTGTGTGCTGCTCTGCTGTCCCCGCTGCTCAGCTGGTTCTCCGCCGCTCAGCTGGTACGCGAAGCTCTGGCTATTTTTAAACAGCCAGGCTTCCCTGTCGCAAACAAATCGACAGCCTACTGCCCGCCCCCTGCAGGCTAGCAGCCAATCAGACATTCACTCAGGCTCTCACACTGCCCCCCCAGCAAACACACGCTCGGATTCTTCCTCAGCAAGCAAACAAACACAGACTCGGATACTTACCAGTCCCAGGCAAACTCCTGCTATGAGCTGCTCTGCTGTCCCCGCTGCTCAGCTGGTTCTCCGCCGCTCAGCTGGTTCGCGAAGCTCTGGCTATTTTTAAACAGCCAGGCTTTCCTGTCGCAAACCAACAGACAGCCTACTGCCCGCCCCCTGCAGGCTAGCAGCCAATCAGACACTCACTCAGGCTCTCACACTGCCCTCCCAGCAAACACACGCTCGGATTCTTCCTCAGCAAGCAAACAAACACAGACTCGGATACTTGCCAGTCCCAGGGAAACTCCTGCTGTGAGCTGCTCTGCTGTCCCCACCGCTCAGCTGGTTCTCCGCCGCTCAGCTGGTTCATGAAGCTCTGGCTATTTTTAAACAGCCAGGCTTCCCTGTCGCAAACCAACAGACAGCCTACTGCCCGCCCCCTGCAGGCTAGCAGCCAATCAGACACTCACTCAGGCTCTCACACTGCCCCCCCAGCAAACACACGCTCGGATACTTCCTCAGCAAGCAAACAAACACAGACTCGGATACTTACCAGACCCAGGAAAACTCCTGCTGTGTGCTGCTCTGCTGTCCCCGCTGCTCAGCTGGTTCTCCGCCGCTCAGCTGTTTCGCGAAGCTCTGGCTATTTTTAAACAGCCAGGCTTCCCTGTCGCAAACAAATAGACAGCCTACTGCCCGCCCCCTGCAGGCTAGCAGCCAATCAGACACTCACTCAGGCTCTCACACTGCCCCCCAGCAAACACACGCTCAGATTCTTCCTCAGCAAGAAAACAAACCCAGACTCGGATACTTACCAGTCCCAGGCAAACTCCTGCTGTGAGCTGCTCTGCTGTCCCCGCTGCTCAGCTGGTTCTCCGCCGCTCAGCTGGTTCGCGAAGTTCTGGCTATTTTTAAACAGCCAGGCTTCCCTGTCGCAAACCAACAGACACCCTACTGCCCGCCCCCTGCAGGCTAGCAGCCAATCAGACACTCACTCAGGCTCTCACACTGCCCCCCCAGCAAACACACGCTCGGATACTTCCTCAGCAAGCAAACAAACACAGACTCGGATACTTACCAGTCCCAGGCAAACTCCTGCTGTGTGCTGCTCTGCTGTCCCCGCTGCTCAGCTGGTTCTCCGCCGCTCAGCTGGTACGCGAAGCTCTGGCTATTTTTAAACAGCCAGGCTTCCCTGTCGCAAACAAATAGACAGCCTACTGCCCGCCCCCTGCAGGCTAGCAGCCAATCAGACACTCACTCAGGCTCTCACACTGCCCCCCCAGCAAACACACGCTCGGATACTTCCTCAGCAAGCAAACAAACACAGACTCGGATACTTACCAGTCCCAGGAAAACTCCTGCTGTGTGCTGCTCTGCTGTCCCCGCTGCTCAGCTGGTTCTCCGCCGCTCAGCTGGTTCGCGAAGTTCTGGCTATTTTTAAACAGCCAGGCTTCCCTGTCGCAAACCAACAGACACCCTACTGCCCGCCCCCTGCAGGCTAGCAGCCAATCAGACACTCACTCAGGCTCTCACACTGCCCCCCCAGCAAACACACGCTCGGATACTTCCTCAGCAAGCAAACAAACGCAGACTCGGATACTTACCAGACCCAGGCAAACTCCTGCTGTGAGCTGCTCTGCTGTCCCCGCTGCTCAGCTGGTTCTCCGCCGCTCAGCTGGTTCGCGAAGCTCTGGCTATTTTTAAACAGCCAGGCTTCCCTGTCACAAACCAACAGACACCCTACTGCCCGCCCCCTGCAGGCTAGCAGCCAATCAGACACTCACTCAGGCTCTCACACTGCCCCCCCAGCAAACACACGCTCGGATACTTCCTCAGCAAGCAAACAAACACAGGCTCGGATACTTACCAGTCCCAGGCAAACTCCTGCTGTGTGCTGCTCTGCTGTCCCCGCTGCTCAGCTGGTTCTCCGCCGCTCAGCTGGTTCGCGAAGCTCTGGCTATTTTTAAACAGCCAGGCTTCCCTGTCGCAAACCAACAGACACCCTACTGCTCGCCCCCTGCAGGCTAGCAGCCAATCAGACACTCACTCAGGCTCTCACACTGCCCCCCCAGCAAACACACGCTCAGATTCTTCCTCAGCAAGCAAACAAACCCAGACTCGGATACTTACCAGTCCCAGGCAAACTCCTGCTGTGAGCTGCTCTGCTGTCCCCGCTGCTCAGCTGTTTCTCCGCCGCTCAGCTGGTTCGCGAAGCTCTGGCTATTTTTAAACAGCCAGGCTTCCCTGTCGCAAACCAACAGACACCCTACTGCCCGCCCCCTGCAGGCTAGCAGCCAATCAGACACTCACTCAGGCTCTCACACTGCCCCCCCAGCAAACACACGCTCGGATACTTCCTCAGCAAGCAAACAAACACAGACTCGGATACTTACCAGTCCCAGGGAGACTCCTGCTGTGAGCTGCTCTGCTGTCCCCACCGCTCAGCTGGTTCTCCGCCGCTCAGCTGGTTCATGAAGCTCTGGCTATTTTTAAACAGCCAGGCTTCCCTGTTGCAAACCAACAGACACCCTACTGCCCGCCCCCTGCAGGCTAGCAGCCAATCAGACACTCACTCAGGCTCCCACACTGCCCCCCCAGGAAACACACGCTCGGATACTTCCTCAGCAAGCAAACAAACACAGACTCGGATACTTACCAGTGCCAGGCAAACTCCTGCTGTGTGCTGCTCTGCTGTCCCCGCTGCTCAGCTGGTTCTCCGCCGCTCAGCTGGTACGCGAAGCTCTGGCTATTTTTAAACAGCCAGGCTTCCCTGTCGCAAACAAACAGACACCCTTCTGCCCGCCCCCTCCAGGCTAGCAGCCAATCAGACACTCACTCAGGCTCTCACACTGCCCCCCCAGCAAACACACGCTCGGATACCTCCTCAGCAAGCAAACAAACACAGACTCGGATACTTACCAGTGCCAGGCAAACTCCTGCTGTGTGCTGCTCTGCTGTCCCCGCTGCTCAGCTGGTTCTCCGCCGCTCAGCTGGTTCACGAAGCTCTGTCTATTTTTAAACAGCCAGGCTTCCCTGTCGCAAACCAAAAGACACCCTACTGCCCGCCCCCTGCAGGCTAGCAGCCAATCAGACACTCACTCAGGCTCTCACACTGCTCCCCCAGCAAACACACGCTCGGATACTACCTCAGCAAGCAAACAAACACAGACTCGGATACTTACCAGTCCCAGGCAAACTCCTGCTGTGTGCTGCTCTGCTGTCCCCGCTGCTCAGCTGGTTCTCCGCCGCTCAGCTGGTACGCGAAGCTCTGGCTATTTTTAAACAGCCAGGCTTCCCTGTCGCAAACAAATCAACAGCCTACTGCCCGCCCCCTGCAGGCTAGCAGCCAATCAGACATTCACTCAGGCTCTCACACTGCCCCCCCAGCAAACACACGCTCGGATTCTTCCTCAGCAAGCAAACAAACACAGACTCGGATACTTACCAGTCCCAGGCAAACTCCTGCTATGAGCTGCTCTGCTGTCCCCGCTGCTCAGCTGGTTCTCCGCCGCTCAGCTGGTACGCGAAGCTCTGGCTATTTTAAACAGCCAGGCTTTCCTGTCGCAAACCAACAGACAGCCTACTGCCCACCCCCTGCAGGCTAGCAGCCAATCAGACACTCACTCAGGCTCTCACACTGCCCTCCCAGCAAACACACGCTCGGATTCTTCCTCAGCAAGCAAACAAACACCGACTCGGATACTTACCAGTCCCAGGGAAACTCCTGCTATGAGCTGCTCTGCTGTCCCCACCGCTCAGCTGGTTCTCCGCCGCTCAGCTGGTTCATGAAGCTCTGGCTATTTTTAAACAGCCAGGCTTCCCTGTCGCAAACCAACAGACACCCTTCTGCCCGCCCCCTCCAGGCTAGCAGCCAATCAGACACTCACTCAGGCTCTCACACTGCCCCCCCAGCAAACACACGCTCGGATACTTCCTCAGCAAGCAAACAAACACAGACTCGGATACTTACCAGTCCCAGGAAAACTCCTGCTGTGTGCTGCTCTGCTGTCCCCGCTGCTCAGGTGGTTCTCCGCCGCTCAGCTTGTTCGCGAAGCTCTGGCTATTTTTAAACAGCCAGCCTTCCCTGTCGCAAACCAACAGACACGCTACTGCCCGTCCCCTGCAGGCTAGCAGCCAATCAGACACTCACTCAGGCTCTCACACTGCCCCCCCAGCAAACACACGCTCAGATTCTTCCTCAGCAAGCAAACAAACCCAGACTCGGATACTTACCAGTCCCAGGCAAACTCCTGCTGTGAGCTGCTCTGCTGTCCCCGCTGCTCAGCTGGTTCTCCGCCGCTCAGCTGGTTCGCGAAGCTCTGGCTATTTTTAAACAGCCAGGCTTCCCTGTCGCAAACCAACAGACACCCTACTGCCCGCGCCCTGCAGGCTAGCAGCCAATCAGACACTCACTCAGGCTCTCACACTGCCCCCCCAGCAAACACACGCTCGGATACTTCCTCAGCAAGCAAACAAACACAGACTCGGATACTTACCAGTCCCAGGGAGACTCCTGCTGTGAGCTGCTCTGCTGTCCCCACCGCTCAGCTGGTTCTCCGCCGCTCAGCTGGTACGCGAAGCTCTGGCTATTTTTAAACAGCCAGGCTTCCCTGTCGCAAACAAATAGACAGCCTACTGCCCGCCCCCTGCAGGCTAGCAGCCAATCAGACATTCACTCAGGCTCTCACACTACCCCCCCAGCAAACACACACTCGGATACTACCTCAGCAAGCAAACAAACACAGACTCGGATACTTACCAGTCCCAGGCAAACTCCTGCTGTGTGCTGCTCTGCTGTCCCCGCTGCTCAGCTGGTTCTCCGCCGCTCAGCTGGTTCGCGAAGCTCTGGCTATTTTTAAACAGCCAGGCTTCCCTGTCGCAAACCAACAGACACCCTACTGCCCGCCCCCTGCAGGCTAGCAGCCAATCAGACACTCCCTCAGGCTCTCACACTGCCCCCCCAGCAAACACACGCTCGGATTCTTCCTCAGCAAGCAAACAAACACAGACTCGGATACTTACCAGTGCCAGGCAAACTCCTGCTGTGTGCTGCTCTGCTGTCCCCGCTGCTCAGCTGGTTCTCCGCCGCTCAGCTGGTTCACGAAGCTCTGGCTATTTTTAAACAGCCAGGCTTCCCTGTCGCAAACCAAAAGACACCCTACTGCCCGCCCCCTGCAGGCTAGCAGCCAATCAGACACTCACTCAGGCTCTCACACTGCTCCCCCAGCAAACACACGCTCGGATACTACCTCAGCAAGCAAACAAACACAGACTCGGATACTTACCAGTCCCAGGCAAACTCCTGCTGTGTGCTGCTCTGCTGTCCCCGCTGCTCAGCTGGTTCTCCGCCTCTCAGCTGGTACGCGAAGCTCTGGCTATTTTTAAACAGCCAGGCTTCCCTGTCGCAAACAAATAGACAGCCTACTGCCCGCCCCCTGCAGGCTAGCAGCCAATCAGACACTCACTCAGGCTCTCACACTGCCCCCCCAGCAAACACACGCTCGGATACTTCCTCAGCAAGCAAACAAACACAGACTCGGATACTTACCAGTGCCAGGCAACCTCCTGCTGTGTGCTGCTCTGCTGTCCCCGCTGCTCAGCTGGTTCTCCGCCGCTCAGCTGGTACGCGAAGCTCTGGCTATTTTTAAACAGCCAGGCTTCCCTGTCGCAAACCAACAGACACCCTACTGCCCGCCCCCTGCAGGCTAGCAGCCAATCAGACACTCACTCAGGCTCTCACACTACCCCCCCAGCAAACACACGCTCGGATACTACCTCAGCAAGCAAACAAACACAGACTCGGATACTTACCAGTCCCAGGCAAACTCCTGCTGTGTGCTGCTCTGCTGTCCCCGCTGCTCAGCTGGTACGCGAAGCTCTGGCTATTTTTAAACAGCCAGGCTTCCCTGTCGCAAACCAACAGACACCCTACTGCCCGCCCCCTGCAGGCTAGCAGCCAATCAGACACTCACTCAGGCTCTCACACTGCCGCCCAGCAAACACACGCTCGGATTCTTCCTCAGCAAGCAAACAAACACAGACTCGGATACTTACCAGTCCCAGGCAAACTCCTGCTATGAGCTGCTCTGCTGTCCCCGCTGCTCAGCTGGTTCTCCGCCGCTCAGCTGGTTCGCGAAGCTCTGGCTATTTTTAAACAGCCAGGCTTTCCTGTCGCAAACCAACAGACAGCCTACTGCCCGCCCCCTGCAGGCTAGCAGCCAATCAGACACTCACTCAGGCTCTCACACTGCCCTCCCAGCAAACACACGCTCGGATTCTTCCTCAGCAAGCAAACAAACACAGACTCGGATACTTACCAGTCCCAGGGAAACTCCTGCTGTGAGCTGCTCTGCTGTCCCCACCGCTCAGCTGGTTCTCCGCCGCTCAGCTGGTTCATGAAGCTCTGGCTATTTTTAAACAGCCAGGCTTCCCTGTCGCAAACCAACAGACAGCCTACTGCCCGCCCCCTGCAGGCTAGCAGCCAATCAGACACTCACTCAGGCTCTCACACTGCCCCCCCAGCAAACACACGCTCGGATACTTCTTCAGCAAGCAAACAAACACAGACTCGGATACTTACCAGACCCAGGAAAACTCCTGCTGTGTGCTGCTCTGCTGTCCCCGCTGCTCAGCTGGTTCTCCACCGCTCAGCTGGTTCGCGAAGCTCTGGCTATTTTTAAACAGCCAGGCTTCCCTGTCGCAAACCAACAGACACCCTACTGCTCGCCCCCTGCAGGCTAGCAGCCAATCAGACACTCACTCAGGCTCTCACACTGCCCCCCCAGCAAACACACGCTCAGATTCTTCCTCAGCAAGCAAACAAACCCAGACTCGGATACTTACCAGTCCCAGGCAAACTCCTGCTGTGAGCTGCTCTGCTGTCCCCGCTGCTCAGCTGGTTCTCCGCCGCTCAGCTGGTTCGCTAAGCTCTGGCTATTTTTAAACAGCCAGGCTTCCCTGTCGCAAACCAACAGACACCCTACTGCCCGCCCCCTGCAGGCTAGCAGCCAATCAGACACTCACTCAGGCTCCCACACTGCCCCCCCAGGAAACACACGCTCGGATACTTCCTCAGCAAGCAAACAAACACAGACTCGGATACTTACCAGTGCCAGGCAAACTCCTGCTGTGTGCTGCTCTGCTGTCCCCGCTGCTCAGCTGGTTCTCCGCCGCTCAGCTGGTACGCGAAGCTCTGGCTATTTTTAAACAGCCAGGCTTCCCTGTCGCAAACAAACAGACACCCTTCTGCCCGCCCCCTCCAGGCTAGCAGCCAATCAGACACTCACTCAGGCTCTCACACTGCCCCCCCAGCAAACACACGCTCGGATACTTCCTCAGCAAGCAAACAAACACAGACTCGGATACTTACCAGTGCCAGGCAAACTCCTGCTGTGTGCTGCTCTGCTGTCCCCGCTGCTCAGCTGGTTCTCCGCCGCTCAGCTGGTTCACGAAGCTCTGTCTATTTTTAAACAGCCAGGCTTCCCTGTCGCAAACCAAAAGACACCCTACTGCCCGCCCCCTGCAGGCTAGCAGCCAATCAGACACTCACTCAGGCTCTCACACTGCTCCCCCAGCAAACACACGCTCGGATACTACCTCAGCAAGCAAACAAACACAGACTCGGATACTTACCAGTCCCAGGCAAACTCCTGCTGTGTGCTGCTCTGCTGTCCCCGCTGCTCAGCTGGTTCTCCGCCGCTCAGCTGGTACGCGAAGCTCTGGCTATTTTTAAACAGCCAGGCTTCCCTGTCGCAAACAAATCGACAGCCTACTGCCCGCCCCCTGCAGGCTAGCAGCCAATCAGACATTCACTCAGGCTCTCACACTGCCCCCCCAGCAAACACACGCTCGGATTCTTCCTCAGCAAGCAAACAAACACAGACTCGGATACTTACCAGTCCCAGGCAAACTCCTGCTATGAGCTGCTCTGCTGTCCCCGCTGCTCAGCTGGTTCTCCGCCGCTCAGCTGGTACGCGAAGCTCTGGCTATTTTAAACAGCCAGGCTTTCCTGTCGCAAACCAACAGACAGCCTACTGCCCACCCCCTGCAGGCTAGCAGCCAATCAGACACTCACTCAGGCTCTCACACTGCCCTCCCAGCAAACACACGCTCGGATTCTTCCTCAGCAAGCAAACAAACACCGACTCGGATACTTACCAGTCCCAGGGAAACTCCTGCTATGAGCTGCTCTGCTGTCCCCACCGCTCAGCTGGTTCTCCGCCGCTCAGCTGGTTCATGAAGCTCTGGCTATTTTTAAACAGCCAGGCTTCCCTGTCGCAAACCAACAGACACCCTTCTGCCCGCCCCCTCCAGGCTAGCAGCCAATCAGACACTCACTCAGGCTCTCACACTGCCCCCCCAGCAAACACACGCTCGGATACTTCCTCAGCAAGCAAACAAACACAGACTCGGATACTTACCAGTCCCAGGAAAACTCCTGCTGTGTGCTGCTCTGCTGTCCCCGCTGCTCAGGTGGTTCTCCGCCGCTCAGCTTGTTCGCGAAGCTCTGGCTATTTTTAAACAGCCAGCCTTCCCTGTCGCAAACCAACAGACACGCTACTGCCCGTCCCCTGCAGGCTAGCAGCCAATCAGACACTCACTCAGGCTCTCACACTGCCCCCCCAGCAAACACACGCTCAGATTCTTCCTCAGCAAGCAAACAAACCCAGACTCGGATACTTACCAGTCCCAGGCAAACTCCTGCTGTGAGCTGCTCTGCTGTCCCCGCTGCTCAGCTGGTTCTCCGCCGCTCAGCTGGTTCGCGAAGCTCTGGCTATTTTTAAACAGCCAGGCTTCCCTGTCGCAAACCAACAGACACCCTACTGCCCGCCCCCTGCAGGCTAGCAGCCAATCAGACACTCCCTCAGGCTCTCACACTGCCCCCCCAGCAAACACACGCTCGGATTCTTCCTCAGCAAGCAAACAAACACAGACTCGGATACTTACCAGTCCCAGGGAAACTCCTGCTGTGTGCTGCTCTGCTGTCCCCGCTGCTCAGCTGGTTCTCCGCCACTCAGCTGGTTCGCGAAGCTCTGGCTATTTTTAAACAGCCAGGCTTCCCTGTCCCAAACCAACAAACACCCTACTGCCCGCCCCCTGCAGGCTAGCAGCCAATCAGACACTCACTCAGGCTCTCACACTGCCCCCCCAGCAAACACACGCTCGGATACTTCCTCAGCAAGCAAACAAACACAGACTCGGATACTTACCAGTGCCAGGCAAACTCCTGCTGTGTGCTGCTCTGCTGTCCCCGCTGCTCAGCTGGTTCTCCGCCGCTCAGCTGGTTCACGAAGCTCTGGCTATTTTTAAACAGCCAGGCTTCCCTGTCGCAAACCAAAAGACACCCTACTGCCCGCCCCCTGCAGGCTAGCAGCCAATCAGACACTCACTCAGGCTCTCACACTGCTCCCCCAGCAAACACACGCTCGGATACTACCTCAGCAAGCAAACAAACACAGACTCGGATACTTACCAGTCCCAGGCAAACTCCTGCTGTGTGCTGCTCTGCTGTCCCCGCTGCTCAGCTGGTTCTCCGCCGCTCAGCTGGTACGCGAAGCTCTGGCTATTTTTAAACAGCCAGGCTTCCCTGTCGCAAACAAATAGACAGCCTACTGCCCGCCCCCTGCAGGCTAGCAGCCAATCAGACACTCACTCAGGCTCTCACACTGCCCCCCCAGCAAACACACGCTCGGATACTTCCTCAGCAAGCAAACAAACACAGACTCGGATACTTACCAGTGCCAGGCAACCTCCTGCTGTGTGCTGCTCTGCTGTCCCCGCTGCTCAGCTGGTTCTCCGCCGCTCAGCTGGTACGCGAAGCTCTGGCTATTTTTAAACAGCCAGGCTTCCCTGTCGCAAACCAACAGACACCATACTGCCCGCCCCCTGCAGGCTAGCAGCCAATCAGACACTCACTCAGGCTCTCACACTACCCCCCCAGCAAACACACGCTCGGATACTACCTCAGCAAGCAAACAAACACAGACTCGGATACTTACCAGTCCCAGGCAAACTCCTGCTGTGTGCTGCTCTGCTGTCCCCGCTGCTCAGCTGGTTCTCCGCAGCTCAGCTGGTACGCGAAGCTCTGGCTATTTTTAAACAGCCAGGCTTCCCTGTCGCAAACCAACAGACACCCTACTGCCCGCCCCCTGCAGGCTAGCAGCCAATCAGACACTCACTCAGGCTCTCACACTGCCGCCCAGCAAACACACGCTCGGATTCTTCCTCAGCAAGCAAACAAACCCAGACTCGGATACTTACCAGTCCCAGGCAAACTCCTGCTATGAGCTGCTCTGCTGTCCCCGCTGCTCAGCTGGTTCTCCGCCGCTCAGCTGGTTCGCGAAGCTCTGGCTATTTTTAAACAGCCAGGCTTTCCTGTCGCAAACCAACAGACAGCCTACTGCCCGCCCCCTGCAGGCTAGCAGCCAATCAGACACTCACTCAGGCTCTCACACTGCCCTCCCAGCAAACACACGCTCGGATTCTTCCTCAGCAAGCAAACAAACACAGACTCGGATACTTACCAGTCCCAGGGAAACTCCTGCTGTGAGCTGCTCTGCTGTCCCCACCGCTCAGCTGGTTCTCCGCCGCTCAGCTGGTTCATGAAGCTCTGGCTATTTTTAAACAGCCAGGCTTCCCTGTCGCAAACCAACAGACAGCCTACTGCCCGCCCCCTGCAGGCTAGCAGCCAATCAGACACTCACTCAGGCTCTCACACTGCCCCCCCAGCAAACACACGCTCGGATACTTCCTCAGCAAGCAAACAAACACAGACTCGGATACTTACCAGACCCAGGAAAACTCCTGCTGTGTGCTGCTCTGCTGTCCCCGCTGCTCAGCTGGTTCTCCGCCGCTCAGCTGGTTCACGAAGTTCTGGCTATTTTTAAACAGCCAGGCTTCCCTGTCGCAAACCAACAGACACCCTACTGCCCGCCCCCTGCAGGCTAGCAGCCAATCAGACACTCACTCAGGCTCTCACACTGCCCCCCCAGCAAACACACGCTCGGATACTTCCTCAGCAAGCAAACAAACACAGACTCGGATACTTACCAGTCCCAGGGAGACTCCTGCTGTGAGCTGCTCTGCTGTCCCCACCGCTCAGCTGGTTCTCCGCCGCTCAGCTGGTTCTTGAAGCTCTGGCTATTTTTAAACAGCCAGGCTTCCCTGTTGCAAACCAACAGACACCCTACTGCCCGCCCCCTGCAGGCTAGCAGCCAATCAGACACTCACTCAGGCTCTCACACTGCCCCCCCAGCAAACACACGCTCGGATACTTCCTCAGCAAGCAAACAAACACAGACTCGGATACTTACCAGTGCCAGGCAAACTCCTGCTGTGTGCTGCTCTGCTGTCCCCGCTGCTCAGCTGGTTCTCCGCCGCTCAGCTGGTACGCGAAGCTCTGGCTATTTTTAAACAGCCAGGCTTCCCTGTCGCAAACCAACAGACACCCTTCTGCCCGCCCCCTCCTGGCTAGCAGCCAATCAGACACTCACTCAGGCTCTCACACTGCCCCCCCAGCAAACACACGCTCGGATACTTCCTCAGCAAGCAAACAAACACAGACTCGGATACTTACCAGTGCCAGGCAAACTCCTGCTGTGTGCTGCTCTGCTGTCCCCGCTGCTCAGCTGGTTCTCCGCCGCTCAGCTGGTTCACGAAGCTCTGGCTATTTTTAAACAGCCAGGCTTCCCTGTCGCAAACCAACAGACACCCTACTGCCCGCCCCCTGCAGGCTAGCAGCCAATCAGACACTCACTCAGGCTCTCACACTACCCCCCCAGCAAACACACGCTCGCATTCTTCCTCAGCAAGCAAACAAACACAGACTCGGATACTTACCAGTGCCAGGCAAACTCCTGCTGTGTGCTGCTCTGCTGTCCCCGCTGCTCAGCTGGTTCTCCGCCGCTCAGCTGGTTCGCGAAGCTCTGGCTATTTTTAAACAGCCAGGCTTCCCTGTCGCAAACCAACAGACACCCTACTGCCCGCCCCCTGCAGGCTAGCAGCCAATCAGACACTCACTCAGGCTCTCACACTGCCCCCCCAGCAAACACACGCTCGGATACTTCCTCAGCAAGCAAACAAACCCAGACTCCGATAGTTACCAGTCCCAGGCAAACTCCTGCTGTGAGCTGCTCTGCTGTCCCCGCTGCTCAGCTGGTTCTCCGCCGCTCAGCTGTTTCGCGAAGCTCTGGCTATTTTTAAACAGCCAGGCTTCCCTGTCGCAAACCAACAGACACGCTACTGCCCGCCCCCTGCAGGCTAGCAGCCAATCAGACACTCACTCAGGCTCTCACACTGCCCCCCCAGCAAACACACGCTCGGATTCTTCCTCAGCAAGCAAACACACACAGACTCGGATACTTACCAGTCCCAGGGAAACTCCTGCTGTGAGCTGCTCTGCTGTCCCCGCTGCTCAGCTGGTTCTCCGCCGCTCAGCTGGTACGCGAAGCTCTGGCTATTTTTAAACAGCCAGGCTTCCCTGTCGCAAACAAATAGACAGCCTACTGCCCGCCCCCTGCAGGCTAGCAGCCAATCAGACACTCCCTCAGGCTCTCACACTGCCCCAACAGCAAACACACGCTCGGATACTTCCTCAGCAAGCAAACAAACACAGACTCCGATACTTACCAGTCCCAGGAAAACTCCTGCTGTGTGCTGCTCTGCTGTCACCGCTGCTCAGCTGGTTCTCCACCACTCAGCTGGTTCGCGAAGCTCTGGCTATTTTTAAACAGCCAGGCTTCCCTGTCCCAAACCAACAAACACCCTACTGCCCGCCCCCTGCAGGCTAGCAGCCAATCAGACACTCACTCAGGCTCTCACACTGCCGCCCAGCAAACACACGCTCGGATTCTTCCTCAGCAAGCAAACAAACACAGACTCGGATACTTACCAGTCCCAGGCAAACTCCTGCTATGAGCTGCTCTGCTGTCCCCGCTGCTCAGCTGGTTCTCCGCCGCTCAGCTGGTACGGGAAGCTCTGGCTATTTTTAAACAGCCAGGCTTCCCTGTCGCAAACCAACAGACAGCCTACTGCCCGCCCCCTGCAGACTAGCAGCCAATCAGACATTCACTCAGGCTCTCACACTACCCCCCCAGCAAACACACGCTCGGATACTACCTCAGCAAGCAAACAAACACAGACTCGGATACTTACCAGTCCCAGGGAAACTCCTGCTGTGTGCTGCTCTGCTGTCCCCGCTGCTCAGCTGGTTCTCCGCCACTCAGCTGGTTCGCGAAGCTCTGGCTATTTTTAAACAGCCAGGCTTCCCTGTCCCAAACCAACAAACACCCTACTGCCCGCCCCCTGCAGGCTAGCAGCCAATCAGACACTCACTCAGGCTCTCACACTGCCCCCCCAGCAAACACACGCTCGGATACTTCCTCAGCAAGCAAACAAACACAGACTCGGATACTTACCAGTGCCAGGCAAACTCCTGCTGTGTGCTGCTCTGCTGTCCCCGCTGCTCAGCTGGTTCTCCGCCGCTCAGCTGGTTCATGAAGCTCTGGCTATTTTTAAACAGCCAGGCTTCCCTGTCGCAAACAAATAGACAGCCTACTGCCCGCCCCCTGCAGGCTAGCAGCCAATCAGACACTCACTCAGGCTGTCACACTGCCGCCCAGCAAACACACGCTCGGATTCTTCCTCAGCAAGCAAACAAACACAGACTCGGATACTTACCAGTCCCAGGCAAACTCCTGCTGTGAGCTGCTCTGCTGTCCCCGCTGCTCAGCTGGTTCTCCGCCGCTCAGCTGGTTCGCGAAGCTCTGGCTATTTTTAAACAGCCAGGCTTCCCTGTCCCAAACCAACAAACACCCTACTGCCCGCCCCCTGCAGGCTAGCAGCCAATCAGACACTCACTCAGGCTCTCACACTGCCCCCCCAGCAAACACACGCTCGGATACTTCCTCAGCAAGCAAACATACCCAGACTCGGATACTTACCAGACCCATGCAAACTCCTGCTGTGAGCTGCTCTGCTGTCCCCGCTGCTCAGCTGGGTCTCCGCCGCTCAGCTGGTTCGCGAAGCTCTGGCTATTTTTAAACAGCCAGGCTTCCCTGTCGCAAACCAACAGACACCCTACTGCCCGCCCCCTGCAGGCTAGCAGCCAATCAGACACTCACTCACTCTCTCACACTGCCCCCCCAGCAAACACACGCTCGGATACTTCCTCAGCAAGCAAACAAACCCAGACTCGGATACTTACCAGTCCCAGGCAAACTCCTGCTGTGTGCTGCTCTGCTGTCCCCGCTGCTCAGCTGGTTCTCCGCCGCTCAGCTGGTACGTGAAGCTCTGGCTATTTTTAAACAGCCAGGCTTCCCTGTCGCAAACCAACAGACACCCTACTGCCCGCCCCCTGCAGGCTAGCAGCCAATCAGACACTCACTCAGGCTCTCACACTGCCCCCCCAGCAAACACACGCTCGGATTCTTCCTCAGCAAGCAAACAAACACAGACTCGGATACTTACCAGTGCCAGGCAACCTCCTGCTGTGTGCTGCTCTGCTGTCCCCGCTGCTCAGCTGGTTCTCCGCCGCTCAGCTGGTACGCGAAGCTCTGGCTATTTTTGAACAGCCAGGCTTCCCTGTCGCAAACCAACAGACACCCTACTGCCCGCCCCCTGCAGGCTAGCAGCCAATCAGACACTCACTCAGGCTCTCACACTGCCCCCCCAGCAAACACACGCTCGGATACTACCTCAGCAAGCCAACAAACACAGACTCGGATACTTACCAGTCCCAGGCAAACTCCTGCTGTGTGCTGCTCTGCTGTCCCCGCTGCTCAGCTGGTTCTCCGCCGCTCAGCTGGTACGCGAAGCTCTGGCTATTTTTAAACAGCCAGGCTTCCCTGGCGCAAACCAACAGAAACCCTACAGCCCGCCCCCTGCAGGCTAGCAGCCAATCAGACACTCACTCAGGCGCTCAAACTGCCCCACCAGCAAACACACGCTCGGATACTTCCTCAGCAAGCAAACAAACACAGACTCGGATACTTACCAGTCCCAGGCAAACTCCTGCTGTGTGCTGCTCTGCTGTCCCCGCTGCTCAGCTGGTTCTCCGCCGCTCAGCTTGTTCGCGAAGCTCTGGCTATTTTTAAACAGCCAGGCTTCCCTGTCGCAAACCAACAGACACCCTACTGCCCGCTCCCTGCGGCTAGCAGCCAATCAGACAGTCACTCAGGCTCTCACACTGCCCCCCCAGCAAACACACGCTCGGATACTTCCTCAGCAAGCAAACAAACACAGACTCGGATAATTACCAGTCCCAGGCAAACTCCTGCTGTGTGCTGCTCTGCTGTCCCCGCTACTCAGCTGGTTCTCCGCCCCTCAGCTGGTTCGCGAAGCTCTGGCTATTTTTAAACAGCCAGGCTTCCCTGTCGCAAACCAACAGAAACCCTACTGCCCGCCCCCTGCAGGCTAGCAGCCAATCAGACACTCACTCAGGCTCTCACACTGCCGCCCAGCAAACACACGCTCGGATTCTTCCTCAGCAAGCAAACAAACACAGACTCCGATACTTACCAGTCCTTTGCAAACTCCTGCTGTGAGCTGCTCTGCTGTCCCCACCGCTCAGCTGGTTCTCTGCCGCTCAGCTGGTTCATGAAGCTCTGGCTATTTTTAAACAGCCAGGCTTCCCTGTCGCAAACCAAAAGACACCCTACTGCCCGCCCCCTGCAGGCTAGCAGCCAATCAGACACTCACTCAGGCTCTCACACTGCCCCCCCAGCAAACACACGCTCGGATACTACCTCAGCAAGCAAACAAACACAGACTCGGATACTTACCAGTCCCAGGCAAACTCCTGCTGTGTGCTGCTCTGCTGTCCCCGCTGCTCAGCTGGTTCTCCGCCGCTCAGCTGGTACGCGAAGCTCTGGCTATTTTTAAACAGCCAGGCTTCCCTGTCGCAAACAAATAGACAGCCTACTGCCCGCCCCCTGCAGGCTAGCAGCCAATCAGACACTCACTCAGGCTCTCACACTGCCCCCCCAGCAAACACACGCTCGGATACTTCCTCAGCAAGCAAACAAACCCAGACTCGGATACTTTCCAGAACCAGGCAAACTCCTGCTGTGAGCTGCTCTGCTGTCCCCGCTGCTCAGCTGGTTCTCCGCCGCTCAGCTTGTTCGCAAAGCTCTGGCTATTTTTAAACAGCCAGGCTTCCCTGTCGCAAACCAACAGACACGCTACTGCCCGCCCCCTGCAGGCTAGCAGCCAATCAGACACTCACTCAGGCTCTCACACTGCTCCCCCAGCAAACACACGCTCGGATACTACCTCAGCAAGCAAACAAACACAGACTCGGATACTTACCAGTCCCAGGCAAACTCCTGCTGTGTGCTGCTCTGCTGTCCCCGCTGCTCAGCTGGTTCTCCGCAGCTCAGCTGGTACGCGAAGCTCTGGCTATTTTTAAACAGCCAGGCTTCCCTGTCGCAAACCAACAGACACCCTACTGCCCGCCCCCTGCAGGCTAGCAGCCAATCAGACACTCACTCAGGCTCTCACACTGCCGCCCAGCAAACACACGCTCGGATTCTTCCTCAGCAAGCAAACAAACACAGACTCGGATACTTACCAGTCCCAGGCAAACTCCTGCTATGAGCTGCTCTGCTGTCCCCGCTGCTCAGCTGGTTCTCCGCCGCTCAGCTGGTTCGCGAAGCTCTGGCTATTTTTAAACAGCCAGGCTTTCCTGTCGCAAACCAACAGACAGCCTACTGCCCGCCCCCTGCAGGCTAGCAGCCAATCAGACACTCACTCAGGCTCTCACACTGCCCTCCGAGCAAACACACGCTCGGATTCTTCCTCAGCAAGCAAACAAACACAGACTCGGATACTTACCAGTCCCAGGGAAACTCCTGCTGTGAGCTGCTCTGCTGTCCCCACCGCTCAGCTGGTTCTCCGCCGCTCAGCTGGTTCATGAAGCTCTGGCTATTTTTAAACAGCCAGGCTTCCCTGTCGCAAACCAACAGACAGCCTACTGCCCGCCCCCTGCAGGCTAGCAGCCAATCAGACACTCACTCAGGCTCTCACACTGCCCCCCCAGCAAACACACGCTCGGATACTTCCTCAGCAAGCAAACAAACACAGACTCGGATACTTACCAGACCCAGGAAAACTCCTGCTGTGTGCTGCTCTGCTGTCCCCGCTGCTCAGCTGGTTCTCCGCCGCTCAGCTGGTTCACGAAGTTCTGGCTATTTTTAAACAGCCAGGCTTCCCTGTCGCAAACCAACAGACACCCTACTGCCCGCCCCCTGCAGGCTAGCAGCCAATCAGACACTCACTCAGGCTCTCACACTGCCGCCCAGCAAACACACGCTCGGATTCTTCCTCAGCAAGCAAACAAACACAGACTCGGATACTTACCAGTCCCAGGCAAACTCCTGCTATGAGCTGCTCTGCTGTCCCCGCTGCTCACCTGGTTCTCCGCCGCTCAGCTGGTTCGCGAAGCTCTGGCTATTTTTAAACAGCCAGGCTTTCCTGTCGCAAACCAACAGACAGCCTACTGCCCGCCCCCTGCAGGCTAGCAGCCAATCAGACACTCACTCAGGCTCTCACACTGCCCTCCCAGCAAACACACGCTCGGATTCTTCCTCAGCAAGCAAACAAACACAGACTTGGATACTTACCAGTCCCAGGGAAATTCCTGCTGTGAGCTGCTCTGCTGTCCCCACCGCTCAGCTGGTTCTCCGCCGCTCAGCTGGTTCATGAAGCTCTGGCTATTTTTAAACAGCCAGGCTTCCCTGTTGCAAACCAACAGACACCCTTCTGCCCGCCCCCTCCTGGCTAGCAGCCAATCAGACACTCACTCAGGCTCTCACACTGCCCCCCCAGCAAACACACGCTCGGATACTTCCTCAGCAAGCAAACAAACACAGACTCGGATACTTACCAGTGCCAGGGAAACTCCTGCTGTGTGCTGCTCTGCTGTCCCCGCTGCTCAGCTGGTTCTCCGCCGCTCAGCTGGTTCACGAAGCTCTGGCTATTTTTAAACAGCCAGGCTTCCCTGTCGCAAACCAAAAGACACCCTACTGCCCGCCCCCTGCAGGCTAGCAGCCAATCAGACACTCACTCAGGCTCTCACACTGCTCCCCCAGCAAACACACGCTCGGATACTACCTCAGCAAGCAAACAAACACAGACTCGGATACTTACCAGTCCCAGGAAAACTCCTGCTGTGTGCTGCTCTGCTGTCCCCGCTGCTCAGCTGGTTCTCCGCCGCTCAGCTGGTTCGCGAAGTTCTGGCTATTTTTAAACAGCCAGGCTTCCCTGTCGCAAACCAACAGACACCCTACTGCCCGCCCCCTGCAGGCTAGCAGCCAATCAGACACTCACTCAGGCTCACACTGCCCCCCCAGCAAACACACGCTCGGATACTTCCTCAGCAAGCAAACAAACACAGACTCGGATACTTACCAGTGCCAGGCAAACTCCTGCTGTGTGCTGCTCTGCTGTCCCCGCTGCTCAGCTGGTTCTCCGCCGCTCAGCTGGTACGCGAAGCTCTGGCTATTTTTAAACAGCCAGGCTTCCCTGTCGCAAACCAACAGACACCCTACTGCCCGCCCCCTGCAGGCTAGCAGCCAATCAGACACTCACTCAGGCTCTCACACTACCCCCCCAGCAAACACACGCTCGGATACTACCTCAGCAAGCAAACAAACACAGACTCGGATACTTACCAGTCCCAGGCAAACTCCTGCTGTGTGCTGTTCTGCTGTCCCCGCTGCTCAGCTGGTTCTCCGCCGCTCAGCTGGTACGCGAAGCTCTGGCTATTTTTAAACAGCCAGGCTTTCCTGTCGCAAACCAACAGACAGCCTACTGCCCGCCCCCTGCAGGCTAGCAGCCAATCAGACACTCACTCAGGCTCTCACACTGCCCTCCCAGCAAACACACGCTCGGATTCTTCCTCAGCAAGCAAACAAACACAGACTTGGATACTTACCAGTCCCAGGGAAATTCCTGCTGTGAGCTGCTCTGCTGTCCCCACCGCTCAGCTGGTTCTCCGCCGCTCAGCTGGTTCATGAAGCTCTGGCTATTTTTAAACAGCCAGGCTTCCCTGTTGCAAACCAACAGACACCCTTCTGCCCGCCCCCTCCTGGCTAGCAGCCAATCAGACACTCACTCAGGCTCTCACACTGCCCCCCCAGCAAACACACGCTCGGATACTTCCTCAGCAAACAAACAAACACAGACTCGGATACTTACCAGTGCCAGGCAAACTCCTGCTGTGTGCTGCTCTGCTGTCCCCGCTGCTCAGCTGGTTCTCCGCCGCTCAGCTGGTTCACGAAGCTCTGGCTATTTTTAAACAGCCAGGCTTCCCTGTCGCAAACCAAAAGACACCCTACTGCCCGCCCCCTGCAGGCTAGCAGCCAATCAGACACTCACTCAGGCTCTCACACTGCTCCCCCAGCAAACACACGCTCGGATACTACCTCAGCAAGCAAACAAACACAGACTCGGATACTTACCAGTCCCAGGCAAACTCCTGCTGTGTGCTGCTCTGCTGTCCCCGCTGCTCAGCTGGTTCTCCGCCGCTCAGCTGGTACGCGAAGCTCTGGCTATTTTTAAACAGCCAGGCTTCCCTGTCGCAAACAAATAGACAGCCTACTGCCCGCCCCCTGCAGGCTAGCAGCCAATCAGACACTCACTCAGGCTCTCACACTGCCCCCCCAGCAAACACACGCTCGGATACTTCCTCAGCAAGCAAACAAACACAGACTCGGATACTTACCAGACCCAGGAAAACTCCTGCTGTGTGCTGCTCTGCTGTCCCCGCTGCTCAACTGGTTCTCCGCCGCTCAGCTGGTTCGCGAAGTTCTGGCTATTTTTAAACAGCCAGGCTTCCCTGTCGCAAACCAACAGACACCCTACTGCCCGCCCCCTGCAGGCTAGCAGCCAATCAGACACTCACTCAGGCTCTCACACTGCCCCCCCAGCAAACACACGCTCGGATACTTCCTCAGCAAGCAAACAAACACAGACTCGGATACTTACCAGTCCCAGGGAGACTCCTGCTGTGAGCTGCTCTGCTGTCCCCACCGCTCAGCTGGTTCTCCGCCGCTCAGCTGGTTCATGAAGCTCTGGCTATTTTTAAACAGCCAGGCTTCCCTGTTGCAAACCAACAGACACCCTACTGCCCGCCCCCTGCAGGCTAGCAGCCAATCAGACACTCACTCAGGCTCTCACACTGCCCCCCCAGCAAACACACGCTCGGATACTTCCTCAGCAAGCAAACAAACACAGACTCGGATACTTACCAGTGCCAGGCAACCTCCTGCTGTGTGCTGCTCTGCTGTCCCCGCTACTCAGCTGGTTCTCCGCCGCTCAGCTGGTACGCGAAGCTCTGGCTATTTTTAAACAGCCAGGCTTCCCTGTCGCAAACCAACAGACACCCTACTGCCCGCCCCCTGCAGGCTAGCAGCCAATCAGACACTCACTCAGGCTCTCACACTACCCCCCCAGCAAACACACGCTCGGATACTACCTCAGCAAGCAAACAAACACAGACTCGGATACTTACCAGTCCCAGGCAAACTCCTGCTGTGTGCTGCTCTGCTGTCCCCGCTGCTCAGCTGGTTCTCCGCAGCTCAGCTGGTACGCGAAGCTCTGGCTATTTTTAAACAGCCAGGCTTCCCTGTCGCAAACCAACAGACACCCTACTGCCCGCCCCCTGCAGGCTAGCAGCCAATCAGACACTCACTCAGGCTCTCACACTGCCGCCCAGCAAACACACGCTCGGATTCTTCCTCAGCAAGCAAACAAACACAGACTCGGATACTTACCAGTCCCAGGCAAACTCCTGCTATGAGCTGCTCTGCTGTCCCCGCTGCTCAGCTGGTTCTCCGCCGCTCAGCTGGTTCGCGAAGCTCTGGCTATTTTTAAACAGCCAGGCTTTCCTGTCGCAAACCAACAGACAGCCTAATGCCCGCCCCCTGCAGGCTAGCAGCCAATCAGACACTCACTCAGGCTCTCACACTGCCCTCCGAGCAAACACACGCTCGGATTCTTCCTCAGCAAGCAAACAAACACAGACTCGGATACTTACCAGTCCCAGGGAAACTCCTGCTGTGAGCTGCTCTGCTGTCCCCACCGCTCAGCTGGTTCTCCGCCGCTCAGCTGGTTCATGAAGCTCTGGCTATTTTTAAACAGCCAGGCTTCCCTGTCGCAAACCAACAGACACCCTTCTGCCCGCCCCCTGCAGGCTAGCAGCCAATCAGACACTCACTCAGGCTCTCACACTGCCCCCCCAGCAAACACACGCTCGGATACTTCCTCAGCAAGCAAACAAACACAGACTCGGATACTTACCAGACCCAGGAAAACTCCTGCTGTGTGCTGCTCTGCTGTCCCCGCTGCTCAGCTGGTTCTCCGCCGCTCAGCTGGTTCACGAAGTTCTGGCTATTTTTAAACAGCCAGGCTTCCCTGTCGCAAACCAACAGACACCCTACTGCCCGCCCCCTGCAGGCTAGCAGCCAATCAGACACTCACTCAGGCTCTCACACTGCCGCCCAGCAAACACACGCTCGGATTCTTCCTCAGCAAGCAAACAAACACAGACTCGGATACTTACCAGTCCCAGGCAAACTCCTGCTATGAGCTGCTCTGCTGTCCCCGCTGCTCACCTGGTTCTCCGCCGCTCAGCTGGTTCGCGAAGCTCTGGCTATTTTTAAACAGCCAGGCTTTCCTGTCGCAAACCAACAGACAGCCTACTGCCCGCCCCCTGCAGGCTAGCAGCCAATCAGACACTCACTCAGGCTCTCACACTGCCCTCCCAGCAAACACACGCTCGGATTCTTCCTCAGCAAGCAAACAAACACAGACTTGGATACTTACCAGTCCCAGGGAAATTCCTGCTGTGAGCTGCTCTGCTGTCCCCACCGCTCAGCTGGTTCTCCGCCGCTCAGCTGGTTCATGAAGCTCTGGCTATTTTTAAACAGCCAGGCTTCCCTGTTGCAAACCAACAGACACCCTTCTGCCCGCCCCCTCCTGGCTAGCAGCCAATCAGACACTCACTCAGGCTCTCACACTGCCCCCCCAGCAAACACACGCTCGGATACTTCCTCAGCAAGCAAACAAACACAGACTCGGATACTTACCAGTGCCAGGCAAACTCCTGCTGTGTGCTGCTCTGCTGTCCCCGCTGCTCAGCTGGTTCTCCGCCGCTCAGCTGGTTCACGAAGCTCTGGCTATTTTTAAACAGCCAGGCTTCCCTGTCGCAAACCAAAAGACACCCTACTGCCCGCCCCCTGCAGGCTAGCAGCCAATCAGACACTCACTCAGGCTCTCACACTGCTCCCCCAGCAAACACACGCTCGGATACTACCTCAGCAAGCAAACAAACACAGACTCGGATACTTACCAGTCCCAGGCAAACTCCTGCTGTGTGCTGCTCTGCTGTCCCCGCTGCTCAGCTGGTTCTCCGCCGCTCAGCTGGTACGCGAAGCTCTGGCTATTTTTAAACAGCCAGGCTTCCCTGTCGCAAACAAATAGACAGCCTACTGCCCGCCCCCTGCAGGCTAGCAGCCAATCAGACACTCACTCAGGCTCTCACACTGCCCCCCCAGCAAACACACGCTCGGATACTTCCTCAGCAAGCAAACACAGACTCGGATACTTACCAGTCCCAGGAAAACTCCTGCTGTGTGCTGCTCTGCTGTCCCCGCTGCTCAGCTGGTTCTCCGCCGCTCAGCTGGTTCGCGAAGTTCTGGCTATTTTTAAACAGCCAGGCTTCCCTGTCGCAAACCAACAGACACCCTACTGCCCGCCCCCTGCAGGCTAGCAGCCAATCAGACACTCACTCAGGCTCACACTGCCCCCCCAGCAAACACACGCTCGGATACTTCCTCAGCAAGCAAACAAACACAGACTCGGATACTTACCAGTGCCAGGCAAACTCCTGCTGTGTGCTGCTCTGCTGTCCCCGCTGCTCAGCTGGTTCTCCGCCGCTCAGCTGGTACGCGAAGCTCTGGCTATTTTTAAACAGCCAGGCTTCCCTGTCGCAAACCAACAGACACCCTACTGCCCGCCCCCTGCAGGCTAGCAGCCAATCAGACACTCACTCAGGCTCTCACACTACCCCCCCAGCAAACACACGCTCGGATACTACCTCAGCAAGCAAACAAACACAGACTCGGATACTTACCAGTCCCAGGCAAACTCCTGCTGTGTGCTGTTCTGCTGTCCCCGCTGCTCAGCTGGTTCTCCGCCGCTCAGCTGGTACGCGAAGCTCTGGCTATTTTTAAACAGCCAGGCTTTCCTGTCGCAAACCAACAGACAGCCTACTGCCCGCCCCCTGCAGGCTAGCAGCCAATCAGACACTCACTCAGGCTCTCACACTGCCCTCCCAGCAAACACACGCTCGGATTCTTCCTCAGCAAGCAAACAAACACAGACTTGGATACTTACCAGTCCCAGGGAAATTCCTGCTGTGAGCTGCTCTGCTGTCCCCACCGCTCAGCTGGTTCTCCGCCGCTCAGCTGGTTCATGAAGCTCTGGCTATTTTTAAACAGCCAGGCTTCCCTGTTGCAAACCAACAGACACCCTTCTGCCCGCCCCCTCCTGGCTAGCAGCCAATCAGACACTCACTCAGGCTCTCACACTGCCCCCCCAGCAAACACACGCTCGGATACTTCCTCAGCAAGCAAACAAACACAGACTCGGATACTTACCAGTCCCAGGCAAACTCCTGCTGTGTGCTGCTCTGCTGTCCCCGCTGCTCAGCTGGTTCTCCGCCGCTCAGCTGGTACGCGAAGCTCTGGCTATTTTTAAACAGCCAGGCTTCCCTGTCGCAAACAAATAGACAGCCTACTGCCCGCCCCCTGCAGGCTAGCAGCCAATCAGACACTCACTCAGGCTCTCACACTGCCCCCCCATCAAACACACGCTCGGATACTTCCTCAGCAAGCAAACAAACACAGACTCGGATACTTACCAGTCCCAGGAAAACTCCTGCTGTGTGCTGCTCTGCTGTCCCCGCTGCTCAGCTGGTTCTCCGCCGCTCAGCTGGTTCGCGAAGTTCTGGCTATTTTTAAACAGCCAGGCTTCCCTGTCGCAAACCAACAGACACCCTACTGCCCGCCCCCTGCAGGCTAGCAGCCAATCAGACACTCACTCAGGCTCACACTGCCCCCCCAGCAAACACACGCTCGGATACTTCCTCAGCAAGCAAACAAACACAGACTCGGATACTTACCAGTGCCAGGCAAACTCCTGCTGTGTGCTGCTCTGCTGTCCCCACCGCTCAGCTGGTTCTCCGCCGCTCAGCTGGTTCATGAAGCTCTGGCTATTTTTAAACAGCCAGGCTTCCCTGTTGCAAACCAACAGACACCCTACTGCCCGCCCCCTGCAGGCTAGCAGCCAATCAGACACTCACTCAGGCTCTCACACTACCCCCCCAGCAAACACACGCTCGGATTCTTCCTCAGCAAGCAAACACACACAGACTCGGATACTTACCAGTCCCAGGCAAACTCCTGCTATGAGCTGCTCTGCTGTCCCCGCTGCTCAGCTGGTTCTCCGCCGCTCAGCTGGTTCGCGAAGCTCTGGCTATTTTTAAACAGCCAGGCTTTCCTGTCGCAAACCAACAGACACCCTACTGCCCGCCCCCTGCAGGCTAGCAGCCAATCAGACACTCACTCAGGCTCACACTGCCCCCCCAGCAAACACACGCTCGGATACTTCCTCAGCAAGCAAACAAACACAGACTCGGATACTTACCAGTGCCAGGCAAACTCCTGCTGTGTGCTGCTCTGCTGTCCCCACCGCTCAGCTGGTTCTCCGCCGCTCAGCTGGTTCATGAAGCTCTGGCTATTTTTAAACAGCCAGGCTTCCCTGTTGCAAACCAACAGACACCCTACTGCCCGCCCCCTGCAGGCTAGCAGCCAATCAGACACTCACTCAGGCTCTCACACTACCCCCCCAGCAAACACACGCTCGGATTCTTCCTCAGCAAGCAAACACACACAGACTCGGATACTTACCAGTCCCAGGCAAACTCCTGCTATGAGCTGCTCTGCTGTCCCCGCTGCTCAGCTGGTTCTCCGCCGCTCAGCTGGTTCGCGAAGCTCTGGCTATTTTTAAACAGCCAGGCTTTCCTGTCGCAAACCAACAGACAGCCTACTGCCCGCCCCCTGCAGGCTAGCAGCCAATCAGACACTCACTCAGGCTCTCACACTGCCCTCCGAGCAAACACACGCTCGGATTCTTCCTCAGCAAGCAAACAAACACAGACTCGGATACTTACCAGTCCCAGGGAAACTCCTGCTGTGAGCTGCTCTGCTGTCCCCACCGCTCAGCTGGTTCTCCGCCGCTCAGCTGGTTCATGAAGCTCTGGCTATTTTTAAACAGCCAGGCTTCCCTGTCGCAAACCAACAGACAGCCTACTGCCCGCCCCCTGCAGGCTAGCAGCCAATCAGACACTCACTCAGGCTCTCACACTGCCCCCCCAGCAAACACACGCTCGGATACTTCCTCAGCAAGCAAACAAACACAGACTCGGATACTTACCAGACCCAGGAAAACTCCTGCTGTGTGCTGCTCTGCTGTCCCCGCTGCTCAGCTGGTTCTCCGCAGCTCAGCTGGTACGCGAAGCTCTGGCTATTTTTAAACAGCCAGGCTTCCCTGTCGCAAACCAACAGACACCCTACTGCCCGCCCCCTGCAGGCTAGCAGCCAATCAGACACTCACTCAGGCTCTCACACTGCCGCCCAGCAAACACACGCTCGGATTCTTCCTCAGCAAGCAAACAAACACAGACTCGGATACTTACCAGTCCCAGGCAAACTCCTGCTATGAGCTGCTCTGCTGTCCCCGCTGCTCAGCTGGTGCTCCGCCGCTCAGCTGGTTCGCGAAGCTCTGGCTATTTTTAAACAGCCAGGCTTTCCTGTCGCAAACCAACAGACAGCCTACTGCCCGCCCCCTGCAGGCTAGCAGCCAATCAGACACTCACTCAGGCTCTCACACTGCCCTCCGAGCAAACACATGCTCGGATTCTTCCTCAGCAAGCAAACAAACACAGACTCGGATACTTACCAGTCCCAGGGAAACTCCTGCTGTGAGCTGCTCTGCTGTCCCCACCGCTCAGCTGGTTCTCCGCCGCTCAGCTGGTTCATGAAGCTCTGGCTATTTTTAAACAGCCAGGCTTCCCTGTCGCAAACCAACAGACAGCCTACTGCCCGCCCCCTGCAGGCTAGCAGCCAATCAGACACTCACTCAGGCTCTCACACTGCCCCCCCCAGCAAACACACGCTCGGATACTTCCTCAGCAAGCAAACAAACACAGACTCGGATACTTACCAGACCCAGGAAAACTCCTGCTGTGTGCTGCTCTGCTGTCCCCGCTGCTCAGCTGGTTCTCCGCCGCTCATCTGGTTCACGAAGTTCTGGCTATTTTTAAACAGCCAGGCTTCCCTGTCGCAAACCAACAGACACCCTACTGCCCGCCCCCTGCAGGCTAGCAGCCAATCAGACACTCACTCAGGCTCTCACACTGCCGCCCAGCAAACACACGCTCGGATTCTTCCTCAGCAAGCAAACAAACACAGACTCGGATACTTACCAGTCCCAGGCAAACTCCTGCTATGAGCTGCTCTGCTGTCCCCGCTGCTCACCTGGTTCTCCGCCGCTCAGCTGGTTCCCGAAGCTCTGGCTATTTTTAAACAGCCAGGCTTTCCTGTCGCAAACCAACAGACAGCCTACTGCCCGCCCCCTGCAGGCTAGCAGCCAATCAGACACTCACTCAGGCTCTCACACTGCCCTCCCAGCAAACACACGCTCGGATTCTTCCTCAGCAAGCAAACAAACACAGACTTGGATACTTACCAGTCCCAGGGAAATTCCTGCTGTGAGCTGCTCTGCTGTCCCCACCGCTCAGCTGGTTCTCCGCCGCTCAGCTGGATCATGAAGCTCTGGCTATTTTTAAACAGCCAGGCTTCCCTGTTGCAAACCAACAGACACCCTTCTGCCCGCCCCCTCCTGGCTAGCAGCCAATCAGACACTCACTCAGGCTCTCACACTGCCCCCCCAGCAAACACACGCTCGGATACTTCCTCAGCAAGCAAACAAACACAGACTCGGATACTTACCAGTGCCAGGCAAACTCCTGCTGTGTGCTGCTCTGCTGTCCCCGCTGCTCAGCTGGTTCTCCGCCGCTCAGCTGGTTCACGAAGCTCTGGCTATTTTTAAACAGCCAGGCTTCCCTGTCGCAAACCAAAAGACACCCTACTGCCCGCCCCCTGCAGGCTAGCAGCCAATCAGACACTCACTCAGGCTCTCACACTGCTCCCCCAGCAAACACACGCTCGGATACTACCTCAGCAAGCAAACAAACACAGACTCGGATACTTACCAGTCCCAGGCAAACTCCTGCTGTGTGCTGCTCTGCTGTCCCCGCTGCTCAGCTGGTTCTCCGCCGCTCAGCTGGTACGCGAAGCTCTGGCTATTTTTAAACAGCCAGGCTTCCCTGTCGCAAACAAATAGACAGCCTACTGCCCGCCCCCTGCAGGCTAGCAGCCAATCAGACACTCACTCAGGCTCTCACACTGCCCCCCCATCAAACACACGCTCGGATACTTCCTCAGCAAGCAATCAAACACAGACTCGGATACTTACCAGTCCCAGGAAAACTCCTGCTGTGTGCTGCTCTGCTGTCCCCGCTGCTCAGCTGGTTCTCCGCAGCTCAGCTGGTACGCGAAGCTCTGGCTATTTTTAAACAGCCAGGCTTCCCTGTCGCAAACCAACAGACACCCTACTGCCCGCCCCCTGCAGGCTAGCAGCCAATCAGACACTCACTCAGGCTCTCACACTGCCGCCCAGCAAACACACGCTCGGATTCTTCCTCAGCAAGCAAACAAACACAGACTCGGATACTTACCAGTCCCAGGCAAACACCTGCTATGAGCTGCTCTGCTGTCCCCGCTGCTCAGCTGGTGCTCCGCCGCTCAGCTGGTTCGCGAAGCTCTGGCTATTTTTAAACAGCCAGGCTTTCCTGTCGCAAACCAACAGACAGCCTACTGCCCGCCCCCTGCAGGCTAGCAGCCAATCAGACACTCACTCAGGCTCTCACACTGCCCTCCGAGCAAACACACGCTCGGATTCTTCCTCAGCAAGCAAACAAACACAGACTCGGATACTTACCAGTCCCAGGGAAACTCCTGCTGTGAGCTGCTCTGCTGTCCCCACCGCTCAGCTGGTTCTCCGCCGCTCAGCTGGTTCATGAAGCTCTGGCTATTTTTAAACAGCCAGGCTTCCCTGTCGCAAACCAACAGACAGCCTACTGCCCGCCCCCTGCAGGCTAGCAGCCAATCAGACACTCACTCAGGCTCTCACACTGCCCCCCCAGCAAACACACGCTCGGATACTTCCTCAGCAAGCAAACAAACACAGACTCGGATACTTACCAGACCCAGGAAAACTCCTGCTGTGTGCTGCTCTGCTGTCCCCGCTGCTCAGCTGGTTCTCCGCCGCTCAGCTGGTTCACGAAGTTCTGGCTATTTTTAAACAGCCAGGCTTCCCTGTCGCAAACCAACAGACACCCTACTGCCCGCCCCCTGCAGGCTAGCAGCCAATCAGACACTCACTCAGGCTCTCACACTGCCGCCCAGCAAACACACGCTCGGATTCTTCCTCAGCAAGCAAACAAACACAGACTCGGATACTTACCAGTCCCAGGCAAACTCCTGCTATGAGCTGCTCTGCTGTCCCCGCTGCTCACCTGGTTCTCCGCCGCTCAGCTGGTTCCCGAAGCTCTGGCTATTTTTAAACAGCCAGGCTTTCCTGTCGCAAACCAACAGACAGCCTACTGCCCGCCCCCTGCAGGCTAGCAGCCAATCAGACACTCACTCAGGCTCTCACACTGCCCTCCCAGCAAACACACGCTCGGATTCTTCCTCAGCAAGCAAACAAACACAGACTTGGATACTTACCAGTCCCAGGGAAATTCCTGCTGTGAGCTGCTCTGCTGTCCCCACCGCTCAGCTGGTTCTCCGCCGCTCAGCTGGATCATGAAGCTCTGGCTATTTTTAAACAGCCAGGCTTCCCTGTTGCAAACCAACAGACACCCTTCTGCCCGCCCCCTCCTGGCTAGCAGCCAATCAGACACTCACTCAGGCTCTCACACTGCCCCCCCAGCAAACACACGCTCGGATACTTCCTCAGCAAGCAAACAAACACAGACTCGGATACTTACCAGTGCCAGGCAAACTCCTGCTGTGTGCTGCTCTGCTGTCCCCGCTGCTCAGCTGGTTCTCCGCCGCTCAGCTGGTTCACGAAGCTCTGGCTATTTTTAAACAGCCAGGCTTCCCTGTCGCAAACCAACAGACACCCTACTGCCCGCCCCCTGCAGGCTAGCAGCCAATCAGACACTCACTCAGGCTCTCACACTGCCCCCCCAGCAAACACACGCTCGGATACTTCCTCAGCAAGCAAACAAACACAGACTCGGATACTTACCAGTCCCAGGGAGACTCCTGCTGTGAGCTGCTCTGCTGTCCCCACCGCTCAGCTGGTTCTCCGCCGCTCAGCTGGTTCTTGAAGCTCTGGCTATTTTTAAACAGCCAGGCTTCCCTGTTGCAAACCAACAGACACCCTACTGCCCGCCCCCTGCAGGCTAGCAGCCAATCAGACACTCACTCAGGCTCTCACACTGCCCCCCCAGCAAACACACGCTCGGATACTTCCTCAGCAAGCAAACAAACACAGACTCGGATACTTACCAGTGCCAGGCAAACTCCTGCTGTGTGCTGCTCTGCTGTCCCCGCTGCTCAGCTGGTTCTCCGCCGCTCAGCTGGTACGCGAAGCTCTGGCTATTTTTAAACAGCCAGGCTTCCCTGTCGCAAACCAACAGACACCCTACTGCCCGCCCCCTGCAGGCTAGCAGCCAATCAGACACTCACTCAGGCTCTCACACTACCCCCCCAGCAAACACACGCTCGGATACTACCTCAGCAAGCAAACAAACACAGACTCGGATACTTACCAGTCCCAGGCAAACTCCTGCTGTGTGCTGCTCTGCTGTCCCCGCTGCTCAGCTGGTTCTCCGCCGCTCAGCTGGTACGCGAAGCTCTGGCTATTTTTAAACAGCCAGGCTTCCCTGTCGCAAACCAACAGACACCCTACTGCCCGCCCCCTGCAGGCTAGCAGCCAATCAGACACTCACTCAGGCTCTCACACTGCCGCCCAGCAAACACACGCTCGGATTCTTCCTCAGCAAGCAAACAAACACAGACTCGGATACTTACCAGTCCCAGGCAAACTCCTGCTATGAGCTGCTCTGCTGTCCCCGCTGCTCAGCTGGTTCTCCGCCGCTCAGCTGGTTCGCGAAGCTCTGGCTATTTTTAAACAGCCAGGCTTTCCTGTCGCAAACCAACAGACAGCCTACTGCCCGCCCCCTGCAGGCTAGCAGCCAATCAGACACTCACTCAGGCTCTCACACTGCCCTCCCAGCAAACACACGCTCGGATTCTTCCTCAGCAAGCAAACAAACACAGACTCGGATACTTACCAGTCCCAGGGAAACTCCTGCTGTGAGCTGCTCTGCTGTCCCCACCGATCAGCTGGTTCTCCGCCGCTCAGCTGGTTCATGAAGCTCTGGCTATTTTTAAACAGCCAGGCTTCCCTGTCGCAAACCAACAGACACCCTTCTGCCCGCCCCCTCCTGGCTAGCAGCCAATCAGACACTCACTCAGGCTCTCACACTGCCCCCCCAGCAAACACACGCTCGGATACTTCCTCAGCAAGCAAACAAACACAGACTCGGATACTTACCAGTGCCAGGCAAACTCCTGCTGTGTGCTGCTCTGCTGTCCCCGCTGCTCAGCTGGTTCTCCGCCGCTCAGCTGGTTCACGAAGCTCTGGCTATTTTTAAACAGCCAGGCTTCCCTGTCGCAAACCAACAGACACCCTACTGCCCGCCCCCTGCAGGCTAGCAGCCAATCAGACACTCACTCAGGCTCTCACACTACCCCCCCAGCAAACACACGCTCGCATTCTTCCTCAGCAAGCAAACAAACACAGACTCGGATACTTACCAGTGCCAGGCAAACTCCTGCTGTGTGCTGCTCTGCTGTCCCCGCTGCTCAGCTGGTTCTCCGCCGCTCAGCTGGTTCGCGAAGCTCTGGCTATTTTTAAACAGCCAGGCTTCCCTGTCGCAAACCAACAGACACCCTACTGCCCGCCCCCTGCAGGCTAGCAGCCAATCAGACACTCACTCAGGCTCTCACACTGCCCCCCCAGCAAACACACGCTCGGATACTTCCTCAGCAAGCAAACAAACCCAGACTCCGATAGTTACCAGTCCCAGGCAAACTCCTGCTGTGAGCTGCTCTGCTGTCCCCGCTGCTCAGCTGGTTCTCCGCCGCTCAGCTGTTTCGCGAAGCTCTGGCTATTTTTAAACAGCCAGGCTTCCCTGTCGCAAACCAACAGACACGCTACTGCCCGCCCCCTGCAGGCTAGCAGCCAATCAGACACTCACTCAGGCTCTCACACTGCCCCCCCAGCAAACACACGCTCGGATTCTTCCTCAGCAAGCAAACACACACAGACTCGGATACTTACCAGTCCCAGGGAAACTCCTGCTGTGAGCTGCTCTGCTGTCCCCGCTGCTCAGCTGGTTCTCCGCCGCTCAGCTGGTACGCGAAGCTCTGGCTATTTTTAAACAGCCAGGCTTCCCTGTCGCAAACAAATAGACAGCCTACTGCCCGCCCCCTGCAGGCTAGCAGCCAATCAGACACTCCCTCAGGCTCTCACACTGCCCCAACAGCAAACACACGCTCGGATACTTCCTCAGCAAGCAAACAAACACAGACTCCGATACTTACCAGTCCCAGGAAAACTCCTGCTGTGTGCTGCTCTGCTGTCACCGCTGCTCAGCTGGTTCTCCACCACTCAGCTGGTTCGCGAAGCTCTGGCTATTTTTAAACAGCCAGGCTTCCCTGTCCCAAACCAACAAACACCCTACTGCCCGCCCCCTGCAGGCTAGCAGCCAATCAGACACTCACTCAGGCTCTCACACTGCCGCCCAGCAAACACACGCTCGGATTCTTCCTCAGCAAGCAAACAAACACAGACTCGGATACTTACCAGTCCCAGGCAAACTCCTGCTATGAGCTGCTCTGCTGTCCCCGCTGCTCAGCTGGTTCTCCGCCGCTCAGCTGGTACGGGAAGCTCTGGCTATTTTTAAACAGCCAGGCTTCCCTGTCGCAAACCAACAGACAGCCTACTGCCCGCCCCCTGCAGACTAGCAGCCAATCAGACATTCACTCAGGCTCTCACACTACCCCCCCAGCAAACACACGCTCGGATACTACCTCAGCAAGCAAACAAACACAGACTCGGATACTTACCAGTCCCAGGGAAACTCCTGCTGTGTGCTGCTCTGCTGTCCCCGCTGCTCAGCTGGTTCTCCGCCACTCAGCTGGTTCGCGAAGCTCTGGCTATTTTTAAACAGCCAGGCTTCCCTGTCCCAAACCAACAAACACCCTACTGCCCGCCCCCTGCAGGCTAGCAGCCAATCAGACACTCACTCAGGCTCTCACACTGCCCCCCCAGCAAACACACGCTCGGATACTTCCTCAGCAAGCAAACAAACACAGACTCGGATACTTACCAGTGCCAGGCAAACTCCTGCTGTGTGCTGCTCTGCTGTCCCCGCTGCTCAGCTGGTTCTCCGCCGCTCAGCTGGTTCATGAAGCTCTGGCTATTTTTAAACAGCCAGGCTTCCCTGTCGCAAACAAATAGACAGCCTACTGCCCGCCCCCTGCAGGCTAGCAGCCAATCAGACACTCACTCAGGCTGTCACACTGCCGCCCAGCAAACACACGCTCGGATTCTTCCTCAGCAAGCAAACAAACACAGACTCGGATACTTACCAGTCCCAGGCAAACTCCTGCTGTGAGCTGCTCTGCTGTCCCCGCTGCTCAGCTGGTTCTCCGCCGCTCAGCTGGTTCGCGAAGCTCTGGCTATTTTTAAACAGCCAGGCTTCCCTGTCCCAAACCAACAAACACCCTACTGCCCGCCCCCTGCAGGCTAGCAGCCAATCAGACACTCACTCAGGCTCTCACACTGCCCCCCCAGCAAACACACGCTCGGATACTTCCTCAGCAAGCAAACATACCCAGACTCGGATACTTACCAGACCCATGCAAACTCCTGCTGTGAGCTGCTCTGCTGTCCCCGCTGCTCAGCTGGGTCTCCGCCGCTCAGCTGGTTCGCGAAGCTCTGGCTATTTTTAAACAGCCAGGCTTCCCTGTCGCAAACCAACAGACACCCTACTGCCCGCCCCCTGCAGGCTAGCAGCCAATCAGACACTCACTCACTCTCTCACACTGCCCCCCCAGCAAACACACGCTCGGATACTTCCTCAGCAAGCAAACAAACCCAGACTCGGATACTTACCAGTCCCAGGCAAACTCCTGCTGTGTGCTGCTCTGCTGTCCCCGCTGCTCAGCTGGTTCTCCGCCGCTCAGCTGGTACGTGAAGCTCTGGCTATTTTTAAACAGCCAGGCTTCCCTGTCGCAAACCAACAGACACCCTACTGCCCGCCCCCTGCAGGCTAGCAGCCAATCAGACACTCACTCAGGCTCTCACACTGCCCCCCCAGCAAACACACGCTCGGATTCTTCCTCAGCAAGCAAACAAACACAGACTCGGATACTTACCAGTGCCAGGCAACCTCCTGCTGTGTGCTGCTCTGCTGTCCCCGCTGCTCAGCTGGTTCTCCGCCGCTCAGCTGGTACGCGAAGCTCTGGCTATTTTTGAACAGCCAGGCTTCCCTGTCGCAAACCAACAGACACCCTACTGCCCGCCCCCTGCAGGCTAGCAGCCAATCAGACACTCACTCAGGCTCTCACACTGCCCCCCCAGCAAACACACGCTCGGATACTACCTCAGCAAGCCAACAAACACAGACTCGGATACTTACCAGTCCCAGGCAAACTCCTGCTGTGTGCTGCTCTGCTGTCCCCGCTGCTCAGCTGGTTCTCCGCCGCTCAGCTGGTACGCGAAGCTCTGGCTATTTTTAAACAGCCAGGCTTCCCTGGCGCAAACCAACAGAAACCCTACAGCCCGCCCCCTGCAGGCTAGCAGCCAATCAGACACTCACTCAGGCGCTCAAACTGCCCCACCAGCAAACACACGCTCGGATACTTCCTCAGCAAGCAAACAAACACAGACTCGGATACTTACCAGTCCCAGGCAAACTCCTGCTGTGTGCTGCTCTGCTGTCCCCGCTGCTCAGCTGGTTCTCCGCCGCTCAGCTTGTTCGCGAAGCTCTGGCTATTTTTAAACAGCCAGGCTTCCCTGTCGCAAACCAACAGACACCCTACTGCCCGCTCCCTGCGGCTAGCAGCCAATCAGACAGTCACTCAGGCTCTCACACTGCCCCCCCAGCAAACACACGCTCGGATACTTCCTCAGCAAGCAAACAAACACAGACTCGGATAATTACCAGTCCCAGGCAAACTCCTGCTGTGTGCTGCTCTGCTGTCCCCGCTACTCAGCTGGTTCTCCGCCCCTCAGCTGGTTCGCGAAGCTCTGGCTATTTTTAAACAGCCAGGCTTCCCTGTCGCAAACCAACAGAAACCCTACTGCCCGCCCCCTGCAGGCTAGCAGCCAATCAGACACTCACTCAGGCTCTCACACTGCCGCCCAGCAAACACACGCTCGGATTCTTCCTCAGCAAGCAAACAAACACAGACTCCGATACTTACCAGTCCTTTGCAAACTCCTGCTGTGAGCTGCTCTGCTGTCCCCACCGCTCAGCTGGTTCTCTGCCGCTCAGCTGGTTCATGAAGCTCTGGCTATTTTTAAACAGCCAGGCTTCCCTGTCGCAAACCAAAAGACACCCTACTGCCCGCCCCCTGCAGGCTAGCAGCCAATCAGACACTCACTCAGGCTCTCACACTGCCCCCCCAGCAAACACACGCTCGGATACTACCTCAGCAAGCAAACAAACACAGACTCGGATACTTACCAGTCCCAGGCAAACTCCTGCTGTGTGCTGCTCTGCTGTCCCCGCTGCTCAGCTGGTTCTCCGCCGCTCAGCTGGTACGCGAAGCTCTGGCTATTTTTAAACAGCCAGGCTTCCCTGTCGCAAACAAATAGACAGCCTACTGCCCGCCCCCTGCAGGCTAGCAGCCAATCAGACACTCACTCAGGCTCTCACACTGCCCCCCCAGCAAACACACGCTCGGATACTTCCTCAGCAAGCAAACAAACCCAGACTCGGATACTTTCCAGAACCAGGCAAACTCCTGCTGTGAGCTGCTCTGCTGTCCCCGCTGCTCAGCTGGTTCTCCGCCGCTCAGCTTGTTCGCAAAGCTCTGGCTATTTTTAAACAGCCAGGCTTCCCTGTCGCAAACCAACAGACACGCTACTGCCCGCCCCCTGCAGGCTAGCAGCCAATCAGACACTCACTCAGGCTCTCACACTGCTCCCCCAGCAAACACACGCTCGGATACTACCTCAGCAAGCAAACAAACACAGACTCGGATACTTACCAGTCCCAGGCAAACTCCTGCTGTGTGCTGCTCTGCTGTCCCCGCTGCTCAGCTGGTTCTCCGCAGCTCAGCTGGTACGCGAAGCTCTGGCTATTTTTAAACAGCCAGGCTTCCCTGTCGCAAACCAACAGACACCCTACTGCCCGCCCCCTGCAGGCTAGCAGCCAATCAGACACTCACTCAGGCTCTCACACTGCCGCCCAGCAAACACACGCTCGGATTCTTCCTCAGCAAGCAAACAAACACAGACTCGGATACTTACCAGTCCCAGGCAAACTCCTGCTATGAGCTGCTCTGCTGTCCCCGCTGCTCAGCTGGTTCTCCGCCGCTCAGCTGGTTCGCGAAGCTCTGGCTATTTTTAAACAGCCAGGCTTTCCTGTCGCAAACCAACAGACAGCCTACTGCCCGCCCCCTGCAGGCTAGCAGCCAATCAGACACTCACTCAGGCTCTCACACTGCCCTCCGAGCAAACACACGCTCGGATTCTTCCTCAGCAAGCAAACAAACACAGACTCGGATACTTACCAGTCCCAGGGAAACTCCTGCTGTGAGCTGCTCTGCTGTCCCCACCGCTCAGCTGGTTCTCCGCCGCTCAGCTGGTTCATGAAGCTCTGGCTATTTTTAAACAGCCAGGCTTCCCTGTCGCAAACCAACAGACAGCCTACTGCCCGCCCCCTGCAGGCTAGCAGCCAATCAGACACTCACTCAGGCTCTCACACTGCCCCCCCAGCAAACACACGCTCGGATACTTCCTCAGCAAGCAAACAAACACAGACTCGGATACTTACCAGACCCAGGAAAACTCCTGCTGTGTGCTGCTCTGCTGTCCCCGCTGCTCAGCTGGTTCTCCGCCGCTCAGCTGGTTCACGAAGTTCTGGCTATTTTTAAACAGCCAGGCTTCCCTGTCGCAAACCAACAGACACCCTACTGCCCGCCCCCTGCAGGCTAGCAGCCAATCAGACACTCACTCAGGCTCTCACACTGCCGCCCAGCAAACACACGCTCGGATTCTTCCTCAGCAATCAAACAAACACAGACTCGGATACTTACCAGTCCCAGGCAAACTCCTGCTATGAGCTGCTCTGCTGTCCCCGCTGCTCACCTGGTTCTCCGCCGCTCAGCTGGTTCGCGAAGCTCTGGCTATTTTTAAACAGCCAGGCTTTCCTGTCGCAAACCAACAGACAGCCTACTGCCCGCCCCCTGCAGGCTAGCAGCCAATCAGACACTCACTCAGGCTCTCACACTGCCCTCCCAGCAAACACACGCTCGGATTCTTCCTCAGCAAGCAAACAAACACAGACTTGGATACTTACCAGTCCCAGGGAAATTCCTGCTGTGAGCTGCTCTGCTGTCCCCACCGCTCAGCTGGTTCTCCGCCGCTCAGCTGGTTCATGAAGCTCTGGCTATTTTTAAACAGCCAGGCTTCCCTGTTGCAAACCAACAGACACCCTTCTGCCCGCCCCCTCCTGGCTAGCAGCCAATCAGACACTCACTCAGGCTCTCACACTGCCCCCCCAGCAAACACACGCTCGGATACTTCCTCAGCAAGCAAACAAACACAGACTCGGATACTTACCAGTGCCAGGCAAACTCCTGCTGTGTGCTGCTCTGCTGTCCCCGCTGCTCAGCTGGTTCTCCGCCGCTCAGCTGGTTCACGAAGCTCTGGCTATTTTTAAACAGCCAGGCTTCCCTGTCGCAAACCAAAAGACACCCTACTGCCCGCCCCCTGCAGGCTAGCAGCCAATCAGACACTCACTCAGGCTCTCACACTGCTCCCCCAGCAAACACACGCTCGGATACTACCTCAGCAAGCAAACAAACACAGACTCGGATACTTACCAGTCCCAGGAAAACTCCTGCTGTGTGCTGCTCTGCTGTCCCCGCTGCTCAGCTGGTTCTCCGCCGCTCAGCTGGTTCGCGAAGTTCTGGCTATTTTTAAACAGCCAGGCTTCCCTGTCGCAAACCAACAGACACCCTACTGCCCGCCCCCTGCAGGCTAGCAGCCAATCAGACACTCACTCAGGCTCACACTGCCCCCCCAGCAAACACACGCTCGGATACTTCCTCAGCAAGCAAACAAACACAGACTCGGATACTTACCAGTGCCAGGCAAACTCCTGCTGTGTGCTGCTCTGCTGTCCCCGCTGCTCAGCTGGTTCTCCGCCGCTCAGCTGGTACGCGAAGCTCTGGCTATTTTTAAACAGCCAGGCTTCCCTGTCGCAAACCAACAGACACCCTACTGCCCGCCCCCTGCAGGCTAGCAGCCAATCAGACACTCACTCAGGCTCTCACACTACCCCCCCAGCAAACACACGCTCGGATACTACCTCAGCAAGCAAACAAACACAGACTCGGATACTTACCAGTCCCAGGCAAACTCCTGCTGTGTGCTGTTCTGCTGTCCCCGCTGCTCAGCTGGTTCTCCGCCGCTCAGCTGGTACGCGAAGCTCTGGCTATTTTTAAACAGCCAGGCTTTCCTGTCGCAAACCAACAGACAGCCTACTGCCCGCCCCCTGCAGGCTAGCAGCCAATCAGACACTCACTCAGGCTCTCACACTGCCCTCCCAGCAAACACACGCTCGGATTCTTCCTCAGCAAGCAAACAAACACAGACTTGGATACTTACCAGTCCCAGGGAAATTCCTGCTGTGAGCTGCTCTGCTGTCCCCACCGCTCAGCTGGTTCTCCGCCGCTCAGCTGGTTCATGAAGCTCTGGCTATTTTTAAACAGCCAGGCTTCCCTGTTGCAAACCAACAGACACCCTTCTGCCCGCCCCCTCCTGGCTAGCAGCCAATCAGACACTCACTCAGGCTCTCACACTGCCCCCCCAGCAAACACACGCTCGGATACTTCCTCAGCAAACAAACAAACACAGACTCGGATACTTACCAGTGCCAGGCAAACTCCTGCTGTGTGCTGCTCTGCTGTCCCCGCTGCTCAGCTGGTTCTCCGCCGCTCAGCTGGTTCACGAAGCTCTGGCTATTTTTAAACAGCCAGGCTTCCCTGTCGCAAACCAAAAGACACCCTACTGCCCGCCCCCTGCAGGCTAGCAGCCAATCAGACACTCACTCAGGCTCTCACACTGCTCCCCCAGCAAACACACGCTCGGATACTACCTCAGCAAGCAAACAAACACAGACTCGGATACTTACCAGTCCCAGGCAAACTCCTGCTGTGTGCTGCTCTGCTGTCCCCGCTGCTCAGCTGGTTCTCCGCCGCTCAGCTGGTACGCGAAGCTCTGGCTATTTTTAAACAGCCAGGCTTCCCTGTCGCAAACAAATAGACAGCCTACTGCCCGCCCCCTGCAGGCTAGCAGCCAATCAGACACTCACTCAGGCTCTCACACTGCCCCCCCAGCAAACACACGCTCGGATACTTCCTCAGCAAGCAAACAAACACAGACTCGGATACTTACCAGACCCAGGAAAACTCCTGCTGTGTGCTGCTCTGCTGTCCCCGCTGCTCAACTGGTTCTCCGCCGCTCAGCTGGTTCGCGAAGTTCTGGCTATTTTTAAACAGCCAGGCTTCCCTGTCGCAAACCAACAGACACCCTACTGCCCGCCCCCTGCAGGCTAGCAGCCAATCAGACACTCACTCAGGCTCTCACACTGCCCCCCCAGCAAACACACGCTCGGATACTTCCTCAGCAAGCAAACAAACACAGACTCGGATACTTACCAGTCCCAGGGAGACTCCTGCTGTGAGCTGCTCTGCTGTCCCCACCGCTCAGCTGGTTCTCCGCCGCTCAGCTGGTTCATGAAGCTCTGGCTATTTTTAAACAGCCAGGCTTCCCTGTTGCAAACCAACAGACACCCTACTGCCCGCCCCCTGCAGGCTAGCAGCCAATCAGACACTCACTCAGGCTCTCACACTGCCCCCCCAGCAAACACACGCTCGGATACTTCCTCAGCAAGCAAACAAACACAGACTCGGATACTTACCAGTGCCAGGCAACCTCCTGCTGTGTGCTGCTCTGCTGTCCCCGCTACTCAGCTGGTTCTCCGCCGCTCAGCTGGTACGCGAAGCTCTGGCTATTTTTAAACAGCCAGGCTTCCCTGTCGCAAACCAACAGACACCCTACTGCCCGCCCCCTGCAGGCTAGCAGCCAATCAGACACTCACTCAGGCTCTCACACTACCCCCCCAGCAAACACACGCTCGGATACTACCTCAGCAAGCAAACAAACACAGACTCGGATACTTACCAGTGCCAGGCAAACTCCTGCTGTGTGCTGCTCTGCTGTCCCCGCTGCTCAGCTGGTTCTCCGCCGCTCAGCTGGTTCGTGAAGCTCTGGCTATTTTTAAACAGCCAGGCTTCCCTGTCGCAAACCAACAGACACCCTACTGCCCGCCCCCTGCAGGCTAGCAGCCAATCAGACACTCACTCAGGCTCTCACACTGCCCCCCCAGCAAACACACGCTCGGATACTTCCTCAGCAAGCAAACAAACCCAGACTCCGATAGTTACCAGTCCCAGGCAAACTCCTGCTGTGAGCTGCTCTGCTGTCCCCGCTGCTCAGCTGGTTCTCCGCCGCTCAGCTGTTTCGCGAAGCTCTGGCTATTTTTAAACAGCCAGGCTTCCCTGTCGCAAACCAACAGACACGCTACTGCCCGCCCCCTGCAGGCTAGCAGCCAATCAGACACTCACTCAGGCTCTCACACTGCCCCCCCAGCAAACACACGCTCGGATTCTTCCTCAGCAAGCAAACACACACAGACTCGGATACTTACCAGTCCCAGGGAAACTCCTGCTGTGAGCTGCTCTGCTGTCCCCGCTGCTCAGCTGGTTCTCCGCCGCTCAGCTGGTACGCGAAGCTCTGGCTATTTTTAAACAGCCAGGCTTCCCTGTCGCAAACAAATAGACAGCCTACTGCCCGCCCCCTGCAGGCTAGCAGCCAATCAGACACTCCCTCAGGCTCTCACACTGCCCCAACAGCAAACACACGCTCGGATACTTCCTCAGCAAGCAAACAAACACAGACTCCGATACTTACCAGTCCCAGGAAAACTCCTGCTGTGTGCTGCTCTGCTGTCACCGCTGCTCAGCTGGTTCTCCACCACTCAGCTGGTTCGCGAAGCTCTGGCTATTTTTAAACAGCCAGGCTTCCCTGTCCCAAACCAACAAACACCCTACTGCCCGCCCCCTGCAGGCTAGCAGCCAATCAGACACTCACTCAGGCTCTCACACTGCCGCCCAGCAAACACACGCTCGGATTCTTCCTCAGCAAGCAAACAAACACAGACTCGGATACTTACCAGTCCCAGGCAAACTCCTGCTATGAGCTGCTCTGCTGTCCCCGCTGCTCAGCTGGTTCTCCGCCGCTCAGCTGGTACGGGAAGCTCTGGCTATTTTTAACAGCCAGGCTTCCCTGTCGCAAACCAACAGACAGCCTACTGCCCGCCCCCTGCAGACTAGCAGCCAATCAGACATTCACTCAGGCTCTCACACTACCCCCCCAGCAAACACACGCTCGGATACTACCTCAGCAAGCAAACAAACACAGACTCGGATACTTACCAGTCCCAGGGAAACTCCTGCTGTGTGCTGCTCTGCTGTCCCCGCTGCTCAGCTGGTTCTCCGCCACTCAGCTGGTTCGCGAAGCTCTGGCTATTTTTAAACAGCCAGGCTTCCCTGTCCCAAACCAACAAACACCCTACTGCCCGCCCCCTGCAGGCTAGCAGCCAATCAGACACTCACTCAGGCTCTCACACTGCCCCCCCAGCAAACACACGCTCGGATACTTCCTCAGCAAGCAAACAAACACAGACTCGGATACTTACCAGTGCCAGGCAAACTCCTGCTGTGTGCTGCTCTGCTGTCCCCGCTGCTCAGCTGGTTCTCCGCCGCTCAGCTGGTTCATGAAGCTCTGGCTATTTTTAAACAGCCAGGCTTCCCTGTCGCAAACAAATAGACAGCCTACTGCCCGCCCCCTGCAGGCTAGCAGCCAATCAGACACTCACTCAGGCTGTCACACTGCCGCCCAGCAAACACACGCTCGGATTCTTCCTCAGCAAGCAAACAAACACAGACTCGGATACTTACCAGTCCCAGGCAAACTCCTGCTGTGAGCTGCTCTGCTGTCCCCGCTGCTCAGCTGGTTCTCCGCCGCTCAGCTGGTTCGCGAAGCTCTGGCTATTTTTAAACAGCCAGGCTTCCCTGTCCCAAACCAACAAACACCCTACTGCCCGCCCCCTGCAGGCTAGCAGCCAATCAGACACTCACTCAGGCTCTCACACTGCCCCCCCAGCAAACACACGCTCGGATACTTCCTCAGCAAGCAAACATACCCAGACTCGGATACTTACCAGACCCATGCAAACTCCTGCTGTGAGCTGCTCTGCTGTCCCCGCTGCTCAGCTGGGTCTCCGCCGCTCAGCTGGTTCGCGAAGCTCTGGCTATTTTTAAACAGCCAGGCTTCCCTGTCGCAAACCAACAGACACCCTACTGCCCGCCCCCTGCAGGCTAGCAGCCAATCAGACACTCACTCACTCTCTCACACTGCCCCCCCAGCAAACACACGCTCGGATACTTCCTCAGCAAGCAAACAAACCCAGACTCGGATACTTACCAGTCCCAGGCAAACTCCTGCTGTGTGCTGCTCTGCTGTCCCCGCTGCTCAGCTGGTTCTCCGCCGCTCAGCTGGTACGTGAAGCTCTGGCTATTTTTAAACAGCCAGGCTTCCCTGTCGCAAACCAACAGACACCCTACTGCCCGCCCCCTGCAGGCTAGCAGCCAATCAGACACTCACTCAGGCTCTCACACTGCCCCCCCAGCAAACACACGCTCGGATTCTTCCTCAGCAAGCAAACAAACACAGACTCGGATACTTACCAGTGCCAGGCAACCTCCTGCTGTGTGCTGCTCTGCTGTCCCCGCTGCTCAGCTGGTTCTCCGCCGCTCAGCTGGTACGCGAAGCTCTGGCTATTTTTGAACAGCCAGGCTTCCCTGTCGCAAACCAACAGACACCCTACTGCCCGCCCCCTGCAGGCTAGCAGCCAATCAGACACTCACTCAGGCTCTCACACTGCCCCCCCAGCAAACACACGCTCGGATACTACCTCAGCAAGCCAACAAACACAGACTCGGATACTTACCAGTCCCAGGCAAACTCCTGCTGTGTGCTGCTCTGCTGTCCCCGCTGCTCAGCTGGTTCTCCGCCGCTCAGCTGGTACGCGAAGCTCTGGCTATTTTTAAACAGCCAGGCTTCCCTGGCGCAAACCAACAGAAACCCTACAGCCCGCCCCCTGCAGGCTAGCAGCCAATCAGACACTCACTCAGGCGCTCAAACTGCCCCACCAGCAAACACACGCTCGGATACTTCCTCAGCAAGCAAACAAACACAGACTCGGATACTTACCAGTCCCAGGCAAACTCCTGCTGTGTGCTGCTCTGCTGTCCCCGCTGCTCAGCTGGTTCTCCGCCGCTCAGCTTGTTCGCGAAGCTCTGGCTATTTTTAAACAGCCAGGCTTCCCTGTCGCAAACCAACAGACACCCTACTGCCCGCTCCCTGCGGCTAGCAGCCAATCAGACAGTCACTCAGGCTCTCACACTGCCCCCCCAGCAAACACACGCTCGGATACTTCCTCAGCAAGCAAACAAACACAGACTCGGATAATTACCAGTCCCAGGCAAACTCCTGCTGTGTGCTGCTCTGCTGTCCCCGCTACTCAGCTGGTTCTCCGCCCCTCAGCTGGTTCGCGAAGCTCTGGCTATTTTTAAACAGCCAGGCTTCCCTGTCGCAAACCAACAGAAACCCTACTGCCCGCCCCCTGCAGGCTAGCAGCCAATCAGACACTCACTCAGGCTCTCACACTGCCGCCCAGCAAACACACGCTCGGATTCTTCCTCAGCAAGCAAACAAACACAGACTCCGATACTTACCAGTCCTTTGCAAACTCCTGCTGTGAGCTGCTCTGCTGTCCCCACCGCTCAGCTGGTTCTCTGCCGCTCAGCTGGTTCATGAAGCTCTGGCTATTTTTAAACAGCCAGGCTTCCCTGTCGCAAACCAAAAGAGACCCTACTGCCCGCCCCCTGCAGGCTAGCAGCCAATCAGACACTCACTCAGGCTCTCACACTGCCCCCCCAGCAAACACACGCTCGGATACTACCTCAGCAAGCAAACAAACACAGACTCGGATACTTACCAGTCCCAGGCAAACTCCTGCTGTGTGCTGCTCTGCTGTCCCCGCTGCTCAGCTGGTTCTCCGCCGCTCAGCTGGTACGCGAAGCTCTGGCTATTTTTAAACAGCCAGGCTTCCCTGTCGCAAACAAATAGACAGCCTACTGCCCGCCCCCTGCAGGCTAGCAGCCAATCAGACACTCACTCAGGCTCTCACACTGCCCCCCCAGCAAACACACGCTCGGATACTTCCTCAGCAAGCAAACAAACCCAGACTCGGATACTTTCCAGAACCAGGCAAACTCCTGCTGTGAGCTGCTCTGCTGTCCCCGCTGCTCAGCTGGTTCTCCGCCGCTCAGCTTGTTCGCAAAGCTCTGGCTATTTTTAAACAGCCAGGCTTCCCTGTCGCAAACCAACAGACACGCTACTGCCCGCCCCCTGCAGGCTAGCAGCCAATCAGACACTCACTCAGGCTCTCACACTGCTCCCCCAGCAAACACACGCTCGGATACTACCTCAGCAAGCAAACAAACACAGACTCGGATACTTACCAGTCCCAGGCAAACTCCTGCTGTGTGCTGCTCTGCTGTCCCCGCTGCTCAGCTGGTTCTCCGCAGCTCAGCTGGTACGCGAAGCTCTGGCTATTTTTAAACAGCCAGGCTTCCCTGTCGCAAACCAACAGACACCCTACTGCCCGCCCCCTGCAGGCTAGCAGCCAATCAGACACTCACTCAGGCTCTCACACTGCCGCCCAGCAAACACACGCTCGGATTCTTCCTCAGCAAGCAAACAAACACAGACTCGGATACTTACCAGTCCCAGGCAAACTCCTGCTATGAGCTGCTCTGCTGTCCCCGCTGCTCAGCTGGTTCTCCGCCGCTCAGCTGGTTCGCGAAGCTCTGGCTATTTTTAAACAGCCAGGCTTTCCTGTCGCAAACCAACAGACAGCCTACTGCCCGCCCCCTGCAGGCTAGCAGCCAATCAGACACTCACTCAGGCTCTCACACTGCCCTCCGAGCAAACACACGCTCGGATTCTTCCTCAGCAAGCAAACAAACACAGACTCGGATACTTACCAGTCCCAGGGAAACTCCTGCTGTGAGCTGCTCTGCTGTCCCCACCGCTCAGCTGGTTCTCCGCCGCTCAGCTGGTTCATGAAGCTCTGGCTATTTTTAAACAGCCAGGCTTCCCTGTCGCAAACCAACAGACAGCCTACTGCCCGCCCCCTGCAGGCTAGCAGCCAATCAGACACTCACTCAGGCTCTCACACTGCCCCCCCAGCAAACACACGCTCGGATACTTCCTCAGCAAGCAAACAAACACAGACTCGGATACTTACCAGACCCAGGAAAACTCCTGCTGTGTGCTGCTCTGCTGTCCCCGCTGCTCAGCTGGTTCTCCGCCGCTCAGCTGGTTCACGAAGTTCTGGCTATTTTTAAACAGCCAGGCTTCCCTGTCGCAAACCAACAGACACCCTACTGCCCGCCCCCTGCAGGCTAGCAGCCAATCAGACACTCACTCAGGCTCTCACACTGCCGCCCAGCAAACACACGCTCGGATTCTTCCTCAGCAAGCAAACAAACACAGACTCGGATACTTACCAGTCCCAGGCAAACTCCTGCTATGAGCTGCTCTGCTGTCCCCGCTGCTCACCTGGTTCTCCGCCGCTCAGCTGGTTCGCGAAGCTCTGGCTATTTTTAAACAGCCAGGCTTTCCTGTCGCAAACCAACAGACAGCCTACTGCCCGCCCCCTGCAGGCTAGCAGCCAATCAGACACTCACTCAGGCTCTCACACTGCCCTCCCAGCAAACACACGCTCGGATTCTTCCTCAGCAAGCAAACAAACACAGACTTGGATACTTACCAGTCCCAGGGAAATTCCTGCTGTGAGCTGCTCTGCTGTCCCCACCGCTCAGCTGGTTCTCCGCCGCTCAGCTGGTTCATGAAGCTCTGGCTATTTTTAAACAGCCAGGCTTCCCTGTTGCAAACCAACAGACACCCTTCTGCCCGCCCCCTCCTGGCTAGCAGCCAATCAGACACTCACTCAGGCTCTCACACTGCCCCCCCAGCAAACACACGCTCGGATACTTCCTCAGCAAGCAAACAAACACAGACTCGGATACTTACCAGTGCCAGGCAAACTCCTGCTGTGTGCTGCTCTGCTGTCCCCGCTGCTCAGCTGGTTCTCCGCCGCTCAGCTGGTTCACGAAGCTCTGGCTATTTTTAAACAGCCAGGCTTCCCTGTCGCAAACCAAAAGACACCCTACTGCCCGCCCCCTGCAGGCTAGCAGCCAATCAGACACTCACTCAGGCTCTCACACTGCTCCCCCAGCAAACACACGCTCGGATACTACCTCAGCAAGCAAACAAACACAGACTCGGATACTTACCAGTCCCAGGAAAACTCCTGCTGTGTGCTGCTCTGCTGTCCCCGCTGCTCAGCTGGTTCTCCGCCGCTCAGCTGGTTCGCGAAGTTCTGGCTATTTTTAAACAGCCAGGCTTCCCTGTCGCAAACCAACAGACACCCTACTGCCCGCCCCCTGCAGGCTAGCAGCCAATCAGACACTCACTCAGGCTCACACTGCCCCCCCAGCAAACACACGCTCGGATACTTCCTCAGCAAGCAAACAAACACAGACTCGGATACTTACCAGTGCCAGGCAAACTCCTGCTGTGTGCTGCTCTGCTGTCCCCGCTGCTCAGCTGGTTCTCCGCCGCTCAGCTGGTACGCGAAGCTCTGGCTATTTTTAAACAGCCAGGCTTCCCTGTCGCAAACCAACAGACACCCTACTGCCCGCCCCCTGCAGGCTAGCAGCCAATCAGACACTCACTCAGGCTCTCACACTACCCCCCCAGCAAACACACGCTCGGATACTACCTCAGCAAGCAAACAAACACAGACTCGGATACTTACCAGTCCCAGGCAAACTCCTGCTGTGTGCTGTTCTGCTGTCCCCGCTGCTCAGCTGGTTCTCCGCCGCTCAGCTGGTACGCGAAGCTCTGGCTATTTTTAAACAGCCAGGCTTTCCTGTCGCAAACCAACAGACAGCCTACTGCCCGCCCCCTGCAGGCTAGCAGCCAATCAGACACTCACTCAGGCTCTCACACTGCCCTCCCAGCAAACACACGCTCGGATTCTTCCTCAGCAAGCAAACAAACACAGACTTGGATACTTACCAGTCCCAGGGAAATTCCTGCTGTGAGCTGCTCTGCTGTCCCCACCGCTCAGCTGGTTCTCCGCCGCTCAGCTGGTTCATGAAGCTCTGGCTATTTTTAAACAGCCAGGCTTCCCTGTTGCAAACCAACAGACACCCTTCTGCCCGCCCCCTCCTGGCTAGCAGCCAATCAGACACTCACTCAGGCTCTCACACTGCCCCCCCAGCAAACACACGCTCGGATACTTCCTCAGCAAACAAACAAACACAGACTCGGATACTTACCAGTGCCAGGCAAACTCCTGCTGTGTGCTGCTCTGCTGTCCCCGCTGCTCAGCTGGTTCTCCGCCGCTCAGCTGGTTCACGAAGCTCTGGCTATTTTTAAACAGCCAGGCTTCCCTGTCGCAAACCAAAAGACACCCTACTGCCCGCCCCCTGCAGGCTAGCAGCCAATCAGACACTCACTCAGGCTCTCACACTGCTCCCCCAGCAAACACACGCTCGGATACTACCTCAGCAAGCAAACAAACACAGACTCGGATACTTACCAGTCCCAGGCAAACTCCTGCTGTGTGCTGCTCTGCTGTCCCCGCTGCTCAGCTGGTTCTCCGCCGCTCAGCTGGTACGCGAAGCTCTGGCTATTTTTAAACAGCCAGGCTTCCCTGTCGCAAACAAATAGACAGCCTACTGCCCGCCCCCTGCAGGCTAGCAGCCAATCAGACACTCACTCAGGCTCTCACACTGCCCCCCCAGCAAACACACGCTCGGATACTTCCTCAGCAAGCAAACAAACACAGACTCGGATACTTACCAGACCCAGGAAAACTCCTGCTGTGTGCTGCTCTGCTGTCCCCGCTGCTCAACTGGTTCTCCGCCGCTCAGCTGGTTCGCGAAGTTCTGGCTATTTTTAAACAGCCAGGCTTCCCTGTCGCAAACCAACAGACACCCTACTGCCCGCCCCCTGCAGGCTAGCAGCCAATCAGACACTCACTCAGGCTCTCACACTGCCCCCCCAGCAAACACACGCTCGGATACTTCCTCAGCAAGCAAACAAACACAGACTCGGATACTTACCAGTCCCAGGGAGACTCCTGCTGTGAGCTGCTCTGCTGTCCCCACCGCTCAGCTGGTTCTCCGCCGCTCAGCTGGTTCATGAAGCTCTGGCTATTTTTAAACAGCCAGGCTTCCCTGTTGCAAACCAACAGACACCCTACTGCCCGCCCCCTGCAGGCTAGCAGCCAATCAGACACTCACTCAGGCTCTCACACTGCCCCCCCAGCAAACACACGCTCGGATACTTCCTCAGCAAGCAAACAAACACAGACTCGGATACTTACCAGTGCCAGGCAACCTCCTGCTGTGTGCTGCTCTGCTGTCCCCGCTACTCAGCTGGTTCTCCGCCGCTCAGCTGGTACGCGAAGCTCTGGCTATTTTTAAACAGCCAGGCTTCCCTGTCGCAAACCAACAGACACCCTACTGCCCGCCCCCTGCAGGCTAGCAGCCAATCAGACACTCACTCAGGCTCTCACACTACCCCCCCAGCAAACACACGCTCGGATACTACCTCAGCAAGCAAACAAACACAGACTCGGATACTTACCAGTCCCAGGCAAACTCCTGCTGTGTGCTGCTCTGCTGTCCCCGCTGCTCAGCTGGTTCTCCGCAGCTCAGCTGGTACGCGAAGCTCTGGCTATTTTTAAACAGCCAGGCTTCCCTGTCGCAAACCAACAGACACCCTACTGCCCGCCCCCTGCAGGCTAGCAGCCAATCAGACACTCACTCAGGCTCTCACACTGCCGCCCAGCAAACACACGCTCGGATTCTTCCTCAGCAAGCAAACAAACACAGACTCGGATACTTACCAGTCCCAGGCAAACTCCTGCTATGAGCTGCTCTGCTGTCCCCGCTGCTCAGCTGGTTCTCCGCCGCTCAGCTGGTTCGCGAAGCTCTGGCTATTTTTAAACAGCCAGGCTTTCCTGTCGCAAACCAACAGACAGCCTAATGCCCGCCCCCTGCAGGCTAGCAGCCAATCAGACACTCACTCAGGCTCTCACACTGCCCTCCGAGCAAACACACGCTCGGATTCTTCCTCAGCAAGCAAACAAACACAGACTCGGATACTTACCAGTCCCAGGGAAACTCCTGCTGTGAGCTGCTCTGCTGTCCCCACCGCTCAGCTGGTTCTCCGCCGCTCAGCTGGTTCATGAAGCTCTGGCTATTTTTAAACAGCCAGGCTTCCCTGTCGCAAACCAACAGACACCCTTCTGCCCGCCCCCTGCAGGCTAGCAGCCAATCAGACACTCACTCAGGCTCTCACACTGCCCCCCCAGCAAACACACGCTCGGATACTTCCTCAGCAAGCAAACAAACACAGACTCGGATACTTACCAGACCCAGGAAAACTCCTGCTGTGTGCTGCTCTGCTGTCCCCGCTGCTCAGCTGGTTCTCCGCCGCTCAGCTGGTTCACGAAGTTCTGGCTATTTTTAAACAGCCAGGCTTCCCTGTCGCAAACCAACAGACACCCTACTGCCCGCCCCCTGCAGGCTAGCAGCCAATCAGACACTCACTCAGGCTCTCACACTGCCGCCCAGCAAACACACGCTCGGATTCTTCCTCAGCAAGCAAACAAACACAGACTCGGATACTTACCAGTCCCAGGCAAACTCCTGCTATGAGCTGCTCTGCTGTCCCCGCTGCTCACCTGGTTCTCCGCCGCTCAGCTGGTTCGCGAAGCTCTGGCTATTTTTAAACAGCCAGGCTTTCCTGTCGCAAACCAACAGACAGCCTACTGCCCGCCCCCTGCAGGCTAGCAGCCAATCAGACACTCACTCAGGCTCTCACACTGCCCTCCCAGCAAACACACGCTCGGATTCTTCCTCAGCAAGCAAACAAACACAGACTTGGATACTTACCAGTCCCAGGGAAATTCCTGCTGTGAGCTGCTCTGCTGTCCCCACCGCTCAGCTGGTTCTCCGCCGCTCAGCTGGTTCATGAAGCTCTGGCTATTTTTAAACAGCCAGGCTTCCCTGTTGCAAACCAACAGACACCCTTCTGCCCGCCCCCTCCTGGCTAGCAGCCAATCAGACACTCACTCAGGCTCTCACACTGCCCCCCCAGCAAACACACGCTCGGATACTTCCTCAGCAAGCAAACAAACACAGACTCGGATACTTACCAGTGCCAGGCAAACTCCTGCTGTGTGCTGCTCTGCTGTCCCCGCTGCTCAGCTGGTTCTCCGCCGCTCAGCTGGTTCACGAAGCTCTGGCTATTTTTAAACAGCCAGGCTTCCCTGTCGCAAACCAAAAGACACCCTACTGCCCGCCCCCTGCAGGCTAGCAGCCAATCAGACACTCACTCAGGCTCTCACACTGCTCCCCCAGCAAACACACGCTCGGATACTACCTCAGCAAGCAAACAAACACAGACTCGGATACTTACCAGTCCCAGGCAAACTCCTGCTGTGTGCTGCTCTGCTGTCCCCGCTGCTCAGCTGGTTCTCCGCCGCTCAGCTGGTACGCGAAGCTCTGGCTATTTTTAAACAGCCAGGCTTCCCTGTCGCAAACAAATAGACAGCCTACTGCCCGCCCCCTGCAGGCTAGCAGCCAATCAGACACTCACTCAGGCTCTCACACTGCCCCCCCAGCAAACACACGCTCGGATACTTCCTCAGCAAGCAAACACAGACTCGGATACTTACCAGTCCCAGGAAAACTCCTGCTGTGTGCTGCTCTGCTGTCCCCGCTGCTCAGCTGGTTCTCCGCCGCTCAGCTGGTTCGCGAAGTTCTGGCTATTTTTAAACAGCCAGGCTTCCCTGTCGCAAACCAACAGACACCCTACTGCCCGCCCCCTGCAGGCTAGCAGCCAATCAGACACTCACTCAGGCTCACACTGCCCCCCCAGCAAACACACGCTCGGATACTTCCTCAGCAAGCAAACAAACACAGACTCGGATACTTACCAGTGCCAGGCAAACTCCTGCTGTGTGCTGCTCTGCTGTCCCCGCTGCTCAGCTGGTTCTCCGCCGCTCAGCTGGTACGCGAAGCTCTGGCTATTTTTAAACAGCCAGGCTTCCCTGTCGCAAACCAACAGACACCCTACTGCCCGCCCCCTGCAGGCTAGCAGCCAATCAGACACTCACTCAGGCTCTCACACTACCCCCCCAGCAAACACACGCTCGGATACTACCTCAGCAAGCAAACAAACACAGACTCGGATACTTACCAGTCCCAGGCAAACTCCTGCTGTGTGCTGTTCTGCTGTCCCCGCTGCTCAGCTGGTTCTCCGCCGCTCAGCTGGTACGCGAAGCTCTGGCTATTTTTAAACAGCCAGGCTTTCCTGTCGCAAACCAACAGACAGCCTACTGCCCGCCCCCTGCAGGCTAGCAGCCAATCAGACACTCACTCAGGCTCTCACACTGCCCTCCCAGCAAACACACGCTCGGATTCTTCCTCAGCAAGCAAACAAACACAGACTTGGATACTTACCAGTCCCAGGGAAATTCCTGCTGTGAGCTGCTCTGCTGTCCCCACCGCTCAGCTGGTTCTCCGCCGCTCAGCTGGTTCATGAAGCTCTGGCTATTTTTAAACAGCCAGGCTTCCCTGTTGCAAACCAACAGACACCCTTCTGCCCGCCCCCTCCTGGCTAGCAGCCAATCAGACACTCACTCAGGCTCTCACACTGCCCCCCCAGCAAACACACGCTCGGATACTTCCTCAGCAAGCAAACAAACACAGACTCGGATACTTACCAGTCCCAGGCAAACTCCTGCTGTGTGCTGCTCTGCTGTCCCCGCTGCTCAGCTGGTTCTCCGCCGCTCAGCTGGTACGCGAAGCTCTGGCTATTTTTAAACAGCCAGGCTTCCCTGTCGCAAACAAATAGACAGCCTACTGCCCGCCCCCTGCAGGCTAGCAGCCAATCAGACACTCACTCAGGCTCTCACACTGCCCCCCCATCAAACACACGCTCGGATACTTCCTCAGCAAGCAAACAAACACAGACTCGGATACTTACCAGTCCCAGGAAAACTCCTGCTGTGTGCTGCTCTGCTGTCCCCGCTGCTCAGCTGGTTCTCCGCCGCTCAGCTGGTTCGCGAAGTTCTGGCTATTTTTAAACAGCCAGGCTTCCCTGTCGCAAACCAACAGACACCCTACTGCCCGCCCCCTGCAGGCTAGCAGCCAATCAGACACTCACTCAGGCTCACACTGCCCCCCCAGCAAACACACGCTCGGATACTTCCTCAGCAAGCAAACAAACACAGACTCGGATACTTACCAGTGCCAGGCAAACTCCTGCTGTGTGCTGCTCTGCTGTCCCCACCGCTCAGCTGGTTCTCCGCCGCTCAGCTGGTTCATGAAGCTCTGGCTATTTTTAAACAGCCAGGCTTCCCTGTTGCAAACCAACAGACACCCTACTGCCCGCCCCCTGCAGGCTAGCAGCCAATCAGACACTCACTCAGGCTCTCACACTGCCCCCCCAGCAAACACACGCTCGGATACTTCCTCAGCAAGCAAACAAACACAGACTCGGATACTTACCAGTGCCAGGCAACCTCCTGCTGTGTGCTGCTCTGCTGTCCCCGCTACTCAGCTGGTTCTCCGCCGCTCAGCTGGTACGCGAAGCTCTGGCTATTTTTAAACAGCCAGGCTTCCCTGTCGCAAACCAACAGACACCCTACTGCCCGCCCCCTGCAGGCTAGCAGCCAATCAGACACTCACTCAGGCTCTCACACTACCCCCCCAGCAAACACACGCTCGGATTCTTCCTCAGCAAGCAAACACACACAGACTCGGATACTTACCAGTCCCAGGCAAACTCCTGCTATGAGCTGCTCTGCTGTCCCCGCTGCTCAGCTGGTTCTCCGCCGCTCAGCTGGTTCGCGAAGCTCTGGCTATTTTTAAACAGCCAGGCTTTCCTGTCGCAAACCAACAGACAGCCTACTGCCCGCCCCCTGCAGGCTAGCAGCCAATCAGACACTCACTCAGGCTCTCACACTGCCCTCCGAGCAAACACACGCTCGGATTCTTCCTCAGCAAGCAAACAAACACAGACTCGGATACTTACCAGTCCCAGGGAAACTCCTGCTGTGAGCTGCTCTGCTGTCCCCACCGCTCAGCTGGTTCTCCGCCGCTCAGCTGGTTCATGAAGCTCTGGCTATTTTTAAACAGCCAGGCTTCCCTGTCGCAAACCAACAGACAGCCTACTGCCCGCCCCCTGCAGGCTAGCAGCCAATCAGACACTCACTCAGGCTCTCACACTGCCCCCCCAGCAAACACACGCTCGGATACTTCCTCAGCAAGCAAACAAACACAGACTCGGATACTTACCAGACCCAGGAAAACTCCTGCTGTGTGCTGCTCTGCTGTCCCCGCTGCTCAGCTGGTTCTCCGCAGCTCAGCTGGTACGCGAAGCTCTGGCTATTTTTAAACAGCCAGGCTTCCCTGTCGCAAACCAACAGACACCCTACTGCCCGCCCCCTGCAGGCTAGCAGCCAATCAGACACTCACTCAGGCTCTCACACTGCCGCCCAGCAAACACACGCTCGGATTCTTCCTCAGCAAGCAAACAAACACAGACTCGGATACTTACCAGTCCCAGGCAAACTCCTGCTATGAGCTGCTCTGCTGTCCCCGCTGCTCAGCTGGTGCTCCGCCGCTCAGCTGGTTCGCGAAGCTCTGGCTATTTTTAAACAGCCAGGCTTTCCTGTCGCAAACCAACAGACAGCCTACTGCCCGCCCCCTGCAGGCTAGCAGCCAATCAGACACTCACTCAGGCTCTCACACTGCCCTCCGAGCAAACACACGCTCGGATTCTTCCTCAGCAAGCAAACAAACACAGACTCGGATACTTACCAGTCCCAGGGAAACTCCTGCTGTGAGCTGCTCTGCTGTCCCCACCGCTCAGCTGGTTCTCCGCCGCTCAGCTGGTTCATGAAGCTCTGGCTATTTTTAAACAGCCAGGCTTCCCTGTCGCAAACCAACAGACAGCCTACTGCCCGCCCCCTGCAGGCTAGCAGCCAATCAGACACTCACTCAGGCTCTCACACTGCCCCCCCCAGCAAACACACGCTCGGATACTTCCTCAGCAAGCAAACAAACACAGACTCGGATACTTACCAGACCCAGGAAAACTCCTGCTGTGTGCTGCTCTGCTGTCCCCGCTGCTCAGCTGGTTCTCCGCCGCTCAGCTGGTTCACGAAGTTCTGGCTATTTTTAAACAGCCAGGCTTCCCTGTCGCAAACCAACAGACACCCTACTGCCCGCCCCCTGCAGGCTAGCAGCCAATCAGACACTCACTCAGGCTCTCACACTGCCGCCCAGCAAACACACGCTCGGATTCTTCCTCAGCAAGCAAACAAACACAGACTCGGATACTTACCAGTCCCAGGCAAACTCCTGCTATGAGCTGCTCTGCTGTCCCCGCTGCTCACCTGGTTCTCCGCCGCTCAGCTGGTTCCCGAAGCTCTGGCTATTTTTAAACAGCCAGGCTTTCCTGTCGCAAACCAACAGACAGCCTACTGCCCGCCCCCTGCAGGCTAGCAGCCAATCAGACACTCACTCAGGCTCTCACACTGCCCTCCCAGCAAACACACGCTCGGATTCTTCCTCAGCAAGCAAACAAACACAGACTTGGATACTTACCAGTCCCAGGGAAATTCCTGCTGTGAGCTGCTCTGCTGTCCCCACCGCTCAGCTGGTTCTCCGCCGCTCAGCTGGATCATGAAGCTCTGGCTATTTTTAAACAGCCAGGCTTCCCTGTTGCAAACCAACAGACACCCTTCTGCCCGCCCCCTCCTGGCTAGCAGCCAATCAGACACTCACTCAGGCTCTCACACTGCCCCCCCAGCAAACACACGCTCGGATACTTCCTCAGCAAGCAAACAAACACAGACTCGGATACTTACCAGTGCCAGGCAAACTCCTGCTGTGTGCTGCTCTGCTGTCCCCGCTGCTCAGCTGGTTCTCCGCCGCTCAGCTGGTTCACGAAGCTCTGGCTATTTTTAAACAGCCAGGCTTCCCTGTCGCAAACCAAAAGACACCCTACTGCCCGCCCCCTGCAGGCTAGCAGCCAATCAGACACTCACTCAGGCTCTCACACTGCTCCCCCAGCAAACACACGCTCGGATACTACCTCAGCAAGCAAACAAACACAGACTCGGATACTTACCAGTCCCAGGCAAACTCCTGCTGTGTGCTGCTCTGCTGTCCCCGCTGCTCAGCTGGTTCTCCGCCGCTCAGCTGGTACGCGAAGCTCTGGCTATTTTTAAACAGCCAGGCTTCCCTGTCGCAAACAAATAGACAGCCTACTGCCCGCCCCCTGCAGGCTAGCAGCCAATCAGACACTCACTCAGGCTCTCACACTGCCCCCCCATCAAACACACGCTCGGATACTTCCTCAGCAAGCAATCAAACACAGACTCGGATACTTACCAGTCCCAGGAAAACTCCTGCTGTGTGCTGCTCTGCTGTCCCCGCTGCTCAGCTGGTTCTCCGCAGCTCAGCTGGTACGCGAAGCTCTGGCTATTTTTAAACAGCCAGGCTTCCCTGTCGCAAACCAACAGACACCCTACTGCCCGCCCCCTGCAGGCTAGCAGCCAATCAGACACTCACTCAGGCTCTCACACTGCCGCCCAGCAAACACACGCTCGGATTCTTCCTCAGCAAGCAAACAAACACAGACTCGGATACTTACCAGTCCCAGGCAAACACCTGCTATGAGCTGCTCTGCTGTCCCCGCTGCTCAGCTGGTGCTCCGCCGCTCAGCTGGTTCGCGAAGCTCTGGCTATTTTTAAACAGCCAGGCTTTCCTGTCGCAAACCAACAGACAGCCTACTGCCCGCCCCCTGCAGGCTAGCAGCCAATCAGACACTCACTCAGGCTCTCACACTGCCCTCCGAGCAAACACACGCTCGGATTCTTCCTCAGCAAGCAAACAAACACAGACTCGGATACTTACCAGTCCCAGGGAAACTCCTGCTGTGAGCTGCTCTGCTGTCCCCACCGCTCAGCTGGTTCTCCGCCGCTCAGCTGGTTCATGAAGCTCTGGCTATTTTTAAACAGCCAGGCTTCCCTGTCGCAAACCAACAGACAGCCTACTGCCCGCCCCCTGCAGGCTAGCAGCCAATCAGACACTCACTCAGGCTCTCACACTGCCCCCCCAGCAAACACACGCTCGGATACTTCCTCAGCAAGCAAACAAACACAGACTCGGATACTTACCAGACCCAGGAAAACTCCTGCTGTGTGCTGCTCTGCTGTCCCCGCTGCTCAGCTGGTTCTCCGCCGCTCAGCTGGTTCACGAAGTTCTGGCTATTTTTAAACAGCCAGGCTTCCCTGTCGCAAACCAACAGACACCCTACTGCCCGCCCCCTGCAGGCTAGCAGCCAATCAGACACTCACTCAGGCTCTCACACTGCCGCCCAGCAAACACACGCTCGGATTCTTCCTCAGCAAGCAAACAAACACAGACTCGGATACTTACCAGTCCCAGGCAAACTCCTGCTATGAGCTGCTCTGCTGTCCCCGCTGCTCACCTGGTTCTCCGCCGCTCAGCTGGTTCGCGAAGCTCTGGCTATTTTTAAACAGCCAGGCTTTCCTGTCGCAAACCAACAGACAGCCTACTGCCCGCCCCCTGCAGGCTAGCAGCCAATCAGACACTCACTCAGGCTCTCACACTGCCCTCCCAGCAAACACACGCTCGGATTCTTCCTCAGCAAGCAAACAAACACAGACTTGGATACTTACCAGTCCCAGGGAAATTCCTGCTGTGAGCTGCTCTGCTGTCCCCACCGCTCAGCTGGTTCTCCGCCGCTCAGCTGGATCATGAAGCTCTGGCTATTTTTAAACAGCCAGGCTTCCCTGTTGCAAACCAACAGACACCCTTCTGCCCGCCCCCTCCTGGCTAGCAGCCAATCAGACACTCACTCAGGCTCTCACACTGCCCCCCCAGCAAACACACGCTCGGATACTTCCTCAGCAAGCAAACAAACACAGACTCGGATACTTACCAGTGCCAGGCAAACTCCTGCTGTGTGCTGCTCTGCTGTCCCCGCTGCTCAGCTGGTTCTCCGCCGCTCAGCTGGTTCACGAAGCTCTGGCTATTTTTAAACAGCCAGGCTTCCCTGTCGCAAACCAAAAGACACCCTACTGCCCGCCCCCTGCAGGCTAGCAGCCAATCAGACACTCACTCAGGCTCTCACACTGCTCCCCCAGCAAACACACGCTCGGATACTACCTCAGCAAGCAAACAAACACAGACTCGGATACTTACCAGTCCCAGGCAAACTCCTGCTGTGTGCTGCTCTGCTGTCCCCGCTGCTCAGCTGGTTCTCCGCCGCTCAGCTGGTACGCGAAGCTCTGGCTATTTTTAAACAGCCAGGCTTCCCTGTCGCAAACAAATAGACAGCCTACTGCCCGCCCCCTGCAGGCTAGCAGCCAATCAGACACTCACTCAGGCTCTCACACTGCCCCCCCATCAAACACACGCTCGGATACTTCCTCAGCAAGCAAACAAACACAGACTCGGATACTTACCAGTCCCAGGAAAACTCCTGCTGTGTGCTGCTCTGCTGTCCCCGCTGCTCAGCTGGTTCTCCGCCGCTCAGCTGGTTCGCGAAGTTCTGGCTATTTTTAAACAGCCAGGCTTCCCTGTCGCAAACCAACAGACACCCTACTGCCCGCCCCCTGCAGGCTAGCAGCCAATCAGACACTCACTCAGGCTCACACTGCCCCCCCAGCAAACAAACGCTCGGATACTTCCTCAGCAAGCAAACAAACACAGACTCGGATACTTACCAGTGCCAGGCAAACTCCTGCTGTGTGCTGCTCTGCTGTCCCCGCTGCTCAGCTGGTTCTCCGCCGCTCAGCTGGTACGCGAAGCTCTGGCTATTTTTAAACAGCCAGGCTTCCCTGTCGCAAACCAACAGACACCCTACTGCCCGCCCCCTGCAGGCTAGCAGCCAATCAGACACTCACTCAGGCTCTCACACTACCCCCCCAGCAAACACACGCTCGGATACTACCTCAGCAAGCAAACAAACACAGACTCGGATACTTACCAGTCCCAGGCAAACTCCTGCTGTGTGCTGTTCTGCTGTCCCCGCTGCTCAGCTGGTTCTCCGCCGCTCAGCTGGTACGCGAAGCTCTGGCTATTTTTAAACAGCCAGGCTTTCCTGTCGCAAACCAACAGACAGCCTACTGCCCGCCCCCTGCAGGCTAGCAGCCAATCAGACACTCACTCAGGCTCTCACACTGCCCTCCCAGCAAACACACGCTCGGATTCTTCCTCAGCAAGCAAACAAACACAGACTTGGATACTTACCAGTCCCAGGGAAATTCCTGCTGTGAGCTGCTCTGCTGTCCCCACCGCTCAGCTGGTTCTCCGCCGCTCAGCTGGTTCATGAAGCTCTGGCTATTTTTAAACAGCCAGGCTTCCCTGTTGCAAACCAACAGACACCCTTCTGCCCGCCCCCTCCTGGCTAGCAGCCAATCAGACACTCACTCAGGCTCTCACACTGCCCCCCCAGCAAACACACGCTCGGATACTTCCTCAGCAAGCAAACAAACACAGACTCGGATACTTACCAGTGCCAGGCAAACTCCTGCTGTGTGCTGCTCTGCTGTCCCCGCTGCTCAGCTGGTTCTCCGCCGCTCAGCTGGTTCACGAAGCTCTGGCTATTTTTAAACAGCCAGGCTTCCCTGTCGCAAACCAAAAGACACCCTACTGCCCGCCCCCTGCAGGCTAGCAGCCAATCAGACACTCACTCAGGCTCTCACACTGCTCCCCCAGCAAACACACGCTCGGATACTACCTCAGCAAGCAAACAAACACAGAGTCGGATACTTACCAGTCCCAGGCAAACTCCTGCTGTGTGCTGCTCTGCTGTCCCCGCTGCTCAGCTGGTTCTCCGCCGCTCAGCTGGTACGCGAAGCTCTGGCTATTTTTAAACAGCCAGGCTTCCCTGTCGCAAACAAATAGACAGCCTACTGCCCGCCCCCTGCAGGCTAGCAGCCAATCAGACACTCACTCAGGCTCTCACACTGCCCCCCCAGCAAACACACGCTCGGATACTTCCTCAGCAAGCAAACAAACACAGACTCGGATACTTACCAGACCCAGGAAAACTCCTGCTGTGTGCTGCTCTGCTGTCCCCGCTGCTCAACTGGTTCTCCGCCGCTCAGCTGGTTCGCGAAGTTCTGGCTATTTTTAAACAGCCAGGCTTCCCTGTCGCAAACCAACAGACACCCTACTGCCCGCCCCCTGCAGGCTAGCAGCCAATCAGACACTCACTCAGGCTCTCACACTGCCCCCCCAGCAAACACACGCTCGGATACTTCCTCAGCAAGCAAACAAACACAGACTCGGATACTTACCAGTCCCAGGGAGACTCCTGCTGTGAGCTGCTCTGCTGTCCCCACCGCTCAGCTGGTTCTCCGCCGCTCAGCTGGTTCATGAAGCTCTGGCTATTTTTAAACAGCCAGGCTTCCCTGTTGCAAACCAACAGACACCCTACTGCCCGCCCCCTGCAGGCTAGCAGCCAATCAGACACTCACTCAGGCTCTCACACTGCCCCCCCAGCAAACACACGCTCGGATACTTCCTCAGCAAGCAAACAAACACAGACTCGGATACTTACCAGTGCCAGGCAACCTCCTGCTGTGTGCTGCTCTGCTGTCCCCGCTACTCAGCTGGTTCTCCGCCGCTCAGCTGGTACGCGAAGCTCTGGCTATTTTTAAACAGCCAGGCTTCCCTGTCGCAAACCAACAGACACCCTACTGCCCGCCCCCTGCAGGCTAGCAGCCAATCAGACACTCACTCAGGCTCTCACACTACCCCCCCAGCAAACACACGCTCGGATACTACCTCAGCAAGCAAACAAACACAGACTCGGATACTTACCAGTCCCAGGCAAACTCCTGCTGTGTGCTGCTCTGCTGTCCCCGCTGCTCAGCTGGTTCTCCGCAGCTCAGCTGGTACGCGAAGCTCTGGCTATTTTTAAACAGCCAGGCTTCCCTGTCGCAAACCAACAGACACCCTACTGCCCGCCCCCTGCAGGCTAGCAGCCAATCAGACACTCACTCAGGCTCTCACACTGCCGCCCAGCAAACACACGCTCGGATTCTTCCTCAGCAAGCAAACAAACACAGACTCGGATACTTACCAGTCCCAGGCAAACTCCTGCTATGAGCTGCTCTGCTGTCCCCGCTGCTCAGCTGGTTCTCCGCCGCTCAGCTGGTTCGCGAAGCTCTGGCTATTTTTAAACAGCCAGGCTTTCCTGTCGCAAACCAACAGACAGCCTACTGCCCGCCCCCTGCAGGCTAGCAGCCAATCAGACACTCACTCAGGCTCTCACACTGCCCTCCGAGCAAACACACGCTCGGATTCTTCCTCAGCAAGCAAACAAACACAGACTCGGATACTTACCAGTCCCAGGGAAACTCCTGCTGTGAGCTGCTCTGCTGTCCCCACCGCTCAGCTGGTTCTCCGCCGCTCAGCTGGTTCATGAAGCTCTGGCTATTTTTAAACAGCCAGGCTTCCCTGTCGCAAACCAACAGACAGCCTACTGCCCGCCCCCTGCAGGCTAGCAGCCAATCAGACACTCACTCAGGCTCTCACACTGCCCCCCCAGCAAACACACGCTCGGATACTTCCTCAGCAAGCAAACAAACACAGACTCGGATACTTACCAGACCCAGGAAAACTCCTGCTGTGTGCTGCTCTGCTGTCCCCGCTGCTCAGCTGGTTCTCCGCCGCTCAGCTGGTTCACGAAGTTCTGGCTATTTTTAAACAGCCAGGCTTCCCTGTCGCAAACCAACAGACACCCTACTGCCCGCCCCCTGCAGGCTAGCAGCCAATCAGACACTCACTCAGGCTCTCACACTGCCGCCCAGCAAACACACGCTCGGATTCTTCCTCAGCAAGCAAACAAACACAGACTCGGATACTTACCAGTCCCAGGCAAACTCCTGCTATGAGCTGCTCTGCTGTCCCCGCTGCTCACCTGGTTCTCCGCCGCTCAGCTGGTTCGCGAAGCTCTGGCTATTTTTAAACAGCCAGGCTTTCCTGTCGCAAACCAACAGACAGCCTACTGCCCGCCCCCTGCAGGCTAGCAGCCAATCAGACACTCACTCAGGCTCTCACACTGCCCTCCCAGCAAACACACGCTCGGATTCTTCCTCAGCAAGCAAACAAACACAGACTTGGATACTTACCAGTCCCAGGGAAATTCCTGCTGTGAGCTGCTCTGCTGTCCCCACCGCTCAGCTGGTTCTCCGCCGCTCAGCTGGTTCATGAAGCTCTGGCTATTTTTAAACAGCCAGGCTTCCCTGTTGCAAACCAACAGACACCCTTCTGCCCGCCCCCTCCTGGCTAGCAGCCAATCAGACACTCACTCAGGCTCTCACACTGCCCCCCCAGCAAACACACGCTCGGATACTTCCTCAGCAAGCAAACAAACACAGACTCGGATACTTACCAGTGCCAGGCAAACTCCTGCTGTGTGCTGCTCTGCTGTCCCCGCTGCTCAGCTGGTTCTCCGCCGCTCAGCTGGTTCACGAAGCTCTGGCTATTTTTAAACAGCCAGGCTTCCCTGTCGCAAACCAAAAGACACCCTACTGCCCGCCCCCTGCAGGCTAGCAGCCAATCAGACACTCACTCAGGCTCTCACACTGCTCCCCCAGCAAACACACGCTCGGATACTACCTCAGCAAGCAAACAAACACAGACTCGGATACTTACCAGTCCCAGGCAAACTCCTGCTGTGTGCTGCTCTGCTGTCCCCGCTGCTCAGCTGGTTCTCCGCCGCTCAGCTGGTACGCGAAGCTCTGGCTATTTTTAAACAGCCAGGCTTCCCTGTCGCAAACAAATAGACAGCCTACTGCCCGCCCCCTGCAGGCTAGCAGCCAATCAGACACTCACTCAGGCTCTCACACTGCCCCCCCATCAAACACACGCTCGGATACTTCCTCAGCAAGCAAACAAACACAGACTCGGATACTTACCAGTCCCAGGAAAACTCCTGCTGTGTGCTGCTCTGCTGTCCCCGCTGCTCAGCTGGTTCTCCGCCGCTCAGCTGGTTCGCGAAGTTCTGGCTATTTTTAAACAGCCAGGCTTCCCTGTCGCAAACCAACAGACACCCTACTGCCCGCCCCCTGCAGGCTAGCAGCCAATCAGACACTCACTCAGGCTCACACTGCCCCCCCAGCAAACACACGCTCGGATACTTCCTCAGCAAGCAAACAAACACAGACTCGGATACTTACCAGTGCCAGGCAAACTCCTGCTGTGTGCTGCTCTGCTGTCCCCGCTGCTCAACTGGTTCTCCGCCGCTCAGCTGGTTCGCGAAGTTCTGGCTATTTTTAAACAGCCAGGCTTCCCTGTCGCAAACCAACAGACACCCTACTGCCCGCCCCCTGCAGGCTAGCAGCCAATCAGACACTCACTCAGGCTCTCACACTACCCCCCCAGCAAACACACGCTCGGATACTACCTCAGCAAGCAAACAAACACAGACTCGGATACTTACCAGTCCCAGGCAAACTCCTGCTGTGTGCTGCTCTGCTGTCCCCGCTGCTCAGCTGGTTCTCCGCAGCTCAGCTGGTACGCGAAGCTCTGGCTATTTTTAAACAGCCAGGCTTCCCTGTCGCAAACCAACAGACACCCTACTGCCCGCCCCCTGCAGGCTAGCAGCCAATCAGACACTCACTCAGGCTCTCACACTGCCGCCCAGCAAACACACGCTCGGATTCTTCCTCAGCAAGCAAACAAACACAGACTCGGATACTTACCAGTCCCAGGCAAACTCCTGCTATGAGCTGCTCTGCTGTCCCCGCTGCTCAGCTGGTTCTCCGCCGCTCAGCTGGTTCGCGAAGCTCTGGCTATTTTTAAACAGCCAGGCTTTCCTGTCGCAAACCAACAGACAGCCTACTGCCCGCCCCCTGCAGGCTAGCAGCCAATCAGACACTCACTCAGGCTCTCACACTGCCCTCCGAGCAAACACACGCTCGGATTCTTCCTCAGCAAGCAAACAAACACAGACTCGGATACTTACCAGTCCCAGGGAAACTCCTGCTGTGAGCTGCTCTGCTGTCCCCGCTGCTCAGCTGGTTCTCCGCCGCTCAGCTGGTTCACGAAGTTCTGGCTATTTTTAAACAGCCAGGCTTCCCTGTCGCAAACCAACAGACACCCTACTGCCCGCCCCCTGCAGGCTAGCAGCCAATCAGACACTCACTCAGGCTCTCACACTGCCGCCCAGCAAACACACGCTCGGATTCTTCCTCAGCAAGCAAACAAACACAGACTCGGATACTTACCAGTCCCAGGCAAACTCCTGCTATGAGCTGCTCTGCTGTCCCCGCTGCTCACCTGGTTCTCCGCCGCTCAGCTGGTTCGCGAAGCTCTGGCTATTTTTAAACAGCCAGGCTTTCCTGTCGCAAACCAACAGACAGCCTACTGCCCGCCCCCTGCAGGCTAGCAGCCAATCAGACACTCACTCAGGCTCTCACACTGCCCCCCCAGCAAACACACGCTCGGATTCTTCCTCAGCAAGCAAACAAACACAGACTTGGATACTTACCAGTCCCAGGGAAATTCCTGCTGTGAGCTGCTCTGCTGTCCCCACCGCTCAGCTGGTTCTCCGCCGCTCAGCTGGTTCATGAAGCTCTGGCTATTTTTAAACAGCCAGGCTTCCCTGTTGCAAACCAACAGACACCCTTCTGCCCGCCCCCTCCTGGCTAGCAGCCAATCAGACACTCACTCAGGCTCTCACACTGCCCCCCCAGCAAACACACGCTCGGATACTTCCTCAGCAAGCAAACAAACACAGACTCGGATACTTACCAGTGCCAGGCAAACTCCTGCTGTGAGCTGCTCTGCTGTCCCCGCTGCTCAGCTGGTTCTCCGCCGCTCAGCTGGTTCGCGAAGCTCTGGCTATTTTTAAACAGCCAGGCTTCCCTGTCGCAAACCAACAGACACCCTACTGCCCGCCCCCTGCAGGCTAGCAGCCAATCAGACACTCACTCAGGCTCTCACACTGCTCCCCCAGCAAACACACGCTCGGATACTACCTCAGCAAGCAAACAAACACAGACTCGGATACTTACCAGTGCCAGGCAAACTCCTGCTGTGTGCTGCTCTGCTGTCCCCGCTGCTCAGCTGGTTCTCCGCCGCTCAGCTGGTTCGCGAAGCATGGCTATTTTTAAACAGCCAGGCTTCCCTGTCGCAAACAAATAGACAGCCTACTGCCCGCCTCCTGCAGGCTAGCAGCCAATCAGACACTCACTCACTCTCTCACACTGCCCCCCCAGCAAACACACGCTCAGATTCTTCCTCAGCAAGCAAACAAACACAGACTCGGATACCTACCAGTCCCAGGCAAACTCCTGCTGTGTGCTGCTCTGCTGTCCCCGCTGCTCAGCTGGTTCTCCGCCGCTCAGCTGGTACGCGAAGCTCTGGCTATTTTTAAACAGCCGGGCTTCCCTGTCGCAAACAAATAGACAGCCTACTGCCCGCCCCCTGCAGGCTAGCAGCCAATCAGACACTCACTCAGGCTCTCACACTGCCCCCCCCAGCAAACTCACGCTCGGATACTTCCTCAGCAAGCAAACAAACCCAGACTCGGATACTTACCAGTCCCAGGCAAACTCCTGCTGTGAGCTGCTCTGCTGTCCCCGCTGCTCAGCTGGTTCTCCGCCGCTCAGCTGGTTCGCGAAGCTCTGGCTACTTTTAAACAGCCAGGCTTCCCTGTCGCAAACCAACAGACACCCTACTGCCCGCCCCCTGCAGGCTAGCAGCCAATCAGACACTCACTCAGGCTCTCACACTGCCCCCCCAGCAAACACACGCTCAGATTCTTCCTCAGCAAGCAAACACACCCAGAATCGGATACTTACCAGTCCCAGGCAAACTCCTGCTGTGAGCTGCTCTACTGTCCCCGCTGCTCAGCTGGTTCTCCGCCGCTCAGCTGGTTCGCGAAGCTCTGGCTATTTTTAAACAGCCAGGCTTCCCTGTCGCAAACCAACAGACACCCTACTGCCCGCCCCCTGCAGGCTAGCAGCCAATCAGACACTCACTCAGGCTCTCACACTACCCCACCAAGCAAACACACGCTCGGATACTACCTCAGCAAGCAAACAAACACAGACTCGGATACTTACCAGTGCCAGGCAAACTCCTGCTGTGTGCTGCTCTGCTGTCCCCGCTGCTCAGCTGGTTCTCCGCCGCTCAGCTGGTTCGCGAAGCTCTGGCTATTTTTAAACAGCCAGGCTTCCCTGTCGCAAACCAACAGACACCCTACTGCCCGCCCCCTGCAGGCTAGCAGCCAATCAGACACTCACTCAGGCTCTCACACTGCCGCCCAGCAAACACACGCTCGGATTCTTCCTCAGGAAGCAAACAAACACAGACTCGGATACTTACCAGTCCCAGGCAAACTCCTGTTGTGAGCTGCTCTGCTGTCCCCGCTGCTCAGCTGGTTCTCCGCCGCTCAGCTGGTTCGCGAAGCTCTGGCTATTTTTAAACAGCCAGGCTTCCCTGTCCCAAACCAACAAACACCCTACTGCCCGCCCCCTGCAGGCTAGCAGCCAATCAGACACTCACTCAGGCTCTCACATTGCCCCCCAGCAAACACACGCTCAGATTCTTCCTCAGCAAGCAAACAAACCCAGACTCGGATACTTACCAGTCCCAGGCAAACTCCTGCTGTGAGCTGCTCTGCTGTCCCCGCTGCTCAGCTGGTTCTCCGCCGCTCAGCTGGTTCGCGAAGCTCTGGCTATTTTTAAACAGCCAGGCTTCCCTGTCGCAAACCAACAGACACCCTACTGCCCGCCCCCTGCAGGCTAGCAGCCAATCAGACACTCACTCAGGCTCTCACACTGCCCCCCCAGCAAACACACGCTCGGATTCTTTCTCAGCAAGCAAACAAACACAGACTCGGATACTTACCAGTGCCAGGCAAACTCCTGCTGTGTGCTGCTCTGCTGTCCCCGCTGCTCAGCTGGTTCTCCGCCGCTCAGCTGGTTCGCGAAGCTCTGGCTATTTTTAAACAGCCAGGCTTCCCTGTCGCAAACCAACAGACACCCTACTGCCCGCCCCCTGCAGGCTAGCAGCCAGACACTCACTCAGGCTCTCACACTGCCCCCCCAGCAAACACACGCTCGGATACTTCCTCAGCAAGCAAACAAACCCAGACTCCGATACTTACCAGTCCCAGGCAAACTCCTGCTGTGAGCTGCTCTGCTGTCCCCGCTGCTCAGCTGGTTCTCCGCCGCTCAGCTGTTTCGCGAAGCTCTGGCTATTTTTAAACAGCCAGGCTTCCCTGTCGCAAACCAACAGACACCCTACTGCCCGCCCCCTGCAGGCTAGCAGCCAATCAGACACTCACTCAGGCTCTCACACTGCCCCCCCAGCAAACACACGCTCGGATTCTTCCTCAGCAAGCAAACAAACACCGACTCGGATACTTACCAGTCCCAGGGAAACTCCTGCTGTGAGCTGCTCTGCTGTCCCCACCGCTCAGCTGGTTCTCCGCCGCTCAGCTGGTTCATGAAGCTCTGGCTATTTTTAAACAGCCAGGCTTCCCTGTCGCAAACCAACAGACACCCTTCTGCCCGCCCCCTGCAGGCTAGCAGCCAATCAGACACTCACTCAGGCTCTCACACTGCCCCCCCAGCAAACACACGCTCGGATACTTCCTCAGCAAGCAAACAAACACAGACTCGGATACTTACCAGTGCCAGGCAAACTCCTGCTGTGTGCTGCTCTGCTGTCCCCGCTGCTCAGCTGGTTCTCCGCCGCTCAGCTGGTTCGCGAACCTCTGGCTATTTTTAAACAGCCAGGCTTCCCTGTCCCAAACCAACAAACACCCTACTGCCCGCCCCCTGCAGGCTAGCAGCCAATCAGACACTCACTCAGGCTCTCACACTGCCCCCCCAGCAAACACACGCTCGGATACTTCCTCAGCAAGCAAACAAACCCAGACTCGGATACTTACCAGACCCAGGCAAACTCCTGCTGTGAGCTGCTCTGCTGTCCCCGCTGCTCAGCTGGTTCTCCGCCGCTCAGCTGGTTCGCGAAGCTCTGGCTATTTTTAAACAGCCAGGCTTCCCTGTCGCAAACCAACAGACACCCTACTGCCCGCCCCCTGCAGGCTAGCAGCCAATCAGACACTCACTCAGGCTCTCACACTGCTCCCCCAGCAAACACACGCTCGGATACTACCTCAGCAAGCAAACAAACACAGACTCGGATACTTACCAGTGCCAGGCAAACTCCTGCTGTGTGCTGCTCTGCTGTCCCCGCTGCTCAGCTGGTTCTCCGCCGCTCAGCTGGTTCGCGAAGCATGGCTATTTTTAAACAGCCAGGCTTCCCTGTCGCAAACAAATAGACAGCCTACTGCCCGCCTCCTGCAGGCTAGCAGCCAATCAGACACTCACTCACTCTCTCACACTGCCCCCCCAGCAAACACACGCTCAGATTCTTCCTCAGCAAGCAAACAAACACAGACTCGGATACTTACCAGTGCCAGGCAACCTCCTGCTGTGTGCTGCTCTGCTGTCCCCGCTACTCAGCTGGTTCTCCGCCGCTCAGCTGGTACGCGAAGCTCTGGCTATTTTTAAACAGCCAGGCTTCCCTGTCGCAAACCAACAGACACCCTACTGCCCGCCCCCTGCAGGCTAGCAGCCAATCAGACACTCACTCAGGCTCTCACACTACCCCCCCAGCAAACACACGCTCGGATACTACCTCAGGAAGCAAACAAACACAGACTCGGATACTTACCAGTCCCAGGCAAACTCCTGCTGTGTGCTGCTCTGCTGTCCCCGCTGCTCAGCTGGTTCTCCGCAGCTCAGCTGGTACGCGAAGCTCTGGCTATTTTTAAACAGCCAGGCTTCCCTGTCGCAAACCAACAGACACCCTACTGCCCGCCCCCTGCAGGCTAGCAGCCAATCAGACACTCACTCAGGCTCTCACACTGCCGCCCAGCAAACACACGCTCGGATTCTTCCTCAGCAAGCAAACAAACACAGACTCGGATACTTACCAGTCCCAGGCAAACTCCTGCTATGAGCTGCTCTGCTGTCCCCGCTGCTCAGCTGGTTCTCCGCCGCTCAGCTGGTTCGCGAAGCTCTGGCTATTTTTAAACAGCCAGGCTTTCCTGTCGCAAACCAACAGACAGCCTACTGCCCGCCCCCTGCAGGCTAGCAGCCAATCAGACACTCACTCAGGCTCTCACACTGCCCTCCGAGCAAACACACGCTCGGATTCTTCCTCAGCAAGCAAACAAACACAGACTCGGATACTTACCAGTCCCAGGGAAACTCCTGCTGTGAGCTGCTCTGCTGTCCCCACCGCTCAGCTGGTTCTCCGCCGCTCAGCTGGTTCATGAAGCTCTGGCTATTTTTAAACAGCCAGGCTTCCCTGTCGCAAACCAACAGACAGCCTACTGCCCGCCCCCTGCAGGCTAGCAGCCAATCAGACACTCACTCAGGCTCTCACACTGCCCCCCCAGCAAACACACGCTCGGATACTTCCTCAGCAAGCAAACAAACACAGACTCGGATACTTACCAGACCCAGGAAAACTCCTGCTGTGTGCTGCTCTGCTGTCCCCGCTGCTCAGCTGGTTCTCCGCCGCTCAGCTGGTTCACGAAGTTCTGGCTATTTTTAAACAGCCAGGCTTCCCTGTCGCAAACCAACAGACACCCTACTGCCCGCCCCCTGCAGGCTAGCAGCCAATCAGACACTCACTCAGGCTCTCACACTGCCGCCCAGCAAACACACGCTCGGATTCTTCCTCAGCAAGCAAACAAACACAGACTCGGATACTTACCAGTCCCAGGCAAACTCCTGCTATGAGCTGCTCTGCTGTCCCCGCTGCTCACCTGGTTCTCCGCCGCTCAGCTGGTTCGCGAAGCTCTGGCTATTTTTAAACAGCCAGGCTTTCCTGTCGCAAACCAACAGACAGCCTACTGCCCGCCCCCTGCAGGCTAGCAGCCAATCAGACACTCACTCAGGCTCTCACACTGCCCTCCCAGCAAACACACGCTCGGATTCTTCCTCAGCAAGCAAACAAACACAGACTTGGATACTTACCAGTCCCAGGGAAATTCCTGCTGTGAGCTGCTCTGCTGTCCCCACCGCTCAGCTGGTTCTCCGCCGCTCAGCTGGTTCATGAAGCTCTGGCTATTTTTAAACAGCCAGGCTTCCCTGTTGCAAACCAACAGACACCCTTCTGCCCGCCCCCTCCTGGCTAGCAGCCAATCAGACACTCACTCAGGCTCTCACACTGCCCCCCCAGCAAACACACGCTCGGATACTTCCTCAGCAAGCAAACAAACACAGACTCGGATACTTACCAGTGCCAGGCAAACTCCTGCTGTGTGCTGCTCTGCTGTCCCCGCTGCTCAGCTGGTTCTCCGCCGCTCAGCTGGTTCACGAAGCTCTGGCTATTTTTAAACAGCCAGGCTTCCCTGTCGCAAACCAAAAGACACCCTACTGCCCGCCCCCTGCAGGCTAGCAGCCAATCAGACACTCACTCAGGCTCTCACACTGCTCCCCCAGCAAACACACGCTCGGATACTACCTCAGCAAGCAAACAAACACAGACTCGGATACTTACCAGTCCCAGGCAAACTCCTGCTGTGTGCTGCTCTGCTGTCCCCGCTGCTCAGCTGGTTCTCCGCCGCTCAGCTGGTACGCGAAGCTCTGGCTATTTTTAAACAGCCAGGCTTCCCTGTCGCAAACAAATAGACAGCCTACTGCCCGCCCCCTGCAGGCTAGCAGCCAATCAGACACTCACTCAGGCTCTCACACTGCCCCCCCATCAAACACATGCTCGGATACTTCCTCAGCAAGCAAACAAACACAGACTCGGATACTTACCAGTCCCAGGAAAACTCCTGCTGTGTGCTGCTCTGCTGTCCCCGCTGCTCAGCTGGTTCTCCGCCGCTCAGCTGGTTCGCGAAGTTCTGGCTATTTTTAAACAGCCAGGCTTCCCTGTCGCAAACCAACAGACACCCTACTGCCCGCCCCCTGCAGGCTAGCAGCCAATCAGACACTCACTCAGGCTCACACTGCCCCCCCAGCAAACACACGCTCGGATACTTCCTCAGCAAGCAAACAAACACAGACTCGGATACTTACCAGTGCCAGGCAAACTCCTGCTGTGTGCTGCTCTGCTGTCCCCGCTGCTCAACTGGTTCTCCGCCGCTCAGCTGGTTCGCGAAGTTCTGGCTATTTTTAAACAGCCAGGCTTCCCTGTCGCAAACCAACAGACACCCTACTGCCCGCCCCCTGCAGGCTAGCAGCCAATCAGACACTCACTCAGGCTCTCACACTACCCCCCCAGCAAACACACGCTCGGATACTACCTCAGCAAGCAAACAAACACAGACTCGGATACTTACCAGTCCCAGGCAAACTCCTGCTGTGTGCTGCTCTGCTGTCCCCGCTGATCAGCTGGTTCTCCGCAGCTCAGCTGGTACGCGAAGCTCTGGCTATTTTTAAACAGCCAGGCTTCCCTGTCGCAAACCAACAGACACCCTACTGCCCGCCCCCTGCAGGCTAGCAGCCAATCAGACACTCACTCAGGCTCTCACACTGCCGCCCAGCAAACACACGCTCGGATTCTTCCTCAGCAAGCAAACAAACACAGACTCGGATACTTACCAGTCCCAGGCAAACTCCTGCTATGAGCTGCTCTGCTGTCCCCGCTGCTCAGCTGGTTCTCCGCCGCTCAGCTGGTTCGCGAAGCTCTGGCTATTTTTAAACAGCCAGGCTTTCCTGTCGCAAACCAACAGACAGCCTACTGCCCGCCCCCTGCAGGCTAGCAGCCAATCAGACACTCACTCAGGCTCTCACACTGCCCTCCGAGCAAACACACGCTCGGATTCTTCCTCAGCAAGCAAACAAACACAGACTCGGATACTTACCAGTCCCAGGGAAACTCCTGCTGTGAGCTGCTCTGCTGTCCCCGCTGCTCAGCTGGTTCTCCGCCGCTCAGCTGGTTCACGAAGTTCTGGCTATTTTTAAACAGCCAGGCTTCCCTGTCGCAAACCAACAGACACCCTACTGCCCGCCCCCTGCAGGCTAGCAGCCAATCAGACACTCACTCAGGCTCTCACACTGCCGCCCAGCAAACACACGCTCGGATTCTTCCTCAGCAAGCAAACAAACACAGACTCGGATACTTACCAGTCCCAGGCAAACTCCTGCTATGAGCTGCTCTGCTGTCCCCGCTGCTCACCTGGTTCTCCGCCGCTCAGCTGGTTCGCGAAGCTCTGGCTATTTTTAAACAGCCAGGCTTTCCTGTCGCAAACCAACAGACAGCCTACTGCCCGCCCCCTGCAGGCTAGCAGCCAATCAGACACTCACTCAGGCTCTCACACTGCCCTCCCAGCAAACACACGCTCGGATTCTTCCTCAGCAAGCAAACAAACACAGACTTGGATACTTACCAGTCCCAGGGAAATTCCTGCTGTGAGCTGCTCTGCTGTCCCCACCGCTCAGCTGGTTCTCCGCCGCTCAGCTGGTTCATGAAGCTCTGGCTATTTTTAAACAGCCAGGCTTCCCTGTTGCAAACCAACAGACACCCTTCTGCCCGCCCCCTCCTGGCTAGCAGCCAATCAGACACTCACTCAGGCTCTCACACTGCCCCCCCAGCAAACACACGCTCGGATACTTCCTCAGCAAGCAAACAAACACAGACTCGGATACTTACCAGTGCCAGGCAAACTCCTGCTGTGAGCTGCTCTGCTGTCCCCGCTGCTCAGCTGGTTCTCCGCCGCTCAGCTGGTTCGCGAAGCTCTGGCTATTTTTAAACAGCCAGGCTTCCCTGTCGCAAACCAACAGACACCCTACTGCCCGCCCCCTGCAGGCTAGCAGCCAATCAGACACTCACTCAGGCTCTCACACTGCTCCCCCAGCAAACACACGCTCGGATACTACCTCAGCAAGCAAACAAACACAGACTCGGATACTTACCAGTGCCAGGCAAACTCCTGCTGTGTGCTGCTCTGCTGTCCCCGCTGCTCAGCTGGTTCTCCGCCGCTCAGCTGGTTCGCGAAGCATGGCTATTTTTAAACAGCCAGGCTTCCCTGTCGCAAACAAATAGACAGCCTACTGCCCGCCTCCTGCAGGCTAGCAGCCAATCAGACACTCACTCACTCTCTCACACTGCCCCCCCAGCAAACACACGCTCAGATTCTTCCTCAGCAAGCAAACAAACACAGACTCGGATACCTACCAGTCCCAGGCAAACTCCTGCTGTGTGCTGCTCTGCTGTCCCCGCTGCTCAGCTAATTCTCCGCCGCTCAGCTGGTTCGCGAAGCTCTGGCTATTTTTAAACAGTCAGGCTTCCCTGTCGCAAACCAACAGACACCCTACTGCCCGCCCCCTGCAGGCTAGCAGCCAATCAGACACTCACTCAGGCTCTCACACTGCCCCCCCAGCAAACACACGCTCGGATACTTCCTCAGCAAGCAAACAAACACAGACTCGGATAATTACCAGTCCCAGGCAAACTCCTGCTGTGTGCTGCTCTGCTGTTCCCGCTACTCAGCTGGTTCTCCGCCGCTCAGCTGGTTCGCGAAGCTCTGGCTATTTTTAAACAGCCAGGCTTCCCTGTCGCAAACCAACAGACACCCTACTGCCCGCCCCCTGCAGGCTAGCAGCCAATCAGACACTCACTCAGGCTCTCACACTGCCCCCCCAGCAAACACACGCTCGGATTCTTCCTCAGCAAGCAAACAAACACAGACTCGGATACTTACCAGTCCCAGGCAAACTCCTGCTGTGAGCTGCTCTGCTGTCCCCGCTGCTCAGCTGGTTTTCCGCCACTCAGCTGGTACGCGAAGCTCTGGCTATTTTTAAACAGCCAGGCTTCCCTGTCGCAAACAAATAGACAGCCTACTGCCCGCCCCCTGCAGGCTAGCAGCCAATCAGACACTCACTCAGGCTCTCACACTGCCCCCCCAGCAAACACACGCTCGGATACTTCCTCAGCAAGCAAACAAACACAGACTCCGATACTTACCAGTCCCAGGAAAACTCCTGCTGTGTGCTGCTCTGCTGTCCCCGTTGCTCAGCTGGTTCTCTGCCGCTCAGCTGGTTCGCGAACCTCTGGCTATTTTTAAACAGCCAGGCTTCCCTGTCGCAAACCAACAGACACCCTACTGCCCGCCCCCTGCAGGCTAGCAGCCAATCAGACACTCACTCAGGCTCTCACACTGCCCCCCCAGCAAACACACGCTCAGATACTTCGTCAGCAAGCAAACAAACACAGACTCGGATACTTACCAGTGCCAGGCAAACTCCTGCTGTGTGCTGCTCTGCTGTCCCCGCTGCTCAGCTGGTTCTCCGCCGCTCAGCTGGTTCGCGAAGCATGGCTATTTTTAAACAGCCAGGCTTCCCTGTCGCAAACAAATAGACAGCCTACTGCCCGCCTCCTGCAGGCTAGCAGCCAATCAGACACTCACTCACTCTCTCACACTGCCCCCCCAGCAAACACACGCTCAGATTCTTCCTCAGCAAGCAAACAAACACAGACTCGGATACCTACCAGTCCCAGGCAAACTCCTGCTGTGTGCTGCTCTGCTGTCCCCGCTGCTCAGCTGGTTCTCCGCCGCTCAGCTGGTACGCGAAGCTCTGGCTATTTTTAAACAGCCAGGCTTCCCTGTCGCAAACCAACAGACACCCTACTGCCCGCCCCCTGCAGGCTAGCAGCCAATCAGACACTCACTCAGGCTCTCACACTGCCCCCCCAGCAAACACACGCTCAGATTCTTCCTCAGCAAGCAAACACACCCAGAATCGGATACTTACCAGTCCCAGGCAAACTCCTGCTGTGAGCTGCTCTACTGTCCCCGCTGCTCAGCTGGTTCTCCGCCGCTCAGCTGGTTCGCGAAGCTCTGGCTATTTTTAAACAGCCAGGCTTCCCTGTCGCAAACCAACAGACACCCTACTGCCCGCCCCCTGCAGGCTAGCAGCCAATCAGACACTCACTCAGGCTCTCACACTACCCCACCAAGCAAACACACGCTCGGATACTACCTCAGCAAGCAAACAAACACAGACTCGGATACTTACCAGTGCCAGGCAAACTCCTGCTGTGTGCTGCTCTGCTGTCCCCGCTGCTCAGCTGGTTCTCCGCCGCTCAGCTGGTTCGCGAAGCTCTGGCTATTTTTAAACAGCCAGGCTTCCCTGTCGCAAACCAACAGACACCCTACTGCCCGCCCCCTGCAGGCTAGCAGCCAATCAGACACTCACTCAGGCTCTCACACTGCCGCCCAGCAAACACACGCTCGGATTCTTCCTCAGGAAGCAAACAAACACAGACTCGGATACTTACCAGTCCCAGGCAAACTCCTGTTGTGAGCTGCTCTGCTGTCCCCGCTGCTCAGCTGGTTCTCCGCCGCTCAGCTGGTTCGCGAAGCTCTGGCTATTTTTAAACAGCCAGGCTTCCCTGTCCCAAACCAACAAACACCCTACTGCCCGCCCCCTGCAGGCTAGCAGCCAATCAGACACTCACTCAGGCTCTCACACTGCCCCCCAGCAAACACACGCTCAGATTCTTCCTCAGCAAGCAAACAAACCCAGACTCGGATACTTACCAGTCCCAGGCAAACTCCTGCTGTGAGCTGCTCTGCTGTCCCCGCTGCTCAGCTGGTTCTCCGCCGCTCAGCTGGTTCGCGAAGTTATGGCTATTTTTAAACAGCCAGGCTTCCCTGTCGCAAACCAACAGACACCCTACTGCCCGCCCCCTGCAGGCTAGCAGCCAATCAGACACTCACTCAGGCTCTCACACTGCCCCCCCCAGCAAACACACGCTCGGATACTTCCTCAGCAAGCAAACAAACCGAGACTCGGATACTTACCAGACCCAGGCAAACTCCTGCTGTGAGCTGCTCTGCTGTCCCCGCTGCTCAGCTGGTTCTCCGCCGCTCAGCTGGTTCGCGAAGCTCTGGCTATTTTTAAACAGCCAGGCTTCCCTGTCGCAAACCAACAGACACCCTACTGCCCGCCCCCTGCAGGCTAGCAGCCAATCAGACACTCACTCAGGCTCTCACACTGCCCCCCCAGCAAACACACGCTCGGATTCTTTCTCAGCAAGCAAACAAACACAGACTCGGATACTTACCAGTGCCAGGCAAACTCCTGCTGTGTGCTGCTCAGCTGTCCCCGCTGCTCAGCTGGTTCTCCGCCGCTCAGCTGGTTCGCGAAGCTCTGGCTATTTTTAAACAGCCAGGCTTCCCTGTCGCAAACCAACAGACACCCTACTGCCCGCCCCCTGCAGGCTAGCAGCCAGACACTCACTCAGGCTCTCACACTGCCCCCCCAGCAAACACACGCTCGGATACTTCCTCAGCAAGCAAACAAACCCAGACTCCGATACTTACCAGTCCCAGGCAAACTCCTGCTGTGAGCTGCTCTGCTGTCCCCGCTGCTCAGCTGGTTCTCCGCCGCTCAGCTGTTTCGCGAAGCTCTGGCTATTTTTAAACAGCCAGGCTTCCCTGTCGCAAACCAACAGACACCCTACTGCCCGCCCCCTGCAGGCTAGCAGCCAATCAGACACTCACTCAGGCTCTCACACTGCCCCCCCAGCAAACACACGCTCGGATTCTTCCTCAGCAAGCAAACAAACACCGACTCGGATACTTACCAGTCCCAGGGAAACTCCTGCTGTGAGCTGCTCTGCTGTCCCCACCGCTCAGCTGGTTCTCCGCCGCTCAGCTGGTTCATGAAGCTCTGGCTATTTTTAAACAGCCAGGCTTCCCTGTCGCAAACCAACAGACACCCTTCTGCCCGCCCCCTGCAGGCTAGCAGCCAATCAGACACTCACTCAGGCTCTCACACTGCCCCCCCAGCAAACACACGCTCGGATACTTCCTCAGCAAGCAAACAAACACAGACTCGGATACTTACCAGTGCCAGGCAAACTCCTGCTGTGTGCTGCTCTGCTGTCCCCGCTGCTCAGCTGGTTCTCCGCCGCTCAGCTGGTTCGCGAAGCTCTGGCTATTTTTAAACAGCCAGGCTTCCCTGTCGGAAACCAACAGACACCGTACTGCCCGCCCCCTGCAGGCTAGCAGCCAATCAGACACTCATTCAGGGTCTCACACTGCCCCCCCAGCAAACACACGCACGGATACTACCTCAGCAAGCAAACAAACACAGACTCGGATACCTACCAGTCCCAGGCAAACTCCTGCTGTGTGCTGCTCTGCTGTCCCCGCTGCTCAGCTGGTTCTCCGCCGCTCAGCTGGTACGCGAAGCTCTGGCTATTTTTAAACAGCCGGGCTTCCCTGTCGCAAACAAATAGACTGCCTACTGCCCTCCCCCTGCAGGCTGGCAGCCAATCAGACACTCACTCAGGCTCTCACACTAACCCCCAGCAAACACACGCTCGGATACTACCTCAGCAAGCAAACAAACACAGACTCGGATACTTACCAGTGCCAGGCAAACTCCTGCTGTGTGCTGCTCTGCTGTCCCCGCTGCTCAGCTGGTTCTCCGCCGCTCAGCTGGTTCGCGAAGCTCTGGCTATTTTTAAACAGCCAGGCTTCCCTGTCGCAAACCAACAGACACCCTACTGCCCGCCCCCTGCAGGCTAGCAGCCAATCAGACACTCACTCAGGCTCTCACACTGCCGCCCAGCAAACACACGCTCGGATACTTCCTCAGCAAGCAAACAAACACAGACTCGGATACTTACCAGTGCCAGGCAAACTCCTGCTGTGTGCTGCTCTGCTGTCCCCGCTGCTCAGCTGGTTCTCCGCCGCTCAGCTGGTTCGCGAAGCTCTGGCTATTTTTAAACAGCCAGGCTTCCCTGTCGCAAACCAACAGACACCGTACTGCCCGCCCCCTGCAGGCTAGCAGCCAATCAGACACTCATTCAGGGTCTCACACTGCCCCCCCAGCAAACACACGCACGGATACTACCTCAGCAAGCAAACAAACACAGACTCGGATACTTACCAGTGCCAGGCAAACTCCTGCTGTGTGCTGCTCTGCTGTCCCCGCTGCTCAGCTGGTTCTCCGCCGCTCAGCTGGTTCGCGAAGCTCTGGCTATTTTTAAACAGCCAGGCTTCCCTGTCGCAAACCAACAGACACCCTACTGCCCGCCCCCTGCAGGCTAGCAGCCAATCAGACACTCACTCAGGCTCTCACACTGCCGCCCAGCAAACACACGCTCGGATTCTTCCTCAGCAAGCAAACAAACACAGACTCGGATACTTACCAGTGCCAGGCAAACTCCTGCTGTGTGCTGCTCTGCTGTCCCCGCTGCTCAGCTAATTCTCCGCCGCTCAGCTGGTTCGCGAAGCTCTGGCTATTTTTAAACAGCCAGGCTTCCCTGTCGCAAACCAACAGACACCCGACTGCCCGCCCCCTGCAGGCTAGCAGCCAATCAGACTCTCACTCAGGCTCTCACACTGCCCCCCCAGCAAACACACGCTCGGATTCTTCCTCAGCAAGCAAACAAACACAGACTCGGATACTTACCAGTCCCAGGCAAACTCCTGCTGTGAGCTGCTCTGCTGTCCCCGCTGCTCAGCTGGTTCTCCGCCACTCAGCTGGTACGCGAAGCTCTGGCTATTTTTAAACAGCCAGGCTTCCCTGTCGCAAACAAATAGACAGCCTACTGCCCGCCCCCTGCAGGCTAGCAGCCAATCAGACACTCACTCAGGCTCTCACACTGCCCCCCCAGCAAACACACGCTCGGATACTTCCTCAGCAAGCAAACAAACACAGACTCGGATACTTACCAGTCCCAGGAAAACTCCTGCTGTGTGCTGCTCTGCTGTCCCCGTTGCTCAGCTGGTTCTCCGCCGCTCAGCTGGTTCGCGAACCTCTGGCTATTTTTAAACAGCCAGGCTTCCCTGTCCCAAACCAACAAACACCCTACTGCCCGCCCCCTGCAGGCTAGCAGCCAATCAGACACTCACTCAGGCTCTCACACTGCCCCCCCAGCAAACACACGCTCGGATACTTCCTCAGCAAGCAAACAAACCCAGACTCGGATACTTACCAGACCCAGGCAAACTCCTGCTGTGAGCTGCTCTGCTGTCCCCGCTGCTCAGCTGGTTCTCCGCCGCTCAGCTGGTTCGCGAAGCTCTGGCTATTTTTAAACAGCCAGGCTTCCCTGTCGCAAACCAACAGACACCCTACTGCCCGCCCCCTGCAGGCTAGCAGCCAATCAGACACTCACTCAGGCTCTCACACTGCTCCCCCAGCAAACACACGCTCGGATACTACCTCAGCAAGCAAACAAACACAGACTCGGATACTTACCAGTGCCAGGCAAACTCCTGCTGTGTGCTGCTCTGCTGTCCCCGCTGCTCAGCTGGTTCTCCGCCGCTCAGCTGGTTCGCGAAGCATGGCTATTTTTAAACAGCCAGGCTTCCCTGTCGCAAACAAATAGACAGCCTACTGCCCGCCTCCTGCAGGCTAGCAGCCAATCAGACACTCACTCACTCTCTCACACTGCCCCCCCAGCAAACACACGCTCAGATTCTTCCTCAGCAAGCAAACAAACACAGACTCGGATACCTACCAGTCCCAGGCAAACTCCTGCTGTGTGCTGCTCTGCTGTCCCCGCTGCTCAGCTGGTTCTCCGCCACTCAGCTGGTACGCGAAGCTCTGGCTATTTTTAAACAGCCGGGCTTCCCTGTCGCAAACAAATAGACAGCCTACTGCCCGCCCCCTGCAGGCTAGCAGCCAATCAGACACTCACTCAGGCTCTCACACTGCCCCCCCCAGCAAACTCACGCTCGGATACTTCCTCAGCAAGCAAACAAACCCAGACTCGGATACTTACCAGTCCCAGGCAAACTCCTGCTGTGAGCTGCTCTGCTGTCCCCGCTGCTCAGCTGGTTCTCCGCCGCTCAGCTGGTTCGCGAAGCTCTGGCTATTTTTAAACAGCCAGGCTTCCCTGTCGCAAACCAACAGACACCCTACTGCCCGCCCCCTGCAGGCTAGCAGCCAATCAGACACTCACTCAGGCTCTCACACTGCCCCCCCAGCAAACACACGCTCAGATTCTTCCTCAGCAAGCAAACACACCCAGAATCGGATACTTACCAGTCCCAGGCAAACTCCTGCTGTGAGCTGCTCTACTGTCCCCGCTGCTCAGCTGGTTCTCCGCCGCTCAGCTGGTTCGCGAAGCTCTGGCTATTTTTAAACAGCCAGGCTTCCCTGTCGCAAACCAACAGACACCCTACTGCCCGCCCCCTGCAGGCTAGCAGCCAATCAGACACTCACTCAGGCTCTCACACTACCCCACCAAGCAAACACACGCTCGGATACTACCTCAGCAAGCAAACAAACACAGACTCGGATACTTACCAGTGCCAGGCAAACTCCTGCTGTGTGCTGCTCTGCTGTCCCCGCTGCTCAGCTGGTTCTCCGCCGCTCAGCTGGTTCGCGAAGCTCTGGCTATTTTTAAACAGCCAGGCTTCCCTGTCGCAAACCAACAGACACCCTACTGCCCGCCCCCTGCAGGCTAGCAGCCAATCAGACACTCACTCAGGCTCTCACACTGCCGCCCAGCAAACACACGCTCGGATTCTTCCTCAGGAAGCAAACAAACACAGACTCGGATACTTACCAGTCCCAGGCAAACTCCTGTTGTGAGCTGCTCTGCTGTCCCCGCTGCTCAGCTGGTTCTCCGCCGCTCAGCTGGTTCGCGAAGCTCTGGCTATTTTTAAACAGCCAGGCTTCCCTGTCCCAAACCAACAAACACCCTACTGCCCGCCCCCTGCAGGCTAGCAGCCAATCAGACACTCACTCAGGCTCTCACACTGCCCCCCAGCAAACACACGCTCAGATTCTTCCTCAGCAAGCAAACAAACCCAGACTCGGATACTTACCAGTCCCAGGCAAACTCCTGCTGTGAGCTGCTCTGCTGTCCCCGCTGCTCAGCTGGTTCTCCGCCGCTCAGCTGGTTCGCGAAGCTCTGGCTATTTTTAAACAGCCAGGCTTCCCTGTCGCAAACCAACAGACACCCTACTGCCCGCCCCCTGCAGGCTAGCAGCCAATCAGACACTCACTCAGGCTCTCACACTGCCCCCCCAGCAAACACACGCTCGGATTCTTTCTCAGCAAGCAAACAAACACAGACTCGGATACTTACCAGTGCCAGGCAAACTCCTGCTGTGTGCTGCTCTCCTGTCCCCGCTGCTCAGCTGGTTCTCCGCCGCTCAGCTGGTTCGCGAAGCTCTGGCTATTTTTAAACAGCCAGGCTTCCCTGTCGCAAACCAACAGACACCCTACTGCCCGCCCCCTGCAGGCTAGCAGCCAGACACTCACTCAGGCTCTCACACTGCCCCCCCAGCAAACACACGCTCGGATACTTCCTCAGCAAGCAAACAAACCCAGACTCCGATACTTACCAGTCCCAGGCAAACTCCTGCTGTGAGCTGCTCTGCTGTCCCCGCTGCTCAGCTGGTTCTCCGCCGCTCAGCTGTTTCGCGAAGCTCTGGCTATTTTTAAACAGCCAGGCTTCCCTGTCGCAAACCAACAGACACCCTACTGCCCGCCCCCTGCAGGCTAGCAGCCAATCAGACACTCACTCAGGCTCTCACACTGCCCCCCCAGCAAACACACGCTCGGATTCTTCCTCAGCAAGCAAACAAACACCGACTCGGATACTTACCAGTCCCAGGGAAACTCCTGCTGTGAGCTGCTCTGCTGTCCCCACCGCTCAGCTGGTTCTCCGCCGCTCAGCTGGTTCATGAAGCTCTGGCTATTTTTAAACAGCCAGGCTTCCCTGTCGCAAACCAACAGACACCCTTCTGCCCGCCCCCTGCAGGCTAGCAGCCAATCAGACACTCACTCAGGCTCTCACACTGCCCCCCCAGCAAACACACGCTCGGATACTTCCTCAGCAAGCAAACAAACACAGACTCGGATACTTACCAGTGCCAGGCAAACTCCTGCTGTGTGCTGCTCTGCTGTCCCCGCTGCTCAGCTGGTTCTCCGCCGCTCAGCTGGTTCGCGAAGCTCTGGCTATTTTTAAACAGCCAGGCTTCCCTGTCGGAAACCAACAGACACCGTACTGCCCGCCCCCTGCAGGCTAGCAGCCAATCAGACACTCATTCAGGGTCTCACACTGCCCTCCCAGCAAACACACGCACGGATACTACCTCAGCAAGCAAACAAACACAGACTCGGATACCTACCAGTCCCAGGCAAACTCCTGCTGTGTGCTGCTCTGCTGTCCCCGCTGCTCAGCTGGTTCTCCGCCGCTCAGCTGGTACGCGAAGCTCTGGCTATTTTTAAACAGCCGGGCTTCCCTGTCGCAAACAAATAGACTGCCTACTGCCCTCCCCCTGCAGGCTGGCAGCCAATCAGACACTCACTCAGGCTCTCACACTAACCCCCAGCAAACACACGCTCGGATACTACCTCAGCAAGCAAACAAACACAGACTCGGATACTTACCAGTGCCAGGCAAACTCCTGCTGTGTGCTGCTCTGCTGTCCCCGCTGCTCAGCTGGTTCTCCGCCGCTCAGCTGGTTCGCGAAGCTCTGGCTATTTTTAAACAGCCAGGCTTCCCTGTCGCAAACCAACAGACACCCTACTGCCCGCCCCCTGCAGGCTAGCAGCCAATCAGACACTCACTCAGGCTCTCACACTGCCGCCCAGCAAACACACGCTCGGATTCTTCCTCAGCAAGCAAACAAACACAGACTCGGATACTTACCAGTGCCAGGCAAACTCCTGCTGTGTGCTGCTCTGCTGTCCCCGCTGCTCAGCTAATTCTCCGCCGCTCAGCTGGTTCGCGAAGCTCTGGCTATTTTTAAACAGCCAGGCTTCCCTGTCGCAAACCAACAGACACCCTACTGCCCGCCCCCTGCAGGCTAGCAGCCAATCAGACACTCACTCAGGCTCTCACACTGCCCCCCCAGCAAACACACGCTCGGATACTTCCTCAGCAAGCAAACAAACACAGACTCGGATAATTACCAGTCCCAGGCAAACTCCTGCTGTGTGCTGCTCTGCTGTTCCCGCTACTCAGCTGGTTCTCCGCCGCTCAGCTGGTTCGCGAAGCTCTGGCTATTTTTAAACAGCCAGGCTTCCCTGTCGCAAACCAACAGACACCCTACTGCCCGCCCCCTGCAGGCTAGCAGCCAATCAGACACTCACTCAGGCTCTCACACTGCCCCCCCAGCAAACACACGCTCGGATTCTTCCTCAGCAAGCAAACAAACACAGACTCGGATACTTACCAGTCCCAGGCAAACTCCTGCTGTGAGCTGCTCTGCTGTCCCCGCTGCTCAGCTGGTTTTCCGCCACTCAGCTGGTACGCGAAGCTCTGGCTATTTTTAAACAGCCAGGCTTCCCTGTCGCAAACAAATAGACAGCCTACTGCCCGCCCCCTGCAGGCTAGCAGCCAATCAGACACTCACTCAGGCTCTCACACTGCCCCCCCAGCAAACACACGCTCGGATACTTCCTCAGCAAGCAAACAAACACAGACTCCGATACTTACCAGTCCCAGGAAAACTCCTGCTGTGTGCTGCTCTGCTGTCCCCGTTGCTCAGCTGGTTCTCTGCCGCTCAGCTGGTTCGCGAACCTCTGGCTATTTTTAAACAGCCAGGCTTCCCTGTCGCAAACCAACAGACACCCTACTGCCCGCCCCCTGCAGGCTAGCAGCCAATCAGACACTCACTCAGGCTCTCACACTGCCCCCCCAGCAAACACACGCTCAGATACTTCGTCAGCAAGCAAACAAACACAGACTCGGATACTTACCAGTGCCAGGCAAACTCCTGCTGTGTGCTGCTCTGCTGTCCCCGCTGCTCAGCTGGTTCTCCGCCGCTCAGCTGGTTCGCGAAGCATGGCTATTTTTAAACAGCCAGGCTTCCCTGTCGCAAACAAATAGACAGCCTACTGCCCGCCTCCTGCAGGCTAGCAGCCAATCAGACACTCACTCACTCTCTCACACTGCCCCCCCAGCAAACACACGCTCAGATTCTTCCTCAGCAAGCAAACAAACACAGACTCGGATACCTACCAGTCCCAGGCAAACTCCTGCTGTGTGCTGCTCTGCTGTCCCCGCTGCTCAGCTGGTTCTCCGCCGCTCAGCTGGTACGCGAAGCTCTGGCTATTTTTAAACAGCCAGGCTTCCCTGTCGCAAACCAACAGACACCCTACTGCCCGCCCCCTGCAGGCTAGCAGCCAATCAGACACTCACTCAGGCTCTCACACTGCCCCCCCAGCAAACACACGCTCAGATTCTTCCTCAGCAAGCAAACACACCCAGAATCGGATACTTACCAGTCCCAGGCAAACTCCTGCTGTGAGCTGCTCTACTGTCCCCGCTGCTCAGCTGGTTCTCCGCCGCTCAGCTGGTTCGCGAAGCTCTGGCTATTTTTAAACAGCCAGGCTTCCCTGTCGCAAACCAACAGACACCCTACTGCCCGCCCCCTGCAGGCTAGCAGCCAATCAGACACTCACTCAGGCTCTCACACTACCCCACCAAGCAAACACACGCTCGGATACTACCTCAGCAAGCAAACAAACACAGACTCGGATACTTACCAGTGCCAGGCAAACTCCTGCTGTGTGCTGCTCTGCTGTCCCCGCTGCTCAGCTGGTTCTCCGCCGCTCAGCTGGTTCGCGAAGCTCTGGCTATTTTTAAACAGCCAGGCTTCCCTGTCGCAAACCAACAGACACCCTACTGCCCGCCCCCTGCAGGCTAGCAGCCAATCAGACACTCACTCAGGCTCTCACACTGCCGCCCAGCAAACACACGCTCGGATTCTTCCTCAGGAAGCAAACAAACACAGACTCGGATACTTACCAGTCCCAGGCAAACTCCTGTTGTGAGCTGCTCTGCTGTCCCCGCTGCTCAGCTGGTTCTCCGCCGCTCAGCTGGTTCGCGAAGCTCTGGCTATTTTTAAACAGCCAGGCTTCCCTGTCCCAAACCAACAAACACCCTACTGCCCGCCCCCTGCAGGCTAGCAGCCAATCAGACACTCACTCAGGCTCTCACACTGCCCCCCAGCAAACACACGCTCAGATTCTTCCTCAGCAAGCAAACAAACCCAGACTCGGATACTTACCAGTCCCAGGCAAACTCCTGCTGTGAGCTGCTCTGCTGTCCCCGCTGCTCAGCTGGTTCTCCGCCGCTCAGCTGGTTCGCGAAGTTATGGCTATTTTTAAACAGCCAGGCTTCCCTGTCGCAAACCAACAGACACCCTACTGCCCGCCCCCTGCAGGCTAGCAGCCAATCAGACACTCACTCAGGCTCTCACACTGCCCCCCCCAGCAAACACACGCTCGGATACTTCCTCAGCAAGCAAACAAACCGAGACTCGGATACTTACCAGACCCAGGCAAACTCCTGCTGTGAGCTGCTCTGCTGTCCCCGCTGCTCAGCTGGTTCTCCGCCGCTCAGCTGGTTCGCGAAGCTCTGGCTATTTTTAAACAGCCAGGCTTCCCTGTCGCAAACCAACAGATACCCTACTGCCCGCCCCCTGCAGGCTAGCAGCCAATCAGACACTCACTCAGGCTCTCACACTGCCCCCCCAGCAAACACACGCTCGGATTCTTTCTCAGCAAGCAAACAGACACAGACTCGGATACTTACCAGTGCCAGGCAAACTCCTGCTGTGTGCTGCTCAGCTGTCCCCGCTGCTCAGCTGGTTCTCCGCCGCTCAGCTGGTTCGCGAAGCTCTGGCTATTTTTAAACAGCCAGGCTTCCCTGTCGCAAACCAACAGACACCCTACTGCCCGCCCCCTGCAGGCTAGCAGCCAGACACTCACTCAGGCTCTCACACTGCCCCCCCAGCAAACACACGCTCGGATACTTCCTCAGCAAGCAAACAAACCCAGACTCCGATACTTACCAGTCCCAGGCAAACTCCTGCTGTGAGCTGCTCTGCTGTCCCCGCTGCTCAGCTGGTTCTCCGCCGCTCAGCTGTTTCGCGAAGCTCTGGCTATTTTTAAACAGCCAGGCTTCCCTGTCGCAAACCAACAGACACCCTACTGCCCGCCCCCTGCAGGCTAGCAGCCAATCAGACACTCACTCAGGCTCTCACACTGCCCCCCCAGCAAACACACGCTCGGATTCTTCCTCAGCAAGCAAACAAACACCGACTCGGATACTTACCAGTCCCAGGGAAACTCCTGCTGTGAGCTGCTCTGCTGTCCCCACCGCTCAGCTGGTTCTCCGCCGCTCAGCTGGTTCATAAAGCTCTGGCTATTTTTAAACAGCCAGGCTTCCCTGTCGCAAACCAACAGACACCCTTCTGCCCGCCCCCTGCAGGCTAGCAGCCAATCAGACACTCACTCAGGCTCTCACACTGCCCCCCCAGCAAACACACGCTCGGATACTTCCTCAGCAAGCAAACAAACACAGACTCGGATACTTACCAGTGCCAGGCAAACTCCTGCTGTGTGCTGCTCTGCTGTCCCCGCTGCTCAGCTGGTTCTCCGCCGCTCAGCTGGTTCGCGAAGCTCTGGCTATTTTTAAACAGCCAGGCTTCCCTGTCGGAAACCAACAGACACCGTACTGCCCGCCCCCTGCAGGCTAGCAGCCAATCAGACACTCATTCAGGGTCTCACACTGCCCCCCCAGCAAACACACGCACGGATACTACCTCAGCAAGCAAACAAACACAGACTCGGATACCTACCAGTCCCAGGCAAACTCCTGCTGTGTGCTGCTCTGCTGTCCCCGCTGCTCAGCTGGTTCTCCGCCGCTCAGCTGGTACGCGAAGCTCTGGCTATTTTTAAACAGCCGGGCTTCCCTGTCGCAAACAAATAGACTGCCTACTGCCCTCCCCCTGCAGGCTGGCAGCCAATCAGACACTCACTCAGGCTCTCACACTAACCCCCAGCAAACACACGCTCGGATACTACCTCAGCAAGCAAACAAACACAGACTCGGATACTTACCAGTGCCAGGCAAACTCCTGCTGTGTGCTGCTCTGCTGTCCCCGCTGCTCAGCTGGTTCTCCGCCGCTCAGCTGGTTCGCGAAGCTCTGGCTATTTTTAAACAGCCAGGCTTCCCTGTCGCAAACCAACAGACACCCTACTGCCCGCCCCCTGCAGGCTAGCAGCCAATCAGACACTCACTCAGGCTCTCACACTGCCGCCCAGCAAACACACGCTCGGATTCTTCCTCAGCAAGCAAACAAACACAGACTCGGATACTTACCAGTGCCAGGCAAACTCCTGCTGTGTGCTGCTCTGCTGTCCCCGCTGCTCAGCTAATTCTCCGCCGCTCAGCTGGTTCGCGAAGCTCTGGCTATTTTTAAACAGCCAGGCTTCCCTGTCGCAAACCAACAGACACCCTACTGCCCGCCCCCTGCAGGCTAGCAGCCAATCAGACACTCACTCAGGCTCTCACACTGCCCCCCCAGCAAACACACGCTCGGATACTTCCTCAGCAAGCAAACAAACACAGACTCGGATAATTACCAGTCCCAGGCAAACTCCTGCTGTGTGCTGCTCTGCTGTTCCCGCTACTCAGCTGGTTCTCCGCCGCTCAGCTGGTTCGCGAAGCTCTGGCTATTTTTAAACAGCCAGGCTTCCCTGTCGCAAACCAACAGACACCCTACTGCCCGCCCCCTGCAGGCTAGCAGCCAATCAGACACTCACTCAGGCTCTCACACTGCCCCCCCAGCAAACACACGCTCGGATACTTCCTCAGCAAGCAAACAAACCCAGACTCGGATACTTACCAGACCCAGGCAAACTCCTGCTGTGAGCTGCTCTGCTGTCCCCGCTGCTCAGCTGGTTCTCCGCCGCTCAGCTGGTTCGTGAAGCTCTGGCTATTTTTAAACAGCCAGGCTTCCCTGTCGCAAACCAACAGACACCCTACTGCCCGCCCCCTGCAGGCTAGCAGCCAATCAGACACTCACTCAGGCTCTCACACTGCTCCCCCAGCAAACACACGCTCGGATACTTCCTCAGCAAGCAAACAAACACAGACTCGGATACTTACCAGTGCCAGGCAAACTCCTGCTGTGAGCTGCTCTGCTGTCCCCGCTGCTCAGCTTGTTCTCCGCCGCTCAGCTGGTTCATGAAGCTCTGGCTATTTTTAAACAGCCAGGCTTCCCTGTCGCAAACCAACAGACACCCTACTGCCCGCCCCCTGCAGGCGAGCAGCCAATCAGACACTCACTCAGGCTCTCACACTGCCCCCCCAGCAAACACACGCTCGGATACTTCCTCAGCAAGCAAACAAACACAGACTCGGATACTTACCAGTCCCAGGAAAACTCCTGCTGTGTGCTGCTCTGCTGTCCCCGCTGCTCAGCTGGTTCTCCGCCGCTCAGCTGGTACGCGAAGCTCTGGCTATTTTTAAACAGCCAGGCTTCCCTGTCGCAAACAAATAGACAGCCTACTGCCCGCCCCCTGCAGGCTAGCAGCCAATCAGACACTCACTCAGGCTCTCACACTGCCCCCCCAGCAAACACACGCTCGGATACTTCCTCAGCAAGCAAACAAACACAGACTCGGATACTTACCAGTCCCAGGGAGACTCCTGCTGTGAGCTGCTCTGCTGTCCCCACCGCTCAGCTGGTTCTCCGCCGCTCAGCTGGTTCATGAAGCTCTGGCTATTTTTAAACAGCCAGGCTTCCCTGTCGCAAACCAAAAGACACCCTACTGCCCGCCCCCTGCAGGCTAGCAGCCAATCAGACACTCACTCAGGCTCTCACACTGCCCCCCCAGCAAACACACGCTCGGATACTTCCTCAGCAAGCAAACAAACCCAGACTCGGATACTTACCAGACCCACGCAAACTCCTGCTGTGAGCTGCTCTGCTGTCCCCGCTGCTCAGCTGGTTCTCCGCCGCTCAGCTGGTTCGCGAAGCTCTGGCTATTTTTAAACAGCCAGGCTTCCCTGTCGCAAACCAACAGACACCCTACTGCCCGCCCCCTGCAGGCTAGCAGCCAATCAGACACTCACTCAGGCTCTCACACTGCCCCCCCAGCAAACACACGCTCGGATACTTCCTCAGCAAGCAAACAAACACAGGCTCGGATACTTACCAGTCCCAGGAAAACTCCTGCTGTGTGCTGCTCTGCTGTCCCCGCTGCTCAGCTGGTTCTCCGCCGCTCAGCTGGTACGCGAAGCTCTGGCTATTTTTAAACAGCCAGGCTTCCCTGTCGCAAACCAACAGACACCCTACTGCCCGCCCCCTGCAGGCTAGCAGCCAATCAGACACTCACTCAGGCTCTCACACTGCCCCCCCAGCAAACACAGGCTCGGATTCTTTCTCAGCAAGCAAACAAACACAGACTCGGATACTTACCAGTGCCAGGCAAACTCCTGCTGTGTGCTGCTCTGCTGTCCCCGCTGCTCAGCTGGTTCTCCGCCGCTCAGCTGGTTCGCGAAGCTCTGGCTATTTTTAAACAGCCAGGCTTCCCTGTCGCAAACCAACAGACACCCTACTGCCCGCCCCCTGCAGGCTAGCAGCCAGACACTCACTCAGGCTCTCACACTGCCCCCCCAGCAAACACACGCTCGGATACTTCCTCAGCAAGCAAACAAACCCAGACTCCGATACTTACCAGTCCCAGGCAAACTCCTGCTGTGAGCTGCTCTGCTGTCCCCGCTGCTCAGCTGGTTCTCCGCCGCTCAGCTGTTTCGCGAAGCTCTGGCTATTTTTAAACAGCCAGGCTTCCCTGTCGCAAACCAACAGACACCCTACTGCCCGCCCCCTGCAGGCTAGCAGCCAATCAGACACTCACTCAGGCTCTCACACTGCCCCCCCAGCAAACACACGCTCGGATTCTTCCTCAGCAAGCAAACAAACACCGACTCGGATACTTACCAGTCCCAGGGAAACTCCTGCTGTGAGCTGCTCTGCTGTCCCCACCGCTCAGCGGGTTCTCCGCCGCTCAGCTGGTTCATGAAGCTCTGGCTATTTTTAAACAGCCAGGCTTCCCTGTCGCAAACCAACAGACACCCTTCTGCCCGCCCCCTGCAGGCTAGCAGCCAATCAGACACTCACTCAGGCTCTCACACTGCCCCCCCAGCAAACACACGCTCGGATACTTCCTCAGCAAGCAAACAAACACAGACTCGGATACTTACCAGTGCCAGGCAAACTCCTGCTGTGTGCTGCTCTGCTGTCCCCGCTGCTCAGCTGGTTCTCCGCCGCTCAGCTGGTTCGCGAAGCTCTGGCTATTTTTAAACAGCCAGGCTTCCCTGTCGCAAACCAACAGACACCGTACTGCCCGCCCCCTGCAGGCTAGCAGCCAATCAGACACTCATTCAGGGTCTCACACTGCCCCCCCAGCAAACACACGCACGGATACTACCTCAGCAAGCAAACAAACACAGACTCGGATACTTACCAGTGCCAGGCAAACTCCTGCTGTGTGCTGCTCTGCTGTCCCCGCTGCTCAGCTGGTTCTCCGCCGCTCAGCTGGTACGCGAAGCTCTGGCTATTTTTAAACAGCCAGGCTTCCCTGTCGCAAACCAACAGACACCCTACTGCCCGCCCCCTGCAGGCTAGCAGCCAATCAGACACTCACTCAGGCTCTCACACTGCCCCCCCAGCAAACACACGCTCGGATACTTCCTCAGCAAGCAAACAAACACAGACTCGGATACTTACCAGTCCCAGGCAAACTCCTGCTGTGAGCTGCTCTGCTGTCCCCGCTGCTCAGCTGGTTCTCCGCCGCTCAGCTGTTTCGCGAAGCTCTGGCTATTTTTAAACAGCCAGGCTTCCCTGTCGCAAACCAACAGACACCCTACTGCCCGCCCCCTGCAGGCTAGCAGCCAATCAGACACTCACTCAGGCTCTCACACTGCCCCCCCAGCAAACACACGCTCGGATACTTCCTCAGCAAGCAAACAAACACAGACTCGGATACTTACCAGTGCCAGGCAAACTCCTGCTGTGTGCTGCTCTGCTGTCCCCGCTGCTCAGCTGGTTCTCCGCCGCTCAGCTGGTTCGCGAAGCTCTGGCTATTTTTAAACAGCCAGGCTTCCCTGTCGCAAACCAACAGACACGCTACTGCCCGCCCCCTGCAGGCTAGCAGCCAATCAGACACTCACTCAGGCTCTCACACTGCCCCCCCAGCAAACACACGCTCGGATTCTTTCTCAGCAAGCAAACAAACACAGACTCGGATACTTACCAGTGCCAGGCAAACTCCTGCTGTGTGCTGCTCTGCTGTCCCCGCTGCTCAGCTGGTTCTCCGCCGCTCAGCTGGTTCGCGAAGCTCTGGCTATTTTTAAACAGCCAGGCTTCCCTGTCGCAAACCAACAGACACCCTACTGCCCGCCCCCTGCAGGCTAGCAGCCAGACACTCACTCAGGCTCTCACACTGCCCCCCCAGCAAACACACGCTCGGATACTTCCTCAGCAAGCAAACAAACACAGACTCGGATACTTACCAGTCCCAGGCAAACTCCTGCTGTGAGCTGCTCTGCTGTCCCCGCTGCTCAGCTGGTTCTCCGCCGCTCAGCTGTTTCGCGAAGCTCTGGCTATTTTTAAACAGCCAGGCTTCCCTGTCGCAAACCAACAGACACCCTACTGCCCGCCCCCTGCAGGCTAGCAGCCAATTAGACACTCACTCAGGCTCTCACACTGCCCCCCCAGCAAACACACGCTCGGATACTTCCTCAGCAAGCAAACAAACACAGACTCGGATACTTACCAGTGCCAGGCAAACTCCTGCTGTGTGCTGCTCTGCTGTCCCCGCTGCTCAGCTGGTTCTCCGCCGCTCAGCTGGTTCGCGAAGCTCTGGCTATTTTTAAACAGCCAGGCTTCCCTGTCGCAAACCAACAGACACGCTACTGCCCGCCCCCTGCAGGCTAGCAGCCAATCAGACACTCACTCAGGCTCTCACACTGCCCCCCCAGCAAACACACGCTCGGATTCTTTCTCAGCAAGCAAACAAACACAGACTCGGATACTTACCAGTGCCAGGCAAACTCCTGCTGTGTGCTGCTCTGCTGTCCCCGCTGCTCAGCTGGTTCTCCGCCGCTCAGCTGGTTCGCGAAGCTCTGGCTATTTTTAAACAGCCAGGCTTCCCTGTCGCAAACCAACAGACACCCTACTGCCCGCCCCCTGCAGGCTAGCAGCCAGACACTCACTCAGGCTCTCACACTGCCCCCCCAGCAAACACACGCTCGGATACTTCCTCAGCAAGCAAACAAACCCAGACTCCGATACTTACCAGTCCCAGGCAAACTCCTGCTGTGAGCTGCTCTGCTGTCCCCGCTGCTCAGCTGGTTCTCCGCCGCTCAGCTGGTTCGCGAAGCTCTGGCTATTTTTAAACAGCCAGGCTTCCCTGTCGCAAACCAACAGACACCCTACTGCCCGCCCCCTGCAGGCTAGCAGCCAATCAGACACTCACTCAGGCTCTCACACTGCCGCCCAGCAAACACACGCTCGGATTCTTCCTCAGCAAGCAAACAAACCCAGACTCGGATACTTACCAGTCCCAGGCAAACTCCTGCTGTGAGCTGCTCTGCTGTCCCCGCTGCTCAGCTGGTTCTCCGCCGCTCAGCTGGTTCGCGAAGCTCTGGCTATTTTTAAACAGCCAGGCTTCCCTGTCGCAAACCAACAGACACCCTACTGCCCGCCCCCTGCAGGCTAGCAGCCAATCAGACACTCACTCAGGCTCTCACACTGCCCCCCCAGCAAACACACGCTCAGATTCTTCCTCAGCAAGCAAACACACCCAGAATCGGATACTTACCAGTCCCAGGCAAACTCCTGCTGTGAGCTGCTCTACTGTCCCCGCTGCTCAGCTGGTTCTCCGCCGCTCAGCTGGTTCGCGAAGCTCTGGCTATTTTTAAACAGCCAGGCTTCCCTGTCGCAAACCAACAGACACCCTACTGCCCGCCCCCTGCAGGCTAGCAGCCAATCAGACACTCACTCAGGCTCTCACACTACCCCACCAAGCAAACACACGCTCGGATACTACCTCAGCAAGCAAACAAACACAGACTCGGATACTTACCAGTGCCAGGCAAACTCCTGCTGTGTGCTGCTCTGCTGTCCCCGCTGCTCAGCTGGTTCTCCGCCGCTCAGCTGGTTCGCGAAGCTCTGGCTATTTTTAAACAGCCAGGCTTCCCTGTCGCAAACCAACAGACACCCTACTGCCCGCCCCCTGCAGGCTAGCAGCCAATCAGACACTCACTCAGGCTCTCACACTGCCGCCCAGCAAACACACGCTCGGATTCTTCCTCAGGAAGCAAACAAACACAGACTCGGATACTTACCAGTCCCAGGCAAACTCCTGTTGTGAGCTGCTCTGCTGTCCCCGCTGCTCAGCTGGTTCTCCGCCGCTCAGCTGGTTCGCGAAGCTCTGGCTATTTTTAAACAGCCAGGCTTCCCTGTCCCAAACCAACAAACACCCTACTGCCCGCCCCCTGCAGGCTAGCAGCCAATCAGACACTCACTCAGGCTCTCACACTGCCCCCCAGCAAACACACGCTCAGATTCTTCCTCAGCAAGCAAACAAACCCAGACTCGGATACTTACCAGTCCCAGGCAAACTCCTGCTGTGAGCTGCTCTGCTGTCCCCGCTGCTCAGCTGGTTCTCCGCCGCTCAGCTGGTTCGCGAAGCTCTGGCTATTTTTAAACAGCCAGGCTTCCCTGTCGCAAACCAACAGACACCCTACTGCCCGCCCCCTGCAGGCTAGCAGCCAATCAGACACTCACTCAGGCTCTCACACTGCCCCCCCAGCAAACACACGCTCGGATTCTTTCTCAGCAAGCAAACAAACACAGACTCGGATACTTACCAGTGCCAGGCAAACTCCTGCTGTGTGCTGCTCTCCTGTCCCCGCTGCTCAGCTGGTTCTCCGCCGCTCAGCTGGTTCGCGAAGCTCTGGCTATTTTTAAACAGCCAGGCTTCCCTGTCGCAAACCAACAGACACCCTACTGCCCGCCCCCTGCAGGCTAGCAGCCAGACACTCACTCAGGCTCTCACACTGCCCCCCCAGCAAACACACGCTCGGATACTTCCTCAGCAAGCAAACAAACCCAGACTCCGATACTTACCAGTCCCAGGCAAACTCCTGCTGTGAGCTGCTCTGCTGTCCCCGCTGCTCAGCTGGTTCTCCGCCGCTCAGCTGTTTCGCGAAGCTCTGGCTATTTTTAAACAGCCAGGCTTCCCTGTCGCAAACCAACAGACACCCTACTGCCCGCCCCCTGCAGGCTAGCAGCCAATCAGACACTCACTCAGGCTCTCACACTGCCCCCCCAGCAAACACACGCTCGGATTCTTCCTCAGCAAGCAAACAAACACCGACTCGGATACTTACCAGTCCCAGGGAAACTCCTGCTGTGAGCTGCTCTGCTGTCCCCACCGCTCAGCTGGTTCTCCGCCGCTCAGCTGGTTCATGAAGCTCTGGCTATTTTTAAACAGCCAGGCTTCCCTGTCGCAAACCAACAGACACCCTTCTGCCCGCCCCCTGCAGGCTAGCAGCCAATCAGACACTCACTCAGGCTCTCACACTGCCCCCCCAGCAAACACACGCTCGGATACTTCCTCAGCAAGCAAACAAACACAGACTCGGATACTTACCAGTGCCAGGCAAACTCCTGCTGTGTGCTGCTCTGCTGTCCCCGCTGCTCAGCTGGTTCTCCGCCGCTCAGCTGGTTCGCGAAGCTCTGGCTATTTTTAAACAGCCAGGCTTCCCTGTCGGAAACCAACAGACACCGTACTGCCCGCCCCCTGCAGGCTAGCAGCCAATCAGACACTCATTCAGGGTCTCACACTGCCCTCCCAGCAAACACACGCACGGATACTACCTCAGCAAGCAAACAAACACAGACTCGGATACCTACCAGTCCCAGGCAAACTCCTGCTGTGTGCTGCTCTGCTGTCCCCGCTGCTCAGCTGGTTCTCCGCCGCTCAGCTGGTACGCGAAGCTCTGGCTATTTTTAAACAGCCGGGCTTCCCTGTCGCAAACAAATAGACTGCCTACTGCCCTCCCCCTGCAGGCTGGCAGCCAATCAGACACTCACTCAGGCTCTCACACTAACCCCCAGCAAACACACGCTCGGATACTACCTCAGCAAGCAAACAAACACAGACTCGGATACTTACCAGTGCCAGGCAAACTCCTGCTGTGTGCTGCTCTGCTGTCCCCGCTGCTCAGCTGGTTCTCCGCCGCTCAGCTGGTTCGCGAAGCTCTGGCTATTTTTAAACAGCCAGGCTTCCCTGTCGCAAACCAACAGACACCCTACTGCCCGCCCCCTGCAGGCTAGCAGCCAATCAGACACTCACTCAGGCTCTCACACTGCCGCCCAGCAAACACACGCTCGGATTCTTCCTCAGCAAGCAAACAAACACAGACTCGGATACTTACCAGTGCCAGGCAAACTCCTGCTGTGTGCTGCTCTGCTGTCCCCGCTGCTCAGCTAATTCTCCGCCGCTCAGCTGGTTCGCGAAGCTCTGGCTATTTTTAAACAGCCAGGCTTCCCTGTCGCAAACCAACAGACACCCTACTGCCCGCCCCCTGCAGGCTAGCAGCCAATCAGACACTCACTCAGGCTCTCACACTGCCCCCCCAGCAAACACACGCTCGGATACTTCCTCAGCAAGCAAACAAACACAGACTCGGATAATTACCAGTCCCAGGCAAACTCCTGCTGTGTGCTGCTCTGCTGTTCCCGCTACTCAGCTGGTTCTCCGCCGCTCAGCTGGTTCGCGAAGCTCTGGCTATTTTTAAACAGCCAGGCTTCCCTGTCGCAAACCAACAGACACCCTACTGCCCGCCCCCTGCAGGCTAGCAGCCAATCAGACACTCACTCAGGCTCTCACACTGCCCCCCCAGCAAACACACGCTCGGATTCTTCCTCAGCAAGCAAACAAACACAGACTCGGATACTTACCAGTCCCAGGCAAACTCCTGCTGTGAGCTGCTCTGCTGTCCCCGCTGCTCAGCTGGTTTTCCGCCACTCAGCTGGTACGCGAAGCTCTGGCTATTTTTAAACAGCCAGGCTTCCCTGTCGCAAACAAATAGACAGCCTACTGCCCGCCCCCTGCAGGCTAGCAGCCAATCAGACACTCACTCAGGCTCTCACACTGCCCCCCCAGCAAACACACGCTCGGATACTTCCTCAGCAAGCAAACAAACACAGACTCCGATACTTACCAGTCCCAGGAAAACTCCTGCTGTGTGCTGCTCTGCTGTCCCCGTTGCTCAGCTGGTTCTCTGCCGCTCAGCTGGTTCGCGAACCTCTGGCTATTTTTAAACAGCCAGGCTTCCCTGTCGCAAACCAACAGACACCCTACTGCCCGCCCCCTGCAGGCTAGCAGCCAATCAGACACTCACTCAGGCTCTCACACTGCCCCCCCAGCAAACACACGCTCAGATACTTCGTCAGCAAGCAAACAAACACAGACTCGGATACTTACCAGTGCCAGGCAAACTCCTGCTGTGTGCTGCTCTGCTGTCCCCGCTGCTCAGCTGGTTCTCCGCCGCTCAGCTGGTTCGCGAAGCATGGCTATTTTTAAACAGCCAGGCTTCCCTGTCGCAAACAAATAGACAGCCTACTGCCCGCCTCCTGCAGGCTAGCAGCCAATCAGACACTCACTCACTCTCTCACACTGCCCCCCCAGCAAACACACGCTCAGATTCTTCCTCAGCAAGCAAACAAACACAGACTCGGATACCTACCAGTCCCAGGCAAACTCCTGCTGTGTGCTGCTCTGCTGTCCCCGCTGCTCAGCTGGTTCTCCGCCGCTCAGCTGGTACGCGAAGCTCTGGCTATTTTTAAACAGCCAGGCTTCCCTGTCGCAAACCAACAGACACCCTACTGCCCGCCCCCTGCAGGCTAGCAGCCAATCAGACACTCACTCAGGCTCTCACACTGCCCCCCCAGCAAACACACGCTCAGATTCTTCCTCAGCAAGCAAACACACCCAGAATCGGATACTTACCAGTCCCAGGCAAACTCCTGCTGTGAGCTGCTCTACTGTCCCCGCTGCTCAGCTGGTTCTCCGCCGCTCAGCTGGTTCGCGAAGCTCTGGCTATTTTTAAACAGCCAGGCTTCCCTGTCGCAAACCAACAGACACCCTACTGCCCGCCCCCTGCAGGCTAGCAGCCAATCAGACACTCACTCAGGCTCTCACACTACCCCACCAAGCAAACACACGCTCGGATACTACCTCAGCAAGCAAACAAACACAGACTCGGATACTTACCAGTGCCAGGCAAACTCCTGCTGTGTGCTGCTCTGCTGTCCCCGCTGCTCAGCTGGTTCTCCGCCGCTCAGCTGGTTCGCGAAGCTCTGGCTATTTTTAAACAGCCAGGCTTCCCTGTCGCAAACCAACAGACACCCTACTGCCCGCCCCCTGCAGGCTAGCAGCCAATCAGACACTCACTCAGGCTCTCACACTGCCGCCCAGCAAACACACGCTCGGATTCTTCCTCAGGAAGCAAACAAACACAGACTCGGATACTTACCAGTCCCAGGCAAACTCCTGTTGTGAGCTGCTCTGCTGTCCCCGCTGCTCAGCTGGTTCTCCGCCGCTCAGCTGGTTCGCGAAGCTCTGGCTATTTTTAAACAGCCAGGCTTCCCTGTCCCAAACCAACAAACACCCTACTGCCCGCCCCCTGCAGGCTAGCAGCCAATCAGACACTCACTCAGGCTCTCACACTGCCCCCCAGCAAACACACGCTCAGATTCTTCCTCAGCAAGCAAACAAACCCAGACTCGGATACTTACCAGTCCCAGGCAAACTCCTGCTGTGAGCTGCTCTGCTGTCCCCGCTGCTCAGCTGGTTCTCCGCCGCTCAGCTGGTTCGCGAAGTTATGGCTATTTTTAAACAGCCAGGCTTCCCTGTCGCAAACCAACAGACACCCTACTGCCCGCCCCCTGCAGGCTAGCAGCCAATCAGACACTCACTCAGGCTCTCACACTGCCCCCCCCAGCAAACACACGCTCGGATACTTCCTCAGCAAGCAAACAAACCGAGACTCGGATACTTACCAGACCCAGGCAAACTCCTGCTGTGAGCTGCTCTGCTGTCCCCGCTGCTCAGCTGGTTCTCCGCCGCTCAGCTGGTTCGCGAAGCTCTGGCTATTTTTAAACAGCCAGGCTTCCCTGTCGCAAACCAACAGATACCCTACTGCCCGCCCCCTGCAGGCTAGCAGCCAATCAGACACTCACTCAGGCTCTCACACTGCCCCCCCAGCAAACACACGCTCGGATTCTTTCTCAGCAAGCAAACAGACACAGACTCGGATACTTACCAGTGCCAGGCAAACTCCTGCTGTGTGCTGCTCAGCTGTCCCCGCTGCTCAGCTGGTTCTCCGCCGCTCAGCTGGTTCGCGAAGCTCTGGCTATTTTTAAACAGCCAGGCTTCCCTGTCGCAAACCAACAGACACCCTACTGCCCGCCCCCTGCAGGCTAGCAGCCAGACACTCACTCAGGCTCTCACACTGCCCCCCCAGCAAACACACGCTCGGATACTTCCTCAGCAAGCAAACAAACCCAGACTCCGATACTTACCAGTCCCAGGCAAACTCCTGCTGTGAGCTGCTCTGCTGTCCCCGCTGCTCAGCTGGTTCTCCGCCGCTCAGCTGTTTCGCGAAGCTCTGGCTATTTTTAAACAGCCAGGCTTCCCTGTCGCAAACCAACAGACACCCTACTGCCCGCCCCCTGCAGGCTAGCAGCCAATCAGACACTCACTCAGGCTCTCACACTGCCCCCCCAGCAAACACACGCTCGGATTCTTCCTCAGCAAGCAAACAAACACCGACTCGGATACTTACCAGTCCCAGGGAAACTCCTGCTGTGAGCTGCTCTGCTGTCCCCACCGCTCAGCTGGTTCTCCGCCGCTCAGCTGGTTCATAAAGCTCTGGCTATTTTTAAACAGCCAGGCTTCCCTGTCGCAAACCAACAGACACCCTTCTGCCCGCCCCCTGCAGGCTAGCAGCCAATCAGACACTCACTCAGGCTCTCACACTGCCCCCCCAGCAAACACACGCTCGGATACTTCCTCAGCAAGCAAACAAACACAGACTCGGATACTTACCAGTGCCAGGCAAACTCCTGCTGTGTGCTGCTCTGCTGTCCCCGCTGCTCAGCTGGTTCTCCGCCGCTCAGCTGGTTCGCGAAGCTCTGGCTATTTTTAAACAGCCAGGCTTCCCTGTCGGAAACCAACAGACACCGTACTGCCCGCCCCCTGCAGGCTAGCAGCCAATCAGACACTCATTCAGGGTCTCACACTGCCCCCCCAGCAAACACACGCACGGATACTACCTCAGCAAGCAAACAAACACAGACTCGGATACCTACCAGTCCCAGGCAAACTCCTGCTGTGTGCTGCTCTGCTGTCCCCGCTGCTCAGCTGGTTCTCCGCCGCTCAGCTGGTACGCGAAGCTCTGGCTATTTTTAAACAGCCGGGCTTCCCTGTCGCAAACAAATAGACTGCCTACTGCCCTCCCCCTGCAGGCTGGCAGCCAATCAGACACTCACTCAGGCTCTCACACTAACCCCCAGCAAACACACGCTCGGATACTACCTCAGCAAGCAAACAAACACAGACTCGGATACTTACCAGTGCCAGGCAAACTCCTGCTGTGTGCTGCTCTGCTGTCCCCGCTGCTCAGCTGGTTCTCCGCCGCTCAGCTGGTTCGCGAAGCTCTGGCTATTTTTAAACAGCCAGGCTTCCCTGTCGCAAACCAACAGACACCCTACTGCCCGCCCCCTGCAGGCTAGCAGCCAATCAGACACTCACTCAGGCTCTCACACTGCCGCCCAGCAAACACACGCTCGGATTCTTCCTCAGCAAGCAAACAAACACAGACTCGGATACTTACCAGTGCCAGGCAAACTCCTGCTGTGTGCTGCTCTGCTGTCCCCGCTGCTCAGCTAATTCTCCGCCGCTCAGCTGGTTCGCGAAGCTCTGGCTATTTTTAAACAGCCAGGCTTCCCTGTCGCAAACCAACAGACACCCTACTGCCCGCCCCCTGCAGGCTAGCAGCCAATCAGACACTCACTCAGGCTCTCACACTGCCCCCCCAGCAAACACACGCTCGGATACTTCCTCAGCAAGCAAACAAACACAGACTCGGATAATTACCAGTCCCAGGCAAACTCCTGCTGTGTGCTGCTCTGCTGTTCCCGCTACTCAGCTGGTTCTCCGCCGCTCAGCTGGTTCGCGAAGCTCTGGCTATTTTTAAACAGCCAGGCTTCCCTGTCGCAAACCAACAGACACCCTACTGCCCGCCCCCTGCAGGCTAGCAGCCAATCAGACACTCACTCAGGCTCTCACACTGCCCCCCCAGCAAACACACGCTCGGATACTTCCTCAGCAAGCAAACAAACCCAGACTCGGATACTTACCAGACCCAGGCAAACTCCTGCTGTGAGCTGCTCTGCTGTCCCCGCTGCTCAGCTGGTTCTCCGCCGCTCAGCTGGTTCGTGAAGCTCTGGCTATTTTTAAACAGCCAGGCTTCCCTGTCGCAAACCAACAGACACCCTACTGCCCGCCCCCTGCAGGCTAGCAGCCAATCAGACACTCACTCAGGCTCTCACACTGCTCCCCCAGCAAACACACGCTCGGATACTTCCTCAGCAAGCAAACAAACACAGACTCGGATACTTACCAGTGCCAGGCAAACTCCTGCTGTGAGCTGCTCTGCTGTCCCCGCTGCTCAGCTTGTTCTCCGCCGCTCAGCTGGTTCATGAAGCTCTGGCTATTTTTAAACAGCCAGGCTTCCCTGTCGCAAACCAACAGACACCCTACTGCCCGCCCCCTGCAGGCGAGCAGCCAATCAGACACTCACTCAGGCTCTCACACTGCCCCCCCAGCAAACACACGCTCGGATACTTCCTCAGCAAGCAAACAAACACAGACTCGGATACTTACCAGTCCCAGGAAAACTCCTGCTGTGTGCTGCTCTGCTGTCCCCGCTGCTCAGCTGGTTCTCCGCCGCTCAGCTGGTACGCGAAGCTCTGGCTATTTTTAAACAGCCAGGCTTCCCTGTCGCAAACAAATAGACAGCCTACTGCCCGCCCCCTGCAGGCTAGCAGCCAATCAGACACTCACTCAGGCTCTCACACTGCCCCCCCAGCAAACACACGCTCGGATACTTCCTCAGCAAGCAAACAAACACAGACTCGGATACTTACCAGTCCCAGGGAGACTCCTGCTGTGAGCTGCTCTGCTGTCCCCACCGCTCAGCTGGTTCTCCGCCGCTCAGCTGGTTCATGAAGCTCTGGCTATTTTTAAACAGCCAGGCTTCCCTGTCGCAAACCAAAAGACACCCTACTGCCCGCCCCCTGCAGGCTAGCAGCCAATCAGACACTCACTCAGGCTCTCACACTGCCCCCCCAGCAAACACACGCTCGGATACTTCCTCAGCAAGCAAACAAACCCAGACTCGGATACTTACCAGACCCACGCAAACTCCTGCTGTGAGCTGCTCTGCTGTCCCCGCTGCTCAGCTGGTTCTCCGCCGCTCAGCTGGTTCGCGAAGCTCTGGCTATTTTTAAACAGCCAGGCTTCCCTGTCGCAAACCAACAGACACCCTACTGCCCGCCCCCTGCAGGCTAGCAGCCAATCAGACACTCACTCAGGCTCTCACACTGCCCCCCCAGCAAACACACGCTCGGATACTTCCTCAGCAAGCAAACAAACACAGGCTCGGATACTTACCAGTCCCAGGCAAACTCCTGCTGTGTGCTGCTCTGCTGTCCCCGCTGCTCAGCTGGTTCTCCGCCGCTCAGCTGGTACGCGAAGCTCTGGCTATTTTTAAACAGCCAGGCTTCCCTGTCGCAAACCAACAGACACCCTACTGCCCGCCCCCTGCAGGCTAGCAGCCAATCAGACACTCACTCAGGCTCTCACACTGCCCCCCCAGCAAACACAGGCTCGGATTCTTTCTCAGCAAGCAAACAAACACAGACTCGGATACTTACCAGTGCCAGGCAAACTCCTGCTGTGTGCTGCTCTGCTGTCCCCGCTGCTCAGCTGGTTCTCCGCCGCTCAGCTGGTTCGCGAAGCTCTGGCTATTTTTAAACAGCCAGGCTTCCCTGTCGCAAACCAACAGACACCCTACTGCCCGCCCCCTGCAGGCTAGCAGCCAGACACTCACTCAGGCTCTCACACTGCCCCCCCAGCAAACACACGCTCGGATACTTCCTCAGCAAGCAAACAAACCCAGACTCCGATACTTACCAGTCCCAGGCAAACTCCTGCTGTGAGCTGCTCTGCTGTCCCCGCTGCTCAGCTGGTTCTCCGCCGCTCAGCTGTTTCGCGAAGCTCTGGCTATTTTTAAACAGCCAGGCTTCCCTGTCGCAAACCAACAGACACCCTACTGCCCGCCCCCTGCAGGCTAGCAGCCAATCAGACACTCACTCAGGCTCTCACACTGCCCCCCCAGCAAACACACGCTCGGATTCTTCCTCAGCAAGCAAACAAACACCGACTCGGATACTTACCAGTCCCAGGGAAACTCCTGCTGTGAGCTGCTCTGCTGTCCCCACCGCTCAGCGGGTTCTCCGCCGCTCAGCTGGTTCATGAAGCTCTGGCTATTTTTAAACAGCCAGGCTTCCCTGTCGCAAACCAACAGACACCCTTCTGCCCGCCCCCTGCAGGCTAGCAGCCAATCAGACACTCACTCAGGCTCTCACACTGCCCCCCCAGCAAACACACGCTCGGATACTTCCTCAGCAAGCAAACAAACACAGACTCGGATACTTACCAGTGCCAGGCAAACTCCTGCTGTGTGCTGCTCTGCTGTCCCCGCTGCTCAGCTGGTTCTCCGCCGCTCAGCTGGTTCGCGAAGCTCTGGCTATTTTTAAACAGCCAGGCTTCCCTGTCGCAAACCAACAGACACCGTACTGCCCGCCCCCTGCAGGCTAGCAGCCAATCAGACACTCATTCAGGGTCTCACACTGCCCCCCCAGCAAACACACGCACGGATACTACCTCAGCAAGCAAACAAACACAGACTCGGATACTTACCAGTGCCAGGCAAACTCCTGCTGTGTGCTGCTCTGCTGTCCCCGCTGCTCAGCTGGTTCTCCGCCGCTCAGCTGGTACGCGAAGCTCTGGCTATTTTTAAACAGCCAGGCTTCCCTGTCGCAAACCAACAGACACCCTACTGCCCGCCCCCTGCAGGCTAGCAGCCAATCAGACACTCACTCAGGCTCTCACACTGCCCCCCCAGCAAACACACGCTCGGATACTTCCTCAGCAAGCAAACAAACACAGACTCGGATACTTACCAGTCCCAGGCAAACTCCTGCTGTGAGCTGCTCTGCTGTCCCCGCTGCTCAGCTGGTTCTCCGCCGCTCAGCTGTTTCGCGAAGCTCTGGCTATTTTTAAACAGCCAGGCTTCCCTGTCGCAAACCAACAGACACCCTACTGCCCGCCCCCTGCAGGCTAGCAGCCAATCAGACACTCACTCAGGCTCTCACACTGCCCCCCCAGCAAACACACGCTCGGATACTTCCTCAGCAAGCAAACAAACACAGACTCGGATACTTACCAGTGCCAGGCAAACTCCTGCTGTGTGCTGCTCTGCTGTCCCCGCTGCTCAGCTGGTTCTCCGCCGCTCAGCTGGTTCGCGAAGCTCTGGCTATTTTTAAACAGCCAGGCTTCCCTGTCGCAAACCAACAGACACGCTACTGCCCGCCCCCTGCAGGCTAGCAGCCAATCAGACACTCACTCAGGCTCTCACACTGCCCCCCCAGCAAACACACGCTCGGATTCTTTCTCAGCAAGCAAACAAACACAGACTCGGATACTTACCAGTGCCAGGCAAACTCCTGCTGTGTGCTGCTCTGCTGTCCCCGCTGCTCAGCTGGTTCTCCGCCGCTCAGCTGGTTCGCGAAGCTCTGGCTATTTTTAAACAGCCAGGCTTCCCTGTCGCAAACCAACAGACACCCTACTGCCCGCCCCCTGCAGGCTAGCAGCCAGACACTCACTCAGGCTCTCACACTGCCCCCCCAGCAAACACACGCTCGGATACTTCCTCAGCAAGCAAACAAACACAGACTCGGATACTTACCAGTCCCAGGCAAACTCCTGCTGTGAGCTGCTCTGCTGTCCCCGCTGCTCAGCTGGTTCTCCGCCGCTCAGCTGTTTCGCGAAGCTCTGGCTATTTTTAAACAGCCAGGCTTCCCTGTCGCAAACCAACAGACACCCTACTGCCCGCCCCCTGCAGGCTAGCAGCCAATTAGACACTCACTCAGGCTCTCACACTGCCCCCCCAGCAAACACACGCTCGGATACTTCCTCAGCAAGCAAACAAACACAGACTCGGATACTTACCAGTGCCAGGCAAACTCCTGCTGTGTGCTGCTCTGCTGTCCCCGCTGCTCAGCTGGTTCTCCGCCGCTCAGCTGGTTCGCGAAGCTCTGGCTATTTTTAAACAGCCAGGCTTCCCTGTCGCAAACCAACAGACACGCTACTGCCCGCCCCCTGCAGGCTAGCAGCCAATCAGACACTCACTCAGGCTCTCACACTGCCCCCCCAGCAAACACACGCTCGGATTCTTTCTCAGCAAGCAAACAAACACAGACTCGGATACTTACCAGTGCCAGGCAAACTCCTGCTGTGTGCTGCTCTGCTGTCCCCGCTGCTCAGCTGGTTCTCCGCCGCTCAGCTGGTTCGCGAAGCTCTGGCTATTTTTAAACAGCCAGGCTTCCCTGTCGCAAACCAACAGACACCCTACTGCCCGCCCCCTGCAGGCTAGCAGCCAGACACTCACTCAGGCTCTCACACTGCCCCCCCAGCAAACACACGCTCGGATACTTCCTCAGCAAGCAAACAAACCCAGACTCCGATACTTACCAGTCCCAGGCAAACTCCTGCTGTGAGCTGCTCTGCTGTCCCCGCTGCTCAGCTGGTTCTCCGCCGCTCAGCTGGTTCGCGAAGCTCTGGCTATTTTTAAACAGCCAGGCTTCCCTGTCGCAAACCAACAGACACCCTACTGCCCGCCCCCTGCAGGCTAGCAGCCAATCAGACACTCACTCAGGCTCTCACACTGCCGCCCAGCAAACACACGCTCGGATTCTTCCTCAGCAAGCAAACAAACACAGACTCGGATACTTACCAGTGCCAGGCAAACTCCTGCTGTGTGCTGCTCTGCTGTCCCCGCTGCTCAGCTAATTCTCCGCCGCTCAGCTGGTTCGCGAAGCTCTGGCTATTTTTAAACAGCCAGGCTTCCCTGTCGCAAACCAACAGACACCCTACTGCCCGCCCCCTGCAGGCTAGCAGCCAATCAGACTCTCACTCAGGCTCTCACACTGCCCCCCCAGCAAACACACGCTCGGATTCTTCCTCAGCAAGCAAACAAACACAGACTCGGATACTTACCAGTCCCAGGCAAACTCCTGCTGTGAGCTGCTCTGCTGTCCCCGCTGCTCAGCTGGTTCTCCGCCACTCAGCTGGTTCGCGAAGCTCTGGCTATTTTTAAACAGCCAGGCTTCCCTGTCGCAAACCAACAGACACCCTACTGCCCGCCCCCTGCAGGCTAGCAGCCAATCAGACACTCACTCAGGCTCTCACACTGCTCCCCCAGCAAACACACGCTCGGATACTTCCTCAGCAAGCAAACAAACACAGACTCGGATACTTACCAGTCCCAGGCAAACTCCAGCTATGAGCTGCTCTGCTGTCCCCGCTGCTCAGCTGGTTGTCCGCTGCTCAGCTGGTACGCGAAGCTCTGGCTATTTTTAAACAACCAGGCTTTCCTGTCGCAAACCAACAGACACCGTACTGCCCGCCCCCTGCAGGCTAGCAGCCAATCAGACACTCACTCAGGCTCTCACACTGCCATCCCAGCAAACACACGCTCGGATTCTTCCTCAGGAAGCAAACAAACACCGACTCGGATACTTACCAGTCCCAGGGAAACTCCTGCTGTGAGCTGCTCTGCTGTCCCCACCGCTCAGCTGGTTCTCCGCCGCTCAGCTGGTTCATGAAGCTCTGGCTATTTTTAAACAGCCAGGCTTCCCTGTCGCAAACCAACAGACACCCTTCTGCCCGCCCCCTGCAGGCTAGCAGCCAATCAGACACTCACTCAGGCTCTCACACTGCCCCCCCAGCAAACACACGCTCGGATACTACCTCAGCAAGCAAACAAACACAGACTCGGATACCTACCAGTCCCAGGCAAACTCCTGCTGTGTGCTGCTCTGCTGTCCCCGCTGCTCAGCTGGTTCTCCGCCGCTCAGCTGGTACGCGAAGCTCTGGCTATTTTTAAACAGCCGGGCTTCCCTGTCGCAAACAAATAGACTGCCTACTGCCCTCCCCCTGCAGGCTGGCAGCCAATCAGACACTCACTCAGGCTCTCACACTACCCCCCCAGCAAACACACGCTCGGATACTACCTCAGCAAGCAAACAAACACAGACTCGGATACTTACCAGTGCCAGGGAAACTCCTGCTGTGAGCTGCTCTGCTGTCCCCACCGCTCAGCTGGTTCTCCGCCGCTCAGCTGGTTCATGAGGTTCTGGCTATTTTTAAACAGCCAGGCTTCCCTGTCGCAAACCAACAGACACCCTACTGCCCGCCCCCTGCAGGCTAGCAGCCAATCAGACACTCACTCAGGCTCTCACACTGCCCCCCCCAGCAAACACACGCTCAGATTCTTCCTCAGCAAGCAAACACACCCAGAATCGGATACTTACCAGTCCCAGGCAAACTCCTGCTGTGAGCTGCTCTGCTGTCCCCGCTGCTCAGCTGGTTCTCCGCCGCTCAGCTGGTTCGCGAAGCTCTGGCTATTTTTAAACAGCCAGGCTTCCCTGTCGCAAACCAACAGACACCCTACTGCCCGCCCCCTGCAGGCTAGCAGCCAATCAGACACTCACTCAGGCTCTCACACTACCCCACCAAGCAAACACACGCTCGGATACTACCTCAGCAAGCAAACAAACACAGACTCGGATACTTACCAGTGCCAGGCAAACTCCTGCTGTGTGCTGCTCTGCTGTCCCCGCTGCTCAGCTGGTTCTCCGCCGCTCAGCTGGTTCGCGAAGCTCTGGCTATTTTTAAACAGCCAGGCTTCCCTGTCGCAAACCAACAGACACCCTACTGCCCGCCCCCTGCAGGCTAGCAGCCAATCAGACTCTCACTCAGGCTCTCACACTGCCCCCCCAGCAAACACACGCTCGGATACTACCTCAGCAAGCAAACAAACACAGACTCGGATACTTACCAGTCCCAGGCAAACTCCTGCTGTGTGCTGCTCTGCTGTCCCCGCTGCTCAGCTGGTTCTCCACCGCTCAGCTGGTACGCGAAGCTCTGGCTATTTTTAAACAGCCAGGCTTCCCTGTCGCAAACAAATAGACAGCCTACTGGCCGCCCCCTGCAGGCTAGCAGCCAATCAGACACTCACTCAGGCTCTCACACTGCCCCCCCAGCAAACACACGCTCGGATACTTCCTCAGCAAGCAAACAAACACAGACTCGGATAATTACCAGTCCCAGGCAAACTCCTGCTGTGTGCTGCTCTGCTGTTCCCGCTACTCAGCTGGTTCTCCGCCGCTCAGCTGGTTCGCGAAGCTCTGGCTATTTTTAAACAGCCAGGCTTCCCTGTCGCAAACCAACAGACACGCTACTGCCCGCCCCCTGCAGGCTTGCAGCCAATCAGACACTCACTCAGGCTCTCACACTGCCGCCCAGCAAAAACACGCTCGGATTCTTCCTCAGGAAGCAAACAAACACAGACTCGGATACTTACCAGTCCCAGGCAAACTCCTGCTGTGAGCTGCTCTGCTGTCCCCGCTGCTCAGCTGGTTCTCCGCCGCTCAGCTGGTTCGCGAAGCTCTGGCTATTTTTAAACAGCCAGGCTTCCCTGTCCCAAACCAACAAACACCCTACTGCCCGCCCCCTGCAGGCTAGCAGCCAATCAGACACTCACTCAGGCTCTCACACTGCCCCCCCAGCAAACACACGCTCGGATACTTCCTCAGCAAGCAAACAAACCCAGACTCGGATACTTACCAGACCCACGCAAACTCCTGCTGTGAGCTGCTCTGCTGTCCCCGCTGCTCAGCTGGTTCTCCGCCGCTCAGCTGGTTCGCGAAGCTCTGGCTATTTTTAAACAGCCAGGCTTCCCTGTCGCAAACCAACAGACACCCTACTGCCCGCCCCCTGCAGGCTAGCAGCCAATCAGACACTCACTCAGGCTCTCACACTGCCCCCCCAGCAAACACACGCTCGGATACTTCCTCAGCAAGCAAACAAACACAGGCTCGGATACTTACCAGTCCCAGGCAAACTCCTGCTGTGTGCTGCTCTGCTGTCCCCGCTGCTCAGCTGGTTCTCCGCCGCTCAGCTGGTACGCGAAGCTCTGGCTATTTTTAAACAGCCAGGCTTCCCTGTCGCAAACCAACAGACACCCTACTGCCCGCCCCCTGCAGGCTAGCAGCCAATCAGACACTCACTCAGGCTCTCACACTGCCCCCCCAGCAAACACAGGCTCGGATTCTTTCTCAGCAAGCAAACAAACACAGACTCGGATACTTACCAGTGCCAGGCAAACTCCTGCTGTGTGCTGCTCTGCTGTCCCCGCTGCTCAGCTGGTTCTCCGCCGCTCAGCTGGTTCGCGAAGCTCTGGCTATTTTTAAACAGCCAGGCTTCCCTGTCGCAAACCAACAGACACCCTACTGCCCGCCCCCTGCAGGCTAGCAGCCAGACACTCACTCAGGCTCTCACACTGCCCCCCCAGCAAACACACGCTCGGATACTTCCTCAGCAAGCAAACAAACCCAGACTCCGATACTTACCAGTCCCAGGCAAACTCCTGCTGTGAGCTGCTCTGCTGTCCCCGCTGCTCAGCTGGTTCTCCGCCGCTCAGCTGTTTCGCGAAGCTCTGGCTATTTTTAAACAGCCAGGCTTCCCTGTCGCAAACCAACAGACACCCTACTGCCCGCCCCCTGCAGGCTAGCAGCCAATCAGACACTCACTCAGGCTCTCACACTGCCCCCCCAGCAAACACACGCTCGGATTCTTCCTCAGCAAGCAAACAAACACCGACTCGGATACTTACCAGTCCCAGGGAAACTCCTGCTGTGAGCTGCTCTGCTGTCCCCACCGCTCAGCGGGTTCTCCGCCGCTCAGCTGGTTCATGAAGCTCTGGCTATTTTTAAACAGCCAGGCTTCCCTGTCGCAAACCAACAGACACCCTTCTGCCCGCCCCCTGCAGGCTAGCAGCCAATCAGACACTCACTCAGGCTCTCACACTGCCCCCCCAGCAAACACACGCTCGGATACTTCCTCAGCAAGCAAACAAACACAGACTCGGATACTTACCAGTGCCAGGCAAACTCCTGCTGTGTGCTGCTCTGCTGTCCCCGCTGCTCAGCTGGTTCTCCGCCGCTCAGCTGGTTCGCGAAGCTCTGGCTATTTTTAAACAGCCAGGCTTCCCTGTCGCAAACCAACAGACACCGTACTGCCCGCCCCCTGCAGGCTAGCAGCCAATCAGACACTCATTCAGGGTCTCACACTGCCCCCCCAGCAAACACACGCACGGATACTACCTCAGCAAGCAAACAAACACAGACTCGGATACCTACCAGTCCCAGGCAAACTCCTGCTGTGTGCTGCTCTGCTGTCCCCGCTGCTCAGCTGGTTCTCCGCCGCTCAGCTGGTACGCGAAGCTCTGGCTATTTTTAAACAGCCGGGCTTCCCTGTCGCAAACAAATAGACTGCCTACTGCCCTCCCCCTGCAGGCTGGCAGCCAATCAGACACTCACTCAGGCTCTCACACTACCCCCCCAGCAAACACACGCTCGGATACTACCTCAGCAAGCAAACAAACACAGACTCGGATACTTACCAGTGCCAGGGAAACTCCTGCTGTGAGCTGCTCTGCTGTCCCCACCGCTCAGCTGGTTCTCCGCCGCTCAGCTGGTTCATGAGGTTCTGGCTATTTTTAAACAGCCAGGCTTCCCTGTCGCAAACCAACAGACACCCTACTGCCCGCCCCCTGCAGGCTAGCAGCCAATCAGACACTCACTCAGGCTCTCACACTGCCCCCCCCAGCAAACACACGCTCAGATTCTTCCTCAGCAAGCAAACACACCCAGAATCGGATACTTACCAGTCCCAGGCAAACTCCTGCTGTGAGCTGCTCTGCTGTCCCCGCTGCTCAGCTGGTTCTCCGCCGCTCAGCTGGTTCGCGAAGCTCTGGCTATTTTTAAACAGCCAGGCTTCCCTGTCGCAAACCAACAGACACCCTACTGCCCGCCCCCTGCAGGCTAGCAGCCAATCAGACACTCACTCAGGCTCTCACACTACCCCACCAAGCAAACACACGCTCGGATACTACCTCAGCAAGCAAACAAACACAGACTCGGATACTTACCAGTGCCAGGCAAACTCCTGCTGTGTGCTGCTCTGCTGTCCCCGCTGCTCAGCTGGTTCTCCGCCGCTCAGCTGGTTCGCGAAGCTCTGGCTATTTTTAAACAGCCAGGCTTCCCTGTCGCAAACCAACAGACACCCTACTGCCCGCCCCCTGCAGGCTAGCAGCCAATCAGACTCTCACTCAGGCTCTCACACTGCCCCCCCAGCAAACACACGCTCGGATACTACCTCAGCAAGCAAACAAACACAGACTCGGATACTTACCAGTCCCAGGCAAACTCCTGCTGTGTGCTGCTCTGCTGTCCCCGCTGCTCAGCTGGTTCTCCACCGCTCAGCTGGTACGCGAAGCTCTGGCTATTTTTAAACAGCCAGGCTTCCCTGTCGCAAACAAATAGACAGCCTACTGGCCGCCCCCTGCAGGCTAGCAGCCAATCAGACACTCACTCAGGCTCTCACACTGCCCCCCCAGCAAACACACGCTCGGATACTTCCTCAGCAAGCAAACAAACACAGACTCGGATAATTACCAGTCCCAGGCAAACTCCTGCTGTGTGCTGCTCTGCTGTTCCCGCTACTCAGCTGGTTCTCCGCCGCTCAGCTGGTTCGCGAAGCTCTGGCTATTTTTAAACAGCCAGGCTTCCCTGTCGCAAACCAACAGACACGCTACTGCCCGCCCCCTGCAGGCTTGCAGCCAATCAGACACTCACTCAGGCTCTCACACTGCCGCCCAGCAAAAACACGCTCGGATTCTTCCTCAGGAAGCAAACAAACCCAGACTCGGATACTTACCAGACCCACGCAAACTCCTGCTGTGAGCTGCTCTGCTGTCCCCGCTGCTCAGCTGGTTCTCCGCCGCTCAGCTGGTTCGCGAAGCTCTGGCTATTTTTAAACAGCCAGGCTTCCCTGTCGCAAACCAACAGACACCCTACTGCCCGCCCCCTGCAGGCTAGCAGCCAATCAGACACTCACTCAGGCTCTCACACTGCCCCCCCAGCAAACACACGCTCGGATACTTCCTCAGCAAGCAAACAAACACAGGCTCGGATACTTACCAGTCCCAGGCAAACTCCTGCTGTGTGCTGCTCTGCTGTCCCCGCTGCTCAGCTGGTTCTCCGCCGCTCAGCTGGTACGCGAAGCTCTGGCTATTTTTAAACAGCCAGGCTTCCCTGTCGCAAACCAACAGACACCCTACTGCCCGCCCCCTGCAGGCTAGCAGCCAATCAGACACTCACTCAGGCTCTCACACTGCCCCCCCAGCAAACACAGGCTCGGATTCTTTCTCAGCAAGCAAACAAACACAGACTCGGATACTTACCAGTGCCAGGCAAACTCCTGCTGTGTGCTGCTCTGCTGTCCCCGCTGCTCAGCTGGTTCTCCGCCGCTCAGCTGGTTCGCGAAGCTCTGGCTATTTTTAAACAGCCAGGCTTCCCTGTCGCAAACCAACAGACACCCTACTGCCCGCCCCCTGCAGGCTAGCAGCCAGACACTCACTCAGGCTCTCACACTGCCCCCCCAGCAAACACACGCTCGGATACTTCCTCAGCAAGCAAACAAACCCAGACTCCGATACTTACCAGTCCCAGGCAAACTCCTGCTGTGAGCTGCTCTGCTGTCCCCGCTGCTCAGCTGGTTCTCCGCCGCTCAGCTGTTTCGCGAAGCTCTGGCTATTTTTAAACAGCCAGGCTTCCCTGTCGCAAACCAACAGACACCCTACTGCCCGCCCCCTGCAGGCTAGCAGCCAATCAGACACTCACTCAGGCTCTCACACTGCCCCCCCAGCAAACACACGCTCGGATTCTTCCTCAGCAAGCAAACAAACACCGACTCGGATACTTACCAGTCCCAGGGAAACTCCTGCTGTGAGCTGCTCTGCTGTCCCCACCGCTCAGCGGGTTCTCCGCCGCTCAGCTGGTTCATGAAGCTCTGGCTATTTTTAAACAGCCAGGCTTCCCTGTCGCAAACCAACAGACACCCTTCTGCCCGCCCCCTGCAGGCTAGCAGCCAATCAGACACTCACTCAGGCTCTCACACTGCCCCCCCAGCAAACACACGCTCGGATACTTCCTCAGCAAGCAAACAAACACAGACTCGGATACTTACCAGTGCCAGGCAAACTCCTGCTGTGTGCTGCTCTGCTGTCCCCGCTGCTCAGCTGGTTCTCCGCCGCTCAGCTGGTTCGCGAAGCTCTGGCTATTTTTAAACAGCCAGGCTTCCCTGTCGCAAACCAACAGACACCGTACTGCCCGCCCCCTGCAGGCTAGCAGCCAATCAGACACTCATTCAGGGTCTCACACTGCCCCCCCAGCAAACACACGCACGGATACTACCTCAGCAAGCAAACAAACACAGACTCGGATACTTACCAGTGCCAGGCAAACTCCTGCTGTGTGCTGCTCTGCTGTCCCCGCTGCTCAGCTGGTTCTCCGCCGCTCAGCTGGTACGCGAAGCTCTGGCTATTTTTAAACAGCCAGGCTTCCCTGTCGCAAACCAACAGACACCCTACTGCCCGCCCCCTGCAGGCTAGCAGCCAATCAGACACTCACTCAGGCTCTCACACTGCCCCCCCAGCAAACACACGCTCGGATACTTCCTCAGCAAGCAAACAAACACAGACTCGGATACTTACCAGTCCCAGGCAAACTCCTGCTGTGAGCTGCTCTGCTGTCCCCGCTGCTCAGCTGGTTCTCCGCCGCTCAGCTGGTACGCGAAGCTCTGGCTATTTTTAAACAGCCGGGCTTCCCTGTCGCAAACAAATAGACTGCCTACTGCCCTCCCCCTGCAGGCTGGCAGCCAATCAGACACTCACTCAGGCTCTCACACTACCCCCCCAGCAAACACACGCTCGGATACTACCTCAGCAAGCAAACAAACACAGACTCGGATACTTACCAGTGCCAGGGAAACTCCTGCTGTGAGCTGCTCTGCTGTCCCCACCGCTCAGCTGGTTCTCCGCCGCTCAGCTGGTTCATGAGGTTCTGGCTATTTTTAAACAGCCAGGCTTCCCTGTCGCAAACCAACAGACACCCTACTGCCCGCCCCCTGCAGGCTAGCAGCCAATCAGACACTCACTCAGGCTCTCACACTGCCCCCCCCAGCAAACACACGCTCAGATTCTTCCTCAGCAAGCAAACACACCCAGAATCGGATACTTACCAGTCCCAGGCAAACTCCTGCTGTGAGCTGCTCTGCTGTCCCCGCTGCTCAGCTGGTTCTCCGCCGCTCAGCTGGTTCGCGAAGCTCTGGCTATTTTTAAACAGCCAGGCTTCCCTGTCGCAAACCAACAGACACCCTACTGCCCGCCCCCTGCAGGCTAGCAGCCAATCAGACACTCACTCAGGCTCTCACACTACCCCACCAAGCAAACACACGCTCGGATACTACCTCAGCAAGCAAACAAACACAGACTCGGATACTTACCAGTGCCAGGCAAACTCCTGCTGTGTGCTGCTCTGCTGTCCCCGCTGCTCAGCTGGTTCTCCGCCGCTCAGCTGGTTCGCGAAGCTCTGGCTATTTTTAAACAGCCAGGCTTCCCTGTCGCAAACCAACAGACACCCTACTGCCCGCCCCCTGCAGGCTAGCAGCCAATCAGACTCTCACTCAGGCTCTCACACTGCCCCCCCAGCAAACACACGCTCGGATACTACCTCAGCAAGCAAACAAACACAGACTCGGATACTTACCAGTCCCAGGCAAACTCCTGCTGTGTGCTGCTCTGCTGTCCCCGCTGCTCAGCTGGTTCTCCACCGCTCAGCTGGTACGCGAAGCTCTGGCTATTTTTAAACAGCCAGGCTTCCCTGTCGCAAACAAATAGACAGCCTACTGGCCGCCCCCTGCAGGCTAGCAGCCAATCAGACACTCACTCAGGCTCTCACACTGCCCCCCCAGCAAACACACGCTCGGATACTTCCTCAGCAAGCAAACAAACACAGACTCGGATAATTACCAGTCCCAGGCAAACTCCTGCTGTGTGCTGCTCTGCTGTTCCCGCTACTCAGCTGGTTCTCCGCCGCTCAGCTGGTTCGCGAAGCTCTGGCTATTTTTAAACAGCCAGGCTTCCCTGTCGCAAACCAACAGACACGCTACTGCCCGCCCCCTGCAGGCTTGCAGCCAATCAGACACTCACTCAGGCTCTCACACTGCCGCCCAGCAAAAACACGCTCGGATTCTTCCTCAGGAAGCAAACAAACCCAGACTCGGATACTTACCAGACCCACGCAAACTCCTGCTGTGAGCTGCTCTGCTGTCCCCGCTGCTCAGCTGGTTCTCCGCCGCTCAGCTGGTTCGCGAAGCTCTGGCTATTTTTAAACAGCCAGGCTTCCCTGTCGCAAACCAACAGACACCCTACTGCCCGCCCCCTGCAGGCTAGCAGCCAATCAGACACTCACTCAGGCTCTCACACTGCCCCCCCAGCAAACACACGCTCGGATACTTCCTCAGCAAGCAAACAAACACAGGCTCGGATACTTACCAGTCCCAGGCAAACTCCTGCTGTGTGCTGCTCTGCTGTCCCCGCTGCTCAGCTGGTTCTCCGCCGCTCAGCTGGTACGCGAAGCTCTGGCTATTTTTAAACAGCCAGGCTTCCCTGTCGCAAACCAACAGACACCCTACTGCCCGCCCCCTGCAGGCTAGCAGCCAATCAGACACTCACTCAGGCTCTCACACTGCCCCCCCAGCAAACACAGGCTCGGATTCTTTCTCAGCAAGCAAACAAACACAGACTCGGATACTTACCAGTGCCAGGCAAACTCCTGCTGTGTGCTGCTCTGCTGTCCCCGCTGCTCAGCTGGTTCTCCGCCGCTCAGCTGGTTCGCGAAGCTCTGGCTATTTTTAAACAGCCAGGCTTCCCTGTCGCAAACCAACAGACACCCTACTGCCCGCCCCCTGCAGGCTAGCAGCCAGACACTCACTCAGGCTCTCACACTGCCCCCCCAGCAAACACACGCTCGGATACTTCCTCAGCAAGCAAACAAACCCAGACTCCGATACTTACCAGTCCCAGGCAAACTCCTGCTGTGAGCTGCTCTGCTGTCCCCGCTGCTCAGCTGGTTCTCCGCCGCTCAGCTGTTTCGCGAAGCTCTGGCTATTTTTAAACAGCCAGGCTTCCCTGTCGCAAACCAACAGACACCCTACTGCCCGCCCCCTGCAGGCTAGCAGCCAATCAGACACTCACTCAGGCTCTCACACTGCCCCCCCAGCAAACACACGCTCGGATTCTTCCTCAGCAAGCAAACAAACACCGACTCGGATACTTACCAGTCCCAGGGAAACTCCTGCTGTGAGCTGCTCTGCTGTCCCCACCGCTCAGCGGGTTCTCCGCCGCTCAGCTGGTTCATGAAGCTCTGGCTATTTTTAAACAGCCAGGCTTCCCTGTCGCAAACCAACAGACACCCTTCTGCCCGCCCCCTGCAGGCTAGCAGCCAATCAGACACTCACTCAGGCTCTCACACTGCCCCCCCAGCAAACACACGCTCGGATACTTCCTCAGCAAGCAAACAAACACAGACTCGGATACTTACCAGTGCCAGGCAAACTCCTGCTGTGTGCTGCTCTGCTGTCCCCGCTGCTCAGCTGGTTCTCCGCCGCTCAGCTGGTTCGCGAAGCTCTGGCTATTTTTAAACAGCCAGGCTTCCCTGTCGCAAACCAACAGACACCGTACTGCCCGCCCCCTGCAGGCTAGCAGCCAATCAGACACTCATTCAGGGTCTCACACTGCCCCCCCAGCAAACACACGCACGGATACTACCTCAGCAAGCAAACAAACACAGACTCGGATACTTACCAGTGCCAGGCAAACTCCTGCTGTGTGCTGCTCTGCTGTCCCCGCTGCTCAGCTGGTTCTCCGCCGCTCAGCTGGTACGCGAAGCTCTGGCTATTTTTAAACAGCCAGGCTTCCCTGTCGCAAACCAACAGACACCCTACTGCCCGCCCCCTGCAGGCTAGCAGCCAATCAGACACTCACTCAGGCTCTCACACTGCCCCCCCAGCAAACACACGCTCGGATACTTCCTCAGCAAGCAAACAAACACAGACTCGGATACTTACCAGTCCCAGGCAAACTCCTGCTGTGAGCTGCTCTGCTGTCCCCGCTGCTCAGCTGGTTCTCCGCCGCTCAGCTGTTTCGCGAAGCTCTGGCTATTTTTAAACAGCCAGGCTTCCCTGTCGCAAACCAACAGACACCCTACTGCCCGCCCCCTGCAGGCTAGCAGCCAATCAGACACTCACTCAGGCTCTCACACTGCCCCCCCAGCAAACACACGCTCGGATACTTCCTCAGCAAGCAAACAAACACAGACTCGGATACTTACCAGTGCCAGGCAAACTCCTGCTGTGTGCTGCTCTGCTGTCCCCGCTGCTCAGCTGGTTCTCCGCCGCTCAGCTGGTTCGCGAAGCTCTGGCTATTTTTAAACAGCCAGGCTTCCCTGTCGCAAACCAACAGACACGCTACTGCCCGCCCCCTGCAGGCTAGCAGCCAATCAGACACTCACTCAGGCTCTCACACTGCCCCCCCAGCAAACACACGCTCGGATTCTTTCTCAGCAAGCAAACAAACACAGACTCGGATACTTACCAGTGCCAGGCAAACTCCTGCTGTGTGCTGCTCTGCTGTCCCCGCTGCTCAGCTGGTTCTCCGCCGCTCAGCTGGTTCGCGAAGCTCTGGCTATTTTTAAACAGCCAGGCTTCCCTGTCGCAAACCAACAGACACCCTACTGCCCGCCCCCTGCAGGCTAGCAGCCAGACACTCACTCAGGCTCTCACACTGCCCCCCCAGCAAACACACGCTCGGATACTTCCTCAGCAAGCAAACAAACACAGACTCGGATACTTACCAGTCCCAGGCAAACTCCTGCTGTGAGCTGCTCTGCTGTCCCCGCTGCTCAGCTGGTTCTCCGCCGCTCAGCTGTTTCGCGAAGCTCTGGCTATTTTTAAACAGCCAGGCTTCCCTGTCGCAAACCAACAGACACCCTACTGCCCGCCCCCTGCAGGCTAGCAGCCAATCAGACACTCACTCAGGCTCTCACACTGCCCCCCCAGCAAACACACGCTCGGATACTTCCTCAGCAAGCAAACAAACACAGACTCGGATACTTACCAGTGCCAGGCAAACTCCTGCTGTGTGCTGCTCTGCTGTCCCCGCTGCTCAGCTGGTTCTCCGCCGCTCAGCTGGTTCGCGAAGCTCTGGCTATTTTTAAACAGCCAGGCTTCCCTGTCGCAAACCAACAGACACGCTACTGCCCGCCCCCTGCAGGCTAGCAGCCAATCAGACACTCACTCAGGCTCTCACACTGCCCCCCCAGCAAACACACGCTCGGATTCTTTCTCAGCAAGCAAACAAACACAGACTCGGATACTTACCAGTGCCAGGCAAACTCCTGCTGTGTGCTGCTCTGCTGTCCCCGCTGCTCAGCTGGTTCTCCGCCGCTCAGCTGGTTCGCGAAGCTCTGGCTATTTTTAAACAGCCAGGCTTCCCTGTCGCAAACCAACAGACACCCTACTGCCCGCCCCCTGCAGGCTAGCAGCCAGACACTCACTCAGGCTCTCACACTGCCCCCCCAGCAAACACACGCTCGGATACTTCCTCAGCAAGCAAACAAACCCAGACTCCGATACTTACCAGTCCCAGGCAAACTCCTGCTGTGAGCTGCTCTGCTGTCCCCGCTGCTCAGCTGGTTCTCCGCCGCTCAGCTGGTTCGCGAAGCTCTGGCTATTTTTAAACAGCCAGGCTTCCCTGTCGCAAACCAACAGACACCCTACTGCCCGCCCCCTGCAGGCTAGCAGCCAATCAGACACTCACTCAGGCTCTCACACTGCCGCCCAGCAAACACACGCTCGGATTCTTCCTCAGCAAGCAAACAAACACAGACTCGGATACTTACCAGTGCCAGGCAAACTCCTGCTGTGTGCTGCTCTGCTGTCCCCGCTGCTCAGCTAATTCTCCGCCGCTCAGCTGGTTCGCGAAGCTCTGGCTATTTTTAAACAGCCAGGCTTCCCTGTCGCAAACCAACAGACACCCTACTGCCCGCCCCCTGCAGGCTAGCAGCCAATCAGACTCTCACTCAGGCTCTCACACTGCCCCCCCAGCAAACACACGCTCGGATTCTTCCTCAGCAAGCAAACAAACACAGACTCGGATACTTACCAGTCCCAGGCAAACTCCTGCTGTGAGCTGCTCTGCTGTCCCCGCTGCTCAGCTGGTTCTCCGCCACTCAGCTGGTACGCGAAGCTCTGGCTATTTTTAAACAGCCAGGCTTCCCTGTCGCAAACAAATAGACAGCCTACTGCCCGCCCCCTGCAGGCTAGCAGCCAATCAGACACTCACTCAGGCTCTCACACTGCCCCCCCAGCAAACACACGCTCGGATACTTCCTCAGCAAGCAAACAAACACAGACTCGGATACTTACCAGTCCCAGGAAAACTCCTGCTGTGTGCTGCTCTGCTGTCCCCGCTGCTCAGCTGGTTCTCCGCCGCTCAGCTGGTTCGCGAAGCATGGCTATTTTTAAACAGCCAGGCTTCCCTGTCGCAAACAAATAGACAGCCTACTGCCCGCCTCCTGCAGGCTAGCAGCCAATCAGACACTCACTCACTCTCTCACACTGCCCCCCCAGCAAACACACGCTCAGATTCTTCCTCAGCAAGCAAACAAACACAGACTCGGATACCTACCAGTCCCAGGCAAACTCCTGCTGTGTGCTGCTCTGCTGTCCCCGCTGCTCAGCTGGTTCTCCGCCGCTCAGCTGGTACGCGAAGCTCTGGCTATTTTTAAACAGCCAGGCTTCCCTGTCGCAAACCAACAGACACCCTACTGCCCGCCCCCTGCAGGCTAGCAGCCAATCAGACACTCACTCAGGCTCTCACACTGCCCCCCCAGCAAACACACGCTCAGATTCTTCCTCAGCAAGCAAACACACCCAGAATCGGATACTTACCAGTCCCAGGCAAACTCCTGCTGTGAGCTGCTCTACTGTCCCCGCTGCTCAGCTGGTTCTCCGCCGCTCAGCTGGTTCGCGAAGCTCTGGCTATTTTTAAACAGCCAGGCTTCCCTGTCGCAAACCAACAGACACCCTACTGCCCGCCCCCTGCAGGCTAGCAGCCAATCAGACACTCACTCAGGCTCTCACACTACCCCACCAAGCAAACACACGCTCGGATACTACCTCAGCAAGCAAACAAACACAGACTCGGATACTTACCAGTGCCAGGCAAACTCCTGCTGTGTGCTGCTCTGCTGTCCCCGCTGCTCAGCTGGTTCTCCGCCGCTCAGCTGGTTCGCGAAGCTCTGGCTATTTTTAAACAGCCAGGCTTCCCTGTCGCAAACCAACAGACACCCTACTGCCCGCCCCCTGCAGGCTAGCAGCCAATCAGACACTCACTCAGGCTCTCACACTGCCGCCCAGCAAACACACGCTCGGATTCTTCCTCAGGAAGCAAACAAACACAGACTCGGATACTTACCAGTCCCAGGCAAACTCCTGTTGTGAGCTGCTCTGCTGTCCCCGCTGCTCAGCTGGTTCTCCGCCGCTCAGCTGGTTCGCGAAGCTCTGGCTATTTTTAAACAGCCAGGCTTCCCTGTCCCAAACCAACAAACACCCTACTGCCCGCCCCCTGCAGGCTAGCAGCCAATCAGACACTCACTCAGGCTCTCACACTGCCCCCCAGCAAACACACGCTCAGATTCTTCCTCAGCAAGCAAACAAACCCAGACTCGGATACTTACCAGTCCCAGGCAAACTCCTGCTGTGAGCTGCTCTGCTGTCCCCGCTGCTCAGCTGGTTCTCCGCCGCTCAGCTGGTTCGCGAAGTTATGGCTATTTTTAAACAGCCAGGCTTCCCTGTCGCAAACCAACAGACACCCTACTGCCCGCCCCCTGCAGGCTAGCAGCCAATCAGACACTCACTCAGGCTCTCACACTGCCCCCCCCAGCAAACACACGCTCGGATACTTCCTCAGCAAGCAAACAAACCGAGACTCGGATACTTACCAGACCCAGGCAAACTCCTGCTGTGAGCTGCTCTGCTGTCCCCGCTGCTCAGCTGGTTCTCCGCCGCTCAGCTGGTTCGCGAAGCTCTGGCTATTTTTAAACAGCCAGGCTTCCCTGTCGCAAACCAACAGACACCCTACTGCCCGCCCCCTGCAGGCTAGCAGCCAATCAGACACTCACTCAGGCTCTCACACTGCCCCCCCAGCAAACACACGCTCGGATTCTTTCTCAGCAAGCAAACAAACACAGACTCGGATACTTACCAGTGCCAGGCAAACTCCTGCTGTGTGCTGCTCAGCTGTCCCCGCTGCTCAGCTGGTTCTCCGCCGCTCAGCTGGTTCGCGAAGCTCTGGCTATTTTTAAACAGCCAGGCTTCCCTGTCGCAAACCAACAGACACCCTACTGCCCGCCCCCTGCAGGCTAGCAGCCAGACACTCACTCAGGCTCTCACACTGCCCCCCCAGCAAACACACGCTCGGATACTTCCTCAGCAAGCAAACAAACCCAGACTCCGATACTTACCAGTCCCAGGCAAACTCCTGCTGTGAGCTGCTCTGCTGTCCCCGCTGCTCAGCTGGTTCTCCGCCGCTCAGCTGTTTCGCGAAGCTCTGGCTATTTTTAAACAGCCAGGCTTCCCTGTCGCAAACCAACAGACACCCTACTGCCCGCCCCCTGCAGGCTAGCAGCCAATCAGACACTCACTCAGGCTCTCACACTGCCCCCCCAGCAAACACACGCTCGGATTCTTCCTCAGCAAGCAAACAAACACCGACTCGGATACTTACCAGTCCCAGGGAAACTCCTGCTGTGAGCTGCTCTGCTGTCCCCACCGCTCAGCTGGTTCTCCGCCGCTCAGCTGGTTCATGAAGCTCTGGCTATTTTTAAACAGCCAGGCTTCCCTGTCGCAAACCAACAGACACCCTTCTGCCCGCCCCCTGCAGGCTAGCAGCCAATCAGACACTCACTCAGGCTCTCACACTGCCCCCCCAGCAAACACACGCTCGGATACTTCCTCAGCAAGCAAACAAACACAGACTCGGATACTTACCAGTGCCAGGCAAACTCCTGCTGTGTGCTGCTCTGCTGTCCCCGCTGCTCAGCTGGTTCTCCGCCGCTCAGCTGGTTCGCGAAGCTCTGGCTATTTTTAAACAGCCAGGCTTCCCTGTCGGAAACCAACAGACACCGTACTGCCCGCCCCCTGCAGGCTAGCAGCCAATCAGACACTCATTCAGGGTCTCACACTGCCCCCCCAGCAAACACACGCACGGATACTACCTCAGCAAGCAAACAAACACAGACTCGGATACCTACCAGTCCCAGGCAAACTCCTGCTGTGTGCTGCTCTGCTGTCCCCGCTGCTCAGCTGGTTCTCCGCCGCTCAGCTGGTACGCGAAGCTCTGGCTATTTTTAAACAGCCGGGCTTCCCTGTCGCAAACAAATAGACTGCCTACTGCCCTCCCCCTGCAGGCTGGCAGCCAATCAGACACTCACTCAGGCTCTCACACTAACCCCCAGCAAACACACGCTCGGATACTACCTCAGCAAGCAAACAAACACAGACTCGGATACTTACCAGTGCCAGGCAAACTCCTGCTGTGTGCTGCTCTGCTGTCCCCGCTGCTCAGCTGGTTCTCCGCCGCTCAGCTGGTTCGCGAAGCTCTGGCTATTTTTAAACAGCCAGGCTTCCCTGTCGCAAACCAACAGACACCCTACTGCCCGCCCCCTGCAGGCTAGCAGCCAATCAGACACTCACTCAGGCTCTCACACTGCCGCCCAGCAAACACACGCTCGGATACTTCCTCAGCAAGCAAACAAACACAGACTCGGATACTTACCAGTGCCAGGCAAACTCCTGCTGTGTGCTGCTCTGCTGTCCCCGCTGCTCAGCTGGTTCTCCGCCGCTCAGCTGGTTCGCGAAGCTCTGGCTATTTTTAAACAGCCAGGCTTCCCTGTCGCAAACCAACAGACACCGTACTGCCCGCCCCCTGCAGGCTAGCAGCCAATCAGACACTCATTCAGGGTCTCACACTGCCCCCCCAGCAAACACACGCACGGATACTACCTCAGCAAGCAAACAAACACAGACTCGGATACTTACCAGTGCCAGGCAAACTCCTGCTGTGTGCTGCTCTGCTGTCCCCGCTGCTCAGCTGGTTCTCCGCCGCTCAGCTGGTTCGCGAAGCTCTGGCTATTTTTAAACAGCCAGGCTTCCCTGTCGCAAACCAACAGACACCCTACTGCCCGCCCCCTGCAGGCTAGCAGCCAATCAGACACTCACTCAGGCTCTCACACTGCCGCCCAGCAAACACACGCTCGGATTCTTCCTCAGCAAGCAAACAAACACAGACTCGGATACTTACCAGTGCCAGGCAAACTCCTGCTGTGTGCTGCTCTGCTGTCCCCGCTGCTCAGCTAATTCTCCGCCGCTCAGCTGGTTCGCGAAGCTCTGGCTATTTTTAAACAGCCAGGCTTCCCTGTCGCAAACCAACAGACACCCGACTGCCCGCCCCCTGCAGGCTAGCAGCCAATCAGACTCTCACTCAGGCTCTCACACTGCCCCCCCAGCAAACACACGCTCGGATTCTTCCTCAGCAAGCAAACAAACACAGACTCGGATACTTACCAGTCCCAGGCAAACTCCTGCTGTGAGCTGCTCTGCTGTCCCCGCTGCTCAGCTGGTTCTCCGCCACTCAGCTGGTACGCGAAGCTCTGGCTATTTTTAAACAGCCAGGCTTCCCTGTCGCAAACAAATAGACAGCCTACTGCCCGCCCCCTGCAGGCTAGCAGCCAATCAGACACTCACTCAGGCTCTCACACTGCCCCCCCAGCAAACACACGCTCGGATACTTCCTCAGCAAGCAAACAAACACAGACTCGGATACTTACCAGTCCCAGGAAAACTCCTGCTGTGTGCTGCTCTGCTGTCCCCGTTGCTCAGCTGGTTCTCCGCCGCTCAGCTGGTTCGCGAACCTCTGGCTATTTTTAAACAGCCAGGCTTCCCTGTCCCAAACCAACAAACACCCTACTGCCCGCCCCCTGCAGGCTAGCAGCCAATCAGACACTCACTCAGGCTCTCACACTGCCCCCCCAGCAAACACACGCTCGGATACTTCCTCAGCAAGCAAACAAACCCAGACTCGGATACTTACCAGACCCAGGCAAACTCCTGCTGTGAGCTGCTCTGCTGTCCCCGCTGCTCAGCTGGTTCTCCGCCGCTCAGCTGGTTCGCGAAGCTCTGGCTATTTTTAAACAGCCAGGCTTCCCTGTCGCAAACCAACAGACACCCTACTGCCCGCCCCCTGCAGGCTAGCAGCCAATCAGACACTCACTCAGGCTCTCACACTGCTCCCCCAGCAAACACACGCTCGGATACTACCTCAGCAAGCAAACAAACACAGACTCGGATACTTACCAGTGCCAGGCAAACTCCTGCTGTGTGCTGCTCTGCTGTCCCCGCTGCTCAGCTGGTTCTCCGCCGCTCAGCTGGTTCGCGAAGCATGGCTATTTTTAAACAGCCAGGCTTCCCTGTCGCAAACAAATAGACAGCCTACTGCCCGCCTCCTGCAGGCTAGCAGCCAATCAGACACTCACTCACTCTCTCACACTGCCCCCCCAGCAAACACACGCTCAGATTCTTCCTCAGCAAGCAAACAAACACAGACTCGGATACCTACCAGTCCCAGGCAAACTCCTGCTGTGTGCTGCTCTGCTGTCCCCGCTGCTCAGCTGGTTCTCCGCCACTCAGCTGGTACGCGAAGCTCTGGCTATTTTTAAACAGCCGGGCTTCCCTGTCGCAAACAAATAGACAGCCTACTGCCCGCCCCCTGCAGGCTAGCAGCCAATCAGACACTCACTCAGGCTCTCACACTGCCCCCCCCAGCAAACTCACGCTCGGATACTTCCTCAGCAAGCAAACAAACCCAGACTCGGATACTTACCAGTCCCAGGCAAACTCCTGCTGTGAGCTGCTCTGCTGTCCCCGCTGCTCAGCTGGTTCTCCGCCGCTCAGCTGGTTCGCGAAGCTCTGGCTATTTTTAAACAGCCAGGCTTCCCTGTCGCAAACCAACAGACACCCTACTGCCCGCCCCCTGCAGGCTAGCAGCCAATCAGACACTCACTCAGGCTCTCACACTGCCCCCCCAGCAAACACACGCTCAGATTCTTCCTCAGCAAGCAAACACACCCAGAATCGGATACTTACCAGTCCCAGGCAAACTCCTGCTGTGAGCTGCTCTACTGTCCCCGCTGCTCAGCTGGTTCTCCGCCGCTCAGCTGGTTCGCGAAGCTCTGGCTATTTTTAAACAGCCAGGCTTCCCTGTCGCAAACCAACAGACACCCTACTGCCCGCCCCCTGCAGGCTAGCAGCCAATCAGACACTCACTCAGGCTCTCACACTACCCCACCAAGCAAACACACGCTCGGATACTACCTCAGCAAGCAAACAAACACAGACTCGGATACTTACCAGTGCCAGGCAAACTCCTGCTGTGTGCTGCTCTGCTGTCCCCGCTGCTCAGCTGGTTCTCCGCCGCTCAGCTGGTTCGCGAAGCTCTGGCTATTTTTAAACAGCCAGGCTTCCCTGTCGCAAACCAACAGACACCCTACTGCCCGCCCCCTGCAGGCTAGCAGCCAATCAGACACTCACTCAGGCTCTCACACTGCCGCCCAGCAAACACACGCTCGGATTCTTCCTCAGGAAGCAAACAAACACAGACTCGGATACTTACCAGTCCCAGGCAAACTCCTGTTGTGAGCTGCTCTGCTGTCCCCGCTGCTCAGCTGGTTCTCCGCCGCTCAGCTGGTTCGCGAAGCTCTGGCTATTTTTAAACAGCCAGGCTTCCCTGTCCAAACCAACAAACACCCTACTGCCCGCCCCCTGCAGGCTAGCAGCCAATCAGACACTCACTCAGGCTCTCACACTGCCCCCCAGCAAACACACGCTCAGATTCTTCCTCAGCAAGCAAACAAACCCAGACTCGGATACTTACCAGTCCCAGGCAAACTCCTGCTGTGAGCTGCTCTGCTGTCCCCGCTGCTCAGCTGGTTCTCCGCCGCTCAGCTGGTTCGCGAAGCTCTGGCTATTTTTAAACAGCCAGGCTTCCCTGTCGCAAACCAACAGACACCCTACTGCCCGCCCCCTGCAGGCTAGCAGCCAATCAGACACTCACTCAGGCTCTCACACTGCCCCCCCAGCAAACACACGCTCGGATTCTTTCTCAGCAAGCAAACAAACACAGACTCGGATACTTACCAGTGCCAGGCAAACTCCTGCTGTGTGCTGCTCTGCTGTCCCCGCTGCTCAGCTGGTTCTCCGCCGCTCAGCTGGTTCGCGAAGCTCTGGCTATTTTTAAACAGCCAGGCTTCCCTGTCGCAAACCAACAGACACCCTACTGCCCGCCCCCTGCAGGCTAGCAGCCAGACACTCACTCAGGCTCTCACACTGCCCCCCCAGCAAACACACGCTCGGATACTTCCTCAGCAAGCAAACAAACCCAGACTCCGATACTTACCAGTCCCAGGCAAACTCCTGCTGTGAGCTGCTCTGCTGTCCCCGCTGCTCAGCTGGTTCTCCGCCGCTCAGCTGTTTCGCGAAGCTCTGGCTATTTTTAAACAGCCAGGCTTCCCTGTCGCAAACCAACAGACACCCTACTGCCCGCCCCCTGCAGGCTAGCAGCCAATCAGACACTCACTCAGGCTCTCACACTGCCCCCCCAGCAAACACACGCTCGGATTCTTCCTCAGCAAGCAAACAAACACCGACTCGGATACTTACCAGTCCCAGGGAAACTCCTGCTGTGAGCTGCTCTGCTGTCCCCACCGCTCAGCTGGTTCTCCGCCGCTCAGCTGGTTCATGAAGCTCTGGCTATTTTTAAACAGCCAGGCTTCCCTGTCGCAAACCAACAGACACCCTTCTGCCCGCCCCCTGCAGGCTAGCAGCCAATCAGACACTCACTCAGGCTCTCACACTGCCCCCCCAGCAAACACACGCTCGGATACTTCCTCAGCAAGCAAACAAACACAGACTCGGATACTTACCAGTGCCAGGCAAACTCCTGCTGTGTGCTGCTCTGCTGTCCCCGCTGCTCAGCTGGTTCTCCGCCGCTCAGCTGGTTCGCGAAGCTCTGGCTATTTTTAAACAGCCAGGCTTCCCTGTCGGAAACCAACAGACACCGTACTGCCCGCCCCCTGCAGGCTAGCAGCCAATCAGACACTCATTCAGGGTCTCACACTGCCCTCCCAGCAAACACACGCACGGATACTACCTCAGCAAGCAAACAAACACAGACTCGGATACCTACCAGTCCCAGGCAAACTCCTGCTGTGTGCTGCTCTGCTGTCCCCGCTGCTCAGCTGGTTCTCCGCCGCTCAGCTGGTACGCGAAGCTCTGGCTATTTTTAAACAGCCGGGCTTCCCTGTCGCAAACAAATAGACTGCCTACTGCCCTCCCCCTGCAGGCTGGCAGCCAATCAGACACTCACTCAGGCTCTCACACTAACCCCCAGCAAACACACGCTCGGATACTACCTCAGCAAGCAAACAAACACAGACTCGGATACTTACCAGTGCCAGGCAAACTCCTGCTGTGTGCTGCTCTGCTGTCCCCGCTGCTCAGCTGGTTCTCCGCCGCTCAGCTGGTTCGCGAAGCTCTGGCTATTTTTAAACAGCCAGGCTTCCCTGTCGCAAACCAACAGACACCCTACTGCCCGCCCCCTGCAGGCTAGCAGCCAATCAGACACTCACTCAGGCTCTCACACTGCCGCCCAGCAAACACACGCTCGGATTCTTCCTCAGCAAGCAAACAAACACAGACTCGGATACTTACCAGTGCCAGGCAAACTCCTGCTGTGTGCTGCTCTGCTGTCCCCGCTGCTCAGCTAATTCTCCGCCGCTCAGCTGGTTCGCGAAGCTCTGGCTATTTTTAAACAGCCAGGCTTCCCTGTCGCAAACCAACAGACACCCTACTGCCCGCCCCCTGCAGGCTAGCAGCCAATCAGACACTCACTCAGGCTCTCACACTGCCCCCCCAGCAAACACACGCTCGGATACTTCCTCAGCAAGCAAACAAACACAGACTCGGATAATTACCAGTCCCAGGCAAACTCCTGCTGTGTGCTGCTCTGCTGTTCCCGCTACTCAGCTGGTTCTCCGCCGCTCAGCTGGTTCGCGAAGCTCTGGCTATTTTTAAACAGCCAGGCTTCCCTGTCGCAAACCAACAGACACCCTACTGCCCGCCCCCTGCAGGCTAGCAGCCAATCAGACACTCACTCAGGCTCTCACACTGCCCCCCCAGCAAACACACGCTCGGATTCTTCCTCAGCAAGCAAACAAACACAGACTCGGATACTTACCAGTCCCAGGCAAACTCCTGCTGTGAGCTGCTCTGCTGTCCCCGCTGCTCAGCTGGTTTTCCGCCACTCAGCTGGTACGCGAAGCTCTGGCTATTTTTAAACAGCCAGGCTTCCCTGTCGCAAACAAATAGACAGCCTACTGCCCGCCCCCTGCAGGCTAGCAGCCAATCAGACACTCACTCAGGCTCTCACACTGCCCCCCCAGCAAACACACGCTCGGATACTTCCTCAGCAAGCAAACAAACACAGACTCCGATACTTACCAGTCCCAGGAAAACTCCTGCTGTGTGCTGCTCTGCTGTCCCCGTTGCTCAGCTGGTTCTCTGCCGCTCAGCTGGTTCGCGAACCTCTGGCTATTTTTAAACAGCCAGGCTTCCCTGTCGCAAACCAACAGACACCCTACTGCCCGCCCCCTGCAGGCTAGCAGCCAATCAGACACTCACTCAGGCTCTCACACTGCCCCCCCAGCAAACACACGCTCAGATACTTCGTCAGCAAGCAAACAAACACAGACTCGGATACTTACCAGTGCCAGGCAAACTCCTGCTGTGTGCTGCTCTGCTGTCCCCGCTGCTCAGCTGGTTCTCCGCCGCTCAGCTGGTTCGCGAAGCATGGCTATTTTTAAACAGCCAGGCTTCCCTGTCGCAAACAAATAGACAGCCTACTGCCCGCCTCCTGCAGGCTAGCAGCCAATCAGACACTCACTCACTCTCTCACACTGCCCCCCCAGCAAACACACGCTCAGATTCTTCCTCAGCAAGCAAACAAACACAGACTCGGATACCTACCAGTCCCAGGCAAACTCCTGCTGTGTGCTGCTCTGCTGTCCCCGCTGCTCAGCTGGTTCTCCGCCGCTCAGCTGGTACGCGAAGCTCTGGCTATTTTTAAACAGCCAGGCTTCCCTGTCGCAAACCAACAGACACCCTACTGCCCGCCCCCTGCAGGCTAGCAGCCAATCAGACACTCACTCAGGCTCTCACACTGCCCCCCCAGCAAACACACGCTCAGATTCTTCCTCAGCAAGCAAACACACCCAGAATCGGATACTTACCAGTCCCAGGCAAACTCCTGCTGTGAGCTGCTCTACTGTCCCCGCTGCTCAGCTGGTTCTCCGCCGCTCAGCTGGTTCGCGAAGCTCTGGCTATTTTTAAACAGCCAGGCTTCCCTGTCGCAAACCAACAGACACCCTACTGCCCGCCCCCTGCAGGCTAGCAGCCAATCAGACACTCACTCAGGCTCTCACACTACCCCACCAAGCAAACACACGCTCGGATACTACCTCAGCAAGCAAACAAACACAGACTCGGATACTTACCAGTGCCAGGCAAACTCCTGCTGTGTGCTGCTCTGCTGTCCCCGCTGCTCAGCTGGTTCTCCGCCGCTCAGCTGGTTCGCGAAGCTCTGGCTATTTTTAAACAGCCAGGCTTCCCTGTCGCAAACCAACAGACACCCTACTGCCCGCCCCCTGCAGGCTAGCAGCCAATCAGACACTCACTCAGGCTCTCACACTGCCGCCCAGCAAACACACGCTCGGATTCTTCCTCAGGAAGCAAACAAACACAGACTCGGATACTTACCAGTCCCAGGCAAACTCCTGTTGTGAGCTGCTCTGCTGTCCCCGCTGCTCAGCTGGTTCTCCGCCGCTCAGCTGGTTCGCGAAGCTCTGGCTATTTTTAAACAGCCAGGCTTCCCTGTCCCAAACCAACAAACACCCTACTGCCCGCCCCCTGCAGGCTAGCAGCCAATCAGACACTCACTCAGGCTCTCACACTGCCCCCCAGCAAACACACGCTCAGATTCTTCCTCAGCAAGCAAACAAACCCAGACTCGGATACTTACCAGTCCCAGGCAAACTCCTGCTGTGAGCTGCTCTGCTGTCCCCGCTGCTCAGCTGGTTCTCCGCCGCTCAGCTGGTTCGCGAAGTTATGGCTATTTTTAAACAGCCAGGCTTCCCTGTCGCAAACCAACAGACACCCTACTGCCCGCCCCCTGCAGGCTAGCAGCCAATCAGACACTCACTCAGGCTCTCACACTGCCCCCCCCAGCAAACACACGCTCGGATACTTCCTCAGCAAGCAAACAAACCGAGACTCGGATACTTACCAGACCCAGGCAAACTCCTGCTGTGAGCTGCTCTGCTGTCCCCGCTGCTCAGCTGGTTCTCCGCCGCTCAGCTGGTTCGCGAAGCTCTGGCTATTTTTAAACAGCCAGGCTTCCCTGTCGCAAACCAACAGATACCCTACTGCCCGCCCCCTGCAGGCTAGCAGCCAATCAGACACTCACTCAGGCTCTCACACTGCCCCCCCAGCAAACACACGCTCGGATTCTTTCTCAGCAAGCAAACAGACACAGACTCGGATACTTACCAGTGCCAGGCAAACTCCTGCTGTGTGCTGCTCAGCTGTCCCCGCTGCTCAGCTGGTTCTCCGCCGCTCAGCTGGTTCGCGAAGCTCTGGCTATTTTTAAACAGCCAGGCTTCCCTGTCGCAAACCAACAGACACCCTACTGCCCGCCCCCTGCAGGCTAGCAGCCAGACACTCACTCAGGCTCTCACACTGCCCCCCCAGCAAACACACGCTCGGATACTTCCTCAGCAAGCAAACAAACCCAGACTCCGATACTTACCAGTCCCAGGCAAACTCCTGCTGTGAGCTGCTCTGCTGTCCCCGCTGCTCAGCTGGTTCTCCGCCGCTCAGCTGTTTCGCGAAGCTCTGGCTATTTTTAAACAGCCAGGCTTCCCTGTCGCAAACCAACAGACACCCTACTGCCCGCCCCCTGCAGGCTAGCAGCCAATCAGACACTCACTCAGGCTCTCACACTGCCCCCCCAGCAAACACACGCTCGGATTCTTCCTCAGCAAGCAAACAAACACCGACTCGGATACTTACCAGTCCCAGGGAAACTCCTGCTGTGAGCTGCTCTGCTGTCCCCACCGCTCAGCTGGTTCTCCGCCGCTCAGCTGGTTCATAAAGCTCTGGCTATTTTTAAACAGCCAGGCTTCCCTGTCGCAAACCAACAGACACCCTTCTGCCCGCCCCCTGCAGGCTAGCAGCCAATCAGACACTCACTCAGGCTCTCACACTGCCCCCCCAGCAAACACACGCTCGGATACTTCCTCAGCAAGCAAACAAACACAGACTCGGATACTTACCAGTGCCAGGCAAACTCCTGCTGTGTGCTGCTCTGCTGTCCCCGCTGCTCAGCTGGTTCTCCGCCGCTCAGCTGGTTCGCGAAGCTCTGGCTATTTTTAAACAGCCAGGCTTCCCTGTCGGAAACCAACAGACACCGTACTGCCCGCCCCCTGCAGGCTAGCAGCCAATCAGACACTCATTCAGGGTCTCACACTGCCCCCCCAGCAAACACACGCACGGATACTACCTCAGCAAGCAAACAAACACAGACTCGGATACCTACCAGTCCCAGGCAAACTCCTGCTGTGTGCTGCTCTGCTGTCCCCGCTGCTCAGCTGGTTCTCCGCCGCTCAGCTGGTACGCGAAGCTCTGGCTATTTTTAAACAGCCGGGCTTCCCTGTCGCAAACAAATAGACTGCCTACTGCCCTCCCCCTGCAGGCTGGCAGCCAATCAGACACTCACTCAGGCTCTCACACTAACCCCCAGCAAACACACGCTCGGATACTACCTCAGCAAGCAAACAAACACAGACTCGGATACTTACCAGTGCCAGGCAAACTCCTGCTGTGTGCTGCTCTGCTGTCCCCGCTGCTCAGCTGGTTCTCCGCCGCTCAGCTGGTTCGCGAAGCTCTGGCTATTTTTAAACAGCCAGGCTTCCCTGTCGCAAACCAACAGACACCCTACTGCCCGCCCCCTGCAGGCTAGCAGCCAATCAGACACTCACTCAGGCTCTCACACTGCCGCCCAGCAAACACACGCTCGGATTCTTCCTCAGCAAGCAAACAAACACAGACTCGGATACTTACCAGTGCCAGGCAAACTCCTGCTGTGTGCTGCTCTGCTGTCCCCGCTGCTCAGCTAATTCTCCGCCGCTCAGCTGGTTCGCGAAGCTCTGGCTATTTTTAAACAGCCAGGCTTCCCTGTCGCAAACCAACAGACACCCTACTGCCCGCCCCCTGCAGGCTAGCAGCCAATCAGACACTCACTCAGGCTCTCACACTGCCCCCCCAGCAAACACACGCTCGGATACTTCCTCAGCAAGCAAACAAACACAGACTCGGATAATTACCAGTCCCAGGCAAACTCCTGCTGTGTGCTGCTCTGCTGTTCCCGCTACTCAGCTGGTTCTCCGCCGCTCAGCTGGTTCGCGAAGCTCTGGCTATTTTTAAACAGCCAGGCTTCCCTGTCGCAAACCAACAGACACCCTACTGCCCGCCCCCTGCAGGCTAGCAGCCAATCAGACACTCACTCAGGCTCTCACACTGCCCCCCCAGCAAACACACGCTCGAATACTTCCTCAGCAAGCAAACAAACCCAGACTCGGATACTTACCAGACCCAGGCAAACTCCTGCTGTGAGCTGCTCTGCTGTCCCCGCTGCTCAGCTGGTTCTCCGCCGCTCAGCTGGTTCGTGAAGCTCTGGCTATTTTTAAACAGCCAGGCTTCCCTGTCGCAAACCAACAGACACCCTACTGCCCGCCCCCTGCAGGCTAGCAGCCAATCAGACACTCACTCAGGCTCTCACACTGCTCCCCCAGCAAACACACGCTCGGATACTTCCTCAGCAAGCAAACAAACACAGACTCGGATACTTACCAGTGCCAGGCAAACTCCTGCTGTGAGCTGCTCTGCTGTCCCCGCTGCTCAGCTTGTTCTCCGCCGCTCAGCTGGTTCATGAAGCTCTGGCTATTTTTAAACAGCCAGGCTTCCCTGTCGCAAACCAACAGACACCCTACTGCCCGCCCCCTGCAGGCGAGCAGCCAATCAGACACTCACTCAGGCTCTCACACTGCCCCCCCAGCAAACACACGCTCGGATACTTCCTCAGCAAGCAAACAAACACAGACTCGGATACTTACCAGTCCCAGGAAAACTCCTGCTGTGTGCTGCTCTGCTGTCCCCGCTGCTCAGCTGGTTCTCCGCCGCTCAGCTGGTACGCGAAGCTCTGGCTATTTTTAAACAGCCAGGCTTCCCTGTCGCAAACAAATAGACAGCCTACTGCCCGCCCCCTGCAGGCTAGCAGCCAATCAGACACTCACTCAGGCTCTCACACTGCCCCCCCAGCAAACACACGCTCGGATACTTCCTCAGCAAGCAAACAAACACAGACTCGGATACTTACCAGTCCCAGGGAGACTCCTGCTGTGAGCTGCTCTGCTGTCCCCACCGCTCAGCTGGTTCTCCGCCGCTCAGCTGGTTCATGAAGCTCTGGCTATTTTTAAACAGCCAGGCTTCCCTGTCGCAAACCAAAAGACACCCTACTGCCCGCCCCCTGCAGGCTAGCAGCCAATCAGACACTCACTCAGGCTCTCACACTGCCCCCCCAGCAAACACACGCTCGGATACTTCCTCAGCAAGCAAACAAACCCAGACTCGGATACTTACCAGACCCACGCAAACTCCTGCTGTGAGCTGCTCTGCTGTCCCCGCTGCTCAGCTGGTTCTCCGCCGCTCAGCTGGTTCGCGAAGCTCTGGCTATTTTTAAACAGCCAGGCTTCCCTGTCGCAAACCAACAGACACCCTACTGCCCGCCCCCTGCAGGCTAGCAGCCAATCAGACACTCACTCAGGCTCTCACACTGCCCCCCCAGCAAACACACGCTCGGATACTTCCTCAGCAAGCAAACAAACACAGGCTCGGATACTTACCAGTCCCAGGCAAACTCCTGCTGTGTGCTGCTCTCCTGTCCCCGCTGCTCAGCTGGTTCTCCGCCGCTCAGCTGGTACGCGAAGCTCTGGCTATTTTTAAACAGCCAGGCTTCCCTGTCGCAAACCAACAGACACCCTACTGCCCGCCCCCTGCAGGCTAGCAGCCAATCAGACACTCACTCAGGCTCTCACACTGCCCCCCCAGCAAACACAGGCTCGGATTCTTTCTCAGCAAGCAAACAAACACAGACTCGGATACTTACCAGTGCCAGGCAAACTCCTGCTGTGTGCTGCTCTGCTGTCCCCGCTGCTCAGCTGGTTCTCCGCCGCTCAGCTGGTTCGCGAAGCTCTGGCTATTTTTAAACAGCCAGGCTTCCCTGTCGCAAACCAACAGACACCCTACTGCCCGCCCCCTGCAGGCTAGCAGCCAGACACTCACTCAGGCTCTCACACTGCCCCCCCAGCAAACACACGCTCGGATACTTCCTCAGCAAGCAAACAAACCCAGACTCCGATACTTACCAGTCCCAGGCAAACTCCTGCTGTGAGCTGCTCTGCTGTCCCCGCTGCTCAGCTGGTTCTCCGCCGCTCAGCTGTTTCGCGAAGCTCTGGCTATTTTTAAACAGCCAGGCTTCCCTGTCGCAAACCAACAGACACCCTACTGCCCGCCCCCTGCAGGCTAGCAGCCAATCAGACACTCACTCAGGCTCTCACACTGCCCCCCCAGCAAACACACGCTCGGATTCTTCCTCAGCAAGCAAACAAACACCGACTCGGATACTTACCAGTCCCAGGGAAACTCCTGCTGTGAGCTGCTCTGCTGTCCCCACCGCTCAGCGGGTTCTCCGCCGCTCAGCTGGTTCATGAAGCTCTGGCTATTTTTAAACAGCCAGGCTTCCCTGTCGCAAACCAACAGACACCCTTCTGCCCGCCCCCTGCAGGCTAGCAGCCAATCAGACACTCACTCAGGCTCTCACACTGCCCCCCCAGCAAACACACGCTCGGATACTTCCTCAGCAAGCAAACAAACACAGACTCGGATACTTACCAGTGCCAGGCAAACTCCTGCTGTGTGCTGCTCTGCTGTCCCCGCTGCTCAGCTGGTTCTCCGCCGCTCAGCTGGTTCGCGAAGCTCTGGCTATTTTTAAACAGCCAGGCTTCCCTGTCGCAAACCAACAGACACCGTACTGCCCGCCCCCTGCAGGCTAGCAGCCAATCAGACACTCATTCAGGGTCTCACACTGCCCCCCCAGCAAACACACGCACGGATACTACCTCAGCAAGCAAACAAACACAGACTCGGATACTTACCAGTGCCAGGCAAACTCCTGCTGTGTGCTGCTCTGCTGTCCCCGCTGCTCAGCTGGTTCTCCGCCGCTCAGCTGGTACGCGAAGCTCTGGCTATTTTTAAACAGCCAGGCTTCCCTGTCGCAAACCAACAGACACCCTACTGCCCGCCCCCTGCAGGCTAGCAGCCAATCAGACACTCACTCAGGCTCTCACACTGCCCCCCCAGCAAACACACGCTCGGATACTTCCTCAGCAAGCAAACAAACACAGACTCGGATACTTACCAGTCCCAGGCAAACTCCTGCTGTGAGCTGCTCTGCTGTCCCCGCTGCTCAGCTGGTTCTCCGCCGCTCAGCTGTTTCGCGAAGCTCTGGCTATTTTTAAACAGCCAGGCTTCCCTGTCGCAAACCAACAGACACCCTACTGCCCGCCCCCTGCAGGCTAGCAGCCAATCAGACACTCACTCAGGCTCTCACACTGCCCCCCCAGCAAACACACGCTCGGATACTTCCTCAGCAAGCAAACAAACACAGACTCGGATACTTACCAGTGCCAGGCAAACTCCTGCTGTGTGCTGCTCTGCTGTCCCCGCTGCTCAGCTGGTTCTCCGCCGCTCAGCTGGTTCGCGAAGCTCTGGCTATTTTTAAACAGCCAGGCTTCCCTGTCGCAAACCAACAGACACGCTACTGCCCGCCCCCTGCAGGCTAGCAGCCAATCAGACACTCACTCAGGCTCTCACACTGCCCCCCCAGCAAACACACGCTCGGATTCTTTCTCAGCAAGCAAACAAACACAGACTCGGATACTTACCAGTGCCAGGCAAACTCCTGCTGTGTGCTGCTCTGCTGTCCCCGCTGCTCAGCTGGTTCTCCGCCGCTCAGCTGGTTCGCGAAGCTCTGGCTATTTTTAAACAGCCAGGCTTCCCTGTCGCAAACCAACAGACACCCTACTGCCCGCCCCCTGCAGGCTAGCAGCCAGACACTCACTCAGGCTCTCACACTGCCCCCCCAGCAAACACACGCTCGGATACTTCCTCAGCAAGCAAACAAACACAGACTCGGATACTTACCAGTCCCAGGCAAACTCCTGCTGTGAGCTGCTCTGCTGTCCCCGCTGCTCAGCTGGTTCTCCGCCGCTCAGCTGTTTCGCGAAGCTCTGGCTATTTTTAAACAGCCAGGCTTCCCTGTCGCAAACCAACAGACACCCTACTGCCCGCCCCCTGCAGGCTAGCAGCCAATCAGACACTCACTCAGGCTCTCACACTGCCCCCCCAGCAAACACACGCTCGGATACTTCCTCAGCAAGCAAACAAACACAGACTCGGATACTTACCAGTGCCAGGCAAACTCCTGCTGTGTGCTGCTCTGCTGTCCCCGCTGCTCAGCTGGTTCTCCGCCGCTCAGCTGGTTCGCGAAGCTCTGGCTATTTTTAAACAGCCAGGCTTCCCTGTCGCAAACCAACAGACACGCTACTGCCCGCCCCCTGCAGGCTAGCAGCCAATCAGACACTCACTCAGGCTCTCACACTGCCCCCCCAGCAAACACACGCTCGGATTCTTTCTCAGCAAGCAAACAAACACAGACTCGGATACTTACCAGTGCCAGGCAAACTCCTGCTGTGTGCTGCTCTGCTGTCCCCGCTGCTCAGCTGGTTCTCCGCCGCTCAGCTGGTTCGCGAAGCTCTGGCTATTTTTAAACAGCCAGGCTTCCCTGTCGCAAACCAACAGACACCCTACTGCCCGCCCCCTGCAGGCTAGCAGCCAGACACTCACTCAGGCTCTCACACTGCCCCCCCAGCAAACACACGCTCGGATACTTCCTCAGCAAGCAAACAAACCCAGACTCCGATACTTACCAGTCCCAGGCAAACTCCTGCTGTGAGCTGCTCTGCTGTCCCCGCTGCTCAGCTGGTTCTCCGCCGCTCAGCTGGTTCGCGAAGCTCTGGCTATTTTTAAACAGCCAGGCTTCCCTGTCGCAAACCAACAGACACCCTACTGCCCGCCCCCTGCAGGCTAGCAGCCAATCAGACACTCACTCAGGCTCTCACACTGCCGCCCAGCAAACACACGCTCGGATTCTTCCTCAGCAAGCAAACAAACACAGACTCGGATACTTACCAGTGCCAGGCAAACTCCTGCTGTGTGCTGCTCTGCTGTCCCCGCTGCTCAGCTAATTCTCCGCCGCTCAGCTGGTTCGCGAAGCTCTGGCTATTTTTAAACAGCCAGGCTTCCCTGTCGCAAACCAACAGACACCCTACTGCCCGCCCCCTGCAGGCTAGCAGCCAATCAGACTCTCACTCAGGCTCTCACACTGCCCCCCCAGCAAACACACGCTCGGATTCTTCCTCAGCAAGCAAACAAACACAGACTCGGATACTTACCAGTCCCAGGCAAACTCCTGCTGTGAGCTGCTCTGCTGTCCCCGCTGCTCAGCTGGTTCTCCGCCACTCAGCTGGTACGCGAAGCTCTGGCTATTTTTAAACAGCCAGGCTTCCCTGTCGCAAACAAATAGACAGCCTACTGCCCGCCCCCTGCAGGCTAGCAGCCAATCAGACACTCACTCAGGCTCTCACACTGCCCCCCCAGCAAACACACGCTCGGATACTTCCTCAGCAAGCAAACAAACACAGACTCGGATACTTACCAGTCCCAGGAAAACTCCTGCTGTGTGCTGCTCTGCTGTCCCCGTTGCTCAGCTGGTTCTCCGCCGCTCAGCTGGTTCGCGAACCTCTGGCTATTTTTAAACAGCCAGGCTTCCCTGTCCCAAACCAACAAACACCCTACTGCCCGCCCCCTGCAGGCTAGCAGCCAATCAGACACTCACTCAGGCTCTCACACTGCCCCCCCAGCAAACACACGCTCGGATACTTCCTCAGCAAGCAAACAAACCCAGACTCGGATACTTACCAGACCCAGGCAAACTCCTGCTGTGAGCTGCTCTGCTGTCCCCGCTGCTCAGCTGGTTCTCCGCCGCTCAGCTGGTTCGCGAAGCTCTGGCTATTTTTAAACAGCCAGGCTTCCCTGTCGCAAACCAACAGACACCCTACTGCCCGCCCCCTGCAGGCTAGCAGCCAATCAGACACTCACTCAGGCTCTCACACTGCTCCCCCAGCAAACACACGCTCGGATACTTCCTCAGCAAGCAAACAAACACAGACTCGGATACTTACCAGTCCCAGGCAAACTCCAGCTATGAGCTGCTCTGCTGTCCCCGCTGCTCAGCTGGTTGTCCGCTGCTCAGCTGGTACGCGAAGCTCTGGCTATTTTTAAACAACCAGGCTTTCCTGTCGCAAACCAACAGACACCGTACTGCCCGCCCCCTGCAGGCTAGCAGCCAATCAGACACTCACTCAGGCTCTCACACTGCCATCCCAGCAAACACACGCTCGGATTCTTCCTCAGGAAGCAAACAAACACCGACTCGGATACTTACCAGTCCCAGGGAAACTCCTGCTGTGAGCTGCTCTGCTGTCCCCACCGCTCAGCTGGTTCTCCGCCGCTCAGCTGGTTCATGAAGCTCTGGCTATTTTTAAACAGCCAGGCTTCCCTGTCGCAAACCAACAGACACCCTTCTGCCCGCCCCCTGCAGGCTAGCAGCCAATCAGACACTCACTCAGGCTCTCACACTGCCCCCCCAGCAAACACACGCTCGGATACTACCTCAGCAAGCAAACAAACACAGACTCGGATACCTACCAGTCCCAGGCAAACTCCTGCTGTGTGCTGCTCTGCTGTCCCCGCTGCTCAGCTGGTTCTCCGCCGCTCAGCTGGTACGCGAAGCTCTGGCTATTTTTAAACAGCCGGGCTTCCCTGTCGCAAACAAATAGACTGCCTACTGCCCTCCCCCTGCAGGCTGGCAGCCAATCAGACACTCACTCAGGCTCTCACACTACCCCCCCAGCAAACACACGCTCGGATACTACCTCAGCAAGCAAACAAACACAGACTCGGATACTTACCAGTGCCAGGGAAACTCCTGCTGTGAGCTGCTCTGCTGTCCCCACCGCTCAGCTGGTTCTCCGCCGCTCAGCTGGTTCATGAGGTTCTGGCTATTTTTAAACAGCCAGGCTTCCCTGTCGCAAACCAACAGACACCCTACTGCCCGCCCCCTGCAGGCTAGCAGCCAATCAGACACTCACTCAGGCTCTCACACTGCCCCCCCCAGCAAACACACGCTCAGATTCTTCCTCAGCAAGCAAACACACCCAGAATCGGATACTTACCAGTCCCAGGCAAACTCCTGCTGTGAGCTGCTCTGCTGTCCCCGCTGCTCAGCTGGTTCTCCGCCGCTCAGCTGGTTCGCGAAGCTCTGGCTATTTTTAAACAGCCAGGCTTCCCTGTCGCAAACCAACAGACACCCTACTGCCCGCCCCCTGCAGGCTAGCAGCCAATCAGACACTCACTCAGGCTCTCACACTACCCCACCAAGCAAACACACGCTCGGATACTACCTCAGCAAGCAAACAAACACAGACTCGGATACTTACCAGTGCCAGGCAAACTCCTGCTGTGTGCTGCTCTGCTGTCCCCGCTGCTCAGCTGGTTCTCCGCCGCTCAGCTGGTTCGCGAAGCTCTGGCTATTTTTAAACAGCCAGGCTTCCCTGTCGCAAACCAACAGACACCCTACTGCCCGCCCCCTGCAGGCTAGCAGCCAATCAGACTCTCACTCAGGCTCTCACACTGCCCCCCCAGCAAACACACGCTCGGATACTACCTCAGCAAGCAAACAAACACAGACTCGGATACTTACCAGTCCCAGGCAAACTCCTGCTGTGTGCTGCTCTGCTGTCCCCGCTGCTCAGCTGGTTCTCCACCGCTCAGCTGGTACGCGAAGCTCTGGCTATTTTTAAACAGCCAGGCTTCCCTGTCGCAAACAAATAGACAGCCTACTGGCCGCCCCCTGCAGGCTAGCAGCCAATCAGACACTCACTCAGGCTCTCACACTGCCCCCCCAGCAAACACACGCTCGGATACTTCCTCAGCAAGCAAACAAACACAGACTCGGATAATTACCAGTCCCAGGCAAACTCCTGCTGTGTGCTGCTCTGCTGTTCCCGCTACTCAGCTGGTTCTCCGCCGCTCAGCTGGTTCGCGAAGCTCTGGCTATTTTTAAACAGCCAGGCTTCCCTGTCGCAAACCAACAGACACGCTACTGCCCGCCCCCTGCAGGCTTGCAGCCAATCAGACACTCACTCAGGCTCTCACACTGCCGCCCAGCAAAAACACGCTCGGATTCTTCCTCAGGAAGCAAACAAACACAGACTCGGATACTTACCAGTCCCAGGCAAACTCCTGCTGTGAGCTGCTCTGCTGTCCCCGCTGCTCAGCTGGTTCTCCGCCGCTCAGCTGGTTCGCGAAGCTCTGGCTATTTTTAAACAGCCAGGCTTCCCTGTCCCAAACCAACAAACACCCTACTGCCCGCCCCCTGCAGGCTAGCAGCCAATCAGACACTCACTCAGGCTCTCACACTGCCCCCCCAGCAAACACACGCTCGGATACTTCCTCAGCAAGCAAACAAACCCAGACTCGGATACTTACCAGTCCCAGGGAAACTCCTGCTGTGAGCTGCTCTGCTGTCCCCACCGCTCAGCGGGTTCTCCGCCGCTCAGCTGGTTCATGAAGCTCTGGCTATTTTTAAACAGCCAGGCTTCCCTGTCGCAAACCAACAGACACCCTTCTGCCCGCCCCCTGCAGGCTAGCAGCCAATCAGACACTCACTCAGGCTCTCACACTGCCCCCCCAGCAAACACACGCTCGGATACTTCCTCAGCAAGCAAACAAACACAGACTCGGATACTTACCAGTGCCAGGCAAACTCCTGCTGTGTGCTGCTCTGCTGTCCCCGCTGCTCAGCTGGTTCTCCGCCGCTCAGCTGGTTCGCGAAGCTCTGGCTATTTTTAAACAGCCAGGCTTCCCTGTCGCAAACCAACAGACACCGTACTGCCCGCCCCCTGCAGGCTAGCAGCCAATCAGACACTCATTCAGGGTCTCACACTGCCCCCCCAGCAAACACACGCACGGATACTACCTCAGCAAGCAAACAAACACAGACTCGGATACCTACCAGTCCCAGGCAAACTCCTGCTGTGTGCTGCTCTGCTGTCCCCGCTGCTCAGCTGGTTCTCCGCCGCTCAGCTGGTACGCGAAGCTCTGGCTATTTTTAAACAGCCGGGCTTCCCTGTCGCAAACAAATAGACTGCCTACTGCCCTCCCCCTGCAGGCTGGCAGCCAATCAGACACTCACTCAGGCTCTCACACTACCCCCCCAGCAAACACACGCTCGGATACTACCTCAGCAAGCAAACAAACACAGACTCGGATACTTACCAGTGCCAGGGAAACTCCTGCTGTGAGCTGCTCTGCTGTCCCCACCGCTCAGCTGGTTCTCCGCCGCTCAGCTGGTTCATGAGGTTCTGGCTATTTTTAAACAGCCAGGCTTCCCTGTCGCAAACCAACAGACACCCTACTGCCCGCCCCCTGCAGGCTAGCAGCCAATCAGACACTCACTCAGGCTCTCACACTGCCCCCCCCAGCAAACACACGCTCAGATTCTTCCTCAGCAAGCAAACACACCCAGAATCGGATACTTACCAGTCCCAGGCAAACTCCTGCTGTGAGCTGCTCTGCTGTCCCCGCTGCTCAGCTGGTTCTCCGCCGCTCAGCTGGTTCGCGAAGCTCTGGCTATTTTTAAACAGCCAGGCTTCCCTGTCGCAAACCAACAGACACCCTACTGCCCGCCCCCTGCAGGCTAGCAGCCAATCAGACACTCACTCAGGCTCTCACACTACCCCACCAAGCAAACACACGCTCGGATACTACCTCAGCAAGCAAACAAACACAGACTCGGATACTTACCAGTGCCAGGCAAACTCCTGCTGTGTGCTGCTCTGCTGTCCCCGCTGCTCAGCTGGTTCTCCGCCGCTCAGCTGGTTCGCGAAGCTCTGGCTATTTTTAAACAGCCAGGCTTCCCTGTCGCAAACCAACAGACACCCTACTGCCCGCCCCCTGCAGGCTAGCAGCCAATCAGACTCTCACTCAGGCTCTCACACTGCCCCCCCAGCAAACACACGCTCGGATACTACCTCAGCAAGCAAACAAACACAGACTCGGATACTTACCAGTCCCAGGCAAACTCCTGCTGTGTGCTGCTCTGCTGTCCCCGCTGCTCAGCTGGTTCTCCACCGCTCAGCTGGTACGCGAAGCTCTGGCTATTTTTAAACAGCCAGGCTTCCCTGTCGCAAACAAATAGACAGCCTACTGGCCGCCCCCTGCAGGCTAGCAGCCAATCAGACACTCACTCAGGCTCTCACACTGCCCCCCCAGCAAACACACGCTCGGATACTTCCTCAGCAAGCAAACAAACACAGACTCGGATAATTACCAGTCCCAGGCAAACTCCTGCTGTGTGCTGCTCTGCTGTTCCCGCTACTCAGCTGGTTCTCCGCCGCTCAGCTGGTTCGCGAAGCTCTGGCTATTTTTAAACAGCCAGGCTTCCCTGTCGCAAACCAACAGACACGCTACTGCCCGCCCCCTGCAGGCTTGCAGCCAATCAGACACTCACTCAGGCTCTCACACTGCCGCCCAGCAAAAACACGCTCGGATTCTTCCTCAGGAAGCAAACAAACCCAGACTCGGATACTTACCAGACCCACGCAAACTCCTGCTGTGAGCTGCTCTGCTGTCCCCGCTGCTCAGCTGGTTCTCCGCCGCTCAGCTGGTTCGCGAAGCTCTGGCTATTTTTAAACAGCCAGGCTTCCCTGTCGCAAACCAACAGACACCCTACTGCCCGCCCCCTGCAGGCTAGCAGCCAATCAGACACTCACTCAGGCTCTCACACTGCCCCCCCAGCAAACACACGCTCGGATACTTCCTCAGCAAGCAAACAAACACAGGCTCGGATACTTACCAGTCCCAGGCAAACTCCTGCTGTGTGCTGCTCTGCTGTCCCCGCTGCTCAGCTGGTTCTCCGCCGCTCAGCTGGTACGCGAAGCTCTGGCTATTTTTAAACAGCCAGGCTTCCCTGTCGCAAACCAACAGACACCCTACTGCCCGCCCCCTGCAGGCTAGCAGCCAATCAGACACTCACTCAGGCTCTCACACTGCCCCCCCAGCAAACACAGGCTCGGATTCTTTCTCAGCAAGCAAACAAACACAGACTCGGATACTTACCAGTGCCAGGCAAACTCCTGCTGTGTGCTGCTCTGCTGTCCCCGCTGCTCAGCTGGTTCTCCGCCGCTCAGCTGGTTCGCGAAGCTCTGGCTATTTTTAAACAGCCAGGCTTCCCTGTCGCAAACCAACAGACACCCTACTGCCCGCCCCCTGCAGGCTAGCAGCCAGACACTCACTCAGGCTCTCACACTGCCCCCCCAGCAAACACACGCTCGGATACTTCCTCAGCAAGCAAACAAACCCAGACTCCGATACTTACCAGTCCCAGGCAAACTCCTGCTGTGAGCTGCTCTGCTGTCCCCGCTGCTCAGCTGGTTCTCCGCCGCTCAGCTGTTTCGCGAAGCTCTGGCTATTTTTAAACAGCCAGGCTTCCCTGTCGCAAACCAACAGACACCCTACTGCCCGCCCCCTGCAGGCTAGCAGCCAATCAGACACTCACTCAGGCTCTCACACTGCCCCCCCAGCAAACACACGCTCGGATTCTTCCTCAGCAAGCAAACAAACACCGACTCGGATACTTACCAGTCCCAGGGAAACTCCTGCTGTGAGCTGCTCTGCTGTCCCCACCGCTCAGCGGGTTCTCCGCCGCTCAGCTGGTTCATGAAGCTCTGGCTATTTTTAAACAGCCAGGCTTCCCTGTCGCAAACCAACAGACACCCTTCTGCCCGCCCCCTGCAGGCTAGCAGCCAATCAGACACTCACTCAGGCTCTCACACTGCCCCCCCAGCAAACACACGCTCGGATACTTCCTCAGCAAGCAAACAAACACAGACTCGGATACTTACCAGTGCCAGGCAAACTCCTGCTGTGTGCTGCTCTGCTGTCCCCGCTGCTCAGCTGGTTCTCCGCCGCTCAGCTGGTTCGCGAAGCTCTGGCTATTTTTAAACAGCCAGGCTTCCCTGTCGCAAACCAACAGACACCGTACTGCCCGCCCCCTGCAGGCTAGCAGCCAATCAGACACTCATTCAGGGTCTCACACTGCCCCCCCAGCAAACACACGCACGGATACTACCTCAGCAAGCAAACAAACACAGACTCGGATACTTACCAGTGCCAGGCAAACTCCTGCTGTGTGCTGCTCTGCTGTCCCCGCTGCTCAGCTGGTTCTCCGCCGCTCAGCTGGTACGCGAAGCTCTGGCTATTTTTAAACAGCCAGGCTTCCCTGTCGCAAACCAACAGACACCCTACTGCCCGCCCCCTGCAGGCTAGCAGCCAATCAGACACTCACTCAGGCTCTCACACTGCCCCCCCAGCAAACACACGCTCGGATACTTCCTCAGCAAGCAAACAAACACAGACTCGGATACTTACCAGTCCCAGGCAAACTCCTGCTGTGAGCTGCTCTGCTGTCCCCGCTGCTCAGCTGGTTCTCCGCCGCTCAGCTGTTTCGCGAAGCTCTGGCTATTTTTAAACAGCCAGGCTTCCCTGTCGCAAACCAACAGACACCCTACTGCCCGCCCCCTGCAGGCTAGCAGCCAATCAGACACTCACTCAGGCTCTCACACTGCCCCCCCAGCAAACACACGCTCGGATACTTCCTCAGCAAGCAAACAAACACAGACTCGGATACTTACCAGTGCCAGGCAAACTCCTGCTGTGTGCTGCTCTGCTGTCCCCGCTGCTCAGCTGGTTCTCCGCCGCTCAGCTGGTTCGCGAAGCTCTGGCTATTTTTAAACAGCCAGGCTTCCCTGTCGCAAACCAACAGACACGCTACTGCCCGCCCCCTGCAGGCTAGCAGCCAATCAGACACTCACTCAGGCTCTCACACTGCCCCCCCAGCAAACACACGCTCGGATTCTTTCTCAGCAAGCAAACAAACACAGACTCGGATACTTACCAGTGCCAGGCAAACTCCTGCTGTGTGCTGCTCTGCTGTCCCCGCTGCTCAGCTGGTTCTCCGCCGCTCAGCTGGTTCGCGAAGCTCTGGCTATTTTTAAACAGCCAGGCTTCCCTGTCGCAAACCAACAGACACCCTACTGCCCGCCCCCTGCAGGCTAGCAGCCAGACACTCACTCAGGCTCTCACACTGCCCCCCCAGCAAACACACGCTCGGATACTTCCTCAGCAAGCAAACAAACACAGACTCGGATACTTACCAGTCCCAGGCAAACTCCTGCTGTGAGCTGCTCTGCTGTCCCCGCTGCTCAGCTGGTTCTCCGCCGCTCAGCTGTTTCGCGAAGCTCTGGCTATTTTTAAACAGCCAGGCTTCCCTGTCGCAAACCAACAGACACCCTACTGCCCGCCCCCTGCAGGCTAGCAGCCAATCAGACACTCACTCAGGCTCTCACACTGCCCCCCCAGCAAACACACGCTCGGATACTTCCTCAGCAAGCAAACAAACACAGACTCGGATACTTACCAGTGCCAGGCAAACTCCTGCTGTGTGCTGCTCTGCTGTCCCCGCTGCTCAGCTGGTTCTCCGCCGCTCAGCTGGTTCGCGAAGCTCTGGCTATTTTTAAACAGCCAGGCTTCCCTGTCGCAAACCAACAGACACGCTACTGCCCGCCCCCTGCAGGCTAGCAGCCAATCAGACACTCACTCAGGCTCTCACACTGCCCCCCCAGCAAACACACGCTCGGATTCTTTCTCAGCAAGCAAACAAACACAGACTCGGATACTTACCAGTGCCAGGCAAACTCCTGCTGTGTGCTGCTCTGCTGTCCCCGCTGCTCAGCTGGTTCTCCGCCGCTCAGCTGGTTCGCGAAGCTCTGGCTATTTTTAAACAGCCAGGCTTCCCTGTCGCAAACCAACAGACACCCTACTGCCCGCCCCCTGCAGGCTAGCAGCCAGACACTCACTCAGGCTCTCACACTGCCCCCCCAGCAAACACACGCTCGGATACTTCCTCAGCAAGCAAACAAACCCAGACTCCGATACTTACCAGTCCCAGGCAAACTCCTGCTGTGAGCTGCTCTGCTGTCCCCGCTGCTCAGCTGGTTCTCCGCCGCTCAGCTGGTTCGCGAAGCTCTGGCTATTTTTAAACAGCCAGGCTTCCCTGTCGCAAACCAACAGACACCCTACTGCCCGCCCCCTGCAGGCTAGCAGCCAATCAGACACTCACTCAGGCTCTCACACTGCCGCCCAGCAAACACACGCTCGGATTCTTCCTCAGCAAGCAAACAAACACAGACTCGGATACTTACCAGTGCCAGGCAAACTCCTGCTGTGTGCTGCTCTGCTGTCCCCGCTGCTCAGCTAATTCTCCGCCGCTCAGCTGGTTCGCGAAGCTCTGGCTATTTTTAAACAGCCAGGCTTCCCTGTCGCAAACCAACAGACACCCTACTGCCCGCCCCCTGCAGGCTAGCAGCCAATCAGACTCTCACTCAGGCTCTCACACTGCCCCCCCAGCAAACACACGCTCGGATTCTTCCTCAGCAAGCAAACAAACACAGACTCGGATACTTACCAGTCCCAGGCAAACTCCTGCTGTGAGCTGCTCTGCTGTCCCCGCTGCTCAGCTGGTTCTCCGCCACTCAGCTGGTACGCGAAGCTCTGGCTATTTTTAAACAGCCAGGCTTCCCTGTCGCAAACAAATAGACAGCCTACTGCCCGCCCCCTGCAGGCTAGCAGCCAATCAGACACTCACTCAGGCTCTCACACTGCCCCCCCAGCAAACACACGCTCGGATACTTCCTCAGCAAGCAAACAAACACAGACTCGGATACTTACCAGTCCCAGGAAAACTCCTGCTGTGTGCTGCTCTGCTGTCCCCGTTGCTCAGCTGGTTCTCCGCCGCTCAGCTGGTTCGCGAACCTCTGGCTATTTTTAAACAGCCAGGCTTCCCTGTCCCAAACCAACAAACACCCTACTGCCCGCCCCCTGCAGGCTAGCAGCCAATCAGACACTCACTCAGGCTCTCACACTGCCCCCCCAGCAAACACACGCTCGGATACTTCCTCAGCAAGCAAACAAACCCAGACTCGGATACTTACCAGACCCAGGCAAACTCCTGCTGTGAGCTGCTCTGCTGTCCCCGCTGCTCAGCTGGTTCTCCGCCGCTCAGCTGGTTCGCGAAGCTCTGGCTATTTTTAAACAGCCAGGCTTCCCTGTCGCAAACCAACAGACACCCTACTGCCCGCCCCCTGCAGGCTAGCAGCCAATCAGACACTCACTCAGGCTCTCACACTGCTCCCCCAGCAAACACACGCTCGGATACTTCCTCAGCAAGCAAACAAACACAGACTCGGATACTTACCAGTCCCAGGCAAACTCCAGCTATGAGCTGCTCTGCTGTCCCCGCTGCTCAGCTGGTTGTCCGCTGCTCAGCTGGTACGCGAAGCTCTGGCTATTTTTAAACAACCAGGCTTTCCTGTCGCAAACCAACAGACACCGTACTGCCCGCCCCCTGCAGGCTAGCAGCCAATCAGACACTCACTCAGGCTCTCACACTGCCATCCCAGCAAACACACGCTCGGATTCTTCCTCAGGAAGCAAACAAACACCGACTCGGATACTTACCAGTCCCAGGGAAACTCCTGCTGTGAGCTGCTCTGCTGTCCCCACCGCTCAGCTGGTTCTCCGCCGCTCAGCTGGTTCATGAAGCTCTGGCTATTTTTAAACAGCCAGGCTTCCCTGTCGCAAACCAACAGACACCCTTCTGCCCGCCCCCTGCAGGCTAGCAGCCAATCAGACACTCACTCAGGCTCTCACACTGCCCCCCCAGCAAACACACGCTCGGATACTACCTCAGCAAGCAAACAAACACAGACTCGGATACCTACCAGTCCCAGGCAAACTCCTGCTGTGTGCTGCTCTGCTGTCCCCGCTGCTCAGCTGGTTCTCCGCCGCTCAGCTGGTACGCGAAGCTCTGGCTATTTTTAAACAGCCGGGCTTCCCTGTCGCAAACAAATAGACTGCCTACTGCCCTCCCCCTGCAGGCTGGCAGCCAATCAGACACTCACTCAGGCTCTCACACTACCCCCCCAGCAAACACACGCTCGGATACTACCTCAGCAAGCAAACAAACACAGACTCGGATACTTACCAGTGCCAGGGAAACTCCTGCTGTGAGCTGCTCTGCTGTCCCCACCGCTCAGCTGGTTCTCCGCCGCTCAGCTGGTTCATGAGGTTCTGGCTATTTTTAAACAGCCAGGCTTCCCTGTCGCAAACCAACAGACACCCTACTGCCCGCCCCCTGCAGGCTAGCAGCCAATCAGACACTCACTCAGGCTCTCACACTGCCCCCCCCAGCAAACACACGCTCAGATTCTTCCTCAGCAAGCAAACACACCCAGAATCGGATACTTACCAGTCCCAGGCAAACTCCTGCTGTGAGCTGCTCTGCTGTCCCCGCTGCTCAGCTGGTTCTCCGCCGCTCAGCTGGTTCGCGAAGCTCTGGCTATTTTTAAACAGCCAGGCTTCCCTGTCGCAAACCAACAGACACCCTACTGCCCGCCCCCTGCAGGCTAGCAGCCAATCAGACACTCACTCAGGCTCTCACACTACCCCACCAAGCAAACACACGCTCGGATACTACCTCAGCAAGCAAACAAACACAGACTCGGATACTTACCAGTGCCAGGCAAACTCCTGCTGTGTGCTGCTCTGCTGTCCCCGCTGCTCAGCTGGTTCTCCGCCGCTCAGCTGGTTCGCGAAGCTCTGGCTATTTTTAAACAGCCAGGCTTCCCTGTCGCAAACCAACAGACACCCTACTGCCCGCCCCCTGCAGGCTAGCAGCCAATCAGACTCTCACTCAGGCTCTCACACTGCCCCCCCAGCAAACACACGCTCGGATACTACCTCAGCAAGCAAACAAACACAGACTCGGATACTTACCAGTCCCAGGCAAACTCCTGCTGTGTGCTGCTCTGCTGTCCCCGCTGCTCAGCTGGTTCTCCACCGCTCAGCTGGTACGCGAAGCTCTGGCTATTTTTAAACAGCCAGGCTTCCCTGTCGCAAACAAATAGACAGCCTACTGGCCGCCCCCTGCAGGCTAGCAGCCAATCAGACACTCACTCAGGCTCTCACACTGCCCCCCCAGCAAACACACGCTCGGATACTTCCTCAGCAAGCAAACAAACACAGACTCGGATAATTACCAGTCCCAGGCAAACTCCTGCTGTGTGCTGCTCTGCTGTTCCCGCTACTCAGCTGGTTCTCCGCCGCTCAGCTGGTTCGCGAAGCTCTGGCTATTTTTAAACAGCCAGGCTTCCCTGTCGCAAACCAACAGACACGCTACTGCCCGCCCCCTGCAGGCTTGCAGCCAATCAGACACTCACTCAGGCTCTCACACTGCCGCCCAGCAAAAACACGCTCGGATTCTTCCTCAGGAAGCAAACAAACACAGACTCGGATACTTACCAGTCCCAGGCAAACTCCTGCTGTGAGCTGCTCTGCTGTCCCCGCTGCTCAGCTGGTTCTCCGCCGCTCAGCTGGTTCGCGAAGCTCTGGCTATTTTTAAACAGCCAGGCTTCCCTGTCGCAAACCAACAGACACCGTACTGCCCGCCCCCTGCAGGCTAGCAGCCAATCAGACACTCATTCAGGGTCTCACACTGCCCCCCCAGCAAACACACGCTCGGATACTACCTCAGCAAGCAAACAAACACAGACTCGGATACCTACCAGTCCCAGGCAAACTCCTGCTGTGTGCTGCTCTGCTGTCCCCGCTGCTCAGCTGGTTCTCCGCCGCTCAGCTGGTACGCGAAGCTCTGGCTATTTTTAAACAGCCGGGCTTCCCTGTCGCAAACAAATAGACAGCCTACTGCCCGCCCCCTGCAGGCTAGCAGCCAATCAGACACTCACTCAGGTTCTCACACTGCCGCCCAGCAAACACACGCTCGGATACTTCCTCAGCAAGCAAACAAACACAGACTCGGATACTTACCAGTCCCAGGGAAACTCCTGCTGTGAGCTGCTCTGCTGTCCCCACCGCTCAGCTGGTTCTCCGCCGCTCAGCTGGTTCATGAGGCTCTGGCTATTTTTAAACAGCCAGGCTTCCCTGTCGCAAACCAACAGACACCCTACTGCCCGCCCCCTGCAGGCTAGCAGCCAATCAGACACTCACTCAGGCTCTCACACTGCCCCCCCAGCAAACACACGCTCAGATACTTCGTCAGCAAGCAAACAAACACAGACTCGGATACTTACCAGTGCCAGGCAAACTCCTGCTGTGTGCTGCTCTGCTGTCCCCGCTGCTCAGCTGGTTCTCCGCCGCTCAGCTGGTACGCGAAGCTCTGGCTATTTTTAAAAAGCCAGGCTTCCCTGTCGCAAACAAATAGAGAGCCTACTGCCCGCCCCCTGCAGGCTAGCAGCCAATCAGACACTCACTCAGGCTCTCACACTGCCCCCCCAGCAAACACACGCTCGGATACTTCCTCAGCAAGCAAACAAACCCAGACTCGGATACTTACCAGACCCAGGCAAACTCCTGCTGTGAGCTGCTCTGCTGTCCCCGCTGCTCAGCTGGTTCTACGCCGCTCAGCTGGTTCGCGAAGCATGGCTATTTTTAAACAGCCAGGCTTCCCTGTCGCAAACAAATAGACAGCCTACTGCCCGCCTCCTGCAGGCTAGCAGCCAATCAGACACTCACTCACTCTCTCACACTGCCCCCCCAGCAAACACACGCTCAGATTCTTCCTCAGCAAGCAAACAAACCCAGAATCGGATACTTACCAGTGCCAGGGAAACTCCTGCTGTGTGCTGCTCTGCTGTCCCCGCTGCTCAGCTGGTTCTCCGCCGCTCAGCTGGTTCGCGAAGCTCTGGCTATTTTTAAACAGCCAGGCTTCCCTGTCGCAAACCAACAGACACGCTACTGCCCGCCCCCTGCAGGCTTCCAGCCAATCAGACACTCACTCAGGCTCTCACACTGCCGCCCAGCAAACACACGCTCGGATTCTTCCTCAGGAAGCAAACAAACACAGACTCGGATACTTACCAGTCCCAGGCAAACTCCTGCTGTGAGCTGCTCTGCTGTCCCCGCTGCTCAGCTGGTTCTCCGCCGCTCAGCTGGTTCGCGAAGCTCTGGCTATTTTTAAACAGCCGGGCTTCCCTGTCGCAAACAAATAGACAGCCTACTGCCCGCCCCCTGCAGGCTAGCAGCCAATCAGACACTCACTCAGGCTCTCACACTGCCCCCCCCAGCAAACTCACGCTCGGATACTTCCTCAGCAAGCAAACAAACCCAGACTCGGATACTTACCAGTCCCAGGCAAACTCCTGCTGTGAGCTGCTCTGCTGTCCCCGCTGCTCAGCTGGTTCTCCGCCGCTCAGCTCGTTCGCGAAGCTCTGGCTATTTTTAAACAGCCAGGCTTCCCTGTCGCAAACCAACAGACACCCTACTGCCCGCCCCCTGCAGGCTAGCAGCCAATCAGACACTCACTCAGGCTCTCACACTGCCCCCCCAGCAAACACACGCTCAGATTCTTCCTCAGCAAGCAAACACACCCAGAATCGGATACTTACCAGTCCCAGGCAAACTCCTGCTGTGAGCTGCTCTACTGTCCCCGCTGCTCAGCTGGTTCTCCGCCGCTCAGCTGGTTCGCGAAGCTCTGGCTATTTTTAAACAGCCAGGCTTCCCTGTCGCAAACCAACAGACACCCTACTGCCCGCCCCCTGCAGGCTAGCAGCCAATCAGACACTCACTCAGGCTCTCACACTACCCCACCAAGCAAACACACGCTCGGATACTACCTCAGCAAGCAAACAAACACAGACTCGGATACTTACCAGTGCCAGGCAAACTCCTGCTGTGTGCTGCTCTGCTGTCCCCGCTGCTCAGCTGGTTCTCCGCCGCTCAGCTGGTTCGCGAAGCTCTGGCTATTTTTAAACAGCCAGGCTTCCCTGTCGCAAACCAACAAACACCCTACTGCCCGCCCCCTGCAGGCTAGCAGCCAATCAGACACTCACTCAGGCTCTCACACTGCCCCCCCAGCAAACACACGCTCGGATACTTCCTCAGCAAGCAAACAAACACAGACTCGGATACTTACCAGTCCCAGGCAAACTCCTGCTGTGAGCTGCTCTGCTGTCCCCGCTGCTCAGCTGGTTCTCCGCCGCTCCGCTGGTTCGCGAAGCTCTGGCTATTTTTAAACAGCCAGGCTTCCCTGTCGCAAACCAACAGACACCGTACTGCCCGCCCCCTGCAGGCTAGCAGCCAATCAGACACTCATTCAGGGTCTCACACTGCCCCCCCAGCAAACACACGCTCGGATACTACCTCAGCAAGCAAACAAACACAGACTCGGATACCTACCAGTCCCAGGCAAACTCCTGCTGTGTGCTGCTCTGCTGTCCCCGCTGCTCAGCTGGTTCTCCGCCGCTCAGCTGGTACGCGAAGCTCTGGCTATTTTTAAACAGCCGGGCTTCCCTGTCGCAAACAAATAGACTGCCTACTGCCCTCCCCCTGCAGGCTGGCAGCCAATCAGACACTCACTCAGGCTCTCACACTACCCCCCCAGCAAACACACGCTCGGATACTACCTCAGCAAGCAAACAAACACAGACTCGGATACTTACCAGTCCCAGGCAAACTCCTGCTGTGTGCTGCTCTGCTGTCCCCGCTGCTCAGCTGGTTCTCCGCCGCTCAGCTGGTTCGCGAAGCTCTGGCTATTTTTAAACAGCCAGGCTTCCCTGTCGCAAACCAAAAGACACCCTACTGCCCGCCCCCTGCAGGCTAGCAGCCAGACACTCACTCAGGCTCTCACACTGCCCCCCCAGCAAACACACGCTCGGATTCTTCCTCAGCAAGCAAACAAACACAGACTCGGATACTTACCAGTGCCAGGGAAACTCCTGCTGTGAGCTGCTCTGCTGTCCCCACCGCTCAGCTGGTTCTCCGCCGCTCAGCTGGTTCATTAGGTTCTGGCTATTTTTAAACAGCCAGGCTTCCCTGTCGCAAACCAACAGACACCCTACTGCCCGCCCCCTGCAGGCTAGCAGCCAATCAGACACTCACTCAGGCTCTCACACTGCCCCCCCCAGCAAACACACGCTCAGATACTTCCTCAGCAAGCAAACACACCCAGAATCGGATACTTACCAGTCCCAGGCAAACTCCTGCTGTGAGCTGCTCTACTGTCCCCGCTGCTCAGCTGGTTCTCCGCCGCTCAGCTGGTTCGCGAAGCTCTGGCTATTTTTAAACAGCCAGGCTTCCCTGTCGCAAACCAACAGACACCCTACTGCCCGCCCCCTGCAGGCTAGCAGCCAATCAGACACTCACTCAGGCTCTCACACTACCCCACCAAGCAAACACACGCTCGGATACTACCTCAGCAAGCAAACAAACACAGACTCGGATACTTACCAGTGCCAGGCAAACTCCTGCTGTGTGCTGCTCTGCTGTCCCCGCTGCTCAGCTGGTTCTCCGCCGCTCAGCTGGTTCGCGAAGCTCTGGCTATTTTTAAACAGCCAGGCTTCCCTGTCGCAAACCAACAGACACCCTACTGCCCGCCCCCTGCAGGCTAGCAGCCAATCAGACACTCACTCAGGCTCTCACACTGCCGCCCAGCAAACACACGCTCGGATTCTTCCTCAGGAAGCAAACAAACACAGACTCGGATACTTACCAGTCCCAGGCAAACTCCTGCTGTGAGCTGCTCTGCTGTCCCCGCTGCTCAGCTGGTTCTCCGCCGCTCAGCTGGTTCGCGAAGCTCTGGCTATTTTTAAACAGCCAGGCTTCCCTGTCCCAAACCAACAAACACCCTACTGCCCGCCCCCTGCAGGCTAGCAGCCAATCAGACACTCACTCAGGCTCTCACACTGCCCCCCCAGCAAACACACGCTCGGATACTTCCTCAGCAAGCAAACAAACCCAGACTCGGATACTTACCAGACCCAGGCAAATTCCTGCTGTGAGCTGCTCTGCTGTCCCCGCTGCTCAGCTGGTTCTCCGCCGCTCAGCTGGTTCGCGAAGCTCTGGCTATTTTTAAACAGCCAGGCTTCCCTGTCGCAAACCAACAGACACCCTACTGCCCGCCCCCTGCAGGCTAGCAGCCAATCAGACACTCACTCAGGCTCTCACACTGCCCCCCCAGCAAACACACGCTCGGATACTTCCTCAGCAAGCAAACAAACCCAGACTCGGATACTTACCAGACCCAGGCAAACTCCTGCTGTGAACTGCTCTGCTGTCCCCGCTGCTCAGCTGGTTCTCCGCCGCTCAGCTGGTTCACGAAGCTCTGGCTATTTTTAAACAGCCAGGCTTCCCTGTCGCAAACCAACAGACACAGTACTGCCCGCCCCCTGCAGGCTAGCAGCCAATCAGACACTCATTCAGGGTCTCACACTGCCCCCCCAGCAAACACACGCTCGGATACTACCTCAGCAAGCAAACAAACACAGACTCGGATACCTACCAGTCCCAGGCAAACTCCTGCTGTGTGCTGCTCTGCTGTCCCCGCTGCTCAGCTGGTTCTCCGCCGCTCAGCTGGTACGCGAAGCTCTGGCTATTTTTAAACAGCCGGGCTTCCCTGTCGCAAACAAATAGACAGCCTACTGCCCGCCCCCTGCAGGCTAGCAGCCAATCAGACACTCACTCAGGTTCTCACACTGCCCCCCCAGCAAACACACGCACGGATACTACCTCAGCAAGCAAACAAACACAGACTCGGATACTTACCAGTGCCAGGCAAACTCCTGCTGTGTGCTGCTCTGCTGTCCCCGCTGCTCAGCTGGTTCTCCGCCGCTCAGCTGGTTCGCGAAGCTCTGGCTATTTTTAAACAGCCAGGCTTCCCTGTCGCAAACCAACAGACACCCTACTGCCCGCCCCCTGCAGGCTAGCAGCCAATCAGACACTCACTCAGGCTCTCACACTGCCGCCCAGCAAACACACGCTCGGATTCTTCCTCAGCAAGCAAACAAACACAGACTCGGATACTTACCAGTGCCAGGCAAACTCCTGCTGTGTGCTGCTCTGCTGTCCCCGCTGCTCAGCTAATTCTCCGCCGCTCAGCTGGTTCGCGAAGCTCTGGCTATTTTTAAACAGCCAGGCTTCCCTGTCGCAAACCAACAGACACCCTACTGCCCGCCCCCTGCAGGCTAGCAGCCAATCAGACTCTCACTCAGGCTCTCACACTGCCCCCCCAGCAAACACACGCTCGGATTCTTCCTCAGCAAGCAAACAAACACAGACTCGGATACTTACCAGACCCAGGCAAACTCCTGCTGTGAGCTGCTCTGCTGTCCCCGCTGCTCAGCTGGTTCTCCGCCGCTCAGCTGGTTCGCGAAGCTCTGGCTATTTTTAAACAGCCAGGCTTCCCTGTCGCAAACCAACAGACACCCTACTGCCCGCCCCCTGCAGGCTAGCAGCCAATCAGACACTCACTCAGGCTCTCACACTGCCGCCCAGCAAACACACGCTCGGATTCTTCCTCAGGAAGCAAACAAACACAGACTCGGATACTTACCAGTCCCAGGCAAACTCCTGTTATGAGCTGCTCTGCTGTCCCCGCTGCTCAGCTGGTTGTCCGCTGCTCAGCTGGTACGCGAAGCTCTGGCTATTTTTAAACAACCAGGCTTTCCTGTCGCAAACCAACAGACAGCCTACTGCCCGCCCCCTGCAGGCTAGCAGCCAATCAGACACTCACTCAGGCTCTCACACTGCCATCCCAGCAAACACACGCTCGGATTCTTCCTCAGCAAGCAAACAAACACCGACTCGGATACTTACCAGTCCCAGGGAAACTCCTGCTGTGAGCTGCTCTGCTGTCCCCGCTGCTCAGCTGGTTCTCCGCCGCTCAGCTGGTTCATGAAGATCTGGCTATTTTTAAACAGCCAGGCTTCCCTGTCGCAAACCAACAGACACCCTTCTGCCCGCCCCCTGCAGGCTAGCAGCCAATCAGACACTCACTCAGGCTCTCACACTGCCCCCCCAGCAAACACACGCTCGGATACTACCTCAGCAAGCAAACAAACACAGACTCGGATACCTACCAGTCCCAGGCAAACTCCTGCTGTGTGCTGCTCTGCTGTCCCCGCTGCTCAGCTGGTTCTCCGCCGCTCAGCTGGTACGCGAAGCTCTGGCTATTTTTAAACAGCCGGGCTTCCTTGTCGCAAACAAATAGACTGCCTACTGCCCTCCCCCTGCAGGCTGGCAGCCAATCAGACACTCACTCAGGCTCTCACACTACCCCCCCAGCAAACACACGCTCGGATACTACCTCAGCAAGCAAACAAACACAGACTCGGATACTTACCAGTGCCAGGGAAACTCCTGCTGTGAGCTGCTCTGCTGTCCCCACCGCTCAGCTGGTTCTCCGCCGCTCAGCTGGTTCGCGAAGCTCTGGCTATTTTTAAACAGCCAGGCTTCCCTGTCGCAAACCAACAGACACAGTACTGCCCGCCCCCTGCAGGCTAGCAGCCAATCAGACACTCATTCAGGGTCTCACACTGCCCCCCCAGCAAACACACGCTCGGATACTACCTCAGCAAGCAAACAAACACAGACTCGGATACCTACCAGTCCCAGGCAAACTCCTGCTGTGTGCTGCTCTGCTGTCCCCGCTGCTCAGCTGGTTCTCCGCCGCTCAGCTGGTACGCGAAGCTCTGGCTATTTTTAAACAGCCGGGCTTCCCTGTCGCAAACAAATAGACAGCCTACTGCCCGCCCCCTGCAGGCTAGCAGCCAATCAGACACTCACTCAGGTTCTCACACTGCCGCCCAGCAAACACACGCTCGGATACTTCCTCAGCAAGCAAACAAACACAGACTCGGATACTTACCAGTCCCAGGGAAACTCCTGCTGTGAGCTGCTCTGCTGTCCCCACCGCTCAGCTGGTTCTCCGCCGCTCAGCTGGTTCATGAGGCTCTGGCTATTTTTAAACAGCCAGGCTTCCCTGTCGCAAACCAACAGACACCCTACTGCCCGCCCCCTGCAGGCTAGCAGCCAATCAGACACTCACTCAGGCTCTCACACTGCCCCCCCAGCAAACACACGCTCAGATACTTCGTCAGCAAGCAAACAAACACAGACTCGGATACTTACCAGTGCCAGGCAAACTCCTGCTGTGTGCTGCTCTGCTGTCCCCGCTGCTCAGCTGGTTCTCCGCCGCTCAGCTGGTACGCGAAGCTCTGGCTATTTTTAAAAAGCCAGGCTTCCCTGTCGCAAACAAATAGAGAGCCTACTGCCCGCCCCCTGCAGGCTAGCAGCCAATCAGACACTCACTCAGGCTCTCACACTGCCCCCCCAGCAAACACACGCTCGGATACTTCCTCAGCAAGCAAACAAACACAGACTCGGATACTTACCAGTCCCAGGAAAACTCCTGCTGTGTGCTGCTCTGCTGTCCCCGCTGCTCAGCTGGTTCTCCGCCGCTCAGCTGGTTCGCGAAGCTCTGGCTATTTTTAAACAGCCAGGCTTCCCTGTCGCAAACCAACAGACACGCTACTGCCCGCCCCCTGCAGGCTAGCAGCCAATCAGACACTCACTCAGGCTCTCACACTGCCCCCCCAGCAAACATACGCTCAGATTCTTCCTCAGCAAGCAAACAAACCCAGAATCGGATACTTACCAGTGCCAGGCAAACTCCTGCTGTGAGCTGCTCTGCTGTTCCCGCTGCTCAGCTGGTTCTCCGCCGCTCAGCTGTTTCGCGAACCTCTGGCTATTTTTAAACAGCCAGGCTTCCCTGTCGCAAACCAACAGACACCCTACTGCCCGCCCCCTGCAGGCTAGCAGCCAATCAGACACTCATTCAGGGCCTCACACTGCCCCCCCAGCAAACACACGCTCGGATACTACCTCAGCAAGCAAACAAACACAGACTCGGATACCTACCAGTCCCAGGCAAACTCCTGCTGTGTGCTGCTCTGCTGTCCCCGCTGCTCAGCTGGTTCTCCGCCGCTCAGCTGGTACGCGAAGCTCTGGCTATTTTTAAACAGCCGGGCTTCCCTGTCGCAAACAAATAGACAGCCTACTGCCCGCCCCCTGCAGGCTAGCAGCCAATCAGACACTCACTCAGGTTCTCACACTGCCGCCCAGCAAACACACGCTCGGATTCTTCCTCAGCAAGCAAACAAACACAGACTCGGATACTTATCAGTCCCAGGCAAACTCCTGCTGTGAGCTGCTCTGCTGTCCCCGCTGCTCAGCTGGTTCTCCGCCGCTCAGCTGGTTCATGAAGCTCTGGCTATTTTTAAACAGCCAGGCTTCCCTGTCGCAAACCAACGGACACCCTACTGCCCGCCCCCTGCAGGCTAGCAGCCAATCAGACACTCACTCAGGCTCTCACACTGCCCCCCCCCAGCAAACTCACGCTCGGATACTTCCTCAGCAAGCAAACAAACCCAGACTCGGATACTTACCAGACCCAGGCAAACTCCTGCTGTGAGCTGCTCTGCTGTCCTCGCTGCTCAGCTGGTTCTCCGCCGCTCAGCTGGTTCACGAAGCTCTGGCTATATTTAAACAGCCAGGCTTCCCTGTCGCAAACCAACAGACACCCTACTGCCCGCCCCCTGCAGGCTAGCAGCCAATCAGACACTCACTCAGGCTCTCACACTGCCCCCCCAGCAAACACACGCTCGGATACTTCCTCAGCAAGCAAACAAACCCAGACTCCGATACTTACCAGTCCCAGGCAAACTCCTGCTGTGAGCTGCTCTGCTGTCCCCGCTGCTCAGCTGGTTCTCCGCCGCTCAGCTGGTTCGCGAAGCTCTGGCTATTTTTAAACAGCCAGGCTTCCCTATCACACACCAACAGACACCCTACTGCCCGCCCCCTGCAGGCTAGCAGCCAATCAGACACTCACTCAGGCTCTCACACTGCCCCCCCAGCAAACACACGCTCGGATACTTCCTCAGCAAGCAAACAAACACAGACTCGGATAATTACCAGTCCCAGGCAAACTCCTGCTGTGAGCTGCTCTGCTGTCCCCGCTGCTCAGCTGGTCCTCCGCCGCTCAGCTGGTTCGTGAAGCTCTGGCTATTTTTAAACAGCCAGGCTTCCCTGTCGCAAACAAATAGACAGCCTACTGCCCGCCCCCTGCAGGCGAGCAGCCAATCAGACACTCACTCAGGCTCTCACACTGCCCCCCCAGCAAACACACGCTCGGATACTTCCTCAGCAAGCAAACAAACACAGACTCGGATAATTACCAGTCCCAGGCAAACTCCTGCTGTGTGCTGCTCTGCTGTTCCCGCTACTCAGCTGGTTCTCCGCCGCTCAGCTGGTTCGCGAAGCTCTGGCTATTTTTAAACAGCCAGGCTTCCCTGTCGCAAACCAACAGACACGCTACTGCCCGCCCCCTGCAGGCTTGCAGCCAATCAGACACTCACTCAGGCTCTCACACTAACCCCCCCAGCAAACACACGCTCGGATACTACCTCAGCAAGCAAACAAACACAGACTCGGATACTTACCAGTCCCAGGCAAACTCCTGCTGTGTGCTGCTCTGCTGTCCCCGCTGCTCAGCTGGTTCTCCGCCGCTCAGCTGGTACTCGAAGCTCTGGCTATTTTTAAACAGCCAGGCTTCCCTGTCGCAAACCAACAGACAGCCTACTGCCCGCCCCCTGCAGGCTAGCAGCCAATCAGACACTCACTCAGGCTCTCACACTGCCCCCCCCAGCAAACACACGCTCGGATACTTCCTCAGCAAGCAAACAAACCCAGACTCGGATACTTACCAGTCCCAGGGAAACTCCTGCTGTGAGCTGCTCTGCTGTCCCCACCTCTCAGCTGGTTCTCCACCGCTCAGCTGGTTCATGAAGCTCTGGCTATTTTTAAACAGCCAGGCTTCCCTGTCGCAAACCAACAGACACCCTACTGCCCGCCCCCTGCAGGCTAGCAGCCAATCAGACACTCACTCAGGCTCTCACACTGCCCCCCCAGCAAACACACGCTCGGATTCTTCCTCAGCAAGCAAACAAACACAGACTCGGATACTTACCAGTCCCAGGGAAACTCCTGCTGTGAGCTGCTCTGCTGTCCCCACCTCTCAGCTGGTTCTCCACCGCTCAGCTGGTTCATGAAGCTCTGGCTATTTTTAAACAGCCAGGCTTCCCTGTCGCAAACCAACAGACACCCTACTGCCCGCCCCCTGCAGGCTAGCAGCCAATCAGAAACTCACTCAGGCTCTCACACTGCCCCCCCAGCAAACACACGCTCGGATTCTTCCTCAGCAAGCAAACAAACACAGACTCGGATACTTACCAGTCCCAGGCAAACTCCTGCTGTGAGCTGCTCTGCTGTCCCCGCTACTCAAGCTGTTGTTCAGCCTCTCGGCACTGGGTGCCAGCAACAGCTTTTGGCGTCCCTGAGTGGACTCGAGGCTGCAATTTAGCCTTGCCCGGACCCCTCCTGGAGGTCAAGGATTGCGGCAAGAACCGACGCCCAATGCGCACTGGTGAGTTCATCGGGGGCCTCGGTGGAGACGCGATTTGATCGACCCCAGAGGGCACAACGGTTGAATGCACTCATATAGTGGAGAAGCTGTTGTGGACCACGGTAAAAAACCGGTCCCTTAGACGTGGGGGAGGAGCAGCTGCAGGCCACGGTGAAGAACTGGTTCCTTGGATAAGGTAGGATCCTTTTAAAATCCGGATTATATGCTCTGTTGGAACCTGGGGACGCCCAGAGTTACCCTGTAGGTATGGGACAGGGACAGAGCTCAGAGGTTAGGGCACGGTGTACGCCTCTAGAGTGCATTCTAGCAAACTGGAAGATATTTGGTGCGAATCCAATAACTAAAAGCCAGTTAAAACAATTCTGTACAGTTGACTGGCCTCAATATCAACTAAAGGACCAGGAGTGGTGGCCACCAGGAGGGTCAGTTAATTACAACACGATCCTTCAGTTACTCCTGTTCTGTCAAAAAACAAGAAAATGGAATAAACATATGTATGCGCATTTGTTTCTGACTTTATGTACTCGACCAGATATTTTACAGCGCTGTAATCTGACTCCAACTGGTTTGGTAGCAGCTAATGTTAGTCCCCAGACCCCCACCCCCACTGTAATGGCAGAGCCGGTGTCCCCTTCGGCCCCTACACCCACACCTTGTAAGTCCACAATGGTTGGCCTATACTCCTTAATCACTGAAACTAAAGTCGCCCGGTCTGAATCAGACAGGCGTCCTGCCACAACTATGCAGGTTTATACTCATGTGCCCTTTAATCCTGTGGATTTGGCTGCTTTCAAAGCACAGGCAAAAGAGTTTTCCACCAACCCAAGCAGGTTTATATCAGTCTTTAAGGGGTGCCTCAGTAGTCACAAGCCGGACTGGAATAATTGTAACGTCCTCCTGAGAACCCTGTTGTCTAAAGTGAAGAGGAATCAGGTTACAGCTAAGGCAAGGGGAGCATCAGCTTTCAAAAAAAAAATCTATCTGTCAAGTTCCTACCCCAAGTAACCGTAAGCGGCTCAGGGCATTTCTGGGTATGGCAGGCTTTTGCAGAATATGGATCCCAGAGTTTGGACTGTGGGCTAAACCCCTGTACAACTGTGTAAAAGGAGCAAATCATGACCCCTTCGATTGGACCCCAAAGGCTAACAAAGCATTTAAAATCCTAAAAAAAAAAAATTAATAAAAGCCCCGGCTCTGGGCCTGCCAGATCTCTCTAAGCCGTTTCAGTTGTATGTACATGAACGAAGGGGGGTGGCGCTAGGAGTGCTTACACAGCTGTTAGGAGCATGGAAGCGTCCTGTGGCTTATTTTTCTAAGCAATTGAATCAGGTTGCAAAGGGTTGGCCGGAATGGTTACGGGCGGTCGCAGCGACTGCCCTATTGCTTAAAAAAACCGAGAAGCTAACATTGGAAGGGGTTATGCAAATCTATACTCCCCATATGGTCCGAGCCTTATTGAATGCAAAGGGAGGGCTTTGGCTCACCCAGGCTCGGATTGCTCGGTACCAGGCTAAGCTGTTAGAGAACTCTGAAGTCACCTTACAGCCTTGCCCCTCCCTTAACCCAGCCACTCTCTTGCCAGAAACAGAGGAACAGAAACATGACTGTTTAAAAATCATAAATGTCCAGTACTCCAGCCGTCCGGATTTAAAGGATGTACCTCTCCCAAATGCAAATTATGAGTGGTACACTAATGGTAGCAGTACTGTAATAGATGGGCAAAAAAGGGCGGGTTATGCTGTTGTGACCCTCCATGACACTGTGGAAGCTGAAGGTTTGCCTGCTGGGACCTCTGCCCAGCTTGCCGAACTAATAGCCCTGACCCGTGCACTTAAACTGTCAAAAGGAAAGCGGGTCAACATTTTTACTGATTGAAAGTATGCTTTTGGTGTGCTGCATGCTCATGCTAGCCTATAAAAGCAAAGGGGAATGCTGACAGCCCAAGGCTCCCAGTCAAGTACGGGCCCCAAATCCTCCGGCTCCTAGAAGCTGTACAACTCCCCTCGGAAGTGGCGGTGGTACACTGTAAAGCCCATCAAAGGGAGAATCAAGATGTGGCCAGAGGTAACGCCCGGGCAGATAGAGAGGCTAAGCATGCTGCCACCCTGCCATCTCCTCAGACTGAGAACGCCCATATGCATGCCCTTATCCCATCAGTAGGGGAGCTTCCAACCCCTCAGTACTCTGGGAAAAAAAGACAGCTAACTGACAAACTCGGTCTCCGGGAAAAGGAGGGATGGCTCCATTCCCCAGAAGGGAAGGTCCTCCTACCAAAGGGCCTAAGCCAGCCGGTGCTGCAGAACCTACATCAAACCACTCATGCTGGCAGAAAAGCACTTATCCAGCTAATGGGAAAATACTTGATCACTTCCGGACTCCGACCCCTGGCTGCCCAGGTACAAGCGGACTGCTTAGTCTGACAAAAGAATAACCCCCGACCGGGACATCCTGTGCCACCAGCTGCCCTAGAACCCACTCCGGGCCCCGAACAAATGTGGCAAATAGACTTTACTAAGTTTCCCCGGACCCAAGGGTTCAAATATCTCCTTGTTATAGTGGATCGGTTCAGCGGATGGCCAAAAGCCTTCCCATGCCGTAACTGCACTGCCAGGACAGTGGCCCCCCAAGTTTGTTAAGGAGCTCATTCCTCGCTTTGGACTCCCCCTGTGAATGGAATCTGACAACAGGACACACTTCACATCAAAAATCATTCAAAGCATCTCACATGCCTTACAGATCCCCTGGAAACTCCATACGCCCTGGAGACCGCAAGCCAGTGGGGTAGTGGAGCGTACCAATCAGACCCTTAAATGGCATCTCTCAAAAGTGTGCCAAGAAGCCTCACTGCGATGGCCTGATGCTTTGCCCCTCGTCCTACTCCGTATCCGCGTTCTCCCAAAGGGTAGATTGGGGCTCAGTCCCTTTGAAATTATGTTTGAAAGGGCATGGCCCATGAATGGCACCCCGGTTCTGTCAGGGGAATGAAAGTTGGGTAATGTTTTTTTGTCACAGTATATGTGTTCCCTGTCTGCTGTTCTCTTGTCTCTTCACAGGTATACCAAGGATTCCCAGCTTCTCCCCTTGGACTCTCCCGTCCACTCCTTACAGCCCGGTGACTCTGTGCTTGTTCGCACCTAAAAAAACGAGCCTCACCAAAAAAAGTAAAAAGAACCCTATACCATCCTGCTGATTTCCCATACAGCGGCAAAAATAAAAAAAACACAAGAACTGGATCCATCACTCTCGTCTGAAGGCAGTACCTGCCCCCTCGTCAGCAGAACCGTGGACCGTCCAACCTGCTGACTCCTCATCTAGTGACAATCTCGGGCTAAAGCTACTGTTTAAAAAACACAAATAGCGGGCTGGGGTTTGTCGTCTTGGCTTGGTGGTTTATTTAGCCTGCTATTGAAATTTCTCTTTCCTGTATTGCTTGTATTACTGGTATTATGCTGTGCGGTATCATGTGTCAGGGCCCTTTTGCAAAAGTTAATAAGTCATTCTCTTCAGGGCTATCACAAAGTGCTTATGCAAAGTTATATTATAACAAAATAAGTAGCCCAAGTAAAAAAACTCAAAGCCAAGGCTGTTGAGTGTTCTCAAAGGGGGGAGTTGTTGGGAACACTGGGGCATGGCCACTAGGTAACTCAAGGGGCTGGAAGACCACAAGATTTTTCAAATCTCCCTGTAGCTTTTTAAAGCTTCAAATAAACCTTTCTGCTTCTCCACCCCCGTTGTAATTATTGGGTGTAGCACACCGGGTAACGAACCAACTCAAGCTGTTGTTCAGGCTCTCGGCACTGGGTGCCAGCAACAGGAGCTAGCAAACAGAGCTGTAAACAGGGGAGTTTGAGTGGGAGTTCTGTTGGAGGAGAAGGTATTTGTGTGTGTTTGGTTTTGTATTGGTGGTATCTCTATGTGTAGAGGCTTGGAGGAGCTTTGTGCTGGGAGAGAAGCTGAGCCCTGTTTAGGGGGCGGGGCTTCACTGACTAGGGGTACTATAATGGTAGCAGCCAGTCAGGCAGTGGCACATACAGCTGCAGCGACACAGGAGCTAGAAAACAGAGCTGTAAACAGGGGAGTTTGAGTGGGAGTTCTGTTGGAGGAGAAGGTATTTGTGTGTGTTTGCTTTTGTATTTGTACAGGCTTGGAGGGGCTTTATGCTGGGAGAGAAAATGAACCCTGATTAGGGGGCGGGGCTGCCCTGACTAGGGGTCCTATAAAGGTACAGCCAGTCAGGCAGTGGCACATACAGCTGCAGCGACACAGGAGCTAGAAAACAGAGCTGTAAAAAGGGGAGTTTGAGTGGGAGTTCTGTGGGAGGAGTAGGTATTTGTGTGTGTGTTTGGTTTTGTATTTGTAGAGGCTTGGAGGGGCTTTGTGCTGGGAGAGAAGCTGAGCCCTGATTAGGGGGCGGGGCTTCACTGACTAGGGGTCCTACAAAGGGAGCAGCCAGTCAGGCAGCGGCACAGGAGCTAGCAAACAGAGGTGTAAACAGGGGAGTTTGAGTGGAGTTCTGCTGGAGGAGAAGGTATTTGTGTGTGTTTGGTTTTGTATTGGTAGTATCTGTATGTTCAGGGGCTTTGTGCTGGGAGAGAAGCTGAGCCCTGAATAGGGGGCGGGGCTTCACTGACTAGGGGTCCTATAAAGGGAGCAGCCAGTCAGGCAGCGGCACAGACAGCTGCAGCGCCACAGGAGCTAGCAAACAGAGCTGTAAACAGGGGAGTTTGAGTGGGAGTTCTGTTGGAGGAGAAGGCATTTGTGTGTGTGTTTGGTTTTGTATTGGTGGTATCTGTATGTGTAGGGGCTGGAGGGGCTTTGTGCTGGGAGAGAAGCTGAGCCCTGATTAGGGGGCGGGGCTTCACTGACTAGGGGTCCTATAAAGGGAGCGGCCAGTCAGGCAGCAACACAGACAGCTGCAGCGGCCCAGGAGCTAGCAAACAGAGCTGTAAACAGGGGAGTTTGAGTGGGAGTTCTGTTGGAGGAGAAGGTAGTTTTGTGTGTGTTTGGTATTGTATTGGTAGTATCTGTATGTGTAGAGGCTTGGAGGGGCTTTGTGCTCGGAGAGAAGCTGAGCCCTGATTAGGGGGCTGGGCTTCCCTGACTAGGTGTCCTATAAAGGTAGCAGCCAGTCAGGCAGCGGCACAGGAGCTAGCAAACAGAGCTGTAAACAGGGGAGTTTGAGTGGGAGTTCTGTTGGAGGAGAAGGTATTTGTGTGTGTTTGGTTTTGTATTGGTGATATCTGTATGTGTATAGGCTTGGAGGGGCTTTGTGCTGGGAGAGAAGCTGAGCCCTGATTAGGGGGCGGGGCTTCGCTGACTATGGGTCCTATGATTGTAGCAGCCAGTCAGGCAACATCACAGACAGCTGCAGGGGCACAGGAGCTAGCAAACAGAGCTGTAAACAGGGGAGTTTGAGTGGGAGTTCTGTTGGAGGAGAAGGTATTTGTGTGTGTTTGGTTTTGTATTGGTGGTATCTGTATGTGTAGAGGCTTGGAGGGGCTTTGTGTTGGGAGCGAAGCTGAGCCCTGATTAGGTTGCGGGGCTTCACTGACTAGGGGTCCTATAAAGGTAGCAGCCAGTCAGGCAGCGGAACAGGAGCTTGCAAACTGAGCTGTAAACAGGGGAGTTTGAGAGAGAGTTCTGTTGGAGGAGAAGGTATTTGTGTGTGTGTGTTTGGTTTTGTATTGGTAGTATCCGTATGTGCAGGGGCTTTGTGCTGGGAGAGAAGCTGAGCCCTGGTTAGGGGGCGGGGCTTGACTGATAAGGGGTCGTATAAAGGTAGCGGCACAGACAGCTGCAGCGGCACAGGAGCTAGCAAACAGAGCTGTAAACACGGGAGTTTGAGTGGGAGTTCTGTTGGAGGAGAAGGTATTTGTGTGTGTGTGTTTGGTTTTGTATTGTTAGTATCCGTATGTGCAGGGGCTTTGTGCTGGGAGAGAAGCTGAGCCCTGATTAGGGGGCGGGGCTTCACTGACGAGGGGTCCTATAAAGGGAGCAGCCAGTCAGGCAGCGACACAGACAGCTGCAGCGGTACAGGAGCTAGCAAACAGAGCTGTAAACAGGGGAGTTTGAGTGGGAGTTCTGTTGGAGGAGAAGGTGTTTGTGTGTGTGTTTGGTCTTGTATTGGTAGTATCTGTATGTGTAGAGGCTTGGAGGGGCTTTGTGCTGGGAGCGAAGCTGAGACCTGATTAGGGGGCGGGGCTTCACTGACAAGGGGTCCTATAAAGGTAGCAGCCAGTCAGGCAGCGTAACAGGAGCTAGCAAACAGAGCTGTAAACAGGGGAGTTTGAGTGGGAGTTCTGTTGGAGGAGAAGGTATTTGTGTGTGTTTGGTTTTGTATTGGTAGTATCTGTATGTGTAGGGGCTTTGTGCTGGGAGAGAAGCCTGGCCCTGATTAGGGGGCGGGGCTTCACTGACGAGGGGTCCTATAAAGGGAGCAGCCAGTCAGGCAGCGACACAGGCAGCTGCAGCGGTACAGGAGCTAGCAAACAGAGCTGTAAACAGGGGAGTTTGAGTGGGAGTTCTGTTGGAGGAGAAGGTATTTGTGTGTGTTTGGTTTTGTATTGGTAGTATCTGTATGTGTAGAGGCTTGGAGGGGCTTTGTGCTGGGAGAGAACCTGAGCCCTGATTAGGGGGCGGGGCTTCACTGACTAGGGGTCCTATAAAGGTAGCAGCCAGTCAGGCAGCGGCACAGACAGCTGCAGCGGCCCAGGAGCTAGCAAACAGAGCTGTAAACAGGGGAGTTTGAGTGGGAGTTCTGTTGGAGGAGAAGGTATTTTTGTGTGTGTTTGGTATTGTATTGGTAGTATCTGTATGTGTAGAGGCTTGGAGGGGCTTTGTGCTGGGAGAGAAGCTGAGCCCTGATTAGGGGGCGGGGCTTCCCTGACTAGGGGTCCTATAAAGGTAGCAGCCAGTCAGGCAGCGGCACAGGAGCTAGCAAACAGAGCTGTAAACAGGGGAGTTTGAGTGGGAGTTCTGTTGGAGGAGAAGGTATTTGTGTGTGTTTGGTTTTGTATTGGTAGTATCTGTATGTGTAGGGGCTTTGTGCTGGGAGAGAAGCCTGGCCCTGATTAGGGGGCGGGGCTTCACTGACGAGGGGTCCTATAAAGGGAGCAGCCATTCAGGCAGCGACACAGACAGCTGCAGCGGCACAGGAGCTAGCAAACAGAGCTGTAAACAGGGGAGTTTGAGTGGGAGTTCTGTTGGAGGAGAAGGTATTTGTGTGTGTTTGGTTTTGTATTGGTAGCATCTGTATGTGTAGGGGCTTTGTGCTGGGAGAGAAGCTGAGCCCTGATTAGGGGGCGGGGCTTCACTGACTAGGGGTCCTATAAAGGGAGCAGCCAGTCAGGCGGCGGCACGGACAGCTGCAGCGGCACAGGAGCTAGCAAACAGAGCTGTAAACAGGGGAGTTTGAGTGGGAATTCTGTTGGAGGAGAAGGTATTTGTGTGTGTTTGGTTTTGTATTGGTAGTATCTGTATGTGTAGGGGCTTGGAGGGGCTTTGTGCTGGGAGAGAACCTGAGCCCTGATTAGGGGGCGGGGCTTCACTGACTAGGGGTCCTATAAAGGGAGCAGCCAGTCAGGCAGCGACACAGACAGCTGCAGCGGCACAGGAGCTAACAAACAGAGCTGTAAACAGGGGAGTTTGAGTGGGAGTTCTGTTGGAGGAGAAGGTATTTGTGTGGGTTTGGTTTTGTATTGGTAGTATCTGTATGTGTAGAGGCTTCGAGGGGCTTTGTGCTGGGAGAGAAGCTGAGCCCTGATTAGGGGGCGGGGCTTCACTGACTAGGGGTCCTATAAAGGTAGCAGCCAGTCAGGCAGCGGCACAGACAGCTGCAGCGGCACAGGAGCTAACAAACAGAGCTGTAAACAGGGGAGTTTGAGTGGGAGTTCTGTTGGAGGAGAAGGTATTTGTGTGTGTTTGGTTTTGTATTGGTGGTATCTGTATGTGTAGGGGCTTGGAGGGGCTTTGTGCTGGGAGAGAAGCTGAGCCCTGATTAGGGGGCGGGGCTTCGCTGACTATGGGTCCTATGATTGTAGCAGCCAGTCAGGCAGCATCACAGACAGCTGCAGGGGCACAGGAGCTAGCAAACAGAGCTGTAAACAGGGGAGTTTGAGTGGGAGTTCTGTTGGAGGAGAAGGTATTTGTGTGTGTTTGGTTTTGTATTGGTGGTATCTGTATGTGTAGAGGCTTGGAGGGGCTTTGTGTTGGGAGCGAAGCTGAGCCCTGATTAGGTTGCGGGGCTTCACTGACTAGGGGTCCTATAAAGGTAGCAGCCAGTCAGGCAGCGGAACAGGAGCTTGCAAACTGAGCTGTAAACAGGGGAGTTTGAGAGAGAGTTCTGTTGGAGGAGAAGGTATTTGTGTGTGTTTGGTTTTGTATTGGTAGTATCCGTATGTGCAGGGGCTTTGTGCTGGGAGAGAAGCCTGGCCCTGATTAGGGGGCGGGGCTTCACTGACGAGGGGTCCTATAAAGGGAGCAGCCAGTCAGGCAGCGACACAGACAGCTGCAGCGGTACAGGAGCTAGCAAACAGAGCTGTAAACAGGGGAGTTTGAGTGGGAGTTCTGTTGGAGGAGAAGGTATTTGTGTGTGTTTGGTTTTGTATTGGTAGTATCCGTATGTGCAGGGGCTTTGTGCTGGGAGAGAACCTGAGCCCTTATTAGGGGGCGGGGCTTCCCTGACTAGGGGTCCTATAAAGGTAGCAGCCAGTCAGGCAGCGGCACTGGAGCTAGAAAACAGAGCTGTAAACGGGAGCTTGAGTGGGAGTTCTGTTGGAGGAGAAGGTATTTGTGTGTGTGTGTTTGGTTTTGTATTGGTAGTATCTGTATGTGTAGGGGCTTTGTGCTGGGAGAGAAGCTGAGCCCTGGTTAGGGGGCGGGGCTTGACTGATAAGGGGTCGTATAAAGGTAGCGGCACAGACAGCTGCAGCGGCACAGGAGCTAGCAAACAGAGCTGTAAACACGGGAGTTTGAGTGGGAGTTCTGTTGGAGGAGAAGGTATTTGTGTGTGTTTGGTTTTGTATTGGTAGTATCCGTATGTGCAGGGGCTTTGTGCTGGGAGAGAAGCCTGGCCCTGATTAGGGGGCGGGGCTTCACTGACGAGGGGTCCTATAAAGGGAGCAGCCAGTCAGGCAGCGACACAGACAGCTGCAGCGGTACAGGAGCTAGCAAACAGAGCTGTAAACAGGGGAGTTTGAGTGGGAGTTCTGTTGGAGGAGAAGGTGTTTGTGTGTGTGTTTGGTCTTGTATTGGTAGTATCTGTATGTGTAGAGGCTTGGAGGGGCTTTGTGCTGGGAGCGAAGCTGAGACCTGATTAGGGGGCGGGGCTTCACTGACAAGGGGTCCTATAAAGGTAGCAGCCAGTAAGGCAGCGTAACAGGAGCTAGCAAACAGAGCTGTAAACAGGGGAGTTTGAGTGGGAGTTCTGTTGGAGGAGAAGGTATTTGTGTGTGTTTGGTTTTGTATTGGTAGTATCTGTATGTGTAGGGGCTTTGTGCTGGGAGAGAAGCCTGGCCCTGATTAGGGGGCGGGGCTTCACTGACGAGGGGTCCTATAAAGGGAGCAGCCAGTCAGGCAGCGACACAGGCAGCTGCAGCGGTACAGGAGCTAGCAAACAGAGCTGTAAACAGGGGAGTTTGAGTGGGAGTTCTGTTGGAGGAGAAGGTATTTGTGTGTGTTTGGTTTTGTATTGGTAGTATCTGTATGTGTAGAGGCTTGGAGGGGCTTTGTGCTGGGAGAGAACCTGAGCCCTGATTAGGGGGCGGGGCTTCACTGACTAGGGGTCCTATAAAGGTAGCAGCCAGTCAGGCAGCGGCACAGACAGCTGCAGCGGCCCAGGAGCTAGCAAACAGAGCTGTAAACAGGGGAGTTTGAGTGGGAGTTCTGTTGGAGGAGAAGGTATTTTTGTGTGTGTTTGGTATTGTATTGGTAGTATCTGTATGTGTAGAGGCTTGGAGGGGCTTTGTGCTGGGAGAGAAACTGAGCCCTGATTAGGGGGCGGGGCTTCCCTGACTAGGGGTCCTATAAAGGTAGCAGCCAGTCAGGCAGCGGCACAGGAGCTAGCAAACAGAGCTGTAAACAGGGGAGTTTGAGTGGGAGTTCTGTTGGAGGAGAAGGTATTTGTGTGTGTTTGGTTTTGTATTGGTAGTATCTGTATGTGTAGGGGCTTTGTGCTGGGAGAGAAGCCTGGCCCTGATTAGGGGGCGGGGCTTCACTGACGAGGGGTCCTATAAAGGGAGCAGCCATTCAGGCAGCGACACAGACAGCTGCAGCGGCACAGGAGCTAGCAAACAGAGCTGTAAACAGGGGAGTTTGAGTGGGAGTTCTGTTGGAGGAGAAGGTATTTGTGTGTGTTTGGTTTTGTATTGGTAGCATCTGTATGTGTAGGGGCTTTGTGCTGGGAGAGAAGCTGAGCCCTGATTAGGGGGCGGGGCTTCACTGACTAGGGGTCCTATAAAGGGAGCAGCCAGTCAGGCGGCGGCACGGACAGCTGCAGCGGCACAGGAGCTAGCAAACAGAGCTGTAAACAGGGGAGTTTGAGTGGGAGTTCTGTTGGAGGAGAAGGTATTTGTGTGGGTTTGGTTTTGTATTGGTAGTATCTGTATGTGTAGGGGCTTGGAGGGGCTTTGTGCTGGGAGAGAACCTGAGCCCTGATTAGGGGGCGGGGCTTCACTGACTAGGGGTCCTATAAAGGGAGCAGCCAGTCAGGCAGCGACACAGACAGCTGCAGCGGCACAGGAGCTAACAAACAGAGCTGTAAACAGGGGAGTTTGAGTGGGAGTTCTGTTGGAGGAGAAGGTATTTGTGTGGGTTTGGTTTTGTATTGGTAGTATCTGTATGTGTAGAGGCTTGGAGGGGCTTTGTGCTGGGAGAGAAGCTGAGCCCTGATTAGGGGGCGGGGCTTCACTGACTAGGGGTCCTATAAAGGTAGCAGCCAGTCAGGCAGCGGCACAGACAGCTGCAGCGGCACAGGAGCTAGCAAACAGAGCTGTAAACAGGGGAGTTTGAGTGGGAGTTCTGTTGGAGGAGAAGGTATTTGTGTGTGTTTGGTTTTGTATTGGTGGTATCTGTATGTGTATCGGCTTGGAGGGGCTTGTGCTGGGAGAGAAGCTGAGCCCTGATTAGGGGGCGGGGCTTCCCTGACTAGGTGTCCTATAAAGGTATCAGCCAGTCAGGCAGCGGCACAGGAGCAAGCAAACAGAGCTGTAAACAGGGGAGTTTGAGTGGGATTTCTGTTGGAGGAGAAGGTATTTGTGTGTGTTTGGTTTTGTATTGGTGGTATCTGTATGTGTAGGGGCTTTGTGCTGGGAGAGAAGCTGAGCCCTGATTAGGGGGCGGGGCTTCACTCACTAGGGGTCCTATAAAGGGAGCAGCCAGTCAGGCAGCTGCACGGACAGCTGCAGCGGCACAGGAGTTAGCAAACAGAGCTGTAAACAGGGGAGTTTGAGTGGGAGTTCTGTTGGAGGAGAAGGTATTTGTGTGTGTTTGGTTTTGTGTTGGTGGTATCTGTATGTGTGTAGGCTTGGAGGGGCTTTGTGCTGGGAGAGAAGCTGAGCCCTGATTAGGGGGCGGGGCTTCGCTGACTATGGGTCCTATGATTGTAGCAGCCAGTCAGGCAGCATCACAGACAGCTGCAGGGGCACAGGAGCTAGCAAACAGAGCTGTAAACAGGGGAGTTTGAGTGGGAGTTCTGTTGGAGGAGAAGGTATTTGTGTGTGTTTGGTTTTGTATTGGTGGTATCTGTATGTGTAGAGGCTTGGAGGGGCTTTGTGTTGGGAGCGAAGCTGAGCCCTGATTAGGTTGCGGGGCTTCACTGACTAGGGGTCCTATAAAGGTAGCAGCCAGTCAGGCAGCGGAACAGGAGCTTGCAAACTGAGCTGTAAACAGGGGAGTTTGAGAGAGAGTTCTGTTGGAGGAGAAGGTATTTGTGTGTGTTTGGTTTTGTATTGGTAGTATCCGTATGTGCAGGGGCTTTGTGCTGGGAGAGAAGCCTGGCCCTGATTAGGGGGCGGGGCTTCACTGACGAGGGGTCCTATAAAGGGAGCAGCCAGTCAGGCAGCGACACAGACAGCTGCAGCGGTACAGGAGCTAGCAAACAGAGCTGTAAACAGGGGAGTTTGAGTGGGAGTTCTGTTGGAGGAGAAGGTATTTGTGTGTGTTTGGTTTTGTATTGGTAGTATCCGTATGTGCAGGGGCTTTGTGCTGGGAGAGAAGCTGAGCCCTTATTAGGGGGCGGGGCTTCCCTGACTAGGGGTCCTATAAAGGTAGCAGCCAGTCAGGCAGCGGCACTGGAGCTAGAAAACAGAGCTGTAAACGGGAGCTTGAGTGGGAGTTCTGTTGGAGGAGAAGGTATTTGTGTGTGTGTGTTTGGTTTTGTATTGGTAGTATCTGTATGTGTAGGGGCTTTGTGCTGGGAGAGAAGCTGAGCCCTGGTTAGGGGGCGGGGCTTGACTGATAAGGGGTCGTATAAAGGTAGCGGCACAGACAGCTGCAGCGGCACAGGAGCTAGCAAACAGAGCTGTAAACACGGGAGTTTGAGTGGGAGTTCTGTTGGAGGAGAAGGTATTTGTGTGTGTTTGGTTTTGTATTGGTAGTATCTGTATGTGTAGGGGCTTTGTGCTGGGAGAGAAGCCTGGCCCTGATTAGGGGGCGGGGCTTCACTGACGAGGGGTCCTATAAAGGGAGCAGCCAGTCAGGCAGCGACACAGGCAGCTGCAGCGGTACAGGAGCTAGCAAACAGAGCTGTAAACAGGGGAGTTTGAGTGGGAGTTCTGTTGGAGGAGAAGGTATTTGTGTGTGTTTGGTTTTGTATTGGTAGTATCTGTATGTGTAGAGGCTTGGAGGGGCTTTGTGCTGGGAGAGAAGCTGAGCCCTGATTAGGGGGCGGGGCTTCCCTGACTAGGGGTCCTATAAAGGTAGCAGCCAGTCAGGCAGCGGCACAGGAGCTAGCAAACAGAGCTGTAAACAGGGGAGTTTGAGTGGGAGTTCTGTTGGAGGAGAAGGTATTTGTGTGTGTTTGGTTTTGTATTGGTAGTATCTGTATGTGTAGGGGCTTTGTGCTGGGAGAGAAGCCTGGCCCTGATTAGGGGGCGGGGCTTCACTGACGAGGGGTCCTATAAAGGGAGCAGCCATTCAGGCAGCGACACAGACAGCTGCAGCGGCACAGGAGCTAGCAAACAGAGCTGTAAACAGGGGAGTTTGAGTGGGAGTTCTGTTGGAGGAGAAGGTATTTGTGTGTGTTTGGTTTTGTATTGGTAGCATCTGTATGTGTAGGGGCTTTGTGCTGGGAGAGAAGCTGAGCCCTGATTAGGGGGCGGGGCTTCACTGACTAGGGGTCCTATAAAGGGAGCAGCCAGTCAGGCGGCGGCACGGACAGCTGCAGCGGCACAGGAGCTAGCAAACAGAGCTGTAAACAGGGGAGTTTGAGTGGGAATTCTGTTGGAGGAGAAGGTATTTGTGTGTGTTTGGTTTTGTATTGGTAGTATCTGTATGTGTAGGGGCTTGGAGGGGCTTTGTGCTGGGAGAGAACCTGAGCCCTGATTAGGGGGCGGGGCTTCACTGACTAGGGGTCCTATAAAGGGAGCAGCCAGTCAGGCAGCGACACAGACAGCTGCAGCGGCACAGGAGCTAACAAACAGAGCTGTAAACAGGGGAGTTTGAGTGGGAGTTCTGTTGGAGGAGAAGGTATTTGTGTGGGTTTGGTTTTGTATTGGTAGTATCTGTATGTGTAGAGGCTTGGAGGGGCTTTGTGCTGGGAGAGAAGCTGAGCCCTGATTAGGGGGCGGGGCTTCACTGACTAGGGGTCCTATAAAGGTAGCAGCCAGTCAGGCAGCGGCACAGACAGCTGCAGCGGCACAGGAGCTAGCAAACAGAGCTGTAAACAGGGGAGTTTGAGTGGGAGTTCTGTTGGAGGAGAAGGTATTTGTGTGTGTTTGGTTTTGTATTGGTGGTATCTGTATGTGTAGGGGCTTGGAGGGGCTTTGTGCTGGGAGAGAAGCTGAGCCCTGATTAGGGGGCGGGGCTTCGCTGACTAGGGGTCCTATAAAGGTATCAGCCAGTCAGGCAGCGGCACAGGAGCAAGCAAACAGAGCTGTAAACAGGGGAGTTTGAGTGGGATTTCTGTTGGAGGAGAAGGTATTTGTGTGTGTTTGGTTTTGTATTGGTGGTATCTGTATGTGTAGGGGCTTTGTGCTGGGAGAGAAGCTGAGCCCTGATTAGGGGGCGGGGCTTCACTCACTAGGGGTCCTATAAAGGGAGCAGCCAGTCAGGCGGCGGCACGGACAGCTGCAGCGGCACAGGAGCTAGCAAACAGAGCTGTAAACAGGGGAGTTTGAGTGGGATTTCTGTTGGAGGAGAAGGTATTTGTGTGTGTTTGGTTTTGTATTGGTGGTATCTGTATGTGTAGGGGCTTTGTGCTGGGAGAGAAGCTGAGCCCTGATTAGGGGGCGGGGCTTCACTGACTAGGGGTCCTATAAAGGTAGCAGCCAGTCAGGCAGCGGCACAGACAGCTGCAGCGGCCCAGGAGCTAGCAAACAGAGCTGTAAACAGGGGAGTTTGAGTGGGAGTTCTGTTGGAGGAGAAGGCATTTGTGTGTGTGTGTTTGGTTTTGTATTGGTGGTATCTGTATGTGTAGAGGCTTGGAGGGGCTTTGTGCTGGGAGAGATGCTGAGCCCTGATTAGGGGGCGGGGCTTCACTGACTAGGGGTCCTATAAAGGTAGCAGCCAGTCAGGCAGCGGCACAGACAGCTGCAGCGGCCCAGGAGCTAGCAAACAGAGCTGTAAACAGGGGAGTTTGAGTGGGAGTTCTGTTGGAGGAGAAGGTATTTTTGTGTGTGTTTGGTATTGTATTGGTAGTATCTGTATGTGTAGAGGCTTGGAGGGGCTTTGTGCTGGGAGAGAAGCTGAGCCCTGATTAGGGGGCGGGGCTTCCCTGACTAGGGGTCCTATAAAGGTAGCAGCCAGTCAGGCAGCGGCACAGGAGCTAGCAAACAGAGCTGTAAACAGGGGAGTTTGAGTGGGAGTTCTGTTGGAGGAGAAGGTATTTGTGTGTGTTTGGTTTTGTATTGGTAGTATCTGTATGTGTAGGGGCTTTGTGCTGGGAGAGAAGCCTGGCCCTGATTAGGGGGCGGGGCTTCACTGACGAGGGGTCCTATAAAGGGAGCAGCCAGTCAGGCAGCATCACAGACAGCTGCAGGGGCACAGGAGCTAGCAAACAGAGCTGTAAACAGGGGAGTTTGAGTGGGAGTTCTGTTGGAGGAGAAGGTATTTGTGTGTGTTTGGTTTTGTATTGGTGGTATCTGTATGTGTAGAGGCTTGGAGGGGCTTTGTGTTGGGAGCGAAGCTGAGCCCTGATTAGGTTGCGGGGCTTCACTGACTAGGGGTCCTATAAAGGTAGCAGCCAGTCAGGCAGCGGAACAGGAGCTTGCAAACTGAGCTGTAAACAGGGGAGTTTGAGAGAGAGTTCTGTTGGAGGAGAAGGTATTTGTGTGTGTTTGGTTTTGTATTGGTAGTATCCGTATGTGCAGGGGCTTTGTGCTGGGAGAGAAGCCTGGCCCTGATTAGGGGGCGGGGCTTCACTGACGAGGGGTCCTATAAAGGGAGCAGCCAGTCAGGCAGCGACACAGACAGCTGCAGCGGTACAGGAGCTAGCAAACAGAGCTGTAAACAGGGGAGTTTGAGTGGGAGTTCTGTTGGAGGAGAAGGTATTTGTGTGTGTTTGGTTTTGTATTGGTAGTATCCGTATGTGCAGGGGCTTTGTGCTGGGAGAGAAGCTGAGCCCTTATTAGGGGGCGGGGCTTCCCTGACTAGGGGTCCTATAAAGGTAGCAGCCAGTCAGGCAGCGGCACTGGAGCTAGAAAACAGAGCTGTAAACGGGAGCTTGAGTGGGAGTTCTGTTGGAGGAGAAGGTATTTGTGTGTGTGTGTTTGGTTTTGTATTGGTAGTATCTGTATGTGTAGGGGCTTTGTGCTGGGAGAGAAGCTGAGCCCTGGTTAGGGGGCGGGGCTTGACTGATAAGGCGTCGTATAAAGGTAGCGGCACAGACAGCTGCAGCGGCACAGGAGCTAGCAAACAGAGCTGTAAACACGGGAGTTTGAGTGGGAGTTCTGTTGGAGGAGAAGGTATTTGTGTGGGTTTGGTTTTGTATTGGTAGTATCTGTATGTGTAGGGGCTTTGTGCTGGGAGAGAAGCTGAGCCCTGATTAGGGGGCGGGGCTTCACTCACTAGGGGTCCTATAAAGGTAGCAGCCAGTCAGGCAGCGGCACAGACAGCTGCAGCGGCACAGGAGTTAGCAAACAGAGCTGTAAACAGGGGAGTTTGAGTGGGAGTTCTGTTGGAGGAGAAGGTATTTGTGTGTGCTTGGTTTTGTGTTGGTGGTATCTGTATGTGTAGTGGCTTTGTGCTGGGAGAGAAGCTGAGCCCTGATTAGGGGGCGGGGCTTCACTGACGAGGGGTCCTATAAAGGGAGCAGCCAGTCAGGCAGCGACACAGACAGCTGCAGTGGTACAGGAGCTAGCAAACAGAGCTGTAATAGGGGAGTTTGAGAGGGAGTTCTGTTGAAGGAGAAGGTATTTGTGTGTGTGTGTTTGGTTTTGTATTGTTAGTATCTGTATATGCAGGGGCTTTGTGCTGGGAGAGAAGCTGAGCCCTGATTAGGGGGCGGGGCTTCGCTGACTAGGGGTCCTATGATTGTAGCAGACAGTCAGGCAGCGTCACAGACAGCTGCAGGGGCACAGGAGCTAGCAAAGAGAGCTGTAAACAGGGGAGTTTGAGTGGGAGTTCTGTTGGAGGAGAAGGTATTTGTGTGTGCTTGGTTTTGTATTGGTAGTATCTGTATGTATAGGGGCTTTGTGCTGGGAGAGAAGCTGAGCCCTGATTAGGGGGCGGGGCTTCACTGACTAGGGGTCTTATAAAGGGAGCAGCCAGTCAGGCAGCGACACAGACAGCTGCAGCGGTACAGGAGCTAGCAAACACAGTTGTAAACGGGGTAGTTTGAGTGGGAGTTCTGTGGGAGGAGAAGGTATTTGTTTGTGTGTTTGGTTTTGTATTTGTAGAGGCTTGGAGGGGCTTTGTGCTGGGAGAGAAGCTGAGACCTGATTAGGGGGTGGGGCTTCACTGACCAGGGGTCCTATAAAGGGAGCAGCCAGTCAGGCAGCGACACAGACAGCTGCAGCGGTACAGGAGCTAGCAAACAGAGCTGTAAACGGGAGTTTGAGTGGGAGTTCTGTTGGAGGAGAAGGCATTTGTGTGTGTTTGGTTTTGTATTGGTAGTATCTGTATGTGTAGGGGCTTTGTGCTGGGAGAGACGCTGAGCCCTGATTAGGGGGCGGGGCTTCACTGATTAGGGGTCCTATAAAGGTAGCAGCCAGTCAGGCAGCGTAACAGGAGCTAGCAAAGAGAGCTGTAAACAGGGGAGTTTGAGTGGGAGTTCTGTTGGAGGAGAAGGCATTTGTGTGTGTGTTTGGTTTTGTATTGGTGGTATCTGTGTGTGTAGAGGCTTGGAGGGGCTTTGTGCTGGGAGAGAAGCTGAGCCCTGATTAGGGGGCGGGGCTTCACTGACTAGGGGTCTTATAAAGGGAGCAGCCAGTCAGACAGCGACACAGACAGCTGCAGCGGTACAGGAGCTAGCAAACAGAGCTGTAAACGGGGTAGTTTGAGTGGGAGTTCTGTGGGAGGAGAAGGTATTTGTTTGTGTGTTTGGTTTTGTATTTGTAGAGGCTTGGAGGGGCTTTGTGCTGGGAGAGAAGCTGAGCCCTGATTAGGGGGCGGGGCTTCACTTACTAGGGGTCCTACAAAGGGAGCAGCCAGTCAGGCAGCGGCACAGACAGCTGCAGCGGTACAGGAGCTAGCAAACAGAGCTGTAAACGGGAGTTTGAGTGGGAGTTCTGTTGGAGGAGAAGGCATTTGTGTGTGTTTGGTTTTGTATTGGTAGTATCTGTATGTGTAGGGGCTTTGTGCTGGGAGAGACGCTGAGCCCTGATTAGGGGGCGGGGCTTCACTGATTAGGGGTCCTATAAAGGTAGCAGCCAGTCAGGCAGCGGAACAGGAGCTTGCAAACTCAGCTGTAAACAGGGGAGTTTGAGAGAGAGTTCTGTTGGAGGAGAAGGTATTTGTGTGTGTGTGTTCGGTTTTGTATTGTTAGTATACGTATGTGCAGTGGCTTTGTGCTGGGAGAGAATCTGAGCCCTTATTAGGGGGCGGGGCTTCCCTGACTAGGGGTCCTATAAAGGTAGCAGCCAGTCAGGCAGCAGCACTGGAGCTAGCAAACAGAGCTGTAAACGGGAGTTTGAGTGGGAGTTCTGTTGGAGGAGAAGGTATTTGTGTGTGTTTGGTTTTGTATTGGTAGTATCTGTATGTGTAGGGGCTTTGTGCTGGGAGAGACGCTGAGCCCTGATTAGGGGGCGGGGCTTCACTGATTAGGGGTCCTATAAAGGTAGCAGCCAGTCAGGCAGCGGAACAGGAGCTAACAAACAGAGCTGTAAACAGGGGAGTTTGAGAGGGAGTTCTGTTGGAGGAGAAGGTATTTGTGTGTGTGTGTTTGGTTTTGTATTGGTGGTATCCGTATGTGCAAGGGCTTTGTGCTGGGAGAGAAGCTGAGCCCTTATTAGGGGGCGGGGCTTCCCTGACTAGGGGTCCTATAAAGGTAGCAGCCAGTCAGGCAGCGGCACAGGAGCTAGCAAACAGAGCTGTAAACAGGGGAGTTTGAGTGGGAGTTCTGTTGGAGGAGAAGGCATTTGTGTGTGTGTTTGGTTTTGTATTGGTGGTATCCGTATGTGCAAGGGCTTTGTGCTGGGAGAGAAGCTGAGCCCTGATTAGGGGGCGGAGCTTCCCTGACTAGGGGTCCTATAAAGGGAGCAGCCAGTCAGGCAGCGGCACAGACAGCTGCAGCGCCACAGGAGCTAGCAAACAGAGCTGTAAACAGGGGAGTTTGAGTGGGAGTTCTGTTGGAGGAGAAGGTATTTGTGTGTGTTTGCTTTTGTATTTGTACAGGCTTGGAGGGGCTTTGTGCTGGGAGAGAAGCTGAGACCTGATTAGGGGGTGGGGCTTCACTGACCAGGGGTCTATAATGGTAGCAGCCAGTCAGGCAGCAGCACAGACAGCTGCAGCGGCACAGGAGCTAGCAAAGAGAGCTGTAAACAGGGGAGTTTGAGTGGGAGTGCTGTTGGAGGAGAAGGTATTTGTGTGTGTTTGGTTTTGTATTGGTAGTATCTGTATGTGTAGAGGCTTGGAGGGGCTTTGTGCTGGGAGAGAAGCTGAGCCCTGATTAGGGGGCGGGGCTTCACTGACGAGGGGTCCTATAAAGGGAGCAGCCAGTCAGGCAGCGACACAGACAGCTGCAGCGGTACAGGAGCTAGCAAACAGAGCTGTAAACGGGAGTTTGAGTGGGAGTTCTGTTGGAGGAGAAGGCATTTGTGTGTGTGTTTGGTTTTGTATTGGTGCTATCTGTATGTGTAGAGGCTTGGAGGGGCTTTGTGCTGAGAGAGAAGATGAGCCCTGATTAGGGGGCGGGGCTTCACTGACTAGGGGTCCTATAAAGGGAGCAGCCAGTCAGGCAGCGGCCCAGGAGCTAGCAAACAGAGCTGTAAAGAGGGGAGTTTGAGTGGGAGTTCTGTTGGAGGAGAAGGTGTTTGTGTGTGTTTGGTTTTGTATTGGTGGTATCTGTATGTGTAGAGGCTTTGTGCTGGGAGAGAAGCTGAGCCCTGATTAGGGGGCGGGGCTTCCCTGACTAGGGGTCCTATAAAGGTAGCAGCCAGTCAGGCAGCGGCACTGGAGCTAGCAAACAGAGCTGTAAACGGGAGTTTGAGTGGGAGTTCTGTTGGAGGAGAAGGTATTTGTGTGTGCTTGGTTTTGTGTTGGTGGTATCTGTATGTGTAGGGGCTTTGTGCTGGGAGAGAAGCTGAGCCCTGATTAGGGGGCGGGGCTTCACTGACGAGGGGTCCTATAAAGGGAGCAGCCAGTCAGGCAGCGACACAGACAGCTGCAGCGGTACAGGAGCTAGCAAAGAGAGCTGTAAACAGGGGAGTTTGAGTGGGAGTTCGGTTGGAGGAGAAGGTGTTTGTGTGTGTGTTTGGTCTTGTATTGGTAGTATCTGTATGTGTAGAGCCTTGGAGGGGCTTTGTGCTGGGAGCGAAGCTGAGCCCTGATTAGGGGGCGGGGCTTCACTGACAAGGGGTCCTATAAAGGTAGCAGCCAGTCAGGCAGCGTAACAGGAGCTAGCAAAGAGAGCTGTAAACAGGGGAGTTTGAGAGGGAGTTCTGTTGGAGGAGAAGGTATTTGTGTATGTGTGTTTGGTTTTGTATTGGTAGTATCTGTATGTGTAGGGGTTTTGTGCTGGGAGAGAAGCTGAGCCCTGATAAGGGGGCGGGGCTTCACTGACTAGGGGTCCTATAAAGGTACCAGCCAGTCAGGCAGCGGCACAGACAGCTGCAGCGGCACTGGAGCTAGCAAACAGAGCTGTAAACGGGAGTTTGAGTGGGAGTTCTGTTGGAGGAGAAGGCATTTGTGTGTGTGTTTGGTTTTGTATTGGTGGTATCTGTGTGTGTAGAGGCTTGGAGGGGCTTTGTGCTGGGAGAGAAGCTGAGCCCTGATTAGGGGGCGGGGCTTCACTTACTAGGGGTCCTACAAAGGGAGCAGCCAGTCAGGCAGCGGCACAGGAGGTAGCAAACAGAGGTGTAAACAGGGGACTTTGAGTGGAGTTCTGCTGGAGGAGAAGGTATTTGTGTGTGTTTGGTTTTGTATTGGTAGTATCTGTATGTTCAGGGGCTTTGTGCTGGGAGAGAAGCTGAGCCCTGAATAGGGGGCGGGGCTTCACTGACTAGGGGTCCTATAAAGGGAGCAGCCAGTCAGGCAGCGGCACAGACAGCTGCAGCGTCACAGGAGCTAGCAAACAGAGCTGTAAACAGGGGAGTTTGAGTGGGAGTTCTGTTGGAGGAGAAGGTATTTGTGTGTGTTTGCTTTTGTATTTGTACAGGCTTGGAGGGGCTTTGTGCTGGGAGAGAAGCTGAGACCTGATTAGGGGGTGGGGCTTCACTGACCAGGGGTCCTATAAAGGGAGCAGCCAGTCAGGCAGCGACACAGACAGCTGCAGCGGTACAGGAGCTAGCAAACAGAGCTGTAAACAGGGGAGTTTGAGTGGGAGTTCTGTTGGAGGAGAAGGTATTTGTGTGTGTGTGTTTGGTTTTGTATTTGTGGTATCTGTATGTGTAGAGGCTTGGAGGGGCTTTGTGCTGGGAGAGAAGCTGAGCCCTGATTAGGGGGCGGGGCTTCACTGACGAGGGGTCCTATAAAGGGAGCAGCCAGTCAGGCGGTGGCACAGACAGCTGCAGCGCCACAGGAGCTAGCAAACAGAGCTGTAAACAGGGGAGTTTGAGTGGGAGTTCTGTTGGAGGAGAAGGTATTTGTGTGTGTTTGGTTTTGTATTGGTAGTATCTGTATGTGTAGAGGCTTGGAGGGGCTTTGTGCTGGGAGAGAAGCTGAGCCCTGATTAGGGGGCGGGGCTTCACTGACTAGGGGTCCTATAAAGGTAGCAGCCAGTCAGGCAGCGGAACAGGAGCTTGCAAACTGAGCTGTAAACAGGGGAGTTTGAGAGAGTTCTGTTGGAGGAGAAGGTATTTGTGTGTGTGTGTTTGGTTTTGTATTGTTAGTATCCGTATGTGCAGGGGCTTTGTGCTGGGAGAGAAGATGAGCCCTGATTAGGGGGCGGGGCTTCACTGACTAGGGGTCCTATAAAGGGAGCAGCCAGTCAGGCGGTGGCACGGACAGCTGCAGCGGCCCAGGATCTAGCAAACAGAGCTGTAAACAGGGGAGTTTGAGTGGGAGTTCTGTTGGAGGAGAAGGCATTTGTGTGTGTGTTTGGTTTTGTATTGGTGGTATCTGTATGTGTAGAGGCTTGGAGGGGCTTCGTGTTGGGAGCGAAGCTGAGCCCTGATTAGGTTGCGGGGCTTCACTGACTAGGGGTCCTATAAAGGTAGCAGCCAGTCAGGCAGCGGAACAGGAGCTTGCAAACTGAGCTGTAAACAGGGGAGTTTGACAGAGTTCTGTTGGAGGATAAGGCATTTGTGTGTGTGTGTTTGGTTTTGTATTGGTAGTATCCGTATGTGCAGGGGCTTTGTGCTGGGAGAGAAGCTGAGCCCTTATTAGAGGGCGGGGCTTCCCTGACTAGGGGTCCTATAAAGGTAGCAGCCAGTCAGGCAGCGGCACTGGAGCTAGCAAACAGAGCTGTAAACGGGAGTTTGAGTGGGAGTTCTGTTGGAGGAGAAGGTATTTGTGTGTGTTTGGTTTTGTATTGGTAGTATCTGTATGTTCAGGGGCTTTGTGCTGGGAGAGAAGCTGAGCCCTGATTAGGGGGCGGGGCTTCACTGACGAGGGGTCCTATAAAGGGAGCAGCCAGTCAGGCAGCGGCACAGACAGCTGCAGCGCCACAGGAGCTAGCAAACAGAGCTGTAAACAGGGGAGTTTGAGTGGGAGTTCTGTTGGAGGAGAAGGTATTTGTGTGTGTTTGCTTTTGTATTTGTACAGGCTTGGAGGGGCTTTGTGCTGGGAGAGAAGCTGAGACCTGATTAGGGGGTGGGGCTTCACTGACCAGGGGTCTATAATGGTAGCAGCCAGTCAGGCAGCAGCACAGACAGCTGCAGCGGCACAGGAGCTAGCAAAGAGAACTGTAAACAGGGGAGTTTGAGTGGGAGTTCTGTTGGAGGAGAAGGTATTTGTGTGTGTTTGGTTTTTTATTGGTAGTACCTGTATGTGTAGAGGCTTGGAGGGGCTTTGTGCTGGGAGAGAAGATGAGCCCTGATTAGGGGGCGGGGCTTCACTGACTAGGGGTCCTATAAAGGGAGCAGCCAGTCAGGCGGTGGCACGGACAGCTGCAGCGGCCCAGGATCTAGCAAACAGAGCTGTAAACAGGGGAGTTTGAGTGGGAGTGCTGTTGGAGGAGAAGGTATTTGTGTGTGTTTGGTTTTGTATTGGTAGTATCTGTATGTGTAGAGGCTTGGAGGGGCTTTGTGCTGGGAGAGAAGCTGAGCCCTGATTAGGGGGCGGGGCTTCACTGACGAGGGGTCCTATAAAGGGAGCAGCCAGTCAGGCAGCGACACAGACAGCTGCAGCGGTACAGGAGCTAGCAAACAGAGCTGTAAACGGGAGTTTGAGTGGGAGTTCTGTTGGAGGAGAAGGCATTTGTGTGTGTGTTTGGTTTTGTATTGGTGCTATCTGTATGTGTAGAGGCTTGGAGGGGCTTTGTGCTGAGAGAGAAGATGAGCCCTGATTAGGGGGCGGGGCTTCACTGACTAGGGGTCCTATAAAGGGAGCAGCCAGTCAGGCAGCGGCCCAGGAGCTAGCAAACAGAGCTGTAAACAGGGGAGTTTGAGTGGGAGTTCTGTTGGAGGAGAAGGCATTTGTGTGTGTGTTTGGTTTTGTATTGGTGGTATCTGTATGTGTATAGGCTTGGAGGGGCTTCGTGCTGGGAGAGAAGCTGAGCCCTGATTAGGGGGCGGGGCTTCGCTGACTAGGGGTCCTATGATTGTAGCAGCCAGTCAGGCAGCGTCACAGACAGCTGCAGGGGCACAGGAGCCAGCAAACAGAGCTGTAAACAGGGGAGTTTGAGTGGGAGTTCTGTTGGAGGAGAAGGTATTTGTGTGTGTTTGGTTTTGTATTGGTGGTATCTGTATGTGTAGAGGCTTGGAGGGGCTTTGTGCTGGGAGAGAAGCTGAGCCCTGATTAGGGGGCGGGGCTTCACTGACGAGGGGTCCTATAAAGGGAGCAGCCAGTCAGGCAGCGACACAGACAGCTGCAGCGGTACAGGAGCTAGCAAACAGAGCTGTAATAGGGGAGTTTGAGAGGGAGTTCTGTTGAAGGAGAAGGTATTTGTGTGTGTGTGTTTGGTTTTGTATTGTTAGTATCTGTATATGCAGGGGCTTTGTGCTGGGAGAGAAGCTGAGCCCTGATTAGGGGGCGGGGCTTCCCTGACTAGGGGTCCTATAAAGGTAGCAGCCAGTCAGGCAGCGGCACTGGAGCTAGCAAACAGAGCTGTAAACGGGAGTTTGAGTGGGAGTTCTGTTGGAGGAGAAGGTATTTGTGTGTGTTTGGTTTTGTATTGGTGGTATCTGTATGTGTAGGGGCTTTGTGCTGGGAGAGAAGCTGAGCCCTGATTAGGGGGCGGGGCTTCACTTACTAGGGGTCCTACAAAGGGAGCAGCCAGTCAGGCAGCGGCACAGGAGCTAGCAAACAGAGGTGTAAACAGGGGAGTTTGAGTGGAGTTCTGCTGGAGGAGAAGGTATTTGTGTGTGTTTGGTTTTGTATTGGTAGTATCTGTATGTTCAGGGGCTTTGTGCTGGGAGAGAAGCTGAGCCCTGAATAGGGGGCGGGGTTTCACTGACTAGGGGTCCTATAAAGGGAGCAGCCAGTCAGGCAGCGGCACAGACAGCTGCAGCGTCACAGGAGCTAGCAAACAGAGCTGTAAACAGGGGAGTTTGAGTGGGAGTTCTGTTGGAGGAGAAGGTATTTGTGTGTGTTTGCTTTTGTATTTGTACAGGCTTGGAGGGGCTTTGTGCTGGGAGAGAAGCTGAGACCTGATTAGGGGGTGGGGCTTCACTGACCAGGGGTCCTATAAAGGGAGCAGCCAGTCAGGCAGCGACACAGACAGCTGCAGCGGTACAGGAGCTAGCAAACAGAGCTGTAAACAGGGGAGTTTGAGTGGGAGTTCTGTTGGAGGATAAGGCATTTGTGTGTGTGTTTGGTTTTGTATTGGTGGTATCTGTGTGTGTAGACGCTTGGAGGGGCTTTGTGCTGGGAGAGAAGATGAGCCCTGATTAGCGGGCGGGGCTTCGCTGATTAGGGGTCCTATGAAGGTAGCCGCCAGTCAGGCAGCGTCACAGACAGGTGCAGGGGCACAGGAGCTAGCAAACAGAGCTGTAAACAGGGGAGTTTGAGTGGGAGTTCCGTCGGAAGAGAAGGTATTTGTGTGTGTTTGGTTTTGTATTGGTAGTATCTGTATGTGTAGGGGCTTTGTGCTGGGAGAGACGCTGAGCCCTGATTAGGGGGCGGGGCTTCACTGACTAGGGGTCCTATAAAGGGAGCAGCCAGTCAGGCAGCGACACAGACAGCTGCAGCGGTACAGCAGCTAGCAAACTGAGCTCTAAACGAGGTAGTTTGAGTGGGAGTTCTGTTGGAGGAGAAGGTGTTTGTGTGTGTGTTTGGTCTTGTATTGGTAGTATCTGTATGTGTAGAGGCTTGGAGGGGCTTTGTGCTGGGAGCGAAGCTGAGCCCTGATTAGGGGGCGGGGCTTCACTGACAAGGGGTCCTATAAAGGTAGCAGCCAGTCAGGCAGCGGCACAGGAGCTAGCAAACAGAGCTGTAAACAGGGGAGTTTGAGAGGGAGTTCTGTTGGAGGAGAAGGTTTGTGTGTGTGTGTGTGTTTGGTTTTGTATTGGTAGTATCTGTATGTGTAGGGGCTTTGTGCTGGGAGAGAAGCTGAGCCCTGGTTAGGGGGCGGGGCTTGACTGATAAGGGTTCCTATAAAGGTAGCAGCCAGTCAGGCAGCGGCACAGACAGCTGCAGCGGCACTGGAGCTAGCAAACAGAGCTGTAAACAGGGGAGTTTGAGTGGGAGTTCTGTTGGAGGAGAAGGTATTTGTGTGTGTTTGCTTTTGTATTTGTACAGGCTTGGAGGGGCTTTGTGCTGGGAGAGAAGCTGAGACCTGATTAGGGGGTGGGGCTTCACTGACCAGGGGTCTATAATGGTAGCAGCCAGTCAGGCAGCAGCACAGACAGCTGCAGCGGCACAGGAGCTAGCAAAGAGAGCTGTAAACAGGGGAGTTTGAGTGGGAGTTCTGTTGGAGGAGAAGGTATTTGTGTGTGTTTGGTTTTTTATTGGTAGTATCTGTATGTGTAGAGGCCTGGAGCGGTTTTGTGCTGGGAGAGAAGCTGAGCCCTGATTAGGGGGCGGGGCTTCCCTGACTAGAGGTCCTATAAAAGTAGCAGCCAGTCAGGCAACGGCACAGGAGCTAGCAAACAGAGCTGTAAACAGGGGAGTTTGAGTGGGAGTTCTGTTGGAGGAGAAGATATTTGTGTGTGCTTGGTTTTGTATTTGTAGAGGCTTGGAGGGGCTTTGTGCTGGGAGAGAAGCTGAGCCCTGAATAGGGGGCGGGGCTTCACTGACTAGGGGTCCTATAAAGGTACCAGCCAGTCAGGCAGCGTCAGACAGCTGCAGGGGCACAGGAGCTAGCAAACAGAGCTGTAAACAGGGGAGTTTGAGTGGGAGTTCTGTTGGAGGAGAAGGCATTTGTGTGTGTGTTTGGTTTTGTATTGGTGGTATCCGTATGTGCAGGGGCTTTGTGCTGGGAGAGAAGCTGAGCCCTGATTAGGGGGCGGGGCTTCCCTGACTAGGGGTCCTATAAAGGTAGCAGCCAGTCAGGCAGCGGCACAGGAGCTAGCAAACAGAGCTGTAAACAGGGGAGTTTGAGTGGGAGTTCTGTTGGAGGAGAAGGTATTTGTGTGTGTTTGGTTTTGTATTGGTAGTATCCGTATGTGCAGGGGCTTTGTGCTGGGAGAGAAGCTGAGCCCTTATTAGGGGGCGGGGCTTCCCTGACTAGGGGTCCTATAAAGGTAGCAGCCAGTCAGGCAGCGGCACTGGAGCTAGCAAACAGAGCTGTAAACGGGAGTTTGAATGGGAGTTCTGTTGGAAGAGAAGGTATTTGTGTGTGCTTGGTTTTTTGTTGGTGGTATCTGTATGTGTAGGGGCTTTGTGCTGGGAGAGAAGCTGAGCCCTGATTAGGGGGCGGGGCTTCACTGAGGAGGGGTCCTATAAAGGGAGCAGCCAGTCAGGCAGCGACACAGACAGCTGCAGCGGTACAGGAGCTAGAAAACAGAGCTGTAAACAGGGGAGTTTGAGTGGGAGTTCTGTTGGAGGAGAAGGTGTTTGTGTGTGTGTTTGGTCTTGTATTGGTAGTATCTGTATGTGTAGAGGCTTGGAGGGGCTTTGTGCTGGGAGCGAAGCTGAGCCCTAATTAGGGGGCGGGGCTTCACTGACAAGGGGTCCTATAAAGGTAGCAGCCAGTCAGGCAGCGGCACTGGAGCTAGCAAACAGAGCTGTAAACGGGAGTTTGAATGGGAGTTCTGTTGGAGGAGAAGGTATTTGTGTGTGTGTGTTTGGTTTTGTATTGGTAGTATCTGTATGTGTAGGGGCTTTGTGCTGGGAGAGAAGCTGAGCCCTGGTTAGGGGGCGGGGCTTGACTGATAAGGGGTCCTATAAAGGTAGCGTCACAGACAGCTGCAGGGGCACAGGAGCTAGCAAACAGAGCTGTAAACAGGGGAGTTTGAGTGGGAGTTCGGTTGGAGGAGAAGGTATTTGTGTGTGTTTGGTTTTGTATTGTTAGTATCCGTATGTGCAGGGGCTTTGTGCTGGGAGAGAAGCTGAGCCTTTATTAGGGGGCGGGGCTTCCCTGACTAGGGGTCCGATAAAGGTAGCAGCCAGTCAGGCAGCGGCACTGGAGCTAGCAAACAGAGCTGTAAACAGGGGAGTTTGAGTGGGAGTTCTGTTGGAGGAGAAGGTATTTGTGTGTGCTTGGTTTTGTGTTGGTGGTATCTGTATGTGTAGGGGCTTTGTGCTGGGAGAGAAGCTGAGCCCTGATTAGGGGGCGGGGCTTCACTGACGAGGGGTCCTATAAAGGGAGCAGCCAGTCAGGCAGCGGCACAGACAGCTGCAGCGCCACAGGAGCTAGCAAACAGAGCTGTAAACAGGGGAGTTTGAGTGGGAGTTCTGTTGGAGGAGAAGGTATTTGTGTGTGTTTGCTTTTGTATTTGTACAGGCTTGGAGGGGCTTTGTGCTGGGAGAGAAGCTGAGACCTGATTAGGGGGTGGGGCTTCACTGACCAGGGGTCTATAATGGTAGCAGCCAGTCAGGCAGCAGCACAGACAGCTGCAGCGGCACAGGAGCTAGCAAAGAGAGCTGTAAACAGGGGAGTTTGAGTGGGAGTGCTGTTGGAGGAGAAGGTATTTGTGTGTGTTTGGTTTTGTATTGGTGCTATCTGTATGTGTAGAGGCTTGGAGGGGCTTTGTGCTGGGAGAGAAGCTGAGCCCTGATTAGGGGGCGGGGCTTCACTGACGAGGGGTCCTATAAAGGGAGCAGCCAGTCAGGCAGCGACACAGACAGCTGCAGCGGTACAGGAGCTAGCAAACAGAGCTGTAAACGGGAGTTTGAGTGGGAGTTCTGTTGGAGGAGAAGGCATTTGTGTGTGTGTTTGGTTTTGTATTGGTGCTATCTGTATGTGTAGAGGCTTGGAGGGGCTTTGTGCTGAGAGAGAAGATGAGCCCTGATTAGGGGGCGGGGCTTCACTGACTAGGGGTCCTATAAAGGGAGCAGCCAGTCAGGCAGCGGCCCAGGAGCTAGCAAACAGAGCTGTAAAGAGGGGAGTTTGAGTGGGAGTTCTGTTGGAGGAGAAGGCATTTGTGTGTGTGTTTGGTTTTGTATTGGTGGTATCTGTATGTGTATAGGCTTGGAGGGGCTTCGTGCTGGGAGAGAAGCTGAGCCCTGATTAGGGGGCGGGGCTTCGCTGACTAGGGGTCCTATGATTGTAGCAGCCAGTCAGGCAGCGTCACAGACAGCTGCAGGGGCACAGGAGCCAGCAAACAGAGCTGTAAACAGGGGAGTTTGAGTGGGAGTTCTGTTGGAGGAGAAGGTATTTGTGTGTGCTTGGTTTTGTATTGGTAGTATCTGTATGTGCAGGGGCTTTGTGCTGGGAGAGAAGCTGAGCCGTGATTAGGGGGCGGGGCTTCCCTGACGAGGGGTCCTATAAAGGGAGCAGCCAGTCAGGCAGCGACACAGACAGCTGCAGCGGTACAGGAGCTAGCAAAGAGAGCTGTAAACAGGGGAGTTTGAGTGGGAGTTCGGTTGGAGGAGAAGGTGTTTGTGTGTGTGTTTGGTCTTGTATTGGTAGTATCTGTATGTGTAGAGGCTTGGAGGGGCTTTGTGCTGGGAGCGAAGCTGAGCCCTGATTAGGGGGCGGGGCTTCACTGACAAGGGGTCCTATAAAGGTAGCAGCCAGTCAGGCAGCGGCACTGGAGCTAGCAAACAGAGCTGTAAACGGGAGTTTGAGTGGGAGTTCTGTTGGAGGAGAAGGTATTTGTGTGTGCTTGGTTTTGTGCTGGTGGTATCTGTATGTGTAGGGGCTTTGTGCTGGGAGAGAAGCTGAGCCCTGATTAGGGGGCGGGGCTTCACTGACGAGGGGTCCTATAAAGGGAGCAGCCAGTCAGGCAGCGACACAGACAGCTGCAGCGGTACAGGAGCTAGCAAAGAGAGCTGTAAACAGGGGAGTTTGAGTGGGAGTTCGGTTGGAGGAGAAGGTGTTTGTGTGTGTGTTTGGTCTTGTATTGGTAGTATCTGTATGTGTAGAGGCTTGGAGGGGCTTTGTGCTGGGAGCGAAGCTGAGCCCTGATTAGGGGGCGGGGCTTCACTGACAAGGGGTCCTATAAAGGTAGCAGCCAGTCAGGCAGCGTAACAGGAGCTAGCAAAGAGAGCTGTAAACAGGGGAGTTTGAGAGGGAGTTCTGTTGGAGGAGAAGGTATTTGTGTATGTGTGTTTGGTTTTGTATTGGTAGTATCTGTATGTGTAGGGGCTTTGTGCTGGGAGAGAAGCTGAGCCCTGGTTAGGGGGCGGGGCTTGACTGATAAGGGGTCCTATAAAGGTAGCGGCCAGTCAGGCAGCGGCACAGACAGCTGCAGCGGCACAGGAGCTAGCAAACAGAGCTGTAAACAGGGGAGTTTGAGTGGGAGTTCTGTTGGAGGAGAAGGTATTTGTGTGTGCTTGGTTTTGTATTGGTAGTATCTGTATGTGCAGGGGCTTTGTGCTGGGAGAGAAGCTGAGCCGTGATTAGGGGGCGGGGCTTCCCTGACTAGGGGTCCTATAAAAGTAGCAGCCAGTCAGGCAACGGCCCAGGAGCTAGCAAACAGAGCTGTAAACAGGGGAGTTTGAGTGGGAGTTCTGTTGGAGGAGAAGGTATTTGTGTGTGCTTGGTTTTGTATTGGTAGTATCTGTATGTGTAGGGGTTTTGTGCTGGGAGAGAAGCTGAGCCCTGATAAGGGGGCGGGGCTTCACTGACTAGGGGTCCTATAAAGGTACCAGCCAGTCAGGCAGCGGCACAGACAGCTGCAGCGGCACTGGAGCTAGCAAACAGAGCTGTAAACGGGAGTTTGAGTGGGAGTTCTGTTGGAGGAGAAGGCATTTGTGTGTGTGTTAGGTTTTGTTTTGGTGGTATCTGTGTGTGTAGAGGCTTGGAGGGGCTTTGTGCTGGGAGAGAAGCTGAGCCCTGATTAGGGGGCGGGGCTTCACTTACTAGGGGTCCTACAAAGGGAGCAGCCAGTCAGGCAGCGGCACAGGAGGTAGCAAACAGAGGTGTAAACAGGGGAGTTTGAGTGGAGTTCTGCTGGAGGAGAAGGTATTTGTGTGTGTTTGGTTTTGTATTGGTAGTATCTGTATGTTCAGGGGCTTTGTGCTGGGAGAGAAGCTGAGCCCTGAATAGGGGGCGGGGCTTCACTGACTAGGGGTCCTATAAAGGGAGCAGCCAGTCAGGCAGCGGCACAGACAGCTGCAGCGTCACAGGAGCTAGCAAACAGAGCTGTAAACAGGGGAGTTTGAGTGGGAGTTCTGTTGGAGGAGAAGGTATTTGTGTGTGTGTGTTTGGTTTTGTATTTGTGGTATCTGTATGTGTAGAGGCTTGGAGGGGCTTTGTGCTGGGAGAGAAGCTGAGCCCTGATTAGGGGGCGGGGCTTGACTGACGAGGGGTCCTATAAAGGGAGCAGCCAGTCAGGCGGTGGCACAGACAGCTGCAGCGCCACAGGAGCTAGCAAACAGAGCTGTAAACAGGGGAGTTTGAGTGGGAGTTCTGTTGGAGGAGAAGGTATTTGTGTGTGTTTGGTTTTGTATTGGTAGTATCTGTATGTGTAGAGGCTTGGAGGGGCTTTGTGCTGGGAGAGAAGCTGAGCCCTGATTAGGGGGCGGGGCTTCACTGACTAGGGGTCCTATAAAGGTAGCAGCCAGTCAGGCAGCGGAACAGGAGCTTGCAAACTGAGCTGTAAACAGGGGAGTTTGAGAGAGTTCTGTTGGAGGAGAAGGTATTTGTGTGTGTGTGTTTGGTTTTGTATTGTTAGTATACGTATGTGCAGTGGCTTTGTGCTGGGAGAGAATCTGAGCCCTTATTAGGGGGCGGGGCTTCCCTGACTAGGGGTCCTATAAAGGTAGCAGCCAGTCAGGCAGCAGCACTGGAGCTAGCAAACAGAGCTGTAAACGGGAGTTTGAGTGGGAGTTCTGTTGGAGGATAAGGCATTTGTGTGTGTGTTTGGTTTTGTATTGGTGGTATCTGTGTGTGTAGAGGCTTGGAGGGGCTTTGTGCTGGGAGAGAAGATGAGCCCTGATTAGCGGGCGGGGCTTCGCTGATTAGGGGTCCTATAAAAGTAGCAGCCAGTCAGGCAACGGCACAGGAGCTAGCAAACACAGCTGTAAACAGGGGAGTTTGAGACGGAGTTCTGTTGGAGGAGAAGGTATTTGTGTGTGTGTGTTTGGTTTTGTATTGGTAGTATCTGTATGTGTAGGGGCTTTGTGCTGGGAGAGAAGCTGAGCCCTGGTTAGGGGGCGGGGCTTGACTGATAAGGGGTCCTATAAAGGTAGCGGCACAGACAGCTGCAGCGGCACAGGAGCTAGCAAACAGAGCTGTAAACACGGGAGTTTGAGTGGGAGTTCTGTTGGAGGAGAAGGTATTTGTGTGTGCTTGGTTTTGTATTGGTAGTATCTGTATGTGTAGGGGCTTTGTGCTGGGAGAGAAGCCTGGCCCTGATTAGGGGGCGGGGCTTCACTGACGAGGGGTCCTATAAAGGGAGCAGCCAGTCAGGCAGCGACACAGACAGCTGCAGCGGTACAGGAGCTAGCAAACAGAGCTGTAAACAGGGGAGTTTGAGTGGGAGTTCTGTTGGAGGAGAAGGTATTTGTGTGTGTTTGGTTTTGTATTGGTAGTATCTGTATGTGTATAGGCTTGGAGGGGCTTTGTGCTGGGAGAGAAGCTGAGCCCTGATTAGGGGGCGGGGCTTCGCTGACTAGGGGTCCTATGATTGTAGCAGCCAGTCAGGCAGCGTCACAGACAGCTGCAGCGGTACAGGAGCTAGCAAACAGAGCTGTAAACAGGGGAGTTTGAGAGGGAGTTCTGTTGAAGGAGAAGGTATTTGTGTGTGTGTGTTTGGTTTTGTATTGTTAGTATCTGTATATGCAGGGGCTTTGTGCTGGGAGAGAAGCTGAGACCTGATTAGGGGGCGGGGCTTCGCTGACTAGGGGTCCTATGATTGTAGCAGACAGTCAGGCAGCGTCACACACAGCTGCAGGGGCACAGGAGCTAGCAAAGAGAGCTGTAAACAGGGGAGTTTGAGTGGGAGTTCGGTTGGAGGAGAAGGTATTTGTGTGTGTGTGTTTGGTTTTGTATTGTTAGTATCCGTATGTGCAGGGGCTTTGTGCTGGGAGAGAAGATGAGCCCTGATTAGGGGGCGGGGCTTCACTGACTAGGGGTCCTATAAAGGGAGCAGCCAGTCAGGCGGTGGCACGGACAGCTGCAGCGGCCCAGGATCTAGCAAACAGAGCTGTAAACAGGGGAGTTTGAGTGGGAGTTCTGTTGGAGGAGAAGGCATTTGTGTGTGTGTTTGGTTTTGTATTGGTGGTATCTGTATGTGTAGAGGCTTGGAGGGGCTTCGTGTTGGGAGCGAAGCTGAGCCCTGATTAGGTTGCGGGGCTTCACTGACTAGGGGTCCTATAAAGGTAGCAGCCAGTCAGGCAGCGGAACAGGAGCTTGCAAACTGAGCTGTAAACAGGGGAGTTTGAGAGAGTTCTGTTGGAGGATAAGGCATTTGTGTGTGTGTGTTTGGTTTTGTATTGGTAGTATCCGTATGTGCAGGGGCTTTGTGCTGGGAGAGAAGCTGAGCCCTTATTAGAGGGCGGGGCTTCCCTGACTAGGGGTCCTATAAAGGTAGCAGCCAGTCAGGCAGCGGCACTGGAGCTAGCAAACAGAGCTGTAAACAGGGGAGTTTGAGTGGGAGTTCTGTTGGAGGAGAAGGTATTTGTGTGTGTTTGCTTTTGTATTTGTACAGGCTTGGAGGGGCTTTGTGCTGGGAGAGAAGCTGAGACCTGATTAGGGGGTGGGGCTTCACTGACTAGGGGTCCTATAAAGGGAGCAGCCAGTCAGGCAGCGTCACAGACAGCTGCAGCGGCCCAGGATCTAGCAAACAGAGCTGTAAACAGGGGAGTTTGAGTGGGAGTGCTGTTGGAGGAGAAGGTATTTGTGTGTGTTTGGTTTTTTATTGGTAGTACCTGTATGTGTAGAGGCTTGGAGGGGCTTTGTGCTGGGAGAGAAGATGAGCCCTGATTAGGGGGCGGGGCTTCACTGACTAGGGGTCCTATAAAGGGAGCAGCCAGTCAGGCAGCGTCACAGACAGCTGCAGCGGCCCAGGATCTAGCAAACAGAGCTGTAAACAGGGGAGTTTGAGTGGGAGTGCTGTTGGAGGAGAAGGTATTTGTGTGTGTGTTTGGTTTTGTATTGGTGCTATCTGTATGTGTAGAGGCTTGGAGGGGCTTTGTGCTGAGAGAGAAGATGAGCCCTGATTAGGGGGCGGGGTTCACTGACTAGGGGTCCTATAAAGGGAGCAGCCAGTCAGGCAGCGGCCCAGGAGCTAGCAAACAGAGCTGTAAACAGGGGAGTTTGAGTGGGAGTTCTGTTGGAGGAGAAGGCATTTGTGTGTGTGTGTTTGGTTTTGTATTGTTAGTATCCGTATGTGCAGGGGCTTTGTGCTGGGAGAGAAGCTGAGCCCTGATTAGGGGGCGGGGCTTCGCTGACTAGGGGTCCTATGATTGTAGCAGACAGTCAGGCAGCGTCACAGACAGCTGCAGGGGCACAGGAGCTAGCAAAGAGAGCTGTAAACAGGGGAGTTTGAGTGGGAGTTCGGTTGGAGGAGAAGGTATTTGTGTGTGTGTGTTTGGTTTTGTATTGTTAGTATCCGTATGTGCAGGGGCTTTGTGCTGGGAGAGAAGCTGAGCCCTTAATAGGGGGCGGGGCTTCCCTGACTAGGGGTCCTATAAAGGTAGCAGCCAGTCAGGCAGCGGCACTGGAGCTAGCAAACAGAGCTGTAAACGGGAGTTTGAGTGGGAGTTCTGTTGGAGGAGAAGGTATTTGTGTGTGTTTGGTTTTGTATTGGTGGTATCTGTATGTGTAGGGGCTTTGTGCTGGGAGAGAAGCTGAGCCCTGATTAGGGGGCGGGGCTTCACTGACAAGGGGTCCTATAAAGGTAGCAGCCAGTCAGGCAGCGGAACAGACAGCTGCAGCGGCCCAGGAGCTAGCAAACAGAGCTGTAAACAGGGGAGTTTGAGTGGGAGTTCTGTTGGAGGAGAAGGCATTTGTGTGTGTGTTTGGTTTTGTATTGGTGGTATCTGTGTGTGTAGAGGCTTGGAGGGGCTTTGTGCTGGGAGAGAAGCTGAGCCCTGATTAGGGGGCGGGGCTTCACTTACTAGGGGTCCTACAAAGGGAGCAGCCAGTCAGGCAGCGGCACAGGAGCTAGCAAACAGAGGTGTAAACAGGGGAGTTTGAGTGGAGTTCTGCTGGAGGAGAAGGTATTTGTGTGTGTTTGGTTTTGTATTGGTAGTATCTGTATGTTCAGGGGCTTTGTGCTGGGAGAGAAGCTGAGCCCTGAATAGGGGGCGGGGTTTCACTGACTAGGGGTCCTATAAAGGGAGCAGCCAGTCAGGCAGCGGCACAGACAGCTGCAGCGTCACAGGAGCTAGCAAACAGAGCTGTAAACAGGGGAGTTTGAGTGGGAGTTCTGTTGGAGGAGAAGGTATTTGTGTGTGTTTGCTTTTGTATTTGTACAGGCTTGGAGGGGCTTTGTGCTGGGAGAGAAGCTGAGACCTGATTAGGGGGTGGGGCTTCACTGACCAGGGGTCCTATAAAGGGAGCAGCCAGTCAGGCAGCGACACAGACAGCTGCAGCGGTACAGGAGCTAGCAAACAGAGCTGTAAACAGGGGAGTTTGAGTGGGAGTTCTGTTGGAGGAGAAGGTATTTGTGTGTGTGTGTTTGGTTTTGTATTGGTGGTATCTGTATGTGTAGAGGCTTGGAGGGTCTTTGTGCTGGGAGAGAAGCTGAGCCCTGATTAGGGGGCGGGGCTTCACTGACGAGGGGTCCTATAAAGGTAGCAGCCAGTCAGGCAGCGGAACAGGAGCTTGCAAACTCAGCTGTAAACAGGGGAGTTTGAGAGAGAGTTCTGTTGGAGGAGAAGGTATTTGTGTGTGTGTGTTCGGTTTTGTATTGTTAGTATACGTATGTGCAGTGGCTTTGTGCTGGGAGAGAATCTGAGCCCTTATTAGGGGGCGGGGCTTCCCTGACTAGGGGTCGTATAAAGGTAGCAGCCAGTCAGGCAGCAGCACTGGAGCTAGCAAACAGAGCTGTAAACGGGAGTTTGAGTGGGAGTTCTGTTGGAGGATAAGGCATTTGTGTGTGTGTTTGGTTTTGTATTGGTGGTATCTGTGTGTGTAGACGCTTGGAGGGGCTTTGTGCTGGGAGAGAAGATGAGCCCTGATTAGCGGGCGGGGCTTCGCTGATTAGGGGTCCTATGAAGGTAGCCGCCAGTCAGGCAGCGTCACAGACAGGTGCAGGGGCACAGGAGCTAGCAAACAGAGCTGTAAACAGGGGAGTTTGAGTGGGAGTTCCGTTGGAAGAGAAGGTATTTGTGTGTGTTTGGTTTTGTATTGGTAGTATCTGTATGTGTAGGGGCTTTGTGCTGGGAGAGACGCTGAGCCCTGATTAGGGGGCGGGGCTTCACTGACTAGGGGTCCTATAAAGGGAGCAGCCAGTCAGGCAGCGACACAGACAGCTGCAGCGGTACAGCAGCTAGCAAACTGAGCTCTAAACGAGGTAGTTTGAGTGGGAGTTCTGTTGGAGGAGAAGGTATTTGTGTGTGTTTGGTTTTGTGTTGGTGGTATCTGTATGTGTAGGGGCTTTGTGCTGGGAGAGAAGCTGAGCCCTGATTAGGGGGCGGGGCTTCACTGACGAGGGGTCCTATAAAGGGAGCAGCCAGTCAGGCAGTGACACAGACAGCTGCAGCGGTACAGGAGCTAGCAAACAGAGCTGTAAACAGGGGAGTTTGAGTGGGAGTTCTGTTGGAGGAGAAGGTGTTTGTGTGTGTGTTTGGTCTTGTATTGGTAGTATCTGTATGTGTAGAGGCTTGGAGGGGCTTTGTGCTGGGAGCGAAGCTGAGCCCTGATTAGGGGGCGGGGCTTCACTGACAAGGGGTCCTATAAAGGTAGCAGCCAGTCAGGCAGCGGCACAGGAGCTAGCCAACAGAGCTGTAAACAGGGGAGTTTGAGAGGGAGTTCTGTTGGAGGAGAAGGTTTTTGTGTGTGTGTGTTTGGTTTTGTATTGGTAGTATCTGTATGTGTAGGGGCTTTGTGCTGGGAGAGAAGCTGAGCCCTGGTTAGGGGGCGGGGCTTGACTGATAAGGGTTCCTATAAAGGTAGCAGCCAGTCAGGCAGCGGCACAGACAGCTGCAGCGGCACTGGAGCTAGCAAACAGAGCTGTAAACAGGGGAGTTTGAGTGGGAGTTCTGTTGGAGGAGAAGGTATTTGTGTGTGTTTGGTTTTGTATTGGTAGTATATGTATGTTCAGGGGCTTTGTGCTGGGAGAGAAGCTGAGCCCTGATTAGGGGGCGGGGCTTCACTGACGAGGGGTCCTATAAAGGGAGCAGCCAGTCAGGCAGCGGCACAGACAGCTGCAGCGCCACAGGAGCTAGCAAACAGAGCTGTAAACAGGGGAGTTTGAGTGGGAGTTCTGTTGGAGGAGAAGGTATTTGTGTGTGTTTGCTTTTGTATTTGTACAGGCTTGGAGGGGCTTTGTGCTGGGAGAGAAGCTGAGACCTGATTAGGGGGTGGGGCTTCACTGACCAGGGGTCTATAATGGTAGCAGCCAGTCAGGCACCAGCACAGACAGCTGCAGCGGCACAGGAGCTAGCAAAGAGAGCTGTAAACAGGGGAGTTGGAGTGGGAGTTCTGTTGGAGGAGAAGGTATTTGTGTGTGTTTGGTTTTTTATTGGTAGTATCGGTATGTGTAGAGGCTTGGAGGGGCTTTGTGCTGGGAGAGAAGATGAGCCCTGATTAGCGGGCGGGGCTTCGCTGATTAGGGGTCCTATGAAGGTAGCCGCCAGACAGGCAGCGTCACAGACAGGTGCAGGGGCACAGGAGCTAGCAAACAGAGCTGTAAACAGGGGAGTTTGAGTGGGAGTTCTGTTGGAGGAGAAGGTATTTGTGTGTGTGTTTGGTTTTGTATTGGTAGTATATGTATGTGTAGAGGCCTGGAGCGGTTTTGTGCTGGGAGAGAAGCTGAGCCCTGATTAGGGGGCGGGGCTTCCCTGACTAGAGGTCCTATAAAAGTAGCAGCCAGTCAGGCAACGGCACAGGAGCTAGCAAACAGAGCTGTAAACAGGGGAGTTTGAGTGGGAGTTCTGTTGGAGGAGAAGATATTTGTGTGTGCTTGGTTTTGTATTTGTAGAGGCTTGGAGGGGCTTTGTGCTGGGAGAGAAGCTGAGCCCTGAATAGGGGGCGGGGCTTCACTGACTAGGGGTCCTATAAAGGTACCAGCCAGTCAGGCAGCGTCAGACAGCTGCAGGGGCACAGGAGCTAGCAAACAGAGCTGTAAACAGGGGAGTTTGAGTGGGAGTTCTGTTGGAGGAGAAGGCATTTGTGTGTGTGTTTGGTTTTGTATTGGTGGTATCCGTATGTGCAGGGGCTTTGTGCTGGGAGAGAAGCTGAGCCCTGATTAGGGGGCGGGGCTTCCCTGACTAGGGGTCCTATAAAGGTAGCAGCCAGTCAGGCAGCGGCACAGGAGCTAGCAAACAGAGCTGTAAACAGGGGAGTTGGAGTGGGAGTTCTGTTGGAGGAGAAGGTATTTGTGTGTCTTTGGTTTTGTATTGGTAGTATCCGTATGTGCAGGGGCTTTGTGCTGGGAGAGAAGCTGAGCCCTTATTAGGGGGCGGGGCTTCCCTGACTAGGGGTCCTATAAAGGTAGCAGCCAGTCAGGCAGCGGCACTGGAGCTAGCAAACAGAGCTGTAAACGGGAGTTTGAATGGGAGTTCTGTTGGAGGAGAAGGTATTTGTGTGTGTGTGTTTGGTTTTGTATTGGTAGTATCTGTATGTGTAGGGGCTTTGTGCTGGGAGAGAAGCTGAGCCCTGATTAGGGGGCGGGGCTTCACTGACTAGGGGTCCTATAAAGGTACCAGCCAGTCAGGCAGCGGCACAGACAGCTGCAGCGGCACTGGAGCTAGCAAACAGAGCTGTAAACGGGAGTTTGAATGGGAGTTCTGTTGGAGGAGAAGGTATTTGTGTGTGTGTGTTTGGTTTTGTATTGGTAGTATCTGTATGTGTAGGGGCTTTGTGCTGGGAGAGAAGCTGAGCCCTGAATAGGGGGCGGGGCTTCACTGACGAGGGGTCCTATAAAGGGAGCAGCCAGTCAGCCAGCGGCCCAGGAGCTAGCAAACAGAGCTGTAAACAGGGGAGTTTGAGTGGGAGTTCTGTTGGAGGAGAAGGTATTTGTGTGTGTTTGGTTTTGTATTGGTAGTATCTGTATGTGTAGGGGCTTTGTGCTGGGAGAGAAGCCTGGCCCTGATTAGGGGGCGGGGCTTCACTGACGAGGGGTCCTATAAAGGGAGCAGCCAGTCAGGCAGCGACACAGACAGCTGCAGCGGTACAGGAGCTAGCAAAAAGAGCTGTAAACAGGGGAGTTTGAGTGGGAGTTCTGTTGGAGGAGAAGGTATTTCTGTGTGTTTGGTTTTGTATTGTTAGTATCTGTATGTGTGTAGGCTTGGAGGGGCTTTGTGCTGGGAGAGAAGCTGAGCCCTGATTAGGGGGCGGGGCTTCGCTGACTAGGGGTCCTATGATTGTAGCAGACAGTCAGGCAGCGTCACAGACAGCTGCAGGGGCACAGGAGCTAGCAAAGAGCTGTAAACAGGGGAGTTTGAGTGGGAGTTCGGTTGGAGGAGAAGGTATTTGTGTGTGTGTGTTTGGTTTTGTATTGTTAGTATCCGTATGTGCAGGGGCTTTGTGCTGGGAGAGAAGCTGAGCCTTTATTAGGGGGCGGGGCTTCCCTGACTAGGGGTCCGATAAAGGTAGCAGCCAGTCAGGCAGCGGCACTGGAGCTAGCAAACAGAGCTGTAAACAGGGGAGTTTGAGTGGGAGTTCTGTTGGAGGAGAAGGTATTTGTGTGTGCTTGGTTTTGTGTTGGTGGTATCTGTATGTGTAGGGGCTTTGTGCTGGGAGAGAAGCTGAGCCCTGATTAGGGGGCGGGGCTTCACTGACGAGGGGTCCTATAAAGGGAGCAGCCAGTCAGGCAGCGGCACAGACAGCTGCAGCGCCACAGGAGCTAGCAAACAGAGCTGTAAACAGGGGAGTTTGAGTGGGAGTTCTGTTGGAGGAGAAGGTATTTGTGTGTGTTTGCTTTTGTATTTGTACAGGCTTGGAGGGGCTTTGTGCTGGGAGAGAAGCTGAGACCTGATTAGGGGGTGGGGCTTCACTGACCAGGGGTCTATAATGGTAGCAGCCAGTCAGGCGGTGGCACGGACAGCTGCAGCGGCCCAGGATCTAGCAAACAGAGCTGTAAACAGGGGAGTTTGAGTGGGAGTGCTGTTGGAGGAGAAGGTATTTGTGTGTGTTTGGTTTTGTATTGGTAGTATCTGTATGTGTAGAGGCTTGGAGGGGCTTTGTGCTGGGAGAGAAGCTGAGCCCTGATTAGGGGGCGGGGCTTCACTGACGAGGGGTCCTATAAAGGGAGCAGCCAGTCAGGCAGCGACACAGACAGCTGCAGCGGTACAGGAGCTAGCAAACAGAGCTGTAAACGGGAGTTTGAGTGGGAGTTCTGTTGGAGGAGAAGGCATTTGTGTGTGTGTTTGGTTTTGTATTGGTGGTATCTGTATGTGTAGAGGCTTGGAGGGGCTTCGTGTTGGGAGCGAAGCTGAGCCCTGATTAGGTTGCGGGGCTTCACTGACTAGGGGTCCTATAAAGGTAGCAGCCAGTCAGGCAGCGGAACAGGAGCTTGCAAACTGAGGTGTAAACAGGGGAGTTTGAGAGAGTTCTGTTGGAGGAGAAGGTATTTGTGTGTGTGTGTTTGGTTTTGTATTGTTAGTATACGTATGTGCAGTGGCTTTGTGCTGGGAGAGAATCTGAGCCCTTATTAGGGGGCGGGGCTTCCCTGACTAGGGGTCCTATAAAGGTAGCAGCCAGTCAGGCAGCAGCACTGGAGCTAGCAAACAGAGCTGTAAACGGGAGTTTGAGTGGGAGTTCTGTTGGAGGATAAGGCATTTGTGTGTGTGTTTGGTTTTGTATTGGTGGTATCTGTGTGTGTAGAGGCTTGGAGGGGCTTTGTGCTGGGAGAGAAGCTGAGCCCTGATTAGGGGGCGGGGCTTCACTGACTAGGGGTCCTATAAAGTTAGCAGCCAGTCAGGCAGCAGAACAGGAGCTAGCAAACAGAGCTGTAAACAGGGGAGTTTGAGAGGGAGTTCTGTTGGAGGAGAAGGTATTTGTGTGTGTGTGTTTGGTTTTGTATTGGTAGTATCTGTATGTGTAGGGGCTTTGTGCTGGGAGAGAAGCTGAGCCCTGGTTAGGGGGCGGGGCTTGACTGATAAGGGTTCCTATAAAGGTAGCAGCCAGTCAGGCAGCGGCACAGACAGCTGCAGCGGCACAGGAGCTAGCAAACAGAGCTGTAAACAGGGGAGTTTGAGTGGGAGTTCTGTTGGAGGAGAAGGTATTTGTGTGTGTTTGGTTTTGTATTGGTAGTATATGTATGTGTAGAGGCCTGGAGCGGTTTTGTGCTGGGAGAGAAGCTGAGCCCTGATTAGGGGGCGGGGCTTCCCTGACTAGAGGTCCTATAAAAGTAGCAGCCAGTCAGGCAACGGCACAGGAGCTAGCAAACAGAGCTGTAAACAGGGGAGTTTGAGTGGGAGTTCTGTTGGAGGAGAAGATATTTGTGTGTGCTTGGTTTTGTATTTGTAGAGGCTTGGAGGGGCTTTGTGCTGGGAGAGAAGCTGAGCCCTGAATAGGGGGCGGGGCTTCACTGACTAGGGGTCCTATAAAGGTACCAGCCAGTCAGGCAGCGGCACAGACAGCTGCAGCGGCACTGGAGCTAGCAAACAGAGCTGTAAACAGGGGAGTTTGAGTGGGAGTTCTGTTGGAGGAGAAGGCATTTGGGTGTGTGTTTGGTTTTGTATTGGTGGTATCTGTATGTGTATCGGCTTGGAGGGGCTTTGTGCTGGGAGAGAAGATGAGCCCTGATTAGGGGGCGGGGCTTCCCTGACTAGGGGTCCTATGAAGGTAGCCGCCAGTCAGGCAGCGTCACAGACAGCTGCAGGGGCACAGGAGCTAGCAAACAGAGCTGTAAACAGGGGAGTTTGAGTGGGAGTTCTGTTGGAGGAGAAGGTATTTGTGTGTGTTTGGTTTTGTATTGGTAGTATCCGTATGTGCAGGGGCTTTGTGCTGGGAGAGAAGCTGAGCCCTTATTGGGGGCGGGGCTTCCCTGACTAGGGGTCCTATAAAGGTAGCAGCCAGTCAGGCAGCGGAACAGGAGCTAGCAAACACAGCTGTAAACAGGGGAGTTTGAGACGGAGTTCTGTTGGAGGAGAAGGTATTTGTGTGTGTGTGTTTGGTTTTGTATTGGTAGTATCTGTATGTGTAGGGGCTTTGTGCTGGGAGAGAAGCTGAGCCCTGGTTAGGGGGCGGGGCTTGACTGATAAGGGGTCCTATAAAGGTAGCGGCACAGACAGCTGCAGCGGCACAGGAGCTAGCAAACAGAGCTGTAAACAGGGGAGTTTGAGTGGGAGTTCTGTTGGAGGAGAAGGTATTTGTGTGTGCTTGGTTTTGTATTGGTAGTATCTGTATGTGTAGGGGCTTTGTGCTGGGAGAGAAGCTGAGCCCTGATTAGGGGGCGGGGCTTCACTGACTAGGGGTCCTATAAAGGTACCAGCCAGTCAGGCAGCGGCACAGACAGCTGCAGCGGCACTGGAGCTAGCAAACAGAGCTGTAAACGGGAGTTTGAGTGGGAGTTCTGTTGGAGGAGAAGGCATTTGTGTGTGTGCTTGGTTTTGTATTGGTGGTATCTGTGTGTGTAGAGGCTTGGAGGGGCTTTGTGCTGGGAGAGAAGCTGAGCCCTGATTAGGGGGCGGGGCTTCACTGACTAGGGGTCCTATAAAGGGAGCAGCCAGTCAGGCAGCGGAACAGGAGCTAGCAAACAGAGCTGTAAACAGGGGAGTTTGAGAGGGAGTTCTGTTGGAGGAGAAGGTATTTGTGTGTGTGTGTTTGGTTTTGTATTGGTAGTATCTGTATGTGTAGGGGCTTTGTGCTGGGAGAGAAGCTGAGCCCTGGTTAGGGGGCGGGGCTTGACTGATAAGGGTTCCTATAAAGGTAGCAGCCAGTCAGGCAGCGGCACAGACAGCTGCAGCGGCACAGGAGCTAGCAAACAGAGCTGTAAACAGGGGAGTTTGAGTGGGAGTTCTGTTGGAGGAGAAGGTATTTGTGTGTGTTTGGTTTTGTATTGGTAGTATATGTATGTGTAGAGGCCTGGAGCGGTTTTGTGCTGGGAGAGAAGCTGAGCCCTGATTAGGGGGCGGGGCTTCCCTGACTAGAGGTCCTATAAAAGTAGCAGCCAGTCAGGCAACGGCACAGGAGCTAGCAAACAGAGCTGTAAACAGGGGAGTTTGAGTGGGAGTTCTGTTGGAGGAGAAGATATTTGTGTGTGCTTGGTTTTGTATTTGTAGAGGCTTGGAGGGGCTTTGTGCTGGGAGAGAAGCTGAGCCCTGAATAGGGGGCGGGGCTTCACTGACTAGGGGTCCTATAAAGGTACCAGCCAGTCAGGCAGCGGCACAGACAGCTGCAGCGGCACTGGAGCTAGCAAACAGAGCTGTAAACAGGGGAGTTTGAGTGGGAGTTCTGTTGGAGGAGAAGGCATTTGGGTGTGTGTTTGGTTTTGTATTGGTGGTATCTGTATGTGTATCGGCTTGGAGGGGCTTTGTGCTGGGAGAGAAGATGAGCCCTGATTAGGGGGCGGGGCTTCACTGACTAGGGGTCCTATAAAGGGAGCAGCCAGTCAGGCGGTGGCACGGACAGCTGCAGCGGCCCAGGATCTAGCAAACAGAGCTGTAAACGGGAGTTTGAGTGGGAGTTCTGTTGGAGGAGAAGGCATTTGTGTGTGTGTTTGGTTTTGTATTGGTGGTATCTGTATGTGTAGAGGCTTGGAGGGGCTTCGTGTTGGGAGCGAAGCTGAGCCCTGATTAGGTTGCGGGGCTTCACTGACTAGGGGTCCTATAAAGGTAGCAGCCAGTCAGGCAGCGGAACAGGAGCTTGCAAACTGAGCTGTAAACAGGGGAGTTTGAGAGAGTTCTGTTGGAGGAGAAGGTATTTGTGTGTGTGTGTTTGGTTTTGTATTGTTAGTATACGTATGTGCAGTGGCTTTGTGCTGGGAGAGAATCTGAGCCCTTATTAGGGGGCGGGGCTTCACTGACTAGGGGTCCTATAAAGTTAGCAGCCAGTCAGGCAGCGGAACAGGAGCTAGCAAACAGAGCTGTAAACAGGGGAGTTTGAGAGGGAGTTCCGTTGGAGGAGAAGGTATTTGTGTGTGTGTTTGGTTTTGTATTGGTAGTATCTGTATGTGTAGGGGCTTTGTGCTGGGAGAGAAGCTGAGCCCTGGTTAGGGGGCGGGGCTTGACTGATAAGGGTTCCTATAAAGGTAGCAGCCAGTCAGGCAGCGGCACAGACAGCTGCAGCGGCACAGGAGCTAGCAAACAGAGCTGTAAACAGGGGAGTTTGAGTGGGAGTTCTGTTGGAGGAGAAGATATTTGTGTGTGCTTGGTTTTGTATTTGTAGAGGCTTGGAGGGGCTTTGTGCTGGGAGAGAAGCAGAGCCCTGAATAGGGGGCGGGGCTTCACTGACTAGGGGTCCTATAAAGGTACCAGCCAGTCAGGCAGCGGCACAGACAGCTGCAGCGGCACTGGAGCTAGCAAACAGAGCTGTAAACAGGGGAGTTTGAGTGGGAGTTCTGTTGGAGGAGAAGGCATTTGGGTGTGTGTTTGGTTTTGTATTGGTGGTATCTGTATGTGTATCGGCTTGGAGGGGCTTTGTGCTGGGAGAGAAGATGAGCCCTGATTAGGGGGCGGGGCTTCCCTGACTAGGGGTCCTATGAAGGTAGCCGCCAGTCAGGCAGCGTCACAGACAGCTGCAGGGGCACAGGAGCTAGCAAACAGAGCTGTAAACAGGGGAGTTTGAGTGGGAGTTCTGTTGGAGGAGAAGGCATTTGTGTGTGTGTTTGGTTTTGTATTGGTGGTATCCGTATGTGCAGGGGCTTTGTGCTGGGAGAGAAGCTGAGCCCTTATTAGGGGGCGGGGCTTCCCTGACTAGGGGTCCTATAAAGGTAGCAGCCAGTCAGGCAGCGGCACAGGAGCTAGCAAACAGAGCTGTAAACAGGGGAGTTTGAGTGGGAGTTCTGTTGGAGGAGAAGGTATTTGTGTGTGTTTGGTTTTGTATTGGTAGTATCCGTATGTGCAGGGGCTTTGTGCTGGGAGAGAAGCTGAGCCCTTATTGGGGGCGGGGCTTCCCTGACTAGGGGTCCTATAAAAGTAGCAGCCAGTCAGGCAGCGGCACTGGAGCTAGCAAACACAGCTGTAAACAGGGGAGTTTGAGACGGAGTTCTGTTGGAGGATAAGGCATTTGTGTGTGTGTTTGGTTTTGTATTGGTGGTATCTGTGTGTGTAGAGGCTTGGAGGGGCTTTGTGCTGGGAGAGAAGCTGAGCCCTGATTAGGGGGCGGGGCTTCACTGACTAGGGGTCCTATAAAGGTAGCAGCCAGTCAGGCAGCGGAACAGGAGCTAGCAAACAGAGCTGTAAACAGGGGAGTTTGAGAGGGAGTTCTGTTGGAGGAGAAGGTATTTGTGTGTGTGTGTTTGGTTTTGTATTGGTAGTATCTGTATGTGTAGGGGCTTTGTGCTGGGAGAGAAGCTGAGCCCTGGTTAGGGGGCGGGGCTTGACTGATAAGGGTTCCTATAAAGGTAGCAGCCAGTCAGGCAGCGGCACAGACAGCTGCAGCGGCACAGGAGCTAGCAAACAGAGCTGTAAACAGGGGAGTTTGAGTGGGAGTTCTGTTGGAGGAGAAGGTATTTGTGTGTGTTTGGTTTTGTATTGGTAGTATATGTATGTGTAGAGGCCTGGAGCGGTTTTGTGCTGGGAGAGAAGCTGAGCCCTGATTAGGGGGCGGGGCTTCCCTGACTAGAGGTCCTATAAAAGTAGCAGCCAGTCAGGCAACGGCACAGGAGCTAGCAAACAGAGCTGTAAACAGGGGAGTTTGAGTGGGAGTTCTGTTGGAGGAGAAGATATTTGTGTGTGCTTGGTTTTGTATTTGTAGAGGCTTGGAGGGGCTTTGTGCTGGGAGAGAAGCTGAGCCCTGAATAGGGGGCGGGGCTTCACTGACTAGGGGTCCTATAAAGGTACCAGCCAGTCAGGCAGCGGCACAGACAGCTGCAGCGGCACTGGAGCTAGCAAACAGAGCTGTAAACAGGGGAGTTTGAGTGGGAGTTCTGTTGGAGGAGAAGGCATTTGGGTGTGTGTTTGGTTTTGTATTGGTGGTATCTGTATGTGTATCGGCTTGGAGGGGCTTTGTGCTGGGAGAGAAGATGAGCCCTGATTAGGGGGCGGGGCTTCCCTGACTAGGGGTCCTATGAAGGTAGCCGCCAGTCAGGCAGCGTCACAGACAGCTGCAGGGGCACAGGAGCTAGGAAACAGAGCTGTAAACAGGGGAGTTTGAGTGGGAGTTCTGTTGGAGGAGAAGGCATTTGTGTGTGTGTTTGGTTTTGTATTGGTGGTATCCGTATGTGCAGGGGCTTTGTGCTGGGAGAGAAGCTGAGCCCTGATTAGGGGGCGGGGCTTCCCTGACTAGGGGTCCTATAAAGGTAGCAGCCAGTCAGGCAGCGGAACAGGAGCTAGCAAACACAGCTGTAAACAGGGGAGTTTGAGACGGAGTTCTGTTGGAGGAGAAGGTATTTGTGTGTGTGTGTTTGGTTTTGTATTGGTAGTATCTGTATGTGTAGGGGCTTTGTGCTGGGAGAGAAGCTGAGCCCTGGTTAGGGGGCGGGGCTTGACTGATAAGGGGTCCTATAAAGGTAGCGGCACAGACAGCTGCAGCGGCACAGGAGCTAGCAAACAGAGCTGTAAACAGGGGAGTTTGAGTGGGAGTTCTGTTGGAGGAGAAGGTATTTGTGTGTGCTTGGTTTTGTATTGGTAGTATCTGTATGTGTAGGGGCTTTGTGCTGGGAGAGAAGCTGAGCCCTGATTAGGGGGCGGGGCTTCACTGACTAGGGGTCCTATAAAGGTACCAGCCAGTCAGGCAGCGGCACAGACAGCTGCAGCGGCACTGGAGCTAGCAAACAGAGCTGTAAACGGGAGTTTGAGTGGGAGTTCTGTTGAAGGAGAAGGCATTTGTGTGTGTGCTTGGTTTTGTATTGGTGGTATCTGTGTGTGTAGAGGCTTGGAGGGGCTTTGTGCTGGGAGAGAAGCTGAGCCCTGATTAGGGGGCGGGGCTTCACTGACTAGGGGTCCTATAAAGGGAGCAGCCAGTCAGGCAGCGGAACAGGAGCTAGCAAACAGAGCTGTAAACAGGGGAGTTTGAGAGGGAGTTCTGTTGGAGGAGAAGGTATTTGTGTGTGTGCTTGGTTTTGTATTGGTAGTATATGTATGTGTAGAGGCCTGGAGCGGTTTTGTGCTGGGAGAGAAGCTGAGCCCTGAAGAGGGGGCGGGGCTTGACTGATAAGGGGTCCTATTAAGGTAGCGGCACAGACAGCTGCAGCGGCACAGGAGCTAGCAAACAGAGCTGTAAACACGGGAGTTTGAGTGGGAGTTCTGTTGGAGGAGAAGGTATTTGTGTGTGCTTGGTTTTGTATTGGTAGTATCTGTATGTGTAGGGGCTTTGTGCTGGGAGAGAAGCTGAGCCCTGATTAGGGGGCGGGGCTTCACTGACTAGGGGTCCTATAAAGGTACCAGCCAGTCAGGCAGCGTCACAGACAGCTGCAGCGGCACTGGAGCTAGCAAACAGAGCTGTAAACGGGAGTTTGAGTGGGAGTTCTGTTGGAGGAGAAGGCATTTGTGTGTGTGTTTGGTTTTGTATTGGTGGTATCTGTGTGTGTAGAGGCTTGGAGGGGCTTTGTGCTGGGAGAGAAGCTGAGCCCTGATTAGGGGGCGGGGCTTCACTGACTAGGGGTCCTATAAAGGGAGCAGCCAGTCAGGCAGCGACACAGACAGCTGCAGCGGTACAGGAGTTAGCAAACAGAGCTGTAAACGGGGGAGTTTGAGTGGGAGTTCTGTGGGAGGAGAAGGTATTTGTGTGTGTTTGGTTCTGTATTTGTAGAGGCTTGGAGGGGCTTTGTGCTGGGAGAGAAGCTGAGCCCTGAATAGGGGGCGGGGCTTCACTGACGAGGGGTCCTATAAAGGGAGCAGCCAGTCAGGCAGCGGCCCAGGAGCTAGCAAACAGAGCTGTAAACAGGGCAGTTTGAGTGGGAGTTCTGTTGGAGGAGAAGGTATTTGTGTGTGTTTGGTTTTGTATTGGTAGTATCTGTATGTGTATAGGCTTGGAGGGGCTTTGTGCTGGGAGAGAAGCTGAGCCCTGATTAGGGGGCGGGGCTTCGCTGACTAGGGGTCCTATGATTGTAGCAGCCAGTCAGGCAGCGTCACAGACAGCTGCAGCGGTACAGGAGCTAGCAAACAGAGCTGTAAACAGGGGAGTTTGAGAGGGAGTTCTGTTGAAGGAGAAGGTATTTGTGTGTGTGTGTTTGGTTTTGTATTGTTAGTATCTGTATATGCAGGGGCTTTGTGCTGGGAGAGAAGCTGAGCCCTGATTAGGGGGCGGGGCTTCGCTGACTAGGGGTCCTATGATTGTAGCAGACAGTCAGGCAGCGTCACAGACAGCTGCAGGGGCACAGGAGCTAGCAAAGAGAGCTGTAAACAGGGGAGTTTGAGTGGGAGTTCGGTTGGAGGAGAAGGTATTTGTGTGTGTGTGTTTGGTTTTGTATTGTTAGTATCCGTATGTGCAGGGGCTTTGTGCTGGGAGAGAAGCTGAGCCCTTATTAGGGGGCGGGGCTTCCCTGACTAGGGGTCCTATAAAGGTAGCAGCCAGTCAGGCAGTGGCACTGGAGCTAGCAAACAGAGCTGTAAACGGGAGTTTGAGTGGGAGTTCTGTTGGAGGAGAAGGTATTTGTGTGTGCTTGGTTTTGTGTTGGTGGTATCTGTATGTGTAGGGGCTTTGTGCTGGGAGAGAAGCTGAGCCCTGATTAGGGGGCGGGGCTTCACTGACGAGGGGTCCTATAAAGGGAGCAGCCAGTCAGGCAGCGACACAGACAGCTGCAGCGGTACAGGAGCTAGCAAACAGAGCTGTAAACAGGGGAGTTTGAGTGGGAGTTCTGTTGGAGGAGAAGGTGTTTGTGTGTGTGTTTGGTCTTGTATTGGTAGTATCTGTATGTGTAGAGGCTTGGAGGGGCTTTGTGCTGGGAGCGAAGCTGAGCCCTGATTAGGGGGCGGGGCTTCACTGACAAGGGGTCCTATAAAGGTAGCAGCCAGTCAGGCAGCGGCACTGGAGCTAGCAAACAGAGCTGTAAACAGGGGAGTTTGAGTGGGAGTTCTGTTGGAGGAGAAGGTATTTGTGTGTGCTTGGTTTTGTGTTGGTGGTATCTGTATGTGTAGGGGCTTTGTGCTGGGAGAGAAGCTGAGCCCTGATTAGGGGGCGGGGCTTCACTGACGAGGGGTCCTATAAAGGGAGCAGCCAGTCAGGCAGCGGCACAGACAGCTGCAGCGCCACAGGAGCTAGCAAACAGAGCTGTAAACAGGGGAGTTTGAGTGGGAGTTCTGTTGGAGGAGAAGGTATTTGTGTGTGTTTGGTTTTTTATTGGTAGTATCTGTATGTGTAGAGGCTTGGAGGGGCTTTGTGCTGGGAGAGAAGCTGAGCCCTGATTAGGGGGCGGGGCTTCACTGACGAGGGGTCCTATAAAGGGAGCAGCCAGTCAGGCAGCGACACAGACAGCTGCAGCGGTACAGGAGCTAGCAAACAGAGCTGTAAACGGGAGTTTGAGTGGGAGTTCTGTTGGAGGAGAAGGCATTTGTGTGTTTGGTTTTGTATTGGTGGTATCTGTATGTGTAGAGGCTTGGAGGGGCTTTGTGCTGGGAGAGAAGCTGAGCCCTTATTAGGGGGTGGGGCTTCCCTGACTAGGGGTCCTATAAAGGTAGCAGCCAGTCAGGCAGCGGCACAGGAGCTAGCAAACAGAGCTGTAAACAGGGGAGTTTGAGTGGGAGTTCTGTTGGAGGAGAAGGTATTTGTGTGTGCTTGGTTTTGTGTTGGTGGTATCTGTATGTGTAGGGGCTTTGTGCTGGGAGAGAAGCCTGGCCCTGATTAGGGGGCGGGGCTTCACTGACGAGGGGTCCTATAAAGGGAGCAGCCAGTCAGGCAGTGACACAGACAGCTGCAGCGGTACAGGAGCTAGCAAACAGAGCTGTAAACAGGGGAGTTTGAGTGGGAGTTCTGTTGGAGGAGAAGGTGTTTGTGTGTGTGTTTGGTCTTGTATTGGTAGTATCTGTATGTGTAGAGGCTTGGAGGGGCTTTGTGCTGGGAGCGAAGCTGAGCCCTGATTAGGGGGCGGGGCTTCACTGACAAGGGGTCCTATAAAGGTAGCAGCCAGTCAGGCAGCGGAACAGGAGCTAGCAAACAGAGCTGTAAACAGGGGAGTTTGAGAGGGAGTTCTGTTGGAGGAGAAGGTATTTGTGTGTGTGTGTTTGGTTTTGTATTGGTAGTATCTGTATGTGTAGGGGCTTTGTGCTGGGAGAGAAGCTGAGCCCTGGTTAGGGGGCGGGGCTTGACTGATAAGGGTTCCTATAAAGGTAGCAGCCAGTCAGGCAGCGGCACAGACAGCTGCAGCGGCACAGGAGCTAGCAAACAGAGCTGTAAACAGGGGAGTTTGAGTGGGAGTTCTGTTGGAGGAGAAGGTATTTGTGTGTGCTTGGTTTTGTATTGGTGGTATCTGTATGTGTATCGGCTTGGAGGAGCTTTGTGCTGGGAGAGAAGATGAGCCCTGATTCGGGGGCGGGGCTTCCCTGACTAGGGGTCCTATGAAGGTAGCCGCCAGTCAGGCAGCGTCACAGACAGCTGCAGGGGCACAGGAGCTAGCAAACAGAGCTGTAAACAGGGGAGTTTGAGTGGGAGTTCTGTTGCAGGAGAAGGCATTTGTGTGTGTGTTTGGTTTTGTATTGGTGGTATCCGTATGTGCAGGGGCTTTGTGCTGGGAGAGAAGCTGAGCCCTTATTAGGGGGTGGGGCTTCCCTGACTAGGGGTCCTATAAAGGTAGCAGCCAGTCAGGCAGCGGCACAGGAGCTAGCAAACAGAGCTGTAAACAGGGGAGTTTGAGTGGGAGTTCTGTTGGAGGAGAAGGTATTTGTGTGTGCTTGGTTTTGTGTTGGTGGTATCTGTATGTGTAGGGGCTTTGTGCTGGGAGAGAAGCTGAGCCCTGAATAGGGGGCGGGGCTTCACTGACTAGGGGTCCTATAAAGGGAGCAGCCAGTCAGGCAGCGGCACAGACAGCTGCAGCGGTACAGGAGCTAGCAAACAGAGCTGTAAACGGGGTAGTTTGAGTGGGAGTTCTGTTGGAGGAGAAGGCATTTGTGTGTCTGTTTGGTTTTGTATTGGTGGTATATGTATGTGTATCGGCTTGGAGGGGCTTTGTGCTGGGAGAGAAGATGAGCCCTGATTAGGGGGCGGGGCTTCCCTGACTAGGGGTCCTATGAAGGTAGCCGCCAGTCAGGCAGCGTCACAGACAGCTGCAGGGGCACAGGAGCTAGCAAACAGAGCTGTAAACAGGGGAGTTTGAGTGGGAGTTCTGTTGGAGGAGAAGGTATTTGTGTGTGTGTTTGGTCTTGTATTGGTAGTATCTGTATGTGTAGAGGCTTGGAGGGGCTTTGTGCTGGGAGCGAAGCTGAGCCCTAATTAGGGGGCGGGGCTTCACTGACAAGGGGTCCTATAACGGTAGCAGCCAGTCAGGCAGCGGAACAGGAGCTAGCAAACACAGCTGTAAACAGGGGAGTTTGAGACGGAGTTCTGTTGGAGGAGAAGGTATTTGTGTGTGTGTGTTTGGTTTTGTATTGGTAGTATCTGTATGTGCAGTGGCTTTGTGCTGGGAGAGAATTTGAGCCCTTATTAGGGGGCGGGGCTTCCCTGACTAGGGGTCCTATAAAGGTAGCAGCCAGTCAGGCAGCAGCACTGGAGCTAGCAAACAGAGCTGTAAACGGGAGTTTGAGTGGGAGTTCTGTTGGAGGATAAGGCATTTGTGTGTGTGTTTGGTTTTGTATTGGTGGTATCTGTGTGTGTAGAGGCTTTGAGGGGCTTTGTGCTGGGAGAGAAGCTGAGCCCTGATTAGGGGGCAGGGCTTCACTGACTAGGGGTCCTACAAAGGGAGCAGCCAGTCAGGCAGCGGCACAGGAGCTAGCAAACAGAGGTGTAAACAGGGGAGTTTGAGTGGAGTTCTGCTGGAGGAGAAGGTATTTGTGTGTGTTTGGTTTTGTATTGGTAGTATCTGTATGTGTAGGGGCTTTGTGCTGGGAGAGAAGCTGAGCCCTGATTAGGGGGCGGGGCTTCACTGACTAGGGGTCCTACAAAGGGAGCAGCCAGTCAGGCAGCGGCACAGGAGCTAGCAAACAGAGCTGTAAACAGGGGAGTTTGAGTGGGAGTTCTGTTGGAGGAGAAGATATTCGTGTGTGCTTGGTTTTGTATTTGTAGAGGCTTGGAGGGGCTTTGTGCTGGGAGAGAAGCTGAGCCCTGAATAGGGGGCGGGGCTTCACTGACTAGGGGTCCTATAAAGGTACCAGCCAGTCAGGCAGCGGCACAGACAGCTACAGCGGTACAGGAGCTAGCAAACAGAGCTGTAAACGGGGTAGTTTGAGTGGGAGTTCTGTTGGAGGAGAAGGCATTTGTGTGTGTGTTTGGTTTTGTATTGGTGGTATATGTATGTGTATTGGCTTGGAGGGGCTTTGTGCTGGGAGAGAAGATGAGCCCTGATTAGGGGGCGGGGCTTCCCTGACTAGGGGTCCTATGAAGGTAGCCGCCAGTCAGGCAGCGTCACAGACAGCTGCAGGGGCACAGGAGCTAGCAAACAGAGCTGTAAACAGGGGAGTTTGAGTGGGAGTTCTGTTGGAGGAGAAGGCATTTGTGTGTGTGTTTGGTTTTGTATTGGTGGTATCCGTATGTGCAGGGGCTTTGTGCTGGGAGAGAAGCTGAGCCCTTATTAGGGGGCGGGGCTTCCCTGACTAGGGGTCCTATAAAGGTAGCAGCCAGTCAGGCAGCGGCACAGGAGCTAGCAAACAGAGCTGTAAACAGGGGAGTTTGAGTGGGAGTTCTGTTGGAGGAGAAGGTATTTGTGTGTGTTTGGTTTTGTATTGGTAGTATCCGTATGTGCAGGGGCTTTGTGCTGGGAGAGAAGCTGAGCCCTTATTAGGGGGCGGGGCTTCCCTGACTAGGGGTCCTATAAAGGTAGCAGCCAGTCAGGCAGCGGCACTGGAGCTAGCAAACAGAGATGTAAACGGGAGTTTGAGTGGGAGTTCTGTTGGAGGAGAAGGTATTTGTGTGTGTGTTTGGTCTTGTATTGGTAGTATCTGTATGTGTAGAGGCTTGGAGGGGCTTTGTGCTGGGAGCGAAGCTGAGCCCTAATTAGGGGGCGGGGCTTCACTGACAAGGGGTCCTATAACGGTAGCAGCCAGTCAGGCAGCGGAACAGGAGCTAGCAAACACAGCTGTAAACAGGGGAGTTTGAGACGGAGTTCTGTGGGAGGAGAAGGTATTTCTGTGTGTGTGTTTGGTTTTGTATTGGTAGTATCTGTATGTGTAGGGGCTTTGTGCTGGGAGAGAAGCTGAGCCCTGGTTAGGGGGCGGGGCTTGACTGATAAGGGGTCCTATAAAGGTACCAGCCAGTCAGGCAGCGGCACAGACAGCTGCAGCGGCACTGGAGCTAGCAAACAGAGCTGTAAACGGGAGTTTGAGTGGGAGTTCTGTTGGAGGAGAAGGCATTTGTGTGTGTGTTTGGTTTTGTATTTGTAGAGGCTTGGAGGGGCTTTGTGCTGGGAGAGAAGCTGAGCCCTGAATAGGGGGCGGGGCTTCACTGACGAGGGGTCCTATAAAGGGAGCAGCCAGTCAGGCAGCGGCCCAGGAGCTAGCAAAGAGAGCTGTAAACAGGGGAGTTTGAGTGGGAGTTCTGTTGGAGGAGAAGGTGTTTGTGTGTGTGTTTGGTCTTGTATTGGTAGTATCTGTATGTGTAGAGGCTTGGAGGGGCTTTGTGCTGGGAGAGAAGCTGAGCCCTGATTAGGGGGCGGGGCTTCGCTGACTAGGGGTCCTATGATTGTAGCAGCCAGTCAGGCAGCGTCACAGACAGCTGCAGGGGCACAGGAGCCAGCAAACAGAGCTGTAAACAGGGGAGTTTGAGTGGGAGTTCTGTTGGAGGAGAAGGTATTTGTGTGTGTTTGGTTTTGTGTTGGTGGTATCTATGTCTAGGTGCTTTGTGCTGAGAGAGAAGCTGAGCCCTGATTAGGGGGCGGGGCTTCACTGACAAGGGGTCCTATAAAGGTAGCAGCCAGTCAGGCAGCGTAACAGGAGCTAGCAAACAGAGCTGTAAACAGGGGAGTTTGAGTGGGAGTTCTGTTGGAGGAGAAGGTATTTGTGTGTGCTTGGTTTTGTATTGGTAGTATCTGTATGTGCAGGGGCTTTGTGCTGGGAGAGAAGCTGAGCCCTGATTAGGGGGCGGGGCTTCCCTGACTAGGGGTCCTATAAAAGTAGCAGCCAGTCAGGCAACGGCCCAGGAGCTAGCAAACAGAGCTGTAAACAGGGGAGTTTGAGTGGGAGTTTGTTGGAGGAGAAGGCATTTGTGTGTGTGTTTGGTTTTGTATTGGTGGTATCTGTGTGTGTAGAGGCTTGGAGGGGCTTTGTGCTGGGAGAGAAGCTGAGCCCTGATTAGGGGGCGGGGCTTCACTGACTAGGGGTCCTATAAAGGGAGCAGCCAGTCAGGCAGCGACACAGACAGCTGCAGCGGTACAGGAGCTAGCAAACAGAGCTGTAAACGGGAGTTTGAGTGGGAGTTCTGTTGGAGGAGAAGGCATTTGTGTGTGTGTTTGGTTTTGTATTGGTGGTATCTGTATGTGTAGAGGCTTGGAGGGGCTTTGTGTTGGGAGCGAAGCTGAGCCCTGATTAGGTTGCGGGGCTTCACTGACTAGGGGTCCTATAAAGGTAGCAGCCAGTCAGGCAGCGGAACAGGAGCTTGCAAACTGAGCTGTAAACAGTGGAGTTTGAGAGAGAGTTCTGTTGGAGGAGAAGGTATTTGTGTGTGTGTGTTTGGTTTTGTATTGTTAGTATACGTATGTGCAGCGGCTTTGTGCTGGGAGAGAATCTGAGCCCTTATTAGGGGGCGGGGCTTCCCTGACTAGGGGTCCTATAAAGGTACCAGCCAGTCAGGCAGCGACACAGACAGCTGCAGCGGTACAGGAGCTAGCAAACAGAGCTGTAAACAGGGGAGTTTGAGTGGGAGTTCTGTTGGAGGATAAGGCATTTGTGTGTGTGTTTGGTTTTGTATTGGTGGTATCTGTGTGTGTAGAGGCTTGGAGGGGCTTTGTGCTGGGAGAGAAGATGAGCCCTGATTAGCGGGCGGGGCTTCGCTGATTAGGGGTCCTATGAAGGTAGCCGCCAGTCAGGCAGCGTCACAGACAGTTGCAGGGGCACAGGAGCTAGCAAACAGGGGAGTTTGAGTGGGAGTTCCGTTGGAAGAGAAGGTATTTGTGTGTGTTTGGTTTTGTATTGGTAGTATCTGTATGTGAAGGGGCTTTGTGCTGGGAGAGAAGCTGAGCCCTGGTTAGGGGGCGGGGCTTGACTGATAAGGGGTCCTATAAAGGTAGCAGCCAGTCAGGCAGCGGCACAGACAGCTGCAGCGGCACAGGAGCTAGCAAACAGAGCTGTAAACAGGGGAGTTTGAGTGGGAGTTCTGTTGGAGGAGAAGGCATTTGTGTGTGTGTTTGGTTTTGTATTGGTGGTATCTGTGTGTGTAGAAGCTTGGAGGGGCTTTGTGCTGGGAGAGAAGCTGAGCCCTGATTAGGGGGCGGGGCTTCACTGACTAGGGGTCTTATAAAGGGAGCAGCCAGTCAGGCAGCGACACAGACAGCTGCAGCGGTACAGGAGCTAGCAAACAGAGCTGTAAACGGGGTAGTTTGAGTGGGAGTTCTGTGGGAGGAGAAGGTATTTCTTTGTGTGTTTGGTTTTGTATTTGTACAGGCTTGGAGGGGCTTTGTGCTGGGAGAGAAGCTGAGACCTGATTAGGGGGTGGGGCTTCACTGACCAGGGGTCCTATAAAGGTAGCAGCCAGTCAGGCAGCAGCACAGACAGCTGCAGCGGCACAGGAGCTAGCAAAGAGAGCTGTAAACGGGAGTTTGAGTGGGAGTTCTGTTGGAGGAGAAGGTATTTGTGTGTGTTTGGTTTTTTATTGGTAGTATCTGTATGTGTAGGGTCTTTGTGCTGGGAGAGAAGCCTGGCCCTGATTAGGGGGCGGGGCTTCACTGACGAGGGGTCCTATAAAGGGAGCAGCCAGTCAGGCAGCGACACAGACAGCTGCAGCGGTACAGGAGCTAGCAAACAGAGCTGTAAACAGGGGAGTTTGAGTGGGAGTTCTGTTGGAGGAGAAGGTATTTGTGTGTGTGTGTTTGGTGTTGTATTGGTGGTATCTGTATGTGTAGAGGCTTGGAGGGGCTTTGTGCTGGGAGAGAAGCTGAGCCCAGATTAGGGGGCGGGGCTTCACTGACGAGGGGTCCTATAAAGGGAGCAGCCAGTCAGGCAGCGACACAGACAGCTGCAGCGGTACAGGAGCTAGCAAACAGAGCTGTAAACGGGAGTTTGAGTGGGAGTTCTGTTGGAGGAGAAGGCATTTGTGTGTGTGTTTGGTTTTGTATTGGTGGTATCTGTATGTGTAGAGGCTTGGAGGGGCTTTGTGTTGGGAGCGAAGCTGAGCCCTGATTAGGTTGCGGGGCTTCACTGACTAGGGGTCCTATAAAGGTAGCAGCCAGTCAGGCAGCGGAACAGGAGCTAGCAAACAGAGCTGTAAACGGGAGTTTGAGTGGGAGTTCTGTTGGAGGATAAGGCATTTGTGTGTGTGTTTGGTTTTGTATTGGTGGTATCTGTGTGTGTAGAGGCTTGGAGGGGCTTTGTGCTGGGAGAGAAGATGAGCCCTGATTAGCGGGCGGGGCTTCGCTGATTAGGGGTCCTATGAAGGTAGCCGCCAGTCAGGCAGCGTCACAGACAGTTGCAGGGGCACAGGAGCTAGCAAACAGGGGAGTTTGAGTGGGAGTTCCGTTGGAAGAGAAGGTATTTGTGTGTGTTTGGTTTTGTATTGGTAGTATCTGTATGTGAAGGGGCTTTGTGCTGGGAGAGAAGCTGAGCCCTGGTTAGGGGGCGGGGCTTGACTGATAAGGGGTCCTATAAAGGTAGCAGCCAGTCAGGCAGCGGCACAGACAGCTGCAGCGGCACAGGAGCTAGCAAACAGAGCTGTAAATAGGGGAGTTTGAGTGGGAGTTCTGTTGGAGGAGAAGGTATTTGTGTGTGTTTGGTTTTGTATTGGTAGTATCTGTATGTGTAGAGGCCTGGAGGGGTTTTGTGCTGGGAGAGAAGCTGAGCCCTGATTAGGGGGCGGGGCTTCCCTGACTAGGGGTCCTATGAAGGTAGCCGCCAGTCAGGCAGCGTCACAGACAGCTGAGGGGGCACAGGAGCTAGCAAACAGAGCTGTAAACAGGGGAGTTTGAGTGGGAGTTCTGTTGGAGGAGAAGGCATTTGTGTGTGTGTTTGGTTTTGTATTGGTGGTATCCGTATGTGCAGGGGCTTTGTGCTGGGAGAGAAGCTGAGCCCTTATTAGGGGGCGGGGCTTCCCTGACTAGGGGTCCTATAAAGGTAGCAGCCAGTCAGGCAGCGGCACAGGAGCTAGCAAACAGAGCTGTAAACAGGGGAGTTTGAGTGGGAGTTCTGTTGGAGGAGAAGGTATTTGTGTGTGTTTGGTTTTGTATTGGTAGTATCCGTATGTGCAGGGGCTTTGTGCTGGGAGAGAAGCTGAGCCCTTATTAGGGGGCGGGGCTTCCCTGACTAGGGGTCCTATAAAGGTAGCAGCCAGTCAGGCAGCGGCACTGGAGCTAGCAAAGAGAGCTGTAAACGGGAGTTTGAGTGGGAGTTCTGTTGGAGGAGAAGGTATTTGTGTGTGCTTGGTTTTGTGTTGGTGGTATCTGTATGTGTAGGGGCTTTGTGCTGGGAGAGAAGCTGAGCCCTGATTAGGGGGCGGGGCTTCACTGACGAGGGGTCCTATAAAGGGAGCAGCCAGTCAGGCAGCGACACAGACAGCTGCAGCGGTACAGGAGCTAGCAAACAGAGCTGTAAACAGGGGAGTTTGAGTGGGAGTTCTGTTGGAGGAGAAGGTATTTGTGTGTGTTTGGTTTTGTATTGGTAGTATCTGTATGTGTATAGGCTTGGAGGGGCTTTGTGCTGGGAGAGAAGCTGAGCCCTGATTAGGGGGCGGGGCTTCGCTGACTAGGGGTCCTATGATTGTAGCAGCCAGTCAGGCAGCGTCACAGAGAGCTGCAGGGGCACAGGAGCCAGCAAACAGAGCTGTAAACAGGGGAGTTTGAGAGGGAGTTCTGTTGGAGGAGAAGGTATTTGTGTGTGTGTGTTTGGTTTTGTATTGTTAGTATCTGTATATGCAGGGGCTTTGTGCTGGGAGAGAAGCTGAGCCCTGATTAGGGGGCGGGGCTTCCCTGACTAGGGGTCCTATAAAGGTAGCAGCCAGTCAGGCAGCGGCACTGGAGCTAGCAAACAGAGCTGTAAACAGGGGAGTTTGAGAGGGAGTTCTGTTGGAGGAGAAGGTATTTGTGTACGTGTGTTTGGTCTTGTATTGGTAGTATCTGTATGTGTAGAGGCTTGGAGGGGCTTTGTGCTGGGAGCGAAGCTGAGCCCTGATTAGGGGGCGGGGCTTCACTGACAAGGGGTCCTATAAAGGTAGCAGCCAGTCAGGCAGCGTAACAGGAGCTAGCAAACAGAGCTGTAAACAGGGGAGTTTGAGAGGGAGTTCTGTTGGAGGAGAAGGTATTTGTGTACGTGTGTTTGGTTTTGTATTGGTAGTATCTGTATGTGTAGGGGCTTTGTGCTGGGAGAGAAGCTGAGCCCTGGTTAGGGGGCGGGGCTTGACTGATAAGGGGTCCTATAAAGGTAGCGGCACAGACAGCTGCAGCGGCACAGGAGCTAGCAAACAGAGCTGTAAACACGGGAGTTTGAGTGGGAGTTCTGTGGGAGGAGAAGGTATTTGTGTGTGTGTTTGGTTTTGTATTTGTAGAGGCTTGGAGGGGCTTTGTGCTGGGAGAGAAGCCTGGCCCTGATTAGGGGGCGGGGCTTCACTGACGAGGGGTCCTATAAAGGGAGCAGCCAGTCAGGCAGCGACACAGACAGCTGCAGCGGTACAGGAGCTAGCAAACAGAGCTGTAAACAGGGGAGTTTGAGTGGGAGTTCTGTGGGAGGAGAAGGTATTTGTTTGTGTGTTTGGTTTTGTATTTGTAGAGGCTTGGAGGGGCTTTGTGCTGGGAGAGAAGCTGAGCCCTGATTAGGGGGCGGGGCTTCACTGACTAGGGGTCCTACAAAGGGAGCAGCCAGTCAGGCAGCGGCACAGGAGCTAGCAAACAGAGGTGTAAACAGGGGAGTTTGAGTGGAGTTCTGCTGGAGGAGAAGGTATTTGTGTGTGTTTGGTTTTGTGTTGGTAGTATCTGTATGTGTACGGGCTTTGTGCTGGGAGAGAAGCTGAGCCCTGATTAGGGGGCGGGGCTTCACTGACTAGGGGTCCTATAAAGGGAGCAGCCAGTCAGGCAGCGACACAGACAGCTGCAGCGGTACAGCAGCTAGCAAACTGAGCTGTAAACGAGGTAGTTTGAGTGGGAGTTCTGTTGGAGTAGAAGGTATTTGTGTGTGTTTGGTTTTGTGTTGGTGGTATCTGTATGTGTAGGGGCTTTGTGCTGGGAGAGAAGCTGAGCCCTGATTAGGGGGCGGGGCTTCACTGACGAGGGGTCCTATAAAGGGAGCAGCCAGTCAGGCAGTGACACAGACAGCTGCAGCGGCACAGGAGCTAGCAAACAGAGCTGTAAACAGGGGAGTTTGAGTGGGAGTTCTGTTGGAGGAGAAGATATTTGTGTGTGCCTGGTTTTGTATTTGTAGAGGCTTGGAGGGGCTTTGTGCTGGGAGAGAAGCTGAGCCCTGAATAGGGGGCGGGGCTTCACTGACTAGGGGTCCTATAAAGGTACCAGCCAGTCAGGCAGCGGCACAGACAGCTGCAGCGGTACAGGAGCTAGCAAACAGAGCTGTAAACGGGGTAGTTTGAGTGGGAGTTCTGTTGGAGGAGAAGGTGTTTGTGTGTGTGTTTTGTATTGGTAGTATCTGTATGTGTAGAGGCTTGGAGGGGCTTTGTGCTGGGAGCGAAGCTGAGCCCTAATTAGGGGGCGGGGCTTCCCTGACTAGGGGTCCTATGAAGGTAGCCGCCAGTCAGTCAGCGGCACAGGAGCTAGCAAACAGAGCTGTAAACAGGGGAGTTTGAGTGGGAGTTCTGTTGGAGGAGAAGGTGTTTGTGTGTGTGTTTGGTCTTGTATTGGTAGTATCTGTATGTGTAGAGGCTTGGAGGGGCTTTGTGCTGGGAGCGAAGCTGAGCCCTAATTAGGGGGCGGGGCTTCACTGACAAGGGGTCCTATGAAGGTAGCTGCCAGTCAGGCAGCGGCACAGGAGCTAGCAAACAAAGCTGTAAACAGGGGAGTTTGAGACGGAGTTCTGTTGGAGGAGAAGGTATTTGTGTGTGTGTGTTTGGTTTTGTATTGGTAGTATCTGTATGTGTAGGGGCTTTGTGCTGGGAGAGAAGCTGAGCCCTGGTTAGGGGGCGGGGCTTGACTGATAAGGGGTCCTATAAAGGTAGCGGCACAGACAGCTGCAGGGGCACAGGAGCTAGCAAACAGAGCTGTAAACACGGGAGTTTGAGTGGGAGTTCTGTTGGAGGAGAAGGTATTTGTGTGTGCTTGGTTTTGTGTTGGTGGTATCTGTATGTGTAGGTGCTTTGTGCTGAGAGAGAAGCTGAGCCCTGATTAGGGGGCGGGGCTTCACTGACTAGGGGTCCTATAAAGGCAGCAGCCAGTCAGGCAGCGGCACAGAGAGCTGCAGTGGCACAGGAGCTAGCAAAGAGAGCTGTGAACAGGGGAGTTTGAGTGGGAGTTCTGTTGGAGGAGAAGGTATTTGTGTGTTTGGTTTTGTATTGGTGGTATCTGTATGTGTAGAGGCTTGGAGGGGCTTTGTGCTGGGAGAGAAGCTGAGTCCTGATTAGGGGGCGGGGCTTCGCTGACTAGGGGTCCTATGATTGTAGCAGCCAGTCAGGCAGCGTCACAGACAGCTGCAGGGGCACAGGAGCCAGCAAACAGAGCTGTAAACAGGGGAGTTTGAGTGGGAGTTCTGTTGGAGGAGAAGGTATTTGTGTGTGTTTGGTTTTGTGTTGGTGGTATCTGTATGTGTAGGTGCTTTGTGCTGAGAGAGAAGCTGAGCCCTGATTAGGGGGCGGGGCTTCACTGACAAGGGGTCCTATAAAAGTAGCAGCCAGTCAGGCAACGGCCCAGGAGCTAGCAAACAGAGCTGTAAACAGGGGAGTTTGAGTGGGAGTTCTGTTGGAGGAGAAGGTATTTGTGTGTGCTTGGTTTTGTATTGGTAGTATCTGTATGTGCAGGGGCTTTGTGCTGGGAGAGAAGCTGAGCCCTGAATAGGGGGCGGGGCTTCACTGACTAGGGGTCCTACAAAGGGAGCAGCCAGTCAGGCAGCGGCACAGGAGCTAGCAAACAGAGGTGTAAACAGGGGAGTTTGAGTGGAGTTCTGCTGGAGGAGAAGGTATTTGTGTGTGTTTGGTTTTGTATTGGTAGTATCTGTATGTTCAGGGGCTTTGTGCTGGGAGAGAAGCTGAGCCCTGAATAGGGGGCGGGGCTTCACTGACTAGGGGTCCTATAAAGGGAGCAGCCAGTCAGGCAGCGGCACAGACAGCTGCAGCGCCACAGGAGCTAGCAAACAGAGCTGTAAACGGGAGTTTGAGTGGGAGATCTGTTGGAGGAGAAGGTATTTGTGTGTGTTTGCTTTTGTATTTGTACAAGCTTGGAGGGGCTTTGTGCTGGGAGAGAAGCTGAGACCTGATTAGGGGGTGGGGCTTCACTGACCAGGGGTCCTATAAAGGTAGCAGCCAGTCAGGTAGCAGCACAGACAGCTGCAGCGGCACAGGAGCTAGCAAAGAGAGCTGTAAACAGGGGAGTTTGAGTGGGAGTTCTGTTGTAGGAGAAGGTATTTGTGTGTGTTTGGTTTTTTATTGGTAGTATCTGTATGTGTAGAGGCTTGGAGGGGCTTTGTGCTGGGAGAGAAGATGAGCCCTGATTAGGGGGCGGGGCTTCACTGACTAGGGGTCCTATAAAGGGAGCAGCCAGTCAGGCGGTGGCATGGACAGCTGCAGCGGCCCAGGAGCTAGCAAACAGAGCTGTAAACAGGGGAGTTTGAGTGGGAGTGCTGTTGGAGGAGAAGGTATTTGTGTGTGTTTGGTTTTGTATTGGTAGTATCTGTATGTGTAGGGGCTTTGTGCTGGGAGAGAAGCCTGGCCCTGATTAGGGGGCGGGGCTTCACTGACGAGGGGTCCTATAAAGGGAGCAGCCAGTCAGGCAGCGACACAGACAGCTGCAGCGGTACAGGAGCTAGCAAACAGAGCTGTAAACAGGGGAGTTTGAGTGGGAGTTCTGTTGGAGGAGAAGGTATTTGTGTGTGTGTGTTTGGTTTTGTATTGGTGGTATCTGTATGTGTAGAGGCTTGGAGGGGCTTTGTGTTGGGAGCGAAGCTGAGCCCTGATTAGGTTGCGGGGCTTCACTGACTAGGGGTCCTATAAAGGTAGCAGCCAGTCAGGCAGCGGAACAGGAGCTTGCAAACTGAGCTGTAAACAGGGGAGTTTGAGAGAGAGTTCTGTTGGAGGAGAAGGTATTTGTGTGTGTGTGTTTGGTTTTGTATTGTTAGTATACGTATGTGCAGCGGCTTTGTGCTGGGAGAGAATCTGAGCCCTTATTAGGGGGCGGGGCTTCCCTGACTAGGGGTCCTATAAAGGTACCAGCCAGTCAGGCAGCGGCACAGACAGCTGCAGCGGCACTGGAGCTAGCAAACAGAGCTGTAAACGGGAGTTTGAGTGGGAGTTCTGTTGGAGGATAAGGCATTTGTGTGTGTGTTTGGTTTTGTATTGGTGGTATCTGTTTGTGTAGAGGCTTGGAGGGGCTTTGTGCTGGGAGAGAAGATGAGCCCTGATTAGCGGGCGGGGCTTCGCTGATTAGGGGTCCTATGAAGGTAGCCGCCAGTCAGGCAGCGTCACAGACAGCTGCAGGGGCACAGGAGCTAGCAAACAGAGCTGTAAACGGGAGTTTGAGTGGGAGTTCCGTTGGAAGAGAAGGTATTTGTGTGTGTCTGGCTTTGTGTTGGTGGTATCTGTATGTGTAGGGGCTTTGTGCTGGGAGAGAAGCTGAGCCCTGGTTAGGGGGCGGGGCTTGACTGATAAGGGGTCCTATAAAGGTAGCAGCCAGTCAGGCAGCGGCACAGACAGCTGCAGCGGCACTGGGGCTAGCAAACAGAGCTGTAAACAGGGGAGTTTGAGTGGGAGTTCTGTTGGAGGAGAAGGCATTTGTGTGTGTTTGCTTTTGTATTTGTACAGACTTGGAGGGGCTTTGTGCTGGGAGAGAAGATGAGCCCTGATTAGGGGGCGTGGCTTCCCTGACTAGGGGTCCTATGAAGGTAGCCGCCAGTCAGGCAGCGTCACAGACCGCTGCAGGGGCACAGGAGCTAGCAAACAGAGCTGTAAACAGGGGAGTTTGAGTGGGAGTTCTGTTGGAGGAGAAGGCATTTGTGTGTGTGTTTGGTTTTGTATTGGTGTTATATGTATGTGTAGAGGCTTGGAGGGGCTTTGTGCTGGGAGAGAAGATGAGCCCTGATTAGGGGGCGGGGCTTCACTGACTAGGGGTCCTATAAAGGGAGCAGCCAGTCAGGCGGCGGCACGGACAGCTGCAGCGGCCCAGGAGCTAGCAAACAGAGGTGTAAACAGGGGAGTTTGAGTGGGAGTTCTGTTGGAGGAGAAGGTATTTGTGTGTGTTTGGTTTTGTGTTGGTGGTATCTGTATGTGTAGGGGCTTTGTGCTGGGAGAGAAGCTCAGCCCTGATTAGGGGGCGGGGCTTCACTGACGAGGGGTCCTATAAAGGGAGCAGCCAGTCAGGCGGCGGCACGGACAGCTGCAGCGGCCCAGGAGCTAGCAAAAAGAGCTGTAAACAGGGGAGTTTGAGTGGGAGTTCTGTGGGAGGAGAAGGTATTTGTGTGTGTGTTTGGTTTTGTATTTGTAGAGGCTTGGAGGGGCTTTGTGCTGGGAGAGAAGCTGAGCCCTGATTAGGGGGCGGGGCTTCACTGACTAGGGGTCCTACAAAGGGAGCAGCCAGTCAGGCAGGGGCACAGGAGCTAGCAAACAGAGCTGTAAACAGGGGAGTTTGAGTGGGAGTTCTGTTGGAGGAGAAGGTATTTGTGTGTGTTTGGTCTTGTATTGGTAGTATCTGTATGTGTAGAGGCTTGGAGGGGCTTTGTGCTGGGAGCGAAGCTGAGACCTGATTAGGGGGCGGGGCTTCACTGACAAGGGGTCCTATAAAGGTAGCAGCCAGTAAGGCAGCGGCCCAGGAGCTAGCAAACAGAGCTGTAAACAGGGGAGTTTGAGTGGGAGTTCTGTTGGAGGAGAAGGTATTTGTGTGTGTTTGGTCTTGTATTGGTAGTATCTGTATGTGTAGAGGCTTGGAGGGGCTTTGTGCTGGGAGCGAAGCTGAGACCTGATTAGGGGGCGGGGCTTCACTGACAAGGGGTCCTATAAAGGTAGCAGCCAGTAAGGCAGCGGCCCAGGAGCTAGCAAACAGAGCTGTAAACAGGGGAGTTTGAGTGGTAGTTCTGTTGGAGGAGATGGTATTTGTGTGTGTTTGGTTTTGTGTTGGTGGTATCTGTATGTGTAGGTGCTTTGTGCTGAGAGAGAAGCTGAGCCCTGATTAGGGGGCGGGGCTTCACTGACTAGGGGTCCTATAAAGGCAGCAGCCAGTCAGGCAGCGGCACAGACAGCTGCAGGGGCACAGGAGCTAGCAAAGAGAGCTGTAAACAGGGGAGTTTGAGTGGGAGTTCTGTTGGAGGAGAAGGTATTGGTGTGTGTGTGTGTTTGGTCTTGTATTGGTGGTATCTGTATGTGTAGAGGCTTGGAGGGGCTTTGTGCTGGGAGAGAAGCTGAGCCCTGATTAGGGGGCGGGGCTTCACTGACGAGGGGTCCTATAAAGGGAGCAGCCAGTCAGGCAGCGACACAGACAGCTGCAGCGGTACAGGAGCTAGCAAACAGAGCTGTAAACAGGGGAGTTTGAGAGAGAGTTCTGTTGGAGGAGAAGGTATTTGTGTGTGTTTGGTTTTGTATTGGTAGTATCTGTATGTGTAGAGGCCTGGAGGGGTTTTGTGCTGGGAGAGAAGCTGAGCCCTGATTAGGGGGCGGGGCTTCCCTGACTAGGGGTCCTATAAAAGTAGCAGCCAGTCAGGCAACGGCACAGGAGCTAGCAAACAGAGCTGTAAACAGGTGAGTTTGAGTGGGAGTTCTGTTGGAGGAGAAGGTATTTGTGTGTACTTGGTTTTGTATTGGTAGTATCTGTATGTGTAGGGGCTTTGTGCTGGGAGAGAAGCTGAGCCCTGATTAGGGGGCGGGGCTTCACTGACTAGGGGTCCTATAAAGGTACCAGCCAGTCAGGCAGCGGCACAGACAGCTGCAGCGGCACTGGAGCTAGCAAACAGAGCTGTAAACGGGAGTTTGAGTGGGAGTTCTGTTGGAGGAGAAGGCATTTGTGTGTGTGTTTGGTTTTGTATTGGTGGTATCTGTGTGTGTAGAGGCTTGGAGGGGCTTTGTGCTGGGAGAGAAGCTGAGCCCTGATTAGGGGGCGGGGCTTCACTGACTAGGGGTCCTATAAAGGTACCAGCCAGTCAGGCAGCGGCACAGACAGCTGCAGCGGTACAGGAGCTAGCAAACAGAGCTGTAAACGGGGTAGTTTGAGTGGGAGTTCTGTGGGAGGAGAAGGTATTTGTGTGTGTGTTTGGTTTTGTATTGTTAGTATCCGTATGTGCAGGGGCTTTGTGCTGGGAGAGAAGCTGAGCCCTGATTAGGGGGCGGGGCTTCCCTGACTAGGGGTCCTATAAAGGTGGCAGCCAGTCAGGCAGCGGCACTGGAGCTAGCAAACAGAGCTGTAAACGGGAGTTTGAGTGGGAGTTCTCTTGGAGGATAAGGCATTTGTGTGTGTGTTTGGTTTTGTATTGGTGGTATCTGTTTGTGTAGAGGCTTGGAGGGGCTTTGTGCTGGGAGAGAAGATGAGCCCTGATTAGCGGGCGGGGCTTCGCTGATTAGGGGTCCTATGAAGGTAGCCGCCAGTCAGGCAGCGTCACAGACAGCTGCAGGGGCACAGGAGCTAGCAAACAGAGCTGTAAACAGGGGAGTTTGAGTGGGAGTTCTGTTGGAGGAGAAGGTATTTGTGTGTGTTTGTTTTTGTATTGGTAGTATCTCTATGTGTAGGGGCTTTGTGCTGGGAGAAAAGCTGAGCCTTAATTAGGGGGCGGGGCTTCACTGACTAGAGGTCCGATTAAAGGTAGCAGCCAGTCAGGCAGCAGCACAGACAGCTGCAGCGGCACAGGAGCTAGCAAAGAGAGCTGTAAACAGGGGAGTTTGAGTGGGAGTTCTGTTGGAGGAGAAGGTATTTGTGTGTGTTTGCTTTTGTATTTGTACAGGCTTGGAGGGGCTTTGTGCTGGGAGAGAAGATGAGCCCTGATTAGGGGGCGTGGCTTCCCTGACTAGGGGTCCTATGAAGGTAGCCGCCAGTCAGGCAGCGTCACAGACAGCTGCAGGGGCACAGGAGCTAGCAAACAGAGCTGTAAACAGGGGAGTTTGAGTGGGAGTTCTCTTGGAGGATAACGCATTTGTGTGTGTGTTTGGTTTTGTATTGGTGGTATCTGTTTGTGTAGAGGCTTGGAGGGGCTTTGTGCTGGGAGACAAGATGAGCCCTGATTAGCGGGCGGGGCTTCGCTGATTAGGGGTCCTATGAAGGTAGCCGCCAGTCAGGCAGCGTCACAGACAGCTGCAGGGGCACAGGAGCTAGCAAACAGAGCTCTAAACAGGGGAGTTTGAGTGGGAGTTCCGTTGGAAGAGAAGGTATTTGTGTGTGTTTGGTTTTGTGTTGGTGGTATCGGTATGTGTAGGGGCTTTGTGCTGAGAGAGAAGCTGAGCCCTGATTAGGGGGCGGGGCTTCACTGACGAGGGGTCCTATAAAGGGAGCAGCCAGTCAGGCAGCGACACAGACAGCTGCAGCGGTACAGGAGCTAGCAAACAGAGCTGTAAACAGGGGAGTTTGAGTGGGAGTTCTGTTGGAGGAGAAGGCATTTGTGTGTGTGTTTGGTTTTGTGTTGGTGGTATCTGTATGTGTAGTGCTTTGTGCTGAGAGAGAAGCTGAGCCCTGATTAGGGGGCGGGGCTTCACTGACTAGGGGTCCTATAAAGGGAGCAGCCAGTCAGGCAGCGGCACAGACAGCTGCAGCGGTACAGGAGCCAGCAAACAGAGCTGTAAACAGGGGAGTTTGAGTGGGAGTTCTGTTGGAGGAGAAGGCATTTGTGTGTGTGTTTGGTTTTGTATTGGTGGTATCTGTGTGTGTAGAGGCTTGGAGGGGCTTTGTGCTGGGAGAGAAGCTGAGCCCTGATTAGGGGGCGGGGCTTCACTGACTAGGGGTCTTATAAAGGGAGCAGCCAGTCAGGCAGCGACACAGACAGCTGCAGCGGTACAGGAGCTAGCAAACAGAGCTGTAAACGGGGTAGTTTGAGTGGGAGTTCTGTGGGAGGAGAAGGTATTTCTTTGTGTGTTTGGTTTTGTATTTGTAGAGGCTTGGAGGGGCTTTGTGCTGGGAGAGAAGCTGAGCCCTGATTAGGGGGCGGGGCTTCACTGACTAGGGGTCCTATAAAGGTACCAGCCAGTCAGGCAGCGTCACAGACAGCTGCAGCGGCACTGGAGCTAGCAAACAAAGCTGTAAACGGGAGTTTGAGTGGGAGTTCTGTTGGAGGAGAAGGCATTTGTGTGTGTGTTTGGTTTTGTATTGGTGGTATCTGTGTGTGTAGAGGCTTGGAGGGGCTTTGTGCTGGGAGAGAAGCTGAGCCCTGATTAGGGGGCGGGGCTTCACTGACTAGGGGTCCTATAAAGGGAGCAGCCAGTCAGGCAGCGACACAGACAGCTGCAGCGGTACAGGAGTTAGCAAACAGAGCTGTAAACGGGGGAGTTTGAGTGGGAGTTCTGTGGGAGGAGAAGGTATTTGTGTGTGTTTGGTTCTGTATTTGTAGAGGCTTGGAGGGGCTTTGTGCTGGGAGAGAAGCTGAGCCCTGAATAGGGGGCGGGGCTTCACTGACGAGGGGTCCTATAAAGGGAGCAGCCAGTCAGGCAGCGGCCCAGGAGCTAGCAAACAGAGCTGTAAACAGGGGAGTTTGAGTGGGAGTTCTGTTGGAGGAGAAGGTATTTGTGTGTGTTTGGTTTTGTATTGTTAGTATCTGTATATGCAGGGGCTTTGTGCTGGGAGAGAAGCTGAGCCCTGATTAGGGGGCGGGGCTTCGCTGACTAGGGGTCCTATGATTGTAGCAGACAGTCAGGCAGCGTCACAGACAGCTGCAGGGGCACAGGAGCTCGCAAAGAGAGCTGTAAACAGGGGAGTTTGAGTGGGAGTTCTGTTGGAGGAGAAGGTGTTTGTGTGTGTGTTTGGTCTTGTATTGGTAGTATCTGTATGTGTAGAGGCTTGGAGGGGCTTTGTGCTGGGAGCGAAGCTGAGCCCTGATTAGGGGGCGGGGCTTCACTGACAAGGGGTCCTATAAAGGTAGCAGCCAGTCAGGCAGCGGCACTGGAGCTAGCAAACAGAGCTGTAAACAGGGGAGTTTGAGAGGGAGTTCTGTTGGAGGAGAAGGTATTTGTGTGTGTGTGTTTGGTTTTGTATTGGTAGTATCTGTATGTGTAGGGGCTTTGTGCTGGGAGAGAAGCTGAGCCCTGGTTAGGGGGCGGGGCTTGACTGATAAGGGTTCCTATAAAGGTAGCAGCCAGTCAGGCAGCGGCACAGACAGCTGCAGCGGCACAGGAGCTAGCAAACAGAGCTGTAAACAGGGGAGTTTGAGTGGGAGTTCTGTTGGAGGAGAAGGTATTTGTGTGTGCTTGGTTTTGTATTGGTGGTATCCGTATGTGCAGGGGCTTTGTGCTGGGAGAGAAGCTGAGCCCTTATTAGGGGGTGGGGCTTCCCTGACTAGGGGTCCTATAAAGGTAGCAGCCAGTCAGGCAGCGGCACAGGAGCTAGCAAACAGAGCTGTAAACAGGGGAGTTTGAGTGGGAGTTCTGTTGGAGGAGAAGGTATTTGTGTGTGCTTGGTTTTGTGTTGGTGGTATCTGTATGTGTAGGGGCTTTGTGCTGGGAGAGAAGCTGAGCCCTGATTAGGGGGCGGGGCTTCACTGACGAGGGGTCCTATAAAGGGAGCAGCCAGTCAGGCAGCGACACAGACAGCTGCAGCGGTACAGGAGCTAGCAAACAGAGCTGTAAAGAGGGGAGTTTGAGTGGGAGTTCTGTGGGAGGAGAAGGTATTTGTTTGTGTGTTTGGTTTTGTATTTGTAGAGGCTTGGAGGGGCTTTGTGCTGGGAGAGAAGCTGAGCCCTGATTAGGGGGCGGGGCTTCACTGACTAGGGGTCCTACAAAGGGAGCAGCCAGTCAGGCAGCGGCACAGGAGCTAGCAAACAGAGGTGTAAACAGGGGAGTTTGAGTGGAGTTCTGCTGGAGGAGAAGGTATTTGTGTGTGTTTGGTTTTGTATTGGTAGTATCTGTATGTTCAGGGGCTTTGTGCTGGGAGAGAAGCTGAGCCCTGAATAGGGGGCGGGGTTTCACTGACTAGGGGTCCTATAAAGGGAGCAGCCAGTCAGGCAGCGGCACAGACAGCTGCAGCGCCACAGGAGCTAGCAAACAGAGCTGTAAACAGGGGAGTTTGAGTGGGAGTTCTGTTGGAGGAGAAGGTATTTGTGTGTGTTTGCTTTTGTATTTGTACAGGCTTGGAGGGGCTTTGTGCTGGGAGAGAAGCTGAGACCTGATTAGGGGGTGGGGCTTCACTGACCAGGGGTCTATAAAGGTAGCAGCCAGTCAGGCAGCAGCACAGACAGCTGCAGCGGCACAGGAGCTAGCAAAGAGAGCTGTAAACAGGGGAGTTTGAGTGGGAGTTCTGTTGGAGGAGAAGGTATTTGTGTGTGTTTGGTTTTTTATTGGTAGTATCTGTATGTGTAGAGGCTTGGAGGGGCTTTGTGCTGGGAGACAAGATGAGCCCTGATTAGGGGGCGGGGCTTCACTGACTAGGGGTTCTATAAAGGGAGCAGCCAGTCAGGCGGTGGCACGGACAGCTGCAGAGGCCCAGGAGCTAGCAAACAGAGCTGTAAAAAGGGGAGTTTGAGTGGGAGTGCTGTTGGAGGAGAAGGTATTTGTGTGTGTGTGTTTGGTTTTGTATTGTTAGTATACGTATGTGCAGTGGCTTTGTGCTGGGAGAGAATTTGAGCCCTTATTAGGGGGCGGGGCTTCCCTGACTAGGGGTCCTATAAAGGTAGCAGCCAGTCAGGCAGCAGCACTGGAGCTAGCAAACAGAGCTGTAAACGGGAGTTTGAGTGGGAGTTCTGTTGGAGGATAAGGCATTTGTGTGTGTGTTTGGTTTTGTATTGGTGGTATCTGTGTGTGTAGAGGCTTTGAGGGGCTTTGTGCTGGGAGAGAAGCTGAGCCCTGATTAGGGGGCAGGGCTTCACTGACTAGGGGTCCTACAAAGGGAGCAGCCAGTCAGGCAGTGGCACAGGCGCTAGCAAACAGAGGTGTAAACAGGGGAGTTTGAGTGGAGTTCTGCTGGAGGAGAAGGTATTTGTGTGTGTTTGGTTTTGTATTGGTAGTATCTGTATGTGTAGGGGCTTTGTGCTGGGAGAGAAGCTGAGCCCTGATTAGGGGGCGGGGCTTCACTGACTAGGGGTCCTACAAAGGGAGCAGCCAGTCAGGCAGCGGCACAGGAGCTAGCAAACAGAGCTGTAAACAGGGGAGTTTGAGTGGGAGTTCTGTTGGAGGAGAAGATATTTGTGTGTGCTTGGTTTTGTATTTGTAGAGGCTTGGAGGGGCTTTGTGCTGGGAGAGAAGCTGAGCCCTGAATAGGGGGCGGGGCTTCACTGACTAGGGGTCCTATAAAGGTACCAGCCAGTCAGGCAGCGGCACAGACAGCTGCAGCGGTACAGGAGCTAGCAAACAGAGCTGTAAACGGGGTAGTTTGAGTGGGAGTTCTGTTGGAGGAGAAGGCATTTGTGTGTGTGTTTGGTTTTGTATTGGTGGTATATGTATGTGTATCGGCTTGGAGGGGCTTTGTGCTGGGAGAGAAGATGAGCCCTGATTAGGGGGCGGGGCTTCCCTGACTAGGGGTCCTATGAAGGTAGCCGCCAGTCAGGCAGCGTCACAGACAGCTGCAGGGGCACAGGAGCTAGCAAACAGAGCTGTAAACAGGGGAGTTTGAGTGGGAGTTCTGTTGGAGGAGAAGGCATTTGTGTGTGTGTTTGGTTTTGTATTGGTGGTATCCGTATGTGCAGGGGCTTTGTGCTGGGAGAGAAGCTGAGCCCTTATTAGGGGGCGGGGCTTCCCTGACTAGGGGTCCTATAAAGGTAGCAGCCAGTCAGGCAGCGGCACAGGAGCTAGCAAACAGAGCTGTAAACAGGGGAGTTTGAGTGGGAGTTCTGTTGGAGGAGAAGGTATTTGTGTGTGTTTGGTTTTGTATTGGTAGTATCTGTATGTGTAGAGGCTTGGAGGGGCTTTGTGCTGGGAGCGAAGCTGAGCCCTAATTAGGGGGCGGGGCTTCACTGACAAGGGGTCCTATAACGGTAGCAGCCAGTCAGGCAGCGGAACAGGAGCTAGCAAACACAGCTGTAAACAGGGGAGTTTGAGACAGAGTTCTGTTGGAGGAGAAGGTATTTGTGTGTGTGCGTTTGGTTTTGTATTGGTAGTATCTGTATGTGTAGGGGCTTTGTGCTGGGAGAGAAGCTGAGCCCTGATTAGGGGGCGGGGCTTCGCTGACTAGGGGTCCTATGATGGTAGCAGACAGTCAGACAGCGTCACAGACAGCTGCAGGGGCACAGGAGCTAGCAAACAGAGCTGTAAACAGGGGAGTTTGAGTGGTAGTTCTGTTGGAGGAGATGGTATTTGTGTGTGTTTGGTTTTGTGTTGGTGGTATCTGTATGTGTAGGTGCTTTGTGCTGAGAGAGAAGCTGAGCCCTGATTAGGGGGCGGGGCTTCACTGACTAGGGGTCCTATAAAGGCAGCAGCCAGTCAGGCAGCGGCACAGACAGCTGCAGGGGCACAGGAGCTAGCAAAGAGAGCTGTAAACAGGGGAGTTTGAGTGGGAGTTCTGTTGGAGGAGAAGGTATTGGTGTGTGTGTGTGTTTGGTCTTGTATTGGTGGTATCTGTATGTGTAGAGGCTTGGAGGGGCTTTGTGCTGGGAGAGAAGCTGAGCCCTGATTAGGGGGCGGGGCTTCACTGACGAGGGGTCCTATAAAGGGAGCAGCCAGTCAGGCAGCGACACAGACAGCTGCAGCGGTACAGGAGCTAGCAAACAGAGCTGTAAACAGGGGAGTTTGAGAGAGAGTTCTGTTGGAGGAGAAGGTATTTGTGTGTGTTTGGTTTTGTATTGGTAGTATCTGTATGTGTAGAGGCCTGGAGGGGTTTTGTGCTGGGAGAGAAGCTGAGCCCTGATTAGGGGGCGGGGCTTCCCTGACTAGGGGTCCTATAAAAGTAGCAGCCAGTCAGGCAACGGCACAGGAGCTAGCAAACAGAGCTGTAAACAGGTGAGTTTGAGTGGGAGTTCTGTTGGAGGAGAAGGTATTTGTGTGTACTTGGTTTTGTATTGGTAGTATCTGTATGTGTAGGGGCTTTGTGCTGGGAGAGAAGCTGAGCCCTGATTAGGGGGCGGGGCTTCACTGACTAGGGGTCCTATAAAGGTACCAGCCAGTCAGGCAGCGGCACAGACAGCTGCAGCGGCACTGGAGCTAGCAAACAGAGCTGTAAACGGGAGTTTGAGTGGGAGTTCTGTTGGAGGAGAAGGCATTTGTGTGTGTGTTTGGTTTTGTATTGGTGGTATCTGTATGTGTAGAGGCTTGGAGGGGCTTTGTGCTGGGAGCGAAGCTGAGCCCTAATTAGGGGGCGGGGCTTCACTGACAAGGGGTCCTATAACGGTAGCAGCCAGTCAGGCAGCGGAACAGGAGCTAGCAAACACAGCTGTAAACAGGGGAGTTTGAGACGGAGTTCTGTGGGAGGAGAAGGTATTTCTGTGTGTGTGTTTGGTTTTGTATTGGTAGTATCTGTATGTGTAGGGGCTTTGTGCTGGGAGAGAAGCTGAGCCCTGGTTAGGGGGCGGGGCTTGACTGATAAGGGGTCCTATAAAGGTACCAGCCAGTCAGGCAGCGGCACAGACAGCTGCAGCGGCACTGGAGCTAGCAAACAGAGCTGTAAACGGGAGTTTGAGTGGGAGTTCTGTTGGAGGAGAAGGCATTTGTGTGTGTGTTTGGTTTTGTATTTGTAGAGGCTTGGAGGGGCTTTGTGCTGGGAGAGAAGCTGAGCCCTGAATAGGGGGCGGGGCTTCACTGACGAGGGGTCCTATAAAGGGAGCAGCCAGTCAGGCAGCGGCCCAGGAGCTAGCAAAGAGAGCTGTAAACAGGGGAGTTTGAGTGGGAGTTCTGTTGGAGGAGAAGGTGTTTGTGTGTGTGTTTGGTCTTGTATTGGTAGTATCTGTATGTGTAGAGGCTTGGAGGGGCTTTGTGCTGGGAGAGAAGCTGAGCCCTGATTAGGGGGCGGGGCTTCGCTGACTAGGGGTCCTATGATTGTAGCAGCCAGTCAGGCAGCGTCACAGACAGCTGCAGGGGCACAGGAGCCAGCAAACAGAGCTGTAAACAGGGGAGTTTGAGTGGGAGTTCTGTTGGAGGAGAAGGTATTTGTGTGTGTTTGGTTTTGTGTTGGTGGTATCTATGTCTAGGTGCTTTGTGCTGAGAGAGAAGCTGAGCCCTGATTAGGGGGCGGGGCTTCACTGACAAGGGGTCCTATAAAGGTAGCAGCCAGTCAGGCAGCGTAACAGGAGCTAGCAAACAGAGCTGTAAACAGGGGAGTTTGAGTGGGAGTTCTGTTGGAGGAGAAGGTATTTGTGTGTGCTTGGTTTTGTATTGGTAGTATCTGTATGTGCAGGGGCTTTGTGCTGGGAGAGAAGCTGAGCCCTGATTAGGGGGCGGGGCTTCCCTGACTAGGGGTCCTATAAAAGTAGCAGCCAGTCAGGCAACGGCCCAGGAGCTAGCAAACAGAGCTGTAAACAGGGGAGTTTGAGTGGGAGTTTGTTGGAGGAGAAGGCATTTGTGTGTGTGTTTGGTTTTGTATTGGTGGTATCTGTGTGTGTAGAGGCTTGGAGGGGCTTTGTGCTGGGAGAGAAGCTGAGCCCTGATTAGGGGGCGGGGCTTCACTGACTAGGGGTCCTATAAAGGGAGCAGCCAGTCAGGCAGCGACACAGACAGCTGCAGCGGTACAGGAGCTAGCAAACAGAGCTGTAAACGGGAGTTTGAGTGGGAGTTCTGTTGGAGGAGAAGGCATTTGTGTGTGTGTTTGGTTTTGTATTGGTGGTATCTGTATGTGTAGAGGCTTGGAGGGGCTTTGTGTTGGGAGCGAAGCTGAGCCCTGATTAGGTTGCGGGGCTTCACTGACTAGGGGTCCTATAAAGGTAGCAGCCAGTCAGGCAGCGGAACAGGAGCTTGCAAACTGAGCTGTAAACAGTGGAGTTTGAGAGAGAGTTCTGTTGGAGGAGAAGGTATTTGTGTGTGTGTGTTTGGTTTTGTATTGTTAGTATACGTATGTGCAGCGGCTTTGTGCTGGGAGAGAATCTGAGCCCTTATTAGGGGGCGGGGCTTCCCTGACTAGGGGTCCTATAAAGGTACCAGCCAGTCAGGCAGCGACACAGACAGCTGCAGCGGTACAGGAGCTAGCAAACAGAGCTGTAAACAGGGGAGTTTGAGTGGGAGTTCTGTTGGAGGATAAGGCATTTGTGTGTGTGTTTGGTTTTGTATTGGTGGTATCTGTGTGTGTAGAGGCTTGGAGGGGCTTTGTGCTGGGAGAGAAGATGAGCCCTGATTAGCGGGCGGGGCTTCGCTGATTAGGGGTCCTATGAAGGTAGCCGCCAGTCAGGCAGCGTCACAGACAGTTGCAGGGGCACAGGAGCTAGCAAACAGGGGAGTTTGAGTGGGAGTTCCGTTGGAAGAGAAGGTATTTGTGTGTGTTTGGTTTTGTATTGGTAGTATCTGTATGTGAAGGGGCTTTGTGCTGGGAGAGAAGCTGAGCCCTGGTTAGGGGGCGGGGCTTGACTGATAAGGGGTCCTATAAAGGTAGCAGCCAGTCAGGCAGCGGCACAGACAGCTGCAGCGGCACAGGAGCTAGCAAACAGAGCTGTAAACAGGGGAGTTTGAGTGGGAGTTCTGTTGGAGGAGAAGGCATTTGTGTGTGTGTTTGGTTTTGTATTGGTGGTATCTGTGTGTGTAGAAGCTTGGAGGGGCTTTGTGCTGGGAGAGAAGCTGAGCCCTGATTAGGGGGCGGGGCTTCACTGACTAGGGGTCTTATAAAGGGAGCAGCCAGTCAGGCAGCGACACAGACAGCTGCAGCGGTACAGGAGCTAGCAAACAGAGCTGTAAACGGGGTAGTTTGAGTGGGAGTTCTGTGGGAGGAGAAGGTATTTCTTTGTGTGTTTGGTTTTGTATTTGTACAGGCTTGGAGGGGCTTTGTGCTGGGAGAGAAGCTGAGACCTGATTAGGGGGTGGGGCTTCACTGACCAGGGGTCCTATAAAGGTAGCAGCCAGTCAGGCAGCAGCACAGACAGCTGCAGCGGCACAGGAGCTAGCAAAGAGAGCTGTAAACGGGAGTTTGAGTGGGAGTTCTGTTGGAGGAGAAGGTATTTGTGTGTGTTTGGTTTTTTATTGGTAGTATCTGTATGTGTAGGGTCTTTGTGCTGGGAGAGAAGCCTGGCCCTGATTAGGGGGCGGGGCTTCACTGACGAGGGGTCCTATAAAGGGAGCAGCCAGTCAGGCAGCGACACAGACAGCTGCAGCGGTACAGGAGCTAGCAAACAGAGCTGTAAACAGGGGAGTTTGAGTGGGAGTTCTGTTGGAGGAGAAGGTATTTGTGTGTGTGTGTTTGGTGTTGTATTGGTGGTATCTGTATGTGTAGAGGCTTGGAGGGGCTTTGTGCTGGGAGAGAAGCTGAGCCCAGATTAGGGGGCGGGGCTTCACTGACGAGGGGTCCTATAAAGGGAGCAGCCAGTCAGGCAGCGACACAGACAGCTGCAGCGGTACAGGAGCTAGCAAACAGAGCTGTAAACGGGAGTTTGAGTGGGAGTTCTGTTGGAGGAGAAGGCATTTGTGTGTGTGTTTGGTTTTGTATTGGTGGTATCTGTATGTGTAGAGGCTTGGAGGGGCTTTGTGTTGGGAGCGAAGCTGAGCCCTGATTAGGTTGCGGGGCTTCACTGACTAGGGGTCCTATAAAGGTAGCAGCCAGTCAGGCAGCGGAACAGGAGCTAGCAAACAGAGCTGTAAACGGGAGTTTGAGTGGGAGTTCTGTTGGAGGATAAGGCATTTGTGTGTGTGTTTGGTTTTGTATTGGTGGTATCTGTGTGTGTAGAGGCTTGGAGGGGCTTTGTGCTGGGAGAGAAGATGAGCCCTGATTAGCGGGCGGGGCTTCGCTGATTAGGGGTCCTATGAAGGTAGCCGCCAGTCAGGCAGCGTCACAGACAGTTGCAGGGGCACAGGAGCTAGCAAACAGGGGAGTTTGAGTGGGAGTTCCGTTGGAAGAGAAGGTATTTGTGTGTGTTTGGTTTTGTATTGGTAGTATCTGTATGTGAAGGGGCTTTGTGCTGGGAGAGAAGCTGAGCCCTGGTTAGGGGGCGGGGCTTGACTGATAAGGGGTCCTATAAAGGTAGCAGCCAGTCAGGCAGCGGCACAGACAGCTGCAGCGGCACAGGAGCTAGCAAACAGAGCTGTAAATAGGGGAGTTTGAGTGGGAGTTCTGTTGGAGGAGAAGGTATTTGTGTGTGTTTGGTTTTGTATTGGTAGTATCTGTATGTGTAGAGGCCTGGAGGGGTTTTGTGCTGGGAGAGAAGCTGAGCCCTGATTAGGGGGCGGGGCTTCCCTGACTAGGGGTCCTATGAAGGTAGCCGCCAGTCAGGCAGCGTCACAGACAGCTGAGGGGGCACAGGAGCTAGCAAACAGAGCTGTAAACAGGGGAGTTTGAGTGGGAGTTCTGTTGGAGGAGAAGGCATTTGTGTGTGTGTTTGGTTTTGTATTGGTGGTATCCGTATGTGCAGGGGCTTTGTGCTGGGAGAGAAGCTGAGCCCTTATTAGGGGGCGGGGCTTCCCTGACTAGGGGTCCTATAAAGGTAGCAGCCAGTCAGGCAGCGGCACAGGAGCTAGCAAACAGAGCTGTAAACAGGGGAGTTTGAGTGGGAGTTCTGTTGGAGGAGAAGGTATTTGTGTGTGTTTGGTTTTGTATTGGTAGTATCCGTATGTGCAGGGGCTTTGTGCTGGGAGAGAAGCTGAGCCCTTATTAGGGGGCGGGGCTTCCCTGACTAGGGGTCCTATAAAGGTAGCAGCCAGTCAGGCAGCGGCACTGGAGCTAGCAAAGAGAGCTGTAAACGGGAGTTTGAGTGGGAGTTCTGTTGGAGGAGAAGGTATTTGTGTGTGCTTGGTTTTGTGTTGGTGGTATCTGTATGTGTAGGGGCTTTGTGCTGGGAGAGAAGCTGAGCCCTGATTAGGGGGCGGGGCTTCACTGACGAGGGGTCCTATAAAGGGAGCAGCCAGTCAGGCAGCGACACAGACAGCTGCAGCGGTACAGGAGCTAGCAAACAGAGCTGTAAACAGGGGAGTTTGAGTGGGAGTTCTGTTGGAGGAGAAGGTATTTGTGTGTGTTTGGTTTTGTATTGGTAGTATCTGTATGTGTATAGGCTTGGAGGGGCTTTGTGCTGGGAGAGAAGCTGAGCCCTGATTAGGGGGCGGGGCTTCGCTGACTAGGGGTCCTATGATTGTAGCAGCCAGTCAGGCAGCGTCACAGAGAGCTGCAGGGGCACAGGAGCCAGCAAACAGAGCTGTAAACAGGGGAGTTTGAGAGGGAGTTCTGTTGGAGGAGAAGGTATTTGTGTGTGTGTGTTTGGTTTTGTATTGTTAGTATCTGTATATGCAGGGGCTTTGTGCTGGGAGAGAAGCTGAGCCCTGATTAGGGGGCGGGGCTTCCCTGACTAGGGGTCCTATAAAGGTAGCAGCCAGTCAGGCAGCGGCACTGGAGCTAGCAAACAGAGCTGTAAACAGGGGAGTTTGAGAGGGAGTTCTGTTGGAGGAGAAGGTATTTGTGTACGTGTGTTTGGTCTTGTATTGGTAGTATCTGTATGTGTAGAGGCTTGGAGGGGCTTTGTGCTGGGAGCGAAGCTGAGCCCTGATTAGGGGGCGGGGCTTCACTGACAAGGGGTCCTATAAAGGTAGCAGCCAGTCAGGCAGCGTAACAGGAGCTAGCAAACAGAGCTGTAAACAGGGGAGTTTGAGAGGGAGTTCTGTTGGAGGAGAAGGTATTTGTGTACGTGTGTTTGGTTTTGTATTGGTAGTATCTGTATGTGTAGGGGCTTTGTGCTGGGAGAGAAGCTGAGCCCTGGTTAGGGGGCGGGGCTTGACTGATAAGGGGTCCTATAAAGGTAGCGGCACAGACAGCTGCAGCGGCACAGGAGCTAGCAAACAGAGCTGTAAACACGGGAGTTTGAGTGGGAGTTCTGTGGGAGGAGAAGGTATTTGTGTGTGTGTTTGGTTTTGTATTTGTAGAGGCTTGGAGGGGCTTTGTGCTGGGAGAGAAGCCTGGCCCTGATTAGGGGGCGGGGCTTCACTGACGAGGGGTCCTATAAAGGGAGCAGCCAGTCAGGCAGCGACACAGACAGCTGCAGCGGTACAGGAGCTAGCAAACAGAGCTGTAAACAGGGGAGTTTGAGTGGGAGTTCTGTGGGAGGAGAAGGTATTTGTTTGTGTGTTTGGTTTTGTATTTGTAGAGGCTTGGAGGGGCTTTGTGCTGGGAGAGAAGCTGAGCCCTGATTAGGGGGCGGGGCTTCACTGACTAGGGGTCCTACAAAGGGAGCAGCCAGTCAGGCAGCGGCACAGGAGCTAGCAAACAGAGGTGTAAACAGGGGAGTTTGAGTGGAGTTCTGCTGGAGGAGAAGGTATTTGTGTGTGTTTGGTTTTGTGTTGGTAGTATCTGTATGTGTACGGGCTTTGTGCTGGGAGAGAAGCTGAGCCCTGATTAGGGGGCGGGGCTTCACTGACTAGGGGTCCTATAAAGGGAGCAGCCAGTCAGGCAGCGACACAGACAGCTGCAGCGGTACAGCAGCTAGCAAACTGAGCTGTAAACGAGGTAGTTTGAGTGGGAGTTCTGTTGGAGTAGAAGGTATTTGTGTGTGTTTGGTTTTGTGTTGGTGGTATCTGTATGTGTAGGGGCTTTGTGCTGGGAGAGAAGCTGAGCCCTGATTAGGGGGCGGGGCTTCACTGACGAGGGGTCCTATAAAGGGAGCAGCCAGTCAGGCAGTGACACAGACAGCTGCAGCGGCACAGGAGCTAGCAAACAGAGCTGTAAACAGGGGAGTTTGAGTGGGAGTTCTGTTGGAGGAGAAGATATTTGTGTGTGCCTGGTTTTGTATTTGTAGAGGCTTGGAGGGGCTTTGTGCTGGGAGAGAAGCTGAGCCCTGAATAGGGGGCGGGGCTTCACTGACTAGGGGTCCTATAAAGGTACCAGCCAGTCAGGCAGCGGCACAGACAGCTGCAGCGGTACAGGAGCTAGCAAACAGAGCTGTAAACGGGGTAGTTTGAGTGGGAGTTCTGTTGGAGGAGAAGGTGTTTGTGTGTGTGTTTTGTATTGGTAGTATCTGTATGTGTAGAGGCTTGGAGGGGCTTTGTGCTGGGAGCGAAGCTGAGCCCTAATTAGGGGGCGGGGCTTCCCTGACTAGGGGTCCTATGAAGGTAGCCGCCAGTCAGTCAGCGGCACAGGAGCTAGCAAACAGAGCTGTAAACAGGGGAGTTTGAGTGGGAGTTCTGTTGGAGGAGAAGGTGTTTGTGTGTGTGTTTGGTCTTGTATTGGTAGTATCTGTATGTGTAGAGGCTTGGAGGGGCTTTGTGCTGGGAGCGAAGCTGAGCCCTAATTAGGGGGCGGGGCTTCACTGACAAGGGGTCCTATGAAGGTAGCTGCCAGTCAGGCAGCGGCACAGGAGCTAGCAAACAAAGCTGTAAACAGGGGAGTTTGAGACGGAGTTCTGTTGGAGGAGAAGGTATTTGTGTGTGTGTGTTTGGTTTTGTATTGGTAGTATCTGTATGTGTAGGGGCTTTGTGCTGGGAGAGAAGCTGAGCCCTGGTTAGGGGGCGGGGCTTGACTGATAAGGGGTCCTATAAAGGTAGCGGCACAGACAGCTGCAGGGGCACAGGAGCTAGCAAACAGAGCTGTAAACACGGGAGTTTGAGTGGGAGTTCTGTTGGAGGAGAAGGTATTTGTGTGTGCTTGGTTTTGTGTTGGTGGTATCTGTATGTGTAGGTGCTTTGTGCTGAGAGAGAAGCTGAGCCCTGATTAGGGGGCGGGGCTTCACTGACTAGGGGTCCTATAAAGGCAGCAGCCAGTCAGGCAGCGGCACAGAGAGCTGCAGTGGCACAGGAGCTAGCAAAGAGAGCTGTGAACAGGGGAGTTTGAGTGGGAGTTCTGTTGGAGGAGAAGGTATTTGTGTGTTTGGTTTTGTATTGGTGGTATCTGTATGTGTAGAGGCTTGGAGGGGCTTTGTGCTGGGAGAGAAGCTGAGTCCTGATTAGGGGGCGGGGCTTCGCTGACTAGGGGTCCTATGATTGTAGCAGCCAGTCAGGCAGCGTCACAGACAGCTGCAGGGGCACAGGAGCCAGCAAACAGAGCTGTAAACAGGGGAGTTTGAGTGGGAGTTCTGTTGGAGGAGAAGGTATTTGTGTGTGTTTGGTTTTGTGTTGGTGGTATCTGTATGTGTAGGTGCTTTGTGCTGAGAGAGAAGCTGAGCCCTGATTAGGGGGCGGGGCTTCACTGACAAGGGGTCCTATAAAAGTAGCAGCCAGTCAGGCAACGGCCCAGGAGCTAGCAAACAGAGCTGTAAACAGGGGAGTTTGAGTGGGAGTTCTGTTGGAGGAGAAGGTATTTGTGTGTGCTTGGTTTTGTATTGGTAGTATCTGTATGTGCAGGGGCTTTGTGCTGGGAGAGAAGCTGAGCCCTGAATAGGGGGCGGGGCTTCACTGACTAGGGGTCCTACAAAGGGAGCAGCCAGTCAGGCAGCGGCACAGGAGCTAGCAAACAGAGGTGTAAACAGGGGAGTTTGAGTGGAGTTCTGCTGGAGGAGAAGGTATTTGTGTGTGTTTGGTTTTGTATTGGTAGTATCTGTATGTTCAGGGGCTTTGTGCTGGGAGAGAAGCTGAGCCCTGAATAGGGGGCGGGGCTTCACTGACTAGGGGTCCTATAAAGGGAGCAGCCAGTCAGGCAGCGGCACAGACAGCTGCAGCGCCACAGGAGCTAGCAAACAGAGCTGTAAACGGGAGTTTGAGTGGGAGATCTGTTGGAGGAGAAGGTATTTGTGTGTGTTTGCTTTTGTATTTGTACAAGCTTGGAGGGGCTTTGTGCTGGGAGAGAAGCTGAGACCTGATTAGGGGGTGGGGCTTCACTGACCAGGGGTCCTATAAAGGTAGCAGCCAGTCAGGTAGCAGCACAGACAGCTGCAGCGGCACAGGAGCTAGCAAAGAGAGCTGTAAACAGGGGAGTTTGAGTGGGAGTTCTGTTGTAGGAGAAGGTATTTGTGTGTGTTTGGTTTTTTATTGGTAGTATCTGTATGTGTAGAGGCTTGGAGGGGCTTTGTGCTGGGAGAGAAGATGAGCCCTGATTAGGGGGCGGGGCTTCACTGACTAGGGGTCCTATAAAGGGAGCAGCCAGTCAGGCGGTGGCATGGACAGCTGCAGCGGCCCAGGAGCTAGCAAACAGAGCTGTAAACAGGGGAGTTTGAGTGGGAGTGCTGTTGGAGGAGAAGGTATTTGTGTGTGTTTGGTTTTGTATTGGTAGTATCTGTATGTGTAGGGGCTTTGTGCTGGGAGAGAAGCCTGGCCCTGATTAGGGGGCGGGGCTTCACTGACGAGGGGTCCTATAAAGGGAGCAGCCAGTCAGGCAGCGACACAGACAGCTGCAGCGGTACAGGAGCTAGCAAACAGAGCTGTAAACAGGGGAGTTTGAGTGGGAGTTCTGTTGGAGGAGAAGGTATTTGTGTGTGTGTGTTTGGTTTTGTATTGGTGGTATCTGTATGTGTAGAGGCTTGGAGGGGCTTTGTGTTGGGAGCGAAGCTGAGCCCTGATTAGGTTGCGGGGCTTCACTGACTAGGGGTCCTATAAAGGTAGCAGCCAGTCAGGCAGCGGAACAGGAGCTTGCAAACTGAGCTGTAAACAGGGGAGTTTGAGAGAGAGTTCTGTTGGAGGAGAAGGTATTTGTGTGTGTGTGTTTGGTTTTGTATTGTTAGTATACGTATGTGCAGCGGCTTTGTGCTGGGAGAGAATCTGAGCCCTTATTAGGGGGCGGGGCTTCCCTGACTAGGGGTCCTATAAAGGTACCAGCCAGTCAGGCAGCGGCACAGACAGCTGCAGCGGCACTGGAGCTAGCAAACAGAGCTGTAAACGGGAGTTTGAGTGGGAGTTCTGTTGGAGGATAAGGCATTTGTGTGTGTGTTTGGTTTTGTATTGGTGGTATCTGTTTGTGTAGAGGCTTGGAGGGGCTTTGTGCTGGGAGAGAAGATGAGCCCTGATTAGCGGGCGGGGCTTCGCTGATTAGGGGTCCTATGAAGGTAGCCGCCAGTCAGGCAGCGTCACAGACAGCTGCAGGGGCACAGGAGCTAGCAAACAGAGCTGTAAACGGGAGTTTGAGTGGGAGTTCCGTTGGAAGAGAAGGTATTTGTGTGTGTCTGGCTTTGTGTTGGTGGTATCTGTATGTGTAGGGGCTTTGTGCTGGGAGAGAAGCTGAGCCCTGGTTAGGGGGCGGGGCTTGACTGATAAGGGGTCCTATAAAGGTAGCAGCCAGTCAGGCAGCGGCACAGACAGCTGCAGCGGCACTGGGGCTAGCAAACAGAGCTGTAAACAGGGGAGTTTGAGTGGGAGTTCTGTTGGAGGAGAAGGCATTTGTGTGTGTTTGCTTTTGTATTTGTACAGACTTGGAGGGGCTTTGTGCTGGGAGAGAAGATGAGCCCTGATTAGGGGGCGTGGCTTCCCTGACTAGGGGTCCTATGAAGGTAGCCGCCAGTCAGGCAGCGTCACAGACCGCTGCAGGGGCACAGGAGCTAGCAAACAGAGCTGTAAACAGGGGAGTTTGAGTGGGAGTTCTGTTGGAGGAGAAGGCATTTGTGTGTGTGTTTGGTTTTGTATTGGTGTTATATGTATGTGTAGAGGCTTGGAGGGGCTTTGTGCTGGGAGAGAAGATGAGCCCTGATTAGGGGGCGGGGCTTCACTGACTAGGGGTCCTATAAAGGGAGCAGCCAGTCAGGCGGCGGCACGGACAGCTGCAGCGGCCCAGGAGCTAGCAAACAGAGGTGTAAACAGGGGAGTTTGAGTGGGAGTTCTGTTGGAGGAGAAGGTATTTGTGTGTGTTTGGTTTTGTGTTGGTGGTATCTGTATGTGTAGGGGCTTTGTGCTGGGAGAGAAGCTCAGCCCTGATTAGGGGGCGGGGCTTCACTGACGAGGGGTCCTATAAAGGGAGCAGCCAGTCAGGCGGCGGCACGGACAGCTGCAGCGGCCCAGGAGCTAGCAAAAAGAGCTGTAAACAGGGGAGTTTGAGTGGGAGTTCTGTGGGAGGAGAAGGTATTTGTGTGTGTGTTTGGTTTTGTATTTGTAGAGGCTTGGAGGGGCTTTGTGCTGGGAGAGAAGCTGAGCCCTGATTAGGGGGCGGGGCTTCACTGACTAGGGGTCCTACAAAGGGAGCAGCCAGTCAGGCAGGGGCACAGGAGCTAGCAAACAGAGCTGTAAACAGGGGAGTTTGAGTGGGAGTTCTGTTGGAGGAGAAGGTATTTGTGTGTGTTTGGTCTTGTATTGGTAGTATCTGTATGTGTAGAGGCTTGGAGGGGCTTTGTGCTGGGAGCGAAGCTGAGACCTGATTAGGGGGCGGGGCTTCACTGACAAGGGGTCCTATAAAGGTAGCAGCCAGTAAGGCAGCGGCCCAGGAGCTAGCAAACAGAGCTGTAAACAGGGGAGTTTGAGTGGGAGTTCTGTTGGAGGAGAAGGTATTTGTGTGTGTTTGGTCTTGTATTGGTAGTATCTGTATGTGTAGAGGCTTGGAGGGGCTTTGTGCTGGGAGCGAAGCTGAGACCTGATTAGGGGGCGGGGCTTCACTGACAAGGGGTCCTATAAAGGTAGCAGCCAGTAAGGCAGCGGCCCAGGAGCTAGCAAACAGAGCTGTAAACAGGGGAGTTTGAGTGGTAGTTCTGTTGGAGGAGATGGTATTTGTGTGTGTTTGGTTTTGTGTTGGTGGTATCTGTATGTGTAGGTGCTTTGTGCTGAGAGAGAAGCTGAGCCCTGATTAGGGGGCGGGGCTTCACTGACTAGGGGTCCTATAAAGGCAGCAGCCAGTCAGGCAGCGGCACAGACAGCTGCAGGGGCACAGGAGCTAGCAAAGAGAGCTGTAAACAGGGGAGTTTGAGTGGGAGTTCTGTTGGAGGAGAAGGTATTGGTGTGTGTGTGTGTTTGGTCTTGTATTGGTGGTATCTGTATGTGTAGAGGCTTGGAGGGGCTTTGTGCTGGGAGAGAAGCTGAGCCCTGATTAGGGGGCGGGGCTTCACTGACGAGGGGTCCTATAAAGGGAGCAGCCAGTCAGGCAGCGACACAGACAGCTGCAGCGGTACAGGAGCTAGCAAACAGAGCTGTAAACAGGGGAGTTTGAGAGAGAGTTCTGTTGGAGGAGAAGGTATTTGTGTGTGTTTGGTTTTGTATTGGTAGTATCTGTATGTGTAGAGGCCTGGAGGGGTTTTGTGCTGGGAGAGAAGCTGAGCCCTGATTAGGGGGCGGGGCTTCCCTGACTAGGGGTCCTATAAAAGTAGCAGCCAGTCAGGCAACGGCACAGGAGCTAGCAAACAGAGCTGTAAACAGGTGAGTTTGAGTGGGAGTTCTGTTGGAGGAGAAGGTATTTGTGTGTACTTGGTTTTGTATTGGTAGTATCTGTATGTGTAGGGGCTTTGTGCTGGGAGAGAAGCTGAGCCCTGATTAGGGGGCGGGGCTTCACTGACTAGGGGTCCTATAAAGGTACCAGCCAGTCAGGCAGCGGCACAGACAGCTGCAGCGGCACTGGAGCTAGCAAACAGAGCTGTAAACGGGAGTTTGAGTGGGAGTTCTGTTGGAGGAGAAGGCATTTGTGTGTGTGTTTGGTTTTGTATTGGTGGTATCTGTGTGTGTAGAGGCTTGGAGGGGCTTTGTGCTGGGAGAGAAGCTGAGCCCTGATTAGGGGGCGGGGCTTCACTGACTAGGGGTCCTATAAAGGTACCAGCCAGTCAGGCAGCGGCACAGACAGCTGCAGCGGTACAGGAGCTAGCAAACAGAGCTGTAAACGGGGTAGTTTGAGTGGGAGTTCTGTGGGAGGAGAAGGTATTTGTGTGTGTGTTTGGTTTTGTATTGTTAGTATCCGTATGTGCAGGGGCTTTGTGCTGGGAGAGAAGCTGAGCCCTGATTAGGGGGCGGGGCTTCCCTGACTAGGGGTCCTATAAAGGTGGCAGCCAGTCAGGCAGCGGCACTGGAGCTAGCAAACAGAGCTGTAAACGGGAGTTTGAGTGGGAGTTCTCTTGGAGGATAAGGCATTTGTGTGTGTGTTTGGTTTTGTATTGGTGGTATCTGTTTGTGTAGAGGCTTGGAGGGGCTTTGTGCTGGGAGAGAAGATGAGCCCTGATTAGCGGGCGGGGCTTCGCTGATTAGGGGTCCTATGAAGGTAGCCGCCAGTCAGGCAGCGTCACAGACAGCTGCAGGGGCACAGGAGCTAGCAAACAGAGCTGTAAACAGGGGAGTTTGAGTGGGAGTTCTGTTGGAGGAGAAGGTATTTGTGTGTGTTTGTTTTTGTATTGGTAGTATCTCTATGTGTAGGGGCTTTGTGCTGGGAGAAAAGCTGAGCCTTAATTAGGGGGCGGGGCTTCACTGACTAGAGGTCCGATTAAAGGTAGCAGCCAGTCAGGCAGCAGCACAGACAGCTGCAGCGGCACAGGAGCTAGCAAAGAGAGCTGTAAACAGGGGAGTTTGAGTGGGAGTTCTGTTGGAGGAGAAGGTATTTGTGTGTGTTTGCTTTTGTATTTGTACAGGCTTGGAGGGGCTTTGTGCTGGGAGAGAAGATGAGCCCTGATTAGGGGGCGTGGCTTCCCTGACTAGGGGTCCTATGAAGGTAGCCGCCAGTCAGGCAGCGTCACAGACAGCTGCAGGGGCACAGGAGCTAGCAAACAGAGCTGTAAACAGGGGAGTTTGAGTGGGAGTTCTCTTGGAGGATAACGCATTTGTGTGTGTGTTTGGTTTTGTATTGGTGGTATCTGTTTGTGTAGAGGCTTGGAGGGGCTTTGTGCTGGGAGACAAGATGAGCCCTGATTAGCGGGCGGGGCTTCGCTGATTAGGGGTCCTATGAAGGTAGCCGCCAGTCAGGCAGCGTCACAGACAGCTGCAGGGGCACAGGAGCTAGCAAACAGAGCTCTAAACAGGGGAGTTTGAGTGGGAGTTCCGTTGGAAGAGAAGGTATTTGTGTGTGTTTGGTTTTGTGTTGGTGGTATCGGTATGTGTAGGGGCTTTGTGCTGAGAGAGAAGCTGAGCCCTGATTAGGGGGCGGGGCTTCACTGACGAGGGGTCCTATAAAGGGAGCAGCCAGTCAGGCAGCGACACAGACAGCTGCAGCGGTACAGGAGCTAGCAAACAGAGCTGTAAACAGGGGAGTTTGAGTGGGAGTTCTGTTGGAGGAGAAGGCATTTGTGTGTGTGTTTGGTTTTGTGTTGGTGGTATCTGTATGTGTAGTGCTTTGTGCTGAGAGAGAAGCTGAGCCCTGATTAGGGGGCGGGGCTTCACTGACTAGGGGTCCTATAAAGGGAGCAGCCAGTCAGGCAGCGGCACAGACAGCTGCAGCGGTACAGGAGCCAGCAAACAGAGCTGTAAACAGGGGAGTTTGAGTGGGAGTTCTGTTGGAGGAGAAGGCATTTGTGTGTGTGTTTGGTTTTGTATTGGTGGTATCTGTGTGTGTAGAGGCTTGGAGGGGCTTTGTGCTGGGAGAGAAGCTGAGCCCTGATTAGGGGGCGGGGCTTCACTGACTAGGGGTCTTATAAAGGGAGCAGCCAGTCAGGCAGCGACACAGACAGCTGCAGCGGTACAGGAGCTAGCAAACAGAGCTGTAAACGGGGTAGTTTGAGTGGGAGTTCTGTGGGAGGAGAAGGTATTTCTTTGTGTGTTTGGTTTTGTATTTGTAGAGGCTTGGAGGGGCTTTGTGCTGGGAGAGAAGCTGAGCCCTGATTAGGGGGCGGGGCTTCACTGACTAGGGGTCCTATAAAGGTACCAGCCAGTCAGGCAGCGTCACAGACAGCTGCAGCGGCACTGGAGCTAGCAAACAAAGCTGTAAACGGGAGTTTGAGTGGGAGTTCTGTTGGAGGAGAAGGCATTTGTGTGTGTGTTTGGTTTTGTATTGGTGGTATCTGTGTGTGTAGAGGCTTGGAGGGGCTTTGTGCTGGGAGAGAAGCTGAGCCCTGATTAGGGGGCGGGGCTTCACTGACTAGGGGTCCTATAAAGGGAGCAGCCAGTCAGGCAGCGACACAGACAGCTGCAGCGGTACAGGAGTTAGCAAACAGAGCTGTAAACGGGGGAGTTTGAGTGGGAGTTCTGTGGGAGGAGAAGGTATTTGTGTGTGTTTGGTTCTGTATTTGTAGAGGCTTGGAGGGGCTTTGTGCTGGGAGAGAAGCTGAGCCCTGAATAGGGGGCGGGGCTTCACTGACGAGGGGTCCTATAAAGGGAGCAGCCAGTCAGGCAGCGGCCCAGGAGCTAGCAAACAGAGCTGTAAACAGGGGAGTTTGAGTGGGAGTTCTGTTGGAGGAGAAGGTATTTGTGTGTGTTTGGTTTTGTATTGTTAGTATCTGTATATGCAGGGGCTTTGTGCTGGGAGAGAAGCTGAGCCCTGATTAGGGGGCGGGGCTTCGCTGACTAGGGGTCCTATGATTGTAGCAGACAGTCAGGCAGCGTCACAGACAGCTGCAGGGGCACAGGAGCTCGCAAAGAGAGCTGTAAACAGGGGAGTTTGAGTGGGAGTTCTGTTGGAGGAGAAGGTGTTTGTGTGTGTGTTTGGTCTTGTATTGGTAGTATCTGTATGTGTAGAGGCTTGGAGGGGCTTTGTGCTGGGAGCGAAGCTGAGCCCTGATTAGGGGGCGGGGCTTCACTGACAAGGGGTCCTATAAAGGTAGCAGCCAGTCAGGCAGCGGCACTGGAGCTAGCAAACAGAGCTGTAAACAGGGGAGTTTGAGAGGGAGTTCTGTTGGAGGAGAAGGTATTTGTGTGTGTGTGTTTGGTTTTGTATTGGTAGTATCTGTATGTGTAGGGGCTTTGTGCTGGGAGAGAAGCTGAGCCCTGGTTAGGGGGCGGGGCTTGACTGATAAGGGTTCCTATAAAGGTAGCAGCCAGTCAGGCAGCGGCACAGACAGCTGCAGCGGCACAGGAGCTAGCAAACAGAGCTGTAAACAGGGGAGTTTGAGTGGGAGTTCTGTTGGAGGAGAAGGTATTTGTGTGTGCTTGGTTTTGTATTGGTGGTATCCGTATGTGCAGGGGCTTTGTGCTGGGAGAGAAGCTGAGCCCTTATTAGGGGGTGGGGCTTCCCTGACTAGGGGTCCTATAAAGGTAGCAGCCAGTCAGGCAGCGGCACAGGAGCTAGCAAACAGAGCTGTAAACAGGGGAGTTTGAGTGGGAGTTCTGTTGGAGGAGAAGGTATTTGTGTGTGCTTGGTTTTGTGTTGGTGGTATCTGTATGTGTAGGGGCTTTGTGCTGGGAGAGAAGCTGAGCCCTGATTAGGGGGCGGGGCTTCACTGACGAGGGGTCCTATAAAGGGAGCAGCCAGTCAGGCAGCGACACAGACAGCTGCAGCGGTACAGGAGCTAGCAAACAGAGCTGTAAAGAGGGGAGTTTGAGTGGGAGTTCTGTGGGAGGAGAAGGTATTTGTTTGTGTGTTTGGTTTTGTATTTGTAGAGGCTTGGAGGGGCTTTGTGCTGGGAGAGAAGCTGAGCCCTGATTAGGGGGCGGGGCTTCACTGACTAGGGGTCCTACAAAGGGAGCAGCCAGTCAGGCAGCGGCACAGGAGCTAGCAAACAGAGGTGTAAACAGGGGAGTTTGAGTGGAGTTCTGCTGGAGGAGAAGGTATTTGTGTGTGTTTGGTTTTGTATTGGTAGTATCTGTATGTTCAGGGGCTTTGTGCTGGGAGAGAAGCTGAGCCCTGAATAGGGGGCGGGGTTTCACTGACTAGGGGTCCTATAAAGGGAGCAGCCAGTCAGGCAGCGGCACAGACAGCTGCAGCGCCACAGGAGCTAGCAAACAGAGCTGTAAACAGGGGAGTTTGAGTGGGAGTTCTGTTGGAGGAGAAGGTATTTGTGTGTGTTTGCTTTTGTATTTGTACAGGCTTGGAGGGGCTTTGTGCTGGGAGAGAAGCTGAGACCTGATTAGGGGGTGGGGCTTCACTGACCAGGGGTCTATAAAGGTAGCAGCCAGTCAGGCAGCAGCACAGACAGCTGCAGCGGCACAGGAGCTAGCAAAGAGAGCTGTAAACAGGGGAGTTTGAGTGGGAGTTCTGTTGGAGGAGAAGGTATTTGTGTGTGTTTGGTTTTTTATTGGTAGTATCTGTATGTGTAGAGGCTTGGAGGGGCTTTGTGCTGGGAGACAAGATGAGCCCTGATTAGGGGGCGGGGCTTCACTGACTAGGGGTTCTATAAAGGGAGCAGCCAGTCAGGCGGTGGCACGGACAGCTGCAGAGGCCCAGGAGCTAGCAAACAGAGCTGTAAAAAGGGGAGTTTGAGTGGGAGTGCTGTTGGAGGAGAAGGTATTTGTGTGTGTGTGTTTGGTTTTGTATTGTTAGTATACGTATGTGCAGTGGCTTTGTGCTGGGAGAGAATTTGAGCCCTTATTAGGGGGCGGGGCTTCCCTGACTAGGGGTCCTATAAAGGTAGCAGCCAGTCAGGCAGCAGCACTGGAGCTAGCAAACAGAGCTGTAAACGGGAGTTTGAGTGGGAGTTCTGTTGGAGGATAAGGCATTTGTGTGTGTGTTTGGTTTTGTATTGGTGGTATCTGTGTGTGTAGAGGCTTTGAGGGGCTTTGTGCTGGGAGAGAAGCTGAGCCCTGATTAGGGGGCAGGGCTTCACTGACTAGGGGTCCTACAAAGGGAGCAGCCAGTCAGGCAGTGGCACAGGCGCTAGCAAACAGAGGTGTAAACAGGGGAGTTTGAGTGGAGTTCTGCTGGAGGAGAAGGTATTTGTGTGTGTTTGGTTTTGTATTGGTAGTATCTGTATGTGTAGGGGCTTTGTGCTGGGAGAGAAGCTGAGCCCTGATTAGGGGGCGGGGCTTCACTGACTAGGGGTCCTACAAAGGGAGCAGCCAGTCAGGCAGCGGCACAGGAGCTAGCAAACAGAGCTGTAAACAGGGGAGTTTGAGTGGGAGTTCTGTTGGAGGAGAAGATATTTGTGTGTGCTTGGTTTTGTATTTGTAGAGGCTTGGAGGGGCTTTGTGCTGGGAGAGAAGCTGAGCCCTGAATAGGGGGCGGGGCTTCACTGACTAGGGGTCCTATAAAGGTACCAGCCAGTCAGGCAGCGGCACAGACAGCTGCAGCGGTACAGGAGCTAGCAAACAGAGCTGTAAACGGGGTAGTTTGAGTGGGAGTTCTGTTGGAGGAGAAGGCATTTGTGTGTGTGTTTGGTTTTGTATTGGTGGTATATGTATGTGTATCGGCTTGGAGGGGCTTTGTGCTGGGAGAGAAGATGAGCCCTGATTAGGGGGCGGGGCTTCCCTGACTAGGGGTCCTATGAAGGTAGCCGCCAGTCAGGCAGCGTCACAGACAGCTGCAGGGGCACAGGAGCTAGCAAACAGAGCTGTAAACAGGGGAGTTTGAGTGGGAGTTCTGTTGGAGGAGAAGGCATTTGTGTGTGTGTTTGGTTTTGTATTGGTGGTATCCGTATGTGCAGGGGCTTTGTGCTGGGAGAGAAGCTGAGCCCTTATTAGGGGGCGGGGCTTCCCTGACTAGGGGTCCTATAAAGGTAGCAGCCAGTCAGGCAGCGGCACAGGAGCTAGCAAACAGAGCTGTAAACAGGGGAGTTTGAGTGGGAGTTCTGTTGGAGGAGAAGGTATTTGTGTGTGTTTGGTTTTGTATTGGTAGTATCTGTATGTGTAGAGGCTTGGAGGGGCTTTGTGCTGGGAGCGAAGCTGAGCCCTAATTAGGGGGCGGGGCTTCACTGACAAGGGGTCCTATAACGGTAGCAGCCAGTCAGGCAGCGGAACAGGAGCTAGCAAACACAGCTGTAAACAGGGGAGTTTGAGACAGAGTTCTGTTGGAGGAGAAGGTATTTGTGTGTGTGTGTTTGGTTTTGTATTGGTAGTATCTGTATGTGTAGGGGCTTTGTGCTGGGAGAGAAGCTGAGCCCTGATTAGGGGGCGGGGCTTCGCTGACTAGGGGTCCTATGATGGTAGCAGACAGTCAGACAGCGTCACAGACAGCTGCAGGGGCACAGGAGCTAGCAAACAGAGCTGTAAACAGGGGAGTTTGAGTGGTAGTTCTGTTGGAGGAGATGGTATTTGTGTGTGTTTGGTTTTGTGTTGGTGGTATCTGTATGTGTAGGTGCTTTGTGCTGAGAGAGAAGCTGAGCCCTGATTAGGGGGCGGGGCTTCACTGACTAGGGGTCCTATAAAGGCAGCAGCCAGTCAGGCAGCGGCACAGACAGCTGCAGGGGCACAGGAGCTAGCAAAGAGAGCTGTAAACAGGGGAGTTTGAGTGGGAGTTCTGTTGGAGGAGAAGGTATTGGTGTGTGTGTGTGTTTGGTCTTGTATTGGTGGTATCTGTATGTGTAGAGGCTTGGAGGGGCTTTGTGCTGGGAGAGAAGCTGAGCCCTGATTAGGGGGCGGGGCTTCACTGACGAGGGGTCCTATAAAGGGAGCAGCCAGTCAGGCAGCGACACAGACAGCTGCAGCGGTACAGGAGCTAGCAAACAGAGCTGTAAACAGGGGAGTTTGAGAGAGAGTTCTGTTGGAGGAGAAGGTATTTGTGTGTGTTTGGTTTTGTATTGGTAGTATCTGTATGTGTAGAGGCCTGGAGGGGTTTTGTGCTGGGAGAGAAGCTGAGCCCTGATTAGGGGGCGGGGCTTCCCTGACTAGGGGTCCTATAAAAGTAGCAGCCAGTCAGGCAACGGCACAGGAGCTAGCAAACAGAGCTGTAAACAGGTGAGTTTGAGTGGGAGTTCTGTTGGAGGAGAAGGTATTTGTGTGTACTTGGTTTTGTATTGGTAGTATCTGTATGTGTAGGGGCTTTGTGCTGGGAGAGAAGCTGAGCCCTGATTAGGGGGCGGGGCTTCACTGACTAGGGGTCCTATAAAGGTACCAGCCAGTCAGGCAGCGGCACAGACAGCTGCAGCGGCACTGGAGCTAGCAAACAGAGCTGTAAACGGGAGTTTGAGTGGGAGTTCTGTTGGAGGAGAAGGCATTTGTGTGTGTGTTTGGTTTTGTATTGGTGGTATCTGTGTGTGTAGAGGCTTGGAGGGGCTTTGTGCTGGGAGAGAAGCTGAGCCCTGATTAGGGGGCGGGGCTTCACTGACTAGGGGTCCTATAAAGGTACCAGCCAGTCAGGCAGCGGCACAGACAGCTGCAGCGGTACAGGAGCTAGCAAACAGAGCTGTAAACGGGGTAGTTTGAGTGGGAGTTCTGTGGGAGGAGAAGGTATTTGTGTGTGTGTTTGGTTTTGTATTGTTAGTATCCGTATGTGCAGGGGCTTTGTGCTGGGAGAGAAGCTGAGCCCTGATTAGGGGGCGGGGCTTCCCTGACTAGGGGTCCTATAAAGGTGGCAGCCAGTCAGGCAGCGGCACTGGAGCTAGCAAACAGAGCTGTAAACGGGAGTTTGAGTGGGAGTTCTCTTGGAGGATAAGGCATTTGTGTGTGTGTTTGGTTTTGTATTGGTGGTATCTGTTTGTGTAGAGGCTTGGAGGGGCTTTGTGCTGGGAGAGAAGATGAGCCCTGATTAGCGGGCGGGGCTTCGCTGATTAGGGGTCCTATGAAGGTAGCCGCCAGTCAGGCAGCGTCACAGACAGCTGCAGGGGCACAGGAGCTAGCAAACAGAGCTGTAAACAGGGGAGTTTGAGTGGGAGTTCTGTTGGAGGAGAAGGTATTTGTGTGTGTTTGTTTTTGTATTGGTAGTATCTCTATGTGTAGGGGCTTTGTGCTGGGAGAAAAGCTGAGCCTTAATTAGGGGGCGGGGCTTCACTGACTAGAGGTCCGATTAAAGGTAGCAGCCAGTCAGGCAGCAGCACAGACAGCTGCAGCGGCACAGGAGCTAGCAAAGAGAGCTGTAAACAGGGGAGTTTGAGTGGGAGTTCTGTTGGAGGAGAAGGTATTTGTGTGTGTTTGCTTTTGTATTTGTACAGGCTTGGAGGGGCTTTGTGCTGGGAGAGAAGCTGAGCCCTGATTAGGGGGCGGGGTTTCACTGACTAGGGGTCCTATAAAGGTAGCCGCCAGTCAGGCAGCGGCACAGGAGCTAGCAAACAGAGCTGTAAACAGGGGAGTTTGAGTGGGAGTTCTGTTGGAGGAGAAGGTATTTGTGTGTGTTTGGTTTTGTGTTGGTGGTATCTGTATGTGTAGTGCTTTGTGCTGAGAGAGAAGCTGAGCCCTGATTAGGGGGCGGGGCTTCACTGACTAGGGGTCCTATAAAGGGAGCAGCCAGTCAGGCAGCGGCACAGACAGCTGCAGCGGTACAGGAGCCAGCAAACAGAGCTGTAAACAGGGGAGTTTGAGTGGGAGTTCTGTTGGAGGAGAAGGCATTTGTGTGTGTGTTTGGTTTTGTATTGGTGGTATCTGTGTGTGTAGAGGCTTGGAGGGGCTTTGTGCTGGGAGAGAAGCTGAGCCCTGATTAGGGGGCGGGGCTTCACTGACTAGGGGTCTTATAAAGGGAGCAGCCAGTCAGGCAGCGACACAGACAGCTGCAGCGGTACAGGAGCTAGCAAACAGAGCTGTAAACGGGGTAGTTTGAGTGGGAGTTCTGTGGGAGGAGAAGGTATTTCTTTGTGTGTTTGGTTTTGTATTTGTAGAGGCTTGGAGGGGCTTTGTGCTGGGAGAGAAGCTGAGCCCTGATTAGGGGGCGGGGCTTCACTGACTAGGGGTCCTATAAAGGTACCAGCCAGTCAGGCAGCGTCACAGACAGCTGCAGCGGCACTGGAGCTAGCAAACAGAGCTGTAAACGGGAGTTTGAGTGGGAGTTCTGTTGGAGGAGAAGGTATTTGTGTGTGTTTGGTTTTGTATTGGTAGTATCTGTATGTGTATAGGCTTGGAGGGGCTTTGTGCTGGGAGAGAAGCTGAGCCCTGATTAGGGGGCGGGGCTTCGCTGACTAGGGGTCCTATGATTGTAGCAGCCAGTCAGGCAGCGTCACAGACAGCTGCAGCGGTACAGGAGCTAGCAAACAGAGCTGTAAACAGGGGAGTTTGAGTGGGAGTTCTGTTGAAGGAGAAGGTATTTGTGTGTGTGTGTTTGGTTTTGTATTGTTAGTATCTGTATATGCAGGGGCTTTGTGCTGGGAGAGAAGCTGAGCCCTGATTAGGGGGCGGGGCTTCGCTGACTAGGGGTCCTATGATTGTAGCAGACAGTCAGGCAGCGTCACAGACAGCTGCAGGGGCACAGGAGCTAGCAAAGAGAGCTGTAAACAGGGGAGTTTGAGTGGGAGTTCGGTTGGAGGAGAAGGTGTTTGTGTGTGTTTGGTCTTGTATTGGTAGTATCTGTATGTGTAGAGGCTTGGAGGGGCTTTGTGCTGGGAGCGAAGCTGAGCCCTGATTAGGGGGCGGGGCTTCACTGACAAGGGGTCCTATAAAGGTAGCAGCCAGTCAGGCAGCGGCACTGGAGCTAGCAAACAGAGCTGTAAACAGGGGAGTTTGAGTGGGAGTTCTGTTGGAGGAGAAGGTATTTGTGTGTGCTTGGTTTTGTGTTGGTGGTATCTGTATGTGTAGGGGCTTTGTGCTGGGAGAGAAGCTGAGCCCTGATTAGGGGGCGGGGCTTCACTGACGAGGGGTCCTATAAAGGGAGCAGCCAGTCAGGCAGCGGCACAGACAGCTGCAGCGCCACAGGAGCTAGCAAACAGAGCTGTAAACAGGGGAGTTTGAGTGGGAGTTCTGTTGGAGGAGAAGGTATTTGTGTGTGTTTGGTTTTTTATTGGTAGTATCTGTATGTGTAGAGGCTTGGAGGGGCTTTGTGCTGGGAGAGAAGCTGAGCCCTGATTAGGGGGCGGGGCTTCACTGACGAGGGGTCCTATAAAGAGCAGCCAGTCAGGCAGCGACACAGACAGCTGCAGCGGTACAGGAGCTAGCAAACAGAGCTGTAAACGGGAGTTTGAGTGGGAGTTCTGTTGGAGGAGAAGGCATTTGTGTGTTTGGTTTTGTATTGGTGGTATCTGTATGTGTAGAGGCTTGGAGGGGCTTTGTGCTGGGAGAGAAGCTGAGCCCTGATTAGGGGGCGGGGCTTCACTGACGAGGGGTCCTATAAAGGGAGCAGCCAGTCAGGCAGTGACACAGACAGCTGTAGCGGTACAGGAGCTAGCAAACAGAGCTGTAAACAGGGGAGTTTGAGTGGGAGTTCTGTTGGAGGAGAAGGTGTTTGTGTGTGTGTTTGGTCTTGTATTGGTAGTATCTGTATGTGTAGAGGCTTGGAGGGGCTTTGTGCTGGGAGCGAAGCTGAGCCCTGATTAGGGGGCGGGGCTTCACTGACAAGGGGTCCTATAAAGGTAGCAGCCAGTCAGGCAGCGGAACAGGAGCTAGCAAACAGAGCTGTAAACAGGGGAGTTTGAGAGGGAGTTCTGTTGGAGGAGAAGGTATTTGTGTGTGTGTGTTTGGTTTTGTATTGGTAGTATCTGTATGTGTAGGGGCTTTGTGCTGGGAGAGAAGCTGAGCCCTGGTTAGGGGGCGGGGCTTGACTGATAAGGGTTCCTATAAAGGTAGCAGCCAGTCAGGCAGCGGCACAGACAGCTGCAGCGGCACAGGAGCTAGCAAACAGAGCTGTAAACAGGGGAGTTTGAGTGGGAGTTCTGTTGGAGGAGAAGGTATTTGTGTGTGCTTGGTTTTGTATTGGTGGTATCCGTATGTGCAGGGGCTTTGTGCTGGGAGAGAAGCTGAGCCCTTATTAGGGGGTGGGGCTTCCCTGACTAGGGGTCCTATAAAGGTAGCAGCCAGTCAGGCAGCGGCCCAGGAGCTAGCAAACAGAGCTGTAAACAGGGGAGTTTGAGTGGGAGTTCTGTTGGAGGAGAAGGTATTTCTTTGTGTGTTTGGTTTTGTATTGGTAGTATCTGTATGTGTATAGGCTTGGAGGGGCTTTGTGCTGGGAGAGAAGCTGAGCCCTGATTAGGGGGCGGGGCTTCGCTGACTAGGGGTCCTATGATTGTAGCAGCCAGTCAGGCAGCGTCACAGACAGCTGCAGCGGTACAGGAGCTAGCAAACAGAGCTGTAAACAGGGGAGTTTGAGTGGGAGTTCTGTTGAAGGAGAAGGTATTTGTGTGTGTGTGTTTGGTTTTGTATTGTTAGTATCTGTATATGCAGGGGCTTTGTGCTGGGAGAGAAGCTGAGCCCTGATTAGGGGGCGGGGCTTCGCTGACTAGGGGTCCTATGATTGTAGCAGACAGTCAGGCAGCGTCACAGACAGCTGCAGGGGCACAGGAGCTCGCAAAGAGAGCTGTAAACAGGGGAGTTTGAGTGGGAGTTCGGTTGGAGGAGAAGGTATTTGTGTGTGTGTGTTTGGTTTTGTATTGTTAGTATCCGTATGTGCAGGGGCTTTGTGCTGGGAGAGAAGCTGAGCCCTTATTAGGGGGCGGGGCTTCCCTGACTAGGGGTCCTATAAAGGTAGCAGCCAGTCAGGCAGCGGCACTGGAGCTAGCAAACAGAGCTGTAAACGGGAGTTTGAGTGGGAGTTCTGTTGGAGGAGAAGGTATTTGTGTGTGCTTGGTTTTGTGTTGGTGGTATCTGTATGTGTAGGGGCTTTGTGCTGGGAGAGAAGCTGAGCCCTGATTAGGGGGCGGGGCTTCACTGACGAGGGGTCCTATAAAGGGAGCAGCCAGTCAGGCAGCGACACAGACAGCTGCAGCGGTACAGGAGCTAGCAAACAGAGCTGTAAACAGGGGAGTTTGAGTGGGAGTTCTGTTGGAGGAGAAGGTGTTTGTGTGTGTGTTTGGTCTTGTATTGGTAGTATCTGTATGTGTAGAGGCTTGGAGGGGCTTTGTGCTGGGAGCGAAGCTGAGCCCTGATTAGGGGGCGGGGCTTCACTGACAAGGGGTCCTATAAAGGTAGCAGCCAGTCAGGCAGCGGCACTGGAGCTAGCAAACAGAGCTGTAAACAGGGGAGTTTGAGAGGGAGTTCTGTTGGAGGAGAAGGTATTTGTGTGTGTGTGTTTGGTTTTGTATTGGTAGTATCTGTATGTGTAGGGGCTTTGTGCTGGGAGAGAAGCTGAGCCCTGGTTAGGGGGCGGGGCTTGACTGATAAGGGTTCCTATAAAGGTAGCAGCCAGTCAGGCAGCGGCACAGACAGCTGCAGCGGCACAGGAGCTAGCAAACAGAGCTGTAAACAGGGGAGTTTGAGTGGGAGTTCTGTTGGAGGAGAAGGTATTTGTGTGTGCTTGGTTTTGTATTGGTGGTATCCGTATGTGCAGGGGCTTTGTGCTGGGAGAGAAGCTGAGCCCTTATTAGGGGGTGGGGCTTCCCTGACTAGGGGTCCTATAAAGGTAGCAGCCAGTCAGGCAGCGGCACAGGAGCTAGCAAACAGAGCTGTAAACAGGGGAGTTTGAGTGGGAGTTCTGTTGGAGGAGAAGGTATTTGTGTGTGCTTGGTTTTGTGTTGGTGGTATCTGTATGTGTAGGGGCTTTGTGCTGGGAGAGAAGCTGAGCCCTGATTAGGGGGCGGGGCTTCACTGACGAGGGGTCCTATAAAGGGAGCAGCCAGTCAGGCAGCGACACAGACAGCTGCAGCGGTACAGGAGCTAGCAAACAGAGCTGTAAAGAGGGGAGTTTGAGTGGGAGTTCTGTGGGAGGAGAAGGTATTTGTTTGTGTGTTTGGTTTTGTATTTGTAGAGGCTTGGAGGGGCTTTGTGCTGGGAGAGAAGCTGAGCCCTGATTAGGGGGCGGGGCTTCACTGACTAGGGGTCCTACAAAGGGAGCAGCCAGTCAGGCAGCGGCACAGGAGCTAGCAAACAGAGGTGTAAACAGGGGAGTTTGAGTGGAGTTCTGCTGGAGGAGAAGGTATTTGTGTGTGTTTGGTTTTGTATTGGTAGTATCTGTATGTTCAGGGGCTTTGTGCTGGGAGAGAAGCTGAGCCCTTATTAGGGGGCGGGGCTTCCCTGACTAGGGGTCCTATAAAGGTAGCAGCCAGTCAGGCAGCAGCACTGGAGCTAGCAAACAGAGCTGTAAACGGGAGTTTGAGTGGGAGTTCTGTTGGAGGATAAGGCATTTGTGTGTGTGTTTGGTTTTGTATTGGTGGTATCGGTGTGTGTAGAGGCTTTGAGGGGCTTTGTGCTGGGAGAGAAGCTGAGCCCTGATTAGGGGGCAGGGCTTCACTGACTAGGGGTCCTACAAAGGGAGCAGCCAGTCAGGCAGTGGCACAGGAGCTAGCAAACAGAGGTGTAAACAGGGGAGTTTGAGTGGAGTTCTGCTGGAGGAGAAGGTATTTGTGTGTGTTTGGTTTTGTATTGGTAGTATCTGTATGTGTAGGGGCTTTGTGCTGGGAGAGAAGCTGAGCCCTGATTAGGGGGCGGGGCTTCACTGACTAGGGGTCCTACAAAGGGAGCAGCCAGTCAGGCAGCGGCACAGGAGCTAGCAAACAGAGCTGTAAACAGGGGAGTTTGAGTGGGAGTTCTGTTGGAGGAGAAGATATTTGTGTGTGCTTGGTTTTGTATTTGTAGAGGCTTGGAGGGGCTTTGTGCTGGGAGAGAAGCTGAGCCCTGAATAGGGGGCGGGGCTTCACTGACTAGGGGTCCTATAAAGGTACCAGCCAGTCAGGCAGCGGCACAGACAGCTGCAGCGGTACAGGAGCTAGCAAACAGAGCTGTAAACGGGGTAGTTTGAGTGGGAGTTCTGTTGGAGGAGAAGGCATTTGTGTGTGTGTTTGGTTTTGTATTGGTGGTATATGTATGTGTATCGGCTTGGAGGGGCTTTGTGCTGGGAGAGAAGATGAGCCCTGATTAGGGGGCGGGGCTTCCCTGACTAGGGGTCCTATGAAGGTAGCCGCCAGTCAGGCAGCGTCACAGACAGCTGCAGGGGCACAGGAGCTAGCAAACAGAGCTGTAAACAGGGGAGTTTGAGTGGGAGTTCTGTTGGAGGAGAAGGCATTTGTGTGTGTGTTTGGTTTTGTATTGGTGGTATCCGTATGTGCAGGGGCTTTGTGCTGGGAGAGAAGCTGAGCCCTTATTAGGGGGCGGGGCTTCCCTGACTAGGGGTCCTATAAAGGTAGCAGCCAGTCAGGCAGCGGCACAGGAGCTAGCAAACAGAGCTGTAAACAGGGGAGTTTGAGTGGGAGTTCTGTTGGAGGAGAAGGTATTTGTGTGTGTTTGGTTTTGTATTGGTAGTATCTGTATGTGTAGAGGCTTGGAGGGGCTTTGTGCTGGGAGCGAAGCTGAGCCCTAATTAGGGGGCGGGGCTTCACTGACAAGGGGTCCTATAACGGTAGCAGCCAGTCAGGCAGCGGAACAGGAGCTAGCAAACACAGCTGTAAACAGGGGAGTTTGAGTGGTAGTTCTGTTGGAGGAGATGGTATTTGTGTGTGTTTGGTTTTGTGTTGGTGGTATCTGTATGTGTAGGTGCTTTGTGCTGAGAGAGAAGCTGAGCCCTGATTAGGGGGCGGGGCTTCACTGACTAGGGGTCCTATAAAGGCAGCAGCCAGTCAGGCAGCGGCACAGACAGCTGCAGGGGCACAGGAGCTAGCAAAGAGAGCTGTAAACAGGGGAGTTTGAGTGGGAGTTCTGTTGGAGGAGAAGGTATTGGTGTGTGTGTGTGTTTGGTCTTGTATTGGTGGTATCTGTATGTGTAGAGGCTTGGAGGGGCTTTGTGCTGGGAGAGAAGCTGAGCCCTGATTAGGGGGCGGGGCTTCACTGACGAGGGGTCCTATAAAGGGAGCAGCCAGTCAGGCAGCGACACAGACAGCTGCAGCGGTACAGGAGCTAGCAAACAGAGCTGTAAACAGGGGAGTTTGAGAGAGAGTTCTGTTGGAGGAGAAGGTATTTGTGTGTGTTTGGTTTTGTATTGGTAGTATCTGTATGTGTAGAGGCCTGGAGGGGCTTTGTGCTGGGAGAGAAGCTGAGCCCTGATTAGGGGGCGGGGCTTCACTGACTAGGGGTCCTATAAAGGTACCAGCCAGTCAGGCAGCGGCACAGACAGCTGCAGCGGCACTGGAGCTAGCAAACAGAGCTGTAAACGGGAGTTTGAGTGGGAGTTCTGTTGGAGGAGAAGGCATTTGTGTGTGTGTTTGGTTTTGTATTGGTGGTATCTGTGTGTGTAGAGGCTTGGAGGGGCTTTGTGCTGGGAGAGAAGCTGAGCCCTGATTAGGGGGCGGGGCTTCACTGACTAGGGGTCCTATATAGGTACCAGCCAGTCAGGCAGCGGCACAGACAGCTGCAGCGGTACAGGAGCTAGCAAACAGAGCTGTAAACGGGGTAGTTTGAGTGGGAGTTCTGTGGGAGGAGAAGGTATTTGTGTGTGTGTTTGGTTTTGTATTGTTAGTATCCGTATGTGCAGGGGCTTTGTGCTGGGAGAGAAGCTGAGCCCTGATTAGGGGGCGGGGCTTCCCTGACTAGGGGTCCTATAAAGGTGGCAGCCAGTCAGGCAGCGGCACTGGAGCTAGCAAACAGAGCTGTAAACGGGAGTTTGAGTGGGAGTTCTCTTGGAGGATAAGGCATTTGTGTGTGTGTTTGGTTTTGTATTGGTGGTATCTGTTTGTGTAGAGGCTTGGAGGGGCTTTGTGCTGGGAGAGAAGATGAGCCCTGATTAGCGGGCGGGGCTTCGCTGATTAGGGGTCCTATGAAGGTAGCCGCCAGTCAGGCAGCGTCACAGACAGCTGCAGGGGCACAGGAGCTAGCAAACAGAGCTGTAAACAGGGGAGTTTGAGTGGGAGTTCTGTTGGAGGAGAAGGTATTTGTGTGTGTTTGTTTTTGTATTGGTAGTATCTCTATGTGTAGGGGCTTTGTGCTGGGAGAAAAGCTGAGCCTTAATTAGGGGGCGGGGCTTCACTGACTAGAGGTCGGATTAAAGGTAGCAGCCAGTCAGGCAGCAGCACAGACAGCTGCAGCGGCACAGGAGCTAGCAAAGAGAGCTGTAAACAGGGGAGTTTGAGTGGGAGTTCTGTTGGAGGAGAAGGTATTTGTGTGTGTTTGCTTTTGTATTTGTACAGGCTTGGAGGGGCTTTGTGCTGGGAGAGAAGCTGAGCCCTGATTAGGGGGCGGGGTTTCACTGACTAGGGGTCCTATAAAGGTAGCCGCCAGTCAGGCAGCGGCACAGGAGCTAGCAAACAGAGCTGTAAACAGGGGAGTTTGAGTGGGAGTTCTGTGGGAGGAGAAGGTATTTGTGTGTGTTTGGTTCTGTATTTGTAGAGGCTTGGAGGGGCTTTGTGCTGGGAGAGAAGCTGAGCCCTGAATAGGGGGCGGGGCTTCACTGACGAGGGGTCCTATAAAGGGAGCAGCCAGTCAGGCAGCGGCCCAGGAGCTAGCAAACAGAGCTGTAAACAGGGGAGTTTGAGTGGGAGTTCTGTTGGAGGAGAAGGTATTTGTGTGTGTTTGGTTTTGTATTGGTAGTATCTGTATGTGTATAGGCTTGGAGGGGCTTTGTGCTGGGAGAGAAGCTGAGCCCTGATTAGGGGGCGGGGCTTCGCTGACTAGGGGTCCTATGATTGTAGCAGCCAGTCAGGCAGCGTCACAGACAGCTGCAGCGGTACAGGAGCTAGCAAACAGAGCTGTAAACAGGGGAGTTTGAGTGGGAGTTCTGTTGAAGGAGAAGGTATTTGTGTGTGTGTGTTTGGTTTTGTATTGTTAGTATCTGTATATGCAGGGGCTTTGTGCTGGGAGAGAAGCTGAGCCCTGATTAGGGGGCGGGGCTTCGCTGACTAGGGGTCCTATGATTGTAGCAGACAGTCAGGCAGCGTCACAGACAGCTGCAGGGGCACAGGAGCTAGCAAAGAGAGCTGTAAACAGGGGAGTTTGAGTGGGAGTTCGGTTGGAGGAGAAGGTATTTGTGTGTGTGTGTTTGGTTTTGTATTGTTAGTATCCGTATGTGCAGGGGCTTTGTGCTGGGAGAGAAGCTGAGCCCTTATTAGGGGGCGGGGCTTCCCTGACTAGGGGTCCTATAAAGGTAGCAGCCAGTCAGGCAGCGGCACTGGAGCTAGCAAACAGAGCTGTAAACGGGAGTTTGAGTGGGAGTTCTGTTGGAGGAGAAGGTATTTGTGTGTGCTTGGTTTTGTGTTGGTGGTATCTGTATGTGTAGGGGCTTTGTGCTGGGAGAGAAGCTGAGCCCTGATTAGGGGGCGGGGCTTCACTGACGAGGGGTCCTATAAAGGGAGCAGCCAGTCAGGCAGCGACACAGACAGCTGCAGCGGTACAGGAGCTAGCAAACAGAGCTGTAAACAGGGGAGTTTGAGTGGGAGTTCTGTTGGAGGAGAAGGTGTTTGTGTGTGTGTTTGGTCTTGTATTGGTAGTATCTGTATGTGTAGAGGCTTGGAGGGGCTTTGTGCTGGGAGCGAAGCTGAGCCCTGATTAGGGGGCGGGGCTTCACTGACAAGGGGTCCTATAAAGGTAGCAGCCAGTCAGGCAGCGGCACTGGAGCTAGCAAACAGAGCTGTAAACAGGGGAGTTTGAGTGGGAGTTCTGTTGGAGGAGAAGGTATTTGTGTGTGCTTGGTTTTGTGTTGGTGGTATCTGTATGTGTAGGGGCTTTGTGCTGGGAGAGAAGCTGAGCCCTGATTAGGGGGCGGGGCTTCACTGACGAGGGGTCCTATAAAGGGAGCAGCCAGTCAGGCAGCGGCACAGACAGCTGCAGCGCCACAGGAGCTAGCAAACAGAGCTGTAAACAGGGGAGTTTGAGTGGGAGTTCTGTTGGAGGAGAAGGTATTTGTGTGTGTTTGGTTTTTTATTGGTAGTATCTGTATGTGTAGAGGCTTGGAGGGGCTTTGTGCTGGGAGAGAAGCTGAGCCCTGATTAGGGGGCGGGGCTTCACTGACGAGGGGTCCTATAAAGAGCAGCCAGTCAGGCAGCGACACAGACAGCTGCAGCGGTACAGGAGCTAGCAAACAGAGCTGTAAACGGGAGTTTGAGTGGGAGTTCTGTTGGAGGAGAAGGCATTTGTGTGTTTGGTTTTGTATTGGTGGTATCTGTATGTGTAGAGGCTTGGAGGGGCTTTGTGCTGGGAGAGAAGCTGAGCCCTGATTAGGGGGCGGGGCTTCACTGACGAGGGGTCCTATAAAGGGAGCAGCCAGTCAGGCAGTGACACAGACAGCTGCAGCGGTACAGGAGCTAGCAAACAGAGCTGTAAACAGGGGAGTTTGAGTGGGAGTTCTGTTGGAGGAGAAGGTGTTTGTGTGTGTGTTTGGTCTTGTATTGGTAGTATCTGTATGTGTAGAGGCTTGGAGGGGCTTTGTGCTGGGAGCGAAGCTGAGCCCTGATTAGGGGGCGGGGCTTCACTGACAAGGGGTCCTATAAAGGTAGCAGCCAGTCAGGCAGCGGAACAGGAGCTAGCAAACAGAGCTGTAAACAGGGGAGTTTGAGAGGGAGTTCTGTTGGAGGAGAAGGTATTTGTGTGTGTGTGTTTGGTTTTGTATTGGTAGTATCTGTATGTGTAGGGGCTTTGTGCTGGGAGAGAAGCTGAGCCCTGGTTAGGGGGCGGGGCTTGACTGATAAGGGTTCCTATAAAGGTAGCAGCCAGTCAGGCAGCGGCACAGACAGCTGCAGCGGCACAGGAGCTAGCAAACAGAGCTGTAAACAGGGGAGTTTGAGTGGGAGTTCTGTTGGAGGAGAAGGTATTTGTGTGTGCTTGGTTTTGTATTGGTGGTATCCGTATGTGCAGGGGCTTTGTGCTGGGAGAGAAGCTGAGCCCTTATTAGGGGGTGGGGCTTCCCTGACTAGGGGTCCTATAAAGGTAGCAGCCAGTCAGGCAGCGGCACAGGAGCTAGCAAACAGAGCTGTAAACAGGGGAGTTTGAGTGGGAGTTCTGTTGGAGGAGAAGGTATTTGTGTGTGTTTGCTTTTGTATTTGTACAGGCTTGGAGGGGCTTTGTGCTGGGAGAGAAGCTGAGCCCTGATTAGGGGGCGGGGCTTCACTGACGAGGGGTCCTATAAAGGGAGCAGCCAGTCAGGCAGCGACACAGACAGCTGCAGCGGTACAGGAGCTAGCAAACAGAGCTGTAAAGAGGGGAGTTTGAGTGGGAGTTCTGTGGGAGGAGAAGGTATTTGTTTGTGTGTTTGGTTTTGTATTTGTAGAGGCTTGGAGGGGCTTTGTGCTGGGAGAGAAGCTGAGCCCTGATTAGGGGGCGGGGCTTCACTGACTAGGGGTCCTACAAAGGGAGCAGCCAGTCAGGCAGCGGCACAGGAGCTAGCAAACAGAGGTGTAAACAGGGGAGTTTGAGTGGAGTTCTGCTGGAGGAGAAGGTATTTGTGTGTGTTTGGTTTTGTATTGGTAGTATCTGTATGTTCAGGGGCTTTGTGCTGGGAGAGAAGCTGAGCCCTGAATAGGGGGCGGGGCTTCACTGACTAGGGGTCCTATAAAGGGAGCAGCCAGTCAGGCAGCGGCACAGACAGCTGCAGCGCCACAGGAGCTAGCAAACAGAGCTGTAAACAGGGGAGTTTGAGTGGGAGTTCTGTTGGAGGAGAAGGTATTTGTGTGTGTTTGCTTTTGTATTTGTACAGGCTTGGAGGGGCTTTGTGCTGGGAGAGAAGCTGAGACCTGATTAGGGGGTGGGGCTTCACTGACCAGGGGTTCTATAAAGGGAGCAGCCAGTCAGGCAGCGACACAGACAGCTGCAGCGGTACAGGAGCTAGCAAACAGAGGTGTAAACAGGGGAGTTTGAGTGGGAGTTCTGTTGGAGGAGAAGGTATTTGTGTGTGTTTGGTTTTTTATTGGTAGTATCTGTATGTGTAGAGGCTTGGAGGGGCTTTGTGCTGGGAGAGAAGATGAGCCCTGATTAGGGGGCGGGGCTTCACTGACTAGGGGTTCTATAAAGGGAGCAGCCAGTCAGGCGGTGGCACGGACAGCTGCAGCGGCCCAGGAGCTAGCAAACAGAGCTGTAAACAGGGGAGTTTGAGTGGGAGTGCTGTTGGAGGAGAAGGTATTTGTGTGTGTGTGTTTGGTTTTGTATTGTTAGTATACGTATGTGCAGTGGCTTTGTGCTGGGAGAGAATTTGAGCCCTTATTAGGGGGCGGGGCTTCCCTGACTAGGGGTCCTATAAAGGTAGCAGCCAGTCAGGCAGCAGCACTGGAGCTAGCAAACAGAGCTGTAAACGGGAGTTTGAGTGGGAGTTCTGTTGGAGGATAAGGCATTTGTGTGTGTGTTTGGTTTTGTATTGGTGGTATCTGTGTGTGTAGAGGCTTTGAGGGGCTTTGTGCTGGGAGAGAAGCTGAGCCCTGATTAGGGGGCAGGGCTTCACTGACTAGGGGTCCTACAAAGGGAGCAGCCAGTCAGGCAGTGGCACAGGAGCTAGCAAACAGAGGTGTAAACAGGGGAGTTTGAGTGGAGTTCTGCTGGAGGAGAAGGTATTTGTGTGTGTTTGGTTTTGTATTGGTAGTATCTGTATGTGTAGGGGCTTTGTGCTGGGAGAGAAGCTGAGCCCTGATTAGGGGGCGGGGCTTCACTGACTAGGGGTCCTATAAAGGTACCAGCCAGTCAGGCAGCGGCACAGACAGCTGCAGCGGTACAGGAGCTAGCAAACAGAGCTGTAAACGGGGTAGTTTGAGTGGGAGTTCTGTTGGAGGAGAAGGCATTTGTGTGTGTGTTTGGTTTTGTATTGGTGGTATATGTATGTGTATCGGCTTGGAGGGGCTTTGTGCTGGGAGAGAAGATGAGCCCTGATTAGGGGGCGGGGCTTCCCTGACTAGGGGTCCTATGAAGGTAGCCGACAGTCAGGCAGCGTCACAGACAGCTGCAGGGGCACAGGAGCTAGCAAACAGAGCTGTAAACAGGGGAGTTTGAGTGGGAGTTCTGTTGGAGGAGAAGGCATTTGTGTGTGTGTTTGGTTTTGTATTGGTGGTATCCGTATGTGCAGGGGCTTTGTGCTGGGAGAGAAGCTGAGCCCTTATTAGGGGGCGGGGCTTCCCTGACTAGGGGTCCTATAAAGGTAGCAGCCAGTCAGGCAGCGGCACAGGAGCTAGCAAACAGAGCTGTAAACAGGGGAGTTTGAGTGGGAGTTCTGTTGGAGGAGAAGGTATTTGTGTGTGTTTGGTTTTGTATTGGTAGTATCCGTATGTGCAGGGGCTTTGTGCTGGGAGAGAAGCTGAGCCCTTATTAGGGGGCGGGGCTTCCCTGACTAGGGGTCCTATAAAGGTAGCAGCCAGTCAGGCAGCGGCACTGGAGCTAGCAAACAGAGATGTAAACGGGAGTTTGAGTGGGAGTTCTGTTGGAGGAGAAGGTATTTGTGTGTGTGTTTGGTCTTGTATTGGTAGTATCTGTATGTGTAGAGGCTTGGAGGGGCTTTGTGCTGGGAGCGAAGCTGAGCCCTAATTAGGGGGCGGGGCTTCACTGACAAGGGGTCCTATAACGGTAGCAGCCAGTCAGGCAGCGGAACAGGAGCTAGCAAACACAGCTGTAAACAGGGGAGTTTGAGACGGAGTTCTGTTGGAGGAGAAGGTATTTGTGTGTGTGTGTTTGGTTTTGTATTGGTAGTATCTGTATGTGTAGGGGCTTTGTGCTGGGAGAGAAGCTGAGCCCTGGTTAGGGGGCGGGGCTTGACTGATAAGGGGTCCTATAAAGGTAGCGGCACAGACAGCTGCAGCGGCACAGGAGCTAACAAACAGAGCTGTAAACAGGGGAGTTTGAGTGGGAGTTCTGTTGGAGGAGAAGGTATTTGTGTGTGCTTGGTTTTGTATTGGTAGTATCTGTATGTGTAGGGGCTTTGTGCTGGGAGAGAAGCTGAGCCCTGATTAGGGGGCGGGGCTTCACTGACTAGGGGTCCTATAAAGGTACCAGCCAGTCAGGCAGCGGCACAGACAGCTGCAGCGGCACTGGAGCTAGCAAACAGAGCTGTAAACGGGAGTTTGAGTGGGAGTTCTGTTGGAGGAGAAGGCATTTGTGTGTGTGTTTGGTTTTGTATTTGTAGAGGCTTGGAGGGGCTTTGTGCTGGGAGAGAAGCTGAGCCCTGAATAGGGGGCGGGGCTTCACTGACGAGGGGTCCTATAAAGGGAGCAGCCAGTCAGGCAGCGGCCCAGGAGCTAGCAAACAGAGCTGTAAACAGGGGAGTTTGAGTGGGAGTTCTGTTGGAGGAGAAGGTATTTGTGTGTGTTTGGTTTTGTATTGGTAGTATCTGTATGTGTATAGGCTTGGAGGGGCTTTGTGCTGGGAGAGAAGCTGAGCCCTGATTAGGGGGCGGGGCTTAGCTGACTAGGGGTCCTATGATTGTAGCAGCCAGTCAGGCAGCGTCACAGACAGCTGCAGGGGCACAGGAGCTAGCAAACAGAGCTGTGAACAGGGGAGTTTGAGTGGGAGTTCTGTTGGAGGAGAAGGTATTTGTTTGTGTGTGTTTGGTTTTGTATTGGTGGTATCTGTATGTGTAGAGGCTTGGAGGGGCTTTGTGCTGGGAGAGAAGCTGAGCCCTGATTAGGGGGCGGCGCTTCACTGACGAGGGGTCCTATAAAGGGAGCAGCCAGTCAGGCAGCGACACAGACAGCTGCAGCGGTACAGGAGCTAGCAAACAGAGCTGTAAACAGGGGAGTTTGAGTGGGAGTTCTGTTGGAGGAGAAGGTGTTTGTGTGTGTGTTTGGTCTTGTATTGGTAGTATCTGTATGTGTAGAGGCTTGGAGGGGCTTTGTGCTGGGAGAGAAGCTGAGCCCTGATTAGGGGGCGGGGCTTCGCTGACTAGGGGTCCTATGATTGTAGCAGCCAGTCAGGCAGCGACACAGACAGCTGCAGCGGTACAGGAGCTAGCAAACAGAGCTGTAAACAGGGGAGTTTGAGTGGGAGTTCTGTTGGAGGAGAAGGTATTTGTGTGTGCTTGGTTTTTTATTGGTAGTATCTGTATGTGCAGGGGCTTTGTGCTGGGAGAGAAGCTGAGCCCTGATTAGGGGGCGGGGCTTCCCTGACTAGGGGTCCTATAAAAGTAGCAGCCAGTCAGGCAACGGCCCAGGAGCTAGCAAACAGAGCTGTAAACAGGGGAGTTTGAGTGGGAGTTTGTTGGAGGAGAAGGCATTTGTGTGTGTGTTTGGTTTTGTATTGGTGGTATCTGTGTGTGTAGAGGCTTGGAGGGGCTTTGTGCTGGGAGAGAAGCTGAGCCCTGATTAGGGGGCGGGGCTTCACTGACTAGGGGTCCTATAAAGGGAGCAGCCAGTCAGGCAGCGACACAGACAGCTGCAGCGGTACAGGAGCTAGCAAACAGAGCTGTAAACGGGAGTTTGAGTGGGAGTTCTGTTGGAGGAGAAGGCATTTGTGTGTGTGTTTAGTTTTGTATTGGTGGTATCTGTATGTGTAGAGGCTTGGAGGGGCTTTGTGTTGGGAGCGAAGCTGAGCCCTGATTAGGTTGCGGGGCTTCACTGACTAGGGGTCCTATAAAGGTAGCAGCCAGTCAGGCAGCGGAACAGGAGCTTGCAAACTGAGCTGTAAACAGTGGAGTTTGAGAGAGAGTTCTGTTGGAGGAGAAGGTATTTGTGTGTGTGTGTTTGGTTTTGTATTGTTAGTATACGTATGTGCAGCGGCTTTGTGCTGGGAGAGAATCTGAGCCCTTATTAGGGGGCGGGGCTTCCCTGACTAGGGGTCCTATAAAGGTACCAGCCAGTCAGGCAGCGGCACAGACAGCTGCAGCGGCACTGGAGCTAGCAAACAGAGCTGTAAACGGGAGTTTGAGTGGGAGTTCTGTTGGAGGAGAAGGCATTTGTGTGTGTGTTTGGTTTTGTATTGGTGGTATCTGTGTGTGTAGAAGCTTGGAGGGGCTTTGTGCTGGGAGAGAAGCTGAGCCCTGATTAGGGGGCGGGGCTTCACTGACTAGGGGTCTTATAAAGGGAGCAGCCAGTCAGGCAGCGACACAGACAGCTGCAGCGGTACAGGAGCTAGCAAACAGAGCTGTAAACGGGGTAGTTTGAGTGGGAGTTCTGTGGGAGGAGAAGGTATTTCTTTGTGTGTTTGGTTTTGTATTTGTACAGGCTTGGAGGGGCTTTGTGCTGGGAGAGAAGCTGAGACCTGATTAGGGGGTGGGGCTTCACTGACCAGGGGTCCTATAAAGGTAGCAGCCAGTCAGGCAGCAGCACAGACAGCTGCAGCGGCACAGGAGCTAGCAAAGAGAGCTGTAAACGGGAGTTTGAGTGGGAGTTCTGTTGGAGGAGAAGGTATTTGTGTGTGTTTGGTTTTTTATTGGTAGTATCTGTATGTGTAGGGTCTTTGTGCTGGGAGAGAAGCCTGGCCCTGATTAGGGGGCGGGGCTTCACTGACGAGGGGTCCTATAAAGGGAGCAGCCAGTCAGGCAGCGACACAGACAGCTGCAGCGGTACAGGAGCTAGCAAACAGAGCTGTAAACAGGGGAGTTTGAGTGGGAGTTCTGTGTTAAGGAGAAGGCATTTGTTTGTGTGTGTTTGGTTTTGTATTGGTGGTATCTGTATGTGTAGAGGCTTGGAGGGGCTTTGTGCTGGGAGAGAAGCTGAGCCCAGATTAGGGGGCGGGGCTTCACTGACGAGGGGTCCTATAAAGGGAGCAGCCAGTCAGGCAGCGACACAGACAGCTGCAGCGGTACAGGAGCTAGCAAACAGAGCTGTAAACGGGAGTTTGAGTGGGAGTTCTGTTGGAGGAGAAGGCATTTGTGTGTGTGTTTGGTTTTGTATTGGTGGTATCTGTATGTGTAGAGGCTTGGAGGGGCTTTGTGCTGGGAGAGAAGATGAGCCCTGATTAGGGGGCGGGGCTTCACTGACTAGGGGTCCTATAAAGGTAGCAGCCAGTCAGGCAGCGGAACAGGAGCTTGCAAACTGAGCTGTAAACAGGGGAGTTTGAGAGAGAGTTCTGTTGGAGGAGAAGGTATTTGTGTGTGTTTGGTTTTGTGTTGGTGGTATCTGTATGTCTAGGTGCTTTGTGCTGAGAGAGAAGCTGAGCCCTGATTAGGGGGCGGGGCTTCACTGACAAGGGGTCCTATAAAGGTAGCAGCCAGTCAGGCAGCGTAACAGGAGCTAGCAAACAGAGCTGTAAACAGGGGAGTTTGAGTGGGAGTTCTGTTGGAGGAGAAGGCATTTGTGTGTGTGTTTGGTTTTGTATTGGTGGTATCTGTGTGTGTAGAGGCTTGGAGGGGCTTTGTGCTGGGAGAGAAGATGAGCCCTGATTAGCGGGCGGGGCTTCGCTGATTAGGGGTCCTATGAAGGTAGCAGCCAGTCAGGCAGCGGCACAGGAGCTAGCAAACAGAGCTGTAAACAGGGGAGTTTGAGTGGGAGTTCTGTTGGAGGAGAAGGTATTTGTGTGTGTTTGGTTTTGTATTGGTAGTATCTGTATGTGTATAGGCTTGGAGGGGCTTTGTGCTGGGAGAGAAGCTGAGCCCTGATTAGGGGGCGGGGCTTCGCTGACTAGGGGTCCTATGATTGTAGCAGACAGTCAGGCAGCGTCACAGACAGCTGCAGGGGCACAGGAGCTAGCAAAGAGAGCTGTAAACAGTGGAGTTTGAGTGGGAGTTCGGTTGGAGGAGAAGGTATTTGTGTGTGTGTGTTTGGTTTTGTATTGTTAGAATCCGTATGTGCAGGGGCTTTGTGCTGGGAGAGAAGCTGAGCCCTTATTAGGGGGCGGGGCTTCCCTGACTAGGGGTCCTATAAAGGTAGCAGCCAGTCAGGCAGCGGCACTGGAGCTAGCAAACAGAGCTGTAAACAAGGGAGTTTGAGTGGGAGTTCTGTGGGAGGAGAAGGTATTTGTGTGTGTGTTTGGTTTTGTATTTGTAGAGGCTTGGAGGGGCTTTGTGCTGGGAGAGAAGCTGAGCCCTGAATAGGGGGCGGGGCTTCACTGACGAGGGGTCCTATAAAGGGAGCAGCCAGTCAGGCAGCGGCCCAGGAGCTAGCAAACAGAGCTGTAAACAGGGGAGTTTGAGTGGGAGTTCTGTTGGAGGAGAAGGTATTTGTGTGTGTTTGGTTTTGTATTGGTAGTATCTGTATGTGTAGGGGCTTTGTGCTGGGAGAGAAGCCTGGCCCTGATTAGGGGGCGGGGCTTCACTGACGAGGGGTCCTATAAAGGGAGCAGCCAGTCAGGCAGCGACACAGACAGCTGCAGCGGTACAGGAGCTAGCAAACAGAGCTGTAAACAGGGGAGTTTGAGTGGGAGTTCTGTTGGAGGAGAAGGTATTTGTGTGTGTTTGGTTTTGTATTGGTAGTATCTGTATGTGTATAGGCTTGGAGGGGCTTTGTGCTGGGAGAGAAGCTGAGCCCTGATTAGGGGGCGGGGCTTCGCAGACTAGGGGTCCTATGATTGTAGCAGACAGTCAGGCAGCGTCACAGACAGCTGCAGGGGCACAGGAGCTAGCAAAGAGAGCTGTAAACAGGGGAGTTTGAGTGGGAGTTCGGTTGGAGGAGAAGGTATTTGTCTGTGTGTGTTTGGTTTTGTGTTGGTGGTATCTGTATGTGTAGGGGCTTTGTGCTGGGAGAGAAGCTGAGCCCTTATTAGGGGGCGGGGCTTCCCTGACTAGGGGTCCTATAAAGGTAGCAGCCAGTCAGGCAGCGGTACAGCAGCTAGCAAACTGAGCTGTAAACGAGGTAGTTTGAGTGGGAGTTCTGTTGGAGGAGAAGGTATTTGTCTGTGTGTGTTTGGTTTTGTGTTGGTGGTATCTGTATGTGTAGGGGCTTTGTGCTGGGAGAGAAGCTGAGCCCTGATTAGGGGGCGGCGCTTCACTGACGAGGGGTCCTATAAAGGGAGCAGCCAGTCAGGCAGTGACACAGACAGCTGCAGCGGTACAGGAGTTAGCAAACAGAGCTGTAAACAGGGGAGTTTGAGTGGGAGTTCTGTTGGAGGAGAAGGTGTTTGTGTGTGTGTTTGGTCTTGTATTGGTAGTATCTGTATGTGTAGAGGCTTGGAGGGGCTTTGTGCTGGGAGCGAAGCTGAGCCCTGATTAGGGGGCGGGGCTTCACTGACCAGGGGTCCTATAAAGGTAGCAGCCAGTCAGGCAGCGGAACAGGAGCTAGCAAACAGAGCTGTAAACAGGGGAGTTTGAGAGGGAGTTCTGTTGGAGGAGAAGGTATTTGTGTGTGTGTGTTTGGTTTTGTATTGGTAGTATCTGTATGTGTAGGGGCTTTGTGCTGGGAGAGAAGCTGAGCCCTGGTTAGGGGGCGGGGCTTCCCTGACTAGGGGTCCTATGAAGGTAGCCACCAGTCAGGCAGCGTCACAGACAGCTGCAGGGGCACAGGAGCTAGCAAACAGAGCTGTAAACAGGGGAGATTGAGTGGGAGTTCTGTTGGAGGAGAAGGCATTTGTGTGTGTGTTTGGTTTTTTATTGGTGGTATCCGTATGTGCAGGGGCTTTGTGCTGGGAGAGAAGCTGAGCCCTTATTAGGGGGCGGGGCTTCCCTGACTAGGGGTCCTATAAAGGTAGCAGCCAGTCAGGCAGCGGCACAGGAGCTAGCAAACAGAGCTGTAAACAGGGGAGTTTGAGTGGGAGTTCTGTTGGAGGAGAAGGTATTTGTGTGTGCTTGGTTTTGTGTTGGTGGTATCTGTATGTGTAGGGGCTTTGTGCTGGGAGAGAAGCTGAGCCCTGATTAGGGGGCGGGGCTTCACTGACGAGGGGTCCTATAAAGGGAGCAGCCAGTCAGGCAGCGACACAGACAGCTGCAGCGGTACAGGAGCTAGCAAACAGAGCTGTAAACAGGGGAGTTTGAGTGGGAGTTCTGTGGGAGGAGAAGGTATTTGTGTGTGTTTGGTTTTGTGTTGGTGGTATCTGTATGTGTAGGGGCTTTGTGCTGGGAGAGAAGCTGAGCCCTGATTAGGGGGCGGGGCTTCACTGACTAGGGGTCCTATAAAGGGAGCAGCCAGTCAGGCAGCGACACAGACAGCTGCAGCGGTACAGGAGCTAGCAAACAGAGCTGTAAACAGGGGAGTTTGAGTGGGAGTTCTGTGGGAGGAGAAGGTATTTGTGTGTGTGTTTGGTTTTGTATTTGTAGAGGCTTGGAGGGGCTTTGTGCTGGGAGAGAAGCTGAGCCCTGAATAGGGGGCGGGGCTTCACTGATGAGGGGTCCTATAAAGGGAGCAGCCAGTCAGGCAGCGGCCCAGGAGCTAGCAAACAGAGCTGTAAACAGGGGAGTTTGAGTGGGAGTTCTGTTGGAGGAGAAGGTATTTGTGTGTGTTTGGTTTTGTATTGGTAGTATCTGTATGTGTAGGGGCTTTGTGCTGGGAGAGAAGCCTGGCCCTGATTAGGGGGCGGGGCTTCACTGACGAGGGGTCCTATAAAGGGAGCAGCCAGTCAGGCAGCGACACAGACAGCTGCAGCGGTACAGGAGCTAGCAAACAGAGCTGTAAACAGGGGAGTTTGAGTGGGAGTTCTGTTGGAGGAGAAGGTATTTGTGTGTGTTTGGTTTTGTATTGGTAGTATCTGTATGTGTATAGGCTTGGAGGGGCTTTGTGCTGGGAGAGAAGCTGAGCCCTGATTAGGGGGCGGGGCTTCGCAGACTAGGGGTCCTATGATTGTAGCAGACAGTCAGGCAGCGTCACAGACAGCTGCAGGGGCACAGGAGCTAGCAAAGAGAGCTGTAAACAGGGGAGTTTGAGTGGGAGTTCGGTTGGAGGAGAAGGTATTTGTCTGTGTGTGTTTGGTTTTGTGTTGGTGGTATCTGTATGTGTAGGGGCTTTGTGCTGGGAGAGAAGCTGAGCCCTTATTAGGGGGCGGGGCTTCCCTGACTAGGGGTCCTATAAAGGTAGCAGCCAGTCAGGCAGCGGTACAGCAGCTAGCAAACTGAGCTGTAAACGAGGTAGTTTGAGTGGGAGTTCTGTTGGAGGAGAAGGTATTTGTGTGTGTTTGGTTTTGTGTTGGTGGTATCTGTATGTGTAGGGGCTTTGTGCTGGGAGAGAAGCTGAGCCCTGGTTAGGGGGCGGGGCTTGACTGATAAGGGTTCCTATAAAGGTAGCAGCCAGTCAGGCAGCGGCACAGACAGCTGCAGCGGCACAGGAGCTAGCAAACAGAGCTGTAAACAGGGGAGTTTGAGTGGGAGTTCTGTTGGAGGAGAAGGTATTTGTGTGTGCTTGGTTTTGTATTGGTGGTATCTGTATGTGTATCGGCTTGGAGGGGCTTTGTGCTGGGAGAGAAGATGAGCCCTGATTAGGGGGCGGGGCTTCCCTGACTAGGGGTCCTATGAAGGTAGCCACCAGTCAGGCAGCGTCACAGACAGCTGCAGGGGCACAGGAGCTAGCAAACAGAGCTGTAAACAGGGGAGATTGAGTGGGAGTTCTGTTGGAGGAGAAGGCATTTGTGTGTGTGTTTGGTTTTTTATTGGTGGTATCCGTATGTGCAGGGGCTTTGTGCTGGGAGAGAAGCTGAGCCCTTATTAGGGGGCGGGGCTTCCCTGACTAGGGGTCCTATAAAGGTAGCAGCCAGTCAGGCAGCGGCACAGGAGCTAGCAAACAGAGCTGTAAACAGGGGAGTTTGAGTGGGAGTTCTGTTGGAGGAGAAGGTATTTGTGTGTGCTTGGTTTTGTGTTGGTGGTATCTGTATGTGTAGGGGCTTTGTGCTGGGAGAGAAGCTGAGCCCTGATTAGGGGGCGGGGCTTCACTGACGAGGGGTCCTATAAAGGGAGCAGCCAGTCAGGCAGTGACACAGACAGCTGCAGCGGCACAGGAGCTAGCAAACAGAGCTGTAAACAGGGGAGTTTGAATGGGAGTTCTGTTGGAGGAGAAGATATTTGTGTGTGCTTGGTTTTGTATTTGTAGAGGCTTGGAGGGGCTTTGTGCTGGGAGAGAAGCTGAGCCCTGAATAGGGGGCGGGGCTTCACTGACTAGGGGTCCTATAAAGGTACCAGCCAGTCAGGCAGCGGTACAGGAGCTAGCAAACAGAGCTGTAAACGGGGTAGTTTGAGTGGGAGTTCTGTTGGAGGAGAAGGCATTTGTGTGTGTGTTTGGTTTTGTATTGGTGGTATATGTATGTGCAGGGGCTTTGTGCTGGGAGAGAAGCTGAGCCCTGATTAGGGGGCGGGGCTTCCCTGACTAGGGGTCCTATGAAGGTAGCCGCCAGTCAGGCAGCGGCACAGGAGCTAGCAAACAGAGCTGTAAACAGGGGAGTTTGAGTGGGAGTTCTGTTGGAGGAGAAGGTGTTTGTGTGTGTGTTTGGTCTTGTATTGGTAGTATCTGTATGTGTAGAGGCTTGGAGGGGCTTTGTGCTGGGAGCGAAGCTGAGCCCTAATTAGGGGGCGGGGCTTCACTGACAAGGGGTCCTATGAAGGTAGCCGCCAGTCAGGCAGCGGCACAGGAGCTAGCAAACACAGCTGTAAACAGGGGAGTTTGAGACGGAGTTCTGTTGGAGGAGAAGGTATTTGTGTGTGTGTGTTTGGTTTTGTATTGGTAGTATCTGTATGTGTAGGGGCTTTGTGCTGGGAGAGAAGCTGAGCCCTGGTTAGGGGGCGGGGCTTGACTGATAAGGGGTCCTATAAAGGTAGCGGCACAGACAGCTGCAGCGGCACAGGAGCTAGCAAACACAGCTGTAAACAGGGGAGTTTGAGACGGAGTTCTGTTGGAGGAGAAGGTATTTGTGTGTGCTTGGTTTTGTATTGGTAGTATCTGTATGTGTAGGGGCTTTGTGCTGGGAGAGAAGCCTGGCCCTGATTAGGGGGCGGGGCTTCACTGACGAGGGGTCCTATAAAGGGAGCAGCCAGTCAGGCAGCGACACAGACAGCTGCAGCGGTACAGGAGCTAGCAAACAGAGCTGTAAACAGGGGAGTTTGAGTGGGAGTTCTGTTGGAGGAGAAGGTGTTTGTGTGTGTGTGTTTGGTCTTGTATTGGTAGTATCTGTATGTGTAGAGGCTTGGAGGGGCTTTGTGCTGGGAGAGAAGCTGAGCCCTGATTAGGGGGCGGGGCTTCGCTGACTAGGGGTCCTATGATTGTAGCAGCCAGTCAGGCAGCGTCACAGACAGCTGCAGGGGCACAGGAGCCAGCAAACAGAGCTGTAAACAGGGGAGTTTGAGTGGGAGTTCTGTTGGAGGAGAAGGTATTTGTGTGTGTTTGGTTTTGTGTTGGTGGTATCTGTATGTGTAGGTGCTTTGTGCTGAGAGAGAAGCTGAGCCCTGATTAGGGGGCGGGGCTTCACTGACAAGGGGTCCTATAAAAGTAGCAGCCAGTCAGGCAACGGCCCAGGAGCTAGCAAACAGAGCTGTAAACAGGGGAGTTTGAGTGGGAGTTCTGTTGGAGGAGAAGGTATTTGTGTGTGCTTGGTTTTGTATTGGTAGTATCTGTATGTGCAGGGGCTTTGTGCTGGGAGAGAAGCTGAGCCCTGATTAGGGGGCGGGGCTTCACTGACTAGGGGTCCTATAAAGGTACCAGCCAGTCAGGCAGCGGCACAGACAGCTGCAGCGGCACTGGAGCTAGCAAACAGAGCTGTAAACGGGAGTTTGAGTGGGAGTTCTGTTGGAGGAGAAGGCATTTGTGTGTGTGTTTGGTTTTGTATTGGTGGTATCTGTGTGTGTAGAGGCTTGGAGGGGCTTTGTGCTGGGAGAGAAGCTGAGCCCTGATTAGGGGGCGGGGCTTCACTGACTAGGGGTCCTACAAAGGGAGCAGCCAGTCAGGCAGCGGCACAGGAGCTAGCAAACAGAGGTGTAAAGAGGGGAGTTTGAGTGGAGTTCTGCTGGAGGAGAAGGTATTTGTGTGTGTTTGGTTTTGTATTGGTAGTATCTGTATGTTCAGGGGCTTTGTGCTGGGAGAGAAGCTGAGCCCTGAATAGGGGGCGGGGCTTCACTGACTAGGGGTCCTATAAAGGGAGCAGCCAGTCAGGCAGCGGCACAGACAGCTGCAGCGCCACAGGAGCTAGCAAACAGAGCTGTAAACAGGGGAGTTTGAGTGGGAGTTCTGTTGGAGGAGAAGGTATTTGTGTGTGTTTGGTTTTTTATTGGTAGTATCTGTATGTGTAGAGGCTTGGAGGGGCTTTGTGCTGGGAGAGAAGATGAGCCCTGATTAGGGGGCGGGGCTTCACTGACTAGGGGTCCTATAAAGGGAGCAGCCAGTCAGGCGGTGGCACGGACAGCTGCAGCGGCCCAGGAGCTAGCAAACAGAGCTGTAAACAGGGGAGTTTGAGTGGGAGTGCTGTTGGAGGAGAAGGTATTTGTGTGTGTTTGGTTTTGTATTGGTAGTATCTGTATGTGTAGGGGCTTTGTGCTGGGAGAGAAGCCTGGCCCTGATTAGGGGGCGGGGCTTCACTGACGAGGGGTCCTATAAAGGGAGCAGCCAGTCAGGCAGCGACACAGACAGCTGCAGCGGTACAGGAGCTAGCAAACAGAGCTGTAAACAGGGGAGTTTGAGTGGGAGTTCTGTTGGAGGAGAAGGTATTTGTGTGTGTGTTTGGTTTTGTATTGGTGGTATCTGTATGTGTAGAGGCTTGGAGGGGCTTTGTGTTGGGAGCGAAGCTGAGCCCTGATTAGGTTGCGGGGCTTCACTGACTAGGGGTCCTATAAAGGTAGCAGCCAGTCAGGCAGCGACACAGAAAGCTGCAGCGGTACAGGAGCTAGCAAACAGAGCTGTAAACGGGAGTTTGAGTGGGAGTTCTGTTGGAGGAGAAGGCATTTGTGTGTGTGTTTGGTTTTGTATTGGTGGTATCTGTATGTGTAGAGGCTTGGAGGGGCTTTGTGTTGGGAGCGAAGCTGAGCCCTGATTAGGTTGCGGGGCTTCACTGACTAGGGGTCCTATAAAGGTAGCAGCCAGTCAGGCAGCGGAACAGGAGCTTGCAAACTGAGCTGTAAACAGGGGAGTTTGAGAGAGAGTTCTGTTGGAGGAGAAGGTATTTGTGTGTGTGTGTTTGGTTTTGTATTGTTAGTATACGTATGTGCAGCGGCTTTGTGCTGGGAGAGAATCTGAGCCCTTATTAGGGGGCGGGGCTTCCCTGACTAGGGGTCCTATAAAGGTACCAGCCAGTCAGGCAGCGGCACAGACAGCTGCAGCGGCACTGGAGCTAGCAAACAGAGCTGTAAACGGGAGTTTGAGTGGGAGTTCTGTTGGAGGATAAGGCATTTGTGTGTGTGTTTGGTTTTGTATTGGTGGTATCTGTTTGTGTAGAGGCTTGGAGGGGCTTTGTGCTGGGAGAGAAGATGAGCCCTGATTAGCGGGCGGGGCTTCGCTGATTAGGGGTCCTATGAAGGTAGCCGCCAGTCAGGCAGCGTCACAGACAGCTGCAGGGGCACAGGAGCTAGCAAACAGAGCTGTAAACGGGAGTTTGTGTGGGAGTTCCGTTGGAAGAGAAGGTATTTGTGTGTGTCTGGCTTTGTGTTGGTGGTATCTGTATGTGTAGGGGCTTTGTGCTGGGAGAGAAGCTGAGCCCTGGTTAGGGGGCGGGGCTTGACTGATAAGGGGTCCTATAAAGGTAGCAGCCAGTCAGGCAGCGGCACAGACAGCTGCAGCGGCACTGGGGCTAGCAAACAGAGCTGTAAACGGGAGTTTGAGTGGGAGTTCTGTTGGAGGAGAAGGCATTTGTGTGTGTTTGCTTTTGTATTTGTACAGACTTGGAGGGGCTTTGTGCTGGGAGAGAAGATGAGCCCTGATTAGGGGGCGTGGCTTCCCTGACTAGGGGTCCTATGAAGGTAGCCGCCAGTCAGGCAGCGTCACAGACCGCTGCAGGGGCACAGGAGCTAGCAAACAGAGCTGTAAACAGGGGAGTTTGAGTGGGAGTTCTGTTGGAGGAGAAGGCATTTGTGTGTGTGTTTGGTTTTGTATTGGTGTTATATGTATGTGTAGAGGCTTGGAGGGGCTTTGTGCTGGGAGAGAAGATGAGCCCTGATTAGGGGGCGGGGCTTCACTGACTAGGGGTCCTATAAAGGGAGCAGCCAGTCAGGCGGCGGCACGGACAGCTGCAGCGGCCCAGGAGCTAGCAAACAGAGGTGTAAACAGGGGAGTTTGAGTGGGAGTTCTGTTGGAGGAGAAGGTATTTGTGTGTGTTTGGTTTTGTGTTGGTGGTATCTGTATGTGTAGGGGCTTTGTGCTGGGAGAGAAGCTCAGCCCTGATTAGGGGGCGGGGCTTCACTGACGAGGGGTCCTATAAAGGGAGCAGCCAGTCAGGCAGTGACACAGACAGCTGCAGCGGTACAGGAGTTAGCAAACAGAGCTGTAAACAGGGGAGTTTGAGTGGGAGTTCTGTTGGAGGAGAAGGTGTTTGTGTGTGTGTTTGGTCTTGTATTGGTAGTATCTGTATGTGTAGAGGCTTGGAGGGGCTTTGTGCTGGGAGCGAAGCTGAGCCCTGATTAGGGGGCGGGGCTTCACTGACCAGGGGTCCTATAAAGGTAGCAGCCAGTCAGGCAGCGGAACAGGAGCTAGCAAACAGAGCTGTAAACAGGGGAGTTTGAGAGGGAGTTCTGTTGGAGGAGAAGGTATTTGTGTGTGTGTGTTTGGTTTTGTATTGGTAGTATCTGTATGTGTAGGGGCTTTGTGCTGGGAGAGAAGCTGAGCCCTGGTTAGGGGGCGGGGCTTGACTGATAAGGGTTCCTATAAAGGTAGCAGCCAGTCAGGCAGCGGCACAGACAGCTGCAGCGGCACAGGAGCTAGCAAACAGAGCTGTAAACAGGGGAGTTTGAGTGGGAGTTCTGTTGGAGGAGAAGGTATTTGTGTGTGCTTGGTTTTGTATTGGTGGTATCTGTATGTGTATCGGCTTGGAGGGGCTTTGTGCTGGGAGAGAAGATGAGCCCTGATTAGGGGGCGGGGCTTCCCTGACTAGGGGTCCTATGAAGGTAGCCACCAGTCAGGCAGCGTCACAGACAGCTGCAGGGGCACAGGAGCTAGCAAACAGAGCTGTAAACAGGGGAGATTGAGTGGGAGTTCTGTTGGAGGAGAAGGCATTTGTGTGTGTGTTTGGTTTTTTATTGGTGGTATCCGTATGTGCAGGGGCTTTGTGCTGGGAGAGAAGCTGAGCCCTTATTAGGGGGCGGGGCTTCCCTGACTAGGGGTCCTATAAAGGTAGCAGCCAGTCAGGCAGCGGCACAGGAGCTAGCAAACAGAGCTGTAAACAGGGGAGTTTGAGTGGGAGTTCTGTTGGAGGAGAAGGTATTTGTGTGTGCTTGGTTTTGTGTTGGTGGTATCTGTATGTGTAGGGGCTTTGTGCTGGGAGAGAAGCTGAGCCCTGATTAGGGGGCGGGGCTTCACTGACGAGGGGTCCTATAAAGGGAGCAGCCAGTCAGGCAGCGACACAGACAGCTGCAGCGGTACAGGAGCTAGCAAACAGAGCTGTAAACAGGGGAGTTTGAGTGGGAGTTCTGTGGGAGGAGAAGGTATTTGTTTGTGTGTTTGGTTTTGTATTTGTAGAGGCTTGGAGGGGCTTTGTGCTGGGAGAGAAGCTGAGCCCTGATTAGGGGGCGGGGCTTCACTGACTAGGGGTCCTACAAAGGGAGCAGCCAGTCAGGCAGCGGCACAGGAGCTAGCAAACAGAGGTGTAAACAGGGGAGTTTGAGTGGAGTTCTGTTGGAGGAGAAGGTATTTGTGTGTGTTTGGTTTTGTGTTGGTGGTATCTGTATGTGTAGGGGCTTTGTGCTGGGAGAGAAGCTGAGCCCTGATTAGGGGGCGGGGCTTCACTGACGAGGGGTCCTATAAAGGGAGCAGCCAGTCAGGCAGTGACACAGACAGCTGCAGCGGTACAGGAGCTAGCAAACAGAGCTGTAAACAGGCGAGTTTGAGTGGGAGTTCTGTTGGAGGAGAAGGTGTTTGTGTGTGTGTTTGGTCTTGTATTGGTAGTATCTGTATGTGTAGAGGCTTGGAGGGGCTTTGTGCTGGGAGCGAAGCTGAGCCCTGATTAGGGGGCGGGGCTTCACTGACGAGGGGTCCTATAAAGGGAGCAGCCAGTCAGGCAGTGACACAGACAGCTGCAGCGGCACAGGAGCTAGCAAACAGAGCTGTAAACAGGGGAGTTTGAGTGGGAGTTCTGTTGGAGGAGAAGATATTTGTGTGTGCTTGGTTTTGTATTTGTAGAGGCTTGGAGGGGCTTTGTGCTGGGAGAGAAGCTGAGCCCTGAATAGGGGGCGGGGCTTCACTGACTAGGGGTCCTATAAAGGTACCAGCCAGTCAGGCAGCGGTACAGGAGCTAGCAAACAGAGCTGTAAACGGGGTAGTTTGAGTGGGAGTTCTGTTGGAGGAGAAGGCATTTGTGTGTGTGTTTGGTTTTGTATTGGTGGTATATGTATGTGCAGGGGCTTTGTGCTGGGAGAGAAGCTGAGCCCTGATTAGGGGGCGGGGCTTCCCTGACTAGGGGTCCTATGAAGGTAGCCGCCAGTCAGGCAGCGGCACAGGAGCTAGCAAACAGAGCTGTAAACAGGGGAGTTTGAGTGGGAGTTCTGTTGGAGGAGAAGGTGTTTGTGTGTGTGTTTGGTCTTGTATTGGTAGTATCTGTATGTGTAGAGGCTTGGAGGGGCTTTGTGCTGGGAGCGAAGCTGAGCCCTAATTAGGGGGCGGGGCTTCACTGACAAGGGGTCCTATGAAGGTAGCCGCCAGTCAGGCAGCGGCACAGGAGCTAGCAAACACAGCTGTAAACAGGGGAGTTTGAGACGGAGTTCTGTTGGAGGAGAAGGTATTTGTGTGTGTGTGTTTGGTTTTGTATTGGTAGTATCTGTATGTGTAGGGGCTTTGTGCTGGGAGAGAAGCTGAGCCCTGGTTAGGGGGCGGGGCTTGACTGATAAGGGGTCCTATAAAGGTAGCGGCACAGACAGCTGCAGCGGCACAGGAGCTAGCAAACACAGCTGTAAACAGGGGAGTTTGAGACGGAGTTCTGTTGGAGGAGAAGGTATTTGTGTGTGCTTGGTTTTGTATTGGTAGTATCTGTATGTGTAGGGGCTTTGTGCTGGGAGAGAAGCCTGGCCCTGATTAGGGGGCGGGGCTTCACTGACGAGGGGTCCTATAAAGGGAGCAGCCAGTCAGGCAGCGACACAGACAGCTGCAGCGGTACAGGAGCTAGCAAACAGAGCTGTAAACAGGGGAGTTTGAGTGGGAGTTCTGTTGGAGGAGAAGGTGTTTGTGTGTGTGTGTTTGGTCTTGTATTGGTAGTATCTGTATGTGTAGAGGCTTGGAGGGGCTTTGTGCTGGGAGAGAAGCTGAGCCCTGATTAGGGGGCGGGGCTTCGCTGACTAGGGGTCCTATGATTGTAGCAGCCAGTCAGGCAGCGTCACAGACAGCTGCAGGGGCACAGGAGCCAGCAAACAGAGCTGTAAACAGGGGAGTTTGAGTGGGAGTTCTGTTGGAGGAGAAGGTATTTGTGTGTGTTTGGTTTTGTGTTGGTGGTATCTGTATGTGTAGGTGCTTTGTGCTGAGAGAGAAGCTGAGCCCTGATTAGGGGGCGGGGCTTCACTGACAAGGGGTCCTATAAAAGTAGCAGCCAGTCAGGCAACGGCCCAGGAGCTAGCAAACAGAGCTGTAAACAGGGGAGTTTGAGTGGGAGTTCTGTTGGAGGAGAAGGTATTTGTGTGTGCTTGGTTTTGTATTGGTAGTATCTGTATGTGCAGGGGCTTTGTGCTGGGAGAGAAGCTGAGCCCTGATTAGGGGGCGGGGCTTCACTGACTAGGGGTCCTACAAAGGGAGCAGCCAGTCAGGCAGCGGCACAGGAGCTAGCAAACAGAGGTGTAAAGAGGGGAGTTTGAGTGGAGTTCTGCTGGAGGAGAAGGTATTTGTGTGTGTTTGGTTTTGTATTGGTAGTATCTGTATGTTCAGGGGCTTTGTGCTGGGAGAGAAGCTGAGCCCTGAATAGGGGGCGGGGCTTCACTGACTAGGGGTCCTATAAAGGGAGCAGCCAGTCAGGCAGCGGCACAGACAGCTGCAGCGCCACAGGAGCTAGCAAACAGAGCTGTAAACAGGGGAGTTTGAGTGGGAGTTCTGTTGGAGGAGAAGGTATTTGTGTGTGTTTGCTTTTGTATTTGTACAAGCTTGGAGGGGCTTTGTGCTGGGAGAGAAGCTGAGACCTGATTAGGGGGTGGGGCTTCACTGACCAGGGGTCCTATAAAGGTAGCAGCCAGTCAGGCAGCAGCACAGACAGCTGCAGCGGCACAGGAGCTAGCAAAGAGAGCTGTAAACAGGGGAGTTTGAGTGGGAGTTCTGTTGTAGGAGAAGGTATTTGTGTGTGTTTGGTTTTTTATTGGTAGTATCTGTATGTGTAGAGGCTTGGAGGGGCTTTGTGCTGGGAGAGAAGATGAGCCCTGATTAGGGGGCGGGGCTTCACTGACTAGGGGTCCTATAAAGGGAGCAGCCAGTCAGGCGGTGGCACGGACAGCTGCAGCGGCCCAGGAGCTAGCAAACAGAGCTGTAAACAGGGGAGTTTGAGTGGGAGTGCTGTTGGAGGAGAAGGTATTTGTGTGTGTTTGGTTTTGTATTGGTAGTATCTGTATGTGTAGGGGCTTTGTGCTGGGAGAGAAGCCTGGCCCTGATTAGGGGGCGGGGCTTCACTGACGAGGGGTCCTATAAAGGGAGCAGCCAGTCAGGCAGCGACACAGACAGCTGCAGCGGTACAGGAGCTAGCAAACAGAGCTGTAAACAGGGGAGTTTGAGTGGGAGTTCTGTTGGAGGAGAAGGTATTTGTGTGTGTGTTTGGTTTTGTATTGGTGGTATCTGTATGTGTAGAGGCTTGGAGGGGCTTTGTGTTGGGAGCGAAGCTGAGCCCTGATTAGGTTGCGGGGCTTCACTGACTAGGGGTCCTATAAAGGTAGCAGCCAGTCAGGCAGCGACACAGAAAGCTGCAGCGGTACAGGAGCTAGCAAACAGAGCTGTAAACGGGAGTTTGAGTGGGAGTTCTGTTGGAGGAGAAGGCATTTGTGTGTGTGTTTGGTTTTGTATTGGTGGTATCTGTATGTGTAGAGGCTTGGAGGGGCTTTGTGTTGGGAGCGAAGCTGAGCCCTGATTAGGTTGCGGGGCTTCACTGACTAGGGGTCCTATAAAGGTAGCAGCCAGTCAGGCAGCGGAACAGGAGCTTGCAAACTGAGCTGTAAACAGGGGAGTTTGAGAGAGAGTTCTGTTGGAGGAGAAGGTATTTGTGTGTGTGTGTTTGGTTTTGTATTGTTAGTATACGTATGTGCAGCGGCTTTGTGCTGGGAGAGAATCTGAGCCCTTATTAGGGGGCGGGGCTTCCCTGACTAGGGGTCCTATAAAGGTACCAGCCAGTCAGGCAGCGGCACAGACAGCTGCAGCGGCACTGGAGCTAGCAAACAGAGCTGTAAACGGGAGTTTGAGTGGGAGTTCTGTTGGAGGATAAGGCATTTGTGTGTGTGTTTGGTTTTGTATTGGTGGTATCTGTTTGTGTAGAGGCTTGGAGGGGCTTTGTGCTGGGAGAGAAGATGAGCCCTGATTAGCGGGCGGGGCTTCGCTGATTAGGGGTCCTATGAAGGTAGCCGCCAGTCAGGCAGCGTCACAGACAGCTGCAGGGGCACAGGAGCTAGCAAACAGAGCTGTAAACGGGAGTTTGTGTGGGAGTTCCGTTGGAAGAGAAGGTATTTGTGTGTGTCTGGCTTTGTGTTGGTGGTATCTGTATGTGTAGGGGCTTTGTGCTGGGAGAGAAGCTGAGCCCTGGTTAGGGGGCGGGGCTTGACTGATAAGGGGTCCTATAAAGGTAGCAGCCAGTCAGGCAGCGGCACAGACCGCTGCAGCGGCACAGGAGCTAGCAAACAGAGCTGTAAACAGGGGAGTTTGAGTGGGAGTTCTGTTGGAGGAGAAGGCATTTGTGTGTGTGTTTGGTTTTGTATTGGTGTTATATGTATGTGTAGAGGCTTGGAGGGGCTTTGTGCTGGGAGAGAAGATGAGCCCTGATTAGGGGGCGGGGCTTCACTGACTAGGGGTCCTATAAAGGGAGCAGCCAGTCAGGCGGCGGCACGGACAGCTGCAGCGGCCCAGGAGCTAGCAAACAGAGGTGTAAACAGGGGAGTTTGAGTGGGAGTTCTGTTGGAGGAGAAGGTATTTGTGTGTGTTTGGTTTTGTGTTGGTGGTATCTGTATGTGTAGGGGCTTTGTGCTGGGAGAGAAGCTCAGCCCTGATTAGGGGGCGGGGCTTCACTAACGAGGGGTCCTATAAAGGGAGCAGCCAGTCAGGCGGCGGCATGGACAGCTGCAGCGGCCCAGGAGCTAGCAAAAAGAGCTGTAAACGGGGTAGTTTGAGTGGAGTTCTGTTGGAGGAGAAGGTATTTGTGTGTGTGTTTGGTTTTGTATTTGTAGAGGCTTGGAGGGGCTTTGTGCTGGGAGAGAAGCTGAGCCCTGATTAGGGGGCGGGGCTTCACTGACTAGGGGTCCTACAAAGGGAGCAGCCAGTCAGGCAGCGGCACAGACCGCTGCAGCGGCCCAGGAGCTAGCAAACAGAGGTGTAAACAGGGGAGTTTGAGTGGAGTTCTGTTGGAGGAGAAGGTATTTGTGTGTTTGGTTTTTTATTGGTAGTATCTGTATGTGTAGAGGCTTGGAGGGGCTTTGTGCTGGGAGAGAAGCTGAGCCCTGATTAGGGGGCGGGGCTTCACTGACTAGGGGTCCTACAAAGGGAGCAGCCAGTCAGGCAGCGGCACAGGAGCTAGCAAACAGAGGTGTAAAGAGGGGAGTTTGAGTGGAGTTCTGCTGGAGGAGAAGGTATTTGTGTGTGTTTGGTTTTGTATTGGTAGTATCTGTATGTTCAGGGGCTTTGTGCTGGGAGAGAAGCTGAGCCCTGAATAGGGGGCGGGGCTTCACTGACTAGGGGTCCTATAAAGGGAGCAGCCAGTCAGGCAGCGGCACAGACAGCTGCAGCGCCACAGGAGCTAGCAAACAGAGCTGTAAACAGGGGAGTTTGAGTGGGAGTTCTGTTGGAGGAGAAGGTATTTGTGTGTGTTTGCTTTTGTATTTGTACAAGCTTGGAGGGGCTTTGTGCTGGGAGAGAAGCTGAGACCTGATTAGGGGGTGGGGCTTCACTGACCAGGGGTCCTATAAAGGTAGCAGCCAGTCAGGCAGCAGCACAGACAGCTGCAGCGGCACAGGAGCTAGCAAAGAGAGCTGTAAACAGGGGAGTTTGAGTGGGAGTTCTGTTGTAGGAGAAGGTATTTGTGTGTGTTTGGTTTTTTATTGGTAGTATCTGTATGTGTAGAGGCTTGGAGGGGCTTTGTGCTGGGAGAGAAGATGAGCCCTGATTAGGGGGCGGGGCTTCACTGACTAGGGGTCCTATAAAGGGAGCAGCCAGTCAGGCGGTGGCACGGACAGCTGCAGCGGCCCAGGAGCTAGCAAACAGAGCTGTAAACAGGGGAGTTTGAGTGGGAGTGCTGTTGGAGGAGAAGGTATTTGTGTGTGTTTGGTTTTGTATTGGTAGTATCTGTATGTGTAGGGGCTTTGTGCTGGGAGAGAAGCCTGGCCCTGATTAGGGGGCGGGGCTTCACTGACGAGGGGTCCTATAAAGGGAGCAGCCAGTCAGGCAGCGACACAGACAGCTGCAGCGGTACAGGAGCTAGCAAACAGAGCTGTAAACAGGGGAGTTTGAGTGGGAATTCTGTTGGAGGAGAAGGTATTTGTGTGTGTGTTTGGTTTTGTATTGGTGGTATCTGTATGTGTAGAGGCTTGGAGGGGCTTTGTGTTGGGAGCGAAGCTGAGCCCTGATTAGGTTGCGGGGCTTCACTGACTAGGGGTCCTATAAAGGTAGCAGCCAGTCAGGCAGCGACACAGAAAGCTGCAGCGGTACAGGAGCTAGCAAACAGAGCTGTAAACGGGAGTTTGAGTGGGAGTTCTGTTGGAGGAGAAGGCATTTGTGTGTGTGTTTGGTTTTGTATTGGTGGTATCTGTATGTGTAGAGGCTTGGAGGGGCTTTGTGTTGGGAGCGAAGCTGAGCCCTGATTAGGTTGCGGGGCTTCACTGACTAGGGGTCCTATAAAGGTAGCAGCCAGTCAGGCAGCGGAACAGGAGCTTGCAAACTGAGCTGTAAACAGGGGAGTTTGAGAGAGAGTTCTGTTGGAGGAGAAGGTATTTGTGTGTGTGTGTTTGGTTTTGTATTGTTAGTATACGTATGTGCAGCGGCTTTGTGCTGGGAGAGAATCTGAGCCCTTATTAGGGGGCGGGGCTTCCCTGACTAGGGGTCCTATAAAGGTACCAGCCAGTCAGGCAGCGGCACAGACAGCTGCAGCGGCACTGGAGCTAGCAAACAGAGCTGTAAACGGGAGTTTGAGTGGGAGTTCTGTTGGAGGATAAGGCATTTGTGTGTGTGTTTGGTTTTGTATTGGTGGTATCTGTTTGTGTAGAGGCTTGGAGGGGCTTTGTGCTGGGAGAGAAGATGAGCCCTGATTAGCGGGCGGGGCTTCGCTGATTAGGGGTCCTATGAAGGTAGCCGCCAGTCAGGCAGCGTCACAGACAGCTGCAGGGGCACAGGAGCTAGCAAACAGAGCTGTAAACGGGAGTTTGAGTGGGAGTTCCGTTGGAAGAGAAGGTATTTGTGTGTGTCTGGCTTTGTGTTGGTGGTATCTGTATGTGTAGGGGCTTTGTGCTGGGAGAGAAGCTGAGCCCTGGTTAGGGGGCGGGGCTTGACTGATAAGGGGTCCTATAAAGGTAGCAGCCAGTCAGGCAGCGGCACAGACAGCTGCAGCGGCACTGGGGCTAGCAAACAGAGCTGTAAACGGGAGTTTGAGTGGGAGTTCTGTTGGAGGAGAAGGCATTTGTGTGTGTTTGCTTTTGTATTTGTACAGACTTGGAGGGGCTTTGTGCTGGGAGAGAAGATGAGCCCTGATTAGGGGGCGTGGCTTCCCTGACTAGGGGTCCTATGAAGGTAGCCGCCAGTCAGGCAGCGTCACAGACCGCTGCAGGGGCACAGGAGCTAGCAAACAGAGCTGTAAACAGGGGAGTTTGAGTGGGAGTTCTGTTGGAGGAGAAGGCATTTGTGTGTGTGTTTGGTTTTGTATTGGTGTTATATGTATGTGTAGAGGCTTGGAGGGGCTTTGTGCTGGGAGAGAAGATGAGCCCTGATTAGGGGGCGGGGCTTCACTGACTAGGGGTCCTATAAAGGGAGCAGCCAGTCAGGCGGCGGCACGGACAGCTGCAGCGGCCCAGGAGCTAGCAAACAGAGGTGTAAACAGGGGAGTTTGAGTGGGAGTTCTGTTGGAGGAGAAGGTATTTGTGTGTGTTTGGTTTTGTGTTGGTGGTATCTGTATGTGTAGGGGCTTTGTGCTGGGAGAGAAGCTCAGCCCTGATTAGGGGGCGGGGCTTCACTAACGAGGGGTCCTATAAAGGGAGCAGCCAGTCAGGCGGCGGCATGGACAGCTGCAGCGGCCCAGGAGCTAGCAAAAAGAGCTGTAAACGGGGTAGTTTGAGTGGAGTTCTGTTGGAGGAGAAGGTATTTGTGTGTGTGTTTGGTTTTGTATTTGTAGAGGCTTGGAGGGGCTTTGTGCTGGGAGAGAAGCTGAGCCCTGATTAGGGGGCGGGGCTTCACTGACTAGGGGTCCTACAAAGGGAGCAGCCAGTCAGGCAGCGGCACAGACCGCTGCAGCGGCCCAGGAGCTAGCAAACAGAGGTGTAAACAGGGGAGTTTGAGTGGGAGTTCTGTTGGAGGAGAAGGTATTTGTGTGTGTTTGGTCTTGTATTGGTAGTATCTGTATGTGTAGAGGCTTGGAGGGGCTTTGTGCTGGGAGAGAAGATGAGCCCTGATTAGGGGGCGGGGCTTCACTGACAAGGGGTCCTATAAAGGTAGCTGCCAGTCAGGCAGCGGCCCAGGAGCTAGCAAACAGAGCTGTAAACAGGGGAGTTTGAGTGGGAGTTCTGTTGGAGGAGAAGGTATTTGTGTGTGTTTGGTCTTGTATTGGTAGTATCTGTATGTGTAGAGGCTTGGAGGGGCTTTGTGCTGGGAGCGAAGCTGAGACCTGATTAGGGGGCGGGGCTTCACTGACAAGGGGTCCTATAAAGGTAGCAGCCAGTAAGGCAGCGGCCCAGGAGCTAGCAAACAGAGCTGTAAACAGGGGAGTTTGAGTGGGAGTTCTGTTGGAGGAGAAGGTATTTGTGTGTGTTTGTTTGGTTTTGTATTGTTAGTATCTGTATGTGCAGGGGCTTTGTGCTGGGAGAGAAGCTGAGCCCTGATTAGGGGGCGGGGCTTCGCTGACTAGGGGTCCTATGATTGTAGCAGACAGTCAGACAGCGTCACAGACAGCTGCAGGGGCACAGGAGCTAGCAAACAGAGCTGTAAACAGGGGAGTTTGAGTGGTAGTTCTGTTGGAGGAGATGGTATTTGTGTGTGTTTGGTTTTGTGTTGGTGGTATCTGTATGTGTAGGTGCTTTGTGCTGAGAGAGAAGCTGAGCCCTGATTAGGGGGCGGGGCTTCACTGACTAGGGGTCCTATAAAGGCAGCAGCCAGTCAGGCAGCGGCACAGACAGCTGCAGGGGCACAGGAGCTAGCAAAGAGAGCTGTAAACAGGGGAGTTTGAGTGGGAGTTCTGTTGGAGGAGAAGGTATTGGTGTGTGTGTGTGTTTGGTCTTGTATTGGTGGTATCTGTATGTGTAGAGGCTTGGAGGGGCTTTGTGCTGGGAGAGAAGCTGAGCCCTGATTAGGGGGCGGGGCTTCACTGACTAGGGGTCCTATAAAGGTACCAGCCAGTCAGGCAGCGGCACAGACAGCTGCAGCGGCACTGGAGCTAGCAAAAAGAGCTGTAAACGGGAGTTTGAGTGGGAGTTCTGTTGGAGGAGAAGGCATTTGTGTGTGTGTTTGGTTTTGTATTGGTGGTATCTGTGTGTGTAGAGGCTTGGAGGGGCTTTGTGCTGGGAGAGAAGCTGAGCCCTGATTAGGGGGCGGGGCTTCACTGACTAGGGGTCCTATAAAGGTACCAGCCAGTCAGGCAGCGGCACAGACAGCTGCAGCGGTACAGGAGCTAGCAAACAGAGCTGTAAACGGGGTAGTTTGAGTGGGAGTTCTGTGGGAGGAGAAGGTATTTGTGTGTGTGTTTGGTTTTGTATTGTTAGTATCCGTATGTGCAGGGGCTTTGTGCTGGGAGAGAAGCTGAGCCCTGATTAGGGGGCGGGGCTTCCCTGACTAGGGGTCCTATAAAGGTGGCAGCCAGTCAGGCAGCGGCACTGGAGCTAGCAAACAGAGCTGTAAACGGGAGTTTGAGTGGGAGTTCTCTTGGAGGATAAGGCATTTGTGTGTGTGTTTGGTTTTGTATTGGTGGTATCTGTTTGTGTAGAGGCTTGGAGGGGCTTTGTGCTGGGAGAGAAGATGAGCCCTGATTAGCGGGCGGGGCTTCGCTGATTAGGGGTCCTATGAAGGTAGCCGCCAGTCAGGCAGCGTCACAGACAGCTGCAGGGGCACAGGAGCTAGCAAACAGAGCTGTAAACAGGGGAGTTTGAGTGGGAGTTCTGTTGGAGGAGAAGGTATTTGTGTGTGTTTGTTTTTGTATTGGTAGTATCTCTATGTGTAGGGGCTTTGTGCTGGGAGAAAAGCTGAGCCTTAATTAGGGGGCGGGGCTTCACTGACTAGAGGTCCGATTAAAGGTAGCAGCCAGTCAGGCAGCAGCACAGACAGCTGCAGCGGCACAGGAGCTAGCAAAGAGAGCTGTAAACAGGGGAGTTTGAGTGGGAGTTCTGTTGGAGGAGAAGGTATTTGTGTGTGTTTGCTTTTGTATTTGTACAGGCTTGGAGGGGCTTTGTGCTGGGAGAGAAGATGAGCCCTGATTAGGGGGCGTGGCTTCCCTGACTAGGGGTCCTATGAAGGTAGCCGCCAGTCAGGCAGCGTCACAGACAGCTGCAGGGGCACAGGAGCTAGCAAACAGAGCTGTAAACAGGGGAGTTTGAGTGGGACTTCTCTTGGAGGATAAGGCATTTGTGTGTGTGTTTGGTTTTGTATTGGTGGTATCTGTTTGTGTAGAGGCTTGGAGGGGCTTTGTGCTGGGAGACAAGATGAGCCCTGATTAGCGCGCGGGGCTTCGCTGATTAGGGGTCCTATGAAGGTAGCCGCCAGTCAGGCAGCGTCACAGACAGCTGCAGGGGCACAGGAGCTAGCAAACAGAGCTCTAAACAGGGGAGTTTGAGTGGGAGTTCCGTTGGAAGAGAAGGTATTTGTGTGTGTTTGGTTTTGTGTTGGTGGTATCGGTATGTGTAGGGGCTTTGTGCTGGGAGAGAAGCTGAGCCCTGATTAGGGGGCGGGGCTTCACTGACGAGGGGTCCTATAAAGGTAGCAGCCAGTCAGGCAGCGGCACTGGAGCTAGCAAACAGTGCTGTAAACGAGGTAGTTTGAGTGGGAGTTCTGTTGGAGGAGAAGGTATTTGTGTGTGTTTGGTTTTGTGTTGGTGGTATCTGTATGTGTAGGGGCTTTGTGCTGGGAGAGAAGCTGAGCCCTTATTAGGGGGCGGGGCTTCCCTGACTAGGGGTCCTATAAAGGTAGCAGCCAGTCAGGCAGCGGTACAGCAGCTAGCAAACTGAGCTGTAAACGAGGTAGTTTGAGTGGGAGTTCTGTTGGAGGAGAAGGTATTTGTGTGTGTTTGGTTTTGTGTTGGTGGTATCTGTATGTGTAGGGGCTTTGTGCTGGGAGAGAAGCTGAGCCCTGATTAGGGGGCGGGGCTTCACTGACGAGGGGTCCTATAAAGGGAGCAGCCAGTCAGGCAGTGACACAGACAGCTGCAGCGGTACAGGAGTTAGCAAACAGAGCTGTAAACAGGGGAGTTTGAGTGGGAGTTCTGTTGGAGGAGAAGGTTTTTGTGTGTGTGTTTGGTCTTGTATTGGTAGTATCTGTATGTGTAGAGGCTTGGAGGGGCTTTGTGCTGGGAGCGAAGCTGAGCCCTGATTAGGGGGCGGGGCTTCACTGACCAGGGGTCCTATAAAGGTAGCAGCCAGTCAGGCAGCGGAACAGGAGCTAGCAAACAGAGCTGTAAACAGGGGAGTTTGAGAGGGAGTTCTGTTGGAGGAGAAGGTATTTGTGTGTGTGTGTTTGGTTTTGTATTGGTAGTATCTGTATGTGTAGGGGCTTTGTGCTGGGAGAGAAGCTGAGCCCTGGTTAGGGGGCGGCGCTTGACTGATAAGGGTTCCTATAAAGGTAGCAGCCAGTCAGGCAGCGGCACAGACAGCTGCAGCGGCACAGGAGCTAGCAAACAGAGCTGTAAACAGGGGAGTTTGAGTGGGAGTTCTGTTGGAGGAGAAGGTATTTGTGTGTGCTTGGTCTTGTATTGGTGGTATCTGTATGTGTATCGGCTTGGAGGGGCTTTGTGCTGGGAGAGAAGATGAGCCCTGATTAGGGGGCGGAGCTTCCCTGACTAGGGGTCCTATGAAGGTAGCCGCCAGTCAGGCAGCGTCACAGACAGCTGCAGGGGCACAGGAGCTAGCAAACAGAGCTGTAAACAGGGGAGATTGAGTGGGAGTTCTGTTGGAGGAGAAGGCATTTGTGTGTGTGTTTGGTTTTGTATTGGTGGTATCCGTATGTGCAGGGGCTTTGTGCTGGGAGAGAAGCTGAGCCCTGATTAGGGGGCGGGGCTTCACTGACGAGGGGTCCTATAAAGGTAGCAGCCAGTCAGGCAGCGGCACAGGAGCTAGCAAACAGAGCTGTAAACAGGGGAGTTTGAGTGGGAGTTCTGTTGGAGGAGAAGGTATTTGTGTGTGCTTGGTTTTGTGTTGGTGGTATCTGTATGTGTAGGGGCTTTGTGCTGGGAGAGAAGCTGAGCCCTGATTAGGGGGCGGGGCTTCACTGACGAGGGGTCCTATAAAGGGAGCAGCCAGTCAGGCAGCGACACAGACAGCTGCAGCGGTACAGGAGCTAGCAAACAGAGCTGTAAACAGGGGAGTTTGAGTGGGAGTTCTGTGGGAGGAGAAGGTATTTGTTTGTGTGTTTGGTTTTGTATTTGTAGAGGCTTGGAGGGGCTTTGTGCTGGGAGAGAAGCTGAGCCCTGATTAGGGGGCGGGGCTTCACTGACTAGGGGTCCTACAAAGGGAGCAGCCAGTCAGGCAGCGGCACAGGAGCTAGCAAACAGAGGTGTAAACAGGGGAGTTTGAGTGGGAGTTCTGCTGGAGGAGAAGGTATTTGTGTGTGTTTGGTTTTGTGTTGGTAGTATCTGTATGTGTAGGGGCTTTGTGCTGGGAGAGAAGCTGAGCCCTGATTAGGGGGCGGGGCTTCACTGACTAGGGGTCCTATAAAGGGAGCAGCCAGTCAGGCAGCGACACAGACAGCTGCAGCGGTACAGCAGCTAGCAAACTGAGCTGTAAACGAGGTAGTTTGAGTGGGAGTTCTGTTGGAGGAGAAGGTATTTGTGTGTGTTTGGTTTTGTGTTGGTGGTATCTGTATGTGTAGGGGCTTTGTGCTGGGAGAGAAGCTGAGCCCTGATTAGGGGGCGGGGCTTCACTGACGAGGGGTCCTATAAAGGGAGCAGCCAGTCAGGCAGTGACACAGACAGCTGCAGCGGTACAGGAGCTAGCAAACAGAGCTGTAAACAGGCGAGTTTGAGTGGGAGTTCTGTTGGAGGAGAAGGTGTTTGTGTGTGTGTTTGGTCTTGTATTGGTAGTATCTGTATGTGTAGAGGCTTGGAGGGGCTTTGTGCTGGGAGCGAAGCTGAGCCCTGATTAGGGGCGGGGCTTCACTGACGAGGGGTCCTATAAAGGGAGCAGCCAGTCAGGCAGTGACACAGACAGCTGCAGCGGCACAGGAGCTAGCAAACAGAGCTGTAAACAGGGGAGTTTGAGTGGGAGTTCTGTTGGAGGAGAAGATATTTGTGTGTGCTTGGTTTTGTATTTGTAGAGGCTTGGAGGGGCTTTGTGCTGGGAGAGAAGCTGAGCCCTGAATAGGGGGCGGGGCTTCACTGACTAGGGGTCCTATAAAGGTACCAGCCAGTCAGGCAGCGGCACAGACAGCTGCAGCGGTACAGGAGCTAGCAAACAGAGCTGTAAACGGGGTAGTTTGAGTGGGAGTTCTGTTGGAGGAGAAGGCATTTGTGTGTGTGTTTGGTTTTGTATTGGTGGTATATGTATGTGCAGGGGCTTTGTGCTGGGAGAGAAGCTGAGCCCTGATTAGGGGGCGGGGCTTCCCTGACTAGGGGTCCTATGAAGGTAGCCGCCAGTCAGGCAGCGGCACAGGAGCTAGCAAACAGAGCTGTAAACAGGGGAGTTTGAGTGGGAGTTCTGTTGGAGGAGAAGGTGTTTGTGTGTGTGTTTGGTCTTGTATTGGTAGTATCTGTATGTGTAGAGGCTTGGAGGGGCTTTGTGCTGGGAGCGAAGCTGAGCCCTAATTAGGGGGCGGGGCTTCACTGACAAGGGGTCCTATGAAGGTAGCCGCCAGTCAGGCAGCGGCACAGGAGCTAGCAAACACAGCTGTAAACAGGGGAGTTTGAGACGGAGTTCTGTTGGAGGAGAAGGTATTTGTGTGTGTGTGTTTGGTTTTGTATTGGTAGTATCTGTATGTGTAGGGGCTTTGTGCTGGGAGAGAAGCTGAGCCCTGGTTAGGGGGCGGGGCTTGACTGATAAGGGGTCCTATAAAGGTAGCGGCACAGACAGCTGCAGCGGCACAGGAGCTAGCAAACAGAGCTGTAAACACGGGAGTTTGAGTGGGAGTTCTGTTGGAGGAGAAGGTATTTGTGTGTGCTTGGTTTTGTATTGGTAGTATCTGTATGTGTAGGGGCTTTGTGCTGGGAGAGAAGCCTGGCCCTGATTAGGGGGCGGGGCTTCACTGACGAGGGGTCCTATAAAGGGAGCAGCCAGTCAGGCAGCGACACAGACAGCTGCAGGGGCACAGGAGCCAGCAAACAGAGCTGTAAACAGGGGAGTTTGAGTGGGAGTTCTGTTGGAGGAGAAGGTATTTGTGTGTGTTTGGTTTTGTGTTGGTGGTATCTGTATGTGTAGGTGCTTTGTGCTGAGAGAGAAGCTGAGCCCTGATTAGGGGGCGGGGCTTCACTGACTAGGGGTCCTATAAAGGCAGCAGCCAGTCAGGCAGCGGCACAGAGAGCTGCAGTGGCACAGGAGCTAGCAAAGAGAGCTGTGAACAGGGGAGTTTGAGTGGGAGTTCTGTTGGAGGAGAAGGTATTTGTGTGTTTGGTTTTGTATTGGTGGTATCTGTATGTGTAGAGGCTTGGAGGGGCTTTGTGCTGGGAGAGAAGCTGAGTCTTGATTAGGGGGCGGCGCTTCACTGACGAGGGGTCCTATAAAGGGAGCAGCCAGTCAGGCAGCGACACAGACAGCTGCAGCGGTACAGGAGCTAGCAAACAGAGCTGTAAACAGGGGAGTTTGAGTGGGAGTTCTGTTGGAGGAGAAGGTGTTTGTGTGTGTGTTTGGTCTTGTATTGGTAGTATCTGTATGTGTAGAGGCTTGGAGGGGCTTTGTGCTGGGAGAGAAGCTGAGCCCTGATTAGGGGGCGGGGCTTCGCTGACTAGGGGTCCTATGATTGTAGCAGCCAGTCAGGCAGCGTCACAGACAGCTGCAGGGGCACAGGAGCCAGCAAACAGAGCTGTAAACAGGGGAGTTTGAGTGGGAGTTCTGTTGGAGGAGAAGGTATTTGTGTGTGTTTGGTTTTGTGTTGGTGGTATCTGTATGTGTAGGTGCTTTGTGCTGAGAGAGAAGCTGAGCCCTGATTAGGGGCGGGGCTTCACTGACAAGGGGTCCTATAAAAGTAGCAGCCAGTCAGGCAACGGCCCAGGAGCTAGCAAACAGAGCTGTAAACAGGGGAGTTTGAGTGGGAGTTCTGTTGGAGGAGAAGTTATTTGTGTGTGCTTGGTTTTGTATTGGTAGTATCTGTATGTGCAGGGGCTTTGTGCTGGGAGAGAAGCTGAGCCCTGATTAGGGGGCGGGGCTTCACTGACTAGGGGTCCTATAAAGGTACCAGCCAGTCAGGCAGCGGCACAGACAGCTGCAGCGGCACTGGAGCTAGCAAACAGAGCTGTAAACGGGAGTTTGAGTGGGAGTTCTGTTGGAGGAGAAGGCATTTGTGTGTGTGTTTGGTTTTGTATTGGTGGTATCTGTGTGTGTAGAGGCTTGGAGGGGCTTTGTGCTGGGAGAGAAGCTGAGCCCTGATTAGGGGGCGGGGCTTCACTGACTAGGGGTCCTACAAAGGGAGCAGCCAGTCAGGCAGCGGCACAGGAGCTAGCAAACAGAGGTGTAAACAGGGGAGTTTGAGTGGAGTTCTGCTGGAGGAGAAGGTATTTGTGTGTGTTTGGTTTTGTATTGGTAGTATCTGTATGTTCAGGGGCTTTGTGCTGGGAGAGAAGCTGAGCCCTGAATAGGGGGCGGGGCTTCACTGACCAGGGGTCCTATAAAGGGAGCAGCCAGTCAGGCAGCGGCACAGACAGCTGCAGCGCCACAGGAGCTAGCAAACAGAGCTGTAAACAGGGGAGTTTGAGTGGGAGTTCTGTTGGAGGAGAAGGTATTTGTGTGTGTTTGCTTTTGTATTTGTACAAGCTTGGAGGGGCTTTGTGCTGGGAGAGAAGCTGAGACCTGATTAGGGGGTGGGGCTTCACTGACCAGGGGTCCTATAAAGGTAGCAGCCAGTCAGGCAGCAGCACAGACAGCTGCAGCGGCACAGGAGCTAGCAAAGAGAGCTGTAAACAGGGGAGTTTGAGTGGGAGTTCTGTTGTAGGAGAAGGTATTTGTGTGTGTTTGGTTTTTTATTGGTAGTATCTGTATGTGTAGAGGCTTGGAGGGGCTTTGTGCTGGGAGAGAAGATGAGCCCTGATTAGGGGGCGGGGCTTCACTGACTAGGGGTCCTATAAAGGGAGCAGCCAGTCAGGCGGTGGCACGGACAGCTGCAGCGGCCCAGGAGCTAGCAAACAGAGCTGTAAACAGGGGAGTTTGAGTGGGAGTGCTGTTGGAGGAGAAGGTATTTGTGTGTGTTTGGTTTTGTATTGGTAGTATCTGTATGTGTAGGGGCTTTGTGCTGGGAGAGAAGCCTGGCCCTGATTAGGGGGCGGGGCTTCACTGACGAGGGGTCCTATAAAGGGAGCAGCCAGTCAGGCAGCGACACAGACAGCTGCAGCGGTACAGGAGCTAGCAAACAGAGCTGTAAACAGGGGAGTTTGAGTGGGAGTTCTGTTGGAGGAGAAGGTATTTGTGTGTGTGTTTGGTTTTGTATTGGTGGTATCTGTATGTGTAGAGGCTTGGAGGGGCTTTGTGTTGGGAGCGAAGCTGAGCCCTGATTAGGTTGCGGGGCTTCACTGACTAGGGGTCCTATAAAGGTAGCAGCCAGTCAGGCAGCGACACAGAAAGCTGCAGCGGTACAGGAGCTAGCAAACAGAGCTGTAAACGGGAGTTTGAGTGGGAGTTCTGTTGGAGGAGAAGGCATTTGTGTGTGTGTTTGGTTTTGTATTGGTGGTATCTGTATGTGTAGAGGCTTGGAGGGGCTTTGTGTTGGGAGCGAAGCTGAGCCCTGATTAGGTTGCGGGGCTTCACTGACTAGGGGTCCTATAAAGGTAGCAGCCAGTCAGGCAGCGGAACAGGAGCTTGCAAACTGAGCTGTAAACAGGGGAGTTTGAGAGAGAGTTCTGTTGGAGGAGAAGGTATTTGTGTGTGTGTGTTTGGTTTTGTATTGTTAGTATACGTATGTGCAGCAGCTTTGTGCTGGGAGAGAATCTGAGCCCTTATTAGGGGGCGGGGCTTCCCTGACTAGGGGTCCTATAAAGGTACCAGCCAGTCAGGCAGCGGCACAGACAGCTGCAGCGGCACTGGAGCTAGCAAACAGAGCTGTAAACGGGAGTTTGAGTGGGAGTTCTGTTGGAGGATAAGGCATTTGTGTGTGTGTTTGGTTTTGTATTGGTGGTATCTGTTTGTGTAGAGGCTTGGAGGGGCTTTGTGCTGGGAGAGAAGATGAGCCCTGATTAGCGGGCGGGGCTTCGCTGATTAGGGGTCCTATGAAGGTAGCCGCCAGTCAGGCAGCGTCACAGACAGCTGCAGGGGCACAGGAGCTAGCAAACAGAGCTGTAAACGGGAGTTTGAGTGGGAGTTCCGTTGGAAGAGAAGGTATTTGTGTGTGTCTGGCTTTGTGTTGGTGGTATCTGTATGTGTAGGGGCTTTGTGCTGGGAGAGAAGCTGAGCCCTGGTTAGGGGGCGGGGCTTGACTGATAAGGGGTCCTATAAAGGTAGCAGCCAGTCAGGCAGCGGCACAGACAGCTGCAGCGGCACTGGGGCTAGCAAACAGAGCTGTAAACGGGAGTTTGAGTGGGAGTTCTGTTGGAGGAGAAGGCATTTGTGTGTGTTTGCTTTTGTATTTGTACAGACTTGGAGGGGCTTTGTGCTGGGAGAGAAGCTGAGCCCTGATTAGGGGGCGGGGCTTCACTGACTAGGGGTCCTACAAAGGGAGCAGCCAGTCAGGCAGCGGCACAGACCGCTGCAGGGGCACAGGAGCTAGCAAACAGAGCTGTAAACAGGGGAGTTTGAGTGGAGTTCTGTTGGAGGAGAAGGTATTTGTGTGTTTGGTTTTTTATTGGTAGTATCTGTATGTGTAGAGGCTTGGAGGGGCTTTGTGCTGGGAGAGAAGATGAGCCCTGATTAGGGGGCGGGGCTTCCCTGACTAGGGGTCCTATGAAGGTAGCCGCCAGTCAGGCAGTGGCACAGGAGCTAGCAAACAGAGCTGTAAACAGGGGAGTTTGAGTGGGAGTTCTGTTGGAGGAGAAGGTATTTGTGTGTGTTTGGTCTTGTATTGGTAGTATCTGTATGTGTAGAGGCTTGGAGGGGCTTTGTGCTGGGAGCGAAGCTGAGACCTGATTAGGGGGCGGGGCTTCACTGACAAGGGGTCCTATAAAGGTAGCAGCCAGTAAGGCAGCGGCCCAGGAGCTAGCAAACAGAGCTGTAAACAGGGGAGTTTGAGTGGGAGTTCTGTTGGAGGAGAAGGTATTTGTGTGTGTTTGTTTGGTTTTGTATTGTTAGTATCTGTATGTGCAGGGGCTTTGTGCTGGGAGAGAAGCTGAGCCCTGATTAGGGGGCGGGGCTTCGCTGACTAGGGGTCCTATGATTGTAGCAGACAGTCAGACAGCGTCACAGACAGCTGCAGGGGCACAGGAGCTAGCAAACAGAGCTGTAAACAGGGGAGTTTGAGTGGTAGTTCTGTTGGAGGAGATGGTATTTGTGTGTGTTTGGTTTTGTGTTGGTGGTATCTGTATGTGTAGGTGCTTTGTGCTGAGAGAGAAGCTGAGCCCTGATTAGGGGGCGGGGCTTCACTGACTAGGGGTCCTATAAAGGCAGCAGCCAGTCAGGCAGCGGCACAGACAGCTGCAGGGGCACAGGAGCTAGCAAAGGGAGCTGTAAACAGGGGAGTTTGAGAGAGAGTTCTGTTGGAGGAGAAGGTATTGGTGTGTGTGTGTGTTTGGTTTTGTATTGGTAGTATCTGTATGTGTAGAGGCCTGGAGGGGTTTTGTGCTGGGAGAGAAGCTGAGCCCTGATTAGGGGGCGGGGCTTCCCTGACTAGGGGTCCTATAAAAGTAGCAGCCAGTCAGGCAACGGCACAGGAGCTAGCAAACAGAGCTGTAAACAGGTGAGTTTGAGTGGGAGTTCTGTTGGAGGAGAAGGTATTTGTGTGTACTTGGTTTTGTATTGGTAGTATCTGTATGTGAAGAGGCCTGGAGGGGTTTTGTGCTGGGAGAGAAGCTGAGCCCTGATTAGGGGGCGGGGCTTCACTGACTAGGGGTCCTATAAAGGTACCAGCCAGTCAGGCAGCGGCACAGACAGCTGCAGCGGCACTGGAGCTAGCAAACAGAGCTGTAAACGGGAGTTTGAGTGGGAGTTCTGTTGGAGGAGAAGGCATTTGTGTGTGTGTTTGGTTTTGTATTGGTGGTATCTGTGTGTGTAGAGGCTTGGAGGGGCTTTGTGCTGGGAGAGAAGCTGAGCCCTGATTAGGGGGCGGGGCTTCACTGACTAGGGGTCCTATAAAGGTACCAGCCAGTCAGGCAGCGGCACAGACAGCTGCAGCGGTACAGGAGCTAGCAAACAGAGCTGTAAACGGGGTAGTTTGAGTGGGAGTTCTGTGGGAGGAGAAGGTATTTGTGTGTGTGTTTGGTTTTGTATTGTTAGTATCCGTATGTGCAGGGGCTTTGTGCTGGGAGAGAAGCTGAGCCCTGATTAGGGGGCGGGGCTTCCCTGACTAGGGGTCCTATAAAGGTGGCAGCCAGTCAGGCAGCGGCACTGGAGCTAGCAAACAGAGCTGTAAACGGGAGTTTGAGTGGGAGTTCTCTTGGAGGATAAGGCATTTGTGTGTGTGTTTGGTTTTGTATTGGTGGTATCTGTTTGTGTAGAGGCTTGGAGGGGCTTTGTGCTGGGAGAGAAGATGAGCCCTGATTAGCGGGCGGGGCTTCGCTGATTAGGGGTCCTATGAAGGTAGCCGCCAGTCAGGCAGCGTCACAGACAGCTGCAGGGGCACAGGAGCTAGCAAACAGAGCTGTAAACAGGGGAGTTTGAGTGGGAGTTCTGTTGGAGGAGAAGGTATTTGTGTGTGTTTGTTTTTGTATTGGTAGTATCTCTATGTGTAGGGGCTTTGTGCTGGGAGAAAAGCTGAGCCTTAATTAGGGGGCGGGGCTTCACTGACTAGAGGTCCGATTAAAGGTAGCAGCCAGTCAGGCAGCAGCACAGACAGCTGCAGCGGCACAGGAGCTAGCAAACAGAGCTGTAAACAGGGGAGTTTGAGTGGGAGTTCTCTTGGAGGATAAGGCATTTGTGTGTGTGTTTGGTTTTGTATTGGTGGTATCTGTTTGTGTAGAGGCTTGGAGGGGCTTTGTGCTGGGAGACAAGATGAGCCCTGATTAGCGGGCGGGGCTTCGCTGATTAGGGGTCCTATGAAGGTAGCCGCCAGTCAGGCAGCGTCACAGACAGCTGCAGGGGCACAGGAGCTAGCAAACAGAGCTCTAAACAGGGGAGTTTGAGTGGGAGTTCCGTTGGAAGAGAAGGTATTTGTGTGTGTTTGGTTTTGTGTTGGTGGTATCGGTATGTGTAGGGGCTTTGTGCTGGGAGAGAAGCTGAGCCCTGATTAGGGGGCGGGGTTTCACTGACTAGGGGTCCTATAAAGGGAGCAGCCAGTCAGGCAGCGACACAGACAGCTGCAGCGGTACAGGAGCTAGCAAACAGAGCTGTAAACAGGGGAGTTTGAGTGGGAGTTCTGTGGGAGGAGAAGGTATTTGTGTGTGTGTTTGGTTTTGTATTTGTAGAGGCTTGGAGGGGCTTTGTGCTGGGAGAGAAGCTGAGCCCTGATTAGGGGGCGGGGCTTCACTGACGAGGGGTCCTATAAAGGGAGCAGCCAGTCAGGCAGCGACACAGACAGCTGCAGCGGTACAGGAGCTAGCAAACAGAGCTGTAAACGGGGTAGTTTGAGTGGGAGTTCTGTGGGAGGAGAAGGTATTTGTGTGTGTGTTTGGTTTTGTATTTGTAGAGGCTTGGAGGGGCTTGGTGCTGGGAGAGAAGCTGAGACCTGATTAGGGGGTGGGGCTTCACTGACAAGGGGTCCTATAAAGGTAGCAGCCAGTCAGGCAGCGTAACAGGAGCGAGCAAACAGAGCTGTAAACAGGGGAGTTTGAGAGGGAGTTCTGTTGGAGGAGAAGGTATTTCTGTGTGTGTGTTTGGTTTTGTATTGGTAGTATCTGTATGTGTACAGGCTTGGAGGGGCTTTGTGCTGGGAGAGAAGCTGAGCCCTGATTAGGGGGCGGGGCTTCGCTGACTAGGGGTCCTATGATTGTAGCAGCCAGTCAGGCAGCGTCACAGACAGCTGCAGGGGCACAGGAGCCAGCAAACAGAGCTGTAAACAGGGGAGTTTGAGTGGGAGTTCTGTTGGAGGAGAAGGTATTTCTGTGTGTTTGGTTTTGTGTTGGTGGTATCTGTATGTGTAGGTGCTTTGTGCTGAGAGAGAAGCTGAGCCCTGATTAGGGGGCGGGGCTTCACTGACTAGGGGTCCTATAAAGGCAGCAGCCAGTCAGGCAGCGGCACAGAGAGCTGCAGTGGCACAGGAGCTAGCAAAGAGAGCTGTGAACAGGGGAGTTTGAGTGGGAGTTCTGTTGGAGGAGAAGGTATTTGTGTGTTTGGTTTTGTATTGGTGGTATCTGTATGTGTACAGGCTTGGAGGGGCTTTGTGCTGGGAGAGAAGCTGAGCCCTGATTAGGGGGCGGCGCTTCACTGACGAGGGGTCCTATAAAGGGAGCAGCCAGTCAGGCAGCGGCACAGACAGCTGCAGCGGTACAGGAGCCAGCAAACAGAGCTGTAAACAGGGGAGTTTGAGTGGGAGTTCTGTTGGAGGAGAAGATATTTGTGTGTGTTTGGTTTTGTGTTGGTGGTATCTGTATGTGTAGGTGCTTTGTGCTGAGAGAGAAGCTGAGCCCTGATTAGGGGGCGGGGCTTCACTGACAAGGGGTCCTATAAAGGTAGCAGCCAGTCAGGCAGCGTAACAGGAGCTAGCAAACAGAGCTGTAAACAGGGGAGTTTGAGTGGGAGTTCTGTTGGAGGAGAAGGCATTTGTGTGTGTGTTTGGTTTTGTATTGGTGGTATCTGTGTGTGTAGAGGCTTGGAGGGGCTTTGTGCTGGGAGAGAAGCTGAGCCCTGATTAGGGGGCGGGGCTTCACTGACTAGGGGTCTTATAAAGGGAGCAGCCAGTCAGGCAGCGACACAGACAGCTGCAGCGGTACAGGAGCTAGCAAACAGAGCTGTAAACGGGGTAGTTTGAGTGGGAGTTCTGTTGGAGGAGAAGGTATTTCTTTGTGTGTTTGCTTTTGTATTTGTACAGGCTTGGAGGGGCTTTGTGCTGGGAGAGAAGCTGAGACCTGATTAGGGGGTGGGGCTTCACTGACCAGGGGTCCTGTAAAGGTAGCAGCCAGTCAGGCAGCAGCACAGACAGCTGCAGCGGCACAGGAGCTAGCAAAGAGAGCTGTAAACAGGGGAGTTTGAGTGGGAGTTCTGTTGGAGGAGAAGGTATTTGTGTGTGTGTTTGGTTTTGTATTGGTGGTGTCTGTATGTGTAGAGGCTTGGAGGGGCTTTGTGCTGGGAGAGAAGCTGAGCCCTGATTAGGGGGTGGCGCTTCACTGACTAGGGGTCCTATAAAGGGAGCAGCCAGTCAGGCAGCGACACAGACAGCTGCAGCGGTACAGGAGCCAGCAAACAGAGCTGTAAACAGGGGAGTTTGAGTGGGAGTTCTGTTGGAGGAGAAGATATTTGTGTGTGTTTGGTTTTGTGTTGGTGGTATCTGTATGTGTAGGTGCTTTGTGCTGAGAGAGAAGCTGAGCCCTGATTAGGGGGCGGGGCTTCACTGACAAGGGGTCCTATAAAGGTAGCAGCCAGTCAGGCAGCGTAACAGGAGCTAGCAAACAGAGCTGTAAACAGGGGAGTTTGAGTGGGAGTTCTGTTGGAGGAGAAGGTATTTGTGTGTGCTTGGTTTTGTATTGGTAGTATCTGTATGTGCAGGGGCTTTGTGCTGGGAGAGAAGCTGAGCCCTGATTAGGGGGCGGGGCTTCACTGACTAGGGGTCCTATAAAGGTACCAGCCAGTCAGGCAGCGGCACAGACAGCTGCAGCGGCACTGGAGCTAGCAAACAGAGCTGTAAACGGGAGTTTGAGTGGGAGTTCTGTTGGAGGAGAAGGCATTTGTGTGTGTGTTTGGTTTTGTATTGGTGGTATCTGTGTGTGTAGAGGCTTGGAGGGGCTTTGTGCTGGGAGAGAAGCTGAGCCCTGATTAGGGGGCGGGGCTTCACTGATTAGGGGTCCTACAAAGGGAGCAGCCAGTCAGGCAGCGGCACAGGAGCTAGCAAACAGAGGTGTAAACAGGGGAGTTTGAGTGGAGTTCTGATGGAGGAGAAGGTATTTGTGTGTGTTTGGTTTTGAATTGGTAGTATCTGTATGTTCAGGGGCTTTGTGCTGGGAGAGAAGCTGAGCCCTGAATAGGGGGCGGGGCTTCACTGACTAGGGGTCCTATAAAGGGAGCAGCCAGTCAGGCAGCGGCACAGACAGCTGCAGCGCCACAGGAGCTAGCAAACAGAGCTGTAAACAGGGGAGTTTGAGTGGGAGTTCTGTTGGAGGAGAAGGTATTTGTGTGTGTTTGCTTTTGTATTTGTACAGGCTTGGAGGGGCTTTGTGCTGGGAGAGAAGCTGAGACCTGATTAGGGGGTGGGGCTTCACTGACCAGGGGTCCTATAAAGGTAGCAGCCAGTCAGGCAGCAGCACAGACAGCTGCAGCGGCACAGGAGCTAGCAAAGAGAGCTGTAAACAGGGGAGTTTGAGTGGGAGTGCTGTTGGAGGAGAAGGTATTTGTGTGTGTTTGGTTTTGTATTGGTAGTATCTGTATGTGTAGGGGCTTTGTGCTGGGAGAGAAGCCTGGCCCTGATTAGGGGGCGGGGCTTCACTGACTAGGGGTCCTATAAAGGGAGCAGCCAGTCAGGCGGTGGCACGGACAGCTGCAGCGGCCCAGGAGCTAGCAAACAGAGCTGTAAACAGGGGAGTTTGAGTGGGAGTTCTGTTGGAGGAGAAGGTATTTGTGTGTGTGTTTGGTTTTGTATTGGTGGTATCTGTATGTGTAGAGGCTTGGAGGGGCTTTGTGTTGGGAGCGAAGCTGAGCCCTGATTAGGTTGCGGGGCTTCACTGACTAGGGGTCCTATAAAGGTAGCAGCCAGTCAGGCAGCGACACAGACAGCTGCAGCGGTACAGGAGCTAGCAAACAGAGCTGTAAACGGGGTAGTTTGAGTGGGAGTTCTGTGGGAGGAGAAGGTATTTCTTTGTGTGTTTGGTTTTGTATTTGTAGAGGCTTGGAGGGGCTTTGTGCTGGGAGAGAAGCTGAGCCCTGATTAGGGGGCGGGGCTTCACTGACTAGGGGTCCTACAAAGGGAGCAGCCAGTCAGGCAGCGGCACAGGAGCTAGCAAACAGAGGTGTAAACAGGGGAGTTTGAGTGGAGTTCTGTTGGAGGAGAAGGTATTTGTGTGTGTTTGGTTTTGTATTGGTAGTATCTGTATGTGTACAGGCTTGGAGGGGCTTTGTGCTGGGAGAGAAGCTGAGCCCTGATTAGGGGGCGGGGCTTCGCTGACTAGGGGTCCTATGATTGTAGCAGCCAGTCAGGCAGCGTCACAGACAACTGCAGGGGCACAGGAGCCAGCAAACAGAGCTGTAAACAGGGGAGTTTGAGTGGGAGTTCTGTTGGAGGAGAAGGTATTTGTGTGTGTTTGGTTTTGTGTTGGTGGTATCTGTATGTGTAGGTGCTTTGTGCTGAGAGAGAAGCTGAGCCCTGATTAGGGGGCGGGGCTTCACTGACTAGGGGTCCTATAAAGGCAGCAGCCAGTCAGGCAGCGGCACAGAGAGCTGCAGTGGCACAGGAGCTAGCAAAGAGAGCTGTGAACAGGGGAGTTTGAGTGGGAGTTCTGTTGGAGGAGAAGGTATTTGTGTGTTTGGTTTTGTATTGGTGGTATCTGTATGTGTAGAGGCTTGGAGGGGCTTTGTGCTGGGAGAGAAGCTGAGCCCTGATTAGGGGGCGGCGCTTCACTGACGAGGGGTCCTATAAAGGGAGCAGCCAGTCAGGCAGCGACACAGACAGCTGCAGCGGTACAGGAGCCAGCAAACAGAGCTGTAAACAGGGGAGTTTGAGTGGGAGTTCTGTTGGAGGAGAAGATATTTGTGTGTGTTTGGTTTTGTGTTGGTGGTATCTGTATGTGTAGGTGCTTTGTGCTGAGAGAGAAGCTGAGCCCTGATTAGGGGGCGGGGCTTCACTGACAAGGGGTCCTATAAAGGTAGCAGCCAGTCAGGCAGCGTAACAGGAGCTAGCAAACAGAGCTGTAAACAGGGGAGTTTGAGTGGGAGTTCTGTTGGAGGAGAAGATATTTGTGTGTGTTTGGTTTTGTGTTGGTGGTATCTGTATGTGCAGGGGCTTTGTGCTGGGAGAGAAGCTGAGCCCTGATTAGGGGGCGGGGCTTCACTGACTAGGGGTCCTATAAAGGTACCAGCCAGTCAGGCAGCGGCACAGACAGCTGCAGCGGCACTGGAGCTAGCAAACAGAGCTGTAAACGGGAGTTTGAGTGGGAGTTCTGTTGGAGGAGAAGGCATTTGTGTGTGTGTTTGGTTTTGTATTGGTGGTATCTGTGTGTGTAGAGGCTTGGAGGGGCTTTGTGCTGGGAGAGAAGCTGAGCCCTGATTAGGGGGCGGGGCTTCACTGACTAGGGGTCCTACAAAGGGAGCAGCCAGTCAGGCAGCGGCACAGGAGCTAGCAAACAGAGGTGTAAACAGGGGAGTTTGAGTGGAGTTCTGCTGGAGGAGAAGGTATTTGTGTGTGTTTGGTTTTGAATTGGTAGTATCTGTATGTTCAGGGGCTTTGTGCTGGGAGAGAAGCTGAGCCCTGAATAGGGGGCGGGGCTTCACTGACTAGGGGTCCTATAAAGGGAGCAGCCAGTCAGGCAGCGGCACAGACAGCTGCAGCGCCACAGGAGCTAGCAAACAGAGCTGTAAACAGGGGAGTTTGAGTGGGAGTTCTGTTGGAGGAGAAGGTATTTGTGTGTGTTTGCTTTTGTATTTGTACAGGCTTGGAGGGGCTTTGTGCTGGGAGAGAAGCTGAGACCTGATTAGGGGGTGGGGCTTCACTGACCAGGGGTCCTATAAAGGTAGCAGCCAGTCAGGCAGCAGCACAGACAGCTGCAGCGGCACAGGAGCTAGCAAAGAGAGCTGTAAACAGGGGAGTTTGAGTGGGAGTTCTGTTGGAGGAGAAGGTATTTGTGTGTGTGTTTGGTTTTGTATTGGTGGTATCTGTATGTGTAGAGGCTTGGAGGGGCTTTGTGCTGGGAGAGAAGATGAGCCCTGATTAGGGGGCGGGGCTTCACTGACGAGGGGTCCTATAAAGGGAGCAGCCAGTCAGTCAGCGACACAGACAGCTGCAGCGGTACAGGAGCTAGCAAACAGAGCTGTAAACGGGAGTTTGAGTGGGAGTTCTGTTGGAGGAGAAGGCATTTGTGTGTGTGTTTGGTTTTGTATTGGTGGTATCTGTATGTGTAGAGGCTTGGAGGGGCTTTGTGTTGGGAGCGAAGCTGAGCCCTGATTAGGTTGCGGGGCTTCACTGACTAGGGGTCCTATAAAGGTAGCAGCCAGTCAGGCAGCGGAACAGGAGCTTGCAAACTGAGCTGTAAACAGGGGAGTTTGAGAGAGTTCTGTTGGAGGAGAAGGTATTTGTGTGTGTGTGTTTGGTTTTGTATTGTTAGTATACGTATGTGCAGCGGCTTTGTGCTGGGAGAGAATCTGAGCCCTTATTAGGGGGCGGGGCTTCCCTGACTAGGGGTCCTATAAAGGTACCAGCCAGTCAGGCAGCGGCACAGACAGCTGCAGCGGCACTGGAGCTAGCAAACAGAGCTGTAAACGGGAGTTTGAGTGGGAGTTCTGTTGGAGGAGAAGGCATTTGTGTGTGTGTTTGGTTTTGTATTGGTGGTATCTGTGTGTGTAGAAGCTTGGAGGGGCTTTGTGCTGGGAGAGAAGCTGAGCCCTGATTAGGGGCCGGGCTTCACTGACTAGGGGTCTTACAAAGGGAGCAGCCAGTCAGGCAGCGACACAGACAGCTGCAGCGGTACAGGAGCTAGCAAACAGAGCTGTAAACGGGGTAGTTTGAGTGGGAGTTCTGTGGGAGGAGAAGGTATTTCTTTGTGTGTTTGGTTTTGTATTTGTAGAGGCTTGGAGGGGCTTTGTGCTGGGAGAGAAGCTGAGCCCTGATTAGGGGGCGGGGCTTCACTGACTAGGGGTCCTACAAAGGGAGCAGCCAGTCAGGCAGCGGCACAGGAGCTAGCAAACAGAGGTGTAAACAGGGGAGTTTGAGTGGAGTTCTGTTGGAGGAGAAGATATTTGTGTGTGTTTGGTTTTGTATTGGTAGTATCTGTATGTTCAGGGGCTTTGTGCTGGGAGAGAAGCTGAGCCCTGAATAGGGGGCGGGGCTTCACTGACTAGGGGTCCTATAAAGGGAGCAGCCAGTCAGGCAGCGACACAGACAGCTGCAGCGGTACAGGAGCTAGCAAACAGAGCTGTAAACAGGGGAGTTTGAGAGAGAGTTCTGTTGGAGGAGAAGGTATTTGTGTGTGTGTGTTTGGTTTTGTATTGTTAGTATCCGTATGTGCAGCGGCTTTGTGCTGGGAGAGAATCTGAGCCCTTATTAGGGGGCGGGGCTTCCCTGACTAGGGTTCCTATAAAGGTAGCAGCCAGTCAGGCAGCGGCACTGGAGCTAGCAAACAGAGCTGTAAACGGGAGTTTGAGTGGGAGTTCCGTTGGAAGAGAAGGTATTTGTGTGTGTGTCTGGCTTTGTGTTGGTGGTATCTGTATGTGTAGGGGCTTTGTGCTGGGAGAGAAGCTGAGCCCTGGTTAGGGGGCGGGGCTTGACTGATAAGGGGTCCTATAAAGGTAGCAGCCAGTCAGGCAGCGGCACAGACAGCTGCAGCGGCACTGGGGCTAGCAAACAGAGCTGTAAACGGGAGTTTGAGTGGGAGTTCTGTTGGAGGAGAAGGCATTTGTGTGTGTGTTTGGTTTTGTATTGGTGGTATCTGTGTGTGTAGAGGCTTGGAGGGGCTTTGTGCTGGGAGAGAAGCTGAACCCTGATTAGGGGGCGGGGCTTCACTGACGAGGGGTCCTATAAAGGGAGCAGCCAGTCAGGCAGCGACACAGACAGCTGCAGCGGTACAGGAGCTAGCAAACAGAGCTGTAAACGGGAGTTTGAGTGGGAGTTCTGTTGGAGGAGAAGGTATTTTTGTGTGTCTTTGGTATTGTATTGGTAGTATCTGTATGTGTAGAGGCTTGGAGGGGCTTTGTGCTGGGAGAGAAGCTGAGCCCTGATTAGGGGACGGGGCTTCCCTGACTAGGGGTCCTATAAAGGTAGCAGCCAGTCAGGCAGCGGCACAGGAGCTAGCAAACAGAGCTGTAAACAGGGGAGTTTGAGTGGGAGTTCTGTTGGAGGAGAAGGTATTTGTGTGTGTTTGGTTTTGTATTGGTAGTATCTGTATGTGTAGGGGCTTTGTGCTGGGAGAGAAGCCTGGCCCTGATTAGGGGGCGGGGCTTCACTGACGAGGGGTCCTATAAAGGGAGCAGCCAGTCAGGCAGCGACACAGACAGCTGCAGCGGTACAGGAGCTAGCAAACAGAGCTGTAAACGGTGTAGTTTGAGTGGGAGTTCTGTTGGAGGATAAGGCATTTTTGTGTGTTTGGTTTTGTGTTGGTGGTATCTGTATGTGTAGGGGCTTTGTGCTGGGAGAGAAGCTGAGCCCTGATTAGGGGGCGGGGCTTCACTGACGAGGGGTCCTATAAAGGGAGCAGCCAGTCAGGCAGCGACACAGACAGCTGCAGCGGTACAGGAGCTAGCAAACAGAGCTGTAAACAGGGGAGTTTGAGTGGGAGTTCTGTTGGAGGAGAAGGTATTTGTGTGTGTTTGGTTTTGTATTGGTAGTATCTGTATGTGTAGGGGCTTTGTGCTGGGAGAAAAGCTGAGCCCTGATTAGGGGGCGGGGCTTCACTGACTAGAGGTCCAATTAAAGGTAGCAGCCAGTCAGGCAGCAGCACAGACAGCTGCAGCGGCACAGGAGCTAGCAAAGAGAGCTGTAAACAGGGGAGTTTGAGTGGGACTTCTGTTGGAGGAGAAGGCATTTGTGTGTGTTTGCTTTTGTATTTGTACAGACTTGGAGGGGCTTTGTGCTGGGAGAGAAGATGAGCCCTGATTAGGGGGCGTGGCTTCCCTGACTAGGGGTCCTATGAAGGTAGCCGCCAGTCAGGCAGCGTCACAGACCGCTGCAGGGGCACAGGAGCTAGCAAACAGAGCTGTAAACAGGGGAGTTTGAGTGGGAGTTGTGTTGGAGGAGAAGGCATTTGTGTGTGTGTTTGGTTTTGTATTGGTGTTATATGTATGTGTAGAGGCTTGGAGGGGCTTTGTGCTGGGAGAGAAGATGAGCCCTGATTAGGGGGCGGGGCTTCACTGACTAGGGGTCCTATAAAGGGAGCAGCCAGTCAGGCGGCGGCACGGACAGCTGCAGCGGCCCAGGAGCTAGCAAACAGAGGTGTAAACAGGGGAGTTTGAGTGGGAGTTCTGTGGGAGGAGAAGGTATTTGTGTGTGTGTTTGGTTTTGTATTTGTAGAGGCTTGGAGGGGCTTTGTGCTGGGAGAGAAGCTGAGCCCTGATTAGGGGGCGGGGCTTCACTGACAAGGGGTCCTATAAAGGTAGCAGCCAGTCAGGCAGCGGCACAGGAGCTAGCAAACAGAGCTGTAAACAGGGGAGTTTGAGAGGGAGTTCTGTTGGAGGAGAAGGTATTGGTGTGTTTGTGTTTGGTTTTTTATTGGTAGTATCTGTATGTGTAGAGGCTTGGAGGGGCTTTGTGCTGGGAGAGAAGCTGAGCCCTGATTAGGGGGCGGGGCTTCACTGACGAGGGGTCCTATAAAGGGAGCAGCCAGTCAGGCAGCGACACAGACAGCTGCAGCGGTACAGGAGCTAGCAAACAGAGCTGTAAACAGGGGAGTTTGAGAGAGTTCTGTTGGAGGAGAAGGTATTTGTGTGTGTGTTTGGTTTTGTATTGTTAGTATACGTATGTGCAGCGGCTTTGTGCTGGGAGAGAATCTGAGCCCTTATTAGGGGGCGGGGCTTCCCTGACTAGGGGTCCTATAAAGGTACCAGCCAGTCAGGCAGCGGCACAGACAGCTGCAGCGGCACTGGAGCTAGCAAACAGAGCTGTAAACGGGGTAGTTTGAGTGGGAGTTCTGTGGGAGGAGAAGGTATTTCTTTGTGTGTTTGGTTTTGTATTTGTAGAGGATTGGAGGGGCTTTGTGCTGGGAGAGAAGCTGAGCCCTGATTAGGGGGCGGGGCTTCACTGACTAGGGGTCCTACAAAGGGAGCAGCCAGTCAGGCAGCGGCACAGGAGCTAGCAAACAGAGGTGTAAACAGGGGAGTTTGAGTGGAGTTCTGTTGGAGGAGAAGGTATTTGTGTGTGTGTGTTTGGTTTTGTATTGGTAGTATCCGTATGTGCAGGGGCTTTGTCCTGGGAGAGAAGCTGAGCCCTTATTAGGGGGCGGGGCTTCCCTGACTAGGGGTCCTATAAAGGTGGCAGCCAGTCAGGCAGCGGCACTGGAGCTAGCAAACAGAGCTGTAAACGGGAGTTTGAGTGGGAGTTCTGTTGGAGGAGAAGGCATTTGTGTGTGTGTTTGGTTTTGTATTGCTGGTATCTGTGTGTGTAGAGGCTTGGAGGGGCTTTGTGCTGGGAGAGAAGATGAGCCCTGATTAGGGGGCGGGGCTTCCCTGACTAGGGGTCCTATGAAGGTAGCCGCCAGTCAGGCAGCGGCACAGGAGCTAGCAAACAGAGCTGTAAACAGGGGAGTTTGAGTGGGAGTTCTGTTGGAGGAGAAGGTATTTGTGTGTGTTTGGTTTTGTATTGGTAGTATCTGTATGTGTAGGGGCTTTGTGCTGGGAGAGAAGCTGAGCCCTGATTAGGGGGCGGGGCTTCACTGACTAGGGGTCTTGTAAAGGGAGCAGCCAGTCAGGCAGCGACACAGACAGCTGCAGCGGTACAGGAGCTAGCAAACAGAGCTGTAAACGGGGTAGTTTGAGTGGGAGTTCTGTGGGAGGAGAAGGTATTTGTGTGTGTGTTTGGTTTTGTATTTGTAGAGGCTTGGAGGGGCTTGGTGCTGGGAGAGAAGCTGAGACCTGATTAGGGGGTGGGGCTTCACTGACAAGGGGTCCTATAAAGGTAGCAGCCAGTCAGGCAGCGTAACAGGAGCTAGCAAACAGAGCTGTAAACAGGGGAGTTTGAGAGGGAGTTCTGTTGGAGGAGAAGGTATTTGTGTGTGTGTGTTTGGTTTTGTGTTGGTAGTATCTGTATGTGTAGGGGCTTTGTGCTGGGAGAGAAGCTGAGCCCTGGTTAGGGGGCGGGGCTTGACTGATAAGGGGTCCTATAAAGGTAGCAGCCAGTCAGGCAGTGGCACAGACAGCTGCAGCGGCACAGGAGCTAGCAAACAGAGCTGTAAACAGGGGAGTTTGAGTGGGAGTTCTGTTGGAGGAGAAGGTATTTGTGTGTGTTTGGTTTTTTATTGGTAGTATCTGTATGTGTAGAGGCTTGGAGGGGCTTTGTGCTGGGAGAGAAGCTGAGCCCTGATTAGGGGGCGGGGCTTCACTGACTAGGGGTCCTATAAAGGGAGCAGCCAGTCAAGCGGCGGCACGGACAGCTGCAGCGGCCCAGGAGCTAGCAAACAGAGCTGTAAACAGGGGAGTTTGAGTGGGAGTTCTGTTGGAGGAGAAGGTATTTTTGTGTGTGTTTGGTTTTGTATTGGTAGTATCTGTATGTGTAGGGGCTTTGTGCTGGGAGAGAAGCCTGGCCCTGATTAGGGGGCGGGGCTTCACCGACGAGGGGTCCTATAAAGGTAGCAGCCAGTCAGGCAGCGGCACAGACAGCTGCAGCGGCACAGGAGCTAGCAAACAGAGCTGTAAACAGGGGAGTTTGAGTGGGAGTTCTGTTGGAGGAGAAGGTATTTGTGTGTGTTTGGTTTTGTATTGGTGGTATCTGTATGTGTATAGGCTTGGAGGGGCTTTGTGCTGGGAGAGAAGCTGAGCCCTGATTAGGGGGCGGGGCTTCGCTGACTAGGGGTCCTATGATTGTAGCAGCCAGTCAGGCAGCGTCACAGACAGCTGCAGGGGCACAGGAGCTAGCGAACAGAGCTGTAAACAGGGGAGTTTGAGTGGGAGTTCTGTTGGAGGAGAAGGTATTTGTGTGTGTTTGGTTTTGTGTTGGTGTTATCTGTATGTGTAGGTGCTTTGTGCTGAGAGAGAAGCTGAGTCCTGATTAGGGGGCGGGGCTTCACTGACTAGGGGTCCTATAAAGGTAGCAGCCAGTCAGGCAGCGGAACAGGAGCTAGCAAACTGAGCTGTAAACAGGGGAGTTTGAGAGAGAGTTCTGTTGGAGGAGAAGGTATTTGTGTGTGTGTGTTTGGTTTTGTATTGTTAGTATCCGTATGTGCAGGGGCTTTGTGCTGGGAGAGAAGCTGAGCCCTTATTAGGGGGCGGGGCTTCCCTGACTAGGGGTCCTATGAGGGTAGCCGCCAGTCAGGCAGCGTCACAGACAGCTGCAGGGGCACAGGAGCTAGCAAACAGAGCTGTAAACAGGGGAGTTTGAGTGGGAGTTCTGTTGGAGGAGAAGGTATTTGTGTGTGTTTGGTTTTGTATTGGTAGTATCTGTATGTGTAGAGGCCTGGAGGGGTTTTGTGCTGGGAGAGAAACTGAGCCCTGATTAGGGGGCGGGGCTTCCCTGACTAGGGGTCCTATAAAAGTAGCAGCCAGTCAGGCAATGGCACAGGAGCTAGCAAACAGAGCTGTAAACAGGGGAGTTTGAGTGGGAGTTCTGTTGGAGGAGAAGGTATTTGTGTGTGCTTGGTTTTGTATTGGTAGTATCTGTATGTGTAGGGGCTTTGTGCTGGGAGAGAAGCTGAGCCCTGATTAGGGGGCGGGGCTTCACTGACTAGGGGTCCTATAAAGGTACCAGCCAGTCAGGCAGCGGCACAGACAGCTGCAGCGGCACTGGAGCTAGCAAACAGAGCTGTAAACGGGAGTTTGAGTTGGAGTTCTGTTGGAGGAGAAGGTATTTGTGTGTGTGTGTTTGGTTTTGTATTGTTAGTATCCGTATGTGCAGGGGCTTTGTGCTGGGAGAGAAGCTGAGCCCTTATTAGGGGGCGGGGCTTCCCTGACTAGGGGTCCTATAAAGGTAGCAGCCAGTCAGGCAGCGGCACTGGAGCTAGCAAACAGAGCTGTAAACGGGAGTTTGAGTGGGAGTTCTCTTGGAGGATAAGGCATTTGTGTGTGTGTTTGGTTTTGTATTGCTGGTATCTGTGTGTGTAGAGGCTTGGAGGGGCTTTGTGCTGGGAGAGAAGATGAGCCCTGATTAGGGGGCGGGGCTTCACTGACGAGGGGTCCTATAAAGGGAGCAGCCAGTCAGGCAGCGACACAGACAGCTGCAGCGGTACAGGAGCTAGCAAAAAGAGCTGTAAACGGGGTAGTTTGAGTGGGAGTTCTGTGGGAGGAGAAGGTATTTGTGTGTGTTTGGTCTTGTATTGGTAGTATCTGTATGTGTAGAGGCTTGGAGGGGCTTTGTGCTGGGAGCGAAGCTGAGACCTTATTAGGGGGCGGGGCTTCACTGACAAGGGGTCCTATAAAGGTAGCAGCCAGTAAGGCAGCGTAACAGGAGCTAGCAAACAGAGCTGTAAACAGGGGAGTTTGAGAGGGAGTTCTGTTGGAGGAGAAGGTATTTGTGTGTGTGTGTTTGGTTTTGTATTGGTAGTATCTGTATGTGTAGGGGCTTTGTGCTGGGAGAGAAGCTGAGCCCTGGTTAGGGGGCGGGGCTTGACTGATAAGGGGTCCTATAAAGGGAGCAGCCAGTCAGGCAGCGACACAGACAGCTGCAGCGGCACAGGAGTTAGCAAACAGAGCTGTAAACAGGGGAGTTTGAGTGGGAGTTCTGTTGGAGGAGAAGGTATTTGTGTGTGTTTTGGTTTTGTATTGTTAGTATCTGTATGTGCAGGGGCTTTGTGCTGGGAGAGAAGCTGAGCCCTGATTAGGGGGCGGGGCTTCACTGACTAGGGGTCCTATGATTGTAGCAGACAGTCAGACAGCGTCACAGACAGCTGCAGGGGCACAGAAGCTAGCAAACAGAGCTGTAAACAGGGGAGTTTGAGTGGTAGTTCTGTTGGAGGAGATGGTATTTGTGTGTGTTTGGTTTTGTGTTGGTGGTATCTGTATGTGTAGGTGCTTTGTGCTGAGAGAGAAGCTGAGCCCTGATTAGGGGGCGGGGCTTCACTGACTAGGGGTCCTATAAAGGTAGCAGCCAGTCAGGCAACGGCACAGGAGCTAGCAAACAGAGCTGTAAACAGGGGAGTTTGAGTGGGAGTTCTGTTGGAGGAGAAGGTATTTGTGTGTACTTGGTTTTGTATTGGTAGTATCTGTATGTGTAGGGGCTTTGTGCTGGGAGAGAAGCTGAGCCCTGATTAGGGGGCGGGGCTTCACTGACTAGGGGTCCTATAAAGGTACCAGCCAGTCAGGCAGCGGCACAGACAGCTGCAGCGGCACTGGAGCTAGCAAACAGAGCTGTAAACGGGAGTTTGAGTGGGAGTTCTGTTGGAGGAGAAGGCATTTGTGTGTGTGTTTGGTTTTGTATTGGTGGTATCTGTGTGTGTAGAGGCTTGGAGGGGCTTTGTGCTGGGAGAGAAGCTGAGCCCTGATTAGGGGGCGGGGCTTCACTGACTAGGGGTCTTATAAAGGGAGCAGCCAGTCAGGCAGCGACACAGACAGCTGCAGCGGTACAGGAGCTAGCAAACAGAGCTGTAAACGGGGTAGTTTGAGTGGGAGTTCTGTGGGAGGAGAAGGTATTTGTGTGTGTGTTTGGTTTTGTATTTGTAGAGGCTTGGAGGGGCTTGGTGCTGGGAGAGAAGCTGAGACCTGATTAGGGGGTGGGGCTTCACTGACAAGGGGTCCTATAAAGGTAGCAGCCAGTCAGGCAGCGTAACAGGAGCTAGCAAACAGAGCTGTAAACAGGGGAGTTTGAGTGGGAGTTCTGTTGGAGGAGAAGGTATTTGTGTGTGTGTTTGGTTTTGTATTTGTAGAGGCTTGGAGGGGCTTTGTGCTGGGAGAGAAGCTGAGCCCTGATTAGGGGGCGGGGCTTCCCTGACTAGGGGTCCTATGAAGGTAGCCGCCAGTCAGGCAGCGTCACAGACAGCTGCAGCGGCACTGGAGCTAGCAAACAGAGCTGTAAACGGGAGTTTGAGTTGGAGTTCTGTTGGAGGAGAAGGCATTTGTGTGTGTGTTTGGTTTTGTGTTGGTGGTATCTGTGTGTGTAGAGGCTTGGAGGGGCTTTGTGCTGGGAGAGAAGCTGAGCCCTGATTAGGGGGCGGGGCTTCACTGACGAGGGGTCCTATAAAGGGAGCAGCCAGTCAGGCAGCGACACAGACAGCTGCAGCGGCCCAGGAGCTAGCAAACAGAGGTGTAAACAGGGGAGTTTGAGTGGGAGTTCTGTTGGAGGAGAAGGTATTTGTTTGTGTTTGGTTTTGTGTTGGTGGTATCTGTATGTGTAGGGGCTTTGTGCTGGGAGAGAAGCTGAGCCCTGATTAGGGGGCGGGGCTTCACTGACGAGGGGTCCTATAAAGGGAGCAGCCAGTCAGGCAGCGACACAGACAGCTGCAGCGGTACAGGAGCTAGCAAAAAGAGCTGTAAACGGGGTAGTTTGAGTGGGAGTTCTGTGGGAGGAGAAGGTATTTGTGTGTGTGTTTGGTTTTGTATTTGTAGAGGCTTGGAGGGGCTTTGTGCTGGGAGAGAAGCTGAGCCCTGATTAGGGGGCGGGGCTTCGCTGACTAGGGGTCCTATGATTGTAGCAGACAGTCAGACAGCGTCACAGAGAGCTGCAGGGGCACAGAAGCTAGCAAACAGAGCTGTAAACAGGGGAGTTTGAGTGGGAGTTCTGTGGGAGGAGAAGGTATTTGTGTGTACTTGGTTTTGTATTGGTAGTATCTGTATGTGTAGGGGCTTTGTGCTGGGAGAGAAGCTGAGCCCTGATTAGGGGGCGGGGCTTCACTGACTAGGGGTCCTATAAAGGTACCAGCCAGTCAGGCAGCGGCACAGACAGCTGCAGCGGCACTGGAGCTAGCAAACAGAGCTGTAAACGGGAGTTTGAGTGGGAGTTCTGTTGGAGGAGAAGGCATTTGTGTGTGTGTTTGGTTTTGTATTGGTGGTATCTGTGTGTGTAGAGGCTTGGAGGGGCTTTGTGCTGGGAGAGAAGCTGAGCCCTGATTAGGGGGCGGGGCTTCACTGACTAGGGGTCTTATAAAGGGAGCAGCCAGTCAGGCAGCGACACAGACAGCTGCAGCGGTACAGGAGCTAGCAAACAGAGCTGTAAACGGGGTAGTTTGAGTGGGAGTTCTGTGGGAGGAGAAGGTATTTGTGTGTGTGTTTGGTTTTGTATTTGTAGAGGCTTGGAGGGGCTTGGTGCTGGGAGAGAAGCTGAGACCTGATTAGGGGGTGGGGCTTCACTGACAAGGGGTCCTATAAAGGTAGCAGCCAGTCAGGCAGCGTAACAGGAGCTAGCAAACAGAGCTGTAAACAGGGGAGTTTGAGTGGGAGTTCTGTTGGAGGAGAAGGTATTTGTGTGTGTGTGTTTGGTTTTGTATTGGTAGTATCTGTATGTGTAGGGGCTTTGTGCTGGGAGAGAAGCTGAGCCCTGGTTAGGGGGCGGGGCTTGACTGATAAGGGGTCCTATAAAGGTAGCAGCCAGTCAGGCAGTGGCACAGACAGCTGCAGCGGCACAGGAGCTAGCAAACAGAGCTGTAAACAGGGGAGTTTGAGTGGGAGTTCTGTTGGAGGAAAAGGTATTTGTGTGTGTTTGGTTTTTTATTGGTAGTATCTGTATGTGTAGAGGCTTGGAGGGGCTTTGTGCTGGGAGAGAAGCTGAGCCCTGATTAGGGGGCGGGGCTTCACTGACTAGGGGTCCTATAAAGGGAGCAGCCAGTCAGGCGGCGGCACGGACAGCTGCAGCGGCCCAGGAGCTAGCAAACAGAGGTGTAAACAGGGGAGTTTGAGTGGGAGTTCTGTTGGAGGAGAAGGTATTTGTGTGTGTTTGGTTTTGTATTGGTAGTATCCGTATGTGCAGGGGCTTTGTGCTGGGAGAGAAGCTGAGCCCTTATTAGGGGGCGGGGCTTCCCTGACTAGGGGTCCTATGAAGGTAGCCGCCAGTCAGGCAGCGTCACAGACAGCTGCAGGGGCACAGGAGCTAGCAAACAGAGCTGTAAACAGGGGAGTTTGAGTGGGAGTTCTGTTGGAGGAGAAGGTATTTGTGTGTGTTTGGTTTTGTATTGGTAGTATCTGTATGTGTAGAGGCTTGGAGGGGCTTTGTGCTGGGAGAGAAGCTGAGCCCTGATTAGGGGGCGGGGCTTCCCTGACTAGGGGTCCTATAAAGGGAGCAGCCAGTCAGGCGGCGGCACGGACAGCTGCAGCGGCCCAGGAGCTAGCAAACAGAGGTGTAAACAGGGGAGTTTGAGTGGGAGTTCTGTTGGAGGAGAAGGTATTTGTGTGTGTGTGTTTGGTTTTGTATTGTTAGTATCCGTATGTGCAGGGGCTTTGTGCTGGGAGAGAAGCTGAGCCCTTATTAGGGGGCGGGGCTTCCCTGACTAGGGGTCCTATGAAGGTAGCCGCCAGTCAGGCAGCGTCACAGACAGCTGCAGGGGCACAGGAGCTAGCAAACAGAGCTGTAAACAGGGGAGTTTGAGTGGGAGTTCTGTTGGAGGAGAAGGTATTTGTGTGTGTTTGGTTTTGTATTGGTAGTATCTGTATGTGTAGAGGCCTGGAGGGGTTTTGTGCTGGGAGAGAAACTGAGCCCTGATTAGGGGGCGGGGCTTCCCTGACTAGGGGTCCTATAAAAGTAGCAGCCAGTCAGGCAATGGCACAGGAGCTAGCAAACAGAGCTGTAAACAGGGGAGTTTGAGTGGGAGTTCTGTTGGAGGAGAAGGTATTTGTGTGTGCTTGGTTTTGTATTGGTAGTATCTGTATGTGTAGGGGCTTTGTGCTGGGAGAGAAGCTGAGCCCTGATTAGGGGGCGGGGCTTCACTGACTAGGGGTCCTATAAAGGTACCAGCCAGTCAGGCAGCGGCACAGACAGCTGCAGCGGCACTGGAGCTAGCAAACAGAGCTGTAAACGGGAGTTTGAGTTGGAGTTCTGTTGGAGGAGAAGGCATTTGTGTGTGTGTTTGGTTTTGTGTTGGTGGTATCTGTGTGTGTAGAGGCTTGGAGGGGCTTTGTTCTGGGAGAGAAGCTGAGCCCTGATTAGGGGGCGGGGCTTCACTGATGAGGGGTCCTATAAAGGGAGCAGCCAGTCAGGCAGCGACACAGACAGCTGCAGCGGTACAGGAGCTAGCAAACAGAGCTGTAAACAGGGGAGTTTGAGAGAGAGTTCTGTTGGAGGAGAAGGTATTTGTGTGTGTGTGTTTGGTTTTGTATTGTTAGTATCCGTATGTGCAGGGGCTTTGTGCTGGGAGAGAAGCTGAGCCCTTATTAGGGGGCGGGGCTTCCCTGACTAGGGGTCCTATAAAGGTAGCAGCCAGTCAGGCAGCGGCACTGGAGCTAGCAAACAGAGCTGTAAACGGGAGTTTGAGTGGGAGTTCTGTGGGAGGAGAAGTTATTTGTGTGTGTGTTTGGTTTTGTATTTGTAGAGGCTTGGAGGGGCTTTGTGCTGGGAGAGAAGCTGAGCCCTGATTAGGGGGCGGGGCTTCACTGACGAGGGGTCCTATAAAGGGAGCAGCCAGTCAGGCAGCGACACAGACAGCTGCAGCGGTACAGGAGCTAGCAAACAGAGCTGTAAACTGGGGAGTTTGAGTGGGAGTTCTGTTGGAGGAGAAGGTATTTGTGTGTGTTTGGTTTTGTATTGGTAGTATCTGTATGTGTAGGGGCTTTGTGCTGGGAGAAAAGCTGAGCCCTGATTAGGGGGCGTGGCTTCCCTGACTAGGGGTCCTATGAAGGTAGCCGCCAGTCAGGCAGCGTCACAGACAGCTGCAGGGGCACAGGAGCTAGCAAACAGAGCTGTAAACAGGGGAGTTTGAGTGGGAGTCCTGTTGGAGGAGAAGGCTTTTGTGTGTGTGTTTGGTTTTGTATTGGTGGTATATGTATGTGTAGAGGCTTGGAGGGGCTTTGTGCTGGGAGAGAAGATGAGCCCTGATTAGGGGGCGGGGCTTCACTGACTAGGTGTCCTATAAAGGGAGCAGCCAGTCAGGCGGCGGCACGGACAGCTGCAGCGGCCCAGGAGCCAGCAAACAGAGGTGTAAACAGGGGACTTTGAGTGGCAGTTCTGTTGGAGGAGAAGGTATTTGTGTGTGTTTGGTTTTGTGTTGGTGGTATCTGTATGTGTAGGGGCTTTGTGCTGGGAGAGAAGCTGAGCCCTGATTAGGGGGCGGGGCTTCACTGACGAGGGGTCCTAGAAAGGGAGCAGCCAGTCAGGCAGCGACACAGACAGCTGCAGCGGTACAGGAGCTAGCAAAAAGAGCTGTAAACGGGGTAGTTTGAGTGGGAGTTCTGTGGGAGGAGAAGGTATTTGTGTGTGTGTTTGGTTTTGTATTTGTAGAGGCTTGGAGGGGCTTTGTGCTGGGAGAGAAGCTGAGCCCTGATTAGGGGGCGGGGCTTCCCTGACTAGGGGTCCTATGAAGGTAGCCGCCAGTCAGGCAGCGGCACAGGAGCTAGCAAACAGAGCTGTAAACAGGGGAGTTTGAGTGGGAGTTCTGTTGGAGGAGAAGGTATTTGTGTGTGTTTGGTCTTGTATTGGTAGTATCTGTATGTGTAGAGGCTTGGAGGGGCTTTGTGCTGGGAGCGAAGCTGAGACCTTATTAGGGGGCGGGGCTTCACTGACAAGGGGTCCTATAAAGGTAGGAGCCAGTAAGGCAGCGTAACAGGAGCTAGCAAACAGAGCTGTAAACAGGGGAGTTTGAGAGGGAGTTCTGTTGGAGGAGAAGGTATTTGTGTGTGTGTGTTTGGTTTTGTATTGGTAGTATCTGTATGTGTAGGGGCTTTGTGCTGGGAGAGAAGCTGAGCCCTGGTTAGGGGGCGGGGCTTGACTGATAAGGGGTCCTATAAAGGGAGCAGCCAGTCAGGCAGCGACACAGACAGCTGCAGCGGCACAGGAGTTAGCAAACAGAGCTGTAAACAGGGGAGTTTGAGTGGGAGTTCTGTTGGAGGAGAAGGTATTTGTGTGTGTTTGTTTGGTTTTGTATTGTTAGTATCTGTATGTGCAGGGGCTTTGTGCTGGGAGAGAAGCTGAGCCCTGATTAGGGGGCGGGGCTTCGCTGACTAGGGGTCCTATGATTGTAGCAGACAGTCAGACAGCGTCACAGACAGCTGCAGGGGCACAGGAGCTAGCAAACAGAGCTGTAAACAGGGGAGTTTGAGTGGTAGTTCTGTTGGAGGAGAAGGTATTTGTGTGTGTTTGGTTTTGTGTTGGTAGTATCTGTATGTGTAGGGGCTTTGTGCTGAGAGAGAAGCTGAGCCCTGATTAGGGGGCGGGGCTTCACTGACTAGGGGTCCTATAAAGGTACCAGCCAGTCTGGCAGAGGCACAGACAGCTGCAGTGGCACAGGAGCTAGCAAAGAGAGCTGTAAACAGGGGAGTTTGAGTGGGAGTTCTGTTGGAGGAGAAGGTATTTGTGTGTGTTTGGTTTTGTGTTGGTGTTATCTGTATGTGTAGGTGCTTTGTGCTGAGAGAGAAGCTGAGCCCTGATTAGGGGGCGGGGCTTCCCTGACTAGGGGTCCTATAAAGGTAGCAGCCAGTCAGGCAGCGGCACTGGAGCTAGCAAACAGAGCTGTAAACGGGAGTTTGAGTGGGAGTTCTCTTGGAGGATAAGGCATTTGTGTGTGTGTTTGGTTTTGTATTGGTGGTATCTGTTTGTGTAGAGGCTTGGAGGGGCTTTGTGCTGGGAGAGAAGATGAGCCCTGATTAGCGGGCGGGGCTTCGCTGATTAGGGGTCCTATGAAGGTAGCCGCCAGTCAGGCAGCGTCACAGACAGCTGCAGGGGCACAGGAGCTAGCAAACAGAGCTCTAAACAGGGGAGTTTGAGTGGGAGTTCCGTTGGAAGAGAAGGTATTTGTGTGTGTTTGGTTTTGTGTTGGTGGTATCTGTATGTGTAGGGGCTTTGAGCTGGGAGAGAAGCTGAGCCCTGGTTAGGGGGCGGGGCTTGACTGATAAGGGGTCCTATAAAGGTAGCAGCCAGTCAGGCAGCGGCACAGACAGCTGCAGCGGCACTGGAGCTAGCAAACAGAGCTGTAAACGGGGTAGTTTGAGTGGGAGTTCTGTGGGAGGAGAAGGTATTTGTGTGTGTGTTTGGTTTTGTATTGCTGGTATCTGTGTGTGTAGAGGCTTGGAGGGGCTTTGTGCTGGGAGAGAAGCTGAGCCCTGATTAGGGGGCGTGGCTTCCCTGACTAGGGGTCCTATGAAGGTAGCCGCCAGTCAGGCAGCGTCACAGACAGCTGCAGGGGCACAGGAGCTAGCAAACAGAGCTGTAAACAGGGGAGTTTGAGTGGGAGTTCTGTTGGAGGAGAAGGCATTTGTGTGTGTGTTTGGTTTTGTATTGGTGGTATATTTATGTGTAGAGGCTTGGAGGGGCTTTGTGCTGGGAGAGAAGATGAGCCCTGATTAGGGGGCGGGGCTTCACTGACTAGGGGTCCTATAAAGGGAGCAGCCAGTCAGGCAGCGACACAGACAGCTGCAGCGGTACAGGAGCTAGCAAACAGAGCTGTAAACGGGGTAGTTTGAGTGGGAGTTCTGTGGGAGGAGAAGGTATTTCTTTGTGTGTTTGGTTTTGTATTTGTACAGGCTTGGAGGGGCTTTGTGCTGGGAGAGAAGCTGAGACCTGATTAGGGGGTGGGGCTTCACTGACCAGGGGTCCTATAAAGGGAGCAGCCAGTCAGGCAGCGGCACAGACAGCTGCAGCGGCACAGGAGCTAGCAAACAGAGCTGTAAACAGGGGAGTTTGAGTGGGAGTTCTGTTGGAGGAGAAGGTATTTGTGTGTGTTTGGTTTTGTATTGGTGATATCTGTATGTGTATAGGCTTGGAGGGGCTTTGTGCTGGGAGAGAAGCTGAGCCCTGATTAGGGGGCGGGGCTTCGCTGACTATGGGTCCTATGATTGTAGCAGCCAGTCAGGCAGCATCACAGACAGCTGCAGGGGCACAGGAGCTAGCAAACAGAGCTGTAAACAGGGGAGTTTGAGTGGGAGTTCGGTTGGAGGAGAAGGTATTTGTGTGTGTTTGGTTTTGTATTGGTAGCATCTGTATGTGTAGGGGCTTGGAGGGGCTTTGTGCTGGGAGAGAACCTGAGCCCTGATTAGGGGGCGGGGCTTCACTGACTAGGGGTCCTATAAAGGTAGCAGCCAGTCAGGCAGCGGCACAGACAGCTGCAGCGGCACAGGAGCTAGCAAACAGAGCTGTAAACAGGGGAGTTAGAGAGCGAGTTCTGTTGGAGGAGAAGGTATTTGTGTGTGTGTGTTTGGTTTTGTATTGGTAGTATCTGTATGTGTAGGGGCTTTGTGCTGGGAGAGAAGCTGAGCCCTGGTTAGGGGGCGGGGCTTGACTGATAAGGGGTCCTATAAAGGTAGCAGCCAGTCAGGCAGCGGCACAGACAGCTGCAGCGGCACAGGAGCTAGCAAACAGAGCTGTAAACAGGGGAGTTTGAGTGGGAGTTCTGTTGGAGGAGAAGGTATTTGTGTGTGCTTGGTTTTGTATTGGTAGTATCTGTATGTGTAGGGGCTTTGTGCTGGGAGAGAAGCCTGGCCCTGATTAGGGGGCGGGGCTTCACTGACGAGGGGTCCTGTAAAGGGAGCAGCCAGTCAGGCAGCGACACAGACAGCTGCAGCGGTACAGGAGCTAGCAAACAGACCTGTAAACAGGGGAGTTTGAGTGGGAGTTCTGTTGGAGGAGAAGGTATTTGTGTGTGTTTGGTTTTGTATTGGTAGTATCTGTTTGTGTAGAGGCTTGGAGGGGCTTTGTGCTGGGAGAGAACCTGAGCCCTGATTAGGGGGCGGGACTTCACTGACTAGGGGTCCTATAAAGGTAGCAGCCAGTCAGGCAGCGGCACAGACAGCTGCAGCGGCCCAGGAGCTAGCAAACAGAGCTGTAAACAGGGGAGTTTGAGAGAGAGTTCTGTTGGAGGAGAAGGTATTTGTGTGTGTGTGTTTGGTTTTGTATTGTTAGTATCCGTATGTGCAGGGGCTTTGTGCTGGGAGAGAAGCTGAGCCCTTATAAGGGGGCGGGGCTTCCCTGACTAGGGGTCCTATAAAGGTAGCAGCCAGTCAGGCAGCGGCACTGGAGCTAGCAAACAGAGCTGTAAACAGGGGAGTTAGAGAGCGAGTTCTGTTGGAGGAGAAGGTATTTGTGTGTGTTTGGTTTTGTATTGGTAGTATCTGTATGTGTAGGGGCTTTGTGCTGGGAGAAAAGCTGAGCCCTGATTAGGGGGCGGGGCTTCACTGACTAGGGGTCCTATAAAGGGAGCAGCCAGTCAGGCAGCGACACAGACAGCTGCAGCGGCACAGGAGCTAACAAACAGAGCTGTAAACAGGGGAGTTTGAGTGGGAGTTCTGTTGGAGGAGAAGGTATTTGTGTGTGTTTGGTTTTGTATTGGTAGTATCTGTATGTGTATCGGCTTGGAGGGGCTTTGTGCTGGGAGAGAAGCTGAGCCCTGATTAGGGGGCGGGGCTTCCCTGACTAGGGGTCCTATAAAGGTATCAGCCAGTCAGGCAGCGGCACAGGAGCTAGCAAACAGAGCTGTAAACAGGGGAGTTTGAGTGGGAGTGTTGTTGGAGGAGAAGGTATTTGTGTGTGTTTGGTTTTGTATTGGTAGCATCTGTATGTGTAGGGGCTTCGTGCTGGGAGAGAACCTGAGCCCTGATTAGGGGGCGGGGATTCACTGACTAGCGGTCCTATAAAGGTAGCAGCCAGTCAGGCAGCGGCACAGACAGCTGCAGCGGCACAGGAGCTAGCAAACAGAGCTGTAAACAGGGGAGTTTGAGTGGGAGTTCTGTTGGAGGAGAAGGTATTTGTGTGTGTTTGGTTTTGTGTTGGTGGTATCTGTATGTGTAGGTGCTTTGTGCTGAGAAAGAAGCTGAGCCCTGATTAGGGGGCGGGGCTTCACTGACTAGGAGTCCTATAAAGGCAGCAGCCAGTCAGGCAGCGGCACAGACAGCTGCAGTGGCACAGGAGCTAGCAAAGAGAGCTGTAAACAGGGGAGTTTGAGTGGGAGTTCTGTTGGAGGAGAAGGTATTTGTGTGTGTGTGTTTGGTTTTGTATTGGTGGTATCTGTACGTGTAGAGGCTTGGAGGGGCTTTGTGCTGGGAGAGAAGCTGAGCCCTGATTAGGGGGCGGGGCTTCACTGACGAGGGGTCCTATAAAGGGAGCAGCCAGTCAGGCAGCGACACAGACAGCTGCAGCGGTACAGGAGCTAGCAAACAGAGCTGTAAACAGGGGAGTTTGAGAGAGAGTTCTGTTGGAGGAGAAGGTATTTGTGTGTGTGTGTTTGGTTTTGTATTGTTAGTATCCGTATGTGCAGGGGCTTTGTGCTGGGAGAGAAGCTGAGCCCTTATAAGGGGGCGGGGCTTCCCTGACTAGGGGTCCTATAAAGGTAGCAGCCAGTCAGGCAGCGGCACTGGAGCTAGCAAACAGAGCTGTAAACGGGAGTTTGAGTGGGAGTTCTGTTGGAGGAGAAGGTATTTGTGTGTGCTTGGTTTTGTGTTGGTGGTATCTGTATGTGTAGGGGCTTTGTGCTGGGAGAGAAGCTGAGCCCTGATTAGGGGGCGGGGCTTCACTGACAAGGGGTCCTATAAAGGTAGCAGCCAGTCAGGCAGCGTAACAGGAGCTAGCAAACAGAGCTGTAAACAGGGGAGTTAGAGAGCGAGTTCTGTTGGAGGAGAAGGTATTTGTGTGTGTGTGTTTGGTTTTGTATTGGTAGTATCTGTATGTGTAGGGGCTTTGTGCTGGGAGAGAAGCTGAGCCCTGGTTAGGGGGCGGGGCTTGACTGATAAGGGGTCCTATAAAGGTAGCAGCCAGTCAGGCAGCGGCACAGACAGCTGCAGCGGCACAGGAGCTAGCAAACAGAGCTGTAAACAGGGGAGTTTGAGTGGGAGTTCTGTTGGAGGAGAAGGTATTTGTGTGTGCTTGGTTTTGTATTGGTAGTATCTGTATGTGTAGGGGCTTTGTGCTGGGAGAGAAGCCTGGCCCTGATTAGGGGGCGGGGCTTCACTGACGAGGGGTCCTATAAAGGGAGCAGCCAGTCAGGCAGCGACACAGACAGCTGCAGCGGTACAGGAGCTAGCAAACAGAGCTGTAAACAGGGGAGTTTGAGTGGGAGTTCTGTTGGAGGAGAAGGTATTTGTGTGTGTTTGGTTTTGTATTGGTAGTATCTGTATGTGTACAGGCTTGGAGGGGCTTTGTGCTGGGAGAGAACATGAGCCCTGATTAGGGGGCGGGGCTTCGCTGACTAGGGGTCCTATGATTGTAGCAGCCAGTCAGGCAGCGGCACAGACAGCTGCAGGTGCACAGGAGCTAGCAAACAGAGCTGTAAACAGGGGAGTTTGAGTGGGAATTCTGTTGGAGGAGAAGGTATTTGTGTGTGTTTGGTTTTGTGTTGGTGGTATCTGTATGTGTAGGGGCTTTGTGCTGGGAGAGAAGCTGAGCCCTGATTAGGGGGCGGGGCTTCACTGACGAGGGGTCCTATAAAGGCAGCAGCCAGTCAGGCAGCGGCACTGGAGCTAGCAAACAGAGCTGTAAACGGGAGTTTGAGTGGGAGTTCTGTTGGAGGGGAAGGTATTTGTGTGTGCTTGGTTTTGTGTTGGTGGTATCTGTATGTGTAGGGGCTTTGTGCTGGGAGAGAAAATGAGCCCTGATTAGGGGGCGGGGCTTCACTGACGAGGGGTTCTATAAAGGGAGCAGCCAGTCAGGCAGCGACACAGACAGCTGCAGCGGTACAGGAGCTAGCAAACAGAGCTGTAAACAGGGGAGTTTGAGTGGGAGCTCTGTTGGAGGAGAAGGGGTTTGTGTGTGTGTTTGGTCCTGTATTGGTAGTATCTGTATGTGTAGAGGCTTGGAGGGGCTTTGTGCTGGGAGCGAAGCTGAGCCCTGATTAGGGGGCGGGGCTTCACTGACAAGGGGTCCTATAAAGGTAGCAGCCAGTCAGGCAGCGGAAGAGGAGCTAGCAAACAGAGCTGTAAACAGGGGAGTTTGAGAGGGAGTTCTGTTGGAGGAGAAGGTATTTGTGTGTGTGTGTTTGGTTTTGTACCGGTAGTATCTGTATGTGTAGAGGCCTGGAGGGGTTTTGTGCTGGGAGAGAAGCTGAGCCCTGATTAGGGGGCGGGGCTTCCCTGACTAGGGGTCCTATAAAAGTAGCAGCCAGTCAGGCAACGGCACAGGAGCTAGCAAACAGAGCTGTAAACAGGGGAGTTTGAGTGGGAGCTCTGTTGGAGGAGAAGGTATTTGTGTGTGCTTGGTTTTGTATTGGTAGTATCTGTATGTGTAGGGGCTTTGTGCTGGGAGAGAAGCTGAGCCCTGATTAGGGGGCGGGGCTTCACTGACTAGGGGTTCTATAAAGGTACCAGCCAGTCAGGCAGCGGCACAGACAGCTGCAGCGGCACTGGAGCTAGGAAACAGAGCTGTAAACGGGAGTTTGAGTGGGAGTTCTGTTTGAGGAGAAGGCATTTGTGTGTGTGTTTGGTTTTGTATTGGTGGTATCTGTGTGTGTAGAGGCTTGGAGGGGCTTTGTGCTGGGAGAGAAGCTGAGCCCTGATTAGGGGGCGGGGCTTCACTGACTAGGGGTCCTACAAAGGGAGCAGCCAGTCAGGCAGCGGCACAGGAGCTAGCAAACAGGTGTAAACAGGGGAGTTTGAGTGGAGTTCTGCTGGAGGAGAAGGTATTTGTGTGTGTTTGGTTTTGTATTGGTAGTATCTGTATGTTCAGGGGCTTTGTGCTGGGAGAGAAGCTGAGCCCTGAATAGGGGGCGGGGCTTCACTGACTTGGGGTCCTATAAAGGGAGCAGCCAGTCAGGCAGCGGCACAGACAGCTGCAGCGGTACAGGAGCTAGCAAACAGAGCTGTAAACGGGAGTTTGAGTGGGAGTTCTGTTGGAGGAGAAGGCATTTGTGTGTGTGTTTGGTTTTGTATTGGTGGTATCTGTATGTGTAGAGGCTTGGAGGGGCTTTGTGTTGGGAGCGAAGCTGAGCCCTGATTAGGTTGTGGGGCTTCACTGGCTAGGGGTCCTATAAAGGTAGCAGCCAGTCAGGCAGCGGAACAGGAGCTAGCAAACTGAGCTGTAAACAGGGGAGTTTGAGAGAGAGTTCTGTTGGAGGAGAAGGTATTTGTGTGTGTGTGTTTGGTTTTGTATTGTTAATATCCGTATGTGCAGGGGCTTTGTGCTGGGAGAGAAGCTGAGCCCTTATTAGGGGGCGGGGCTTCCCTGACTAGGGGTCCTATAAAGGTAGCAGCCAGTCAGGCAGCGGCACTGGAGCTAGCAAACAGAGCTGTAAACGGGAGTTTGAGTGGGAGTTCTGTTGGAGGATAAGGCATTTTTGTGTGTGTTTGGTTTTGTATTGGTGGTACCTGTTTGTGTAGAGGCTTGGAGGGGCTTTGTGCTGGGAGAGAAGATGAGCCCTGATTAGCGGGCGGGGCTTCGCTGATTAGGGGTCCTATGAAGGTAGCCGCCAGTCAGGCAGCGTCACAGACAGCTGCAGGGGCACAGGAGCTAGCAAACAGAGCTGTAAACAGGGGAGTTTGAGTGGGAGTTCCGTTGGAAGAGAAGGTATTTGTGTGTGTTTGGTTTTGTATTGGTAGTATCTGTATGTGTAGGGGCTTGGAGGGGCTTTGTGCTGGGAGAGAACCTGAGCCCTGATTAGGGGGCGGGGCTTCACTGACTAGGGGTCCTATAAAGGTAGCAGCCAGTCAGGCAGCGGCACAGACAGCTGCAGCGGCACAGGAGCTAGCAAACAGAGCTGTAAACAGGGGAGTTTGAGTGGGAGTTCTGTTGGAGGAGAAGGTATTTGTGTGTGTTTGGTTTTGTGTTGGTGGTATCTGTATGTGTAGGTGCTTTGTGCTGAGAAAGAAGCTGAGCCCTGATTAGGGGGCGGGGCTTCACTGACTAGGAGTCCTATAAAGGCAGCAGCCAGTCAGGCAGCGGCACAGACAGCTGCAGTGGCACAGGAGCTAGCAAAGAGAGCTGTAAACAGGGGAGTTTGAGTGGGAGTTCTGTTGGAGGAGAAGGTATTTGTGTGTGTGTGTTTGGTTTTGTATTGGTGGTATCTGTATGTGTAGAGGCTTGGAGGGGCTTTGTGCTGGGAGAGAAGCTGAGCCCTGATTAGGGGGCGGGGCTTCCCTGACTAGGGGTCCTATAAAGGTAGCAGCCAGTCAGGCAGCGGCACTGGAGCTAGCAAACAGAGCTGTAAACGGGAGTTTGAGTGGGAGTTCTGTTGGAGGATAAGGCATTTGTGTGTGTGTTTGGTTTTGTATTGGTGGTATCTGTGTGTGTAGAGGCTTGGAGGGGCTTTGTGCTGGGAGAGAAGATGAGCCCTGATTAGCGGGCGGGGCTTCACTGACTAGGGGTCCTATAAAGGGAGCAGCCAGTCAGGCAGCGACACAGACAGCTGCAGCGGTACAGGAGTTAGCAAACAGAGCTGTAAACGGGGTAGTTTGAGTGGGAGTTTGTGTGTGTGTTTGGTTTTGTATTTGTAGAGGCTTGGAGGGGCTTTGTGCTGGGAGAGAAGCTGAGCCCTGAATAGGGGGCGGGGCTTCACTGACTAGGGGTCCTATAAAGGGAGCAGCCAGTCAGGCAGCGGCACAGACAGCTGCAGCGCCACAGGAGCTAGCAAAGAGAGCTGTAAACAGGGGAGTTTGAGTGGGAGTTCTGTTGGAGGATAAGGCATTTGTGTGTGTGTTTGGTTTTGTATTGGTAGTATCTGTATGTGTAGAGGCTTGGAGGGGCTTTGTGCTGGGAGAGAAGATGAGCCCTGATTAGGGGGCGGGGCTTCACTGACTAGGGGTCCTATAAAGGGAGCAGCCAGTCAGGCAGCGGCCCAGGAGCTAGCAAACAGAGCTGTAAACAGGGGAGTTTGAGTGGGAGTTCTGTTGGAGGAGAAGGTATTTGTGTGTGTTTGGTTTTGTATTGGTAGTATCTGTATGTGTAGAGGCTTGGAGGGGCTTTGTGCTGGGAGAGAAGCTGAGCCCTGATTAGGGGGCGGGGCTTCACTGACGAGGGGTCCTATAAAGGGAGCAGCCAGTCAGGCAGCGACACAGACAGCTGCAGCGGTACAGGAGCTAGCAAACAGAGCTGTAAACAGGGGAGTTTGTGTTGGAGTTCTGTTGGAGGAGAAGGTATTTGTGTGTGTTTGGTTTTGTATTGGTAGTATCTGTATGTGTAGAGGCTTGGAGGGGCTTTGTGCTGGGAGAGAAGCTGAGCCCTGATTAGGGGGCGGGGCTTCACTGACGAGGGGTCCTATAAAGGGAGCAGCCAGTCAGGCAGCGACACAGACAGCTGCAGCGGTACAGGAGCTAGCAAACAGAGCTGTAAACGGGGTAGTTTGAGTGGGAGTTGGAGGAGAAGGTATTTGTGTGTGTTTGGTTTTGTGTTGGTGGTATCTGTATGTGTAGGGGCTTTGTGCTGGGAGAGAACCTGAGCCCTGATTAGGGGGCGGGGCTTCACTGACTAGGGGTCCTATAAAGGGAGCAGCCAGTCAGGCAGCGGCCCAGGAGCTAGCAAACAGAGCTGTAAACAGGGGAGTTTGAGTGGGAGTTCTGTTGGAGGAGAAGGCATTTGTGTGTGTGTTTGGTTTTGTATTGGTAGTATCTGTATGTGTAGAGGCTTGGAGGGGCTTTGTGCTGGGAGAGAACATGAGCCCTGATTAGGGGGCGGGGCTTCACTGACTAGGGGTCCTATAAAGGGAGCAGCCAGTCAGGCAGCGGCCCAGGAGCTAGCAAACAGAGCTGTAAACAGGGGAGTTTGAGTGGGAGTTCTGTTGGAGGAGAAGGTATTTGTGTGTGTTTGGTTTTGTATTGCTAGTATCTGTATGTGTAGGGGCTTTGTGCTGGGAGAGAAGCCTGGCCCTGATTAGGGGGCGGGGCTTCACTGACTAGGGGTCCTATAAAGGGAGCAGCCAGTCAGGCAGCGACACAGACAGCTGCAGCGGTACAGGAGCTAGCAAACAGAGCTGTAAACAGGGGAGTTTGTGTTGGAGTTCTGTTGGAGGAGAAGGTATTTGTGTGTTTGGTTTTGTATTGGTAGTATCTGTATGTGTAGGGGCTTTGTGCTGGGAGAAAAGCTGAGCCCTGATTAGGGGGCGGGGCTTCACTGACTAGGGGTCCTATAAAGGGAGCAGCCAGTCAGGCAGCGACACAGACAGCTGCAGCGGCACAGGAGCTAGCAAACAGAGCTGTAAACAGGGGAGTTTGAGTGGGAGTTCTGTTGGAGGAGAAGGTATTTGTGTGTGTTTGGTTTTCTATTGGTAGAATCTGTATGTGTAGAGGCTTGGAGGGGCTTTGTGCTGGGAGAGAAGCTGAGCCCTGATTAGGGGGCGGGGCTTCGCTGACTAGGGGTCCTATGATTGTAGCAGCCAGTCAGGCAGCGTCACAGACAGCTGCAGGTGCACAGGAGCTAGCAAACAGAGCTGTAAACAGGGGAGTTTGAGTGGGAGTTCTGTTGGAGGAGAAGGTATTTGTGTGTGTTTGGTTTTGTGTTGGTGGTATCTGTATGTGTAGGTGCTTTGTGCTGAGAGAGAAGCTGAGCCCTGATTAGGGGGCGGGGCTTCACTGACTAGGGGTCCTATAAAGGGAGCAGGCAGTCAGGCAGCGACACAGACAACTGCAGCGGCACAGGAGCTAGCAAAGAGAGCTGTAAACAGGGGAGTTTGAGTGGGAGTTCTGTTGGAGGAGAAGGTATTTGTGTGTGTGTGTTTGGTTTTGTATTGGTGGTATCTGTTTGTGTAGAGGCTTGGAGGGGCTTTGTGCTGGGAGAGAAAATGAGCCCTGATTAGGGGGCGGGGCTTCACTGACAAGGGGTCCTATAAAGGGAGCAGCCAGTCAGGCAGCGGAACAGGAGCTAGCAAACAGAGCTGTAAACAGGGGAGTTTGAGAGGGAGTTCTGTTGGAGGAGAAGGTATTTGTGTGTGTGTGTTTGGTTTTGTATTGGTAGTATCTGTATGTGTAGGGGCTTTGTGCTGGGAGAGAAGCTGAGCCCTGGTTAGGGGGCGGGGCTTGACTGATAAGGGGTCCTATAAAGGTAGCAGCCAGTAAGGCAGCGGCACAGGAGCTAGCAAACAGAGCTGTAAACAGGGGAGTTTGAGTGGGAGTTCTGTTGGAGGAGAAGGCATTTGTGTGTGTGTTTGGTTTTGTATTTGTGGTATCTGTATGTGTAGAGGCTTGGAGGGGCTTTGTGCTGGGAGAGAAGATGAGCCCTGATTAGGGGTCGGGGCCTCACTGACTAGGGGTCCTATAAAGGGAGCAGCCAGTCAGGCGGCGGCACGGACAGCTGCAGCGGCCCAGGAGCTAGCAAACAGAGGTGTAAACAGGGGAGTTTGAGTGGGAGTTCTGTTGGAGGAGAAGGTATTTGTGTGTGTGTGTTTGGTTTTGTATTGGTGGTATCTGTATGTGTAGAGGCTTGGAGGGGCTTTGTGCTGGGAGAGAAGCTGAGCCCTTATTAGTGGGCAGGGCTTCCCTGACTAGGGGTCGTATAAAGGTAGCAGCCAGTCAGGCAGCGGCACTGGAGCTAGCAAACAGAGCGGTAAACGGGAGTTCGAGTGGGAGCTCTGTTGGAGGAGAAGGCATTTGTGTGTGTGTTTGGTTTTGTATTGGTGGTATCTGTGTGTGTAGAGGCTTGGAGGGGCTTTGTGCTGGGAGAGAAGATGAGCCCTGATTAGGGGGCGGGGCTTCGCTGAGTAGGGGTCCTATAAAGGTAGCAGCCAGTCAGGCAGCGGCACAGGAGCTATCAAACAGAGCTGTAAACAGGGGAGTTTGAGTGGGAGTACTGTTGGAGTAGAAGGTATTTGTGTGTGTTTGGTTTTGTATTGGTAGTATCTGTATGTGTAGGGGCTTTGTGCTGAGACAGAAGCTGAGCCCTGATTAGGGGGCGGGGCTTCACTGACTTGGGGTCCTATAAAGGTAGCAGCCAGTCAGGCAGCGGCACAGACAGCTGCAGCGGCACTGGAGCTAGCAAACAGAGCTGTAAACAGGGGAGTTAGAGTGGGAGTTCTGTTGGAGGAGAAGGTATTTGTGTGTGTTTGGTTTTGTATTGGTAGTATCTGTATGTGTAGAGGCCTGGAGGGGTTTTGTGCTGGGAGAGAAGCTGAGCCCTGATTAGGGGGCGGGGCTTCCCTGACTAGGGGTCCTATAAAGGTACCAGCCAGTCAGGCAGCGGCACAGACAGCTGCAGCGGCACTGGAGCTAGCAAACAGAGCTGTAAACGGGAGTTTGAGTGGGAGTTCTGTGGGAGGAGAAGGCATTTGTGTGTGTGTTTGGTTTTGTATTGGTGGTATCTGTGTGTGTAGAGGCTTGGAGGGGCTTTGTGCTGGGAGAGAAGCTGAGGCCTGATTAGGGGGCGGGGCTTCACTGACTAGGGGTCCTATAAAGGGAGCAGCCAGTCAGGCAGCGACACAGACAGCTGCAGCGGTACAGGAGCTAGCAAACAGAGCTGTAAACGGGGTAGTTTGAGTGGGAGTTCTGTGGGAGGAGAAGGTATTTGTGTGTGTGTTTGGTTTTGTATTTGTAGAGGCTTGCAGGGGCTTTGTGCTAGGAGAGAAGCTGAGCCCTGATTAGGGGGCGGGGCTTCACTGACTAGGGGTCCTACAAAGGGAGCAGCCAGTCAGGCAGCGGCACAGGAGCTAGCAAACAGAGCTGTAAACAGGGGAGTTTGAGTGGGAGTTCTGTTGGAGGAGAAGGTATTTGTGTGTGTTTGCTTTTGTATTTGTACAGGCTTGGAGGGGCTTTGTGCTGGGAGAGAAGCTGAGACCTGATTAGGGGGCGGGGCTTCACTGACTAGGGGTCCTATAAAAGTAGCAGCCAGTCAGGCAACGGCACAGGAGCTAGCAAACAGAGGTGTAAACAGGGGAGTTTGAGTGGGAGTTCTGTTGGAGGAGAAGGAATTTGTGTGTGTGTTTGGTTTTGTATTGGTGGTATCTGTGTGTGTAGAGGCTTGGAGGGGCTTTGTACTGGGAGAGAAGCTGAGCCCTGATTAGGGGGCGGGGCTTCACTGACGAGGGGTCCAATAAAGGTAGCAGCCAGTCAGGCAGCGGCACAGACAGCTGCAGCGGTACAGGAGCTAGCAAACAGAGCTGTAAACAGGGGAGTTTGAGTGGGAGTTCTGTTGGAGGAGAAGGTGTTTGTGTGTGTGTTTGGTCTTGTATTTGTAGTATCTGTATGTGTAGAGGCTGGGAGGGGCTTTGTGCTGGGAGCGAAGCTGAGCCCTGATTAGGGGGCGGGGCTTCACTGACTAGGGGTCTTATAAAGGTAGCAGCCAGTCAGGCAGCGGAACAGGAGCTAGCAAACTGAGCTGTAAACAGGGGAGTTTGAGAGGGAGTTCTGTTGGAGGAGAAGGTATTTGTGTGTGTTTGTTTGGTTTTGTATTGTTAGTATCTGTGTAGGGGCTATGTGCTGGGAGAGAAACTGAGCCCTGATTAGGGGGCGGGGCTTCACTGACTGGGGTCCTATAAAGGTAGCAGCTAGTCAGGCAGCGGCACAGACAGCTGCAGTGGCACAGGAGCTATCAAACAGAGCTGTAAACAGGGGAGTATGAGTGGGAGATCTTTTGCAGTAGAAGGTATTTGTGTGTGTTTGGTTTTGTATTGGTAGTATCTGTATGTGTAGGGGCTTTGTGCTGGGAGAGAAGCTGAGCCCTGGTTAGGGGGCGGGGCTTGACTGATAAGGGGTCCTATAAAGGTAGCAGCCAGTCAGGCAGCGGCACAGACAGCTGCAGCGGCACAGGAGCTAGCAAACAGAGCTGTAAACAGGGGAGTTTGAGTGGGAGTTCTGTTGGAGGAGAAGGTATTTGTGTGTGCTTGGTTTTGTATTGGTAGTATCTGTATGTGTAGGGGCTTTGTGCTGGGAGAGAAGCCTGGCCCTGATTAGGGGGCGGGGCTTCACTGACGAGGGGTCCTATAAAGGGAGCAGCCAGTCAGGCAGCGACACAGACAGCTGCAGCGGTACAGGAGCTAGCAAACAGAGCTGTAAACAGGGGAGTTTGAGTGGGAGTTCTGTTGGAGGAGAAGGTATTTGTGTGTGTTTGGTTTTGTATTGGTAGTATCTGTATGTGTAGAGGCTTGGAGGGGCTTTGTGCTGGGAGAGAAGCTGAGCCCTGATTAGGGGGCGGGGCTTGACTGATAAGGGGTCCTATAAAGGTAGCAGCCAGTCAGGCAGCGGCACAGACAGCTGCAGCGGCACAGGAGCTAGCAAACAGAGCTGTAAAAAGGGGAGTTTGAGTGGGAATTCTGTTGGAGGAGAAGGTTTTTGTGTGTGTTTGGTTTTGTATTGGTAGTATCTGTATGTGTAGGGGCTTTGTGCTGTGAGAAAAGCTGAGCCCTGATTAGGGGGCGGGGCTTCACTGACTAGGGGTCCTATAAAGGGAGCAGCCAGTCAGGCAGCGACACAGACAGCTGCAGCGGCACAGGAGCTAACAAACAGAGCTGTAAACGGGAGTTTGAGTGGGAGTTCTGTTGGAGGAGAAGGTATTTGTTTGTGTTTGGTTTTGTATTGGTAGTATCTGTATGTGTATCGGCTTGGAGGGGCTTTGTGCTGGGAGAGAAGCTGAGCCCTGATTAGGGGGCGGGGCTTCCCTGACTAGGGGTCCTATAAAGGTATCAGCCAGTCAGGCAGCGGCACAGGAGCTAGCAAACAGAGCTGTAAACAGGGGAGTTTGAGTGGGAGTGTTGTTGGAGGAGAAGGTATTTGTGTGTGTTTGGTTTTGTATTGGTAGTATCTGTATGTGTACAGGCTTGGAGGGGCTTTGTGCTGGGAGAGAACATGAGCCCTGATTAGGGGGCGGGGCTTCGCTGACTAGGGGTCCTATGATTGTAGCAGCCAGTCAGGCAGCGTCACAGACAGCTGCAGGTGCACAGGAGCTAGCAAACAGAGCTGTAAACAGGGGAGTTTGAGTGGGAGTTCTGTTGGAGGAGAAGGTATTTGTGTGTGTTTGGTTTTGTGTTGGTGGTATCTGTATGTGTAGGGGCTTTGTGCTGGGAGAGAAGCTGAGCCCTGATTAGGGGGCGGGGCTTCACTGACGAGGGGTCCTATAAAGGCAGCAGCCAGTCAGGCAGCGGCACTGGAGCTAGCAAACAGAGCTGTAAACAGGGGAGTTTGAGTGGGAGCTCTGTTGGAGGAGAAGGGGTTTGTGTGTGTGTTTGGTCCTGTATTGGTAGTATCTGTATGTGTAGAGGCTTGGAGGGGCTTTGTGCTGGGAGCGAAGCTGAGCCCTGATTAGGGGGCGGGGCTTCACTGACAAGGGGTCCTATAAAGGTAGCAGCCAGTCAGGCAGCGGAAGAGGAGCTAGCAAACAGAGCTGTAAACAGGGGAGTTTGAGAGGGAGTTCTGTTGGAGGAGAAGGTATTTGTGTGTGTGTGTTTGGTTTTGTACCGGTAGTATCTGTATGTGTAGAGGCCTGGAGGGGTTTTGTGCTGGGAGAGAAGCTGAGCCCTGATTAGGGGGCGGGGCTTCCCTGACTAGGGGTCCTATAAAAGTAGCAGCCAGTCAGGCAACGGCACAGGAGCTAGCAAACAGAGCTGTAAACAGGGGAGTTTGAGTGGGAGCTCTGTTGGAGGAGAAGGTATTTGTGTGTGCTTGGTTTTGTATTGGTAGTATCTGTATGTGTAGGGGCTTTGTGCTGGGAGAGAAGCTGAGCCCTGATTAGGGGGCGGGGCTTCACTGACTAGGGGTTCTATAAAGGTACCAGCCAGTCAGGCAGCGGCACAGACAGCTGCAGCGGCACTGGAGCTAGGAAACAGAGCTGTAAACGGGAGTTTGAGTGGGAGTTCTGTTTGAGGAGAAGGCATTTGTGTGTGTGTTTGGTTTTGTATTGGTGGTATCTGTGTGTGTAGAGGCTTGGAGGGGCTTTGTGCTGGGAGAGAAGCTGAGCCCTGATTAGGGGGCGGGGCTTCACTGACTAGGGGTCCTACAAAGGGAGCAGCCAGTCAGGCAGCGGCACAGGAGCTAGCAAACAGGTGTAAACAGGGGAGTTTGAGTGGAGTTCTGCTGGAGGAGAAGGTATTTGTGTGTGTTTGGTTTTGTATTGGTAGTATCTGTATGTTCAGGGGCTTTGTGCTGGGAGAGAAGCTGAGCCCTGAATAGGGGGCGGGGCTTCACTGACTTGGGGTCCTATAAAGGGAGCAGCCAGTCAGGCAGCGGCACAGACAGCTGCAGCGGTACAGGAGCTAGCAAACAGAGCTGTAAACGGGAGTTTGAGTGGGAGTTCTGTTGGAGGAGAAGGCATTTGTGTGTGTGTTTGGTTTTGTATTGGTGGTATCTGTATGTGTAGAGGCTTGGAGGGGCTTTGTGTTGGGAGCGAAGCTGAGCCCTGATTAGGTTGTGGGGCTTCACTGGCTAGGGGTCCTATAAAGGTAGCAGCCAGTCAGGCAGCGGCACTGGAGCTAGCAAACAGAGCTGTAAACGGGAGTTTGAGTGGGAGTTCTGTTGGAGGATAAGGCATTTTTGTGTGTGTTTGGTTTTGTATTGGTGGTACCTGTTTGTGTAGAGGCTTGGAGGGGCTTTGTGCTGGGAGAGAAGATGAGCCCTGATTAGCGGGCGGGGCTTCGCTGATTAGGGGTCCTATGAAGGTAGCCGCCAGTCAGGCAGCGTCACAGACAGCTGCAGGGGCACAGGAGCTAGCAAACAGAGCTGTAAACAGGGGAGTTTGAGTGGGAGTTCCGTTGGAAGAGAAGGTATTTGTGTGTGTTTGGTTTTGTATTGGTAGTATCTGTATGTGTAGGGGCTTGGAGGGGCTTTGTGCTGGGAGAGAACCTGAGCCCTGATTAGGGGGCGGGGCTTCACTGACTAGGGGTCCTATAAAGGTAGCAGCCAGTCAGGCAGCGGCACAGACAGCTGCAGCGGCACAGGAGCTAGCAAACAGAGCTGTAAACAGGGGAGTTTGAGTGGGAGTTCTGTTGGAGGAGAAGGTATTTGTGTGTGTTTGGTTTTGTGTTGGTGGTATCTGTATGTGTAGGTGCTTTGTGCTGAGAAAGAAGCTGAGCCCTGATTAGGGGGCGGGGCTTCACTGACTAGGAGTCCTATAAAGGCAGCAGCCAGTCAGGCAGCGGCACAGACAGCTGCAGTGGCACAGGAGCTAGCAAAGAGAGCTGTAAACAGGGGAGTTTGAGTGGGAGTTCTGTTGGAGGAGAAGGTATTTGTGTGTGTGTGTTTGGTTTTGTATTGGTGGTATCTGTATGTGTAGAGGCTTGGAGGGGCTTTGTGCTGGGAGAGAAGCTGAGCCCTGATTAGGGGGCGGGGCTTCCCTGACTAGGGGTCCTATAAAGGTAGCAGCCAGTCAGGCAGCGGCACTGGAGCTAGCAAACAGAGCTGTAAACGGGAGTTTGAGTGGGAGTTCTGTTGGAGGATAAGGCATTTGTGTGTGTGTTTGGTTTTGTATTGGTGGTATCTGTGTGTGTAGAGGCTTGGAGGGGCTTTGTGCTGGGAGAGAAGATGAGCCCTGATTAGCGGGCGGGGCTTCACTGACTAGGGGTCCTATAAAGGGAGCAGCCAGTCAGGCAGCGACACAGACAGCTGCAGCGGTACAGGAGTTAGCAAACAGAGCTGTAAACGGGGTAGTTTGAGTGGGAGTTTGTGTGTGTGTTTGGTTTTGTATTTGTAGAGGCTTGGAGGGGCTTTGTGCTGGGAGAGAAGCTGAGCCCTGAATAGGGGGCGGGGCTTCACTGACTAGGGGTCCTATAAAGGGAGCAGCCAGTCAGGCAGCGGCACAGACAGCTGCAGCGCCACAGGAGCTAGCAAAGAGAGCTGTAAACAGGGGAGTTTGAGTGGGAGTTCTGTTGGAGGATAAGGCATTTGTGTGTGTGTTTGGTTTTGTATTGGTAGTATCTGTATGTGTAGAGGCTTGGAGGGGCTTTGTGCTGGGAGAGAAGATGAGCCCTGATTAGGGGGCGGGGCTTCACTGACTAGGGGTCCTATAAAGGGAGCAGCCAGTCAGGCAGCGGCCCAGGAGCTAGCAAACAGAGCTGTAAACAGGGGAGTTTGAGTGGGAGTTCTGTTGGAGGAGAAGGTATTTGTGTGTGTTTGGTTTTGTATTGGTAGTATCTGTATGTGTAGAGGCTTGGAGGGGCTTTGTGCTGGGAGAGAAGCTGAGCCCTGATTAGGGGGCGGGGCTTCACTGACGAGGGGTCCTATAAAGGGAGCAGCCAGTCAGGCAGCGACACAGACAGCTGCAGCGGTACAGGAGCTAGCAAACAGAGCTGTAAACAGGGGAGTTTGTGTTGGAGTTCTGTTGGAGGAGAAGGTATTTGTGTGTGTTTGGTTTTGTATTGGTAGTATCTGTATGTGTAGAGGCTTGGAGGGGCTTTGTGCTGGGAGAGAAGCTGAGCCCTGATTAGGGGGCGGGGCTTCACTGACGAGGGGTCCTATAAAGGGAGCAGCCAGTCAGGCAGCGACACAGACAGCTGCAGCGGTACAGGAGCTAGCAAACAGAGCTGTAAACGGGGTAGTTTGAGTGGGAGTTGGAGGAGAAGGTATTTGTGTGTGTTTGGTTTTGTGTTGGTGGTATCTGTATGTGTAGGGGCTTTGTGCTGGGAGAGAACCTGAGCCCTGATTAGGGGGCGGGGCTTCACTGACTAGGGGTCCTATAAAGGGAGCAGCCAGTCAGGCAGCGGCCCAGGAGCTAGCAAACAGAGCTGTAAACAGGGGAGTTTGAGTGGGAGTTCTGTTGGAGGAGAAGGCATTTGTGTGTGTGTTTGGTTTTGTATTGGTAGTATCTGTATGTGTAGAGGCTTGGAGGGGCTTTGTGCTGGGAGAGAACATGAGCCCTGATTAGGGGGCGGGGCTTCACTGACTAGGGGTCCTATAAAGGGAGCAGCCAGTCAGGCAGCGGCCCAGGAGCTAGCAAACAGAGCTGTAAACAGGGGAGTTTGAGTGGGAGTTCTGTTGGAGGAGAAGGTATTTGTGTGTGTTTGGTTTTGTATTGCTAGTATCTGTATGTGTAGGGGCTTTGTGCTGGGAGAGAAGCCTGGCCCTGATTAGGGGGCGGGGCTTCACTGACTAGGGGTCCTATAAAGGGAGCAGCCAGTCAGGCAGCGACACAGACAGCTGCAGCGGTACAGGAGCTAGCAAACAGAGCTGTAAACAGGGGAGTTTGTGTTGGAGTTCTGTTGGAGGAGAAGGTATTTGTGTGTTTGGTTTTGTATTGGTAGTATCTGTATGTGTAGGGGCTTTGTGCTGGGAGAAAAGCTGAGCCCTGATTAGGGGGCGGGGCTTCACTGACTAGGGGTCCTATAAAGGGAGCAGCCAGTCAGGCAGCGACACAGACAGCTGCAGCGGCACAGGAGCTAGCAAACAGAGCTGTAAACAGGGGAGTTTGAGTGGGAGTTCTGTTGGAGGAGAAGGTATTTGTGTGTGTTTGGTTTTCTATTGGTAGAATCTGTATGTGTAGAGGCTTGGAGGGGCTTTGTGCTGGGAGAGAAGCTGAGCCCTGATTAGGGGGCGGGGCTTCGCTGACTAGGGGTCCTATGATTGTAGCAGCCAGTCAGGCAGCGTCACAGACAGCTGCAGGTGCACAGGAGCTAGCAAACAGAGCTGTAAACAGGGGAGTTTGAGTGGGAGTTCTGTTGGAGGAGAAGGTATTTGTGTGTGTTTGGTTTTGTGTTGGTGGTATCTGTATGTGTAGGTGCTTTGTGCTGAGAGAGAAGCTGAGCCCTGATTAGGGGGCGGGGCTTCACTGACTAGGGGTCCTATAAAGGGAGCAGCCAGTCAGGCAGCGACACAGACAACTGCAGCGGCACAGGAGCTAGCAAAGAGAGCTGTAAACAGGGGAGTTTGAGTGGGAGTTCTGTTGGAGGAGAAGGTATTTGTGTGTTTGTGTTTGGTTTTGTATTGGTGGTATCTGTTTGTGTAGAGGCTTGGAGGGGCTTTGTGCTGGGAGAGAAAATGAGCCCTGATTAGGGGGCGGGGCTTCACTGACAAGGGGTCCTATAAAGGGAGCAGCCAGTCAGGCAGCGGAACAGGAGCTAGCAAACAGAGCTGTAAACAGGGGAGTTTGAGAGGGAGTTCTGTTGGAGGAGAAGGTATTTGTGTGTGTGTGTTTGGTTTTGTATTGGTAGTATCTGTATGTGTAGGGGCTTTGTGCTGGGAGAGAAGCTGAGCCCTGGTTAGGGGGCGGGGCTTGACTGATAAGGGGTCCTATAAAGGTAGCAGCCAGTAAGGCAGCGGCACAGGAGCTAGCAAACAGAGCTGTAAACAGGGGAGTTTGAGTGGGAGTTCTGTTGGAGGAGAAGGCATTTGTGTGTGTGTTTGGTTTTGTATTTGTGGTATCTGTATGTGTAGAGGCTTGGAGGGGCTTTGTGCTGGGAGAGAAGATGAGCCCTGATTAGGGGTCGGGGCCTCACTGACTAGGGGTCCTATAAAGGGAGCAGCCAGTCAGGCGGCGGCACGGACAGCTGCAGCGGCCCAGGAGCTAGCAAACAGAGGTGTAAACAGGGGAGTTTGAGTGGGAGTTCTGTTGGAGGAGAAGGTATTTGTGTGTGTGTGTTTGGTTTTGTATTGGTGGTATCTGTATGTGTAGAGGCTTGGAGGGGCTTTGTGCTGGGAGAGAAGCTGAGCCCTGCTTAGGGGGCGGGGCTTCACTGACGAGGGGTCCTATAAAGGGGCAGCCAGTCAGGCAGCGACACAGACAGCTGCAGCGGTACAGGAGCTAGCAAACAGAGCGGTAAACGGGAGTTTGAGTGGGAGTTCTGTTGGAGGAGAAGGCATTTGTGTGTGTGTTTGGTTTTGTATTGGTGGTATCTGTATGTGTAGAGGCTTGGAGGGGCTTTGTGTTGGGAGCGAAGCTGAGCCCTGATTAGGTTGCGGGGCTTCACTGACTAGGGGTCCTATAAAGGTAGCAGCCAGTCAGGCAGCGGAACAGGAGCTAGCAAACTGAGCTGTAAACAGGGGAGTTTGAGAGAGAGTTCTGTTGGAGGAGAAGGTATTTTTGTGTGTGTGTTTGGTTTTGTATTGTTAGTATCCGTATGTGCAGGGGCTTTGTGCTGGGAGAGAAGCTGAGCCCTTATTAGTGGGCAGGGCTTCCCTGACTAGGGGTCGTATAAAGGTAGCAGCCAGTCAGGCAGCGGCACTGGAGCTAGCAAACAGAGCGGTAAACGGGAGTTCGAGTGGGAGCTCTGTTGGAGGAGAAGGCATTTGTGTGTGTGTTTGGTTTTGTATTGGTGGTATCTGTGTGTGTAGAGGCTTGGAGGGGCTTTGTGCTGGGAGAGAAGATGAGCCCTGATTAGGGGGCGGGGCTTCGCTGAGTAGGGGTCCTATAAAGGTAGCAGCCAGTCAGGCAGCGGCACAGGAGCTATCAAACAGAGCTGTAAACGGGAGTTTGAGTGGGAGCTCTGTTGGAGGAGAAGGTATTTGTGTGTGTTTGGTTTTGTATTGGTAGTATCTGTGTAGGGGCTTTGTGCTGGGAGAGAAACTGAGCCCTGATTAGGGGGCGGGGCTTCACTGACTGGGGTCCTATAAAGGTAGCAGCTAGTCAGGCAGCGGCACAGACAGCTGCAGTGGCACAGGAGCTATCAAACAGAGCTGTAAACAGGGGAGTATGAGTGGGAGATCTTTTGCAGTAGAAGGTATTTGTGTGTGTTTGGTTTTGTATTGGTAGTATCTGTATGTGTAGGGGCTTTGTCCTGGGAGAGAAGCTGAGCCCTGATTAGGGGGCGGGGCTTCGCTGACTAGGGGTCCTATAAAGGTAGCAGCCAGTCAGGCAGCGGCACAGGAGCTAGCAAACAGAGCTGTAAACAGGGGAGTTTGAGTGGGAGTACTGTTGGAGTAGAAGGTATTTGTGTGTGTTTGGTTTTGTATTGGTAGTATCTGTATGTGTAGGGGCTTTGTGCTGAGACAGAAGCTGAGCCCTGATTAGGGGGCGGGGCTTCACTGACTTGGGGTCCTATAAAGGTAGCAGCCAGTCAGGCAGCGGCACAGACAGCTGCAGCGGCACTGGAGCTAGCAAACAGAGCTGTAAACAGGGGAGTTAGAGTGGGAGTTCTGTTGGAGGAGAAGGTATTTGTGTGTGTTTGGTTTTGTATTGGTAGTATCTGTATGTGTAGAGGCCTGGAGGGGTTTTGTGCTGGGAGAGAAGCTGAGCCCTGATTAGGGGGCGGGGCTTCCCTGACTAGGGGTCCTATAAAGGTACCAGCCAGTCAGGCAGCGGCACAGACAGCTGCAGCGGCACTGGAGCTAGCAAACAGAGCTGTAAACGGGAGTTTGAGTGGGAGTTCTGTGGGAGGAGAAGGCATTTGTGTGTGTGTTTGGTTTTGTATTGGTGGTATCTGTGTGTGTAGAGGCTTGGAGGGGCTTTGTGCTGGGAGAGAAGCTGAGGCCTGATTAGGGGGCGGGGCTTCACTGACTAGGGGTCCTATAAAGGGAGCAGCCAGTCAGGCAGCGACACAGACAGCTGCAGCGGTACAGGAGCTAGCAAACAGAGCTGTAAACGGGGTAGTTTGAGTGGGAGTTCTGTGGGAGGAGAAGGTATTTGTGTGTGTGTTTGGTTTTGTATTTGTAGAGGCTTGCAGGGGCTTTGTGCTAGGAGAGAAGCTGAGCCCTGATTAGGGGGCGGGGCTTCACTGACTAGGGGTCCTACAAAGGGAGCAGCCAGTCAGGCAGCGGCACAGGAGCTAGCAAACAGAGCTGTAAACAGGGGAGTTTGAGTGGGAGTTCTGTTGGAGGAGAAGGTATTTGTGTGTGTTTGCTTTTGTATTTGTACAGGCTTGGAGGGGCTTTGTGCTGGGAGAGAAGCTGAGACCTGATTAGGGGGCGGGGCTTCACTGACTAGGGGTCCTATAAAAGTAGCAGCCAGTCAGGCAACGGCACAGGAGCTAGCAAACAGAGGTGTAAACAGGGGAGTTTGAGTGGGAGTTCTGTTGGAGGAGAAGGAATTTGTGTGTGTGTTTGGTTTTGTATTGGTGGTATCTGTGTGTGTAGAGGCTTGGAGGGGCTTTGTACTGGGAGAGAAGCTGAGCCCTGATTAGGGGGCGGGGCTTCACTGACTAGGGGTCCTATAAAAGTAGCAGCCAGTCAGGCAACGGCACAGGAGCTAGCAAACAGAGGTGTAAACAGGGGAGTTTGAGAGGGAGTTCTGTTGGAGGAGAAGGTATTTGTGTGTGTCTGGTTTTGTATTGGTAGTATCTGTATGTGTAGAGGGTTTGTGCTGGGAGAGAAGATGAGCCCTGATTAGGGGGCGGGGCTTCACTGACTAGGGGTCCTATAAAGGTAGCAGCCAGTCAGGCAGGGGCACAGACAGCTGAAGTGGCACAGGAGCTAGCAAACAGGGCTGTAAACAGGGGAGTTTGAGTGGGAGTTCTGTTGGAGGAGAAGGTATTTGTGTGTGTTTGGTTTTGTATTGGTAGTATCTGTATGTGTAGAGGCTTGGAGGGGCTTTGTGCTGGGAGAGAAACTGTGCCCTGATTAGGGGGCGGGGCTTCCCTGACTAGGGGTCCTTTAAAGGTAGCAGCCAGTCAGGCAGTGGCACAGGAGCTAGCAAACAGAGCTGTAAACAGGGGAGTTTGAGTGGGAGTTCTGTTGGAGGAGAAGGTATTTGTGTGTGTTTGGTTTTGTATTGGTAGTATCTGTATGTGTAGGGGTTTTGTGCTGGGAGAGAAGCTGAGCCCTGATTAGGGGGCGGGGCTTCACTGACTAGGGGTCTTATAAAGGTAGCAGCCAATCAGGCAGCGGCACAGGAGCTAGCAAACAGAGGTGTAAACAGGGGAGTTTGAGTGGAGTTCTGTTGGAGGAGAAGGTATTTGTGTGTGTTTGGTTTTTTATTGGTAGTATCTGTATGTGTAGAGGCTTGGAGGGGCTTTGTGCTGGGAGAGAAGATGAGCCCTGATTAGGGGGCGGGGCTTCCCTGACTAGGGGTCCTATGAAGGTAGCAGCCAGTCAGGCAGCGGCACAGGAGCTAGCAAACAGAGCTGTAAACAGGGGAGTTTGAGTGGGAGTTCTGTTGGAGGAGAAGGTATTTGTGTGTGTGTTTGGTTTTGTATTGGTGGTATCTGTATGTGTAGAGGCTTGGAGGGGCTTTGTGCTGGGAGAGAAGCTGAGCCCTGATTAGGGGGCGGGGCTTCACTGACTAGGGGTCCTATAAAGGTAGCAGCCAGTCAGGCAGCGGCACAGGAATTTAGCAAACAGACCTGTAAACAGGGGAGTTTGAGTGGGAGTTTTGTTGGAAGAGAAGGTATTTGTGTGTGTTTGATTTTGTATTTGTAGTATCTGTATGTGTAGAGGCTTGGAGGGGCTTTGTGCTGGGAGAGAAGCTGAGCCCTGATTAGGGGGCGGGGCTTCACTGGCTAGGGGTCCTATAAAGGGAGCAGCCAGTCAGGCAGCGGCACAGACAGCTGCAGCGCCACAGGAGCTAGCAAACAGAGCTGTAAACAGGGGAGTTTGAGTGGGAGTTCTGTTGGAGGAGAAGGTATTTGTGTGTGCTTGGTTTTGTATTGGTAATATCTGTATGTGTAGGGGCTTTGTGCTGGGAGAGAAGCTGAGCCCTGATTGGGGGCGGGGCTTCACTGATGAGGGGTCCTAAAAAGGGAGCAGCCAGTCAGGCAGTGACACAGACAGCTGCAGCGGTAGAGGAGCTAGCAAACAGAGCTGTAAACAGGGGAGTTTGAGTGGGAGTTCTGTTGGAGGAGAAGGTGTTGTATTGGTAGTATCTGTATGTGTAGGGGCTTTGTGCTGGGAGAGAAGCTGAGCCCTGGTTAGGGGGCGGGGCTTGACTGATAAGGGGTCCTATAAAGGTAGCAGCCAGTCAGGCAGCGGCACAGGAGCTAGCAAACAGAGCTGTAAACAGGGGAGTTTGAGTGGGAGTTCTGTTGGAGGAGAAGGTATTTGTGTGTGTGTGTTTGGTTTTGTATTGGTAGTATCTGTATGTGTAGAGGCCTGGAGGGGTTTTGTGCTGGGAGAGAAGCTGAGCCCTGATTAGGGGGCGGGGCTTCACTGACTAGGGGTCTTATGAAGGTAGCAGCCAGTCAGGCAGCGGAACAGGAGCTAGCAAACTGAGCTGTAAACAGGGGAGTTTGAGAGGGAGTTCTGTTGGAGGAGAAGGTATTTGTGTGTGTTTGCTTTTGTATTTGTACAGGCTTGGAGGGGCTTTGTGCTGGGAGAGAAGCTGAGACCTGATTAGGGGGTGGGGCTTCACTGACCAGGGGTCCTATAAAGGTAGCAGCCAGTCAGGCAGCAGCACAGACAGCTGCAGCGGCACAGTAGCTAGCAAAGAGTGCTGTAAACAGGGGAGTTTGAGTGGCAGTTCTGTTGGAGGAGAAGGTATTTGTGTGTGTTTGGTTTTGCATTGGTAGTATCTGTATGTGTAGAGGCCTGGAGGGGTTTTGTGCTGGGATAGAAGCTGAGCCCTGATTAGGGGGCGGGGCTTCGCTGACTAGGGGTCGTATGATTGTAGCAGCCAGCCAGGCAGCGTCACAGACAGCTGCAGGGGCACAGGAGCTAACAAACAGAGCTGTAAACAGGGGAGTTTGAGTGGGAGTTCTGTTGGAGGAGAAGGTATTTGTGTGTGTTTGGTTTTGTATTGGTGGTATCTGTATGTGTAGAGGCTTGGAGGGGCTTTGTGCTGGGAGAGAAGCTGAGCCCTGATTAGGGGGCGGGGCTTCACTGACTAGGGGTCCTATAAAGGTAGCAGCCAGTCAGGCAGCGGCACAGGAATTTAGCAAACAGAGCTGTAAACAGGGGAGTTTGAGTGGGAGTTTTGTTGGAAGAGAAGGTATTTGTGTGTGTTTGATTTTGTATTGGTAGTATCTGTATGTGTAGAGGCTTGGAGGGGCTTTGTGCTGGGAGAGAAGCTGAGCCCTGATTAGGGGGCGGGGCTTCACTGGCTAGGGGTCCTATAAAGGGAGCAGCCAGTCAGGCAGCGGCACAGACAGCTGCAGCGCCACAGGAGCTAGCAAACAGAGCTGTAAACAGGGGAGTTTGAGTGGGAGTTCTGTTGGAGGAGAAGGTATTTGTGTGTGTTTGCTTTTGTATTTGTACAGGCTTGGAGGGGCTTTGTGCTGGGAGAGAAGCTGAGACCTGATTAGGGGGTGGGGCTTCACTGACCAGGGGTCCTATAAAGGTAGCAGCCAGTCAGGCAGCAGCACAGACAGCTGCAGCGGCACAGTAGCTAGCAAAGAGTGCTGTAAACAGGGGAGTTTGAGTGGGAGTTCTGTTGCAGGAGAAGGTATTTGTGTGTGTTTGGTTTTTTATTGGTAGTATCTGTATGTGTAGAGGCTTGGAGGGGCTTTGTGCTGGGAGAGAAGATGAGCCCTGATTAGGGTCGGGGATTCCCTGATGAGGGGTCCTATGAAGGTAGCCGCCAGTCAGGCAGCGTCACAGACAGCTGCAGGGGCACAGGACATAGCAAACAGAGTTGTAAACAGGGGAGTTTGAGTGGGAGTTCTGTTGGAGGAGAAGGCATTTGTGTGTGTGTTTGGTTTTGTATTGGTGGTATCTGTATGTGTAGAGGCTTGGAGGGGCTTTGTGCTGGGAGAGAAGATGAGCCCTGAATAGGGGGCGGGGCTTCACTGACTAGGGGTCCTATAAAGGGAGCAGCCAGTCAGGCGGCGGCACAGACAGCTGCAGCGGCCCAGGAGCTAGCAAACAGAGGTGTAAACAGGGGAGTTTGAGTGGGAGTTCTGTTGGAGGAGAAGGTATTTGTGTGTGTTTGGTTTTGTGTTGGTGGTATCTGTATGTGTAGGTGCTTTGTGCTGAGAGAGAAGCTGAGCCCTGATTAGGGGGCGGGGCTTCACTGACTAGAGGTCCTATAAAGGCAGCAGCCAGTCAGGCAGCGGCACAGACAGCTGCAGTGGCACAGGAGCTAGCAAAGAGAGCTGTAAACAGGGGAGTTTGAGTGGGAGTTCTGTTGGAGGAGAAGGTATTTGTGGGTGTGTGTTTGGTTTTGTATTGGTGGTATCTGTATGTGTAGAGGCTTGGAGGGGCTTTGTGCTGGGAGAGAAGCTGAGCCCTGATTAGGGGGCGGGGCTTCACTGACGAGGGGTCCTATAAAGGGAGCAGCCAGTCAGGCAGCGGCACAGACAGCTGGAGAGGCACAGGAGCTAGCAAAGAGAGCTGTAAACAGGGGAGTTTGCGTGGGAGTTCTGTTGGAGGAGAAGGTATTTGTGTGTTTGACTTTGTATTGATAGTATCTGTATGTGTAGGGGCTTTGTGCTGGGAGAGAAGCTGAGCCCTGATTAGGGGCGGGGCTTCACTGACTAGGGGTCCTATAAAGGCAGCAGCCAGTCAGGCAGCGGCACAGGAGCTAGCAAACAGAGCTGTAAACAGGGGAGTTTGAGTGGGAGTTCTGTTGGAGGAGAAGGTATTGGTGTGTGCTTGGTTTTGTATTGGTAATATCTGTATGTGTAGGGGCTTTGTGCTGGGAGAGAAGCTGAGCCCTGATTAGGGGGCGGGGCTTCACTGACGAGGGGTCCTATAAAGGGAGCAGCCAGTCAGGCAGCGACACAGACAGCTGCAGCGGTACAGGATCTAGCAAACAGAGCTGTAAACAGGGGAGTTTGAGTGGGAGTTCTGTTGGAGGAGAAGGTATTTGTGTGTGTGTTCGGTCTTGTATTGGTAGTATCTGTATGTGTAGGGGCTTTGTGCTGGGAGAGAAGCTGAGCCCTTATGAGGGGGCGGGGCTTCCCTGACTAGGGGTCCTATAAAGGTAGCAGCCAGTCAGGCAGCGGCACAGACAGCTGCAGTGGCACAGGAGCTAGCAAACAGAGCTGTAAACAGGGGAGTTTGAGTGGGAGTTCTGTTGGAGGAGAAGGTATTTGTGTGTGTTTGGTTTTGTATTGGTAGTACCTGTATGTGTAGAGGCTTTGTGCTGGGAGAGAAACTGTGCCCTGATTAGGGGGCGGGGCTTCCCTGACTAGGGGTCCTATAAAGGTAGCAGCCAGTCAGGCAGCGGCACAGGAGCTAGCAAACAGAGCTGTAAACAGGGGAGTTTCAGAGGGAGTTCTGTTGGAGGAGAAGGTATTTGTGTGTGTTTGGTTTTGTATTGGTAGTATCTGTATGTGTAGAGGCTTTGTGCTGGTAGAGAAGATGCGCCCTGATTGGGGGCGTCGCTTCACTGACTAGGGGTCCTATAAAGGTAGCAGCCAGTCAGGCAGCGGCACAGGAGCTAGCAAACAGAGCTGTAAACAGGGGAGTTTGAGAGGGAGTTCTGTTGGAGGAGAAGGTATTTGTGTGTGTTTGGTTTTGTGTTGGTGGTATCTGTATGTGTAGGTGCTTTGTGCTGAGAGAGAAGCTGAGCCCTGATTAGGGGGCGGGGCTTCACTGACTAGGGGTCCTATAAAGGCAGCAGCCAGTCAGGCAGCGGCACAGACAGCTGCAGTGGCACAGGAGCTAGCAAAGAGAGCTGTAAACAGGGGAGTTTGAGTGGGAGTTCTGTTGGAGGAGAAGGTATTTGTGGGTGTGTGTTTGGTTTTGTATTGGTGGTATCTGTATGTGTAGAGGCTTGGAGGGGCTTTGTGCTGGGAGAGAAGCTGAGCCCTGATTAGGGGGCTGGGCTTCACTGACGAGGGGTCCTGTAAAGGGAGCAGCCAGTCAGGCAGCGACACAGACAGCTGCAGCGGTACAGGAGCTAGCAAACAGAGCTGTAAACGGGAGTTTGAGTGGGAGTTCTGTTGGAGGAGAAGGCATTTGTGTGTGTGCTTGGTTTTGTATTGGTGGTATCTGTATGTGTGGAGGCTTGGAGGGGCTTTGTGTTGGGAGCGAAGCTGAGCCCTGATTAGGGGGCGGGGCTTCACTGACTAGGGGTCCTATAAAGGTAGCAGCCAGTCAGGCAGCGGCACAGACAGCTGGAGAGGCACAGGAGCTAGTAAAGAGAGCTGTAAACAGGGGAGTTTGCGTGGGAGTTCTGTTGGAGGAGAAGGTATTTGTGTGTTTGACTTTGTATTGATAGTATCTGTATGTGTAGGGGCTTTGTGCTGGGAGAGAAGCTGAGCCCTGATTAGGGGCGGGGCTTCACTGACGAGGGGTCCTATAAAGGAAGCAGCCAGTCAGGCAGCGGCACAGACAGCTGCAGTGGCGCAGGAGCTAGCCAAGAGACCAGTAAACGGGCGTTTCAGTGGGAGTTCTGTTGGAGGAGAAGGTATTTGTGTGTGTGTGTGTTTGGTTTTGTATTGGTAGTATCTGTATGTGAAGGGGCTTTGTCCTGGGAGAGAAGCTGAGCCCTGAATAGGGGGCGGGGCTTCCCTGACTAGGGGTCCTATAAAGGAAGCAGCCAGTCAGGCAGCGGCACAGGAGCTAGCAAACAGAGCTGTAAACAGCGGAGTTTGAGTGGGAGTTCTGTTGGAGGAGAAGTTATTTGTGTGTGTGTGTGTTTGGTTTTGTATTGGTAGTATCTGTATGTGAAGGGGCTTGGAGGGGCTTTGTGCTGGGAGAGAAGCTGAGCCCTGATTAGGGGGCGTGGCTTCACTGACTACGGGTCCTATAAAGGTAGCAGCCAATCAGGCAGCGGCACAGACAGATGCAGCGGCACTGGAGCTAGCAAACAGAGCTGTAAACAGGGGAGTTTGAGTGGGACTTCTGTTGGAGGAGAAGGTATTTGTGTGTGTTTGGTTTTGTATTGGCAGTATCTGTATGTGTAGAGGCTTTGTGCTGGTAGAGAAGATGCGCCCTGATTGGGGGCGTCGCTTCACTGACTAGGGGTCCTATAAAGGTAGCAGCCAGTCAGGCAGCGGCACAGGAGCTAGCAAACAGAGCTGTAAACAGGGGAGTTTGAGAGGGAGTTCTGTTGGAGGAGAAGGTATTTGTGTGTGTGTTTGGTTTTGTATTGGTGGTATCTGTGTGTGTAGAGGCTTGGAGGGGCTTTGTGCTGGGAGAGAAGATGAGCCCTGATTAGGGGGCGGGGCTTCGCTGAGTAGGGGTCCTATAAAGGTAGCAGCCAGTCAGGCAGCGGCACAGGAGCTAGCAAACAGAGCTGTAAACAGGGTAGTTTGAGTGGGAGTTCTGTTGGAGGAGAAGGTATTTGTGTGTGTTTGCTTTTGTATTTGTACAGGCTTGGAGGGGCTTTGTGCTGGGAGAGAAGCTGAGACCTGATTAGGGGGTGGGGCTTCACTGACCAGGGGTCCTATAAAGGTAGCAGCCAGTCAGGCAGCAGCACAGACAGCTGCAGCGGCACAGTAGCTAGCAAAGAGAGCTGTAAACAGGGGAGTTTGAGTGGGAGTTCTGTTGCAGGAGAAGGTATTTGTGTGTGTTTGGTTTTTTATTGGTAGTATCTGTATGTGTAGAGGCTTGGAGGGGCTTTGTGCTGGGAGAGAAGATGAGCCCTGATTAGGGTCGGGGCTTCCCTGACGAGGGGTCCTATGAAGGTAGCCGCCAGTCAGGCAGCGTCACAGACAGCTGCAGGGGCACAGGACATAGCAAACAGAGCTGTAAACAGGGGAGTTTGAGTGGGAGTTCTGTTGGAGGAGAAGGCATTTGTGTGTGTTTGGTTTTGTATTTGTGGTATCTGTATGTGTAGAGGCTTGGAGGGGCTTTGTGCTGGGAGAGAAGATGAGCCCTGATTAGGGGTCGGGGCCTCACTGACTAGGGGTCCTATAAAGGGAGCAGCCAGTCAGGCGGCGGCACGGACAGCTGCAGCGGCCCAGGAGCTAGCAAACAGAGGTGTAAACAGGGGAGTTTGAGTGGGAGTTCTGTTGGAGGAGAAGGTATTTGTGTGTGTGTGTTTGGTTTTGTATTGGTGGTATCTGTATGTGTAGAGGCTTGGAGGGGCTTTGTGCTGGGAGAGAAGCTGAGCCCTGCTTAGGGGGCGGGGCTTCACTGACGAGGGGTCCTATAAAGGGAGCAGCCAGTCAGGCAGCGACACAGACAGCTGCAGCGGTACAGGAGCTAGCAAACAGAGCGGTAAACGGGAGTTTGAGTGGGAGTTCTGTTGGAGGAGAAGGCATTTGTGTGTGTGTTTGGTTTTGTATTGGTGGTATCTGTATGTGTAGAGGCTTGGAGGGGCTTTGTGTTGGGAGCGAAGCTGAGCCCTGATTAGGTTGCGGGGCTTCACTGACTAGGGGTCCTATAAAGGTAGCAGCCAGTCAGGCAGCGGAACAGGAGCTAGCAAACTGAGCTGTAAACAGGGGAGTTTGAGAGAGAGTTCTGTTGGAGGAGAAGGTATTTGTGTGTGTGTGTTTGGTTTTGTATTGGTAGTATCTGTATGTGTAGGGGCTTTGTGCTGGGAGAGAATCTGAGCCCTGGTTAGGGAGCGGGGCTTGACTGATAAGGGGTCCTATAAAGGTAGCAGCCAGTCAGGCAGCGGCACAGGAGCTAGCAAACAGAGCTGTAAACAGGGGAGTTTGAGTGGGAGTTCTGTTGGAGGAGAAGGTGTTTGTGTGTGTTTGGTTTTGTATTGGTAGTATCTGTATGTGTAGAGGCCTGGAGGGGTTTTGTGCTGGGAGAGAAGATGAGCCCTGATTAGGGGGCGGGGCTTCGCTGAGTAGGGGTCCTATAAAGGTAGCAGCCAGTCAGGCAGCGGCACAGGAGCTATCAAACAGAGCTGTAAACGGGAGTTTGAGTGGGAGCTCTGTTGGAGGAGAAGGTATTTGTGTGTGTTTGGTTTTGTATTGGTAGTATCTGTGTAGGGGCTTTGTGCTGGGAGAGAAACTGAGCCCTGATTAGGGGGCGGGGCTTCACTGACTGGGGTCCTATAAAGGTAGCAGCTAGTCAGGCAGCGGCACAGACAGCTGCAGTGGCACAGGAGCTATCAAACAGAGCTGTAAACAGGGGAGTATGAGTGGGAGATCTTTTGCAGTAGAAGGTATTTGTGTGTGTTTGGTTTTGTATTGGTAGTATCTGTATGTGTAGGGGCTTTGTCCTGGGAGAGAAGCTGAGCCCTGATTAGGGGGCGGGGCTTCACTGATTAGGGGTCCTATAAAGGCAGCAGCCAGTCAGGTAGCGGCACAGACAGCTGCAGCGGCACAGGAGCTAGCAAACAGAGCTGTAAACAGGGAAGTTTGAGGGGGAGTTCTGTTGGAGGAGAAGGTATTTGTGTGTGTTTGGTTTTGTATTGGTAGTATCTGTATGTGTAGAGGCTTGGAGGGGCTTTGTGCTGGGAGAGAAACTGTGCCCTGATTAGGGGGCGGGGCTTCCCTGACTAGGGGTCCTTTAAAGGTAGCAGCCAGTCAGGCAGTGGCACAGGAGCTAGCAAACAGAGCTGTAAACAGGGGAGTTTGAGTGGGAGTTCTGTTGGAGGAGAAGGTATTTGTGTGTGTTTGGTTTTGTATTGGTAGTATCTGTATGTGTAGGGGTTTTGTGCTGGGAGAGAAGCTGAGCCCTGATTAGGGGGCGGGGCTTCACTGACTAGGGGTCTTATAAAGGTAGCAGCCAATCAGGCAGCGGCACAGGAGCTAGCAAACAGAGCTGTAAACAGGGGAGTTTGAGTGGAGTTCTGTTGGAGGAGAAGGTATTCGCGTGTGTGTTTGGTTTTGTATTGGTAGTATCTGTATGTGTAGAGGCTTTGTGCTCGGAGAGAAGATGAGCCCTGATTAGGGGGCGGGGCTTCACTGACTTGGGGTCCTATAAAGGTAGCAGCCAGTCAGGCAGCGGCACAGACAGCTGCAGCGGCACTGGAGCTAGCAAACAGAGCTGTAAACAGGGGAGTTTGAGTGGGAGTTCTGTTGTAGGAGAAGGTATTTGTGTGTGTTTGGTTTTGTATTGGTAGTATCTGTATGTGTAGGGGTTTTGTGCTGGGAGAGAAGCTGAGCCCTGATTAGGGGGCGGGGCTTCACTGACTAGGGGTCTTATAAAGGTAGCAGCCAATCAGGCAGCGGCACAGGAGCTAGCAAACAGAGCTGTAAACAGGGGAGTTTGAGTGGAGTTCTGTTGGAGGAGAAGGTATTTGTGTGTGTTTGGTTTTGTATTGGTAGTATCTGTATGTGTAGAGGCTTGGAGGGGCTTTGTGCTGGGAGAGAAGCTGAGCCCTGATTAGGGGGCGGGGCTTCACTGACGAGGGGTCCTATAAAGGGAGCAGCCAGTCAGGCAGCGACACAGACAGCTGCAGCGGTACAGGAGCTAGCAAACAGAGCGGTAAACGGGAGTTTGAGTGGGAGTTCTGTTGGAGGAGAAGGCATTTGTGTGTGTGTTTGGTTTTGTATTGCTGGTATCTGTATGTGTAGAGGCTTGGAGGGGCTTTGTGTTGGGAGCGAAGCTGAGCCCTGATTAGGTTGCGGGGCTTCACTGACTAGGGGTCCTATAAAGGTAGCAGCCAGTCAGGCAGCGGAACAGGAGCTAGCAAACTGAGCTGTAAACAGGGGAGTTTGAGAGAGAGTTCTGTTGGAGGAGAAGGTATTTGTGTGTGTGTGTTTGGTTTTGTATTGTTAGTATCCGTATGTGCAGGGGCTTTGTGCTGGGAGAGAAGCTGAGCCCTTATTAGGGGGCGGGGCTTCCCTGACTAGGGGTCCTATAAAGGTAGCAGCCAGTCAGGCAGCGACACAGACAGCTGCAGCGGTACAGGAGCTAGCAAACAGAGCTGTAAACGGGAGTTTGAGTGGGAGTTCTGTTGGAGGATAAGGCATTTGTGTGTGTGTTTGGTTTTGTATTGGTGGTATCTGTGTGTGCAGAGGCTTGAAGCGGCTTTGTGCTGGGAGAGAAGATGAGCCCTGATTAGCGGGCGGGGCTTCACTGACTAGGGGTCCTATAAAGGGAGCAGCCAGTCAGGCAGCGACACAGACAGCTGCAGCGGTACAGGAGCTAGCAAACAGAGCTGTAAACGGGGTAGTTTGAGTGGGAGTTCTGTTGGAGGAGAAGGTATTTGTGTGTGTTTGGTTTTGTGTTGGTGGTATCTGTATGTGTAGGGGCTTTGTGCTGGGAGAGAAGCTGAGCCCTGATTGGGGGCGGGGCTTCACTGACGAGGGGTCCTATAAAGGGAGCAGCCAGTCAGGCAGTGACACAGACAGCTGCAGCGGTAGAGGAGCTAGCAAACAGAGCTGTAAACAGGGGAGTTTGAGTGGGAGTTCTGTTGGAGGAGAAGGTGTTTGTGTGTGTGTTTGGTTTTGTATTGGTAGTATCTGTATGTGTAGAGGCTTGGAGGGGCTTTGTGCTGGGAGCGAAGCTGAGCCCTGATTGGGGGGCGGGGCTTCACTGACAAGGGGTCCTATAAAGGTAGCAGCCAGTCAGGCAGCGGAACAGGAGCTAGCAAACAGAGCTGTAAACAGGGGAGTTTGAGAGGGAGTTCTGTTGGAGGAGAAGGTATTTGTGTGTGTGTGTTTGGTTTTGTATTGGTAGTATCTGTATGTGTAGGGGCTTTGTGCTGGGAGAGAAGCTGAGCCCTGGTTAGGGGGCGGGGCTTGACTGATAAGGGGTCCTATAAAGGTAGCAGCCAGTCAGGCAGCGGCACAGGAGCTAGCAAACAGAGCTGTAAACAGGGGAGTTTGAGTGGGAGTTCTGTTGGAGGAGAAGGTATTTGTGTGTGTTTGGTTTTGTATTGGTAGTATCTGTATGTGTAGAGGCCTGGAGGGGTTTTGTGCTGGGAGAGAAGCTGAGCCCTGATTAGGGGGCGGGGCTTCCCTGACTAGGGGTCCTATAAAGGTACCAGCCAGTCAGGCAGCGGCACAGACAGCTGCAGCGGCACTGGAGCTAGCAAACAGAGCTGTAAACGGGAGTTTGAGTGGGAGTTCTGTGGGAGGAGAAGGCATTTGTGTGTGTGTTTGGTTTTGTATTGGTGGTATCTGTGTGTGTAGAGGCTTGGAGGGGCTTTGTGCTGGGAGAGAAGCTGAGCCCTGATTAGGGGGTGGGGCTTCACTGACTAGGGGTCCTATAAAGGGAGCAGCCAGTCAGGCAGCGACACAGACAGCTGCAGCGGTACAGGAGCTAGCAAACAGAGCTGTAAACGGGGTAGTTTGAGTGGGAGTTCTGTGGGAGGAGAAGGTATTTGTGTGTGTGTTTGCTTTTGTATTTGTACAGGCTTGGAGGGGCTTTGTGCTGGGAGAGAAGCTGAGACCTGATTAGGGGGCGGGGCTTCACTGACTAGGGGTCCTATAAAAGTAGCAGCCAGTCAGGCAGCGGCACAGGAGCTAGCAAAGAGAGCTGTAAACAGGGGAGTTTGAGTGGGAGTTCTGTTGGAGGAGAAGGTATTTGTGTGTGCTTGGTTTTGTATTGGTGGTATCTGTGTGTGTAGAGGCTTGGAGGGGCTTTGTACTGGGAGAGAAGCTGAGCCCTGATTAGGGGGCGGGGCTTCCCTGACTAGGGGTCCTATAAAAGTAGCAGCCAGTCAGGCAACGGCACAGGAGCTAGCAAACAGAGCTGTAAACAGGGGAGTTTGAGTGGGAGTTCTGTTGGAGGAGAAGGTATTTGTGTGTGCTTGGTTTTGTATTGGTAATATCTGTATGTGTAGGGGCTTTGTGCTGGGAGAGAAGCTGAGCCCTGATTGGGGGCGGGGCTTCACTGACGAGGGGTCCTATAAAGGGAGCAGCCAGTCAGGCAGTGACACAGACAGCTGCAGCGGAACAGGAGCTAGCAAACAGAGCTGTAAACAGGGGAGTTTGAGAGGGAGTTCTGTTGGAGGAGAAGGTATTTGTGTGTGTTTGTTTGGTTTTGTATTGGTAGTATCTGTATGTGTAGGGGCTTTGTGCTGGGAGAGAAGCTGAGCCCTGGTTAGGGGGCGGGGCTTGACTGATAAGGGGTCCTATAAAGGTAGCAGCCAGTCAGGCAGCGGCACAGGAGCTAGCAAACAGAGCTGTAAACAGGGGAGTTTGAGTGGGAGCTCTGTTGGAGGAGAAGGTATTTGTGTGTGTTTGGTTTTGTATTGGTAGTATCTGTGTAGGGGCTTTGTGCTGGGAGAGAAACTGAGCCCTGATTAGGGGGCGGGGCTTCACTGACTGGGGTCCTATAAAGGTAGCAGCTAGTCAGGCAGCGGCACAGACAGCTGCAGTGGCACAGGAGCTATCAAACAGAGCTGTAAACAGGGAAGTTTGAGGGGGAGTTCTGTTGGAGGAGAAGGTATTTGTGTGTGTTTGGTTTTGTATTGGTAGTATCTGTATGTGTAGAGGCTTGGAGGGGCTTTGTGCTGGGAGAGAAACTGTGCCCTGATTAGGGGGCGGGGCTTCCCTGACTAGGGGTCCTTTAAAGGTAGCAGCCAATCAGGCAGCGGCACAGGAGCTAGCAAACAGAGCTGTAAACAGGGGAGTTTGAGTGGAGTTCTGTTGGAGGAGAAGGTATTTGTGTGTGTTTGGTTTTGTATTGGTAGTATCTGTATGTGTAGGGGTTTTGTGCTGGGAGAGAAGCTGAGCCCTGATTAGGGGGCGGGGCTTCACTGACTAGGGGTCTTATAAAGGTAGCAGCCAATCAGGCAGCGGCACAGGAGCTAGCAAACAGAGCTGTAAACAGGGGAGTTTGAGTGGAGTTCTGTTGGAGGAGAAGGTATTCCGTGTGTGTTTGGTTTTGTATTGGTAGTATCTGTATGTGTAGAGGCTTTGTGCTCGGAGAGAAGATGAGCCCTGATTAGGGGGCGGGGCTTCACTGACTTGGGGTCCTATAAAGGTAGCAGCCAGTCAGGCAGCGGCACAGACAGCTGCAGCGGCACTGGAGCTAGCAAACAGAGCTGTAAACAGGGGAGTTTGAGTGGGAGTTCTGTTGTAGGAGAAGGTATTTGTGTGTGTTTGGTTTTGTATTGGTAGTATCTGTATGTGTAGGGGTTTTGTGCTGGGAGAGAAGCTGAGCCCTGATTAGGGGGCGGGGCTTCACTGACTAGGGGTCTTATAAAGGTAGCAGCCAATCAGGCAGCGGCACAGGAGCTAGCAAACAGAGCTGTAAACAGGGGAGTTTGAGTGGAGTTCTGTTGGAGGAGAAGGTATTTGTGTGTGTTTGGTTTTGTATTGGTAGTATCTGTATGTGTAGAGGCTTGGAGGGGCTTTGTGCTGGGAGAGAAGCTGAGCCCTGATTAGGGGGCGGGGCTTCACTGACGAGGGGTCCTATAAAGGGAGCAGCCAGTCAGGCAGCGACACAGACAGCTGCAGCGGTACAGGAGCTAGCAAACAGAGCGGTAAACGGGAGTTTGAGTGGGAGTTCTGTTGGAGGAGAAGGCATTTGTGTGTGTGTTTGGTTTTGTATTGCTGGTATCTGTATGTGTAGAGGCTTGGAGGGGCTTTGTGTTGGGAGCGAAGCTGAGCCCTGATTAGGTTGCGGGGCTTCACTGACTAGGGGTCCTATAAAGGTAGCAGCCAGTCAGGCAGCGGAACAGGAGCTAGCAAACTGAGCTGTAAACAGGGGAGTTTGAGAGAGAGTTCTGTTGGAGGAGAAGGTATTTGTGTGTGTGTGTTTGGTTTTGTATTGTTAGTATCCGTATGTGCAGGGGCTTTGTGCTGGGAGAGAAGCTGAGCCCTTATTAGGGGGCGGGGCTTCCCTGACTAGGGGTCCTATAAAGGTAGCAGCCAGTCAGGCAGCGACACAGACAGCTGCAGCGGTACAGGAGCTAGCAAACAGAGCTGTAAACGGGAGTTTGAGTGGGAGTTCTGTTGGAGGATAAGGCATTTGTGTGTGTGTTTGGTTTTGTATTGGTGGTATCTGTGTGTGCAGAGGCTTGAAGCGGCTTTGTGCTGGGAGAGAAGATGAGCCCTGATTAGCGGGCGGGGCTTCACTGACTAGGGGTCCTATAAAGGGAGCAGCCAGTCAGGCAGCGACACAGACAGCTGCAGCGGTACAGGAGCTAGCAAACAGAGCTGTAAACGGGGTAGTTTGAGTGGGAGTTCTGTTGGAGGAGAAGGTATTTGTGTGTGCTTGGTTTTGTGTTGGTGGTATCTGTATGTGTAGGGGCTTTGTGCTGGGAGAGAAGCTGAGCCCTGATTGGGGGCGGGGCTTCACTGACGAGGGGTCCTATAAAGGGAGCAGCCAGTCAGGCAGTGACACAGACAGCTGCAGCGGTAGAGGAGCTAGCAAACAGAGCTGTAAACAGGGGAGTTTGAGTGGGAGTTCTGTTGGAGGAGAAGGTGTTTGTGTGTGTGTTTGGTTTTGTATTGGTAGTATCTGTATGTGTAGAGGCTTGGAGGGGCTTTGTGCTGGGAGCGAAGCTGAGCCCTGATTGGGGGGCGGGGCTTCACTGACAAGGGGTCCTATAAAGGTAGCAGCCAGTCAGGCAGCGGAACAGGAGCTAGCAAACAGAGCTGTAAACAGGGGAGTTTGAGAGGGAGTTCTGTTGGAGGAGAAGGTATTTGTGTGTGTGTGTTTGGTTTTGTATTGGTAGTATCTGTATGTGTAGGGGCTTTGTGCTGGGAGAGAAGCTGAGCCCTGGTTAGGGGGCGGGGCTTGACTGATAAGGGGTCCTATAAAGGTAGCAGCCAGTCAGGCAGCGGCACAGGAGCTAGCAAACAGAGCTGTAAACAGGGGAGTTTGAGTGGGAGTTCTGTTGGAGGAGAAGGTATTTGTGTGTGTTTGGTTTTGTATTGGTAGTATCTGTATGTGTAGAGGCCTGGAGGGGTTTTGTGCTGGGAGAGAAGCTGAGCCCTGATTAGGGGGCGGGGCTTCCCTGACTAGGGGTCCTATAAAGGTACCAGCCAGTCAGGCAGCGGCACAGACAGCTGCAGCGGCACTGGAGCTAGCAAACAGAGCTGTAAACGGGAGTTTGAGTGGGAGTTCTGTGGGAGGAGAAGGCATTTGTGTGTGTGTTTGGTTTTGTATTGGTGGTATCTGTGTGTGTAGAGGCTTGGAGGGGCTTTGTGCTGGGAGAGAAGCTGAGCCCTGATTAGGGGGCGGGGCTTCACTGACTAGGGGTCCTATAAAGGGAGCAGCCAGTCAGGCAGCGACACAGACAGCTGCAGCGGTACAGGAGCTAGCAAACAGAGCTGTAAACGGGGTAGTTTGAGTGGGAGTTCTGTGGGAGGAGAAGGTATTTGTGTGTGTGTTTGCTTTTGTATTTGTACAGGCTTGGAGGGGCTTTGTGCTGGGAGAGAAGCTGAGACCTGATTAGGGGGCGGGGCTTCACTGACTAGGGGTCCTATAAAAGTAGCAGCCAGTCAGGCAGCGGCACAGGAGCTAGCAAAGAGAGCTGTAAACAGGGGAGTTTGAGTGGGAGTTCTGTTGGAGGAGAAGGTATTTGTGTGTGCTTGGTTTTGTATTGGTGGTATCTGTGTGTGTAGAGGCTTGGAGGGGCTTTGTACTGGGAGAGAAGCTGAGCCCTGATTAGGGGGCGGGGCTTCCCTGACTAGGGGTCCTATAAAAGTAGCAGCCAGTCAGGCAACGGCACAGGAGCTAGCAAACAGAGCTGTAAACAGGGGAGTTTGAGTGGGAGTTCTGTTGGAGGAGAAGGTATTTGTGTGTGCTTGGTTTTGTATTGGTAATATCTGTATGTGTAGGGGCTTTGTGCTGGGAGAGAAGCTGAGCCCTGATTGGGGGCGGGGCTTCACTGACGAGGGGTCCTATAAAGGGAGCAGCCAGTCAGGCAGTGACACAGACAGCTGCAGCGGAACAGGAGCTAGCAAACAGAGCTGTAAACAGGGGAGTTTGAGAGGGAGTTCTGTTGGAGGAGAAGGTATTTGTGTGTGTTTGTTTGGTTTTGTATTGGTAGTATCTGTATGTGTAGGGGCTTTGTGCTGGGAGAGAAGCTGAGCCCTGGTTAGGGGGCGGGGCTTGACTGATAAGGGGTCCTATAAAGGTAGCAGCCAGTCAGGCAGCGGCACAGGAGCTAGCAAACAGAGCTGTAAACAGGGGAGTTTGAGTGGGAGCTCTGTTGGAGGAGAAGGTATTTGTGTGTGTTTGGTTTTGTATTGGTAGTATCTGTGTAGGGGCTTTGTGCTGGGAGAGAAACTGAGCCCTGATTAGGGGGCGGGGCTTCACTGACTGGGGTCCTATAAAGGTAGCAGCTAGTCAGGCAGCGGCACAGACAGCTGCAGTGGCACAGGAGCTATCAAACAGAGCTGTAAACAGGGAAGTTTGAGGGGGAGTTCTGTTGGAGGAGAAGGTATTTGTGTGTGTTTGGTTTTGTATTGGTAGTATCTGTATGTGTAGAGGCTTGGAGGGGCTTTGTGCTGGGAGAGAAACTGTGCCCTGATTAGGGGGCGGGGCTTCCCTGACTAGGGGTCCTTTAAAGGTAGCAGCCAATCAGGCAGCGGCACAGGAGCTAGCAAACAGAGCTGTAAACAGGGGAGTTTGAGTGGAGTTCTGTTGGAGGAGAAGGTATTTGTGTGTGTTTGGTTTTGTATTGGTAGTATCTGTATGTGTAGAGGCTTTGTACTGGGAGCGAAGCTGAGCCCTGATTAGGTTGCGGGGCTTCACTGACTAGGGGTCCTATAAAGGTAGCAGCCAGTCAGGCAGCGGAACAGGAGCTAGCAAACTGAGCTGTAAACAGGGGAGTTTGAGAGAGAGTTCTGTTGGAGGAGAAGGTATTTGTGTGTGTGTGTTTGGTTTTGTATTGTTAGTATCCGTATGTGCAGGGGCTTTGTGCTGGGAGAGAAGCTGAGCCCTTATTAGGGGGCGGGGCTTCCCTGACTAGGGGTCCTATAAAGGTAGCAGCCAGTCAGGCAGCGACACAGACAGCTGCAGCGGTACAGGAGCTAGCAAACAGAGCTGTAAACAGGGGAGTTTGAGAGGGAGTTCTGTTGGAGGAGAAGGTATTTGTGTGTGTGTGTTTGGTTTTGTATTGGTAGTATCTGTATGTGTAGGGGCTTTGTGCTGGGAGAGAAGCTGAGCCCTGGTTAGGGGGCGGGGCTTGACTGATAAGGGGTCCTATAAAGGTAGCAGCCAGTCAGGCAGCGGCACAGGAGCTAGCAAACAGAGCTGTAAACAGGGGAGTTTGAGTGGGAGTTCTGTTGGAGGAGAAGGTATTTGTGTGTGTTTGGTTTTGTATTGGTAGTATCTGTATGTGTAGAGGCCTGGAGGGGTTTTGTGCTGGGAGAGAAGCTGAGCCCTGATTAGGGGGCGGGGCTTCCCTGAATAGGGGTCCTATGAAGGTAGCAGCCAGTCAGGCAGCGGCACAGGAGCTAGCAAAGAGAGCTGTAAACAGGGGAGTTTGAGTGGGAGTTCTGTTGGAGGAGAAGGTATTTGTGTGTGTGTTTGGTTTTGTATTGGTGGTATCTGTGTGTGTAGAGGCTTGGAGGGGCTTTGTACTGGGAGAGAAGCTGAGCCCTGATTAGGGGGCGGGGCTTCCCTGACTAGGGGTCCTATAAAAGTAGCAGCCAGTCAGGCAACGGCACAGGAGCTAGCAAACAGAGCTGTAAACAGGGGAGTTTGAGTGGGAGTTCCGTTGGAGGAGAAGGTATTTGTGTGTGCTTGGTTTTGTATTGGTAATATCTGTATGTGTAGGGGCTTTGTGCTGGGAGAGAAGCTGAGCCCTGATTGGGGGCGGGGCTTCACTGACGAGGGGTCCTATAAAGGGAGCAGCCAGTCAGGCAGTGACACAGACAGCTGCAGCGGAACAGGAGCTAGCAAACAGAGCTGTAAACAGGGGAGTTTGAGAGGGAGTTCTGTTGGAGGAGAAGGTATTTGTGTGTGTTGGTTTGGTTTTGTATTGGTAGTATCTGTATGTGTAGGGGCTTTGTGCTGGGAGAGAAGCTGAGCCCTGGTTAGGGGGCGGGGCTTGACTGATAAGGGGTCCTATAAAGGTAGCAGCCAGTCAGGCAGCGGCACAGGAGCTAGCAAACAGAGCTGTAAACAGGGGAGTTTGAGTGGGAGTTCTGTTGGAGGAGAAGGTGTTTGTGTGTGTTTGGTTTTGTATTGGTAGTATCTGTATGTGTAGAGGCCTGGAGGGGTTTTGTGCTGGGAGAGAAGATGAGCCCTGATTAGGGGGCGGGGCTTCGCTGAGTAGGGGTCCTATAAAGGTAGCAGCCAGTCAGGCAGCGGCACAGGAGCTATCAAACAGAGCTGTAAACGGGAGTTTGAGTGGGAGCTCTGTTGGAGGAGAAGGTATTTGTGTGTGTTTGGTTTTGTATTGGTAGTATCTGTGTAGGGGCTTTGTGCTGGGAGAGAAACTGAGCCCTGATTAGGGGGCGGGGCTTCACTGACTGGGGTCCTATAAAGGTAGCAGCTAGTCAGGCAGCGGCACAGACAGCTGCAGTGGCACAGGAGCTATCAAACAGAGCTGTAAACAGGGGAGTATGAGTGGGAGATCTTTTGCAGTAGAAGGTATTTGTGTGTGTTTGGTTTTGTATTGGTAGTATCTGTATGTGTAGGGGCTTTGTCCTGGGAGAGAAGCTGAGCCCTGATTAGGGGGCGGGGCTTCGCTGACTAGGGGTCCTATAAAGGTAGCAGCCAGTCAGGCAGCGGCACAGGAGCTAGCAAACAGAGCTGTAAACAGGGGAGTTTGAGTGGGAGTACTGTTGGAGTAGAAGGTATTTGTGTGTGTTTGGTTTTGTATTGGTAGTATCTGTATGTGTAGGGGCTTTGTGCTGAGACAGAAGCTGAGCCCTGATTAGGGGGCGGGGCTTCACTGATTAGGGGTCCTATAAAGGCAGCAGCCAGTCAGGTAGCGGCACAGACAGCTGCAGCGGCACAGGAGCTAGCAAACAGAGCTGTAAACAGGGAAGTTTGAGGGGGAGTTCTGTTGGAGGAGAAGGTATTTGTGTGTGTTTGGTTTTGTATTGGTAGTATCTGTATGTGTAGAGGCTTGGAGGGGCTTTGTGCTGGGAGAGAAACTGTGCCCTGATTAGGGGGCGGGGCTTCCCTGACTAGGGGTCCTTTAAAGGTAGCAGCCAGTCAGGCAGTGGCACAGGAGCTAGCAAACAGAGCTGTAAACAGGGGAGTTTGAGTGGGAGTTCTGTTGGAGGAGAAGGTATTTGTGTGTGTTTGGTTTTGTATTGGTAGTATCTGTATGTGTAGGGGTTTTGTGCTGGGAGAGAAGCTGAGCCCTGATTAGGGGGCGGGGCTTCACTGACTAGGGGTCTTATAAAGGTTGCAGCCAATCAGGCAGCGGCACAGGAGCTAGCAAACAGAGCTGTAAACAGGGGAGTTTGAGTGGAGTTCTGTTGGAGGAGAAGGTATTTGTGTGTGTTTGGTTTTGTATTGGTAGTATCTGTATGTGTAGAGGCTTTGTGCTCGGAGAGAAGATGAGCCCTGATTAGGGGGCGGGGCTTCACTGACTTGGGGTCCTATAAAGGTAGCAGCCAGTCAGGCAGCGGCACAGACAGCTGCAGCGGCACTGGAGCTAGCAAACAGAGCTGTAAACAGGGGAGTTTGAGTGGGAGTTCTGTTGGAGGAGAAGGTATTTGTGTGTGTTTGGTTTTGTATTGGTAGTATCTGTATGTGTAGGGGTTTTGTGCTGGGAGAGAAGCTGAGCCCTGATTAGGGGGCGGGGCTTCACTGACTAGGGGTCTTATAAAGGTAGCAGCCAATCAGGCAGCGGCACAGGAGCTAGCAAACAGAGCTGTAAACAGGGGAGTTTGAGTGGAGTTCTGTTGGAGGAGAAGGTATTTGTGTGTGTTTGGTTTTGTATTGGTAGTATCTGTATGTGTAGAGGCTTGGAGGGGCTTTGTGCTGGGAGAGAAGCTGAGCCCTGATTAGGGGGCGGGGCTTCACTGACGAGGGGTCCTATAAAGGGAGCAGCCAGTCAGGCAGCGACACAGACAGCTGCAGCGGTACAGGAGCTAGCAAACAGAGCGGTAAACGGGAGTTTGAGTGGGAGTTCTGTTGGAGGAGAAGGCATTTGTGTGTGTGTTTGGTTTTGTATTGCTGGTATCTGTATGTGTAGAGGCTTGGAGGGGCTTTGTGTTGGGAGCGAAGCTGAGCCCTGATTAGGTTGCGGGGCTTCACTGACTAGGGGTCCTATAAAGGTAGCAGCCAGTCAGGCAGCGGAACAGGAGCTAGCAAACTGAGCTGTAAACAGGGGAGTTTGAGAGAGAGTTCTGTTGGAGGAGAAGGTATTTGTGTGTGTGTGTTTGGTTTTGTATTGTTAGTATCCGTATGTGCAGGGGCTTTGTGCTGGGAGAGAAGCTGAGCCCTTATTAGGGGGCGGGGCTTCCCTGACTAGGGGTCCTATAAAGGTAGCAGCCAGTCAGGCAGCGACACAGACAGCTGCAGCGGTACAGGAGCTAGCAAACAGAGCTGTAAACGGGAGTTTGAGTGGGAGTTCTGTTGGAGGATAAGGCATTTGTGTGTGTGTTTGGTTTTGTATTGGTGGTATCTGTGTGTGCAGAGGCTTCGAGCGGCTTTGTGCTGGGAGAGAAGATGAGCCCTGATTAGCGGGCGGGGCTTCACTGACTAGGGGTCCTATAAAGGGAGCAGCCAGTCAGGCAGCGACACAGACAGCTGCAGCGGTACAGGAGCTAGCAAACAGAGCTGTAAACGGGGTAGTTTGAGTGGGAGTTCTGTTGGAGGAGAAGGTATTTGTGTGTGTTTGGTTTTGTGTTGGTGGTATCTGTATGTGTAGGGGCTTTGTGCTGGGAGAGAAGCTGAGCCCTGATTGGGGGCGGGGCTTCACTGACGAGGGGTCCTATAAAGGGAGCAGCCAGTCAGGCAGTGACACAGACAGCTGCAGCGGTAGAGGAGCTAGCAAACAGAGCTGTAAACAGGGGAGTTTGAGTGGGAGTTCTGTTGGAGGAGAACGTGTTTGTGTGTGTGTTTGGTCTTGTATTGGTAGTATCTGTATGTGTAGAGGCTTGGAGGGGCTTTGTGCTGGGAGCGAAGCTGAGCCCTGATTGGGGGGCGGGGCTTCACTGACAAGGGGTCCTATAAAGGTAGCAGCCAGTCAGGCAGCGGAACAGGAGCTAGCAAACAGAGCTGTAAACAGGGGAGTTTGAGTGGGAGTTCTGTTGGAGGAGAAGGTATTTGTGTGTGTTTGGTTTTGTATTGGTAGTATCTGTATGTGTAGGGGTTTTGTGCTGGGAGAGAAGCTGAGCCCTGATTAGGGGGCGGGGCTTCACTGACTAGGGGTCTTATAAAGGTAGCAGCCAATCAGGCAGCGGCACAGGAGCTAGCAAACAGAGGTGTAAACAGGGGAGTTTGAGTGGAGTTCTGTTGGAGGAGAAGGTATTTGTGTGTGTTTGGTTTTTTATTGGTAGTATCTGTATGTGTAGAGGCCTGGAGGGGTTTTGTGCTGGGAGAGAAGCTGAGCCCTGATTAGGGGGCGGGGCTTCACTGACTAGGGGTCTTATGAAGGTAGCAGCCAGTCAGGCAGCGGAACAGGAGCTAGCAAACTGAGCTGTAAACAGGGGAGTTTGAGAGGGAGTTCTGTTGGAGGAGAAGGTATTTGTGTGTGTTTGGTTTTGTATTGTTAGTATCTGTATGTGCAGGGGCTTTGTGCTGGGATAGAAGCTGAGCCCTGATTAGGGGGCGGGGCTTCGCTGACTAGGGGTCGTATGATTGTAGCAGCCAGCCAGGCAGCGTCACAGACAGCTGCAGGGGCACAGGAGCTAACAAACAGAGCTGTAAACAGGGGAGTTTGAGTGGGAGTTCTGTTGGAGGAGAAGGTATTTGTGTGTGTTTGGTTTTGTTTTGGTGGTAGCTGTATGTGTAGAGGCTTGGAGGGGCTTTGTGCTGGGAGAGAAGCTGAGCCCTGATTAGGGGGCGGGGCTTCACTGACTAGGGGTCCTATAAAGGCAGCAGCCAGTCAGGCAGCGGCACAGACAGCTGCAGTGGCACAGGAGATAGCAAAGAGATGTGTAAACAGGGGAGTTTGAGTGGGAGTTCTGTTGGAGGATAAGGCATTTGTGTGTGTGTTTGGTTTTGTATTGGTGGTATCTGTATGTGTAGAGGCTTGGAGGGGCTTTGTGCTGGGAGAGAAGCTGAGCCCTGATTAGGGGGCGGGGCTTCACTGACTAGGGGTCCTATAAAGGTAGCAGCCAGTCAGGCAGTGGCACAGGAATTTAGCAAACAGAGCTGTAAACAGGGGAGTTTGAGTGGGAGTTTTGTTGGAAGAGAAGGTATTTGTGTGTGTTTGATTTTGTATTTGTAGTATCTGTATGTGTAGAGGCTTGGAGGGGCTTTGTGCTGGGAGAGAAGCTGAGCCCTGATTAGGGGGCGGGGCTTCACTGGCTAGGGGTCCTATAAAGGGAGCAGCCAGTCAGGCAGCGGCACAGACAGCTGCAGCGCCACAGGAGCTAGCAAACAGAGCTGTAAACAGGGGAGTTTGAGTGGGAGTTCTGTTGGAGGAGAAGGTATTTGTGTGTGTTTGCTTTTGTATTTGTACAGGCTTGGAGGGGCTTTGTGCTGGGAGAGAAGATGAGCCCTGATTAGGGTCGGGGATTCCCTGACGAGGGGTCCTATGAAGGTAGCCGCCAGTCAGGCAGCGTCACAGACAGCTGCAGGGGCACAGGACATAGCAAACAGAGTTGTAAACAGGGGAGTTTGAGTGGGAGTTCTGTTGGAGGAGAAGGCATTTGTGTGTGTGTTTGGTTTTGTATTGGTGGTATCTGTATGTGTAGAGGCTTGGAGGGGCTTTGTGCTGGGAGAGAAGATGAGCCCTGAATAGGGGGCGGGGCTTCACTGACTAGGGGTCCTATAAAGGGAGCAGCCAGTCAGGCGGCGGCACAGAAAGCTGCAGCGGCCCAGGAGCTAGCAAACAGAGGTGTAAACAGGGGAGTTTGCGTGGGAGTTCTGTTGGAGGAGAAGGTATTGGTGTGTGCTTGGTTTTGTATTGGTAATATCTGTATGTGTAGGGGCTTTGTGCTGGGAGAGAAGCTGAGCCCTGATTAGGGGGCGGGGCTTCACTGACGAGGGGTCCTATAAAGGGAGCAGCCAGTCAGGCAGCGACACAGACAGCTGCAGCGGTACAGGATCTAGCAAACAGAGCTGTAAACAGGGGAGTTTGAGTGGGAGTTCTGTTGGAGGAGAAGGTATTTGTGTGTGTGTTCGGTCTTGTATTGGTAGTATCTGTATGTGTAGGGGCTTTGTGCTGGGAGAGAAGCTGAGCCCTTATGAGGGGGCGGGGCTTCCCTGACTAGGGGTCCTATAAAGGTAGCAGCCAGTCAGGCAGCGGCACAGGAGCTAGCAAACAGAGCTGTAAACAGGGGAGTTTCAGAGGGAGTTCTGTTGGAGGAGAAGGTATTTGTGTGTGTTTGGTTTTGTATTGGTAGTATCTGTATGTGTAGAGGCTTTGTGCTGGTAGAGAAGATGCACCCTGATTGGGGGCGTCGCTTCACTGACTAGGGGTCCTATAAAGGTAGCAGCCAGTCAGGCAGCGGCACAGGAGCTAGCAAACAGAGCTGTAAACAGGGGAGTTTGAGAGGGAGTTCTGTTGGAGGAGAAGGTATTTGTGTGTGTTTGGTTTTGTGTTGGTGGTATCTGTATGTGTAGGTGCTTTGTGCTGAGAGAGAAGCTGAGCCCTGATTAGGGGGCGGGGCTTCACTGACTAGGGGTCCTATAAAGGCAGCAGCCAGTCAGGCAGCGGCACAGACAGCTGCAGTGGCACAGGAGCTAGCAAAGAGAGCTGTAAACAGGGGAGTTTGAGTGGGAGTTCTGTTGGAGGAGAAGGTATTTGTGGGTGTGTGTTTGGTTTTGTATTGGTGGTATCTGTATGTGTAGAGTCTTGGAGGGGCTTTGTGCTGGGAGAGAAGCTGAGCCCTGATTAGGGGGCGGGGCTTCACTGACGAGGGGTCCTATAAAGGGAGCAGCCAGTCAGGCAGCGACACAGACAGCTGCAGCGGTACAGGAGCTAGCAAACAGAGCTGTAAACGGGAGTTTGAGTGGGAGTTCTGTTGGAGGAGAAGGCATTTGTGTGTGTGCTTGGTTTTGTATTGGTGGTATCTGTATGTGTGGAGGCTTGGAGGGGCTTTGTGTTGGGAGCGAAGCTGAGCCCTGATTAGGGGGCGGGGCTTCACTGACTAGGGGTCCTATAAAGGTAGCAGCCAGTCAGGCAGCGGCACAGACAGCTGGAGAGGCACAGGAGCTAGTAAAGAGAGCTGTAAACAGGGGAGTTTGCGTGGGAGTTCTGTTGGAGGAGAAGGTATTTGTGTGTTTGACTTTGTATTGATAGTATCTGTATGTGTAGGGGCTTTGTGCTGGGAGAGAAGCTGAGCCCTGATTAGGGGCGGGGCTTCACTGACGAGGGGTCCTATAAAGGAAGCAGCCAGTCAGGCAGCGGCACAGACAGCTGCAGTGGCGCAGGAGCTAGCCAAGAGACCAGTAAACGGGCGTTTCAGTGGGAGTTCTGTTGGAGGAGAAGGTATTTGTGTGTGTGTGTGTTTGGTTTTGTATTGGTAGTATCTGTATGTGAAGGGGCTTTGTCCTGGGAGAGAAGCTGAGCCCTGAATAGGGGGCGGGGCTTCCCTGACTAGGGGTCCTATAAAGGAAGCAGCCAGTCAGGCAGCGGCACAGGAGCTAGCAAACAGAGCTGTAAACAGCGGAGTTTGAGTGGGACTTCTGTTGGAGGAGAAGGTATTTGTGTGTGTTTGGTTTTGTATTGGCAGTATCTGTATGTGTAGAGGCTTTGTGCTGGTAGAGAAGATGCGCCCTGATTGGGGGCGTCGCTTCACTGACTAGGGGTCCTATAAAGGTAGCAGCCAGTCAGGCAGCGGCACAGGAGCTAGCAAACAGAGCTGTAAACAGGGGAGTTTGAGAGGGAGTTCTGTTGGAGGAGAAGGTATTTGTGTGTGTGTTTGGTTTTGTATTGGTGGTATCTGTGTGTGTAGAGGCTTGGAGGGGCTTTGTGCTGGGAGAGAAGGTGAGCCCTGATTAGGGGGCGGGGCTTCGCTGAGTAGGGGTCCTATAAAGGTAGCAGCCAGTCAGGCAGCGGCACAGGAGCTAGCAAACAGAGCTGTAAACAGGGTAGTTTGAGTGGGAGTTCTGTTGGAGAAGAAGGTATTTGTGTGTGTTTGGTTTTGTATTGGTAGTATCTGTATGTGTAGGGGCTTTGTGCTGGGAGAGAAGCTGAGCCTGATTAGGGGGCGGGGCTTCACTGACTAGGGGTCCTATAAAGGTAGCAGCCAGTCAGGCAGCGGCACAGACAGCTGCAGCGGCACAGGAGCTATCAAACAGAGCTGTAAACGGGAGTTTGAGTGGGAGCTCTGTTGGAGGAGAAGGTATTTGTGTGTGTTTGGTTTTGTATTGGTAGTATCTGTGTAGGGGCTTTGTGCTGGGAGAGAAACTGAGCCCTGATTAGGGGGCGGGGCTTCACTGACTGGGGTCCTATAAAGGTAGCAGCTAGTCAGGTAGCGGCACAGACAGCTGCAGCGGCACAGGAGCTAGCAAACAGAGCTGTAAACAGGGGAGTTTGAGGGGGAGTTCTGTTGGAGGAGAAGGTATTTGTGTGTGTTTGGTTTTGTATTGGTAGTATCTGTATGTGTAGAGGCTTGGAGGGGCTTTGTGCTGGGAGAGAAACTGTGCCCTGATTAGGGGGCGGGGCTTCCCTGACTAGGGGTCCTTTAAAGGTAGCAGCCAGTCAGGCAGTGGCACAGGAGCTAGCAAACAGAGCTGTAAACAGGGGAGTTTGAGAGGGAGTTCTGTTGGAGGAGAAGGTATTTGTGTGTGTATGGTTTTGTATTGGTAGTATCTGTATGTGTAGAGGCTTTGTGCTCGGAGAGAAGATGAGCCCTGATTAGGGGGCGGGGCTTCACTGACTTGGGGTCCTATAAAGGTAGCAGCCAGTCAGGCAGCGGCACAGACAGCTGCAGCGGCACTGGAGCTAGCAAACAGAGCTGTAAACAGGGGAGTTTGAGAGGGAGTTCTGTTGGAGGAGAAGGCACTTGTGTGTGTTTGGTTTTGTATTGGTAGTATCTGTATGTGTAGGGGCTTTGTGCTGGGAGAGAAGCTGAGCCCTGATTAGGGGGCGGGGCTTCCCTGACTAGGGGTCCTATAAAGGTTGCAGCCAGTCAGGCAGCGGCACAGGAGCTAGCAAACAGAGATGTAAACAGGGGAGTTTGAGTGGGAGTTCTGTTGGAGAAGAAGCTATTTGTGTGTGTGTTTGGTTTTGTATTGGTAGTATCTGTGTGTGTAGAGGCTTGGAGGGGCTTTGTGCTGGGAGAGAAACTGAGCCCTGATTAGGGGGCGAGGCTTCACTGACTAGGGGTCCTATAAAGGGAGCAGCCAGTCAGGCAGCGGCACAGGAGCTAGCAAACAGAGCTGTAAACAGTGGAGTTTGAGTGGGAGTTCTGTTTCAGGAGAAGGTATTTGTGTGTTTGGTTTTGTATTGGTAGTATCTGTATGTGTAGAGGCTTGGCGGGGCTTTGTGCTGGGAGAGAAGCTGAGCCCTGATTAGGGGGCGGGGCTTCACTGACTAGGGGTCCTATAAAGGTAGCAGCACAGACAGCTGCAGCGGCACAGGAGCTAGCAAACAGAGCTGTAAACAGGGGAGTTTGAGTGGGAGTTCTGTTGGAGGAGAAGGTATTTGTGTGTGTTTGGTTTTAGAATCATAGAATATCAGGGTTGGAAGGGACCCCAGAAGGTCATCTAGTCCAACCCCCTGCTCAAAGCAGGACCAATTCCCAGTTAAATCATCCCAGCCAGGGCTTTGTCAAGCCTGACCTTAAAAACCTCTAAGGAAGGAGATTCTACCACCTCCCTAGGTAACGCATTCCAGTGTTTCACCACCCTCTTAGTGAAAAAGTTTTTCCTAATATCCAATCTAAACCTCCCCCACTGCAACTTGAGACCATTACTCCTCGTTCTGTCATCTGCTACCATTGAGAACAGTCTAGAGCCATCCTCTTTGGAACCCCCTTTCAGGTAGTTGAAAGCAACTATCAAATCCCCCCTCATTCTTCTATTCTGCAGGCTAAACAATCCCAGCTCCCTCAGCCTCTCCTCATAACTCATGTGTTCCAGTCCCCTGATCATTTTTGTTGCCCTTCGCTGGACTCTCTCCAATTTATCCACATCCTTCTTGAAGTGTGGGGCCCAAAACTGGACACAGTACTCCAGATGAGGCCTCACCAATGTCGAATAGAGGGGAACGATCACGTCCCTCGATCTGCTCGCTATGCCCCTACTTATACATCCCAAAATGCCATTGGCCTTCTTGGCAACAAGGGCAAACTGCTGACTCATATCCAGCTTCTCGTCCACTGTCACCCCTAGGTCCTTTTCCGCAGAACTGCTGCCTAGCCATTCGGTCCCTAGTCTGTAGCTGTGCATTGGGTTCTTCCGTCCTAAGTGCAGGACCCTGCACTTATCCTTATTGAACCTCATCAGATTCCTTTTGGCCCAATCTTCCAATTGGTCTAGGTCCTTCTGTATCCTATCCCTCCCCTCCAGCGTATCTACCACTCCTCCCAGTTTAGTATCATCCGCAAATTTGCTGAGAGTGCAATCCACACCATCCTCCAGATCATTTATGAAGATATTGAATAAAACCGGCCCCAGGACCGACCCTTGGGGCACTCCACTTGATACCGGCTGCCAACTAGACACGGAGCCATTGATCACTACCCGTTGAGCCCGACAATCTAGCCAGCTTTCTACCCACCTTATAGTGCATTCATCCAGCCCATACTTCCTTAACTTGCTGACAAGAATACTATGGGAGACTGTGTCAAAAGCTTTGCTAAAGTCAAGAAACAATACATCCACTGCTTTCCCTTCATCCACAGAACCAGTAATCTCATCATAGAAGGCGATTAGATTAGTCAGGCATGACCTTCCCTTGGTGAATCCATGCTGGCTGTTCCTGATCACTTTCCTCTCATGCAAGTGCTTCAGGATTGATTCTTTGAGGACCTGCTCCATGATTTTTCCAGGGACTGAGGTGAGGCTGACTGGCCTGTAGTTCCCAGGATCTTCCTTCTTCCCTTTTTTAAAGATTGGCACTACATTAGCCTTTTTCCAGTCATCCGGGACTTCCCCGGTTCGCCACGAGTTTTCAAAGATAATGGCCAGTGGCTCTGCAATCACAGCCGCCAATTCCTTCAGCATTCTCGGATGCAACTCGTTCAGCCCCATGGACTTGTGCACATCCAGCTTTTCTAAATAGTCCCTAACCACCTCTATCTCCACAGCGGGCTGGCCATCTCTTCCCCATTTTGTGATGCCCAGCGCAGCAGTCTGGGAGCTGACCTTGTTAGTGAGGACAGAGGCAATAAAAGCATTGAGTACATTAGCTTTTTCCACATCCTCTGTCACTAGGTTGCCTCCCTCATTCAGTAAGGGGCCCACACTTTCCTTGGCTTTCTTCTTGTTGCCAACATACCTGAAGAAACTCTTCTTGTTACTCTTGACATCTCTCGCTAGCTGCAGCTCCAGGTGCGATTTGGCCCTCCTGATTTCATTCCTACATGCCCGAGCAATATTTTTATACTCTTCCCTGGTCATATGTCCAACCTTCCACTTCTTGTAAGCTTCTTTTTTATGTTTAAGATCTGCTAGGATTTCACCATTAAGCCAAGCTGGTCGCCTGCCATATTTACTATTCTTTCGACTCATCAGGATGGTTTGTCCCTGTAACCTCAACAGGGATTCCTTGAAATACAGCCACCTCTTCTGGACTCCTTTCCCGTTCATGTTAGTCCCCCAGGGGATCCTGGCCATCCGTTCCCTGAGGGAGTCGAAGTCTGCTTTCCTGAAGTCCAGGGTCCGTATCCTGCTGCTTACCTTTCTTCCCTGCGTCAGGATCCTGAACTCAACCAACTCATGGTCACTGCCTCCCAGATTCCCATCCACTTTTGCTTCCCCCACAATTCTACCCGGTTTGAGCAGCAGGTCAAGAAAAGCGCCCCCCCTAGTTGGCTCCTCTAGCACTTGCGCCAGGAAATTGTCCCCTACACTTTCCAAAAACTTCCTGGATTGTCTATGCACCGCTGTATTGCTCTCCCAGCAGATATCAGGAAAATTAACATGAAAATGGTTACTTACCTATGTCTGCAAAAAGAAAAGGAGTACTTGTGGCACCTTAGAGACTAACCAATTTATTTGAGCATGAGCTTTCGTGAGGTACAGCTCACTTCATCAGATGTATGCCGTGGAAACTGCAGCAGACTTTATATATACACAGAGAATATGAAAAAATACCTCCTCCCACCCCATTGTCCAGCTGGTAATAGCTTATCTAAAGTGATCATCAGGTGGGCCATTTCCAGCACAAATCCAGTTTTTCTCACCCTTCACCCCCCCCCACAAATTCACTCTCCTGCTGGTGATAGCCCATCCAAAGTGACAATCTTTACACAATGTGCATGATAATAAAGTTGGGCCATTTCCTGCACAAATCCAGGTTCTCTCACCCCCCTCCCAAAAACCACACACACATACTCACTATCGTGCTGGTAATAGCTCATCCAAAGTGACCATTCTCTCTACAATGTGCATAATTAAGGTGGGCCATTTCCTGCACAAATCCAGGTTTTCTCACCCCCCTCCCAAAAACCACACACACATACTCACTATCCTGCTGGTAATAGCTCATCCAAAGTGACCATTCTCTCTACAATGTGCATAATTAAGGTGGGACATTTCCAGCACAAATCCAGGTTTTCTCACATCCCCCCGACCCCTATACACACACAAACTCACTCTCCTGCTGGTAATAGCTCATCCAAACTGACCACTCTCCAAGTTTAAATCCAAGTTAAACCAGAATATCTGGGGGGGGGGGGTAGGAAAAAACAAGAGGAAATAGGCTACCTTGCATAATGACTTAGCCACTCCCAGTCTCTATTTAAGCCTAAATTAATAGTATCCAATTTGCAAATGAATTCCAATTCAGCAGTTTCTCGCTGGAGTTTGGATTTGAAGTTTTTTTTGTTTACTCTGTTACTCTGTTACCTGTGTCTGCGCTGCTGGTACCCGGACATTCCCTCTTCTTCTTCTGGAGGTCACATGTTGCCAAGCTTCTTCACTGGCCTCTTGGCTCCTCTGTGCAACCTGCTCTATATCTGTAGAGATTTGTGCCCCTAGAAGCCTATCCTGAGTTTCATCCAGGAAATCCTCAGTTTCCCGTATGCAACGCTGGGTTGTTATCTGTTGCTCCAGACCTTCAATCTTCTCTTCCAATATGAATACTAGCTTGCCCTTTGTACAGACAAAGTCACTTCTGTCCTGTGGAAGAAAGACAAACATGGCACATCCAGTGCAGGTCACAATAGCTGAACACCCCCCTCCATATCACCTTCCTACTATGAGCTTCCTCGGAGAAGCTGGCAAGATGTAAGCCTCACTGGGCTCACCCCAGGCAATCTCCTGCTGTCTACTGCTCTGCTGTTCCCCGAAAATTAGAAGGCGAAAAAAACACACTCATGATGAAATGTTCTCTGACCTCATGCTGTCCTCTAACACTGACAAAGCACAGCAAAATACGTGGAGGCAGACAATCTCAGAGTGCAGGAAAACACAATATGACTGCGAGGTGCCTGGAGGAGAGGTGGCGGGCTGAAGGTGGTAGATGTCAGCTTGCTGAAAAAAGGCAGGGGTCAATGCTCCGGCTGCTGGAGGATCAGACTCATATGCTCCAGCATATGGTTGAGCTGCAGGAAAGGCAGCAGGAGCACAGACCACCGCTACAGCCCCTGTGTAACCAACCACCCTCCTCCCCAAGTTCCATAGCCTCCTCACCCAGGTGCCCAAGAATGTGGTGGTGGGGCCTCTGGCCATCCAGCCACTCCACCCCAGAGGATTGCCCAAGCAACAAAAGGCTGGCATTCAATAAGCTTTAAAGTTCTGTGTGGCCTTGTCCTTCCCCCCCTCCCTCACCCCACCCGGTGCTTCCCTCCTCCACCACCCCTCCCGGGCTACCTTGGCAGTTATCCCCCTATTTGTGTGATGAATAAATAAATAATGCATGAATGTGAAGCAACAATGACTTTATTGCCTCTGCAAGCAGTGACCGAAGGGGGTAGGGGAGGGCGGTTGGCTTACAGGGAAGTAGAGTGAACCAAGGGGGCAGGTTTTCATCAAGGAGAAACAAACAGAACTTTCACACCGTAGCCTGGCCAGTCATGAAACTGGTTTTCAAATCTTCTCTGATGCACACTGTGCCCTCCTGTACTCTTCTAACTACCCTGGTGTCTGGCTGCACATAATCAGCGGCCAGGAGATTTGCCTCAACCTCCCACCCCGCCATAAACGTCTCCCCTTTACTCTCACAGAGATTGTGGAGCGCATAGCAAGCAGTAATAACAATTTTCAGAGTAGCAGCTGTAATCACAGTGGGAATATTGGTTTTGCTGAGGTGTAAGCGGTACCAGGAGCACCGCCAATGTTGGCCCCGCAGTCCAGAGGCAAGCCGCTACTGAGATCCCCGCAATCTCCCCCAGCTCAATACTGGTCTCGGTCGAGGGAATGTTCCTGATGCCACTCAGCGACCATCCCGTGCGTAGTCCACGCAGGTTGCCTTTGACCCCCACCAGGTTGTCTGGTTGGGTTCCACCTGACAGAGGCTCCAGGCACCACTCTGCCTTGAGAAGCGGATACCAATGGGACCGAGGCAGATGACGATGCAGGTCCTCGTCTCAGCAGGGCTACCATAGCCAGTCGTGACACAAACTTCAACGCAATTCTCGTTCGTCGTCTCACTCCAGGACCCTGCCTCAGCACCACTCCCGTAGCCCTGGGCGTCAATCGCTGGTGCCTCGCTGGCGCGTGTCTGCTCGTCGGAGCTGATCACAGAGCAGCTGCTACGGATGGTACCATTCTTCCATGTCAGGGTCGTGGTCTCGTGGTCAGCATCACTCCCGGCATCACTGCTCCTTCTGGTCCAGGGACAGCAGCAGGTCATATCTCAGCCCAGCCTCCCTTTGTAGTCGTCCACTGATGGGTCAGGCTAGCCAGGCCAAACAGCCTGCTCCACCAGTGCCTCAGCAGGTGCAATGGTACCAGGCCCCGTGGCCAGCACAGTGGTACCAGTGGGCACTGTGGCCACCGATGCAGCTCCCGGTGGGGGCTCGTTCGGTGGCTGAAGCTTCTGAACAGCTGTAGGCCTCCCTCTCCCAGCCTCTGAGGAAGGAGAAGGTGGGACGTGCGTCTTTGGCACCGTGCCCAGAGAGCGACCAGGGAATGGATCCCCGGTGCAGGTGGACACGCAAAGTACCGCGCCTGTCTCCTTGCCCTCCCCTGATGAGGCGATTACAGCGCCTCCTCCCTCCATTCCACAGGAAGAATCTAAAGCCTACCAGGAACTCTTGAAAAGGGTGGCATCAAACCTGAACCTCCAGGCAGAGGAGGTGGAGGAGCCCTCAGAATCCCTCTTTAACATCCTGTCCACCTCGGTATTGGGCAGAGTGCCCTTGCCACTCCACGAAGGGGTGGGGAAAATTTCAAATGCCTTGTGGCAAACCCCAGCCTCGCTGGCCCCCATCTCTAAGGGAGCAGAACACAAGTATTTTGTGCCCGCCAAAGGTCATGAGTACCTTTACACCCACCCTGCCCCTAACTCCCTTGTGGTTGAGTCAGTCAACCAGAGAGAACGGCAGGGCCAACCAGCCCCTACTCCAAAGAATAAAGACTCAAGGAGGCTGGATTCCTTTGGGAGAAAAATGTATTTGTCCTCGAGCTTCCAGTTATGGGTGGTGAACCATCAGGCTCTCCTGGGCTGGTACAAGTTCAATCTATGGGGCTCTGCCCAAGTTTGAGGACTCCCTCCAGGAGCGTGACAGAAGGAATTCAAAGCTCTGGTGGAGGAGGGTACAGCAGCTGCCAGGGCAACCCTGCAGGCAGCGGCAGATGTGGCAGACACAGCCACGTGGTCCATGGCCTTCACGGTGTTCATGAGAAGGGCATGGTGGCTCCTGCTGTCTGGGCTGTCCAGTGAGGTGCAGAGCTCCCTGCAGGACCTCCAGTTTGATGGCAAGGCTCTGTTTGTGGAACAGACGGACATAAAACTGCCTGGCCTGAAGGACTCCCGCACTAAGCTTAAGACTCTAGGCCTCTATGTTCCGGTTCCGGCTAGATCTAAGTTTAAGCCGCAGCAGGCTCCCACCCAGGCCACCCACTCTAAATATGAGCCCCCTTATAAAGAGTCACGAGACTGTAAGAAATGACCTCAAAGGCAGTCTTGGTCTGCCCCCCCCCAGCCTGGGTCCTCCAAGGAAAACAGGCAGAGAAACGGTAGTTTTGACGGGACGCCCGGGGGCGACCTACCAGTTCTCATCAGGGATCCACCCCAAATAAAGCTTCCCTTCTCCAACCAGTTGTGTGCTTTCCTCCTCGAGTGGTCACAGCTGACCTCGGACCGATGGGTCCTCAGCACCATTTCTTGGGGCTACACCCTCCAGTTTACCTCTACCCCGCCCAACCACCCTCCGCCCCCATCCCTCCTGGGGGACCCCTCTCACAAGGCACTGCTTGAGCAGAAGGTAGGGTGTCTCCTGGGACTAGGAGTGGTGGAAGTGGTGCCAGCAGAGTTCGAACGCAAGGGGTACTACTCCCACTATTTCCTTATCCCAAAGGCCAAAGCGGGGCTCAGGCCCATCCTGGCCTGTGAGGCCTGAACCAGTACATGGTGAAGCTCAAGTTCCACATGGTCTCCCTGGCGGACTGGTACGCCACCCTTGATCTGCAGGACACATACTTCCACATCCATATCTTCGAGGAGCACAGGCGCTTCCTCCATTTCACGGTTGAGCAGGAACACTACCAATTTACAGTCCTCCCATTTGGCCTGTCCACTGCCCCCAGGGTATTTACAAAGTGTATGTCTGTGGTGGCGGCCTACCTTAGGCGCCGTTGGGTCCAGATCTTCCCCTATCTGGCTGGTCAAGGGCAGCTCCCGGTCACAGGTGCGGGATCACGTGGCGCTCCTCCTGTCCACGTGCGCCACTCTGGGCCTGTTGGTAAACAACACCAAGTCACGTTAGTCCCGGTACAACGCATAGAGTTTACTGGGGCAGTCCTGGACACCACCTCGGCCAGAGCCTCGCTCCCCCCAGACAGGTTGAGACTCTGAAAGGGCTCCTCACCTCAGTCACAAGATTCCCAGTGACAACAGCCAGAGCGTGTCTCCAACTCTTGGGTCACATGTCAGCATGCACATATGTGGTTCGTCAGGATGAGGCCTCTCCAGCTCTGGTTGGCCTTGGTGTTCTCCCAGGCCAGAGACAGGATGGACAAGGTCCTCACTGTGCCCAAACCAGTGATCGACTCCCTATAAGGGGCTCCGTTCAGAGGCAGGCCCCCGTCTCTGGAGCTGGAGTCCAATGTCTTGGATCTGGGGTGGGAAGCCCATGTGGGAGATGTTCAGACCCAAGGTCTGTGGTCTGCACAGGACCTGTCCCTCCATATAAACGTCAAGGAGCTCAGGGTGGTCCGGCTGGCATGCATGGCCTTCTGCTCGCACCTGGTGGGCAGGGTTCTCATGGACAACACGGCCTCGAAGTTTTACATCTACAGGCAAGGAGGCATCCATTCCTCTGCCCTCTGCCTGGAAGCCCTCAAGCTGTGGGACTTCTGTATAGCCCACGACATTTGCCTACAGGCCTACCACCTACCGGGCGCCCAGAACTCCTGGGCAGATTGCTTCAGCAGGGACTTCTCTTCTCAGCACGAGTGGTCTCTTCACACAGAGGTGGTGCACAGGCTTTTCCAAGAGTGGGGAACTCTCCAGGTGGACCTGTTTGCAACTCGACAGAACCGTCGCTGTCCTCGGTTCTGCTCCAGGGGAAGGCTAGGATGGGGCGCTATCTCCAATGCCTTTCCCCTGTCCTCGTCAGGCCAGGTTCTCTATGCCTTCCCCCCATTCCCACTGATCAGCAAGGTCCTGGAAAAGATAAAGATGGATAGGGCCCGGGTCCTCCTGATTGCCCCAGCATGGCCCAGGCAGCATTGGTACGGGACCCTTACGAGCCTGGTGTCTGCCCCACCATAACCTTTACCATCCCACCTGGACCTGCTCTCCCAGGACCAGGGCCACCTCCTCCACCCCAACCTAGCAGTGCTCCACCTCACGGCGTGACTGCTCAATGGTTAGGCCAGGAGGAAAGAACATGTTCGGAAGGCGTCCAGCCCGTCCTCTTGGAAAGCAAGCAACCCTCCACGCGCCAAGCCTACTTGGCAAAGTGGTCTCAGTTTTCCCAATCGGTGGCTGAGCGATGCGTTTCCCCCATGGCTGCCCTGATCCAGCTCATTTTGGACTACCTCCTTCACCTTAGAGACCTGGCACCCTCGTTCATCAAGGTGCATTTGGCAGCCATATCAGCCTTCCACCCACCTGTGCAGGGGCACACAGTATTCTCCCATGCCATGACTGGCCAATTCCTTACGGGGTTGGATCATCTCTTCCCATACGCTAGGCCCCCTGTCCCGCAGTGGGACCTGAACTTGGTGCTGGCCTGGCTGACGGGCCCCCTCATTTCAGCTGCTCGCTACATGCTCCTGGTCACACCTCTCGTGGAAGGTAGCCTTCCTGGTAGCAATCACGTCGGCTAGACGGGTCTTGGAACTCAGGGCCCTGACCTCTGAGTCCCCATACACGGTGTTCCGTAAGGATAAGGTCCAGCTCTGCCCACACCCCTTGTTCCTCTTGCAGGTGACCTCTGCCTACCACATGGGTCAGGACATTTTCCTGCCGGTCCTCTTCCCCAAGCCCCATGTGTCCAGCAAGGAGTGCCGTCTCCACACGTTCGATGTGAGATGGGCTCTGGCTTTTTATCTGGAGCAGACTAAGCCGAACAGGAAGTCTTCGCAGCTGTTCATGGCCTCAGCTGAACGCATGCGGGGTCGGCCGATCTCCACTCAGTGCCTCTCCAACTGGATCACCTCGTGCATCTGTACCTGTTATGACTTGGCAGGAATCCGTCCACTGTCAGTCGTGAGGGCACACTCGACTCGGGTGCAAGCCTCGTCGGCTGCCTTTTTAGCCCATGTCCCCATTCAGGACATTTGCAGGGCTGCCACATGGTCTTCTATTCACACGTTCACCTCACATTATGCAATCGTCTCCCAGCCCAGGGAAGACGCCAGGTTCAGCAGGGCTGTGCTCCGTCCTGAGAGCTTGTGAACTCTTACCGACCTCCAACAGATATAGCTTGGAATCACCTATTGTGGAATACACATGAGCAATCACTCGAAGAAGAAAAGACGGTTACCTTTTCCGTAACTGGTGTTCTTCAAGATGTGTTGCTCATGTCTGTTCCACATCCCGCCCTCCTTCCCCTCTGTCGGAGTTGTCTGGCAAGAAGGAACTGAGGGTGGTGGGAGCACGCAGGAGGCGCCACTACAGGGGTCTCTAGGGGCACTCCCCTACGGGTACTGCTAGGGGAAAAACTTCCGACAGCAGTGCACATGGCGAGCACGCACACCTATTGTGGAGTAGACATGAACAACACATCTCGAAGAACACCAGTTACAGAAAAGGTAACTGTCTTTTCAAACAGGTGAAAAAAAACAGCAGAGAACATCCTTCTACACTGACTTTTTGTCTCTTGGATCTCAGCTGGAAATGTTTTTCAAGAGTGCGACTGAAACTATAAAAAGAAGAGACAAACACCCCAAGGGTCCCGTCCCCCCCACTCATTCTCCACACCTGAGATGACAAAAGAAAATAGTCGTTGGCATCTGGGGGAGGGGTCCTGACCTGAAGTTTGGGCAATAATCTGCAGGGGCACGTGGTGAAAATATTTGCCTTGTAATTAAGCTAGTATCTTAAGTACTAGTATCTACTAGTAAGTGTATTATCTTTATTTTTCTTGTAATCATTTCTGACTGTTATGCCTCGTTATTTGTATTTGCTTAAGTCAAAATCTCTCTTTATAGTTAATAACTTGTTTTACTGTTTTATCTAATCCAGTGTGTTTAAATTGAAGTATCTGGGTAAATCCATTTAAGATAATAAACTGGCATATTATTCCTTTAAAGGAATAATTAACTTAATATATTTCTACTGTCCAGAAAAGGGCTGGGCAGTACACGATATACATTTCTGGGGAAGAGCTGGGATTGTGGGTGTGTTGAGGTCACCTTGCAGTATAACTAGTATTCCTCATTTTTGGTTTTTAACTGATTTTCACCAATAAATTACCAGGTTTTTTAAATAAAGGAGTTCGGTTTTTACTGATTTACACCCGTTTATCAAGCCACTCAGTATTTTTTTCGAGTGCTTACTTTTGTTAAACATTAACGTCCTGCAGCTCTGAGATTGAAGCAGTTCCACAGTGCAAAACACAGAACACACACATGGTGAAGGTTAGAAAATCAAACAATGTTAATATCACGCTGTGATTGGATCACAGGTAGACGCTTTCCACCTATTTCTTTGCATCCATTTAGTACAGTGCTGAATTTAAACAATCAATCCTCCACAAATATAGATAAGGTAAAAATGGGGCAAAACTACAAATCTATGCCTGAATACCAACAGGAAAATCAGTGCTAAATTTTCAAGGAAAGTAAAGACGGGTGTGAAGAGGATGCATTGCACTACAAGTACTGCACCATTCAGGTCAGTGCATGTGCTGACAGAATAAAGGACCATGTCAAAAGCAAGTGACACAAGAAGTTTAAAGGAGAAAGTGCGCTTTGGCATAAACCATCAATATCAGGAGCTTTCACTAGGGCTTTAATGAAAGAGGACACAGCACAATTGTGTCAATGAATTTGTGTGTGCTCTTTATTTCACCAGACAACTGAGAGGGGCCTGTTTGTGACTTTGTGTGACAATATTGTCCAGCAGCAAAAACCCTTCCTTATGCAGACCACCTCACTCATAAGTATATGAAAGCATGTGATGATACTTTAATATCTAAACTGATGGAATGACTTGATGGAAATGTGGTGTCTAGTCTGATTTTTGATGAGTTTCCTGATGCTTTTCACCATCCAGTTATTGGCCTTTTGTTTTCCTTGTTTTATTTCAAAGCGAATAAACCCGCATTGTTTTGTGCTGATGTGATATTCATCCTCTCTGCTGACAGACGTTTTGTCGATGCAGCAGTAACTGACATATTTGAGATGTGTGATGCTGTATGGAATATGGGAGACACCTCATGATATTGTTGACACCAATATTTTAAAATTGCAAGAAATCTGACCAGATATGCCACATGAGATATTTGCAAAAATGTTACAATTTCCAAATATGATAATCTTGTTTATATGTTTTTATCAACTTTGTATTACGAGTTATAGATATGTATGGTATATCTGTATTTCCAAACTTGTGTTGTATTTCTGGGTGACACCCCCAGACAGTTGGCATCCGCATTGCCTACCCTGTTTGATGGCTTATCAGAAGTCATCAACTGTACAGTGAACCCATTGAAAGGTGATCAGAAACAGTCAACATGGATTCACCAATGGCAAGTCATGCCTGACCAACCTGACTGCCTTCTATGATGAGATGACTGACTCTGGATTTGGGGAAAGCGGTGGACATGATATACCTTGACTTTAGCAAAGCTTTTGATACGGTCTCCCCCAGTATTCTTGCCAGCAAGTTCAAAAAGTATGGACTATAAGGTGGATAGAAAGCTGGCTAGATCGTTGGGCTCAGCAGATAGTGATCAATGGCTCGATGTCTAGCTGGCAGCCGGTATCAAGCGGAGTGACCTAGGGGTTGGTCCTGTGGCAGGTTTTGTTCAATATCTTCATTAATAATCTGGATGATGGAATGGATTGTACCCTCAGCAAGTTTGTGGATGACACTAGGCTGGGGGGAGAGGTATCATAGAATCATACAATATCAGAGTTGGAAGGGACCTCTGGAGGTCATCTAGTCCAAACCCCTGCCCAGAGCAGGACCAATCCCCAACTAAATCATCCCAGCCAGGGCTTTGTCAAGCCTGACGTTAAAAACTTCTAGGGAAGGGGATTCCATCACCTCCCTAGGTAACGCATTCCAGTGTTTCATCACCCTCCTGGTGAAAAAGTTTTTCCTAATATCCAACCTAAATCTCCCCCACTGCAACATGAGACCATTACTCCTTGTCCTGTCATCTGCTATCACTGAGAATAGTCTAGATCCATCCTCTTTGGATCCACCTTTCAGGTAGTTAAAAGCAGCTATCAAATCCCCCCTCATTCTTCTCTTCCATAGACTAGTTCCCTCAGCCTCTCCTAATAAGTCATGAGTTCCAGACCCCTAATCATTTTTGTTGTCCTTCGCTGGACGTTTTCCAGTTTTTCCACATCCTTCTTGTAGTGCGGGGCCCAAAACTGGACACAGTACTCCAGATAAAAGAAAAGGAGTACTTGTGGCACCTTAGAGACTAACCAATTTATTTGAGCATAAGCTTTCATGAGCATCCAATGAAGTGAGCTGTAGCTCACGAAAGCTTATGCTCAAATAAATTGGTTAGTCTCTAAGGTGCCACAAGTACTCCTTTTCTTTTTGCGCATACAGACTAACATGGCTGTTCCTCTTAAAGTACTCCAGATGAAGCCTCACCAATGTCGAATAGAGGGGAATGATCACGTCCCTCGATCTGCTGGCAATGCACCTACTTATACACCCCAAAATGCCATTGGCCTTCTTGGCAACATGGGCACACTGTTGACTCATATCCAGCTTCTCGTCCACTGTCACCCCTAGGACCTTCTCTGCAGAACTGCTGCCTAGCCATTTGGTCCCTAGTCTGTAGCGGTGCATTGGATTCTTGTGTCCTAAGTGCAGGACTCTGCACTTGTCCTTGTTGAACCTCATCAGATTTCTTTTGGCCCAATCCTCCAATTTGTCTAGGTCCCTCTGTATCCTATCCCTACCCTCCAGTGTATCTACCACTCCTCCCAGTTTAGTGTCATCTGCAAACTTGCTGAGGGTGCAATCCACACCATCCTCCAGATCATTAACGAAGATATTGAACAAAACCGGCCCCAGGACCGACCCTTGGGGCAGTCCACTTGATACCGGCTGCCAACTAGACATGGAGCCATTGATCACTACCCGTTGAGCCCAACAATCTAGCCAACTTTCTACCCACCTTGTAGTGCATCCATCCAGCCCATACTTCTTTAACTTGCTGACAAGAATACTGTGGGAGACCGTGTCAAAAGCTTTGCTAAAGTCAAGGAATAACACGTCCACTGCTTTCCCTTCATCCACAGAACCAGTTACCTCATCATAGAAAGCAATTAGATTAGTCAGGCATGACTTTCCCTTGGTGAATCCATGCTGACTGTTCTTGATCACTTTCCTCTCGTCTAAGTGCTTCAGAATTGATTCCTTGAGGACATGCTCCATGATTTTTCCGGGGACTGAGGTGTGGCTGACCGGCCTGTAGTTCCCAGGATCCTCCTTCTTCCCTTTTTTAAAGATTGGCACTACTTTTGCCTTTTTCCAGTCTTCCGGGACTTCTCCTGATCGCCATGAGTTTTCAAAGATAATGGCCAATGGCTCTGCAATCACATCCGCCAATTCCTTTAGCACTCTCGGATGCAACGCATCCAGCCCCATGGACTTGTGCACGTCCAGCTTTTCTAATTAGTCCCAAACCACTTCTTTCTTCACAGAGGGTTGGCCACCTCCTCCCCATGCTGTGCTGCCCAGTGCAGTAGTCTGGGAGCTGACCTTGTTCGTGAAGACAGAGGCAAAAAAAGCATTGAGGTAGATACACTGGACAGTAGGGATAGGGTACAGAGTGATCAGACAAATTGGAGGATTGGGCCAACAAGGACAAGTGCAGAGTCCTGCACTTCGGACAGAAGAATCCCATTCACTGCTACAGGCTGGGGACCAACTGGCTAAGTGGCAGTTCGGCAGAAAAGGACCTGGGGATTACGGTGGATGAGAAGCTGGATCTGAGTCAACAGTGTGCCCTTGTTGCCAAGAAGAATAACGGCATATTGGGCTGCATTAGTAGGAGCATTGCTAGCAGGTGGAGGGAAGTGATTATTCCCCTCTATTTGGCACTGGTGAGGCCACAACTGGAGTATTGCATCTAGTTTTGGGGCCCCCACTACAGAATGGATGTGGACAAATTGGAGAGAGTCCAGTGGAAGACAATGAAAATGATTAGGGGGCTGGGGCACATGTCTTATGAGGCTAGTCTGAGGGAACTGGGCTTATTTAGATTGCAGAAGAGAAGAGTGAGGGGAGATTTGATAGCAGCCTTCAACTACCTGAAGGGGGGGTTCCAAAGAGGATGGAGCTAGGCTGTTCTCAGTGATGGTAGATGACAGAACAAGAAGCAATGGTCTAAAATGAAATGGGGGAGATCTAGGTTGGATATTAAGAAAAACTATTTCACTAGGAGGATGGTGAAGCACTGGAATGGGTTATTGTAGCGAGGTCGAAGACTCACTGGTGAGGCGCCTCCTGCTGGTCATTTTGGGAATTAGCTCTTCACCAGCTTTGGAGCTCCCTCTGCTGGCCAGTGTCTTGCCTGCCTCAGGCCACCCATGTCCCTCCCAGACCCCAGTTCCCCTTTATCCTGGGGTTCTGCCCACTGCAGTACCCCCAAACGCTGGGTCTCCACTCCCAGGGGAACCCCCAACCCTCTAAGCCCACCTTGCCTCAGTGGCTGCTGCCAGTCATCATCTAGACCTTGCTCATTGGGGCAGACTGCAGTCTGTAAATCACTCATCACTGGCAAGGGGGTTTGGACCAGCTGCCTCTGCCTAACCCCGGATGGTACCTCTGCAGCCCCAGTAGCTTCTTTAGGCCTTGCACAAGGCCTGCAGCCTGAGGAGTTACCAGGCTGGAGCTCCCCAGCTCCTCTTGCCTTTCCCCAGCACTACTCTACCTCAGGCACCCTTCTCTCCCAGACAGCCTGGTCCTTCTCTCTCCAGAGAGTACCAATGACATAGGGAAGGGTAGAAGAGATGTCCTGGAAGCCAAATTTAGGCTGCTAGGAAAGAGACTGAAATCCAGGACCTCTATGGTGGCATTCTTAGAAATGCTTCCAGTTCCAGGTGCAGGGCCGGGTGGGCAGGCAGCGCTTCAGAGTCTCAATGCGTGGATGAGACGATGGTGTAGAGAGGAGAGGTTTAGATTTATTAGGAACTGGGGAAACTTTTGGGATAGGGGGAGCCTATACAGGAAGGATGGGCTCCACCTAAACCAAAGTGGATCCAGCCTGCTGGCACCTAACATTAAAAAGGTTGCAGAGCAGTTTTTAAACTAAGAGATGGGGAAAGCCTATGGCTGCAGAGGCGCACGTGGATCAGACAGAGACTTCTCTTAGAGGAGAGTCTATTGATAGAGATTCTCAAGGTTTTAGTCAGGAGGAGGGGATGGAAGAGGATCAAGTATGGGCCACATCAGACGAGAAACATTCACATAAAGAATCTGACACATCAGAAAAAGGCAGACAAATAAACAGTGACAAGTTTTTTAAAGTGCTTGTACACAAATGTTAGAAGTCTAAATAATAAGAGGGGTGAACTAGAGTGCGTCATGTTAAAGGAGGATATTGATATAATAGGCATCACAGAAACCTGGTGGAGTGAGGACAATCAATGGAACACAATCATTCCGAAGTACAAAATATATCGGAAGGACAGAACAGGTCATGCAGGGAGGGGAGTGGCACTATATGTGAAAGAAAATGTAGAATCAAATGAAATAAAAATCTTAAATGAATCCATATGTTGCATAGGATCTCTATGGATAGTAATTCCGTGCTCTAATAAGAATATAACAGTAGGGATCTATTATCGACCACCTGACCAGGACAGTGATAGTGACGATGAAATGCTAAGGCAGATTAGAGAGGCTATCAAAATAAAAAAACTCAATAATAGTGGGGGATTTCAATTATCCCCATATTGACTGGGTACATGTCACCTCAGGACGAAATGCAGAGACAAAATTTCTCGGTACTTTAAATGACTGCTTCTTGGAGCAGCTGGTACAGAAACCCACAAGGGGAGAGGCAACTCTCAATGTCGTCCTGAGTGGAGCGCAGGCTCTGGTCCAAGAAGTAACTATAACAGGACCGCTTGGAAATAGTGACCATAATATAATATTTAACATTCCTGTGGTGGGAAGAACACCTCAACAGCCCAACACTGTGGCATTTTATTTCAGAAAGGGGAACTATGCAAAAATGAGGTCAGTTAAACAGAAATTAAAAGGTACAGTGACTAGAGTGAAATCCCTGCAAGCTGCATGGACACTTTTCAAAGACACCATCATAGGAGCTCAACTTAAATGTATACCCCAAATTTAAAAACACAGTAAAAGAACTAAAAAAGAGCTACTATGGCTTAACAACCATGTAAAAGAAGCAGTGAGAGATAAAAAGGCATCTTTTAAAAAGTGGAAGTCAAATCCTAGTGAGGTAAATAGCAAGGAGCATAAACACTAACAAATTAAATGTAAAAATGTAATAAGAAAAGCAAAAAAGGAGTTTGAAGAACAGCTAGCCAAAAACTCAAAAGGTAATAACAGAATGTTTTTAAAGTACATCAGAAGCAGGAAGCCTGCTAAACAACAAGTGGGGGCCCCGGGCCAATTGAGATCCAAAAGGAGCACTTAAAGACAATAAAGTCATCGTGGAGAAACTAAATGAATTCTTTGCTTCAGTCGTCATGGCTGAGGATGTTAGGGAGATTCCCAAACCTGAGCTGTCTTTTGTAGGTGACACAGCTGAGGAATTGTCACAGATTGAAGTGTCACTAGAGGAGGTTTTGGAATTAATTGAGAAACTTAACAGTAACAAGTCACCAGGACCAGAGTTCTGAAGGAACTCAAATGTGAAATTACGGAACTAACTACTATAGTTTGTAACCTCTCCTTTAAATCAGCTACTGTACCCAATGACTGGAAGATAGCGAATGTAACTCCAATTTTTAAGAAGGGCTCTAGAGGTGATCCTGGCAATTACAGACCGGTAAGTCTAATGTCAGTACCGGGCAAATTAGTTGAAACAATAGTAAAGAATAAAATTGTCAGACACATAGAAGAACATAAATTGTTGTGCAAAAGTCAACATGGTTTCTGTAAAGGGAGATCATGTCTTACTAATCTATAAGAGTTCTTTGAGGGGGTCAACAAACCTGTGGACAGGGGGGATCCAGTGGACATAGTGTACTTAGATTTCCAGAAAGCCTTTGGCAAGGTATCTCATCAAAGGCTCTTCCATAAATTAAATTGTTATGGGATAAGAGGGAAGATCCTTTCATGGATTGAGAACTGATTAAAAGACAGGGAACAAAGGGTAGGAATAAATGGTATATTTTCAGAATGGAGAGGGGTAACTAGTGGTGTTCCCCAAGGGTCAGTCCTAGGACCAATCCTATTCAACTTATTCATAAATGATCTGGAGAAAGGGATAAACAATGAGGTGGCAAAGTTTGCAGATGATACTAAACATGCGGACTATGTGGCTCTGGGAAGAAGGATAAAGGAGTTGGAGGCGCAAGTGGTGTTCTCATCTGTCCTCCCCGTGGAAGGAAAAGGCCTGGGTAGGGACCGTCGAATCGTGGAAGTCAACGAATGGCTACGCAGGTGGTGTCGGAGAGAAGGCTTTGGATTCTTTGACCATGGAATGGTGTTCCATGAAGGAGGAGTGCTGGGCAGAGACGGGCTCCATCTTACAAAGAGAGGGAAGAGCATCTTTGCCAGCAGGCTGGCTAACCTAGTGTGGAGGGCTTTAAACTAGGTTCACCGGGGGAAGGAGACCAAAGCCCTGAGGTAAGTGGGAAAGCGGGATACCGGGAGGAAGCACAGGCAGGAATGTCTGTGAGGGGAGGACTCCTGCCTCATACTGGGAATGAGGGGCGATCAACAGGTTATCTCAAGTGCTTATATACAAATGCACAAAGCCTTGGAAACAAGCAGGGAGAACTGGAGGTCCTGGTGATGACAAGGAACTATGACGTGATTGGAATAACAGAGACTTGGTGGGATAACTCACATGACTGGAGTACTGTCATGGATGGTTATAAACTGTTCAGGAAGGACAGGCAGGGCAGAAAAGGTGGGGGAGTAGCACTGTATGTAAGGGAGCAGTATGACTGCTCAGAGCTCCGGTACGAAACTGTAGAAAAACCTGAGTGTCTCTGGATTAAGTTTAGAAGTGTGTGCAACAAGAGTGATGTAGTGGTGGGAGTCTGCTATAGACCACCAGACCAGGGGGATGAGGTAGATGAGGCTTTCTTCCGGCAGCTCACTGAAGCTACTAGATCGCATACCTTGATTCTCATGGGTGACTTTAATTTTCCTGATATCTGCTGGGAGAGCAATACAGCGGTGCATAGACAATCCAGGAAGTTTTTGGAAAGCGTAGGGGACAATTTCCTGGCGCAAGTGCTAGAGGAGCCAACTGTGGGGGGGGCGCTTTTCTTGACCTACTGCTCACAAACCGGGTAGAATTAGTGGGGGAAGCAAAAGTGGATGGGAATCTGGGAGGCAGTGACCATGAGTTGGTTGAGTTCAGGATCCTGACACAGGGAAGAAAGGTAAGCAGCAGGATACGGACCCTGGACTTCAGGAAAGCAGACTTCGACTCCCTCAGGGAACGGATGGCCAGGATCCCCTAGGGGACTAACTTGAAGGGGAAAGGAGTCCAGGAGAGCTGGCTGTATTTCAAGGAATCCCTGTTGAGGTTACAGGGACAAACCATCCCGATGAGTCGAAAGAATAGTAAATATGGCAGGCGACCAGCTTGGCTTAATGGTGAAATCCTAGCGGATCTTAAACATAAAAAAGAAGCTTACAAGAAGTGGAAGGTTGGACATATGACCAGGGAAGAGTATAAAAATATTGCTCGGGCATGTAGGAATGATATCAGGAGGGCCAAATCGCACCTGGAGCTGCAGCTAGCCAGAGATGTCAAGAGTAACAAGAAGGGTTTCTTCAGGTATGCTGGCAACAAGAAGAAAGCCAAGGAAAGTGTGGGCCCCTTACTGAATGAGGGAGGCAACCTAGTGACAGAGGATGTGGAAAAAGCTAATGTACTCAATGCTTTTTTTGCCTCTGTCTTCACTAACCAGGTCAGCTCCCAGACTGCTGGGCTGGGCATCACAAAATGGGGAAGAGATAGCCAGCCCTCTGTGGAGATAGAGGTGGTTAGGGACTATTTAGAAAAGCTGGACGTGCACAAGTCCATGGGGCCGGACGAGTTGCATCCGAGAGTGCTGAAGGAATTGGCGGCTGTGATTGCAGAGCCATTGGCCATTATCTTTGAAAACTCGTGGCGAACCGGGGAAGTCCCGGGTGACTGGAAAAAGGCTAATGTAGTGCCAATCTTTAAAAAAGGGAAGAAGGAGGATCCTGGGAACTACAGGCCAGTCAGCCTCACCTCAGTCCCTGGAAAAATCATGGAGCAGGTCCTCAAAGAATCAATCCTAATGCACTTGCATGAGAGGAAAGTGATCAGGAACAGCCAGCATGGATTCACCAAGGGAAGGTCATGCCTGACTAATCTAATCGCCTTTTATGATGAGATTACTGGTTCTGTGGATGAAGGGAAAGCAGTGGATGTATTGTTTCTTGACTTTAGCAAAGCTTTTGACATGGTCTCCCACAGTATTCTTGTCAGCAAGTTAAGGAAGTATGGGCTGGATGAATGCACTATAAGTTGGGTAGAAAGCTGGCTAGATTGTCGGGCTCAACGGGTAGTGATCAATGGCTCCATGTCTAGTTGGGAGCCGGTATCAAGTGGACTGCCCCAAGGGTCGGTCCTGGGGCCGGTTTTGTTCAATATCTTCATAAATGATCTGGAGGATGGTGTGGATTGCACTCTCAGCAAATTTGCAGATGATACTAAACTGGGAGGAGTGGTAGATACGCTGGAGGGGAGGGATAGGATACAGAAGGACCTAGACAAATTGGAGGATTGGGCCAAAAGAAATCTGATGAGGTTCAATAAGGATAAGTGCAGGGTCCTGCACTTAGGATGGAAGAATCCAATGCACCGCTACAGACTAGGGACCGAATGGCTAGGCAGCAGTTCTGCGGAAAAGGACCTAGGGGTGACAGTGGACGAGAAGCTGGATATGAGTCAGCAGTGTGCCCTTGTTGCCAAGAAGGCCAATGGCATTTTGGGATGTATAAGTAGGGGCATAGCGAGCAGATCGAGGGACGTGATCGTCCCCCTCTATTCGACATTGGTGAGGCCTCATCTGGAGTACTGTGTCCAGTTTTGGGCCCCACACTACAAGAAGGATGTGGATAAATTGGAGAGAGTCCAGCAAAGGGCAACAAAAATGATTAGGGGTCTAGAACACATGAGTTATGAGGAGAGGCTGAGGGAGCTGGGATTGTTTAGCCTGCAGAAGAGAAGAATGAGGGGGGATTTCATAGAATCATAGAATATCAGGGTTGGAAGGGACCCCAGAAGGTCATCTAGTCCAACCCCCTGCTCAAAGCAGGACCAATTCCCAGTTAAATCATCCCAGCCAGGGCTTTGTCAAGCCTGACCTTAAAAACCTCTAAGGAAGGAGATTCTACCACCTCCCTAGGTAACGCATTCCAGTGTTTCACCACCCTCTTAGTGAAAAAGTTTTTCCTAATATCCAATCTAAACCTCCCCCACTGCAACTTGATAGCTGCTTTCAACTACCTGAAAGGGGGTTCCAAAGAGGATGGCTCTAGACTGTTCTCAATGGTAGCAGATGACAGAACGAGGAGTAATGGTCTCAAGTTGCAGTAGGGGAGGTTTAGATTGGATATTAGGAAAAACTTTTTCACTATGAGGGTGGTGAAACACTGGAATGCGTTACCTAGGGAGGTGGTAGAATCTCCTTCCTTAGAGGTTTTTAAGGTCAGGCTTGACAAAGCCCTGGCTGGGATGATTTAACTGGGAATTGGTCCTGCTTCGAGCAGGGGGTTGGACTAGATGACCTTCAGGGGTCTTTTCCAACCCTGATATTCTATGATTCTATGATTCTATGCTCAAGATAGTTAAGACCAAAGCAGACTGTGAAGAACTTCAAAAAGATCTCACAAAACAAAAAAGTGATTGGGCAACAAAATGGCAAATGAAATTTAATGTGGATAAATGTAAAATAATGCACATTGGAAAAAATAATCCCAACTATACATACAATATGATGGGGGCTAATTTAGCTACAACTAATCAGGAGAAAGATTTTGGAGTCATCGTGGATAGTTCTCTGAAGACGTCCACGCAGTGTGCAGCGGCAGTCAAAAAAGCAAACGGGATGTTAGGAATCATTAACAAAGGGATCAAGAATAAGACGGAGAATATCTTATTGCCCTTATATAAATCCATGATATGCCCACACCTTGAATACTGCATACAGATGTGGTCCCCTCATCTCAAAATGATATACTGGTATTAGAAAAGGTTCAGAGAAGGGCAAATAAAATGATTAGGGGTTTGGAATGGGTTCCATATGAGGAGAGATTAAAGAGGCTAGGACTTTTCAGCTTGGAAAAGAGGCGACTAAAGGGGGATATGATAGACGTCTATAAAATCATGAGTGGTGTGGAGAAAGTGAATACGGAAAAGTTATTTACTTTTTCCCATAATATAAGAACTAGGGGCCACCAAATGAAATTAATGGGTAGCAGGTTTAAAACAAATAAAAGGAAGTTCTTCTTCACTCAGTGCACAGTCAACCTCTGGAACTGAGGAGGTTGTGAAAGCTAGGACTATAACAGGGTTTAAAAGAGAACTGGATAAATTCATGGAGGTTAAATCCATAAATGGCTATTAGCCAGGATGGATAAGGAATGGTGTCCCTAGCCTTTGTTTGTCAGAGGGTGGAGATGGATGGCAGGAGAGAGATCACTAGATCATTACCTGTTAGGTTCACTCCCTCTGGGGCACCTGGCATTGGCCACTGTTGGTACTGGGCTGGATGGACCTTTGGTCTGAACCAGTATGGCCATTCTCATGTTTTTATGAGCTAGAGGGAGACTGACCCAGCTCCTCCCTGATCCCTTATAACAGGACCAGGTGTGGCCTGATTGGGGCATGGCCCCAGCTGTGGCTGCTTCCCCAATCAGCCTACTTTTCCCTCATTGTTCAAGAGTGGGGTACAGTTACCTAGGGAGGTGGTGGACTCTCCATGCTTAGAGGTTTTTAAGGCCCAGCTTGACAAATCCCTGACTGGGATGATTTAGTTGAGGTTGGTCCTGCTTTGAGCAGGGGATTGGACTAGATGACCTCCTGAGGTCTCTTCCAACCCTAATCTTCTATGATTCTATGAAAGGAGCCAGGGGATACATGGCTCAGCAAAGCATGTAGGGGCATGCCTGTGAACTGAGAACTCTAAGGCCTTTCCAAGTGCTATAAAGTTTGTGTTTGGAACAAAGGAAGTACCAGACACATGGCAAAAGGACTATAAAAGGCAGCTGCATCACCTCCATTTTATATTCAGTCCTGCTTCTTACCTCTGGAGTAACTTTTCTACAAACTGAAGCGCTGAACAAAGGACTGAATGACTTATCCGAGCTGTGGATGTGTTCCAGCGGGACTTTCAAGACAGCAAATTCACCAATACTGCTAAGAACCTGACATATGGACTTTGAAGTCTTTGTATGTATGTGACTGCTTTACCATTTAACCACTCTCTTCTTGTTCTTTCTTTTTTCATAGAATCATAGAATATCAGGATTGGAAGGGACCTCAGGAGGTCATCTAGTCCAACCCCCTGCTCAAAAGCAGGACCCATACCCAATTAAATTATCCCAGCCAGGGCTTTCTCAAGCCTGACCTTAAAAACTTCTAAGGAAGGAGATTCCACCACCTCCCTAGGCAACGCATTCCAGTGTTTCACCACCCTCCTAGTGAAAAAGTATTTCCTAATATCCAACCTAAACCTCCCCCACTGCAACTTGAGACCATTACTTCTTGTCCTGTCCTCTTCCACCACTGAGAATAGTTTAGAACCATCCTCTCTGGAACTACCTCTCAGGTAGTTGAAAGCAACTATCAAATCCCCCCTCATTCTTCTCTTCTGCAGACTAAACAATCCCAGTTCCCTCAGCCTCTCCTCATAACTCATGTGTTCCAGACCCCTAATCACTTTTGTTGCCCTTCGCTGGACTCTCTCCAATTTATCCACATCCTTCTTGTAGTGTGGGGCCCAAAACTGGACACAGTACTCCAGATGAGGCCTCACCAATGTCGAATAGAGGGGGACGATCACGTCCCTCGATCTGCTCGCTATGCCCCTACTTATACATCCCAAAATGCCATTGGCCTTCTTGGCAACAAGGGCACACTGCTGGCTCATATCCAGCTTCTCGTCCACTGTCACCCCTAGGTCCTTTTCCGCAGAACTGCTGCCTAGCCATTCGGTCCCTAGTCTGTAGCTGTGCATTGGGTTCTTCTGTCCTAAGTGCAGGACCCTGCACTTATCCTTATTGAACCTCATCAGATTTCTTTTGGCCCAATCCTCCAATTTGTCTAGGTCCCTCTGTATCCTATCCCTGCCCTCCAGCGTATCTACCACTCCTCCCAGTTTAGTATCATCCGCAAATTTGCTGAGAGTGCAATCCACACCATCCTCCAGATCGTTTATGAAGATATTGAACAAAACCAGCCCCAGGACCGACCCCTGGGGCACTCCACTTGACACCGGCTGCCAACTAGACATAGAGCCATTGATCACTACCCGTTGAGCCTGACAATCTAGCCAACTTTCTACCCACCTTATAGTGCATTCATCCAGCCCATACTTCTTTAACTTGCTGACAAGAATACTGTGGGAGACCGTGTCAAAAGCTTTGCTAAAGTCAAGATACAATACATCTACTGCTTTCCCTTCATCCACAGAACCAGTAATTTCATCATAGAAGGCAATTAGATTAGTCAGGCATGACCTTCCCTTGGTGAATCCATCCATTCTTTAATTTTAATAAACCTTTATTTTAGATACTAAAGGATTGGCTGGCAGCGTGGTATTTTGGGCAAGATCCAACCTAATACTCACCAAGCAATGTGGCTGGCCCTGTGGGGTTCAGAAGAAAATTTTGTAGTGAGAAGAGTTTTTAAGTAACTCCTCACCTTACTGCACCTAGGTCCTGACTGGGAGCCAGAGAACTGGAATGCAATAAAGGGGGCTGTTTGGTTTCTTTTTTTGCTTCTTGATAACCAGTGTGGGGGATCAGAAGCACAGTTTGTGACTGGTTGAAGAGTTTAACTTTCGTGTTAACCACCAGTCTTGGGAATGTCTGCTCTCTCTTTTGCAGGTTGCCCTGACCTTGGCATTTCCAGTGAGGGCTACCCTAGGCTCACCGGGTCACACGATGTACCAATAAACTTGGAAAATGTGGCCACAACTAATAGATTCTGCTTCCTACATAGCTAAGTGGGCATGGAGATTAAACTCAATTGGAAAACGGAGCTGCTACATAATACCTGTCCTGCTGATCTGATTAATGTTGCGCTGTCAGCAGCTACTACTACAGAATCATAGAATCATAGAATATCAGGGTTGGAAGAGACCTCAGGAGGTCATCTAGTCCAATCCCCTGCTCAAAACAGGACCAACACCACCAAGAAGAAATGAAAGACCTGAAATCTTGCATCATTGGATTCGGGGCCATTTTCAAGCATGCAAACAAGTTGAAGGCTTTGTTTTACACAGTGCGAGAAGAATACAGAGACAACTGCTGCTTACTTACCCCTGTTGTGCCACATCAGTGGATGAGCTTGTACTTTGCTACCTGTCATGTAAATAACATGTAGCCTGGGCTAATGCATCTCCTTGATCACGGGTTCTCCACCTTTTTCTTTCTGAAGATCCCCTAAACATGCTATAAAAACTGCAGGATCTGGGTGGAGGGGACTTGGGACTCCAAGGCAGGAGGGGACCTCAGGCATAGCGTAGTTTAACTTCTGTATTTGGAGGGCAGGGGCTGGTGGGGCTCAGGCCATCTCCACATGGCAGGGTCCAGGGAGGGAGCGCAACCTCCACCCCCTAACTCACCTGTCTGGGTCGTGGTGGAGCAATGAAAAATTATAACTCAAGGGGTGGGGCTCAGCTCAAAAAATTTGAAAGTTGCTCAGGATGCATGTGCCGGGGAGCTAGGGGCTGTGTGCAGGGAGGGGATAGCTAGGGGCTGCGTGCGGGCAGAGGGGTAGCTCAGGGTGCAGGGAGGGGGTAGCTAGGGGCTGTGTGCGAGCAGAGGGGTAGCTCAGGGTGAAGGCAGAGGTAGCTAGGGGCTGTGCAGGCAGGGGGTAACTCAGGGTGCAGAGACGGATTAGCTAGGGGCTGTGTGTGGGCAGAGGGGTAGCTTGGGAGGGCCCCCTTGTCATCACTGCTACCCAAGGACTCTGCATCCTCTGAGCTGAATCCCCCTGCCTGGGGGGCTCTTACTGACTGCATGAGCAGTCAAAGTGGGCTGGGAGCTTAGGAGCAGCTGCAATCCCAGGCAGCAGCAGGAGACGGGACCACCGCTGCTGCCTGCTCCATGGCACCATCCAGAGCAGCAGCTGCCCCACACTGCCCGGCTTTGACTTCCTGCCGCCACAGGTGCTGGAACTAGGTGTTGAAGTGGATTACATTCTATACATGGTTTACAATTTGGTTCAATGGCTCTCAGCACCCCTACTATAGAAATTGTTCCTGCACCCCTACCCGCCTCCGACCCCTTCCCTTCCCTTCTCTTCCCCCTACCCCTTCAACTCCACCCTTGGGCTCAGAGCTTTTGCCCCGCTGAGAGCACTGGGGCTCAGGGCTTCAGCCCCACAGCTCCCAGCTTTAGCCCTGCATGGGCTCCAGGTTTCAGTCCCTCGGCTTCCAGCTTCAGCCCTGCAGGGGGAGTCGGGGCCGCCACAGACCCCTGATTGAGAATCACTGTCTTAGATCATGCTGAGTTTGTTGGTTCTAAAGCAGAAACTCTGAAGAGGCTGGCAAATAACTGAAATGACCACCAGATTCTGCGCACCAAGGTAATTTCATAATGGAAAACTTAGAATCACTGTGTAACACACAGAAAACACAAGTTTTCTGCAGTTACTGCCAACACGTTTGCCACTACAGATATTTACTGGATCCTAACAACCAAAATCTCAACTAAATTTAGCACAAAAGCTGCAGGAGAAACATACGGTGAGAAAACTCAGCTGTTTTTGGAAATCCTTCTGACCCCCGTAACATGAGAAAACTAAAAAATTGTTCAAAAGCTTCAACACAACGCTCAGTGAGAAATGGGAGAGAACTGTGACCCTGAAATGTTTGGTATGTCCAGAATTGAAACAAAACCAAATTGCAAAATACCAAACTTTCTTGTGAAACCCCAAAGTTTCAGCCAGCTCTAGTTGTGAGTGTGACCCTGGCAGGAAGCAAGAGGCAGGGCTTCCTTTTGAATGCAGTACTTTTTGGGGAGAGAGGCCATGTCTACACTAAAGAGCCTACAGCAGCACAGCTGTACTGGGAGAGATCTGTCCTGTCAACATAATTAAACCACCTCCAACAAATGGCAGTAGCTAGGGTGGCGAAAGAAGCGCTCCCACCACCCTAGCACTGTCCATACTAGTGCTTCTGTCGGTGTAACTTATATTGCTGGGGGGGGAGATTGTCACACCCCTGAGCTACATATGTTATAGTGACAGAAGTGCTAGTGTAGACATGTCCTTTGATTTCTGAATAAGGAAACTGCCTGCTGTTGTTTGTTTCTGCTGTGTTCATGGAAACAGGCCTGTGCGGCCATTCTTTGTAAATGAACGGGATTGCACCAAGGAAATAATGACCCAAATAATCAGTTTCTTCACCTAAAGTCTCTTTAGACAGTCATTTCAATACCCTCAGCCAAGTCCATGGAGCACGTTGAAGACAGGGACTGAGACCTTGAACTTGTTTAAATTCTATAGGGAGCCAGAGGAGGCAATGCAGGACAGGTTTGATGTGTTCATGGTAGCCAGTTTCTGAGGAGACACACTGAAGCATTTTGTACTAGTTGGAGTTTCCTAGGTGCTGAAGGCTTCAGGCCCAATATATTGCCTGGTTGCTGCTTTGTAACATGCAGGAAAATAACCTGCTAGCAGAGAGATGTGGAGTTTCCCCATTCATCAATGCTTAGTGCAGGAATCAGGACTCCTGGGTTCTGTGCTGACTGAATTATTTATACCAAAGCAGGAGGGGGTTGCACTATTTGGCAGTGCTGCAGCTTCACTGCTAATTTTTATTTAATCAAACCCCAGCCACAGGGCTATGTGCAGTAATGTATCCAAGAGTGGTTTGTTCTGGCGTTTTAACCACCTATCCAGGCTGTGCAACACACTCTGAAGAAGGGGAGCACTGAACATGCTCAGGCTTGTCCCTTCAACCTGTTCCCAGTTGGAGCTAGAGGGGTACATAGGTCCCTGCACCCATGCTGGTCATACAGGCAGTGGGGCTAGGATCAGGGCACAGGCAAATCTGACCAGCATATGGGACCAGTTCACACAGGTCTGGGGCTGCCCAGAGCCACTAGCTCCTTCTGCTTGCCCTCTGATCACCTCAAATACCACTAGTCTTCTTCTCCCACTCCTAGCTTCACCTCTGTCTGTTCTTCTATTGCCCTATGCATCTGTCTGTCTATCACCATAAACACCTGGCTATCTATTTATCCCCATTCACTCCACACCACCACCACCATAGAGTCCGACAGATGAATTGACTTCAGTTTAAGTGACTGACACTGGAATGTGTGTGGCCTTAGCTGGGGAATTTGAAAACATTTCCCATGTAAGCCACTGGGGATTTATGTAAACACAATGAAGCAATCACATGGGCGCAGCGGAGGATCAGGAAAGGCAAAGAGGCCCTTCACCATGCTAAACCAAGAAGTGTATTGTATTGAGTTTTGTATTTTACAGTTCCTTGTGTGCAAAGGGTCACTTTTCGCCCCCCCCCCTTCTGTGGGGATGAGCCTGCCCTCCCTGAGATGGCCAGGAGGACTCCATCTTCCCCCAGGTCTCATTGTAGATAGTAGCTGCTTCAGAGTTAATGTGACAAGGGGGCCACAATAGATAGAAACAGGCTCCAAGGAGATGAATTAACAGAAATGGGAACAGAATTCAGGATTCCTGACATCCAGCCATTCCCACAGTCAGGAATACAACCCAGGCATCCTGACTCCCAGCCTGTCCCAGAGTTGGGAATAGAATCCAGGAGCCCTGACACTCAGCCCTCCTTCACCCAATCTTGTCACTAGAATCCCCACTCACATCCCAGAGCGAGGGATAGAACCTAGGAGTTCTACTCCTACTCTGCTGCTACTCTGAAACCTAGGAGTCCTGACTCTCAGCCCCCCCCCCCCCCCCCAAGATCCTATTGTCGTCTCTAAATAAAACTTGTGACCCTTTTGTCATTAGACTGTCAGATAGCTTTATTCAGGAAAACCTGCTCCCAGCACCCTACGGTGCAATCCCACTAGGGGGACAACACTCCCCCACAGTTAAAGACCCACTTTGGAGCTAGTTAAGAAGGAGAAGCAGTTGCTCACAGAGGATTTCAATGAGGTGCTAAATCTGCAGGGGCCTAATGTGACTGCAGTACACCGCATCTAGCAGGTCCAGGGCATCCAAAGGTGCTCCTTCATCTACTTCCCACATTGCATCCTTCCACCCACTGTGAGAGGTCATGGCCCTCACAGTGTTTCCTCCAGGCCAGCCTGAGAAGGATAAACAAAGAAAGCAAGATCAGCTGGCATTGAGAGCAGTGCTGTCGCATTGGGCCAGGATGGGCCAGTCCTAAGATGCAGCCCTCTGGGCGGGGCAGCTGGGTAACAGCTATGCAGGGTTTACTCACCAGGCTCTGAGATGCAGCTGCCTTTCGGGTGGGGCAGCCAGGTTACAACCACACAGTGAAAATGTATGGGGATAACTCCCAGGGTGCTGAGCAGTAGTTGCCTCCGGGGTGGAGCATTTGGGGAACAGCAACACTGCATAAGGATTGCTTGTCCAGCACTGAGATGCAGCTGCCTATGGGCAGGGCAGCATGTTAACAGCCTTGTTGCTCTGTGGAGTTTTGTCTTTTGTTTGGTTGTATAAACAAAGTACTGCGCTACACTGTATGTTTTCTTTACACTGCATTGTATCGTGGGGTTGTCTGGTGTAGTGCCTTGTTGCACTAAATACAGCTGTATAACATTGTGTTTCATGGCATTGACTATGTAGTTCCGTGCTGTAGCAGTACATTGTGTAAAGCTGTATAGCGGTGTGTAGTGCTGTGCGGTTTCATGTTGCGTGCTGCAGAGCTGGGTGGGCAGCATAGTGCCATGTTACCCTGTGCTGCATATTTTGCCATGCACTGCTACACTGGCACTCCACCCCCACCCCTCCACCAGCTCCCCCTTACCAGGCCCCCATTCCCCTTGGCTGTTGCACAATCTGCATGGCACACACGATGTCATCGTTGATGTTACTGGTCAGCAAATCTGGTGGTGGGGGAGGAGAAGAGAGTGAGGATAGGGCATAACCCTTGGAAGCTCAACACTGTAGCATGGGAGCCCTGGTCCTCCTAGCAGGAGATACCACCATTCAGCCAACCAACCCAGCCCCCATTGTGCTGCCCTCTGCTGTCCACTGAAGGCAAGGGTGACCTTCCTTTGCCATTCCAAAATGTCTTGGGCCTGACGTTGGTTCCCCTGACTACCAGGAGGACTTGCCCCCTACAGGCCCCACCCTGCTCCCTGCCGCACAGGTCTCTAGCACTGAGCCATGGCCTAGGGGTCAGGACCAGGACTGGAAAGGAGTTACTCACCACTGCAGTGCATGTGACAGAGGTTCCGGGCGGAGCGCTTATAGTCATCACACCACTGGCGGCTGTTGATCTGGAAGATGCCGTTGTCAGTGCTGCCATCAGCTTCATGATCCACGGTGTCCGTGTTGAACCGGCTTTCATGGAACGCCATGCACAGCCCTGGTACAGGATTTAGTAATATACGGGGAGGGCGGGGGGAGGGATATGCACAGAGCCCCATGCAGGATGGGGCCGGGGGAGTAGGGTGACCAGATGTCCCGATTTTATAGGGACAGTCCTGACATTTGGGGCTTTGTCTTATGTAGGTGCCTATTACCCCCGACACGGTCCCCATTTTTCACACTTGTTGTCTGGTCACCCTAGGGGGAGGGATACGCATCGAGCCCCATGGGGAGGGCAGGGGGAGGGATACGCACCGAGCCCCAGGGGGAGGGCAGGGGGAGGGATACGCACCGAGCCCCAGGGGGAGGGGAAGGAAATATATGTACAGCCTCATGAGGAGGCCAGGAGATCACTCACAATCAGCCAGGCTGTAGCCTCGGAACCCATCCATCCCTGCCTGGTGCAGCACCTGGGCCAGCTCGCAGCGCCGGAAGATCTTTCCCATGTTCCCCACAAGGAGGCAGGCCACGATGGACAGGAGCACGAGCGCTGCCATTCCTGCAGTGTGGCCAGAGCTGGAGGCTGCACTCTAGGTGATGTCTGAGCACAGCTGGGGCCCCAGGCCCAGCACAAGCTGCTTACACAAGGTGCACTGTGAAGGAGGAGGCAAGCAGTTGGGTTAGTGTCTGTTGTGGGACCTTACCATCAGCAGGGCAACCATAGTAATGAGAGCCTGGAGCCTGTCTGCCCACTCTGCTGGGCAGCCCTCAGACTAGGCGCCATGGCTAGGCCAGCGAAGAGGGCCCAGGGGGCCAGCACTGCATGGAAGCTGACAGCCCCGGGGATCATGGAGTGTTGTCAGGGCTGCAGGGGTGCTGATGGCTGTCCTTCCCCCTTTGTGGGCCTAGCTGGAATAGGAACTGTGAGTTTTGGCCCCTGCCTGGATTCTTGGATCCCGTTCCAGATAGCTGCTCACTGGGCCTGTGGAGTGTAGAGCAGCAGCAAGTCCCAGATTCCTCCTGAGTGCCAAAGTCAGGGCTAGTGTTCCAGAACCCCCTGGGAACTTGTGATGTCATGGCTTCACTGCTTCTAGAACCTTCCCTGTCTGAGGCATGGGTCTGTTGTCACTACTGGGCCTACAAAGTGTACCCTTACTGTGAGCTCCAAGATAAAAGTATGGTTCTAGCCCCAGCTTCAGGGGTGGAGCCGGGGAGTATTGGTCTACTGTGTTAAAGCTGATCAAGTACAGCTACACCAAAAGTTCTAAGTTACAGTCTATCTTTCTCCTTGTGGTGACAGACAATTCATATCACTTCTAGGGTGCAACAAACAGAAAGAAAAACAACAGAAAAGTACCTGGGGATTACAGTGGACGAGAAGCTGGATATGAGTCAGCAGTGTGCCCTTGTTGCCAAGAAGGCCAATGGCATTTTGGGATGTATAAGTAGGGGCATTGCCACCAATCGAGGGACATGATTGTTCCCCTCTATTCGGCACTGATGAGGCCACAGCTGGAGTACTGTGTCCAGTTTTGGGCCCCCCCCCCAGTACAGAAAGGATATGGACAAATTGGAGGGAGTCCAGCGGAGGGCAACGAAAATTATTAGGGGGACTGGGACACATGACTTATGAGGAGAGCTGGAGGGAACTGGGCTTATTTAGTTTGCAGAAGAGAAGAGTGATGTGGGATTTGATAGCAGCCTTCAACTACCTGAAGTGGGATTACAGAGGATGGAGGTAGGCTGTTCTCAGCGGTGGCAGATGACGGAACAAGTCTCAAGTTGCAGTGGGGGAGGTCTAGGTTGGATATTAGGAAAAACTTGGAATGCTCAGCTTTGTGGTTCACACAGCAAGCTTACACCCTTCTCTGAGAATGTATTCATCTTTCGTATGGCAAGAAAGGTGATTAGAGATATTCAAATAACCTAGTCCAGATTAGTGAGCCAGAGGGCACCTTCGGAAATGGCTTGATGTAAATCTGATATGCCAGTAGCAAACAATCAAAGTGAGCACTGATTTACAGTGTGGTCCATAATTTGTGACTGGTGTCAACAGTCACAATGTGTGTTGACTCGCATCTTCCAAAGGTGTATGAGATGACAGCATCTGCCATGCAATGTTCTAAAATGGTTCACTGGACTCGCCTTGTACATCAGTCATGAATCATAGAATATCAGGGTTGGAAGGGACCTCAGGATGTCATCCAGTCCAACCCCCTGCTCAAAGCAGGACCAATCCCCAATTAAATCATCCCAGCCAGGGCTTTGTCAAGCCTGACCTTAAAAACTTCTAAGGAAGGAGATTCTACCACCTCCCTAGTGAAAAAGTTTTTCCTCAATATCCAATCTAAACCTCCCCCACTGCAACTTGAGACCATTACTCCTTGTTCTGTCCTCTTCTACCACTGAGAATAGTCTAGAACCATCCTCTCTGGAACCACCTCTCAGGTAGTTGAAAGCAGCTATCAAATCCCCCCTCATTCTTCTCTTCTGCAGACTAAACAATCCCAGTTCCCTCAGCCTCTTCTCATAACTCATGTGTTCCAGACCCCTAATAATTTTTGTTGCCCTTCGCTGGACTCTCTCCAATTTATCCACATCCTTCTTGTAGTGTGGGACCCAAAACTGGACACAGTACTCCAGATGAGGCCTCACCAATGTCGAATAGAGGGGGACGATCATGTCCCTCGATCTGCTTGCTATGCCCCTACTTATACATCCCAAAATGCCATTGGCCTTCTTGGCAACAAGGGCACACTGCTGACTCATATCCAGTTTCTCGTCCACTGTCACCCCTAAGTCCTTTTCCGCAGAACTGCTGCCTAGCCATTCGGTCCCTAGTCTGTAGCTGTGCATTGGGTTCTTCCGTCCTAAGTGCAGGACCCTGCACTTATCCTTATTGAACCTCATCAGATTTCTTTTGGCCCAATCCTCCAATTTGTCTAGGTCCTTCTGTATCCTATCCCTGGCCTCCAGCGTATCTACCACTCCTCCCAGTTTAGTATCATCCGCAAATTTGCTGAGAGTGCAATCCACACCATCCTCCAGATCATTTATGAAGATATTGAATAAAACCGGCCCCAGGACTAACCCCTGGGGCACTCCACTTGACACCAGCTGCCAACTAGACATGGAGCCATTGATCACTACCCGTTGAACCCGACAATCTAGCCAACTTTCTACCCACCTTATAGTGCAGTCATCCAGCCCATACTTCTTTAACTTGCTGACAAGAATACTGTGGGAGACCGTGTCAAAAGCTTTGCTAAAGTCAAGAAACAATACATCCACTGCTTTCCCTTCATCCACAGAACCAGTAATCTCATCATGATTTTAAAGATATTTCAGTTCTGGAATAATACAAGACCAGTGTGTCTCTGTTGCTGCAATAAGAGTCAGACAACTGACCATAACAAACCTCCAAATAATGAATGGCCAAAGCTTTCACTTCTGTCTTTTTCCCACCCTGCTGCTTACGGTGGTTACCTTAATAGCCACCACCTACAACGGGGCTATAGTACTGTCCTGCCCTCAGGTGACCAACCATCAGACCCATCCTTTAAATTCTCTGGGAATTTTGAAAATTCCCTTCCTGTTTGCTCAGCAAGGCATGGAGTGCTCTCAGCTAACCTTTCCAGCTGACCATGCCTCCACGCACCACGTGATCCCCAGTATGGAGCAATGGCGAGGTGCTGGACCTCATCAGTATTTGGGTGGAGGAAGCTGTCCAGTCGATTCCTTCGAGCAGATATCAAGGGACATGATGGAAAGGAGCCATGACCGGGACGCACTGCAGTGCAGGGTTAAAGTGAAGGAGCTATAGAACACCTACCACAAAGCCTGCAAGGCAAACGGCCGCTCCAGTGCTGTCCCCACGACCTGCCATTTCTACAAAGAGCTGGATGCAATATACTTGGGGGCAACTCCACCTCTACTCCAAGGACCACCCTGGTCACTTCAGAGCCCAGTTCAACAAGGCAGGAGGAGGAGGAGGAAAGCGGGAGCGAGGGTGCTGAGGAAGAGGGAGACACCCCGGCATCCCTAGATGCATGCAGCCAGGAGCTGTTCTCAAGCCAAGAGGAAGGTAGCCAGTCACAGCGGCCGGTGCTTGGGGAAGGACAAACACCAGAGGAGGTTCCCAGTAAGCAGCTTTTATTTTGGGAAGGAAGTTGTTCAGTGCGGACTCTTGGGGCAAGGAGGGTTAGGGATACATGCATGCCTAGATGCGGAATAGGACGTTGATGTGCTCTTTCACATTCCGGTACAGCTGATTCAGACCCATCAGTTTGTATGTATAGTTGGGATTGTGTTTTCCAATGTGTATCATTTTGCATTTATTTACATTGCATTTTGTTGCGCAATTTAGTGAGATTCCTTTGTAACTCTTCCCAGTCACCTTTGAACTTAACTATCTTGAGTAAATGTTGTATTGTCCACAAATTTCACTACCTAGCTGTTTATCCCCTTTTCTAGAGCATTTCTGAATATGTCGAACAGCACTGGTGCAGTGCAGGTCCGTAGGGGAACCTGGCTATTTACCTCCCTCCATTCTGAAAACTAACCATTTAGTCCTACCCTTTGTTTCCTATCTTGTTTGGAAGTCTGGATCCCAGCTTCCATTTTTGCTGCAGCAGGGCAGGGAGCACTTTCTGTTACGCAGTAAATATCATTATGGGATTCAAATGCTGACCGCCTGGTCCATTTGAGGACTTCAGTACCCGTGTACCACTATCAGATAAAAGTGCTGCTTCTCTAGCTCAAGTAGCTATCTGTGCATGTGGCTAGGATTTGAACCTGTGGCTACTTGCCTATGAGACAGACAGCTTTCAGTAGCCCAAGGTGTTTGTACTGGCTTGCTAAGCAGAAAGTTCTGATTTTAGCAGCGATATTATGGTGTTCACTCCACACTGACCTCCTTGGGAAGGAGGTGTGTTCCATAGCCTCTAGAGGGAAGACTGCCAAACACTCTGTTATGAAGCCAAGTTTGCCTTGCCTTTGTTATGCTCCCAGACTCTCCAGATTGGAGCATTTTATTGGAGAGAAAAGATTGAGCCAGGCCCCTCTGCCTTGGCTATCCCACCACAGCTAGTGATGGAATTCGCTCTAGTGGAGCAGTGTGTCCATTGGGAGGGGGAGGCAATGACAACCCCTGAGGGATTCTCGCCAGACAAAAACCCTTCAGAAGCAAGAGTTGAGGCAGTTGCATCTGAAGAAGTGGGCTTTTTACCCACGAAAGCTTATGCCCAAATAAATCTTAGTCTTTAAATTGCCACCGGACTCCTCATTGTTTTTGTGGATACAGACTAACATGGCTACCCCTCCGATAGTTGAGGCAGACACACCCCAAAAGCCCTCAGGGAAGGAAGCAGCCTTCCCCATCCCATGCAGAGATGGTCTGTGACAATCTGAATGACCTTGAACAGGATGGAAGAGGGAGAAATCTTCATCTCACCTCAGCATGTGGGAACAAAGGTTAACCCAGCGGGAGGATGGGGAGGTCAATCCACTACTCCCTGTACCCAGAGAACCTGGGAGGATGCCACAGGATCCCCAGGCCCTGACCTGAGAGGAGATGGAGCAGAGTAGGGGCTTTGGCTGTGAGAGAGGGTCCCTTACCAGAGGTTGGGCTCCCTCCGTGATTTCAAGCAGTGTGCATGGTTCAGAGCCAGGCCTTGCCTGGTCCCCATAATGCCCCAAGAGAGTGAACTCCAGGGCAGCACCAGGGCTGCTGATGCCTTAAGGAACAAAGTCACCATCCCTAGGCACCGGGTGGGAGGAATAGGTCTCAGGTTCACATCCAAAGGTTTTGGGGTGACAGATATAAGGGGGGCATGGGAGACCTCTGCTGCAAATCCTCTCTGCAGGGTCTAAAACGAACATGTGTATATGGGGTCGTTGTCAACCAGCTGGTTTATGAATGATGTGCCAGCTTGTTATAAGCTGATTTATTATCTGAATAGCTGAAATTTGAAATTACCAGACATAGTAGCAGACATGGCACAACCTGCAGGCTTTCCCAGGCTACTGGTCCAGACCGCTTGCTGGCCCTTTTCCGAAAGGGGAAGCTGTGACAGAGATTTTGCACTCTTGGCAGGGGGCTCAGGGGGCTGTTTTTGTTAGTGACAAAAGGGAAAATAGAATGTTTGAAGTAAAATGTCTCAGGTATTCCATATGTGGGGTCACCTCTGAGAATGTTCTGGACCTTTGTAGAACCTCATGGAATCTTCCAGACTTTCTGAGAACTACATTTTCCTCCAATGTCCTAGATATCTGGACCTTTGTAGAACCTCATGGAATCTTCCAGACTTTCTGAGAACTACATTTTCCTCCAACGTCCTAGAAGGTCAGCCACACCCTTATGGGTATATAAGTGTAAGGGGACTGTTGCCCCCTTACTAACATTCAATGGGGTTGTTTTAGTTGCTAGCTCCCAGTACTAAAAAGGGGGAAGGGTCGATGGGGAATCAGGACCCTGAGACTGACAGCCCCCAGGAACAATGGGGAGAGGCCAATGCTCCAGGTCAGCCTGAATGACAAGGGGAGCAGGCTAATCAGGGAGTCAGGAGGCCAGGGAGGTCCTGTCCTCTGTGTGAGCTGGAATTGCCTGGGTCAGAGTGGGGCTGAGCCAAGGAGAAAGCAGGGGCTCAAGCTGAGCTGGGGTGCAGAGCTGGGCCAGATCCAGAGGAACCAGAAAAGCAGCCCAGAGAGAACAGACCCTGTCCTGGAAGCAGAGCTGCAGCCCCAAAGCCAGAGGCACAACCCAGAGAGAGCAGACCTGCAGGAACCAGAGCCAGAGGGGCCAGAAAAGCAGCCCAGGAAGCAGGTCAGTGCTGGGAGCAGAGTTACAGAAGCACCCTGCAGAGCAGACCTGTCCTGTGAGTGGAGCTGCAGCACCCAGAGCCAGAGGGGCCAAAGAAGCAGCCCAGGGAGCTGGAGGCAGAGCAGCAGCAGGGCTGAGACCAAGTGGTGGAGCTGGAGCTGGAGCCGTCTGGAGCTGGGTGTGGTGAGCAGCTGGGGAGACCGAGGGGGACCCTGGGCGTGGGCCCAGCACAGGGAGACACCTCAGCCAAGAGGTTCTGCAGGCCAGGCTTGGATCGTAACCCCGACAGGGCGGGGGTGACGCTGGGAAGAAGGGTCCTACCACTTAGAGCCTGAGCGCGTGTGGCCACCACCAGAGCAAGTGTCCAACCCACAGCATCCCTACAGCACAGCCAGGGCCGGAGAAGGGGCCTGGGACTTACAAGGAGCAGACTGTGAACTGCCCTGACACTTCAGAGACACTGTTTGTGGTGTTCCCTGCCACAGAGCGGGCTGATGTGTTTTCTTTAACCTTTCCCATTTTGCCTTATCCTTTTTAAAATTAATTGTTGATTAAATAACTTGTATTTGCTTTAACTTGTATGTAATGGTCAGTGGATCAGAGAAGTGCCTAGTGCAGAGAGAGTACCTTGGAGTGGGGACACCCTAGCCCCTGTCCTAGGTGACCACAGCAGGGTTGGGGATCGAGCCCCCCAGGAATCCTGGGCCCAGCCTTGTTGGGTTTACGAGGACTCTGCCAGACAGGAGAGTGGAAGGGGAGTCCTCAAGGGCAGGGAGGCCTCTAGGTAAACGAAATGGGAGCGAGGACTCAGATCCTTTTGCTAGCCCACTTCACCGGGGTAGTGCAGAAGCCAGGAAAGTTCTCCACAATAGCGGGACTATTCCCCCGCTTACATAATTGGTGTCACGAACAGGATCCTATCCACAGGGTCCACCCCATTGGTTTACTGGTTGAGTTCTGATAGCACTGTCCAGGCCTGGTCAAGAACCCTACCATGGCTGGAATTGAAGAACTATGGGCCCAGTTTGCTGAACTTCAATGCAGATTGTCAGACCAAGCTGAGGCATTACAACAAGCTAGAACAGAACAGAGAGAAACCTTATCACTGGCTAAGGCGGTAATAGACCAACAGGCAGCAGAAGCTAAGAAACCCCCTACTATTTATGTCCCACAGGAGTGGAAGGTCACGGAGTTCGGTGGCTTTCCGACTAGACCAGGAGACATTACGGTAGAGGAGTGGGTCAAGTCTGTGAAGGTGGCTCTGCGTGTGCTAAGAGTACCTGAAGAAGATCATGTGGACTTCGTAGAGGAGCACCTCAAGGGCCATGCCAAGGCCACAGTAAAGTTCATGGCAGTGGCAGACAAAAAGGAGGTGGAAAAGGTGTTTGAACTCCTCCTAGAAGTGTATGGAGACAAGGTACCTATTGGAACCCGACTAAAGGAGTTCTTTGAGTGAAAGCAGGAACCCAGTGAAACTATCTGGGCATATGTGTATGACCTCCAGGAGAGAATGAGCAAAGTGGAGTGGCGAGACCCTCAATGAGTTCCAGACCCAGATACGGTTCTGAAAGAGCAGTTAGTGCTGGGGCTCCAGGATGATTCCTTCCACCGCAAAATGAAAAGGAGGTTTAAGGAAGAGCCCAGTAAGAAGTTCCATGAACTCATGCAGGCTGCCATTATGTGGTCAGAAGAAGAGGAAGTTCCTGTGACAGAGACAGCCAAGCCTAACCCCCGTACACGAAGTGGGGAGCCTAGTTAATGCAGCTGCTGGGGAAAAGGCCCTACCCCAAACACAGTTAACACTGGAAAGTTTAAGTGAGGTTGTCCAAAAACTGGCGGTCCAACAGGAGGAGATGATAAAAGTGATGACTGAGTTAATGAAGGAAAAAAATCCCATTAGTATATCAAAGTATCCAAGGACACCGGGATCCCGAAGAGCCCCACCAAAGGATGAGCTGGGAAGGTACATCTGTTACACTTGTGAAAAGCCAGGGCATACTAGCCGGGAACGTCCACTGAGAGGGAGAACAGAGTCCCAGGCACTGAAAACCAATGGGGCACCAGGAGCGAGTGGTCCATCTACAGTAGAAGGCCAAGCAGTGGCAGAAGGATTCCTAGGCCTCTCCTTGGTGGAAAATCACTCTGCATACAGTGTTGAAAGGAATGTGGGCAATGCCAGCATACCTAATGACTTCTGTAAGCGAGCATTTGGAAACTGTCTAACTGCTGAAGTATGTATAGCAGGGGTGAAGACCAGATGTTTGTTAGATACTTGCTCAGAAGTCACCACCGTCACTGAGTCGCATTTTCAAAAATATTTGAAAGACAAGGAACTGACCATGCACAGCACACAGTTTGTACGTCTAACAGCAGTTAATGGACTGGCAATCCCAGTGGTGGGATGCCTCGAAGCAGACATAGACTACACGGGCCAGACACAGCCAGGGAAATGCATCTTCATCCTGAAAGACAGAGACTCTGAAGGGAGCCATATGGGAGAAGGAGTCCCAGGGATTTTAGGGATGAACATCATTAGTGAGCTGAAGGAGCTACCATTGCCAGAAGAAGGAACCAGGAGGATGAACCGTGATGGGCACTCTAAGAAGAACGCTGTGCTGAGTAGAGTGCTGGCTTGAGCACAGAGACAAAACCATTCATTGGGCCCTGCGGGGCAGATTGGAAATGTTAAAGTGGGCAGAAAACAGAAGACTGTTATTCCTCCTCGGAGAGGGAAGTTCCTTGATAAACACTGCTGTGTATCAGAAAATGCCAGTAGATATCGAGCTGTTGTAAAGCCTACATCTGGGGTAAACCTACCTAATGGACTTCAGTCAGCCAATGTACTGACTAGTACCATCAAAGGAAGAGTACCAGTGAGTCTTCTAAACTCAAGCTAGGGAGTTGCAGCCTGAGGAGGTGATCCCTCAGGTGAAGGTAACATTTGGGGAGAGGGGAGAACAATTTGCCTTTCCTCAGAAAAGATGTGATGGGAGACTGCTAGTTCCAGTTCAAGCGGCATGACAAGGGCTGATTCCTGCACAGGTGGCTAACTTAAGGGTGTTGCCAGAGAAGCATCAAGAAGCCTTTTCAAAGGATGAGGTGACCAATTTCGATGACTGGGTCAAAGGTGTCCACAAGACAGCCAGTGAAGTTGCTCAGTACAGCTAAAGACACAGCCCAAAGTAGGAAAAGGACTTATGATCGCAAGTCCAGTGGGGCTCTCATCAGACCTGGTGACAGCGTACCAGTTCGTAGCCACAGACACCAGAGACGTAATAAAATACAGGACAAATGGGAGCCAAGTCCCCACACTGTGGTCACCCACAACAATCCTGAACTGCCAGTGTATGCTATCCAGCCTGAACAAGGAGGTCCTGGGAGAGTAGTACATAGGGACCAGCTAAAGTATTGGACTTTTATTCTTACCAGGGCTCGTAGGAGGCACAGAGCAGCATTTCCAGAGGAGACTAAAACCAATGGGGTAAACCCAAACCCTACTGGGAATGGCCAGATCCCTCAAACTCACGCATTTTTACCCGAGAACAGGGAATTGGAAAATATGAGTAACGAACCACCAGTTTTAAGAAGGTCCCAGAGGGCTAATAAGGGTGTACTTCCTCTTAGACTTAGAGATGATTATGTTATTGGTTTCATAGAATCATAGAATATCAGGGTTGGAAGGGACCTCAGGAGGTCATCTAGTCCAACCCCCTGCTCAAAAGCAGGACCCATACCCAATTAAATCATCCCAGCCAGGGCTTTATCAAGCCTGACCTTAAAAACTTCTAAGGAAGGAGATTCCACCAACTCCCTAGGCAACGCATTCCAGTGTTTCACCACCCTCCTAGTGAAAAAGCTTTTCCTAATATCCAATCTAAACCTCCCCCACTGCAACTTGAGACCATTACTCCTTGTCCTGTCCTCTCCTACCACTGAGAATAGTCTAGAACCATCCTCTCTGGAACCACCTCTCAGGTAGTTGAAAGCAGCTATCAAATCCCCCCCTCATTCTTCTCTTCTGCAGACTAAACAATCCCAGTTCCCTCAGCCTCTCCTCATAACTCATGTGTTCCAGACCCCTAATCATTTTTGTTGCCCTTCGCTGGACTCTCTCCAATTTATCCACATCCTTCTTGTAGTTTGGGACCCAAAACTGGACACAGTACTCCAGATGAGGCCTCACCAATGTCGAATAGAGGGGGACGATTACGTCCCTCGATCTGCTCGCTATGCCCCTACTTATACATCCCAAAATGCCATTGGCCTTCTTGGCAACAAGGGCACACTGCTGGCTCATATCCAGCTTCTCGTCCACTGTCACCCCTAGGTCCTTTTCCGCAGAACTGCTGCCTAGTCATTCGGTCCCTAGTCTGTAGCTGTGCATTGGGTTCTTCCGTCTTAAGTGCAGGACCCTGCACTTATCCTTATTGAACCTCATCAGATTTCTTTTGGCCCAATCCTCCAATTTGTCTAGGTCCCTCTGTATCCTATCCCTGCCCTCCAGCGTATCTACCACTCCTCCCAGTTTAGTATCATCCGCAAATTTGCTGAGAGTGCAATCCACACCATCCTCCAGATCATTTATGAAGATATTGAACAAAACCGGCCCCAGGACCGACCCCTGGGGCACTCCACTTGACACCGGCTGCCAACTAGACATGGAGCCATTGATCACTACCCGTTGAGCCCGACAATCTAGCCAACTTTCTACCCACCTTATAGTGCATTCATCCAGCCCATACTTCCTTAACTTGCTGACAAGAATACTGTGGGAGACCGTGTCAAAAGCTTTGCTAAAGTCAAGATACAATACATCCACTGCTTTCCCTTCATCCACAGAACCAGTAATCTCATCATAGAAGGCGATTAGATAAGTCAGGCATGACCTTCCCTTGGTGAATCCATGCTGACTGTTCCTGATCACTTTCCTCTCATGTAAGTGCTTCAGGATTGATTCTTTGAGGACCTGCTCCATGATTTTTCCGGGGACTGAAGTGAGGCTTACTGGCCTCATGAAGTGTTTTAATGAATATTGTTATGTATAGTATGAAGAAATAGATGTGAAATGTCAAATATGTTAAATGTTCTTTTTGATAATTGTTAATGGGTTTTTAATATGATACGATGTGGGTATATGGTGTTACTATGGGGCCCGGATGTACTGGTGTGAATATTGTGGCTGTCGCAGAATTTTAGCAAGGGGGAATGTAAGGGGACTGTTGCCCCCTTACTAACATTCAGTGGGGGTGTTTTGGTTGGCTAGCTCCCAGTACTAAAAGGGGAAGGGTCAATGGGAAATCAGGACCCTGAGACTGACAGCCCTCAGGAACAATGGGGAAAGGCCAATGCTCCAGGTCAGCCTGAATGACAAGGGGAGCAGGCTAATCAGGGAGTCAGGAGGCCAGGGAGGTCCCGTCCTCCGAGTGAGCTGGATTTGCCTGGGTCAGACAGAGTGGGGCCCAGCTTTAAGGAGAAAGCAGGGGCCCAAGCTGAGCTGGGGAGCAGAGCTGGGCCAGATCCAGAGGAACCAGAAAAGCAGCCCAGAGAGAACAGACCCTGTCCTGGGAGCAGAGTTGCAGCCCCAAAGCCAGAGGCACAGCCCAGAGAGAGCAGCCCTGCAGGAACCAGAGCCAGAGGGGCCAGAAAAGCAGCCCAGGAAGCAGGTCAGTGCTGGGAGCAGAGTTACAGAAGCAGCCTGCAGAGCAGACCTGTCCTGGGAGCAGAGCTGCAGCCCCCAACCCAGAGGCACAGCCCAGAGAGAGCAGACTTGCCCTGGGAGCAGAGCTGCAGCAACCAGAGCCAGAGGGGCCAGAGAAGCAGCCCAGGGAGCTGGAGGCAGAGCAGCAGCAGTGCAGAGACCAAGTGGTGCAGCTGGGGCTGGAGCAGTCTGGAGCTGGGTGCAGTGAGCAGCTGGGGAGACCGAGGGGGACCCTGGGCAGCGGGCCCAGCACAGGGAGATTCCTCAGTCAAGAGGTTCTGCAGGCCAGGCTTGGATCATAACCCCAATAGGGCGGGGGCGACACTGGGAAGAAGGGTCCTACCACTCAGAGTCTGAGAGCATGTGGCCACCACCAAAGCAAGTGTCCAACCCACAGCATCCCTGCAGCACAGCCAGGGCCTGAGAAGAAGGCCTGGGACTTACAAGGAGCAGACTGTGAACTGCCCTGACACTTCAGAGACACTGTTTGTGGTGTTCCCTGCCACAGAGCGGGCTGATGTGTTTCCTTTAACCTTTCCCATTTTGCCTTATTCTTTTTAAAATTAATTGTTGATTAAATAACTTGTATTTGCTTTAACTTGTATGTAATGGTCAGTGGGTCAGAGAAGTGCCCAGTGCAGAGAGAGTACCCCGGAGTGGGGACACCCTAGCCCCTGTCCTAGGTGACCACAGCAGGGTTGGGGGTCGAGCCCCCCAGAAATCCTGGGCCCAGCCTTGTTGGGGTTGCGAGGACTCTGCCAGACAGGAGAGTGGAAGGGGAGTCCTTAAGGACAGGGACGCCAGTGGGTAAAGGAAGTGGGAGCAAGGACTCAGATCCTTTCGCTAGCCTACTTCACCGGGGTAGTGCAGAAGCCAGGAAGGTTCCTCACAATAGCGGGACTATTCACCCGCTTACATAAGGGTCGGGGTGTTGCCAGCCAGTCAGTGAGAAATAAGAATGAACTGAAGTGAAGGGAGAGCCCAGCTGCAACTTTATATATATATATAATTGTGAAAGTGTTGGCTCCTCTGATGCTGTGCTTTAGCTCGTGAGGGCAAAGATGAGAAAAGCAGCCTTCTGAACGAGTGTTAACATTCTCATACTCTCACCTAGTGTAACTCTGTTTAATACTGGTCTACATAGTGCTGGTGCACAGATCAATTTCTTGATGTTAGTAAATTTCAATTATTCTTAAAATTAAAGTTTCTATAAGCTTAGCTGAAACAAAATTTTTATTTGCTTAAAAATGGCATGAATATATACACATTTACAGTTCCTAGCATACTAATTTATCATCTTATATGACAGGGCTAAATCATGCAAATTGTGCATCAAAGTCATGAAATGGGCACAAAGGCAATAAATAAGGTATTGAAAAGTTTAACAAATGGTGGAGGGGGGGGGCGTGCGGGATTTGGTGTAGGGCTGGCCCTGCTCTTGGGCTCACAAGGCCATGGTATCAACTGTATAAAGGTTGTATGTGTTCATGTAGGCTGGGGATTGTATTCTGTCCCCATGGGAGTGTCCTGCAGGAACTAAAACCACTGTGGGGGGTGATTAATGGAAACCCCTATGCAGTGGATGAGCAACTGGATATGAGTCAGCAGTGTGCCCTACTTGCCAAGAAGGCTAACAGCATATTGGGCTGCATTAGTAGAAGCATTGCCAGCAGTTTGAGGGAAGTGATTATTCCCCTCTATTCAGCACTGGTGAGGCCACACCTGCAGTACTGCATCCAGTTCCCGCCCCCCCCCCCCAGAAAGAATGTGGACAAATTGGATAGAGTCCAACGAAAATGATTAGGGGGCTGGAGCACATGACTTACAAGGAGACGCTGAGGGAACTGGGCTTATTTAGTGTGCAGAAAAGAAGAGTGAGGGGGGGATTTGATAGCAGCCTTCAACTACCTGAAATGGGGTTCCAAAGAGGATGGAGCTAGGCTGTTCTCAGTGGTGGCAGATGACAGAACAAGGCGCAATGGTCTCAAGTTGCAGTGGGGGAAGTCTAGGTTGGATATTAGGGGAAAACTATTTCACTAGGAGGGTGGTAAAGCACTGGAATGGGTATCTAGGGAGGTGGAGGAATCTCCATCCTTAAAGGTTTTTAAGGCCTGGCTTGACAAAGCCCTGATTGGGATGATTTAGTTGGGGTTGGCTCTGCTTTGAGCAGGGGGTTGACTTCCTGAGGTCTCTTCCAACCCTAATCTTCTATGATTCACATACTGCTCTTTCCAGGAGAGAAGGCTGCTGCGTCCGTGTGTGTTTGTGTACACACGTTTGTATCTGTGCACAGATGTCCATATGTGTAGCCCTCCAGCTGGCTCACCCAAACTGGCTGTTCTCTGTGACTCAGCCAAAGCAAGAGCTGCCCCGTCAGTTCCCACTGTGCTGTTGCCTTGGTGGTGGTGGTGAAGGGGTGGGGTGGGCAGTGCTGGGGATCAGGGTTCACCCCCTCAGGGAATAGGTCAACCCCACACACAGCTGGGGGCCAGGGCCTAAAGGTGTATGTGAAGGATCCATATACAAACAGCCCCAGTGCCTTACCCCAGCAATGGACTCATCTCTGCTTCAGGTGAACAATCCTTGTATAAACAGCCTCTGTGCCTCACTGCAGAGGAGGCTGCATCTCAACACTGGGTGTAAACAGCCCGGGCCACACACCGAGCCCCAGACAGATCCCTGGCTGACAGCAGAACCCAGAGAGGGTAATGAGCCATAAGGAGCTGCATTGGCTGAGGACCCCAGAGACCTAGGGGAATTGTGGACCACTGCAGCAGAAGACAAAGTAGGAGGTAGCCCAGGGGACTGAAACATTGCTCCAGTTGTAGAACCAGGGAACCGGTCAGCATGTTTCAGGAGGATCCCCATTGCCAGGGCCCTAAAGTCTATGCAGAACCTCACCGTCCCTTCAGACTTTGGGATCAGGACTATTGGGCTTCATCATTCACGCTGGGACTCTTCCATTATCCCCCAGGGCCAGCATTGCCTCAAGTTCTTTCTGGACCACTTCCCACCTTTTTCTGGGAAGTGGGCAATGCTGGGTGCAGACCTTCTGCCTGGGAATGGTGTCTATGATGACTGGTAATGTTCATCTGCACTAGATGGAAAGATAAAATGGAGGGAAAGTCTTGGACCAACTTTTGTAGCTTTGCTTTTTGTTCCGGGTCTGAGACCTGCCAGGGCCCTGCTTTGGGACTCTGAGGAGCAGGAAGGATCCCAGTTCCTCTACCGCAGATACCCCACGCTCCTAGGTGGTGTCCTGCTTCCCTGATGGGCCAATAGGCCACACATCCCCATGGAGGTGGGCAGCTTTGTTGACTCTGGCCCTTGGGCCATGCAGCCCGTTAAGGAAGGGCCACTTTATTGACTCCAGCCACTGGCCCACAGAGCCCTGTAAGGAAGGGCTACCTATTGACTTAGGCCATCAGGCCACACTGCCTGAGAGTGAGGGAAGTCTAAGGGAGTCTAAATACTAGACAGTACTAACCTGCTTGGTAGTCAGTCACCATTATGGAATCTAGCCGGCGGCAGTACATCCCTTCTGTTTAACCATTCGTGACCTGACACCCTGTGACAGGGTGTACCTACGCTGCAATACAAGGCCAAATTGTCCTGACTCTATGGTTTTTGTTTCCAGCTTATGGTGGCTGAGCATACATGGTTATGCTAAAGCCATACACAAGTCCAGGTCTCTCATAACATATATTTTTCTTCCCCATTGATTTAGTTTCCTGTAGCACCAGCTATTCAGAGTGTGGGGATAGCAGGTTAGATTCCTGAATCAGGCCCTGGTGAGCCCCAGCTGCACCGCCTGCTGAGCCCCAATGCATACTGGACAGGACCGTGCAGACTCCCTGAGGGGCCCCAGTGCATGCTGGGAGAAAGCAATGGAGAGAGGCCTGCTCTGCAGCTCAGCACTGCTGCCCTACCCTCACCCACCCCCTCAGAAGGGGGTAAAAATCGTATCTTTCTCACTCAGGTTTAACCCTTCTGTCAGGTGGAGTCAGCAGCAACAAGGGCCAGGTTCAATATCTAGGGATGCCTCTTAATAGTACAAAACAGAAATAGCTTCAACCTCCACCCAGTAATTTGGGAAAATTAAATATCACCCCTGGGCATCTCTAAGAGGTAGACTCACAAGCATTGAGTCTGTGTACAACAAAGAACATTTTTAGTAAAACGGGAAAAGGAACCCAGCATTAATTTTGGAAAACACCACAATTCAAAAGTATATGACCATGAGCAAACACCCATCTCAGAGTACACGGGGCAGTACTCTTTGCCTCAGTTTCTCATCTTGCAGTGTAAAAACACACCACTCTCCCCAGTGCACCCTCCTCACAGTTACTGTCCTCAATCAGTAAAGACCCATAGTTCAGAGGTGTGTTCACATGAGTTCACCCCAAAAGCGTTGAGCACTGCTTCTGTGCTCACCATTGCAACTGTCTCATAGTTGCTAGTGTTCACTGGGCCAGGACTGTTCACTGGGCCACTGCTACTGCCATTTCTCTGCTGTGATATCACATTCTGAGGTGCTACTACTTAAAACAGCTCTGTGATTTTAAGAGGTGGAAGGAACCTCACGTCTACCACAGACTTTGCAATTTCTTTCAGTCCATTACTACCATACCCCAGATCTAACACTCAGCACCTAGTTATCAGTGATTTCAGCTCTAGTGATCACTGAACCCACACAAAAACTCTAATCAGCTCTATTTTTAAACACTACAGAGAACAGTAGCAAATAATACCTAGGACTCCCTAGTAAGACCCCATACCCCCAGACATGAACACTCACTTTTACTCTCTTTCTTCTGCCCTAGGTATTGGCATCCCTGCCCCCTGCATAGCAAGTGAGATTCAGTTTAGGGTAAGCCCCTCAATCAGGGCAGGCTAAGTACAGTTCTGCTGCCCTTTACTCATATAATAGGGATAACAACATTTCATTACCCCTGCATTCAATAAAGTGATTTGTAACCCAAGACTAGCAAAAACTGATCACTTTGGCAAAGCAGCTCCATCATGCTGTGCACCTAGAAAGAGTAGGTGAGTTTATGAAAATACAGTCTGTTCCTGAAATCTTTTCATCTTGGCTCATTGCTAGATGTCAGAGGAGAGTTCATTCAGCCTTTGCTTACACAAGTAATCCTTGTCCTGTGGCTTCTGGCTGGATCCCCCTGCAGGTCACATCCTTCCATGTCATCCAAGGGGGATGGTGGGGATGGGGAAATCCATGACTCCTACCCACCCCTGGCCAGGTGCAGGTCTCTGCTGTTCATAGACTGCTCTTGCTGTCACTGATGGTTGAGGTGGGATACTTCTTCCTGCTGAGGGCACTGCTGTGCTCTTGCAGAGATGGGGTGTCACTCAGGCCCACAGTGTCTTGACTCTCAGCCTTGGGAGGCTGGGATGATGAATCTTTCTGGAGTCTGGGTGTGGGGGCAATTAATAATGCAACTAGAGAATTAAAAGCCCCATTCAATTATAGTAATCCCTCTCCCAGTGTAAACCCTCTCTGCAAGTTATTAGTACCATGCTATGGTCATGCAAAGAGACCCTGTCCAAGATCAGGGCCTCTTTGGTGCCAGATATTGTCCAGACCCTATCCAAGATCAGGGACCCATTGTGCTGGATGCTGCATAGACCTCCAACCTAGACTGGGTTCCCCATTGTTCTGGGCACTGCACAGACAACAAACAGGCACTGAGAGAAGTAGGGAATTGCATAAGGTCTCTGGAAGAGGAAGGAATAGAACCCAAGTGTCCTGATCCCATGTGTCAGACATGAGGTGCTCCTGGACCAGCCCTCACGACATGGGAAATAGGGTGGCAACATTTTCTCCAATAAGCAAGGGGGCTGCACTGGGATCCCAGGGACTGAACCTGAGCAGGCGCACCCTGAAGCCCCACTTGTATTTGGAGGAAATAATAAAACCACATTACTGGGAGATTCAGTTTGGCTTTCAGCCCTGAAAGCTACTTCCAGCAGAACTGTGCCCCCTACTGAACCTCCATCCAGCTCCCTGCAGCACTACATCCCCTTCTGCAGCGGTTCTCAACCAGGGGTCCATGCGCCCTTTCGTGGGGGGGACGGGACGGGACCCTGTGGCTGAAACCCAGATCCCAAGCCCTGGCACTCTACGTCATGGGGCTGAAACCCTGAGCCCCAGCACCCCCCACCACGGTGCTGAAACTCCAAGCCCTGGTCCCCCCCACCAACTGCAGTGCCAGAGCAGGACAGTCCCTGGGGCAGCTCCCCACCCCACTTCCTCCTCTCCCTGCCCCTGAGGCCCCCACCCCCTGGCCAGGTTGGAAGCAGGAAGCCAGAGTCTGGGCAATGCGGGCAGCTGCTGCTCTGGCTAGTTTCATAGAGCAGGCAGCCTAGTTTCATAGAGCAGGCATTCCCCTGTCTGCTGCTGCTGGTGCCTGGGGTTGCAGCGGCTCCTCAGCTCACACATCTGGTAAGAGCTGCCCAGGCAGGGGGACCCTGCGCTGTGGCCAGCAGAGCCCTTGGGGAGCAGTGACCGCAGGGGAGCCCTCCTGGCACACAGCCCCTAGCTACCCCCTCCCTGCACCCTGAGTTACCCCCTGCATGCACACAGCCCCTAGCTCCCCCCTCCTTGCACCCTGAGCTACACCCCCCACCCACAGCCCTGAGCCCCCCCCTCCCTGTACTCTGAACAGTTTTCAAACTTTTGGAGCTGAACCCACACCACACACAACCCAGACAGGCTAGGTGGCCTGACGTGGTGAGTCAGAGGGTGGAGGTGGCGCTGCCTTCCTGGACCCCACTGTGCGGAGCTGGCCCAAGCCCCACCAGCCCCTGCCCTCCCCCAATAGAAATCAAACTACGCCTATGTCCAGCGGCCCACTCTTGGTCTGGAGCCCTGATTCCCCTCCCCCTCTGGACCCTGGAGTTTTTATAGCATGTTGAGGGGGGCCTCAGAAAGAAAAAGGTTGATAACCCCTGTTCTACTGCACCCCTGCCACCCGACTCCATACAGCATTGCGCCCCCTATTCAGGCCCTGACCCTCTCCCTGAACCCTGGTGCCCCCTACTGACACCCTATCCCAATCCCTGAACAACAACACCCCATACTGAGCCTCCACCATGATCCTTGAAGCACAGCTCACACTACTGACCCACCCGCTCCCAGCAGCAAGGGGCCTTCTACTAAGCACCCCGCCCCACTCTCTGCAGCACAGGACCCCTTATTGCCCCCGCCCCACTCCAGGCAGCACAGGACCCCTTGAATATTTCATGTATGTCTCCTATCCTATCCAGTCCCACTTGGCCTGTATGCTGCAGCCTGGGGCAGGCACCATCTTGGATCCTGGGGATGTTCAGGCCCCTCACCTGTTCTTGGCCGAGGCAGCACGGTCCCGCTGTCGGCGGTTCTTGAACCAGTTCCCCACCTGGGTGGGGGTAAGGCCAGTGGCATGGGCCAGATGGCGCTTGCAGGAGGGGTTGGGGTAGGGGTCCTGCAGGTACCATTCCCGCAGCAGGTTCCGTGTCTTCTCCTGGGGACAGAGAGAAGGGCAGTGGGATGGGTATCAACACAGGGATGGGGTCAGCAGGGAGACCCTTATACCCTATCCTGATGAGCCTTCCCAGCCATGCACAGGCCCATATAGAGCATTCACCATCCTGGTGGGCAGCATAATCCACTGCAGTCTATTCACTGGGTGGTGGTTGTGGGAGACAGAATCATCCCCTCCAGTCTGTCCCACCTGAGGAGGAGGTGGGATTGCCCTACAGAGCATTCCTCTTGGGGAGGGGGGGCAGAGCTGTCCCCAGCAGTCTATTTAATCATCGCCCACAGTCTATTCCCTGGGGGTGGGGGATTGTACCCTACACTCTATTCTCTCACCAAGGAGCTGTCAATCTGCTGCTCATGACCCTCTTCCTCTCCTGCCCCACCACCCGATGCCCTGCTCACCTTGAAGCTGCTGGCCCTGTGCTGGATGTTGCTGTTGGAGAAGGATAGTCTCCTGCATGATGGGTACTGGTCCAGGCCCCCCAAGGTCCCTGGGGCCCCACGGGGTGAGGCCTGGCTGCAATAGGGTGCCAGCAGGGCTGCGGTGTGGGGGCCCAGCGGCCCCAGCTCAGGGCAGGCCCGCACCCATGGAGGGACCTGGTGGCACCTGTGGGCAAGGGTAGGCGGCAGGGCCCAGAGGAACCGTGCCAGACGCTCGAACTCCCCACTCTCCTGCAGGGCCTCACAGACTCGGGCCACCTGCCCTGGGGGGAAGAGTGACAGACCAGGTAGTGGTAGTGGCATAGGGCCAGTGGGGGGATGGGACCAGGGCAGAGAAAGGTGTAGGTTTGAATATGGGATGGAGAGGTAAAGTGCAGGAGGCAGGAGGGTATAGAGCAAGAAAAGGGGAACAGGGCAGGGGATCGGGATGGGAGTATGGGATGGAGGAGGGATGAGGCAGGAATCAGGGCAAGCGGGGATGGGGCAGTTTTGTGTCGGGCTGGAATGAGAGGAATGGGACAAGCAATCCGAGTATGGAACAGAGGGTTATGGGTCTGGGATTGGGGTGTGAGGAACAGAGAGGGACAGGGCAGAGGATTGAGGGGGAGGCCTATAGGAGGCAGACAGAGGGAATTGGACAAACTGAGGATGGGAGAGAGAAATAACAGAAATGATGTTAGTGCCACTACCCAGTAACTAGGCAGAGCTTTGCATCAGTCCTTCCCTTGCCACCCACCCACCCCCCGCACCCTGGGCAGTGCCATGGAGGGCCACCTGGCTCAGCCAGATGACATGGCAGCTCTGAGGTTTGATCTCCAGACTCACCAGCTATGCTGACTCCCTTAAAGCCTCAGCTCCTCAGACGGGGGTGGGGTGGGGGGGAATCTCAGCCTCCATGGAGGAAAAAGGCACTTTCTAATCTTTGTGTTTGTAGAGAGAAGGCTGGGGACATGACCCCCACCTCCCACGAAAGCTGGGGACTCAAACTCCCCCCCCATCCCACCGAAAGTTGTTGATGTGATATATGCCCATCCTAACTCCCCAAGGAGGCTGGAACCAGACCCCTGCCCCTCAAGAAAGCTGGAGATGTGATCCCTGCTCCCTCCCCACAAAGGCTGGAGACAACCCCCAGGCCCCCCTGAAGGGTCACAAAGCAGAAAGCAAAGAAAGAAGCCAACATGGATTACTTTTAAAAATCTTGGTTTGAAGCCAATCTCATGCAATTTTGAGTGGCTGACTCTGCTGGCCCAGTCAGGGACCCAGAGAAAGCAACTCACCTGTCATGTGCAAATGGTGGATTGGTTGGAGATGGTTAGAAAGAGGACCAGACGCCAGGCCATCCAGCTAGGTACTGAGAATATAGATAAGACATATGGGCTGGGGACAATTTCTGGGCCCTAAGGACTCAGGAGCCCCAATGAGAACCAGCAGACCAGTGACTCCTAGTGCGATATCATGTGAGAGCGATTAAGAAGGAGCAGAGTGGTGGGATCCCTTGGGATATGACCTTAGTCAGACTAACAATGAGTCCTGTATCTGGCTTTGGGGTGCACACTTCAAAGAGGATGGTGACAATTTGACAATCCAATCCATAATAGTGAATAATTAGGAGTTTTAATAAAGAGAATTTAAAATACTCTTTATAAAGAGTAAAGAATTAATAATAATAATAAAATAATAAAGAATTTTCAATCCTTGAGGGGGCCACTTGGGATCTGGGGCAAAAATTGGGGATTGGTCCTGCTTTGAGCAGGAGGTTGGACTAGATGACCTCCTGAGGTCCCTTCCAACCCTGATATTCTATGATTCTATGAAATACGATCTACCTATTCACCCTCTCTAATATACAGCCACTATACATCCAAAACGTATCTATCCATCCAGTCCATATCTATCTATCCAGTCATTGTGACAAAGTCAGCTGGACAGCTGCAAGAGGGTGTGGGAAGGCAGGCATGTTAGCCCTAGAATGTTAAAGGCCCTCTTCCCTATAAGCTGAGAAGGGGTTACCTCAGGTCAATTAGGAACACCTGGATCCAGTAAAGGGCTGCCTGAGAACTTTTAAAACTGGAAGGGAGAGAGAGACAAGCTGTTACCAGGCTAGTGGCAGCAGGGAAGTAAGCTTCTCCAGAATGGGAGGCTACACTCCTCCCCATAGGGGAAGCAGACAAGCCTGAGTGCCTTCTAGGGGAAGGACTGACATCCTGGGGCAGGCTACAGGGCAACACCCAGCCTCAGTGAGGAGGCAGGGGAAGGTATCATCCCTTTGTTTTCATGTTTATGGGACTATTGCCCTTTTGTTTGTGTAGGATCACCCAGTAGGGCCAAAGGAGCACAGATAATGGGAGGATGAACACTCCTCGGAGTAGGGTGGGGCTGATTTACCCATCACCAGAGGGGGAAGTGCTTGGTCCAGCAAGGCGAAGGAGGTGCCTTGCCACACCATCCACCCACCCCAATATACAGCTATCCATCCAATACACATCTACGGGGTCAGTTCTAGGGGTGGACAAGCAGGGCAGTTTGCCAAACTGCTGGGCGTTTTTTTTTTGTTTTTTTTTGCTCAGCAATGAGGTGCCCAAAAACATACAGATTTCAGAGTAACAGCCATGTTAGTCTGTAGTCGCAAAAAGAAAAGGAGTACTTGTGGCACCTTAGAGACTAACCAATTTATTTGAGCTACAGCTCACTTCATCAGATCCATACTGTGGAAAGTGTAGAAGATCTTTTTATATACACACAAAGCATGAAAAAGTACCTCCTCCCACCCCACTCTCCTGCTAGCAATAGCTTATCTAAAGTGATCACTCTCCTTACAATGTGTATGATAATCAAGTTGGGCCATTTCCAGCACAAATCCAGGTTCTCACCCCCCCACCCCCCACACACACAAACCCACTTCCTTGCCTACAGACAGCCCCCCAACCTGAAGCAAATACTCACCAGGAACCACATACCACACAACAGAACCACTAACCCAGGAACCTATCCTTGCAACAAATCCCGTTGCCAACTGTGCCCACATATCTATTCAGGGGACACCATCACAGGGCTTAATAACATCAGCCACACTATCAGAGGCTCGTTCACCTGCACATCCACCAATGTGATATATGCCATCATGTGCCAGCAATGTCCCTCTGCCACGTACATTGGTCAAACTGGACAGTCTCTACGTAAAAGAATAAATGGACACAAATTAGATGTCAAGAATTATAACATTCATAAACCAGTCGGAGAACACTTCAATCTCTCTGGTCACGCGATTACAGACATGAAAGTTGTGATATTACAACAAAAAAACTTCAAATCCAGACTCCAGCGAGAAATTGTTGAATTGGAATTCATTTGCAAATTTGATACACTTAACTTAGGCTTGAATAGAGACTGGGAGTGGCTAAGTCATTATGCAAGGTAACCTATTTCCCCTTGTTTTTTCCTACCCCGCCCTCCCTTAGACATTCTTGTTAAACCCTGGATTTGTGCTGGAAATGGCCCACCTTGATTATCATACACGTTGTAAGGAGAGTGGTCACTTTAGATAAGCTATTACCAGCAGGAGAGTGGGGTGGGAGGAGGTACTTTTTCATGCTGTGTGTGTATATAAAAAGATCTTCTACACTTTCCACAGTATGCATCCAATGAAGTGAGCTGTAGCTCACGAAAGCTTATGCTCAAATAAATTGGTTAGTCTCTAAGGTGCCATAAGTACTCCTTTTCTTTTTGCAAAAACATACATTAACTACAAATACATGTCTATCTATCCACCCTCATAAACATCTATCCATCCAATACACATACATCTACCCAAATCCCATAGCCATCCCCAACGTGCATCTATCCCTCTATCCCCAATAAACTTCTCGCCGTCCATCCCAATACATATCCACCCACACATCTGCAATATGTATCTATTTCTCTGTGCATCCCCAATTTGTATCTATCTGTCTGACACTCAATACATATCTTCAATCTGTGATGGCTGGGAAGGTGCTCCATGGTGAGAGTGTTGATCTGTACCCCAAAACATGGTTTATGTTGAGCGGCGGAGAACCAGCTGAGCAGCGGGGACAGCAGAGCAGCACACAGCAGGAGTTTGCCTGGGACTGGTAAGTATCCGAGTCTGTGTTTGTTTGCTTGCTGAGGAAGTATCCGAGCGTGTGTTTGCTGGGGGGGCAGTGTGAGAGCCTGAGTGAGTGTCTGATTGGCTGCTAGCCTGCAGGGGGCGGGCAGTAGGGTGTCTGTTTGTTTGCGACAGGGAAGCCTGGCTGTTTAAAAATAGCCAGAGCTTCGCGAACCAGCTGAGCGGCGGAGAACCAGCTGAGCAGCGGGGACAGCAGAGCAGCACACAGCAGGAGTTTGCCTGGGAGTTCGCCTGGAGGGAGCCCAGTGAGGCTTACGTCTTGCAAACTGCTCTGAGGAAGCTCATAGTAGGAAGGTGATATGGAAGGGGGGGGGTTCAGCTGTTGTGACCTGCACTGGATGTGCCATGTTTGTCTTTCTTCCACAGGACAGAAGCGACTTTGTCTGTACAAAGTGCAAGCTGGTCTCCATATTGGAAGAGAAGATTGAAGGTCTGGAGCAACAGATAACAACCCTGCGTTGCATACGGGAAACTGAGGATTTCCTGGACGAAACTCAGGATAGGCTTCTAGGGGCACAAAGCTCTACAGATATAGAGCAGGTTGCACAGAGGAGCCAAGAGGCCAGTGAAGAAGCTTGGCAACATGTGACCTCCAGAAGAGGTAAGCGGAATGTCCGGGTTCCAGTAACACAGACACAGGTAACTAACCGCTTTCATGTTCTCTCCACAGGTATCGTTGCGGAGAGTGGACCAGATGATATGTCTGGGGCGAGAAAGAAGAAGGGGACTCCGCTGGTTGGAAGGCATGAGATGCGCTGTCCTGAGGTTGGGGGTTCCACGACCACCACCCCCAAGAGGAGAAGGCGGGTGGTGGTGGTCGGGGACTCTCTCCTCCGGGGGACTGAGTCATCTATCTGCCGCCCTGACCGGGAAAACCGAGAAGTCTGCTGCTTGCCAGGGGCTAAGATTCGCGATGTGACGGAGAGACTGCCGAGACTCATCAAGCCCTCGGATCACTACCCCTTCCTGCTTCTCCACGTGGGCACCAATGATACTGCCAAGAATGACCTTGAGCGGATCACTGCGGACTATGTGGCTCTAGGAAGAAGAATAAAGGAGTTGGAGGCGCAAGTGGTGTTCTCGTCCATCCTCCCCGTGGAAGGAAAAGGCCTAGGTAGGGAGCGTCGAATCGTGGAAGTCAACGAATGGCTACGCAGGTGGTGTCGGAGAGAAGGCTTTGGTTTCTTTGACCATGGGATGGTGTTCCATGAAGGAGGAGTGCTGGGCAGAGACGGGCTCCATCTTACGAAGAGAGGGAAGAGCATCTTTGCCAGCAGGCTGGCTAACCTAGTGAGGAGGGCTTTAAACTAGGTTCACCGGGGGAAGGAGACCAAAGCCCTGAGGTAAGTGGGAAAGCGGGATACCGGGAGGAAGCACAGGCAGGAATGTCTGTGAGGGGAGGGCTCCTGCCTCATACTGGCAATTAGGGGCGATCAACAGGTTATCTCAAGTGCTTATATAAAAATGCACAAAGCCTTGGAAACAAGCAGGGAGAACTGGAGGTCCTGGTAATGTCAAGGAACTATGACGTGATTGGAACAACAGAGACTTGGTGGGATAACTCATATGACTGGAGTACTGTCATGGATGGTTATAAACTGTTCAGGAAGGACAGGCAGGGCAGAAAAGGTGGGGGAGTAGCACTGTATGTAAGGGAGCAGTATGACTGCTCAGAGCTCCGGTACGAAACTGCAGAAAAACCTGAGTGTCTCTGGATTAAGTTTAGAAGTGTGTGCAACAAGAGTGATGTAGTGGTGGGAGTCTGCTATAGACCACCGGACCAGGGGGATGAGGTGGATGAGGCTTTCTTCCGGCAGCTCACGGAAGCTACTAGATCGCATGCCCTGATTCTCATGGGTGACTTTAATTTTCCTGATATCTGCTGGGAGAGCAATACAGCGGTGCATAGACAATCCAGGAAGTTTTTGGAAAGCGTAGGGGACAATTTCCTGGCGCAAGTGCTAGAGGAGCCAACTGGGGGGGTGCTTTTCTTGACCTGCTGCTCACAAACCGGGTAGAATTAGTGGGGGAAGCAAAAGTGGATGGGAATCTGGGAGGCAGTGACCATGAGTTGGTTGAGTTCAGGATCCTGACGCAGGGAAGAAAGGTAAGCAGCAGGATACGGACCCTGGACTTCAGGAAAGCAGACTTCGACTCCTTCAGGGAACGGATGGCCAGGATCCCCTGGGGGACTAACTTGAAGGGGAAAGGAGTCCAGGAGAGCTGGCTGTATTTCAAGGAATCCCTGTTGAGGTTACAGGGACAAACCATCCCGATGAGTCGAAAGAATAGTAAATATGGCAGGCGACCAGCTTGGCTTAATGGTGAAATCCTAGCGGATCTTAAACATAAAAAAGAAGCTTACAAGAAGTGGAAGGTTGGACATATGACCAGGGAAGAGTATAAAAATATTGCTCGGGCATGTAGGAATGTTATCAGGAGGGCCAAATCGCACCTGGAGCTGCAGCTAGCCAGAGATGTCAAGAGTAACAAGAAGGGTTTCTTCAGGTATGTTGGCAACAAGAAGAAAGCCAAGGAATGTGTGGGCCCCTTACTGAATGAGGGAGGCAACCTAGTGACAGAGGATGTGGAAAAAGCTAATGTACTCAATGCTTTTTTTGCCTCTGTTTTCACTAACAAGGTCAGCTCCCAGACTGCTGCGCTGGGCATCACAAAATGGGGAAGAGATGGCCAGCCCTCTGTGGAGATAGAGGCGGTTAGGGACTATTTAGAAAAGCTGGACATGCACAAGTCCATGGGGCCGGACGAGTTGCATCCGAGAGTGCTGAAGGAATTGGCGGCTGTGATTGCAGAGCCACTGGCCATTATCTTTGAAAACTCGTGGCGAACCGGGGAAGTCCCGGATGACTGGAAAAAGGCTAATGTAGTGCCAATCTTTAAAAAAGGGAAGAAGGAAGATCCTGGGAACTACAGGCCAGTCAGCTTCACCTCAGTCCCTGGAAAAATCATGGAGCAGGTCCTCAAAGAATCAATCCTGAAGCACTTGCATGAGAGGAAAGTGATCAGGAACAGCCAGCATGGATTCACCAAGGGAAGGTCATGCCTGACTAATCTAATCGCCTTTTATGATGAGATTACTGGTTCTGTGGATGAAGGGAAAGCACTGGATGTATTGTTTCTTGACTTTAGCAAAGCTTTTGACGCGGTCTCCCATAGTATTCTTGTCAGCAAGTTAAGGAAGTATGGGCTGGATGAATGCACTATAAGGTGGGTAGAAAGCTGGCTAAATTGTCGGGCTCAACGGGTAGTGATCAATGGCTCCATGTCTAGTTGGCAGCCGGTATCAAGTGGAGTGCCCCAAGGGTCGGTCCTGGGGCCGGTTTTATTCAATATCTTCATAAATGATCTGGAGGATGGTGTGGATTGCACTCTCAGCAAATTTGCGGATGATACTAAACTGGGAGGAGTGGTAGATACGCTGGAGGGGAGGGATAGGATACAGAAGGACCTAGACCAATTGGAAGATTGGGCCAAAAGGAATCTGATGAGGTTCAATAAGGATAAGTGCAGGGTCCTGCACTTAGGACGGAAGAACCCAATGCACAGCTACAGACTAGGGACCGAATGGCTAGGCAGCAGTTCTGCAGAAAAGGACCTAGGGGTGACAGTGGACGAGAAGCTGGATATGAGTCAGCAGTGTGCCCTTGTTGCCAAGAAGGCCAATGGCATTTTGGGATGTATAAGTAGGGGCATAGCGAGCAGATCGAGGGACGTGATCGTTCCCCTCTATTCGACATTGGTGAGGCCTCATCTGGAGTACTGTGTCCAGTTTTGGGCCCCACACTTCAAGAAGGATGTGGATAAATTGGAGAGAGTCCAGCGAAGGGCAACAAAAATGATTAGGGGACTGGAACACCTGAGTTATGAGGAGAGGCTGAGGGAGCTGGGATTGTTTAGCCTGCAGAAGAGAAGAATGAGGGGGGATTTGATAGCTGCTTTCAACTACCTGAAAGGGGGTTCCAAAGAGGATGGCTCTAGACTGTTCTCAATGGTAGCAGATGACAGAACGAGGAGTAATGGTCTCAAGTTGCAGTGGGGGAGGTTTAGATTGGATATTAGGAAAAACTTTTTCACTAAGAGGGTGGTGAAACACTGGAATGCGTTACCTAGGGAGGTGGTAGAATCTCCTTCCTTAGAGGTTTTTAAGGTCAGGCTTGACAAAGCCCTGGCTGGGATGATTTAACTGGGAATTGGTCCTGCTTCGAGCAGGGGGTTGGACTAGATGACCTTCTGGGGTCCCTTCCAACCCTGATATTCTATGATTCTATGGTTTCTGTGACAGGTGCTGAGCCTGCTGGAGGGAATGGTCAGTTTGAACACCTTTCTCAGAGACAGATGCAGTCATAAGAGGAGTGATTTAACCCATTTAGATTAAATTGTTCCAGATGCCAAGCAATGGAACAGCCATCACAGGCATTCTTCTAGATCATTGGTTCCTAAACTGGGGGGCAAGAAGAAATTCCAAGGGGGAACGTGAGGCTGCCTGGCCCTTGAGCTCCCTGCTGGGGAGGCTAGCCCCCAGCTCCTCCTCTGCTGTCCCCCCCGCCCCCATGCCCCTCGCAGCCATGCCACCATGCGGGCAGCGCGGCTTGTGCCCGTCCACCTCCCAGGCTTTCCAGTAAGCCAGTCCTGCCACTCTGAGTGGCCTGGTAAGGGGGGTGGGGGGGTGGGGGTTGGATAAGGGGCAGGAGGTCCCGGGGACAACGTTCCCTCTAATTTTTGACAGGTCGTGTGTGCAAAAAATTTCTTCTGTGCAAATTTTTGAAGCAGAGTTCAAATTTGTGCACCATGAGGCAAATGCACTCAAGCGAGTAAAATGCTTATACATTTAAAAAGTTTTAATTTGCAATTTGTAATAATAATAGTTTTACACCATGTTATTTTATAAATGTCATTTTAAATACTTAGAAAAAGGAAATTTAACCATTCTTCATGAAGCAGAAGTTAGTTTTAAGCATTACCCTTTATGATCTTTTTTATAGACAATCACGAGCATATATCAAGCACATATTAATCATGATCATTATCAGTCCATAGGCTTCTGCCCATTGGTGTCCACTTTCACCTTTCATTCTATACACATGTCCGAAAAGACTTTGATAAACATATGATAAAGAATTTAATAAGTATGCCATTATGTCCATTTATATGGGTTTTCAGATAGAGACATCATAAGTTAAAAAAGCAAAACAAGAGTTTGTGTTTTAAATTTAAAATTTTCCTAAAAAATATCAATAAATGATTATCAGCCAAGAATAAGATATGTAATTACAAATGCATTTTAAATTTTCTTATTGGTTGAAATGTCAAAGACTGCTAAACTAACCTTACTGTTTTTCCCTGCGATCTTTTTCATTTGCACATTCAATATAAACTCTGTCCAGATCTATCAGTCCTCCATCCAGCTGGTAACTCTTAATATACATCTGCATGTTCAAATGATCTACTTGTAAACGATTCTGTAGTGTTTTTTAGAGTGTTCATTAAGCTAAAGCCACGCTCACAGTCTGCACTTGATGCTAGGAATGTTCCTCCAATATCCATCAACTTTGCAAGATCCTGAAACTCTTCGTTCGGGTGAGCAAATATCACCATATCCGGGAAACTTAAAACCAGTTGGCTTTTGATTCTTTTGGCTACTGCAAACTTGAAATCGTTGTACTGACTGACTATAACAATCTCTTCAGCAAGAAAGTCTTTGTATTTTGAACATAGGGATTTGACAGATTTCGCTTTAAGAAATCCAACTTCCATACATCATTCCACATTCTTCCTGTTGAAAATTCTCCTGAAGCTCTGGCGTCTCGACAATAGACACAAACCACTCCGTTGTCCTCATGATATGTGAATATTTCACAAAGTTTAACAAGCATTACACTTTCAGAGTAACAGCCGTGTTAGTCTGTATTCGCAAAAAGAAAAGGAGTACTTGTGGAACCTTAGAGACTAACCAATTTATTTGAGCATGAGCTTTCGTGAGCTACAGCTCACTTCATCGGATGCATACCGTGGAAACTGCAGCAGACATTATATACACACAGAGATCATGAAACTATACCTCCTCCCACCCCACTGTCCTGCTGGTTATAGCTTATCTAAAGTGATCATCAAGTTAGGCCATTTCCAGCACAAATCCAGGTTTTCTCACCCTCCACCCCCACAAACTCACTCTCCTGTTGGTAATAGCCCATCTAAAGTGACAACTCTCTTCACAATGTGCATGATAATCAAGGTGGGCCATTTCCTGCACAAATCCAGGTTCTCTCACCCCCTCACCAAAATCCACACACACAAACTCACTCTCCTGCTGGTAATAGCTCATCCAAAGTGACCACTCTCCCTACAATGTGCATGGTAATCAAGGTGGGCCATGTCCAGCACAAAGAAAGCCTGGATTTGTGCTGGACATGGCCAACCTTGATTATCATGCACATTGTAGGGAGAGTGGTCACTGGATGAGCTATTACCAGCAGGATAGTGAGTTTGTGTGTGGGGTTTTTGGAGGAGGGTGAGGGGGTGAGAGAACCTGGATTTGTGCAGGAAATGGCCCACCTTGATTATCATGCACATTATGAAGAGAGTTGTCACTTTAGATGGGCTATTACCAGCAGGAGAGTGAGTTTGTGTGTGGGGGGGTGGAGGGTGAGAAAACCTGGATTTGTGCTGGAAATGGCCCAACTTGATGATCACTTTAGATAAGCTATTACCAGCAGGACAGTGGGGTGGGAGGAGGTATTGTTTCATGATCTCTGTGTGTATATAATGTCTGCTGCAGTTTCCATTGTATGCATCCGATGAAGTGAGCTGTAGCTCACGAAAGCTCATGCTCAAATAAATTGGTTAGTCTCTAAGGTGCCATAAACATTACACTATGTGACTTCGGTGTAACCGTTTCTGTAGTCTCATCCAGTCTTCCAGATTTAAATGAAGTCACTGTTCTTTTACGCTTTAGACCTCTAGACAGTGACATTTTGGGATTGATTTTTACCAGATTGGTTTATTTAAAATTAATACTTTTATTATACGGCTACTATTTCAATGGGCTTAGCAGCGTGACTCGACAAAAGGGCAAACAGGAGATCAGTCAGATCAGGATACCTGAAGTTTGTGCATAGCTCCAATCATGCCCACGCATCTGGGGCAAAAAAATGAGGGAAAATGGAGATGTGTGGGTCCGACCTTCCCAACATGATCAACGTTCCACGTTTGAAATGCTGGCAGGGAGGGGTATGATTCATTGCCCTCCTTTCCCTTTTCTCCCCTTGCCAGCTAGTAGAATCTGGCTGTGTTGACAGATGGCAGGGTAACAGTGTCAAAAGTCGCCCGTAAATGATATTTCGGCCTGACTCCAATAGAGTATTTCATTTTTTGTGCATGTGGTGTTTCGCTGTGCACGGGGGGGTTTAGGATCTGTGTGTGCGTGCACAGCGAACCAGGAACAGTGTCCAGGGGGCAGTCAGGGGACAGGGAGTGGTTGGATGGAGCAGAGGTTTTGGGGGGGCGGTCAGGAGACAGGGAACAGGGGGGTTTGGATAGGTGCGGGAGTCTCGGGGGGCCTGTCAGGGGGCGGGGATGTTGATTGGGGTCAGGGCAGTCAGGGGACAAGGAGCAGGGGGGTTGGATAGGAGGTAGGGTCCCGGGAGGGGGTAGTCAAGGGTCAAGGAGATAATAGACCAACAGACAAAATTATAATTATTATGTATACATAATAAGTATTCATAAAATTGTCCAATTACAGGTCTATATTATTTAACTACAATAAAGTATTAACAATCTTCTCGTTTCTGATTATGAATATAAGTAGACAAGAATAAAGGTATAACATAAAGTACAATAATAAAACTACAACTATAAATAAAAGTATATAACTGCAATGTTTTCAAATTTCATACCACAAAATGGAATATTTTTTTTTTTTTTGCCTTTTGACGTGTCGGAGTGCCATATCAGTCGGTGAGGAAGCCGAAGAACGATGTAGAAAGCAAGGGAACTTTTAAAAACTTCCTAGCTCACTTGCGAGAGTATTCAAGACTCTCGAGACTTCGAGAGTGTTCTATCATGGGAGTGGTTATCTCCACCACTCACAATGCAAGATCGGCTACTTGCCGGACTGGTGGTGGGGTATATATAGGGCAGCACGCGTCCCTACGTAATAGTAGTAGTAGTAAATAAATGTTTGCGACAACTCAAATTAACTTGCATCCGTTATTATTCATGAATCAGGAAAATTATTTTTATAGATTTTTTTATAATGTATTATGGCCACGATTAAGAAAAGGAAGTATGATGAAGACTACATTAAGTATGGTTTCACCATCATGGAAAAAAATGGGATCGATCATCCTCAATGCATAGTATGCCACGCAGTTCTCAGCAATGATGCCTTGAGACCTAGTCGTCTTGAGTGACACTTGGCAAAGAGCCACAACGCTTTGAAAGAGAAACCAAAAGAGCTTTTTGCTGCTAAACTTCAACATTTAAAATGCATGAAGCTGGACACTACTGGAGCTTTTCATTAAGCGTCGGCCAAAGTGGTAGAAGCATCTTATGAACTGTCATTGCTCATCGCTAAAGCTAAGAAAGCGCACATAATAGGAGAAACTCTTGTGAAGCCTTGCTTATTGAAAGAAGCGGATATTGTGCTTGGTGCTGAAAGCAAGAAAAATATATCGGAAATTTCGTTTTCTGACAATTCCACGAAACATCGCATCGATGACATGGCGAAAGATCTAAAACTTCAAGTTGTGGAGGCAGTGAAAGCTTCTCCTTTTTTCGCAATTCAGTGCGACGATACCACTGATGTAGTACAATGCTGTCATTTGTTTGTCTACGTTTGATTCATTAACGATGGAACTGTGAAAGAATAACTGCTTTTTTCGAAGGAATTGATGACCACATCAAAGGCTTCGGATGTTATGAAAACGTTTTCTGACTTTTTTTTTTTTTAAGAGAATGGCCTTTCATGTGAAAAACTGGTTGGTGTATGCACAGCCAGTACTCCAGTGATGCTTGGCTCTTGCTCTGCATTTGTGACCTTGGTGAAAGAAAAAAAATCCAGCCATAACCATGACTCACTGTGTCATACACAGATAAGCATTGGCTGCTAAAACCCTTCCAGATGACTTACATGACTCGTTGAATTTGGCCAAAGTTGTCAATTTTGTGAAGAACAGTGTTTTAAATACGAGACTTTTTGCAGCTCTTTGTGCAGATTTGGGAGTGGATCATAAAATTATTTTGTTTCACACAGAGGTATGATGGCTTTCCAAAGGGAACATGCTTTCGAGATTATTCGAACTGAAAGATGAAGTGGAAATTTTCCTCAAGCAACAGAAAAAAGAAGAGTTATAGCATGCATTTACAGACCACACGTTTCAACTTTCACTGGCATACGTCATGGACATTTCTGAATCTTTGAACAATCTCAATTTGAAGTTGCAAGGAAACAACACTGAAAACATTATAGTGCACCACGGTGCCATCAAAGTGTTTGCGGAAAAAATCAAGCTTTGGAAACATCGAACACAAGCCCAGATGCCTAACTTTTTGTCTTTTCCAACATTTTCATCACTCGCTGAAAATGAAGGTTTCCAAGAACTTTGTAAAGAGAATGCAAAGAACAAAGTTGTGTTTCATCTGGACTGCCTTGCTGACGAATTCATCTGCTATTTTCCAGACAACTTTTCTGGCAACCCTGTTCATAAATTAGCACATAATCCATTCAGTGTTGATGTCGATTCATTGCCAGAAGTATTGCAAGAACAAGCACTCAAAATGAAATACGATTCAAGTGCAAAAGATAATTTTGAAAACTTAAGCCTGGAACAATTTGGGATAAAATATTTCCCAATTTACCCGAAAAGTTGGAGAAGAAGCACTACATATTATTCTTTCGTTTTCGTCCATGTACCTCTGTGAAAAAAGCTTTTCAAGTTTAGTCATAATAAAAACAAAACAAAGGAATCAACTGGATGTCAAAAACAATTTGCGTTGCACACTTTCATCTTTCAAACCTAGGATTTCCCAACTCATGAAGAAAATGCAGCATCATCCTTCACATTAAATTTGTTTTGTTTATGCTATTTCTTATCTTAAATTTCATTTTTATTTAATTTTTGTGCCAAGAAAAACTATTTGTGCTTATTTTTAATTTTAAATTACAAATTGAATTTGTTAAAAGGGGGGTTGGATGATGGTAAAGGAGAGGTGGGGGGCGTGAGGGTTTCTTGAAAATTAAAAAGGGGACACGATGCCAAAAAGTGTGGCTCACAATCGTTCCAGACTACCTTACCCATTTTAAGAGTCTGATTTGTCTTGTGTACCCCTCAAGATTCACCTCTTAAAAACTTATAAAATCAGACATAAAAATTCAAAAGTGTCACAGCACACTATTTCTGAAAAAATGGCTTACTTTCTCATTTTTACCATACAATTATAAAATAAATAAATTTGAATATAAATATTGTACTTATATTTCAGTGTATAGTACACAGAGCAGTCTAAACAAATCACTGTCTATGAAATTTTAGTTTGTACTGACTTCACTAGTGTTTTTTACGCAGCCTGTTGTAAAACTAGGCAAATATCTAGTTGAGTTTTTGTACCCCTTGGAAGACTTCCGAGTACCCCCAGGGGTACACGTAACCCTAGTTGAGAACCACTGTTCTAGATGGTTCAGCTGACCCACTGCCATTCTCATTGTCTACCCTGGGAAATGGGACAGGGCAGAACAAGCCAGCTCTCTGGGTGGATACTGTTACAGAATAAATGTTACTGAATTCCAGAATCATTGATCTGCTCCCTATTTCCCCATACAGACAAGGCCTAAAGAAAAGGCAAGACTTGGCACCATAGTTGCATCGGGATGATTGGGACCAAAGACCCAACTTCCCTGAGAAATGGGAGACCAACATGCAGGGCAAGCTGAGGTTATGGCTACAGATCCAGAAAGGTGTGATTGTGGCACAGTTAGGCATAACATGCCAGCTTCAATCTAGCTAACATGGGTAACAACAACAAAGAAGTTGCAGCAGCGTGGACCCCTGTCATTAGCCAGCCACTGGAGTACATCCCTGGCAGGCTGGTACTGGGGCAGCGAGCCCATGATGCCACATGTTCACTACCAGCATTATCTGCACCTGCTAGACTGAAGTTAGCATGGGCCCCATGGCTTCCTACATGACTGTGAGCTGGACCCATTGGGTTCCAGTAGCTCAGTGAGATTAGAAGAGACTGGATGTGTGTGTTCCTAAATTTTCTCCAAAGTTTTGTTTCTGCTGCTGAATATGGTAGCTGGATTTAAGAGGATGCACTTGTGACAGCCAGGTGGACCTGCTCAGTAAGAAGGGTTTGACACAGACGGGGTTGTACCCAGATCCCAGGTTAAGTGTGGGAGAATTGTGAGATTCCCACACCCAGACAAGTAAGGGCAAGAGATCAAACACCTGATGGGATGCAAGGAGGTTGACCGGACTGTGGCTACCCTGTAAATATGACAGCATCTATCTGTCTATCTAGACCAGGGGCACTTTTAGATCAGAACAAAGTAACAATCTGGGCTGCTTTATTTATTGTGGATAAGGGATATGGATTGCTTTAGCAAATCTTTAACTTCAAAAAATTCTAATTATATTGCAGAAAAAATGTGGGATTTATTAATAATAATACAGGGGCCTATCAGTTGTCAAACTTGTTTCCAAAAATTAGGAAAAAGAATGGTGAAAAAGAGAGGGATAAAGCGAAAGATGGGTGTGTTTGGCAATTGATAGATAGACATAGCATGATGGGTCCCTGGTATCAGCTGGAGCCTTTATCAAACCAATAACCCCTCTACATTCAGATCAAATGTAACATCTTTTTAAAGGATGTAGAAAGGTCTTTGCTGGGAAAATTCACATAAGATAAAATAGTTAGCAGCTTTAAAAGGATATCCCCAATCTAGCATTATTTGTTTATCCAATTTGTGGATGACACTGTCTTGTGTCTCTGCCTGCTTTCTGTCTCTTCCCCTGTCTGTCTATTTCCTCTCTGTCTTTCTAGGTCCTTGTCAGTCTAAGATTGTTCCTGTCCCTCCAGTATCTGATAAAACATTTGCATTCTGCTAATAAATTGTTTAAGAAATCTGGCTCACCAGTTGCTACTAAAGAGAGCTCTAAAGTGCGCTAGGAATCCTAAGCCTCAACAATGTTCCAAACTTTCATCCAAATTAAGAAATAATAAATGCCTTTACTTAAAAAAATAACAGCATAAATGTATTTCATTAGTAAAATAATACATGCAGGTCAGCTTTCCAGCAATGTTGGAATGACAGAATCCATTCCAATCCCAAAGCGCTGGAATAAGGAGGACGTTATTCGAGTTAATGATTATTACTGAGAACTGGACTAATGCTACCCGGAGAGGTGGCTGAGCCCCACTTCAGAAATTTACAAATAACTCAGCATGAGGGAAATTCGTACTTTGTTGATTTGTTCAATTGTCAAGTCCTTTCAGAACAAAATTCCTCTCTTAAGAATCTTTTAGCTGAAACAGTGACTCGGGTTGAAGGAAAATGTTCCGAAATAGACTAAACTCAGAGTCGCGAAGATCAAAACTTGGCAGGGAAAGGAGCTCATAGGCGGTGGGTGCCAGCGGAGAAGGGGTGAAATGAACCTGCGCCCCTGAACGCACACACTCGAAGGCCCCCTTCCGCGGGAAGGTTTGGCGCCCACCCCCAGCCTTCACAAGGGGCTCCGCTCCCGGTCCCGCGCCCGGGGTCCCGGCTGTGGCCCAAGCCTGGGCCCCCGGCCCTTACCCCTGTCCGGGTCCCCACTCCCGGAGACACGACTGTGCTCCCAACCCCACTGAGCGGGGCGAGACACGAACAGGTCTCAGGTGGCAGCTTTCAACACCCCCACCACTAAAAGCTGGAAGAGAGGGTCAGTACGTCCGGGAGTTACCTGCGGCAGCTGACGAATTTCTCCGGGTGGAGGCTCAGGGGTGAAAGCCGGAGGACCCTGCACTCCCCCACCGAGACCGGCGATGCTCCGCGATGAGCGGAAGCCCGGAGGTTTCTATGCGCTGTGCCCTGCGGCTGCGGCGGCGGCTAATCGCGCTGCCCAGGAGTTTCCGCAGACCAGGCGTCTCGCTCCTAGCCGAGGACAGGAAGGCGAGTGCGAATGCTGGGCTGGGGGGGGAGGCAACTGAATGAACACGGAGGGAGCTCAGTTTCTCCGGGGACAATTCAGAGTCACCCCTGGCCTGGGGGGAGGGCCAGATTCCGGGCACTTCGGGTGGATATTGGGTGCAGAGTGAGGCTGATGACCGGGGGAAACCCACATCTGGCAGTGGGGTGTGGGGCCTGTGATGGAGGGAGGGATAATCCGAAGAGTGGTGTCCCCACCGTCTTTTGCTCCTCTCCAATTGGTATAAAGAAAAGGAGGACTTGTGGCACCTTAGACACTAACAAATTTATTTGAGCATAAGCTTTTCTGAGTTACAGCTCACTTCATCGGATGCATTCAGTGGAAAATACAGAGGGGAGATTTACACGCAGAACATGAAACAATGGGTGTTACCATACACACTCTAACCAGAGTGATCAGGTAAGGTGAGCTATTACCAGCAAGGGGGGGAGGGACCTTTTTAGTGATAATCAAGGTGGGCCATTTCCAGCAGTTGACAAGAACATCTGACAGGTTTCAGAGTAGCAGCTGTGTTAGTCTGTATCCACAAAAAGAAAAGGAGGACTTGCGGAACCCTAGAGACCAACAAATAAATTTCATCTCAGGCACCCTGACAGCAGGATTGTCTGGCTATGTAGACTCCCTCCTCAGGCCCTTCGCTACCAGCCCTCCCAGCTATCTTCGAGACACCACTGACTTCCTGAGGAAACTACAATCCCTCGGTGATCTTCCTGAGGACACCATCCTGGCCACTATGGATGTAGAAGCCCTCTACACCAACATTCCACACAAAGATGGACTGCAAGCCGTCAAGAACACTATCCCTGATAATGTCACGGCAAACCTGGTGGCTGAACTTTGTCCTCACCCATAACTATTTCACATTTGGGGACAATGTATACCTTCAAATCAGCGGCACTGTGATGGGTACCCGCATGGCCACACAGTAAGCCAACAGTTTTATGTCTGACAGAACAACGCTTCCTCAGCTCTCGTCCCCTACTGCCCCTACTCTACTTGCACTACATTGATGACAACTTCATCATCTGGACCCATGGAAAAGAAGCCCTTGAGGAATTCCATCATGATTTCAACAATTTCCGTCCCATCATCAACCTCAGCCTAGACCAGTCCAAAGAAGTGGTCCACTTCCTGGACACTATGGTGCTAATAAGAGATGGTCACATAAACACCACCCTATACCGGAAACCTACTGACCACTGTGCCTACCTACATGCCTCCAGCTTTCATCCAGACCACACCACACGATCCATTATCTACAGCCAAGCTCTTCGATACAACCGCATTTGCTCCAACCCCTCAGACAGAGACAAACACCTACAAGATCTCTATCAAGTATCCTTACAACTACAATACCCACCTGCTGAAGTGAAGAAACAGATTGACAGAGCTAGAAGAGTACCCAGAAGTCACCTACTACAACAGGCCCAACAAAGAAAATAACAGAATGCCACTAGCCATCACCTTCTGCCCCCAACTAAAACCTCTCCAATGCATCATCAAGGATCTACAACCTATCCTGAAGGAAGACCCATCACTCTCACAGATCTTGGGAGACAGGCCAGTCCTTGCTTACAGACAGCCCCCAGCCTGAAGCAAATACTCACCAGCAACCACACATCACAGAACAAAACTACCAACCCATGAACCTATCCTTGCAACAAAGCCCGTTGCCAACTGTGCCCACATATCTATTCAGGGAACACCATCACAGGGCCTAATCACATCAGCCACACTATCAGAGGCTCATTCACCTGCACATCTACCAATGTGATATATGCCATCATGTGCCAGCAATGCCCCTCTGCCATGTACATTGGTCAAACTGGACAGTCTCTACGTAAAAGAATAAATGGACACAAATCAGACGTCAAGAATTATAACATTCAAAAACCAGTTGGAGAACACTTCAATCTCTGTCACTCGATTACAGACCTAAAAGTTCAATTCTTCAACAGAAAAACTTCAAAAACAGACTCCAACGAGAGACTGCTGAATTGGAATTAATTTGCAAACTGGATACAATTAACTTAGGCTTGAATAAAGACTGGGAGTGGATGGGTCATTACACAAAGTAAAACTATTTTCCCATGTTTATTCCCCCCGCCCCCATTCCTCAGATGTTCTTCAAAGAGAAAGGGAGTACTAGTGGCACCTTAGAGACTAACAAATTTATTTGATGGTCTCTAGGGTGCCAAAAGTACTCCTTTTCGTTTTTCGGATACAGACTAACACGGCTGCTACTCTGAAACCTCTAATTAGTATGTGTGACTTAAATGCTCTCCCCTGCCCTTGCTATGCTCATCTCCCCCGTGCCATGCTCATCTATCCTCTGCACCCGCCCCATAGAATATCAGGGTTAGAAGGGACCTCAGGAGGTCATCTAGTCCAACCCCCTGCTCAAAGCAGGACCGATCCCCAATTAAATCATCCCAGCCAGGGCTTTGTCAAGCCTGACCTTAAAAACTTCTAAGGAAGGAGATTCCACCACCTCCCTAGGTAAAACATTCCAGTGCTTCACCACCCTCCTAGTGAAAAAGTTTTTCCTAATATCCAACCTAAACCTCCCCCACTGCAACTTGAGACCATTACTCCTTGTTCTGTCATCTGCTACCACTGAGAACAGTCTAGAGCCATCCTCTTTGGAACCCCCTTTCAGGTAGTTGAAAGCAGCTATCAAATCCCCCCTCATTCGTCTCTTCCTTAGACTAAACATCCCCAGCTCCCTCAGCCTCTCCTCATAACTCATGTGTTCTAGTCCCCTAATCACTTTTGTTGCCCTCCGCTGGACTCTTTCCAATTTTTCCACATCCTTCTTGTAGTGTGGGAACCAAAACTGGACACAGTACTCCAGATGAGGCCTCACCAATGTCGAATAGAGGGGAACGATCACGTCCCTTGATCTTCTGGCAATGCCCCTACTTATACATCCCAAAATGCCATTGGCCTTCTTGGCAACAAGGGCACACTGTTGACTCATATCCAGCTTCTCATCCACTGTAACCCCTAGGTCCTTTTCTGCCGAACTGCTGCCAAGCCATTCGGTCTTTCGTCTGTAGCGGTGCATGGGATTCTTCCGTCCTCTGCACTTGTTGTTGTTGAACCTCATCAGATTTCTTTTGGCCCAATCCTCCAATTTGTCTAGGTCCCTCTGTATCCTATCCCTCCCCTCCAGCGTATCTACCACTCCTCCCAGTTTAGTGTCGTCTGCAAACTTGCTGAGGGTGCAATCCACACCATCCTCCATATAATTTATGAAGATATTGAACAAAACCGGCCCGAGGACCGACCCTTGGGGCACTCCACTTGATACCGGCTGCCAACTAGACATGGAGCCATTGATCACTACCTGTTGAGCCCGACAATCTAGCCAGCTTTCTATCCACCTTATAGTCCATTCATCCAGCCCATCCATCCCCATCATGCTCATCTACCACCTCCCATCACCCTGCTTATTTACCCCAGCCCCCATGACCCCCACCACACACATTTATCCACCCTGCTCATTTACTCCCTGCCCCCCACCACACACATCTACCCCCCCTTGCCATGATCATAGATCCCCCATCCTCCACCCCTCCTGCTTATGGACTCCCTGCCTCCAACTCCAACCCCCACATGCTATGTTTATCTACCCCTGCCACCCACTCTACTCCACAGACACACTCATCTACTCCATGCCCCCCACCACCCTACTATGCTCATCTACACGGTCCACCACCCTGCCACACTTATATACCCCCTGTCCCCAGACCCCACTCTGCCACACTTATCTACCCCTGCCCCCATAACTCCACCACACTCATCTACACTGCCCCCCACCCCTCCACCACCTCACCATGCTCATCTATCCCGTCCCCTTCCTCCTTGCAATACCAGCCCCCACGCCAAATCACAAACCCACCATTCACCAAAGTCACATCTCTCTTTCCCTTCACCACACCCCCAGTCCAAAACAGGAGTATTGAGGTTATATTTGCTCTGTATTTGGCACGGATGCAACCACTAGCCAAAAGTATAACTGGGTTAAACAAATTAGAAAGTTCATGGAGGCTAGGTCCATCAATGGCTATTAGCCAAGATGATCAGGGACACAGCCCCTTGCTCTGGGTGTCCCTAAGCCTCTGACTGCCGGATTCTGAGACATGATGACAGGGGATGGATCACTCAATAAATTGCCCTGTTCTGTTCACTCTCTCTGAAGCAGCAGGCACCAGCCACTGTTGGAAGGCAGGACACTGGGCTGGATTAACCATTGGTCTGACCCAAGGTTGTCCTTATGTTCGTTGCTGGAATTCTGTGTCCAGTTCTGGTGCCCATAATTCCAGAAGGATGTTGGTAAACTGGAGAGGGTTCAGAGAAGAGCCATGAGAATGATTAGAAAACATGGCTTACAGTGATGGACTCAAGGAGCTCAGTCTCCAAAGGAGCATAACAGAAAGAAGGTTAGGGGTGACTTGATCACAGTACCTACATGGAGAACAGAAATTTATCTACGTCTCTTCAGTCTAGCAGAAAAAGGTATAACCAGATCCAATGGATGAAACTGAAACTAGACAAATTCAGACTAGAAATGAGGTACAAATTCGTAACAGTGAAGGTAATTAACGAGGCTCATTGTGGATTTCCGTCACTGGCAATTTTTAAGTCCAGATTGGCTGTTTTTTAAACTAAGTCCAATGGCCTGTGTTATGCAGGAGGTCAGACTAGATGATCACAGTAGTCCCTCTGGCCTTACAATCTGCCCCTAGGGCTGGGCCCTGCAGTCTAAGCATGTCGCTCAGTCCTGGTTACATCCCCCTTTTTGTTCTTTCAGTTCAGGAGGGGTTTGTTCGGAAGGACACTTCGGGCCCTACCTATGCTGCCCCCTGGCTGGGGGGCAGGGGCGGCTGTGGCAGTGAGGGGAGTGGCAGAGCTGTGTGTGTGTGTATGGTGTGGCTTTGCAGGCCAGTGCTGTTAGGAGTTGGAGCCAAAGCACCAGCTGTGTTAAATAGCCTCTCTCAGGATCTGAGCCGCAAGCTGCTTGCAGCCAAGCAGGAATTGATGAGCCTTAAGGGATTAGGGGGACAACAGCCTCGCTGATCAACCACTTAGCATTCCTGCACTGTGTTAAATAAGTAACACCTGTTCACCCGGCTGAGCTGCCAGGTCTGGCTGAGAGCAGCCCCAGCCCAGGCAATGGGGTGGGTGGGGAACAGCTCACTGCTGTCACAAACAGAAAAGGAACTCAGGAGCCCTGGCTGCCAGCTCCCCACCCTGTTTTAACTACTAGAACCCACTCCCCTCTCAGAGCATAGATAGAGCCCCAGAGCCCTGATTCCCAGGCTTCTGTCCTAACAAAACATTCCGTGTGCTATGCCGTTGGTGCACCTGCTCATGTTAGGCCAAGGGGCCTGGTCTGCAGTTGCCGGGTTTCTAGTAACGTGCGGCGACCAGAAGAATGTGCCTGTGGTGTGAGGAACAAGGTGCTCCAGCTGCCCCCTTAGTGTCCTTTAGCTGAACTGGCTCTTAGAGCAGAGTAATTCTGGGAAAGCCAGGTGCACCCAGGGTTCTTAGTGAAAACGGGACCATCAGAGACTGAAAGGCCATGGTAGGAGCCATGCAGTGAGCCATTTGCAGAGAGGGCCTGTGACCCATAGCAAATGGTGGGAGTTCACAGACATATGAGATCAATTTGAAAAAAGGGAGGTTCTGATGAATTGGGCACCAGCCTGCAGCATTGACTGGGCTCTAGCACCAGAACATTTTACACCCCCATGATAAAGCAGTTTGTTATCATTAGGGCTCAGAACTAATGTTCCATTGAGGAAACAAGCCAGTTTGCACTTCTCCCAGTTGTTGCTTCAGGCAGTTCAAGACTCAGGCAGGGCCTCCTATATTTAGATCTGCAGCCCCCAGGGCAGGTTCTGTGCTTCCCTATACCATGTAGGTGAATACACAGTGTCCTGTGCCGCTGCCTGACTGGCTGCTACCTTTATAGGACCCCTAGTCAGTGACGCCCCGCCCCCTAATCAGGGCTCAGCTTCTCTCCCAGCACAAAGCCCCTACACATACAGATACCACCAATACAAAACCAAACACACAAATACCTTCTCCTCCAACAGAACTCCCACTCAAACTCCCCTGTTTACAGCTCTGTTTGCTAGCTCCTGTGCCGCTGCCTGACTGGCTGCTACCTTTATAGGACTCCTGGTCAGTGAAGCCCCGCCCCCTAATCAGGGCTCAGCTTCTCTCCCAGCACAAAGCCCCTACACATACAGATACCACCAATACAAAACCAAACACACACAAATACCTTCTCCTCCAACAGAACTCCCACTCAAACGCCCCTGTTTACAGCTCTGTTTGCTAGCTCCTGTGCTGCTGCCTGACTGGCTGCTACCTTTATAGGACCCCTAGTCAGTGAAGCCCCGCCCCCTAATCAGGGCTCAGCTTCTCTCCCAGCACAAAGCCCCTACAAGCCTCTACACATACAGATACTACCAATACAAAACCAAACACAAACACCTTCTCCTCCAACAGAACTCCCACTCAAACTCCCCTGTTCACAGCTCTGTTTGCTAGCTCCTGTGCCGCTGCAGCTGTCTGTAGTCCTAAAGCCTTTGCAAAAGGTTTCTGGGGAGGGCAGCCTTATTGCGTCCTTCATGGTAGGACACTTTACCACTCCAGGCCAGTAACACGTACTCGGGAATCATTGTAGAACAAAGCATTGCAGTGTATGTTTGCTGGCATTCAAACAACATCCATTCTTTATCTCTCTGTGTTATCCTCAGGAGAGTGAGATATAATTCATGGTCACCTGGTTGAAATAGAGTGCTTTTCTTCAGGGGACACTCAGAGGAGCCCATTCCTGCTGGGCTGTTTGCCTGTGGCTATACAGAAATGTTCCCCGCTGTTAGCCACAGGGAGGGGGGAAGGTTGAGGGGGTAGTGACGCGGTGGGAGGAGGCAAAATGTGACCTTGTAACGAAAGCACATGTGCTATGTATGTAATGTTAACAGCAAGGTTTACCCTGAAAGAGCGTAGCCACTGTTTTATAAAATGTGTCTTTTTAAATACCGCTGTCCCTTTTTTTTTCTCCACCAGCTGCATGTGTTTCAATGATCACAGGATCTTCTCCTTCCCAGAGGCTAGTGAAGCTTAGAAAGAAAAAAAAACGCACTCGCGATGAAATGTTCTCCGAGCTCATGCTGTCCTCCCACACTGACAGAGCACAGACAAATGCGTGGAGGCAAATAATGTCAGAGTGCAGGAAAGCACAAAATGACCGGGAGGAGAGGTGGCGGGCTGAAGAGAGTAAGTGGCGGGCTGAAGACAGGGCTGAAGCTCAAATGTGGCGGCAGCGTGATGAGAGGAGGCAGGATTCAATGCTGAGGCTGCTGCAGGACCAAACCAGTATGCTCCAGTGTATGGTTGAGCTGCAGCAAAGGCAGCTGGAGCACAGACTGCCACTGCAGCCCCTCTGTAACCAACCGCCCTCCTCCCCAAGTTCCATAGCCTCCACACCCAGACGCCCAAGAACGCGGTGGGGGGGCCTCCGGCCAACCAGCCACTCCACCACAGAGGATTGCCCAAAAAAAAGAAGGCTGTCATTCAATAAATTTTAAAGTTGTAAACTTTTAAAGTGCTGTGCTTAAAGTGCTGTGTGGCATTTTCCTTCCCTCCTCCACCACCCCTCCTGGGCTACCTTGGTAGTCATCCCCCTATTTGTGTGATGAATGAATAAAGAATGCATGAATGTGAAGCAACAATTACTGTATTGCCTCTGCAAGCGGTAATTGAAGGGTGGAGGGGCGGGTGGTTAGCTTACAGGGAAGTAGAGTGAACCAAGGGGCGGGGGGGGTTCATCAAGGAGAAACAAACAGAACTTTCACACCGTAGCCTGGCCAGTCATGAAACTGGTTTTCAAAGCTTCTCTGATGCACCCCGCGCCCTCCTGTGCTCTTCTAACCGCCCTGGTGTCTGGCTGCGCGTAACCAGCAGCCAGGCGATTTGCCTCAACCTCCCACCCCGCCATAAATGTCTCCCCCTTACTCTCACAGAGATTGTGAAGCACACAGCAAGCAGTAATAACAATGGGAATATTGGTTTCGCTGAGGTCTAAGCGAGTCAGTAAACTGCGCCAGCGTGCCTTTAAACATCCAAATGCACATTCTACCACCATTCTGCACGTGCTCAGCCTGTAGTTGAACAGCTCCTGACTACTGTCCAGGCTGCCTGTGTACGGCTTCATGAGCCATGGGATTAAGGGGTAGGCTGGGTCCCCAAGGATACATATAGGCATTTCAACATCCCCTACAGTTATTTTCTGGTCTGGGAAGAAAGTCCCTTCCTGCAGCTTTCGAAACAGACCAGAGTTCCTGAAGATGCGAGCATCATGCACCTTTCCCGGCCATCCCACGTTGATGTTGGTGAAACGTCCCTTGTGATCCACCAGAGCTTGCAGCACTATCGAAAAGTACCCCTTGCGGTTTATGTACTCGGCAGCTTGGTGCTCCGGTGCCAAGATAGGGATATGGGTTCCGTCTATAGCCCCACCACAGTTAGGGAATCCCATTGCAGCAAAGCCATCCACTATGACCTGCACATTTCCCAGGGTCACTACCCTTGATATCAGCAGATCTTTGATTGCATGGGCTACTTGCATCACAGCAGCCCCCACAGTAGATTTGCCCACTCCAAATTGATTCCCAACTGACCGGTAGCTGTCTGACGTTGCAAGCTTCCACAGGGCTATCGCCACTCGCTTCTCAACTGTGAGGGCTGCTCTCATCTTGGTATTCATGCGCCTCAGGGCAGGGGAAAGCAAGTCACAAAGTTCCATGAAAGTGCCCTTACGCATGCGAAAGTTTAGCAGCCACTGGGAATCGTCCCAGACCTGCAACACTATGCGGTCCCACCAGTCTGTGCTTGTTTCCCGAGCCCAGAATCGGCGTTCCACAGCATGAACCTGCCCCATTAGCACCATGATACATGCATTGGCAGGGCTCATGCTTTCAGAGAAATCTGTGTCCATGTCCTGATCACTCACGTGACCGCGCTGACATCGCCTCCTCACCCGGTATCGCTTTGCCAGGTTCTGGTGCTGCATATACTGCTGGATAATGTGTGTGGTGTTTAATGTGCTCCTAATTGCCAAAGTGAGCTGAGCGGCCTCCATGCTTGCCTTGGTATGGCGTCCGCACAGAAAAAAGGCGCGGAACGATTGTCTGCCGTTGCTCTGACGGAGGGAGGGGCGACTGATGACACGGCTTACAGGGTTGGCTTCAGGGAGCTAAAATCAACAAAGGGGGTGTCTTTACATCAAGGAGTATTTCAGGCAGGATTTCACGGAGGGTTCCAATAAGAAATGGTGCACCTAAGTTATCGTTCTTATTGGAACAAGAAGGTTAGCCTGGCCTCTGATTGATACATGGCTAGATTTACCTCGCTGCACCTTCTCTGTGAGTGACTGCAGTGTGACCTAGAAGAATGAGTCCCCTAGACAGGGGAAGGGGGGAAGCAAATGAGTACAAAACAAATCTGGTCTATTTCTTGTTTTGACCCACTCTATCTATCTTTTACATCTTTGGCTGGCAGCAGACGGTGCAGAAGGACTGCATGCCATCCACATCTCATGGCTGCTCAGCAGAAGATGGTACAGTATGACTGCTAGCCATCCTCATCTCTTGCCTGCCTGGCAGAAGATGGTACAATACGACTACTAGCAATCCTCATCTCTTGCCTGCCTGGCAGAAGATGGTACAGTACGACTGCTAGCAGTCCGTATCGCCTGCCTGCTCACCATAAGACGGTTCAATAGGACTGACTGCAGGACTAAAGAGAATGACCTGGTCAAGTCACTCCAAATTTAGTCCCTGCGCCCATGTCTGCCCAGGCGCTCCCAGCCGACGTGGCCAGGAGCACCTCGGACATGACGATGACGGCTACCAGTCGTACTGTACCGTCTGCTACCACAAGGCAAGGGGTTGCTGCTACTGTGTAGCAATGCCGTACCGCGTCTGCCAGCACCCAGGAGACATAGGGTGACGGTTACCTGAGCGGGCTCCATGCTTGCCGTGGTATGGCGTCTGCACAGGTAACTCAGGAAAAAAGGCGCGAAACTATTGTCTGCCCTTGCTTTCACGGAGGGAGGGAGGGAACGGGGCCCTGACGATATGTACCCAGAACCACTCGTGACAATGTTTTAGCCCCATCAGGCATTGGGATCTCAACCCAGAATTCCAATGGGCAGCAGAGACTGCGGGAACTGTGGGATAGCTACCCACAATGCAACGCTCCGGAAGTCGACTCTAGCCTCGGTGCTGTGGAAGCGCTCCGCCGAGTTAATGCACTTAATGCACTTAGAGCATTTTCTGTGGGGACACACACACTCGAATATATAAAACCGATTTCTAAAAAACCAACTTCTATAAATTCGACCTTATTCCGTAGTGTAGACATACCCTAACACGGCTGCTACTCTGACACTTGATACAGTTACACAATTGTTAGATGAGCTTTTTAATCCAAAGATCTATTTGAAGCCCCACATTGGAAACTAGGGAAAACTGGTATAATTACTGTTTGAAATGGATAAAGATCAGAGAGATTTGGTTATTGCTTGAAAACAAGTTTAATATAAAATGTATTTTATAAACAATTGGTTAATAATTTGGAGCTTTCCTGAAAGTTTTATTACTGGAGGCAGGCATGGCCAGTGCAAGGATGTTTTGCGCCCTAAGTGAAACTTCCACCTTGTGCCCGTCCCCCCCCCAAGCCCTGTGGCAGCTCCCCTCCGCCCTGAGGCACCCCCCCCACAGCAGCTCCGCCCCAGCTCACCTCTGCTCTGCCTCCTCCGCGATCATGCCCCCGCTGCCACTTCTCCCGCCTCCCAGGTCTGAGGCACCAATCAGCTGTTTGGTGGGCAAGCCTGGGAGGGAGAGAAGCCGAGCAGGGCGTTGCTCAGGAGAGGAGGTAGAGCAGAGATGAGCTGGGGTGGGGAGCGGTTCCCCTGTGCGCTGCCCCCTCCCCCCAGGTACTTGCTGCAGGTGGCCCTCCCCGCGCCCCCCCAACCCCAGCTCACCTCCACTCCACCGCCTCCCCAGAGCGCACTTTTGGCCGCCCCCAACCACTTGGCGCCCTAGGCGGCTGCCTACTTTGCCTAGTGGTTGCACCGGCCCTGGAGGAAGGAAGCGTGAACCACCAAACTCAGTGTCTTCATGTTCATGGCAAGGGTCAGTGTCCATATTATTCTAAATAAGGAGGATTTTGATCACATATTTGTAGATTTATAATGAAACAAGCTATTTCCTGTCCTTACAGAGCAGCTGCGAGCTCTGGAGAAGAAAAGCAAACCGGGCAACGCGGCGAAGCAGCTTCCTACGCGTAAAGCCCCCATCCCCCCCGCCCGTGAGGGGCTCTCGGCTGGTTCCCCCGTTGGCGCTGCGGGGTGACGGACTCCCCGGCCTGGGACCCCGCGAAGGAGAAGCTTTGTGGAGGGGCTCAGCCAGCCCTACCGAGGCTGCCAACGCGGGACCCCGACTCCCCGCACCCTCTGAAGGCGGCATGTCCTGGGCCCGCAGCGTCACGCCAGACACGCGGTTCTGCTGCAGACTCGGGGGTCGGGGACTCCGCGGTGCTCGGGGCAGACCCGGGTCCATGACACGCTGGGGCTGGGGGGCGGGTGCGAACCCTGGGGCACTCGGGCACTGGGTGTCCCAGGCCGGCCCCGCCCCAGCCCCGGGAGCGGGCAGGGAGGCAGCACAGCCAGAGGCACCGCGAGTCACCCCCTGGCGGGGCCGGGCTGCAGCGGCAGGGTCTGGGTGCAGCACCCGGATATGACTGCCTTGGCTGGGGTTTGGGGGACCCCGGGCTCCTCCCGCCTCATTCCCCCAGCCCGCAGCGCCCCTAGAGCCCCACCAGGAGCACTGACCGGAAGTGAGGGGCGGACCCGGGCGCGCAACGGACCGGCGGCAGGGAGCGGAAGTACGTTGCCCCGGTGCCCGCTCCTTTCGAGTCCCACGGGGAACTTCCGGTTCGGCAGCGACCTCTTCCGGGAATCGCTCTAACGGACCCCCAGCGGGTGAAGCGCACCCCGCCATTTCCCTGGCTGGGGATCGAGTGGAGCAGGGACCGGGCAGGGCCGGGGAGTGCGTGGGCAGGAGGGGCAGGGCTGGGGGTCCCCGCTGCACTGCACCGGCTGGAGCCCGCCCCCCGCAGCGCGCTGGGGCGGGGCGAGGAGACAACATCTCCCCGGGGGGGGGCCTCCCCAGCTTCACGGCAGCTTCTGCTTCCGGCGTCGCCCTGCCGGCCCCTCGCTCGAAAGATGGGAAGGCGGGGCAGGGCCTGGCAGCGACTGGCGGGAGATGGAGGCAGGGGAGAAACCACATCTCCCATGATGCCCTGGGGCCTGCAGCAGGTGGGGGAGACCCTACATCTCCCATGATGCCCTGGGGCCTGCAGCAGGTGGGGGAGACCCTACATCTCCCATGATGCACTGGCTCACTCCCTCTCCCCGCCCAGCTCAGGGGCAGCCTCACCCAGTTACAGAGCTTGTGGCCCCGGGATTTCCCCTCCCCTGCCCTGCGCCTCCCCCCAGTCTCCATAGGGTTTGCAGGTGGGGTGCCTTTGGGGGTTGGGGTTAGGGGAAGATGGGAGGGGCTGGGGGCAACTCAGGTTGTGAGGGTGGCCACTCACGTGTTCCCAGAATGCCAGGGAGACAGGGCGGGGGAGGTAATGACTGTTATAGGAGCAACTTCTCTTGGGGAGAGAGACAAGCTTTTGAGCCAGGCAGGGCTCTTCTTCAGGGCTGGGAGAGGGTCTCAGAGCTGCCAAGCCAGAGGGGGTACTTGGGACCTTATCAGACTGGCTCAGTGAAGATGGGGTGTTGACAGACCAATACAGACGCTCTCCAGAGAATGGAGCAGCTTCCGCCCATGCAGCTAGGCAATGAGCATTTCCCACAGCCTGGAGCCAAGGGGGAGGCGGCAGCTGCTGTTCTAGCTCCTCAGGGACAGCCCTGTCACCCAACAGACACTTCTCACTCAGCCACAGCTAAGGGTGTTGGGTTCCTCTGGTGGGAGTGTGGAGCAGCCATTTGTTTTCCTGTTCACACTCCTCTGCGGTATGAAAATCGGGGAGGGGAGGCAGAAGCCCCACTTCCCTCCCTAAATGATGTCCATTAGGGGAAGCCAGGACAACAGGGTGGGGTGGCAAGTGGTGGCCAGACTCTTGCCACAGGGTAGAGTGTAGCTCAGGGTCCAGCTCAACTTTCTCCCTGTACCACTGGCCCCTCGTCCCCTTCCACCACTAGGTCAACCTAGGAACTAAGGCAGGAATGGGGTGAGGAAGCAAGTCAAGCTGAGCAAGGCAGGCAAAAGCGAGTCTTGCCATCATGGGCCTCTCACAACGATGTCCTTTTTGTGTGCCACAGCTGACAAAAACATCCCGGACAGAGAAGCAGCAGGCCAAAAGAGAGCCATGGAGCTCCCAAAGTAGCTCAGTTGGGAGAGCATTAGACTGAAGATCTAAAAGTCCCTGGTTCAATCCCAGGCTTTGGCAGGCCCTTTCCTCCTCCTTTGTGCAGGGGTGGCTTGTTTTCTGGGAGGGCATTGGCACCTTTACCTGAGGCGGGTCCCTGATTTTGAGCTTCCCAGCAGGACAACAGAGCAACAACTGGCCCACCTGACCTTTAACAGTAAGAGAAGGGAACTGTCTTTCCCTGGCAACTTATTGGTGGACCCAATATGGCAGGAAGAGAGTGAAGTAGGGCAGCCGTCAGGAAGGGTGTGGGGCAGTGACAGGCAGGGATTGGGGTCGAAAGCTCCTCTGCACAGGTTGGGATGGGAAGGCGGGGTTAGAATTTCCCTCCAAAGCTATTTTAGGGTCTGATCCTACAAGCCTCCCACGTACCCAGTGCGGGATGGCTCCAGACTCCTCACCCAGTCCAGTGTTGGTGTATACAGCAGAGAATTGGAAGCAGCAAATCGGGGGGGTCGTATAAAGAGACTAGAAATACAACAATTTACTTCTGAAAGAGAAGAAAAGACGACATTACCAAGCTGCATAATGGGGCGACCTGACCCTCAGAGACTGCGAAGGGAAATCTCAGGGGCTCTGCTCACCTGGCCCCAGGCCTGTGTCCTCAGGACAGGTCTGTGGGAGAAGGGAAATCGCCAGAGAGAGGAGTGGGACCCAGTGTGGATTTTTGGGCTGTGGCAGGGAATTTAGGTCCTGAGACTGGAGCCATAAAGAGGGAGTGAGTGAAGGCTCCCCTCTGCTTTCAGGCTGAAGGAATCCTGGGTTGGTCAGTCTGTCCAGGGGGGGTCACATTGCTCACAGGCAAAGAGCGGAGGAGAACTGCCCCCAGAATGACACATGCAGATCCTGGAGAAAAAGAAAGAGAAAAGAGACCAGCAGCAGGTGAAGGTGGCTGAGTGGGGGATTCCCTTGCGTGTGTGACGGAGCACTTGGGAAGCTGTGTCCATTCAAACACACTGAGCTTTAATATGGAGGAAGGCCGGACTTCTGTGACTTGGTAAAGGATTTAGGTGTCATAATGGACATACAACTCAGCATGAAATCCCCGTGCGATGCTGTGGCCATCCTTGGATGCACAGACAAGGAGAATAGTGACTAGAAATAGGGCACCAGAGATATCTCTGTATACCACCATGGTCAGACCAACACCGGAATCTTGCATACAGTCGTGTTGGCCGCATTTTAAAAGGAAGAATGAAAAATTGGACAGGGGACAGAGAAACCCCCCCCCCAAAAAAAAAAGGAGCTGAAAAGTTGCCTTTCAGTGCGATACAAGAGCTGAATCTGTTCAGTTTCTCACAAAGACCAAGAGGTCACTTGATGACAGTGCGCAAATCCCCTCACAAAGAGAAACCTGGGTACGAAAGGGCTCTTTCACTGAGCAGCGAAAGGCAGAACAAGAACCAATGGCTGGAAGTTCATGCCAGAGAAACTGACATTAGAAATTTGGGACACATTTGAGATTGGGTGATTAAACATTGGAACAAGGTACCCAGGGCAATGATGGATTCTCCACTCCACGTGGAGGTGACAGGAGGGGGCAGGAGGTGCTGAAGCAAGTGCTCTCAGGTGATATAGAAAACAATTTCTCTCCGGTGCTTGGCCGGTGGGCCTTGCTTACATGCTCAGGGTCTCACTGATATCCATTTTGGGGGGTTAGGAAGGAATTTCCCCCAGGTCAGATTGGCAGGGATATTGGAGTTTTTGCCGTCCCCTGTGGCATGGGGCACAAGTGACTTGCCTGGATCAGCTGGGTGTCATGTGTCTGGGGGTCACACTGGATTATTTTGTTGTCTTGACTGGCCTGAAAATCTAGACCTGGATGTTCTGGCTCTAATGTTGCAATGTCTGACCTATGGTCACTCCAGCTCCCAAGTGCCTCTTCCGAGTCGAATCCCCAGCCAGTCTTCAGAGGACGGCAGCTGCTGCGCAAGGCAATCGGAGCTGGTGGGAGTGACTCTGGGGCAGTCACTAGCCACAGAAAACAGACCCTCTCCCAACACCCCGACTGCTGCCCCTCAGGTCTCTGGCCGTACAGGAGATGGGCCAGGCCCCCGTGGGAGGAATGAGGGGGATAGAAACCCCCAGGATGCAGAGTTGTGTGTTTCAGCCATGTTGGTGCATGGGTCTCACTCAGACCCATGCACTGTACCCACACGCAGAGCCAGTTCGGACTGTTGAACCCCAGACCCATGAGGGACGTGTTCAGCTCAGCATCAGTTGGGCTTTAACCCATGAGAAATAACCCTGGAGTTATAATGGGGTCTCAGGGCCAGAGGACCCCAGACCCCTGAGCTGTCAGCGGAGAGCCAGGTGACCCGTCAGCACGAGGCCTTGTGCGTCAGCAGGAGGCCTTGTGCGTGGGGGGAAGACACATGGCTCAGGGAAAGGGGAAGATCACACACACAGCCGGAGCCCTCACCCGGTCCTGCACCCCTGCCCCAGCCCGGTGCCTGATCCTGCACCCTGAACCCCTCATTTCTGGCTTCACCCCAGAGCCTGCACCCCCCATTAGAGCCCTCACCCCTCCTGCATCCCACCCCCCTGCCCCAGCCCAGTGATAGTGAGTGTGGGTGGGGGAGAGCAAGCCACCAAGGGAGGGAGAATGGAGTGAACTGGGGGCGGGGCCTCTGAGAAGGGGCAGGGCAGGACCTGAGAGAAGGGGCGGGGCTAAGGGGTTCGGTATTGTGCAGAAAGTTAGTAACCTGACATCAGGCCTGGCATAGGTGCTGCCTTTTGGTTTTGCCAGTAGGTCCCCCATCCCAGCTCTGCCCTCTCCCCCAAGGCCCCAGCCCCACCTCCACCCCACCCTGCTCTGCCCCCTTCCCTGAGGGCATCCCACTCAATCCTTCCTGCCCCCTCCTGCCTTAAGGGCAGGGTGTGTGTGTGTGTTTGGAGGGGCTCAGCTCCCCCCAACTGGCAATTTTCAGCATATTCATGCACTTTTCATATTCAACCATTTGGGAGCCCTGTGGATGCGATGGGGTGTCTGGAATGGGGCGTGTGTGATCCCACGGTGCCCCTTCCCCTCTGCCTGCAGAGCTGAGGACAGACGGGTCTGAGGAGCAGAGCAGGAGCTCTGGGAAGGAGAAGAGCAATATGAAGATGGTGTCTAAGACGAGGCCAGGTGACTTCTGTGGAGGGAGACATGCTGGACAATGCCAAGGATTGGGGAGACAACCAGGTGTGAGCCCAGGGCGCAGAGAGCTGGGGAGGATGTCTGTGTCTGAAACACTTCCCTGTCCTCTCTCACAGATGGAGTCCAAGAGGGATAGGAAGGAGAGAATGAGCACCCCAGTACTCAAGAATAATAAGGTGCATCCTAGCTGGGCCCAGGGCTCTGCGGGGTTAAGACCAGTGGAAGGGACAAGAGTCTCCTGTGCAGAGTGACGATTTTGGGTGCAGGTGCACTGGGATGCTTCTAATTGTAGCTCCGAGAACATCATGGGAAGGGGGTTCAGAGCAGATCCCTGGGGTGTGGGAGATGCGAAAAAAAGAGCCCCGCCATCACGGTAGAGCGTGACCGTAACTTTTGTTTTTCCTTCTTGCATTGTGTTTGGCACCAAGGGAAAAGAAGTGTGTGTGTGTGTGTGTGTGTGTCTTGATGCCAGGCAAGACCTGTCCAGCTCACCCTCTCTCTCTTTTTACTGCCTCCTACCACAGGCCCTGGGCCGGAGAAGTGCACATTGATCCCCACAGGCTTGGTCTCGAGGCCTGCACCATCTGGCGGGAGGGAAAAGAATCATACCAGGTCCTGGAGGCTGGGTAGCTGGATTACCCAGCTGATATTCTATGATTCTATGATTCTATGAATTACTAGTGCTAATCACAATTGTCACATTTACAAATTCTATTCAGATCCCACGATGTGAAGTGTCAAAAGGAGGAAACACATGGACGGCTACACATGCAACCTGTGGTAATAAAGCTAATGAAGACTATGAGAATCTCCCCATAGAAAGATGTACCACTAATACTCCAACAGGAATTTGGCAGTGTCGGTATATGGTTTATGGATTAGATGGGGGAATCCCAACCAGGTGGAGAATATCAAATTTATCAGGAAATATCGCATGGTACTCCCTGGGTGCTGCCATGATTAATGATAGTGGAAAACACAGTTACCCAGCTATGTGGTTTGTTACAGAGGGTCCAAAGAATATAACCCTCTGGTCTCCTGGAGCAAATGAACCCTCTTGGGAAAATAGGGCCCCACATTTAGGGTGTGATGTTACCATATGTAACCACAATGGTACTTCCATGGAAGATAATCCCCGAAGGTGTGATTGTTATGTACATATTACATTAGGCGTAAAATCCCCTTTGGGATGCTGGGTGTATGATGGAGTTAACCATTTTACAGACTGTAACCCTACAGGTGATATGGATGCCAAGTTGGAAGAATCCAAATTTAAAGTGGCCACAGCCTGGAGCCAAGAATATTCCCCGACGAGCAAATGTATGGGAGCCATTGTGGGAGCAGGTGCAGCCAGCACTTTTTAACATGTCCTTTCACTCTATTACATGGGTGGTACGCCCCAAGGAATGGTGGGTGGACCAAATCCATCCTAATTGTAGTATGTACATAAAAGGATTGAAACAACAATTCAATGCATGGGTGAGGGGACACACCTGGAATCGTCGTCGGAAAAGGGGGTTGTGGGCAGCGGGGAACACTATGCTGGGTACATGGAATCTGGGGGACGAGTGGGTAACCAAACAATTAGTAAGCCAAAATGTGAAATTTCAACAACAAATTAATGAATTAATGGCACAGCAACTATCAGCAGTTGCCACAAGGTGGAGGACAGCAGTAGAGGTAAACTTGCAGTTAACTCATTGGGCAGGGGACCTGTTGACATGGGTAGAGGATGGCTTCAGAAGACTAACATGGGGAGAAGTGTGCGTAGGTATTCAAAATGCTCAGTTAATAATGTTAATGGATATTATGAGAGATGCTTGGTCAGAACAATGGCCTTCAGTATTAAATCGGGAGGCTAGCCCATATCTATCCACAATTGCAAAAACATACCCATCTACCTGGAAAATAACATCCCCGACCTATGGGGACAGTTCTTGTGTAATTGTTACTATGATACCATGGGAAGGAAATGCAAATAAGGTGGTTCCCTTGAACCCTATGGGAGTTAGTAGGGAAGGGGGAGCACGTTGGGAGCCACTAGGGAATAGGTGGGGGGGCTGGAATGGTGTAAATTGGACTGTCATCACATTAAGCAGTTGTATATCCAGAGGAGGAATATGGATGTGCCCCTCTTCTATGACTATGGAGGAGCAGGATCAATGGCCTATTGCAAAGGGAGGGCATTTAGGGGTAATGTATATGGGGTACGGTGTATTCTGTTGGGAATGTATGCAATCCTGCAATATAACACTAGGAGGCAAAATCCTTCCAGTGTATGACCAAATTATAAACTTCTATACACTGCCACCTGGACTATGGTGCACCAATGGATCAGTGGACTTCATCGTTGTAAACAATCGAACCGGCACCTACTACCCCATGCCGTACCAAGTAGTTGAATTGGTTTGGACAATACCAAATTTCACTGTGGATATTCAATGGACACACAATATGGACAAAAGTACACAAAGATTACAAGAGCAACTTGCTGCAAGCGCCAACAGTTGGACACACTTACAATACACACTACAGGATGGCGCTGACAAAATTTTAACCTTATCAAAGGAGGAGAAGCAGTGTTTTTGGTGGTGGCCAGGATGTTGGACCATACTGCAGTGGTCAGGACTCTCGGTGTTGCTGTGGATTATCATAGCAGCTAGTGTATTGTTAACTATATGTGTGTTACATTGCATATGGAAACGATCAAGGGGGGCACAACCCCCTAGAGAACAGCCACTAATTATAACCTATAAGTAATGTAGTAAGCCCCCCCCACCTATGTGTACTAGACAACCCGGACCCAACCTTCTCGGGCCCACTATACTGGGAAGTCTGGAACACTAATTGGAATAGGTGTAGTATGCCCGTACAAGAGAAGGTGCAGGGCATGGTACTACACAAGGGGCAGTGGGACAGATGGAGCATCGACACCTGCCACCTTGATGCCTGGCCCTATCAGGAAATGTGTCGCCATATGTCCTATGCTTTTCCAGGGATACCTGGGCAGGAGGATCCCAAAAGAAAAAGAAAAAAAGGGGTGGAGTGTTAGGATATAGATATTCAGGCCTGCCTGTAAAGGCCTGTACTTTAAGAATTTAGGTGTATTCTTATCACTTGGCTAGTTAGAGGTATAAAAGAAAGAATCAAAATCACTGTCTGCCAATGTAAGGTCCTTCTCTTACTGTGACAGTCTGGGGCCCTGTTCTTAGGCTAAGGCCTTTGGCTAAGCGACAGAGGCAGCCATAAGCTGGGAAGCGACCGGTCACATCCTCACATTCCAAAGTAGTCACAGGGAAAGAAGGTGCTATTGGGCTGTTAGGAATACAATCCTGTCCTGATAGTGCCTATCAGCTCCAGAGAAAGGGAAGTGCCTAGAAAATGTAAAAGAAAACTTAGTTTGATAGCATCCTGTCTGGCAAGAACTCACTTATCAATACTGGGATGTGAAATCCTCACTTCTGTATTGTCTTGCCATTATAGTTCCCACTTTGCTATTGTTTGTCTGTATAATCTCTGTCTGGTTCTGTGATTGTTCCTGTCTGCTGTATAATTAATTTTGCTGGGTGTAAACTAATTAAGGTGGTGGGATATAATTGGTTACATAATCATGTTACAATATGTTAGGATTGGTTAGTTAAATTTTAGAAGAATGATTGGTTAAGGTATAGCTAAGAATATTACTATATAAATTAGGGGCAAACAGGAAGTAAGTTGGGATTCGGAAATAAGGAAAAGGAACTTGTGTTTAAGCTTGCTGGAAGTTCACCCCAATAAACATCGAATTGTTTGCACCTTCGGACTTCGGATATTGTTGCTCTCTGTTCATGTGAGAAGGACCAGGGAAGTGAGAGAGTGAAGGAATAAGCTCTCTAACAAGTTGGTTGAGTTCAGGATCCTGACACAGGGAAGAAAGGTAAGCAGCAGGATACGGACCCTGGACTTCAGGAAAACAGACTTCGACTCCCTCAGGGAACGGATGGGTAGGATCCCCTGGGGGAACTAACATGAAGGGGAAAGAAGTCCAGGACAGCTGGCTGTATTTCAAGGAATTCCTGTTGAGGTTACAGGGATAAACCATCCCGATGAGTCGAAAGAATAGTAAATATGGCAGGCGACCAGCTTGGCTTAACGGTGAAATCCTAGCGGATCTTAAACATAAAAAAGAAGCTTACAAGAAGTGGAAGGTTGGACATATGACCAGGGAAGAGTATAAAAATATTGCTCAGGCATGTAGGAATGAAATCAGGAGGGCCAAATCGCACGTGGAGCTGCAGCTAACAAGAGATGTCAAGAGTAACAAGAAGGGTTTCTTCAGGTATGTTGGCAACAAGAAGAAAGCCAAGGAAAGTGTGGGCCCCTTACTGAATGAGGGAGGCAACCTAGTGACAGAGGATGTGGAAAAAGCTAATGTACTCAATGCTTTTTTTGCCTCTGTCTTCACTAACAAGGTCAGCTCCCAGACCGCTGCGCTGGGCATCACAACATGGGGAGTAGATGGCCAGCCCTCTGTGGAGAAAGAGGTGGTTAGGGACTATTTAGAAAAGCTGGACGTGCACAAGTCCATGGGGCCGGACGAGTTGCATCCGAGAGTGCTAAAGGAATTGGCGGCTGTGATTGCAGAGCCATTGGCCATTATCTTTGAAAACTCGTGACGAACGGTGGAAGTCCCAGATGACTGGAAAAAGGCTAATGTAGTGCCAATCTTTAACAAAGGGAAGAAGGAGGATCCTGGGAACTACAGGCCAGTCAGCCTCACCTCAGTCCCCAGAAAAATCATGGAGCAGGTCCTCAAGGGAATCAATCCTGAAGCACTTAGAGGAGAGGAAAGTGATCAGGAACAGTCAGCATGGATTCACAAAGGGAAGGTCATGCCTGACTAATCTAATCGCCTTCTATGACGAGATTACTGGTTCTGTGGATGAAGGGAAAGCAGTGGATGTATTATTTCTTGACTTTAGCAAAGCTTTTGACACGGTCTCCCACAGTATTCTTGTCAGCAAGTTAAAGAAGTATGGGCTGGATGACTGCACTATAAGGTGGGTAGAAAGTTGGCTAGATTGTTGGGCTCAACGGGTAGTGATCAATGGCTCCATGTCTAGTTGGCAGCCGATATCCAGTGGAGTGCCTCAAGGGTCGGTCCTGGGCTGGTTTTGTTCAAAGTAAATGATAAATAAATGGTCTGGAGGATGGTGTGGATTGCACTCTTAGCAAATTTGCGGATGATACTAAACTAGGAGGAGTGGTAGATACGCTGGAGGGCAAGGATAGGATACAGAGGGACCTAGACAAATTGGAGGATTGGGCCAAAAGAAATCTGATGAGGATCAATAAGGATAATGCAGAGTCCTGCACTTAGGACGGAAGAACCCAGTGCATTTCATTTGCCTAAAGACTTGTTGGTTTCAGAGATACCTGAGTCGCCCCGGTTCAGCACCGACACATTCTTGGTACTGATCACATCTCAGTGCCCAGACATACATGCAGTACCAATGGAGTCTCCCACAGCATCCATGACAGCTCCACCTCTTCCCAGTGTCGAGGCGGAGGAGGAGGATGACAGATTCTCCTCAGTCTCCTTGGAAGGCTCTCTGTCCCACTACCAGGGAGCGAATCACCCAGAAACCTCTGCAGAACCAGCTTACCACCATGAGAGACATGACCCACACAGTTGGTATGGACACGCTTGGGTGCACCCATCAATGCCCTTTGCACCACCCCAGTGACCATACTGGTCTATACCCCAATTCTTGAGGGCCCCTAGTGTTGCTCATCACGATAGGAGAAGACAATCTCCTACTGCTTCTCTGTCTAGGTCTCCCGATCCACAGGAGGAGAACAGGCAGTGAGATGAGACAAAGGGATTACTCCAGTGACTAACATCTCTTCATCATCTCCTGTTGAAGCTGTTATGCCTCCCCCACCAACTTTGGCAAATGACTTCAAACCATTTCAAGACTTCATCAAGAGAGAAGTGGATTTTCTACATATTCCACTGGAAGAAGTCAAGGTGTTGCAACACAAGCTGTTCGACATGCTACACTCTTCATCATCAGCCTGTATTGCACTCACTATTAACGAGGTATCGCTGGACCCAGCAAAGACTATGTGGCACAGTACATCCCACATGCAAGAGAGCAGATAAAAGTATTATGTTCCCTCTAAAGACTCGGATCTTTTATTTTCCCACCCATTCCCAAAATCCCTTGTAATCGATGCTGTAAATGAACATGGCAGACAGCACCATGCTAAATCAACATCCTATGACAGAACTTAAAACAACTTGAAAATCATATTCTTAGGTGACCCTGCAATTTAAGGTTGCTAATTACCAAGCTCTTATGGCAAAATACAACCATATCAATTATTCTACATTAAACACCTTCATTGACCATCTCCCATTAGTTTCACGTGATCACTACTGAGGGTCAGCTTCTTGCAAGGACATTGTTGCAGGCACCTCTCTAAACACCTGACACAGCTGCCTGCTTCATCTCAACAGCAGTGGGCATGCGGAGCTTCCTGGCTTCACCTTTCTGGCTTTCCAAGGAAAGTCCAGTCTACTGTGGAGGACCTTCCATTTGAACGATCCAAATTATCTGAAGAGAAAATGGATGAATCCCTCCACATACTAAAAGACTCTAGAGCCACTTTGCATTCACTGAGAATTTATGCACCTGCACAAAAAAGAAGATATAATAAATCACAGATGACACAGAGATCCTGGCCTGATCAATTTTCTCCTCCCCAAAGGCATTATGAACCCCAACAGAAAACACAATGAATATGAAAGTGAAGATCAACTCCCCCACAGTCATCAACATCACAGCCATCTACATCTATGCACAATTTTTGATATGTTGTTTGAGGACCCGAGGTACCATCCCCATTTTAATTTGCTGCAAAAACACAAACATCACCACTACTTTGGCAACTGCCTTACTCTTTTTCATCAGAATTGGGACCAAGTGGGTTTTGGAGATCATCTCCACAGGATTTTCGATCCATTTTACCTCCCTCACTCCTGCCTACCGCTCCCCCCGACCCTCCTCAGGAACCCTTCTCATGAGCAGCTTTTACATAAGGAAACAAGCTATCTTCTGAACCTAGGTGCTGTAGAACCAGTTCCTACTCAACACAGCGGAAAGGGCTTCAACTCCAAGTACTTCCAGATACTGAAAAAGAATGGTGATTGGACACACATTGTGGATCTAAGATCACTCAACAGATTTGTAAAGATACAACGCTTCAAGAAGGTGACTTTGGCAGCAATAATCCCATCTCTGGACCATGGGGACTGGTTCTCGACCCTTGACCTACAAGATGCTTACTTCCATATCGCGAGCCACAGAAGGTTTCTAGTATTCACTCTGAGACAAGACAACTTTCATTGTCTGCACCCAGAGTGTTCTCAAAGGTCCTTTCTATTGTTGTGGTGCTCCTTCGCAAACAAAGAGTGATAATATTCCTGTATCTAGATGATTGCCTGCTCAAGGCATGCTCCTTTGATGATGCTTTGACGCCCCCACAAAAGACTGTGGACCTATTCCTCCAACTGGCTCTAAAAGTAGACATCCAAAAGACCATATTAACTCCAATATAACATCTGGAATTTATAGGGGCCTACCTAGATGGAGCAGAGGCCAAAGCCTTCCTTCTCTTATGCAGGTTCAACACCTGAGTCAACTTAATCTCAACAGGACAGGCCAACCCTCAAACCTTGGTCAGAAATAGTCTTCAACTACCGGGACACATGGTGGCAGGCACCTTTGTAATAAATCACGTGAGACTCCACATGTACTGGTTTCAGTGGTGGTTCAGCACATACCAAGCACACACAGTATAAACAAACTTCTATTGATGCCCTCAACAGTCAAAAACTCCCTCAACTGGTAAAAAGACTCTCACAATGTCTGCTCAGGAGTTCCCTTCACTCAACCACCCCCAACGTTAATAATGACAACAGATGCATACCTACTGGGATGGGGAGCCCTCCTGGACACAAACATTAGTCAAGGCAAATGGTTCCCCTTCGAATCCACATTGCATATCTACTTACTGGAACCCAGAGCAGTCAGGAAAGCTTGTTCACATTTTCTCCCACTGATCGGGGGAAGCATCTAAACATTATGATAGAGAACACTGCATGTATGTTTTACATAAATCACTAGGGAAGAGCAGGCTCACCTTCCCTTTGTACCAAGGCAGTGACACTCTGGACCTGGTGCATTCACCACCCCATAGAACGGCTTCCGTATGAGGAGAGATTAATCAGGCTGGGACTTTTCAGCTTGGAAAAGAGGTGACTAAGGAGGGATATGATAGAGGTCTTTGGGGCAGCTGCCTGTTAGGATAAAGATATTCAGGTCTGTCTGTAAAGGCCTATACTCTAAGAATTTAGGTGTATTCTTATCACTTGGCTAGTTATAGAGGTATAAAAGAAAGAATCAAAATCACTGTCTGCCGGTGTAAGGGCCTTCTCTTACTGTGACAGTCTGAGGCCCTGTTCTTAGGCTAAGGCCTTTGGCTAAGCAACAGGCAGCCATAAACTGGGAAGTGAATGGTCACATCCTCACATTCCAAACTAGTCACATTGAAATAAGGTGCTATTGGGCTGTTAGGAATACAATCCTGTCCTGATAGTTCCTATCACCTCCAGAGAAAGGGAAGTGCCTAGAAAATGTAAACGGAAACTTAGTTTGATAGCATCCTGTCTAGCAAGAACTCACTTATCAATAGCTGGGACGTGAAATCCTCATTTCTGTATTGTCTTCTCATTATAGTTCCCACTTTGCTATTGTTTGTCTGTATAATCTCTGTCTGGTTCTGTGATTGTTCCTGTCTGCTGTATAATTAATTTTGCTGGGTGTAAACTATTTAAGGTGGTGGGATATAATGGTTACATAATCATGTTACAATATGTTAGGATTGGTTAGTTAAATTTCAGGAAAATGATTGGTTAAGGTATAGCTAAGCAGAACTCAAGTTTTACTATATAATCTGTAGTCAATGAGGAAGTGAGTGGGTGTGGGTGGAGAGGGTGGATGGGGGAGGGAGATGGGAACAGGGAATGGGGGTAAGGAAATTGGACTCATGTTTGGCTAAGGGCAGGAATGGGAACAGGGACACAGGTGTAAGGCTCTGTGGTGTCAGAGCTGGGAAGGAGGATACTAAGGAAGGAAACTGGAATCATGCTTGCTGGAAGTTCACCCCAATAAACATCGAATTGTTTGCACCTTTGGACTTCGGGTATTGTTGCTCTCTGTTCATGCGAGAAGGACCAGGGAAGTAAGTGGGTGAAGGAATAAGCCCCCTAACACTGCCATTGGCCACTATCGGAGGACAGGATAGTGGGCTTGATGGACCTTTGGTCTGACCCAGTCTGGTTGTTCTTATGTTCTTATTTGTGGCAAGGTTTACTCATGCCCTGAGACATCATCTTGTTGTCGTCTTATGATGGAAAGGGGTGATGGCAGCGAGATGCACTTCCAGGGAGCGTAGCAATAACCCTGACATTTTCAGTTCTAGGATGCAATCTACCACAAGTGGTAGTGGAGAGGATGTAGGGGTAACATGTTTCCAGTCACACCAGAGCTGGAATCTCTTCCACTATTGAATAGACATGGTCTTTACTTACTCAGAGCAGGTAATTTCTAAGTGTTGGAAGCATTGAGTTGGAGAACCTGTCGATTGGGGTGATGGACCTTGCCAGTACCCTGAGAGGGGAGATGAGGAACAGGCTGCTGAGTGATTGGCATGCAAATCACCAGTTGAGTACGACATGGGAATCACGTTCGTCATGGCCACAAGGGGTCTGTAAGTGTAACCCTGGCCCTTTCTTTTCTTTCCTCAGGCAAGACCTTTGATATTAGAGGAATTGGAGGCAAGGCATAGAGGAGACCTGTGTTCCAATGTAGGAAAAGATCATCTCTGAGAGAGTGATGACCCAGGACAGCTCCGGAGCAGAACTGGGAGCACTTCTTGTCTCTGGCTGTGGGGAATAAGTCTATCTTTGGGACTCCCCAAAGTAGAAATATGCTGTGGAGAATGGAAAGGTCTATTTCTCATTTGTAATCCTGGGAAAAGTCCCTGCTGAGAGTGTCTGCAGGAGTGTTCTGTGTGCCCAAGAGGTGAGCTGCTGAGATGTTGGTGTGAACATAAGAGCATAAGAACAGCCATACTGGGTCAGACCAAAGGTCCATCTAGCCCAGTATCCTGCCTTCTGACAGTGGCCAATGGCAGGTGCCCCAAAGGGAATGAACAGACAGGTTATCCTCAAGTGATCCATGCCTATCACCCAATCCCAGCTTCTGGCCAACAGAGGCTTGGGACACCATTCCTGCCCATCCTGGCTAATAGCTATTGATGGACCTAGCCACCATGAATCTATCTAGCTCCCTTTTGAACCCCGTTATAGTCTTGGCCTTCACAACACCCTCTGGTAAGGAGTGCCAGAGGTTGACAGTGCGTTGCATGAAAAAATACTTTCTTGTGTTTGTTTTAAACCCGCTACCTATTAATTTCATTTGGTGGCCCCTTGTTCTTCTATTATGAGAAGGAGTAAATAACACTTCCTTATTTACTTTCTCTATACCACTCATGATTTCATAGCCCTCTATCATATCCCCCCTTAGTCGCCTCTTTTCCAAGCTGAAAAGTCCCAGTCTTATTAATCTCTCCTCATACGGAAGTCGTTCTATACCCCTAATCATTTTTGTTGCCCTTTTCTGAACCTTTTCCAATTCCAATGTGTCTTTTTTGAGGTGGGGCGACCACGTCTGCACACAGTATTCAAGGTGCGGGTGAACCATGGATTTATATATAGGCGATATGATATTTTCTGTCATATTATCGATCCCTTTCTTGATGATTCCCAACATTCTGTTTGCTTTTTTGACTGCCGCTGCACACTGAGTGGATGATTTCAGAAAACTATCCACAATGACTCCAAGATCTCTTTCTTGAGTGGCAACAGCTAATTTAGACCCCATCATTGTATATGTATAGTTAGGATTATGTTTTCCAATGTGCATTACTTTTCATTTATCAACATTAAATTTAATCTGCCATTTTGTTGCCCAGTCATCCAGTTTTGTGAGATCCTTTTGTAGCTCTTTGCAGTCTTCACAATCAGATGTTCTACACTGTCATGAGACCTCAACCATGTCCTTCGGTTTCTTACAAGACTTCCCTTCGAACCCATGGCTTCCTGCTCTCTTCTATACCTCTCTATGGAAACTACAATCCTAGTGGCCATTATGTCTGCACGGAGAGTGGGAGAGATAGGGGCTCTATTGGTATACCCCCTGTTTACAGTTGTTTTAGAAGACAAGGTTACAATATGACTGTACCCCACATTCCTACTGAAAATATCTTCACACTTCCACATAAACCGGTTTATCCATCTCCCCACTTTCTTTCCAAAACCACACCAGGATAAAAGGGAGGTGACACTACACACTCTCAATGTCAGGAGAGTCCTTTTATTTGGTGAGGATTAAGCCTTTTAGGAAATCTCGCAGACTACTTCTCTCCATTGCAGACAGATCTAAGGGAGCCTCAATCACTAAACAAAGACTCTCGAGATGGATATCAGACTGCATTACCCATTGCTCTCACAATTATGGCATTCCACCTTCCTGTACGGTTCAAACTCACTCCAGGAGATCTCTCTCCACTTACACAGCCTTACATAAGAATGTTCTGATCACAGACATGTGCAGAGCAGAAACGTGGACATCTGCTCACACATTTGCTGAACAACATGCAGTCACCCACATCTCAGCAGAGGCCCCTTAGAAGTGTGTGAGGGGCCCACAGGCACCTGAACTGTGGCTGCACCCCACATGCCATGCCCCGCCTGAGGCCCTGCCCCTTTCTCCCTGTGCTCACGCCACCCATTGCCCCCAAGGCCCTGACCTCACACTACCTCTTCTCCCCAAGCCCCTGACCTTGCACCAACCCTTCCCCCAAAACCCCAACATCACTCTCGCTTCCCCCCAAAACCCCGCCTGCTGCTCACTCCTCTCCCCCCACTGTTACTTGCCTTTACAGCTGGCAAAAAGTGGGGGGAGGGCCTGACCCCTTGATCCCCCCAATTCCGGCACCCCTGCATCCTCTGCTATATTTTATTCCAGTGTCTGATGCTCAGAACTAGACTCGACTCTGAAACCCCACCCCTCAGTTAAGGGTACTGCTGCAGAGTCGCCGAGACACCGCTGAAAGAAGGAGAAAGGGTTACTCACCTGGTGCCGTAACTGTGGCTTTCTGAGATGTGTCCCTGTGGGTGCTCCACTACTTGCCCTCCTTCCCCTCTGCTTTGGAGCTCTGACCTATGAGCTCTGTGGTAGAGAAGGAACTGGGGGCACTTTGTCTGAACAGCGCTATATTGACCTAATGCGGAGCACGAGATGGGGAGAGCGTATGTGGGGGCCAAACAGAAACTGCTACCTAAAATCTCCGATGTGAGCCGCAGGGCTGTGAATACACAGAGCATGGAGTAACACACACCTCGAAGAACTGCAGTTACTGTGCAAGGCGAGGAACCCTTTCTTATCCCATTTTACACTCAGGGAACTGAGGCCCAGAGAGCTCAGGGCCCCAATTCAGCTAGATACAGGCTTAACTTTACGTATGTGAATAATCCCATTACTATAAGTCAGTCTCTCACTGTCAGGCATTTTTTTCCAGCCCTCAAATAATTTTTGTGGCTCTTTTCTGCATCCTTTCTAGTTTTTCAACGTCTTTTTTCAAATGAGGTCAGCCAGTTGTTCCGACAGCCCCACAGCCAGCTGCACTGACTGCCAGCCACTGTTGGAGTGGCCCAGGGCAGCTGGCCCCGGGGACCACCGGACCAGCAGCCAGTGGGGCTGGCCCCAGAGAGCGCCTGAGCAGTGGTCCCTCGGGCGGCTGAAGCAGCTGCTGCTCAGTGTCCCCTGGCAGCTGGTGCAACTGGCCCTGCTCCCCCTCCAGCAGCAGCCCCGCTAAGATTTACTTAGGGGACTTATGGTATAAATCATGAACTGGTCACAGGTGGTGAATTTTTTTGTTTATTGCCCATGACCTGTCCACAACTTTCTCTAAAAATACCCGTAACTAAACTGTAACCTTAGGCCTGGTACAGCAGTGACTGAGTGAGGGTCTAAGGTCTGTGATGTACAGGAGGAACCCTTCTGGCCCTGAACTCTGTGAATCTATGATTTTCTGTAAAATGGCAGCTCTTTGCTAGTATGAGAGGGGACCATTGCCCCCCGGAATCTCACCTCTTTCACTCTTCTTTCTTTAGAAAACCTGCAATCTGAAGTGGAGAAAGAGAGAGGTAAGTTCCTAGGACAAGTTCTCTGAAATAATAGTAGGAATAACCCAGTTAATGCAACAAGATGAAACCTCACCTCTTTCTTCCTTTTCTCTTCCAGAGTTTCTGCACGCTGAGCTGGAGAACGAGAGAGGTAAATGTCTGGGCTCTCCGGAGGCTTGAACAATTTTCTCTCACTGTACATAGTCAGACGCACTTTGGCTTTTGTCTCTGCACTATCTGTTAGGAGAGGCTCTGGGAATCAAACGGACGGGGCGCTCTGACTAATCATAGAGTGGGGTAACTGCTCCATAGATAAGGTTGCTGCTCAGTTTCCATAATAAGCCTGATTTTAGCCCCTTCCTTTAAAATCTGCACACAGGGGAATGTCCATATCCAAAACTGGTGGGTCTGCCTGGGCCCATGTACCTTTTTGCTGCTGAATTTAAAGGAATGGAGGGGTGGGGGGATTCGGATGCCCTGGAAACAGGGGCTCAGCGCAGTCCCAAAGTCTCCTAGCACTCTCCGACACTTTGAGGCACAAACTCAGTGAGAAGGAGCCAGCTCATGTTGCTGGGCCCATGAGCTGAGATCCAGTGTTCAGGGCCAAGGGTTAGCTCATTAAACCCTCACTTCCATGTTATCAGGGCCTAGCCCCTCACCAAGCTGCCTGGCACATGGGGAGTGTGGACACTACACCACACGTGAGCCCAGCTAGGGCAGGGCCATAGGAGCCCAGCGAGGGTCAGATGCCAAGAAGGGGAGTGTAATCGACAGTGCCCAAAGCCACTAAGAGCTCTATGAGGATGGAGCTCAGGCCAGGAGACCTCGGCAGAAAGAGGGCAGCAGAGAGCACAGTGGAGAGGGCAAAGTGGTCCTTTAAAGGCACATTCCCTAACCCAGGAGCTGTTGTAGAACTGACTGCATACCCATGTCTCTCTGTTTGCAGAGAAATCCCTGGCTGAACTTGGTAAGTGCCATGTGTCCCCTTTCCCCCACCCCATATGACATTGTGTCCTATGCTGGCAGTCCGTGCTCCGGGGAGTGCTCACCTCTTGGTGTGTTTGATTTCAGGCTGGAGTAAAGTCAGCAAAAATGCAGGTAAGTGAAGCTGGTATTTTAATGTCAGGCCCCCTGCACCACTCTGCTGCCCAGCAAATGCGCACATGCCAGAAGTCACAGGGAAAGAGCAGTATGGTCAACGAAAATGCCAGATTCGTCCCCAGTTTACTTGCATAAAACAAATGCTCACACTTAAGTATGGAGTCCCGAGCTCTCCAGTGTAACTGCAATAACTCAGAGTGCTCCTAAGGCCGGGAACTTACCTGCTGTCAATTCAGGGGGGTAGGTGCTCACAGCAGTTGGTAATTATGGTTCAGAGTTGGGTTTTTACTGGACACATATGGTGAATTCTCATGTGTTGCGTTGTTATTAACTTCATGAACTAGAAGGGTTCTAGAAAACTGTAAATTACCTTAACTGGCTGCGGGTAATTGCCTTAATGCTTTTTGGACTCTGGTGAAATCTCTGTTTTTACGGAGTTGTCAATCAGTAGCCCTTTGGCCAATTCAGTTCAAATATGGTAGAAAAATTCTACATCAGACCTGGACCAAATCTACCAAATTTGAGTCTGATATGACTTGGTGGGTATTAGAATAGAGGGCTCCCAACTCAGGTGTAGATTGGAAACTCAGTTGCTGTCTTAGCTGTGGAGACGTGGTAGCGGCCCCACAGCACTGATTTTGTGGTAGGTGAATACTGAGTTCTTTTGATGGTTGAAATGATCTCCGTGTGTGTAACACCTGAGCTCATTCCTTACTGGGGCCTCTGTAGAGGTTACAGACAGGCCCAATGGGAGCTAGAGGCATCTCCATCTCTTCCAGGGGAACTATTTGCCCCTATTGCCTGGGAGGAGAGCTGCAGTGAAATGCAGAGAAGCAGATCCCTGGGAGTTAGAGGTGGGAAATCAGAGAGTCTCCTAGCCAAGACAGAGCTGGTGGGAGGATGGGAAACAGCCTCGATGGGCATAGGCACCAACTTCTGCTGGTGCCCATGGGTGCTCGACCCCTCCTCTACCCCCAGCCCTGCCCTGACTCCACCCCTGCCCCGCCCCCATTCCAACCCCTTCCCCAAAGTCCCCACCCCAACTCCGTCCCCTCCCTGCCCCTATTGGACTCCTTCCCCAAATCCTCTCCCAGGCTCCGCCTCTTCCCCTGAGTGCGCCACGTTCCCGCTCCTCCCCCCTCCCTCCCAGAGCTTGTTACGCTGCTAAACAGCTGTTTTGTGGCTGCAAGCTCTGGGAGCTAGGAGAAGCAGGGACACAGCATGCTCAGAGGAGGAGGCAGAGGTTAGGTGAGGTGAGGTGGAGGTGCGGAGCTTGGCTGCCGGTGGGTGCTGAGCACCCACTAATTTTTCCCCGTGCGTGCTCCAGTCCTGCAGCACCCACGGAGTCAGCACCTATGCTGATGCTCTACCCCATCTCTGCAGCGATGGTGAGTCTGGATCCGGACACGGCTCATCCCAGCCTCAAGGTCTCTGAGAATCGGCGATCTGTGGAATAGAGGGGCTTGCAGCAGGACGTGCCTGACAACCCTGAGAGATTTGACAGTGAAACCTGCGTGCTGGGTTTGGAAGGGTTTGCCTCGGGGAAACACTACTGGGAGGTAGAAGTCGGAGGTGGTAGGGCCTGGGCTGTGGGGGTGGCCAAAGAATCTGTCAGGAGGAAGGGCTGGATCAGCTTTTCTCCTGAGGAGAGGATCTGGGCCGTGGATCAGTGTGGGAGCCATTACTGGGCTTGCACCTCCCCAGAGACCCTCCTGTCCCCGACTGGGAGCCCTGGGAAGATCGGAGTGTATCTGGACTATGAGCGGGGCCTGGTGTCATTTTATCATCCTGGTATGGAGGCCCCAATCTACACTTTCACCACCTCTTTCACTGGGCAGCTCCACCCTTTCTTCTGGGTCTACTCCCCAATCACGCTGTTTCCCTGAGATATGGCACTGTGGGGATAGCACCTCTCACTGGTCAAAGACGTTTTTTGTTCTGTTGTTTTCCGAAATGGACTAATTTTTCATTTTTAAATATTTTCCATTATTTTTTTATTCCTCTCAAAACTTGGAATTTTCCAGAATGAATATTTTCAGTTTTGAAAATCCTACCGTTTGACTAAGCTGAGGGCTCAAAATTGGCAAAGCAGAAGAAATCCTGATATTATGGTGATGAGTGTGGTGGAAGAAGCTACATAGAATAGAACAGAACCCAATAAACAATACATCATAGGACCCCTCCATCCAAATAAAAGGTTTAAGTTGAAAATTTTGTAATAATGCAAGAAAAAAAAACCCTCAAGAAAATCCAAATGTATGTATGAGCAGTATGACTGCTCAGAGCTCCGGTATGAAACTGTAGAAAAACCTGAGTGTCTCTGGATTAAGTTTAGAAGTGTGTGCAACAAGAGTGATGTAGTGGTGGGAGTCTGCTATAGACCACCGGACCAGGGGGATGAGGTAGATGAGGCTTTCTTCCAGCAACTCACGGAAGCTACTAGATCGCATGCCCTGATTCTCATGGGTGACTTTAATTTTCCTGATATCTGCTGGGAGAGCAATACAGCGGTGCATAGACAATCCAGGAAGTTTTTGGAAAGCGTAGGGGACAATTTCCTGGCGCAAGTGCTAGAGGAGCCAACTAGGGGGGGGCGCTTTTCTTGACCTGCTGCTCACAAACCGGGTAGAATTAGTGGGGGAAGCAAAAGTGGATGGGAATCTGGGAGGCAGTGACCATGAGTTGGTTGAGTTCAGGATCCTGACAGAGGGAAGAAAGGTAAGCAGCAGGATACGGACCCTGGACTTCAGGAAAGCAGACTTCGACTCCCTCAGGGAACGGATGGCCAGGATCCCCTGGGGGACTAACATGAACGGGAAAGGAGTCCAGAAGAGGTGGCTGTATTTCAAGGAATCCCTGTTGAGGTTACAGGGACAAACCATCCCGATGAGTCGAAAGAATAGTAAATATGGCAGGCGACCAGCTTGGCTTAATGGTGAAATCCTAGCAGATCTTAAACATAAAAAAGAAGCTTACAAGAAGTGGAAGGTTGGACATATGACCAGGGAAGAGTATAAAAATATTGCTCGGGCATGTAGGAATGAAATCAGGAGGGCCAAATCGCACCTGGAGCTGCAGCTAGCGAGAGATGTCAAGAGTAACAAGAAGAGTTTCTTCAGGTATGTTGGCAACAAGAAGAAAGCCAAGGAAAGTGTGGGCCCCTTACTGAATGAGGGAGGCAACCTAGTGACAGAGGATGTGGAAAAAGCTAATGTACTCAATGCTTTTATTGCCTCTGTCCTCACTAACAAGGTCAGCTCCCAGACTGCTGCGCTGGGCATCACAAAATGGGGAAGAGATGGCCAGCCCGCTGTGGAGATAGAGGTGGTTAGGGACTATTTAGAAAAGCTGGATGTGCACAAGTCCATGGGGCTGAACGAGTTGCATCCGAGAATGCTGAAGGAATTGGCGGCTGTGATTGCAGAGCCATTGGCCATTATCTTTGAAAACTCGTGGCGAACCGGGGAAGTCCCGGATGACTGGACAAAGGCTAATGTAGTGCCAATCTTTAAAAAAGGGAAGAAGGAGGATCCTGGGAACTACAGGCCAGTCAGCCTCACCTCAGTCCCTGGAAAAATCATGGAGCAGGTCCTCAAAGAATCAATCCTGAAGCACTTGCATGAGAGGAAGGTGATCAGGAACAGCCAGCATGGATTCACCAAGGGAAGGTCATGCCTGACTAATCTAATCGCCTTTTATGATGAGATTACTGGTTCTGTGGATGAAGGGAAAGCAGTGGATGTATTGTTTCTTGACTTTAGCAAAGCTTTTGACACGGTCTCCCACAGTATTCTTGTCAGCAAGTTAAGGAAGTATGGGCTGGATGAATGCACTATAAGGTGGGTAGAAAGCTGGCTAGATTGTCGGGCTCAACGGGTAGTGATCAATGGCTCCATGTCTAGTTGGCAGCCGGTATCAAGTGGAGTGCCCCAAGGGTTGGTCCTGGGGCCGGTTTTGTTCAATATCTTCATAAATGATCTGGAGGATGGTGTGGATTGCACTCTCAGCAAATTTGCGGATGATACTAAACTGGGAGGAGTGGTAGATACGCTGGAGGGGAGGGATAGGATACAGAAGGACCTAGACAAATTGGAGGATTGGGCCAAAAGAAATCTGATGAGGTTCAATAAGGATAAGTGCGGGGTCCTGCACTTAGGACAGAAGAACCCAATGCACCGCTACAGACTAGGGACCGAATGGCTAGGCAGCAGTTCTGCGGAAAAGGACCTAGGGGTGACAGTGGACGAGAAGCTGGATATGAGTCAGCAGTGTGCCCTTGTTGCCAAGGAGGCCAATGGCATTTTGGGATGTATAAGTAGGAGCATAGTGAGCAGATCGAGGGACGTGATCGTTCCCCTTTATTCAACATTGGTAAGGCCTCATCTGGAGTACTGTGTCCAGTTTTGGGCCCCACACTACAAGAAGGATGTGGATAAATTGGAGAGAGTCCAGTGAAGGGCAACAAAAATGATTAGGGGTCTAGAACACATGACTTATGAGGAGAGGCTGAGGGAGCTGGGATTGTTTAGCCTGCAGAAGAGAAGAATGAGGGGGGATTTGATAGCTGCTTTCAACTACCTGAAAGGGGGTTCCAAAGAGGATGGCTCTAGACTGTTCTCAATGGTAGCAGATGACAGAACGAGGAGTAATGGTCTCAAGTTGCAGTGGGGGAGGTTTAGATTGGATATTAGGAAAAACTTTTTCACTAAGAGGGTGGTGAAACACTGGAATGCATTACCTAGGGAGGTGGTAGAATCTCCTTCCTTAGAGGTTTTTAAGGTCAGGCTTGACAAAGCCCTGGCTGGGATGATTTAACTGGGAATTGGTCCTGCTTCGAGCAGGGGGTTGGGTCCCTTCCAACCCTGATATTCTATGATTCTATGATTCTATGATTCTATGAATGTTTTCAACAAAAACATCTCTTTTTGTAAACCGGCCAAATTTCCTCAAGATATTTTTTGAACGAAAACTTTTGTTCAGTTCTAATTAACACCTGTAATTGCACATAATCAATGAATGTTTCCTGATTCGTAGTACTGTAATTTATCAACTGACCATCATTGATGAGAGGAAGGGGTAAGAACATCTCTTAAACCCTGTCCCAAAACATCACATTATCCGAACTGGATAAAACGCTCCAAGAAAGCACATTCCTAACCAATAACCATGTTCTGTGACATTACTGGTGAAAGAAATGGAGTCAGAGGAATGGAGGGAGCTCCGGTTCTCTGGATGAGTGTTGATCATGGGGTTCACAGCATCCAGGAAGGCTTAAGCTAAACCCAAAATGACAGGTATGTCCTACACCAGCTACATGTAGAGTTTTAGGCCAGAAGGGACCATGAGATCATCCAGTCAGACCTCCTCTATATCACAGGCCACGAACACACCCAGCACGCTCACATCAAGCCCAACATCAAAGATTAAACCAAACTATTGCAGCCCACAGGTGACTAGACTCTTACATGCCAAAGCCATGGAGCCCCACCCAGCCTGAGCGAAACAAAGCATGGGGGCAAAAACTAGATCAGTCTCATAATACTTCCCCTGCGTCAAAATACTGCCCTTGAAGGGGCACTAGCCTTCGCCACCCCCACCCACCTCGGTTCCAGTGTCTCTGGTGTCTAAACAGGATTTCCTTAAATCAAAACAGCCGGCTTCTCCCACCTCCTGCTGCAGGATTAAAGGAAAGCAGTGCTTTCTTATGTTAGCCACAGGATCTGATCATCTCCTCTATTAATTGGATGATTTAAGGAGCTGATGACCCAAACCAACATCATTGTTAACCCACCGACTTATGGAGTCAGTCTTGGTTGTGACCTGGATATGATCATTGTTTTCAGAGGTTCACAGATTCCAAGGCCAGAAGGGACTTTTGTGATCAGCTTGTCTGGACTCCTGTGTAACACAGGCCAGGGATCTGCCCCACAATAATTCCTGCTCGAACTAGAGCAGATATATTTTTTTTAAATCATCCACTCTTGATTTAAAAATGGTCAGTGATGGAAAATCCACCACAACCCTGGGTAAATGGTGCCAGTAGTTAATTACCCTCACTATTAAACATGTTTGAGAGGGATAGCCATGTTAGTCTGTTTCAGCAAAAACAATGAGGAATCCTGTGGCGCCTTGAAGACTAATAAATTTATTTGGGCATAAGCTTTCATGGGCTGGAACCCACTTCATCAGATGCATGAAGTGGAAACTTCAAGTGGGCAGATATAGATACACATGCAAACACAGGTACAAGGCCTGTCATGTACACCGGGAGATGGTAGGTTCCAGGGCTGCTACCAGCAGGTCAGGCTCCATTGAGATTATTGAGATGCAGGCTCAACTCCCTCAGGCCGTCTTCCCCATTATTTCCACCTGTGCCCAGCATGCTTTCAAGAAGGTCCCGGATTCAGGCAAGCCTACCAAAAGCTTTGTCAGTATCCGTCAGGGTGCCTCAGAGTCCGTTTTGGATTTTACCAACAGATTGCATGAGGCTATCCTCCGACAGGTGGATAACACTGAGGCAGCTCACGAGCTCCTGTTAAAATTGGCAGTTGAAAATGCAAACGAGGATTGCCGCCGTGCTCTCCAGGCAGCGCAAGCCTCTGGTATTTTAGAGCTCTCAGACATGCTGCGGGCGTGCCAGAACGTCGGCACACAAGCCCACAAACCTGGAGTTCTGGCTGCCGCCCTGAGAAAAACCGGGAAGGAGGGGAAGCGTTGTTACCGCTGTGGTAAGGAGGGTCATTTTCAGCGGAAGTGCCGCTCATCTAAGGCACCAGCCCGACCCTCAAAGAAGTGCCCCAAGTGTGGGAAAGGTTATCACTGGGCTAATCAGTGTCGTAGCGGGTCGAGAAACCGCACGATGGGTCCCCCCGAACCCAGGGCCAAACGGGGGTGTTTCCCACTCAGACAACCGCTCCTCTGCCTTAAAATCCGTAGACTCTATGAGGGCGGCGACTGCTGGAAGTGCAGGGCTTGATTTGATCATGCAGGAGGACACTGACTTTTGGCTGCCAGGGGAGGTCTGTGCCATACCTACACAGGTGACGGGACCTCTCCCTGCCGGCTTTGTGGGTCTTGTTCTCCCTCGCTCACATGCTGGGAAACAGGGCTTTTTTGTCATTCCAGGGGTCATTGATGCTGATTACACTGGCATTATTAAGGTTCAGTTGTGGACTCATCTTCCACAGTCGCTCCTGCGTGGACGGTCAATTGCACAATTGATTTTAGTCCCCTATCAGGTGCCAGCTGCCGAGGATCGAACTCGGGGTGGAGGCGGCTTTGGATCGACGTTGTCTCACTCGCCGTCTCACAGGGCGTCTTCTCCACTTGTTGCTCTGACAATGTCAGTCCGCCCCTCAAAACCTCAGTTAACACTTCTCTTAAATGATGTTCCTTTTACAGGGCTGGTGGACACTGGAGCTGACGTTACGGTGATTCGTGATCTGGAGTGGCCGGTTAGTTGGCCTACGGTTCCTTCTAAAGAATTGTGGGGGATCGGGGCCCGGGCGCCAAAGTTTGTCTTGGGTCACAGTCTCTAAACCGGGAGGCCGTACCCTTACTACTATCCGCCCTTTTGTACTCCCTGTCCACCTCAATATTTGGGGCCGTGATTTACTTACAAAGTTAGACACCACCCTCGATCTTAACATCTGATGGCCCAAAACCCTCCCTCACCCACCGTGCCCTCCGCATTACCCTTGGTATGGCAATCCTTAGAGCCCGTATGGATTGACCAGTGGCCCCTCCCTCTAGAAAAGCTAAAAGCGCTTCATTCGCTTGTGCAGCAGCATTTCCAAGCACAGCTATTGGAGAGCTCCACTAGTCCCTGGAACACCCCGGTGTTTGTTATTAAGAAAAAATCGGGTGCTTGGCGGCTGTTACATGATTTAAGGGAAATAAATAAATGCATCCAACCTATGGGCCCCTTGCAGTTTGGCTTACCAAATCCAAATTTAATTCCTCAAACCAATCAACTTTGTGTGTTACATTTAAAAGATTGTTTTTTCACCATCCCCCTTTGCCCACAAGATCGTGAAAAAATTGCATTTACGGTGCCACAATATAATAATCAGCAACCCTCTCAAAGGTATCAGTGGAAGGTCTTGCCCCAGGGAATGCAAAATAGTCCAACCTTGTGTCAGCTTTTTGTGGATTGGGCACTTGCCCCTTTCTGTGCCCGGTACCCTATGCTAAAGGTCTACCATTACATGGATGACATTTTGCTTAGTGGTCCCCGGGTCACGGCACAACAGCTTGAATCTTTGTCTCAGATTCTCGGCCAAAATGGCCTGTTAGTGGCACCAGAAAATATCCAACACTCTTATCCCTACCACTACCTCGGATATAAGGTTTTACAAACCTATGCTGCTCCGATTCGTCCGGAATTAATTCTACCTCAACCCCTAACCCTTGTTAAATTACAACAGATTTTGGGTCATTTAAATTGGATTCGGCCCTACTTTCGTCTCCCCACTTCAATGCTGCAGCCGTTGTTTGAGCTCCTGCGTGGAGCCCGGGCACCGGGTGCAGTTATTGCCATCACTGAGGAGCATATTGCCTGCATTCAACAAATCAATGCAGCATTGAGTCAGGAGTTTGTGGACAGACTCCCAGAGGTCCGTCCCTTACGGTTCGTTCTTCTTGCCACCCCTCATACGCCAACTGCGGCTCTGTTTGTACCCCATACAGACACAGCCCTTTCTATTATAGAGTGGCTATACCTTTCATCCACCCCTCCTCGAAATATTTATCCGTATTTAGATGCCCTATCTGATCTTGTTCGTAAAGCCCGCCACCGTGCAGTGCAACTCACTGGCACTGATTTAGTTGCCATTGTGCTCCCCTTGTCCCGTACTGAATTTGACTCTTTGTGCCACACCTCCTTGGCCTGGCAGGTTGCTCTTTGTGATTATGTGGGAGAGATTTCTTACAATCCTCCAAAAGATCCTCGATTGGTCATTACCCAAAAGGTGCTCCTAATTGTTCATCGTCTTAGCCGCTCTCAACCCATTGTTTCCGCTGTCACTCTTTTTACTGATGGCTCTCCCCACCGAGGTGTAGTCACTTATCAGTTGGGTGACCCCCCTCGTTGGCATTCTCGTTTTACACTGCCTCAGCGTTCTGCACAGCGTTCAGAATTGGCTGCTGTTATTTTGGCCTTTCAACTTTTTGCTGATTGTCCCTTTAATTTAATTGTGGATAGCCATTATGTTTATCAGGTAATTGATCATTTACCCCTTACCCTCATTACCCCTCAGGTTGATGCGGACCTCCTTCGCCTGTTTTTGTCTTTGCAGCATCTTATTGCCACTCGTCATTTCCCTTACTTTGTTGCTCATATTCGCAGTCATACCCCTCTGCCTGGGCCACTCACTGAGGGCAATGCACGCACCGATCGCGCGTTGCGTGGTCAGGTAAATTCCCTTTTTTCTGACCCCATTGAAAGCCATGCCTTTTTTCATCAGTCTGCCTCTGTTTTGGCCCGGCAGTTTCACATTTCTGCTGATCATGCACGTTCCATTGTTCGTTCCTGCCCCCACTGTGCTGCTGCTGCTCCTACCTTTTCTTATGCCGTTAACCCCAGAGGTACCGCAGCAAATCAGCTGTGGCAAATGGATGTTACTCATGTGCCACAATTCCGCCCCTATTCGTTTTTACATGTTTCCGTTGATACTTATTCGGGCTTCCTTTGGGCAACCCCACAACGTGGGGAAGCCACTAACAAAGTTATTCACCATTTGCTGGCCTGCTTTTCTGTTATGGGTCGCCCCTGCCGAATTAAAACAGATAATGCCCCAGCCTACTGCTCTGCAGCCCTCTCCACCTTTTGTGCCCACTGGGACATCCGTCTTAAACACGGAATCCCTTATAATTCCACGGGCCAAGTCATTGTTGAACGTGCCAATCGCACACTCAAAACCTTGCTTGATAAACAATTAAAACAAGGGGAGCTGCGTCTCCGAACCTTAGGAGACATTCAACAACAAATGCATATCCTCTTGTTTACTTTAAATAATTTAACATTGAATGCAGATCAGCAGACCCCTGCGGATTGGCATTTTCACAAATCTGAGGTACTGGAAAGACCGCGTGTCTTTTACTGTCAGCTGCCTGATCCACAGTGGCTGGGCCCAGTACCTCTAATCACTTGGGGTCGGGGATATGCTGCTGTGTCTCTCCCTGCAGGACCATTGTGGGTTCCAGCTCGGTGTGTGTGACCGGCACTTAAACAACATGGCATGGCACCAGGGGCTGTCGAATCCCATACCAGAGTTTCAGCTGACTTTGGAGGAGACTGCGTTGCCCCCCGAGTCGACAACGACGGGACGGAAACGGAGGAGACGTAGTGTCCCAAACCGGCCCGTGACATGGGGAGCAGTAAAAGCATTGGTCGCCGTGGCCCAACAAAGACTGGCAGCAGATCAACAGCCAGAGACTCCTAAGACTTTGTTTGTGGCGATTCTCGCCCAAATCACTGCTAATTCTGTGATGATTGTGTGCCTTTTGTGCCTGCTATTTCCTGTAGGGGTTGGCTCGGAAGCGCTTCCCCCGTTATGAGCCCGAATGACATATAACATATGGGAAAGATTGGCTTCAATAGCAAATGTTACCCACTTTTGTCTATCTAATTCTGTAGCAGCCGGAGATTTGTTAGGTACATGCCTTATTCCAGTATGTCATCACCCTGAGGAGATGGAAAATAAGACACTGTTTTCTCCTTATGAGAATCTTTCTTCCCAGTACTCTAGCATGGCTAATTGGGTCCCAGCCAACTATACTCTGCCTCGCACGGCTATATCCCTCCACACACTGTACCCGGCCGGGGCTGACAATGTCACCTGTGCGCGTGTAGTTAACTGCACTAGTACAAACGTGCCTTTGGGCTGTCGAAAAATTTCTCAACCCCTTTTAAATTGCTTCCATGCTGTTAATGTTTCATACAATTATGGCCATATCATCCTACCATCAGGATGGTTTTTTACTTGCGGTTCACGCACCTTTAATTATATCCCTGCAAATTTAAGTGATGGCACCCTTTGCTGTCTTAGTAGAATGACACTTATATTGCCTTTTGCTGGTCAAAAACGTAGTAGAAGAAGTGTACACCTTTCAGATGATTGTATTGCAGATGTTGAGCTTTTTAGTCATGCTGAGTATACTGCTTTAGCAGCCTCTATTGTTGGGGTCCCCACGCTTGCCATGTATTCAGCCAGAACTTTAAATAACCTGGCATGCTTTGCAGCAAAGGCAATTAATACAACATCCCAGGCTATTGCCTTACTTAACACAGAACAACACGAATTAAGGGATGCAATCTTGGATAACAGAGCAGCCATTGATTTTCTGCTCCTGAAACACCATCTAGGCTGCTCCACGTTTCAGCACATGTGTTGCTTTAATTTAACTGATAATAGTCGCTCCATAGAAACTAGACTGGCTGAATTGGCCAATCTTACAACACACATACGCCAAGATCTGGGGTTTGAGGGTTTTTGGAATTGGCTTACAGGTTGGCTGCCCTCTCTAGAATGGCTGCGACAGCTTTTCGGTTATGCTGTGTTTGTAATTATTGGGCTTATTTTTTGCTGCTGCTGTGTACAATGTATGCCTTCCTTGTTAAGATTTTGTGAAATTTCGCCCTGGAAAGCGCCCCAAGTTATGTCCTTGTCTGTCTGGGAGTTAAACAGCATGACAAAACAAATTGACGGCTACCATGAGATGGCCGAATATCATTAAATAAAAAACGGGGGGATGAAGGGTTCATGTTTAGTTATTCCACCTGGAAGCAGGCAGGGCACACCCTGACTGTTTTGTAGAAGCAATGCACACATTGCTCTATCCAAGTACAAGGGCTAGATATGAACCATGAGAACTTGATTGTTGGGACAGTGACTGTGGGAAGCTTTCTTAGCCTGGGCTCAAGGCCTGAGAACCAGCATTGTAGTAGATAAAAGATGGTAAATAAGTATATTAATCAACGTCATACTTTCCTTTGTGTAACTTTTTGCGGTAGCAGTGTGTAATGCTTAGGGGGGAGAAATATAATAAAAGGAGAAGGAGGAAGGCGGGGGGCAGAACAGCCCATCTCAGCTGACCAGCCTGCTTCCTTGCACAAAAGCTGTGTTCTGTCTCATCATTGAATTGCCACATCCCATTACACCTTGAGCATCCCAACCAAAATCTCCTTTTCTAACGGCACCCCACAGAGTCACTCTACCCAAGAGACTCTGCTCAAGAGACTCGGGGCTTACACACAAACAATCCGAAGCCTCCCACCCCCGACTCCCCACCCCGGAGCAAGAGTGATGTGTGTGGCCAATTCAGGCCATGCACAAAGCATTTCCCTCGTGGAGGAAGAGTGACACGACGTGGCCACTTGGTGTAATGCAGAAAGCATTTCCCTCACGGAGCAATGGGGACACTGCGTGGCCAATTCAGGTAGTGCTCAAATCATTTCCCTCCCGGAGCAACAGTGACACCGGGCAGCATCTTGGAGTAAGACACAAATCATTTCCTCACGGAGCACCAGTTGCACAAACTGAGTTTAAGAATAATAATAATAATTAATAATAAAACTAAACAAAAAATAGATAGGTAGATTTTCAGTGATTAGAAGGGAGAGCAAACAGAAGAAGGCAGATTGCTAAGCAACTACAAATACGCACGCATACTGAGCCTAAGATCTACAAGAGACTGGATTCAAGAAGTAATTGCCCATCCTACATGTCTTTCGGCACCTTGAAGAGTTTCTGTAGCTTAGACTTGCCGTTGTTTCTCTTTACAGACTACACTCCTGTTTTACGCTGGACTTCCCCCTTCTCATTTCCTTTGTCTCTTCAGGTACTTTCAGCAGCCTTTCTACTGCCCTGCATGATTTTCGTCCGCTCCGACTTTACCATGGCTCCCGAGACCTCCCTTGTGGGAATGCACACCTACCCGCGTCCTGGGAAGGGACACGGCACGAGGAGAGAAGAGGAGAGAAGAGAACGAGAGAGTTGGCGAACACAAGAGAGAAAACAGAGAAACATGAGAGCAAGGCGAGCAACTCACCACCTGGAGTCATCCTCTTCGATCCAAGCTTCAGTTGTGGAGAAGACACCGTTCCTGACCAAAGAAACGAGCAGCCTCTGAAAATGGGACCTTTTCTCCCTCGTAACCACAGCTGATCAGGAACCTTTGCTTACAAACCGAACCAGAATGGACGGGGCTTCCCGACCCGGACTCAGGTGGGGCGTGAGCAGAGTCCTCACCAAACCAGACACTTTTCTCTCCGAGACTGGCGAGAGCTCGGCTCCCAGATGGAGTTCTCTTGCCTGGCATCACCAACGGTCACAGGCTCGCTGCTCTCACTCACATTCCGTCGCATGAGGGCAGTAGACTCTGAGGCTGGACTTCTTTTTCCTTGCTACTAAACCCAGCCCAAGGGGAAAAAAACAAGTAAGTTACCATCTCAGTCGGCAACGTCACGGTGGCTCCTCTGTTTGCCTCTTCCACACGGCGGGGAGCCGCCCTCCACTCTCCTCCCATTACACCTTGAGCATCCCAACCAAAATCTCCTTTTCTAACGGCACCCCACAGAGTCACTCTGCTCAAGAGACTCTGGCCCCTCTCCACCTTCATCCCCCCGAGCCCCGTCCCCAGCAAGGACGCCCACGGCCGCTGAGGAGGACGACAGCGAGTGCGGACGAGGAACTGGAAGCACTGACCTGGCAGCCAGGTCTGCAGAGGGCAGAGAGCGGAGGCCTTGTTCCGCCCCTTGGAAAGAGGCCCAATCGGCTCAGGCTCCCTCCTGCCGTGTTCCCCTCTGGCGAGAGCTCCGGCACCATTCCTCGCCAGAGCCGCTGCGAAAGCCGAGCCGCAGCCCTCACTCCACAGCGCTCGACATGTTGTGGGTCGTCTTGTGTTGCGTGTGACAAGTTGTGGGTCATTTTGTGTTGAGTGAGTGTGTGTTTGTGAGATGTTGTGGGTCGTGTGTGTGATGTTTTGTGTGTGATGCTTTCCGTGTCGCGGGGTGTGTGTGTCTTTGTCGTGTGTTATTTTTGGGTGTCGTGTTCTGTGCCCTTCTGTGTCATCGTATCGAAAAGCATTTTGGTGAATCATTCGAGGAGAGCTTTAGCACTAGTACTTGTCGATAATTTAAGTCTCCTTAGGAGTAATTTTCTTGAACCAATCGCTACGAACTCTCCAGGAGAGACGCTGGATTGCTGGAGTCTTTACCACTAGCTACTTGTAAAGAATGATTTTCTACCTTGAGTCCTTTGCACGAACCGATCTGTTCCAACGCACCAAGGGAGAATGCCTTTGCTTTTCTGCTGGATGATTCCGTGGGAAATTTATCAGAGGACGGCTGAGGAATGAATTGTCTCATTCCTAGTCAGTTTCACGGACCGATTTTAGTCCAAATCTCCAGGACCTAATTATGACTATAGTACGGAGGATGATTCCATGTGTAATTAATTGCTAACATTCATCAGAAAGAACTGCCTCCTTTTTAGTCATTTCTACCAAATCGTCAACTGATATCTACCTAATCACAAGGAGCCAATGTGAAAGGCTTTTGGAGGAGGAGTCCATTTGTCACTCATTGATTATTAGCATTGAAAAGTTATAACCTTCTCTTTTTTGGCAATTTTCACGATAAATCTCTTCCAAATGCCGAAGAGAGAATAGACTTGCTTTTTGGTGAATGGTTCCATGAGAAAGACATCAGGATACCTGATTACGAAAGACGTTCTCATTTTCAGTAATTTTCGCAACCTGCTCTGTACCGTCTGACGAGAAGTGAATCCTCGGGGCTTTCAGGAAGATTCCCTCTCAAATGTATCTGTCGCACAGGTCAAAGATGAATTTCTCTAGTTTAGTATATTTCGAGAAACGATTTCTTCCAAATAACCAGCAGGGAATCGAAAAGCGTTTTGGTGAATCATTCGAGGAGAAATGGATCCCTAGTACTTGTCAATCATGTATGTCTCATTATGAGTAATTTTCTTGAACAGATCTCTACCAAATGATCAGGCGAGATTACGTAGAGCTTTTCGAGGAAGAGTGCATGAGACATCAACGGCTACATCTGATTAGTAATGAATGTCTCATTTTTAGCAATTTACACTACCCATCTGTATGTGTGACGTGTTCTGTGTGTGTGCGCGCGTCGGTGTCCTGCTGTGTGTGTTGTCTTGGGTGGCCACAACACAGGGTAATGCACAAAGCATTCCCCTCCTGGAGGAAGAGTGACACGACGTGGCCACTCAGGAGTAACACACAAACAATCCGAAGCCTCCCCCCCACCCCCCACCCCGGAGCAAGAGTGATGTGTGTGGCCAATTCAGGCCATGCACAAAGCATTTCCCTCCCGGAGCAACAGTGACACCGGGCAGCATCTTGGAGTAAGACACAAATCATTTCCTCACGGAGTACCAGTTGCACAAACTGAGTTTAAGAATAATAATAATAATAATTAATAATAAAACTAAACAAAAAATAGATAGGTAGATTTTCAGTGATTAGAAGGGATAGCAAACAGAAGAAGGCAGATTGCTATGCAACTACAAATCCGCACGCATACTGAGCCTTCAAGAGACTGGATTCAAGAAGTAATTTCCCATCCTACATGTCTTTCGGCAACTTGAAGAGTTTCTGTAGCTTAGACTTCCCGTTGTTTCTCTTTACAGACTCCACTCCTGTGTTTAGGCTGGACTTCCCCCTTCTCATTTTCTTTGTCTGTTCAGGTACTTTCAGCAGCCTTTCTACTGCCCTGCATGATTTTCATCCGCTCCGACTTTCCATGGCTCCCGAGACCTCACTTGTGGGAATGCACACCTACCGCGTCCTGGGAAGGGACACGGCACGAGGAGAGAAGAGGAGAGAAGAGAACGAGAGAGTTGGCGAACACAGGAGAGAAAACAGAGAAACAGGAGAGCAAGGCGAGCAACTCACCACCTGGAGTCATCCTCTTGGATCCAAGCTTCAGTTGTGGAGAAGACACCGTTCCTGACCAGAGAAACGAGCAGCCTCTGAAAATGGGACCTTTTCTCCCTCGTAGCCACAGCTGATCAGGAACCTTTGCTTACAAACCGAACCCTAATGGACGGGGCTTCCCGACCCGGACTCAGGTGGGGCGAGACAGAGTCCTCACCAAACCAGACACTTCTCTCTCCGAGACTGGCGAGAGCTCGGCTCCCAGATGGAGTTCTCTTGCCTGGCATCACCAACGGTCACAGGCTCGCTGCTCTCACTCACATTCCGTCGCATGAGGGCAGTAGACTCTGAGGCTTGACTTCTTTTTCCTTGCTACTAAACCCAGCCCAAGGGGAAAAAAACAAGTAAGTTACCATCTCAGTCGGCAACGTCTCAGAGGCTCCTCTGTTTGCCTCTTCCACACGGCGGGGATCCGCCCTCCACTCTCCTCCCATTACACCTGGAGCATCCCAACCAAAATCTCCTTTTCTTACGGCACCCCACAGAGTCACTCTGTTCAAGAGACTCTGGCCCCTCTCCACCTACATCCCCCCGAGCGCCGTCCCCAGCGAGGACGCCCACGGCCGCTGAGGAGGACGACAGCGAGTGCGGACGAGGAACTGGAAGCACTGACGTGGCAGCCAGGTCTGCAGAGGGCAGAGACCGGAGGTCTGGTTCTGCCCCCTTGGAAAGAGGCCCTCAGCGCTCGACATGTTGTGGGTCCTCTTGTGTTGCGTGTGACATGTTGTGGGTTATTTTGTGTTGAGTGAGTGTGTGTTTGTGAGATGTTGTGGGTTGTGTGTGTAATGTTTTGTGTGTGATGCTTTCCGTGTCGCGGTGTGTGTGTCTTTGTAATTTGTGTATTACTCCAAGGGGCTGCCCGGTGTCACTGTTGCTCCAGGAGGGAAATGATTTGAGCACTACCTGAATTGGCCACGCAGGGTCACCATTGCTCCGTGAGGGAATAGCTTTCTGCATTACTCCAAGTGGCCACCCTGTGTCAATGTTGCTCCATGAGGGAAATGCTTTGTGCATGACCTGAATTAGCCACACACATCACTGTTGCTTCGGGGTGGGGGTGGGGGGAGAGGCGGGGGATTGTTTGTGTGTTACTCCTGAGTTGCCACGTCGTGTCACTCTTCCTCCAGGAGGGGAATGATTTGTGCATTACCCTGTGTGGCCACCCAAGACAACACACACAGCACGACACCAACGCGCACACACATACACACACACACAGAACACGTCACTAATACAGATGGGTAGTGTAAATTGCTAAAAATGAGACATTCATTACTAATCAGATGTAGCCGTTGATGTCTCATGCACTTCTCGTCATACGGTACAGAGCAAACAGAGGAGCTTCCGAGACTTTGCCGACTGAGATGGTAACTTACTTGTTTTTTCCCCTTGGGCTGGGTTTAGCAGCAAGGAAAAAGAAGTCAAGCCTCAGAGTCTACTGCCCTCATGCGACGGAATGTGAGTGAGAGCAGCGAGCCTGTGACCGTTGGTGATGCCAGGCAAGAGCCCTCCATCTGGGAGCCGAGCTCTCGCCAGTCTCGGTGAGAGAAGTGTCTGGTTTGGTGAGGACTCTGCTCACGCCCCACCTGAATCCGGGTCGGGAAGCCCCGTCCATTGGCGTTCGGTTTGTAAGAAAAGGATCCCGATCAGCCGTAGTTAGGAGGGAGAAAAGGTCCCATTTTCGGAGGCTGCTCGTTTCTCTGGTCAGGAACGCTGTCTTCTCCACAACTGAAGCTTAGATCCAGGAGGATGACTCCAGGTGGTGAGTTGCTCGCTTTGCTCTCCTGTTTCTCTGTTTTCTCTCCTGTGTTCGCCAACTCTCTCTTTCTCTTCTCTCCTCTTCTCTCTTCGTATCGTGTCCCTTCACAGGACATGGGTAGGTGTGCGTTCCCACAAGGGAGGTCTCGGGAGCCATGGAAAAGTCGGAGCGGACAAAAATCGTGCAGGGTAGTAGAAAGGCTGCTGAAAGTACCTGACGAGACAAAGAAAATGAGAAGGGGGAAGTCCAGCCTAAAACAGGAGTGTAGTCTGTAAAGAGAAACAATGGCAAGTCTAAGCTACAGAAACTCTTCAAGTTGCCGAAAGACATGTAGGATGGGAAATTACTTCTTGAATCCAGTCTCTTGAAGATCTTAGGCTCAGTATGCGTGCGTATTTGTAGTTGCTTAGCAATCTGCCTTCTTCTGTTTGCTCTTCCTTCTAATCACTGAAAATCTACCTATCTATTTTTTGTTTAGTTTTATTATTATTATTCTTAAACTCAGTTTGTGCAACTGGTGCTCCGTGAGGAAATGATTTGTGTATTACTCCAAGGGGCTGCCCGGTGTCACTGTTGCTCCAGGAGGGAAATGATTTGAGCACTACCTGAATTGGCCACGCAGGGTCACCATTGCTCCGTGAGGGAAAAGCTTTCTGCATTACTCCAAGTGGCCACCCTGTGTCAATGTTGCTCCATGAGGGAAATGCTTTGTGCATGACCTGAATTAGCCACACACATCACTGTTGCTTCGGGGTGGGGGTGGGGGGAGAGGCGGGGGATTGTTTGTGTGTTACTCCTGAGTTGCCACGTCGTATCACTCTTCCTCCAGGAGGGGAATGATTTGTGTATTACCCTGTGTGGCCACCCAAGACAACACACACAGCACGACCTCGACGCGCACACACACACACGTCACTCATACAGATGGGTAGTGTAAATTGCTAAAAATGAGACATTCATTACTAATCAGATGTAGCCGTTGATGTCTCATGCACTCTTCCTCGAAAAGCCATACGTAACCTCGCCTGATCATTTGCTAAGATCTGTTCATGAACATTACTCAGAATGAGACATACATTATTGACAAGTACTAGTGATCAATTTCTCCTCGAATGATTCACCAAAACGCTTTTCGATTCCCTGCTGGTGATTTGGAAGAAATCGTTTCTTGAAATATACTGAAATAGAGAAATTCATCTTTGACCTGTGCGACAGATGAATTTGAGAAGGAATCTTCCTGAAAGCCCCGAGGATTCACTTCTCGTCATACGGTACAGAGCTGTTTGCGAAAATTACTCAAAATGAGAACGTCATTCGTAATCAGGTATCCTGAGGTCTTTCTCATGGAACCATCCACCAAAAAGCAAGTCTATTCTCTCTTCGGCATTTGGCAGAGATATATCGTGAAAATTGCTAAAAAAGAGAAAGTGATAACGGATCAATGCTAATAATCAATGACAAAGGAATCGTCCTCCAAAAGCCTTTCAGATTGGCTCCTTGTGATTAGGTAGATATCAGTTGACGATTTGGTAGAAATGACTAAAAAGGAGGCAGTTCTTTCTGATCAATGTTAGCAATTAATTACACATGGAATCATCCTCCGTACTATAGTCATAATTAGGTCCTGGAGATTTGGACTAAAATCGGTTCGTGAAAATGACTAGGAATGAGACAATTCATTCCTCAGCCGTCTTCCGATAAATTTCCCACGGAATCATCCAGCAGAAAAGCAAAGGCATTCTCTCTTGGTGCGTTGGAACAGATCGGTTCGTGCAAACGACTCAAGGTAGAAAATCATTCTTTACAAGTAGCTAGTGGTAAAGACTCCAGCAATCCAGCTTCTCTCCTGCTGAGTTCGTAGCGGTTGGTTCAAGAAAATTACTCCTAATGAGACGTAAATTATTGACAAGTACTAGTGCTAAAGCTCTCCTCGAATGATTCACCAAAATGCTTTTCGATACGATGACACAGAAGGGCACAGAACACGACACCCAAAAATAACACACGACAAAGACACACACACCCCGCGACACGGAAAGCATCACACACAAAACATCACACACACGACCCACAACATCTCACAAACACACCTTCACGCAACACAAGACGACCCACAACATGTCGAGCGCTGGGGAGCGAGGGCTCCGGCTCGGCTTTCGCAGCGGCTCTGGCGAGGAATGGTGCCGGAGCTCTCGCCAGAGGGGAACACGGCAGGAGGGGGCCTGAGCCGCTTGGGCCTCTTTCCTAGGAGGCGGAACCAGGCCTCCGCTCTCTGCCCTCTGTAGACCTGGCTGCCAGGTCAGTGCTTCCAGTTCCTCGTCCGCACTCGCTGTTGTCCTCCTCACCGGCGTGGGCGTCCTCGCTGGGGACGGGGCTCGGGGGGATGAAGGTGGGGAGGGGCCAGAGTCTCTTGAGCAGAGTGACTCTGTGGGGTGCCGTTAGAAAAGGAGATTTTGGTTGGGATGCTCCAGGTGTAATGGGAGGAGAGTGGAGGGCGGATCCCCGGCGTGTGGGAGAGGCAAACAGAGGAGCTTCCGAGACGTTGCCGACTGAGATGGTAACTTACTTGTTTTTTCCCCTTGGGCTGGGTTTAGTAGCAAGGAAAAAGAAGTCAAGCCTCAGAGTCTACTGCCCTCATGCGACGGAATGTGAGTGAGAGCAGCGAGCCTGTGACCGTTGGTGATGCCAGGCAAGAGCCCTCCATCTGGGAGCCGAGCTCTCGCCAGTCTCGGTGAGAGAAGTGTCTGGTTTGGTGAGGACTCTGCTCACGCCCCACCTGAATCCGGGTCGGGAAGCCCCGTCCATTGGCGTTCGGTTTGTAAGAAAAGGATCCCGATCAGCCGTAGTTAGGAGGGAGAAAAGGTCCCATTTTCGGAGGCTGCTCGTTTCTCTGGTCAGGAACGCTGTCTTCTCCACAACTGAAGCTTGGATCCAGGAGGATGACTCCAGGTGGTGAGTTGCTCGCTTTGCTCTCCTGTTTCTCTGTTTTCTCTCCTGTGTTCGCCAACTCTCTCTTTCTCTTCTCTCCTCTTCTCTCTTCGTATCGTGTCCCTTCACAGGACATGGGTAGGTGTGCGTTCCCACAAGGGAGGTCTCGGGAGCCATGGAAAAGTCGGAGCGGACAAAAATCGTGCAGGGTAGTAGAAAGGCTGCTGAAAGTACCTGACGAGACAAAGAAAATGAGAAGGGGGAAGTCCAGCCTAAAACAGGAGTGTAGTCTGTAAAGAGAAACAATGGCAAGTCTAAGCTACAGAAACTCTTCAAGTTGCCGAAAGACATGTAGGATGGGAAATTACTTCTTGAATCCAGTCTCTTGAAGATCTTAGGCACAGTATGCGTGCATATTTGTAGTTGCTTAGCAATCTGCCTTCTTCTGTTTGCTCTCCCTTCTAATCACTGAAAATCTACCTATCTATTTTTTGTTTAGTTTTATTGTTATTATTATTAAACTCAGTTTGTGCAACTGGTGCTCTGTGAGGAAATGATTTGTGTATTACTCCAAGGGGCCGCCCGGTGTCACTGTTGCTCCAGGAGGGAAATGATTTGAGCACTACCTGAATTAGCCACACACATCACTGTTGCTTCGCCTTGGGGGTGGGGGGAGAGGCGGGGGATTGTTTGTGTGTTACTCCTGAATTGCCAGTCGCGTAACTCTTCCTCCAGGAGGGGAATGATTTATGTATTACCCTGTGTGGCCACCCAAGACAACACACACAGCACGACCTCGACGTGTACACACACACACAGACACACACAGAACACGTCCCTCATACAGATCGGTAGTGTAAATTGCTAAAAATGAGACATTCATTACTAATCAGATGTAGCCGTTGATGTCTCATGCACTCTTCCTCGAAAAGCCATACGTAACCTCGCCTGATCATTTGGTAGAGATCTGTTCATGAACATTACTCAGAATGAGACATACATTATTGACAAGTACTAGTGATCAATTTCTCCTCGAATGATTCACCAAAACGCTTTTCGATTCCCTGCTGGTGATTTGGAAGAAAGCGTTTCTTGAAATATACTGAAATAGAGAAATTCATCTTTGACCTGTGCGACAGATGAATTTGAGAAGGAATCTTCCTGAAAGCCCCGAGGATTCACTTCTCGTCATACGGTACAGAGCTGTTTGCGAAAATTACTCAAAATGAGAACGTCATTCGTAATCAGGTATCCTGAGGTCTTTCTCATGGAACCATCCACCAAAAAGCAAGTCTATTCTCTCTTCGGCATTTGGCAGAGATATATCGTGAAAATTGCTAAAAAAGAGAAAGTGATAACGGATCAATGCTAATAATCAATGACAAAGGAATCATCCTCCAAAAGCCTTTCAGATTGGCTCCTTGTGATTAGGTAGATATCAGTTGACGATTTGGTAGAAATGACTAAAAAGGAGGCAGTTCTTTCTGATCAATGTTAGCAATTAATTACACATGGAATCATCCTCCGTACTATAGTCATAATTAGCTCCTGGAGATTTGGACTAAAATCGGTTCGTGAAAATGACTAGGAATGAGACAATTCATTCCTCAGCCGTCTTCCGATAAATTTCCCACGGAATCATCCAGCAGAAAAGCAAAGGCATTCTCTCTTGGTGCGTTGGAACAGATCGGTTCGTGCAAACGACTCAAGGTAGAAAATCATTCTTTACAAGTAGCTAGTGGTAAAGACTCCAGCAATCCAGCTTCTCTCCTGCTGAGTTCGTAGCGATTGGTTCAAGAAAATTACTCCTAATGAGACGTAAATTATTGACAAGTACTAGTGCTAAAGCTCTCCTCGAATGATTCACCAAAATGCTTTTCGATACGATGACACAGAAGGGCACAGAACACGACACCCAAAAATAACGCACGACAAAGACACACACACCCCGCGACACGGAAAGCATCACACACAAAACATCACACACACGACCCACAACATCTCACAAACACACCTTCACGCAACACAAGACGACCCACAACATGTCGAGCGCTGGGGAGCGAGGGCTCCGGCTCGGCTTTCGCAGCGGCTCTGGCGAGGAATGGTGCCGGAGCTCTCGCCGGAGGGGAACACGGCAGGAGGGGGCCTGAGCCGCTTGGGCCTCTTTCCAAGGGGGCGGAACCAGACCTCCGCTCTCTGCCCTCTGTAGACCTGGCTGCCAGGTCAGTGCTTCCAGTTCCTCGTCCGCATTCGCTGTCGTCCTCCTCATCGGCGTGGGCGTCCTCGCTGGGGACGGAGCTCGGGGGGATGAAGGTGGGGAGGGGCCAGAGTCTCTTGAGCAGAGTGACTCTGTGGGGTGCCGTTAGAAAAGGAGATTTTGGTTGGGATGCTCCAGGTGTAATGGGAGGAGAGTGGAGGGCGGATCCCCGGCGTGTGGGAGAGGCAAACAGAGGAGCTTCCGAGATGTTGCCGACTGAGATGGTAACTTACTTATTTTTTCCCCTTGGGCTGGGTTTAGTAGCAAGGAAAAAGAAGTCAAGCCTGAGAGTCTACTGCCCTCATGCGACGGAATGTGAGTGAGAGCAGCGAACCTGTGACCGTTGGGGATGCCAGGCAAGAGCCCTCCATTTGGGAGCCGAGCTCTCGCCAGTCTCGGTGAGAGAAGTGTCTGGTTTGGTGAGGACTCTGCTCACGCCCCACCTGAGTCCGGATCGGGAAGCCCCGTCCATTAGGGTTCGGTTTGTAAGAAAAGGTTCCTGATCAGCTGTGGTTAGGAGGGAGAAAAGGTCCCATTTTCAGAGGCCGCTCATTTCTCAGGTCAGGAACGGTGTCTTCTCCACAACTGAAGCTTGGATCCAAGAGGATGACTCCAGGTGGTGAGTTGCTCGCCTTGCTCTCCTGTTTCTCTGTTTTCTCTCCTGTGTTCGCCAACTCTCTCTTTCTCTTCTCTCCTCTTCTCTCCTCGTGCCGTGTCCCTTCACAGGACACGGGTAGGTGTGCGTTCCCACAAGTGAGGTCTCGGGAGCCATGGAAAAGTCGGAGCGGACGAAAATCATGCAGGGCAGTAGAAAGGCTGCTGAAAGTGCTGGGAAGTCCAGCCTAAAACAGGAGTGTAGTCTGTAAAGAGAAACAACGGCAAGTCTAAGCTACAGAAACTCTTCAAGTTGCCGAAAGACATGTAGGATGGGAAATTACTTCTTGAATCCAGTCTCTTGAAGATCTTAGGCTCAGTATGCGTGCGGATTTGTAGTTGCTTAGCCATCTGCCTTCTTCTGTTTGCTCTTCCTTCTAATCACTGAAAATCTACCTATCTATTTTTTGTTTAGTTTTATTATTATTATTCTTAAACTCAGTTTGTGCAACTGGTGCTCCGTGAGGAAATGATTTGTGTATTACTCCAAGGGGCTGCCAGGTGTCACTGTTGCTCCAGGAGGGAAATGATTTGAGCACTGCCTGAATTGGCCACGCAGGGTCACCATTGCTCCGTGAGGGAAAAGCTTTCTGCATTACTCCAAGTGGCCACCCTGTGTCAATGTTGCTCCATGAGGGAAATGCTTTGTGCATGACCTGAATTAGCCACACACATCACTGTTGCTTCGGGGTGGGGGTGGGGGGAGAGGCGGGGGATTGTTTGTGTGTTACTCCTGAGTTGCCACGTCGTGTCACTCTTCCTCCAGGAGGGGAATGATTTGTGCATTACCCTGTGTGGCCACCCAAGACAACACACACAGCACGACCTCGACGCGCACACACACACACACACAGAACACGTCACTCATACAGATGGGTAGTGTAAATTGCTAAAAATGAGACATTCATTACTAATCAGATGTAGCCGTTGATGTCTCATGCACTCTTCCTCGAAAAGCCATACGTAATCTCACCTGATCATTTGGTAGAGATCTGTTCATGAACATTACTCAGAATTAGACATACATTATTGACAAATACTAGTGAACAATTTCTCCTCGAATGATTCACCAAATCGCTTTTCGATTCCCTGCTGGTGATTTGGAAGAAATCGTTTCTTGAAATATACTAAAATAGGGGTTGATTGGACACGTAGCTGGAGTTGGGTAGGGTATTTTATTGGCTACTATTTATTTATTTATTACTATTTATTTATTCACGTAGCTGGAGTTGCATAGGGTAGGTCAACTTATAGGTGCCGACTCTGTGGGTGCTCTGGGGCTGCAGCACCCGCAAAGAAAAATTAGTGGGTGCTCTGCACCCACTGGGAGCCAAGTTCTCCTCCCCAGTGTGTGTGTGTCTAGGAATCAGGACTCCTGGGGTCTATCCCAACTGTGAGCGGAGTGGGGTCTAATGGTTAGAGCAGAGAGCTGGCAGGTAGGATTCCTGGGTTCTAGTCCAGGCTATGCAATTGATTCATTCTGTGACATGGCTCGTTCTGCCTTGTCCTCCTGTGACATGTGGAGCACAGAGACCTGCCCCAACCCTTCCCTTCCGGCTGGGTGGTGGAGGAATTAATGGCCGTAGAGCCTGGGTTCTAAGATCCTGGAGCAAAGCGTCCTGGAGAAGGAATTTGTTCCCCAAGCTTGACTGGCTCCCTGCCCCATCCCTCCCTCCATCAATCAGAACGAATCCCTCATGGCAGAGCTGTTGTCTGGTTACCCACAGTGCAGATCCAATCTATTGTGTCCTGGCTGCTGTTCAGCTCAGGTTAACAGCATGGTCTGTTTCTGTGAACTCCCCCAGAGCTTTCGAATGGAAGTGAGAGTCTTCTTCACATCCTGCTCTAAACTGTGAGTAGTGTCGCTCTGTGGCTGTTGAACAGCTGCTGCATTCCTACCCCAAAGGTGGCATCATTTCAGTGCTGGGTGAGTGATCCCTGTGTAGTGTTGTTGAGTGCTGTTGCACATCAGCTATGCTCCATCCAGAGTCTGCATTTCAATGCCAGGTGAGTGATCCCTGTATTGTGTTGTGTGGGGGAGGGATAGCTCAGTGGTTTGAGCATTGGCCTGCTAAACCTAGGATTGTGAGTTCAATCCTTGGGGGGCATTTACAGATCTGGGCAAAAATTGGGGATTGGCCCTGCTTTGAGCAGGGGGTTAGACTAGATGATCTCCTGAGGTCCCTTCCAACCCTGATGTTCTATGATACGCTGCTGCGCTCCACCCCAGAGGTATTTGTATTTCAGTGCTGGGCGAGCAATCCGTGTGTTGTTATGCAGCTACTACGCTCCACTCCAGAAGTGGCTGCAATTCAGTGCAGGGTGAATGAAAGTCCATGTCTCATTTTGCAAAGCATGGCTTCTCCAAGCAAGGGTGCTGTCTGTCCCATGTTCCTGCTCAATAGACTCTGGATTCTTAGCATCAGCGGAGCTACATTTTGAGCAGTGGTGGAACCAGGAGGCAGCTGGGTCATTGGTGGTTCCACCTTCAGTTATACCTATTGGCTTGAAAAGGCGCCACACGTATACCTAATGGCTGGCGAGGGGGGCAGTTGCCCCCCGGCCCGCTATTAGCTCTGCCACTGATTCTTTTTAAATGTTCAGTGCGCTGCTTCCACCAGCCACTTTGATTTCGTTTTGTTTTACAGACCAAGCAAAACGCAAGCGGCAACCTGGCCAGAAGCAGATCCGTGTAATTGAACAGACTCATCCAATTACTGAGCCTTCCCAGAGCCAGGTGCTGCCCTCACGATACATCAAACCTAGAGGACCTGCTAGGCTCCCAGTAGATGTAGCCTAGAGCCAAACGCAGGCCAGGCAATGTGGCTTCGCCCATGGAGTTCAGGTCCAGGGATTCAGTAGGGAGTAAATGGCCAGCACTGGATGCTTCAGGTTTTGGTGCCCACCCAGAGACGGCTGGGGGCTGATTTTCAATTACACACCTGTGGCTGGCCCAGGCCAGCTGACTCCAGCTCCCGGGGCTCGGGCTAAGGGGCTGTTTAGCTGCGGTGTAGCCTTTGGGGCTCAGGCTGGAGCTTCGACTCTAGGATGATGCGAGGTGGGAGGTTCCCAGAGCTCGGGCTCCAGCCCAAGCCAAAACATCTGCACCACAAATAAACAGCTGCTCAGCTCGAGCCCTGTGAGCCGGAGTCAGCTGGCCCGGGCCAGCCGTGTGCACGTAACTGCAGTGTAGACACACCCTAAGTGCCCACAAGCCCCCTGGGAGCTGCGGGTATTTAGCACCTCTGAAATCTAGGCCCCAGGTGTCTCAAAGTTAGGGGCCATTCAAAATCTTCTTGCCAGTGTCTTCCTCCACCCCCCACTGCTCCTCGGACCTTCCTGTTAACTGCTGGAAATGGCCCACCTTGATTATCACTACAAAAGGTTTTCTCCCCCCCGCTCTCCTGCTGGTAATAGCTCATCTTAAGTGATCCCTCTCCTTACAGTGTATATGATATCACCCATTTTTTCATGTTCTGGGTGTATATAAATCTCCTCACTGTATTTTCCACTGAATGCATCCGATAAAATGAGCTGTAGCTCATGAAAGCTTATGCTCAAATAAATTGGTTAGTCTCTAAGGGTATGTCTACACTACGAAATTAGGTCGAATTTATAGAAGTCGGTTTTGTGGAAAGCGTTTTTATACAGTTGATTGTGTGTGTCCCCACACAAATGCTCTAAGTGCATGTAGTCGGAGGAGTGTGTCCACAGTACCGAGGCAACCGTCGACTTCCGGAGCATTGCACTGTGGGTGGCTATCCCACAGTTCCCGCAGTCTCTGCCGCCCATTTGAATTCTGGGTAGAAATCCCAGTGCCTGATGGGGCTAAAACATTGTCGCCGGTGGTTCTGGGTACATATCGTCAGGCCCCCGTTCCCTCCCTCCCTCCAGGAAAGCAAGGGCAGACAATCGTTTTGCGCCTTTTTTCTTGAGTTACCTGTGCCGACGCCATACCACGGCAAGCATGGAGCCCGCTCAGATCACTTTGGCAATTAGGAGCACATTAAACACCACACGCCTTATCCAGCAGTATATGCAGCACCAGAACTTGGCAAAGCGATACCAAGGACAAGTAGGCGATGTCAGCGTGGTGACATGAGTGATGAGGACATGGACACAGACTTCTCTCAAAGCACGGGCCCCGGCAATGTGGGCATCATGGTGCTAATGGGGCAGGTTCATGTGGTAGAATGCCGATTCTGGGCCTGGGAAACAAGCACAGACTGGTGGGACCGCATAGTGTTGCAGGTCTGGGACGATTCCCAGGGGTTGCGAAACTTTCGCATGCATAAGGGCACTTTCATGGAACTTTGTGACTTGCTTTCCCCTGCCCTGAGGCACAAGAATACCAAGATGAGAGCAGCCCTCACAGTTGAGAAGCAAGTGGCAATAGCTCTGTGGAAGCTTGCAACGCCAGACAGCTACCGGTCAGTCGGGAATCAATTTGGAGTGGGCAAATCTACTGTGGGTGCTGCTGGGATGCAAGTAGCCAACGCAATCAAAGATCTGCTGATATCAAGGGTAGTGACCCTGGGAAATGTGCAGGTCATAGTGGATGGCTTTGCTGCAATGGGATTCCCTAACTGTGGTGGGGCTATAGACGGAACCCATATCCCTATCTTGGCACCGGAGCACCAAGCCAGCGAGTACATAAACCGCAAGGGGTACTTTTCGATAGTGCTGCAAGCTCTGGTGGATCACAAGGGACGTTTCACCAACACCAACGTGGGATGGCCGGGAAAGGTACACGAGGCTTGCATCTTCAGGAACTCTGGTCTGTTTCAAAAGCTGCAGGAAGGGACTTTATTCCCAGACCAGAAAATAACTGTTGGGGATGTTGAAATGCCTATAGTTATCCTTGGGGACCCAGCCTACCCCTTAATGCCATGGCTCATGAAGCCGTACACAGGCAGCCTGGACAGTAGTCAGGAGCTGCTCAACTACAGGCTGAGCAAGTGCAGAATGGTGGTAGAATGTGCATTTGGACGTTTAAAGGCGCGCTGGCGCAGTTTACTGACTCGGTTAGACCTCAGCGTAACCAATATTCCCACTGTTATTACTGCTTGCTGTGCGCTCCGCAATATCTGTGAGTAAGGGGGAGATGTTTATGGCGGGGTGGGAGGTTGAGGCAAATCGCCCGGCTGCTGTTTACGCGCAGCCAGACACCAGGGTGGTTAGAAGAGCACAGGAGGGTGCGGTACACAGCAGAGAAGCTTTGAAAACCAGTTTAATAACTGGACAGGCTACGGTGTGAAAGTTCTGTTTGTTTCTCCCTGATGAACCCCCCCCGCCCCTTGGTTCACTCTACTTCCCTGTAAGCTAACCACCCGCCCCTCCTCCCTTCGATCACCACTTGCAGAGGCAATAAAGTCATTGTTGCTTCACATTCATGCATTCTTTATTCATTCAGCATACAAATAGGGGGATGACTACCAAGGTAGCCCAGGAGGGGTGGTGGAGGAGGGAAGGACAAGGCTACACAGCACTTTAAAAATTTAAAACTTGAAAACTTATTGAATGCCAGCCTTCTGTTGCTTGGGCAATCCTCTGGGGTGGAATGGCTGGGTGGCCGGAGGCCCCCCGCACTGCGTTCTTGGGCGTCTGGGTGTGGAGGCTATGGAACTTGGGTAGGAGGGTGGTTGGTTACACAGGGGCTGTAGTGGCGGTCTGTGCTCCTGCTGCCTTTCCTGCAGCTCAACCATACGCTGGAGCATATTGGTTTGATCCTCCAGCAGCCTCCTCTCATGATGCTGCCGCCACCTTTCAGCTTCAGCCCTCTCTTCAGCCCGCCACTTACTCTCGTCAGCCCGCCACTTACTCTCTTCAGCCCACCACCTCTCCTCCCGGTCATATTGTGCTTTCCTGCACTCTGACATTGTCTGCCTCCACGCATTCGTCCGTGCTTTGTCAGTGTGGCAGGATAGCATGAGCTCAGAGAACACTTCATCATGAGTGTGTTTTTTCACCTTCTAATCTTCACTAGCCTCTGGGAAGCAGAAGACCCTGTGATCCTTGAAACACATGCAGCTGGTGGAGAAAAAAAAAGACAGTGGTATTTAAAAAGACACATTTTCTAGAACAATGGCTACACTCTTTCACGGTAAACCTTGCTGTTAACATTACATACACAGCACATGTGCTTTCGTTCCAAGGTCGCATTTTGCCTCCCCCCACCACGTGGCTAGACCCTCCCCGTGGCTAACAGTGGGGAACATTTCTGTTCAGCCATAGGCAAACAGCCCAGCAGGAATGGGCACCTCTCAATGTCCCCTTAAGAAAAGCACCCTATTTCAACCAGGTGACCATGAATGATATCACTCTCCTGAGGATAACACAGAGAGATAAAGAATGGATGTTGTTTGAATGCCAGCAAACATACACTGCAATGCTTTGTTCTACAATGATTCCCGAGTATGTGCTACTGGCCTGGTGTGGTAAAGTGTCCTACCATGGTGGACAGAATAAGGCTGCCCTCCCCAGAAACCTTTTGCAAAGGCTTTGGGAGTACATCCAGGAGAGCCGCAAATGCCAGGGCAAATTAATCATTACACATGCTTGCTTTTAAACCATGTATGCTATTTTAAAAGGTACACTCACCAGAGGTCCCTTCTCCGCCTGGCGGGTCCGAGAGGCAGCCTTGGGTGGGTTCGGGGGGTACTGGCTCCAGGTCCAGGGTGAGAAACAGTTCCTGGCTGTTGGGAAAACCGGTTTCTCCACTTGCTTGCTGTGAGCTATGTACAACTTCATCATCATCATCTTCCTCGTCCCCAAAACCTGCTTCTGTGTTGCCTCCATCTCCATTGAAGGATCAAACAACACGGCTGGGGTAGTGGTGGCTGAACCCCCTAAAATGGCATGCAGCTCATCATAGAAGTGGCATGTTTGGGGCTCTGACCTGGAGCAGCCGTTTGCCTCTCTGGTTTTCTGGTAGGCTTGCCTCAACTCCTTAAGTTTCACGCGGCATTGCTTCGGGTCCCTGTTATGGCCTCTGTCCTTCATGCCCTGGGAGATTTTGACAAAAGTTTTGGCATTTCGAAAACTGGAATGGAGTTCTGATAGCACGGATTCCTCTCCCCATACAGAGATCAGATCAGGTACCTCCCATTCGGTCACTGTATCACACTGGGAGCTCATGTTCAGCTACTTATTCACTTCTACCCCCAAATCTTTTTCAGAGTCACTGCTTCCCAGGATAGAGTCCCCCATCCTCTAACTAAGGCCTACAGGTTTTGTTCCTGGATGTATATGTTTACATTAGCCATATTAAAATTAGGGCTGTCAAGCAATTAAAAAAATAATTGCGATTAACTGCGCGATTCAAAAAATGAACCGTGCGATTCAAAAAAGAATTACGCGATTAATTGTGCTGTTAAACAACAATAGAATACCATTTCTTTTAAATATTTTTGGATGTTTACTACATTTTCAAATCTATTAATTTCAATTACAACACGGAATAAAGAGTGTACAGTGCTCACTGTATATTTATTTTTGATTATAAATAATTGCACTGTAAAAAACAAAAAAAACCCTATTTTTCAATTCACCTCATACAAGTACTGTAGTGCAGTCTCTTTACCATGAAAGTTGAGCTTACAAATGTAGAATTATATATATATAAAAAAAACTGCGTTCAAAAATAAAACAATGTAAAACTTTAGAGCTTACAAGTCCACTCAGTCCTACTTCTTGGTCAGCCAATCGCTCAGACAAACAAGGTTGGTTACAATTTGCAGAAAATAATGCTGCCTGCTTCTTGTTTACAATGACACCCGAAAGTGAGAACAGGTGTTCGCATGGCACTGTTGTCGCTGGCGTTGAAAGATATTTTCGTGCCAGATACGCTAAAGATTCATATGTCCCTTCATGTTGCAATCACCATTCCAGAGGACATGCTTCCATGCTGATGATGGGCTCTGCTTTTGATAACAATCCAAAGCAGCGTGGACTGACACATGTTCATTTTCATCATCTGAGTCAGATGCCACCAGGAGGTTGATTTTCTTTTTTGGTGGTTTGGGTTCTGTAGTTTCTGTATCAGAGTGTTGCTCTTTTAAGGCTTCTAAAAGCATGCTCCATACTTTGTCCCTCTCAGATTTTGGAAGGCACTTCAGAATTTTAAACCTTGGGTCGAGTGCTGTAGCTATTTTTAGAAATCTCACATCGGTACCTTCTTTGCGTTTTGTCAAATCTGCAGTGAAATCTTAAAACGAACATGTGCTGGGTCATCATCCGAGACTGCTATAACATGAAATATGTGCAGAATGTGGGTAAAACAGAGTAGGAAACATACAATTCTCCCCCCAAGGAGTCCAGTCACAAATGTAATTGATGCATTATTTTTTTAATGAGCATCATCAGCATGGAAGCATGTCCTCTGGAATGGTGGCTGAAGCATGAAGGGGAATATGAATGTTTAGCATATTTAGCATGTAAATACCTTGCAACGCTGGCTACAAAAGTTCCATGCCTTCTCACTTTCAGGTGACATTGTAAATAAGAAGCAGGCAGCAGTATCTCCCGTCAATGTAAACAAACTTGTTTGTCTGAGCGATTGGCAGAATAAGAAGTAGGTTAGGTAACCAAAAAAAAATCTGCATTTGTAAGTTAGACTTCGAGGTCTAGTGGGTATGAGTGGGGGCGCTGGGGGTGGGAGTCAGCACTCCTGGGTTCTATTCCTGGATCTGTGAGGGAGGGTTGTCTACTGTTTAGATCAGGAGATGGAGAGTCAGGACTCCTCCTGGCTTTGCAGCTGACTCCCTGTGTGACTGAGGGCAATTCCCCGCACCCGCCCGTGCCTCAGTCATACGGGGATAATGACACTGACCCAGCTCTTGGGGGTTGGGGCTGGATTCATTCCAGTCTATACAGCACCTCTGAGGGAGGTGCTAGGAAAGGGCAAGACATAAGTAACCAACAGACACTAATGGGATGCACCATGTGATTCTCTTTCTGTCCCTAGCGCATGTGACTGTGGACCCCAACACAGCCAATGCCTACCTGCTCTTGTCCCGGGATCAGCGGATCGTGAGGGTGGGCAACAATAGGCGGGACGTCCCCAGTAACCCCAAGCGGTTTGACACGTGCACCTGCATCCTGGGCCGGCAGCGGTTCACAGCCGGGAAGCACTACTGGGAGGTGGAAGTGGGGGACAAACCATGTTGGACACTGGGGGTCTGTGAGGAGTGTGTGAGCAGGCAGGGAATATTCACGCCCTCACCAGCGACTGGTTTTGGGACGGTGTGGCTGCACAATGGGGATGAGTATGCAGCGCTCACTTCCCCCCTGCCCGAGTTTATGCTGAGAGTGAAGCCTCGGCAGATTGGCATCCTCCTGGACTTTGAGGCCGGAGAGGTGTCCTTCTACAACGTGACTGGCAGCTGTCACATCTACACCTTCAGTGGCATCTTCTTGGAGCCCCTGCGGCCATACTTCTACCCGAGGGTGCGGGCAGGCAGCCTGAATGATGCCCCTCTGACCCTCCCACAGGGAACACAGCAGCCATGAGCCAGTCACAGCCGCCTTGGCACCTTGGGCTTTCAGGACTTACCAATGAAAGGCTTTCTTAACAACACATAATTCACCAGCGGAACTTACTGCCACAGGATATTGAGGGGGCCAAATGTCTAGTGGGATTCAAAAAAGGATGAGACATATATATGGATGATCCAAATATCACCAGCTAGAGAGGGCAGGAGACACCAGGACTATAAAACCATCTCCACAGGGCAGGAGCCAGCCACTGACTACAGGGGGGCACATTCCCCAAAGAGAAGGTTATTCCATAATTACACACTGCAGGGTCTCTGGTACCCTCCTCGAAGCCTCTGACTATGGAGACAGGATACCTGGCTTTCGGGCGCTGCAGTGAGCTAGCACAGCAAATCCTGTGCTCTCTGGGTGCTGTTAGAGCAAGAAATTGGTCACTGAAGCTGATAATCAGCCACAGAGCAGGAGCACTGACCCACGATAAATGCCCCCACACTACTAGACCTTCCTGCACAGCCCCACACAGGGGAGTCTCCATCCAGCATTGCCATTCCCCAGCACTGGAATGCAGAGTCAGCAGCATCTGCAGGGAGGCCCAGGGAGCAGGAGGGGATGGGTGAGAAGACCTGAGGGCCTTGCTCAGTTTGCAAAGAATCCAGCTGCATCATCTTTCGTAGGTGGTGTGGCTGGTGGAGACTTTGGGTCTCCGGCATGTCATGCTCCTGGCCTAGCCGCTTGGTTCAAGGTAGAGCATTGCTGCCTGTGTCCTGTAACCTCCAGCAGCCAAGCTCCTTGGGGCAGCCATGGAAACATTGCCTTTGGCTACCCTTGTTTTAAAGGGCTCGGGGAGCATGGACACGAGGATGGAGTCGCGTGTCTGTAAAGGGCGGGGCCTGCCAACACGAGCGAGCCAGCTCCAATCGGCAGTTCGCCTCTGACCTATTCCCCCTTCTAGTGAAATACCGAAGCCTTCCTTCCGCTGGATGCTTCTGAGCCCAGCCCAGCCCATGGGCCAGAGTTGTCCACAGCCCTGTGCGTGTTCTGTCCCTGGTCTCACTGACGGTGTGTGTCAGCATGCAAACCCAGTGCAGACTTCAAAGCCTGTTGGCCCATAAACCTAAGCTCTCTAGGTCCTTTTCTCCCACCAATAAACCATGCATTCCAATAGCCTTGTATAAGCTGGCAAAGCATCCCTTGTGATCTGAGAGCTGCTCACCCCCACCTTCTGGGGGAAGGGGGAGAGCTAGGAGATCCAGTCCAGCTGGAGCCATGGTGCTCTCAGGACTCAGCACTCTCATGGGCCCTTCGTGTTGCATGTGTGATTCAGGGACTACTATGACTGTCTGAGGGAGCAGCCCATTCCCTAGCCCTGTGTGCACCTCTCTGTGATGGGACTTCACCCCAAGAAGCCAATGTGCTGCATGCAGCTAAATAGTCCAGCCCCCCTCCAGTCCCGGTAATGAAGGCAGAGTGAGAGGAATTTCACACACAGAGAACCCCCTAGACTGTTCCGAAGCTAGGCAGAGAGGGTGGGACAAGGGGATCTCTGAGGCGTACTGTAGCCAATGGGATAGCCAACTCCCTGTAGCCAATGGGATACATTTGGGTTAGGAAAAAGAAAAGGCGTACTTGTGGCACCTTAGAGACTAACCAATTTATTTGAGCATAAGCATCCGATGAAGTGAGCTTTAGCTTATGCTCAAATAAATTGGTTAGTCTCTAAGGTGCCACAAGTACTCCTTTTCTTTTTCCTAACCCAAATGTATCCCATTGGCTACAGGGAGTTCCAAGCTAGGACAAGTTCACCTTGATGTCTTTCTCCAGCAGGCGGATGGTTGCAGAATCTCTCCTGGGTTGCAGAATTGCTCCTAGCCAGGGCTGGCTTTGATGCAGCAGCCTGGGGATGGTGCCCCATCCTAGCTGGGCAGGGCTCATGCCCTCCTTGCCTGGCCAATCCCATCGGGCTCCCCTTGAATATGTCCAGGACGCGATGGCTGCAGCCCTGCAGCCGCTGTACAGCCATGGGCACAGTAGGCTTGTGTGTGGGTGTTCGTCTGGCTCCAGGGCTGGGGAGGGAGGAGGAGACCCGGGAAAGAGCAGCAGCAAGCCGTTCGCTGAGTAGACAGGACTGGGCTGGCAGCTCCAGGTGCATTCCCAGCTCCGCGGAGAGGGACGTCAAGGCTGGCTGGACTGATCCCTAGATCTAGATCCCTAGAGGGCAGGTGCGTACAGGGGTCTGGACACAGAGAATGGCCGACACCCTGTCTCCTGGCAACTGATGGCCTGGGCCCTTCCCCCTTGCAAGGTGAGACCTAAGGGTCGGAGAACAAAGGAATCAGGTGCCCTCCTGGCCCGGGAAAGGGACAAAGCCCAGAGGAGGAGGGGCTGGAGGGAGTTTCAGTTTGGGGCTGGCTGGGACATGGAGTGAAGGGCAGACGTGGTTGTCTGGCTCACTGCCCCCCAAAATGGACCCAGCTGAAGGGTCCGGTTCTCGACACCTACAAGCTCTGTATTAGACCATGTTCCTGTCGTCTAATAAACCTTCTGTTTTACTGCGGGAAGCAGCGTGGGGTGAGGGATGTGGTGGCCACGGCTTCCTGCAGCCCCCATTGGCCTGCAGTGGGGAACTGCGGCCAGTGGGATCTGCGATCGGCCAAAGCTGTGGACGCGACAGGTAAACAAACTGGCCTGGCCCGCCAGGGGGCTTACCCTGGGGGGCTGCATGCCAAACGTTGCCGACCCCGGTGCTACAGCAATCTCCCGTACAGCAATGGCTGTTACAAGACAGCATAATTTAGAACAACCCAGAGTCTAAAGCTCAGGTGTATTTGAGGATCTGGGCCAGTACTTGGCTGTTTCTATAGTAATGACCCCTGAGCAAGCAGTGTAATGTACATGCTTATCACTGAGCTTGTCCAGAGGCTGCACGTCCATAAGAATGACTAGATGTCCTGATGTGTAATAAAAACACTTGGAGTCATAAAAAATCAACCCAGCCTACTTTACAGGGCCTGAGCCTTCTCTCCCTGACAGCATCTGAGCAGTAGGAGAATGGCTATTACGGGCCACTGTTATGGTTGTTGTATTCTATTTATAAAAGCATAATACTGGCCAGTATTATAGTTGCTGTATTGTGTTATAAAACAACAACAAAACATAGAAAAATCAAAATTACAAATTAATGTTTTGAATTAATTTGGGGAAAAGAATTTACAGCACAGTACAAGAATTTAAAACATTTAAAACATTCCTTTCTGTCTCTCCAGTATTATCGTCTCTTTTGTTCCAATTTTGGGTAGCGGGAGCGAGTAGTATAAGGGCCCTACCATCAATCAAACGTTTAACCCCATCCCTTGATCCCGTAAGCCCTGCACACAGGTCACTGGAAGTCCCAGCTCTTGGGAGTATTACTTCCAGGGTCAAGGTGGACGTATGTCCGGAAGCAAGGTGTGTCATGTGACCCCTGTAATAACTCCTCCCACTGTCCTCTGCTGATCAGGATGGATTCTGCCCCCACAGGAACGCTTCGAGAGAAGATTTGACCAATCAGGGGGAGTTCCGGGGTTTGTGTGACCCCTCTAAGAACTCCTCCCACTGCCCTCTACCAATCAGCAGGGGTTTCAGCCGCTGGGGACCACCCCGAGAGGAGATTTGCCCAACTGGGGGGAATTCTGGGGCAGGGTGACCCGTCAGGAGGTGGCTCGTGTGACCCCTCTAAGAACTCCTCCCACCACCCTCTACCAATCGCGATGGGTTTTGGCCACAGAGAACAGCCCCAAAAGGAGATTCGACCAAAATAGGGTGGGTTCTGGGACGGGCTCAACCACCCAGAAGAGGGTCATGTGACCCCTCTAAGAACTCCTTCCAATGTCCTCTGCCAATCAGAGTGCAGAACCATCACCTCATAAGTCCCAGCGCTGGGAAGAGGAGGCCATCTCTTACCAAGAAGATGTGTTTTAGAAATTGTGGAAAGGCTGAGAGGAAACGTGGACTCCTTTACCACCCCTGTGAGAACTTCAGACTTTGTTTTAGCCCCGAGGACCTTTGGAGTTGTGTGGAGAAAGCGCTACAGCAGCGACAGTTCTGAAGAGGATGAGAGAGAAGCCAAGGGGATTCCTTTGGCCCAGCCATTGATGGATATGCCAGAATCCGAACCTGAAGCCCAACTGCTCATGAGACACCCCGATGAGCATGGTGGCCTCTCGTCATCCGCCACCCTGGAGGAGGAAGGCGATCATGGCTTGCGGGAGGCACTGGCAGACAAGGTGAATGGAAAAGACATAGCTCAGGTACATGAATGATTAAGAAGCGACGGTCGATGATTGGGTGTAATGAGGTTAGGAACCAGGGGTTGTGTAAATCTAAAAACAAGCAGTGGGAACTTACGCTTGTTTCTTGTCTGAAAATCTCTCGACAGCTTGACGATGCCTTTCTAGAGGATCCGGAGGCCCTGGACGGCGTTGCATCAAGCAGCGAAGGTGAACCAGGCCCGCCTTGTTTTTGCTCAACGCCGCTAGAAATTGTTGAAGATGACTCCGAGGAGGACGGCTATGAGGAGTTTAGGAGGAGGCTTGGCATGGAACTCGCTGAGCCAGTGCCACATCACGAGCGTAAAAATGTTATGCGGACTATTGTACGCGTTGCTGTTTATGCTGTTCTTCATCACTGTCTTAGGGAAAAGCTTTTTGAAAATGGTGAGGGCTGTGTCATAGATGCCCCAGCCCAAGGGCACCATGACTGTGTGACTTGGACTTCAATGGATAGAAACTGCAAGCTCTGGGACCTGTGTGCTGAGCTATGTTTGGAAAGCTTATCGAACACTATTATTGCCATAGGTTATGTTATGCAACGTCTGTGCCTAACCCAAGAACATTTAGCGCAAGGGGTGATTTTGAGAAATGCTGTGCAATTCAGTGGAGACCCTGACCTTGTTTTAAAGAAAATGTCCAAACTGGAAGATGCCTGCTTACAGCATTACATTGACCGTCTGGCCCACACAAAAAGTGACAGAACCCTGCTTAAGAAAAAGTCTATTTGTAAGAAATCTAAAAGGATTAATTGAGAGAATGATGAAGGGACAAACATGCAATATAAAACTTGGTCGCTGTACATTTTAAAAAATCGAATGAAAAGGGCTTTGTGATTATCTGTGTTATGTTAGAAGGTCTCTGGCCCTTAAGTGAGCTAAAAGTTTTAATGGAGCCTCTGGGTTTGTTTTCAAGAAGCTGTATGACTTTTAAATGAAAAAAAAATGGTTTGTGAGAACCTAGGTCTTGTGTCTTTGTGTAAAAGAGACCCATTTACAGCAAAAAGCTGTGAAGTGGGAGGGGAACAAATCCTAAAAATGTGTTTACAGTGTAACCCTTCTGGCCATCAGAGTTGGCCACAACAGGGGCTGGATTCAGTATCTAGGAGTTCCCTCCCAGTAACACAATGCAAAACCGGGTCAAGCCCCCACCAGTGGGGCACTGAAGCTCCCCTATGACAAGTTGAAATCACTGACTACTGTGTTAAGTAGTAGTAGGGCCTGAGAGCTGGGGCACCATGAACCCAAAGTGACGTCAGCTCTGCAGTCTGTAACCAAACTCCTAAGAGAATCAAAATTACCTCTGACATTACACCATGGAGAGAAAGTGCAATTGGTGTTTGGGGCCCTCAGAAGGGGGCTCACATCACTAGGCACAAACCTCCAAACTCTCTCAATTCACTGGGTTTTGGAATCCTTGTCCCTTGCCTAGCGAGTGCTACTTAGTTGATGGCGAGTCCCTCCGTCATAAAAGGCCAAGGACAGTTCCACTGTCCTTGATTCACATAATCAGGATAACAGCACCTTATTCTTCCTGCCCCAATAACAGAGAAACTGGGGATCCCACAGCCGCCAAAGTGACCATTTGGGCTCCTGTGGGCTCAGGCTAGGTGGGGTGAGTGTCCTGTGCAAACGAGATCAGCTCCTGAAGTCCTTTTCCACAACTCACCACCAGATGTCAGGGTAGAGCTCATCCTGCCTCTGCTTACAACACGAAAACAAAACAGGGATGGATCAGACATGTGTTTGAGTACAATAGAGTTGACTCATCCTGTTGAACTGAATGGTTTTAACCACACCCCCACTGAATAGCGAAGGTAACTGTGATTACTTACCCTTGTTGCTAGAGGGATAAATTTGATGGGTGTGCACCCATAGTAAGGGAGGAGGGTGGCTGAGTTCGGATTAATATGAAATGAAATAAAACCTCAGGAATTCGCAGATGCTATTGGGTAGTTTAAATATAATCCCTGGAGTTGGTAGAGCACTATTGGACAGTGAAAATGACCCAGGAACTGGCAGAACTCTACTGGACAGTTTAAATATGACCCAGGAGTTGTTTGAATGCTATGGGTCACTCTTTCTAGCAATTCAAAGCCATTAAAAGTTTAAAATACTCTATTTACCCAAAAAACCCAAAACAACCAACCAAAAAATCCCACCACACACACACACACACACACACACACACACACACACACACACGGGTCTAACCCAAAACTGAAATGTTTGAAGGGTTCACAAATCTTCACCATGCTTTAGAACAATCATTTGCTCGAAAGACAAATTTTTAAAAGCTGTGGGTGCTTATTATGGTTGTGATACAACCATTTTATTTCAACCCCCCCACCCCAAACTTTAAGCATGAAAGAAACATGTTTAAAAAACAAGCCCCAAAGACATTTACTGGGATCTGCAAAGGGTCCCCACTTGGAAATGGGTACAGTTACATTACGGATTGGCGATTTACTGTTTAATACTGTAAGAAGGCCCTACAGAAAAATGTATTTTAACTAAAAGGAAAAAAATGTGGCCAAAAGCAGCTCGGTTGTGCAGACAGCTTAATTTGTTGGATCATACTAAAGAAGTTCTGTATTAAAATCACAAATGAGTTTGATTCCCCGTAGTTTAAATTCCAGGGTATTACTAATTAAGAGGTCTCTTGGGTTTTGGTGCTGTTTCTCTCCCTCTCCGTGTGAAAGTTGCAAGCTGCTAATTGTGTTAGTACATCCTAGACAGAGTCTCTTCTCAAAGCAACACTTTGTAACAACAGAAACAGCACACAGAGACTCCCCGCCCTTTCGTTGTATTTATCTGGCTTTGTTAACAATTGTGCTTTAAAATAGAGATAGAGGATGGATGTGGATGGATGCTTGGTGTGGATAATAACTGAATGATCAGGGAGGTGCCAGCCTAAGAATCCAGTGTCCGTCGGCCAAAGAAGGCGTCAACCAGAGGACCCCCGGAGGGCAGACTGGAATCCACCCAACAGCCTCAAGGATGGGAGAACCCAAGAACAAGACGGAGCCGTCAGGAATGTGCCATCTGCTGATTGATTCAGCAACAGCATGATGAAGCAATTCCCATAGGCTGGCATAGGAATAAATTCCTATAAAAATGGACTCTAGAAATGGAAAACTTTGGGGTCTGATTCTGCAAACCAACTTCCAGGAGCGTCAGATGTGCATCTGACAAGGCCCTGCTCCCTCCTCGTGTCCAGGCCACCTGGCCAGTGGCTTGGCATGAGCAACTCTAAGGCTGGTAATTATGATAACAACCTTGCAGAACCTCTGTGTGTGTGTGTGTGTGTGTATGAATGAATGTGTGAATAAATATGAAATTGAATGGAATGTTATAGCTATAACTAACTGCTTACTATGATTCTTTCTGTATGCACAATAAATGTGGCATTTTGCCTTTTCCCTTTTAATAAGATCCTGCTGGTTTTTATTTTATTGGTATAACAAATTCCCCCACCCCAGATCACAAAAGGGAATGTTAGGGAGGGGTGCCTAACGTCCTTAAGTAGCTATTATTTGAGAGTTGTAGCGATCAAATCAACCTGCTAGCTCCTATTTTGACGTCTGTTTGAAACAAAGGCTTAGGATGGTGTAAAAACCTCATGTATTTTGGAGACTCTTTCAACAGAAACTCTCTTGTATGGCTGCTGGACTGCAAAAGGAGCCATGCTCCCTGTTTTTAACTCTGAAAATATATATTCTATTATATCACTCGTTGGCCATGCTGTCTTAGTAAATAATGGTGCCTATGTTTCTTGCAGTGTGATCTGTTTAGCATGGAACCAATCACTTTGAACTGCATTTCATCACCGGGCCAAGGTAAAAACCAATTTAATTGTAGTTTCGCTTAATAACTTCAGGTATTACACAGGTTGGATAGAGATTTGGGGGTAATACTAACTAACATTTTTGCTTGTTCTTTAATCCAAAGGCCCAAACACATATGGGTGTGGGGTAGGGTGGGGGCGAAACTTTCTGCAATTGGCTTTTAAATGCATGTGGGTTTATTGAAAAGTATTTTGTTGCAAACTGTGTTTTAAATTCTCTCTCTCTCTCTCTCTCTCTGTGTAAAAAAACATAGGTGTTTTTTTTTTTAAGTATATAGCTGCAAACTGATGGTAATGGTGTGTTTCAAATTAACAGGGTGCTTTTTTAATGTGCAAAATGTATTTTAAACTGGATTTTAAAAGTCGATTTTAAAAGCAGTTTGGTTTTTATTTTTCAAAATGAGGTGCATTTAAAAAAATGTTTGCGGGTTTGTTGTTTTTTGTTTTAAAGTGGTAGAAATTCACCAAGGGAAGGTCATGCCTGACTAATCTAATCGCCTTTTATGATGAGATTACTGGTTCTGTGGATGAAGGGAAAGCAGTGGATGTATTGTTTCTTGACTTTAGCAAAGCTTTTGACACGGTCTCCCACAGTATTCTTGTCAGCAAGTTAAGGAAGTATGGGCTGGATGAATGCACTATAAGGTGGGTAGAAAGCTGGCTAAATTGTCGGGCTCAACGGGTAGTGATCAATGGCTCCATGTCTAGTTGGCAGCCGGTATCAAGTGGAGTGCCCCAAGGGTCGGTCCTGGGGCCGGTTTTATTCAATATCTTCATAAATGATCTGGAGGATGGTGTGGATTGCACTCTCAGCAAATTTGCGGATGATACTAAACTGGGAGGAGTGGTAGATACGCTGGAGGGGAGGGATAGGATACAGAAGGACCTAGACCAATTGGAAGATTGGGCCAAAAGGAATCTGATGAGGTTCAATAAGGATAAGTGCAGGGTCCTGCACTTAGGACGGAAGAACCCAATGCACAGCTACAGACTAGGGACCGAATGGCTAGGCAGCAGTTCTGCAGAAAAGGACCTAGGGGTTACAGTGGACGAAAAGCTGGATATGAGTCAGCAGTGTGCCCTTGTTGCCAAGAAGGCCAATGGCATTTTGGGATGTATAAGTAGGGGCATAGCGAGCAGATCGAGGGACGTGATCGTTCCCCTCTATTCGACATTGGTGAGGCCTCATCTGGAGTACTGTGTGCAGTTTTGGGCCCCACACTTCAAGAAGGATGTGGATAAATTGGAGAGAGTCCAGCGAAGGGCAACAAAAATGATTAGGGGTCTGGAACACATGAGTTATGAGGAGAGGCTGAGGGAGCTGGGATTGTTTAGCCTGCAGAAGAGAAGAATGAGGGGGGATTTGATAGCTGCTTTCAACTACCTGAAAGGGGGTTCCAAAGAGGATGGCTCTAGACTGTTCTCAATGGTAGCAGATGACAGAACGAGGAGTAATGGTCTCAAGTTGCAGTGGGGGAGGTTTAGATTGGATATTAGGAAAAACTTTTTCACTAAGAGGGTGGTGAAACACTGGAATGCGTTACCTAGGGAGGTGGTAGAATCTCCTTCCTTAGAGGTTTTTAAGGTCAGGCTTGACAAAGCCCTGGCTGGGATGATTTAACTGGGAATTGGTCCTGCTTCGAGCAGGGGGTTGGACTAGATGACCTTCTGGGGTCCCTTCCAACCCTGATATTCTATGATTCTATGATTCTATGAAATAAACTCAAAACTCCTGTTTGTTGTACAGCCTGAAATGGATTATTTTATTTTAAAGCTCTGACTTTTTAAATAGAAAAACACCCTAATGAATATTTTATTTTTAAGTTTACAAGACAGTTTCATGTGATTTATAATAATCATAATCATAATAATATTGTCTGCTCCACAGTACGGTCAAAACATGAGAGACCCTTAGACCAGAGGGTAAACAAGCTTAAAAGAAAAAGAAACAAGACAGCTGAAAAGAAAAATTCACCAGATGGATGGATGAAGCCCAGTAAATATACTGTGTTTGGGAGGTTATGAGGTTTTGTATTTTAAGTAAATACATCGGTGTGGGTGAGAAAGATGGTAAAGTTAAGTTTTGTAATATGTCCCTTCCCCACTAATCGGGTATGTGCAGTTCTCCTGACAATGCTGTAGTCAGAGCTACAGGGACACCTCCACCAGACCAGCCAAAGAACCAGAAATCTGCTTTGAGACCTTTAACAACTCAAAACAGCACAAGAGTGCAGATGAAGCATCAGGACAGTCCAAACCTCAAATACGTCAAAGCCAAGGACAAAACAAAAGACTCTGGTAAAAACCAACCACGCAAACACAACTCCAGTTCCTCAGCGGCCACCTCCACACCAAGCCCTGAGAAAACCGTGAGTGAAAACGCCCACCTACGATGCTTCGTTCAGAAGACTGAGGGAGGCTGTATCCTCGGGGGTTCTAAAAGAACGGCATTCTAAAAAGGTTTGGGGAAAATATGATGCTTCGTTCAGAATACCAGTGAACGGTGTATCTTCAGGGGGTCTAAAAGAAAGGAGGGCTGGAAAGCACATCAACAAAACAAAAGCTTTGGTGGGTGACTTTTTGAAAAATACTTCAATTTTTGGCTCTGCGCAGGCGTGACTAGTCGTGGAAAGGGGCCTGGGTAAAAGGGGTACCCTCAAGGATACACATCAGCTCAGGTGTAAGCAAAAGGGGGGACAGCGCTTGGTGGACTTGGTGGACTTGGTGGAGTAAAGAACTTCTTTACTCTTAGTCAAGATTCCTCTCTTTATGCCTCTAAGGATCATTTCAGCCCTTTTGGCCACAACTTCGCATTGGGACACCTTATGTTCAACTGATTCTCTGCCATGACTCAAGTGGTTTTCAGCATCATTGCTTCTTGAGATAGAGTCTCTCATCCTGTAAGTATGGCCTGCATTTTTTTTTGTTCCTAGATGGAGACATTTACACATGGTCATATTAAAGTGCACAGATTGTTTGCTTATGCCCAGCTTAGCAAAGGATCTAGCTTGCTCTGTATTGACTGCAAAGAGGTTACTCGGGTATGTGAGAGAGCAGAATTTGGCCTAGTGCATTGTGTGCAGCCTCTGTAAACTCCGAACAACTATTTTCCTTGGTTTCTCTCATTATGCTGCATTCTAGTCAGTATCCTCTCTTACCTTTTCAGGCGCCCCATAGACTAAATTTCCCAGGCCTCTTACAGCCATCTGCCGGACAATGCTGTTCCTATCATGTGACTTTTCTTCCAAGATGTGTAAGACTGGCTTAAGGAACTTCTTCTCCCTGAGCATGGGATCACTCATTAGCTGAAAGAAAATCAACCTGTCCATTAGCCCCAATATGATCATTAAGATTGGGAATAGCATTTGAGCAGACATGTCATACACTAAAAACAACAAGGAGTCCTCCTACAGCCCCAGTCTTGAGGATACAGACAAATATGGCTACCCCTCTGATACTTGGCACATAATACACTGTAACACAAATGAGAAATTCCACACAAATGAGAAAGGTCTACAAAACATGGAGCTTTCCTTTTGGGCACTAGAATAGGGAACCACTCACCTCTTGAGAGCCTCTTAGTGGCTGGGTATGGTATCACAGTCTTTTTCTCACCCCTGGTGCACCCTGCCAGCCGTCCTCAGTGCGTCTTCTGTGGCTCAGGCCTCTGGCTGAGTCCCAAAGTCCAAAGGAACCCCTTCTGGGGTAGTCAAGAACAGTCCCATTAGGGTCTCACTAGGGTCTCCAGCCCCAACTCTGGGTCCTTTACATTCTGCCCTTTGTTCAAGCTCTCCATTAGCATTGTCCCCTCCATGGGGCTTATGCCACTGTTGGTGGTAGGGGAACCTGGGCCTGCCCCTAACTCTGGGTTCCAAACCATGGATCCTATAAACAGGAGCTAGGCACTGCTTCATTTCAGGTCATTGTCGCTTCTTCCTACCGGCCACTTTTAGCTTCACCCTCACCTCAGGGTTAAAGTTCTTCGGGACTCTCTTCCTGAAAACCCAGCTTAAGTAAAGGCTGTCAGAATCAAACTCTGGCTGTCCCCTGAATTTCTGTGGCCAGAGAGCAGCGCCCTTTCTTGCCCCTCCAGTTCCTGCCAGGAACTGACCTGCTAAAGCCCTTCAGCTCCTTTTAGCCAAGCCTGATGGGCTCGGATTGGCTGCTTTCATGAGGCCTCTCTAGACAGACCCAGACTGGGGGCTCTTTTCCTGGGGCAGGGTGTAGTAGGACCATGGGGCCTCTTGTAAGGAGCCTTAAAGCCCAGGTACAGCCCATCACAGGCACAGAGAGGTTGTTTTTCTTAGAACCAGATAAGCCCCGAAGATAGTTGCTTAGCAGAAGTGGGAAATATGATGCAGATTTTGGAGGAAGACTGTGGAAAGGGAGGATGCTCCAGCAGGTATCCCCACACTAGCCTAGGACTTAGGAGACCCAGGTTTCATTTCCTGCTCCCTCAAAGACTTCCTGTGTGACCTTGGGCAAGTCACTTAGCCCTTCTGTGCATCAGTTCCCTGCCTGTAAAATAGGAAACATAGTGCTTCCCTACCTCGCAGGAGTGTGGTGGGGATACAGACATTAAAGAGTTTAGAGATACTCCGATACTAGAGTAATGAGAACCTAAGATAGACATTAATGTAGTTGTAGGTTGCTTGGTTGGTAGTATTAGGACACTCGGTTCATTCAGAAGATGTGCTGAGCTAAACCAAAATCAGGAGCTGTTGGTTAGGATCAGCACTAGGACTTGGCAGAAGAGGTCCAGTCATCCAAACTCTGTCCGTATCTCTCTCAGCCAGCACCCGTGGTTGTGTAGCTAGTATAGGCAATGACGGCAATAAAAACCACAGAGCGAGAGAGAAGGACTCAGAAAGGTATCGTGAAGTTCCTGGTGAGGTTTCCATATAAAGGAGGACCTATTCTACTGTCTGAAATGACAATTACTCCTATGAACTGAACTGTACAACTCCCGAAAGAAAGGCAGACAAGAGTCTAATGGTGAAACTGCTCTTCGGAGCCCTGTGTCTTACCTGGGCAAGGAAAGCTGTGCTGGTGACTCGGTGGTTTTCTGAGGGGGAATTCACCCAGGGGAGGAGGCTCTGTATGATCTCAGGTGTTATGAGTCCAGATCTTAGCAGAAGCCTGGAAGACAAAAGAAACCGCTCATGGGCTAGATTGCACACTTCAAAAACTCAGCTGCTCTGAGCATACAGCTCTGATATCTAGGAGTGGGAGCTGTGTGTTTCCACCCAGGACACCCCGCACCCCCCGCCCACAAAGCTATAAACGGGAGGTTCCCTCTCAGCCACTCTATTGGCTACTCATTCCCAAGGATAAAATGATGCCTCCTAGATCTCTTACCTCACCAGCAGACACACTCCCTCATGGTGTGTCTTGGGGTTTTCCACAAGAGTCCAAGTCCTCTGCTTCCTGAGTGCTCTCACCAGTCTCTCATTCCCCCCCTTGAAAAGCACAGATTCTAATGCTTTGATAGAAAGCCTGGGGAAAGAGAGGCACAGAACTGCAGCAATCAGGAGGAAGGTGCAGCTTGAACAGAGAGTCAGGAAGCCCCGGTTACTTCTCAGGTCTGCTGTTCAATCGGCAGTTCATCCATTGGCAATGTCCTGGACACCAGTGTCCCTGGAAGGACTTGATGCTGGGAGGTAAGTTTCAGTCTCATACATCTCATAGGACTAGTTTTGCTAGGGACAAAATTTTGCAGTCCTTTTTCATAGAATCATAGAATATCAGGGTTGGAAGGGAGCTCAGGAGGTCATCTAGTCCAACCCCCTGCTCAAAAGCAGGACCCATCCCCAATTAAATCATCCCAGCCAGGGCCTTTTCTCTTTCTGCAAGGAGTATGGGCACTAGCAGAGTACAGTGATATGGAAAAGATACATGATCAGGACCCAGAAACAGGGGTCATAGAGTGTGGTGATCACTAATGGACATTTTGGGGTCATATCTCCAGATATGAGGTGACAGAGTGCTGAGGGTTTGGACTTGAGTCAGCACTCTGGTCACTATTCGTACTAATTCAGTTCCTCACAGAAGACCTAATTGGATAGAGGTGTACCTGATTACGAGGTCAGATTGGGGCTAGTGAGTCAAGGAACCAATCATTCCATTAACAGGGAAACTGTATAAAAGGACATGGGCAGGAGCCCTTTGAGGGGAACAGACAGAGAAAGAAACTTGGGTGACCAGATGTCCCAATATTTGGGGCTTTATCTTATACAGGTGCCTATCCCCCCCCCCCCCCCGTCCTGTTTTTTCACACTTGCTGTCTGGTCACCCTAAGAGAAACAGAAAGACAAAAAGCTAGGAGAGCCTGACAAAGTGAGGTCTCTGAGTGGAAACACCTTACCCCCCACCTGACTTTTGGAGAAGAGCTTAGAAAGTTGAGATACAATATAAAGGTGCTATGTATTGTTAGGGGGATTAAATAGACTATACATTGGTGTTTACAAGCAAAAAAGTCTCAACGCGGTCTGTGTTTGTGGAAGATGTGGGGGTGCAACACCCCTCTCTGTCACAGCTGGGGGCTCATCAGGGATTTCCCTGTTATCTATGCAAATGGAGAGCCTGTTGGAGAAGCCGGTGTAGAGGTTTGGCAGTCCAGGCGATGGAGGGAACACTGAAATGGGTGATGAAGCAGCAAAGAGAAGTGTAGAACAGGGGTTCTCAACCTTTCTGTTTCTGAGCCTCCCCCCACCCTCAACATGCTAGAAATACTCCATGGCCCAGTTCCAGGCCTCTGCCCTGCCAGGCATCCGAGTTTGGGGCTCCTGGCTCCAGATTTTAACCCCACAGGGTGCAGGGGCTTGAGGCTTTAGTGCAGGTGCTGGGCTCAAGGGTTCAGCTTTCTGCCCTGAGCCCCAGCTAGTCTAAAGCCAACCCTGCTTGGCAGACCCCCTAAAACCGGCCCGGTTGAGAACTGCTGGTGTAGAACAGTGGTCTCCAAACGTTTTGGCTCACGCACCCCCAGGGTGACCTGCCGCAGATGCGCCACCGATGGAAGACCTGCCGCAGGCAGGCCGCCAGAGGGGAGCACCAGCCGTGGACATGCAGAGCTGCCGCCGAATGAAAAAAACGGCGGAGTGCCGTCCGGCGGCGCTACTGTTGCCACGCCCCCCCTCCCCCCGGGATCATCCCGCGCACCCCAGTTTGGAGACCGCTGGTGTAGAAGACCCGACAGACCTTCCAACAATCCCAGCGGGCAGAAAAACAGCCTTTCCTTGCCCGGTAGGTTTAACAGCAAAAGAGTCGGCAGGAATTTATACGGGAGCAAGCCCAGGTCTGGCAACAACTCCCCCAAAGTTTGGTGAGTCCCGTGACAGGAAATGGAAACCAGGCACAGGAGATCAGACTGTAAAATGGGACCCGCGAACAACCCCGATGTGTTTTTGGTTACTCTTCAAGGAGGAGCAGTGAGACCTCCTAGGGACAGAACAATGTGGGCCCTTCAACTGACACTCTTTTTATCCGGGGAAGCACATCTAGGGCTTTTAGTGATGAGCAGGCAAGAGATTATGACATGATTAAGGCTGCCATGCTGGACGAGGTGGGGCCTGTCTACAGAAAAGTACTGCCAGAAATGTAGAGTTGAAAGATGGATTGAGGGATTATGCCTCTGTGCATTTGGACAGAAATTAAAAGATTGGGCCACTCACTGGTAAGGCCAGATACTCAGACCGTGGGGGAGATCATGGACTGCATGGTTCTGGAAGTTTCTTCAGAGTCTCCCTGAGCATACCCGAGTATGGGTTCTGTGGCGCCAGCCAGTTCATCTGGACCCCACAGTTAAAGTGAGAGGAATTTGCAGAGGCGGACATTCCCAGAGTGAGTCAGTGGCTTAAGGGACTAGATTTGAGAAGGACCAGAGTGCCTACAGCTGGGAAGGGCAGCAAGAAGAAGAGGGAGGAGCCTCAAGGAACTGTAGTGGGAGCTTGGCCTAAGGCGTGCTTCCGACATGGACCTGAAGGACATCTAAAAAGAGACTGTCCGAAAATGGACTGTGGGTTTGCCCAGTTTTGTGGTTGGGACAAGACTCCCAGGCAGGGAAGAAAAAAGAAAGTACCTACCGTATCGGTCTGGGTAGGGAGGAGCCACCAAAGGGACTAATGGACACAGCTTCATCCTGTTTGCTAATCAGGCAGGAGTTAGTGAATTCCCACTGGATACTTCCCAGAGGTAGGATCAAAACTGAATACCAGGTCCATGGGGACAATAAATTCTGCCCAATGGCAGAGGTGACTCTGAAAATTAAGGGGAAGTTTAGGCAGAAACATGTAGGGGTAGTGGATGGATTGCCCCACTGCCTTCTACTGGGCATGGACTGGAATCCCTTTCTAACAGGGACACCAAGGCAGGTATGGAGGCCCAGGAGGGTGGAAATAAAACCTGAAGGGCCAGGGAAAGAGGAAATATATGTAAAGGGGCTGGAGGAACCTAGACACGAAAGTAGAGACAAGAGGGAGGAGAAAGAAAACAAAGGTCAAGCGTAAAGGTGACTTAAGATCATCCAGTGGGGTCAAAGAGTCATCAGAGCCCTTACCACCAGGATCTCAGGAGCAGGCATCCCTAGAACACTTTGGAGGGACTCGGAGCAGTCTATGTCCATGGAAGAGGCCGGGGCACAGCCTACCACCCCGTCACATATAGGTACCTAAAATGGGCCTGCACATGGGCCAACAGCATGAGCAGAATATATACTCGTGTCTGCAGCGCCAGCAATCACATAGCTAGGTACCCATCCATCTGAACAAATTCAAGTTTTGTGGACAAAACTGAGGCACCCATCTTGAAAACCTGACCCACTGTGGCCACTACATAAGATCAGCCTTACTGGCTCAGTCCAATGGTCCATCTAGTCCAGTACACTGTCTTCCAACAGTGGTCAATGCCAGCTTCTTCAGCAGGAATGAACAGAACAGGGCAATCATGAAATGATCCAATCCCTGTTGTCCAGTCTCAGTTTCTGGCAGTCAAAGGCCTAGGGACACCCAGAGCTTGGGGTTGCATCCCTGACCATCTTGCCTAATAGCCATTGATGTACCTGTTCTCCATGAATTTATCTAATTCTTTTTTTTTTAAACCCAGTTATACTTTTGGCCTTCACAACACCCCTTGGCAATGAGTTCCACAGGTTGACCGTGTGTTGTGTGAAGTAGTACTTCCTTATGTTTATTTGATACCTGCTGCCCATCCGTGAACAGAGCTGAGATCCTGGTTTCCTAGGAAAATTCAGAGACACTATAAAACCATGAAGTCTGTAATTTGAGCACCTTGTTGGCATGAAATAAAGAAACACAACAAGAAGAGAAACTAATAATGTTGCGAGATTGGTGGGAAATGTACATTAATGTGCTACCAGAGCTGAAGTCAACTGAGGACTCAGGAATCTTAGTGTTAACTGGCGAGGGGCAGAGAGTGGGTGCCGAGGGGCCTGGTACATACATTCTAGCTCACTAAAAGATTGCCCCATGAGTCTCAAATAAAAGCCCATGTCACCAATATCATTGTGAAACGCATGTACAGATGCTGTGTCAAGAGTCATGGATATGCATTGAAAATTACATTCTTAGGATCTGTGTCTCGGGACTAGTCACCAGGAAAGGTGACAAAATGGTTTTCTTTCAGGCAAGAAATGTTTATCCATCTGTTTGTTTACATGTACATTAAGCATGTAGGGTTCACATTCAGTTGAGAAGGACTGTGAGAACATCAAAGAAAGAAAAGTAGCAGGAAGTAGACAGGGGGTGGGGACCCAATTTTGGGGTACACATCAAAGGTTTGCTCTAGCTCTATTTGGGGGACATCTTTCACTTAGGAAGTAGATGGACCGCGAGTTTGCTTCATGAAAGAGGGGTCGCGATCAGGCTTGGTTGAGAACTTTGGGTGAGAAACATCTTGAGACAGGAGGTTAACCTGTTGGTTAAGTTTAGTTTCTAGGAGCAGGTTATGATTTCATTTGAAATGTAACCATTTTTTCCTTGCATTCTTACTCATGGTCACTGGAATCTCTGTTCTTTGATAATCTCGGTTCTTCTTTTCACTAGAAATATATCTAAGTGCTGTGTGTTTTGCAGTACAGAGTATAAGTATCGAGTACAGAGTCTAAAGAAGAAGTAATAAACTGGTGTGTACTGTTCCATTGGGAACAGCAGGCCTGACAATTCTGTGGGAGTTCAGTGGATAAAGGGCTGGACACTATACGGAATGGTCAGAAGATTCGGGGGTGGGTGTGTGCCTGTCATTAACCTGTACAAAGAGACTGAGGTCTGAGGAGGCCTGGGTGGCAGTGTTTGTTTTGCCAGAGCCTGGTAGTTTCAGGGAACTGACCCACAGCAGGCACAGACAAGACTTCCTCACTCGAAGGACACGTGATGGTAAGGTGCCTCGTAACCCTGGGAACTCCTGGGGAGCGTCACACAACTCTCCTGGAATTCTCTTGGTTTCTCTCCCTTCCTTCTAATTACCGGCAAGGGTTGCCCTCAGGAAGTTGTAGCCCTTTTCGGATTTCGCTCGGGCCGCTTCTCGTTGGCAAAGGCAGCTTTTGTCCGAGGGTTTGGCTGACCTGCTGCAGGAGAACAGGAAACAACTCTGGGAGCAGTTCCCGCACAGCTTTGCTCGACTGCAGGGCTGACACCACCTCAAAGATGGCACATGTTGCCTGAAAGGAGAGCATGGTAAAAAAGGAGATCTCTTCCCAACACCATCACACCCTCTCTTCCCGTCTGATGCCTGCTGTACTAAATTCTCCCTTCTGCCAGTAACTTGAATGACAGCGAGCAACTTGCTTAACTCCTGGCTCACTTTCCCACATCCGTATAAATGTGTATGACCTCCCAAGGCATGCTGCGAGTCCAAAGGAAGATTTGCAAAGCACTGTGAGAAACCTGCTCCAAAGACTTTCTAATGGCCAGATAGTATTAAGGAAATCAGTAACGTAGCTAAAACTGCCGTATTTGTTCCACAGACAGCAGAGCCGGACTCAGGGAAACAGTCCATCAGAGGAGAAGTGCCCACACAGCAATATTATACCACACTTCCCGCTTTCCATCAGCAGGATTGTCACAGGGCACAGGAAAGCCTGAAAGACGTGTCTGTCATCTAACTTACTGAGAGAGGTTCAGCAGTTGCCAAATGCTTGTCAATTTCTGTCTCTGAGGTGATGCTGCCTTCTGTTCTTGTTGGAGTCTTTATCTTCTCTATTAGGGCTTGTAGGACTTGAGTGGCAAGCAAGGGGTCTCCCCCCAGAGATCTCCACAGCTCAGCGGTGTCACTGCAGTTTAACAGAAGTTACAGGTGAGCCCTGGACACTTTTGTGGCTCACCCTGAATGCGTCATATTTTAGTAAAGACCAAATGTTCTCCTTGCCTATGATGAGAGAGTTAGGAGTCCTGTCCTCCTTTAACTCTCCTCGTGTTTAAATATGGAGTTTCCAGGTACAGAACTAAGTTAAGTGACCTAGTCTTCCTGCAGCCTAACCATTAACACTAGACTTCAGAAGGACAGGACACAGAGCGCCAACCTCACTTCCTGTTTTCTCCACTTCCCAGTCAATATGGAATCATGAGCATGTGGCTCCCAAAGATCTAGGGTTTGGAAGGCAAGTGGATGAAAGAACAGCCAGATTCCTACTCGATGGACATACAACTATGAGAACGAATATTCATGGCCATCCTAGGTCCCCTTCACAAATGGTGTCCCGACCCTCTGTTTGCCAAAAGCTGGGACTGGGCAACAGGGGATGGATCACTTGACAACGACCTGTTGTGTTCATTTCCTCTGGGGCATGTGGCACTGGTCACGGTCGCAAGACAGACTACTGGGCTAGATGGCCTTTTGGTCTGACCCCGTATGGCTGTTCTTATGGTCTTAGATTCCAGCACTGATCACTGATAACTCAGTTAGGGATCTTTAAACGAAATGGTGGATCTGCTTCCAGTCCACTTTTAAGTACCAAGGATGGCAACACTGCTCTAGCAGCCACACCCTCACCGATACCAAGCAGAGTTCTGATGATAATATTGGCCCTAGTCTGCAATCAGCCAGGGATTTGCACTGGAAGCTGTCATGCTACCAGGAAACCAACAGCCACTGCTCATTTCCAGAGTGAGCTCAATTCAGGCGTCTAGAGAGGTAGATGTTTCCAACAGTACACTCCAGTTATACCAGTAAAGATAGGTCTTTAGGATGTCAAAGCAGCTATTCATGAATGGAAACAGAATGACACTTAATTTCTCTCCGCACCCCACCTTAACGTGTTCTTGGACCTTCCTGCAGAAAGAGCCAGGCTATTAACCCTTAGGAATGATCCCAAACTGTCTGCTGCTTAAATGAAGCCCTACATCTCCTAGTAAAGCTGTGGGATCCATGTTTTACCAAGATGAATGCAATAGGTAGCGGTATATACCTGTCCATTGGCAGACATTTGCTGAGGAGGCTGGAGATCACTGCCTCTTGGTGATGGTGAGCTAGAATGGACACTGCCTCCACCAGGAACTGCCTCAAGCTGCCCTCCTGGATAGTAGGCACGTGGCGATATAGTATAGCCAGGATATCTGGCACCTGGAAGGAACAAAACCGGAAAGAAATGTCCCTTTTTCTTTCTCTCCATTTAGTCTACAGAATCAAAACCTTTATTTAGCCATTTGCTGCTTTTTTAGAAATGCCTCACTTCAAGAAGCAAATGTTCAAATATGTCTGCGTAACTTGAACCCACACAAATTGCCCACACACGGCTGTAAAAATTAACCCTGACACACACATAGACACACCAGGTAATTTAATGTGGTGGTGCCCAGCTATGCATTACATAAACCAGTTCACATGCACAAAAGGCGGCTTTGTTTGCCCAGATTTTGCAGGTGTGATTTAAGCAGCCAAATCTGACCATTTGCCTCGAAGAATGCAGAGCTCATCAACAACCACAAGCACAAAATATGCAAGTGCTTTAAAGACAGTGTGCAAATGCCTGGGACTATGAACAGGGGACTACCTCTCATATTCATTCCTAGCCCTTCACATCTTCAAAACACTGTGCAAACATGGCAGTTCTGCTGCGAGGGTTCCCTGTCCTGAGGCCTTTCACCAGCCTTGTTAGAAGATTTGTGGAGTGCTCCTTTCATCTAGCCCTAATGCACTGGGCTCCAGAATAAGGCATATAAATAGTGGATCCCAAAGACACTAGAGTTTTCTCCCTCCCTCCTTCTCTTCTTAAAGGGTAGGTCTACACAGCAAAAAAATCCCACAGCACTGAGTTTCAGAGCTCAGGTCAACCTGGGCCTATGGGGCTTGCACCATGGGGCTAAAAGTGGAGCTGTTCCTGCTCGGGCTGGAGCCCAGGCTCAGAAACCTGGCAAGAGGCTGGCAATAGCCCAGTGCTCTTTTTAATCCATGTAGCCCTTAACCATAGGCCTCCTAATATCTGGAGGCCTCCAAGTGCCAGTCATTCTGTCTTCTTGTCTTTTGCCCAGAGTCTGTTTTCTCAAGCCTTTTTTGGCTGAATACTTTGGCAACAAGCTAGACCAATAAACAACCAACCATCTTCCTTTTCCCTTGGATTATCTCGGTCTACTGCTATTGATTCTGCCATTGCCTATCTTAGGGTAGAAACAGAGATGGAATCGACTCTATGTCCGAGGGGGAGAAACAGCAAGATTTTTCTTCCTTACACATGAGGGCAAAGATCAAAAAGCCTAGAGTTCAGGCAGAAAAGCTCTCCAGTTCCCAGTTTTACCTTGTCCAGCATGGCACCTCCACACTCCTTCAGGATGATCTTCATCCACAGTCCAGCTGCCGTGGCACAGGTGGGGCTAGCAGACAGCAGACCACCCAATGTGGCCTCAATAAAGTCTGTGGCCTGTTCCGAGGGAAAGTACTCACTAACAACCTGGGAACAAATCAAAAACAGGAGAGACCGCAATGATGTTTGGGTCCAGCACTTTTAAAAATGGAAAAAAAGATACCTGCATCAGCAAATGGTGAATTAGCCTCCTGTCTAGCTCGCCATTTGGGATTACAATTCTCTCTCTAGTCCATAGACTACATTTTTGTCTTCTACACTAATGATATCAGGTTAGAGGCAAAGACTCTGTTGCACAGTTAGCACAACATTGTACTGGATATGCAGGAGGTAAGTTTCCCGTTTGTAGTCTCTTACATACACTGCATCTTTTTACAGCACATAGAAGTCAGTCAAGAGAGGCGTGCACACAAATATCGGCGAAGGCAAACCCACAAGGTGACAGAATGAATCCTGGGTGGTTTCTCAGCTTGATGTTCCACTAACACAGTTTTTCTCCTGGATGGCAGGGCCGGCTCCAGGCACCCGCCGAGGAAGGTCGTGCTTGAGGTGGCAGATTGCAAGGGGCGGTGCTCCAGCCAAGCTTAGGGCGGCATGGGGGTCTTTTATTTCATTATTTTTTGTGCTTCACCGCTCCGGATCAGTGAAAAAGCAGGAGCCGGCCCTGCTGGATAGGTACATGTGTGTGCATCCATGTGCCCATTTTCATGGGCTTGCAACGTTCTGTGGAATCTGGTTTTTATGTGGCATTCAGAGCACACATCTATGAAAAACATCTTGCTGGTTACTAGCAACCAACGCCCCGCTCCCACAGCTCCCTCCGAGTACGGAAAGGCATCATGAAAGAGCAAATGTCAAATGAACGGTGCCCGGTCACTCGCACATCCGCACAAGCTTTTTGAGTCAGTTACCCTGGCCATTTTGGAAGATGCCTGAAACAGAGCCTCGGGGTCTGGAGCTGTTAGTGCTTCACGGAGACATCTCAGCTCCTCCTCTGCTGAGCCCAGGTTTATGGACTGGCCTGGAGTGGAGAAAAGGAGAAAAAGTACTGTAACGATTAAGGAAACTGAACCCCTACTGCATGGATCTTCATATGGGAGGATCCATGTGCTATCGTAGAATCATAGAATCATAGAATCTCAGGGTTGGAAGGGACCTCAGGAGGTCATCTAGTCCAACCCCCTGCTCAAAGCAGGACCAATCCCCAACTAAATCATCCCAGCCAGGGCTGTGTCAAGCCTGACCTTAAAAACTTCTACGGAAGGAGATTCTACCACCTCCCTAGGTAACGCATTCCAGTGTTTCACCACCCTCTTAGTGAAAAAGTTTTTCCTAATATCCAACCTAAACCTCCCCCACTGCAACTTGAGACCATTACTCCTTGTCCTGTCCTCTTCCACCACTGAGAATAGTCTAGAACCATCCTCTCTGGAACTACCTCTCAGGTAGTTGAAAGCAGCTATCAAATCCCCCCTCATTCTTCTCTTCTGCAGACTAAACAATCCCAGTTCCCTCAGCCTCTCCTCATAACTCATGTGTTCCAGACCCCTAATCATTTTTGTTGCTCTTCGCTGGACTCTCTCCAATTTATCCACATCTTTCTTGTAGTGTGGGGCCCAAAACTGGACACAGTACTCCAGATGAGGCCTCACCAATGTCGAATAGAGGGGGATGATCACGTCCCTCGATCTGCTCGCTATGCCCCTACTTATACATCCCAAAATGCCATTGGCCTTCTTGGCAACAAGGGCATACTGCTGACTCATATCCAGCTTCTCGTCCACTGTCACCCCTAGGTCCTTTTCCGCAGAACTGCTGCCTAGCCATTCGGTCCCTAGTCTTTCTGTGTGTGTCCGGTTTCAGTAGTCTCTCTGCTCTCACTATTTACATCTAAGCTCCTATTCAAGTACAACTCATACAGGTAGATCAGAGGTTCCAGTTTAGAGGTGAATCCCTCCACCAAACTCTCCTTGTAAAAGAGACGGGGATAGACAAAAAACTTCGGCAAGAAACCCAGGCTCATCAGTCACTTCTAAACAATGCTGGGATTACTATGTCGTACATTCAAAGGCTGGAGTCCCTTATTCTGTTTCTGAATCACCAACACTGTTTTTAGGACTGATTAATAATAATTGGAAATAGGATGACCAGGGGTCCCGATTTTATAGGGACAGTCCCCATTTTGGGGTCTTTTTCTTATATAGACTCCTATTCCCCCCCACCCCCTGTCCCGAGGTTTCACATTTGCTGTCTGGTCACCCTCATTGGAAATGGCCTTAAACGATAACCAAGCTCTATCCCTTATCATCTAACCCTTAGGTGAAAAGAATATCCTACTCTTTCACAAAGGGGAAAAATGGCCTCTACTTACTCCAATAGCTCTGAAGGCTCATGCCAGAGGGCTGCTGGAAGAACTTTTTGTTTACAGAATTATTCCAGGAAACCCCTCCAGTACAGCCAGTGGCAGGGTAAAGAGAATGAAAATGTTTAGTACCAAGGGCTTGTCTCCATGGAGATATTCAAGAAAGCTAATCCCCATTCATTTTCAAAATGCATGAGTTAAACTTCATTAAACACCTATGGGGACACACTTATTTAGAATTAAAGTGGCCTTCATTCAGGTTAGTTTCATCCATGGAATTCACTACAATTAATAAGGCCCATTTTAATTCAGAATCCGAGCATCCACACATGTGTTTAATGCCATTTACCTCATGCACTTTGAATGTACACCTTTAGTTCATTTGGATTAACTTTCCTTACTGTCCCTGTGTAGACAAGCCCTAAGGAATTTAGTGCTTATCTACCTGTATGCAGACCATTTATTAGTTGTACAGTTCCCAAAAGTGTGCTAGGCTCTTTACACATCAGAATCTTCTCTTCTAATGAGGTATTTACAAGATGCCCACCATTCTGTTATCTAAGCGACAACAGACAGGACAGAAAGAACTAGATAGGCAGACAAATGGACATTACAACAGTGAAAGAAGGTGAAGAATTCCTTATACCTGCTAATGGTCTCCTCACCTTGTATACAGAGAAGGCAGCTGATACAGTCAACCACCCACTGACGGGACGTGGCCAGCGAATCACAGCTGTATGGTGCTATTCGTCCAATCAGAGATCCAAACCGATCAAAAGTTCCCTGAGTCTAATGAAAAAAGAAGGAAGAACGAAGAATGAATGGTCTCCAGTTGGACTAGACTTCACTTGCCATCCTCATTGTTGAGACCAGTCAGCTCTGTGTTTTTGGGGAACCAGGGCGCAGTATCTAGCCTGTCTGACTCATGAAAGACACCCCCCGCCCCCACCAGTCTCTGTTTGAACCAAAACCCATCAGAGAAAAGGCTTGCAGAGAACAATGAAGGGTGTTGGGAGTCACACCTAGACCCCTCCTGAGAAGGGTGACAAGATTAAGACATCTCCATTTGCATACAGAATGAAGAACAGAGACAACTCCCCTAGCCTCATCTGCATGAAACATGGGATAGGAATTAGCATGAAGAATGAGGAACAGAGAACCGTACTGAACTCTGGGACCAGAAAAGCAGGGATGCACTGCATCATGGGAATCCCTGCTCCAGATGCTAATGAACCTACGCCTGCACACACCTAGCTCAGCAATTATCAGACCAATTCTAGTAATAAATCTTTATTATCCTAAAATACTGAAGCAGCCTAGTTGCCTTGTGAGCTCCCTGGAAAAAACCACCACCCATAGCCAAGAGTGATCAGCTCCTATTGTCTAGCCTAAAGAAAACCCTTGAAAACCCATCAGTTTACCCATAAACAAATCTAGTGTTCTCCCTTGAACCATTGTATTTTCTCTACAAACCCCCTATCTATGCCCAAGTAAGGGGTCTGATGTATAGACCCAAACTCTGCTTCAGTTCCACTGGGATTCCATCTCCTGACTGACCGTGCGGGGGGCTCTGCCTGTCTCCAGCACTCAGGACCCTGAGCTACCAACACCACCTGGGAACCCCAACCAGTTCAAGCCTCATGGAGTGGGTGAGATTCCCCCCCCCCCGCCCCTCCGTTTTCTTTTCTTCCTCAGGTATTAACCTTTCAAATGTAACCATTATGTTTGTTTAGCCCTCCTTGTGTAGTTATCACTATTATTCAACAAATAACTTTTATGGTTCAGCTGGTTGCTTCTCTCTCTCTCTCTCTCTCTCTCTCCCTCCAAATTTTACTCTGTATTTTCCGTTTCCCCCATTTACTCTGCAGCAACCCTTCTTTTACCTAAGCTAAAGATCCCGGTAGTGCCCAAAAATACTGTGGGGTTTGCTCATGAAGTGGGTTACTACCAGTACAATTGTAACGTGAAAGTGGGACAGGGATGTGTTAAACTTGGGGCACATAAGAGGGGAGCAGCTGAAAGTGCTGCTTAACCCAGCCCATTGAGTCCAGGGACATATGAGAGGATCAGCTGGAGAGGGCTGATGGACCTGGTCCGCTCAGACTCGCTCTGCTAGTGTGTGCGTGCGTGTGTGTTCGTCTAGTTCTAGGCTGGAGGGGCCCAGCCCTGGGGAACCGAGGTCCTGCAGGGTAGCTCCACTGGGAGGGGACTTGCAGAAGGAAGGAGGAGAGCTCCACACAAGTGACATAAGCAGCACATTAATAGAATTACAGACCCTCCCCCCTCCCCCCCCCCCAAGAAGAGTAACCCTAATCAATGAGCCTACCCCAAAGTAACAGGCACATCTGGTAACATTGTGCCCCTGATTCCTGTACTGTACTGGGTAATGCACTTTGGAAAACATAATCCCAATTGTACATACAAATGGATGGGGTCTAAATTAGCTGTTATCACTCAAGAAAGAGACCTCAGAGTCATTGTGTACAGTTCTCTGAAAGCATCCGCTCAACATGCAGTCAAAAAAGTTAACAACATGTTAGGAACCCTTAGGAAAAGGATCGATAAGAAGACAGCAACTATCATTATGCCACGATATGAATCTACAGGACCCCCACACCTTGAATACTGCGTGCAGTTTTGGTCATCGCATCTCAAAAAAGATGTGTTAGAATGGGAAGAAATACGGAGAAGAGCAACACAAATTAGGCCTATGGGATAACTTCTCACCCAAGGGAGATTAAAAAAAGAGCGACGTTTCAGCTTGGAAAAGAGACGACGAAGAGGGAATATGCTAGAGGTCTATAAAATCATGACTGGTGTAGAGAAAGTCAATAAGGAAGTGTTATTTAGCCCTTCACCTAACACAAGACCAAGGGGTCCCCCAATGAAATGAATAGGCAGCAGGTTTAAAACAAACCAAAGGAAGCATTTCTTCACACAATGCAGTCAGAAGCCAGGATACTGGACCAGATGAACCATTCTTTTGCGGGAGGCAGGTTAGCCATTCTTATGTTTTATGTTCTTAGCTGGTTAAATAGAAATTTTCCTTTACCACCCTGGGAGCATAAGAACCAAGAATGCATTTGTGACACTGGCAGACCAGGCAGCCTGTGTATGACCCATAATAACGAGAGGCACTTCCACTGTATCAAGACAAAAAGAAAAGGAGGACTTGTGGCACCTTAGAGACTAACCAATTTATTTGAGCATAAGCTTTCGTGAGCTACAGCTCACTTCATCAGATGCATACTGTGGAAACTCCAGAAGACATTATATACACAGAGACCATGAAACAATACCTCCTCCCATCCCACTCTCCTGCTGGTAATAGCTTATCTAAAGTGATCACTCTCCTTACAATGTGTATGATAGTCAAGTTGGGCCATTATGCTTTTGATTTTGTCTCCTTGGATTAGAAACATGGATACATTTAACACCGGCAGGAGAATGACATGCCTTCTCTATTCTGCAGTCTCCCATCTGGATCTGAATGAAAGCTCCACCCAGATATCCATTCATCCCATAACACTGAAAAAATTGAAATAGTTCACTGTTCCACACACAATCTTACCGTAGCATTCTGATCACTGAGAGTGGATTTCACAATCAGAAGCTTTTTAACTCTTGTCTCAGGCACTGAAAGATAAGGAGAGGTGTACAGTACTTCTTTGTTCCACACACACTCACTTTCCACACTGGAATTAATCCTGGATTTCAAAGGGCCCTAGTTAAGAATAGTACCAAGCTTCTCTCCTCTACAGAATCAGTGGGGAAAACATAGGACCAGATTCTGGTCTCAGTTGCACCAGTGTAAATCTAAAGTAATTCCATTTCTCTAAATAGTGCCATCCTACTACCATGATGGAAATATTATAAAGGAGTTTGATAGACTGAGGTGACTGAAGTTAATCTGCAAAAAGAAAAGGAGTACTTGTGGCACCTTAGAGACTAACCAATTTATTTGAGCATGAGCTTTCGTGAGCTACATCGGATGAAGTGAGCTGTAGCTCACGAAAGCTCATGCTCAAATAAATTGGTTAGTCTCTAAGATGCCACAAGTACTCCTTTTCTTTTTGCGAATACAGACTAACACGGCTGTTACTCTGAAACCTGAAGTTAATCTGTGTTTACACCGGCATAACAGGACTCAGAATCTAGTCTAGAGTGTATAATACTTAGGATTCTCGAGTCAGGAGTATTATTCTATTTTTATCTGATTATTGTTAACATGCATTAGCCCCAAGTTAACTTCTGTATTTGAAGTTGAAAAAGACCTTGACAAATATCTTGGGCTACATTCAGCACTTAGTTGAACCTGTTGATTTCCATATGGGGCCATATGGGGGTAACTTAGGGCAGCATTTGGTCCCTTAGTGGATCTCCAAACCACTGGTGACTGTGTGTTCTAGAGCCTCTGTGCCCCAGTTGCAGAGGTGATGAGTCTGTTGCAGCCCTGCCATGCCTACACAGCCTTGGTTCTTTAGCTCAATCTCTAGTAGCTCAAGCTTTTAGCTCTGGATGTCCTCAACTCAACCCTCAGCATGTCGGCCAAGAGGGCAGCTGGCACAGTTGCTCCTGCGTTACTTACAGTCAGCCCCAACAATAGCCCTCAGGAGCTCTAAAGACACCACACGAACGGCCTCATGCTCAATCTCCTGCTGCTTGTGTAGAAATGCTAGCAGGTCATCAGGAGAAGAACGGGCTGCAAGGGAAGAAATCACATCTTCACTGCCTGCAGAACTCTTCTTCTTACCATACCTCACAAAGGTAAGGAAGTTACAAAGAAACCACAATGTCACTCAGAGTCTCTTCCCCTTACCTAGCAGAAGTACACAATGGAACAGCTCTTTGTGGTTTTCTATGCTGAGCTGCTTAGCTGGAGAACAGATCTGTGGGAAGAAGGGAAATGGTCAAAGAAAAACTAATCAGAAGCAATGGAAAAGAAAAATGTTCAATTAATTTCTAAGCTTCCACTTCCTGCTTGTCCAGCTAGAGGTCTGAACCCCAGGGAGATGGTCCTGCATGCACAGCAAGACTCAAAGACAATGACCAATACATTAGAGAAGAGAAGCTAAAGTGTTTTGAGCAGCAGAGCTGACCTAATCAAGACACAGCCACAGTCTTTACTTTACAACTCTGACTCCCCCTGGTAATCGGCTTATGGTGAAATTGCTTTACAAACTGAGCTGGATAGTAGCTAAGAAAATGAGAGCACTCCCTGCTTACTCTTGAGCCTGCAGAAATCAGTAAGACATGAGGAGGTCCCCAGGCTCTCCACGATCATTCCATCGATTTTTCAGTGTTAATATGCTTCAGATCTGCTGTGCCTAAGCTCAAGGGATCCAAGCAAAACCACCCCTCACCTGGTTGTGCAGAGCACTGCAGATGGCTTGAAACTTCGCTTTAGGTAGAGGGATCTTATATTCACCAGAGACCTCCAAGAGCTGGCTCAGACTCTGCAACAGAGGGCGAAAGTCAGATGGTGGGCACACAAAGGAGCCATATGTAGTGACTGAAGCAGATTCAGGGGATTCCTAGATTCCAAGGCCGGACCGGATTCTTGCCATCATCTAGTCTGACCTCCGGTCGGTATGACACAGGCCATAGACCTTGCCCAGAATAATTCCCAGAGCAGAGCTTTTAGAAAAACATACCAATCCTGATTGAAAAATCATCAGAATCCGCCTCGGCCCTTGATAAATGGCTCTAATGGTTAATTATCTCACCATTAAAAATGTACACCATATTTCCAGTCTGAAAGTGTCTAGCTTCAGTTTCTAGCCATTGGATCAAGTGACACCTTTCTCTGCTAGACGGAAGAGCCCATTAGATAATAGGAGTCCCTCATGTAAGATATTAGAGACTGTAATTAAGTCACCCTGTCACAGGATAGGTCCACCCCGTCAGGGTGGTATCAGGTTGAGGAGGAATTGAAGTAGATCTGGAGTGGCCCAACTGGCCTAGTCTCCCTAGCCACCACAGCAGTCCGGGCTCCTAGGGCAGCATCGCCTAATGTTCGGGATCAGTGCAGAAGCCCTTGGGTGAGGGTCCGCAACCCAACAGCCTGAGTCACTTGGGCTGCCCTTCTAGGGATGGCAGTGCGGCCTAGTGGCCAAAGTCAATAGACCCACCCTTGGCTGCAGGGCAGTGCGGCCTAGTGGCCAGAGTCGATAGAACCACCATTTGTGGCAGGGAAGTGTTACCTAGTGGTGAGCCCTTCTCCACTGGGTCCTACCTATTGCACAGAGTCCCAGCCCAGGGCGCAGGGGTATCTGCCACCAACTCAGCGGGGATCCTTCCAAAGCATGCTGAGTCAAGCCCGCTACCTCAACTGGATCAATGCTTCGTCCACCTAGGCTGCTTCCCACCCGTTCTTCCGCAGCTGGGACTCTCAGGGATTCTGGGGTCTCTCCTCCATCTCTGGCATTGGGTGGCTGGGGGTCAGCTGCAGCCACAGTCCGGCTGGCCTCTGAATCCTGGAGCACTGGCAGTCTCTCTGCAGGAGCCTGCAATGCGCCTCTGCTCCCTCCGGCAGCCATCCCAGCCTGAGCTGAGCGGCTCTCTTTTGTATCCTGGGTCCAGCTGAAGCATGCCGAGCAGAGATGAGGGGGCATGGCCTCCTCGGCCCACAAAGCAGGATTAACCCCTGCTGAACCAATGCGGGGTAGGTAAACCCCATCACACACCCTTTTACTTTCTGTGTATTAAACTAAAGAGATTTACTTCCTTGATTCTCCCTCTGTAAGGCATATTTTCTAATCCTTTCGTCACTGTGGCTCTTCTGTCAATTTTTCAACACCCTTTTTGAATTGTGGCCACTAGAACTGGACACAGGATTCCAACAGTCGTCAGACAAGTGCCAGATTTAGAGGTAAAATAACCACTGTGCTCCTCCTTGAGATTCCCCTTTTGATGCACCCCAGCTTTAGCTTTTTTGGCCACAGCATGAGTTCATGTTCAGCTGATTATGCCCCATGACCCCCAAAATCTTTTTCAGAGTCACTGCTTCCCAGGACAGCATCCCCCATCATGTATGTGTGGCCTAAATCCCTTGTGCCTAGACTCATACATTTACATTCAGCCGTATTTAAAGGCATATTGTTTCTTTGCGCCCAGTTTGCTAAGTGATCTAGATCACTCTGAATCCATGAGCTGTCCTCTCCATTATTTACCACTCCCCCATTTTTATCTCATTTGCCAACTTTATCAGTGATGATTTTATGTCCTCTGCCAGGTTATTGATTAAAAAAAAGGTGAAAATCGAATTCCTTCCTGCATCGAACACACTTTTCTCCTTTGCTGCTTGAAGCTTCCAGAATGTCTCGGATGCCATCTACATACTTTACTATGTTTACACAGTTGTGTAGTGCCCTGATGCTATCAAACAGGTCCATGATGCATTGGTTCCCTCCAAATCATGGGTATTTCAACCCCCAAAGTGGCCACATACTCTGTACTAGAAAGCTTCAACCAACAGAGACGGTGAGTAAATATCACTACCAAGAAGTTAGAGCTGTCTCATGACTTCATTTACAACTGTGTAGCCCCACTGAAGACAGAATATGGCCCCTTACTTCTCGCTCATGTGGTACTGAGGGGGGATGAAATAGAGAGACAAGGTGAGTGAGACAATATCTTCAATTAGATTATCACACCCACCTTGTCGCTCCAATATCTTGGACCAACATGGCTACAACAGCACTGCATAGAACGGTAGATGAAACAGACAGGCAATGATTTTATATCTATTGAGTTATGCAATGCAAAGCAATGACCCTCAAGCCTCCTTATTATTAATTTTCAACTGTTGACAGTTGGCTTGGTACCGACCAGAGACAACATATGGTAGCCCCTGCTCTGAGGAGCTTAGGATCTAAAGGAGAGACACAGAGTTGACAGGATGTTTTGGGAAATCACAAGGAGGGAGTATCTTGTTGTGCAGGTGTTTTGTTTTTTATCTCCTTCTCCTCCTCCCCAGGAAACAGAGGATGCTTTTCAGAAGAGGCAGTTACCTACAAATCTTGTTGCCTGGGTCACCATGTGTATAAACCCAGAACTTGTGTGCATATTTATTATCTAACAAGTCACTATCTAGACCAGGAAACCCCACTGGCAGCAAATTCCTCCTGCAGGTCATACAGGCACACACAGAGACAGTTACCTTAATGAGTGGTACCTCACCTTGGTGACGTGAAAAACATCAATTTCCTCCTTATATTGCTCAAGGAGCCATGAGATCTCTTTAAATATCGGATTTTGCGGCTCCTTTTTGTGTAGCAGGATGCCCATCATGGGACCAAGGGCTTTGATGACGGCCTGCTTGAGCTGCATAGATGAGACACAGAATTTATGTTCCTACGAATTCATTCAATATCTTCCAATAGGCACACCTTTCCTACTTCTAATGAGTGCAGTTTCCCTTGTTCCACTGTTGGAACGGTCCTATCCCAATATTTCCTGGTAAAGAACCAGGACTCGTAGGGTTGGTGTCAGGATTATATTCTAATGCACCTCACAACTAGACCAGGTAAAATATTTCCCCAGATTAGTATGCATTCTAGGCCAACTCATCCCTGCTGTAACTCCACTGGGGCTGAATGGACTTAGACCAGGAATTAATTTAGCCCACTATCCCGGGTTCATCTGCACATTAGGTGCACAAAACTAGACTCCATGTACACTGGGTACAGACCGAATTTCCACGATGTGGTGACATTATAAACGTATGGGTTTTTGATGTTTTACATGACAATCTGTTCCATCCAAAAGGACCTACCATTAAATGCCATCATCACAAAGAGTGCCAGACACACAGAATGTAACATCACAATTTCCGCTAAAGGTTTAGAAAGCCAGCAATTCTCACCTCCAGCTCCTCACAGGTCAGCCAGTTGCTGGTCACATGACAATATAAGGGAAGAATGTTCTTGCAGAATTGTGATTCACCCATTCTGGGGAATGGGCACTTTTCCCAGTTCGTAAAATATACATTCACTGCCCTTGAGCATTTTTCCAGAACTGCACGGAAGGAGAGAAGATAGGCCATGTGAAAAGGACAGTAATAATGAGGAGAAGTTGCTTTCTCAGAGAAGACACCCAGGCCTATCGTTTACTCCAATTCCATGGCAGCTACTGCTCAGTTCAGGACTAGATGCTGAAATCCCATATCAATTTGGAGCTATTTCTCTTTCCCCCATTCCATTTCTTGTTTCTTAAAAGGCTTTTTTCTTTGTACATCTCTCCATCTTTTTTCGATTACCATCATTTGAAGACTCTCTTCCCCTGCAGTTATTGTTTATTCAACCCGAACACTGTATGATTTCATCTTGAGTTACAGTTTGTCTGAAAGATGTTCAGTGCCCCTAACTGCCATTGGCTTTCCTGGGATTTGAAGGTAGTGGGGAGCACTTCGCCCTAAAAGTAGGTGTATCTAGTGTCCTTGCTAAAACGAATTAGGGCCCAATCCTGTTCTCTATGAAGTGGATGGCAAAATTCCCATTTCCCTCAAGGGCACAGGATTAACCCCTTACTGAGCATCACCTGAAAAGCAAAGGAAGAGCGAAGTGGAGAAGACAAAGAAAGAGGGTGAAAGGAGATGATGAAGATGATGAAGAAACTGAGGAGAGAGAATGGGTGGAGGAGTGGGAAACAGGGGATTTTTAAATGTACAGTAATGAAATCTGCTCCCTTCACCTCCTCCCCCAGGAGCCTCCTGGCAGAGGGGCAGCTTCAGCCTTTGTGTCTGTTTATTTTAAATGATATGCGTGAGTCATAAAGGGCCTGAACTTACAAATGCTCAGCACCTCCTGCAAAGGAAGGAGCACTCTCAACTTCACTGAGTGCCACGGGAGCCAAGGAACGCAGCACCTGGTGCAATCCAGGGAAGGGAGCACAATTCAGGGCCTGTTTGCAAACTTGGTCAGTCACTTAAATCTGTACCAAGACCCCCTAAATATCCATTTGGGGCACCTACAGGAAGTGCTGGCACTTACCACCACAAAATGCTTGTCTCATCCTGCTGTCCTTGACTAACGCCAACATGGAGATCATAACGTTCAGGATCATTCCCACAAAAGGGATACACTTAAGTGCTGCAGAGAAAGGCCAGAAGAGAAGGAAGACAGACAATCAGCTGCTCTCTGCCTTCTTACAACACACGTAGAAACACTGTGGGGCAGGATGCTATGGGTTCCGAGGCCATTGGCGCTGCGTAAGCAGAGCAGAATGGCTTTAAAGCAGCCATTAAAAGCCAGTGGGGGATTCACCCTGAAGAGGGGAATCCTCCACAAGTGTACAGCTGTGCCCAATGCCCAACTCACTCCCAGAGTAAGGGGAGAGAGCACTGGGGCGGGATGGCAAGTGGGGTGGAGAAGAGCTCCACTAGACCTGATCTTCCACTCATTCCCATCCTTAAGGTACTTCACTCAGGGGCATAGGTTACAGCTTGCACCTCCGGCTGGATCGCTCATGATCTGGAGGCCAGAACTAGCAACAGCAGTTAATCTTGTGTTTCTACACACACACACTCAAACAGAGCTCTGTTTAGCGGTAACATTTTTAGGTATAGAGATAATCCCCTGTCCTTAAATGAAAAACAATCACTTTGAAAGAAAAGAGGGAAGTGACCATACCATAGGCGGATGACAGGTTGCCCAATGTAATGAAAATAAACTCTTCAGGAAGCTCCAGACGATACACCAGCTCTAACATGACATCACTGAAATAGCAGCGTGCCAGAGTCACTAAGGTGTTGCTAGCTGCCACTTTTAGTTCATTTCTTGCTTCCTGAAACCAAAAACCAAAAGAGAGAGACTGAGGTGACTGAAGCCGGTTGCACTAGCCAGAGTTGTTTACATGAGTCAAGTCCTTATTTCTGTGCACAAGTTGTGAATGAACCAACCCAACTTTCTGAGGCTAGAGTCATTCGTCATAAATATTCCTTGAGTCACTTGGCTAAACAGTTTTCAGCCTTTGAGTTGCTTGCAAGCTGCTTCGTTAGCCTATTCACTGTTAGCTACTTATGGTGGGTGACTGGTCACCATAGTCACATGATATTTTCCCTGCCCTTCCCTGAGGCAGTAAGTGAGACACAGGCTGGGCAGCTTCAAGATATTCCGAGAGCTTTCCTGGAATAAAATGTCCCCCAAAAGGAGGCTGACTTCCTTTGGAACAAGAGAGGGATTTTTCCATGGGTTTTCCTGCTGGCAAACTATATTCTAAATCCAATGCTGCTTCTTTTGGAGATAGCTCAGATTCTGTCTGTCTTGGGGCTTTACACTGCCACTTATCGCTACAGTATCAGAGCGCCTTCCACATAAAATCAGTATCAATAATGAAATCCTGAGTAGACTTCGGGAAAGACTTGCTCCTTAAGACACCATAGGCCTGTCTCTGGGTCTGAGATCATGTGTCTCAGGTCCTGATCCTGCAAAGCACTTCAGCACATGTGTAACTTTCAGCATGTGAGTTGTCCCATCTTATGCATGTGCACAAATGCTGTCTAGGACCTGGGCTTTGGTCTGGAGGAAGGTGTGGACCTCTAACAGAAGAATACCTTTTCATTTCAGTATACAGTTTATCCCCCCAAAAGAGAGTTTGAATGAGTTAAAGCTTTGGATCCTTTGATTGGTATCTCGGGAGAACTAACTTACCTGAGTCTCTGTCATGTGGTTTGAGGCTAGTGTTATTATTTTCTTCAGAAGCCGTCTCTCTAGGCCCTGGGTGTTCTGCTGTAAGACTTTCTCCAGGACACAGTAAATGTCTATTCTGTTTTGCTGGGGACAAAACATAAAGGAGAAGAATTGGGAAAAGTTTTTCTTGCCGACCAGACAGTACTGTAGCTAATAAGCCCCTGCCCTAATTGGTGGCTTAATTGGCGTAAAACATGCCCTGCCCTCCACAAGCACCGCATTCAGCAGCGCTTCAGAAGCAGCCGAGCAACTGACATTGTTTAATCTTCCTGGAGAGAAAAGAGCCAGAGGAAGCGCTCTTCACTGCCCCCTTCTCTAGTTTCATTTATTCAGAACAAACAATAAAAATGAGCACCTTGCCCTTGCTCTAGCCACTCCAGGCAGAATTTGTAAATGTGGAATATAAAATACCCAACTCCTGCAGTGAGTCCTCAACCGCTCCCGGGGGCAATGAGCTCAGCCCTTAGATCTACACGGACAGTAGCACGCGCGAAGGTGTCTTTTATGTGGCCCATCAGTGTAGAACTTCACAGATGAGACTAACTATGGAGGAGTTGTAGGATCAGTTGGGACTGAGAAAAAATAAAGCGGGACACTGAGAAATTAAAAGCCTGAGGAGAGACCAAGATTCATTTCAGAAAACTGCAAACTAGCACCCCTGGAAAGGAGGTAGAAGTAACTGACAGAATGGGAGGGAGAAAAGTGGGAAGCAACAAGTGCCCTGGGGGTGACAGTGGAAAACAAAGTCAAGAGGTATATGCAAGGTGTGATGGCTACCACAAAGAGCCATGTGGGTCGGGTCTTTTACACTCAGGGATCATGGCACAAAGCAGGAAGACAACAGTTCCTCTCTGTTCAGCTGAGCTGTGACTGCATCTGGAGGAGTGCCTTTTCTAGCACCACATTCCCAGAGAGATCAACAAATGGGAAGTCATTCCTGGGAGAGCAAAAAAGAATGCAGGGGGCTGGCAGAAGTGACTTCTGGATAGAGCCCTGCAACCTGACCCAAATCCTAGGGGACCTGACCACAGGCGTCCGGGTCAGGTTGGGTGAGAAAACAACTGGACCCTCTTGGGCTTGGGTCAGGTCGGCTCTCCTCTTTTAGCCCCTGGGATCAGCACAACCGGGACTGCGTGTTCCTGCCAGCCACCACCTCCTTCCTGTGCTGCACACGCTGTGGAGCAAGGATGCCGAGGAGTCACAGCATCTCCCTCTCTCTGCAGCACAGACCCAGCGCAGCAGGGGCCATGTCAGAGGATGGAGCCATTGCTGCACACAGTGGCCGCTGCACCAGCCCCATTAGCAGGATGCAGCGGCAGGATCCGGTTTGGGGAGAAAGGTTGGGACCAGGATGGAAAATGATTCAGCCCTCTCAGGGTGAGGTGAGTGGGCTGGGGGCCAGTTCAGGTCGGGCTTAAAAATTGGGCCCGAGCAGACCCCTACTTCTGCAGACAGACGGAAAGAGCTGTCTGTGTCTGATGCGGCCAAGGAATGACTCTGAAGGAGAGAGGATAATACCATACAACTACCTGGAGGGTGTGAACACCAAGGAGGGAGAGGAATTTTTTAGGATAATACATTTCGGTAAAAGTAGGAATAATGGGATTAAGCTAAAAAAGGACATTCAATTTAGACTTTGATAACAGGAAAAATGCCCCAACTGTAAGACAAGGCTATTAGGTTATGACATAGTCTTCCTAGGAAAGAGGCGCAAGTTCAGTCCTTAGGGGCTTTTCAAATTAGTTTGGCCAAAACAGTGGAAAATGGCTGCTGGGAATGCTCCTGCATTAGCAGGGAAATGGACTGGATGATCCAATAGGTCTTTTCCGTCTCGGTCTCCTGTGAGTCTAGACATCTGTGTGACCTGCATGCCAAGGTCATAACCCACTTTGGAAGGTTCAAAGCCAATCAGATCTCTGAATGGGAGAGCTTAGGGGTCAGACAGGGTCTGCATCAGATCTCTTGATTGGCTATACGTTCCAGTGGTTCTGCTTTAAAAGGCATGCTTCTGCAAAGTGCAATCATAACAGACAGCTCCCCTGGGGAGAAGCCCCTTCCATTCATTTTTAAATGTAAGGAGGATTTTTTAATTGAAAATTGTCACTGACAACTTATCAATACATAAGCATTACATAATTCAAGTAATTCAAGTAATTAATCACATGAATTAACATAATTAATCACTCTCCTTACAGTGAGTATGATAACACCCATTTTTTCATGTTCTGTGTGTATATAAATCTCCTCACTGTATTTTCCACTGAATGAATCCGATGAAGTGAGCTGTAGCTCATGAAAGCTTACACTCAAATAAATTGGTTAGTCTCTAAGGTGCCACAAGTACTCCTTTTCTTTTTATAATTAATCAAGTAATTCAAATAATTAAAGGAGTCGGAGGCCAAGACAAGCGGTTCAGTTGGCCTCCTAGTATTTTAATGGAAACTAAAATGCCTTCTGTGTTGGCCCTTAATAGGGAAATGGACTTTGTTGGATGCAAGTATTAATCAATGGAAAAAAGGGGTCTGAATATTCCTCCTGGGGCAATTCTGCACTACTGCACACGTGCATAATTAATGAGCCCCGCATATTTTTATTTTTTTGCACAGTAAAAAGCTTCTGCTGAAATGCTGCTGCCGTTCCATCTCTTGCCCACCAAAGGGTGCTGTGGCAATAGAATCATAGAATCATAGAATCATAGAATCATAGAATATCAGGGTTGGAAGGGACCCCAGAAGGTCATCTAGTCCAACCCCCTGCTCAAAGCAGGACCAATTCCCAGTTAAATCATCCCAGCCAGGGCTTTGTCAAGCCTGACCTTAAAAACCTCTAAGAAAGGAGATTCTACCACCTCCCTAGGTAACGCATTCCAGTGTTTCACCACCCTCTTAGTGAAAAAGTTTTTCCTAATATCCAATCTAAACCTCCCCCACTGCAACTTGAGACCATTACTCCTCGTTCTGTCATCTGCTACCATTGAGAACAGTCTAGAGCCATCCTCTTTGGAACCCCCTTTCAGGTAGTTGAAAGCAGCTATCAAATCCCCCCTCATTCTTCTCTTCTGCAGGCTAAACAATCCCAGCTCCCTCAGCCTCTCCTCATAACTCATGTGTTCCAGTCCCCTAATCATTTTTGTTGCCCTTCGCTGGACTCTCTCCAATTTATCCACATCCTTCTTGAAGTGAGGGGCCCAAAACTGGACACAGTACTCCAGATGAGGCCTCACCAAGGTCGAATAGAGGGGAACGATCACGTCCCTCGATCTGCTCGCTATGCCCCTACTTATACATCCCAAAATGCCATTGGCCTTCTTGGCAACAAGGGCACACTGCTGACTCATATCCAGCTTCTCGTCCACTGTCACCCCTAGGTCCTTTTCTGCAGAACTGCTGCCTAGCCATTCGGTCCCTAGTCTGTAGCTGTGCATTGGGTTCTTCCGTCCTAAGTGCAGGACCCTGTACTTATCCTTATTGAACCTCATCAGATTCCTTTTGGCCCAATCTTCCAATTGGTCTAGGTCCTTCTGTATCCTATCCCTCCCCTCCAGCGTATCTACCACTCCTCCCAGTTTAGTATCATCCGCAAATTTGCTGAGAGTGCAATCCACACCATCCTCCACATCATTTATGAAGATATTGAATAAAACCGGCCCCAGGACCGACCCTTGGGGCACTCCACTTGATACCGGCTGCCAACTAGACATGGAGCCATTGATTACTACCCGTTGAGCCCGACAATCTAGCCAGCTTTCTACCCACCTTATAGTGCATTCATCCAGCCCATACTTCCTTAACTTGCTGACAAGAATACTATGGGAGACCGTGTCAAAAGCTTTGCTAAAGTCAAGAAACAATACATCCACTGCTTTCCCTTCATCCACAGAACCAGTAATCTCATCATAAAAGGCGATTAGATTAGTCAGGCATGACCTTCCCTTGGTGAATCCATGCTGGCTGTTCCTGATCACTTTCCTCTCATGCAAGTGCTTCAGGATTGATTCTTTGAGGACCTGCTCCATGATTTTTCCAGGGACTGAGGTGAGGCTGACTGGCCTGTAGTTCCCAGGATCCTCCTTCTTCCCTTTTTTAAAGATTGGCACTACATTAGCCTTTTTCCAGTCATCCGGGACTTCCCCGGTTCGCCACGAGTTTTCAAAGATAATGGCCAGTGGCTCTGCAATCACAGCCGCCAATTCCTTCAGCACTCTCGGATGCAACTCGTCCGGCCCCATGGACTTGTGCACGTCCAGCTTTTCTAAATAGTCCCTAACCGCCTCTATCTCCACAGAGGGCTGGCCATCTCTTCCGCATTTTGTGATGCCCAGCGCAGCAGTCTGGGAGCTGACCTTGTTAGTGAAAACAGAGGCAAAAAAAGCATTGAGTACATTAGCTTTTTCCACATCCTCTGTCACTAGGTTGCCTCCCTCATTCAGTAAGGGGCCCACACATTCCTTGGCTTTCTTCTTGTTGCCAACATACCTGAAGAAACCCTTCTTGTTACTCTTGACATCTCTGGCTAGCTGCAGCTCCAGGTGCGATTTGGCCCTCCTGATAACATTCCTACATGCCCGAGCAATATTTTTATACTCTTCCCTGGTCATATGTCCAACCTTCCACTTCTTGTAAGCTTCTTTTTTATGTTTAAGATCTGCTAGGATTTCACCACAAACAAAGCAGCAACTCCCTATCAGCGAAGGAAGAGAGAGAGCCTGTCTTCTTCACAGCAGGCCAGGTCAGGAGACAGGGGCTATGGGGAGACAGACAGTGTGGGATGCTGGGGTGGGGTCAGTCAGGGGCTCATAAGGGTTAGTGTGGGAGGACAGACTGGGGCAGGGGCTGAATGGGAGTGGAGGCACAGAGTTAGAGGAGGAGGGAGGTTCAGGGCCCCATAGTGATGGGGGAGGAGGTGCAGAGCTACATAAGGACAGGGGCTGGTTGGCTGGGGGCACAGAGACACATGGGGACAGGGGGAGGGGGGACAGGGACACATTGTTAGGATATAGATGTTCAGGCCTGTCTGTAAAGGCCTATCAGCTAAGAATTTAGGTGTATTCTTATCACTTGGCTAGTTCTCGAGGTATAAAAGAAAGAATGAAAATCACTGTCTGCCAGTGTAAGGTCCTTCTCTTACTGTGACAGTCTGAGGCCCTGTTCTTAGGCTAAGGCCTTTGGCTAAGCAGCAGAGGCAGCCATAAGCTGGGAAGCGACCAGTCACCTCTTCACATTCCCAACTAGTCACATTGAAATAAGGTGCTATTGGGCTGTTAGGAACACAATCCTGTCCTGATAACGCCTATCGCCTCCAGAGAAAGGGAAGGGCCTAGAAGATGTAAAAGGAAACTTAGTTTGATAGCATCCTGTCTGGCAAGAACTCACTTATCACTAGCAGGGATGTGAAATCCTCATTTCTGGGTTTGTTCTATCATTGTAGTCCCCATTTCCCCATTGTTTGTCTGTATAATCTCTGTCTGGTTCTGTGATTGTTTCTCTCTGCTGTATAATTAATTTTGCTGGCTGTAAACTAATTAAGGTGGTGGGATATAATTGGTTACATAATCCTGTTACAATATGTTAGGATTGGTTAGTTAAATTTCAGGAAAAGGATTGGTTAAGGTATAGCTAAGCAGAAGTCAAGTTTTACTATATAGTCTGCAGTCAATCAGGAAGTGAGGGGGTGGGTGTGCGGGTGGGGGAAATGGGAACAGGGAATGGGGCTGGGGAAATTGGAATCATGTTTGGCTAAGGGCAGGAATGGGAACAGGGACACAGCTGTAAGGCTCTGTGGTGTCAGAGCTGGGAAGGGGGACACTAAGGAAGGAAACTGAAATCATGCTTGCTGGAAGTTCACCCAATAAACATGGAATTGTTTGCACCTTTGGACTTCGGGTATTGTTGCTCTCTGTTCATGCGAGAAGGACCAGGGAAGTGAGTGGGTGAAGGAATAAGCCCCCTAACACACATGGGGATGGGGGGAGTGGGTTTCTGAGTGGGGGTGGAGGGACACATGGGTGTGCAGGAACACATGGAGACAGGGACAGATGTGCCTTACTGAATGGGAGAGGTTAGGGGTCAGACAGGGTCTGCATGGGGGGAGCTGCCTAACAATTCCTTCCTGCCCCTCCCAAAAAAACTGTTCCATACTTTTCCCACCCATACCCAGCAACGCTCCAAGTTCACACCCAGGCTCCTTCCCAGCAATTTACTTCCCTCCATTACCCCTGACTCTACCAAGCCTTTGCACTGCGCCTAAGGGGTGCAAGAAATATGGTTCTGTATTGAGTTTAAATGAATTATTACTCAGAGTTCTGTATTAACATGCAGAGTAAGGAATTGGTTTGTCAAAAAACATTTCCTGAATCCTTTTTGTTGTCTGTATTCATACAGACATACTTGCTGACAGGTATTTTGAAATAAATAACCAAAAATCATTTTAACAGGTGTAATTATATTGTATTATTTTGACAAACAAAATATGCAGAATTTTGCAGAACTTCTAAAATATTGTACGCATCATTTTTATTTTTTTCTTGCAGAATTCCCCCAGTAGAAAATATATAGATAAGGGTCCCTTCAATGCTATAATCTCAATAATATGTCATCATAACAAAGGAGTGTGGGCTAGGATTTAGAGCAGGGAGTCAGTTCACTTGGGTTTTATTCACATTCTTTGACTAACTTGCTAAGTGGTGTTAAGCAAGTTACTTAATTCCCTGTGACACAAGTCATCCGTAAATGGGGATAATGCTTCCCATTCTCACAAGGGTGCTGTGAGTCTTAATTCATTAGTATTAGGGAAGTGCTTTGAGATTTTTGGACGAAGATGCTAAAGAAGGGCAAAGTATTATTAGAAGAGATTACTGCTAGTCCGATGGTGTACTTTTACTGTCTACAGCCCATGTACTCCACTGTGTGTAAAAGGACAATGCTCTCTTTATAGAGCATTATATCATCCTGATCTGTAAGAACAGCATTTTGCATGATGAGTTTATGCCTGAGGACAGAAGGGCGAATACTGATTCTCCTGATGGTGCGCCGGGCCAAGTTCTACACTGAATTACCCCCGTGCAGTCCCCTGTACCCCCATGAAGTCAGGCAGAATTTGGTGTGGACACCTGGAAAGCAGATGTAATTTCATGAAACTGCCCTACCTCATCCTTTTGCAGTTTCTCGATCAGAACTGTCAGAACGATAGCCAACTTGGTCTCGGCTATAAAGGCAATCCTGAGGGCAATTTTGCCCTTATCTTGGTCATCCATATGTGCCAGGAGGGAAACAACCTCATTATAAACACCTGAAATTAAATAAAAGGATTCAGCTGGTTACCATTGATAGCAGAAATTGGTGCTGGCCTCTTTAATTCACTATCCAGTCAAGATTCTGCAGGAGCCCAAACACTGTGAGAAGTAGACCTCGGAATCCTGGAAATCCTCTTCCTTCCTCCTCATGACCAGGTTTGTTTGCTGAACTCCCCAGTGTGCTTGGGGGGAAATCATAATGAAGCAAATTTGCTCCTTTCAAGTAGGTCCCCACGTAAAATAATCTTCCTTTCCCTCTTTACTGTCAATTGATGAGTTTTGATAGCATACAGAATAATAATTTAACTCTAAGCCAAGAAATAGAGCTAAAGTTAAGCACATGCTGAAGAGTTTTGCTTAGTCAGGGCCTCATTTTCAAAAATCCTGAGCACCCAGATGTACCTATTAGCTATGCTGGGAACTTTTGGGGCTCGGTATCTCTTGAAAATCAGGCCACTGTTGGAGACCTCAGTATGAATTTAGAAGCTTAACTTTAGGCCCCTTGTTTTGAAGAAAGCCTTTAATCTTCTTTTATGGTCGTTTAAATACTTGCAGAGAAGACTCATGGAACGGAGTTCATCCAGTTCATAGAATATCAGGGTTGGAAGGGACCTCAGGAGGTCATCTAGTCCGACCCCCTGCTCAAAGCAGGACCAATCCCCAACTTTTGCCCCAGATCCCTAAATGGCCCCCTCAAGGATTGAACTCACAACCCTGGGTTTAGCAGGCCAATGCTCAAACCACTGAGCTATCCCTCCCCCCTGTACAGTTGCCTGTAGAGGTCATAAAGGAATTCCCCCGCCCCCCCCACACCCCCCCCACCCGCATGCACAATTGGCGAGGTGTACACTGTGAGTGGGGTGGGGTGGGTCCCTCCAACCTTCACCTGAAGCATCAGGGATTGACCATAGCAGGAGATGGGACACCTGGTAGGGTGGACCAGTGCTCTAAAATGGTTCAGGGAATCTGTTTCCTTAGCTGTCCTGCTCACATGCTCAGGGTCCAACTGATCTCCAGAGTTGTGGGTGGGAAGGAATTTCCCCCTGGTCGGATTGGCAGGGACCTTTGAGTGGCTGGATGGGGCACTGATCACCTGCTAGGATAATCTGAGTATATCTGACCCAATCAATTGTCGACCATTGCAAGGGCCTCAGGCATTGGTGGAACCTCAGTCTCTCCTGTCCTCTGCCGACGGCACACAACAGTTTTGTCTCCTACAGACTGAAATGTTTTTGTCCAAGACAAGTTTTGGGGTTCAGTATTGTAGGGTTGCTAGGTGAAATTTAGGGGCCTGTGAAATACAGGAAGTCAGACTAGATGATCTAATGGTCCCTTCTGGCCTTAAACTCTAGGAAACAATGAAATAGCTGGTGTATGAAAAAAATCAGGATTTGATCTCCCATGTATCTCTTCGCTCTGGGCAGAAATTCTCCAGGAGACTTAGTATTTCACAAGAAATCTGAAATGTCGTATTTATCTGTCTCCGTTGTAACAGCATTCCAAGCATGAGGGAGGAACTAACAAGATTTCCCCTTCCCAGGAAAGACTACTTGAGGTTAGGTGATTGCCCATCCGTTATGCAAATTGCATCCTTCAGTTGTAACACCCAGATGCAAACGGAATCATAACTGTAACCTACTCTGCCCATCTGTGTGGGATGAAGAGCACTAGTGTTGCTAAGAAATGTGACCCCATGCTTTGTTCTCTTGCATTTAAGATATTAGCAGAGCTTCATTTAGACAGCTAGAGGAGAAGTCCTTCTGCTTTTTTTGTTCTAATTTCCCCTATTGCTGATGGAGTTGGCTCCATGGATGCAGAAGACACAAAATGAGGACCCATAACAAACATAAAACAACTGGGAGAAAAGAAGGAAGACCTCCCCCATAACATTCCCTAGAAACTCAGATTCTCAGGAAAGTTTCCAGGTCCAGAGGCTGTAGGCCAACTCCTCAACTGGTGTAAATCAACACAGCTACAAGGAAGTCAACAGAGGGACACTGGTTTACAGCAGCTGAGGTTCTGCTCATACAAATGGAGAACATTACAGCTCATCTGTATGCCTATGCTTTCTAAATGTGTGTGTGAATATAGAATGGATATAGAGAATACAATGCTGACCCTTACCTCTGTTGGTTACCTCCTGCTCACTCACAAAGTTATTCATATTTTAATCTTTCCTCAACACTTCCTCCAGTCCTTTCTCCAAAGAGCTCCAGTACTGATAGGCAGCTGGCCTCTCAGGCTGTCCTGTCCAGGATAGCCAGTTAAGATTATGCAAACACTATTATGACATCACTGTGACTGTGACATAGCACATAAACTGCTGCTGATCAGGTAGGTGCTGTGATGACATGGACAAGAGCCTCAAAGGTATTTAGGCTCCTAACTCGCACTGAAATCAATAGATGTGAGGAACCTAAATACATTTCAATATCTGGGCCCATCCATGTATGCAGTCCAATAGGTGGCTAAATTTGCTCCAGTGTAGACTTTCTCATTCGCTCTAAATCATTTTGAATTTTGGTTCCGTCCCTCTCTCAGTTTGCCACACTTTCCGACATTGGTTTTATTGAAAAATCTGCTCCTGGTTGAATGGATAGAAAATAAAAGCACCGAACAAAGAAAGAGAAGAAACTGCCTTGGAGAATGCACAGTGACACTTGAGTGTGGGTGGTTGGTTTCTTTTGCTTTTTAATTCGGTTGATTAAAAAGCTTGATGAAATCTTATTGGACTGTATTACAAATATTGATTTTTATATTGTTTTACAATGAATTGAAATTTATTCTTCATTTCCATGTCCTGCCAAACAAATCAACTAAATTATTTTTTGTTGTGTTTAATACAGTGTGGTGTCATATGTATGGCCATATGTAGAGCCCACACTTGATTTTGGAGATGATGTTGCCTTTAAAGCATTCAGAGTGATGACACTCTTCGCAGTAAACCATATGGAAAAAGAATTCCAATTACATGTGTCCTTTGCTATGTATAACTGATTTGGTGCCTTACCCTTTCTGATTTTGCCCTTACACGGACACACTATTCTTTTGTACTCCTCCTTCGTAATTCGTCCATGTTTCCCCATTTTGTAGGATTTCTTTTTGATTTTCAGGTCATTACAAAACTTCTGATGGAGCCATTGGCCTCTTACTATTCCTCCTCTCTTTCCTTTGCATTGGCAGTTGTGCCTTTAATATTGTCTCCTGGAGAAACTGCCAGCTTTCCTGAACTCCTTTATGCCTTAGACGTTTTCCCCATGGGTCGCTACCTACCAATTCTCTGAGGATGTTAAAGTCTGCTTTTGGCAGCCCTTCTCCTGTCATTCTCATTCCTTAGAATCATGAAATCTGTCCTTCATGATCCCTTTCACCCAAATCACCTTCCACCTTCACATTCACCACCAGATCCTCCCTGCTGGTCAGAATCACGTCTAAAATGGCTGTCCCCCCGCTGACTCCCTCCATTTTCTGAAACAAAGCATTGTCCCCAGTACATTCCAGGAACTTCTTGGGTAATTTGGGGTTTTACCATATTCCTTTTTCAGCAGATGTCTGGGTAGGTAAAGTCCCCCATTACAATCAGGATTTCTGTTTTGCATATTTCTGTTGTTTGTTCTAGAAATGCCTCCTCTCCCTCCTCTTCCTGATTTGGAGGTCTGTAATAGACCCCTACCAGGACCTCACCCCTGTTTAGTCCCTCTTTTATCTTTACTCAGAGACTTTCAACTGGTCTGCTTCTCACCTCCTTCTGGACCTCAGAACAGGTTTACAATGCAATATGTCCTCTCTTTCTATTCCTGCCTGTCTTTCCTCAACAAGCTATAGCCCTCTATACAAATAGACCAATCATGAGATTTATCCCATCAAGTATCTGTGATGCAGTTAAGCTCAGTTAAGATTTATGTACTAAAACTCCCAGTTCTTACTGTTTATTCCCCATTATAATTCCTCCTTGCTTGTGTGTACAGACATCTAAGATGTTAAGCAGATGCCCCCATGGATTTCCCTCTTGTTTCTCCTATAATTCTACTGCAATTTTCCACATCTACTTCTCCCCACACAGCTAGTCCTCTATTAAGGCCACCTTTTTTTACCTGGTGGCTTTTTTCACCTGCCCGCTCTGAACTTAGTTTTAAGCTCTTCTCCTAAGGTTGGTGAGTCAGTGCATGAAGATGTTCTTCTCCTTCTTGGTCAGACGGACCCCATCTCTTCCCAGCAAACCTCCTTCCTGCAATAGCATCCCATGGTAGAGGAAGTCAAAGCCTCCCAGAGACCCATCTTCATAACCCTATTCTGTGGGCATGCCTACCATTGAGTGTGTATTGAGCAGAAAGAACACTCAGTGCAGGAGTCAAGGGGACTGAGTTAAACTGCAGATGTCAGGTTCACAAGCTTCCATTTTCCGTGACTAATCTCTTAAGCTAGTGAGGATGGCCACGGTATAAAAATATTTCTGGAGATCAGCATGTGATTATTTGTATTGCAGTACTGCCTCACAGTCCCAGTCACAAACCAGGATCCCATTGCGCTCGGACCTGTACAAACAGAGAACAAGATGGTCCGTAACTGTCATTAATTAATTAACACATCTTAACAGCACAACAAACAGACAAGAGGATAATAAAGCAAGCAAAAAAGCCCCCTTTGACCAGGTACCAGCAGATAACTAATATAGAGCTACCTATTTCGGGAACTTTCTTCCTGATTCAGGGTCTGATGTGACTCAGCCCCTGTTCCATGCCATTGTGTAAACTGGGGACTCGTACATTTGCACAAGATGGAAAGTATCCAGTGGCACACCGTTGAGGCCTACTCCATTTTTAGTACATAAACAGCAGGCCACTCTGCAAGAAGCTAAGGGCATGGTCAGCACAGAGAGTTTGCCTGTCTCTGTGCTGGTGTTCTGCACCCCTCACTGTCTACACCTGGCTCCATAAAGTCGGGCCTTTCAAAAATGCAGCATCAGGTAGGAGCACAGGTGATTGTAAGAATGCTTACTCATTGCAGCTGTTACCATCCGGGCAAGGCATCCACATATAAGTCAACTACGGATGGACCAGTGATGGGAAGAGTGTTCATGCATGTGACAAGTAACACCATGAACTATGTAATGCCACAGAATAAATTAAGATCAAGAACAGAACAAGAGTATGTGTGACAAAGCCATGACAAACACTGTGCAGGCATCAAGGAGCTCATAAATTAGCACCTCATCACCCCAACACTGCCTCAGCTTGACTTAGAGCTTGGGCAACAGTAGACCCTCAAAAGGAGGAGGCCACAGCTTTACACCCATGGTCACTGTGATGTTAACTGGCTGCATTTGACAAGAGCTGGATCAGAGGTTGACTTTGAGTGTATTTACAGGGGGCAAGGTTTTCACAACACAAGCCTTGTGCATGCACACAAATAGTGTTCTGCAGCAGTGCAAGTTGAGCTGCAGCAATGAGCAGCGGGATCCTGCTTGGGCTTGTAATTCATACACTTCTCTCACTAATGAGGATCAACAGATCAACCCATACTGAATGCAGCTTGACAATATACCATCACTTAAAACACATTACAGTCAGAGAGGATGATAAATATTCCGTTTATACACATTATGTACAAGGCCCAAAATGACTGAGGGTGCAAGAAAACAAAGCTGGTAAATACAGAAAATGCATTTGTCATAAATATAAAGGGAAGGGTAAACCCCTTTAAAGTCCCTCCTGGCCAGAGGAAACATCCTCTCACCCGCAAAGGGTTAAGAAGCTAAAGGTAACCTCGTTGGCACCTGACCAAAATGACCAATGAGGAGACAAGATCCTTTCAAAAGCTGGGAGGAGGGAGAAAAAACAAAGGGTCTGTCTGTCTGTCGGTCGGTCGGTCGGTCGGTCGGTCGTCTGGCTGTCTGGCTGACTGGCTGGCTTCTGCTGCTGCTGCGGACAGAACAGGACTGGAGTCTTAGAACTTTTAGTAAGTAATCTAGCTAGGTATGTGTTAGATTATGATTTCTTTAAATGGCTGAGAAGAGTTGTGCTGAATAGAATGACTATTCTTGTCTGTGTGTCTTTTTTGTAACTTAAGGTTTTGCCTAAAGGGATTCTCTATGTTTTGAATCTAATTACCCTGTAAGGTATCTACCATCCTGATTTTACAGAGGTATTCCTTTCCTTCTATTAAAAGTCTTCTTGTAAGAAAACTGAATGCTTTTTCATTGTTCTAAGATCCAAGGGTGTGGGTCTGTGGTCACCTATGCAAATTGGTGAGGATTTTTACCAAACCTTCCCCAGGAAGTGGGGTGCAAGAGTTGGGAGGATTTTGGGGGGAAAGACGTGTCCAAACTACGTTTCCCAGTAAACCCAGTTAAAGTTTGGTGGTGGCAGTGGAAATTCCAAGGGCAAAGGGTCAAATTAATTTGTACCTTGGGGAAGTTTTAACCTACGCTGGTAAAAGTAAGCTTAGGAGGTTTTCATGCAGGTCCCCACATCTGTACCCTAGAGTTCAGAGTGGGGAAGGAACCTTGACAGCATTACTGAAAAAACAGCTGCAGATTGACTCCTGCTAGCAAGAAGCTTCTGTACAATGTACAGTAAGATATTGGGCTTAACCCAACGCAGGGCTAGGCTGAATTAAAGTCAGTCAAAGTTTTGTCTGAGTAGGGTATGAGGCCCAGCTCCACAAAGGTCTTTAGACTCCTAACTTCCACTGAAATCAGTGGAAGCTAGGAGCCTAAATACCTACTGTAGAATTTGACCCAATAACAACAATAATAATAATAATAATTTGCATTTCTGGAGAGATTTTCTTCTTCAAAGCATTTTACACACATGTTTTCTCACTCTCTGCTTCAAATAAAAGCCATTATTGACAGACAATTATATTTTTCCGTCACAGCACAGACAAATAGGAGAGTGAAGAGAACACAGTTCATTAATGGGATTTTAAGCAGGTTCTCGTATGGAAAAAAAATTAAAGATCCAGCACTCAGAAGATGACTCTGCTTAGCTGTGTGCCTTGTGGCTTAAAGCAGAATTCCAAGAACTAATAGTTCGCTTTTTGAAATAGTTTCTCAGTTAATGACAACTCAAAATATCTGCTTCCACCTAGTGGTGCGGGTTTGCATAACGTGTTGTTTGTATTCCCTGTTTTCGATATCTTTGCCTAAAAGATAAAATACATCGGAATCTACTGAGACAATTCACACTTCTGCACAAAGCCACAACAGCACTAAGAATGTATATCTTTGTTAGCAAATAGGATCATTAGGGAGAAGGAAAAGGATAATCTCAGAAAGAGACTCTCTCTTTCTCCTTCACTTTATTCTATCTAGGTTTTTCTACTGTTCTCATCAATGAAGTATCTGAGCAGCTTCCTCTAATACATTAATAATATGACTCACATCTGTCATGGTAATATCTTTTATTGGACTAACTTCTGTTGGTGAAAGGACTGCACAGAGTTCTCCTTCAGGTCCTTGAAAGGTTATTTTTTTCACCAACTGAAGTTGGTCCAACAGAAGATATTACCTCAGCTAGGGTGACCAGATGTCCTAAGTGTATAGGGACAGTCCAGATATTCGGGGTTTAGGCGCCTATCAATCCCACCCCACCCCCATCACGATTTTTCATACTTGCTATCTGGTCACCCTCTCCCTCACCCACCTTGTCTCTCTAATAGCCTCGGAATGACATGGGAGTTTGTTCTCCTGTCACAGACTGTCCCCTGAGAAAGCTCTATCTACTGCACAGACAAGCCTCATCCTTAGAGAAAAAACTTCATGGTGCCTGAGAAATCGGCCCTGTCAGCCACAACTCTAATCCCAGGGATTTACCTGATATTTTAGATATACTGGGCCCTGGCCACTGAGCCCCTGGAAGAGAAGGACTGCGACCTGGAACCTGACTTGATGTGTTCACGTTGCAGAAGTATGTACACAGCATCTGAAGGCAAGCAACAAACAACACTTCAATGGTCACTGAATGAGGGGCCTGTGGAAAAAAATAGTACAATTGTGCAATTAAAGACTGTGTCAAAATGCACGTGCACAGTACTCAGACTCCCTGAATCCTGGCATTTCCAAACTTTCCATTGCTCAGTTTTGCAAACTTACTAATTGTTATTTTAATGCAGATTTTTGTATATTTGTTGGGCGTCTAAAGATATAAAAATACAGACATCGATTCATATCATTGTCGTGCAAACATCCCCATTTCATTGTTTGTTTTTAAAGAAAAAAGTACAGGACTAGGTTCTGGCAATTTCTGTATTGAGCTGTAAAGAACGGTATTTTGAAGGGTTTTGAACTGTTGAAACAGAGGCACAGAGATTGTCTCACACAGGGAGGAGTGGGTGATGCAGTGCACACTTTCCCAAGCCAGCAGAGTTGCTGGACCCCAAGAGATTCCCCCTCTATTCCTGAGCCAACCATGGCCAGAAGCAAGCAGACAGAAGGACAAAAGTAGCTCTCCATTTTAATAAAGGCTCTTGTAACTTCCTGGGTCAACTGGTCCCTTCCATTCTTTAGCTGACTATTACTCAGGCTCTTTTCTTACTGGCGAACTTGAATTTTGATTTTTCTACGTCATGGCCAGTCTTTATCGTCTCTCTTGTAAACTTGAATATGCCAATCCCTGAGAGGACGTACTTTCTTGTTTTTTCCTGATTCGGCAATCATAGCTCTGGGGATTGAGCTCCCATTTAAGGTACTTTTAATGATGACCCCCAGTCCTTTATTTCATCTATCAGGATGTTCAAAGAGAGCAGCTACCCTTCACTGAATGCCACTGCTCTGACTTTGGATTCCCTTGTAGAATGTGTGGGGCTGGGGTAGTTGTCTCAGCTGGATTCTTAATCCAGAGGAAAGACGCTCTCCCCTGTTCAATCAAGATCAGGAATGGCACATAGATTTGGGAGAAAAAGTACATTTTACTTTTACTCTATTTTCTTATTTCTCAAAAGGAACAGTACAACAAAGATAAAAACTCCATTGTGAATAATCAATATAGGTATTGATGTATCTTGTCTGAAATGGGACAGCTGCTCTTCTACTCTCGGGATGGATGCTATATCAATAGATAAGATAAAAAGACAGGCCTAACTGAGAGACTGAACCCATAGGAGGGCCAAATTCTGCTCCTCGGTTACATGAGTACGTCGCTCCCCGACTAGGGCCCAAATCTGTGTAAAGAAGAGTAAATCTGGTCCCGAGGGAGTATCGAACAACTTCCAAACTGTATAAGGAGGGTGGTTGAGTCTACACTATAAAGACAGTTCCAAATATGGACCGCAGTTCAGGAAAGCAGCCTTATTCATCCAAGCATATGAATGATGTAAGAAAATTCTGAAAATGTGGATCTTAGATCATGGTCATAATTTAAAAAAATTAATTGACACAGCGGACACCATTCACATTTGAAACATAAAGTAGCTTAAAACTGTCCTAGCTTGAAGGGTTTGAAACTGCTTCAGGAAATGTGGTCCTCTTACAAGTGTAGATGTGAGGTTGCATATATGGTAAAGCCATGTATACAGAATACATGCTGATTTTAATCCGACAAATTTCCTAAACACTGTACAGAATATCTAATTGCTTATTTTTGAATCCTAATCAGAGAAAAATTAAAATGATTTGTGCAAATAATTGAATTCTAAGGATTATGTAACAACAAAAAGAAAAGGAGTACTTGTGGCACCTTAGAGACTAACCAATTTATTAGTCTCTAAGGTGCCACAAGTACTCCTTTTCTTTTTGCGAATACAGACTAACACGGCTGCTACTCTGAAACCTGTACCAACAAACACTCTTATTTTCTAGATCTACTGAGAGCTAGCTCTGAGAGAACAAAACAGTATTTTCAGTGTTTATGGTTCTTTACTGAAGCAGGTCTATTCTTTATCTAAGAACAGGAAGACAAAAGAATTCACAATATTGTTATCCCTTTTGACCTGAGCAATTAGTGAATATTTTGGGTCTTGTGAGTTGTTTCCATTAGGGGGAGAAATGGATGATGGAGTCAGGTATTTTTTTGACACAATCCTGCTTATTTACAAAGAATGTACCCGAAGTTCTATTTCCCTAACGACAGCAGGAATAGTTTCTTGGCTCACAATTCCAAGCCTCTTTCTATCCAGCAGTCTATCATAAAGCGTGCACGCTCTCTCTCTCTCTCTCTCTCTCAACTTTTTCTGAGATCACACTACAAATACTTCCCTGGGGCTCCTTTGTGCTTCTGCGGTGTCACACTCCCTCTCTTCCTCCCCCCCCGCCCCGAACCCCATCCCCCTGCATTTGCATTCAGACCCCAGTGAAAGCCCCTTCCACTGTATGGCTCAACTCCTATTCCAGCTTTACTTGATGGTGACTTCTATTAAGTCAGCCATCTATTCCACAAAAGAGCTTGATTGTTTTTACATTGATCCTGAATAAAGGAATCATAGAATCATAGAATATCAGGGTTGGAAGGGACCCCAGAAGGTCATCTAGTCCAACCCCCTGCTCGAAGCAGGACCAATTCCCAGTTAAATCATCCCAGCCAGGGCTTTGTCAAGCCTGACCTTAAAAACCTCTAAGGAAGGAGATTCTACCACCTCCCCAGGTAACGCATTCCAGTGTTTCACCACCCTCTTAGTGAAAAAGTTTTTCCTAATATCCAATCTAAACCTCCCCCACTGCAACTTGAGACCATTACTCCTCGTTCTGTCATCTGCTACCATTGAGAACAGTCTAGAGCCATCCTCTTTGGAACCCCCTTTCAGGTAGTTGAAAGCAGCTATCAAATCCCCCCTCATTCTTCTCTTCTGCAGGCTAAACAATCCCAGCTCCCTCAGCCTCTCCTCATAACTCATGTGTTCCAGTCCCCTAATCATTTTTGTTGCCCTTCGCTGGACTCTCTCCAATTTATCCACATCCTTCTTGAAGTGTGGGGCCCAAAACTGCACACAGTACTCCAGATGAGGCCTCACCAATGTCGAATAGAGGGGAACGATCACGTCCCTCGATCTGCTCGCTATGCCCCTACTTATACATCCCAAAATGCCATTGGCCTTCTTGGCAACAAGGGCACACTGCTGACTCATATCCAGCTTCTCGTCCACTGTCACCCCTAGGTCCTTTTCCGCAGAACTGCTGCCTAGCCATTCGGTCCCTAGTCTGTAGCTGTGCATTGGGTTCTTCCGTCTTAAGTGCAGGACCCTGCACTTATCCTTATTGAACCTCATCAGATTTCTTTTGGCCCAATCCTCCAATTTGTCTAGGTCTTTCTGTATCCTATCCCTCCCCTCCAGCGTATCTACCACTCCTCCCAGTTTAGTATCATCCGCAAATTTGCTGAGAGTGCAATCCACACCATCCTCCAGATCATTTATGAAGATATTGAACAAAACCGGCCCCAGGACCGACCCTTGGGGTACTCCACTTGATACCGGCTGCCAACTAGATATGGAGCCATTGATCACTACCCGTTGAGCCCGACAATCTAGCCAGCTTTCTACCCACCTTGTAGTGCATTCATCCAGCCCATACTTCCTTAACTTGCTGACAAGAATACTGTGGGAGACCGTGTCAAAAGCTTTGCTAAAGTCAAGAAACAATACATCCACTGCTTTCCCTTCATCCACAGAACCAGTAATCTCATCATAAAAGGCAATTAGATTAGTCAGGCATGACCTTCCCTTGGTGAATCCATGCTGGCTGTTCCTGATCACTTTCCTCTCATGCAAGTGCTTCAGGATTGATTCTTTGAGGACCTGCTCCATGATTTTTCCAGGGACTGAAGTGAGGCTGACTGGCCTGTAGTTCCCAGGATCCTCCTTCTTCCCTTTTTTAAAGATTGGCACTACATTAGCCTTTGTCCAGTCATCCGGGACTTTCCCGGTTCGCCACGAGTTTTCAAAGATAATGGCCTATGGCTCTGCAATCACAGCCGCCAATTCCTTCAGCACTCTCGGATGCAACTCGTCCGGCCCCATGGACTTGTGCACGTCCAGCTTTTCTAAATAGTCCCTAACCATCTCTATCTCCACAGAGGGCTGGCCATCTCTTCCCCGTTTTGTGATGCCCAGCGCAGCAGTCTGGGAGCTGACCTTGTTAGTGAAAACAGAGGCAAAAAAAGCATTGAGTACATTAGCTTTTTCCACATCCTCTGTCACTAGGTTGCCTCCCTCATTCAGTAAGGGGCCCACACATTCCTTGGCTTTCTTCTTGTTGCCAACATACCTGAAGAAACCCTTCTTGTTCCTCTTGACATCTCTGGCTAGCTGCAGCTCCAGGTGCGATTTGGCCCTCCTGATATCATTCCTACATGCCCGAGCAATATTTTTATACTCTTCCCTGGTCATATGTCCAACCTTCCACTTCTTGTAAGCTTCTTTTTTATGTTTAAGATCCGCTAGGATTTCACCATTAAGCCAAGCTGGTCGCCTGCCATATTTACTATTCTTTCGACACATCGGGATGGTTTGTCCTTGTAACCTCAACAGGGATTCCTTGAAATACAGCCAGCTCTCCTGGACTCCTTTCCCCTTCAAGTTAGTCCCCCAGGGGATCCTGGCCATCCGTTCCCTGAGGGAGTCGAAGTCTGCTTTCCTGAAGTCCAGGGTCCGTATCCTGCTGCTTACCTTTCTTCCCTGCGTCAGGATCCTGAACTCAACCAACTCATGGTCACTGCCTCCCAGATTCCCATCCACTTTTGCTTCCCCCACTAATTCTACCCGGTTTGTGAGCAGCAGGTCAAGAAAAGCGGCCCCCCTAGTTGGCTCCTCTAGCACTTGCGTCAGGAAATTGTCCCCTACGCTTTCCAAAAACTTCCTGGATTGTCTATGCGCCGCTGTATTGCTCTCCCAGCAGATATCAGGAAAATTAAAGTCACCCATGAGAATCAGGGCATGCGATCTAGTAGCTTCCGTGAGCTGCCAGAAGAAAGCCTCATCTACCTCATCCCCCTGGTCCGGTGGTCTATAGCAGACTCCCACCACTACATCACTCTTGTTGCTCACACTTCTAAACTTAATCCAGAGACACTCAGGTTTTTCTGCAGTTTCGTACCGGAGCTCTGAGCAGTCATACTGCTCCCTTACATACAGGGCTACTCCCCCACCTTTTCTGCCCTGCCTGTCCTTCCTGAACAGTGGTATGCCCAACAGCTTCAATAAGGCTTCCCCTTTCCCCAGCGTGACTACCTGTTTTCATCTTGTTTTTATAAATCTGTATCTTGTACATGTCCACAAAACCCACAGCATTCTTTTATTTTTACTAACCTGAAACAGGAGATTGAATGCATAATTTCAGTTACACCAATGTAAATCTGTGGTAATTCATTAGAATTATTCCATATTTATCCTGGTGACAAAATATGTTAGCACGTCACTAGAGAAAACATGACACTGTTTGATAATTGTTATTGTTGCCGGCACCCAGTGCCGAGAGGCTAAACAACAGCTGAGGTTGGTTCGCTACCCGGTGTGCTACACCCAATAATCACAACGGGGTGAAGAAGCAGAAAAATTTATTTGCAGCTGCAAAAAGGTACAGGGAGAATAAAATCTCCAATCCTGCACCCAGAGCAGGAAGTTACACAGGCTTTTATACGTCCTTTTCCCCAGCATACCTATCCAATAGCAAGCTGATCTAAGTATCCATATAGCCAGCCAATCCAGTTTCCAGCTAGTTCCCTTGTTCTCTGTATCATTTGTTAAACCATACATAAAGCTGCTTTATTCAGCATTGGTCTTCCATATCTGCCCTGTTTGGCCTTGTTTAGTTTCAGGCAGTCTGACTCTGCAACATATTGTTGCAGATCCTCAGCATAACTGCTGCGAGTGCCTCCAGGCGGGGGGGCCAAGGACACTTGGGCCTAGTACGCAGAGCTGCTGCGAGTGCCTCCAGGCTGGAGTCGGGGGGGCAAGGACACCTGGGCGTAGTGCGAGGGGGCTTCATCGACACTCGTGGTCTTCCATCCCCTCGAGATACCTAGTGGTCATGCCCCAGTGTCCCCACTGAACTCCCACATCTGAACTCCCAGCCAGAGCCCGTACGTGCTCCACCACTAGAGGCCCTGATGCAGCAAGCCACCCCATACAGCAAAACAAAACCACTTCCCACATGGCATTAGGATGGCAAACGATAATAGAGAAAGATGAGAACTTTCTATAACAGGGGTTCTCAAACTTCATTGCACCACGACCCCCTTCTGACAACAAAAATTACTACGCGACCCCAGGAGGGAGAACCAAACCCTGAGCCCGCCCAAGCCCTAGCTCCGCCGGGCCAGAAGGGGCCAAAGTCAAAACCCAAGGGCTTCAGAACCAGGCAGGGGGTGGGGGAAGCTGTAACCTGATCCCAGGGCTGAAGCCCAAGTCTCAGCCCTGCTGCCCAGGGCTCAGGCTTGGGCTTCAGCCCTGGGCCCAGGCAAGTCTAACTCCAGCCCTGGTGACCCTATTAAAAAGGGATCCCGACCCACAGTTTGAGAATCGCTGTGCAGTAACATGCACTGATTATTGGTGATACTTGGTTTCCTCACAAAGACATGCACAAGGTTACATGGAACTCATCAGATGGTTAAACCACAAACCAGACTGAGCACATGTCAGGAGACCGGGTTGTAGGTGGTCAGGCATAGTGGTCAGACTGGGAGTCATGCCTAGTGGTGAGTGTCCAAATGCCAAAAGCAGGAATTGAGACAGGACCAAAACCAAGAAGCAGGTCCAAAGATTAGAACTAGCGTCAGAATCCAAATGCCAGATCCAAGAATCAAGTAGGGTGACCAGACAGCAAATGTGAACAATTGGGATGGGGGTGGGGTAATAGGAACCTATATAAGAAAAAGACCCCCAGATCAGGACTGTTCCTATCAAATCGGGATACCTGGTCACTCTAGAATCAAGAGAGAGTCGGAGTCAGGAATCAGAGCCAAGGGTCAGAACCGGATCACCGGGGGCAGGGAAGAAGGGAGCAGGGCTGGTTCTGAGGCAGGAGCAAGGCTGGGTGTAGGACAGGATCTGGGCTGAAGCTGTGGAGGAACAGAGCAGAAGCAGGGCTTGGCAAGAGCTGAACCCAGGGAGGCAGAGAATCACTGAGCACCCAGTGAGCGACTGCTGCTGCTGAGTTTAAGAACCAGACAGCTAACTTCTTCAGCCAATCTGGCAGGGTGGTCCAAGCAGGACAGTGTCGGAGGATGGTGCCATGGGGAAGGCGAGCAGAGCTTCATCATCATGGGCTTGCTTCTGGACGGCGCCGTGCCTTGTGGTGCCGGAGGTCTATCTTGCCTGGTGGGAAACTGCGGTGCCATCATGGCAATCAAGTCCCTGGCCACCTCAAACGTGTCCAGGATGGAAGGAAGCTCCTGCTCCTCCACCTTCTCTGGGTCCAGTGGCACCAGACTTGACGGATCCCTCTGCAGGCCCAAAGTCGACAGTGCTGATCCCTGCGTAGGATGCATACTGCTTATGCTGTCAGACTCAGTGCTCTGACCATGGGTGAGCGCCCTCTAGTCGTCTTCTTGTGCTGCTTAGGTGGCATCGGTGAGTGCGAGCCGTAGTTTCTCTAACAGAGGCCAGAGCGCTGCGCACAGAGGTGCTTAATGCCAAGTCCTGCTCGCCCAGAGCCGGCAGGGGATGGAGGGCTGCCTCCATAAGGAGTTCTTTGAGCCTGAAGTCCGTTTCTTTCTTTGTTCTCGGGCGGAGAACTCTGCAGCTCTTGAAGCGAGCTGTTTGATGTGCCTCCCCCAGACACTGTAGGCAGGAGTCATGGGGGTTGCCCATTGACATGAGCTTGTAGCAGGTCCCGCACGGCTTAAACTCTTGGGATGGAGGCATGTGCCAAACCCCAAGAGGGGAGGGAATTGGGCTTGGGGGAACCCCCCACTTCTATCAAACTAATTACTGAAAACTAACACTAACTAATTAACTATTTACAGGTTAACAGAAAGTCCAATCACTGGGGAAACTGCTTGCGGAGGCAAGAGAGACACACAGCTCCAACGACCGTCACAGGCAGTAAGAACAAATTGAAGAGGTGGCGGGTCGGCAGGGACCTATATACACCGCCATGAAGGCGCAGCTCCGGGGGCTCCACAGCTGACCTGATGGGTACTGCTTGGGGAAAAACCTTCCAACGACTGTGCACGCGGCATACGCACACCTACTTGGAATCGACATGAGCAAGCACTCGAAGAACTTGGCAGATTCCCCCACAATGAAACCCTAATGCAGGGCAGCTTTACCGTTAATCTGTGCGTTAGATTAGGAGTCAGCAAGCACCTGACAGGGCTGTAGCCATGGGTGGGCCTGAGTGGGCTGTGGCCCACCCACTTAGCATCCAGGCCCACCCAGATCGGGGCTGGAGCCCCCCGAATCCACAGGCTGGGACTCTGAACACCGGGTCGGTGTCCATCCATGTCCCGCTCCTGCCAGCACCACATGCTGCTGCCCTGGTCTCCAGCCCTGCCCCTACAAGGTACACCCCCGCCCTCCCCCAGGCAGCCTCATGGTCAGGAGCCTGCTGAGCAGTGAAGGACGGCTGGAGATGGTGGGGGAGGCAGGTCTCCCTATCCCCAACTGCCCCATCATTGCCCACCCAGTTTCCCTGTCCTAGCTATGCCACTGCCTGTAAAGAAGGAAAGTGCTCTCTTCAAATCACCACTCTGCCAGCAAAAATAGCTGAAGACTGGTTCTTATCAGCCTTCCCTTGAAACTTCAGCAAAGCCTTAAATACAGGCCCTGGGAGAATTCGTCTGAGAGGAGATCCCGACAAAGGTGTGGTGAAGTCAGGGGGTAGTCAGTCGTATAGCAGAGGGTACAGTTTCTCAACCAAGAGACAGGCCTTCTATCCCCAATATTCAGCTAAGCTCTGTTCACGGTACCTCTACCACTACCCGACCGCAGAAAATGTCTCATTGCAAAGCGGCTCTCTGACAAGGCCCCCTTTGTGCACTGGAAAGTGATCTCAGCAGGATTAGAATTAAATCCCATTTCCTTTACCCTTTTTAAGAACACTAGTACAGCTGCTTCAGTCTCCAGAGTGCTTTAGAAGCATTTCCAAGAGTACCGGTGTGAGACAAGTCATCCCGTCATACTCGTGGGGGAAAAGGCGGGCACACACAGCCTGACCCATTTCAGGCAAGTCACTTAATACTGAGAAAACTCTCAGGAGTCCTGCTAGAAGCTGCCGTTACGCAATAATGCTGAATTTACTCCATTTACTTTTCCATGACCATAGCGTGATGCCACAAACGCAGAATAATGACACCATAGCAGGCTCAAGTTCAAGGAGAGGAAGAACTGGGTTACACTCTATGCATATATTTTATTCTCATGCAGAGACCCAATAACAACAATTGTATCTAACTCACTGATCCCCACTCCTCCAGCATCTGGACATCCCCTCACAGTCAGACCCCCCTGCTGAGCTCAATCTCCCCGCAACTCAACCCCCTCCCCCCACTGAGCCCCAACTACCTTCACCTGGACCCCCATGCAGAATCCTATTACCTTTGCAGCCAGAACCCACAACAAGCTCCTGGGCATCCAGCTCACCCACTGAGCCGCCAGCTCCCAGATTGCCTCACACAGAACTCCCTCACCCCACAGCTGGATTCGTTCCACACTCGGATCCCGCCTTGTGAGCTTCCCTGTCCACACCTGGTGCACCTGGCATGGTGGGGCAGGACTCTGGGGTGTTTCTGGGGCAGACCCGATCCTTGCAGTGTCAGGGTTGGGTGCAGCCTCACCGGTGAGTCCCTGTCCCCTGGGGCGGGGGGGCGGAGGGGGCGGCTGCACAATGATCTCCCACCTCTGTGCAGCCAGTGGCTTGTGCTCTTCAGTGCCATGCTGGAGCCTCCACATTTAATTAACAAATAAAATTTACAGAATTTTAAAATATTGTGCACAGAATTTTTCATTTTTGGGTGTAGAATGCCCTTAGCAGTACTGGGCTCACACCTACAAGGCAGTACCATGGCTGAAACAGAGCACTCCAACTAAAGGTACTGCAGCCATGATGCAGGTCCACATCTGCTATTACAGATTCACACGCTGTCAAATTGTTGTGTTCAGCTGTACAACAAAAGGATTTCACCAGAGCTGATGCGATACCCCTACTCATGGTGATTTCCACAGCCACACAGGAGAACAAACCTTGTTTTCTAGCCTCCTTCTATATGACACTAAGTCCCAGTTATCACTAGGCCCCTTCTCTACAAATCCTTTTAAATGTGTGGACATCAAAATGCATACAATTGTTTCAAGAGCTCTAGTTCTCAATTACTGATATAAATTAAGCAACCTCATTTTCCTTTCTACAGTATGCAGAAGATTGTTTCCCCCCACCCTCTTCCAAAACTTAGACATTTATTTCCGAATCAGCATGAATGAAGCATAAAGCACATTCCCGTTTCTGAGAGCTTGCCTAAATACGCATTTCTGTTCCCACTCTTTTGTCATTGACTTTAATGGAAATGGATTGGGCTCTAAACTAATAATCTACATTGAATGCTCATCATTAATCTCATAATTTAAAACCAAATTAAGCCGTCCCAAGCTGATCACCATTGATTGAGGAAACAATTTAGATGCCAACTTGAAAAATCCCTTTCTAGAATACTAAAGAAAATAAATGCAAAGCCTAACTTTCCAGCTGAACCACTCGGAACTTTTATCCTATAAGGAATATTGGTTGTGAGCCAATTTTCAGTCTATTTTGCAAACCATTTTCATGAACTCTAGCCTAACCTACAATGAACAATGTATTACATATTTAGTGAAGATTAATTGTAAAGAGGTTCCTTGATCAATTTTACACTTATTCCATACAGACATTCAGTTTTAAATAATTTTAGCAGACAACTATATGGGTAAAGGACTATCAAGAAAAAACTTTTTTGAAAAAAAAGTCAGTCTTAATAAAAATGTCAGAACAAGATCTCAAAGTGTCAAAACATTTCTAGAGACAAAAATATACCCAGGCCATCTTACAAAACCTCAGACAGCAATACATACGTCAGTCTCTCATAGCTTTACGTGAACAAATATTACAGTCAAATTATACGTCTCCTCCTGGCCCAGGTGAACCAAAATATGCTGTTTACTGTCCAATACCTTCACTTTACATAAGCTCAAGCTTCCAATGAGAAGGTCAATTACTTACTGGGATAATAAATGCCAAAGTTTTGCCTGATCCAGTCTTTGCAGCTCCAAGTACGTCTTTACCTTGCAACGACAAGCCTATGGTCTGCCTCTGTGTCTCAGTAACCATGCGATACCGTGCTTCTTGCAAACCTAGTATTTGGGAGAGAAAAAAAAAGATTCTTACTTTTTGCCTTGGATAATGATACATTTTCCCATAAGGAAAAATACTGCAGGTGGCAACATTATCTTGGAACTCTGATATTTAAAAACAAAACCTCCTGAAACAGCCAATGAAGAAGACTGATGAAAATTGGTCTTTTATTCAAATACTTTCCGAAGAACTGTTGGTGTACTTCCCTTTCAATGTTTTGTTTGACAATGGGAAATCTGAAAATCTTTCAATTTCATTTGGGCTGATCTGAAACAAAAGGATTTAATGAATGCTAGAATATAAGAATACCATGGGATTGAAATGATATCCTTTTCATTTGTTGGTAACGTTGGTAGAATTTTTAGTGGGTTAATTCTAGGAGTACCCGGCAATCAACGTCAACCAGCTCACTGGAGGTAAAAGGTCTACACATAGGCATAGTTTGACTTCTACATTTAGGGGGCCAGCTTCAGTCAGGCCAACAGGACTCTGCATGGGAGGCGGGGGGGGCGCAAATTCCACAACTGTCGAGGCCTGCAGTTTGGGGAGGAGGGGCAACTCTCCCACCCCACAAACTACACCCTTGCATCTACATGAGGTTTACCTAACCCTAACAATTTTTCCTAATCTAGACACATTTTAAAATGTGGAAAGTGGAGCAAAAGATGCACTTATCATGGCTCTATTATGTACAGTAGCAGTTCAATCTAAGATCTTCAGAGACATCCAATTGTAAGGATTTCTACCCAGCTTTCTACCCACCTTGTAGTGCATTCATCCAGCCCATACTTCCTTAACTTGCTGACAAGAATACTGTGGGAGATCGTGTCAAAAGCTTTGCTAAAGTCAAGAAACAATACATCCACTGCTTTCCCTTCATCCACAGAACCAGTAATCTCATCATAAAAGGCAATTAGATTAGTCAGGCATGACCTTCCCTTGGTGAATCCATGCTGGCTGTTCCTGATCACTTTCCTCTCATGCAAGTGCTTCAGGATTGATTCTTTGAGGACCTGCTCCATGATTTTTCCAGGGACTGAAGTGAGGCTGACTGGCCTGTAGTTCCCAGGATCCTCCTTCTTCCCTTTTTTAAAGATTGGCACTACATTAGCCTTTTTCCAGTCATCCGGGACTTCCCCGGTTCTTCACGAGTTTTCAAAGATAATGGCCTATGGCTCTGCAATCACAGCCGCCAATTCCTTCAGCACTCTCGGATGCAACTCGTCCGGCACCACGGACTTGTGCACGTCCAGCTTTTCTAAATAGTCCCTAACCACCTCTATCTCCACAGAGGGCTGGCCATCTCTTCCCCATTTTGTGATGCCCAGCGCAGCAGTCTGGGAGCTGACCTTGTTAGTGAAAACAGAGGCAAAAAAAGCATTGAGTACATTAGCTTTTTCCACATCCTCTGTCACTAGGTTGCCTCCCTCATTCAGTAAGGTGCCCACACATTCCTTGGCTTTCTTCTTGTTGCCAACATACCTGAAGAAACCCTTCTTGTTCCTCTTGACATCTCTGGCTAGCTGCAGCTCCAGGTGCGATTTGGCCCTCCTGATATCATTCCTACATGCCCGAGCAATATTTTTATACACTTCCCTGGTCATATGTCCAACCTTCCACTTCTTGTAAGCTCCTTTTTTATGTTTAAGATCTGCTAGGATTTCACCATTAAGCCAAGCTGGTCGCCTGCCACATTTACTATTCTTTCGACTCATCGGGATGGTTTGTCCCTGTAACCTCAACAGGGATTCCTTGAAATACAGCCAGCTCTCCTGGACTCCTTTCCCCTTCAAGTTAGTCCCCCAGGGGATCCTGGCCATCCGTTCCCTGAGGGAGTCGAAGTCTGCTTTCCTGAAGTCCAGGGTCCGTATCCTGCTGCTTACCTTTCTTCCCTGCGTCAGGATCCTGAACTCAACCAACTCATGGTCACTGCCTCCCAGATTCCCATCCACTTTTGCTTCCCCCACTAATTCTACCCGGTTTGTGAGCAGCAGGTCAAGAAAAGCGGCCCCCCTAGTTGGCTCCTCTAGCACTTGCGCCAGGAAATTGTCCCCTACGCTTTCCAAAAACTTCCTGGATTGTCTATGCGCCACTGTTTTGCTCTCCCAGCAGATATCAGGAAAATTAAAGTCACCCATGAGAATCAGGGCATGCGATCTAGTAGCTTCCGTGAGCTGCCGGAAGAAAGCCTCATCTACCTCATCCCCCTGGTCCGGTGGTCTATAGCAGACTCCCACCACTACATCACTCTTGTTGCACACACTTCTAAACTTAATCCAGAGACACTCAGGTTTTTCTGCAGTTTCGTACCGGAGCTCTGAGCAGTCATACTGCTCCCTTACATACAGGGCTACTCCCCCACCTTTTCTGCCCTGCCTGTCCTTCCTGAACAGTTTATAACCATCCATGACAGTACTCCAGTCATGTGAGTTATCCCACCAAGTCTCTGTTATTCCGATCATGTCATAGTTCCTTGACATCACCAGGACCTCCAGTTCTCCCTGCTTGTTTCCAAGGCTTTGTGCATTTGTATATAAGCACTTGAGATAACCTGTTGATCGCCCCTCATTCCCAGTATGAGGCAGGAGCCCTCCCCTCACAGACATTCCTGCCTGTGCTTCCTCCCGGTATCCCGCTTTCCCACTTACCTCAGGGCTTTGGTCTCCTTCCTCCGGTGAACCTAGTTTAAAGTCCTCCTCACTAGGTTAGCCAGCCTGCTAGCAAAGATGCTCTTCCCTCTCGTCGTAAGATGGAGCCCGTCTCTGCCCAGCACTCCTCCTTCATGGAACACCATCCCATGGTCAAAGAAACCAAAGCCTTCTCTCCGACACCACCTGCGTAACCATTCGTTGACTTCCACGATTCGATGCTCCCTACCTAGGCCTTTTCCTTCCACGGGGAGGATGGACGAGAACACCACTTGCACCTCCAACTCCTTTATCCTTCTTCCTAGAGCCACATAGTCCGCAGTGATCCGCTCAAGGTCATTCTTGGCAGTATCATTGGTGCCCACGTGGAGAAGCAGGAAGGGGTAGTGATCCGAGGGCTTGATGAGTCTCGGCAGTCTCTCCATCACATCGCGAATCTTGGCCCCTGGCAAGCAGCAGACTTCTCGGTTTTCCCGGTCAGGGCGGCAGATAGATGACTCAGTCCCCCGGAGGAGAGAGTCCCCGACCACCACCACCCGCCTTCTCCTCTTGGGAGTGGTGGTCGTGGAACTCCCAACCTCAGGACATAGCATCTCATGCCTTCCAACCAGTGGAGTCTCCTTCTGCTTTCTCGCCCCAGACATATCATCTGGTCCACTCTCCGCAACGATACCTGTGGAGAGAACATGGAAGCGGTTAGTTACCTGTGTCTGTGTTACTGGAACCCGGACATTCCGCTTACCTCTTCTGGAGGTCACATGTTGCCAAGCTTCTTCACTGGCCTCTTGGCTCCTCTGTGCAACCTGCTCTATATCTGTAGAGCTTTGTGCCCCTAGAAGCCTATCCTGAGTTTTGTCCAGAAAATCCTCAGTTTCCCGTATGCAACGCAGGGTTGTTATCTGTTGCTCCAGACCTTCAATCTTCTCTTCCAATATGGAGACCAGCTTACACTTTGTACAGACAAAGTTGCTTCTGTCCTGTGGAAGAAAGACAAACATGGCACATCCAGTGCAGGTCACAACAGCTGAACCCCCCCCTTCCATATCACCTTCCTACTATGAGCTTCCTCAGAGCAGTTTGCAAGACGTAAGCCTCACTGGGCTCCCTCCAGGTGTACTCCCAGGCAAACTCCTGCTGTGAGCTGCTCTGCTGTCCCCGCTGCTTAGCTGGTTCTCCGCTGCTCAGCTGGTTCGCGAAGCTCTGGCTATTTTTAAACAGCCAGGCTTCCCTGTCGCAAACAAACAGACACCCTACTGCCCGCCCCCTGCAGGCTAGCAGCCAATCAGACACTCACTCAGGCTCTCACACTGCCCCCCCAGCAAACACACGCTCGGATACTTTCTCAGCAAGCAAACAAACACACACTCGGATACTTACCAGTCCCAGGCAAACTCCTGCTGTGAGCTGCTCTGCTGTCCCCGCTGCTCAGCTGGTTCTCCGCCGCTCAGCTGGTTCGCGAAGCTCTGGCTATTTTTAAACAGCCAGGCTTCCCTTCCCTTAACCCTGAGGATTAAGCCCAAGCCCCCGGCGTGGCTGCTGGGAGATGGGTTTCTGACTCGCACCCAGCGCACTCTGCGGGCCACCAGCTGAACCCCCTGAGGCCAAGAGAGTCGGGTTTGGGGTGGCAAAAAGGGGCCTTTGAGGCTCCCAGCACATCTTGAGGCGCAAGGAAATAGCACGAGGTTACCAGCGTCCCTGGGTGGGCTCAAACCACCATCCTCTCGGTTAACAGCCGAATGCACTGACCCATCGCGCCACAGAGACACCTAGAGACCTGTCTGCTGTTACCAAGGCTGTGCAGCCTGCAGATCTCCTGCCCACGCTAGAGCTTGCAAGGCGCTAGTCCGGACAGGACCGGATTCACCGTGGCACCAATGGCTCCACCGTGCCAGGCCCAAGCTCAGACGGGGCCCATAACACTCGCTTCCTCCCCTCTCGCAGCGCTGCCAAAGTGGAGCCTCAGAGCAGCAGGGATCCAGCCTGGGAGCTGAGAGCCCACGGGGCCCTGGGAGCTGCAGTTCCTTGGCCAGCTCCCTGCCTAGAGAGCCAGCCCTGGAGCAGGGAAGGAACTACACTTCCCAGCATTCCCTTGGCCACTATCCACAGGAAAGGGAGCGGGAGGGAATGGGGAAGCTGAGACCCCATGCGCTGCAGCTTGCTGTGAATGGGGAGCTGGCTGCTCGAAGGGGGTGGCGCTGTGAATGGGGAACAAGTGTGCCCAAGGAGTAGAAGGCTTTGGTCCGGATATCACCCTCAAAGACTTCCCCAGGCTGGATGAGGGATGCTGGTGTGACCTCGCCTGGCAGCCCCCAAAGGAGGAACTGGGTGGACTGAATGGACAGTGCCCCTCTCTGTCTGAAGCCAAGCAAGGGGCGGGGGGGTCTGTGGATCCCACAAGAAGTGAAAATGAAAAGTAAGGGAGGGGAGGCTCTACTCGAGGACCTGGGCAGCTGTAGATACAGTACCAGGCCCGTAGGAGGATTTCCATTCTGAGCCAGGGAAGCAGAAATTGGCTTTTCCTTTCTTGATTTATCCAATATTCAGAAAGGGAATCGAGCACCTGCCTTCCACATTTGAACATTCTCAAAACTCAGGATGCTCAAGCTCAATTTGGGGTGCTTGTTACTTCATTTCTCCTCAATCAAATATGCTGATCCACTGAAACGTGCTGTGGAAAAAGTAGGATAAAATTGAGCAACAAATGCTGGCATCTCCCCAGTGCTAACTCGGACTGGAATTGCTATTTTCAACAGCCATTCTCATTTGTTTTAGTTTTGATTGTTGAAAGGGAAGACAGTAATATTGCACTGGCAAATTCCCCACAGAAAGAAAGAGTGGAACAAGAGAATAACAAAAGCACCTCACTTTTTCCTCATTTATGTAGGACAGTCTTATCATATGGATCCAGATATCCTCCAATCACACAAGCTGAAAATTGTTCCACTTTACCGCAGTTCTGTAACCGTGCAGGGACCAGTCCCGTCTGTGTTCTGTGCACATCGAAAATTCCTCCTGTATTCAGAAGGGCCTTGCTTTTGTGACCACACTACCAGATATTTTCAGCCCTTGTAAGCGAAGCAGGTTTACATTTCGTAATTGGGCAGGAGGCCTCTCAGAAAAAGTTAGGTGTTGTAGAAGGTGTTGCTTATTCACTTCCTGTTACCATAGTAAACCAGTACAGCACAGAATGCGCTTTGCTCCCAGAGTCGAGAATGGGGTCCTTTGATTATGTATGCAGCCCATTAAAGATAATGAAAAGACTCCCACTCACTTCAACAAGCTTTGGACAGAACTGGTTATACACAGGGTAACTCCACTGTCTTCCCAGGGTCCTGGGCCCACAGCGGAGGGAGGCCATGTGAGCTTGTTGCAGAGCTGCTGCTCAGGGATGGGAACTTCCTGGTACCCCAGCCTCCAACATCATCCAGGCTGCACTTTCTGCACGACTACGTGCTAGCTGAGGGTGCGTGGGAATTGGTGGCCTCTGCTGCAGGTGATGGGCATCTCAGACACTTAAAGCCATGGCCTAGAGGAGGGAAGCGCTTAACTGCAGAGTCTGCAGCTGCCTAGGGCCAGTGCTGAGGATTTAGAGGCCCTAGTGCCGCCGTTGCTAGGTTCAAGCATGCTCAGCCTTGGAATTGCCACCCCTCCCTTGACTAGTAGCTGCGGCTATCTAAGGCTGGCCTCTGACAATTGGCCCCATGGCTATAGTCAGAGAAGCTGCAGGTGGCTCTGTGACTACTGGGGGCCATTAAGCTAGGAGCGGATAAAGAAACTGAAATTAACCTCAAGGAACAGAGGTCACCCATAGGAAAGGAATGTCAAGGGGATTAGGGAAAGAGGAAGCAGGTGAGCCTTGCAGTGGGAGAATAGTCCCAGCTGGTTGGGGAGCATGTCCAAAGTAGAAAGGAAACAAGCATGGGGAGAGGTGGTGGTGACCAAGTAGTAGACTAGCCTGTAGACGGGAGCAGAGGGAGAAAGGCTGGTGTGTTCAGATTCCCAAGGGCTAAGTCTTCACTTTGGGGAAATGGTGTTTGCAAAGGGCTTGCTCGAATGGCAGGATGGGTGCTGGGGAGGGGATTTGTCAGAACTGACCAGGCATCTGCTGGCTTTGGATCTTTGAGCTGAGAGTGGTGACATGGGGTGGCACTGGAGACGTGGCTATAGAAGGTCTGAATGAGGAAGGAGATAAATCTGTGGGGAGCTTCCCTGATCACTCTGAAAGTTCTGTTCACTGTGGACACTGGTAAACCCACATGGGTAGAGCTCAGTGAGAAGAACTGGGGGCTGAGGGAGCTGTGTATGGCAATGCAGCTAGTCATGTAGAGGTGTGTGATCAAAATGAAAAATGTCTCTGAGATTCAGGACCGGGGACACTAGGGCACCAATGGCCCTGCCACACCAGACCCATGCTCGGAGCCCACAGTGACGACATAGGGGCCCACAAATATGTTTGGCATCAGGGCCCACAAAAGGTTAATGTGCCCCTAAATCCAGATGCTGGGGGCTGTGGTTGAAGGCACAGCAGAGTGGCACAGCGGCAGCGTGCTGGGCCCATAACCCAGATGTCGGGGAATCGAAACCATCCTCTGCTAGGGATGCACTTGTTTCTTTTTGCTCTGGGCCTTCACGTGAGGCAGCAACCAGCAGAGTGCCAAGAGCCTAGGTCATGAGGCTGGAGGTGGCTGAGAGGGGGGCCAACAGGGAAGTGGGAGAGAGGCGTCTTCAAGCCGGCGCGTCTCATCCGTTTCTCCCTTGCCACTTGAGTGGAGGTGGGAAGGGAGCGAAACATACCAGGTTCAAGGTTTTGCATTCTGCCGTGAGGATTGAGCCCAAGCCCCTGGTATGGCTGCGGGGAGATGGGATTCTGGGTCGCATCCAGTGCACTCTGAGGGCCACCAGCTGAAACCACTGAGGCCAAGAGGGGCAGTTTTCAGGTGGCAAAAGGGAAACTTTGAGGCTCCCAGCAGGTCTTGAGGAGCAAAGAAGTAGCACAAGGTTACCACCGTTCCTGGGTGGGCTCGAACCACCAGCCTTTTGGTTAACAGCCGAACGCGCTGACCCTTTGCGCCACAGAGACACCTAGAGACTGATGTGCTGTTACCAAAGCTGGTGCCTAGCAGCGTGCACGTGTGGGGCAGAGTGTTGGGGTGTGGGAGGCAGTGAGGGGTGCAGGCTCTGGGAGGGAGCTTGGTGCAGGAGCGGGCTCCGGGCTGGGCAGGGTGTTGGGGTGTAGGAGGAGCTGTGGGGTGTGGACTCTGGGGGTGGAATTTGGGTGCAGGAGGGGTTCCGTGCCGGGGCAGAGTGTTGGGGTGCGGGGTCTGGAGGGAGCCCCGGGCTGGGGTTTGGGGTGCAGGCTCCGGCTGGGAGGTGCTTACCACAGGTGGTTCCCAGTCAGGAGCTGGCTGCTGGCACGTCTGTGCATGCGACACCTGGGAGGGAGGGGGGCAGCGGGTCTCCGTGCACTGACCTCACCTGCTAGCGCCGCCCCTACAGCTGCCATTGGCCGGTTCCAAGCCAATGGGAGCTGCGGGGACAGTTCTGGAGGTGGGGGCAGGGCATGGAGCTGCCTAACCCCCCACTTTCCCCACGGGCCCCAGAGATGTGCCAGCAGCCAGTCGGGTCTGAGAGGGGCCCGGGGTCAGGGCAAGCAGGCAGCCTCTGAGCCCTGCTGCGCTGCTGGACTTTTAGCGGCCCAGAGATCGGGATCGACTGGCTGAGGCTCCAGGATCGACCAGTTGATCGCAATCGACGGGTGGTGACCACTGTTATAAAGAGTAAACTGAAATGGCCATGCGATGGTGCCAGAGGCTAAGAAATGAAAAGCCCCAAGATCCCTCACTCCTCTTTGACTCTGAACAGGGGTTTAATTCAAATCCCTTTCGTTCTGTGGCTGGTAAAATATAAGGTTCTAGCTATTTGAAGAGTTGTGACACTGGGGTTATGGATGCTGTAACCATATCTCAGACTGAATAATCATTTTAGATCTGATTCCTGGCAGCTTCCCAAAAGCAAACCCAATTGGTTCTTCCCTACAATTGGTGATCCTGGGCAGCAGAGGATCCCCTTCATCTGCTGGGGAACCTCTCTGGGTCCCACTGTCAAATCTCCTCTATTTTCCAGCACTTCAGGTGCTTCTGACTCCTTGGGGAGGTTTTCCTTGCAAGGTCTCTGTGTCAATCTTTGCGTGTAGGAAGCAAAGAGTGTGGGGCTGTCACTGAGCTGAAGGAGGGAAATGGTTAATTGAGAGAGATGGCTGAAGAATAAAATAGTCCCAGAAGCAGAGGTGCTGGAATGTGGGGGAGGGAGTGGGGCCTGGCCCCCAACTTTTAAAGGTGGGGAGACTATGTCCTCCAACTCTTCACTCTCTGCCCTCCAACTCTCCAAGTCTTTCTCAAAACTCTCAGCCCCGGGTCTGAGTGTTATGAGAGAGAAAGATCCCAACTTCTTAAACAATCCTCTAGCAAGACAAAGAACCTCACATCTATCGATTCGCAAAACACTCCCAAGAAATTGTAACAACAGTTTGTCATAAAGAAAGTAAAGCACTAGAAGGTTCCAATTTTTTCCAGCCCCTTGAAGAAATCTGCTCTCAAGAAGCCTTGTCACAGTAAAACTTTCTGCTTTTCTAACCAGAAGATTCTCCCCAAAAGGAGCTGCACCGTTCCTGGAGACACTGCAATACCAGGCCGATGCGTGGGGTGGACAGAGCAAGCTCCTAGTCCGTCCCCCTGTTTCAAAAATCAATTTAATAGACAGTCCTCAAATAAAGGACATATCAGCTATTAAACTGATAAGAACAGATTTAATAATTTTATTAAGATAATGTTGAAATAAAAAGAAAACGGTACAGGGTTCAAGCATAGAAATTTCTGGTTATGAGGGGATAAGGTACAGATTATCAAGGGGTGTGAAATTCGGTTTAGGAGCTGGTGGCATAAGGAATACATAATCTGCAATCTCTCTGATTGGGGGTAAAAGTTTAACCGATCAAAGTACAGACATTGAGATATGGGGGTATGTTGTCCATATAATGGCTATGTTCAGGTGTGGAGTATAATGAGCTGATACGATGATGGGGATGGATCTACCCTCATTTGGTGGGATTTAATGTTCAGGGAGTTTATGATTCCAGTTCATACGGTCCAATGGAAAAAGCCTCTCAGTCCCTTTCCCATAGTGGATGCACGATGTCGAACCAGCTCACACCTCCTGGTACTGTTGGTGGCCGGTGATGTGTTCGATGTAGATGTCCCTGGACCATTGGATGGTGTCCGAGACCATGAGGCGCCGCATGAGCCGCGCGTAGTGTCGACCGATCCCACAGGTCCGCAGCACACGCTCGTTGCAGGGGTCCCAAGCGCCCAGGGCTCCGACGATCAGGGCGTCCATCTGCACCTCGTAGCCCTTCGCTCTCAGGGTGTTGGCCAGAGTGGCGTATTTTTCCAGCTTATGAGCTCGGGCTTCTCGGAAGGCCGGGGTCCTGTTCTCGAAGGGGACCGTGATGTCGACGAGGATGATCTTTTTCTGGGCCTCGTTGGTGACTACCACGTTGGGTCGCAGCTGGCTGTCAGTGCCGGGGATGGCGCAGTTCATGGCGACCTCCCCCAGGCTTGGTGCAATGGCTTTCACCAGGTGGTCCTGGATGGCGTTGTGGCGCAGCTGCCAGGCTCTGGAGTGGGGCTTGCAGCTGCACAGGATGTGGGGCAGGGTCTTGTTGGAGTAGCCGCACTTCCTGCAACGCTTGTCTCGGTTCCCGTGGTGGACAGCCCCATTGAGCGGGACGCAGTTGAGCCGGGTGCAGTGGCTGAACCGCCAGTCACCGAAACGGGTGAAGCCGCCCCCAGGCAAGGAAGTGGCTGCTGGCGTCCCACTTGCTGGTCAGTCGAAGGCTTTACCCTGGTCTGGTTTATGCTTCAGAGCTTCCATGTACAGTGAGTGGATGGCCGCCTTCAGGGTCCTCTCCAGCATGCCCCTGGCGCTCGGGGTGACGATGGTGTTGTCCTCAGACCTGATCTGCGGCCCCGGGACTCCCAGCTCCTGGCGCTCCTCGCACAACTCCCAGCGGCAGCCGATGCGCTTCCCCAGGTGATGCATGGCACTGCGAGCGCCGGACCACAGTGAAGCGATGTCGCGCCCATCCCGTCCGAATTCGCCATCCAGGGAACCGCTCAGGAAGCTGGTGGTTTCTTGGTTGGAGGGGGCTCTGCCGATCGCTTCTTTGTTGCATCATGGAGGGCGTTTGCTGCGATGTTCCTTATCATGGCGTCGGGACACGTCAGCAGGTGGAAGGTGTGGGTGATCACCGCGATGTCACACAGGTCACCCATGTGGGGGACATTGGCACCGCCATGCCTGCTTGTGATATACACCAGCTCGTTGCTGGCTCTCTGGGGAAGGAACAGCCACTTCTTCACCAGCTGCCGGACGATCTTGTCTGCCTTGTTGAGGGGTACCTTCACGACAGCGGATCCCCTTAGGACAAATGAGATGCAGGGGATCAGGAAGGTGTTCAGGGCATTTATCTTTTGCCATGGTGCTAGCTGTGAGGCGTCGAACTTGGCGGCATCCTGCAAGATCTCCTGGATGGTGTCCTCGGGTGTCTGCCGGACACAGAAACCTGTCGGCATGCGGAGGTGCCGGTAGGCCTGCCCCTCTGCCAGGGGGATGACGGGCTCGCCCTGGATCTGGAACCCTGTCGTCTGCACCGAGTCCCTTTTGCTGCCGTCGATGTGGAGAGATACGCACTTCTTTGCATTGAAGCGGAGCCCCATCCAATCGGCAGCTTGACTGGTGGCATCTAGAATACTTTGGAGGTTCTCTGGGTCATCCGCGGTCAGGACCAGGTCATCCGCATAAGCCAGGATGCTCACCCTCTCACTGTGGAGGTTGAAGCCATCTGCGCCATTGGAGATCGCTCGCAGCAACGGCTCCATGGCGAGGTTAAAGATGATGGGGCTGAGGGGACAGCCCTGCTTAACTCCGCTCCGGATCGGGACCTCGGTGGTCTCCCCTTCGACCGAGCGAATGGTGGGGCTGCATCCCTCGTACCCCTCTCGGATCACACGGAGGAAGTTCTCTGGCATCCCAAACTCCTGGAGCGTGGCAAAGATGTGGTGGTGGGTCATGGACCCAAAGGCGTTAGCCAGGTCGAGACATGCTACCGTGCACTGCCTCCGCGCCCTTAAGGCCGTTTCAATGGTGGTGTGGAGCACAAAGTGGTGTTCATAGCAGCCCTCGCAGGACATGAAGCCTTTCTGGGTGGAACTGATGGCTCCCCCGGTCACCGACCGCTCCGTGATCCTCGACGCCAGGCAGCTGGCATAGAGCTTGGAGATCGTGGAGCAGAGGGAGATGGGCCTCCAGTTGCTGGGGTCATCCCGCTCACCCTTCTTGTACACCAGTACTGTCATGGCCTTCTTCCAGGAGCTGGGAGTCCGGCAGAATCACTTGCACTGATTGAAGAGCGTGGCGAGGACCAGGCAGCTGGGATCTCCCTTTTTCAGGAGGCTGTAGCGGATGCCGTCTTCCCCAGGAGCTGTGTTTTTTGTTTTTGAGAGTCTGGCCATCACTTCCCTGGGCGTAAAGTCAGTTTCCAGGACACCTGCTTCGTCGACACGGGGCAGGGGGTGGAGGCACTCTGGGCGCTGAGCGTCATTCTGGGCTGTGCGGTCGAATACATCCTTGAAGTAGCTGTAGAGATGCTCAGATGGGATCGTGCAGTAGGGCGAGGGCCCATCGAGGATCTTTCTCACGGCTTTGGAGTGGTTCGCCCGGTACAGCTTTTGGATCCTTGAAGCTGCTGCTGGATAGTAGCGGCGGCTGGCATCTCTACTTCTGGCTCCCCTGGTGGTGGTGTTGAGGTTTGGAGCAGGCGTTCTGCGGGCAGGCAGGGCATTCTCCTGGTTGGACCTTCTCCTGGGAGCGGTTTCCACAGACAGTTCTTGGGTGAGCCTGTCTACGAGGAGGTCAAAGTCGTCAAAGGAAGCTGCCGCTTGTAGCTCCTCGGTCCAGGCAGTCTGCCACGGAGTGGCAGCCCTCACCATCGGCTGCTGGCCCTCATGGTCCTTGACCTCGTCTCATGCAGGCTCAAAGCCTGCATGGACGGCCTGCCTTCTATCTCGTGAGTCAGGATTCCCTTTGGTTGGGTGCTGGGGTGGGATCTCTGGCGGGATGCTGGCGTTGCTCGTGGTTGGAGAGACACCATCCGGCTCGGGGGTTGCTGGGACACCGCTGGTCCTTCCAGGAGTGACTGCTGCCTGGGCGGTTGCTGCTGGAGGGTGAGATCTCCCGTAGGCAGCGTCCCTCAGAACGGACTCGGGGGCCGTGCTGGACCGTCTGGTGATGAGGGCCCGGTGCTTTCCTGTGGCTGCGGGGCTGGTTCCTCCAGTAACGTCTGGAGCTCGCGGGGCGGTCTGAGGCTTGGCACTGGCTCCTCCGGCAGTTGGAGTTCGCAGGGCGGTCTGAGGAGCGGCCCTGGCTCCTCCGGCAGTTGGAGTTCGCGGGGCGGTCTGAGGAGCGGCTCTGGTTCCTCCGGCAGTTGGAGTTCGCGGGGCGGTCTGAGGGGCGGCTCTGGCTCCTCCGGCAGTTGGAGTTCGCAGGGCGGTCTGAGGAGTGGCTCTGGCTCCTCCGGCAGTTGGAGTTCGCGGGGCGGTCTGAGGAGAGTCTCTGGTTCCTCCGGCAGTTGGAGTTTGCGGGGCGGTCTGAGGGGCGGCTCTGGCTCCTCCGGCAGTTGGAGTTCGCAGGGCGGTCTGAGGGGCGGCTCTGGTTCCTCCGGCAGTTGGAGTTCGCGGGGCGGTCTGAGGAGTGACTCTGGCTCCTCCGGCAGTTGGAGTTCGCGGGGCGGTCTGAGGAGTGACTCTGGTTCCTCCGGCAGTTGGAGTTCGCGGGGCGGTCTGAGGAGAGTCTCTGGTTCCTCCGGCAGTTGGAGTTCGCGGGGCGGTCTGAGGGGCGGCTCTGGTTCCTCCGGCAGTTGGAGTTCGCGGGGCGGTCTGAGGAGCGGCACTGGCTCCTCCGGCAGTTGGAGTTCGCGGGGCGGTCTGAGGGGCGGCTCTGGTTCCTCCGGCAGTTGGAGTTCGCGGGGCGGTCTGAGGAGCGGCTCTGGTTCCTCCGGCAGTTGGAGTTCGCGGGGCGGTCTGAGGAGCGGCCCTGGCTCCTCCGGCAGTTGGAGTTCGCAGGGCGGTCTGAGGAGTGACTCTGGTTCCTCCGGCAGTTGGAGTTCGCAGGGCGGTCTGAGGAGCGGCTCTGGCTCCTCCGGCAGTTGGAGTTCGCAGGGCGGTCTGAGGAGTGACTCTGGTTCCTCCGGCAGTTGGAGTTCGCAGGGCGGTCTGAGGAGTGACTCTGGTTCCTCCGGCAGTTGGAGTTTGCAGGGCGGTCTGAGGGGCGGCTCTGGCTCCTCCAGCAGTTGGAGTTCGCAGGGCGGTCTGAGGAGTGACTCTGGTTCCTCCGGCAGTTGGAGTTCGCAGGGCGGTCTGAGGAGTGGCTCTGGCTCCTCCGGCAGTTGGAGTTCGCGGGGCGGTCTGAGGGGCGGCTCTGGCTCCTCCAGCAGTTGGAGTTCGCAGGGCGGTCTGAGGGGCGGCTCTGGCTCCTCCGGCAGTTGGAGTTCGCAGGGCGGTCTGAGGGGCGGCTCTGGCTCCTCCGGCAGTTGGAGTTCGCAGGGCGGTCTGAGGGGCGGCTCTGGCTCCTCCGGCAGTTGGAGTTCACGGGGCGGTCTGAGGAGAGTCTCTGGCTCCTCCGGCAGTTGGAGTTCGCGGGGCGGTCTGAGGAGTGTCTCTGGCTCCTCCGGCAGTTGGAGTTCGCGGGGCGGTCTGAGGAGTGTCTCTGGCTCCTCCGGCAGTTGGAGTTCACGGGGCGGTCTGAGGAGAGTCTCTGGCTCCTCCGGCAGTTGGAGTTCGCGGGGCGGTCTGAGGAGCGTCTCTGGTTCCTCCGGCAGTTGGAGTTCGCGGGGCGGTCTGAGGAGTGTCTCTGGCTCCTCCGGCAGTTGGAGTTCGCAGGGCGGTCTGAGGGGCGGCACTGGCTCCTCCGGCAGTTGGAGTTCGCGGGGCGGTCTGAGGAGAGTCTCTGGCTCCTCCAGCAGTTGGAGTTCGCAGGGCGGTCTGAGGGGCGGCACTGGCTCTTCTGGCGACAGTATCTCGAGCAGCTCTGCGCAATGGGGTGCTGATCCTTCTGGGCAGGGGGCAGGGTAGTACTGAGTCGTCTCAGTATGGAGATTTGCTTGGCAGTGTGAGAGGGTGAGACGGGCCTCCTGCTGGCGAGGACCTGGGTGGTTTTCCCCGAGATAGCAGGTACCTTCTTGATTGCAGAACCCCGTTGCACTGGCCTGGCGATGGGGGCAGGCTTCTTGATGGCAGCTTGCACAATCGCTGTTCTTTGTTGAGGCTCAGGAGCAGTGGGCCGGCGCGCAGCAGGAGGGCTGGGAGCCGGGGCAGGAGACTGTGTTGTTCCCTTGAGGCGTTTCCTGCAGGTGACTTGGTGCATCTTGCATTGCTTCTGCGTCTCGAAGGGCAGGCTGCAGAGGGCACAGCTGAAGGCGACCCTCTTGCTGTGGCATCTCTTCAGGTGCCTGGTGATGCCACCGAGGAGGTGGAAGCTTCGGGGCGGAGAGCAGATGGGGAGATGAGCATGTCCGCAGCGAGGGGGGGTTCCAGCAGCATCAGCGGCATCGCTGGCTGGTTCATCCTGATGTGGGCGGGTGGGGTCGAGAGGTCCGGCTGGGCGGGCATCCGGCAGGGACCTGGGGTCTCTCTGGGTGGTTTCAGAGGCTAGGCAGGTGTCCGGCGAGGCGCTGGTGACCCTCTGGGTGGTCTCTGGAGAGATGCTGGTCCCGTCTATGGAGATTCCTCTCTGACGGTGTGCAGAGCAGCGAGAGCACCACCAGTGTCGGGGACCTGGGCAGCTGCGGGGCGTGGGAGGTGCTCGCCTCAGAGCATCTTGCAGCGTGCTGTCAGTTCTGGAAGGGTTCTAAGGAGAGCGGTTTAGGAACCTAAATAGAGTAGAGTAAGAAACTATTAACCTGGTTACTAACCTGCAAACAATGACAAAGGAAAATCTGCAAGAGCAGCCTTTCAACTGAGAGGCCTAATAATAAGATGTTACTAATAACTAACGAATGAATAACTAACTATGACTCAAACCATACTCTTCGTACAAACCAAATGTTGACATGGACAACATCACATTTCTTTGCTGCTCTTCAACCATGATATTCTCCCCATACGGAGGTCCACCGGTCCTGGAGGTTCAGTACTGCAATAACAGGGTGATGTGTGCAGTGGATGGAGCCAGTTGCTATTCCATCTCCCGATTCCAAAAATCAGTTGAATAGATAGACCTCAGATAGAGGAAGTCTCAGTTATTAAAGTGATAGGAACAGATTTAACATTTGTATTCAAGCTAGTCCTCTGCATATAATACTTAAATTATCCAAAAATAGCACATTTGGTTTAAAAAGTCAAAAAAGGCACATCGCCTATAATCTGAAGTGGGACTGTTCTTAACGTTTCCTCTGAATAGTGTGGGGGTGCCTCAGTTTCCCCTATGCAGTTCTTAAGTATCTAGGTGGTGGGGTAAGGGGATATGATCATTGCAGATCTAGAGGGCAGGTGTGTGTAAGGGTCTGGACACAGAGAATGGCCGACACCCTGTTTCCTGGCAACTGATGGCCTGGGCCCTTCCCCCCTGCAAGGTGAGAGTGAAAGGGTTGGAGAACAAAGGAATCAGGTGACCTCCTGGCCCGGGAAAGGAACAAAGCCCAGAGGAGGAGGGGCTGGAGGGAGTTTCAGTTTGGGGCTGGCTGGGACATGGAGTGAAGTGCAGATGGGGTTGTCTGGCTCACTGGCCCCTCAAAATGGACCCAGCTGAGGGGTCCTGTTCTCTGCACCTACAGGTTCTGTGTTAGACCATGTTCCTGTCATCTAATAAACCTTCTGTTTTACTGGCTGGCTGAGAGTCACGTCTGACTGCGAAGTTGGGGTGCAGGACCCTCTGGCCCCCCCAGGACCCCGCCTGAGCGGACTCGCTGTGGGAAGCGCACGGGGGGGCAGAGGAGGCTGAATGCTCCGAGGTCAGACCCAGGAAGGTGGAAGCCGGGTGAGCTGTGTGTCCTGCAGACAGGCTGCTCCCAGAGAGGAGACTTCCCCAGAGTCCTGCCTGGCTTCATGGGGAGCAGTTCCAGAGCATCGCCCAGGGACTCCGTGACACTGATACTTGGTGAAATCTAAGTATAGAACACCCAAGCAATTTGGGGATTGTGACCTGCTCCTTAACAGTCTGCCCTGAGGTTGGCACTCACAGTTACGAGCTGCTCCAGATGGCTCCAGACCTCTCATGGATCAGTAACTGGTTAGCAGATAGGAAACAAAGGGTAGGAATAAATAGTCAGTTTTTACAATGGAAAGGGGTAAATAGCAGCTCTAGGCAGCACTTTATACCACCTGGTATCTACCCTGCAATTACCCAGCACTGCCATCCCCAAACCCTTGCCCTCTCCCCCATGCTTTGACAGTAGATTGGATTTCTTTTGCACTGCCCCCAAGTGGCCCGGAGCTGGGTGAGGCGGGTATCCTTCTTATGGGGATTGCAGTAGCACAGCCGGGTCCCACACAGGGATCAGGGCCCTGTTCTGCGGGTGCTGGATGCACGACACAACTGGGGGGCAGCTGCCTTGTAGGAGCTACTGGGGGAAGATGGGAACTGGAAGCCGCTCCCCCCACTGATCACATCAAAAGTGGTGCCTTAGGCGCCGACTCCGTGGGTGCGCCAGGGCTGGAGCACCCACGGGGAAAATGTGGTGGGTGCAGAGCACCCACCGGTAGCTCCCTGCCCCACCCCCAGCTCACCTCCGCTCCGCCTCCGCCCCTGAACGCGCCGCCCTGCTCTGCTTCTCCGCCCCCTACCTGCCCCGGCTTCCCGTGAATCAACTGTTCGGCAGGAAGCCGGGGAGGGCTGAGAAGCAGGGCGTGGCTTCCCGCTCAGGCCGAGGGTGGGAGAGGTGAGCTGGGGCGAGGAGCGGTTCCCCTGCGCACCCCCCCCCGTGTTACCTGCTGCGGCTCGGGCGGCCCTCCTCGCGCCCCCCCATCACAGCTCACCTCTGCATCCCTGGACCTGAGCGCGAAGCTGCCGCCCGCTTCTCAGCACCCCAGCTTCCCGCGCGAACAGCTGATTCGAGGGAAGCCAGGGTGGGGGGGTCGGAGAAGCAGAGCGGGGCAGCGCGTTCAGGGGAGGAGGAAAAGGCGGAGGTGACCTGGAGACAGGGGTGGGGCGGGGAGCTGCCCGTGACTTTTACGAAAAATACCTGTGATTAAATCGTCACCTTACTCATTGTCAGTGAAATAAATTGAAACGCTTCCACCTGCAAGTGGATTTAGCCCAGGACCCTCAGAGTCAGCAGCTGTTACTCCCCCCAGTGAGCTCTCTGTCAGGTATCCCAGTGCTGGAAACCTCCTGCTTACATCCTAAGGTAGCGTTTTTGCACCGGGGGGCTGATATTTTGGACTGGACACTGTAGCAGGTAAAGGTGCTGCTGTGCTCCAGAAAACAAGCCACCTCTGCTCCAAAGAGGGAGAAAAGGACCTGCCAAAGCCCAGGAACCTTTAGATCTTCAGTCTAACGCGCTCCCAACTGAGCTACTTCAGCAGCTGCATGGCTCCCCTTTGGCCTGCTGCTTCTCTGTCAGGGATGTTTTGTTAGTCATGGCACACAAAAAGGACATCGTTGTGAGAGGCCCATGAAGGCAAGATGCACTTTTGCCTGCCTTGCTCAGCTTGACTTGCTGCCTCACCCCGTTCCTGCCTTAGTTCCTGGGTTGACCTGGTGGCAGAAGTGGACTAGGGGGCCAGTGGCGCAGGGAGGAAGTTGAGCTGGACCCTGAGCTAGACTAGACCCTGGAGGCGAGAGTCTGGTCACCACTTGCCACTCCACCTTGTTGTCCTGGCTTCCCCTGTCTCCTGTCGGGGCTTCCCCCCGTAAACCACCCTGCCCCAACCAGCTAGCTGGGCTCCCTTGGTCACCTAATGGCTGGTCACCCCAATCGGTGCTGAGCACCCCTCTTCTTCCCCCTGGTGCTCCAGCCCCAGAGCACCCACAGAGTTGGGGCCTCTGCCCAGATTAGGATCAGCTGCCTCGGGGTGAATCTGGAGTCACCCCCTGAGTGTGGAGCCAGCCTGAGTCCCGCGGAGCTGCCAACCGGGAGCTACCTGAGCCAAGCGCCACCCGGCTGGACCCCGAACCTCCAACTGTCCTGCCCTCCCACCCCAAAACCTCTCCTGGAGCCTGCGCCCCACAACCCCCCTACCCCCAAACCCCTCCCCGTCCTCAGTGCCCCGCCCCCGACCTCCTCCCTCCTCCCCCATTCTCAGCACCCCACCCCTGACCTCCTCCTCCCCCTGTCCTCAGCACCTCTCCCCTGACCTCCTCCTCCCCCCGTCCTCAGCACCCCGCCCCCAACCTCCTCCTCCCCCCTGTCCTCAGCGCCCCTCCCCCGACCGCCTCCTCCCCCCACCCTCAGCACCCATCCCCCAACCTCCTCCTACCCCCACCATACTCAGCACCCCTCCCCCAACTTCCTCCTCCTCTCCCCACCATCCTCATCACCCCGCCCCTGACCTCCTCCTCCCCCGAACTTTAAAGACTGGGTAGGGAGAGATGTAATTGAATAGAGCTTTGAAATGCAAGTCTGCATTGTTAGAGGTAGAAGAGTAGATGTTTGCTCAGGTCTTGTGATGTAAGCAAACAAGTCTTGTCTACGGCCAGAGCTTTGATTCAAAGATCAAAAAAGGAATATTAACATTTAGGAAGACTCTTGAGTGACATAGTATTATTGTCTGTGTCTCTTTGAAGGTTGTGATCACCTGTATCTGAACTGTTTAATGGATAAATTATCCTGTGCTAATTGCCATGATGTTTGGAAGAAGGAAAGTTAAGCCAATTGTTTTCTCCGACAGGAAATGTATAAAAACCTTGGGACATGATCCTTCTTCATCTCAGACCTGCTTTTGGTTTCAAGAGGGGGAAACCCTGAGCCATAAGGATTGAGATCCCCAGTCATTGACTGGAGTCACCCTGAATATGGACATCGGACTGTAACCTGTGGACTATTTCTAAAAGGACTTTTGGCGACTACAAGCTTGTCTCTGCTGTGTGTCTGAACCTCAAGAATTGAACTCAAGTCTGTCTGTATATTGATCTTTTAACCAATTCTCTCTCTTTTCTTTTTTAATAAATTTTAGTTGGTTAATAAGAATTGACTGTAAGCGTGTATTTGGGGAAAGATCTGAGTTCTCATTTGACTGTGGTCTGGGGCTTGGTCCTTTGGGGTCAGGAGAACATTTCTTTTGTGTGATGAAAGAAGATTTTCAGAATTGATCATCATATGCTTGACATGTGTGTCTGGATGGAGGCCTGAGGCTGGGCACCTTAAGGGAACTGTATTATTTGGACGTCTGAGTAACCAGGGAGGTGCTATAGCAGCTGTTTTGGGCTGGCTGGGTAAATCTAACTATTGGAATATCCACCAGTGTTTGGGGTTTGTCTGCCCTGGTCTGTTTGCAGTTCACTGTGATTGAGTGACCTCAGCTGGCTCTCACAGGGAGCACCGTCACAGCTGGGTGTGGGTGTTAATCTTTTCCTGTCTGGTGTGTGCTGGGCTCACAAAGGCTTTTTGCTCCCTCGGGGTGGGGCCTGGTGTCCTGGTTTGGGAGCCCTGTGGATGCGATGGGGTGTCTGGAATGGGGCGTGTGTGATTCCCACGGTGCCCCTTCCCCTCTGCCTGTGGAGCTGAGGACAGATGGCTCTGAGGAGCAGAGCAGGAGCTCTGGGACGGAGAAGAGCAATATAAAGATGGCGTCTAAGATGAAGCCAGGTGACTTCTGTGGAGGGAGACATGCTGGACAACGCCAAGGATTCGGGAGACACCCAGATGTGAGCCCAGGGCGCAGGGAGAGCTGGGGGAGGGTGTCTGTGTTATACTAATAAAATAAGACCAACAGGATCTTGTAAAAGGGACAAGGCAAAATGCCACATTTATTGTAAATATAATAAAAATATAGAAAACACACACAGTGAGCTGTAGCTCACGAAAGCTTATGCTCAAATAAATTGGTTAGTCTCTAAGGTGCCACAAGTACTCCTTTTCTTTTCACACACAACTATGTCACTACTTATTCCTTACTTATCTACAGATACTTTCATACATTGAGTCATACAAGTTCTGCATAGAGGTTATAGTGACCAGCCTAGACGTTGCCCGTGACAGAGCACTGGCCAGGTGGCCTGGACACGAGAATGGAGCCAAGTCCGTGTCAGATGCGCATCCGATGCTCCTGGAGGGTGGTGGCAGAACCGGATACTCAAAGTTCTCAGTTCTCAGAGTCCATTTTTATAGGAATTTAGTCCTATGCCAGCTGTGCCAGTTAAGGGCTTTCCGCGGTTGTTGTTACAAAAAGTGCCAATCTCCATTACAAAGTATCAGTTTACAGAGTAGAGTCAATTGAGCAGAACCAATTGAGCAAGTCAAGTCAATTGAGCGGTTTGCGTTCATAAGCGTTGTCATAAATATAAAGGGAAGGGTAAATCCCTTTAAAATCCCTCCTGGCCAGAGGAAAAACCCTTTCACCTGTAAAGGGTTAAGAAGCTAGGAGAACCTCGCTGGCACCTGACCAAAATGACCAATGAAGAGACAAGATACTTTCAAAGCTGGAGGTGGGGAGAAACAAAGGGTCTGGGTCTGCCTGTGTGATGCTTTTGCAGGGGACAGAACAGGAATGGAGTCTTTGAACTTAGTAAGTAATCTAGCTAGGTATGCTTTAGATTCTGATTTCTTTAAATGGCTGAGAAAATAAGCTGTGCTGAATGGAATGGATATTCCTGTTTTTGTGTCTTTTTGTAACTTAAGGTATTGCCTAGAGGGATTCTCTCTGTTTTGAATCTAATTACCCTGTAAGGTATTTACCATCCTGATTTTACAGAGGTGATTCTTTTTACTTTTTCTTCTATTAAAATTCTTCTTTTAAGAAACTGAATGCTTTTTTCATTGCCCTTAAGATTCAAGCATTTGGGTCTGTGGTCACCTATGCAAATTGGTGAGGATTTTTATCAAACCTTCCCCAGAAAAAAGGGGGTAAGATTTGGGAGGATTTTGGGGGGAAAGACGTTTCCAAACAAACTCTTTCCCAATAACTGGTGTTAGACGTTTGGTGGTGGCAGCGAAAGTCCAAGGGCAAAAGGTAAAATAGTTTGTACCTTGGAGAAGGTGGTAGAATCTCCTTCCTTAGAGGTTTTTAAGGTCAGGCTTGACAAAGCCCTGGCTGGGATTATTTAACTGGGAATTGGTCCTGCTTTGAGCAGGGGGTTGGACTAGATGACCTTCTGGGGTCCCTTCCAACCCTGATATTCTATGATTCTATGATTCTAAGTTTTAACCTAAGCTGGTAAAAGTAAGCTTAGGAGGTTTTCATGCAGGTCCCCACATCTGTACCTTAGAGTTCAGCATGGGGAAGGAACCTTGACAGGGTCAATCTCAATTACAAGCAAGCGAAAGTGTCAACTCAGAGAGAGTATCCAGTGTAGCAGCCGTGTTAGTCTGTATCCGCAAAAAGAACAGGAGGACTTGTGGCACCCTAGAGACTAACCAATTTATTTGAGCATAAGCTTTCGTGAGCTACAGCTCACTGCATCGGATGAAGTGAGCTGTAGCTCACAAAAGCTTATGCTCAAATCAATTTGTTAGTCTCTAAGGTGCCACAGGTCCTCCTTTTCTTTTTTCAGAGAAAGTAGTGTCAATTGAGCGGTTTGTGTTGTAAGGTGTCCATGTCAATTACAAAGCATCGCTTAGAGTTAATTAATGGCTCAAAACATACAAAGAACAAATCCACACCAAAAAACACAGAAAAAGCACACAACAAGATAACACAAAATCCACATACCAAAAGAATACTAAGCAAAAAAGAAGATGCATGCAAAAATCATACACACATGCACACAAAACTGGGGAAGGCATTCACAAAAATCACCCAGGACGCACATGCACATCAACATGACAGACACAAAACATACCAACATACAGAAGTCAGGCAGGGTTTGAGTCTCACAGCCAGGAGGGTGTGCACACAGGTGATTTGGGGAGCAAAGATTGAAGGGGAGTCAGGGGGTGAAGAATCACAGGATGGGCAGCGCTCTGGGCTCTGCTTGACCCCTCCTGACACAGGTGGCTGGTGGAGAGCGGAGTCTTGTAGATGTGTGAATCTGCCCTGCACTCGGTAAAGGAAGGGACCTCGGTGTCTGCTGGGCTGGAATTGTATTTTCCACAGGGCAAAATGATTGGCAGAAGCCACCTGCTTACAGAAAACCAGTACTCTAGCTGGGGTTTGAACTCACAACTGCAGCATTGCTCTATAAGTCTCTATAAGGGAAGACTTTTCTATTCCAGCCGATCTCAATCTGTCTCCTCTGGCCCTTCAGGCTCTCTGCTCCCCTGTTGGGGCGATGCAGAGGCAAGTCCTGACCTGGGTGAGTCACGGAGACGCTGTGTCCCATGGTGTGTGTGTGGGAGAGGGGTAGGGCAGGGTTGGGTTGGGCTCCAGGTTAAAGGGTTGGGTATGACAGTGTGTGGGGGAGGGAGAAGTGTGTGTTTCTTAGGATATAAATGAGGGCAAACACAGGGGTAGCGACAGTGAAGCCCCGGGTCTGAGTGTTATGACCCTGTGCGGTGCTGCCATTCACCTTCCCCTCCTGTGGTCTCAGGTGTCATTGGAATCCAGCATTTTTCACCTCTCACCGTCCCAGAGGTGTCGCACATGCCCCAAATACAGAGTGTCCCTCTTGGAGACGCGAGGACGGGAGCGGATTTCAGCTGCTGGACTGCTCTGCTGGGTTTTCTACATTCGCAAGGGGAACTGCTGAGTGTTTACAATCATTTCAAGCATCCCCATTCAGCGGACTCCTGAACACACCAGAGATGGGTCTGGAAATTGATTTTCATTTGCAAAAGTTTTTAAAGGGAAGCGCTTGGATTTGAACTAGGAACCCATTGCCCTGCAGGCAACTATTCAACCAGTGAGCTACACTCTCAATAAAGACTGTCCTGTATAGCCCAGAGCAGGAACGGCTTTGAACCTGGGGGTTAGTAAACTTTATCTCTACACAAACCCCACGGCTTACAAGATCCCCACACCCGCCCTGTGTCACCAGAGCACAACAACAACTTTCCTTGGAGCACACACTGCTCCCCAGCTCTGTGCCCTTCCATCTCCCCAGCATTGCTCCAATCCCTTAAAGCAGGGTCTCAAACTCACTTTCCCTTAGGGCCAGTGTCAGTCCTCAAATTCTCCCAGTGGTCCAATAATGTCATTTATGCTGCCCAGAACCCACTCCCCAAAACTCCACCCCCCAAAAAACTCTACCCCCCCACCTGCCTAAGGCTCTGGGAGGGAGTTTGGGTGGGAGAGGGGGGTCTGGGGTGCAGGCTCTGGGATGCAGTTCGGGTCCTGGGTGCAGGCTCTGGACTGGGGCAGGGGGTGGGGATGCAGGCTCTGGGAGGGTGTTTGGGGTCGGGAGGGGGTGTGTGGGAAGGGGGTGCAGGCTCTGGGAGGGAGTTTGGAGGCTCGGGGGGTGTGCGGAGGAAGGGGGTGCAGGCTCTGGGAGGGAGTTTGGAGGCTGGGGGATGTGATGTAGGCTCTGGGAGAGAGTTGGGGATGGGAGGGGGTATGTGGGGTGGGGATGCAGACTCTGGGAGGGGGTTGGAGGTGCGGTGCTTACCTGGGGCTCCAAGGTGGGGGGGAGCCTCCACTCCCTGTTGGCCGTAGGCACCACCCCCACAGTGCCCCATTGGCTGCAGGGGTGCTCAGGGAGGGGCAGCACGTGCAGGCACAGCCCCCCCACCTTGCCCCGGGGCCACAGGGAGGGGCCGGCAGCCTCTGGAGCGAGCAGGAAGACGCCGCTCAGCTCCGCTGCACTGCCGGGGCCCCTGGAGTCGGGGGGTGGGGGGAGTGTCTGGGGGAAGCAGGTGGGGCCAAGGGAGAGAACTGGCGGCAAAACCGCTAAGGCTCTGCAGGCCACATTCGGGAGGTTCGCGGGCCGCAAATGTCCCGGAGGCTGGGAGTTTCAGACCCCTGATATAATTGCTTCAGCCTCATAGTTTCCCAAGTCCAAAAGTAAACATCTCTTCAAATCCAAGAGAGTGGAGATCAGTCAATGTTCAGAGTCGTCCCACGTGAAAGCACCACGTTATGGTTCATGCTGGCCCCATCATGTGGCCATCACCTTTCCCTCCTCTCCCTGACAAGTTTTGGTATTTTGCATAGAAACTTTCTTCCCTCAGGAGAGACCTGGGAACCAGGGCTGCCAGCCAGACAAACACCTTCAAGAGGAGGTGTCCCTCTCCCAGTCAAAAAATGATCTCCCGCCCTCAGTTCCGTGACAGCCTGAATTGTTCCTTATCTCGCCAGCGCCAGTTTGAGTAAATAAAGTTTCAGAGATAGTTATTAAGCTCACAAAAATAAGCCAAAGATCCCTCTGCATAACACCGGAAGGTGAAATAGGAACAGAGACAAACCTTGTCAACAAAGGCTAATTTCCCAAACGATCCTCAAAATGTTTCTAATTCCCATCTGTCCTCCACAGGAGCTCTGTGCAGTTTAACTGCTCTGCAGCCAGCTGCCCATTAGAAAGGCTTCTGTGGGACATTCCCAGACCTGGACATTTACGAACAACAGAATTTGAAGAGCAAACCTGGCTCCCCGCACCAGGCGGGATTGGAGTGTTTTGTCCCTGGCACTTGGTCTTTTTCAAGAGTACAGACCCTCCCATGCCCAGCCAGCCAATGAACTTGGGGAAAAGGTCGCAGGAAGCAGAGACCTTAGAAACAAGGAAATAAGAGGCCATTCATTGGGCAAGGTGGCCTAGTAGTTAAAGCAATAGTCTGCTTATCTGATACCATTCTTGAGCTGCCTGTTATAAAAGGCTGGTTCCCTACTTCAGTTCCAACGGCTCTGCTAGAAACACCCCCAGGTCCTTGCGTACCCCAGTGGGAGCAAGTTGAGAAATCCCCAGTGGGTGCTGCCCTTAGCCCCGGGCTGCTGTCTCAGGGGTCAGGGGGATTGATGGTTTGCTGCTGAGAAGGGAGACAGGACAGCCCTTTGGGGCTCTGCTCTGAGCATCTGCCCAGCCCAGGCTGCCCGCTGGCCTTAGCTGCTGCCCCTCCATGCTCTGGAGCAGGGGTTCCATCACCATTTTTTTGGTGGCCTCCAAGTGCGGCCACCAACTTTTGCTGGTGGCAGCTGTGGCAATTTTTCCAAGCCGGAGCCCCACTGCCCCGGGGGTTGAAGTCTGAAGCCATAGCCCATGGGCTGAAGCCCAGAGCCCTCTGCTGAAGCCCTGTGGCTGGAGCTGGGGAGGGCTGGAGGTGGGTAGGCTAAAGCCCAGAGCCCTGGGGCTGACACGAGGGAGGGAGGGGCCCTGAAACCCCAAGCCCACTCCTGGAGCCCTGGCAAGCTGGAGCCCAAAGTCTTCCCCCAGAGCCTCTCAGCCCCCTGGTAGGTGAGTTGGGAACTCACCAGCTGCCTGCAGAGTTGAAGGTTCCTACCCCGTCAAGAACACCCCCAGCCCCACATGCCTGCAGATGTGCTGCCTGGAGCCCCAAGGGGCTGGGAGGTACATGATGCCGATCCCCTGCTGGTGGCGCCAGCAAACACCAAGGCCATGCATCCAGGAGCAACAGCTGGACGCTGAAGGGAGAGGCTGCTGCTTTCCCCCCACCTGCATCTTTGAAGGTGGGAGATGATTTGCTGACAGGGACGGCTGTCTCCTATTAAAGGTGTTTATCTGGTACCGTGTAGCAGGCAGCCCTTGTTCCCAGGTCTCTCTGAGGAAATAAAGTTTCTGTGCAAAATACCACAACTTGTAACGGAGAGGAGGGAAAGGCGATGGGACCAGGACATACAGGATGAAACATAACATGGTTCTTTCATGTGCATTAACTCTGAAAAGGGATTGATCTCCACTCCATTGTATCTGAAGGGATGTTTAGTTTTACCCTGGGTAAAATACAAGGCTGAAGTCATTTTATGGGGGGTGACACTAGGATTCAAGGGTTAGTTAGTGTGATAAAAATGGTTTAAAAAAAGTCAGTTTAAACGTGAGCTAGCTGTTATCAAAGGCGTTTTCCCCCGGTCAGCTCCAAAAGTTCTTCTAGAGACACCCTGGGTTCCACTGCAGCAGCCAGCTCCCTCCAGAGGCTTGTGCCCCGAGGCTTCCCCCCAGCCCCAGAGTGGGCTGTGCGGCCCCAGGCTCCCCAGCCCCGGAGCACGGAAAGGGCGGGTTATGCGGCCCTGACTCGACCTGCCGTTGACTCGTGGGGCTCTGCACTCCATCAGCCGGGGCAGGCCAGGCTGCAGCCGGGACTCAGCATGGCCGCGCTTCCCTGACGAGGCATGAGACACACCAAGAGCTTTGCGCAGCCAACAGGGAAGTGGGAGGGGAGGCGTCTTCGAGCTGGCACGTCTCGTCCGTTTCTCCCTTGCTGCTTGGTGGAGGCAGGAAGGGACCAAACATTCCTGGCTCAAGGTTTAGCCGTCAACCTTGAGGATTAAGCCCGAGTGCCCGGCGTGCCTGCTGGGAGATGGGTTTCTGATTCGCACCCAGCGCACTCTTCGGGCAACCAGCTGAACCCCCTGAGGCCAAGAGGGATGGCTTTGAGGTGGCAAAAAGGGGCCTTTGAGGTGCCCAGCACATCTTGAGGAGCAAGAAAATAGCACGAGGTTACTAGCGTCCCTGGGTGGGCTCGAACCACCATCCTCTCGGTTAACAGCCGAACGCGCTGACCCATTGCGCCACAGAGACACCTAGAGACCTGTCTGCTGTTACCAAGGCTGTGCAGCCTGCAGATCTCCTGCCCACGCTAGAGCTTGCAAGGCGCTAGTACGGACAGGACCGGATTCACCGTGGCACCAATGGCTCCATTGTGCCAGGCCTGAGCTCAGACGGGGCCCATAACACTCGCTTCCTCTCCTCTCACAGCGCTGCAGAACTGGCCCTGGTCCCAAAGCGGAGGGGGGACATGTGAGCTTGTTGCAGAGCTGCTGCTCAGGGATGGGAACTTCCTGGTACCCCAGCCTCCAAAATCATCCAGGCTGCACTTTCTGCACGACTACATGCCAGCTGAGGGTGCGTGGGAATTGGTGGCCTCTGCTGCAGGTGATGGGCATCTCAGGCACTTAAAGCCATGGCCTAGAGGAGGGAAGCACTTACCTGCAGAGTCTGCAGCTGCCTAGGGCCAGTGCTGAGGATTTAGAGGTCCTAGTGCCGCCGTTGCAAGGTTCAAGCATGCTCAGCCTTGGAATTGCCACCCCTCCCTTGACTAGTAGCTGCGGCTATCTAAGGCTGGCCTCTGACAATTGGCCCCATGGCTATAGTCAGAGAAGCTGCAGGTGGCTCTGTGACTACTGGGGGCCATAAAGCTAAAGCAGATAAAGAAAGTGGAATTAACCTCAAGGAACAGAGGTCACCCATAGGAAAGGAATGTCAAGGGGATTAGGGAAAGAGGAAGCAGGTGAGCCTTGCAGTGGGAGAATAGTCCCAGCTGGTTGGGGAGCATGTCCAAAGTAGAAAGGAAACAAGCATGGGGAGAGGTGGTGGGGACCAGGCAGTAGACTAGCTTGTAGACGGGAGCAGAGGGAGAAAGGCTGGTGTGTTCAGATTCCCAAGGGCTAAGTCCTCACTTTGGGGAAATGGTGTTTGCAAGGGGCTTGCTCGAATGGCAGGATGGGTGCTGGGGAAGGGATTTGTCAGAACTGACCAGGCATCTGCTGGCTTTGGATCTTTGAGCTGAGAGTGGGAGCACACACAGTGACTGGTGACATGGGGTGGCACTGGAGACGTGGCTATAGAAGGTCTGAATGAGGAAGGAGATAAATCTGTGGGGAGCTTCCCTGATCACTCTGAAAGTTCTGTTCACTGTGGACACTGGTAAACCCACATGGGTAGAGCTCAGTGAGAAGAACTGGGGGCTGAGGGAGCTGTGTATGGCAATGCAGCTAGTCATGTAGAGGTGTGTGATCAAAATGAAAAATGTCTCTGAGATTCAGGACCGGGGACACTAGGGCACCAATGGCCCTGCCACACCAGACCCATGCTCGGAGCCCACAGTGACGACATAGGGGCCCACAAATATGTTTGGCATCAGGGCCCACAAAAGGTTAATCTGCCCCTAAATCCACATGCTGAAGACCCAGCAGAGTGGCGCAGCGGCAGCGTGCTGGGCCCATAACCCAGATGTCGGTGGATAGAAACCGTCCCCTGCTAGGGCTGCACTTGTTTCTTTTTGCTCTGGGCCTTCAAGTGAGTCGGTGACCAGCAGAGCGCCAAGAGCCTTGGCCATGAGGCCAGAGGTGGCTGAGGCGGGGGCCTGCCAGGGAGCTCCCTGGCACCTCTGGCTGTCTGGGCTGAAGGCAAGAGACTTGCGTGTGGTAAGGGCTCCTGTCCCAGCCTGAGACAGCCGTGCTTCCTCGTCCCCTTCTCCCACCCGCACCGGCAGGCGGCTGCTGCAGGAGAACACGAGGGAGGCTCTCAGGACGCTGGGCAGCTCTGTGAGGCTGTCTAGGGAAAGAGCTGAGGCTCCCGACTCGACCTGCCATTGACTTGCGGGGCTCTACACTCCGTCATCAGGGACAGGCCAGGCTGTGGCTGGGACTCAGGCTGGGGCAGCATGGCCGCGCTTCCCTGTCGAGGCAAGGGCTTTGCGCAGCCAACAGGGAAGTGGGAGGGAGGTGTCTTTGAGCTGGCGTGTCTCGTCCGTTTCTCCCTTGCTGCTTGGGTGGGAAGGGAGTGAAATGTTCCCGGCTGCACGTTTTACACTTGGCCTTGAGGATTGAGCCCGAGCCCCCGGCATGGCTGGTGCGAGATGGGATTCTGGGTCACATCCAGCGCACTCTGAGGGCCACCAGCTGAAACCATTGAGGCCAAGAGGGATGGTTTTGAGGTGGCAAAAAAGGGACTTTGAGGCTTCCAGCAGGTCTTGAGGAACAAGGAAGTAGCCCAAGCCTATCGTCCTCCCGGGGTGGGCTCGAACCACAATCCTCTCGGTTAACAGCCGAACGTGCTGACCCCTTGCACCACAGAGACCCCTAGAGACTGATGTGCTGTTACCAAAGCTGCTGCCTAGCAGTCTGCACGTGTGGGGCAGAGTGTCGGGGAGTGAGGGGTGCAGGCTCTGGGAGGGAGCTTGGTGCAGGAGGGGGCTCCGGGCTGGGGCAGAGTGTTGGTGTTGGGGACACTGGGCATGGCCACTAGGTAACTCGAGGGGATGGAAGACCACGAGTGTCGATGAAGCCCCCTCGCACTAGGCCCAAGTGTCCTTGGCCCCCCGGCCTGGAGGCACTCACAGCAGTTATGCTGAGGATCTGCAACAATATGTTGCAGAGTCAGACTGCCTGAAACTAACCAAGGCCAAACAGGGCAGATATGGAAGAACTATGTTGAATAAAGCAGCTTTATGTATGGTTTAACAGATGGTACAGAGAACAAGGGAACTAGCTGGTAACTGGATTGGCTGGCTATATGGATACTTAGGGCAGCTTGCTCTTGGATAAGTATGCTGAAGAAAGGATGTATAAAAGCCTGTGTAACTTCCTGCTTTGTGTGCAGGATTTGAGATTCTATTTTCCCTATACCTTCTTTGAAGCTTCAAATAAACTTTTCTGCTTCTCCACCCCGTTGTGATTATTGGGTGATGCACACCAGGCAACGAACCCCTCCTGTTGCTCGCCTCTGGCACTGGGTGCCGGCAACAGATTTTGGCGTCCCTGAGTGGACAACGAGGCCGCTATTTAGCCTTGCTCCGACCCCTACTGGAGGTCGAGGATTGCGGCGAGAACCGACGCCCAGTGCGCACTGGTGAGTTCATCGGGGGCCTCGGAGGAGACGCGATTTGATCGACCCCAGAGGGCACAACGGTGCAACACACTCATATAGTGGAGAAGCAGCTGCGGGCGATGGTGAGGAACTGGTCCCTTGGATAAGGTAGGAACCTTTTGAGATCTGGATTGTATGCTCTGTTGGAACCTGGGGACGCCCAGAGTTACCCTGTAGGTATGGGACAGGGACAGAGTTCAGGGGTTAGGGCACGGTGTACGCCCCTAGAATGCATTCTAGCAAACTGGAAGGTTTTTGGTGTGGATCTGATGACTAAGAGTCAATTAAAACGATTCTGTACAGTTGACTGGCCTCAATATCATCTAGAGGACCAGGAGTGGTAGCCACTAGGAGGGTCAATTAATTACAACACGATCCTCCAGTTACTCCTGTTCTGTCAGAGAACAAGGAAGTGGAATGAACATATGTATGCGCATTTGTTTTTGGCTTTATGTACTCGACCAGATATTTTACAGCACTGTAATCTGACTCCGACTGGTTCGGTAGCAGCTAATGTTAGTCCCCAGACCCCCACCCCCATTGTGGCAGAGCCGGTGTCCCCTTCGGCCCCTACACCCACACCTTGTAAGTCCCCAATGGTTGGCCTATACCCCTTAATCACCAAAACTGAAGTCTCCCAGTCTGGATCGGACAGGCGTCCGGCCACGACTTTGCAGGTTTATACTCATGTTCCCTTTAATCCTGTGGATTTGGCTGCTTTCAAAGCACAGGCAGGAGAGTTTTCCACCAACCCAAGCAGGTTTATTTCAGTTTTTGAGGGATGTCTTAGCAGCCACAAGCCAGACTGGGATGATTGTAAGATCCTCCTCTGAACCCTATTGTCTGAGGTTGAAAGACAACAGGTTGTGTCCAAGGCAAGGGAGGAGGTGCAGAAACAGTACGACCAGGATCGTATTAATGTCCCTGACCTGGATGCACAAGTCCCCCGAGCAGACCCCAAGTGGGATCCAAATAACCCTGGGGATATGACCCGCCTTACCTCCTATAAGGAATTGCTTTTCCATGGACTCTGTCACTCGGCTGTCCGACATAATAATTGAGCAAAGCCATATGAAGTAATGAAGGATTTAAAAGAAAGCCCAGGGGCCTTTCTACAGTGTATTCGGGACACAATTCGACAGAACAGTAATGCAGACCCCGAAGATCAGGCAGCTGAGTCAATTATTAAGGGAATTTTTACGAGCAGAGCAGCCCCTGATATTAAGAGAAAGTTACAAAAAAAGGAGGTTTTAATGGGCATGACCATGGCACAAATCTTAGAGACTGCAAACTGAGCTTATAATCTGAGAGATACAGAGAAGGAGAGAAAGCAAGTGAGACTGATGGTAACAGTGGTAAAGGCCGGCACTAAGGGAAGTGGCCGGGGAGGAAGGGGCCATGGACGCGAACGTCTGGGCTCGCAGGAGAGACAACTGGGTCACAACCAGTGTGCCTTGTGTCGACAAGAGGGATACTGGAAGAATGAGTGCCCAAAGAGGAAAGAAAAGGGGGGTGCCCCTATGATGGCGATGGTGGAGCAGGAATAGGGGTGTCAGGGGAGACGGACCACCCTACCCCCGGAACCCTGAGTAAAGATGCGGGTGGGAAGCTCAGAAATAGATTTTTTAGTGGACTCTGGAGCGGCACGAACTGCCGTAAATCGACCCCTTCAGCTGCCAGTAGCAGATTCCCTTAACGTGGTGGGAGCCACAGGCAAAGACACCAAGTGCCCAGTGTATGTCCCAGTGGAATGTGCTTTGGGAGACAGTTCTATATCCCACAAGCTGGTATACCTCCCTGAGTGCCCAACACCTCTGCTGGGATGGGACCTGCTCTGCCGCCTAGGTGTCACCCTGCATTTTACTGAGGATGAAATAACCCATACCTTACCCCCTGAGAATGCATGGATCATGACCCTTGCAGTTGAGCCCTCAGCAATGCAAGCCCCAGAATGTAGCCCGTGGGAAGACCAGGTGTACCCCCTCGTGTGGGCATCAGGGATCCCAGGAAAGGCCACCCACCAGACCCCCATTACTATTCAGCTCATACCAGGGAAAGGCCCAGTGCAAGTAAAACAGTATCCAATCAAGAGGGAAGACAGAGAAGGTTTACAGGACACTATAGATCGATTCCTAATGTATGGTATTCTCCGGAAATGTCAGTCAGCCTGGAACACTCCCATTCTACCCATACCGAAGCCTGATGGCACGTATCGGCTGGTACAGGACCTAAGGGCAGTCAATGAACGGGTTAAGACTCTGCACCCTCTTGTCCCTAACCAGTATACCTTATTGGCTTCTATAGGGGGACAGTATACCCATTTTTCAGTCCTCGATCTGAAAGATGCTTTCTTTACCATCCCAGTTGCCACCCCGTCACAGGAGATCTTCTCCTTTGAGTGGGAAGACCGAAATAGGGTTAAAAAGCAACTTTGCTGGAGAGTGTTGGCCCAGGGATTTAAAAACTCCCCCACCCTCTTTGGCCAGGCTCTGGCCAGGGACCTAGAGGAGTGGGATAATGAGGAGGCCCTCCTTCTGCAGTACGTAGATGATTTGTTAATTGCCACTGTGGGCCAAACCCCCTGCCTTAAAGCCACCGTGAGCCTCCTGAATTTTATTGGACTCCAGGGATATCGGGTAGCACGGAGTAAGGCTCAAATCGCCCTCCCAGAGGTACAGTACCTCGGGTTTCACATACGGCAAGGGGAGCGCCAGCTTTCAAGCAAAAGAAAGGAAGCTATCTGTCAAGTCCCTACCCCAAGCACTTGTAAATGGCTCAGGGCATTTCTGGGTATGGCAGGCTTTTGCAGGATATGGATCCAAGAGTTTGGACTGTGGGCTAAACCCTTGTATGACTGTGTAAAAGGAGTAGATCATGACCCCTTCTATTGGACCCCAGAGGCTGACAGGGCATTTAAAATCTTGAAAAGGAAGTTGATGGAAGCCCCGGCTTTGGGCCTGCCGGATCTCTCTAAGCCGTTTCAGTTGTATGTACATGAACGAAAGGGGGTGGCCCTACAAGTACTCACACAGCTGTTAGGAGTATGGAGACATCCCGTGGCTTATTTTTCTAAGCAACTGGATCAGGTTGCAAAGGGTTGGCCGGCATGTTTACGGGTGGTCACAGCTACTGCCCTAGTGCTTGAGGAAGCCAAGAAGCTAACATTGGAAGGGGTTATGCAAATCTATACTCCCCATATGGTCCGAGCCTTATTGAATGCAAAGGGAGGGCTTTGGCTCACCCAGGCTCGGATTGCTCGGTACCAGGCTAAGCTGTTAGAGAACTCTGAAGTCACCTTGCCACTCCCTTAACCCAGCCACTCTCTTGCCAGAAACAGAGGAACAGAAACATGACTGTTTAGAGATCATAGATGCCCAGTACTCCAGCCGTCCGGATTTAAAGGATGTACCCCTCCCAAATGGAGATTATGAGTGGTACACTGATGGTAGCAGTACTGTAATAGGTGGGCGAAGGAGGGCGGGTTATGCTGTTGTGACCCTCCATGACACTGTGGAAGCTGAAGGTTTGCCTGCTGGGACCTCTGCCCAGCTTGCCGAACTGATAGCCCTGACCCGTGCACTTGAACTGTCAAAAGGAAAGCGGGTCAACATTTTTACTGATTCAAAGTATGCTTTTGGTGTGCTGCATGCTCATGCTGGCCTATGGAAGCAAAGGGGAATGCTGACAGCCAAGGCTCCCCAGTCAAGTACGGGCCCCAAATCCTCCGGCTCCTAGAAGCCGTACAACTCCCTCGGAAGTGGTGGTACACTGTAAAGCCCATCAAAGGGAAGATCAAGATGTGCCCAGAGGTAACGCCCGGGCAGATAGAGAGGCTAAGCATGCTGCCACCCTGCCATCCCCTCAGACTGAGAACGCCCATATGCATGCCCTTATCCCATCAGTAGGGGAGCTTCCAACCCCTCAGTACTCTGGGGAGGAGAGACAGCTAACTGACAAACTCGGTCTCCGGGAAAAGGAGGGATGGCTCCATTCCCCGGAAGGGAAGGTCCTCCTACCAAAGGGCCTGATCCGGCCGGTGCTGCAGAAACTACATCAAACCACTCATGCTGGCAGGGAAGCACTTATCCAGCTAATGGGAAAATACTTTATCACTTCCGGACTCCGACCCCTGGCTGCCCAGGTACAAGCGGACTGCTTAGTCTGCCAAAAGAATAACCCCCGACGGGGACATCCTGTGCCACCAGCTGCCCTAGAACCCACTCCGGGCCCTGGACAAGTGTGGCAAATAGACTTTACTGAGTTTCCCCGGACCCAAGGGTTCAAATATCTCCTTGTCTTAGTGGATCGGTTCAGCGGATGGCCAGAAGCCTTCCCATGCTGTAATTGCACTGCCAGAACAGTGGCCCTCAAGTTTGTTAAGGAGATCATTCCTCGCTTTGGACTCCCCCTGTGGATGGAATCTGACAACGGGACACACTTCACGTCAAAAATCATCCAAAGCATCTCACATGCCTTACAGATCCCCTGGAAACTCCATACGCCCTGGAGACCGCAAGCCAGTGGGGTCGTGGAGCGTACCAATCAGACCCTTAAACGGCATCTCTCAAAAGTGTGCCAAGAAGCCTCACTGCGATGGCCTGATGCTTTGCCCCTCGTCCTACTCCGTATCCGCATTCTCCCAAAGGGTAGATTAGGGCTTAGTCCCTTTGAAATTATGTTTGGAAGGGCATGGCCCATGAATGGCACCCCGGTTCTGTCAGGGGAATGGGAGCTGGGTAATGTTTTTTTGTCTCAGTATATGTGTTCCCTGTCTGCTGTTCTCTTGTCTCTTCACAGGTATACCAAGGATTCCCAGCCTCTCCCCTTGGACTCTCCCATCCACTCCTTACAGCCCGGTGACTCCATACTTGTTCGTACCTGGAAAGACGAGCCTCTCCAGGAAAAGTGGAAAGGACCCTATACCGTCCTGCTGGTCTCCCATACAGCGGCAAAGATCGAGGGACACAAGAACTGGATCCATCCCTCTCGTCTGAAGGCAGTAACCGCCCCCTCGTCAGCAGAACAATGGACCGTCCAACCTGCTGACTCCTCATCTAGTGACGATCTCGGGCTAAAGCTACTGTTTAAGAGACACAAATAGCAGGCACCTTAATGCCAAAATGGGCCCACCCAGGTACTGGAGACCCTGGGTTGGGAAGACTCTGGTAATAATTAATTGGGTAACATTGTTATTCTCTCTATTGGTATTTCCAAACTGTGCATATCGGGAGCATAACTCCTTTGTTTCACTTGCACACCATGTTGCTACTTTAACAAACCAGACTGATTGCTGGGTGTGTGCTCCGGCTCCTCTGTCCCCCAAAACGGGAATGCCCCTTGACATGCTGCCCCTGACCCTAGCAGAATTAGCCACCACCAAAGAGCAGGAAGGAACGGACTCGCTGTTCTGGAATAAGACCTCTTTACAGCAAGCCACCTATCAGGACCAGGAGTATTCAGTTGCAGTACTCACTGAGGGAGTGTTATGTTTTATCCGAAACCAATCTGATCATTATGGGCGTCCTGTGGGAAAAAGCTCCTGTGTTATTACACAGTGGGCTGATGGGTATTGGATAAAGACCAACAGGGGAGGCCAGCAGTGTGGCTGTAATGGTTCCTCCCCTTTTAGGGAAACTCTTACGAATAATCTTACCACAAAAGAAAGGTTTGGAAATATAACTTGCCGTCCAGTTAATATCTCCAATGTAGCAAGCCAATGGTGGGTTTGTAGTGGCCCCTATAGCGAGTGTAATTTGAACGGCACAATTAGAAACACTCCCACTTGTACTCAATCAGGAGGATGGGATGCCCCCTTAGGGGCATACGAACTGTTTGGAAAAGCAGCCAAAGCAGCCTTAAATATCCCTGGAATCCCCTTAAAAAACAGTCCTTACTGGGCCCTACAGGGTCACTATTTTGTATGTGGCAGAAAGGCTTACAAGCTGCTGCCAGCCAACTGGATAGGTAGCTGTTATATAGCTCATGGAGTTCCTCATCTGTCAATAACTGCCACACTGCCCAAAGGAAAGATTAGAAATGCCCGAGATACCTCTGTTGAGTCACGAGAAAAGACCCTGCGGCAACTGACTACGGCATTAAAGGGCAATATAAAAAATCCCCTCACAACCGAGAAGCTTGTAGGGTGCTCTGTACTGGGAATAGCGCCACTGTTTACCAGACCAGCCATGGCATGCCGCTATACTGTAAGGTTGCAAATGGTACTTGAGAAAGTTGCCTTAGAGTTAGAGGACTTTGTTAGTGATTTAGGGTCAGCAGTAAAAACATTAAATAAAGAGGTACAGCAGCTCAGGACCTTTTTCCTCCAAAACAGGCTGGCTTTGGACTATCTCTTGGCATCCCAAGGAGGGGTTTGTGCCCTCGTCGGGCCCCGATGTTGTGTATATGTAAATGATAGCAGTTATGAGATCTATGAAAAGGTGGTACAGGCTGAGGCGTATGCCCGAGCCGGAGCACAGGTTGCCTATACTGGCTTGGTGGTTTATTTAACCTGTTATTGAAACTTCTCTTTCCTGTATTGCTTGTATTACTGGCATTATGCTGTGCAGTATCATGTGTCAGGACCCTTTTGCAAAAGTTAATAAGTCATTCTCTTCAGGGCTATCACAAAGTGCTTATGCAAAGTCATAGAATCATAGAATATCAGGGTTGGAAGGGACCTCAGGAGGTCGTCTAGTCCAACCCCCTGCTCAAAAGCAGGACCAATCCCTAATTAAATCATCCCAGCCAGGGCTTTGTCAAGCCTGACCTTAAAAACTTCTACGGAAGGAGATTCCACCACCTCCCTAGGTAACGCATTCCAGTGTTTCACCACCCTCCTAGTGAAAAAGTTTTTCCTAATATCCAATCTAAACCTCCCCCACTGCAACTTGAGACCATTACTCCTCGTTCTGTCATCTGCTACCACTGAGAATAGTCTAGAACCATCCTCTCTGGAACCACCTCTCAGGTAGTTGAAAGCAGCTATCAAATCCCCCCTCATTCTTCTCTTCTGCAGACTAAACAATCCCAGTTCCCTCAGCCTCTCCTCATAAGTCATGTGTTCCAGACCCCTAATCATTTTTGTTGCCCTTCGTTGGACTCTTTCCAATTTATCCACATCCTTCTTGTAGTGTGGGGCCCAAAACTGGACACAGTACTCCAGATGAGGCCTCACCAATGTTGAATAGAGGGGGACGATCACGTCCCTCGATCTGCTCGCTATGCCCCTACTTATACATCCCAAAATGCCATTGGCCTTCTTGGCAACAAGGGCACACTGCTGACTCATATCCAGCTTCTCGTCCACTGTCACCCCTAGGTCCTTTTCCACAGAACTGCTGCCTAGCCATTCGGTCCCTAGTCTGTAGCTTTGCATTCGGTTCTTCCATCCTAAGTGCAGGACCCTGCACTTATCCTTATTGAACTTCATCAGATTTCTTTTGGCCCAATCCTCCAATTTGTCTAGGTCCCTCTGTATCCTATCCCTGCCCTCCAGCGTGTCTACCACTCCTGCCAGTTTAGTATCATCCGCAAATTTGCTGAGAGTGCAATCCACACCATCCTCCAGATCATTTATGAAGATATTGAACAAAACCGGCCCCAGGACCGACCCCTGGGGCACTCCACTTGACACCGGCTGCCAACTAGACATGGAGCCATTGATCACTACCCATTGAGCCCGACAATCTAGCCAACTTTCAACCCACCTTATAGTGCATCCATCCATGCCGTACTTCTTTAACTTGCTGATAAGAATACTGTGGGAGACCGTGTCAAAAGCTTTGCTAAAGTCAAGAAACAATACATCCACTGCTTTCCCTTCATCCACAGAACCAGTAATCTCATCATAGAAGGCGATTAGATTAGTCAGGCATGACCTTCCTTGGTGAATCCATGCTGACTGTTCCTGATCACTTTCCTCTCCTCTAAGTGCTTCAGGATTGATTCTTTGAGGACCTGCTCCATGATTTTTCCGGGGACTGAGGTGAGGCTGACTGGCCTGTAGTTCCCAGGATCCTCCTTCTTCCCTTTTTTAAAGATTGGCACTACATTAGCCTTTTTCCAGTCATCCGGGACTTCCCCCATTCGCCACGAGTTTTCAAAGATAATGGCCAATGGCTCTGCAATCACATCCGCCAGTTCCTTTAGCACTCTCGGATGCAACGCGTCCGGCCCCATGGACTTGTGCACGTCCAGCTTTTCTAAATAGTCCCTAACCACCTCTTTCTCCACAGAGGGCTGGCCATCTATTCCCCATGTTGTGATGCCCAGCGCAGCAGTCTGGGAGCTGACCTTGTTAGTGAAGACAGAGGCAAAAAAAGCATTGAGTACATTAGCTTTTTCCACATCCTCTGTCACTAGGTTGCCTCCCTCATTCATTAAGGGGCCCACACTTTCCTTGGCTTTTTCTTGTTGCCAACATACCTGAAGAAACCTTTCTTGTTACTCTTAACATCTCTCGCTAGCTGCAGCTCCAGGTGCGATTTGGCCCTCCTAATTTCATTCCTACATGCCTGAGCAATATTTTTATACTCTTCCCTGGTCATATGTCCAACCTTCCACTTCTTGTAAGCTTCTTTTTTATGTTTAAGATCCGCTAGGATTTCACCGTTAAGCCAAGCTGGTCGCCTGCCATATTTACTATTCTTTCGACACATCGGGATGGTTTGTCCCTGTAACCTCAACAGGGATTCCTTGAAATACAGCCAGCTCTCCTGGACTCCTTTACCCTTCATGTTAGCCCCCCAGGGGATCCTACCCATCCGTTCCCTGAGGGAGTCGAAGTCTGCTTTCCTGAAGTCCAGGGTCCGTATCCTGCTGCTTACCTTTCTTCCCTGTGTCAGGATCCTGAACTCAACTAACTCATGGTCACTGCCTCCCAGATTCCCATCCACTTTTGCTTCCCCTAGTAATTCTTCCCGGTTTGTGAGCAGCAGGTCAAGAAAAACTCCCCCCTAGTTGGCTCCTCTAGCACTTGCACCAGGAAATTGTCCCCTACGCTTTCCAAAAACTTCCTGGATTGTCTATGCACCGCTGTATTGCTCTCCCAGCAGATATCAGGAAAATTAAAGTCACCCATGAGAATCAGGGCATGCGATCTAGTAGCTTCCGCGAGCTGCCGGAAGAAAGCCTCATCCACCTCATCCCCCTGGTCCGGTGGTCTATAGCAGACTCCCACCACTACATCACTCTTGTTACTCACACTTCTAAACTTAATCCAGAGACACTCAGGTTTTTCTGCAGTTTCGTACCGGAGCTCTGAGCAGTCATACTGCTCCCTTACATACAGTGCTACTCCCCCACCTTTTCTGCCCTGCCTGTCCTTCCTGAACAGTTTATAACCATCCATGACAGTACTCCAGTCATGTGAGTTATCCCACCAAGTCTCTGTTATTCCAATCACGTCATAATTCCTTGACATCACCAGGACCTCCAGTTCTCTCTGCTTGTTTCCAAGGCTTTGTGCATTCGTATATAAGCACTTGAGATAACCTGCTGATCGCCCCTCATTCTCAGTATGAGGCAGGAGCCCTCCCCTCACAGACATTCCTGCCTGTGCTTCCTCCCGGTATCCCGCTTTCCCACTTACCTCAGGGCTTTGGTCTCCTTCCCCCCGGTGAACCTAGTTTAAAGCCCTCCTCACTAGGTTAGCCAGCCTCCTCGCAAAGATGCTCTTCCCTCTCTTCGTAAGGTGGAGCCCGTCTCTGCCTAAGTCCTATTGTAAAGAAATAAGTAGCCCAAGTGAGAAAACTTGGAGCCAAGGCTGTTGAGTGTTCTCAAAGGAGGGAGTTGTTGGGGACACTGGGCATGGCCACTAGGTAACTCGAGGGGATGGAAGACCACGAGTGTCGATGAAGCCCCCTTGCACTAGGCCCAAGTGTCCTTGGCCCCCCCAGCCTGGAGGCACTCACAGCAGTTATGCTGAGGATCTGCAACAATATGTTGCAGAGTCAGACTGCCTGAAACTAACCAAGGCCAAACAGGGCAGATATGGAAGAACTATGTTGAATAAAGCAGCTTTATGTATGGTTTAACAGATGGTACAGAGAACAAGGGAACTAGCTGGTAACTGGATTGGCTGGCTATATGGATACTTAGGGCAGCTTGCTCTTGGATAAGTATGTCGAAGAAAGGATGTATAAAAGCCTGTGTAACTTCCTGCTCTGTGTGCAGGATTTGAGATTCTATTCTCCCTGTACCTTCTTTGAAGCTTCAAATAAACTTTTCTGCTTTTTCACCCAGTTGTGATTATTGGGTGATGCATACCGGGCAACGAATCCCTGCTGTTGCTTGCCTCTGGCACTGGGTGCCAGCAACATTGGGGTGTAGGAGGGGCTGTGGGGTGGAGGCTCGGGGGGGGAATTTGGGTGCAGGAGGGGTTCTGGTCTGGGGCAGAGTGTTGGGGTGTGGGGTCTGGAGGGAGCGCCGGGCTGGGGGTTGGGGTGCAGGCTCCTGCTGGGAGCCGCTTACCACAGGTGGCTCCCAGTCAGCAGCTGGCTGCTGGCATCTCTGTGCGTGCGGCCCCTGGGAGGGAGGGGTGCAGCAGGTCTCCATGTGCTGCCCGCACCTGCAACGCTGCCCCTACAGCTCCCATTGGCCAGTTCCAAGCCAATGGGAGCTGCGGGGACAGTTCTGGGGGTGGGGGCAGCGCGTGGAGCTGCATCATCCTCCCCTTTCCCCATGGGCTGCAGAGATGTGCCAGCAGCCAGCCTGGTCTGGGAGGGGCCGGAGGCCAGGGCAGGCAGGCAGCCTCTGAGCCCCGCTGTGCTGCTGGACTTTTAGTGGGCTAGAGATCGGAATCGACAGGCCGAGGCTGCAGGATCGACGGGCGCTGAGCACTGTTATAAGGAGTAAACTGAAATGGCCATGTCATGGTGCCAGAGGCTAAGAAATGAAAAGCCCCAAGATCCCTCACTCCTCATTGACTCTGAACAGGGGAGTTTGTCTCTGATATATAAGGGCTTTGTCAGCAGGAAGCTGTAGGTCACATGCCGGGGGTGACAGTGGGGTTTGAGCTGGGGCAGCAGCATCAGGGGAGCAATGTGTGTGTGTGTTTGTGTGTGTGTTGGGCGGGGAGGGGTTCACTTGGTAAAAATGAACCTGCCAAGCCTCTCCTGCTGCTGGAGCAAAAGCCTCTCATTTACCGCCTCAACTCCCCTCATGAAAATCTCCACCCCTCTCCCGGCGCTGAAGGACCCCCTCACTCCCATGGAGATTTTTAATTGTTCTAACTTGTCCTTGCCCTTGTCCAAACAGTTTTCCCAGACAAATTATCAAGAACATTTCAAATGAGAAAAACAAAACAAGCCAAATGCAAACCCCAGAAACCCCCACCACACACAGTTTGGGTCTGAATTTTTCTACTGAAATTTGGAGACAATAAAACTCATCCCTCTGTTGGCCAGAACCCAAAGCTAGACCTCCCCCCGATCTCTGTGACTTCTGCTACCAAACCACGAATGCACTAATGCCTCTTGTGAGACATTTTCCTGCACAGTCCTGCTGCTATTCCATGGTTCCATGTGTCACTGGTTTCTCTAGCACAGGTCAGTCCTGGGCCCTGTGCTCCAGACATCCTCATTCACATCAAGCTGCAAGTTGAGAATCATTTCCCATTCCCGCTTTGTGGGAGGGGAGACTTTTGAAAGCCCTCTGTGTGCGACTGCACATGGCAAAGCAAAGAGAACAAACCCCAAATCCCCCCTGTGCTTTCGGAGCCAGGTTTGCTGTGGGAATTCTATATTTCAGATGACGTCAAGCCTGGGCATTGTGATTATTCACCAGTTTCTGTGGCATTGAAGCACTAGTGTGCTCGCAGCTGTGAGGGCCGAGTGGTTAAGGCGTTGGAGTCGAAATCCAATAGGGTTGCCCTGCGCAGGTTCGAATCCTGCTCACAGCGAGGCCTGTGTTTTAGCCAGTGTCAAGGTTCCTTCCCCACGCTGAACTCTAGGGTACAGATGTGGGATCCTGCATGAAAACCTCCTAAGCTTACTTTTACCAGCTAAGGTTAAAACTTCCCCAAGGTATAAACTATTTTACCCTTTGCCCTTGGACTTCCACTGCCACCACCAAATGTTTATCCGGGTTTATTTTATTAGGAAAGCGTTGTTTGGAAATGTCTTTCCCCCCAAAATCCTCCCAACCCTTGCACCCCACTTTCTGGGGAAGGTTTGGTAAAAATTCTCACCAATTTGCATAGGTGACCACAGACCCAAACCCTTGGATCTTAAGAACCAAGAAAAAAACGTTCAGTTCTTGAAAAGAAGAATTTTAATAGAAGAAACAGTAAAAAAAGAATCACCTCTGTAAAATCAGGATGGTAAATGCCTTGCAGGGTAATTAGATTCAAAACAGAGAGAATCCCTCGAGGCAAAACCTTAAGTTACAAAAAGACACACAGACAGGAATATCCATTCTATTCAGCACAGCTTATTTTCTCAGCCATTTAAAGAAATCATAATCTAACGCACATCTAGCTAGATTACTTACAAAGTTCTAAGACTCCATTCCTGTTCTGTCCCCGGCAAAAGCATCACCCAGACAGACACAGACCCTTTGTTTTTCTCCCTCCTCCCAGCTTTTGAAAGTATCTTGTCTCCTCATTGGTCATTTTGGTCAGGTGCCAGCGAGGTTATCCTAGCTTCTTAACCCTTTACAGGTGAAAGGATTTTTCCTCTGGCCAGGAGGGATTTTAAAGGTGTTTACCCTTCCCTTTATATTTATGACAGCCAGTTTCTAACCCAGCCAATACTCTCTACAACCCCTGAGATGCTCTCACGTCTCTCCCCACCTCAAGTAAATCTTGTTCTGCTCCTTTCATAGAGATCCCTGGGACACCACCTCACACTGTGCCCCTGAGGTGTCAGGCAAACTCTCAGCATCTGAAGCCTCTGCCACTCACCTAACACCCCCTGCCCCATAGATCAGCCATAACCCTGATTCTGTTCCTCCCTCTAGAGTGTGAAAGGAGCCGTCAGTGCAGCCAGAGGCGCCGACTCCCTGGGTGCTATGGGGCTGCAGCACGAACAGAAACAAAAAAACAGGTGCTCAGCGCCCACTGGCAGCCAGCTCCCCACCAGCACCTCCCACCTGCTAGCAGGCCTGGCCCACAAGCTCCTCCTCTTCTCCTTCAGCTCCTCCCACCTGCCAGTGGTCAGGCGTGCGGAAGGAATGGGGAGAGGAAGAAATAGGGCGGCATGGCAAGAGACTGGATGGGGTGGGGGCGGTGGTCAAGCAACCCTCAGGAAGTCTCCAAGTCAGCACCTCTGAGTACAGAAGCCTTTCCTGAGTCTGAGCTACCAGGATCCCTGCCACAGAGCAGGGTGCACAAGTCTCAGCCTCCCTTTCCCACACATGGCTCTGGACACCACCAGGAATGATTTGGCTCCTGGACCTCAAGAGCTGAGTGCCTGGACAGGGGCTTGAACCCTGGCCCCTCCCATTAAGAGCCTGATGTTCCATGGACTGAGCTGGCCAGGCTTGCTGAGAGCCTCTCCCCGTCCTCTTTTTCTCCATGCCCACTGCCGATTCCTCCTCCTCTTCCTCCCTCCTGCACCTCAGGGTCAATAAATCTCTGCACCTAGACAGCCGGCCCGCCCCTGCACCCCAGTACCCCATGCCTAAGCCTCCCTGCCAAAGTCCTGCACCTGGCTCCATAGAATTAAGTCTCACGTCTCGCTGGGAACTCGACTTCTTGTGCCCAGAGAGTCTCTGCCCCCCTCAGTAGCTGACCTGAGAAACACAGTGTCCACCTTTTCAAAAGAAGTGCTTGGAAAGGGTTTTCTCTTGTGGTCTAATGGATAAGGCATCTGACTTCCGATCAGGCAATTGAGGGCGCAAGTCCCTTCGCAGATGGGCTTGTGCAGTTTTCCCTTTGTGCTGAAAGTCCTGATTTCTTCAGGACTGAAACCTCTTCTCTGCCGCTCAGGCCAATGCTCTGGCTTCAGCTAGAGCCCTGGGAAGGAGCTGGGGGTTGGGCATCACAAAAGCTAGGGCGTGAGCTCCAGGTGCATCCAGTCTAGCTGTCAGGGTTCCTTCCCCACTCTGAACTCTAGGGTACAGACTTGGGGACCTGCATGAAAGACCCCCTAAGCTTATTCTTACCAGCTTAGGTTAAAAACTTCCCCAAGGTACAAACTTTGCCTTGTTCTTGAACGGTATGCTGCCACCACCCAGCGTTTTAAACAAAGGCCAGGGAAAGAGCCCACTTGGAGACGTCTTCCCCCAAAATATCCCCCCAAGCCCTACATACCCCCTTTCCTGGGTAGGCTTGAGAATAATATCCTCACCAATTGGTTACAAAATCATCAAAGACCCAAACCCCTGGATCTTGGAACAATGGAAAAATCACTCAGATTCTTAAAAGAAGGATTTTATTTAAAAAAAAGGAAGATAAAAATCATCTCTGTAAAATCAGGATGGAAAATACTTTACAGGGTATTCAGATTCAAAACACAGAGGATCCCCCTCTGGGCAAAACCTTAAAGTTACAGAAAACAGGAATAAGCCTCCATCTTAACACAGGGAAAATTCACATAAAACAAAAGATAAAGCAATCCGCCTTGCCTGGCTTACCTATACTGGCTGCAATATCTTAGACTTGGATGAGGAAGATGGATTTCTGTCTGGCCTCTGTCAGTCCCAAGAGAGAACAACTCATAAACAAAGAACACAAAACAAAAGTGTGCACAAAGGTGGTTTGGGGATCAAAGATTGAGGAGGAGTCAAGGGGTGAAGAATCACAGGATGGGCAGAGCTCTTGTCTCGGCTTTACCCCTCCTGACACAGGTGGCGGGTGGAGAGCGGAGCCTTGCAGATGTGTGGAATCTGCCTTGCACTCAGTAAAGGAAGGGAACTCGGTGTCTGCTGGGTTGCAATTGTATTTTCCGCAGGGCAAAATGATTAGCAGAAGCCACTCGCTTAAAGAAAGTGGGTGCTTCGGTTGAGGTTTGAACTCGTAACGTAAACATCACTCTACACAGCACTGCTCTCTAGGTAATGTGGGCTAAACCATTGCCTCACTGGAGTCTCATTATTCCACGGATGGACTGGGGGGCGAGGGGGTTGCATTACCTAAAACAAATCCATAGGAAAGGCTGCAGGACAGCAGCAACAGAGGTGGGGAGCCTCCTTCTGTGTGATCGAGCTGGTTCCCACCTTCCGCTGCTGAGGGGAAGGTTGGTGCTTTGAGCCCACCCGGTGCTGGAACTTCTCCTGGGTGAGGTTAATGAGACTCTGAAGAAGCGAAGGGAAGACTTTTCTATTCCGGCCGATCTCCATCTGTCTCCTGTGGCCCTTCAGGCTCTCTGCTCCCCTGTTGGGGCAATGCAGAGGCAAGTCCCAACCTGGGTGAGTCACAGAGAGGCTGTGTCCCATGGTGTGTGTGTGGGACAGGGGTAGGGCAGGGTTGGGTTGGGCTCCAGGGGAAAAGGTTGGGTGTGACAGTGTGTGGGGGAGGGAGAAGTGTGTGTTTCTTAGGATATAAATGAGGGCAAACACAAGGGTAGCGACAGTGAAGCCCCGGGTCTGAGTGTTATGACCCTGTGCGGTGCTGCCATTCACCTTCCCCTCCTGTGGTCTCAGCTGTCATGGAATCCAGCATTTTTCACCTGTCACCGTCCCAGAGGTGTCGCACATGCCCCAAATACAGAGTGTCCCTCTTGGAGACGAGAGGACTGGAGCGGATTTCAGCTGCTGGACAGCTCTGCTGGGTTTTCTACATTCGCAAGGGGAACTGCTGAGTGTTTACAATCATTTCAAGCATCCCCATTCAGCGGACTCCTGAACACACTGGAGATAGGTCTGGAAATTGATTTTCTTTTGAAAAAGGGAAGCACTTGGATTTGAACTAGGAACCTATTGTCCTCCAGGCAAATATTCACCTACTGAGCTACACTCTCAGCAAAGACTGCCCTGTGTAGCCCGAGCAGGAACAGCTTTGAACCTGTGGGTTAGTAAACTTTATCTGCATACAAACCCCACGGCTTACAAAACCTCCACACCCACTCTGTGTCACCAGAGCACAACAACTTTCCTTGGAGCACACACTGCTCCCCAGCTCTGTGCCCTTCATAGAATCATAGAATCATAGAATATCAGGGTTGGAAGGGACCCCTGAAGGTCATCTAGTCCAACCCCCTGCTCAAAGCAGGACCAATTCCCAGTTAAATCATCCCAGCCAGGGCTTTGTCAAGCCTGACCTTAAAAACCTCTAAGGAAGGAGATTCTACCACCTCCCTAGGTAACGCATTCCAGTGTTTCACCACCCTCTTAGTGAAAAAGTTTTTCCTAATATCCAATCTAAACCTCCCCCACTGCAACTTGAGACCATTACTCCTCGTTCTGTCATCTGCTACCATTGAGAACAGTCTAGAGTCATCCTCTTTGGAACCCCCTTTCAGGTAGTTGAAAGCAGCTATCAAATCCCCCCTCACTCTTCTCTTCTGCAGACTAAACAATCCCAGCTCCCTCAGCCTCTCCTCATAAGTCATGTGTTCCAGTCCCCTAATCATTTTTGTTGCCCTTCGCTGGACTCTCTCCAATTTATCCACATCCTTCTTGTAGTGTGGGGCCCAAAACTGGACACAGTACTCCAGATGAGGCCTCACCAATGTCGAATAGAGGGGAATGATCACGTCCCTCGATCTGCTCGCTATGCCCCTACTTATACATCCCAAAATGCCATTGGCCTTCTTGGCAACAAGGGCACACTGCTGACTCATATCCAGCTTCTCGTCCACTGTCACCTCTAGGTCCTTTTCCTTCAATCTCCCCAGCATTGCTCCAATGCCTTAAAGGAACAGGGCACAGGTAACTCGAACCCCTTCATCCTGATAGATTTAATGCCCAAATAATTCCATGTAGACCAGAAGCGCAGAGCTCCTCTGAGTGTCAGCCCTATGCCAGTGTAGGTCCCCAGCAGTGAGTGTGGCCTACAATGCAGAGGTCACTTTTTTATAGTTTGAACATTTGTGGTTCTCCAGTGGAGTTATTGTCTCTCATACGGCAGACCACTAAATCCCACTGGGGATCTGGACTGTGGAGCTGCCATGCAATCTGTAGCCGGAGCAGGATATCACTGTGAGGGGTGAGCCGCCCCAATGGGATGTTCAAGAGACAGTGACTCCGGAAAGGACTTCGGAGACATGGTGGAACTGAACATCAGCTCCCATTGCGCGGTGGTGGCGAATGGGATCTGTGGACACCTCCTTTCCATGTGTCAGTGCTTTGCTGGCTGGGTTGGATTCAGAACCCTGAGTCTGTCATGCTGAGTCATGTCTCCGAACACATTCCTTCCCCAGCCCCGGACCTCATACGGCCAGTGAAGAGCTGAGTATTATTGTCCAATGTAGAAGTTACAGAATTTAAACTCGGAAGAAGGGTCAATTTTCCCATCATTTCACATCTTTACGTCCAAACAAGATGATTTTCTGAATGACCCATCCTCGTTCACGCAGAAGATGTTGGGGGTGGGATGTAGGAGTCACTGGGGAAAACACAGAGACACAATTTCCTTTGCAAAGATTCATGAACAGCAAAACCTCCCTATGTGTCTTTTCTGAGCCAGGGCATTCAACTCCAGTGAACCCTTCTCTCCTGCAATGGCAATGGTCAGACAGAGGGGATGTGGCCACCTGCATCCCTGACAGGGAGACATTGGCTCGGCTCTTTATGCTGCTCTTGTTAGTCCATGAAACATGCAAGGCTGAGTTCATGCACCAACCCCCTGAAAAATGTCCATGCCCCAGAGAAATCCTGACCCCCTGCTATTGGAATGATGTGCTGGAGATTTGACTAGGAAAGGGACTGTCTGAATTGTCAATTTGGGGAATGAACAATGATCTACAGCAATGTTGTTAACACAAACACACTCTCATCGTGCTCCAGCTGGAAGGGAAAAGGGCAGGAATTCTTGCTGTTCAGCCATGGACACACTTACACTAATGCACAGCCGTGATTGTGCTGGGGAAGTGGATCTGAGCAATTTGAAGTGACAATTCCGTGAGAACTGAATCATAGTGTAGTGAAATAGCCATACATCACGTAGTTGTGGCCGAGTGGTTAAGGTGATAGACTTGAATTCCATTGGGGTCACCCCATGCAGGTTCAAATCCTGCCAACGATGGAAGCACAAGAATGTTATGACTACTGCAATCTTAGTGCTGCAGCATGTGAACTGGAGCCAGATCTGGTCTCACTCTGAGGTTGTCTACACTTCTTAAAACACTGCTGTGACACTGCGATAGCGCTTTGGAGTAGACAGTTGCTACAGCGAGTGGAGGGGTTTTCCCATTGCTGTAATAGTTACATTGACGGAACAATTTTTCCTTCTATTTAGCTCTATCTAACCAGGGCTTAGGTCAGCTTAACTGTATTGGTTTGGGGGTGTGGATTTTTCACACCCTGAGACACGTAGCTCTGCCAGTTAGGTGTCCAGCGTACACCAGCCCTTAGATCCCTCTTAGGATTTCCATGCAGACACTGAACTGTGAGAGGAAAACATCAGCTCACAAACACAGAGACTGAATTCCCCACAGTTAGTCTCTCTGCACTTTCCAGAATGTCACAAAATTCAATTCATTCCTGCTAGGAGAGAGAAAAAATAAGTGACGCAAAGTTTTTGGCTTGATTAAATAAAGTTAAGGGTTTAATTACTACAGTAAAAATATGTACCGATTCCTCTAAATAACACCATAACGTGAGATAAGAACAGAGACAAATCTTGTCAGTGACGACTAATTTAACAAATGATCTGCCCATTATTAATTTCCACTGTGCCCCCACTGCAGGTCTGGGCCCCTTCAGTGTAACTGCTCTGCATTCGCCTTCCCGTTAGAATTGGTTCTGGACACTCCCAACTTTGGAAAATTGTGCAATTCAGAATTTGAATAGTGACCCCGGCTCCTTCCTGCACCTGCTCTACATCGCTACACAGCACCTTCTCCACCTGCAGAGTCACCCGCAGGGTTCAGCCGGGACCCCTGGCAAGGACAGTGGGTGCAGCTAACAGCCCGGGGTGCCTGGCAGTGAGGCAGGGGCAGCCCGAGGCTGGAAGCTCTGAGTCAGCTGTGGAGAAACACCCCCCCACACACGAGTACAGCGATTGAATTCCCCAACTTTAGCATCATGACGCCCTGCAGAAAGCCCCACGTGTCCGCTGTTTTTTCACAGGGCGATGCAAAAATCAGGTGACACCAATTTTGAAGTTTGAGTAAATAAAGTTTCGGAGATAGTTATTAAGCTCGCAAAAATATGCCAAAGATCCCTCTGCATAACACCGGAAGGTGAAATAGGAACAGAGACAAACCTTGTCAGCAAAGGCTAATTTCCCAAACGATCCTTGTTAGAATAGAGATATTCAGGCCCGCCTGTAAAGCCTATACTTTAAGAGTACAGGCTTTTTTTTATCACAGTGTATTTTTACTGTGTGTTTTCATCACTTAGCTAGTTACGGGGTGCAAAACAATGAATCAAAATCACGGTCTGCCTGTGTGCGGGCCTTCTCTGCCAAGGAGAGTCTGAGGCTGGGTTCTTAGGCTAAGGCCTTTGGCTAAACTGCAGGGGCAGCCATAAACTGGGACGCGAACAGTCATATCCTCACATCCCCAACCCGTCCCATTGAAATACGGTGGTATTGGGCGGTTAGGAAGACGATCCTGTCCTGATAGTGCCCATCACCACCAGATACAGAAACAGATCTTAAGAGAGCCTCCTGTCTGGCAAGAAATCCCTTCTCAATGGTTGCGGTTGTGAAACCCTCATTTCAATATCTTTTATCTTTATGGCCCCCACTTTTCTGTTGTCAATCTGTCTGGTTCTCTAATTGTTTCTGACTGTTGTATAATTAATTTTGCTATGTGTAAGTTCATTAGTGTAGTGGGATATAATTGGTTAGAGAATTATTTTACAATATATTAGGATTGGTTAATTACATTTCAGTAAAATGATTGGTTAAGGTATAGCTGAGAATATTACCATATTATCTGGAGTCAAACAGGAAGTGGAAGTGGAAATTGGAATCATGTTTGCGAAGTGGGGGAATGGGAACAGGGAAGAGAGACACAGGCAAGGCTCTGCAGCGTCGGAGCCGGGAAGGGGGACGCGGGGTAAACGCTTTGCAGTGTCGGAGCTGGGAAGGGAACACTGGGGAACAGAGTCTATCAGTGTATAGAGATAAGCCCCAGTGGTGTGAAGGGCTTCAGAATATGCTTCCTTGGAAACTAACCCCAGGAAACATCGCATTGTCTGCACTTCGGATTTCTGGTCTTTTGCTGCTTGTTGCTTGCGTGACAAGAACTGGGGAAGAGGGCAAGGGAAGAGAAAGCCCTCTAACAAAATGGCTACCTTGCTTCTTTCCCTCCCCAGGTGTCAAGGATCCGCAGGACTTGAGGCATCCTGGCACAGCGGCTGGTGGGGGAGAAAGGATTGTAGATTCTGACCTGCACTCTGGAGGGGAGGGAATAATTGAAGGGGGCATTTTTGAGTCCTCCCCCATCCTCAGTATCCCCTGGGCTGGCATTCTACACTCCACAGGGCCAAACAAACAAGTGGGTGAAGCCATTTGGTTAATAAAAAACAGTGCTCCAGGTGAGGCTTGAACTCACAACCTCAGCATAGCTCCTCTCAGCACTACCCTATAAGTGCTGTGTGCTAACCAATTGCACCACTGGGGCACCTGGCTATGGCTGCTCTCCCAGGCCCCTAGGGTGAGAAAGGCGAGGCATGACCCCCCAAAACTTCTCAGTGGAGCTGAGAGCGGGAGGAGACAAGTGTTGGTCCTTGGTGGGGTGGGTTCTTCTGAAGGGTTCCCGGTCAAATGGTCATTTGACCCTCTTGTTCTTCTCTGTCCGATACCAGAGCTGATTAAGACTCAATGGAGAGTCTTCACGCAGATCAACAGATCTGAAATCCCCAAGAACCAGGTCTAAGCGTTAGTCCTGCTTTGGGACAGTGTCTCTCAGGCAGGAAACTGCTGAGTCTGTACGAGCCGTGAGGCTCCCTCGCTAACAGCTGAGATCAGTGAGAGCTGTGTGAAGCTCCGGGACCTAGGGGTGCGTGAACGGGGGGGGCACAATGCTCCAGGACTTTTAGAAATGGAAGGGCTCTGCCTTACCACTTTGTAATGACCGTAGGGACGAGGGAGGGTGGGGAGGGGGCGGAGAGCAGTGATCGGGAGGCAGGGTCTTAAGGGGAAGAGTCAGCGCAGGAGTGGGGCCTTGGGGAGAAGGGGTGATGCAGGTGCGTGGAGTCAAGAGGAAGGGATGGGGCTACTGTTCGGGCTCCGGTGGCCGCTGCTTTTAGGGAGCCTGCACCGCTCTTAGTGGGACCGCAAGACATCCCAGAGGGGAGAGGGTGGGCAGCAGAGCAGTGACAGGGTGGAATGGCAAGTGACCGGCAATGTGGGCAGACAGGGGAGGGAGAAAGGGGCTTTCCCCCCAGGAGGTGAGAGGTGATCTCTGGGTTTTCATTGACCCAGGACAGCAGCTGGGAGTGAGGTGCAGTGAAGGGAAGGGCTCTTCCAAAGAGCTTTTGGTCTCTGGATTTCAGAGCCCGAGGCAAAAGGACACCGCCCAGCGTACTGTGGGCGGGTGTTTTGCTCATAGTGTCGTGTTATGAATCCTGATTGTGGTGTTTTCCAAAGTTAAGACAAGGTGATTTTCCTCCTTTTTATTAAAGTTTCTTTTCTCCACTCAGTGCTGGTGAGTGGGGAAAGTACTGCCTCTTAGAGGCACCCAGTGGCCCTGGTTAGTTTCCCCAGATTACTGGGTGGGGGCTTAAGCGGACTGTGTGCTGTACTGTTGAAGAGGAGCCCCAAGCACCCGAACAGGGAATTGTAACTTCAGCCTTCAGATTAAGAGCCAGATGAGGGAAGAGCATCTTCACAAGTAAGCTGGCTAACCTAGTGAGGAGGGCTTTAAACTAGGTTCACCAGGGGAAGGAGACCAAAGCCCTGAGGTAAGCTCTGAGCAGGGCTGGGGAATTCTGAGGGGAGACTGGGTGAGGAAAATGGTCAGTGGAAGCATGTGACTAAAAGAACCAGGCAGAGGAAAAGACGGGCTAGTGAAGGAGAAATAGAGCTCAAGAATAGGTATGCAGAGTTGGAAAATGAAGAAGGGGCTCAGCAGGTAGTCACTGAAGGTGGAAGGGCAAGGAAGAAGAGAAGAGCGGCTAGTCCTATAGGAAAAGGGGAAGAGTTAATGGAGATTACACCAAATATGAGCCCCAGGAGGATACAGGATGGGTTAAAGAGGATTACAAGGGAGAATAGGAATGGAAAGAACTTGCAGCCAGAGGGAACAGGTGATAGACTGGAGAATAGCACCGTCACCAGGAAAAGACAGGTCTATGTGATTGGGGACTCTTTACTGAGAAGAATAGATAGGCCTGTAACCAGAGCTGATCCGGAGAATAGGAGGGTGTGCTGTCTTCCAGGGGCTAAGATACGGGATGTAGACCTGAGGTTGAAAAGGATTCTAAAGGGAGCGGGAAAGAATCCCCTAATTATCCTTCATGTGGGAACAAATGATACGGCTAGATTCTCGCTGGAAACTATTAAAGGAGACTATGCTAGGCTGGGGAAGACGCTTAAGGAAATTGAGGCTCAGGTGATCTTTAGTGGGATTCTGCCTGTTCCTAGAGAAGCACAACAAAGGTGTGACAAGATTATGACTATCAACAGATGGCTCAGGCAGTGGTGCTCTAAGGAGGGCTTTGGGATGTATGGCCACTGGGAGGCGTTCATGGAGAGAGGACAGTTCTCTCGGGATGGACTTCATCTGAGTGGGGAAGGAAATAGACTTCTCGGATGGAGGCTGGCACAACTGATTAAGAGAGCTTTAAACTAGGAATTAGGGGGAGATGGTTGGGAGATGTCCAGGTAATCTCCACGCCGGATTTTAGCATTGAGAGGAAAGAAAACGAAGTAAGAGAGGATACAGCCGTGGGTAGGAGGAAGGGCAGTGTAGATACCAGTCTAATAGGTTCTACTGGCTGTAGAATGACCGGGCCTAATTGGGTACAGAACGTGAGCGAGGCCAAACAGCAGGAATGAAGATGTTTGTACCCCAGTGCGAGGAGCCGGGTAACAAAATGGAGGAACTAGAGCTACTGGTGCTGGAAGTGAAACCAGGGGATAAAAGAAGCACGGTGGAATAGTCGTCACGACTGGGCTGCAGGGATTGAGGGGTCTGTGCTGTTTAGGAAAGACCGAAATAAAGGCAAAGGTGGGGGAGTAGCATTGTAGATCAATGATGAGGCAGATTGTAAAGAAATAAGAAGCGATGAAATGGATATGACTGAGTCCGTCTGGGCAAAAATTAAATTGGGGAAGAAAACGATTAGAGCCTCCCCTGGGATGGTGCTTGGGGCGTGCTAGAGACCGCCGGGATCTAATCTGGATATGGATAGAGCCCTTGGTCTTGGGATACCGTTATACAAGGCACAGGTGAGACCTCACCTGGAATACTGTGTGCAGCTCTGGTCTCCCATGTTTAAGAAGGATGAATTCAAACTGGAACAGGTACAGAGAAGGGCTACTAGGATGATCCGAGGAATGGAAAACTTGTCTTATGAAAGGAGACTCAAGGAGCTTGGTTTGTTTAGCCTAACTAAAAGAAGGTTGAGGGGAGATATGATTGCTCTCTATAAATATATCAGAGGGATAAATACCGGAGAGGGAGAGGAATTATTTAAGCTCAGTACCAAAGTGGACACAAGAACAAATAGATATAAACTGGCCACTAGGAAATTTAGACTAGAAATTAGACAAAGGTTTTTAAACATCAGAGGAGTGAAGTTTTGGAATAGCCTTCCAAGGGAAGCAGTGGGGGTAAAAGATCTATCTGGCTTTAAGATTAAACTCGATAAGTTTATGGAGGAGATGGTATGATGGGATAACATGGTTTTGGTAATTAAATATTCATGATAAATAGGCCCAATGGCCTGTGATGGGCTATTAGATGGGGTGAGATCTGAGTTACTCAGGAAAGAATTTTCTGTAGTATCTGGCTGATGAATCTTGCCCATATGCTTAGGGTTTAGCTGATCGCCATATTTGGGGTCGGGAAGGAATTTTCCTCCAGGGCAGATTGGAAGAGGCCCTGGAGGTTTTTCGCCTTCCTCTGTAGCATGGGGCACGGGTCACTTGCTGGAGGATTCTCTGCTCCTTGAAGTCTTTAAACTACGATTTGAGGACTTCAATAGCACAGATATAGGTGTGAGGCTTTTTTTTTTTAGGAGTGGTGGGTGAAATTCTGTGGCCTGCATTGTGCAGGAGGTCAGACTAGGGTAGAGGGTGGATAAAAATCAATGACTTTTTTAAAAAAATCAAATAATCTGATTTTTTTTATTTAAATTGGATTTTTGAGGAAAAAATATCTAAAGATTGTTTTCTCATAATGGTTCCTTCTGACCTAAATATCTATGAATCTATGAATCTATGAAAAGAGCTTGGCTTGAGTCAAGTTCTTGTCCTGGTTAAGTGAGGACTCTGGGCTTTTAAGGGAACGCTGCTCCAGATTCATGCCTTCCTGTCATCCTGGAGCAGCCAGGGAAGCAAATCCTCATGGAAGGCCCTGCCCACATCCCTGTGCTCCAGGCTCCCTTGTAGGGAGAGAAAATTAAGGGTCTAGTTATAGCTCCTATGCTCTAGCATCTCCTGCAGAGGGGCTAAGGGGAAGGAGAGTCCTGGCCCGGGCTGGGGACTGGGAGCTGACAGGAAAATGCTGATGGAGTTCCCTCTCCCTCTCCCTTCCATTAAAACTCAGCCGAATTCCCCAGGATGTGTCACCATGTGGCAAATCTGGCTTTGTTCATCTGTGACCCATCGAAGGACATCAGCCACCAGGCTAGGGAGGGGGTTTACTGGCTCTACCAGCTGCTGCTGCACCAGAGGGGTAAGGAACTCAGCTGGGAAATGGCACCCGCTAGAAGAGTGAGACTGGGACCCCAGCCAATTTCTCTCAGATTGACCCCAGCTGGGGGATGAGTCTCTCTCTATCTCTTTCGGTGTTCTACACCACCCCCTGCAATTGTGTTGGGCCAGGCACGCAGCGAGGACTCTGCCCACTGTGCAGCCACCAATGGGATTAGAAGGACACAAATGTGTGTGTCTCTCTTTCCTGGGCCTGACCATCCATGAGGCCGAAGACCTGTGGGTCTGGGACTGGCACCAGGACTGGCACCAGGACCTGGGCTACAAGAACACAGCCAGGGTGGGGGAGGTAAGGACGCTCTGCCAGAGCATGGGAGTGGGGGTGGCTGCCTCCTGGAGCCACTAGACGGAGATGCCATTCTAGTCCAGAATTTGGAGCCTGGTTCTGGGCAATCTGCTGAAGCCTCACATATGGTTGGGTTTAGGTCTTCAGGAAGTTCTTTTCAGAGAAGCAGAGAAGATTTTTCCTCCGCACGGCAGTGCTGGCCATCCACGACCCCCTGCTGCATGTCAGGCAGGCTGGGCTGCTCCTCACATACTCCCTCCTAGGGAAAGGCCAGCAGCTGATGGGGGACAAGGTAAGGGGTTGCATTAGACTCAGGAGATTGAGGCAGGGCCCAGGCCTCATTCCCATCCTATGGCCATTCGCTGGCCTGGCAGCAAGGAGCCTGGTGGGGAATGAGGGTGAGAGGAGGTGCTCCTGGGAAGGGAGATGAATTCACCTCCATGAGCAGGAGGGAGCCAGCTTGTCCCTGGAGCAGCTCCAACCCAGCTCTTTAGCAAGGTTAATTAATGACAAGCATTACCTCATCACGGACTTATGTTCTTAGGACACGGTGTTATCGCTCTTGGGAAGAGCAGCAGTGTCCCCTAAGTGCCCTCTGCAAGCCTCTCCTGTCACCCGAGCCACCACCCAGAGTTGCTCCCATCACTTGCAGCCTGGGAGGCCAGGGACTGACGGGTCATGGTGACAGCCCAGGCAGTTGTGAGACACATGGGCGGGGGAAGCTTGTCCTGCTGCTGGCAGGGTTGGACCCGCTCTAGAGAGAACGGGAGGATTCAGTCAGCAGGGGCTGCTGATCTGCCCCATTCCCCAGGGCTGCCATGCTGTGGCTTCAGCATGAATGGCCAGGATGACTTTGGGACAGGTCTCAACCTCCCCCCATCCCACTTCACTGCTGCCAGAATCCCTTCTCCCTCCTGCTAGAGCCGCCTCCCTGCCCTGCCTGGGTAGAGGTGGAGGAGACGGTTCTGAGAACTTGGGCTGAGGATTGGAGGTGGAACAGCTGTCAGGGGCACTGAGGGGGCGGTGGCAGGAGCTCACCCTACAAGGCGGGGGGTTGCCACTGGAGGTCACTCGAAAGGACAACAAGACTCCATTCTGGGGGTCAGGAGGGTGAATCCATCCCGCAGAGGTGGGCAGGCGCTGGGTGCAAATGCTGCTGGTTCCAGGTGCCCTTAATCCCCCCTGATTCCTCATGAGCATCTGAGTCTATGACAGGTTCTCGATCCCTTGCAGCAGGAGGCCGTCACGGCCAATATTAGGCACCAGGTCCACGTCATCCGGCATTTGCGCCAGGTGCCCGAGGCACTGCAGGGGCTTTGCCTCTGAGGCCACCAGCAACTCCCACTCCCTGCTGCAGGTCGTGCTCTGGTCCCTGTAGGTGGGGAGCTAGCGGAAGGGGAAATGGAGCCCCCGGCACTCTCTCCCCCCTCAGATTCCTTCCTCTGGGACAGGAGCTCTTTCCCTCACACCCATCCCCATCCCATTCCCCCTGCTCCCAGGCAGAGCTCTCCCTGCCCCATATGGTGCAGAAAGGCCGTTGTGTCAGGGCCACGGCCCCAGCCCCACTGAAGCTCGGAAAGATCCACTTTTGAGGAGGTGGGGGTTGGACAGATGCTCAGGACTAGCTTCACCTCCTGCCCTTTATTCTCCCTTGGCCCTTCTATGGGGTCTCTGGGTGGGAAATAAATAGGAGCCTCCTTCCCAGCTCTCTCCCAGGCCCTGGGATCTGGCACAGCCTCCCAACCTCCCGGAGCTGAGCCACATCACAGAGCAGTGCAGACTGGTCACCTCGTCCCATCAAAGCAAGCAACGCCGGCTCTCAAAGAGGCTTAGATAGAAGACCCTGCTCCTTCCTGGAGGTAAGAGCCATGGACTCTGGTTCTGTGGATGAAGGGAAAGCAGTGGATGTATTGTTTCTTGACTTTAGCAAAGCTTTTGACACGGTCTCCCACAGTATTCTTGTCAGCAAGTTAAGGAAGTATGGGCTGGATGAATGCACTATAAGGTGGGTAGAAAGCTGGCTAGATTGTCGGGCTCAACGGGTAGTGATCAATGGCTCCATATCTAGTTGGCAGCCGGTATCAAGTGGAGTGCCCCAAGGGTCGGTCCTGGGGCCGGTTTTGTTCAATATCTTCATAAATGATCTGGAGGATGGTGTGGATTGCACTCTCAGCAAATTTGCGGATGATACTAAACTGGGAGGAGTGGTAGATACGCTGGAGGGGAGGGATAGGATACAGAAGGACCTAGACAAATTGGAGGATTGGGCCAAAAGAAATCTGATGAAGTTCAATAAGGATAAGTGCAGGGTCTTGCACTTAGGACGGAAGAACCCAATGCACAGCTACAGACTAGGGACCGAATGGCTAGGCAGCAGTTCTGCGGAAAAGGACCTAGGGGTGACAGTGGACGAGAAGCTGGATATGAGTCAGCAGTGTGCCCTTGTTGCCAAGAAGGCCAATGGCATTTTGGGATGTATAAGTAGGGGCATAGCGAGCAGATCGAGGGACGTGATCGTTCCCCTCTATTCGACATTGGTGAGGCCTCATCTGGAGTACTGTGTCCAGTTTTGGGCCCCACACTACAAGAAGGATGTGGATAAATTGGAGAGAGTCCAGCGAAGGGCAACAAACATGATTAGGGGACTGGAACACATGACTTATGAGGAGAGGCTGAGGGAGCTGGGATTGTTTAGTCTGCAGAAGAGAAGAGTGAGGGGGGATTTGATAGCTGCTTTCAACTACCTGAAAGGGGGTTCCAAAGAGGATGGCTCTAGACTGTTCTCAATGGTAGCAGATGACAGAACGAGGAGTAATGGTCTCAAGTTGCAGTGGGGGAGGTTTAGATTGGATATTAGGAAAAACTTTTTCACTAAGAGGGTGGTGAAACACTGGAATGTGTTACCTAGGGAGGTGGTAGAATCTCCTTCCTTAGAGGTTTTTAAGGTCAGGCTTGACAAAGCCCTGGCTGGGATGATTTAACTGGGAATTGGTCCTGCTTCGAGCAGGGGGTTGGACTAGATGACCTTTTGGGGTCCCTTCTAACCCTGAGATTCTATGATTCTATGACTCCTCGGGACATGGGGGTCTCTTGGGGGAGAAATGGGATCCCTGATACATCGTCTGGCTGATAGCTTCCCCCACCCCTTGATCCCAGCCTCAGGACAGAGACGTTTCCATCAATGTTCCACACTTGTTTGTTCCCTAGCAAGAGGCTCCCCAGAGATGTCCTTGATCCTGGACTCCTGAGAGTGTTTCTGGAAGAGAGCACCATGCCGTCTTGTTCCCATGGCATCTCCGCTTTCCACTTTCCCAAGCAGAACAAACAAACCCTTCAGCTCCCAGAGTCTGGACTCTTTGACCTCCTTCTGATCAGCAGTGGGGTTTCTCCAGCCCCCTCATCACACCTGTCACCCTCTGAAAGATGAAGGGCCTGAATGTCACAGTCCCCAGAAGAAGAAAAACTCCAGCTGTAGCTGGTGGAGCCTGTGTGTACTCGGCCCCTCTGGAAACCAGCTCTGAAATGGGGAGCAAGGACCCCAGCCCAGTATCAGCAGGACTGGGCAGAGAAGGCTTGTAACAGGGTGCTTTCCCCTGGGCTGCAGGCTTGGGGCCCAGCCAAACTGATTACAGAATGAGCCCTACCTGAGGGGGACCATGTAGCTCCCCCTATAAGGCCAGACTTCAGCGGTGATAAAAACCCAGCTGGACTATGAACTGGAATGAGAATAAGGTAGGAAGCTCAGAGCAGCAAGAAAAGTCCTGAGGGGAACTTGAGAAGACAGGTAGGAAGTAGCCAGGGAAAACTTCAGCAAAGAGAAAAGAGCAGACCTAGCTGTTGGGTACAGGGCCCTGGGCTGCTACCAGTGTCAAAGAAGGGGGCATACATGCACCCAGAAAGGGTTACCAAACACAGCAAGGGGGCTGCAGGCTGAGCAAGAGCCCCACCGAGGGCACAAGGGCTTCTTTCTGTGGAAAGACCTCTTTGGACTTTTAGTGTGAGGCAAGCTGGGCCCTGGAAGGGTGGACTATAGGTGGTGACCTGGCCAGAGGCGGAGAAACTGCCATGGTGTTCGAGGGACCATCAATGGGGGACGTTAGGCCAGCGAGAGGGTTGTGATTCTGTGCCTGGTCACCAGGGAGCATGTAACGATGAACAGATTTGTTTATGATTTGCATAGTCGGCAGGATTTAATTCCCCCTGTGATCCGTGAGGGCTGATGGAAGTCTTGGTTGCTGATGGAAGTCTTGGTTGCTGAAGGAAGGTCTGTCCTTCCAAGTGGGCCTATTGAGGGACCAAGCTGGTCACTGGATTTTCCACTTCAGTTCCAGGAACTGGTTAAGCAGCCAAAGCAGGTCTAGGGGTTCTCCAGAAGCTCCTAGAAAACCAAGAGAAGCAGTAGGAAGTGCAGAAGAGCTACAGACGCAGCTGGCAATCTTCATGGAGTAGCAGCAACACCTGTCAGAGATCCTGCAAAGGGAAATCAGCGCAGGACGTGCTCTGCCCATTGACAAAAAGAGCATGCCCGGGCTGTGGTGAGAAGGTTAGCACAGGAGAGCAGGGCATGCGACAGTGCACTTATGCCTAATACTTAAAGCCTGATCCCAAGATGGGGACAATGACCTCTTGGAGGTAAGAGCTATTTACTCTTTGGGGCATGTGGGTCTCTTGGGGGAGAAATGGGATCCCCGATGCATAGCCTGGCTGGGAGCTTCCGCCATTCCTGGCTTCCTAGCTCTGGGACAGACATCTCCATCATTGTACCACCCTGGTTTTGTTCCTAGGAAGGAGCTCCCCAGAGAAGTCCTTGAACCTTCACTCCTGAGAGCGTTTCTGGGAGGAGGCTCCAGCCTCTCGGACATGAAGAGAGCATCAGATAATCTTGTTCACATGGTATCTCCAGTCTCCAGCTCCACTTCCCACAGCAGGGCAAACGAACCCATCATCTCCCAGAATCCCCATCCTTTAACTTCCTTCCGCTCAGCAGTGGGGTTTCTCCAGCCCCCTCACCATACCTGTCACCCTCTGAATGATGAAGGGCCTGAATGTCAGAGTCACCAGAACAAGCAATCTCCAGTTCCAGGCAGTGGGGCTTGTGTTACTCGGACCCTCTGGAAACCAGGTCTGAAATGGGGAAGAAGGACCCCAGGCCAGTAAGAGTAGGAGTGGGCAGACCAGGCCTGTAACAGGATGCTTTCCCCTGGTCTGCACAGCCTGGGGCCTAGCCAAGCTGATTACAGAATGAGCCTGGAGCTAAGCCAAATGGATTAGAGAGTGAGCTCCACCTGTTTCCCTCCTCTCCAAGGGTATCTGGGAGGTATCTGAGCCTGTGGATCCCTGGTGTGATTCTGGTGCAATGAACTGTAATCTGTTGGGGTTCTTGGGGCAGTTGGCCTTTACATGCCCCAGATTGTTACATTTAAAACATCGTCCAGCTGACGGGTCACTGGGGCGAGGCGGGTTGCTGGAGAATGGGGTGGTGGGACGCTGGAGAATGGGGTGGTGGGACGATAGGGTGTCTGGAGGGTTCTTTGGGAGGTAGGTGGGGCCTTGGGTGGCCCCTGGTAATAGGGTGGGGTCTGGGGTTGTCCCTTCTGGTCTCCGCTCCAACTGCAACCAGTTTTCTTCTTCTCTGCCACCTCCACTCATCTGGCTCCAATCTCTCCTGCCTCGATTACAGTTTTGGGCTTCCCATCTAGGATGTAGCTTTCTATTTCCTCAGGAACACTCTCTAAGAATTGTTCCATTTGCATTAGGAAGGGCAAATTTACTGGAGATTCAACACTTGCTCCTGATATACAGGCATCCCAATGTTTCACAATGTGGTAGGCAAGTTGGGTAACTGACATGTCTGGTTTCCACCTTAGGGCTCTGAACCTCAGACGAGAATGCTTGGGTGTTATCCCCATTCTGACTCTCGCCTTGGATTTAAACAGTTCATACTTGTTCATGTGTTCTTTAGGCATTTCAGCCACCACCACAGCTAAGGGTCCACTGAGCTGCGGCCTCAGCTCTACCATGTATTGGTCATTAGAGATGCTATACCCAAGGCAGGCCCTTTTTAAGTTTTCTAAGAAGGCCTCCGTATCATCGCCTGCCTTGTAGGTGGGGAACTTTCTGTAATGGGAAGTGGTACCTGGAGAAGGATTGCTAGGGTTTGTTGGTATATTCTTCTGAGCCTTTACCTTCTCCATCTCCAGTTCATGCTTCCTCTCTTTTTCCTTCTCCTCCTCCACATGCTTCCTTGCCTCCATTTCCCTCCTGTGGGCAGCCTCCTGTACCTCCTTCTCCAGCCACATGAGTTCTATCTGTCTTTCATGTTCCTTTTGTTTTTCCTCAGCCTGAAATCTGGCTAATTCCAGCTTTTGTTGAGTCGTGGAGTCTGTCATCCTAACCTCTCTGTTTTTAACTAACTTTACATCCGAGGTTTAGAAATAAACAAACAAAACTTGGCTGTAAAATTTTGCAGTGCTGGAATAGGATACCTATTCTCTGATAGTGATTGTCAGCCTACAGAAAAAGACAATTCCCTTTGTCTCTGCTCTGGCCCCAAATCAAAGCAAAAAACCTCCACTACTTGGAAACCTCCGTTCCAGCAGTCCCAAAGGGAAAAAAAATTGCTTTTCAAATCTGTGCTCCTTGTAAAAAAAATCAAAATCCTAAAAAAAACCCCTACCACTTTTGTTTCCAGGCAAATGGGTATAGAACACCCCACTATTTACTTTTAGGGGAAAAAAACCTCAGGTTTGTGAAGACTGTGAATTTCCCTGCAGGAGGTTAACTACTCTGCCTCCAGGCAAAGGAAACCTGCAATTCACAAAGATAATCCCCTTTTGTCTCTGCTCTGGCCCCAAAGCAGAGAAAAAACTAGCTGCTTTCAGTTGGACCTCCTTTCCAGCGGCCCCAAAGGAAAAAAATATTTCCTTTTTAAAATCTGTTTTTCTGGTTCAAAAAATCTCAAATTGATCTGAAAATGATTTCAGGTTAATCCCACCACTCTGCCACCATGTCAAGGTTCCTTCCCCACTCTGAACTCTAGGGTACAGATGTGGGGACCTGCATGAAAACCTCCTTAGCTTACTTTTACTAGCTTAGGTTAAAACTTCCCCAAGGTACAAGTTAATTTTACCCTTTGCCCTTGGATTTCCACTGCCACCACCAAACTTTATCTGGGTTCCTGAAAAAACAGAGTTTGGACACGTCTTTCCCCCCAAAATCCTCCCAACCCTTGCACCCCACTTCCTGGGGAAGGTTTGGTAAAAATCCTCACCAATTTGCATAGGTGACCACAGACTCAAACCCTTGGATCTTAGAACAATGAAAAAGCATTTAGTTTCCTTACAAGAAAACTTTTAATAGAAGTAAAAAAGAAAAGAATCACCTCTGTAATATCAGATGGTGAATACCTTCCAGGGTAATTAGATTGAAAACATAGAGAATCCCTAAAGGGAAAACCTTAAGTTACAAAAAAGACACACAGACAGGAATATTCATTCTATTTAACACAGCTATTTTCTCAGCCATTTAAAGAAATCATAATCTAACGCATACCTAGCTCAATTACTTACTAAAAGTTCTAAGACTCCATTCCTGTTCTGACCCAGGCAAAAGCATCACCCAGACAGACACAGACCCTTTGTTTTTCTCCCTCCTCCCAGCTTTTGAAAGTCCCCTGTCTCCTCATTGGTCATTTTGGTCAGGTGCCAGCGAGGTTACCTTTAGCTTCTTAACCCTTTACAGGTGAGAGGACTTTTCCTCTGGCCAGGAGGGATTTTGAAGGGGTTTACCCTTCCCTTTATATTTATGACAAAGACATTTTTGGACTTTTAGTTTCGGATGAGCGCGACCCAGGAAGGAGTGGACTAAAAGATGGTCACCTGGCTGAAGGGCTGAGTTCCCAGGCAAAAAACTGCCAGAGTGCCCTACCGACTCTTGGCCAGGGTGTTAGCCCAGCAAGAAAGCTGTGGCACCAGGCCTTGCCAGGAAGGGGAACCTATCGGTGAGTGAACTCTGTTACAAGCCTGCTTCCATTGTGGAAAAAGCCAGTAATGGAGAGTGGTGGGGATGGTCTCTGGGAGAGGATGGCCGGACTGGTCATACAGAAGGGGCAGCAGGGTCCAGGGATGAGAGCAGGGAACAGGTTGTAGTGCAGCCCTGCCACTGAGTGGTAACATGATCCTGGCCACGTCATTCTCCCACCTGGTGCCTCACTTTCTCTATCTTTGAAGTGGGGATCATCCTGACCCACCTTAACAACGTGTTTGATCCTCTGCTCTTGTTTCTCCAATCCCTGCCCTCCTAGTCCCACACAAGCCTCTGCTCTGTTCCTCAAACTTCCATGCCCATGTTAGTGCCTGGGTCACCCCCCAGCTGCAAGGTCTCCTGTACAGTCTCCTGTTAACAAACTGAAGCCGCCTCTAGATCCAGAATAGGAAGTGGTTGGTTCAGTTGCTTATTCTCTGGGGTTCAGACCCTCTGTTCTCCCCCTGGGGTGACAGAACCCTGCTTGTCATACGTGTCTTTCAGGCTCTGTCCCAGCCTCTCAGATATATCCTGCAGCCAGCCCAACTCAGGGAGCAGTGCGGACAGGTTATCTCATCCTGTGAAACCAAGCAACATGGGTCCCATTGAGACTCAGATGGAAGATCCCATACATCTCCTGGAGGTAAGAACTGTTCACTCGTCCTGCCACTTGGGGCCCTTGCTACAAACAGGGGGCTCCTGCTACATATCCTTGTTGGGAGGTTTCCCTGTCCCTGGATCCCAGCCCTGGTACAGAGACCTATTTCTCATCATGATATCCTCATGTTATTCTCAGAGGATGTGTCCAGGATCCTGGAGACTGTTTCCTGCAGGAAGTTTGAGCGGGCAGAGATCACTCACTGTCATGACCCACGGGTCTGCAGGGTTCACGGAAGCAGCCATGCTCCAACCCTCCACCTGAAAGCCTGCTGAAAATTGCTTACCTAGGACCCACGACGTTCAACCCCAGTTTGAGGCTCCACTCCTGAGGTCCTGTTGGAGGAGTTGGAGAGCAGCTAATTGGCCACCTGGCCCTGCGTAAGACAGCAGCAGGAAGAGGAAGCTGTCTGAACACCAGGGCTGCTCCCTGTTCTGGACCATGTGCTGCCTCTTTCTGCTGCCGCTCCCCTGGCTTGATTTCCTGGCATCTGATTTGTGGTTGTGATCGCAAGTTTGTTTTTTGCTTCTGATCTTCCAGTATCCTGACCCAGCTGACTCATGACTCCTGTCCTGTGAGTGTGGACTCTGGCTCTGACCAGTAGGTCTGGCTGTCTTTGACCCAGCCATAACAGTCATAAACTCATAGACTTTAAGGTCAGAAGGGATCATCATGATCATCTAGTCTGGCCTGCACAATGCAGGACACAGAATCTCATGCACCCACTCCTGCAATAAACCTCTCACCTTTCTCTGAGGTATTGAAGTCCTCAAATCATGGTTTAAAGACTTCAAGGTGCTGAGAATCCTCCAGCAAGTGACCTGTGCCCCATGCTGCAGAGGAAGGTGAAAAACCCCCAGGGTTTCTGCCAATCTGCCCTGGGGGAAAATACCATCCCGACCCCAAATATGACGATCAGCTGAACTCTGAGCATGTGGGCAAGACTCACCAGCCAGATACCCAGAAAAGAATTCTCTGTAGTAACTCAGATCCCATCCCATCCAACATCCCATGAAAGGCCACTGGGCCCCATCTACCACGAAGAGTCAAAGATCAATTAATTGCCAAAATCATGTTGTCCCATCATACCATCTCATCCATAAATTTATTGAGCTTAATCTTGAAGCTAGATAGGTTTTTTGCCCTCACTGCTTCCCTTGGAAGGCTGTTCCAGAACTTCACTCCTCTGATAATGGTTCGAAACCTTTGTCTAATTTCAAGTCTAAACCTCCTGCTGGCCAGTTTATATCCATTTGTTCTTGTGTCCACATTGGTACTGAGCTTAAATAATTCCTCTCCCTCCATGGTATTTATCCCTCTGATATATTTATAGAGAGCAATCATATCTCCCCTCAGCCTTCTTTTGGTTAGGCTAAACAAGCCTAGCTCCTTGAGTCTCCTTTCATAAGACAGGTTTTCCATTCCTAGGATCATCCTAGTAGCCCTTCTCTGTACCTGTTCCACTTGGAATTCATCCTTCTTAAACATGGGAGACCAGAACTGCACACAGTATTCCAGGTGAAGAATGCCTTTTATAATGGTACTAACACCCCTTATCTCTACTGGAAATACTTTGCCTGATGCATCCCAAGACTGCATTAGCTTTTTTCACAGCCTATCACATTGGTGGCTCATAGTCATCCTGCAGTCAACCAATACTCCAAGGTCCTTCTCCTCCTCTCTTACTTCCAATTGAGGTGTCTCCAGCTTATAACTAAAATTCTTCTTATTAATCCCTAAATGCATGACCTTACGCTTCTCACTATTAAATTTCATCCTATTGCTATTACTCCAGGTTACAAGGTCATCCAGATCTTCCTGTATAATATCCTGGTCCTTCTCTGAATTGGCAATACGTCCCAGCTTTGTGTCGTCCACAAACTTTATTAGTACACTCCCACTTTTTGTGCCAAGGTCAGTAATAAAAAGATTAAATAAGATTGGTCCCAAAACCGATCCCTGAGGAACTCCACTGGTAACCTCCCTCCAGCCTGACAGTTAACCTTTCAGTATGACCCACTGTAATCTCCCCTTTAACCACTTCCTTATCCACCTTCCAATTTTCATATTGATCCCCATCTTTTCCAATTTAATTAATAATTCCCCATGTGGCACCGTATCAAATGCCTTATTGAAATCTAGGTAAATTAGATGCACTGCGTTTCCTTTGTCTAAAAAATCTGTTTCTGTCTCAAAGAGGGAGATCCGGTTGGTTTGGCACGATCTACCTTCTGTAAAACCATGTTGTATTTTGTCCCATTTACCATTGACCTCAATGTCCTTAACTACTTTCTCCTTCAAATTTTTTTCCAAGACCTTGCATACTACAGATATCAAACTAGCAGGCCTGTAGTTACCCGGATCACTTTTTTTCCTTTCTTAAAAATAGGAACTGTGTTAGCAATTCTCTAGTCATATGGTACAACCCCTGAGTTTACCGATTCATTAAAAATTCTTGCTAATGGACTTGCAATTTCTTGTGCCAATTCCTTTAATATTCTTGGAGGAAGATTAGCTGGGCCCCCGATTTAGTCCCATTAAGCTGTTCGAGTTTTTGGCTTCTACCTCGGATATGGTAATATCTGTCTCCATAGCCTCATTCTCATTTCTCATGCTATCGTTATCCCTAAGCTCCTCATTAGCCTCATTAAAGACTGAGGCAAAGTATTTGTTTAGATATTGGACCATGCCTAGATTATCTTTGACCTGCACTCCATCCTTAGTGTTTAGCGGTCCCACTTCTTCTTTCTTTGTTTTCTTCTTATTTATATGGCTATAGAACCTTTTACTATTGGTTTTAATTCCCTTTGCAAGATCCAACTCTCCTTGACTTTTAGCCTTTCTCACTTTATCCCTATGTGTTCTGACCTCGATAAGGTAGCTTTCCTTGTTGATCCCTCCCATCTTCCACTCCCTGTATGCCTTGTGCTTTTTCTTCATCACCTCTCAGAGATGCTTGCTCATCCAGCTTGGTCTGCAACTCCTGCCTATGAATTTTTTCCCCTTTCTTGGGATGCAGGCTTCTGATAGTTTCTGCAGCTTTGATTTAAAGTAATCCCAGGCCTCCTCCACCTTTCGATCCATAAATTCTTCAGTCCAATCCACTTCCCTAACCAATTTCCTTAATTTTTGAAAGTCAGCCCTTTTGAAATCAAAAACCCTAGTCACAGATTTATTTTTGTTTATCCTTCCATTTAGTTTGAACTGAATTAGCTCATGATCGCTCGAACCAAGGTTGTCCCCAACAACCATTTCTTCTATGAGGTCCTCACTACTCACCAAAACCAAATCTAAAATGGCATCCCCTCTTGTTGGTTCAGCAACTACTTGATGAAGGAATCCATCAGCTAACGCATCTAGGCAAATCTGAGCCCTATTATTATTATTAGCACTTATCCCTCAGTCTATATCTGGGAAGTTAAGATTTCCCATTATCACACAGTTGCCATTAGTATTTACTTTATTAAAAACATTAAAGAGGTCTCTATCCATATCCAGATTAGATCCCGGTGGTCTATAGCCCACCCCAAGCACCATCCCAGGGCAGGCTCTAGTAGTTTTCTTTCCCAATGTGAGTTTTGCCCAGACTCTGTCTTATCCATTCCATCGCTTCTTATTTCTTTACAGTCTACCTCATCATTGATAGACAATGCGACTCCCCCACCTTTGCCTTTATTTCTGTCTTTCCTAAACAGCACAGACCCCTCAATCCCTGCAGCCCAGTCGTGACGACTCTTCCACCCTGTTTCCGTTCTCCCTAGAATAGCTGGTTTCACTTCCTGCACCAGTAGCTCTAGTTCCTCCATTTTGTTACCCGGCTCCTCGCACTGGGGTACAAACATCTTCATTCCTGCTGTTTGGCCTCGCTCGCGTTCTGTACCCAATTAGGCCCTGATATTCTACAGCCAGTATGACCTATTAGACTGGGACCCACACTGCCCTTCCTCCTTATGTCCATTCTCCTACTCACAGCTGTTTTCTTCCCTCTCAATATTAAAATCCGGCGTGGAGATTACCTGGACATCCCCCAACCATCTCCCCCAGATTCCTAGTTTAAAGCTCTTCATCAGTTGTGCCAGCCTCCATCCGAGAAGTCTATTTCCTTCCCTACTCAGATGAAGTCCATCCGGAGAGAACTGTCCTCTGTCCATGAAGGCCTCCCAGTGGCCATACATCCCAAAGCCCTCCTTACAGCACCACTGCCTGAGCCATCTGTTGATAGTCATAATCTTGTCACACCTTTGTTGCCCACCTCTAGGAATAGGCAGAAACCCACTGAAGATCACTTGAGCCTCAATTTCCTAAAGCTTCTTCCCCAGCCTGGCATAGTCTTCCTTGATACATTGCAATGAGAATCTATCGGTATCATCTGTTCCCACATGAAGGAAGATCAGTGGATTCACAAACACACACACACACCTCCTGGTGCTGGGAGGGGAAGAGGAGAAAAGACAAAAGATGCAAGAGAAGAAGAGAAAGGAGGGAGGAATGGAGGAAAAGGTGAAATAAAAAGGACAAACCCTCATGTCCCCAGTGATTCTAAGAGACAGAATTTAGGTGCAGAATAAAATTCTGCCTCCTTAAGCTTGTGTTTTCCACACCTAGAATTCAACTGGCATCAGATGGATCCGACTGAAGAGGTTTCAGACCTGAGGAGGCTCTTACCTTCTCAAGGGACATCTGTTTTCTATCAATAAATCAATGAAAGGAAAGGAGAAAACTCTACAGAGGTTCCCCCTGGTGCTCACATACGTGACCCCTGATCCCCTCTCAGTCCTCATGGAGAGACCTCGAGAAGGAGACTCGCTGAAGTGAAGCCACAGGGGTCGCCGAGGTTTCCCTGGCCCCTCCCCGTCCTGCCTGGCTGATGTCAGCATCTGTCTGTGAGGTCACCACCTCCCCACCACCTTTGACCAATCGGCTGAGCTCCTGCAAAAGGCCTGTGTGATGTCACTGCCACCCCCCTCCCTTGCCGTGCTCATGTCCTGCCACTGGCCAGACACCTTGGAGGTTTGAGCTGCTCCCTGGGGATCGCCCCACTCAATGAGGGTTCATTCTAGGAACAGGGCAGCATTGACTTTTTGTGGGCCTGGCACCAAACATATTTGTGGGCCCCCCTGGGGAATGAAGAGGCCGGGGCAAGAGCACAGCGGGCAGGGTGGATTTGATTTAAATCACTCGTCAGGAAGACTCCATTTAATCATGGTTTTCTACATAAAAGTGCATTCTTGTTGGTTTTTATAACCTTAATACATATTCTTCACAACTCAGAGTTCGATGTAGGTTTCACTTTTAGAAGGGAAACACTATATATTTTTAAACCGTGATTTATTTTGAAAACTTTTCAGATGAGTTTTACAGCTATGTCACAAAATGAATGAGTGTTTGGTTATTTCATTTACCAAAGGTAACTGAAGCAGAGATTTATGAAGTTATTGGGAGGTGGACTCTCTCCAGTTCAACAGGTTAATCATTAATATTTGGAGGATTTTCTTGCCAGGCTGTATTAGGAAGAGATCATCCCCAGACAGATATTTAAATTGTTTTATTTAACTAAAACAACTACGTGAAGTATTCTGGATATTCTTCTTCAACAGCAAACATAATAGTTTAACAAAAAGCATATGTCCCTCATTCTCACGTTTATCTCCAGACTTCTTTTCCTTGTCCAGATCTATTCTGCCCCCAACAATCTTCTATTCATTAAAAGAAAAGGAGGACTTGTGGCACCTTAGAGACTAACCAATTTATTTGAGCATAAGCTTCGTGAGCTACAGCTCTATTCATTGAATTTTTTGAAACTTTTCACTTTTAAAGAGAGGTAAGGGGTTGACCCTGTGTCCACATATTTGCAGAGGGACAATAGAGTTGAGGTCTGTTATTTCTCACTTCTCTATATTATTTATTTATTTAAAACATTTTTGCTGTTAACAAGCATGTTACCTCTGGAGACACAAATCCACAGTTTGAGAACTGCAAAACTAAGCATCTCTGATGTACCTTAATTAAAACAATCTTTAGATATTTTTTCCTCAAAAATCCAATTTAAATTAAAAAAATCAGATTACTTGATTTTTTTAAAAAAGTCATTGATTTTTATCTACCCTCAAAGTTGGCATGAGGAGCAGGGGGAAGGATTGGTCCCCAGCTGGAGTGAGGCAGGGGACAGGGGCAAGATGAGCACAGCGGGGGATGGGGGGAGGATTAGTCCCTGTGACTGGAGCAAGGCAGGGGCTGAGGGCAAAAGCACAGTGGGGCAGGAGCTAGGATTGGTCCTTGAAGCAAGAAAGGGGCCGGGGGTAAACTTGAAGCACAGCAGGTCTGGGGAGGGGTTAAACAGGATCCCCCCCACTCCTGCCCACATAGAGTGGGTACCTACCTTCTCCCTGGTCTAGCCCATTCTCTTTGTCTCTCTCTGCACTGAGCTGAGGGTGGGGGGTGCACTGAGCACAGGGCTGGATGTGAAGGAGAAGGCTGGGGGTTGGGGTGCAGGGTCTGAACAGGAGGTAGAATGAGGGAGGGGGCTCAGGGTTGGGGCAGGAGGTTGGGGGTGTGGAGTGCTTACCTGGGGCAGCTCCCATTAGGTGCGAGGGGTGCAGGTTGATATGTGGGCGGGGAGGGTGCAAGAGCTCCAATTTGGTGCTCAGGGTGGGGGTGGGGATGTGTGGGAGGTGCAGGAGTCAGAACTGGGGACTGGGTGTGTGTGAAGGGGGGGGTGCAGGAGTCAGGGCAGGGTGTGTGAGGAGGGTGCACGAGTCAGGTCTGGGGCATGCAGGAGTCAGGGCAGAGGGCTGCGTGTGTGGGAGAGGGCTGCAGGGATCAGGGCTAGGGAGGTGTGCTGGAGTCGTGGGGGTGCTCCCAGCCCCCTGCCCTGAGCAGTTCACAGGAGGGAGCTGGAGGGGGTATACCCCGATTCCACCCCCTTCCTCAAGGCCCTGTCCCTGCCTCTTCTCCATGTCCCCCTCTCTCTGCCCAGCACACCGCGGACCGGGGCAGGGGGCGGAGGTGGGGCGAGTCTGCAGCGAGCTGCAGGGCGAGGTGGGAGCTTGGCTGCCAGCGGCCTCGGAGCAGCAGGACTGAGCCCGGGGCGCAGCCCCACCAAGCTTCTCCCCCGCAGAAGAGAGCGGGGCAGAGAAGAGTGGCTGGGCCGGGGCCCCCCTACCCCAGACTCCCCCGCCCCCCATCTCCAGCAGTCCGGCTGCCCCCCTTTTTTTTTTTGCGCTTGGGCCAACCCTGATTTGGGTGTGCCTGGGCCCACCCCGTGCGCATGCCTCTGAAGCTAGCATTAGTGTGTGATCCTTGAGAGCCCAGGAGCTGTGCTGCCCCTGAGTAGTGTGAGCGGGAATTGTGCTTTTTCACACTGCTTGTGAACACACGGGGGTCTAGCTAGCCGGCTTTCAGCTCCCCAACTATAAAAAGTGATCAAGCCCTTTCTGTATCACAAACCCAGGGCCTTGAAGGGACGGGTCAGCGTGGAGAATTCAGGGCTTGCGAACAGGGGGACACTCAGCAAAACGAATTTTGATTAGTAGAAGGTGTGAGTTGAAAGTGGATTAGTTAAATGGCATTGAACCCCTCACTAACCCCATCAAAGAACTGACCTTACATAGTGCATCAGAGCTCAAAGCTATTTCTTTATGTTTTTTGGGACAAAGCTCCATATTCCACAGTCCACACCCCTCTTCAAATGAGAGTTTTGGGGAGGTTGCAGAGAGGTTCCCTGTGCTTCTCTGGTGACTTGGCTTCTGGATTCTCCTGGTTTTTACCTTCTCCTGCTCCTGCAGTGTTGATTTTCTCTCCTTCACCAGCCTGCAACCTCCTCCTTCTCTTCCTGTTGAAATAGCAGCAGCAGTTGCTCTGGTATCTTAGACCTTGTCTACTTCCTGGAATGGGGGGGGGGCTATCCCCATTGGCCTATATACAGCCCCCCTGTGTAACCTAGATGTGGCTGCATCTTAGTACCAAGACACCAGGGGTCACGGCGCCAGTGGAGATGTACACACAGGCCACTGCCCTACGTGGCCACCAGACTGTGCCCTGTTTTAGCTGGCTACCACACTTCACTGCCCCAAGACGTGCGGTACACGCAGGCTACACATGAGGTACACAAAACCTGTTCTCAAACTGGGCACCAGGGGTCACTGCAGCACTGGCCGGGGCGACACATGCAGGGCACTGCCTCACGTGGCCACCAGGAGTCACTGCTGCAATGGTGGTGGGGGGGAATGATAAACAGGCCACGGCCTGAAGTGGCCACTACCACAACGGTGTGTGTCTGTCTGTTGTGGGAGGGAGATACCAGTAGGGCACTGCCACACCAGGCCACCACGGAGAGGTCACGGCTCCAATTAGTAGATACACACATCAGGTAGTGCCTCAACTGGCCAACAGAGGGCACAACCTCAGATGTGGGAGTGTGGGGAGAGAAGAGGAAATCAAAGGCCACTGCCTCACTTAGCCACCAGCAGTCACTACCCAAATAGGGGATGTCATAAAAATAAAGAGAAGGGTAAAACTCCTTTAAAATCCCTCCTGGCCAGAGGAAAAATCCTCTCACCTGTAAAGGGTTAAGAAGCTAAAGGTAACCTCGCTGGCACCTGACCAAAATGACCAATGAAGAGACAAGAGACTTTCAAAAGCTGGGAGGAGGGAGAGAAACAAAGGGTCTGTGTCTGTCTGTATGCTGCTTTTGCCAGGGACAGAACAGGAATGGAGTCTTAGAACTTTTAGTAAGTAATCTAGCTAGATATGTGTTAGATTATTATTTCTTTAGATGGCTGAGAGAAGAACTGTGCTGAATAGAATGACTATTCCTGTGTCTCTTTTTTGTAACTTAAGGTTTTGCCTAGAGGGATTCTGTATGTTTTGAATCTAATTACCCTGTAAGGTATCAACCATCCTGATTTTACAGAGGTGATTCCTTTACTTCTACTAAAAGTCTTCTTGTAAGAAAACTGAATGCTTTTTCATTGTTCTCAGATCCAAGGGTTTGAGTCTGTGGTCACCTATGCAAATTGGTGACGATTTTTACCAAACCTTCTCCAGGAAGTGGGGTGCAAGGGTTGGGAGGATTTTGGGGGGAAAGACGTGTCCAAACTACGTTTCCCAGTAAACCCAGTTAAAGTTTGGTGGTGGCAGTGGAAATTCCAAGGGCAAAGGGTAAAATTAATTTGTACCTTGGGGAAGTTTTAACCTAAGCTAGTAAAAGTAAGCTAAGGAGGTTTTCATGCAGGTCCCCACATCTGTACCCTAGAGTTCAGAGTGGGGAAAGAACCTTGACAGGGGAGATGAACACACACGCACAGAGCACTGCCCCAATTGGGGGATATATAGAGGGTATTGCCCCACGTGTATGCCAGGGATTAGTGCCTGCCATAGCTGGCCACAGAGGGGGTGGGGGGCTACACACAGGGAACTGCCCCACTTGGCCACCAGTGTACATCCCTAGTGGGGGAGTGATGCGCACCAGGAACAGGGCTCACTGCCACAAGGGGGTTGGAAGATACCCAGGGTACTACCTAATACGGCCACCCAGGCACCCTGCCACCTTGGGGGAGGTGAAGAGCACACCTAGAGCACTGACTCATCTGGCTACCAGTGGTTCCTGGCCAGCAGGGGTCACTATCACAGTTCTGCAAGGGAGATACACATAGGGCACTATCCCACCTGGCCAGCAGGGGTCAGTGCCCCAACAAGAGCGATATTCACCATGCAATGCCTCACCTGGTCACCAGGGGACCCTGCACCCTGACACCGACCCACACATACCCTGGTGAGCAGGCGTGTGCCTGTGTGTTACCCTACACTTTAAGGAATGAGGCAAAGGCTAATTTTATTTAAATTTCTGATGGCAAAAGCTCTGAGTTACAACCCTCGCCTTGCTGAGCACCTGCCCATAGCCAGAGCAGTGTCCCTGATGACAGCAGAAACCCCAGAACAGAGACCCAAAAGGGAAGCAGCTTTTAGGTGAAGCAATGACAGACTCTGGGGAGGGGTTCTGGGGAAGCAGAGAAAGACCAATTAACCAGTGGCACTGTTGGAAACCCAGTACTGAGCGTGGACCCCAAGCGGGGCTTTTGGGTGATGCAGTAATGGAGCCAGGGATGATAAGGGGGTTTCTAGGCATCTCTAATCCCAGCCCCACTTCCCCTGTGCCCAAAGCCATGACCACAAATCCCCTCTCCGTCTCAGACCCCACAGTCCCAAAGACATGACTGGCCACTCATGCTGTGACCCAGTTACACCAATGAAGTCTCCCCAAACTCTCTAGGAAGATACGGGGTGGGAGGGGCAAGCCACTTAGTGCAGTAGGGCAGAGACAATGGCCACAGGCAGATAGACCCAGCCTAGCCCAGAGGAGACTGGGGGAGGGGGAGCAGAGGAAGAGGATGCAGGCAACTGAACATAACAAGTGTCCATGAAAGGAGAGAGAGAGTTTGAGTGTGAGTTGGCCAACACAGTAGAGAAGACAGAAAGAGAGAGAAAACTAGGAGGAAGGAAAGAAACTCAGAATCGGGAGTCACCCTCATGGATTCAGCCTTCTGCTAGGGAGCACACCCCACTCCTGTCCAGAGAGATGATCAGCGCCCGCAAATGGCAACATCATCTCCCTTGAAGCCACAGCTAGTCAGGAAACCCACATCCAGCTAACGGGAAGTCCCTGCTTGGAGCCAGGGGGGCTGTGACCAGAGCCCTCCCCAAACCAGACACTTACCTCACTGACAGCGACAGCTGCTTCGCTCCCAGCTGGACAGGTCTTGCCTGGCATCAACAGGATTCACGCTGTCACTGCTCTCGCTCACTTTCCATCTCACCTCGGGGCTGGACTCCATCCTCACGACTTCTTTCACCTTGGTATTAAACACAACAAAAGAGGGAAAGAAAAAGCAATAGTGGCGAGGCTCCTCTTCTCGCTCCTCCCGCACCCCAGGGCTCTGGCTTCAACCCTCCTCCCATTATGCCATCACAGATACAATTAGAAATCCCCCCTCTGCACCTGCACCCAAAGGAGTCACTCTGCACAGGAGACGATTGTCTCTTCCCCTGCCCTTAATACCACGCGCAGCTCACGGCCTCTGAAGAAAACTAACCTGGGAAGAGCTGAGGAGGAGAGTGCCATCACCGCTGACTCACACCCAGTGCTGGGAAAGGCAGAAAGCTCAGGACTGTTCATCTCTGCTTCCCGGGATGTCCAGCCTGCTCAGCTCCGCTTCTTCCAGCTTCTCCTCTGCCTGGGGCTCCTGGGCGACGCATCTGCAAGCGCAGGAAATAACCGATGAGCGAGGCAGCCCTGCCCACAGTTCTACTGGTGCGCGAGAGCTCGGCCTCCCTCCGTCTCCCACATGCTCTAGAGCAGCCCCACGCGATGAAAAGAGACAGAGCCAACCGGCTATGTGGCCAGGCACCCCACCTCCCCCACTGTCGCCTCCAGGACCCACTATGATTCTCTTCCCTCCTGCCAGATGGTGCAGGCTCTCGCGACCAAGCCTGTGGGGATCAATGTGCACTTCTCCTGCCCATGGCCTGCAGTAGGAGGCAGTAAAAAGAGAGAGAGGGTGAGCTGGACAGGTCTTGCCTGGCATCAAGACACACACACACTTACACACTTCTTTTCCCTTGGTGCCAAACACAACGCAAGAAGGAAAAACAAAAGTTATCGTCACACTCTGCCGTGATGGCGGGGCTCTTCTTTTCGCATCTTCCACACCCCAGGGCTCTACCCTGAACCCTCTTCCCATGATGTTCTCAGAGCTACAATTAGAAGCACCCCAGTGCACCTGCACCCAAAATCGTCACTCTGCACAGGAGACTCTTGTCCCTTCCACTGGTCTTAACCCCGCAGAGCCCCGGGTCCAGCTAGGATGCACCTTATTATTCTTGAGTACTGGGGCGCTCGTCCTCTCCTTCCTATCCCTCTTGGACTCCATCTGTGAGAGAGGACAGGGAAGTGTTACAGACACAGACACCCTCCCCAGCTCTCTGCACCCTGGCTCACATCTGGTTGTCTCCCCAATCCTTGGCATTGTCCAGCATGTCTCCCTCCACAGAAGGCACCTGGCCTCGTCTTAGACGCCATCTTCATATTGCTCTTCTCCTTCCCACCTCCCATTCCAGACACTCCATCGCATCCACAGGGCTCCCAAACTGTGTCTCCTTCGGCCAAAAACCACACCCCACCCTGAGGGAGCAAAGAGTCTTTGTGAGCCTAGCACACACCAGACAGGAAAAGATTCACATCCATACCCAGCCCAGCCACATTGGGAGCTTGCCCCCCCCTTCCTGGCCACAGGGCCACGGGGCTCATGGATGGAGAAGTTTGGTGGACTGTGGGGGCTGAAGGACTAGCTCAGCGTGTGAATGAGTGATCAGGATATATGTGGGGGGCAGACTGTGGGGTTGAGGTGTCTAGGAGGACCCAAGGGAAGGGAATAGGGGAATTCGAGGTAGAGGAGGGAAGGGTTACCAAGGTGCACTGTGGGAATAGGGGATTTAGAGACCCCAGAGGGGATGGGTGGGGGCATGTTTGAGGGCCCCACGGTGGCTGAAAAGGGGAATCTGGCAGGTTGGGGGGTAGCAGAGATTGGCAATGAGGAACCTGGCACACTGGGGATGGACTGGGGGAGGGGTGACGGGAAAGGGGGGCCAGCAATGGGGAAAGGGGTGGGAGTCCATTGGGGTGGGGTGCTGAGGATGGGGGGAGGAGCTTGGGGGCGGCAGCACATTTTGGGGGATGCTGGGGGCCGAGGGATGAGGAAAAAGTTTGGGGTGGACTAGGGGGGAGTTTGGGGAGTGGGGTCTGAGGGATCCCCTGGATGGAGGGCAGGGCTGGGGTGGATGGGGGGATAGAGGGGCCCATGGGGGAGGGGATGTCGGGGGCCAATGGCTGAGGAGGGTGTGTGGGGGACTATGGGAGGGTTGGGAGGGGGGGCTGAGGGAGCGCATGGGTGGGGGAGGGATCAGGGGGCACAGACACGGACTGGGGCAGGGCGGGGTTGTGGCCGGGCTGCTTGTGGCATGCGGGTGACACGTGGCTGAGGACAGGAGGGGGACACGCTCCTCCCACGTCACCCTATGCACCTGCTGAGATAGCAGGTCATGCGGGTCGGAAGTGAGGGGCACCGGCAGAGCAGCGAGTGGGGAGCTCAGGGCTGGGAGAGCAGGGGCTGTGGGTCGGGAGTGAGGGGCACCGGCAGGCAGTGACTGGGGATCCCAAGGCTGGGACAGTAGGGGCTGCGGGTTGCGAGTGAGGGGCACCGGCAGGCAGTGACTGGGGATCTCAAGGCTGGGACAGTAGGGGCTGCAGGCAGAGATGGATTTACAATGAAACACACAGTTCCCTGTCTCATTATTAAGGATCCGTGACCCTCAGGGAGGTTGTGGAAGTGACGGATTCTGTGACTTCCTGTGACCTCCGTGACTTCTGCAGCGGCCATTGTGGCTGACTCCAGGGCCGCCCAAGCAGCTGGCCCCAGGGACCACCAGAGCAGCGGCCAATCCAGCTGGCCCTGGGGACCATTTGAGCAGTGGTCCTGGAGGCAGCGGGAGCAGCTGCAGCTCAGTGGCTCCCGGCAGCTGTCCTGGGGGCAGTGGGAGCAGCTGCTCAGCCCCTGGGGCTCCCCCCCCTGTGGTGGCAGCTGGACCCCAGGGCTTCTCCCCTGGTAGCTGGTGCTATGGGGCCCCCCAGACTCCTTCCCCACACAGCTGGTGCTGCAGACTCCCTGGAATCCCCTCCCTGCAAGATTCAATGAGGGGTATCTATGGTATAAGTCATGGACAGGTCACGGGCAATGATTTTTTATTTCTTGCCTGTGACCTGCCCATGACTTTTACGAAAAATACCTGTGATTAAATCGTCGCCTTACTCATTGTCAATAAAATAAATTGAAACACTTCCACCTGCAAGTGGATTTAGCCCAGGACCCTCAGAGTCAGCAGCTGTTACACCCCCCACTGAGCTCTCTCTCAGGTGTCCCAGTGCTGGAAGCCTCCTGTTTACACCCTAAGATAGCGTTTTTGCACTGGGGGGCTGATATTTTGGACTGGACACTGTAGCAGGGAAAGGTGCTGCTGTGCTCCAGAAAACAAGCCACCTCTGCACAAAGAGGGAGAAAAGGACCTGCCAAAGCCTGGGATTGAACCAGGGACCTTTAGATCTTCAGTCTAACGCTCTCCCAACTGAGCTACTTCGGCAGATGCATACTGTGCCTTTGGCCTGCTGCTGCTCTGTCTGGGATGTTTTTGTCAGCCTTGGCACACAAAAAGGACATTGTTGTGAGCAGCCCATGAAGGCAAGACTTGCTTTTGCCTGCCTTGCTCAGCTTGACTTGCTTCCTCACCCCATTCCTGCCTTAGTTCCTAGGTTGACCTGGTGGCCGAAGCAGACTGGGGGCCAGTCGCCCATGGAGGAAGTTGAGCTGGACCCTGAGCTAGACTAGGCCCTGGTGGCGAGAGTCTGGCCACCACTTGCCACCCCACCCTGTTGTCCTGGCTTCCCCTACTGGACGTCATTTAGGGAGGGAAGTGGGGCTTCTGCCTCCCCTCCCCGATTTTCATACCGCAGAGGAGTGTGAAGAGGAAAACGAACGGCTGCTCCACACTCCCACTAGAGGAACCCGACGCCCTTAGCTGTTGGCTGACAGGCCTGTCCCCGAGGAGTGGGAACAGCAGCTGCCGCCTCCCCCTCGGCTCCAGGCTGCATTTCCCATCTCCTAAGGGCCAGGTTCTCTGCCATGGAAACAGCTGCCACTGCTCTCCATGGGTCTGTGTTCCACACAGCAACGTACAAACCTGCTCCCAACTGAAGCGGGGTCAGACAGTGACAGGGTTGGTGACACAAACACTTCAGACTATGAACCCTAGGGCCCTTTCTTTCTTTAACCCGGGACGTGCCAGTCAACTGCTAACCAGGGTGTTGTCTTCATCTTGAAATACCTCTCAGGACATTTGACAGGGGAAGGGAAACCCCCTCCCACCAATGGCCCTGTGAAGGAGTTGTACCATACCTGCCCCTGGAGACTGGCTGTTTTTATACTCTTGGAGCTTTTTCTTTTCAGACCCACCCTGATCCCAGTCTAGGGGCCAACCTCCGCAGTTCAGAGTTGAGAATTGTCTGCCATCACCCCCGTATGGCACTTTCTAGGTGAATGAGAGAAAGTCAGTGGGGGAAGTGACATGGCTCATGAACACTGATGCTGTGGGCGAGGCCTGGACTCACAACCCCAGCAGTGCATCCCCCCTGCCCTCGCCAGTTGCACCCCTGTAGGAGCTGCCAAAACAAACCTGGGAAGTGGGCAGTTACCTGAGTCTGTGGTTATCAACTGTGGCTGGTAGCTGAAAGCCTGATGATTCCAACCCACCTGAAGATGGCATAGGCGCTGACTTCTGCTGGCACCGGTGGGTGCTCGACCCCCCTCTGCCCCTGGCCACTCCCCGACTCCCCCCTGCTCAACCCCCTGTCGTTGCAGGAGGGGAATGTCACGCCAGGAATCCTGGTGCTCAGGCTCTCTGATGGGACTGCCCTGGGATGGGGGGTGCCATGGCCGGATCCATTAGGTAACCAGACTGAACCAACTCATACCCTTGGCATGCTGCCCACTGCAATGATGGGGCCTTTTAACACACACATCCTGGCCCGGGGTGGGATCCGGCTGCCACATCTGGTATCTATGCCCCAAGCACTGGTCGTCACGCAGAAGTTGTTGGTTTCCCTGATGAACGTATGGCAGAGGGGAAGGCGGCAGCCCAGCTGGCTGGAGAAGAGGGATCCATTCTGCCCCCCAAAGAGAGAGGGAAAAGGTCCATCTGACTGTCCTGGTAGCAGCACAGCGAGGATCCCTCTGACCTCCCCCAGCCACGTCCATCCAGCCTCTCCACAGGATGGGGGCACCCAGAGCTCGGCAGCCCCAGCTTTCGCTCCTGAGCTCTCCCGGCAGACGTTCAGCAAGCCCACTTAGGGTGACCAGCTCACAAGAGTGAAATATCAGGACACATTGGGTGACCGGGTCGGGGGGAGAAAGACAGACACAGGTGCACAGCCCCGACCGGAGCCAGAGCACACTGGTCTGCCGGTCCCTGTGCTACCAGCGTGCCCCTTCCAGTTGGGGGTGGGCCCACGCTGCGCCACACAGCTCCCCTGCCCAGCGCCCCTGGATCATAGAATCATAGAATATCAGGGTTGGAAGGGACCCCAGAAGGTCATCTAGTCCAACCCCCTGCTCAAAGCAGGACCAATTCCCAGTTAAATCATCCCAGCCAGGGCTTTGTCAAGCCTGACCTTAAAAACCTCTAAGGAAGGAGATTCTACCACCTCCCTAGGTAACGCATTCCAGTGTTTCACCACCCTCTTAGTGAAAAAGTTTTTCCTAATATCCAATCTAAACCTCCCCCACTCTGCCCAGAGCCCCCCTACAACCCTTCCACCACGAACGCACAATGCTGTGCACACACACACCCCGCCCAGCGCCCCCCTGCCCACGGCCCCACCACAGCTGCCCAGCACCCCACCCAGAACCCCCGACTCGCTCGTTTCCCAATACACACAGATTTCTCCTCCTTCCCAGTGCCCTTCCCCACAGCCCCACCGCCACAACTACACAATGTCCCCCACAGACCCCACTGCCCAGTGCCCTGACACACACAGCTCTCCCCCACTGCCCAGCACCCCCCAACAGGCCCCCACCGCCTAGCCCCCCAAAACACACAAACCTCCCCACTGCCCAGCACCCTCCACACCCTCACAGCCCAGCACCCCCCACACACCTCCCAGACACTCACCTTCACACCCTGCCCCCTTCCCTGGCCGCACTCACCAGCCCTGCTGGGCGGTCTCTGGCCCCTAGGGTCACAGCGGTGAGGGGGGCGGGTCTCCAGACAATCCACGTCCTGCCCCTGCCACAAGCGCGAGCTCCGTGGCTCCCACTGGCTGGGAAAAGCGCCAACGGGAGCCACCAGAGCCACAGAGCGGGGCTTGCAGGTGCCGGCAACACGCAGAGGCCCCTTTGCCCCCTGCCCTGACCCTAAGAACCAAAGGGACCATCCGGGGGGCGAGGTGGGGAGTCCCAGCGGTGCTTACATGGGGCGGCTCCCGTCCCGGGAACCATCTGGCAGGCGGGTCCCTCTGGCACCAAGGGTCACAGGTCAGGTCAGGTGGGGTCGGGTGGGTGGGGGGGCGGAGGGCTCTCTGCCCACTCCCGGCCCCTGCATGCCCCGCCCCGGCAGCACGCGGCACTCCTGCCGGCGGGCGGGCACCGAGAGCTGCCCCAGGAAGCAGTGAGCGACGGCGCCGCGGCTGCGGTCCGGACGGTCCCAATATTGGGACAAAGGGCGTCCCAACCCATGTAGGGTTACCCTATGTGCATGGGGGGCACGGCGCACACATGGGCCCGAGAGAACTAACCGATGGACTCCAGGGAGAGACGGCCTGGCCAGGCTCCCCAAAGGAGCATTGCAGCTCTGAACAGGGGTTTCCTGGCGAAACCGGCTTTAGCTCCAGGCTGGGAAATGGGGACAATGGCTGGTGCTGGCGATGCAAGTGAAGCCGACACACACACTGTGTCTCCCTCACAGGTCCAAACCCGCCCGCAGCCCACAGGGCAGCCCCTGCTTCCGGCGCTCCAGTCCTTAGAGCAGTTGGAGGTGAGCCGAGAATGGGAGCCTGCCTAGCAGCCTGGCAGCTGCCTATTTGGGTTCAGCTGGAAGCCCGATAAGCCAGGATCCCCAGAGGCCTCAACCAGAGATACAGCTATGGCAGAGATGGGGTGGGGCACCCAATTCCTCCCCCTCTCCATGTGAGCTCTGCTGGAGGGACAGGCCCGGCAGTGCGCATGCCGCACCCTTGATTGGGGCAATGGAAGCGGATTTAGCCCATGTCAATAGGACCCATCAACATTTTTCTGTAGAAGCTATTTTTGATGGAAAAGTTCATTTTCCGTTAAATGCTTTCCACACAAACGTTCGGTTTTTACAGAAAAAAATGGAAAATCCCAAATTGAAAACTTTTCACCCAAAACCTTTTGGGTTTGCAATGAAAATGTTCAGTGTGACAACCAGAAGTCACCGTTTGCCCTGGAAACATGTCCCTGTTGGACCCGCTCCACACGGCGGGGGAAGAGGTGGCCCAGCAAGAGCAGTCGCTCCCAAGTGACCTCGTTCCAGGCTCCGCACAAAGGGGACTGGCTGCTTGGGCCCCAGGTGGGAATCCCCTCTCTTTAGAGCAATGCAAAGTGGGCAGGGGGTGGCTCTGGGCCTGTTCCCACCCATGTCATAGAATTGCCTTGGTGCAGAATAAAAAGTGCTGTTGGCCTGGAGCAGGAAGGTAACAAGAGAGGCAGAGTCTCTAGGAGAGAAAAGTTCTCCAGCCGCGTATTGCCTGGCACACTTTGGCCAGCCTCCTAGGTAGGGTCTGTTCCTTGAGCTGCACTGGATAGAATTTATTTAGCGCGTGCAACTGGATATATAATGAACTGACTTCAAAGCACTCGCCCCACACCCCCTTGCAGGCGCAGCATGCTGCTGTCAGTCCCTGCGCTGCAATGCTCGTGTTGGAAACAAACCATCTTCTCCGTGCCTGGGCACAACAATTCCTCTCTGCTGCCAATTCTGCCAGGTCTGGGCAGGTAGCACAGGCCTCCCAGGCTGCTGGAGAGTTCAGGCAGCTCATGGTTGCACAAGGTTGTATGTAAAACTGGACAGTCCCCTGGGGTCCCTAGAATGGGCTGCAACAGCACACGGTGTAACTTTGGGGACTCTCAGCAAAAGGGGCTAAGAGCCGTGCTGTTGTCCTTGTAGGACTCACAAAAGATTCTTTCCATACATGGTATTTTGCAAGCTCCCCCTGGCATGACCAAATCTGCATGTGGTGTTTGAAATGAAGGAATCAAAGCAGAACTCCCAAGCCTGGAAGTCTGGCTCTACACCAGGCAGAAACGTTCCTCAGCCGGGTTTTTTTAGTTTCTGACCTCTTTGCCCATGTGCAGCAAGTGGATGGACAAGCAGACCCCCGGGGCTCCCAGCATCATGACTGGAGAAGTGAAGAGGATTGTCCCAGTGGGCTTTGAAGACTTCAAAAAAGCTGGGATCATCTGTTCTACTCAAAAGCCTTTCTGTTGGCAGTGCCTAGCTGGGCGGTCACATCACGGACAGAACCTGCTCTCGGGAAAGTAACAGTGACTCCAAAGTGACAGGGGCTCCTCTTGGGGTATCATTTATTCAAAGAGACCAACATCCTACGGGCCTGGCTATGCTATGGGTGCGACAACAACACAGCGACATATCGCTGCATCTGTAGCGCTGGAGTGTAGACACTTCCTGCATTGAGAGATGGGGGTTACCGCGATGGTGGGAATCCACTTCTCCAAGTGGCGATAGCTACGTTGATAGAAGAATTCTGCTGTCACCCCTCACCATGTCTACACCAGGGGCTAGGTCGGCTTAGCTACGGCACTCGGGTGGGTAAATTCCCCCCGCCCCCTAGACATAGCTAGGTCAATCTGAATTTTAAGTGTAAACTAGCCCTAAAACAGACAAATAAATGCACATGGCCATAAAACAATCAGATAGATAGATAGATAGATAGATAGATAGATAGATAGATAGATAGATAGATAGATAGATAGATAGATAGATAGATAGATAGATAGATAGATAGATATCTGAGTGAGTGAGTTTTGGTTTGCTCATATCTAATTCTCAGTTGCTGATCTGTGGGGTCCAGAGGCAGCATTTCTTTCATGCTCCATGCATTTTAAGATACAGCTTCAATGTCTTTCTTTCATTTTTATAACTAGGGGGATGCCATTTGAGGGCTGTGAAGCCTTCCCCACTTCAGCTTGGAAATTGTGAATACTTTGCCAGACACTTTAGTTCTGAGGTAACTAAATATTAATACAATAATGTTACATGATCAAACATTTAATTCTTTCCCCCCAATATTTCTACCCATATAGATGCCCGTATAGCTGCTACACTTTGTCCTGCTTTCCCTCCAGCTGCATAACTCCTTCTAATGGAGGAAATTGGGTATTCAGAAAATGAACACAGTGGCCACTTGTGAAAATTTTGGTTTACATGACTTGCCAAACATAACACAAGAACTCTGGGGCAGAGGCAGGGAGAAAATCCAGTTTACCAGGGCAGCATTCATCTGTCTAAACCATGGGACCAGCCTTTCTCCTCCTGAAATTCTGTGCCTCCTTCACTGCGCACTTTCCAACTTCTGCAGCACATGAGGCTGGGGTCCTACAGGCGACAGCCTCCTTCAGTCCACAGCTTGATTTATCCCCACAGCACTATCCATTCTGTGCACTGGATGAGGCCGGGATCCCGTGGGAAAGTGTGTGACCGTGCAACTAATGCATATGCTTCCTGGCAGGTGCCATCCACAGATGCTCCTTACAACCTGCCTGAGCAGCGTCTACTCAGCCTGAGTTGCAAGCAGGTGTACAAGGCGCCAACCCTGCTGTCAATCTGTTTTATGCACGTTTAAAAGAAGACAAAAAGAAAAGGAGGACTTGTGGCACCTTAGAGACTAACCAATTTATTTGAGCATGAGCTTTCGTGAGCTACAACTCACTTCATCGGATGCATACCGTGGAAACTGCAGCAGACTTTATATACACACAGAGATCATAAAACAATACTTCCTCCCACCCCACTGTCCTGCTGGTAATAGCTTATCTAAAGTGATCATCAAGTTGGGCCATTTCCAGCACAAATCCAGGTTTTCTCACCCTCCACCCCACCCCACACACAAACTCACTCTCCTGCTGGTAATAGCCCATCCAAAGTGACAACTCTCTACACAATGTGCATGATAATCAAGGTGGGCCATTTCCTGCACAAATCCAGGTTCTCTCACCCCCTCACCCCCCTCCAAAAACCACACACACAAACTCACTATCCTGCTGGTAATAGCATAGCGAGCAGATCGAGGGACATGATCATCCCCCTCTATTCAACATTGGTGAGGCCTCATCTGGAATACTGTTTCCAGTTTTGGGCCCCACACTACAAGAAGGGTGTGGAAAAATTGGAAGGAGTCCAGCGAAGGGCAACAAAAATGATTAGGGGACTGGAACACATGACTTATGAGGAGAGGCTGAGGGAACTGGGATTGTTTAGTCTGCAGAAGAGAAGAATGAGGGGGGATTTGATAGCTGCTTTCAACTACCTGAGAGGTGGTTCCAGAGAGGATGGTTCTAGACTATTCTCAGTGGTAGAAGAGGACAGGACAAGGAGTAATGTTGCAGTGGGGGAGGTTTAGGTTGGAGATTAGGAAAAACTTTTTCACTAGGAGGGTGGTGAAACACTGGAATGCGTTACCTAGGGAGGTGGTGGAATCTCCTTCTTTCAAAGTTTTTAAGGTCAGGCTTGACAAGGCCCTGGCTGGGATGATTTAATTGGGGATTGGTCCTGCTTTGAGCAGGGGGTTGGACTAGATGACCTCCTGAGGTCCCTTCCAACCCTGATATTCTATGATTCTGTGATTCTATGATTCTCGTCCACTGTCACCCCTAAGTCCTTTTCTGCAGAACTGCTGCCTAGCCATTCGATCCCTAGTCTGTAGCGGTGCATGGGATTCTTCAGTCCTAAGTGCAGGACTCTGCACTTGTCCTTGTTGAACCTCATCAGATGTCTTTTGGCCCAATCCTCCAATTTGTCTAGGGCCCTCTGTATCCTACCCCTACCCTCCAGAGTATCTACCTCTCCTCCCAGTTTAGTGTCATCTGCAAACTTGCTGAGGGTGCAATCCACACCATCCTCCAGATCATTTATGAAGTTATTGAACAAAACTGGCCCCAGGACCGACCCTTGGGGCACTCCACTTGATACCAGCTGCCAACTAGACATGGAGCCATTGATCACTACCCGTTGAGCCCGACAATCTAGCCAACTTTCTGTTCACCTTATCGTCCATTCATCTAGCCCATACTTCTTTAACTTGCTGGCAAGAATACTGTGGAAGACCGTGTCAAAAGCTTTGCTAAAGTCAAGTCCACTGCTTTCCCCTCATCCACAGAGCCAGTTATCTCGTCATAGAAGGCAATTAGATGAGTCAGGCATGACTTGCCCTTGGTGAATCCATGCTGACTGTTCCTGATCACTTTCCTCTCCTTTAAGTGCTTCAGAATTGATTCCTTGAGGACCTGCTCCATGATTTTTCCAGGGACTGAGGTGAGGCTGACTGGCCTGTAGTTCCTAGGATCCTCCTTCTTCCCCTTTTTAAAGATGGGCACTACATTCACCTTTTTCTAGTTGTCTGGGACTTCCCCCGATCACCATGAGTTTTCATAGATAATGGCCAATGGCTCTGCAATCATATCCGCCAACTCCTTTAGCACTCTCGGATGCAGTGCATCCGGCCCCATGGACTTGTGCTTGTCCAGCTTTTCTGAATAGTCCCGAACCACTTCTTTCTCCACAGAGGGCTGGTCACCTCCTCCCCATGCTGTGCTGCCCAGTGCAGTAGTCTGGGAGCTCACCTTGTTCATGAAGACAGAGGCAAAAAAAGCATTGAGTACATTTGCTTTTTCCACATCCTCTGTCACTAGGTTGCCTCCCTCATTCAGTAAGGGGCCCACACTTTCCTTGACTTTCTTCTTGTTGCTAACATACCTGAAGAAACCCTTCTTGTTACTCTTAACATCTCTTGCTAGCTGCACCTCCAGGTGTGATTTGGCCTTCCTGATTTCACTCCTGCATGCCCGAGCAATACCTTTATACTCTTCCCTGGTCGTTTGTCCAATCTTTCACTTCTTATAAGCTTCTTTTTTGTGTTTAAGATCAGCAAGGATTTCACTGTTAAGCCAAGCTGGTCGTCTGCCATATTTACTATTCTTTCTGCACATCGGGATGGTTTCTCCCTGTAACCTCAATAAGGATTCTTTAAAATACAGCCAACTCTCCTGGACTCCTTTCCCCCTCATGTTATTCTCCCAGGGGATCCTGCCCATCAGTTCCCTGAGGGAGTCAAAGTCTGCTTTTCTGAAGTCCAGGGTCCGTATTCTGCTTCTCTCCTTTCTTCCCTGTGTCAGGATCCTGAACTCGACCATCTCATGGTCACTACCTCCCAGGTTCCCATCCACCTTTGCTTCCCCTACTAATTCTTCCCGGTTTGTGAGCAGCAGGTCAAGAAGAGCTTTGCCCCTAGTTGGTTCCTCCAGCACTTGCACCAGGAAATTGTCCCCTACACTTTCCAAAAGCTTCCTGGATTGTCTGTGCACCGCTGTGTTGCTCTCCCAGCAGATATCAGGGTGATTGAAGTCTCCCATGAGAACTAGGGCCTGCGATCTAGTAACTTCCATGAGTTGCTGGAAGAAAGCCTCGTCCACCTCATCCCCCTGGTCCGGTGGTCTATAGCAGATTCCCACCACCACATTACCCTTGTTGCTCACACTTCTAAACTTAATCCAGAGACTCAGGTTTTTCTGCAGTTTCATACTTGAGCTCTGAGCAGTCATACTGCTCCCTTACATACAGTGCAACTCCCCCACCTTTTCTGCCCTGCCTCTCCTTCCTCAACAGTTTATATCCATCCATGACAGTACTCCAGTCATGCGAGTTATCCCACCAAGTCTCTGTTATTCCAATCACATCCTAATTTCTGACGGTGCCAGGACTTCCAGTTCTCCCTGCTTCTTTCCCAGGCTTCTTGCATTTGTGTATAGGCACTTGAGATAACTCGCTGATCGTCCCTCTTTCTCAGTATGAGGCAGGACCCCTCCCCTCTCGCATGCTCCTGCTCGTGCTTCCTCCTGATATCCCACTTCCCCACTTACCTCAGGGCTTTGGTCTCCTTCCCCTGGTGAACCTAGTTTAAAGCCCTCCTCACTAGGTTAGCCAGCTTACTTGTGAAGATGCTCTTCCCTCATCTGGCTCTTAATCTGAAGGCTGAAGTTACAATTCCCTGTTCGGGTGCTTGGGGCTCCTCTTCAACAGTACAGCACACAGTCCGCTTAAGCCCCCACCCAGTAATCTGGGGAAACTAACCAGGGCCACTGGGTGCCTCTAAGAGGCAGTACTTTCCCCACTCACCAGCACTGAGTGGAGAAAAGAAACTTTAACAAAAAGGAGGAAAATCACCTTGTCTTAACTTTAGAAAACACCACAATCAGGATTCATAACACGACACTATGAGCAAAACACCCGCCCACAGTACGCTGGGCGGTGTCCTTTTGCCTCGGGCTCTGAAATCCAGAGACCAAAAGCTCTTTGGAAGTGCCCCTCTCCTCACTGCACCTCACTCCCAGCTGCTGTCCTGGGTCAATGAAAACCCAGAGATCACCTCTCACCTCCTGGGGGGAAAGCCCCTTTCTCCCTCCCCTGTCTGCCCACATTGCCGGTCACTTGCCATTCCACCCTGTCACTGCTCTGCTGCCCACCCTCTCCCCTCTGGGATGTCTTGCGGTCCCACTAAGAGCGGTGCAGGCTCCCTAAAAGCAGCGGCCACCGGAGCCCGAACAGTAGCCCCATCCCTTCCTCTTGACTCCACGCACCTGCATCACCCCTTCTCCCCAAGGCCCCACTCCTGCGCTGACTCTTCCCCTTAAGACCCTGCCTCCCGATCACTGCTCTCCGCCCCCTCCCCACCCTCCCTCGTCCCTACGGTCATTACAAAGTGGTAAGGCAGAGCCCTTCCATTTCTAAAAGTCCTGGGGCGTTGTGCCCCCCTGTTCATGCACCCCTGGGTCCCGGCGCTTCACACAGCTCTCACTGATCTCAGCTGTTAGCGAGGGAGCCTCACGGCTCGCGCAGACTCGGCAGTTTCCTGCCTGAGAGACACTGTCCCAAAGCAGGACTAACGCTTAGACCTGGTTCTTGGGGATTTCAGATCTGTTGATCTGCATGAAGACTCTCCATTGAGTCTCAGTCAGCTCTGGTATCGGACAGAGAAGAACAAGAGGGTCAAATGACCATTTGACCGGGAACCCTTCAGAAGAACCCACCCCACCAAGGACCAACACTTGTCTCCTCCCGCTCTCAGCTCCACTGAGAAGTTTTGGGGGATCACGCCTCACCTTTCTCACCCTAGGGGCCTGGGAGAGCAGCCATAGCCAGGTGCCCCAGTGGTGCAATTGGTTAGCCCGCAGCACTTATAGGGCAGTGCTGAGAGGAGCTATGCTGAGGTTGTGAGTTCAAGCCTCACCTGGAGCACTGTTTTTTATTAACCAAATGGCTTCACCCACTTGTTTGTTTGGCCCTGTGGAGTGTAGAATGCCAGCCCAGGGGACATTGAGGATGGGGGAGGACTCAAAAATGCCCCCTTCAATTATTCCCTCCCCTCCAGAGTGCAGGTCAGAATCTACAATCCTTTCTCCCCCACCAGCCGCTGTGCCAGGATCCCTCAAACAGAGCCTCGAGTCCTGCAGGATCCTTGACGCCTGGGGAGGGAGAGGAGCAAGGTAGCCATTTTGTTAGAGGGCTTTCTCTTCCCTTGCCCTCTTCCCCAGTTCTTGTCATGCAAGCAGCAAGCAGCAAAAGACCAGAAATCCGAAGTGCAGACAATGCGATGTTTCCTGGGGTTAGTTTCCAAGGAAGCATATTCTGAAGCCCTTCACACCACTGGGGCTTATCTCTATACACTGATAGACTCTGTTCCCCAGTGTTCCCTTCCCAGCTCCGACACTGCAAAGCGTTTACCCCGCGTCCCCCTTCCCGGCTCCGACGCTGCAGAGCCTTGCCTGTGTCTCTCTTCCCTGTTCCCATTCCCCCACTTGGCAAACATGATTCCAATTTCCATTTCCACTTCCTGTTTGACTCCAGATTATATGGTAATATTCTCAGTTATACCTTAACTAATCATTTTACTGAAATGTAATTAACCAATCCTAATATATTGTAACATAATTCTCTAACCAATTATATCCCACTACACTAATGAACTTACACATAGCAAAATTAATTATACAACAGTCAGAAACAATTAGAGAACCAGACAGATTGACAACAGAAAAGTGGGGGCCATAAAGATAAAAGATATTGAAATGAGGGTTTCACAACCGCAACCATTGAGAAGGGATTTCTTGCCAGACAGGAGGCTCTCTTAAGATCTGTTTCTGTATCTGGTGGTGATGGGCACTATCAGGACAGGATCATCTTCCTAACCGCCCAATACCACCGTATTTCAATGGGACGGGTTGGGGATGTGAGGATGTGACTGTTCGCGTCCCAGTTTATGGCTGCCCCTGCAGCTTAGCCAAAGGCCTTAGCCTAAGAACCCAGCCTCAGACTCTCCTTGGCAGAGAAGGCCCGCACACAGGCAGACTGTGATTTTGATTCATTGTTTTGCACCCCGTAACTAGCTAAGTGATGAAAACACACAGTAAAAATACACAGTGATAAAAAAAAGCCTGTACTCTTAAAGTATAGGCTTTACAGGCGGGCCTGAATATCTCTATTCTAACAAGGATCGTTTGGGAAATTAGCCTTTGCTGACAAGGTTTGTCTCTGTTCCTATTTCACCTTCTGGTGTTATGCAGAGGGATCTTTGGCATATTTTTGCGAGCTTAATAACTATCTCCGAAACTTTATTTACTCAAACTTCAAAATTGGTGTCACCTGATTTTTGCATCGCCCTGTGAAAAAACAGCGGACACATGGGGCTTTCTACAGGGCGTCATGATGCTAAAGTTGGGGAATTCAATCGCTGTACTCGTGTGTGGGGGGGTGTTTCTCCACAGCTGACTCAGAGCTTCCAGCCTCGGGCTGCCCCTGCCTCACTGCCAGGCACCCCGGGCTGTTAGCTGCATCCACTGTCCTTGCCAGGGGTCCCGGCTGAACCCTGCGGGTGACTCTGCAGGTGGAGAAGGTGCTGTGTAGCGATGTAGAGCAGGTGCAGGAAGGAGCCGGGGTCACTATTCAAATTCTGAATTGCACAATTTTCCAAAGTTGGGAGTGTCCAAAACCAATTCTAACGGGAAGGCGAATGCAGAGCAGTTACACTGGAGGGGCCCAGACCTGCAGTGGGGGCACAGTGGAAATTAATAATGGGCAGATCATTTGTTAAATTAGTCGTCACTGACAAGATTTGTCTCTGTTCTTATCTCACGTTATGGTGTTATTTAGAGGAATCGGTACATATTTTTACTGTAGTAATTAAACCCTTAACTTTATTTAATCGAGCCAAAAACTTTGCGTCACTTATTTTTTCTCTCTCCTAGCAGGAATGAATTGAATTTTGTGACATTCTGGAAAGTGCAGAGAGACTAACTGTGGGGAATTCAGTCTCTGTGTTTGTGAGCTGATGTTTTCCTCTCACAGTTCCATTTGCATGGAAATCCTAAGAGGGATCTAAGGGCTGGTGTACGCTGGACACTTAACTGGCAGAGCTACGTGTCTCAGGGTGTGAAAAATCCACACCCCCAAACCAATAGAGTTAAGCTGACCTAAGCCCTGGTTAGATAGAGCTAAATAGAAGGAAAAATTGTTCCGTCAATGTAACTATTACAGCAATGGGAAAACCCCTCCACTCGCTGTAGCAACTGTCTACTCCAAAGCGCTATCGCAGTGTCACAAGAAGTGTAGACAACCTCAGAGTGAGACCAGATCTGGCTCCAGTTCACATGCTGCAGCACTAAGATTGCAGTAGTCATAACATTCTTGTGCTTCCATCGTTGGCAGGATTTGAACCTGCATGGGGTGACCCCAATGGAATTCAAGTCTATCACCTTAACCACTCGGCCACAACTACGTGATGTATGGCTATTTCACTACACTATGATTCAGTTCTCACGGAATTGTCACTTCAAATTGCTCAGATCCACTTCCCCAGCACAATCACGGCTGTGCATTAGTGTAAGCGTGTCCATGGCTGAACAGCAAGAATTCCTGCCCTTTTCCCTTCCAGCTGGAGCACGATGAGAGTGTGTTTGTGTTAACGACATTGCTGTAGATCATTGTTCATTCCCCAAATTGACAATTCAGACAGTCCCTTTCCTAGTCAAATCTCCAGCACATCATTCCAATAGCAGGGGTCAGGATTTCTCTGGGGCATGGACATTTTTCAGGGGGTTGGTGCGTGAACTCAGCCTTGCATTCCATCCTTGATGTTTCATGGACTAACAAGAGCAGCATAAAGAAAGAGCCGAGCCAATATCTCCCTGTCAGTGATGCAGGGGGCCACATCCCCTCTGTCTGACCATTGCCTTTGCCGGAGGGAAGGGTTCACTGGAGTTAAATGCCCTGGCTCAGAAAAGACCTTAGAAACAGTTAGGTCACAACAAGCCCACCTCACAAAGTGGTCGAGTAGTTAAAACAATAGCCTGCTAATCTTTTGTCATCCTTGTGGGCAGGAGCTGCAGACGCCCTCTAAAAGTCTGGGGGCCACAGGCACAAAAACTGTGGCCCATCCCTTCCCCCTGAGCTCCCACTCTCCCCCCAAGATCCCAACCCCACATCGCCCCATCTCCCCAAGACCCTGCCCTCCACCTGCTCCTCTCTACCCTCTCCTGCAGTCCCTTTTCCTTAGTGCTGGTAAAGAGTTGGAGGGCATAGTCCCCCCACCTTTAAAAGTTGGGTGTCAGGCCCCACTCCATCCTCCACCCATTCCAGCACCTCTGCTTCTGGGACTATTTTATTCTCCCCCATCTCTCTCAACCAACCATTTCCGTCCTTCAGCTCAGTGACAGTCCCACACTCTTTGCTTCCTACACACAAAGATTCACACACAGACCTTGCAAGGAAAACCTCCCCAAGGAGTCAGAAGCACCTGAAGTGCTGGCAAATCAAGGAGAACTGACAGTGGCACCCAGAGAGTTTCCCCAGCAGATGAAGGGGATCCCCTGCTGCCCAGGGTCACCAATTGTAGAGAAGAACCAATTGGGTTTGCTTTTGGGAAGCTGCCAGGAATCAGATCTAAAATCATTTTTCAGTCTGAGATACGGTTACAGCATCCACAACCCCAGTGTCACAACTCTTGAAATCGCTTGGTCCTTATATTTTACCAGCCACAGAACTAAAGGGATTTGAAATAAACCCCTGTTCAGAGTAAATGAGGAGTGAGGGATCTTGGGGCTTTTCATTTCTTAGCCTCTGACACCATGACGTGGCCATTTCAGTTTACTCCTTATAACAGTGCTCAGCACCCGTCGATCCTGCAGCCTCGGCCTGTCGATCCCGATCTCTAGCCCACTAAAAGTCCAGCAGCACAGCGGGGCTCAGAGGCTGCCTGCCTGCCCTGATCCTGGGACCCTCCCAGACCAGGCTGGCTGCTGGCACATCTCTGCAGCCCATGGGGAAAGGGGAGGATGATGCAGCTCCACGCGCTGCCCCCACCCCCAGAACTGTCCCCGCAGCTCCCATTGGCTTGGAACTGGCCAATAAGAGCTGTAGGGGCAGAGCTGCAGGTGCGGGCAGCACATGGAGACCTGCTGCCCCCCTCCCTCCCAGGGGCCGCACGCACAGAGATGCCAGCAGCCAGCTGCTGACTGGGAGCCACCTGTGGTAAGCGGCTCCCAGCAGGAGCCTGCACCCCAACCCCCAGCCCGGCGCTCCCTCCAGACCCCACACCCCAACACTCTGCCCCAGACCAGAACCCCTCCTGCACCCAAATTCCCCCCCCGAGCCTCCACCCCACAGCCCCTCCTACACCCCAATGTTGCCGGCACCCAGTGCCAGAGGCAAGCAACAGCAGGGATTCGTTGCCCGGTGTGCATCACCCAATAATCACAGCGGGATGGAGAAGCAGAAAAGTTTATTTGAAGCTTCAAAGAAGGTACAGGGAGAATAGAATCTCAAATCCTGCATACAGAGCAGGAAGTTACACAGGCTTTTATTCATCCTTTCTTCGACATACTTATCCAAGAGCAAGCTGCCCTAAGTATCCATATAGCCAGCCAATCCAGTTACCAGCTAGTTCCCTTGTTCTCTGTACCATCTGTTAAACCATACATAAAGCTGCTTTATTCAACATAGTTCTTCCATATCTGCCCTGTTTGGCCTTGGTTAGTTTCAGGCAGTCTGACTCTGCAACATATTGTTGCAGATCCTCAGCATAACTGCTGCGAGTGCTTCCAGGCGGGGGGCCAAGGATACTTGGGCCTAGTGCGAGGGGGCTTCATCGACACTCGTAGTCTTCCATCCCCTCGAGTTACCTAGTGGCCATGCCCAGTGTCCCCAACACCAACACTCTGCCCCAGCCCGGAGCCCCCTCCTGCACCAAGCTCCCTCCCAGAGCCTGCAGCCCTCATTCCCTCACTCCCCGACACTCTGCCCCAGACGTGCAGGCTGCTAGGCATCAGCTTTGGTAACAGCACATCAGTCTCTATGTGTCCCTGTGGTGCAAGGGGTCAGCTCGATCGGCTGTTAACCGAGAGGTGGTTCGAGCCCACCCAGGGAGGACGATAAGCCTGGGCTACTTCCTTGCTCCTCAAGACCTGCTGGAAGCCTCAAAGGCCCTTTTTTCCCACCTCAAAACCATCCCTCTTGGCCTCAGCGGTTTCAGCTGGTGGCCCTCAGATTGCGCTGGATGCGACCCAGAAACCCATCTCCCAGCAGCCATGCCAGAGGTTCGGGCTTAATCCTCAAGGCCAAGTGCAAAACGTTCAGCCAGGAACATTTCACTCCCTTCCCACCCAAGCAGCAAGGGAGAAATGGACGAGACGCGCCAGTTCGAAGACGCCTCCCTCCCACTTCCCTGTTGGCTGTGCAAAGCTCTTGGCCTGCCTCATGCCTCGTCAGGGAAGTGCGGCCATGCTGCCCCAGACTGAGTCCCGGCAGCAGCCTGGCCTGCCTTGGCTGATGGAGTGCAGAGCCCCGTGACTCAATGGCAGGTTGAGTCAGGAGCCTCGGCTCTTTCCCTAGACAGCCACACAGACCTGCCCAGAGCTGCCCAGCGTCCCGAGAGCCTCCCTCGTGTTCTCCTGCAGCAGCCACCTGCCGGTGCGGGTGGGAGAAGGGGACGAGGAAGCACGGCTGTCTCAGGCCGGGACAGGAGCCCTCACCACACGCAGGCCTCTTGCCTTCAGCCCAGACAGCCAGAGGTGCCAGGGAGCTCCCTGGCAGGCCCCCGCCTCAGCCACCTCTGGCCTCATGGCCTAGGCTCTTGGCACTCTGCTGGTTGCTGCCTCACGTGAAGGCCCAGAGCAAAAAGAAACAAGTGCATCCCTAGCAGAGGATGGTTTCGATTCCCCGACATCTGGGTTATGGGCCCAGCACGCTGCCGCTGTGCCACTCTGCTGTGCCTTCAACCACAGCCCCCAGCATCTGGATTTAGGGGCACATTAACCTTTTGTGGGCCCTGGTGCCAAGCATATTTGTGGGCCCCTATGTCGACACTGTGGGCTCCGAGCATGGGTCTGGTGTGGCAGGGCCATTGGTGCCCTAGTGTCCCCGGTCCTGAATCTCAGAGACATTTTTCATTTTGATCACACACCTCTACATGACTAGCTGCATTGCCATACACAGCTCCCTCAGCCCCCAGTTCTTCTCACTGAGCTCTACCCATGTGGGTTTACCAGTGTCCACAGTGAACAGAACTTTCAGAGTGATCAGGGAAGCTCCCCACAGATTTATCTCCTTCCTCATTCAGACCTTCTATAGCCACGTCTCCAGTGCCACCCCATGTCACCAGTCACTGTGTGTGCTCCCACTCTCAGCTCAAAGATCCAAAGCCAGCAGATGCCTGGTCAGTTCTGACAAATCCCTTCCCCAGCACCCATCCTGCCATTCGAGCAAGCCCCTTGCAAACACCATTTCCCCAAAGTGAGGACTTAGCCCTTGGGAATCTGAACACACCAGCCTTTCTCCCTCTGCTCCCGTCTACAAGCTAGTCTACTGCCTGGTCCCCACCACCTCTCCCCATGCTTGTTTCCTTTCTACTTTGGACATGCTCCCCAACCAGCTGGGACTATTCTCCCACTGCAAGGCTCACCTGCTTTCTCATTCCCTGATCCCCTTGACATTCCTTTCCTATGGGTGACCTCTGTTCCTTGAGGTTAATTCCAGTTTCTTTATCTGCTTTAGCTTAATGGCCCCCAATAGTCACAGAGCCACCTGCAGCTTCTCTGACTATAGCCATGGGGCCAATTGTCAGAGGCCAGCCTTAGATAGCCGCAGCTACTAGTCAAGGGAGGGGTGGCAATTCCAAGGCTGAGCATGCTTGAACCTTGCAACGGCAGCACTAGGACCTCTAAATCCTCAGCACTGGCCCTAGGCAGCTGCAGACTCTGCAGTTAAGCGCTTCCCTCCTCTAGGCCATGGCTTTAAGTGCCTGAGATGCCCATCACCTGCAGCAGAGGCCACCAATTCCCACGCACCCTCAGCTGGCATGTAGTCGTGCAGAAAGTGCAGCCTGGATGATTTTGGAGGCTGGGGTACCAGGAAGTTCCCATCCCTGAGCAGCAGCTCTGCAAAAAGCTCACATGTCCCCCCTCCGCTCTGGGACCAGGGCCAGTTCTGCAGCGCTGTGAGAGGAGAGGAAGCGAGTGTTATGGGCCCCGTCTGAGCTCGGGCCTGGCACGATGGAGCCATTGGTGCCACGGTGAATCCGGTCCTGTCCGGACTAGCACCTTGCAAGCTCTAGCGTGGGCAGCAGATCTGCAGGCAGCACAGTCTTAGTAACAGCAGACAGGTCTCTAGGTGTCTCTGTGGCGCAATGGGTCAGCGCGTTCGGCTGTTAACCGAGAGGATGGTGGTTCGAGCCCACCCAGGGACGCTAGTAACCTTGTGCTATTTCCTTGCTCCTTAAGATGTGCTGGGCGCCTCAAAGGCCCCTTTTTGCCACCTCAAAGCCATCCCTCTTGGCCTCAGGGGGTTCAGCTGGTTGTTCGAAGAGTGCGCTGGGTGCGAATCAGAAACGCATCTCCCAGCAGCCACGCCGGGCACTCGGCCTTAATCCTCAAGGTCGAGGGCTAAACCTTCAGCCGGGAATGTTTGGTCCCTTCCTACCTCCACCAAGCAGCAAGGGAGAAACGGACGAGACGTGCCAGCTCGAAGACGCCTCCCCTCCTACTTCCCTGTTGGCTGCACAAAGCTCTTGGTGTGTCTCATGCCTCGTCAGGGAAGCGCGGCCATGCTGAGTCCCGGCTGCAGCCTGGCCCGCCCCGGCTGATGGAGTGCAGAGCCCCGCGAGTCAACGGCAGGTCGAGTCAGGGCCGCATAACCCGCTCTTTCCGTGCTCCGGGGCTGGGGAGCCTGGGGCCGCACAGCCCACTCTGGGGCTGGGGGGAAGCCTCGGGGCACAAGCCTCTGGCGGGAGCTGGCTGCTGCAGTGGAACCCAGGGTGTCTCTAGAAGAACTTTTGGAGCTGACCGGGGGAAAACGCCTTTGATAACAGCTAGCTCACGTTTAAACTGACTTTTTTAAAACCATTTTTATCACACTAACTAACCCTTGAATCCTAGTGTCACCCCCCATAAAATGACTTCAGCCTTGTATTTTACCCAGGGTAAAACTAAACATCCCTTCAGGTACAATGGAGTGGAGATCAATCCCTTTTCAGAGTTAATGCACATGAAAGAACCATGTTATGTTTCATCCTGTATGTCCTGGTCCCATCGCCTTTCCCTCCTCTCCGTTACAAGTTGTGGTGTTTTGCACAGAAACTTTATTTCCTCAGAGAGACCTGGGAACAAGGGCTGCCTGCTACACGGTACCAGATAAACACCTTTAATAGGAGTCAGCCGTCCCTGTCAGGAAATCATCTCCCACCTTCAGTTCAGTGATACCTGAATTGTTCCTTCTCCCGGTGGAGCCCAAGGATTGAAAGCAGCAAAATCAAACTCCTCTGTACGAAGCAGGAACACTCAGCTCTTTCTTCCTGCTGCTGCTGTTAGTCCATGAAACAATAAGGCTGGAACGCAAGGCTGAGTTCACGCACCAGCGCCCTGAGACATTTCAGTGCCCCAGAGAAAACTTGACTCCTGCTATTGGAATCCCTGAATGGCTGGAGATTTGAATGGGAAAGGGACTGTGTGAATGGTCAAAGTTGGAAATGAACAGTCTACAGCAATGGCATTAACACAAACACACTCTCATCGTGCTCCAGCCAGATGGGAAATGGGCAGGAATTCTTGCTCTTCAGCCTGGACACAGGTGCAGAATGACACAGTAGTGAGTGTGCTGGGGGAGCTGGTCTGGGCAAACAACGGGAAGTGAGAACTCGCAGAGTACAGAACTATAATGTAGTGAGAAAAACTGAAAAGTCAGTTAAGGCGATGGACTAGAAATCCACTCGGGTCCCCCTGCGCAGGTTCGAATCCTGCCGACTACAGAAGCTTTAGCATGATCTCTTTGTTGCAAGGTCAGTGTCTGAGCATCCACAGTGCCTACGGGACCCAGAGCTGGTCTCACTCTTAGGGCTTGTCTCTATGTGCCGGTGGATCGATGCGTGGCAATCAATCCACTGGGGCGGGGGGGAGTAGTCGATTTAGTGGGTCTAGCGAAGTCCTGTTAAATCGACCCCTGATCGCTCTCCCGTGGACTCCGGTACGCCACCGGAAGGAGAAGCACAAGGTAAGTCATAAGATAAACTTTCCCGTTGACCCAGCACGGCGCAGACACCGCAATAAGTCGATCTAAGCTACATCAACTCCAGCTCCATTATTCACGTAGCTGGAGTTACGTAACTTAGGTCGACTGAGCCCCGTAATGTAGACCTGCCCGTAGGCTGTCTGCACTTAAAACATGGCTGTAGGACATTGGAGTAGACAGTTGCTACGTTGATCGGAGGCATTTTCCCATCTCCGAAGTAGCCAGGTGGAGAGAAGAATTCTTCCATCCACCTAGCGCTATCCACGCCAGGGCTTTGGTCAGCTGAACGACATCGGTTAGGAGGGTGGATTTCTCACACCCGGAGAGACGTAGCTCTGCCCGTTAAGTGTCCAGAGTACATCAGCCCTTAGATCTCTCTGAGCATTTCAGTGCGTGCAATGAACCGTGATAGGAAAACATCAACTCACAAACACAGAGACTGAATTCCCCACATTTAATCTCACTGCATTTTCCAGAAAGTCACAAAATCCAGTTCATTCTTGCTAGGACAGAGAAACATTAAGTGACACTAATTCTTAGGCTTGAGTAAATAAAGTTATGGGTTTAATTAATATAGTGAAAATGAGGGCTGTCGATTAATTGCAGTTAACTCAAATCTACAATCGCAAATTCAAATCTACATCATAAGCAAAACTCCCACCCCAGAGTACGCTGGGCAGTGTCCTTCTCCTCAGTTTCTCCCCTTGCTGTGTGACAGTCCCATCCAATGTTCCTTTAACAGACCCCCCCCGCGCGCTTCTTCCCCTAACCCCCACTCCCCACTCCCCACGGTCAGCAAACCCGAGGGGTGGGGGAGGGAGGGGAAGGCATCAAGTGATACCTCAGCTTCTGCTGCTGCCACTCCCTCAACTGGCTCTCAGTTTGCCCTGTTCCCTCTGCGTCACTGCCACTCCACGGCATTGTTGTTTCGCTGCTGCTGGGAGCTCCCGTGTCGCCCCTTCCCCTGCCATCACCCGCCTGTCTCCCGCGTCGTCCCTTCCCCTGCCATCACCCGCCTGTCTCCCGCGTCGTCCCTTCCCCTGCCATCACCCGCCTGTCTCCCGCGTCGCTCCTTCCCCTGCCATCACCCGCCCGTCTCCCGCGTCGCTCCTTCCCCTGCCATCACCCGCCCGTCTCCCGCGTCGCCCCTTCCCCTGCCATCACCCGCCCGTCTCCCGCGTCGCTCCTTCCCCTGCCATCACCCGCCCGTCTCCCGCGTCGCTCCTTCCCCTGCCATCACCCGCCCGTCTCCCGCGTCGCTCCTTCCCCTGCCATCACCCGCCCGTCTCCTGCGTCGCTCCTTCCCCTGCCATCACCCGCCTGTCTCCCGCGTCGCTCCTTCCCCTGCCATCACCCGCCTGTCTCCCGCGTCGCTCCTTCCCCTGCCATCACCCGCCTGTCTCCCGCGTCGCCCCTTACCCTGCCATCACCCGCCTGTCTCCCGCGTCGCCCCTTACCCTGCCATCACCCGCCTGTCTCCCGCGTCGTCCCTTCCCCTGCCATCACCCGCCTGTCTCCCGCGTCGTCCCTTCCCCTGCCATCACCCGCCTGTCTCCCGCGTCGTCCCTTCCCCTGCCATCACCCGCCTGTCTCCCGCGTCGCTCCTTCCCCTGCCATCACCCGCCTGTCTCCCGCGTCGCTCCTTCCCCTGCCATCACCCGCCCGTCTCCCGCGTCGCTCCTTCCCCTGCCATCACCCGCCCGTCTCCCGCGTCGCTCCTTCCCCTGCCATCACCCGCCTGTCTCCCGCGTCGCTCCTTCCCCTGCCATCACCCGCCTGTCTCCCGCGTCGCTCCTTCCCCTGCCATCACCCGCCCGTCTCCCGCGTCGCTCCTTCCCCTGCCATCACCCGCCCGTCTCCCGCGTCGCTCCTTCCCCTGCCATCACCCGCCCGTCTCCCGCGTCGCTCCTTCCCCTGCCATCACCCGCCCGTCTCCCGCGTCGCTCCTTCCCCTGCCATCACCCGCCCGTCTCCCGCGTCGCTCCTTCCCCTGCCATCACCCGCCTGTCTCCCGCGTCGCTCCTTCCCCTGCCATCACCCGCCTGTCTCCCGCGTCGCCCCTTCCCCTGCCATCACCCGCCTGTCTCCCGCGTCGTCCCTTCCCCTGCCATCACCCGCCTGTCTCCCGCGTCGTCCCTTCCCCTGCCATCACCCGCCCGTCTCCCGCGTCGTCCCTTCCCCTGCCATCACCCGCCTGTCTCCCGCGTCGCTCCTTCCCCTGCCATCACCCGCCTGTCTCCCGCGTCGCTCCTTCCCCTGCCATCACCCGCCTGTCTCCCGCGTCGCTCCTTCCCCTGCCATCACCCGCCTGTCTCCCGCGTCGCTCCTTCCCCTGCCATCACCCGCCTGTCTCCCGCGTCGCTCCTTCCCCTGCCATCACCCGCCTGTCTCCCGCGTCGTCCCTTTCCCTGCCATCACCCGCCTGTCTCCCGCGTCGCCCCTTACCCTGCCATCACCCGCCTGTCTCCCGCGTCGCCCCTTACCCTGCCATCACCCGCCTGTCTCCCGCGTCGCCCTTTACCCTGCCATCACCCGCCTGTCTCCCGCGTCGTCCCTTCCCCTGCCATCACCCGCCCGTCTCCCGCGTCGCTCCTTCCCCTGCCATCACCCGCCCGTCTCCCGCGTCGCTCCTTCCCCTGCCATCACCCGCCCGTCTCCCGCGTCGCCCCTTCCCCTGCCATCACCCGCCCGTCTCCCGCGTCGCTCCTTCCCCTGCCATCACCCGCCCGTCTCCCGCGTCGCTCCTTCCCCTGCCATCACCCGCCCGTCTCCCGCGTCGCTCCTTCCCCTGCCATCACCCGCCCGTCTCCCGCGTCGCTCCTTCCCCTGCCATCACCCGCCCGTCTCCTGCGTCGCTCCTTCCCCTGCCATCACCCGCCTGTCTCCCGCGTCGCTCCTTCCCCTGCCATCACCCGCCTGTCTCCCGCGTCGCTCCTTCCCCTGCCATCACCCGCCTGTCTCCCGCGTCGCTCCTTCCCCTGCCATCACCCGCCTGTCTCCCGCGTCGCCCCTTACCCTGCCATCACCCGCCTGTCTCCCGCGTCGCCCCTTACCCTGCCATCACCCGCCTGTCTCCCGCGTCGTCCCTTCCCCTGCCATCACCCGCCTGTCTCCCGCGTCGTCCCTTCCCCTGCCATCACCCGCCTGTCTCCCGCGTCGTCCCTTCCCCTGCCATCACCCGCCTGTCTCCCGCGTCGCTCCTTCCCCTGCCATCACCCGCCTGTCTCCCGCGTCGCTCCTTCCCCTGCCATCACCCGCCCGTCTCCCGCGTCGCTCCTTCCCCTGCCATCACCCGCCCGTCTCCTGCGTCGCTCCTTCCCCTGCCATCACCCGCCCGTCTCCCGCGTCGCTCCTTCCCCTGCCATCACCCGCCTGTCTCCCGCGTCGCTCCTTCCCCTGCCATCACCCGCCTGTCTCCCGCGTCGCTCCTTCCCCTGCCATCACCCGCCCGTCTCCCGCGTCGCTCCTTCCCCTGCCATCACCCGCCCGTCTCCCGCGTCGCTCCTTCCCCTGCCATCACCCGCCCGTCTCCCGCGTCGCTCCTTCCCCTGCCATCACCCGCCCGTCTCCCGCGTCGCTCCTTCCCCTGCCATCACCCGCCCGTCTCCCGCGTCGCTCCTTCCCCTGCCATCACCCGCCTGTCTCCCGCGTCGCTCCTTCCCCTGCCATCACCCGCCTGTCTCCCGCGTCGCCCCTTCCCCTGCCATCACCCGCCTGTCTCCCGCGTCGTCCCTTCCCCTGCCATCACCCGCCTGTCTCCCGCGTCGTCCCTTCCCCTGCCATCACCCGCCCGTCTCCCGCGTCGTCCCTTCCCCTGCCATCACCCGCCTGTCTCCCGCGTCGCTCCTTCCCCTGCCATCACCCGCCTGTCTCCCGCGTCGCTCCTTCCCCTGCCATCACCCGCCTGTCTCCCGCGTCGCTCCTTCCCCTGCCATCACCCGCCTGTCTCCCGCGTCGCTCCTTCCCCTGCCATCACCCGCCTGTCTCCCGCGTCGCTCCTTCCCCTGCCATCACCCGCCTGTCTCCCGCGTCGTCCCTTTCCCTGCCATCACCCGCCTGTCTCCCGCGTCGCCCCTTACCCTGCCATCACCCGCCTGTCTCCCGCGTCGCTCCTTCCCCTGCCATCACCCGCCTGTCTCCCGCGTCGCTCCTTCCCCTGCCATCACCCGCCTGTCTCCCGCGTCGCTCCTTCCCCTGCCATCACCCGCCTGTCTCCCGCGTCGTCCCTTTCCCTGCCATCACCCGCCTGTCTCCCGCGTCGCCCCTTACCCTGCCATCACCCGCCTGTCTCCCGCGTCGCCCCTTACCCTGCCATCACCCGCCTGTCTCCCGCATCGCCCTTTACCCTGCCATCACCCGCCTGTCTCCCGCGTCGTCCCTTCCCCTGCCATCACCCGCCTGTCTCCCGCATCGCCCTTTACCCTGCCATCACCCGCCTGTCTCCCGCATCGCCCCTTACCCTGCCATCACCCGCCTGTCTCCCGCATCGCCCTTTACCCTGCCATCACCCGCCTGTCTCCCGCGTCGTCCCTTCCCCTGCCATCACCCGCCTGTCTCCCGCATCGCCCCTTACCCTGCCGTCGCCTGCCTGTCTCCCGCATCGCCCCTTCCCCTGCCATCACCCACCCGTCTCCCGCGTCGCCCCTTCTCCCGCCGTCGCCCACCTGTCTCCCGCATCGCCCCTTACCCTGCCCTCGCCCGCCCATCTCCCGCGTCAACCCTTCCCCTGCCATCACCCGCCTGTCTCCCACGTCGGCCCTTCCCCTGCCATCACCCGCCCATCTCCCGCGTTGCCCCTTCCCCTGCCATCACCCACCCATCTCCCGCGTTGCCCCTTCCCCTGCCATCACCCGCCTGTCTCCTGCAGCCTTTGCACGGCCACGTAATGGGGGAACCTCGCTACAACTGCATAGTGGGCAGCCTCTTTCATTGCAACACCAGGGGTGGGGCATGAACCACCAGCTGGGGGAGACTAACCCCTTGCCCCGCCCCTGCCACTTGAGGCCCCGCCCCTTCCACAAACCCCGCTGGAGCCCAGAGCCGGCCCCCCACTGCAGCAGCCAGCTCCTGCCAGAGGCTTGTGCCCCCAGGCTTCCTCCCAGGCCCAGAGTGGGCTGCACAGCCCCAGCTGCCCCAGCCCCGGAGCACCGGGAGGGTGGGTTACGCAGCCCTGACTCGACCTGCCATTGAGTCGCAGGGCTCTGCTCTCCGTCAGCTGGGGCAGGCCAGGCTGTGGCTGGGACTCAAGATGGGGCAGCATGGTCGCCCTTCCCTGGTGAGCCATGAGACATGCCAAGGGCTGTGTGCAGCCAACAGGGAAGTGGGAGGGAAGCGTCTTCGAGCTGGTGCGTCTCATCCGTTTCTCCCTTCCCTTCTCCTTGGGGGGAGGTGGGAAGGGAGTGAAACGTTCCAGGCTGAAGGTTTTGTGCTCGGCCTTAAGGATTAACCCTGAGCCCCCGGCCCGGCTGCTGGGAGATGGGCTTCTGAGTTGCATGCAGCGCACTCTGAGGGCCACCAGCTGAAACCACTGAGGCCAAGAGGGACGGTTTTGACTTGGAAAAAAGGGGCCTTTGAGGCTCCTAGCAAAAAGGTCTTGAGGAGCAAGGAAGTAGCACAGGCTTATCACCGTCCCTGAGTGGGCTCGAACCACCATCCTCTCGGTTAAGAGCCAAACGCACTGGCCCATTGGGCCACAGAGAGACATAGATACAAGCCTGTAGTGAGTGCAAAAGTCCCTAGCACAAAGGTCTCCCAGCTCCAGCACTCACCTGCGGCGGGAAGCAGAGCGCCGGGGCCGGGAGCCGGTGGAGGAGATCGGGCCGGGGGCCGGGCTGCTCAGCTTCCCACCACGGCCGGTGAGTGCGGGCTGGGGCGGTTTTCCCTTTCCCCAACCCCACCTCCCGAGCAACACGGCTGGGTCCAGGGCAAGGGAAGCAGAGTGGGCTGCTCCCCGCCCCCCGCTAATGCCTGTGGGGCCCCCAAAAGTGCCCCCACAGCTCCTGCCTCCCAGACCGTGGGGGGAGGGGGAGGCCTGGGGCCCCACACAGCCCCCCAGAGGGCGGGCTGCGTAGGGCACTCAAATGGCTCGGGACAGCCCTGAATGTGGTCATGTGGTTTTCCCAAACACAGGCTTGATTCTCTTTCCCTGTTACTAGAAGGTCTCATTGGCTCTCTGCCCCCGCACAGCTGGGGAGTGGGGACGTGTGGCCTTTTCCCCCAGCAGAAGGGTGATGCCTGCCTAGCGAGTGAGGGTCGGTTTGGGGGACCCCGCACTCCGGGCAGGCTAAGTGCAGATCTCTGCCCTTCACTCAGCCAAGAAGGAATGTTTTTCGCTAACATCCCAAGTGGGCAAGTCTGTCCCCGCAGAGCAGCCCATGCTCCGCACTCCCTGAGCCCCGGGGAGAAGGGACCTTCTGCGGCTGGAATCCCGCCTGGCTGGTGCCTTGAACTCGGGGTGAGCTGACACGAGAAAAGGAAGTGAGCGAGCTCGGCGCTCTCCGGCGCCACCTGCTGGAGAGCAGAGGGAATTGAGTGAGCGACATCCTGGCAAACCTGGTGGCTGAACTTTGTGACTTTTCCTCACCCATAACTATTTCACATTTGGGGACAATGTATACCTTCAAATCAGCGGCACTGCGATGGGTACCCACATGGCCCCACAGTATGCCAGCATGTTTATGGCTGACTTAGAACAACGCTTCCTCAGCTCTCGTCCCCTAATGCCCCTACTCTACTTGCGCTATATTGCTGACATCTTCATCATCTGGACTCCAGCGAAAGATTACTGAATTGAAATGAATTGGAATTAATTTGCAAACTGGATACAATTAACTTAGGCTTGAATAGAGACTTTGGGAGTGGATGGGTCATTACACAAAGTAAAACTATTTCCCCATGTTTATCCCCTTCCTTCCGCAGATGTTTTTGTCAACTGCTGGAAATGGCCCATCTTGATTATCACTACAAAAGGTTTCCCCTCTCCCCGACTCCCCCCGCCTCCTGCTGGTAATAGCTCACCTGTGAGCTCACAGTGATCACTCTGCTTACTGTGTGTATGGTAAGATCCATTGTTTCATGTTCTCTGTGTATATAAATCTCCCCACTGTAATTTCCACTGAATGAATCCGATGAAGTGAGCTGTAGCTCACGAAAGCTTATGCTCAAATACACTGGTTAGTCCCTAAGGTGCCACAAGTCCTCCTTTTCATCCTGGCTAATTTAAATCTCACCTTGTTCTCTGCCTGCAGGCTGCCCTGGAGAGCTGGGGAGAGGCTGCTCCTTATTTGCATATTAAAAGCGGCAGTTTGGGGCCATTGCGGTGAAATGTGAGTAAGTTTTGGGGCTGGGACCCACCTGTCTAGTGCAGGCGGTGCGGAGCCTGGCTGAGCAGACCCTGCCCCTGGCAGGGTGCGTGGTCACCTTCAGCTGGGAGCACGTTGCCCAGCTTGGGGAACGTGCGCCAAGGGTTTGCAAACAGGTTAGGGAGAGATTGTGTGTGTGTTGGTTTCTTGCAGCATGGGGGCGGGGGCGGGAAGGGAGTGAAATGAAATGAAATGAAATGAAATGTGCCCAGCTGAAGGTTTTGCACTTGGCCTTGAGGATTAAGCCCAAGCCCCCGGCATGGCTGCTGGGAGATGGGTTTCTGACTCGCACCCAGCGCACTCTGCGGGCCACCAGCTGAACCCCCTGAGGCCAAGAGAGTCGGTTTGAGGTGGCAAAAAGGGGCCTTTGAGGCTCCCAGCACATCTTGAGGTGCAAGGAAATAGCACGAGGTTACCAGCGTCCCTGGGTGGGCTCAAACCACCATCCTCTCGGTTAACAGCCGAATGCACTGACCCATCGCGCCACAGAGACACCTAGAGACCTGTCTGCTGTTACCAAGGCTGTGCAGCCTGCAGATCTCCTGCCCACGCTAGAGCTTGCAAGGCGCTAGTCCGGACAGGACCGGATTCACCGTGGCACCAATGGCTCCACCGTGCCAGGCCCAAGCTCAGACGGGGCCCATAACACTCGCTTCCTCCCCTCTCGCAGCGCTGCCGAAGTGGAGCCTCGGAGCAGCAGGGATCCAGCCTGGGAGCTGAGAGCCCACGGGGCCCTGGGAGCTGCAGTTCCTTGGCCAGCTCCCTGCCTAGAGAGCCAGCCCTGGAGCAGGGAAGGAACTACACTTCCCAGCATTCCCTTGGCCACTATCCACAGGAAAGGGAGCGGGAGGGAATGGGGAAGCTGAGACCCCATGCGCTGCAGCTTGCTGTGAATGGGGAGCTGGCTGCTCGAAGGGGGTGGCGCTGTGAATGGGGAACAAGTGTGCCCAAGGAGTAGAAGGCTTTGGTCCGGATATCACCCTCAAAGACTTCCCCAGGCTGGATGAGGGATGCTGGTGTGACCTCGCCTGGCAGCCCCCAAAGGAGGAACTGGGTGGACTGAATGGACAGTGCCCCTCTCTGTCTGAAGCCAAGCAAGGGGGGGGTCAGTGGATCCCACAAGAAGTGAAAATGAAAAGTAAGGGAGGGGAGGCTCTACTCGAGGACCTGGGCAGCTGTAGATACAGTACCAGGCCCGTAGGAGGATTTCCATTCTTAGCCAGGGAAGCAGAAATTGGCTTTTCCTTTCTTGATTTATCCAATATTCAGAAAGGGAATCGAGCACCTGCCTTCCACATTTGAACATTCTCGAAACTCAGGAGTGCTCAAGCTCAATTTGGGCTGCTTGTTACTTCATTTCTCCCCAATCAAATATGCTGATCCACTGAAACGTGCTGTGGAAAAAGTAGGATAAAATTGAGCAACAAATGCTGGCATCTCCCCAGTGCTAACTCGGACTGGAATTGCTATTTTCAACAGCCATTCTCATTTGTTTTAGTTTTGATTGTTGAAAGGGAAGACAGTAATATTGCACTGGCAAATTCCCCACAGAAAGAAAGAGTGGAACAAGAGAATAACAAAAGCACCTCACTTTTTCCTCATTTATGTAGGACAGTCTTATCATATGGATCCAGATATCCTCCAATCACACAAGCTGAAAATTGTTCCACTTTACCGCAGTTCTGTAACCGTGCAGGGACCAGTCCCGTCTGTGTTCTGTGCACATCGAAAATTCCTCCTGTATTCAGAAGGGCCTTGCTTTTGTGACCACACTACCAGATATTTTCAGCCCTTGTAAGCGAAGCAGGTTTACATTTCGTAATTGGGCAGGAGGCCTCTCAGAAAAAGTTAGGTGTTGTAGAAGGTGTTGCTTATTCACTTCCTGTTACCATAGTAAACCAGTACAGCACAGAATGCGCTTTGCTCCCAGAGTCGAGAATGGGGTCCTTTGATTATGTATGCAGCCCATTAAAGATAATGAAAAGACTCCCACTCACTTCAACAAGCTTTGGACAGAACTGGTTATACACAGGGTAACTCCACTGTCTTCTCAGGGTCCTGGTCCCAGAGCGGAGGGGGGACATGTGAGCTTGTTGCAGAGCTGCTGCTCAGGGATGGGAACTTCCTGGTACCCCAGCCTCCAAAATCATCCAGGCTGCACTTTCTGCACGACTACGTGCTAGCTGAGGGGTGCGTGGGAACTGGTGGCCTCTGTTGCAGGTGATGCATCTCAGCTACTTAAAGCCATGGCCTAGAGGAGGGAAGCGCTTAACTGCAGAGTGTGAAGCTGCCTAGGGCCAGTGCTGAGGATTTAGAGGCCCTAGTGCCGCCGTTGCAAGGTTCAAGCATGCTCAGCCTTGGAATTGCCACCCCTCCCTTGACTAGTAGCTGCGGCTATCTAAGGCTGGCCTCTGACAATTGGCCCCATGGCTATAGTCAGAGAAGCTGCAGGTGGCTCTGTGACTATTGGGGGCCATAAAGCTAAAGCAGATAAAGAAACTGGAATTAACCTCAAGGAACAGAGGTCACCCATAGGAAAGGAATGTCAAGGGGATCAGGGAATGAGAAAGCAGGTGAGCCTTGCAGTGGGAGAATAGTCCCAGCTGGTTGGGGAGCATGTCCAAAGTAGAAAGGAAACAAGCATGGGGAGAGGTGGTGGGGACCAGGCAGTAGACTAGCCTGTAGACGGGAGCAGAGGGAGAAAGGCTGGTGTGTTCAGATTCCCAAGGGCTAAGTCCTCACTTTGGGGAAATGGTGTTTGCAAGGGGCTTGCTCGAATGGCAGGATGGGTGCTGGGGAAGGGATTTGTCAGAACTGACCAGGCATCTGCTGGCTTTGGATCTTTGAGCTGAGAGTGGGAGCACACACAGTGACTGGTGACATGGGGTGGCACTGGAGACGTGGCTATAGAAGGTCTGAATGAGGAAGGAGATAAATCTGTGGGGAGCTTCCCTGATCACTCTGAAAGTTCTGTTCACTGTGGACACTGGTAAACCCACATGGGTAGAGCTCAGTGAGAAGAACTGGGGGCTGAGGGAGCTGTGTATGGCAATGCAGCTAGTCATGTAGAGGTGTGTGATCAAAATGAAAAATGTCTCTGAGATTCAGGACCGGGGACACTAGGGCACCAATGGCCCTGCCACACCAGACCCATGCTCGGAGCCCACAGTGACGACATAGGGGCCCACAAATATGCTTGGCACCAGGGCCCACAAAAGGTTAATCTGCCCCTAAATCCAGATGCCAGGGGCTGTGGGTGAAGACCCAGCAGAGTGGCGCAGCGGCAGCGTGCTGGGCCCATAACCTACAAGTCAATAGATTGAAACCGTCCCCTGCTCGGGCTGCACTTGTTTCTTTTTGCTCTGGGCCTTCACGCGAGGCAGCGACCAGCAGAGCGCCAAGAGCCTTGGCCATGAGGCCAGAGGTGGCTGAGGCGGGGGCCTGCCAGAGAGCTCCCTGGCACCTCTGGCTCTGTGGTGAGGGCTCCTGTCCCAGCTGGAGGCAGCCGTGCTTCCTCGTCCGCTTCTCCCACCCGCACCGGCAGGCAGCTTCTGTGTAGAACAGGAGGGAGGCTCTCGGGACACTACACAGCTCTGTGCGGCTGTCAGGGGAAAGAGCCGACGCTCCCGACTTGACCTGCCATTGACTCGCGGGGCTCTGCGCTCTGTCAGCCGGGGTGGGCCAGGCTGTGGCCGGGACTCAGGCTGGGGCAGCATGGCCGTGCTTCCCTGACGAGGCATGAGGCGGGCCAAGGGCTTTGCACAGCCAACAGGGAAGTGGGAGGGAGGCGTCTTCGAGCCGGTGCGTCTCATCCGTTTCTCCCTTGCCACTTGAGTGGAGGCGGGAAGGGAGCGAAACATACCAGGTTCAAGGTTTTGCATTCTGCCATGAGGATTGAGCCCAAGCCCGTGGCATGGCTGCGGGGAGATGGGATTCTGGGTCGCATCCAGTGCACTCTGAGGGCCACCAGCTGAAACCAATGAGGCCAAGAGGGGCAGTTTTCAGGTGGCAAAAGGGAAACTTTGAGGCTCCCAGCAGGTCTTGAGGAGCAAAGAAGTAGCACAGGGTTACCACCGTTCCTGGGTGGGCTCGAACCACCAGCCTTTCGGTTAACAGCTGAACGCGCTGACCCCTTGCACCACAGAGACACCTAGAGACTGATGTGCTGTTACCAAAGCTGGTGCCTAGCAGCGTGCACGTGTGGGGCAGAGTGTTGGGGTGTGGGAGGCAGTGAGGGGTGCAGGCTCTGGGAGGGAGCTTGGTGCAGGAGCGGGCTCCGGGCTGGGCAGGGTGTTGGGGTGTAGGAGGAGCTGTGGGGTGTGGACTCTGGGGGTGGAATTTGGGTGCAGGAGGGGTTCCGTGCCGGGGCAGAGTGTTGGGGTGCAGGGACTGGAGGGAGCCCCGGGCTGGGGTTTGGGGTGCAGGCTCCGGCTGGGAGGTGCTTACCACAGGTGGTTCCCAGTCAGGAGCTGGCTGCTGGCACGTCTGTGCATGCGACACCTGGGAGGGAGGGGGGCAGCGGGTCTCCGTGCGCTGACCTCACCTGCTAGCGCCGCCCCTGCAGCTGCCATTGGCCAGTTCCAAGCCAATGGGAGCTGCGGGGACAGTTCTGGAGGTGGGGGCAGGGCATGGAGCTGCCTAACCCCCACTTTCCCCACGGGCCCCAGAGATGTGCCAGCAGCCAGTCGGGTCTGGGAGGGGCCCGGGGTCAGGGCAAGCAGGCAGCCTCTGAGCCCTGCTGCGCTGCTGGACTTTTAGCGGCCCAGAGATCGGGATCGACTGGCTGAGGCTCCAGGATCGACCAGTTGATCACAATCGACGGGTGGTGACCACTGTTATAAAGAGTAAACTGAAATGGCCATGCGATGGTGCCAGAGGTTAAGAAATGAAAAGCCCCAAGATCCCTCACTCCTCTTTGACTCTGAACAGGGGTTTAATTCAAATCCCTTTCGTTCTGTGGCTAGTAAAATATAAGGTTCTAGCTATTTGAAGAGTTGTGACACTGGGGTTATGGATGCTGTAACCATATCTCAGACTGAATAATGATTTTAGATCTGATTCCTGGCAGCTTCCCAAAAGCAAACCCAATTGGTTCTTCTCTACAATTGGTGACCCTGGGCAGCAGGGGATCCCCTTCATCTGCTGGGGAACCTCTCTGGGTCCCACTGTCAAATCTCCTCTATTTTCCAGCACTTCAGGTGCTTCTGACTCCTTGGGGAGGTTTTCCTTGCAAGGTCTCTGTGTCAATCTTTGCGTGTAGGAAGCAAAGAGTGTGGGGCTGTCACTGAGCTGAAGGAGGGAAATGGTTAATTGAGAGAGATGGCTGAAGAATAAAATAGTCCCAGAAGCAGAGGTGCTGGAATGCGGGGGAGGGAGTGGGGCCTGGCCCCCAACTTTTAAAGGTGGGGAGACTATGCCCTCCAACTCTTCACTCTCTGCCCTCCAACTCTCCAAGTCTTTCTCAAAACACTCAGCCCCGGGTCTGAGTGTTATGAGAGAGAAAGATCCCAACTTCTTAAACAATCCTCTAGCAAGACAAAGAACCTCACATCTATCGATTCGCAAAACACTCCCAAGAAATTGTAACAATAGTTTGTCATAAAGAAAGTAAAGCACTAGAAGGTTCCAATTTTTTCCAGCCCCTTGAAGAAATCTGCTCTCAAGAAGCCTTGTCACAGTAAAACTTTCTGCTTTTCTAACCAGAAGATTCTCCCCAAAAGGAGCTGCACCGTTCCTGGAGACACTGCAATACCAGGCCGATGCGTGGGGTGGACAGAGCAAGCTCCTAGTCCGTCCCCCTGTTTCAAAAATCAATTTAATAGACAGTCCTCAAATAAAGGACATATCAGCTATTAAACTGATAAGAACAGATTTAATAATTTTATTAAGATAATGTTGAAATAAAAAGAAAACGGTACAGGGTTCAAGCATAGAAATTTCTGGTTATGAGGGGATAAGGTACAGATTATCAAGGGGTGTGAAATTCGGTTTAGGAGCTGGTGGCATAAGGAATACATAATCTGCAATCTCTCTGATTGGGGGTAAAAGTTTAACCGATCAAAGTACAGACATTGAGATATGGGGGTATGTTGTCCATATAATGGCTATGTTCAGGTGTGGAGTATAATGAGCGGATACGATGATGGGGATGGATCTACCCTCATTTGGTGGGATTTAATGTTCAGGGAGTTTATGATTCCAGTTCATACGGTCCAATGGAAAAAGCCTCTCAGTCCCTTTCCCATAGTGGATGCACGATGTTGAACCAGCTCACACCTCCTGGTACTGTTGGTGGCCGGTGATGTGTTTGATGTAGATGTCCCTGGACCATCGGATAGTGTCCGAGACCATGAGGCGCCGCATGAGCCGCGCGTAGTGTCGACCGATCCCACAGGTCCGCAGCACACGCTCGTTGCAGGGGTCCCAAGCGCCCAGGGCTCCGACGATCAGGGCGTCCATCTGCACCTCGTAGCCCTTCGCTCTCAGGGTGTTGGCCAGAGTGGCGTATTTTTCCAGCTTACGAGCTCGGGCTTCTCGGAAGGCCGGGGTCCTGTTCTCGAAGGGGACCGTGATGTCGACGAGGATTATCTTTTTCTGGGCCTCGTTGGTGACTACCACGTTGGGTCGCAGCTGGCTGTCAGTGCCGGGGATGGCGCAGTTCATGGCGACCTCCCCCAGGCTTGGTGCAATGGCTTTCACCAGGTGGTCCTGGATGGCGTTGTGGCGCAGCTGCCAGGCTCTGGAGTGGGGCTTGCAGCTGCACAGGATGTGGGGCAGGGTCTTGTTGGAGTAGCCGCACTTCCTGCAACGCTTGTCTCGGTTCCCGTGGTGGACAGCCCCATTGAGCGGGACGCAGTTGAGCCGGGTGCAGTGGCTGAACCGCCAGTCACCGAAACGGGTGAAGCCGCCCCCAGGCAAGGAAGTGGCTGCTGGCGTCCCACTTGCTGGTCAGTCGAAGGCTTTACCCTGGTCTGGTTTATGCTTCAGAGCTTCCATGTACAGTGAGTGGATGGCCGCCTTCAGGGTCCTCTCCAGCATGCCCCTGGCGCTCGGGGTGACGATGGTGTTGTCCTCAGACCTGATCTGCGGCCCCGGGACTCCCAGCTCCTGGCGCTCCTCGCACAACTCCCAGCGGCAGCCGATGCGCTTCCCCAGGTGATGCATGGCACTGCGAGCGCCGGACCACAGTGAAGCGATGTCGCGCCCATCCCGTCCGAATTCGCCATCCAGGGAACCGCTCAGGAAGCTGGTGGTTTCTTGGTTGGAGGGGGCTCTGCCGATCGCTGTGTCTGCCGGACACAGAAACCTGTCGGCATGCGGAGGTGCCGGTAGGCCTGCCCCTCTGCCAGGGGGATGACGGGCTCGCCCTGGATCTGGAACCCTGTCGTCTGCACCGAGTCCCTTTTGCTGCCGTCGATGTGGAGAGATACGCACTTCTTTGCATTGAAGCGGAGCCCCATCCAATCGGCAGCTTGACTGGTGGCATCTAGAATACTTTGGAGGTTCTCTGGGTCATCCGCGGTCAGGACCAGGTCATCCGCATAAGCCAGGATGCTCACCCTCTCACTGTGGAGGTTGAAGCCATCTGCGCCATTGGAGATCGCTCGCAGCAACGGCTCCATGGCGAGGTTAAAGATGATGGGGCTGAGGGGACAGCCCTGCTTAACTCCGCTCCGGATCGGGACCACGGTGGTCTCCCCTTCGACCGAGCGAATGGTGGGGCTGCATCCCTCGTACCCCTCTCGGATCACACGGAGGAAGTTCTCTGGCATCCCAAACTCCTGGAGCGTGGCAAAGATGTGGTGGTGGGTCATGGACCCAAAGGCGTTAGCCAGGTCGAGACATGCTACCGTGCACTGCCTCCGCGCCCTTAAGGCCGTTTCAATGGTGGTTTGGAGCACAAAGTGGTGTTCATAGCAGCCCTCGCAGGACATGAAGCCTTTCTGGGTGGAACTGATGGCTCCCCCGGTCACCGACCGCTCCGTGATCCTCGACGCCAGGCAGCTGGCATAGAGCTTGGAGATCGTGGAGCAGAGGGAGATGGGCCTCCAGTTGCTGGGGTCATCCCGCTCACCCTTCTTGTACACCAGTACTGTCATGGCCTTCTTCCAGGAGCTGGGAGTCCGGCAGAATCACTTGCACTGGTTGAAGAGCGTGGCGAGGACCAGGCAGCTGGGATCTCCCTTTTTCAGGAGGCTGTAGCGGATGCCGTCTTCCCCAGGAGCTGTGTTTTTTGTTTTTGAGAGTCTGGCCATCACTTCCCTGGGCGTAAAGTCAGTTTCCAGGACACCTGCTTCGTCAACACGGGGCAGGGGGTGGAGGCACTCTGGGCGCTGAGCGTCATTCTGGGCTGTGCGGTCGAATACATCCTTGAAGTAGCTGTAGAGACGCTCAGATGGGATCGTGCAGTAGGGCGAGGGCCCATCGAGGATCTTTCTCACGGCTTTGGAGTGGTTCGCCCGGTACAGCTTTTGGATCCTTGAAGCTGCTGCTGGATAGTAGCGGCGGCTGGCATCTCTACTTCTGGCTCCCCTGGTGGTGGTGTTGAGGTTTGGAGCAGGCGTTCTGCGGGCAGGCAGGGCATTCTCCTGGTTGGACCTTCTCCTGGGAGCGGTTTCCACAGACAGTTCTTGGGTGAGCCTGTCTACGAGGAGGTCAAAGTCGTCAAAGGAAGCTGCCGCTTGTAGCTCCTCGGTCCAGGCAGTCTGCCACGGAGTGGCAGCCCTCACCATCGGCTGCTGGCCCTCATGGTCCTTGACCTCGTCTCATGCAGGCTCAAAGCCTGCATGGACGGCCTGCCTTCTATCTCGTGAGTCAGGATTCCCTTTGGTTGGGTGCTGGGGTGGGATCTCTGGCGGGATGCTGGCGTTGCTCGTGATTGGAGAGACACCATCCGGCTCGGGGGTTGCTGGGACACCGCTGGTCCTTCCAGGAGTGACTGCTGCCTGGGCGGTTGCTGCTGGAGGGTGAGATCTCCCGTAGGCAGCGTCCCTCAGAACGGACTCGGGGGCCGTGCTGGACCGTCTGGTGATGAGGGCCCGGTGCTTTCCTGTGGCTGCGGGGCTGGTTCCTCCAGTAACGTCTGGAGCTCGCGGGGCGGTCTGAGGCTTGGCACTGGCTCCTCCGGCAGTTGGAGTTCGCAGGGCGGTCTGAGGAGCGGCCCTGGCTCCTCCGGCAGTTGGAGTTCGCGGGGCGGTCTGAGGAGCGGCTCTGGTTCCTCCGGCAGTTGGAGTTCGCGGGGCTGTCTGAGGGGCGGCTCTGGCTCCTCCGGCAGTTGGAGTTCGCAGGGCGGTCTGAGGAGTGGCTCTGGCTCCTCCGGCAGTTGGAGTTCGCGGGGCGGTCTGAGGAGAGTCTCTGGTTCCTCCGGCAGTTGGAGTTCGCGGGGCGGTCTGAGGGGCGGCTCTGGCTCCTCCGGCAGTTGGAGTTCGCAGGGCGGTCTGAGGAGTGACTCTGGTTCCTCCGGCAGTTGGAGTTCGCGGGGCGGTCTGAGGAGTGGCTCTGGCTCCTCCGGCAGTTGGAGTTCGCAGGGTGGTCTGAGGGGCGGCTCTGGTTCCTCCGGCAGTTGGAGTTCGCAGGGCGGTCTGAGGGGTGGCTCTGGCTCCTCCGGCAGTTGGAGTTCGCAGGGCGGTCTGAGGGGCGGCTCTGGTTCCTCCGGCAGTTGGAGTTCGCAGGGCGGTCTGAGGAGTGACTCTGGTTCCTCCGGCAGTTGGAGTTCGCAGGGCGGTCTGAGGAGCAGCTCTGGCTCCTCCAGCAGTTGGAGTTCACGGGGCGGTCTGAGGAGAGTCTCTGGCTCCTCCGGCAGTTGGAGTTCACTGGGCGGTCTGAGGGGCGGCTCTGGTTCCTCCGGCAGTTGGAGTTCGCGGGGCGGTCTGAGGAGAGTCTCTGGCTCCTCCGGCAGTTGGAGTTCGTGGGGCGGTCTGAGGAGCGGCTCTGGCTCCTCCGGCAGTTGGAGTTCGCGGGGCGGTCTGAGGGGCGGCTGTGCCTCCTCCGGCAGTTGGAGTTCGCGGGGCGGTCTGAGGAGTGGCTCTGGTTCCTCCGGCAGTTGGAGTTCGCAGGGCGGTCTGAGGAGTGACTCTGGTTCCTCCGGCAGTTGGAGTTCGCAGGGCGGTCTGAGGAGTGACTCTGGTTCCTCCGGCAGTTGGAGTTTGCGGGGCGGTCTGAGGAGTGGCTCTGGTTCCTCCGGCAGTTGGAGTTCGCGGGGCGGTCTGAGGAGCGGCTCTGGTTCCTCCGGCAGTTGGAGTTCGCGGGGCGGTCTGAGGGGCGGCTCTGGCTCCTCCGGCAGTTGGAGTTCGCAGGGCGGTCTGAGGAGAGTCTCTGGCTCCTCCGGCAGTTGGAGTTCGCAGGGCGGTCTGAGGAGCGTCTCTGGCTCCTCCGGCAGTTGGAGTTCGCAGGGCGGTCTGAGGAGTGACTCTGGCTCCTCCGGCAGTTGGAGTTCGCGGGGCGGTCTGAGGAGCGTCTCTGGCTCCTCCGGCAGTTGGAGTTCGCGGGGCGGTCTGAGGAGAGTCTCTGGCTCCTCCGGCAGTTGGAGTTCACGGGGCGGTCTGAGGGGCGGCTCTGGCTCCTCCAGCAGTTGGAGTTCGCGGGGCGGTCTGAGGAGCGTCTCTGGCTCCTCCGGCAGTTGGAGTTCGCGGGGCGGTCTGAGGGGCGGCTCTGGCTCCTCCGGCAGTTGGAGTTCGCGGGGCGGTCTGAGGAGAGTCTCTGGCTCCTCCGGCAGTTGGAGTTCGCAGGGCGGTCTGAGGAGTGACTCTGGTTCCTCCGGAAGTTGGAGTTCGCAGGGCGGTCTGAGCGGCGTCTCTGGCTCCTCCGGCAGTTGGAGTTCACTGGGCGGTCTGAGGAGTGACTCTGGCTCCTCCGGCAGTTGGAGTTCGCAGGGCGGTCTGAGGAGCGGCTCTGGCTCCTCCGGCAGTTGGAGTTCGCGGGGCGGTCTGAGGAGCGTCTCTGGCTCCTCCGGCAGTTGGAGTTCGCAGGGCGGTCTGAGGAGTGACTCTGGCTCCTCCGGCAGTTGGAGTTCGCAGGGCGGTCTGAGGAGCGGCTCTGGCTCCTCCGGCAGTTGGAGTTCGCGGGGCGGTCTGAGGAGCGGCCCTGGCTCCTCCGGCAGTTGGAGTTCACGGGGCGGTCTGAGGGGCGGCTCTGGCTCCTCCGGCAGTTGGAGTTCGCGGGGCGGTCTGAGGAGTGGCTCTGGTTCCTCTGGCAGTTGGAGTTCGCGGGGCGGTCTGAGGGGCGGCTCTGGTTCCTCCGGCAGTTGGAGTTCGCGGGGCGGTCTGAGGGGCGGCTCTGGTTCCTCCGGCAGTTGGAGTTCACGGGGCGGTCTGAGGAGTGACTCTGGCTCCTCCGGCAGTTGGAGTTCGCAGGGCGGTCTGAGGGGCGGCTCTGGCTCCTCCGGCAGTTGGAGTTCGCGGGGCGGTCTGAGGAGTGGCTCTGGTTCCTCCGGCAGTTGGAGTTCGCGGGGCGGTCTGAGGGGCGGCTCTGGCTCCTCCGGCAGTTGGAGTTCGCAGGGCGGTCTGAGGAGAGTCTCTGGCTCCTCCGGCAGTTGGAGTTCGCGGGGCGGTCTGAGGAGAGTCTCTGGCTCCTCCGGCAGTTGGAGTTCGCGGGGCGGTCTGAGGAGCAGCTCTGGTTCCTCCGGCAGTTGGAGTTCGCAGTGCGGTCTGAGGAGCGGCTCTGGCTCCTCCGGCAGTTGGAGTTCACGGGGCGGTCTGAGGGGCGGCTCTGGCTCCTCCGGCAGTTGGAGTTCGCAGGGCGGTCTGAGGAGTGGCTCTGGTTCCTCTGGCAGTTGGAGTTCGCGGGGCGGTCTGAGGGGCGGCTCTGGTTCCTCCGGCAGTTGGAGTTCGCGGGGCGGTCTGAGGGGCGGCTCTGGTTCCTCCGGCAGTTGGAGTTCACGGGGCGGTCTGAGGAGTGACTCTGGCTCCTCCGGCAGTTGGAGTTCGCAGGGCGGTCTGAGGGGCGGCTCTGGCTCCTCCGGCAGTTGGAGTTCGCGGGGCGGTCTGAGGAGTGGCTCTGGTTCCTCCGGCAGTTGGAGTTCGCGGGGCGGTCTGAGGGGCGGCTCTGGCTCCTCCGGCAGTTGGAGTTCGCAGGGCGGTCTGAGGAGAGTCTCTGGCTCCTCCGGCAGTTGGAGTTCGCGGGGCGGTCTGAGGAGAGTCTCTGGCTCCTCCGGCAGTTGGAGTTCGCGGGGCGGTCTGAGGAGCAGCTCTGGTTCCTCCGGCAGTTGGAGTTCGCAGTGCGGTCTGAGGAGCGGCTCTGGCTCCTCCGGCAGTTGGAGTTCACGGGGCGGTCTGAGGGGCGGCTCTGGCTCCTCCGGCAGTTGGAGTTCGCAGGGCGGTCTGAGGAGAGTCTCTGGCTCCTCCGGCAGTTGGAGTTCGCGGGGCGGTCTGAGGAGAGTCTCTGGCTCCTCCGGCAGTTGGAGTTCACGGGGCGGTCTGAGGAGAGTCTCTGGCTCCTCCGGCAGTTGGAGTTCGCAGGGCGGTCTGAGGAGCGGCTCTGGTTCCTCCGGCAGTTGGAGTTCGCGGGGCGGTCTGAGGAGAGTCTCTGGCTCCTCCGGCAGTTGGAGTTCACGGGGCGGTCTGAGGAGCGGCTCTGGTTCCTCCGGCAGTTGGAGTTCGCGGGGCGGTCTGAGGGGCGGCGCTGGCTCTTCTGGTGACAGTATCTCGAGCAGCTCTGCGCAATGGGGCGCTGATCCTTCTGGGGACAGGGATGTGCTGGCAGGGGGCAGGGTAGTACTGAGTCGTCTCAGTATGGAGATTTGCTTGGCAGTGTGAGAGGGTGAGACGGGCCTCCTGCTGGCGAGGACCTGGGTGGTTTTCCCCGAGATAGCAGGTACCTTCTTGATTGCAGAACCCCGTTGCACTGGCCTGGCGACGGGGGCAGGCTTCTTGATGGCAGCTTGCACAATCGCTGTTCTTTGTTGAGGCTCAGGAGCAGTGGGCCGGCGCGCAGCAGGAGGGCTGGGAGCCGGGCCAGGAGACTGTGTTGTTCCCTTGAGGCGTTTCCTGCAGGTGACTTGGTGCATCTTGCATTGCTTCTGCGTCTCGAAGGGCAGGCTGCAGAGGGCACAGCTGAAGGCGACCCTCTTGCTGTGGCATCTCTTCAGGTGCCTGGTGATGCCACCGAGGAGGTGGAAGCTTCGGGGCGGAGAGCAGATGGGGAGATGAGCATGTCCGCAGCGAGGGGGGGTTCCAGCAGCATCAGCGGCATCGCTGGCTGGTTCATCCTGATGTGGGCGGGTGGGGTCGAGAGGTCCGGCTGGGCGGGCATCCGGCAGGGACCTGGGGTCTCTCTGGGTGGTTTCAGAGGCTAGGCAGGTGTCCGGCGAGGCGCTGGTGACCCTCTGGGTGGTCTCTGGAGAGATGCTGGTCCCGTCTATGGAGATTCCTCTCTGACGGTGTGCAGAGCAGCGAGAGCACCACCAGCGTCGGGGACCTGGCAGCTGCGGGGCGTGGGAGGTGCTCGCCTCAGAGCATCTTGCAGCGTGCTGTCAGTTCTGGAAGGGTTCTAAGGAGAGCGGTTTAGGAACCTAAATAGAGTAGAGTAAGAAACTATTAACCTGGTTACTAACCTGCAAACAATGACAAAGGAAAATCTGCAAGAGCAGCCTTTCAACTGAGAGGCCTAATAATAAGATGTTACTAATAACTAACGAATGAATAACTAACTATGACTCAAACCATACTCTTCGTACAAACCAAATGTTGACATGGACAACATCACATTTCTTTGCTGCTCTTCAACCATGATATTCTCCCCATACGGAGGTCCACCGGTCCTGGAGGTTCAGTACTGCAATAACAGGGTGATGTGTGCAGTGGATGGAGCCAGTTGCTATTCCATCTCCTGATTCCAAAAATCAGTTGAATAGATAGACCTCAGATAGAGGAAGTCTCAGTTATTAAAGGTTTCAGAGTAACAGCCGTGTTAGTCTGTATTGCAAAAGGAAAAGGAGTACTTGTGGCACCTTAGAGACTAACCAATTTATTTGAGCATGAGCTTTCGTGAGCTCACGAAAGCTGATGCTCAGATAAATTGGTTAGTCTCTAAGGTGCCACAAGTACTCCTTTTCTTTTCAGTTATTAAAGTGATAGGAACAGATTTAACATTTGTATTCAAGCTAGTCCTCTGCATATAATGCTTAAATTATCCAAAAATAGCACATTTGGTTTAAAAAGTCAAAAAAGGCACATCGCCCATAATCTGAAGTGGGACTGTTCTTAACGTTTCCTCTGAATAGTGTGGGAGTGCCTCAGTTTCCCCTATGCAGTTCTTAAGTATCTAGGTGGTGGGGTAAGGGGATATGATCATTGCAGAGCCCTAGAGGGCAGGTGTGTGCAGGGGTCTGGACACAGAGAATGGCCAACACCCTGTTTCCTGGCAACTGATGGCCTGGGCCCTTTCCCCCTGCAAGATGAGAGCTAAAGGGTTGGAGAACAAAGGAATCAGGTGACCTCCTGGCCCGGGAAAGGAACAAAGCCCAGAGGAGGAGGGGCTGGAGGGAGTTTCAGTTTGGGGCTGGCTGGGACATGGAGTGAAGGACAGACGGGGTTTTCTGGCTCACTGCCCCCGCAAAATGGACCCAGCTGAGGGGTCCTGTTCTCTGTACCTACAAGTTCTGTGTTAGACCATGTTCCTGTCGTCTAATAAACCTTCTGTTTTACTGGCTGGCTGAGAGTCACGTCTGACTGCGAAGTTGGGGTGCAGGACCCTCTGGCCCCCCCAGGACCTCGCCTGAGCGGACTCGCTGTGGGAAGCACACGGGGGGGCAGAGGAGGCTGAATGCTCCGAGGTCAGACCCAGGAAGGTGGAAGCCGGGTGAGCTGTGTGTCCTGCAGACAGGCTGCTCCCAGAGAGGAGACTTCCCCAGAGTCCTGCCTGGCTTCATGGGGAGCAGTTCCAGAGCATCGCCCAGGGACTCCGTGACACTGATACTTGGTGAAATCTAAGTATAGAACACCCAAGCAATTTGGGGATTGTGACCTGCTCCTTAACAGTCTGCCCTGAGGTTGGCACTCACAGTTATGAGCTGCTCCAGATGGCTCCAGACCTCTCATGGATCAGTAACTGGTTAGCAGATAGGAAACAAAGGGTAGGAATAAATAGTCAGTTTTTATAATGGAAAGGGGTAAATAGCAGCTCTAGGCAGCACTTTATACCACCTGGCAGATACCCTGCAATTACCCAGCACTGCCATCCCCAAACCCTCGCCCTCTCCCCCATGCTTTGACAGTAGATTGGATTTCTTTTGCACTGCCCCCAAGTGGCCCGGAGCTGGGTCAGGCGGGTATCCTTCTTATGGGGATTGCAGTAGCACAGCCAGGTCCCACACAGGGATCAGGGCCATGTTCTGCGGGTGCTGGATGCACGACACAACTGAGGGGCAGCTGCCTTGTAGGAGCTACTGGGGGAAGATGGGAGCTGGGAGCCGCTCCCCCCACTGATCACATCATAGAATCATAGAATATCAGGGTTGGAAGGGACCTCAGGAGGTCATCTAGTCCAACCCCCTGCTCAAAGCAGGACCAATCCCCAATTTTTGCCCCAGATCCCTAAATGGCCCCCTCAAGGATTGAACTCACAACCCTGGGTTTAGCAGGCCAAAGCTCAAACCACTGAGCTATCCCTCCCCCCCATCAAAAGTGGTGCCTTAGGCGCCGACTCCGTGGGTGCGCCAGGGCTGGAGCACCCACGGGGAAAATTTGGTGGGTGCAGAGCACCCACCAGCAGCTTCCCGCCCCACCCCCAGCTCACCTCCGCTCTGCCTCCGCCCCTGAACGCGCTGCCCCGCTCTGCTTCTCTGCCCCCACCCGGCTCCCCATGAAGCAGCTGTTCGGCAGGAAGCCGGGGAGGGCTGAGAAGCAGGCTGCAGCTTCACACTCAGGCCCAGGGAGGTGGAGGTGAGCTGGGGCGAGGAGCGGTTCCCCTGCGCCCCCCCCCATGTTACCTGCTGTGGTGCGGGTGGCCCTCCTTGCGCCCTCCCATCACAGCTCACCTCCACATCCCTGGGCCTGAGCACGAAGCTGCCACCCGCTTCTCAGCACCCCAGCTTCCTGCGCGAACAGCTGATTCGAGGGAAGCGTGGGTAGGGGGGTCGGAGAAGCAGAGCGGGGCAGCGCATTCAGGGGAGGAGGCAGGGGTGGGGCAGGGAGCTGCCCGTGACTTTTATGAAAAATACCTGTGATTAAATTGTCACCTTACTCATTGTCAGTGAAATAAATTGAAACGCTTCCACCTGCAAGTGGATTTAGCCCAGGACCCTCAGAGTCAGCAGCTGTTACTCCCCCCAGTGAGCTCTCTGTCAGGTATCCCAGTGCTGGAAACCTCCTGTTTACATCCTAAGGTAGCGTTTTTGCACCGGGGGGCTGATATTTTGGACTGGACACTGTAGCAGGTAAAGGTGCTGCTGTGCTCCAGAAAACAAGCCACCTCTGCTCCAAAGAGGGAGAAAAGGACCTGCCAAAGCCCAGGATTGAACCAGGGACCTTTAGATCTTCAGTCTAACGCGCTCCCAACTGAGCTACTTCAGCAGCTGCATGGCTCCCCTTTGGCCTGCTGCTTCTCTGTCAGGGATGTTTTGTTAGCCATGGCACACAAAAAGGACATCGTTATGAGAGGCCCATGAAGGCAAGATGCACTTTTGCCTGCCTTGCTCAGCTTGACTTGCTGCCTCACCCCGTTCCTGCCTTAGTTCCTGGGTTGACCTGGTGGCAGAAGTGGACTAGGGGGCCAGTGGCGCAGGGAGGAAGTTGAGCTGGACCCTGAGCTAGACTAGACCCTGGAGGCGAGAGTCTGGTCACCACTTGCCACCCCACCTTGTTGTCCTGGCTTCCCCTGTCTCCTGTCGGGGCTTCCCCCCGTAAACCACCCTGCCCCAACCAGCTAGCTGGGCTCCCTTGGTCACCTGATGGCTGGTCACCCCAGTCGGTGCTGAGCACCCCTCTTCTTCCCCCTGGTGGTCCAGCCCCAGAGCACCCACAGAGTTGGGGCCTCTGCCCAGATTAGGATCAGCTGCCTCGGGGTGAATCTGGAGTCACCCCCTGAGCGTGGGGCCAGCCTGAGTCTCGCAGAGCTGCCAACCGGGAGCTACCTGAGCCAAGCACCACCCGGCTGGACCCCGAACCTCCAACTGCCCCACCCTCCCACCCCAAAACCTCTCCTGGAGCCTGCGCCCCACAACCCCCCTGCCCCCAAACCCCTCCCCGTCCTCAGTGCCCCGCCCCCGACCTCCTCCCTCCTCCCCCATTCTCAGCACCCCACCCCTGACCTCCTCCTCCCCCTGTCCTCAGCGCCCCTCCCCCGACCGCCTCCTCCCCACCATACTCAGCACCCCGCCCCCAATTTCCTCCTCCTCTCCCCACCATCCTCAGCACCCCACCCCCGACCTCCTCCTCCCCCGAACTTTAAAGACTGGGTAGGGAGAGATGTAATTGAATAGAGCTTTGAAATGCAAGTCTGCATTGTTAGAGGTAGAAGAGTAGATGTCTGCTCAGGTCTTGTGATGTAAGCAAACAAGTCTTGTCTAGGGCCAGAGCTTTGATTCAAAGATCAAAAAAGGAATATTAACATTTAGGAAGACTCTTGAGTGACATAGTATTATTGTCTGTGTCTCTTTGAAGGTTGTGATCACCTGTATCTGAACTGTTTAATGGATAAATTATCCTGTGCTAATTGCCATGATGTTTGGAAGAAGGAAAGTTAAGCCAATTGTTTTCTCCAACAGGAAATGTATAAAAACCTTGGGACTTGATCCTTCTTCATCTCAGACCTGCTTTGGGTTTCAAGAGGGGGAAACCCTGAGCCATAAGGATTGAGATCCCCAGTCATTGACTGGAGTCACCCTGAATATGGACATCGGACTGTAACCTGTGGACTATTTCCAAAAAGACTTTTGGCGACTACAAGCTTGTCTCTGCTGTGTGTCTGAACCTCAAGAATTGAACTCAAGTCTGTCTGTATATTGATCTTTTAACCAATTATCTCTCTTTTCTTTTTTAATAAATTTTAGTTAGTTAATAAGAATTGACTGTAAGCGTGTATTTGGGGGAAGATCTGAGTTCTCATTTGACCGTGGTCTGGGGCTTGGTCCTTTGGGGTCAGGAGAACATTTTCTTTTGTGTGATGAAAGAAGATTTTCAGAATTGATCATCATATGCTTGACATGTGTGTCTGGATGGAGGCCTGAGGCTGGGCACCTTAAGGGAACTGTATTATTTGGACGTCTGAGTAACCAGGGAGGTGCTATAGCAGCTGTTTTGGGCTGGCTGGGTAAATCTAACTATTGGAATATCCACCAGTGTTTGGGGTTTGTCTGCCCTGGTCTGTTTGCAGTTCACTGTGATTGAGTGACCTCAGCTGGCTCTCACAGGGAGCACCATCACAGCTGGGTGTGGGTGTTAATCTTTTCCTGTCTGGTGTGTGCTGGGCTCACAAAGACTTTTTGCTCCCTCGGGGTGGGGCCTGGTGTCCTGGTTTGGGAGCCCTGTGGATGTGATGGGGTGTCTGGAATGGGGCGTGTGTGATTCCCACGGTGCCCCTTCCCCTCTGCTTGCGGAGCTGAGGACAGATGGGTCTGAGGAGCAGAGCAGAAGCTCTGGGACGGAGAAGAGCAATATAAAGATGGCGTCTAAGATGAGGCCAGGTGACTTCTTTGGAGGGAGACATGCTGGACAACGCCAAGGATTCGGGAGACACCCAGGTGTGAGCCCAGGGCGCAGGGAGAGCTGGGGGAGGGTGTCTGTGTTATACTAATAAAATAAGACCAACAGGATCTTGTAAAAGGGACAAGGCAAAATGCCACATTTATTGTAAATATAATAAAAATATAGAAAACACACACAGTGAGCTGTAGCTCACGAAAGCTTATGCTCAAATAAATTGGTTAGTCTCTAAGGTGCCACAAGTACTCCTTTTCTTTTCACACACAACTATGTCACTACTTATTCCTTACTTATCTACAGATACTTTCATACATTGAGTCATACAAGTTCTGCATAGAGGTTATAGTGACCAGCCTAGACGTTGCCCATGACAGAGCACTGGCCAGGTGGCCTGGACACGAGAATGGAGCCAAGTCCGTGTCAGATGCGCATCCGATGCTCCTGGAGGGTGGTGGCAGAACCGGAGACTGAAAGTTCTCAGTTCTCAGAGTCCATTTTTATAGGAATTTAGTCCTATGCCAGCTGTGCCAGTTAAGGGCTTTCCGCGGTTGTTGTTACAAAAAGTGCCAATCTCCATTACAAAGTATCAGTTTACAGAGTAGAGTCAATTGAGCAGAACCAATTGAGCAAGTCAAGTCAATTGAGCGGTTTGCGTTCATAAGCGTTGTCATAAATATAAAGGGAAGGGTAAATCCCTTTAAAATCCCTCCTGGCCAGAGGAAAAACCCTTTCACCTGTAAAGGGTTAAGAAGCTAGGATAACCTTGCTGGCACCTGACCAAAATGACCAATGAGGAGACAAGATACTTTCAAAGCTGGAGGTGGGGAGAAACAAAGGGTCTGGGTCTGCCTGTGTGATGCTTTTGCAGGGGACAGAACAGGAATGGAGTCTTCGAACTTAGTAAGTAATCTAGCTAGATATGCATTAGATTCTGATTTCTTTAAATGGCTGAGAAAATAAGCTGTGCTGAATAGAATGGATATTCCTGTTTTTGTGTCTTTTTGTAACTTAAGGTATTGCCTAGAGGGATTCTCTATGTTTTGAATCTAATTACCCTGTAAGGTATTTACCATCCTGATTTTACAGAGGTGATTCTTTTTACTTTTTCTTCTATTAAAATTCTTCTTTTAAGAAACTGAATGCTTTTTCATTGTTCTTAAGATTCAAGGGTTTGGGTCTGTGGTCACCTATGCAAATTGGTGAGGATTTTTATCAAACCTTCCCCAGAAAAAAGGGGGTAAGATTTGGGAGGATTTTGGGGGGAAAGACGTTTCCAAACAAACTCTTTCCCAATAACTGGTGTTAGACGTTTGGTGGTGGCAGCGAAAGTCCAAGGGCAAAAGATAAAATAGTTTGTACCTTGGAGAAGTTTTAACCTAAGCTGGTAAAAGTAAGCTTAGGAGGTTTTCATGCAGGTCCCCACATCTGTACCCTAGCATTCAGAGTGGAGAAGGAACCTTGACAGGGTGAATCTCAATTACAAGCAAGCGAAAGTGTCAACTCAGAGAGAGTATCCAGTGTAGCAGCTGTGTTAGTCTGTATCCGCAAAAAGAACAGGAGGATTTGTGGCACCCTAGAGACTAACCAATTTATTTGAGCATAAGCTTTCATGAGCTACAGCTCACTGCATCGGATGAAGTGAGCTGTAGCTCACAAAAGCTCATGCTCAAATAAATTTGTTAGTCTCTAAGGTGCCACAGGTCCTCCTTTTCTTTTTTCAGAGAGAGTAGTGTCAATTGAGCGGTTTGTGTTGTAAGGTGTCCATGTCAATTACAAAGCATCGCTTAGAGTTAATTAATGGCTCAAAACATATACAGAACAAATCCACACCAAAAAACACAGAAAAAGCACACAACAAGAAAACACAAAATCCACATACCAAAAGAATACTAAGCAAAAAAGAATATGCATGCAAAAATCATACACACGCGCACACAAAACTGGGGAAGGCATTCACAAAAATCACCCAGGACACACATGCACATCAACATGACAGACACAAAACATACCAACATACAGAAGTCAGGCAGGGTTTGAGTCTCACAGCCAGGAGGGTGTGCACACAGGTGATTTGGGGAGCAAAGATTGAAGGGGAGTCAGGGGGTAAAGAATCACAGGATGGGCAGCGCTCTGGGCTCTGCTTGACCCCTCCTGACACAGGTGGCTGGTGGAGAGCGGAGCCTTGTAGATGTGTGAATCTGCCCTGCACTCGGTAAAGGAAGGGACCTCGGTGTCTGCTGGGCTGGAATTGTATTTTCTGCAGGGCAAAATGATTGGCAGAAGCCACCTGCTTACAGAAAGCCAGTACTCTAGCTAGGGTTTGAACTCACAACTGCAGCATTGCTCTATAAGTCCTGTGCCCTAAGCCATTGCACTACTGGAGTCCACGTTTAGGGGCTTGTCTCTTTAGTTCATAGATGGATGGGTTGGCGGGGGTTGCATTACTAAAACAAATCCATAGGAAAGGCTGCAGGACGGCAGCAACAGAGGTGGGGAGCCTCCTTCTGTGTGATCGAGCTGGTTCCCACCTTCCGCTGCTGAGGGGAAGGTTGGTGCTTTGAGCCACCCAGTGCTGGAAGGGAGTTTGGGTGGGAGAGGGGGGTCTGGGGTGCAGGCTCTGGGATGCAGTTCGGGTCCTGGGTGCAGGCTCCGGACTGGGGCAGGGGGTGGGGATGCAGGCTCTGGGAGGGTGTTTGGGGTCGGGAGGGGGTGTGTGGGAAGGGGGTGCAGGCTCTGGGAGGGAGTTTGGAGGCTGGAGGATGTGATGTAGGCTCTGGGAGAGAGTTGGGGATGGGAGGGGGTATGTGGGGTGGGGATGCAGACTCTGGGAGGGGGTTGGAGGTGCGGTGCTTACCTGGGGCTCCAAGGTGGGGGGAGCCTCCACTCCCTGTTGGCCGTAGGCACCACCCCCACAGTGCCCCATTGGCTGCAGGGGCGCTCAGGGAGGGGCAGCACGCGCAGGCACAGCCCCCCCTTGACCCGGGGCCACAGGGAGGGGCCGGCAGCCTCTGGAGCGAGCAGGAAGACGCCGCTCAGCTCCGCTGCACTGCCGGGGCCCCTGGAGTCAGGGGGTGGGGGGAGTGTCTGGGGGAAGCAGGTGGGGCCAAGGGAGAGAACTGGCGGCAAAACCGCTAAGGCTCTGCAGGCCACATTCGGGAGGTTCGCGGGCCGCAAATGTCCCGGAGGCTGGGAGTTTCAGACCCCTGATATAATTGCTTCAGCCTCATAGTTTCCCAAGTCCAAAAGTAAACATCTCTTCAAATCCAAGAGAGTGGAGATCAGTCAATGTTCAGAGTCGTTCCACGTGAAAGCACCACGTTATGGTTCATGCTGGCCTCATCATGTGGCCATCACCTTTCCCTCCTCTCCCTTACAAGTTTTGGTATTTTGCATAGAAACTTTCTTCCCTCAGGAGAGACCTGGGAACCAGGGCTGCCAGCCAGACAAACACCTTCAAGAGGAGGTGTCCCTCTCCCAGTCAAAAAATGATCTCCCGCCCTCAGTTCCGTGACAGCCTGAATTGTTCCTTATCTCGCCAGCGCCAGTTTGAGTAAATAAAGTTTCAGAGATAGTTTTTAAGCTCACAAAAATAAGCCAAAGATCCCTCTGCATAACACCGGAAGGTGAAATAGGAACAGAGACAAACCTTGTCAACAAAGGCTAATTTCCCAAACGATCCTCAAAATGTTTCTAATTCCCATCTGTCCTCCACAGGAGCTCTGTGCAGTTTAACTGCTCTGCAGCCAGCTGCCCATTAGAAAGGCTTCTGTGGGACATTCCCAGACCTGGACATTTACGAACGACAGAATTTGAAGAGCAAACCTGGCTCCCCGCACCAGGCGGGATTGGAGTGTTTTGTCCCTGGCACTTGGTCTTTTTCAAGAGTACAGACCCTCCCATGCCCAGCCAGCCAATGAACTTGGGGAAAAGGTCGCAGGAAGCAGAGACCTTAGAAACAAGGAAATAAGAGGCCATTCATTGGGCAAGGTGGCCTAGTAGTTAAAGCAATAGTCTGCTTATCTGATACCATTCTTGAGCTGCCTGTTATAAAAGGCTGGTTCCCCACTTCAGTTCCAACGGCTCCGCTAGAAACACCCCCAGGTCCTTGCGTACCCCAGTGGGAGCAAGTTGAGAAATCCCCAGTGGGTGCTGCCCTTAGCCCCGGGCTGCTGTCTCAGGGGTCAGGGGGATTGATGGTTTGCTGCTGAGGAGGGAGACAGGACAGCCCTTTAGGGCTCTGCTCTGAGCATCTGCCCAGCCCAGGCTGCCCGCTGGCCTTAGCTGCTGCTCCTCCGTGCTCTGGAGCAGGGGTTCTATCACCATTTTTTTGGTGGCCTCAGAGTGTGGCCACCAACTTTTGCTGGTGGCAGCTGTGGCAATTTTTCCAAGCTGGAGCCCCACTATCCCGGGGGTTGAAGCCTGAAGCCATAGCCCATGGGCTGAAGCCCAGAGCCCTCTGCTGAAGCCCTGTGGCTGGAGCTGGGGAGGGCTGGAGGTGGGTAGGCTAAAGCCCAGAGCCCCGGGGCTGACACGAGGGAGGGAGGGGCCCTGAAACCCCAAGCCCACTCCTGGAGCCCTGGCAAGCTGGAGCCCAAAGTCTTCCCCCAGAGCCTCTCAGCCCCCTGGTAGGTGAGTTGGGAACTCACCAGCTGCCTGCAGAGTTGAAGATTCCTACCCCGTCAAGAACACCTCCAGCCCCACATGCCTGCAGATGTGCTGCCTGGAGCCCCAAGGGGCTGGGAGGTACATGACGCCGATCCCCTGCTGGTGGCGCCAGCAAACACCAAGGCCGTGCATCCAGGAGCAACAGCTGGGTGCTGTAGGGAGAGGCTGCTGCTTTCCCCGCACCTGCATCTCTGAAGATGGGAGATGATTTCCTGACAGGGACGGCTGTCTCCTATTAAAGGTGTTTATCTGGTACCGTGTAGCAGGCAGCCCTTGTTCCCAGGTCTCTCTGAGGAAATAAAGTTTCTGTGCAAAATACCACAACTTGTAACGGAGAGGAGGGAAAGGCGATGGGACCAGGACATACGGGATGAAACATAACATGGTTCTTTCATGTGCATTAACTCTGAAAAGGGATTGATCTCCACTCCATTGTTTCTGAAGGGATGTTTAGTTTTACCCTGGGTAAAATACAAGGCTGAAGTCATTTTATGGGGGGTGACACTAGGATTCAAGGGTTAGTTAGTGTGATAAAAATGGTTTAAAAAAAGTCAGTTTAAACGTGAGCTAGCTGTTATCAAAGGCGTTTTCCCCCGGTCAGCTCCAAAAGTTCTTCTAGAGACACCCTGGGTTCCACTGCAGCAGCCAGCTCCCGCCAGAGGCTTGTGCCCCGAGGCTTCCCCCCAGCCCCAGAGTGGGCTGTGCGGCCCCAGGCTCCCCAGCCCCGGAGCACGGAAAGGGCGGGTTATGCGGCCCTGACTCGACCTGCCGTTGACTCGCGGGGCTCTGCACTCCATCAGCCTGGGCGGGCCAGGCTGCAGCCGGGACTCAGCATGGCCGCGCTTCCCTGACGAGGCATGAGACACACCAAGAGCTTTGCGCAGCCGACAGGGAAGTGGGAGGGGAGGCGTCTTCTAGCTGGCACATCTCGTCCGTTTCTCCCTTGCTGCTTGGTGGAGGCAGGAAGGGACCAAACATTCCTGGCTGAAGGTTTAGCCCTCGACCTTGAGGATTAAGCCCGAGTGCCCGGCATGGCTGCTGGGAGATGTGTTTCTGATTTGCACCCAGCGCACTCTTCGGGCAACCAGCTGAACCCCCTGAGGCCAAGAGGGATGGCTTTGAGGTGGCAAAAAGGGGCCTTTGAGGTGCCCAGCACATCTTGAGGAGCAAGGAAATAGCACGAGGTTACTAGCATCCTTGGGTGGGCTCAAACCACCATCCTCTCGGTTAACAGCCAAACGCGCTGACCCATTGCGCCACAGAGACACCTAGAGACCTGTCTGCTGTTACCAAGGCTGTGCAGCCTGCAGATCTCCTGCCCACGCTAGAGCTTGCAAGGCGCTAGTCCGGACAGGACCGGATTCACCGTGGCACCAATGGCTCCATTGTGCCAGGCCTGAGCTCAGACGGGGCCCATAACACTCGCTTCCTCTCCTCTCACAGCGCTGCAGAACTGGCCCTGGTCCCAGAGCGGAGGGGGGACATGTGAGCTTGTTGCAGAGCTGCTGCTCAGGGATGGGAACTTCCTGGTACCCCAGCCTCCAAAATCATCCAGGCTGCACTTTCTGCATGACTACATGCCAGCTGAGGGTGCGTGGGAATTGGTGGCCTCTGCTGCAGGTGATGGGCATCTCAGGCACTTAAAGCCATGGCCTAGAGGAGGGAAGCCCTTAACTGCAGAGTCTGCAGCTGCCTAGGGCCAGTGCTGAGGATTTAGAGGCCCTAGTGCCGCCGTTGCTAGGTTCAAGCATGCTCAGCCTTGGAATTGCCACCCCTCCCTTGACTAGTAGCTGCGGCTATCTAAGGCTGGCCTCTGACAATTGGCCCCATGGCTATAGTCAGAGAAGCTGCAGGTGGCTCTGTGACTACTGGGGGCCATAAAGCTAAAGCAGATAAAGAAAGTGGAATTAACCTCAAGGAACAGAGGTCACCCATAGGAAAGGAATGTCAAGGGGATTAGGGAAAGAGGAAGCAGGTGAGCCTTGCAGTGGGAGAATAGTCCCAGCTGGTTGGGGAGCATGTCCAAAGTAGAAAGGAAACAAGCATGGGGAGAGGTGGTGGGGACCAGGCAGTAGACTAGCTTGTAGACGGGAGCAGAGGGAGAAAGGCTGGTGTGTTCAGATTCCCAAGGGCTAAGTCCTCACTTTGGGGAAATGGTGTTTGCAAGGGGCTTGCTCGAATGGCAGGATGGGTGCTGGGGAAGGGATTTGTCAGAACTGACCAGGCATCTGCTGGCTTTGGATCTTTGAGCTGAGAGTGGGAGCACACACAGTGACTGGTGACATGGGGTGGCACTGGAGACGTGGCTATAGAAGGTCTGAATGAGGAAGGAGATAAATCTGTGGGGAGCTTCCCTGATCACTCTGAAAGTTCTGTTCACTGTGGACACTGGTAAACCCACATGGGTAGAGCTCAGTGAGAAGAACTGGGGGCTGAGGGAGCTGTGTATGGCAATGCAGCTAGTCATGTAGAGGTGTGTGATCAAAATGAAAAATGTCTCTGAGATTCAGGACCGGGGACACTAGGGCACCAATGGCCCTGCCACACCAGACCCATGCTCGGAGCCCACAGTGACGACATAGGGGCCCACAAATATGTTTGGCATCAGGGCCCACAAAAGGTTAATCTGCCCCTAAATCCACATGCTGAAGACCCAGCAGAGTGGCGCAGCAGCATCTTGCTGGGCCCATAACCTACAAGTCGATGGATCGAAACCGTCCCCTGCTCGGGCTGCACTTGTTTCTTTTTGCTCTGGGCCTTCAAGTGAGTCGGTGACCAGCAGAGCGCCAAGAGCCTTGGCCATGAGGCCAGAGGTGGCTGAGGCGGGGGCCTGCCAGGGAGCTCCCTGGCACCTCTGGCTGTCTGGGCTGAAGGCAAGAGGCCTGCGTGTGGTAAGGGCTCCTCTCCCAGCCTGAGACAGCCGTGCTTCCTCGTCCCCTTCTCCCACCCGCACCGGCAGGCGGCTGCTGCAGGAGAACACGAGGGAGGCTCTCAGGACGCTGGGCAGCTCTGTGAGGCTCTCAGGGGAAAGAGCCGAGGCTCCCGACTCGACCTGCCATTGACTTGCGGGGCTCTACACTCCGTCATCAGGGACAGGCCAGGCTGTGGCTGGGACTCAGGCTGGGGCAGCATGGCCGCGCTTCCCTGACGAGGCAAGGGCTTTGCGCAGGCAACAGGGAAGTGGGAAGGAGGTGTCTTTGAGCTGGCGTGTCTCATCCGTTTCTCCCTTGCTGCTTGGGTGGGAAGGGAGTGAAATGTTCCCGGCTGCACTTGGCCTTTTGCACTTGGCCTTGAGGATTGAGCCCGAGCCCCCGGCATGGCTGGTGCGAGATGGGATTCTGGGTCACATCCAGCGCACTCTGAGGGCCACCAGCTGAAACCATTGAGGCCAAGAGGGATGGTTTTGAGGTGGCAAAAAAGGGACTTTGAGGCTTCCAGCAGGTCTTGAGGAGCAAGGAAGTAGCCCAAGCCTATCGTCCTCCCGGGGTGGGCTCGAACCACAATCCTCTCAGTTAACAGCCAAACGCGCTGACCCCTTGCACCACAGAGACCCCTAGAGACTGATGTGCTGTTACCAAAGCTGCTGCCTAGCAGTCTGCATGTGTGGGGCAGAGTGTCGGGGAGTGAGGGAGTGAGGGGTGCAGGCTCTGGGAGGGAGCTTGGTGCAGGAGGGGGCTCCGGGCTGGGGCAGAGTGTTGGTGGTGGGGACACTGGGCATGGCCACTAGGTAACTCGAGGGGATGGAAGACCACGAGTGTCGATGAAGCCCCCTCGCACTAGGCCCAAGTGTCCTTGGCCCCCCGGCCTGGAGGCACTCACAGCAGTTATGCTGAGGATCTGCAACAATATGTTGCAGAGTCAGACTGCCTGAAACTAACCAAGGCCAGACAGGGCAGATATGGAAGAACTATGTTGAATAAAGCAGCTTTATGTATGGTTTAACAGATGGTACAGAGAACAAGGGAACTAGCTGGTAACTGGATTGGCTGGCTATATGGATACTTAGGGCAGCTTGCTCTTGGATAAGTATGCTGAAGAAAGGATGTATAAAAGCCTGTGTAACTTCCTGCTCTGTGTGCAGGATTTGAGATTCTATTTTCCCTATACCTTCTTTGAAGCTTCAAATAAACTTTTCTGCTTCTCCACCCCGTTGTGATTATTGGGTGATGCACACCAGGCAACGAACCCCTCCTGTTGCTCGCCTCTGGCACTGGGTGCCGGCAACAGATTTTGGCGTCCCTGAGTGGGCAACGAGGCCGCTATTTAGCCTTGCCCCGACCCCTACTGGAGGTCGAGGATTGCGGTGAGAACCGACGCCCAGTGCGCACCGGTGAGTTCATCGGGGGCCTCGGAGGAGATGCGATTTGATCGACCCCAGAGGGCACAACGGTGCAACACACTCATATAGTGGAGAAGCAACTGCGGGCGATGGTGAGGAACTGGTCCCTTGGATAAGGTAGGAACCTTTTGAGATCTGGATTGTATGCTCTGTTGAAACGTGGGGACGCCCAGAGTTACCCTGTAGGTATGGGACAGGGATAGAGTTCAGGGGTTAGGGCACGGTGTACGCCCCTAGAATGCATTCTAGCAAACTGGAAGGTTTTTGGTGTGGATCCGATGACTAAGAGTCAATTAAAACGATTCTGTACAGTTGACTGGCCTCAATATCATCTAGAGGACCAGGAGTGGTAGCCACTAGGAGGGTCAATTAATTACAACACGATCCTCCAGTTACTCCTGTTCTGTCAGAGAACAAGGAAGTGGAATGAACATATGTATGCGCATTTGCTTTTGGCTTTATGTACTCGACCAGATATTTTACAGCACTGTAATCTGACTCCGACTGGTTCGGTAGCAGCTAATGTTAGTCCCCAGACCCCCACCCCCATTGTGGCAGAGCCGGTGTCCCCTTCGGCCCCTACACCCACACCTTGTAAGTCCCCAATGGTTGGCCTATACCCCTTAATCACCAAAACTGAAGTCTCCCAGTCTGGATCGGACAGGCGTCCGGCCACGACTATGCAGGTTTATACTCATGTTCCCTTTAATTCTGTGGACTTGGCTGCTTTCAAAGCACAGGCAGGAGAGTTTTCCACCAACCCAAGCAGGTTATTTCAGTTTTTGAGGGATGTCTTAGCAGCCACAAGCCGGACTGGGATGATTGTAAGATCCTCCTGTGAACCCTATTGTCTGAGGTTGAAAGACAACAGATTGTGTCCAAGGCAAGGGAGGAGGTGCACAAACGGTACGACCAGGATCGTATTAATGTCCCTGACCTGGATGCACAAGTCCCCCGAGCAGACCCCAAGTGGGATCCAAATAATCCTGGGGATATGACCCGCCTTACCTCCTATAAGGAATTGCTTTTGCATGGACTCCGTCACTTGGCTGTCCGACATAATAATTGGGCAAAGCCATATGAAGTAATGCAGGATTTAAAAGAAAGCCCAGAGACCTTTCTACAGCGTATTCGGGACACGATTCGACAGAACACTAATGCAGACCCCGAAGATCAGGCAACTGAGTCAATTATTAAGGGAATTTTTACGAGCAGAGCAGCCCCTGATATTAAGAGAAAGTTACAAAAAAAGGAGGTTTTAATGGGCATGACCATGGCACAAATCTTAGAGACTGCAAACCGAGCTTATAGTCTGAGAGATACAGAGAAGGAGAGAAAGCAAGTGAGACTGATGGTAACAGTGGTAAAGGCCGGCACTAAGGGAAGTGGCCAGGGAGGAAGGGGCCGTGGACGCGAACGTCTGGGCTCGCAGGAGAGACAACTGGGTCACAACCAGTGTGCCTTGTGTCGACAAGAGGGATACTGGAAGAATGAGTGCCCAAAGAGGAAAGAAAAGGGGGGTGCCCCTATGATGGCGATGGTGGAGCAGGAATAGGGGTGTCAGGGGAGACGGACCACCCTACCCCCGGAACCCTGAGTAAAGATGCGGGTGGGAAGCTCAGAAATAGATTTTTTAGTGGACTCTGGAGCGGCACGAACTGCCGTAAATCGACCCCTTCAGCTGCCAGTAGCAGATTCCCTTAACATGGTGGGAGCCACAGGCAAAGACACCAAGTGCCCAGTGTATGTCCCAATGGAATGTGCTTTGGGAGACAGGACTATATCCCACAAGCTGGTATACCTCCCTGAGTGCCCAACACCTCTGCTGGGATGGGACCTGCTCTGCCGCCTAGGTGCCACCCTGCATTTTATTGAGGATGAAATAACCCTTACCTTACCCCCTGAGAATGCATGGATCATGACCCTTGCAGTTGAGCCCTCAGCAATGCAAGCCCCAGAATGCAGCCCGTGGGAAGACCAGGTGTACCCCCTCGTGTGGGCATCAGGGATCCCAGGAAAGGCCACCCACCAGACCCCATTACTATTCAGCTCATACCAGAGAAAGGCCCAGTGCAAGTAAAACAGTATCCAATCAAGAGGGAAGACAGAGAAGGTTTACAGGACAGTATAGATCAATTCCTAATGTATGGTATTCTCCGGGAATGTCAGTCAGCCTGGAACACTCCCATTCTACCCATACCGAAGCCTGATGGCACGTATCGGCTGGTACAGGACTTAAGGGCAGTCAGTGAACGGGTTAAGACTCTGCACCCTCTTATCCCTAACCAGTATACCTTATTGGCTTCTATAGGGGGACAGTATACCCATTTTTCAGTCCTCTATCTGAAAGATGCTTTCTTTACCATCCCAGTTGCCACCCCATCACAGGAGATCTTCTCCTTCGAGTGGGAAGACCAAAATAGGGTTAAAAAGCAACTTTGCTGGAGAGTGTTGGCCCAGGGATTTAAAAACTCCCCCACCCTCTTTGGCCAGGCTCTGGCCAGGGACCTAGAGGAGTGGGATAATGAGGAGGCCCTCCTTCTGCAGTATATAGATGATTTGTTAATTGCCACTGTGGGCCAAACCCCCTGCCTTAAAGCCACCGTGAGCCTCCTGAATTTTATTGGACTCCGGGGATATCGGGTAGCACGGAATAAGGCTCAAATCACCCTCCCAGAGGTACAGTACCTCGGGTTTCACATACGGCAAGGGGAGCGTCAGCTTTCAAGCAAAAGAAAGGAAGCTATCTGTCAAGCCTCATCTCAGTCCCTGGAAAAATCATGGAGCAGGTCCTCAAAGAATCAATCCTGAAGCACTTGCATGAGAGGAAAGTGATCAGGAACAGCCAGTATGGATTCACCAAGGGAAGGTCATGCCTGACTAATCTAATTGCCTTTTATGATGAGATTACTGGTTCTGTGGATGAAGGGAAAGCAGTGGATGTATTGTTTCTTGACTTTAGCAAAGCTTTTGACACTGTCTCCCACAGTATTCTTATCAGCAAGTTAAGGAAGTATGGGCTGGATGAATGCACTATAAGGTGGGTAGAAAGCTGGCTAGATTGTCGGGCTCAACGGGTAGTGATCAATGGCTCCATGTCTAGTTGGCAGCCGGTATCAAGTGGACTGCCCCAAGGGTCAGTCCTGGGGCCGGTTTTGTTCAATATCTTCATAAATGATCTGGAGGATGGTGTGGATTGCACTCTCAGCAAATTTGCGGATGATACTAAACTGGGAGGAGTGGTAGATACGCTGGAGGGGAGGGATAGGATACAGAAGGACCTAGACAAATTGGAGGATTGGGCCAAAAGAAATCTGATGAGGTTCAATAAGGATAAGTGCAGGGTTCTGCACTTAGGACGGAAGAACCCAATGCACAGCTACAGACTAGGGACCGAATGGCTAGGCAGCAGTTCTGCGGAAAAGGACCTAGGGGTGACAGTGGACGAGAAGCTGGATATGAGTCAGCAGTGTGCCCTTGTTGCCAAGAAGGCCAATGGCATTTTGGGATGTATAAGTAGGGGCATAGCGAGCAGATGGAGGGACGTGATCGTTCCCCTCTATTCGACCTTGGTGAGGCCTCATCTGGAGTACTGTGTCCAGTTTTGGGCCCCACACTTCAAGAAGGATGTGGATAAATTGGAGAGAGTCCAGCGAAGGGCAACAAAAATGATTAGGGGTCTGGAACACATGAGTTATGAGGAGAGGCTGAGGGAGCTGGGATTGTTTAGTCTGCAGAAGAGAAGAATGAGGGGGGATTTGATAGCTGCTTTCAACTACCTGAAAGGGGGTTCCAAAGAGGATGACTCTAGACTGTTCTCAATGGTAGCAGATGACAGAACGAGGAGTAATGGTCTCAAGTTGCAGTGGGGGAGGTTTAGATTGGATATTAGGAAAAACTTTTTCACTAAGAGGGTGGTGAAACACTGGAATGCGTTACCTAGGGAGGTGGTAGAATCTCCTTCCTTAGAGGTTTTTAAGGTCAGGCTTGACAAAGCCCTGGCTGGGATGATTTAACTGGGAATTGGTCCTGCTTCGAGCAGGGGGTTGGACTAGATGACCTCCTGAGGTCCCTTCCAACCCTGATATTCTATGATTCTATGATTCTAAGTCCCTACCCCAAGCACTCGTAAATGGCTCAGGGCATTTCTGGGTATGGCAGGCTTTTGCAGGATATGGATCCAAGAGTTTGGACTGTGGGCTAAACCCTTGTACGACTGTGTAAAAGGAGTAGATCATGACCCCTTCTATTGGACCCCAGAGGCTGACAGGGCATTTAAAATCTTGAAAAGGAAGTTGATGGAAGCCCCGGCTCTGGGCCTGCTGGATCTCTCTAAGCCGTTTCAGTTGTATGTACATGAACGAAAGGGGGTGGCCCTACGAGTACTCACACAGCTGTTAGGAGCATGGAGACGTCCCCTGGCTTATTTTTCTAAGCAACTGGATCAGGTTGCAAAGGGTTGGCCGGCATGTTTACGGGTGGTCGCAGCTACTGCCCTAGTGCTTGAGGAAGCTGAGACGCTAACATTGGGAGGGGTTATGCAAATCTATACTCCCCATATGGTCCGAGCCTTATTGGATGCAAAGGGAGGGCTTTGGCTCACCCAGGCTCGGATTGCTCGGTATCAGGCTAAGCTGTTAGAGAACTCTGAAGTCACCTTGCCACTCCCTTAACCCAGCCACTCTCTTGCCAGAAACAGAGGAACAGGAACATGACTGTTTAGAGATCATAGATGCCCAGTACTCCAGCCGTCCGGATTTAAAGGATGTATCCCTCCCAAATGCAGATTATGAGTGGTACACTGATGGTAGCAGTACTGTAATAGGTGGGCGAAGGAGGGCGGGTTATGCTGTTGTGACCCTCCATGACACTGTGGAAGCTGAAGGTTTGCCTGCTGGGACCTCTGCCCAGCTTGCCGAACTGATAGCCCTGACCCGTGCACTTGAACTGTCAAAAGGAAAGCGGGTCAACATTTTTACTGATTCAAAGTATGCTTTTGGTGTGCTGCATGCTCATGCTGGCCTATGGAAGCAAAGGGGAATGCTGACAGCCCAAGGCTCCCCAGTCAAGTACGGGCCCCAAATCCTCCGGCTCCTAGAAGCCGTACAACTCCCTCGGAAGTGGTGGTACACTGTAAAGCCCATCAAAGGGAGGATCAAGATGTGGCCAGAGGTAACGCCCGGGCAGATAGAGAGGCTAAGCATGCTGCCACCCTGCCATCCCCTCAGGCTGAGAACGCCCATATGCATGCCCTTATCCCATCAGTAGGGGAGCTTCCAACCCCTCAGTACTCTGGGGAGGAGAGACAGCTAACTGACAAACTCGGTCTCTGGGAAAAGGAGGGATGGCTCCATTCCCCGGAAGGGAAGGTCCTCCTACCAAAGGGCCTGATCCGGCCGGTGCTGCAGAAACTACATCAAACCACTCATGCTGGCAGGGAAGCACTTATCCAGCTAATGGGAAAATACTTTATCACTTCCGGACTCCGACCCCTGGCTGCCCAGGTACAAGCGGACTGCTTAGTCTGCCAAAAGAATAACCCCCGACCGGGATATCCTGTGCCACCAGCTGCCCTAGAACCCACTCCGGGCCCCGGACAAGTGTGGCAAATAGACTTTACTGAGTTTCCCCGGACCCAAGGGTTCAAATATCTCCTTGTTATAGTGGATCGGTTCAGCGGATGGCCAGAAGCCTTCCCATGCCGTAACTGCACTGCCAGGACAGTGGCCCTCAAGTTTGTTAAGGAGATCGTTCCTCGCTTTGGACTCCCCCTGTGGATGGAATCTGACAACGGGACACACTTCACGTCAAAAATCATCCAAAGCATCTCACATACCTTACAGATCCCCTGGAAACTCCATACGCCCTGGAGACCGCAAGCCAGTGGGGTAGTGGAGCTTATCAATCAGACCCTTAAACGGCATCTCTCAAAAGTGTGCCAAGAAGCCTCACTGCGATGGCCTGATGCTTTGCCCCTCATCCTACTCCGTATCCGCGTTCTCCCAAAGGGTAGATTAGGGCTCAGTCCCTTTGAAATTATGTTTGGAAGGGCATGGCCTATGAATGGCACCCTGGTTCTGTCAGGGGAATGGGAGCTGGGTAATGTTTTTTTGTCTCAGTATATGTGTTCCCTGTCTGCTGTTCTCTTGTCTCTTCACAGGTATACCAAGGATTCCCAGCCTCTCCCCTTGGACTCTCCCATCCACTCCTTACAGCCCGGTGACTCCATACTTGTTCGTACCTGGAAAGACGAGCCTCTCCAGGAAAAGTGGAAAGGACCCTATACCGTCCTGCTGGTCTCCCATACAGCGGCAAAGGTCGAGGGACACGAGAACTGGATCCATCCCTCTCGTCTGAAGGCAGTACCTGCCCCCTCGTCAGCAGAACAGTGGACCGTCCAACCTGCTGACTCCTCATCTAGTGACGATCTCGGGCTAAAGCTACTGTTTAAGAGACACAAATAGCGGGCACCTTAATGCCAAAATGGGCCCACCCAGGTACTGGAGACCCTGGGTTGGGAAGACTCTGGTGATAATTAATTGGGTAACATTGTTATTCTCTCTATTGGTATTTCCAAACTGTGCATATCGGGAGCATAACTCCTTTGTTTCACTTGCACACCATGTTGCTACTTTAACAAACCAGACTGATTACTGGGTATGTGCTCCGACTCCACTGTCCCCCAAAACGGGAATGCCCCTTGACATGCTGCCCCTGACCCTAGCAGAATTAGCCACCACCAAAGAGCAGGAAGGAACGGACTCACCGTTCTGGAACAAGACCTTTTTACAGCAAGCCACCTATCAGGACCAGGAGTATTCAGTTGCAGTACTCACTGAGGGAGTGTTATGTTTTACCCAAAACCAATCTGATCATTGTGGGCGTCCTGTGGGAAAAAGCTCCTGTGTTATTACACAGTGGGCTGATGGGTATTGGATAAAGACCAACAGGGGAGGCCAGCAGTGTGGCTGTAATGGTTCCTCCCCTTTTAGGGAAACTCTTACGAATAATCTTACCACAAAAGAAAGGTTTGGAAATATAACTTGCCGTCCAGTTAATATCTCCAATGTAGCAAGCCAATGGTGGGTTTGTAGTGGCCCCTATGGCGAGTATAATTTGAACGGCACAATTAGAAACACTCCCACTTGTACTCAATCAGAAGGATGGGATGCCCCCTTAGGGGCATATGAACTGTTTGGAAAAGCAGCCAAAGCAGCCTTAAATATCCCTGGAATCCCCTTAAAAAACAGTCCTTACTGGGCCCTACAGGGTCACTATTTTGTATGTGGCCGAAAGGCTTACAAGGTGCTGCCAGCCAACTGGACAGGTAGCTGTTATATAGCTCATGGAGTTCCTCATCTGTCAATAACTGCCACACTGCCCAAAGGAAAGATTAGAAATGCCCGAGACACCTCTGTTGAGTCACGAGAAAAGACCCTGCGGCGACTGACTACGGCATTGGAGGGCAATATAAAAAATCCCCTCACAACCGAGAAGCTTGTAGGGTGCTCTGTACTGGGAATAGCGCCACTGTTTACCAGACCAGCCATGGCATGCCGCTATACTGTAAGGCTGCAAATGGTACTTGAGAAAGTTGCCTTAGAGTTAGAGGACCCTCGTCAGGCCCCAATGTTGTGTATATGTAAATGATAGCAGTTATGAGATCTATGAAAAGGTGGTACAGGCTGAGGCCCATGCCCGAGCTGGAGCACAGGTTGCCTATACTGGCTTGGTGGTTTATTTAACCTGTTATTGAAACTTCTCTTTCCTGTATTGCTTGTATTACTGGCATTATGCTGTGCAGTATCATGTGTCAGGACCCTTTTGCAAAAGTTAATAAGTCATTCTCTTCAGGGCTATCACAAAGTGCTTATGCAAAGTCCTATTGTAAAGCCCAAGTGAGAAAGCCCAAGTGAGAAAACTTGGAGCCAAAGCTGTTGAGTGTTCTCAAAGGAAGGAGTTGTTGGGGACACTGGGCATGGCCACTAGGTAACTCGAGGGGATGGAAGACCACGAGTGTCGATGAAGCTCCCTCGCACTAGGCCCAAGTGTCCTTGGCCCCCACCTGGAGGCACTCACAGCAGTTATGCTGAGGATCTGCAACAATATGTTGCAGAGTCAGACTGCCTGAAACTAACCAAGGCCAAACAGGGCAGATATGGAAGAACAATGCTGAATAAAGCAGCTTTATGTATGGTTTAACAGATGGTACAGAGAACAAGGGAACTAGCTGGTAACTGGATTGGCTGGCTATATGGATACTTAGGGCAGCTTGCTATTGGATAAGTATGTCGAAGAAAGGATGTATAAAAGCCTGTGTAACTTCCTGCTCTGTGTGCAGGATTTGAGATTCTATTTTCCCTATACCTTCTTTGAAGCTTCAAATAAACTTTTCTGCTTCTTCACCCAGTTGTGATTATTGGGTGATGCACACCGGGCAACGAATCCCTGCTGTTGCTTGCCTCTGGCACTGGGTGCCGGCAACATTGGGGTGTAGGAGGGGCTGTGGGGTGGAGGCTCGGGGGGGGGGAATTTGGGTGCAGGAGGGGTTCTGGTCTGGGGCAGAGTGTTGGGGTGTGGGGACTGGAGGGAGCGCCAGGCTGGGGGTTGGGGTGCAGGCTCCTGCTGGGAGCCGCTTACCACAGGTGGCTCCCAGTCAGCAGCTGGCTGCTGGCATCTCTGTGCGTGCGGCCCCTGGGAGGGAGGGGGGCAGCAGGTCTCCATGTGCTGCCCGCACCTGCAGCTCTGCCCCTACAGCTCCTATTGGCCAGTTCCAAGCCAATGGGAGCTGCGGGGACAGTTCTGGGGGCGGGGGCAACGCGTGGAGCTGCATCATCCTCCCCTTTCTCCATGGGCCGCAGAGATGTGCCAGCAGCCAGCCTGGTCTGGGAGGGGCTGGGGGCCAGGGCAGGCAGGCAGCCTCTGAGCCCCGCTGTGCTGCTGGACTTTTAGCGGCCTAGAGATCGGGATCGACAGGCCGAGGCTGCAGGATCGACGGGTGCTGAGCACTGTTATAAGGAGTAAACTGAAATGGCCACGTCATGGTGCCAGAGGCTAAGAAATGAGAAGCCCCAAGATCCCTCACTCCTCATTGACTCTGAACAGGGGTTTATTTCAAATCCCTCTAGTTCTGTGGCTGATCAAATATAAGGACCAAGCGATTTCAAGAGTTTGACAGAGATAGCAGAGGGCAGAGATAGTAAATTGGGGGATTTCAATGGTGGGTGGGTGTTTTATGCTCCCCTCTCAGTGCAAGGAGTGAAATACTCAGGCAATGTCTGTACTGCACAGTTATGTCACTGGAACCGACACAGTTATTGCATTGCTTGGGTGTGTGCCCACTTGGCTCCTTGTGTCAGCAACGCGCAACCTCGGTCAACTGCCGCGAGATCCAGCTAGGTCGGGGCTGTCCTGGGCTCTGTGGGGAGAAGGCTCAGCTGGGAGAAAAGGCAGACTAGGGGAGTTTGTCTCTGATATATAAGGGCTTTGTCAGCAGGAAGCTGTAGGTCACATGCTGGGGGTGACAGTGGGGTTTGAGCTGGGGCAGCAGCATCAGGGGAGCAATGTGTGTGTGTGTTTGTGTGTGTGTTGGGCGGGGAGGGGTTCACTTGGTAAAAATGAACCTGCCAAGCCTCTCCTGCTGCTGGAGCAAAAGCCTCTCATTTACCGCCTCAACTCCCCTCATGAAAATCTCCACCCCTCTCCCGGCGCTGAAGGACCCCCTCACTCCCATGGAGATTTTTAATTGTTCTAACTTGTCCTTGCCCTTGTCCAAACAGTTTTCCCAGACAAATTATCAAGAACATTTCAAATGAGAAAAACAAAACAAGCCAAATGCAAACCCCAGAAACCCCCACCACACACAGTTTGGGTCTGAATTTTTCTACTGAAATTTGGAGACAATAAAACTCATCCCTCTGTTGGCCAGAACCCAAAGCTAGACCTCCCCCCGATCTCTGTGACTTCTGCTACCAAACCACGAATGCACTAATGCCTCTTGTGAGACATTTTCCTGCACAGTCCTGCTGCTATTCCATGGTTCCATGTGTCACTGGTTTCTCTAGCACAGGTCAGTCCTGGGCCCTGTGCTCCAGACATCCTCATTCACATCAAGCTGCAAGTTGAGAATCATTTCCCATTCCCGCTTTGTGGGAGGGGAGACTTTTGAAAGCCCTCTGTGTGCGACTGCACATGGCAAAGCAAAGAGAACAAACCCCAAATCCCCCCTGTGCTTTCGGAGCCAGGTTTGCTGTGGGAATTCTATATTTCAGATGACGTCAAGCCTGGGCATTGTGATTATTCACCAGTTTCTGTGGCATTGAAGCACTAGTGTGCTCGCAGCTGTGAGGGCCGAGTGGTTAAGGCGTTGGAGTCGAAATCCAATAGGGTTGCCCTGCGCAGGTACGAATCCTGCTCACAGCGAGGCCTGTGTTTTAGCCAGTGTCAAGGTTCCTTCCCCACGCTGAACTCTAGGGTACAGATGTGGGATCCTGCATGAAAACCTCCTAAGCTTACTTTTACCAGCTAAGGTTAAAACTTCCCCAAGGTATAAACTATTTTACCCTTTGCCCTTGGACTTCCACTGCCACCACCAAACGTTTATCCGGGTTTATTTTATTAGGAAAGCGTTGTTTGGAAATGTCTTTCCCCCCAAAATCCTCCCAACCTTTGCACCCCACTTTCTGGGGAAGGTTTGGTAAAAATCCTCACCAATTTGCATAGGTGACCACAGACCCAAACCCTTGGATCTTAAGAACCATGAAAAAAAGTTCAGTTCTTGAAAAGAAGAATTTTAATAGAAGAAACAGTAAAAAAAGAATCACCTCTGTAAAATCAGGATGGTAAATATCTTACAGGGTAATTAGATTCAAAACATAGAGAATCCCTTGAGGCAAAACCTTAAGTTACAAAAAGACACACAGACAGGAATAGTCATTCTATTCAGCACAGCTTATTTTCTCAGCCATTTAAAGAAATCATAATCTAACGCACATCTAGCTAGATTACTTACAAAGTTCTAAGACTCCATTCCTGTTCTGTCCCCGGCAAAAGCATCACCCAGACAGACACAGACCCTTTGTTTTTCTCCCTCCTCCCAGCTTTTGAAAGTATCTTGTCTCCTCATTGGTCATTTTGGTCAGGTGCCAGCGAGGTTATCCTAGCTTCTTAACCCTTTACAGGTGAAAGGATTTTTCCTCTGGCCAGGAGGGATTTTAAAGGTGTTTACCCTTCCCTTTATATTTACGGCAGCCAGTTTCTAACCCAGCCAATACTCTCTACAACCCCTGAGATGCTCTCAAGTCTCTCCCCACCTCAAGTAAATCTTGTTCTGCTCCTTTCATAGAGATCTCTGGGACACCACCTCACACTGTGCCCCTGAGGTGTCAGGCAAACTCTCAGCATCTGAAGCCTCTGCCACTCACCTAATGCCCCCTGCCCCATAGATCAGCCATAACCCTGGTTCTGTTCCTCCCTCTAGAGTGTGAAAGGAGCCGTCAGTGCAGACAGAGGCGCCGACTCCCTGGGTGCTATGGGGCTGCAGCACGAACAGAAACAAAAAAACAGGTGCTCAGCGCCCACTGGGAGCCAGCTCCCCACCAGCACCTCCCACCTGCTAGCAGGCCTGGCCCACAAGCTCCTCCTCTTCTCCTTCAGCTCCTCCCACCTGCCAGTGATCAGGCGTGCGGAAGGACTGGGGAGAGGAAGAAATAGGGTGGCATGGCAAGAGACTGGACAGGGGTGGGGGCAGGCAACCCCCAGGAAGTCTCCAAGTCAGCACCTCTGAGTACAGAAGCCTTCCCTGAGTCTGAGCTACCAGGATCCCTGCCACAGAGCAGGGTGCACAAGTCTCAGCCTCCCTTTCCCACACATGGCTCTGGACACCACCAGGAATGATTTGGCTCCTGGACCTCAAGAACTGAGTGCCTGGACAGGGGCTTGAACCCTGGCCCCTCCCATTAAGAGCCTGACGTTCAATGGACTGAGCTGGCCAGGCTTGCTGAGAGCCTCTCCCCGTCCTCTTTTTCTCCATGCCCACTGCCGATTCCTCCTCCCGGCCCGCCTGCTGCACCCCAATCCCCCCATGTCTAAGCCTCCCTGCCAAAGTCCTGCACCTGGCTCCATAGAATTAAGTCTCACGTCTCGCTGGGAACTCGACTTCTTGTGCCCAGAGAGTCTCTGCCCCCCTCAGTAGCTGACCTGAGAAACACAGTGTCCACCTTTTCAAAAGAAGTGCTTGGAAAGGGTTTTCTCTTGTGGTCTAATGGATAAGGCATCTGACTTCCGATCAGGCAATTGAGGGCGCAAGTCCCTTCGCAGATGGGCTTGTGCAGTTTTCCCTTTGTGCTGAAAGTCCTGCTTTCTTCAGGATTGAAACCTCTTCTCTGCCGCTCAGGCCAATGCTCTGGCTTCAGCTAGAGCCCTGGGAAGGAGCTGGGGGTTGGGCATCACAAAAGCTAGGGCGTGAGCTCCAGGTGCGTCCAGTCTAGCTGTCAGGGTTCCTTCCCCACTCTGAACTCTAGGGTACAGACTTGGGGACCTGCATGAAAGACCCCCTAAGCTTATTCTTACCAGCTTAGGTTAAAAACTTCCCCAAGGTACAAACTTTGCCTTGTTCTTCAACGGTATGCTGCCACCACCCAGCGTTTTAAACAAAGGCCAGGGAAAGAGCCCACTTGGAGACGTCTTCCCCCAAAATATGATATCAGGAGGGCCAAATCAGGAGGGCCAAATCGCACCTGGAGCTGCAGCTAGCCAGAGATGTCAAGAATAACAAGAAGGGTTTCTTCAGGTATGTTGGCAACAAGAAGAAAGCCAAGGAATGTGTGGGCCCCTTACTGAATGAGGGAGGCAACCTAGTGACAGAGGATGTGGAAAAAGCTAATGTACTCAATGCTTTTTTTGCCTCTGTTTTCACTAACAAGGTCAGCTCCCAGACTGCTGCGCTGGGCATCACAAAATGGGGAAGAGATGGCCAGCCCTCTGTGGAGATAGAGGTGGTTAGGGACTATTTAGAAAAGCTGGACGCGCACAAGTCCATGGGGCCGGACGAGTTGCATCCGAGAGTGCTGAAGGAATTGGCGGCTGTGATTGCAGAGCCATTGGCCATTATCTTTGAAAACTCGTGGCGAACCGGGGAAGTGCCGGATGACTGGAAAAAGGCTAATGTAGTGCCAATCTTTAAAAAAGGGAAGAAGGAGGATCCTGGGAACTACAGGCCAGTCAGCCTCACCTCAGTCCCTGGAAAAATCATGGAGCAGGTCCTCAAAGAATCAATCCTGAAGCACTTGCATGAGAGGAAAGTGATCAGGAACAGCCAGCATTGATTCACCAAGGGAAGGTCATGCCTGACTAATCTAATTGCCTTTTATGATGAGATTACTGGTTCTGTGGATGAAGGGAAAGCAGTGGATGTATTCTTTCTTGACTTTAGCAAAGCTTTTGACACGGTCTCCCACAGTATTCTTGTCAGCAAGTTAAGGAAGTATAGGCTGGATGAATGCACTACAAGGTGGGTAGAAAGCTGGCTAGATTGTCGGGCTCAACGGGTAGTGATCAATGGCTCCATATCTAGTTGGCAGCCGGTATCAAGTGGAGTACCCCAAGGGTCGGTCCTGGGGCCGGTATTGTTCAATATCTTCATAAATGATCTGGAGGATGGTGTGGATTGCACTCTCAGCAAATTTGCGGATGATACTAAACTGGGAGGAGTGGTAGATATGCTGGAGGGCAGGGATAGGATACAGAAAGACCTAGACAAATTGGAGGATTGGGCCAAAAGAAATCTGATGAGGTTCAATAAGGATAAGTGCAGTCTTCTCTTCTGCAGACTAAACAATCCCAGTTCCCTCAGCCTCTCCTCATAAGTCATGTGTTCCAGACCCCTAATCATTTTTGTTGCCCTTCGCTGGACTCTCTCCAATTTATCCACATCCTTCTTGTAGTGTGGGGCCCAAAACTGGACACAGTACTCCAGATGAGGCCTCACCAATGTCGAATAGAGGGGAACGATCACGTCCCTCGATCTGCTCGCTATGCCCCTACTTATACATCCCAAAATGCCATTGGCCTTCTTGGCAACAAGGGCACACTGCTGACTCATATCCAGCTTCTTGTCCACTGTCACCCCTAGGTCCTTTTCCGCAGAACTGCTGCCTAGCCATTTGGTCCCTAGTCTGTAGTGGTGCATTGGGTTCTTCCGTCCTAAGTGCAGGACCCTGCACTTATCCTAATTGAACCTCATCAGATTTCTTTTGGCCCAATCCTCCAATTTGTCTAGGTCCCATTGTATCCTATCCCTGCCTTCCAGCGTATCTACCACTCCTCCTAGTTTATTGAGTCATTTTCACGAACTGCTCTGTACCATATGACGAGAAGTGAATCCTCGGGCTTTCAGGAAGATTCCCTTTCCAATTTATCTGTCACACAGCTCAAAGATGAATTTCTCATTTTTAGTATATTTCAAGAACCGATTTCTTCCAAATCACCAGCAGAGAATCGAAAAGCATTTTGGCGAACCATTCAAGGAGAAATTTATCAGTAGTACTTGTCAATAATGTATGTCTCCTTAGGAGTAATTTTCTTGAACAGATCTCTACCAAATGAGCAGGCGAGAATCCGACTGGCTTTTCGAGGAAGAGTCCGTGAGACATCAAGGGCTACATTTGATTAGTAATGAATGTCTCATTTTTAGCAATTTACACTACCCATCTCTACCAAATGGAGATGAAAGTACCTAAAAGGTCTTTGGAGGATGAGTCCATGAGGTATTAATTACTAGCAGTGATCAGTAATAAATTATTTGATTTTTTAGTAATTTTCATGAACCAATCTCTACAAACGCACCAGGAGAGAATCTGGATTGCTGGAGTCTTTACCACTAGGTACTTGTAAATAAGGATTTTCTTACTTTGAGTAATTTGCACCAACCGATCTGTTCCAAGGCACCAAGAGAGAATGCAATTGCTTTTCTGGTGGATGATTCCATGGGAAATTTATCAGAAGACGGATGAAGAAAGAAATTTCTCATTCCTAGTAATTTTCAAAAACCGATTTTATTTGAAATCACCAGGAGCTAATTATCAAAGGATTTCGGAGGATGATTTCATGTGTAATTAATTACTTACGTTGATCAGTAATAAGAGTCTAATTTTTACTAATTTCCACCAAATCATGAACTGATAGCTATCAAATCACAAGGAGCAAAACTGAAAGGCTTTTGGAGGATGATTCCATTTGTAATTGTTTTATAGCTGTCAAGATTCCTCCCCCACTCTGAACTCTGGGGTACAGATGTGGGCACCTGCATGAAAACCTCCTAAGCTTACTTTTACCAGCTTAGGTTAAAACTACCCCAAGATAGAAATTAATTTTATCCTTTGTCTTTGGAATATCCACTGCCACCACCAAATTCTAACTGGGTTTACTGGGAAACGTAGTTTGGACACGTCTTTCCCCCCAAAATCCTCCCAACCCTTGCACCCCACTTCCTGGGAAAGGTTTGGTAAAAATCCTCACCAATTTGCATAGGTGACCACAGACCCCAACCCTTGGATCTGAGAACGATGAAAAAGCATTCAGTTTTCTTACAAGAAGACTTTTAATAGAAATAGAAGTAAATAGAAGTAAAGGAATCACCTCTGTAAAATCAGGATGGTAGATACCTTACAGGGTAATTAGATTCAAAACATAGAGAACCCCTCTAGGCAAAACCTTAAGTTACAAAAAAGACACACAGACAGAAATAGTCATTCTATTCAGCACAGTTCCTTTCTCAGCCATTTAAAGAAATCATAATCTAACACATACCTAGCTAGATTACTTACTAAAAGTTCTAAAACTCCATTTTTGTTCTATCCCCAGCAAAAGCAGGGTACCGACAGACACAGACCCTTTGTTCCTCTCCCTCCTCTCAGCTTTTGAAAGTATCTTGTCTCCTCATTGGTCATTTTGCTCAGGTGCCAGGGAGGTTACCTTTAGCTTCTTAACCCTTTACAGGTGAGAGGATTTTTCTCTGGCCAGGAGGGATTTTAAAGGGGTTTACCCTTCCCTTTACATTTATGACAATAGCATTGATCAGTTATAACTTTCTCATTTTTAGCAATTTTCACTATAAATCTCTACCAAATGCCGAAGAGATAATAGACTCGGGTTTTTTTGGATGGTTCCATGAGAAATAGATCAGGATACCTGACTACGAATGACTTTCTCATCTGGAGTAATTTTCACGAACTGCTCTGGGGCTTTCAGGAAGATTTCCTCTCAAATTTACCTGTCGCACAGCTCAAAGATGAATTTCTCATTTATAGTATATTTCAAGAATCGATTTCTTCCAAATCACTAGCAGAGAATTAAAAAGCATTTTGGCGAATCATTCGAGGAGAAATTGATCACTAGTACTTGTGAATAATGTATGTCTCATGATGAGTAATTTTCTTGAACAGATCTCTACCAAATGATCAGGTGAGAATCCAAATACCTTTTCGAGGAAGAGTGCATGAGACATCAATGGCTACATCTGATTGGTAATGAATGTCTCATTTTTAGCAATTTACACTACGCATCTCTACCAAATGACCAGGAGAGTACCAAAAAGGTCTTTGGAGGATGCTTCCATGAGGTACTAATTACTAGCAGTGATCAGTAATAAATGTGTGATTTTTTAGTAATTTTCATGAACTAATCTCTATAAACTCACCAGGAGAGATTCTGGACTGCTGGAGTCTTTACCACTAGGTACTTGTAAATCATGATTTTCTTACTTTCAGTAAATTGCATGAACCGATCTGTTCCAACGCACCGAGAGAGAATGCAATTGCTTTAGTGGTGGATGATTCCATGGGAAATTTATCAGAAGACGGATGAGGAATGAAATTTCTCATTCCTAGTCATTTTCACGAACCGATTTTATTCCAAATCAGCAGGAGCTAATTATCAAAGAGTTTCAGAGGATGATTCATGCATAATTAATTACTAACATTGATCAGTAAGAACTGTCTCATTTTTAGTAATTTCCACCAAATCATGAACTGATATCTACCAAATCACAATGAGCCAATCTGAAAGGCCTTTGGAGGATGATTCCATTTGTAATTGATTTATAGCAAGGATCAGTTATCACTTTCTCATTTTTAGCAATTTTCACAATAAATCTCTACCAAATGCTGAAGAGATAATAGACTTGGTTTTTGGTGGATGGTTCCATGAGAAATAGATCAGGATACCAGATTACAAATGACTTTCTCATCTTGAGTAATTTTCACGAACTGCTCTGTACCATATGACGAGAAGTGAATCCTCGGGGCTTTCAGGAAGATTGCTTCTCAAATTTATCTGTCGCACAGCTCAAAGATGAATTTCTCATTTTTAGTATATTTCAAGAACCGATTTCTTCCAAACCACCAGCAGAGAATCAAAAAGCATTTTGGCGAATAATTTGAGGAGAAATTGATCACTAGTACTTCTCAATCATGTATGTCTCATTATGAGTAATTTTCTTGAATAGATCTCTACCAAAGGATCAGCCAAGAATCCGAATGGCTTTTCCAGGAAGAATGCTTGAGACATCAACGGCTACATCTGATTAGTAATGAATGTCTCCTTTTTAGCAATTTACACTACCCATCTCTACCAAATGACCAGGAGAGTATCTAAAAGGTCTTTGGAGGATGATTTCATGAGGTATTAATTACTAGCAGTGATCAGTAATAAATGTTTGATTTTTCAAAGCCTATTTCCCCTTGTTTTTTCCTACTACCCCCCCCCCCCAGACGTTCTGGTTAAACTTGGATTTAAACTTGGAGAGTGGTCAGTTTGGATGAGCTATTGCCAGCAGGTGAGTGAGTTTGTGTGTGTGTGTGTGTCCCTGGGAAAGGGGGGGGGTGAGAAAGCCTGGATTTGTGCTGGACATGGCCCACCTTGATTACACATTGTAGGGAGAGTGGTCACTTTGGATGAGCTATTACCAGCAGGATAGTGAGTTTGTGTGTGTGGTTTTTGGAGGGAGGTGAGGGGGGTGAGAGAACCTGGATTTGTGCAGGAAATGGCCCACCTTGATTATCATGCACATTGTGTAGAGAGTTGCCACTTTGGATGGGCTACTACCAGCAGGAGAGTGAGTTTGTGTGTGGGGGGGTGGAGAGTGAGAAAACCTGGATTTGTGCTGGAAATGGCCCAACTTGATGATCACTTTAGATAAGCTATTACCAGCAGGACAGTGGGGTGGGAGGAGGTATTGTTTCATGATCTCTGTGTGTATATAAAGTCTGCTGCAGTTTCCACGGTATGCATCCGATGAAGTGAGCTGTAGCTCACGAAAGCTTATGCTCAAATAAATTGGTTAGTCTCTAAGGTGCCACAAGTACTCCTTTTCTTTTTGCGAATACAGACTAACACGGCTGTTACTCTGAAACCTGATTTTTTAGTAATTTTCATGAATCAATCTCGACAAACTCACCAGGAGAGAATCTGGATTGCTGGAGTCTTTACCGCTAGGTACTTGTAAATAATGATTTTCTTACTTGGAGTAATTTGCACGAACTGATCTGTTCCAATGCACCAAGAGAGAATGCAGTTGCTTTTCTGGTGGATGATTCCATGGGAAATTTATCAGAAGACGGATGAGGAATGAATTTTCTCATTCCTAGTCATTTTCATGAACCGATTTTATTTGAAATCACCAGGAGCTAATTATCAAAGGATTTCAGAGGATGATTCCATCTGTAATTAATTACTAACATTGATCAGTAATAAAAGTCTCATTTTTTGTAATTTCCACCAAATCATGAACTGATATCCACCAAGTCACAAGGAGAGAATCTGAAAGGCTTTTGGAGGATGATTCCATTTGTAATTGAGTTATAGCAAGGATCAGTTATCACTTTCTCATTTTTAGCAATTTTCACAATAAATCTCTACCAAATGCTGAAGAGATAATAGACTTGGTTTTTGGTGGATGGTTCCATGAGAAATAGATCAGGATACCTGATTACAAATGACTTTCTCCTCTTGAGTAATTTTCACAAACTGCTCTGTACCATATGACGAGAAGTGAATTCTCGGGGCTTTCAGGAAGATTCCGTCTCAAATTTATCTGTCGTACACATCAAAGATGAATTTCTCATTTTTAGTATATTTCAGGAACTGATTTCTTTCAAGTCAACAGGACCGAATTGGAATGTACTAAGGAGGATCATTATGGGAGGAATGAATGACTACCACTAAGCCGTTCAGAATGTCTCATTTTTCGGAATTTTCGAGACTCGATCTCTAACAAATCACCAGAAGCAAATCTGAAAGGATTTTGGAGGATAATTCCATATGGAGTTAATGACTAGCAGTGATCAGTAATAACTGTCTCAATTTTAGTAATTTTCATGAACCGATGCCTGCCAAAGGATCAGGAGAGAATCCGAATGGCTTTTCGATGAAGAGTGCATGAGACATCTATGGCTAGAGGTGATTAGTAATGAATGTCTTTTTTTTAGTAATTTACACAAACTATTTCAACCAAATGACCAGGAGAGTATCTCAAAGATCTTTGGAGGATGATTCCATGAGGTACTAATTACTTGCACTTTTCAGTAATAACTGGCTCCTTTGTAGTAAGTTTCACTGACCGATATTCACCAAATCCTCAGGCGAGAATCCTTATGGCTTTCTCGGATGACTCCATGAGAAGAAATGTATTAGAAGCCCTGAGAAGGCATTACTTTCTCATTGTTCAGTAAATTTCACAAACGGAGCTGCACCTTTGACCAGAAGTGAATCCTACGGGCTCTCCAGACGATTTCTTGAGAAAGTTATCGGTCGCACACATCGACGATGAATTTCTCATATTTAGAAATTTTCATGAATGAAAAGTTTGGGGACCACTGTCTTAGAGCCACTCATGAGTGAGGGGAGCACCACTGGGGACACAGCAGCTTGAGTGTCACAGTTATTTTGCACCGTGGCCATTCACACTCAAGCTGGGCTAACTTGAGAGAAGTCACTTGAGTGCAGCTAACTCAAGTTAACGGGGCAGTGAGGACAGACCCTCTCTGGTGCAGAACTGCCCAGTCTCGTGGTTCGTAATGGGCTGAGAACGATCCCTGGTATGTTATCAAGGAAAGAGAGGGGGAGTTTTATGGACACCTTAGCTACCTTTTACATCCCACGCCAGGGAGACAGCCAAACACATGCTGCAAGTGGAGGGCTCAGTTGTGTTCCTGCTCTTTGTGGGATGCTCCAAGTGCAGATAGAGAATCCCCGGCAAGAGTGGCTCCAAATTGGACTCAGATCCCTTTATTGGGGCAGGGGGCAGAAATTAGAGTATTTGGCTGTAGGGATAGTCAGGGCTTAAGTCTTTTATCAAGGGAAACGCACTCTGTTTGGGGGGCGAAATGGGCATCGATAGTTCAGAATGATCCTTCCCTTTCCGGGTACTGAATGCATGAATCAGCACGGGACACGCCATCAGGGTGTGTTTTGGTTCGGGGTAACTGCAGAATTGTCAGATAGGACATGCACCCCACCACCCCCAGATCCCATGACTTGTTAGCAGATGGGCCAGACCTTGCTGCAGCAGTAGGAGATGACTGGAAAGGTGGCCATGCTGGGGGCATTCCCGATAGAGCCCCCTATAGTGGACATGTTGATAATGGCTGCCTTGCTGCAGCTCAGCCCGGTCTGGGTGCTCTCCTGGGCAACCTTCTTCAACAAGGGAAGGAATGCCTGGAGGGAGACAGACTGTGTCCGTTTGTCCTTGCTAATAAATCTGTAATGACCCACCTTGATTGTCACTACAAAACGTTTTTTCCCTCTCGCTCTCCTGCTGGTAATAGCTCACCTTACCTGATCACTCTGGTTACAGTGTGTATGGTAACACCCATTGTTTCATGTTCTCTTTGTATATAAATCTCCCCACTGTATTTTCCACGGAATGCATCCGATGAAGTGAGCTGTAGCTCACGAAAGCTTATGCTCAAATAAATTGGTTAGTCTCTAAGGTGCCACAAGTACTCCTTTTCTTTTTGCGGATACAGACTAACAGGGCTGCTACTCTGAAACCGGTTTTGGCTGGGTCTGGGTTAGAGTTCACTGCAATATTGAGCGGGGGGTAATGAAGTGTTGTTCTCCTTAATGGCACCTCTCTGATGGATGGCAGCCTTGCCATGGGGAGAGGCTTGTGTTAGGATATAGATATTCAGGCCTGTCTGTAAAGGCCTATACTCTAAGAATTTAGGTGTATTCTTATCACTTGGCTAATTATAGAGGTATAAAAGAAAGAATCAAAATCACTGTCTGCTGGTGTAAGGGCCTTCTCTTACTGTGACAGTTTGTGGTCCTGTGCTTAGGCTCAGGCCTTTGGCTAAGCAGCAGAGGCAGCCATAAGCTGGGAAGCGAACGGTCACATCCTCACATTCCAAACTAGTCACACTGAAATAAGGCGCTATTCGGCTGTTAGGAATACAATCCTGTCCTGATAGTTCCTATCACCTCCAGAGAAAGGGAAGTGCCTAGAAAATGTAAAAGGAAACTTAGTTTGATAGCATCCTGTCTGGCAAGAACCCACTTATCAATGCACCAGTGCAGCTCCCTCTCTGGGGACACCAGGTGTGCCAAGAGCCCCTCACTTTCAGGGGTGTGGGGGGAGAGAAAGCAACCCAGGCTTCCCTGAATGTGATGACACCAACTCATCCCCTTCCAGTATAACAACCTTCTCCTGCTGCTAGCAAATGTACTTATTCTTGTAGCCCAAGTGGTAGATGTCTATGCTGAAGGTTCACAGTTCAAAGCCTCCTGATGATCATGAAGTGCGGTGGTTAGTAATGGGAGATGATGAAGTGGGGTGGTTAGTAATGGGAGATGATGAAGGGGGGTGGTTAGAGTAATGGGAGATGATGAAGTGGGGTGGTTAGTAATGGGAGATGATGAAGTGCGGTGGTTAGTAATGGGAGATGATGAAGTGGGGTGGTTGGGCCAGGGAGGTGGGCACAGCTTCAGAGTCTCAATGCGTGGATGAGACAATGATGTAGAGAGGAGGGGTTTAGTTTTATTAGGAACTGGGGAAACTTTTGGGATTGGGGGAGCCTATACAGGAAGGATTTGCTCCACCTAAACCAGAATGGATCCAGACTGCTGGCACTTCACATTACAAAGGTTGCAGAGCAGTTTTTAAACTAAGAGATTGTGGGGAGGCGGGGGGAAGCCGATTGCTGCAGAGGCGCACGTGGATCGGACAGAGATTTCTCTTACAGGAGAGTCTATTGAGAGAGATTCTCTAGGTTTTAGTCAGGAAGAGAGGATGGAAGAGGATAAAGTAAGGACCAGATCAGACGAGAAACATTCACATAAAGAATCTGATACATTAGAAAAGGGCAGACAAATAAACAATGACAAGTTTTTAAAGTGCTTGTACACAAATGCTAGAAGTCTAAATAATAAGATGGGTGAACTAGAGTGCCCTGTGTTAAAGCAGGATATTGATATAATAGGCATCACAGAAACCTGGTGGAGTGAGGACGATCAATGGGACACAATCATTCCGGGGTACAAAATATATCGGAAGGACAGAACAGGATGGCGGGGGGGGGGGAGGGGGAATGGCACTATATGTGAAAGAAAATGTAGAATCAAATGAAATAAAAATCTTAAATGAATCCACATGTTCCACAGAATCTCTATGGATAGTAATTCCAGACTCTAATAAGAATATAACAGTAGGGATCTATTATCTACCACCTGACCAGGACAGTGATAGTGATGATGAAATGCTAAGGGAGATTAGAGAGGCTATCAAAATAAAAAAACTCAATAATAGTGGGGGATTTCAATTATCCCCATATTGACTGGGTACATGTCACCTCAGGACGAAATGCAGAGACAAAATTTCTCGATTCTTTAAATGACTGCTTCTTGGAGCAGCTGGTACAGGAAACCACAAGGTGAGAGGCAACTCTCGATCTAGTCCTGAGTGGAGCGCAGGATCTGGTCCAAGAGGTAACTATAAGAGGACCGCTTGGAAATAGTGACCATAATATAATAACATTTAACATTCCTGTGGTGGGAAGAACACCTCAACAGCCCAACACAATGGCATTTAATTTCAGAAAGGGGAACTGTGCAAAAATGAGGAGGTTAGTTAAACAGAAATTAAAAGGTACAGTGACTAGAGTAAAAGACTTCAGATGAAGTGAGCTGTAGCTCACGAAAGCTTATGCTCAAATAAATTGGTTAGTCTCTAAGGTGCCATAAGTACTCCTTTCCTTTTTGCGAATACAGACTAACACGGCTGCTACTCTGATACCAGTGACTAGAGTGAAATCCCTGCAAGCTGCATGGACACTTTTCAAAGACACCATAATAGACGCTCAACTTAAATGTATACCCCAAATTAAAAAATACAGTAAAAGAACTAAAAAAGAGCCACCATGGCTTAACAACTATGTAAAAGAAGCAGTGAGGGATAAAAAGACATATTTTAAAAAGTGGACGTCAAATCCTAGTGAGGAAAACAGAAAGGAACATAAACACTGCCAAATTAAATGTAAAAATGTAATAAGAAAAGCAAAAAAGGAGTTTGAAGAACAGCTAGCCAAAAACTCAAAAGGTAATAACAAAATGTTTTTTAAGTACATCAGATGCAGGAAACCTGCTAAACAACCGGTGGTGCCCTTGGACTATCGAGATAGAAAAAGGGCACTTAAAGACAATAAAGTCATCGCAGAGAAGCTAAATTAATTCTTTGCTTCAGTCTTCACGGCTGAGGATGTTAGGGAGATTCCCAGATCTGAGCCGTCTTTTGTAGGTGACAAATCTGAGGAATTGTCACAGATTGAAGTTTCACTAGAGGAGTTTTTGGAATTAATTTAGAAACTGAACAGGAACAAGTCACCTGGACCAGATGGCATTCACCCAAGAGTTCTGAAAGAACTCAAATGTGAAATTGCAGAACTATTAACTATGGTTTGTAACCTGTCCTTTAAATCAGCTTCTGTACCCTAAGACTGAAAGATAGCTAATGTAATGCCAATATTTAAGAGGGGCTCTAGAGGTGATCCTGGCAATTGCAGACCAGTAAGTTTAACGTCAGTACCAGGCAAATTAGTTGAAACAATAGTAAAGAATAAAATTGTCAGACACACAGAAGAACATAAATTGTTGTGCAAAAGTCAACATGGTTTCTGCAAAGGGAGATCATGTCTTACTAATCTATTAGAGTTCTTTGAGGGGGTCAACAAACATGTGGACAAAGGGGATTCAGTGAACACAGTGTACTTCGATTTCCAGAAAGCCTTTGACAAGGTCCCTCACCAAAGGCTCTTATGTAAATTAAGTTGTCATGGGATAAGAGGGAAGATCCTTTCATGGATTGAGAACTGGTTAAAAGACAGGGAACAAAGGGTAGGAATAAATGGTAAATTTTCAGAATGGAGAGGGGTGACTAGTGGTGTTCCCAAAGGGTCAGTCCTAGGACCAATCCTGTTCAACTTATTCCTAAATGGTCTGGAGAAAGGGGCAAACAGGGAGGTGGCAAAGTTTGCAGATGATACTAAACTGCTCAAGATAGTTAAGACCAAAGCAGACTGTGAAGAACTTCAAAAAGATCTCACCAAACTAAGTGATTGGGCAACAAAATGGCAAATGAAATTTGATGTGGATAAATGTAAAGTAATGCACACTGGAAAAAATACCCCAACTATACATACAATATGATGGGGGCTAATTTAGCTACAACTAATCAGGAAAGAGATCTTGGAGTCATCGTGAATAGTCTGAAGACGTCCACGCAGTGTGCAGGGCTGTCAAAAAAGCAAACGGGATGTTAGGAATCATTAAAAACGGAATAGAGAAAAAGACGGAGAATATCTTATTGCTCTTATATAAATCCATGGTATGCCCACATCTTGAATACTGTGTACAGATGTGGTCCCCTCATCACAAAAAAGATATACTGGCATTAGAAAAGGTTCAGAAAAGGGCAACTAAAATGATTAGGGGTTTGGAACGGGTCCCATATGAGGAGAGATTAAAGAGGCTAGGATTTTTCAGCTTGGAAAAGAGGAGACTAAGGGGGGGCTATGACAGAGGTCTATAAAATCATGAGTGGTGTGGAGAAAGTGAATAAGGAAAAGTTATTTACTTGTTCCCATAGTATAAGAATGAGGGGCCACCAAATGAAATTAATGGGCAGCAGGTTTAAAACAAATAAAAGGAAGTTCTTCTTCACTCAGTGCACAGTCAACCTGTGGAACTCCTTGCCTGAGGAGGTTGTGAAGGATAGGACTATCACAGGGTTTAAAAGAGAACTGGATAAATTCATGGAGGGTAAGTCCATTAATGGCTATTAGCCAGGATGGGTAAGGAATGGTGTCCCTAGCCTGTGTTTGTCAGAGGGTGGAGATGGATGGCAGGAGAGAGATCACTAGATCATTACCTGTTAGGTTCACTCCCTCTGGGGCACCTGGCATTGGCCACTGTCAGTAGACAGGATACTGGGCTGGATGGACCTTTGGTCTGACCCAGTGTGGCCGTTCTTATGTTCTTATGATTACAAGTGCAATAATGGTGGGTTTTTTTATCTTTTTCCTTAAAAAAAAAAGCCACCTGGGAAATGACATAAAAAAACTGCATTAAGCGAATGTTAATTAGTTTGCAAAACCAGCTAGTGGAAAGTCAGGAGATGCCAGAATTAGAGATTACCTGCGCAACCTCCATTTGCCCCCCTTGTGTTTACACATTATGATGTAGTCTTTAGTTACATGATCACAGTGTGTTTTTTCCACAGGCTACATGCCTCCTTCAGTGCACAGCTGGATGGGCCAGGGAACAGAATTAAGGTTGTGCAGACAATTGTAAAGCTGCAATCTTACTTTTGAGGGCTCGACTTTGCAACCTAAAGAACTTTGTATGCAGTTTTTTGTACATGATATATAGATAACTTGAAGGAACTAGCCACAGCTCTATAAGTATCTCCCGAGAGCTCATCTGGTAGGGGATGACATCTCTCTCTCTTCAACACAAACCACCGTAACCTCTGCCATATTTATTTCACACAGTATCAGGATTGGAACCAACCCATGCTGGACAAATTGGAGAGAGTCCAGCGGAGGGCAGCAAAAATGATTAGGGGGCTGGGGCACATGACTTATGAGGAGAGGCTGAGGGAACTGGGGTTATTTAGTCTGCAGAAGAGAAGAGTGAGGGGGGATTTGATAGCAGCCTTCAACCACCTGAAGGGGGGTTCCAAAGAGGATGGAAATAGGCTGTTCTCAGTGGTGGCAGATGACAGAACAAGAAGCAATGGTCTCAAGTTGCAGTGGTGGAGGTCTAGGTTGGATATTAGGAAACACTATTTCACGAGGATGGGTGGTGAAGCACTGGAATGGGTTACCTAGGGAGGTGGTGGAATCTTCATCCTTAGAGGTTTTTAAGGCCCGGCTTGACAAAGCCCTGGCTGGGATGATTTAGTTGGTGTTGGTCCTGCTTTGAGCAGGGGATTGGACTAGACGACCTCCTGAGGTCTCTTCCAACCCTAATATTCCATGATTCTATGTTCATAATAAATCCCATCATCACTCTCTCCAGAAGCTACAGACCCCACAAGCATCCATGTCACTGGAAAGAAAGCTGAGGCCCATCTGGGAGGATCTGGCCTGAATTTGCTGATAAATAATGCTGGCATTATGCCACAGAGCACCCTGGAGTCAGCAACTGCTGCAGATATGTAGGACGTGTATAAAAAATCACCATTGTGGGACCAATGTTGGTGACCTAGGTAAGAGTCCGCCTGACACAGGGCTTCAGCTGAGAATCTGTAGCTTCTGCTTTGGTTTGCAGGGAAGAAAAGCAGCTGAAGAGATCTAGAATTTCACTCATCTCTGTTCTGAGTCAAAGGGATGCAATCTTGCCTTAGTTACACCTGTGTTAATGGAGTGGCAGTTGTGTAGCAGAGAACAGAATTTAGCCCAAGCTTCTTTGATGATGTTGGCTGCGGGCATTACACACTAATCCAGATGTTTCCCAGCATTTATAGGTGCTTATGCAGTGTTACAGATGACCCCAGTGCTTTGCAGGTGGGAACATACAGAGAATAAAATGCACTCCCTCTCACTCTGGCCCAATGGCTATTTGAGTATTTATCCACAGTGGCCAGAGAGAGAGAAGAGAGAGAACGGCTGCGTTGTCAAGTGGTTAGGGCACCCACATGGGAGCCCGAGGGTCCGGTCACTCTGCTCCAAACACTCTTTTATTATTTAGCCCCAGTGGAACAGCCTCACCAGGGAAGAATGTCTCATCAGAACCCTTCCATAGCTCAGTGGTTAGAGCATTTGTCTGGGAAGTGACAGACCCTGTTTAAATCATGTCTCCCCTCTGGCAGATGTGGAATTGCACCCTGGTCTCCCAGGTGCGTATGCTAACCATTATGAAGAGGACTACCCTAGTAGGCAGCCTCTGAGCATGACTACCAGACTGGGCCTGGCAAGTGCTCTAGGCAGATTAACACCTATCTTCCCCCAATTCATGAAATGCTGAGGGGCTTAGGTGGAGATAGGTATCCAGATGCCTAGAGTGAGGCAGCCGTGCGCATGCCCAGAGGAAGAAACTTAGGTGCCCACAGGGTTCAGCGGGAGTTTGATGGATAGCAACTGGGACTTAGGTACCTAGGTACTTTTGTGGATTGGAGCATTGTAGTCTGAAGGCACAAACTGGTTCCGGTGTCAGTGGGACATTACAGCTGGTAGGTAGAGTGGAGCAGGTGGTGGTTGAGAAGTGGGTTGAAGGGGGAGAGGGATGGTGATGAGGGAGAGCAAATTGGGAAGCTGTTCCAAGCAGATGGGGTGCAGTGAAGGAAGGTAGGAAATAGGGATGGGGTGGAGGAAACAAAGGGGCAAGCAGGGGGATGGAGTGCAGGAAGTGGGGCAGGTGTGCAGCAAGATTAGGTTTGAGACAGAGGCAGGAGTGGAGCCTCTGTGAGGAAGAGAAGCTAGGATGGGACAGGGAAGAAGTGATTCCGAAGCCTGCCACACACTGAACTGCCATGGGGGCCCCAACACTGCACATGCCATGGAGGGCATCTCTGGTGTGACACTGGGGAGGAGGAGAGGCCAGGAGTATGCAGGTTTTGGGGCCCAGCACCTCACACAGGTAGCCCAGCTATGCCGTAGCAGCTACCATGGGCCAGAATCCAGACAAGCAGCCACGGGTGGGGGATCTGTCCTTGTTGTCATTACAGATTTATTAGCAAGGACAAACGGACACAGTCTGTCTCCCTCCAGGCATTCCTTCCCTTGTTGAAGAAGGTTGCCCAGGAGAGCACCCAGACCGGGCTGAGCTGCAGCAAGGCAGCCATTATCAACATGTCCACTATAGGGGGCTCTATCGGGAATGCCCCCAGCATGGCCACCTTTCCAGTCATCTCCTACTGCTGCAGCAAGGTCTGGCCCATCTGCTAACAAGTCATGGGATCTGGGGGTGGTGGGGTGCATGTCCTATCTGACAATTCTGCAGTTACCCCGAACCAAAACACACCCTGATGGCGTGTCCCGTGCTGATTCATGCATTCAGTACCCGGAAAGGGAAGGATCATTCTGAACTATCGATGCCCATTTCGCCCCCCAAACAGAGTGCGTTTCCCTTGATAAAAGACTTAAGCCCTGACTATCCCTACAGCCAAATACTCTAATTTCTGCCCCCTGCCCCAATAAAGGGATCTGAGTCCAATTTGGAGCCACTCTTGCCGGGGATTCTCTATCTGCACTTGGAGCATCCCACAAAGAGCAGGAACACAACTGAGCCCTCCACTTGCAGCATGTGTTTGGCTGTCTCCCTGGCGTGGGATGTAAAAGGTAGCTAAGGTGTCCATAAAACTCCCCCTCTCTTTCCTTGATAACATACCAGGGATCGTTCTCAGCCCATTACGAACCACGAGACTGGGCAGTTCTGCACCAGAGAGGGTCTGTCCTCACTGCCCCGTTAACTTGAGTTAGCTGCACTCAAGTGACTTCTCTCAAGTTAGCCCAGCTTGAGTGTGAATGGCCACGGTGCAAAATAACTGTGACACTCAAGCTGCTGTGTCCCCAGTGGTGCTCCCCTCACTCATGAGTGGCTCTAAGACAGTGGTCCCCAAACTTTTGAGGGTCTTGTCCCCCTTTACTCCTGTCCATGTCCCCCACACAGACACCCCGGAGCAGGGGGTGGGGTGATGCAGACAGGGATAAGGGGGCTGAGGCTGGAGCCACTGCTGGGGGTAGGGTTGCTAACCCTCCAGAATTGGTGTGGAGTCTCCCAAAATTGGTATCAATCTCCTGGTGACTATTGAAAGCAATCCAGGAGACATTAATACAATATTTTAAGAAAATGACATTATGTCATTGTGACACACTCATTGTGCCCAGACTAGGAAGATGTCCAGCTCCAGTCTGTGAAAGAAACTTATTGAAACATCTCTAAGGGTGAGATTTTATTTGTATTCAGTTTTTATTACTGTACTAGACTTAGACTGGCATGTTTTATTTTATTTTGCTTGGTAATTCCCTTTGTTCTGTGTGTTACTACTTGGAACCACTTAAATCCTACTTTCTGTGTTTAATAAAAATCACTTTTTACTTATTAATAAACCCAGAGTATGTATTAATACTGGGGGGGGAGCAGCTGTGCATATCTCTCTATCAGTGTCATAGAGGGCAAACAATTTATGAGTGTACCCCGTATACGCTTTATACAGGGTAAAACAGATTTATTTAGGGTTTGGACCCCATTGGGAGTTGGGCATCTGAGTGTTAAAGGCAGGAACATTTCTTAACTGGCTTTCAGTTAAGCCTGCAGCTTTGGGGCACGTGTTTCAGACCCAGGGTCTGTGTTGGAGCAGACTGGCGTGTCTGGCTCAGCAAGACAGGATGCTGGAGTCCTAAGCTGGCAGAGAAAGCAGGGGTAGAAGTAGCCTTGGCCCAGGGGGTTTCTGTGATCCAACCCGTCACAGTCATGTTAGGAAAAAAAATCTCCCGCAATAGCTTCAGTCAGAGTTGACAACCCTAGTTGTGGGGTGGGTCTGGGGCCAGGAGCAGTGGCTCTGGCAGTGGCTGAGGCTGGGGGTGGGGATGGGAGTGGGGCTGCAGCCAGGGGCCGAGGATGGGAGCTGGCATGGGGCTGGGAGCGGAGCCACGCTGAGGCTGGAGACAGGCTAGGCGCGGGGCCAGAAGCCGGGGATGCAGCTGGGGGTGGGGTAGGAACAGAACTGGGGGCTGGGCAGGGCTGGGTGGCTGGCCCGGGCCCCGCCACATTCTCTGGGCCATTCCCCCATGCCTCCCTAGGGGGGCATTCCCCACAGTTTGGGGACCTCTGCTCTAAGATGTCTGAGGGCATAGCCCATGTGTTCTTGTGCTACTGGAAGACATGCTGCACTGTGCACTTGCCCAGGGGATTGTGGGAGATGGTGTCTGTCCTTGCTGGGCACCCTGGGGAAACTATGGGAAGGCATTGGTGGCTTAGCAGCACTCGAGTGGCAGTTACTGGCATGTTAACAGCTGGCGAGTCGTGTTCACTTGAGGTTTGGTCCGTGCCTCATGAGGGGCCAGACATCCAGCATTAACAGCACCCCCACACATGAGTGAAGGGCCTGTGAGTGTGTCGACGGGATGCCAGTTAGAGGCAACACACGAGTTCAGTCTGCAGTGAAGACAAGCCTAGCGTTGGCAGTAGACCCTGGGGGAAGAAGGATGTGGCTTTCAGGGACCTCAGGCCTCTGGCTCCAAAATTTAGGAATCAAACAGATTGCTTCCCCTAGGAGTGGAATATACACATGATCACAGTTAACGAGGAAAGGAATAAAAACTATAACCCAGAGGAGACCCAGCTGAGTTAATGTAGCAGTAACCTGTAGCTTTGGGACTGTCCCCACTGTACAGTGCCTTATCTAGTGTTTTAATTCACCTTAGTTTGCATTTAATTTCCGTTTTATGAAGGGAGGAAAAAGGGAAAGGGGCAGAGCTAGTTGGCCTGTGCAGCCTACAAGTTATGCAGGTTTCTCAGCAGCACAAGTCAGTTATGTGCAGTTGGAAGGAGCATCGAAGTGCCATAAAATTCATGTTAATTGTCTTCCTCCGTGACTCTGCCTCTGCTCTGGACGTGCTTCACCTCCAGACTGCTCTGAACATGCTCACGAGGTGCCAGTCCGTGAGATACAAGGAAGACTGGATCCGGGTTGGGTGGGAACTGCCAAGGTACAGCAGCTAATGACTTTCCGGAGACGTGCCCAGAGCTCTATCTCCCAGCAGCGAGAGGTGAAATGGTGGTTGGGTTAGGGACTATCACTCATTGCATCTACTGCCATTCGCTCAGACCATTGCACTGTAGTATCATTGCTTTGCTGCTGCTACCGAGACAAGTTTGCTTGAGGAAAAAGTTGGATAGACTCAGACATTTATTATGATCCAGATCAAACCCCCTTGGCCATGTGCTGCTCACATGAACAGCTCTGATAACATCTCCGCTCATTGGCTTTTCTCCGCACTCCAGCCACTGCTGGCACTGAACACTTCCTGCACCCACTGCACTGTTTGCTCCTGCTAAACACAGAGTAAACGCCCCTCTTTTGAGTAAACATTTTGCAGTTGTAAAATAAACACGGTTTGATGAATGAAGTGAGAAGCCAGGACGTTTCTGGAGTCCTGAGACGTTCGCGGGGCTGCAGAACACTGTGAAAGTGTCTCAGTAAAACCAGCATTTGTAGTCACTTCACTGGTAGGCCCCAGGATCATGTGGGCATCAGACCATTGTGCCCAACCTCCCACTCTGGCCTGTCTCTGGTCCAACCCACACTCTTGCAGAGGGATGGGGGACAACCTGAGGATATGGTTTGTTTGTTTGTTTGTTTGTTTGTTTGTTTGTGTAGGACGGGGTTAAATCTTCCTCCCACTCCTGTTACTTTTCTCCTCATCTTCCAGTGTCCCTGTCTGGGTATGTCTACACTGCAATTTAGACACCCACGGCTGGCCGCGCCAGCTGATTCAGGCTCACAGGGCTTGGGCTAAGGGGCGGTTTAATCGCAGTGTAGGCATTTGGGCCCAAGCTCTGGGACCCTCCTACTTCACAGGGTCCTAGAACCCGGGCTCTAGCGCAAACCTGAATGTCTACTCCGCAATTAAATAGCCCCTTAGCCAGAGCCCCTTAGCTTGAGTCTGCTGGCACGAGCCAGCCGTGGGTTCTAATGCAGGGTAGATATACCCTCTCTATCTTATCCCACGTGTGGCCTTGGGTCCCATGTCCTCCAGCTGCATCTCACCTCCCACCCCATCTGCGACCTCAGGTCCTATTGTTCCCCCCTTTCCTTCCCCGATATTCCTGCGCCACCTAGCTGCTGTTCTTATTTGTGGCTCCACCTGGACAGGAGAATGTAATCTGCTTCCAACCTCGGGAAGCAGCAGCTTCTCCTCCAGTCCCTATTCCCCCCCCACCCCCCCCACAGGTTCATAAGGTCTGCGCTCCCCATTCTTTCCAGAAAGACAACTACTGCCCAACCCCCTCTCCCCCCCATCAACAACCTGCATTTGCTAGCTGTGTTCCAGAAGGGAGCGCAGGAAGATGTGGGCCAGCTGCCAATGAGGCTGGGAGCCCACTTCCCTGGGGCGGGTGCTTCAAACATGAGTGGAGTTTCATTCTCCCCATTTCGTGTGCATGCTGCAGGCAGAGCTGATGGTGGAGAACAGCGTGCGGGGGATTCTGAAGGTGCTCTCCACCTTCTCTGAGATCGTAGTGGGATCGTAGTGGACTGGACAGGAAGAACTGTGCCCTGGTGAGAGCCTGGCCTACAGGAATGATTTCAGCAGCAGCGTACACAGGACACCCCAGCACCCATCTGCATCTCATGAATAAACATCTCTGTTATTGAGTCTTCCTCCTCACAGGACTCTTTTGGGTTATGGATTCAGGACACCTCCCTTAAAGGAAAGCATTGCCTCGTAGTTAGAGGGCAGACAGCTGTGCCACTGTCTTGCTGTGCCCTTGGGCACATCACTTAGTTTTAGTTTCCCCTAGTGCTGCCTGACCCTTGTGTAGCGGTTGGAGAGCCTCTGATGAGACATATTAAAAGCAAAGTATTACAATAGCTGTTACAGACACCTAGTTCACTGTGCACGATCCAGCTGAGCTTGCTTGAGTAACAGACTCCAGGCACGGGGTAGGTCGTGTGGATTTTCCAAGACAACAGAAATTGGGCTTTAACAAGGAAATTAGTCTAATTCTCTATAAGTATTAGCTCACTAAGGAAACAAAAGGAACATGAAACACACGAATGTGAAGCACCAGTATCCACCCTCCTATCCCTCCACAAAGAGGATGTACACAGGCTGTTTCAGCGATAGTTACGGAGTTTATTGGTAAACAGCAACACCAGCATTAGAAGCATCGGTAAAAAATAAAATGTACCTTTACATTATTGTTGTCCGTTATACAAAGATATGTTCATATTGACTCCAGTAATTAGTGAAATACAAAGGGAGGCTGATTTGAATCAAACCAGCACACAGTATGTGCACATGCATAGACAGCAGGACCATGAAATTCTGCTCCAGACATGAAATAACTCCAGTGCAAGAAGGCCTCTTGCCAGGCTCTTTGCCAGGCTCCACCTAGGCCTTTGATTAGGCCCTCTGGACTAGGGTGAAATGCACCTTCAACAGTCAGTCGATGGCACCTGTCCTCTCACGTTTTTGGTCATTTTGCCCCATGATGCAGTGGGAATTGCACTGCACCAAAACAAGCATGTGCCATTTTAACAGCCCCATGCAACAGCTGCACAGACCTGTGATGAAAGGTTGGTGACAACGAGCTACTTTCTCCTAGGCATGACCTGTTCTTGCACTGTCTTTGCTGGCTCTTGGGAACCTTTTAAAAATTAATCAGAAGAAAACTAGGGAAGGCAGTGAGACCTCTTGGAGCCTTGGCAAACATGGAGTCGCATTCTGCAAGGTGCCAAGCGTTCAGGGTCTCAGCTGCTCATGAGTTTAGGTCCATTAGTTCCGTCTCTCTCTCTCACCGCCTCCCTCCATCTCCATCCCCCCACCAATGTTTTTATATACTGGCTGAGGGCCAAATTCTCAGATGGTGTAAATTAGCTTAGCATGATTCATTTCAATGACACTATGCCCATTTGCACCAGCTGAAGATTAACTGTGAGAGTCTTCTACTGGTTTAGGTTACTTTAAAGGGACATTAAGAAGCAGCTGAGTAAGCAGATTTGATGGGGGTGAGGAGGGAAAAGACAGAGCAAGAAAGAGAAATTGTTTTTAATAAAGGATTTGTTACGTCAGCTCAAAGCTGCTCCTTTTGGGTTGGGTTTAGTATGTGGGAGAGGAGCGATAGAATGGTGTCTCCCCTGTTTCAACAGGGTGTGGAGAATAAGGTCTGAGAACACTGAAGACAGCGGGAAACTATACGAGTGCTCTATCACCAACATGATATGAACAGCCTTGTCCATGGGACTCAGTATTTGATCAGGCATGTGTCTGACTGGTCACCTTTATGTGCTAAGACCGCTCCCTGAAAATTTCAGTGCCCGAGCAAATTCAGATAAATACTACCGATAACAATCGTTCAACACCTAACCCATACGGAAGATGCATATTCAAACCATTCAAACTAAACAGACAAAAAATGGTACTTGAAGAGATTAAATAGGCAGAACATAGGTTTTCCAGCTCCTCCAGTTGCTCTAAGCCCTTTTATCTTCATGTTTGTTCTAGCCCTTAACTAAGAGTTTGTTTCATTCATGTTCAAACCACAGCAATTATTAACAGTCAAAAGCATAGAGATTTCCTGGCAATGGAAAGCAGCACTGTGCTACCTGTAAGCCAAGATCTCTTTTATAACTTTTCGGCTCCATCTCCTATCTCCCCACCCTCAACCCCCCACCCCCACATGCTTCCTTCACATCCCTACAGGAAGAGTGAGCAGCAGGACAATAAAGTTTCCTCTCCAATCCCTCTGGATTTGGGGACTTCTGGTTCAACAAAACCTGCTGCATAGCTGTGGGCACCTGCTCTCCAGCTTCATGTATCCCCTCTGGATTATCCTCCTGTGAGACCTGCAGATTCTCGGCTCTTTCATGTCAGGATATCATGGTGCCTTTTCTGTTAAGCCCTCCCATCAGGGCATGATCCTTGGTCATGAGGGAATCCAAACACAGGAGTGGGAACACAAGCACAGGGGGCACCACAGATGTCTGGAATGCCAGTTTCTAGGAACCCCCATAAAGAAAAGATATTGAGTGTACTTGACCCAAGCCCCATGGCTCAAGTGACTTTTTTAGACAAAAGAATTTTGTACCCCACAAACTCCAAGATCAACTATGCAAGCAAGTCATGTTTTGGACATGGGCTGTGCCGTTCAGATATTGGAGATAAGTGGGAAAGGGGACTGGCTACAAGATAGTTAAGTCCAAAGCAGACTGCAAAGTGTTACAAAGGAATCCCACAAAACTGGGTGCCTGGGCAACAAAATGGCAGATGAAATTCAATGTTGATAAAGGCAAAGTGATGCACATTGGAAAACATAATCCCAAATATACATATAAAATGATTGGGTCTAAATGAGCTGTTCCCACTCAAGAAAGAGCTCTTGGAGTCACTGTGCATAGTTCTCTGAAAACAGCCACTCAATGTGCAGTGGCAGTCAAAAAAGCTAACAGAATGTTGGAAATCATTAGGGAAGGGATAGATAAGATGACAGAAAATATCATATTGCCTCTATATAAAGCCGTGGTACGCTCACATCTTGAATACAGCTTGCAGATGTAGTTGCCCCATCTCAAAAAAGATATATTAGAGTTGGAAAAGGTTCACAAAAGGGCAACAAAAATTATTAGGGGTATGGAACAGCTTCCAAATGAGGTGCGATTAATAAGACCCGGACTATTCAGCTTGGAAAAGAGACGACTAAGGGGGGATATGATAGAGGTCTATAAAATCATGACTGGTGTGGAGAAAGTGAACAAGGAAGTGTTATTTACTCCTTCTCATAACACAAGAACTAGGGGTCACCAAATGAAATTAATAGGCAGCAGGTTTAAAACAAACAAAAGGAAGTATTTCTTCACAGAATGCACAGTCAACCTGTGGAACTCTGCCAGAGAATGTTGTGAAGGCCAAAACTATAACAGGGTTCAAAAAAGAACTAGATAAGTTCATGGAGGACCAGTCCATTGATGGCTATTAGCCAGGATGGGCAGGGATGGTGTCCCCAGCCTCTGTTTGCCAGAGGCTGGGAATGGGTGACAGGGGATGTATCACTTGATGAATGTCCTGTTCAGTCCCCTTGGGCACCTGGCATTGGCCACTGCCAGAAGACAGGATACTGGGCTAGATGGATCACTGGTCTGACCCAGTATGGCTGTTCTTATGTTACTATACATAGCTCATTTAAGACTGCTTTTCTTCCCTTCAGACTCTTGGTAAGGAGTCTGTAGTGGCCAAGATAACCCATGCCTGAGCCACCAGTAGAGAGGGATGCAGGGATAATAATGGCAGCCCTGTGGATGCAGCATAACACATGTAGGATACATTTAGACGTTCCACTGTTTAGTAACAAGCTACCTGGTGTTCAGAACAGCAGTTACATACAGTTTGAATCTTGGCTATCTAGAAACTATGCATTCATATTAAAGCCTTTCTTAGATTACACCACAACTTGTGGACCATCTGTGTTCAAGAATGCAGGGTCCCCCCACCATCCAACTGATCCAGCAGGAGCTTCCATCATCTTAAATAGATGAAAAATGGCAGAAGAGAGAGAGCAAATAGAGTAGCTTCTACCCATTAGGGCCCTCCAGAGTAGTTGTATCTCTATACCTTTTCTCATGTAAGTGTTGTCATGTTTCCACGCCCCCTTTTTGCTTTATGGCTCACCTCCAGGTCTCATTTTTGGATATGTGCATTTTTGGTGCTGTTGGCCATTTTGAAAAAAAAATTTTTAAATCATAGATGGTTTCATTGATATTTATTGGGTGCCTTAAAACAATATGATTAAATAAAGCTTTCACACCTGTTCCTCATTTCTTTCTACATAATGCCTTTAGCATTCATCTTTAAAAAATGGTAGACAGACCCTAATGAAAGACATGCCTAACCTTTATAGCAATTTCACTTATTCCATTTACTCTGAGTTATGTATTTCTTCATAGCTATGTAGCGGCCTGCAGCTATTGCCAGCAGGAGAGTGGGGTGGGAGGAGGTATTTTTTCATGCTTTGTGTGTACAAAAGATCTTCTACACTTTCCACAGTATGCATCCGATGAAGTGAGCTGTAGCTCACGAAAGCTCATGCTCAAATAAATTGGTTAGTCTCTAAGGTGCCACAAGTCCTCCTTTTCTTTTTGCGAATACAGACTAACACGGCTGTTACTCTGAAAGCTGAGAGCTGAGAACTTCTTAAGGAGGCTGTGATCCCTAAGCCTTTTAGCACCATCAACGCTTAACAAGGGGGCGGGGCTACTCAGGGAGACCAGGGCTTTAAAAAGCCCGCTCCTAAGCGACCCGAGGGGGGTGGGCACCAGAGGCATGACAGGTTACCCATAACACTGGAAACCCTGACAGAGGTATCAAGGGCTCAGTCTGCAGCTGTGGGAGGGAGGCCATTTTATTTAAGGTGGTATTTGTTGTTACCATCTTTGGTGCTTTTAGAATCTACTCCTCGTTCTGTCATCTGCTACCATTGAGAACAGTCTAGAGCCATCCTCTTTGGAACCCCCTTTCAGGTAGTTGAAAGCAGCTATCAAATCCCCCCTCATTCTTCTCTTCTGCAGGCTAAACAATCCCAGCTCCCTCAGCCTCTCCTCATAACTCATGTGTTCCAGTCCCCTAATCATTTTTGTTGCCCTTCGCTGGACTCTCTCCAATTTATCCACATCCTTCTTGAAGTGTGGGGCCCAAAACTGGACACAGTACTCCAGATGAGGCCTCACCAATGTCGAATAGAGGGGAACGATCACGTCCCTCGATCTGCTCGCTATGCCCCTACTTATACATCCCAAAATGCCATTGGCCTTCTTGGCAACAAGGGCACACTGCTGACTCATATCCAGCTTCTCGTCCACTGTCACCCCTAGGTCCTTTTCCGCAGAACTGCTGCCTAGCCATTCGGTCCCTAGTCTGTAGCTGTGCATTGGGTTCTTCCGTCCTAAGTGCAGGACCCTGCACTTATCCTTATTGAACCTCATCAGATTTCTTTTGGCCCAATCCTCCAATTTGTCTAGGTCTTTCTGTATCCTATCCCTCCCCTCCAGCGTATCTACCACTCCTCCCAGTTTAGTATCATCCGCAAATTTGCTGAGAGTGCAATCCACACCATCCTCCAGACCATTTATGAAGATATTGAACAAAACCGGCCCCAGGACCGACCCTTGGGGTACTCCACTTGATACCGGCTGCCAACTAGATATGGAGCCATTGATCACTACCCGTTGAGCCCGACAATCTAGCCAGCTTTCTACCCACCTTGTAGTGCATTCATCCAGCCCATACTTCCTTAACTTGCTGACAAGAATATTGTGGGAGACCGTGTCAAAAGCTTTGCTAAAGTCAAGAAACAATACATCCACTGCTTTCCCTTCATCCACAGAACCAGTAATCTCATCATAAAAGGCGATTAGATTAGTCAGGCATGACCTTCCCTTGGTGAATCCATGCTGGCTGTTCCTGATCACTTTCCTCTCATGCAAGTGCTTCAGGATTGATTCTTTGAGGACCTGCTCCATGATTTTTCCAGGGACTGAGGTGAGGCTGACTGGCCTGTAGTTCCCAGGATCTTCCTTCTTCCCTTTTTTAAAGATTGGCACTACATTAGCCTTTTTCCAGTCATCCGGGACTTCCCCGGTTTGCCACGAGTTTTCAAAGATAATGGCCAGTGGCTCTGCAATCACAGCCGCCAATTCCTTCAGCACTCTCGGATGCAACTCGTCCGGCCCCATGGACTTGTGCACGACCAGCTTTTCTAAATAGTCCCTAACCGCCTCTATCTCCACAGAGGGCTGGCCATCTCTTCCGCATTTTGTGATGCCCAGCGCAGCAGTCTGGGAGCTGACCTTGTTAGTGAAAACAGAGGCAAAAAAAGCATTGAGTACATTAGCTTTTTCCACATCCTCTGTCACTAGGTTGCCTCCCTCATTCAGTAAGGGGCCCACACTTTCCTTGGCTTTCTTCTTGTTGCCAACATACCTGAAGAAACCCTTCTTGTTACTCTTGACATCTCTCGCTAGCTGCAGCTCCAGGTGCGATTTGGCCCTCCTGATAACATTCCTACATGCCCGAGCAATATTTTTATACTCTTCCCTGGTCATATGTCCAACCTTCCACTTCTTGTAAGCTTCTTTTTTATGTTTAAGATCCGCTAGGATTTCACCATTAAGCCAAGCTGGTCGCCTGCCATATTTACTATTCTTTCGACTCATCGGGATGGTTTGTCCCTGTAACCTCAACAGGGATTCCTTGAAATACAGCCAGCTCTCCTGGACTCCTTTCCCCTTCAAGTTAGTCCCCCAGGGGATCCTGGCCATCTGTTCCCTGAGGGAGTCGAAGTCTGCTTTCCTGAAGTCCAGGGTCCGTATCCTGCTGCTTACCTTTCTTCCCTGCGTCAGGATCCTGAACTCAACCAACTCATGGTCACTGCCTCCCAGATTCCCATCCAGTTTTGCTTCCCCCACTAATTCTACCCGGTTTGTGAGCAGCAGGTCAAGAAAAGCGCCCCCCCTAGTTGGCTCCTCTAGCACTTGCGCCAGGAAATTGTCCCCTACGCTTTCCAAAAACTTCCTGGATTGTCTATGCACCGCTGTATTGCTCTCCCAGCAGATATCAGGAAAATTAAAGTCACCCATGAGAATCAGGGCATGCGATCTAGTAGCTTCCGTGAGCTGCCGGAAGAAAGCCTCATCCACCTCATCCCCCTGGTCCAGTGGTCTATAGCAGACTCCCACCACTACATCACTCTTGTTGCACGCACTTCTAAACTTAATCCAGAGACACTCAGGTTTTTCTGCAGTTTCGTACCGGAGCTCTGAGCAGTCATACTGCTCCCTTACATACAGTGCTACTCCCCCACCTTTTCTGCCCTGCCTGTCCTTCCTGAACAGTTTATAACCATCCATGACAGTACTCCAGTCATGTGAGTTATCCCACCAAGTCTCTGTTATTCCGATCACGTCATAGTTCCTTGACATCACCAGGACCTCCAGTTCTCCCTGCTTGTTTCCAAGGCTTTGTGCATTTGTATATAAGCACTTGAGATAACCTGTTGATCGCCCCTCATTGCCAGTATGAGGCAGGAGCCCTCCCCTCACAGACATTCCTGCCTGTGCTTCCTCCCGGTATCCCGCTTTCCCACTTACCTCAGGGCTTTGGTCTCCTTCCCCCGGTGAACCTAGTTTAAAGCCCTCCTCACTAGGTTAGCCAGTGTCCTTGCACTTAAGGTACTTGAAAGCAGACCAGAAGGAAAAGGGGGCTGAGGTGGTGTGAAAGGAATGCGCAGATGAGTGATTGTGCCCTGTAAAGACAATAAGAGCCCTACTAAAAATCCGGGACCTGCAGCCAGACCTGCTGTTCATACACGGCGATGGCAGCTTCGTGACAAGGTACCAATTTAGTGCACTACTGAGGAAAACCTTGCACTACTGGGGCCTTTACCCGGTTAAATTTGGTACTTATTCTTTCAGGGTTGGAGCAGCTGCAAGAGGGTTTGGCCCATGGCAGCGCAGGCCATAGGGCACTAGAAATCAAGGTGTTACAGTGCTCACATCTGCACCGAGGAAAAGAGGGCAGGGAATGCCAAAATGTAACTAATGCAGTGCGCCTGTTTGTTTCAGGAGCTACCCAGAGCATATGGACCATGTGGATTTGTGGGCACTCCATAGTGCATTGGGCCCACAAGAGGGCAGGCAGGATGGCAGCTGGATCTCAGCTGGGCTTCAGGGCCGAAGTATCTCACATCCAGAAGAGGCATGCAGTGGGATCAACTCATTGCACTTTTGCTCTTGCTGACAGGCCAGGGCTGGGAGCAGACTCAATCTGCATGGACAGGGCTAGAAGGAAAGTAGGTCACCAAGATATTCAGTGATCCAACAAGGGGACTTCTTCTGATGGGCCTTGGGCTCATGTGATAGGATAAGACCTTGTGGCCTTCATGGGCCGAGGTCAAACCTGGGTGATGCCAAGGTCCCCACCCAGCTGTACTCTCTGTCCCCCTCATGGGGGGGGGCGGGAAGGGTGCTAGGACTCAAAGAGCTGAGTCCTGGGGGAGGGTGGCGGGGGGTAGGCTGAGGAGCGCCTACCCAATGTTATGGGTTATGTGTTACAGAGCCCTTTAATCCTGGCCCTAATTATGGTAAATATGGTAAGGAGCCCTGTAAACCCCCCACTGGAACCAATTCAATGCCTGGTATGGGTGATGGGCAGGTAGCACCCCGCCCCCGTGTTAAAGTTCAGTATAAGTTGCAGCCTGCTGCTCAATTCAGTGCATGTGTCTTCATTTTGCTGCTGTGTCCACATCAACTCCCTCCTGCCTGAATGGGCCGTCACCGAGACACATCGTCCCTGGGTGACTAACTTTGACTCCAAGCCCAGAAAGCAGACTTTTAATATAAATATATCATTCCTGAGATATTACCCCTACATACAGCTCACAATGATTATGAATCTTGACAAGTTACAAGCTTTCTGTAGACAGATTACATGACACTGTTTATGGAGAAATAAGAAAATCCGTGTTTGGAGCAGTGAGTTTGTCAGGTCTGAGGAGAGAGTTGTTTGCAAAGAACAGGGGACCCTTCGCCAGGGAGCCTCTGTGTCATAAACCCCTAAAGCCTTAAGTCATTTGGGCCCTGCCTACTGTAGAAGCCCCTCTCTCCACATGCCCTACTGCTGCAGTTGTGGTCATAAGAGACACCTGTCCTGGAGACACCCTGTTTTAAAAGGGATGGGGCTGGGGACAGGGAATCTTCAGTGGGAGATCCCAGCTTTGGACATAGTTTCCCCAGCTGGTCCATCAGCATCCAGATTTGTGAATGGGAATGGGACAGGTGTGCAGGGAGTTGAGAAGAAAGCTGTCAGGGCTTGCTCAGCTCTTCTCCTAGGGGCGGTGGGTGGCTGGGAAAGAAGTTGGGATTCAAGAGGCCTTTTAGGGCATCCTCTTTCAATTCTTTTTGGCAGGTTGTCTGTTGGAGGTTCATAGTCTAGATGTGACTGAAGAGGTATTGGACTTCATCCAAAGGCCACTAGACTCAGTTAGAGCCTTCCCATGCACTTTGTGGATTGGGATTAATCCAGGGGTGGGCAAACTTTTTGGCCCCCGGGCTACATCGGGGTTGCAAAATGGTATGGAGGGCCGGGTAAGGAAGGCTGTGCCTCCGCAAACAGACTGACCCCCGCCCCCTATTTGCCCCCTCCCACTTTGCACCCCCTGACTGCCCCCCTCAGAACCCCCGACCCATCCAACCCCCTCTGCTCCTTGTCCCCTGACCGCCCCCTCCTGGGACCCCCCTGCCATTAATTGCCCCCCGGGACCCCATCCCCTATCCAACCCCCCCTGCTCCCTGTCTCCTGACCGCCCCCCCCTTCCAGAACCTCCGCCCCATCCAACCTCCCCCTGACTACCCCCTTATGCAACCCCTCTTCCCCCCGCCCCCTTACCATGCTGATCAGAGCGGCAGAACAGGCTTATTGGAAAGCCTGGGAGGTGGGTGGGCGCAAGCCGCGCGGCTGCAGGGGAAGAGGGACAGTGGGGGAGGGGCCGGGGGCTAGCCTCCCAGGCCGGGAACTCAGGGACCAGGCAGGACAGTCCCGTGGGACGGATGTGGCCCGCGGGCCATAGTTTGCCCACCTCTGGATTAATCCTACGGAAAGGCACACTCTAGGAATCTATAGAAACACACCAAACAAACATAGCAGTGGGTGGCAGATTCTTGGCAAAGGATCTGACTTGCAGGACAATGGATTGTAGAGAAAACAAACGAATGTTCTAACAAAGCCAATTTTCTTCTGAGCTCAGACTGTCACTATACTGCTATACCCTAGTATGCCCACACTGAGTACTGCATGCGCTTCTGGTCGCTCCATCTCAAAAACAGCTATATTAGAATTGGAAAAGCTACAGAGAAGGGCAACAAAAATGACAAGTGCTTCCATATGAGGAGAGATTAGAGAGACTGGGACTGTTCATCTTAGAAAAGAGATGACTGAGGGGGGAGATGATAGAGGTCTATAAAATCATGAGTGGTGTGGAGACATGAATAGGGAAGAGTTATTTACCCCTTTATGTAACACCAGAACCAGGGGTCACCCAATTAAATTAATAGGGAGCAGGTTTAAAACAAACAAAAGGAAGTATTCTTCATGCAATGCACACTCAACCTGTAGAACTCATTGCCAGGGGATGCTGTGAAGGCCAAAAGCATAATTGGATTAAAAAACGGAATTAGATAAATTCATGGGGCTTTGGTCCATCAATGGCTATTAGTCCAGACAGTCAGGGATGCAACCCCACGCTCTGGGTGTCCCTAAACCTCTGACTGCCAGAAGCTGGGACTGGATGACAAGATCAATTACCCTGTTCTGTTCATTCCCTCTGAAGCATCTGGCAGTGGCCACTGTTGGAAGACAGGACACTGGGCTAGATGGACCATTGGTCTGACCCAGTGTGGCCATTCTTATGTTCACTGAGCAATCCATTAAGGTCTCCCACAAGGAGCACACTGGTGCTTAATACTGAGCAGGAAAGGCCACAAATCAGGCATGTGCAATTGCTCATCAGCACAAGCCCTTTAACCTTCACAAAGCAGAGCAAAGAGGGTAGCTTTCTATCTGCTGTGGAACCCCTGGTGTGGATTCTGACCCATGCCAGATTTAAACTGGTGCCACTTCTCCAAAGCTAATGGAGTTGCTCCTAATTTACACCTGCACAAGTAACAGCAGAATCAGACCCCGTCTCTTTGAGCTTCGTGACTTTTACACGTTTCAATCACAATTATCGATGGGCCAAACCACAGCCATGACCTGTACTCTGGGACACTCAGAATGGATCTGACTCTTGTGTTTTAGCCCCTTCTGTAGTTAACACTACCCTAGGGCAGTTTTTGCACTGACTCTCCTTTCCAGGTTTCTGATCACTGTTTTGTTTAACAAACTTTGCTCCATTTCCCTTCCTACCCTTTCTAGATCTGTGCAAGTCCGCTGAGCTATGTAGCACACTGGAGCTGCAGTTTCAGGGAACCTGTGTCTATGTACCCAACTGCTAAAGCAAGAGAGAACCCCACAAAGAAGTTAGTGATGAAAGAAAAGGCTTTGGGGTAGCCTAAGACCTTAAGAATGATAAGAAAAATAACAGGGCTTTTCAGACCCAATGACTTGCAGCTGTTCAGACAGCAAACTCGTGTTTCACCCTCATATCCACTGACTCAGCTCTTGTTTATTCTGGATATTCATCAATGGAGTCATTTGCTCAAACATAGCATAAGCTTTTCAAACAAACATATGGATGGTGTGGATTGCACTCTCAGCAAATTTGCGGATGATACTAAACTGGGAGGAGTGGTAGATACGCTGGAGGGGAGGGATAGGATACAGAAGGACCTAGACCAATTGGAAGATTGGGCCAAAAGGAATCTGATGAGGTTCAATAAGGATAAGTGCAGGGTCCTGCACTTAGGACGGAAGAACCCAATGCACAGCTACAGACTAGGGACCGAATGGCTAGGCAGCAGTTCTGCAGAAAAGGACCTAGGGGTGACAGTGGACGAGAAGCTGGATATGAGTCAGCAGTGTGCCCTTGTTGCCAAGAAGGCCAATGGCATTTTGGGATGTATAAGTAGGGGCATAGCGAGCAGATCGAGGGACGTGATCGTTCCCCTCTATTCGACATTGGTGAGGCCTCATCTGGAGTACTGTGTGCAGTTTTGGGCCCCACACTTCAAGAAGGATGTGGATAAATTGGAGAGAGTCCAGCGAAGGGCAACAAAAATGATTAGGGGTCTGGAACACATGACTTATGAGGAGAGGCTGAGGGAGCTGGGATTGTTTAGCCTGCAGAAGAGAAGAATGAGGGGGGATTTGATAGCTGCTTTCAACTACCTGAAAGGGGGTTCCAAAGAGGATGGCTCTAGACTGTTCTCAATGGTAGCAGATGACAGAACGAGGAGTAATGGTCTCAAGCTGCAGTGGGGGAGGTTTAGATTGGATATTAGGAAAAACTTTTTCACTAAGAGGGTGGTGAAACACTGGAATGCGTTACCTAGGGAGGTGGTAGAATCTCCTTCCTTAGAGGTTTTTAAGGTCAGGCTTGACAAAGCCCTGGCTGGGATGATTTAACTGGGAATTGGTCCTGCTTCGAGCAGGGGGTTGGACTAGATGACCTTCTGGGGTCCCTTCCAACCCTGATATTCTATGATTCTATATGCCTCCAATTAAACTAACAAAAAAAGGTAGGTGGGGACTCGACTGAGTGAAATCAGCTCAGGGGAAATGACACAGCCCGTATTTAACTGAACTTGCAAAGAGACGGAGACAGAGACTAGAGGCAGCTGCAAAGAGACCATGGCAGGGTTTCATGTCCGTAGTGTCCTGGTGACTGGATCCAATCGAGGAATTGGTCTGGAGCTGATCAAGCATTTTATAGGGAAACCGAACCCACCCGAAGTGATCTTTGCCACCTGCCGGGACCCAGAGGGAGCGCAAGCGCAGGTGAGAAGCAGCTTTTTTGCTTAGCTGAACTTTATTTTAGAAAATGTTCCCCCAAAAGGCATGGAATAAAAGCGGGTTTAGATGGCAGATCCCATGAGAACTGAATGAGTCTGTAACAGGTTTCCCAGCTGAATGTTCCCCTCCACCCCTGAAACCTCCTGCCCTGCTAAAACAGGGAACCTTGCACGTTGCAGTAGGAGGCCTGATTTGGACTGACCCCAATTTTACCCAACCCTAACACTACTGGGCCTGATTCTCCACTGCCCTGCACCTTATGCAGAGTGGGTGTGAGGTGCTGCCATTCTGTTAGCTCCCCCCAACACACACACAGACATTCTGTCCGCTTCTGCCCTCCCTCTGCACACGGATCACCCCCAGTCATTGCTGCTCCGACATTGCTCCTCCACTCCCCTTGACACTAATGAAACTCTGCTGCTGCACGTTAACTATACGCAGCTCTCGTGCTCGTTGTATCACTCACTTGTCCCCATTATCATGTAAAGTATTGGCTCCTCGCAGAGCCGCAGCTAGAGCATCACAGATATGTTACCCTGTAATGATGGCAGGGAGCCTGGCACATTGCCCAATCAGGTACCCGATTTGTTTCAGATCCATAGGCCTGGATGCCAGGGGTCCAAAGCAGACCTGGCTGATGTTCAGGCTTGGCGTGGGGAAGGATGCTGCTATTCCATAAATGCTCAGACTGAATCCAACACTTTGTCTGAAAGTGCATGATCTCTGCCCGACCACCTCACCGCCTCTGAGACCCCAGCCCTCCTTCCCCAGCAGTGCTGGGACCACCCATTAACCCTTGATGTCGCTGTGGAGGAAGTGAGGTTTGCCTGTTGTCCCATAATCCTTCCTATAGTGGGAGCTCTCCCTGTGATGCTTCTTCCTCTCTGCCCTCCTTGCCCGAGCCCAAATGTCTATAGTGCTGCAACCTGAGCTAGGGGCCCTCCCACCTCTCAGGGTCCTACAATCTGGGCTCCTGTAAAGCATGAACATCCACACTGCAATTAAGCAGCCCCTTAGCCTGAGCCCTGCGAGCCTGAGTCTGCTGGAATGGGCCAGGCAAAGGTGTCTAATTGCAGTGTAGACATACCCTGCGAGGGTAATAAACTAAGTTCCCTCTAAGATAGCCCCAGCCCAGGAGCTGCCCCAGCGGGGATAGGCACCTCTCCCCTGGCCCTGGAGCTGCTGGGGCAAGAGAGATCTGGGGGGAGTCCTCTCTCCCCAATGTAGGCCCGGGACACCCTGAACCCCAAACCCCTCATCCCCAGCCCCACCCCAGAGCCCGCACCCCCAGCCAAGCCCTCACCCTCCCGCACCCCAACCCTCTGTCCTAGCCCTGAGGCCCCTCCCACATCCCAAACCTCTCATCCCCGGCCCCAACCCAGATCCCGCACATGCAGCCGGAGCCCGCACCCCCACACACACACTCCAACCCTCTGCCCCAGCCCTGAGCCCCCTCCTGCTCTCCGAACCCCTCGGCCCCCACCCCTGCCACACATCACCTCCATATCGATGCACACAACAAAATTCATTCTGCACATGGACATAAAAAATTAGAGGGAACATTGATACTAAATGGCTACTGCTCTCCAGCAACTGTCTTCAGGGAGGATCCCAATGGCCCCCTGCCTCTCCGTATCTGCCCATGGCTTGTCATGGAGAGGCAGGCCAGAAACCGATATCTAGAGCTGGGTGAATAATGGATATTTTGGTTTGCTGACAATTCCAAAAAAGCAGACAAACAAAAATATTGTTTTGGCTCAAACCAAAAACAATTTTTACAAAAATGTTAGAAATTCGAAAAAAAAATCTATTTTGGGTGTAATGAAATGTTTGCTTCGATCTGAAACAAAATATTCTGATTCTGAGCAATTGTAAATGGTTTGGAAGGTTTGTTTTTTTTAAAAAAAAATTATAGGAAATTTCCAAACAAAAGTTGTTTCAAACAGAAATATTGAAACATTTTGATTTTTTCAGGTTTCTCTAGAAACCAACACAAATTCACAAGCTCTTTTGGTGTTATCAAATCTGCAACTTTGGTCAAAGGAGTTTTGGCCAAAATTATTCACCCAGCTCTGCTGATATCCCCAACCCGACCCCCAATCCCCATATGACAGCAATGGGGCAAAAACGGTTTCTACCTTGCTACTTTATCACTGGTGCTAAAAGATGCACCTTGACTACTTCACAACAGCCCACAGGAGATCTGGGAGGTTCCTTAGCTGTTTCTCAGGGCAATTACTAAAACATGAGCTGATCCCCAGTGCCTGCTCCTGGGGGCTCTGGAGAGGAGGCCCCTGCCCAGCAACGGGAACAAGAGAAAAATCTGTCAACAGGAGTGAGTGATGGGTATGGGGTAGCAGGTGAGTGATGGCTGGGGCAGAGTTGGGAGAATGGGGGAAAGAGGAGAACTGATGGAGAGAGGTTGAGGGGATGGGGAAGGAAGAAGAACCAGGAGGCAGGTTAAAAGAGAGGATGGTTGGGGGAAGAGGAGTGACAGACAGAAAAAGGGAGTGAACAACATGCAAGGTGTGTGGAAAGGGAAAGCCAGCTGAAGGACAGACTGGTTGGGGAACAGCATGGGGTAAAGGCCCTAGGCAGGGGAGAAGCTGGGACTTCATATGCACCCACTCTGATTTTTTGGTTGCATGATGACCCAGGTTGTTCCCATGGTCTTCACCCAGAGCAGTGCCCTGGTGTTCCCAGGCCAGCCACAGGGTCAGCTTCTGCTCTCTGTTAAACTCACATACCCCCATTCAAATGAATGGGATTGCATGTGGGTGACAGCAGAATCTGTGCCGTAGGGCTGTGGGTATTCTCGGTGCCAGGGCTCTGTCTGACGGGGCGATGCAGCATTTGTGCCTGTGTTTTCACTTAGGTTCCATAATGCTTTTTTTTTTTTTTTAATTCTTCTTCTTCTTCTTTTTTTCCTTCCAGGAATTAAAAAAATTGGCTTCCAAGCACCCAAACGTTATGATTCTGCAGCTAGGTACGTCCTCAGCACATCTCTCCTGCCAACCAGCACGCTGCAGACACTGCATGGCCGGCTGTCCTTTAGCTGCTTTCTGATTCGCAGTCTCTGCTCTGACCCTTTCCACGTCCATTCTTTTCCAGCTTCCTAGCACCTGACTAGATCATAATCACTAGTGCAGCTAAATGGGCCTCAACTTGTTAGTACACTGCCCGTGTCAGTGGATTGTAGTTCTTCATCGCTGAACAATGCAGAAAGCGCAGTCACAGAGGCTGCCTGCCTTGTCTGGTAATCTGTGCCAAACACTGAACCTGGTTCTGCTCCCTTTAAATCAAAGAGGTGTTCTGTTCTGCCGCTGAATGCAGCATGGGAGCAGGACTGGATCATGCTCACTTTTGTGAGAACTGCAGTGAGAGAAGATGACAAACTAAATCTCAGCCAAGCCTAGCGTCGCCGGGAACAGTCTTGATTGACAATAATAGGTAGAATATGCCTGAATGTTCCTTATACAACATGCCCTAAGGTGGGGTGAGGCTGTCATAGCAACAGAACTCATCTACTAATACATGACCATACAATATACCAAGGTGTTGAATGAGGTTACATGTTATGGAATCATTCAGAAGAGATTAGGTGATTACAGTTTCCAGATCCATTCCAGTCTTAGTACAGTTTTTCCCCCTCCCTTCTAACTTTCTCAAAAATAAATCTCCCTTAGCCTGAAAATTCACAAAATTATTCCCCAGACAGAAGTGGTTTGTTGTGTTTTGTTTTGTTTTTAGTCTGTTGTTCACCCTCGCATGCATGCAGATTCTTCTTTAGATTATGACCCTGGTTTTAACAAATTCAGTTGAGAAAATGTCTTTGGTTTAAATTGGTCTGAATTTCAAAGAGGCCAGTTAGAGTCATTGAGAGCCTGATTATGAAAGGAGCTAAGCACATGCATCTATCAGTGCCTTCAGCCGGACTTCTCAGCATCTCTGAAAACCAGGCCCAATGGTGTCTCAAGACAGGCACGCAAAATTAGTGGACACTTCTGGCCAAGATCACACAGGAAGTCTACGGCAGAGTTGGGATCCTGATCACCTGGTTCCTAACCCCGTGTTTTAAGCACATGACATAAAGTCTAAGCTCCTAAATCCATATTTAGGCACCTGAATAGACATGAACTACTGGCTTTCAGTGGTCGATCAGGCTACTAATATTCAGGTGCCAAAATATGGCTGTAGAAGCCTAACTTTAGGCACTCAAGTTTGACCATTTGTATCATAAAACTGAAACACAAAAACACTTGGAAGTTCTCAGCTAAGGTTGTCCATGATTGACATTCATTAACTTAGAGTAAATTTGTAAATTAGCACCAAGCTAGTTTTGATAAAACAGCTTTAAGTTGGCCAAAAGAGTCATTAGACACCGTTTTCACCTCTCTACTGCACAAATCACCATCGCGTCTTCAAGTTACGTAGTACAACGTTAATGAGGGTAGGTGCAGCCATGAAAGCAGTCATTCCAAAATTTCCCTTTCCTTTCCAGAAGATCCTTCCTTAGTTTGCATCCAAACCCACACATCTAAGTGTAAGGGGCATTATATGAGTCTAACTTTGCACTTAAGATCTACTCAATAAACTCTTATTGCACTGAAGTCTCCAGTTCAGTAACCTAGAGATGTTGCCAGGAAGGCACAGGTCTGGGCTGGCTTGTTCTCAATTAAAAGTGCCTGGAAATACTTTATGAACTTTTTGCCTGAAACAGGAAATCCCTGACTGGATTTATGCTCCCTGCCGTGACCTCAGGAATGGAGCGCACATTCTAACAGTGATGTGGTTAAAATTGGGTTGCGGGTTGTGAACGATCCATCAGAGTTAGGAGTGAGCCAGGCCTCTGCTCAACATATTAACTGAATTCTCTGTCAGCTGTCTCTAGAGATGGGCTTTTAACCAGGCTACCAGAACTGTGGCTGTATTTATTTCATATAGTATCAGGAATGGAACCAAACCGTGCTCATAACCAGTCCTGTATTCTCTCTCCAGAAGCTACAGACTCAGCGAGCATCAAGAGCGCTGCAAAGAAAGCTGAGGCCCGTCTGGGAGGAACTGGCCTAAATTTGCTGATAAATAATGCTGGCGTTATGCTACCAAGCACACTTGAGTCAGCCACTCCTGAAGATATGTTAAGTGTCTATAACACAAACATTGTTGGGCCGCTGTTAGTGACCCAGGTAAGAGTCCACCTTCGGGTGAGAATACTTAGGATTTTTGGTTTAAAGCAAGATAATTAGCTGAAGAGATCTAGTATTTCACCCCACCCTGCTTTAAAAGAAAGTGGCCCATTTGTTAGCATTAGAATAGATTTTTCTGTGTTCTGATAAAGCCCAGAGGTTCCAATCAGGGTCAGAGCTCTGTTGTGTTCCATGGTGTACAAACGCAGAGGTCGGGGGGCGGTTGTCACAGCGAGCTGTTCAGAGGAGCAGACAGATACAGACCTTGCAGAAGGGTCCAAAGCAGTTGAGCCTTCCTAAGGCTTCCCCTGAATGCTTAGGTAATACAGACCTGCACATAGACCAGTTGTGTTAAACACCCTCTCTGTTATGCTTTGCCATGTTCCTGCTGCAAATGTTAAACTCTCCTTCCTTTTCCGAAGGTTCTTTTGGGTCACTGTATTCACCACTGCTTCCCGAAGGGAAGACTTGCAGATACAGCTGCATGAATTATGCATTTCTTGGTTTGTTGGCAATTTTTAAAAGTTAAAAAAAGTCATTCTGGATCAGAACAAAATGATAATTTTTGGCAAATCACAGAGTAAAAACTAATACTAATGATGATGATTATTATTATTACTTCTTCATCATTTGGTCAAACAAAACAGTTCAATTTTGAACATTTTAAAATATTTTTGGATTTCTTCAAGAGCAAATGAAAGGAAGTTTGAACCAAAATGTCATTTTGAAATGAAAAATTAAAATGTTTCAATTTTTTCAGAAACTTTCCCCAAAAGAACAAGTCTGTGAAGTCGACGTGAATTTGTGAAATATTGCGGTGTCACTGAATCCGCATTTTTCACTGAAAACAAGTTTTGGTCAAAAACTTTTGCTCAGCTCTGCTTGCAGGTGCCAAACCAGACCCGCTCTGAGAGCTGGGGAATCTCAGGATTCCACCCTGGGGAGGTAACAGCACGAGGTGTAACACCTGATGGGGGGCTCTCAGAGACCAGAGAAGCGGTCAAAGGTGCAGCTGCCCTGGTAACACTGACACACTCCGTTCGCTATAATGGGGTGACACAGGCCTAACAGAGAAGAGAATTTAGTGCACCCACTTTTTATGCCATTGGTGATCCAGACATTGCAAGCCTCATCTAGATGCTTATTATTATTTATCAATTAGTAGTATTATTGCTTATACAGCACTGTAATTGGACCCAGCATTTTACAGCTGGCAACATGCAGAGCAGAATAGAATCCAGCTCTCACTCTAAAGAGTTTATAGTCTGAAGACACAAACAGGTTCAGGACAGACAGTGGCATTCTAGGGACACTCTAGGTGGTAGAAGGAACAGAGCAGGTGGTGGTTGAGGAGTAGCTTGAAGGCGGAGATACTCAGGGATAGCTAATTAGGAAGCTGTTCTAGCAGAAGGGGTGCCATGAAGACAGGTGGGAAATGGGGAGAGGGAGGAAGAAGCAAAGGGGGGAACCGGTTGTGGGGAGCCCAGGAAGTGGGACTCAGGTGCAGGCAGATTTAGGTCTGAGAAACTGGTAAGTTTGTTATCAAGGACAAAGTGACCCAGTGTCTCCCCAGGCATTCCTGCCCTTGCTGAAGAAGGCTGCCCAGGGCAGCAACCAGAAAGGGATGAGCTGCAGCAAGGCGGCCATTGTCAACATCTCCACTGTTCTGGGATCCATTGAGAAAACTCCTGAAACGTTCTCCTTCGTGCCAGTAGTCTCCTACCGCTGCAGTAAGGTATGGCTCCCCCAGGCTAACCAGTCATGGGGTAGTCACTGAATCTCATATTTCTCAGCCTGAAGATAATGAATGAAGGTGATGACCATTCTGAAATAGTTACATCCACGATGCCCAAAATGGAGCATATTTAACCCCCAATAGGAAAGGTAGGTCTTTGTCCATCTCTTGTGACTGGTCCATATAACAGAATTAATTAAGTCTGTTAATTTTAATGATCTGGAAGATGGTGTGGATTGCACCCTCAGCAAGTTTGCAGATGACACTAAACTGGGAGGAATGGTAGTGTGACAAAGCTCTGTCCTTGCCTCCGTGGGTCCCGTGTTTCTTGGCGGATTTTTGCTAGCCTCAGAGCTCACTGTGACCCTCTCTCTCTGGAGACAAGGGTCACAGTCTACTGAGCCACTTTCATCATAAGCCAGCGAGGGAGGTGAGGAGAAGTTATCCTTCCTTGCACAGTCTCTGTTGTCTCCTAGTCTCAGTGATTAATCAGGGGGCAAAGGTTGGCGGGTGGGGGGAGCCTGGGCCCACCCTCTACTCCGGGCTCCAGCCCAGGGACCCTATGGTAGCTGACCTTTTAGAAACATGACATGTACAATTCCTTGGGCTACTTCCCCCACAGCAGCCCTCACTTCCTCAAGCTCCACATCACCCTTACCTCAGGACCTTCTTCCTTGTGCCTGATATGATGTGTACTGCTCAGCCTCTCCAACAGCGCAACTTCCTCCCACAGCTCCTGACATGCACACCCGCCTGACTACCTGGGAGGCTTTTAACTAGTTTCAGCCAGCCCCTGATTGGCTTCAGCTGTCCCAATCAACCTAGCATTCTCCCTGCCTTCTGGAAAGTTCTTAATTGGCCCCAGGTGTCTCAATTGACCTGGAGCAGCTGCCATTTCACTTATCCTGGCACCAGGGATTTGTTTAGCCTGCAGCTAATATATCTATCTCCCACTACTTTTCTATAGCCATCTGGCCTTGCCCCATCACAGTATTTATGCTAGAGGTTAGGGATAGGATACAGAGGGACCTAGACAAATTAGAGGATTGGGCCAACAGAAGTCTGATGAGGTTCAACAAGGACAAGTGCAGAGTCCTGCACTTAGGACGGAAGAATCCCATGAACTACTACAGACTAGGGATGGAGCAGCTAGGCAACAGTTCTGCAGAAAAGCACCTAGGGGTTACAGTGGGCGAGAAGCTGGATATGAGTCAACAGTGTGCCCTTGTTGCCAAGAAGGCTAAAGGCATTTCGGGCTGTTTAAGTTGGAGCATTGCCAGCCAATCGAGGGATGTGATCATTCCCCTCTATTCGGCATTGGTGAGGCCTCATCTGGAGTACTGTGTCCAGTTTTGGGTCCCGCACTACAAGAAGGATGTGGAAAAATTGGAAAGAGTCCGGTGGAGGGCAACAAAAATTATTAGGGGCCTGGAGCACATAACTTGTGAGGAGAGGCTGAGGGAACTGGGATTATTTAGTTTGCAGAGGAGAAGAATGAGGGGGGATTTGGTAGCTGCTTTCAATGACCTGAAAGGGGGTTCCAAAGAGACTGTTCTCAGTGGTAGCAGATGACAGAACAAGGAGTAATGGTCTCAAGTTGCAGTGGGGAAGGTTTAGGTTGGATATTAGGAAAAACTTTTTCACCAGGAGGGTGGTGGAGCACGGGAATGGGTTACCTAGGGAGGTGGTGGAATCTCCTTCCTTAGTGGTTTTTAAGGCCCGGCTTGATAAAGCCCTGGCTGGGATGATTTAGTTGGGGATTGGTCCTGCTTTGAGCAGGGGGTTGGACTAGATGACCTCCTGAGGTCCCTTCCAACCCTGATATTCTATGATTCTATTAATAACCTTCCCTGTAGCACCCAGTGAGGAAAGAGGCAGAGGGGGGAAAAGAACTCCTGGACCTTCTCCCGCTCCAGTCCTGGGACAGGGGCATGAAGGGGTTGCAGACGGAGCAGTGGTGAGATGGGGAACAGAACTGATGTCAAGCTTGGGGGGTGCAGAATTAATTGCTTTATTGAGATGGGGGGATGATAACCCTCCCACACACTTTTGTCAGACTGCTATAAGCACTGACTGTGAGTGCATAGTTATTGATTTCACTCTGGGACAGGATGTAAAATATTGCCCCCTTTTCCTTGGTGGCATAACAGGAACCGTCCTCGGCCAGATATAATCCACCATACTGGCCAGACTCCTTCTGAAGCAAGATGTATGTGGCGCTACAAAGGTGTTGGAAGCTTCATACTCTCTCCCTGGGAAGTTTGCTGCCCTCACAAATTCCACCACACTTGGCTCCAACGCTGCTAAGTCTTTTGATCTTACAATCGCCTATTGCCTCCACCCCACAGCTTGTAAATGCCCATGTGCGTTGAGCTCCCAAGGGGCATGGGCTCACCACGCGTCCCGTGGCCATCTTCTTGGAATTTCTTCCTGCATGTGCATGCTGCTGCTCTCTCCAACAGCCCAACTTTTGTTTTAAGACCAATATTTTTCAGACACCCTATTGCTCACCTGAAGGGTCCCAAGGTGCTGAGCAAACCCTGCAATGGAAAACCTGTCTTATGAAAGGAGACTCAAGGGGCTTGGCTTGTTTAGCCTAACTAAAAAAAGGTTGAGGGGAGATATGATTGCTCTCTATAACTATATCAGAGGGATAAATACCAGAGAGGGAGAGGAATTATTTAAGCTCAGTACCAATGTGGACACAAGAACAAATGGATATAAACTGGTCATTGGGAAGTTTAGACTTGAAATTAGACGAAGGTTTCTAACCATCAGAGGAGTGAAGTTTTGGAATAGCCTTCCAAGGGAAGCAGTGGGGGCAAAAGACCTATCTGGCTTTAAGATTAAACTCGATAAGTTTATGGAGGAGATGGTATGATGGGATAACATGATTTTGGTAATTAATTGATCTTTAACTATTCATGGTAAATAGGCCCAATGGCCTGTGATGGGATGTTAGATGGGGTGGGATCTGAGTTACTACAGAAAATTCTTTCCTGGGTATCTGGCTGGTGAATCTTGCCCATATGCTCAGGGTTTAGCTGATCACCTTATTTGGCGTCGGGGAGGAATTTTCCTCCAGGGCAGATTAGAAGAGGCCCTGGAGGTTTTTTGCCTTCCTCTGTAGCATGCGGCACGGGTCACTTGCTGGAGGATTCTCTGCTCCTTGAAGTCTTTAAACCATGATTTGAGGACTTCAATAGCTCAGACATACGTGAGTGGTTTTTCACAGGAGTGGGTGGGTGAGAGTCTGTGGCCTGCGTTGTGCAGAAGGTCAGACTAAATGATCATAATGGTCCCTTCTGACCTTAGTATCTATTACTCCTGGGGGAATTCTGCGCCAAAAACATAAAATGTCTATGCCAAAAATTTTAAAATTCTGCACAAAATATTTTACAATTCTGCAAAATTCTGCATTTTATTTGTGAAAATAACACAATATAATCACTCCAGTTTCAATTATTTTTGTAATTTATTTCAAAATACCTGTCAACAAGTATGTCAACAATATAGACAACAGCAAAAAAGACTCCCCCAGCAGTAGAGAGTTACAGAAACCCCTATGACAATCCAGTTCCAGTTGGGGGCTGTTGGAGGGGCCTGTGTGGGGCCCCCAGAGCCCAGACACTTGCACTCACATCTCCCCAGAGCCCAGCTGTGGGGAACCACCCCAGCCCAGATACCCCCATCCTGCTAGAGCCCAACCAGGGGGCATTCCCTATCCCAGACACCAGCACCCCCAGAGCCATTATTCTCCCAGCTTCTTTACTGTTCTGCCAGGGTGTGGTGTGGTGCAGTCCTGACCTTCCTTGATCTTTTCCAGAGCCGGCTGGGTCTCCCAGGCCCTCTCCCGTCCTCAGGAGACTGAGTAGCAAGCAGAGCATGCAGCCTCCAGCCCAGCCAGGTTCAGCGCTCCAGCTCCTCTCACTGCTCTGCAACCTCAATTTTGCGAGGGAAACAGGGAATTCTGCAAAATTCTGCATCATGCAGTGGTGAACGCAAAAGCTCAGGCACCTGACTTAGGCACCCGGACAGCCCAATGCAGGTGCCTGCAGATGGCTGGTGCGTACAGCACTGTGAGATCCTTCAAGGGTAATCTTCACTGACCAAAAGGATCTTTATTTCCACTGCTCTGCTGAAGACGGCTAGAATTCCACTCCCTCCAAGCGCCCATGGAAATGCCCCTCTTACCACTGTGGCCTCTCTCTCCCAGCTCTGACCCACCTCCCATCGAAGTGTAAATGGGGAACTTTCCTGGCTTATGCACTATGCCATTGGAATTCGCTAGTCAAAGGATCTGAGTCCTCGCTCTCACTCTCTTCAGAGGCCTGCCTGATCTCGGGGACTCCCTTTCTACTCTCATCTGTGGCAGAGTCCTTGTAACCCTGACAAGGCTGGGCCCAGGATTCTTGGGGCTCGACTCCCAATCTGGTTGTCGTACTTAGGATGGGGCTCGAGTGTCTCCACTCCGGGGTACCCTTTCTGCTCCAGACGCTTCCCTGACCCACTGATTATCGCATATAGTTCAAAGCAAACACGATTTATTAAACAGCAAGTCCTTAAAAATAAGCAGAAACTGGGAAAGGTGAAAAGAAAAGCCTTCACCGCACTCTGTGGTTTGGGGAAATCCCAAGCAGCTGTGCCTGGAATGTAAGGGAAGTGCACAGTCTGCTCCTCACATGTCCCAGGTCCCTGGACAGGCCCTGGCTGTGCTGCAGGGATGCCGCAGGTCAGACAGGCACTCTGGCGGTTGCCACATGCCCTCAGGTTCTAGGTGGCAGGGCCCTTCCCCCCAGCATCACCCCCCATGGTGGTTACGATCCCCCTCCCAGTGCGACCCACAAGGCCTCTTGACTGGTGGGGTCTCCCTGTGCTGGGCCCTATGCCCAGGGACCCCGTCTGCCCAGCTGCTCCCTGCACCTGGCTCCAGACGGCTCCAGCCCCAGCTCCACTCTGCCTCCAGCGCATCTCTGATTCCAGCCCTCCTTAGCTTGGCCCCGCTCAGGCCCAGCAGCTCCAGCACACATAGAGGATAGGACCCCCTGCCTCATGACTCCCTCAGTGGCCTGGCTGACCTGTCAATCAGGCTGAGCTGGAGCCTTGGCCTCAGTCAGTCAGTCTCAGGGTCCTGATCTCTCATCGGCCCTTCCCCCTTCTTTTGGTATTGGGAGATGGCCAACCACAAAACCTCACTGAGTATCAGTGAGGGGCCAACAGTTCCTTCACAGAAGGCTCCTTCCTCTCTTCTTCCCTCTGCTGCCTTTCCCTTGCCCCAGGATCTTCTTCCCCCTGCCACTGCAGCACTTCCCCCCCCCCCAGCTGAATCCCTCAGTTCCTGGCTAGTCAGGCAGTGAATGTTCATCAGTCCCAGATGCAGCGTCCCACACGTGCAAATGAGCCGGGCTTGGTGGGTTGTGCCTGGGGGGTGCTGTGGCTCTGCTTTCGCTCACCATGTGCTTCGCCTCCAGGCGGCGCTGAACATGCTCACAAAGTGCCAGTCGATGGGATACAAGCAAGATGGGATCCTGTGCACTGCGCTGCACCCGGGCTGGGTGAAAACCGAGCTGGGAAACTTTCAACCTAACGTGCAGGTAGCGATGGCTCTCAGCAGAGAGATGGTCTGGGGAAAGGTGGGGTTGCACCAGCATTTCCTTTTACTCAGAGATTCTTCTGCTGCCTCTACTGTGATATGTGTGTTGGCAGGGAAAACGAACTTGCGCCAGATATTTAATACAGCCATAATTAAATCATTTGCTCAGGAGAAAAATGGAACATTCACAGAGGATCCACCAGCCTTCAGGCCACATCATTCATGAAATAAAATGAAGGACTTTCAGCAAAAACAGGCTTCTGATGCTACAGAGCGGGCTGTGGAGAAAGCCTTCTGCAGCACACACTACTGAGCCTCATCAACCCCAGTGATAGTTAGGAAATACAGGACCAGCGCATCTCCACCAGAGCTAAGCAACAACAGCATGAGGGCCAGTGTATCCCAGCTGCTGCTGTTTCTATGGCTGTAGTATATACAGGCCTGCTCTGCGCGGGGTTAGAGAACAGGAAGCTAAAAAGGCCAATTGGCAGCGCATGCTGGTGCGCTCACCTTTGCTAGCACTGGGGAAGCTGAACTGGTCCTAGTGCAATGGTGCATGTCCCAAAATGGGTTTGTGTAGATGCAGCCTCTGAGCCATCCTCAGTCTTGAAATCAGTGTTTTCCAATGATATACTCATTCCATTTCTATGTAAGTCCAGAGCTCCCCCTGTCTGTATAGCCACTAGGATTTGGGAAATGTTAACCATGGTGTCGCAGGGTGGCTGGCTCTTTAAGGGGAGTTGGGTGCCGCCTCACCCGTGGCAGATCAGTTACTCCGCAGCTGAGACTGATCAGCTAGGGACCAGGTGATTAGAAAAGCCAGCAAGAGGCTCAGTTGGGGTAGAAAGCTGCCAGGAGCACGGAGACTGGTGGGAAGCCCCCTCGTCAAGGTGAATCACTGCTGGGAGCAGGGTGTGGTAAGTGGCCTGTTGAATGGAAACCTTTAGGGGCTAGACAGGCCCCCACAGAAGACTCCAGGTTAGGGGGAAGGGACACTTGATTGAGTGCACTAGTTTTATATGCAAAAGAAGATTCTTTAGGCCAGTAGTTCTCAGACCCCCTTCAGGCAAGTGGGATCCAACCCGGTTTCAGAGGGTCACAACTGCCTTCCTTGCTAGATGGCCAGATACCCTGGATTTCTTTCTGTTGGAACATGGGGTCACTATATGGAAGAGGTTGAGAACCCCCAGCCAGCCCTGGATACTCAGTGCTTGGAGAGGAAAGTGCAGTTGTATTCTGTCTCACACTCTGGCATGAATGTTGCAGGCAGACCTGACGGTGGACGAGAGCGTGAGCGGGCTCATGAAGGTGATTTGTGACCTCTCTGAGAAACACCATGGCATCCTGATGAGCTGGGAAGGAAACACCCTGCCCTGGTGAGAACCCAGCGTGGAGGTGTGAAAGAATCAAGGAGCAGCCTCTGCTGAGCACTCTGGCACCTCTCTGTGCAACTGTCATAAATATGGATGAATAAAAATCACCCCCTGAATCAGAGCCTGTGTTGAGTCTCTTCTCAGTGGTGCCATGGGGGCAGGAGACAGCAATGGGACACAAACCAAGGAAGAGAACTACTTTAAATGGGCAAATCCTTCACTTAGTGCCAGCAGTGCAGAGGGCCCCGCCTGCAGCACACCTGCCGCAGTTCCATTGGCTGGGGGAGAGCCTGCCCCAGCTGCCCTCCCCACCATACACACTATGCCAGCTTTCTCACTTCCATTCAACACTGGCCACCCCACCAAAATCCACCACCCCTACGAACACTGCAGTTTGCTCGCCACACTTCCGTGTTGGCTGGGTCCCCCACTGGGCTGCTGCACAGTCTGCTGCCCTCCTGGGGCCAACTCCTGCAGCTCTGGACCCTGCCACTCTCCCCACTGCTCCAAGGGCTGACACTCATTGGATTGGTTCTGGCCAAGGCCTCCCCCAGCTCAGTGACATCACTATACATTTCCAAGCACTATACCAGGGACAAGATGCAGCACACCCCAGCCAGGCAGTCCTGAGCCAAGCTCAGAGGAGGAAGCAGCTGTACATTGGCAGCTGGAACAGAGGGCAGAAAGAAAGGGCTGCCCATTTGGGGTCACGATAAGAAAATGCTGCTGCACTGAGGCCCAGAGCCCAATCTCTTTACTAGTACGATGAACTGAGGGTCTCCATCTGCTGAGAGCTGGGCGATAGGTTCATTTTGTCCATCCGAGCTCCTGTCCCTGTGGCATGTGGAAAAGCCCAGTGGCTTTTTTTTTCCACTGGAAATACTTCACCTGATGCATCCCAAGACCGCATTAGCTTTTTTCATGGCCATATCACATTGGTGGTCCATAGTCATCCTGTGGTCAACCAATACTCCAAGGTCCTTCTCCTCCTCTGTTACTTCTAATTGATGCGTCCCCAGGTTATAACTAAAATTCTTGTTATTAATCCCTAAATGAATGATCTTACACTTCTCACTATTAAATTTCATCCTATTACTATTACTCCAGTTTACAAGGTCATCCAGTATGATATCCCAGTCCTTCTCTAAATTGGCAATACCTCCCAGCTTTGTATCATCCGCAAACTTTATTAGCACAGTCCCACTTTTTGTGCCGAGGTCAGTAATAAAAAGGTTAAATAAGACTGGTCCCAAAACCGATCCCTGAGGAACTCCACTGGTAACCTCCCTCCAGCCTGACAGTTCACCTTTCAGTAGGACCCACTGTAGTCTCCCTGTTAACCAGTTCCTTCTCCACCTTTCAATTTTCATATTGATCCCCATCTTTTCCAATTTAACTAATAATTCCCCATGTGGCACGGTATCAAACGCCTTCTGAAATCTAGGTAAATTAGATCCACTGCGTTTCCTTTTGTCTAAAAAATCTGTTACTTTCTCAAAGAAGGAGATCAGGTTGGTTTGGCACAATCTACCTGTTGTAAAACCATGTTGTATTTTGTCCCATTTACCATTGACCTCAATGTCCTTAACTACTTTCTCCTTCAAAATTTTTTCCAAGACCTTGCATACTACAGATGTCAAACTAACAGGCCTGTAGTTACCCGGATCACATTTTTTTCCTTTCTTAAAAACAGGAACTATGTTCGCAATTCTCCAATCACATGATACAACCTCTGAATTTACAGATTCATTAAAAATTCTTGCTAATGGGCTTGCAATTTCATGTGCCGATTCCTTTAATATTCTTGGATGAAGATTATCTGGGCCCCCCAATTTAGTCCCATTAAGCTGTTCGAGTTTTGCTTCTACCTCAGATATGGTAATATCTACTTCCATATACTCATTCCCATTTGTCATGCTACCATTATCCCTAAGATCCTCATTAGCCTCATTAAAGACTGAGGCAAAGTATTTGTTTAGATATTGGGCCATGCCTAGATTATCCTTAACCTCCACTCCAACCTCAGTGCTTAGCGGTCCCACGTCTTCTTTCTTTGTTTTCTTCTTATTTATATGGCTATAGAACCTTTTGCTATTGGTTTTAATTCCCTTTGCAAGGTCCAACTCTACTTGACTTTTAGCCTTTCTCACTTTATCCCTACATGTTCTGACCTCAAAAAGGTAGCTTTCCTTGCTGATCCCTCCCATCTTCCACCCCCTGTATGCTTTCTGTGTCCTGTCCTGAGGCTTCCTCATCCCATTTTCCCACCCACACCGGCAGGCAGCTGCTGCAGGAGCGCACGAGGGAGGCTCTTGTGTTGCTAGGCAGCTCTGTATGGCTGAAAGGGGAAAGAGCTGACGAACCTGCCATTGACTCGCGCGGCTCTGTGCTCTGTCAGCCGGGGCGGGCCAGGCTGCGGATGTGACTCAGGCTTGGGTAGCATGGCCGTGCTTCCCTGATGAGGCATGAGGCAGGCCAAGAGCTTTGCGCAGCCAAAAGGGAAGTGAGAGGGAGGAAGTCTTAGAGCCTGCACCTCTTGTCCATTTTTCCCTTGCCGCTTGGGCAGAGGCGGGAAGGGAGCAAAACATGCCTGGCTGAAGGTTTTCGCTCAGCCTTGAGGATTAAACCCGAGCCCCCAGTGTGGCTGCTGGGAGATGGATTTTTGTGTTGCATCCAGCGCAAGCTTCAGGCCACCAGCTGAAGTCACTGTGTCCAAGAGGGACGGCTTCGAGGCAGCAAAAGGGTGACTTAATGGCTCCCAGCAGACCTTGAGGAGCCCACGAGGAGCATGCCTTCAGCAGCATCCCTGGGGGAGCATAAACCACCCTCCTTTCGATTAACAGCTGAATGCATTGACCTATGATGCCACATTGACACCTACCAGCAGCTGGTTTGGCAGGGCCGCTGCCCAGCACCCTGCACCGCTTCCAGAGCTTGCAAAGCGCTAGCCGGGAGCCAGGGCCTCTAGGTGCTGCACCCATAACACAGAGCTCAATTAATCAAGACCCTCTTCTGCTAGCACTGGGCCTCCTTTTTCTTACACTGTCTAGTTGGCAGCCGGTATCAAGAGGAGTGCCCCAAGGGTGGCTCCTGTTGCCGCTTTTGTTCAATATCGTCATTAAGGATCTGGAGGATGGCATGGATTGCACCCTCAGCAAGTTTGCAGATGACACTAAACTGGGAGGAGTGGTAGATACGCTGGACGGTAGGGATAGGATGCAGAGGGACCTAGACAAATTGGAGGATTGGGCCAAAAGAAATCTGAGATTCAGCAAGGACATGTGCAGAGTCCTGCTAAGATTCTATGATTCTATCCCTGATTATCTTGGCTAATACCTGATGAACCTATCCTGAGGAACTGATCTAATTCTTTGTTGAACCCATTTATAGTTTTGGCCTTCAAAACATAATGAACACACATCTACAACCCCAAGAGGGCTTGACAACCACAAGAATTCTAAAAACATGAGTTATACACCCCGAAGTCAAGAAACATTAATAAAGACATGATATTTTGTTCTTATGGGCCTCTTTGTTCCTGAGCCTTTAGAGTGCAGTAAGACCACTTTCACAAAATCTGGAGCCTAAACACCTGAATGGATCTTGGTCTACCCTCATACTTTTCCTGGTGCCTCTCCCAAACATTTCATAGACCTACGGCCATGTCTACACTACAAGCCTATGTTAACTCAAGTTGTGTCAGTATAGACTCACTACGGTTACTATATCACTTGTGTGACGTACTTACTTGTGCTAGTGTAATAAATAAAATAGAACTGTAATGGTCAGAGATCGCACCAGCATAGAAGTATATTGAAGGAAAAACGCTAAGGAAATTAAGAGTTAAAATTATCCTCCGCATGTCCCGCATCCCACTAAAAGAAATCCAACCCACAGGTCACTTGGGCAGAAGAAGCAATGTCACGATGCTCCATTGTTAGAACAGTAAATGAAGCTGCAAATTAAATGATGTTTAAATGACCTCACTCTATTTTTTACAGTCCTGTATGAAGAGGTAATTGATACAGACGTGCACCAGACAGGGTCATTTGGAAGCCGAAGACTTTATGCTTCTATCCCACGCCACTGTCAAGTTTTAGCAAATTAGGACAAGTCAGCAAATAAGAACAACCTCAGGTATCACTAACTGCTATAGGTAGCAAATTCCTACAGGTAGCAGTTTCTGGAACTACACCTGTGCAGCTCCGCTCCCCGGCTCTTCTTGGGTTCCTGCTCTCTCCTTAGCTCGGCCCCACACTGGCCCAGGTAGTTCTAGCTCACATGGAGGATGGAACCCCCCCTGGGCTGGTGACTCCCTCATGAGACTGCCTCCCCTGTCAGTCAGGCTGACCTGGAGCTTTGGCCTCTCCCCATTGTCCCTGGGGACTGTCAGTCTCAGGGTCCTCATTTCCCATTGACCCTTGCCCTTCTATTGGTACTGGGAACCAGCCAACCAAACCACCCCCCACTAAGTTTAGCGTAAGGGGCCAACAGTCCCCGTACACAAGCCATCCCCATGAGGGTCACAGATGTCCAGCAAAGCTAGTGCAAACTGGTCCCATGATGTAATGGTCAGCACTCAGGACTCTGACTCCTGCAATTTGAGTTCAAATCTTGGTGGGACCGTGTGTTGGCTTGTGGTAAAGCCCTGGAGCTCAAAGTGCTCACCTCTCCTGTCTCTGGTTGCGCAAGAGTGAGTCCTTTCCCCCTGCTGAGTGACTTATGCCTACTGGAGCCAAGTCTTTGGATGGGAGGGCCGCAGTGGGTTGGGGGGCTCTAGAACTTCCCAACCTGGCTACTGATTCCTGTGGTTTGATCTGATGGTTGGGATTCTCGCTGCTTCACCTGATGTCCACAAGTTTGGCCCTTGTGCTTGCTGCCACATGTTTCCTCTTGCCCACATGGCGCTTAAAGAAAGAAGTGCCAGGGCCAGACCAGGGCCAGACTTCATAGTCAGGGAAAGGCAGGAGGGAGGAAGAGTCCCAGGCTGGAGCCCAGCACACCATTCCTCCTCTGGGCACCTAGAGCAGAGGCGGCTGGTGCTGACAGCTGCAAGGGAAGGCCTAAAAGCCAAGAGAACCTGAGGGCGGGGCAAGAGGAGGGGAGGACCATGCCTATGCCTGGCCAGCAGACAGCCACAAAGACACCTGGCCAGCCTGCGCCTTGGCATGCCAAACACCCACTGAAAGCATGCTTAAACCACTTGGTGATCGGGAAGGAAACCTGCCGAAATCTGTGTGTTGCACCAGCAAGAGAAGGAAGTAGAAGTCACAATACAAAAAAAACCACCACCACCTTTTTGCTATTGGAAGGGGGTGAGAACAGGCTTGTTTGCACTGACTGTGCAAACTGAAACTAAACCCATGGCTACACTTATGGGGCAGCAGGAACCTTTTGAGGAGACAATAGTGCAATGGCACATATATACTGAGCATTTTGAGCTTTTTGTTATTGCAAATGACATTACAGAAGAGAAGAAAGTGCCAATATTCTTAAGTGTTGTAGGGGCTAAGACCTACTCCCTGCTATGCAACTTACTATACCCTGGTAAGCCTGAGACCAAATCTTACCGTGACATTGTGGAAATCCTTGGGTCCCATTTTTCTCCAAAACCACTGGTAATTCCTGAAAGATATAGAATCATAGAATATCAGGGTTGGAAGGGACCTTAGGAGGTCATCTAGTCCAACCCCCTGCTCAAAGCAGGACCAATCCCCAATTTTTGCCGCAGATCCCTAAATAGCTCCCTCAAGGATTGAACTCACAACCCTGGGTTTAGGAGGCCAATGCTCAACCAGTGAACTGTCCCACAAAAAGAAACCAAAAAGAAGATGGAACAGCTGTAGAATTGGTAGCAACTTTGAAAAGGCTTGCAGAATTTACTGTAATTTAAGGAGATGTTAAATGACGCCCCACGTGACAGGTTAATGCGTGGCCTGCACAGTGAATCTACACAGAAGCGCCAATCAACAGAGGCTCAGCTTACCTCCAGAAGGCTGTTGATTTTGTGGTCTCTGTGGAACTGGCTACAAAGAAGGCGCAATCCATCAGTGCATCCCCTAGGGTGCATAAGGTGTCACAAGAACCTACCCACAAAACTGTGCAGAGTCAGGAATGTTACCGCTGTGGTGGGCCGGGTCACCAGGCATTGGAATGCTGGTGTCAGGACCTGGTGTGTCGACACTGGGGCAAAAAGGGACACGCTGAGTGTGCCTGTAAACAAAAGAAAAAGAGACCTGTGGTCTGGCTGATGTTAAGGAAAAGTTAGCACGTGACTCCATTTTGGTTTGGGGCCCACCATCGTCCAAAAACAAGCACATCATGCACCAGGAGGCGTGTTCCTTAGCTACTGCATTCCTGTGAAAATCCTCCTCCTTGTCTCCAGCCTGCCTTGACTCCCAGTATCTGTTCTTTGTCAGCCCCTAAACTCCCTATCTCCTAGCCTTTGATGTGAGGCCTCCCATCCTGATAATAAAAGTTACTGATGCATGGCTTTAGGACCATGCTGTGTAAGTAACATACTAGTTTAGCATGAGGAATGCACCAAGCAGGGATAGGTGGTAGATAAGAAAAGGGTTTGTTTATTGGCTAAGGTTTCCGATGCACGAGGGCAACATGCTTTGCTAAAAAGTATATAACCTTTGTATAATCTGTATTCAGGGTCCCCCCCGGCTAGCAGGGGGGCACCACGCTCGAGCGTAATAAACTTAGTATCTTTTGGGAACTCTGCAGTTGTGGACTTTGTTTATGTGCCTCAGCCTAGATTCAAACTGTGTGTGACCTACCAGGTATAATTCGCAGCAGTTGTGTGCGTGTCCTCTCAGGTATAATTTGTAACACCGACCAGAAAGGGAAATCCGCACACCCTGGAGCAGACCCAGGATGACCAAGGGGACACCATGTCATAAGAAGAAGAGCCACTGCACATTTTGTCTTTGGCAATGGGCTCACATGAACACTAGGTAACCCCGTTTTTGGACGGCAAACAGATACGCATGGAGCTGGACACCGGTGCAGCTGCCTCGCTGGTCTGAGGCTGTGTATAAAGAAAAGCTAGAGCATCTTCCGCTTCAGGCAATGAAAACTATTCTGAAGACATACACGGGAGAAGCTGTGCCTTTGTTGGGCACAACTGATGTTAAGGTGGAGCTCAATGGACTGGTTGCTAAATTGCCACTGTTTGTGGTGAGAGGTAATTACCCAGCCTTAATGGGTAGGTCTTGGCTTAGGAAGATCCAGCTGAACTGGGCAGAAGTGCACCTAATGACTAAAGAAGAAACCGGTCTGACCACTGTACGAAGGAAACATACTGTTGTTTTTGGAGAGGATCTGGGAAGTATGAAGGGAATCACTGTGACATTGAACATTATACCTGACAGTCAACCAAAATATCTGAAAGCCAGAAGTGTGCCATATGCCATCAGGCTGAAAGTTGAAGTGGACCTGGAGCCCGTGATCACAAATGGAGTCCTAATACCAGTTACCCATAGCCTATGGACAACTCCTATCATTCCAATAGTGAAGAAAGATGGCTCCTTCAGGAGATGCGGAGATTTTAAAGTCACTGTCAGCCCAGTGTTGTGTGCAGAGTAATATCCGCTTCCCCACATCGATGACCTCTTTGCGGGCCTGACTGGGGGACAAAAGTTCAGTACGATTGATCTGAGTCAAGCGTATTTACAGATGCATGTCGATAAAAAGTCCCAAGAGCTGTGGACTATTGTGATGCATAAAGGGCTTTATTGATACTGTCGCCTACCCTTCGGACTAACGTCTGCTCCCGCCCTGTTCCAGAAGGCTATGGACCAGAACTTGTGTGGCTTGCCAGGAGTCCAGTGCTATCTGGACAACATCCTGGTCATTGGAAGGAATGAGGATAACCTAAAGAATTTAGAGGCTACCCTACAAAGACTGGAAGAGTATGGCCTACAAGTCCATAAAGACAAGTGTGAATTCTTCCAGCCCTCTGTTGAATATTTGGGACACATCATTGATGCTACGGGTCTTTGTAAGGCCCTTGCAAAAATTAAGGCTATTGTGGAGGCTCCCCCTCCTCGAAATGTTAGCCAGCTTCAATCGTTTCTAGGACTATTGAACTACTGTGGAAAGTTCATCTCGCAGTCAGCCACACTGCTAAAACCAGTTCACGAACTCCTTGGGCAGAACAAGGCCTGGAAGTGAACTGAAGCCTGTAATGTTGCATTTAACACAGCTAAGGGTGCATTGCTAAATTCTGAAGTTCTGACGCACTTTGATCCATCCTTACCTCTACAGTTGGCCTGTGATGTCTCCCCTTATGGAGTAGCAGCGGCCGTGTCACAGATTATGCCTTTGGGAGAAGAGCGACCTAAGACAGGGGCTCTCAAATTTTTGTACTTGTGACCCCTTTCACATAGCAAGCCTCTGAGTGCAACCCCCTCTTATAAATTAAAAACACTTTTTAATATATTGAACACCATTATAAATGCTGGAGGCAAAGCGGGGTTTGGGGTGGAGACTGACAGCTCGCGACCCCCCATATTATAGCCTCATGACCCCCTGAAGGGTCCCAACCCCCAGTTTGAGAACCCCTGCTCTAAGCAAAGCAGAAACTAACTGTGCCCAACTCGAACGTGAGGCATTGGGAATCTTTTTCGGAATTTGGACATTTCATCAGTACCTGTTTGGCTGGACATTTACTCTTCTCACAGACCATCGACCTCTGACTTCAATTTTTGGACCCCACACAGGCATTTCCCCATTAGCTGCTAGTCGTATGCAACGCTGGGCATTGTTGCTTTCTGCGCAAACATATGAAATCAAATAATGGAAAGCCACTCTGCACGGCAATGCGGATGGCCTCTCAAGTTTGCCTTTGCCAGTCAAACATCAAGATATTGCCCAGAAAGAAATCTTTTACTTTGAACTGATAGAGCGTATACCCACCACAGTTACTCAGGTAAAGAAGGCAACTTGCGTTGACCCAGTATCGTCCCAAGTTATGGACCTGGTGATGCATGGCAAATCTTGACGAACCTCTCTGGTCTCACCTGACCTTGTTACCTACATGTCCAGGAAGACGGAGTTATTGATCCAATCTGGTTGTTTGTTGTGGGGGAGACTCGTTATTATCCCACCACCACTGAGATCACAGATGGTTATGCTATGTCAGCTGTAAAGGGTCGGATTTTTAAGGCTGGAGAGACTCTGTTCCCCAAGGAACTTGAGGTTCCGAAAAAATTCAGTTGGTCCTTTCGTTGCTGATTAGTTCAGAATAAGTGATCTGACTAGAAAGCCTGCTTTCTTGCTTTTTGGGGCTGCCAGGAAGTGCTGTGGGGCGCAACCAGTGCTCCTGAGAGCAGGAGTGGGGTGATGCTCGGAGTTGGGGGTAAGATGGCGGCGAGCTCTGAAGAGAGTCCCATCGTGACTTGGCTAGATTGTCGGGCTCAACGGGTAGTGATCAATGGCTCCATGTCTAGATGGCAGCTGGTATCAAGTGGAGTGCCCCAAGGGTCGGTCCTGGGGCCGGTTTTGTTCAATATCTTCATAAATGGTCTGGAGGATGGTGTGGATTGCACTCTCAGCAAATTTGCAGATGATACTAAACTAGGAGGAGTGGTAGATACAGTGGCAGGTGGGGATAGGATACAGAGGGACCTAGACAAATTGGAGGATTGGGTCAAAAGAAATCTGATGAGGTTCAACAAGGATAAGTGCAGGGTCCTGCACTAAGGACGGAAGAATCCAATGCACCGCTACAGACTACGGACCGAATGGCTAGGCAGCAGTTCTGCGGAAAAGGACCTAGGGGTGACAGTGGACGAGAAGCTGGATATGAGTCAACAGTGTGCCCTTGTTGCCAAGAAGACCAGTGGCATTTTGAGATGTATAAGTAGGGGCATTGCCAGCAGATCGAGGGACATGATTGTTCCCCTCTATTCGATACTGGTGAGGCCTCATCTGGAGTACTGTGTCCAGTTTTGGGCCCCACATTACAAGAAGGATGTGGAAAAATTGGAGAGAGTCCAGCGAAGGGCAACAAAGATGATTAGGGGTCTGGAACACATGACTTATGAGGAGAGGCTGAGGGAACTGGGATTGTTTAGTCTGCAGAAGAGAAGAATGAGGGGGGATGCAGTGGGGGAGGTTGCAGTGGGGGAGGTTTAGATTGGATATTAGGAAAAACTTTTTCACTAAGAGGGTGGTGAAACACTGGAATGCGTTACCTAGGGAGGTGGTAGAATCTCCTTCCTTAGAGGTTTTTAAGGTCAGGCTTGACAAAGCCCTGGCTGGGATGATTTAACTGGGAATTGGTCCTGCTTTGAGCAGGGGGTTGGACTAGATGACCTTCTGGGGTCCCTTCTAACCCTGATATTCTATGATTCTATGATTCTATGATTTGATAGCTGCTTTCAACTACCTGAGAGGTGGTTCCAGAGAGGATGGTTCTAGACTATTCTCAGTGGTAGAAGATGACAGGACAAGGAGTAATGGTCTCAAGTTGCAGTGGGGGAGGTTTAGGTTGGATATTAGGAAAAACTTTTTCACTAGGAAGGTGGTGAAACACTGGAATGCGTTACCTAGGGAGGTGGTAGAATCTCCTTCCTTAGAAGTTTTTAAGGTCAGGCTTGACAAAGCCCTGGCTGGGATGATTTAATTGGGGATTGGTCCTGCTTTGAGCAGGGGGTTGGACTAGATGACCTCCTGAGGTCCCTTCCAACCCTGATATTCTATGATTCTATGATTCTATGTTAGAACAGCTACATTCCGGTCACTGTGGAATTGTGCACATGAAGGAAATTGCACAAAGGTATTTTTGGTGCCCTGGATTGAACAGTGCTATTGAAAGAGAAGGCAAGAGCTTGTATGTCATGTCAGGGTGTGACGAATGCACCCCAGTGGGCATCCCTACACCCCTTGAACTGGCCTAAAAACCCATGGCAACGTATTCACGTTGACTTCGCTGGCCCACTTGAAGGAAGCATGTTCTTGGTAGTGGTAGATGCCCATTCTAAATGGCCAGAAGTCTCTATAATGCAGTCCAGTACATAAAACCACCTTCCCCCACCCCTGCCCCCTTCAGTAGATCCATGAGGTTTATGTTAGATCACCTGTGACAGGTTCCCTGGGGTGCAACCTGGAACTGAGGTACCGCTGAGCCCTCTGGCTTACCAGCCTGGACTCACTTTCACACTGCAATGCTGTGACCAGCTGCAAATCCCTCCAGATCCTGCACTCACACAGCCATCCACAGGCAGGGACACACCCAGCTGAGTTACATGAATGCTTCTCCTAGCCGCTCATGAACTAACAATAGACAGGCTCCAGCCAATTCCTCCAGTTCCCCAGCCTTGCACCCTAGAGCTGTCCCGTCTTTCCCTGGTCAGAAGCCTGACCAGTGTCAGTTTATTACCCAATCCACCCCTCCCTCAATGTGGAGAGGACATACACCAGCTTTTGTACACTGAGCAGATTTCCCTCAGATAGGGTGTCTGGGAAATCTGCTCAGTGTACAAAAGCTGGTGTACCGGGCGCGGGTGACCGGGACAGACTAGAGCTGCCTCTCTCTCTGGCCGAGTTCTCGGAAGCCCTCCGCTGCTTGCCCACCAATAAATCTCCGGGCATGGATGGGCTGACCGTGGAGTTCTACCGCATGTTCTGGGACGTCCTCGGCCCAGACCTGTTCACCGTCTGGGCCGAGTCTTTGCAAAGCAGGGTCCTCTCTCTCTCGTTCAGGCGAGCCGCGCTCGCGTTATTGCTGAAGAAGTGGGACCTCTGTGACTTACGGAACTGACGTCCAGTCTCACTCCTCAGCACGGACTACAAAACTGTAGCAAAGGCCATCTCACTGTGGCTGAGGTCCGTGCTGGAGGACGTGATACACCCAGACCAGACCTACACTGTCCCGTGCAATACCGTCTTTCATAATCTGTATCTGGTCCAGGATCTCTTGGAGCTTTGGTCTAGGAATGGTCTGTCGTTCGCCCTCCTGTCCCTGGATCAGGAGAAGGCATTCAACAGGGTGGACCACGGGTATCTCCTGGGCAGCCTGTGAGCATTAGGCTTTGGATCTCAGTTTGTGGGTTTTCTCCAGGTGCTGTACGCTTCTGCAGAGTGTCTGGTCAGGCTCAACTGGACCATGACCGAGCCGGTCAGCTTTGGGCGGGGAGTACAGCAGGGGTGCCCCCTCTCAGGCCTGCTGTATGCTCTGGTGATCGAGCCCTTCCTCTGTCTCCTCCGCCGGAGGTTGATGGAGTTGGTGCTTTGAGAGCCAGAGCTGCGGCTGGTCCTGTTGGTGTACGCCGACAACATGCTCCTTGTGGTCCAGGACCCAGGCAACTTGGTGCAGGTGGAGGCTTGCCAGACCGTGTACTCGGCGGCCTCCTCCCCCCGGGTCAACTGGGTCAAGAGCTCTGGCCTGGTGGTCGGGGATGGGTGGCAGGCGAGCTCCCTCCCACCTGCTCTTCAGGCCATCCGGTGGAGCATGAGTTCACTGCTCTATCTTGGCATTTATCTATCCTCCACTCATTCTTCTCCACCGGAGAACTGGCAGGATTTGGAGGCCAGGGTGGGTGAGCGGCTGCGGAGATGGACAGGACTGTTCCGGTGTCTCTCCCTAGAATCATAGAATCATAGAATCATAGAATATAGCGGATGGCTATAGAAAAGTAGTGAGAGATAGATATATTAGCTGCAGGCTAAACAAATCCCTGGTACCAGGTTAAGTGAAATGGAAGCTACTCCAGGTCAATTAAGACACCTGGGGCCAATTAAGAACTTTCCAGAAGGCAAGGAGAATGCTATGTTGATTGGGACACCTGAAGCCAATCAGGGGCTAGCTGAAACTAATTAAAATCCTCCCAGTCAGTCAGGTGGGTGTGGATGTCAGGAGCTGTGGGAGGAAGTTGCGCTGTTGGAAAGGCTGAGTAGTACACACCATATCAGGCACAAGGAAGGAGGCCCTGAGGTAAGGGTGAAGTGGAGCTTGAGGAAGTGAGGGCTGCTGTGGGGGAAGTAGCCCAGGGAATTGTACATGTTATGTTTCTAAAAGGTCAGCTACCACAGCTGATACAATTAGGGTCCCTGGGCTGGAGCCTGGAGTAGAGGGTGGGCCTGGGCTCCCCCTTGATTAATCACTGAGACTGGGAGACAACAGAGACTGTGCAAGGAAGGATAACTTCTCCTCACCTCCCTTGCTGGCTTATGATGAAAATGGCTCAGTAGACTGTGACCCTTGTCTCTAGAGAAGAAGGGTTATGTGGAGGGTCACAGTGAGCCTCTGAGGCTAGCGAAATCCACCAGAAAATGTGGGACCCATGGAGGCAAGGACAGAGCTTTGTCACAATAGAGACTGTCCAGCTTGACCAATGTACATGGCAGAGGGGCATTGCTGGCACATGATGGCATATATCACATTGGTGGATGTGCAGGTGAACGAGCCTCTGATCGTGTGGCTGATGTTATTAGGCCCTGTGATGGTGTCCCCTGAATAGATATGTGGACACAGTTGGCAACGGGCTTTGTTGCAAGGATAGGTTCCTGGGTTAGTGGTTCTGTTGTGTAGTGTGTGGTTGCTGGTGAGTATTTGCTTCAGGTTGGGGGGCTGTCTGTAAGCAAAGACTGGCCTGTCTCCCAAGATCTGTGAGAGTGATGGGTTGTCCTTCAGGATAGGTTGTAGATCCTTGATGATGCGTTGGAGAGGTTTTAGTTGGGGGTTGAAGGTGATGGCTAGTGGCATTCTGTTATTTTCTTTGTTGGGCCTGTCCTGTAGTAGGTGACTTCTGGGTACTCTTCTGGCTCTGTCAATCTGTTCCTTCACTTCAGCAGGTGGGTATTGTAGTTGTAAGAATGCTTGATAGAGATCTTGTAGGTGTTTGTCTCTGTCTGAGGGGTTGGAGCAAATGCGGTTGTATCGTAGAGCTTGGCTGTAGACAATGGATCATGTGGTGTGATCTGGGTGAAAGCTGGAAGCATGTAGGTAAGAATAGCGGTCAGTAGGTTTCTGGTATAGGGTGGTGTTTGTGTGACCATCGCTTCTTAGCACCATAGTGTCCAGGAAGTGGATCTCTTGTGTGGACTGGTCCAGGCTGAGGTTGATGGTTAGATGGAAATTGTTGAAATCATGGTGGAATTCCTCAAGGGCTTCTTTTCCATGGGTCCTGTCATAAATATAAAGGGAAGGGTAAACCCCTTTAAAATCCCTCCTGGCCAGAGGAAAAATCCTCTCACCTGTAAAGGGTTAAGAAGCTAAAGGTAACCTCGCTGGCACCTGACCAAAATGACCAATGAGGAGACAAGATACTTTCAAAAGCTGGGAGGAGGGAGAGAAACAAAGACAAATGTCTGTGTCTGTCTATATGCTGCCTTTGCCGGGGATAGACCAGGAATGGAGTCTTAGAACTTTAGTAAGTAATCTAGCTAGGTATATGTTAGATTATGATTTCTTTAAATGGCTGAGAAAAGAATTGTGCTGAATAGAATGACTATTTCTGTCTGTGTGTCTTTTTTGTAACTTAAGGTTTTGCCTAGAGACATTCTCTATGTTTTGAATCTAATTACCCTGTAAGGTATCTACCATCCTGATTTTACAGAGGTGATTCCTTTACTTCTATTTCTATTAAAAGTCTTCTTGTAAGAAAACTGAATGCTTTTTCATCGTTCTCAGATCCAAGGGTTTGGGTCTGTGGTCACCTATGCAAATTGGTGAGGATTTTTACCAAACCTTTCCCAGGAAGTGGGGTGCAAGGGTTGGGAGGATTTTGGGGGGGAAGACGTGTCCAAACTACATTTCCCAGTAAACCCAGTTAGAGTTTGGTGGTGGCAGTGGATATTCCAAGGACAAAGGATAAAATTAATTTGTACCTTGGGGAAGTTTTAACCTAAGTTGGTAAAAGTAAGCTTAGGAAGTTTTCTTTTCATGCAGGTCCCCACATCTGTACCCTAGAGTTCAGAGTGGGGGAGGAACCTTGACATGGTGGCAGAGTGGTGTGATTAACCCTAAATCATTTTGAGATCAATTTGAGATTTTTTGAACTAGAAATACAGATTTTAAAAAGGAAATTCTTTTTCCTTTGGAGCTGCTGGAAAGCAGCTTGTTTTTTCTCTGCTTTGGGACCAGAACAGAGACAAAAGGGGATTATCTTTGTGAATTGCAGGTTTTCTTTGCCTGGAGGCAGGGTACTTAATCTCCTACAGGGAAATTCACAGTCTTGGTAAACCAGAAGTTTTTTTTTTCCCTAAAAGTAAATAGGGGGAGTGTTCTACCCATTTGCCTCGAGACAAAAGTGGCAGGGGCTTTTTTTTTTTTTTTTTTTAGGATTTTGATTTTTTTACATTATCGGGGATACTATTCCTGATGGCTTGTAGTCCATCTTTGTGTGTAATGTTGGTGTAGAGGGCTTCTACATCCATAGTGGCCAGGATGGTGTTTTCAGGAAGATCACTGATGGATTGTAGTTTCCTCAGGAAGTGTCTCGAAGTGGTGTCCTCAGGAAGTCAGTGGTGTCTCGAAGATAGCTGGGAGTGCTGGTAGCGTAGGGCCTGAGGAGGGAGTCTACATAACCAGACAATCCTGCTGTCAGGGTGCCAATGCCTGAGATGATGGGGCATCCAGGATTTCCAGGTTTATGGATCTTGTGTAGCAGATAGAATACCCCAGGTCGGGGTTCCAGGGGTGTGTCTGGTGCGGATTTGTTCTTGTGCTTTTTCAGGTAGTTTCTTGAGCAAATGCTGTAGTTTCTTTTGGTAACCCTCAGTGGGATCAGAGGGTAATGGCTTGTAGAAAGTGGTGTGGGAGAGCTGCCTAGCAGCCTGTTGTTCTTATTCTGACCTATTCATGATGATGACAGCACCTCCTTTGTCAGCCTTTTTGATTATGATGTCAGAGTTGTTTCTGAGGCTGTGGATGGCATTGTGTTCTGCACGGCTGAGGTAATGGGGCAAGTGATGCTGCTTTTCCACAATTTCAGCCCGTGCACGTCGGCGGAAGCACTCTATGTAGAAGTGCAGTCTGTTGTTTCAACCTTCAGGACCTTCATTGTCTACAGCCAAGCTCTACGATACAACCGCATTTGCTCTAACCCCTCAGACACAGACAAACACCTACAAGATCTCTATCAAGGATTCTTACAAATACAATACCCACCTCCGGAAGTGAAGAAACAGATTGACAGAGCCAGAAGAGTACCCAGAAGTTACCTACTACAGGACAGATCCCAACAAAGAAAATAACAGAATGCCACTAGTCATCACCTTCAGCCCCCAACTAAAACCTCTCCAATGCATCATCAAGGATCTACAACCTATCCTGAAGGACAACCCATCACTCTTACAGATCTTGGGAGACAGGCCATTCCTTGCTTACAGACAGCCCCCCAACCTGAAGCAAATACTCACCAGCAACCACACACTACACAACAGAACCACTAACCCAGGAACCTATCCTTGCAACAAAGCCCGTTGCCAACTGTGTCCACATATCTGTTCAGGGGACACCATCATTGGGCCTAGTCACATCAGCCACACTATCAGAGGCTCGTTCACCTGCACATCTACCAATGTGATATATGCCATCATGTGCCAGCGATGCCCCTCTGCCATGTACCTTGGCCAAACTGGACAGTCTCTAGGTAAAAGAATAAATGGACACAAATCAGACGTCAAGAATTATAACATTCAAAAACCAGTCGGAGAACACTTCAATCTCTTTGGTCACTTGATTACAGACCTAAAAGTGGCAATTCTTCAACAAAAAAACTTCAAAAACAGACTCCAACGAGAGACTGCTGAATTGGAATTAATTTGCAAACTGGATACAATTAATTTAGTCTTGAATAAAGACTGGGAGTGGATGGGTCATTACACAAAGTGAAACTATTTCCCCATGTTTATTTCACACACCCGCCCTCCTCCCCCCACTGTTCCTCAGATGTTCTTGTCAACTGCTGGAAATGGTCCACCTTGATTATCACTACAAAAGGTTTTCTCCCCCACCCCGCTCTCCTGCTGGTAATAGCTCACCTTACCTGATCACTCTCGTTACAGTTTTCAGAGTAGCAGCCGTGTTAGTCTGTATTCGCAAAAAGAAAAGGAGTACTTGTGGCACCTTAGAGACTAACAAATTTATTTGAGCATAAGCTTTTGTGAGCTACAGCTCACTTCATTGGATGCATTCTCGTTAGAGTGTGTATGGTAACACCCATTGTTTCATGTTCTCTGGGTATATAAATATCCCCACTGTATTTTCCACTGAATGCATCCGATGAAATGAGCTGTAGCTCACGAAAGCTTTACGCTCAAATAAATTTGTTAGTCTCTAAGGTGCCACAAGTACTCCTTTTCTTTTTGTGGATACAGACTAACACGGCTGGTACTCTGAATCCCAGGAAGGTTTCCCAGAATCAGCTGCGTGATTATGTCCCTGTATTCTAAGTCATTGTAGTACTTAAAATATGAAAAATACTGTGTAGTTCTTCATGTAATTAGTAGTAAAATTAGAGGTGTTTGTAACTTATTAACTCTGTTTCCTAAACCTCCAGAAAAAAATCCCAGCTGGTGTGGACCCGACGTGAACCAGGCTGGCCAGCACCGTCTGGGATTTGGGGGGCATGTGATAAATGAAAGGGGGGGTAGCTCCCTTTTATGGACACCCAGACGGCCAGTTAGCTATAAAATCGCTCTTAGTAGTTATTCTCTACTTGTTTTACCTGTAAAGGGTTAAAAAGTCTCCCTACATAGATAAAAGGAAGGGAGTGGGCACCTGACCAAGAAAGCCAATGGGAAGGCTAGAACTTTTAAAAATTGGGAAAACAACTTCCCCTTTGTCTGTCTCTTGTGGTTGTCCAGAGAGTGGGGACAGAGCAGCGATGCTGTGAAAAGCTTTGGGCCAGGTATGAAAAATCATCAGATCACACCTAGAAACTACTCATTTGAAACCCCAGATATGTAAGTAGGTCAGGGAATGTCTAGGAAGACACGATGAGGTTTATCTCTTTTTTATTTCTTTATGGCTTGTGGACTCCTCTGTGCTAACCCCAGGTACTTTTGTTTTGCTTGTAACCTTTAAGCTGGACCTGAAGAGAGCGATTCTTGATGTTTAATCCTTGTAATTTTTTTTTAAATAGAGCAAAAAACCTAAGTTCCAGATATATTTTCTTTCTTTTTGTTTCTAATAAAATTTACCTTTTTTAAGAACAGGATTGGATTTTTGTGCATATGTTGTTTAATTAGCTGTTTTCTTTCTCAGCTCTTCCCCGGAGGGGGATGAAATGGCTTGAGATTACCCCACAGGAAGGAATTCCCAAGTGCACCTTCCTGGGTTCTCAAAGGGGTTTTTGCACTTGCGTGGTGGCAGCATCTACCCCTCCAAGGTCAGAGAAAACCTGTAATCTTGGGAGTTTAATACAAGCCTGGAGTGACCAATATTAATTTTTTAAATCCTTGCAGGCTCCCACCTTCTGCATTCTAAGTGCCAGAGTGGGAATGTGCCTTGACAACTTCCAAACCTCACAAGTGCGTTGTGAGGATAAATACATGACAGATCATGAAGTGCTCAGACATGATGGTGATGGGGCCAGAGAAGTAGATAGAGGCTGGGAACACAATAAAAGCCAGCATGGATATACAATGCTCATTGCTTTGAAGCTGTATCAGGCCTCCTCAGTGCTTTTCAGTGTTACTTCCAGAATTAGTTCAAAATTTTTGATCATATTTATACCAGTTTGATCATTACGGCTGCAAATGCCATTATAAGCTCCTCAGCAGCCCAGTCTTTAGCCTTATATTTCTAACAGTTTTTTAAAATGTTTCTGTTTCCAGGAAATTAAGAATCTTGCTGCAAAACTTCCAAACCTTGTGCTGGTGCCTCTGGGTATGTCATTTTTGCATAATCTCCCACTACAAACAATATCTTGAAAATCTGATCTTTTCTACTTCTGGTTCCTATTATTTGCTTTGAAATTCAAGGTCTCTCTCCAGTTTCCATGCTCCTTTCTTCATCTGGATATAATGTGCAACACTCATTCCAGCAAAATGACTAGGAAATGCATTGAACAATTGCAGGTCACCATGGATGAAAACATCTGTTCTCAGTGTAAAAACGTGCAGACAAGAAGTTTGGGCTTTGGGGTTGTCGCAGGCTAAAAGCGGAATGTTGGGGCTGTGTTCAGGGTAAATCCCTAAAAGCATTTTGTTTTATTTGCCTTATCAATTTGCCTGCATGGCTCGTAGCTGAAGGTCCATTTGCCCACAAGGTCATGATGACCTTTAGTAGTTTTAAATTGTTTTGGTTTTCAGTGCAGTTATTTTTTTAAAAAATTAGAGATTTGTAAGTTGCACTTAGTGTGTGGCTTGAACTACAGTACTAGTATGAAGTGATTTGAAAAATACTATTTCTTTTGTTTATCTTTTTAAAGTGCAAATATTTGTAATAAAAAATATTATTATATAGTGAGCTCTGTACATTTGTATTCTGTGCTATAACTGATATCAATAGATATGAAAATGTAGAAAAACTTGCAAAAATATTTATAATACATTTTAATTGGTATTCTGTTGTTTAACAGTGCGATTGTAACTGTGATTAATCATAACTATTTTTTTAAATCTACTTAATTAATTAACTGCAATTAATTGACAGCAAAAAGAAAAGGAGGACTTGTGGCACCTTAGAGACTAACCAATTTATTCGAGCATAAGCTTTCGTGAGCTACAGCTCACTTCATCGGATGCATACTGTGGAAACTCCAGAAGACATTATATACACAGAGACCATGAAACAATACCCCCTCCCACCCCACTCTCCTGCTAGTAATAGCTTATCTAAAGTGATCACTCTCCTTACAATGTGTATGATAATCAAGTTGGGCCATTTCCAGCACAAATCCAGGTTTTCTCACCCTCCGCCCCCCCCCCACACACACAAACTCACTCTCCTGCTGGTAATAGCCCATCCAAAGTGACCACTCTCTTTACAATGTGTATGAAAATCAAGGTGGGCCATTTCCAGCACAAATCCAGGTTTTCTCACCCTCCCCCCCCAAAACACACACACACAAACTCACTCTCCTGCTGGTAATAGCTTATCCAAAGTGACCACTCTCCCTCCAATGTGCATGATAATCAAGGTGAGCCATTGACAGCACTAATGTTTAGAACAGAACCCAGCTCTCCTGAGGCCCAGGTGACCACAAGACCATCCCATCTCGCTGAAACACCATGTTATCTTGTTTTTAGAAGTTACTGATCAAGCAAGTATCAAGGCAGCTGCAAAGAACGTTGGGGACCATCTGAAAGGCTCTGGGCCGAATCTGCTCATCAACAGTGCAGGCACTGGAGACCACACAATGGTGGACTCTGCAAATCCCAAAGACGTGCTCACTGTGCATAACACAAACTTGACTGGGCCCATGTCAGTGACCAAGGCAGCAAGATATGGGCCATTGTGGGCTGCGCCTTGCAGAGACTGAATGAAAGCGTGGGGGCCCCGATTTCCTCCTGTGACCTTAGTGCTGCACCAGTGGTGAAGTGCAAAGGGGTCGAAAGCTGGGAGATCCCTGCAAGTGGGAATTCCGTGGTTATGGAGAGCTAGCATAGCCAGCTCCTGTGCTGCCCTCATCATAGGGGTTATGGCCAGAGGCTTCTGCACTCTGGGTGTGCTCAGCTGTCAAGCTTGCCTTAGTCAACATCCTCTGTACCTTTATTCTAAACTGATACTGCTGCTTGGACATCCCCCATTACTATGTCATCAGCTTGGTTGGAGAGAGGCCTCCCTTGGTCCCCATTGCCATGCTGATCTACGGCTCCCCCAACAGGAGGCTTTGTGGTATTACCCTGCTCCTATACCTTACCCTCATCCTCTGTCTGAGCACCAGGCCGCCACCAGCTCAGACATCAAAAGCCCCCAAACTGCCTGCAAACCGCTCCCTGCCCTGCAGTCATGCCCCATCATACCTCATCTGGTCCCCACAAGCCAGCTGCATTGCTAATTTCTGACCGTGCGTGCTCACCATCCATGCTAATGTGAGCAGAAAGGAGCCTGGTCTCAGCTGGAAATTCTAGGGGGCCAAGGATGCTGGGCACTGCCTCGGCAGAACTATGCATTCCCACTCCCACCGCCCCATCTGTCAGTGCTGTGGGATCTAGGTTTAATTTCCACTAGGGGAGAGCCCCTTTCCTCACAAGCTGCTGTCTCTGCTCTTGCCTGCAGGCTGCTCTGAACAGTCTCACCAGGTGCCAGGCTTTTGATTACAAAGAAGATGGGATTCTGTTTGCCACCCCCTGCCCTGGCTGGGTGAAAACAGACACAACTAGTGATGAGGTGAATGGCTTGGATCCTGTTAGAATTACAGGCTGGGACGGGAGCCCCACTGGCTGCCCTGAGGGCTGAAGTTCTGCCTACAGAAAGAGCCGGGCATTGGCAGCAGCCACACTGGCCCTACCTCCCCTCTCGCGTCCCTCCACGGCAAACATGCTCCATGCTGGAGCTGCTGGTGCCACCTCTGGAGATGAGAGGATACCTCAGCGCTTGCCCCCATCTGCCTTTGGCCCCTCTCACCTGAGGCTGCCAATCAAAGATTGGTTAGGACCATGGGCTTTGGGGATGTGAATATCTACTACCAGATCCTCAGTAAGTGTAAACAGCTACAGTGCCACTGAAGTCAGCTGAGCTACAGTGACTTACACCAGCTGAGCATTTAGCCTCTTGTCTACTAGATACTAGCCTGAGACCACAAACCTGTTTCACAGAGATCATGAGTAGCCTAGACTAACAAGGCTGCTACTGCTATGTTTGATCTTTTAAGGAGTCTCATTATAGGCCATACAAAAATCCAGCTAGAAATGCTCTTAGCCCTGGTCTACACTACGAGTTTAGGTCGAATTTAGCAGTGTTAGATTGATTTAACCCTTCACCCACCCACACGATGAAGCCATTTTTTTTTACTTAAAGGGCTCTTAAAATCAATTTCTGTATTCCTCCCCCGACGAGGGGATTAGTGCTGAAATCGACCTTGCCAGGTCGAATTTGGGGTTGTGTGGTATTGGCCTCCAGGAGCTATCCCTGAGTGCTCCATTGTGACCGCTCTGGACAGCACTCTCAACTCAGATGCACTGGCCAGGTAGACAGGAAAGGGCCCGTGAACTTTTGAATCTCATTTCCTGTTTGGCCAGTGTGGCAAGCTGCAGGTGAGTGCAGATCTCATCAGCAGAGGTGACCATGATGGAGTCCCAGAATCGCAAAAGAGCTCCAGCATGGAGGTACGGGATCTGATCACTGTATGGGGAGACGAATCCATGCTATCAGAACTCCATTCCAAAAGACGAAATGCCAAACATTTGAAAAAATCTCCAAGGGCATGAAGGACAGAGGCTATAACAGGGACCCACAGCAGTGCTGCGCGAAACTTAAGGAGCTCAGGCAAACCTACCAAAAACCAGAGAGGCAAACGGCACTCGGAGTCAGAGCCCCAAACATGCTGTTTCTATGATGAGCTGCTTGCCATTCTAGGGGTGCAGCCACCACTACTCCACCCCTGTGCTTTGACTCCGTCAATGGATTATCACACAACAGGGATGCGCATTTTGGGAACGAGGAAGATGATGATGAGGAGGAGAAGGTTGAAGATAGCGCACAGCAAGCAAACAGAGAAACCGTTTTCCCTGAGAGCCAGGAACTGTTTCTCACCCTGGACCTGGAGCTAGTACCCCCCAAACCCATGCAAGGCAGGCTCCCGGACCCGCCAGGCAGAGAAGGGACCTCTGGTGAGTGTACCTTTGTAAATATAATACATGGTTTAAAAGCAAGCGTGTTTAATGATTAATTTGCCCTGAAGACTTGGGATGCATTCGTGGCCAGTACAGCTACTGGAAAAATCTGTTAATATGTCTGGGGATGGAGTGGAAATCCTCCAGGGACATCTCCATAAAGCTCTCCTGGATGGTCACTCCTCATGGTCACCTGGTTGAAATAGGGTAATTTTATTAAGGGGACATTCAGAGGTGGCCGTTCCTGCTGGGCTGTGTGCCTGTGGCTGAAAAGAAATATTCTCTGCTGTTATCCACACAGTGCAGGGAGGGGTGAAGTGATCATCCCAGAGAACTGGGTGTGCGTGGGGCGGGTTTAGTTGGGTTTGTGCTACACATTAACCCGAAAACTGCAGCCCCTCCTTTTACATTGCCAACCCATTTTAAATGGCCAAACCAACGGCTGCTTGGTATGGGAAATGAGGGCGCTGCTGTTTGAAATCATTCCCACATGTTATGAAGATTAAAGAAGCCAAAAGACTGTGGCTTACCATGGCTGCCTGCAAGCCGAATTCTGTAGCCTAGCCCTGCGTGTGTGATCTCTCACACCAAACTGGCAGACCCTCAATATAAGAGGCAAAATGCCACCTTGTACCAAAAGCACATGTGCTATGTAATGTTAACAGCAAGGTTCACCATGAGTCTAACAGCAAGAGTCTACCCATTGTTCTCTAAAATGTGTCTTTTTAACTACTACTACTCCCTTTTTTCCCTCCTGCAGCTGCAAATGTTTCAACGCTCACGCTATCATCTCCGTCCCAGAGGCTAGTGAAGATTAGAAGGCGAAAAAAACGCACTCACGATTAAATGTTCTCTGAGCTCATGCAGTCTTCCCACACTGAAAGAACCCAGCAGAATGCGTGGAGGCAGACAATGTTAGAGTCCAGGAAAGCACAATATGAACACGAGGACAGGTGGTGGGTTGAAGATGATAGGTGGCATCAGCTTGCTGACAGAAGGCAGGAGGCAATGCTGAGGCTACTGGAGGATCAAACTGATATGCTCCGGCGTATGGTTGAGGTGCAGAAAAGGCAGCAGGAGCACAGACCGCCACTGCAGCCCCTGTGTAACCAACCGCCCTCCTCCCCAAGTTCCATAGCCTCCTCACCCAGACGCCCAAGAATGCGGTGGGAGGGCCTCCGGGCACCCAAGCACTCCACCCCAGAGCACTGCCCAAGCAACAGAAAGCTGGCATTCAATAAGTTTTAAAGTGCAGTGTGGCCTTGTCCTTCCCTCTTTCCCCACCTGACCCAGTGCTTCCCTCCTCCCCCTCCCGGGCTACCTTGGCAGTTATCCCCCTATTTGTGTGATGAATTAATAAAGAATGCATGAATTTGAAACAACAATGACTTTATTGCCTCTGCAAGCTGTGATTGAAGAGGGGAGGAGAGGGCAGTTGGCTTACAGGGAAGTAGTGAACCAAGAGGGAGGGTTTTCATCAAGGAGAAACAAACAGAACTTTCACACCGTAGCTTGGCCAGTCATGAAACTGGTTTTCAAAGCTTCTCTGATGCGTACCACGCCCTCCTGTGCTCTTCTAACCGCCCTGGTGTCTGGCTGCATGTAATCATTGGCCAGGCGATTTGCCTCAACCTCCCACCCTGCCATAAACATCTTCCCCCTTACTCTCACAGATATTGTGGAGCGCACAGCAAGCAGTAATAACAATGGGAATATCGTTTTCGCTGAGGTCTAACCGAGTCAGTAAACTGCGCCAGCGCGCTTTTAAATGTCCAAATGCACATTCTACCACCATTCTGCACCTGCTCAGCCTGTAGTTGAACAGCTCCTGGCTTCTGTCCAGGCTGCCAGTGTACGGCTTCATGAGCCATGGGAGCAAGGGGTAGGCTGGGTCCCCAAGGATAACTATAGGCATTTCAACATCCCCAATGGTTATTTTCTGGTCTGGGAAGAAAGTCCCTTGCTGCAGCTGTTGAAACAGACCAGAGTTCCTGAAGATGCGAGCATCATGAACCTTTCCCGACCATCCCATGTTGATGTTGGTGAAACATCCCTTGTGATCCACCAGTGATTGCAGCACCATTGAAAAATACCCCTTTCGGTTTATGTACTTGCTGCCTTGGTGCTCCGGTGCCAAGATAGGGATATGGGTTCCGTCTATCGCCCCACCACAGTTAGGGAATCCCATTGCAGCAAAGCCATCCAGTATGACCTGCACATTTCCCAGAGTCCCTACCCTTGATAGCAGCAGCTCAGTGATTGCATTGGCTACTTGCAGCACAGCAGCCGACACACTATATTTGCCCACTTCAAATTGATTCCTGACTGACTGGTAGCTGTCTGGCGTTCACAATCATAGAATCATAGAATATCAGGGTTGGAAGGGACCTCAGGAGATCATCTAGTCCAACCCCCTGCTCAAAGCAGGACCAATCCCCAATTAAATCATCCCAGCCAGGGCTTTGTCAAGCCTGACCTAAAAAACTTCTAAGGAAGGAGATTCCATTACCTCCCTAGGCAACGCATTCCAGTGTTTCACCACCCTCCTAGTGAAAAAGTTTTTCCTAATATCCAACCTAAACCTCCCCCACTGCAACTTGAGACCATTACTCCTTGTCCTGTCCTCTTCTACCACTGAGAATAGTCTAGAACCATCCTCTCTGGAACCACCTCTCAGGTAGTTGAAAGCAGCTATCAAATCCCCCCCCCCATTCTTCTCTTCCGCAGACTAAACAATCCCAATTCCCTCAGCCTCTCCTCGTAAGTCATGTGTTCCAGACCCCTAATCATTTTTGTTGCCCTTCGCTGGACTCTTTCCAATTTATCCACATCCTTCTTGTAGTGTGGGGCCCAAAACTGGACACAGTACTCCAGATGAGGCCTCACCAATGTCGAATAGAGGGGGACAATCACATCCCTCGATCTGCTCGCTATGCCCCTACTTATACATCCCAAAATGCCATTGGCCTTCTTGGCAACAAGGGCCCACTGCTGACTCATATCCAGTTTCTCGTCCACTGTCACCCCTAGGTCCTTTTCCGCAGAACTGCTGCCTAGCCATTCGGTCCGTAGTCTGTAGCTGTGCATTGGGTTCTTCCGTCCTAAGTGCAGGACCCTGCACTTATCCTTATTGAACCTCATCAGATTTCTTTTGGCCCAATCCTCCAATTTGTCTAGGTCCCTCTGTATCCTATCCCTGCCCTCCAGCGTATCTACCACTCCTCCCAGTTTAGTATCATCCGCAAATTTACTGAGAGTGCAATCCACACCATCCTCCAGATCATTTATGAAGATATTGAACAAAACCGGCCCCAGGACCGACCCCTGGGGCACTCCACTTGACACCGGCTGCCAACTAGACATGGCGTTGCAAGCTTCCACAGGGCTATCGCCACTCGTTTGTGAACTATGCGGGCTGCTCTCATCTTGGTATTCTTCTGCTTCAGGGCAGGGGAAAGCAAGTCACAAAGTTCCATGAAAGTGCCCTTACGCATGCGAAAGTTTTGCAGCCACTGGGAATCGTCCCAGACCCGCAACCCTATGCGGTCCCACCAGTCTGTGCTTGTTTCCCGGATCTAGAATCGGCGTTCCATGGCATGAACCTGCCCCATTACCACCATGAGGTCCAAATTGCCAGGGCTTGTACTTTGAGAGAAGTCTGTGTCCTTGTCCTCATCACTTTCGTCACCACGCTGCCGTCACCCCCTCGCCTTCTTTTGCAGGTTCTGACTCTGCATATACTGCTGGATAACGCGCGTGGTGTTTATAACACTCATAACTGCCACGGTGATCTGAGCGGGCTCCATGCTTGCTGTGGTATGGCATCTGCAGGAGAGCAGAGTGGCAGCAGAAGCGGCAGGTGGATGATGATGCTGACAGCAGTATGGCGCCCGCACAGAAAAAGGCGCGAAACTATTGTCAGCCGTTGCTTTCATGGAGGGAGGGAGGGGGGAGCAAGGGGTAGGCTGGCAGCAGACGGTGCAGTACGACTGCTAGCCATCGTCGCCTCCTGGGTGCTTGCCAGCAGATGGTGCAGTACGACTGTAGCTGTCATCGTTTCCAGGCAGACTGAATCTCCATGAGACGAAACTTAAGAAGAGAATGACCTGGAGTCACTCCCATTTATGTCCAAGAGCGCCTGACAGACCACACCGAGGTCTGCCAAGAGCACCCATGTCTGCCCAGGAGCCCCTGACCAACCTCACAAGGTCAGCCAAGAGCACCCAGGAGATGACAACGACGACAACGGCTACCAGTCGTACTGCACCATCTGCTGCCCCAGGGCAATGAGCTGCAGCTGTGTAGCAATGCAGTCCCACGTCTGCCAGCAGCCAGAAGATGTACGGTGACGGTGAGCTGAGCGGGCTTCATGCTTGCCGTGGTATGGCGTCTGCATGGGTAACCCAGGAAAAAAGGCGCGAAACGATTGTCTGCTGTTGCTTTCACGGAAGGAGGGAGGGAAGGAGGGGTGGGATGACATGTACTCAGAACCACCCGCGACAATGTTTTTGTCCCATCAGGCATTGGGATCTCAACCCAGAATTCCAAGGGGCGGCGGAGACTGTGGGATCTGTGGGATAGCTACTCACAGTGCAATGCTCCGGAAGTTGACACTAGCCTCGATACTGTGGACGCACTCCGCCGTCTTAATGGTCTTAAGTGGGGACACACACAATTGACTGTATAAAATCGATTTCTAAAAAATTGACTTCTATAAATTCGACCTAATTTTGTAGTGTAGACATACCCTTAGTTTAAGCATAAAACCAGGGCAGTCTCTGGAAGCACGACCCTGCTGCTTCCATGAAAATAAATGAGGAGGTAAGTCTGTCTATGCTGCAAATTGAGGTGTGGTAGCAGCTTGTGTATACATGCTCACATCAACCTTAATTTAACTTGCACGGGGAAACCCTGTAGTGAAGACACAGCAACACTAGAACTGCTGTTGTTACCCACGCTGGCAAGATTAAAGCTAGCACAGGTATGCCTCCCAGCAGTACAATTACATCTCCATTTGTAGTGTAGACGTAGCCTAATTCTGGAGCCAGAACTGTGTAGCAGAGCATTATCAGAGCTCCTAAGCCAGAGACTGCTGATTTCCCAGGTGGTGAGATAAGAATGGCTGCTCTGCTCTCTCAGCTCTTTGGAATCTTCTTTCCTTTCCTCAATAGAAGTTCAACATTTTGCTAGGGAAACCCAAGTGAGCTCTTCCTGAGTCTTCACTACATAAAGAATATCTTTTTATTTATGTGTGAAGTTAAATTACGCTCTGAAGCATCCCTCTGCCTTGAGCCTTCCTCTTTGTTTTTCATGTTGTCAGACTCATGTTATTAGGGAGTTATTACAGAGTGGTGGGCTGGGAGGAAACTAGATATTGTTCTCTAACATTTCGATTTGTGAGTAACCAGCTCATATTTGGGTGGTAGGGTCATGCGTTCAGATGTAGAATTCATCCAATCAGCAGCTCATGTTGGTTTGCTTGTTTAGTTCAGTCTTGAGCAGAGGTGGCAGGTTTGTAGAGATTTTGGTGGTGCCCAGAACCCACCCCTGCCCAAACTCCACCCCTCCAAACTCCGCCCAGCACCTGCCCAAGGCTCTGGGAGGGAGTTTGGATGGGGGAGGAGGTCTGGGATGCAGGCCCTAGGCTGGGGCAGGGGATTGGGGAGCAGGGTACAGGCTCTGGGAGGGAGTTTGGGGATGGGAGAAGGTGCGGAGGGAGGCAGTGCAGGTTCTGGGAGGGAGTTTGGGGATGGGAGAAGGTGCGAGGGAGGCAGTGCAGGTTCTGGGAGGGAGCTTGGGGATGGGAGAAGGTGCAGAGGGAGGGGGTGCAGGGGTGAGGGCTGTGGCTGCAGATAAGGGTTTTGGGGTATGGGAGGGGCTCAGGGCAAGAGTAGGGGTGTAGGGGGTGAGGGCTCTGTCTGGGGGTCTTGGGGGGTTAGAGAGGCTCAGGGCTGGGGCAGAGGATTAGAGTGTGGGGGAATGAGGGCTCTGGCAGGGACTGCGGATGAGGGATTTGGGGTGTGGGAGGGGCTCAGGGCGAGGGTAGAGGGTGTGGTGTGGGGGTGAAAGCTCTGGCTCGGGGTGTGGGCTCTGGGGTGGGGCAGGGCTGGGGATGAGTTTGGGGTGCAGGCAGGCTGCTCTGGGACAGGGGCCAGAGAGGAGGACTCCCCCCAGCCCTTTCCCTGCTGGCAGCAGTGAGCTCTGGGGGAGGAGCCCTCCTTTCCCGCCACCCCAGCAGCACACTCACTCCTACCACTGTCACTGCATGTGCTCCTAGGACCCCTCTCAGGTCCAGGAATCTCCCTCAACACCCGCGTGGTGGGTGCTGGGGGGTGCTGTGTGTGCCTTCTCCCCTGCTGTGGCTCCTAGAATCATAGAATAACAGAGTTGGAAGGGACCTCTGGAGGCCATCTAGTCCAACCCCCTGCCCAGAGCAGGACCAATCCCAACTAAATCATCCCAGCCAGGGCTTTGTCAAGCCTGATCTTAAAAACTTCTAAGGAAGGAGATTCCACCACCTCCCTAGGTAACGCATTCCAGTGTTTCACCACCCTCCTAGTGAAAAAGGTTTTCCTAATATCCAACCTAAATCTCCCCCACTGCAACTTGAGACCATTACTCCTTGTCCTGTCATCTGCTATCACTGAGAATAGTCTAGATCCACCCTCTTTGGATCCACCTTTCAGGTAGTTAAAAGCAGCTATCAAATCCCCCCTCATTCTTCTCTTCCGTAGACTAAACAATCCCAGTTCCCTCAGCCTCTCCTCATAACTCATGTGTTCTAGACCCCTCATCATTTTTGTTGCCCTTCGCTGGACTCTCTCCAATTTCGCCACATCCTTCTTGTAGTGTGAGGCCCAAAACTGGACACAGTACTCCAGATGAGGCCTCACCAATGTCAAATAGAGGGGAACGATCACATCCCTCGATCTGCTGGCAATGCCCCCTACTTATACACCCCAAAATGCCATTGGCCTTCTTGGCAACAAGGGCACACAGTTGACTCATATCCAGCTTCTCGTCTGCTGTCGCCCCTAGGTCCTTCTCTGTAGAACTGCTGCCTAGCCATTCAGTCGCTAGTCTGTAGCGGAGCATTGGATTCTTCCGTCCTAAGTGCAGGACTCTGCACTTGTCCTTTTTGAACCTCATCAGATTTCTTTTGGCCCAATCCTCCAATTTGTCTAGGTCCCTCTGTATCCTATCCCTACCCTCCAGCGTATCTACCACTCCTCCCAGTTTAATGTCATCTGCAAACTTGCTGAGGGTGCAATCCACACCATCCTCCAAATCGTTAATGAAGTTATTGAACAAAACCGGCCCCAGGACCGACCCCTGGGGCACTCCGCTAGATACTGGCTGCCAACTAGACATGGTGCCATTGATCACTACCCGTTGAGCCCGACCATCTAGCCAACTTTCTACCCACCTTATAGTGCATCCATCCAGCCCATACTTCTTTAACTTTCTGACAAGAATACTGTGGGAGACTGTGTCAAAAGGTTTGCTAAAGTCGAGGAATAACACGTCCACTGCTTTCCCCTCATCCACAGAACCAGTTATCTCATCATAGAAGGCAATTAGATTAGTCAGGCATGACTTTCCCTTGGTGAATGCATGCTAACTGTTCCTGATTACTTTCCTCTCCTCTAAGTGCTTCACAATTGATTCCTTGAGGACCTGCTCCATGATTTTTTCAGGGACTGAGGTGAGGCTGACCGGCCTGTAGTTCCCAGGATCATCCTTCTTTCCTTTTTTAAAGATGGGCACTACATTAGCCTTTTTCCAATCTTCCGGGACTTCCCCCGATCGCCATGAGTTTTCAAAGATAATGGCCAATGGCTGTGCAATCACATCCGCCAACTCCTTTAGCACTCTCGGATGCAGCGCATCCGGCCCCATGGACTTGTGCTCGTCCAGCTTTTCTAAATAGTCCCGAACCACTTCTTTCTCCACAGGGGGCTGGTCACCTCCTCCCCATGCTGTGCTGCCCAGTGCAGTAGTCTGGGAGCTGACCTTGTTCGTGAAGACAGAGGCAAAAAAAGCATTGAGTACATAAGCTTTTTCCACATCCTCTGTCACAAGGTTGCCTCCCTCATTCAGTAAGGAGCCCACACTTTCCCTGACCACCTTCTTGTTGCTAACATACCTGAAGAAACCCTTCTTGTTACTCTTAACATCTCTTGCTAGCTGCAACTCCAGGTGTGATTTGGCCTTCCTGATTTCACTCCTTTAAGCCCAAGCAATATTTTTATACTCATCCCTAGTGTTTTGTCCAATATTCCACTTCTTGTAAGCTTCTTTTTTGTCTTTAAGATCAGCAAGGATTTCACTGTTAAGCCAAGCTGGTTGCCTGCCATATTTACTATTCTTTCTACACCTTGGGATGGTTTGTCCCTGTAACCTCAATAAGGATTCTTTAAAATACAGCCAGCTCTCCTGGACTCCTTTCCCTCTCATGTTATTCTCCCAGGGGATCCTGCCCATCAGTTCCCTGAGGGAGTCAAAGTCTGCTTTTCTGAAGTCCAGGGTCCTTATTCTGCTGCTCTCCTTTCTTCCCTGTGTCAGGATCCTGAACTCGACCATCTCATGGTCACTGCCTCCCATGTTCCCATCCACTTTAGCTTCCCCTACTAATTCTTCTCGGTTTGTGAGCAGCAGGTCAAGAAGAGCATATGCATTTAATTATACACACATACACACTGTCCTGCCAGTCAATGTTATAGTTACCAATCCAGAGTCCAGATCAATCTAGTGGCCAGCTAGGTTGATCATGGGTAGGGAGGAGCCGGGTTCTGTCGGTCACGACATGATGTTCCGGGGAAGACTTGGCAGGACAAACTCAAAGTTTCATGGCAAGGCACCCTGTTTATATAGTTATTTTTCCTTTATTGGGACCAATGAGTTTTGCAACGTCATGCTGTAATCAATTGTCATTTGATGAGTGTTTTGTTTTCTTAAATTGTCCTTCTAATTTTTTATTTTGTTTTTTTATTAAATTTTTTAGGGAGTTACTCCATGCTGGTTTTGATCTCAGCTATATTGTCCCCATTCATAGGTGCCTGTCTCATTTTTAGAGTTGTTAATCTGCCCTCTTCTGACATTTCAATAGGGGCGTGTTGTAATTTTCTGGTGCCCTCGCATCTGTCCTTGGTTCCTCCCTAGAACATTTGGTTCGGTGATGGCCTTCATACTTATTTCTTAACACACACATTCCTCATTCACACAGAACACAGAATTGATTTACAGAGAGCATTTGAACGGGAACATCAAATTGCAATGCAAGAGAAAACAATCATTGCATTTTTTTTACTTATTTTAAAATGCTAAACCTACAACAAAGTGGTGACCCTAAAGGGTCTGTTACTGCCTTGAAATCAGCTCAGATACAGATTCTGGCTGATGCATTTTTACCAATGGCCCATTAGGCCATTCCTTTCTGCTATTCAAAAAGGGTGGCTGGCAGGATATGATCAAATCATACACCAATACATTTAATACTGGCTACATTATTATTCTTTATTCTAAATTATATAAAATACAAACATAAAATTCTACCACTACAACAGCAGCAACTCCCAGATTGCTGGCTCCAGCAGCTGCCATGCAGGGATGGGGTCTGGCAGCACCATGTGACCAAGCGGGGCCAGCAAAAATCTCAGGGAGACAGGTGATCCCATGCCCTCCTCCCCTCCCCCCATATGTCGCCAATGGCTTCTGCCAAGCAGAGACAGGGGTCTCAGAACTTCAGTCCTATGGGGCATGCCTGCCCAGGCTCAGGCCTTCAGCAGGAGCTGGGCTTCAGCTCCAAGCCCTGGCAAGCACTTCCTACAGAGCTAAATCCCCAAGATCCCCTCTCCCCGTAAGGCTGAAGCCATGAGCCCTGGTAGCTGTGCCCTGGCTCTTGAACTTCTGAAGATTGTCGTATGCGGCTAGGAGGGTCAGTAAGTTTGGCCACCCCTGGCCTAGGCTCTTGGCTCTCTGCTGACCACCACCTCGCTTGAAGGCCCAGAGTCAAAAGAAGCAAGCCCGGGGCTACTGAAGAATGGTTTCCATCAATCCACCTCTGGGTTATGGGCCCAACACTCTAACACTGCACCACTCTGCTGGCTGCTTTGGTTTGGCACCCAGCCTGCCTCCCCACCATCTTCCCCATTGGTTGTGTAAAGGTCTTGGCTTGCTTCATGCCTCGCCAGGGAAGCGCAGCCATGCTGCCCAAGCCTGCAGCCTGGCCCACCCTGGCTGCCGGAGCACAGAGCTACGCAGGCCAACGGCAGTTCGAGTTGGGAGTCTCGGCTCTTTCCCCTGACAGCCACACAGAGCTGCCTAGCATCTTGAGAGCCTCCCTCATGTGCTCCCTCATCACAGCTGCCTGCCAGTGTGGGTGGGAAAAGGGGCGAGGAAGCACTGCTGCCTCAGGCCGGGACAGGAGGCCCTCACTTTGCGCAGGCCTGCCTCTTGCCTTCAGCCCAGGCAGCCAGAGGAGCCAGGGAGCTCCCAGGCAGGCCAGGTCCTCAGCTGTCTGCTGCCTCAGGGCCTAGGCTCTTGGCATTCTGCTTGCCGCTGCCTCACTTTAAGGCCCAGAGTAAAAAGAAGAAGGCCCAAAGCTAGCAGAGGATGGTTTCGATCCACTGACCTCTGGGTTATGGACCCAGCACGCTTTTGCTGTGCCACTCTACCAATTGTTTCTGTCTAGCACCCATTCTCCCTGGCTCCAGGTTAGCGCCTTGCCACCTCTTGTGCTGGAAGTGGCACAGGCTGCTAGGCAGCAACCCTGGGAGAGGAGCAGAGCTTGGATGTCTCTGTGGCGCAATAGGTCAGTGCATTTTGCTGTTAAGTAAAAGGATAGTGGTTTCAGTTACCCAGGGACGGTGCTGAGGGCATCCTCCTTGAAGTCCTCATTTTGATGCCTCAAAGCCGTTCCTCTCCGCTTCAGTGGGTCGACCTGGTGGCAGGAGGAGTGTGGGGGGCTGCGCCACAAAAACCCCTGTGCGAGCAGCCACGCCAGGGACTTGAGCTAAATCCTCAAACCCACCAAAAAAACCTTCAGCAGGACCCGTATGGCTCCCATCCTGGCTCTGCCCAAGTGGGAAGGGAGAAACAGATGAGCCACTGCAGCTGTAAGTTTGCTTCCCCACCAACTTCCCCATTGACTGTGCAAAGGTCTTGGCTTCCTTCATGCCTCGCCAGGGAAGCACGGCCATGCTGCTCAAGCCTGAGTCACATCCGCAGCCTGGCCCGCCTCAGCTGACCGAGGGCAAAGCCACGGGGGCCAACAGCAGTCCGAGTAGGGAGCCTCATCTCTTTCCCCTGCCAGCCACGCCAAGCTGCCCAGCGTCCCCAGAGCCTCCCCCGTGTGTTCCCGCAGCAGCTGCCTGCTGCTCTGGGCGGGAAAAGGGGATGAGAAAGCACTGCTGCCTCAGGCTGGGACAGGAGGTCCTCACCTCGCCCAGGCCACCCGCCTGCCTCATGGCCATAGCATAGAGCCTACAAATCCACTCAGTCCTACTTCTTGTTCACTAAGACACACAAGTTTGTTTACATTTACGAGCTAATGCTGTCCACTTTTTATTTACAGGGTCACCTGAAAGTGAGAACAGGCGTTCGTTCACATGGCACTGTTGTAGCCAGTGTTGCAAGGTATTTTTGTGCCAGATATGCTAAGCATTTGTAGGCCCCTTCATGCTTCCACTACCATTCCACCATATTTGAAAATGTAGAAAAACATCCAAAAATATTGATGATAACTGTCAAGTGATATTCTATTATTGTTGAACAGTGCGATTAAAACGGCAATTAATCCTGATTAATTTTTTTAATCAGGTTAATTTGTTTTGAGTTAAGAGCTAGAGTTAATTGTGATTAATTGACAGCGTTACCTTTTCTCTCTTCATATGGCATTTGTGAGACTGATACTGGAATCCTGCATGCTGGGCAAGAGATTCACTTTGAACCTGACACTCTCAGGCTTTGCTTTGGGATTGATGTGTCGGCTCTGACCAAGTTCTTCATAAATTTATAGATGTGGGCTAAGGCTGTTTAAATGGCTTCATCCTGCCAACTCTGGACAGACTCCATCCATGCCCCTCCCATGACTGCCTCCTGCACTCCCATGAGGCATAGATTCTGAAGGTAAGGCCAAAAGGGATCATTATGATCCTCTAGCCTGACTTCCTGCAGAACCCAGGTCTGTGGAATTTCATTTGGTGATTCCCACACTGAACCAGTGCAAAGTCCGGGGTCTCCCAGCCATGAAGCATGTCAGGATTCCAACAAGGACAGTCATGACCATGGATCAGAGGAGGGGCAAACCCGTGGCTGGGAGTGGTAGAGGAATTTATAGTCAGGTTCCAGGCTCTGTTTGATATCAAAGATCAGAGTCCGAATCAGATTCCAGGGTCCGGGTCAGGAGGTAAAGTTCAAGTCAAGCTAAGGTCAAAGCTAGGAGGAGTTCAGAAGCAAGGAGCAGAAATGGTCTTGGCAGCTACAGAAGACCCACAGTGTTGTCTGGACTCTTTATATAGGTTAGGCTGCTGCCTGCCAGACCTCTGAGGCAGGACTTCCTATGGTCTGTTCACAGTAGGCCATGGAGCACAAGATGTGGCAACCTGGAGATGCTGGCAGCGCTGCTGGCCTGGGATCTAGACCCCTGGGGTCTTACAGGGCTTCCCGTAGAGTTCAGTGAACTGAAACCTCCAGCTGAGTCCACAGGGTTTCATTCAAACCCAGCCTGCAGTGCTCCATTCGCAAATTCATCGTGAGCCAAACCCTGAAAGACTGGCCCAGACCTAGATTCAGCCTTCCACAAGGGGGGTGACCAGCAATAAATCCCCTCCCTCTTGTTGTTCTAGTCAGACACAAACCATGCTCCCAGTCCCAGCTGATGCTATAGAGCAGTCCAATCAAACCTTAGAGATGACCCAGTCGTCTGAGAAAACCCTGAGAAAAAACTTCACCCATGCCCAAACTGGAACCTTAGTTCAGGTTCAGCTGAGCCCTCCCACCCTGCTCCCAGAGCTTGGTACCCCTGCATTCTTATCTCCACAGCTGGCAGAGTATTGGGGAACAGGGGCTGAGCTGTTTGAAGAGGGGGAGGAGTGGGGAGGTGACTGGATGCGGAGAGCTCGCTAGGGGTTGTGGGTTAGGGCATTCCAAAGGCCTTTCCCAGGTGGGACTGGTAGGGAGGGGAGACATCAGAGAGTTCACAGGAGCTTTGGACTGGCAGCTGATGTGTTTGGCACTTCTTGAAAGCCAAACCTTTGATATTTGCATTTGGGTTCCATAAAGCCACTGCCCTCAAGCGCTTAGAGCACCTCACTGGGAGTCAGGACTCCTGGGTTCTGTGGGGCCTGGGGCAAGGTTACTCATTCTCTCCTGCCTTTCTTTGCCCTCTGTAAGATGGCAATAACATTTAAGGATTGTCTATGTAGGAGAGTTATACTAGAATAACCTGAGTTTAAACCGATACAGTTATAGTTACAGTGTGGACACTCTAAATCTTGTAGGAGAGTGGCTTTTTCAGTTTAACCTGTGTTGCTGGAGAAGGGGTTTGGGCTAACCCAGAAAAAGCCAGGCTTATTCCAGAATGAGTGCACCCACCCGGGGGCTATAGTGCTATAACTATACCAGTAAAACTAGGAATACTTTCACATTTAGACTTCATAGAATCATAGAATATCAGGGTTGGAAGGGACCCCTGAAGGTCATCTAGTCCAACCCCCTGCTCGAAGCAGGACCAATTCCCAGTTAAATCATCCCAGCCAGGGCTTTGTCAAGCCTGACCTTAAAAACCTCTAAGGAAGGAGATTCTACCACCTCCCTAGATAACGCATTCCAGTGTTTCACCACCCTCTTAGTGAAAAAGTTTTTCCTAATATCCAATCTAAACCTCCCCCACTGCAACTTGAGACCATTACTCCTCGTTCTGTCATCTGCTACCATTGAGAACAGTCTAGAGCCATCCTCTTTGGAACCCCCTTTCAGGTAGTTGAAAGCAGCTATCAAATCCCCCCTCATTCTTCTCTTCTGCAGACTAAACAATCCCAGCTCCCTCAGCCTCTCCTCATAAGTCATGTGTTCCAGACCCCTAATCATTTTTGTTGCCCTTCGCTGGACTCTCTCCAATTTATCCACATCCTTCTTGAAGTGTGGGGCCCAAAACGGGACACAGTACTCCAGATGAGGCCTCACCAATGTCGAATAGAGGGGAATGATCACGTCCCTCGATCTGCTCGCTGTGCCCCTACTTATACAAACTTGACCTTCGGTATCTCCAAGGGGAATTCTGAGGACTAATTACCTATTGTTAGGAGTATTAGTGTAAATGTAGGCTCCAGACCTGTAGTTTTGCCTGAGATAGTACTTTGAGCTCTGCTTGCCTGTTTGGTTTTGGATATATATACATTTTTACTAATATGTGTAAACAAAGAACAAAAGACACTGTGTGTTGCATTGTCCACAACCAAATGGGGCTTTTAGTACAATTAAAAAACATAAGGGATAGAGCTAAAGTGTTACTGGGCATGGTGGGAATATAATATATGAGTGAACACTTGAAGACTTCCTTAACTTCTTATCTCAAGGCAAGGTCAAGCAACTAGTTAGGAGGGGCAAGGGGGAATGGGGGGAGGCATAAGAAACACTAAAAGCCAAAGAAAGGCCTGGCCTTGGCCAGAGCACAACCTCACTCCTTACGCCTCCCATGCGGTACAAAAAAGGTGGGACAAAGACCCCAACTCACAACCCTCCAAAATGGAACATGACCATAAGTTGTAAGGGGTGTGAGTAGGAGTGTGCTCTGCAGGTATATTTGCGCCTGCTAAGAAGGAGGAGGTGGGCATAGGGAAGGGGGAATAGGGACTAGGGAAGGGGGAACAGAGACACAGGCAAGGCTCTGTGGCGTCAGAGCTGGGAAGGGGGACACGGGGTAATCGCTCTGCAGCATCAGAGCTGGGAATGGAACACTAGGAAATAGACTCTGCCGGTGTTTAGAGCTATGAATATGTTTGCTTGGAACTAACCCCAATAAACATTGCATTGCCTGCACTTCAGACTTCTGGTCTTCTGCTTTCTGTCTGTGTGACAAGAACCAGGGGAGAGGATCAAGGGAAACCCTCTGACACCTATCATGGCTAAAGCACTTTGCAATCATTAGATAAAAGGGCTACATAAATGCAAACTATTGTCTTATGCTGAAGAGCTACTTTCTCCTGCAGCTGAAAACTCCCAGTCACCAACATTCAGGGACGTTTAAAGTGATTTAACTATTAATTTATTTAACCCCTGAAGTCCTAAGTGATCTGTGCCCTGCCAGCTGGAGAAACCCTCTCTGCGTGCCCTATTTCTGCAGCTGGGGCCATCAGAGACACCGGAGCTGGAGAGCCTCTCTCTTAAAAAGGCTGGCCCTGGGATCAGAGAATCTTCAGTGGGGGATCCCCAGCTTTGGAAATCGCTTCCCCAGCTGGTCCCCCAGCATCCTGGTCTCGGAGGGTGGCTGATGTGCAGGGAGTGTAGAAGGAAGCTGTCAGGGTTTTCTCTTCTCTGAGGTGAGGGGGTGGCTGGGAGAGGAGTAATTGGCTCAGGAATGAGGACTTTTTAGAGCGTTCCTATTTCAGCTTTCTCTGACAGGCTGTCACTCCAAGTACTGTCGGCGGTTCATAGTCTAGATGCAACTGGAGAACTACTGGGCTTCACCCAAAGGTCACTGGACTCAGAGCCTTCCCATACACTTAGGGAGTTGGGATTAATCCCACCGGCAGGCACACCCTAGAAATCTACAGAAACAAACCAAACAAACCCAGCAGTGGGAGGAGGGTTCTTGGCAGAGGATCGGACAGGCAGGACCATGGATTGTAGAGAAAACAAAAGTTCCAGTGATCCCAACTTTCTTCTACGCTTGCTGTGTAAATATTAAAGACCCTCACCCTGCCCCAAAGGAACATACCTGAGCAGGAAAGGCCACCCTAGCACTCAGCCTCTGAAAAAATGAACCCAACCCCTGGGGTCTCCCAGTGGTGCAAGTAGAATTTATTTCTTACCGGTATGCTGCACCAGCTAAAAGGAGGTGACACGTGACCCCCGCCCCCCATGACTCCTCACGTGACCCCACCCCGACCCCAGCCCAGGCCCCGCACTCTCTCCCTCCCCTCCCCATGCCGACAGATCCTCTGGCGCAGCTGTACCTCCTCCAGCCCAGCCCCACCCCCAGCCCTGTCCTCCAGCGTGGCTGCTGTATAGACCCCGGCCAGGAGACGCAGGCATGCAGCTGCGTGGAAGGGCTGGAGGCGGTACAGCCGTGCCGGAGGAGTTGCATGTTCTGCTCCATTTGCCACTGTGGTTCCCAGGAGAGCCCTGTAGTTTAGGGCTCTCCTGGGAACCGAAGCAGCAAAAGGAGCAGAATGTAAGGCCACCAGGCGGTCCCATGCTGGCAGCTCCTCCGGCACGGCTGTACCACCCCCAGGCCTGTCCTCTGCTGGGGCTGCTGTACAGACTCTGAACAGGAGACGAAGGTACACAGCTGCATGGAAGGCCTGTGGGCGGTACAGCCATGCCGAAGGAGGGCAGCCCCACGTTCTGCTCTTCCTGTGCCTTTCCAGTACACCGTACCAGCTATAAATAGCTTACTGGAACGGCGGACTGGACCGGATCACCCTACTTGCACCACTGGGGCCTCCATACCTGTGTCCAGAAACAACGCCTGGCTGGATGGGACCAAGTCCTGAGCTAGGACGGGGGTAAGGTCATCCTCCCTTTGACAGCAGATCTGTCCTCCCAGAGCTCATGTGTTGGGATCTTGGCTGAGAAGCTGGACCGGTTCTATGTGGAATGGATCTGTGTCGTGCGGGTCACACCCAGCCTGCCACAGTGGATTTTGGTTACTGTAGACACATTTCTGAGGTCCTTCCCCTCCACCAGCTCTGCTATGCAATGTCCACAGTAGGGAGCTGCTCAGACACTGTGGGGATGGCTTTGGCTTTCCTGCAGCAGGTGCCCTGCCAGGACTACGTGTTCTCCTCACCCCAGAGACATGCATGACAGTCGTTAGTGTGACGAATGAGGTTTATTCATCTTGTCATGTTGCACGTGAGTCTTACTGTCCTGTACTAATACTGTGTGGACCTGTTTCCCTGTGTGCTGCACCAACGCTTCGGTGGTGGGGATTGGGTGTGAGATTTTTGCTGAGGCCCTCTGCCCTGTTATTTGCACATAGGCTATGGCCAGTGCCTTTTGTAACTTGAGACCCAGGAGGGGGATGTGATCAGGTGACACTTTTTGCCCAGGAAGCAGGACAAAGAGCAGGCGGAGGAGCAAAGCGGGGAAGGACAGAGGTCGGGGCACTCTGCTGTGGGGCACTGGAAGAAGGAGAGTCCAGGGCGTCAGGCCCAGGACTCCCCAAGATGGACTTGGCTAAGAGTCACTGATTTCTGTGCTAACAAGTTCTGTTCTGTGCTGTGTACCTCTCAACTAATAAACCTTCTGTTTTACCAGCTGGCTGAGTCACTGCTGACTGTGGAGTTGGTGTGCCGTGCCCTTTGGCTTCCTCTGGAGCCCTGCCCGGGTGGACTCGCTGAGGAAAGCACACGGTGTGGAAGGGGAGGCTGAATGCTCTGAGGTCAAACCCAGGAAGGTTGAAGCTGTGTAAGCTTCTTGCCTTGACGACAGTATGCTCAAAGAGAGGAGGCTCCCCCAGAGTTCTGACGGACTTCATAGGGAGTAGTTCCAGAGCATTGCCTGGTGACTCTGTGACAGCTAGCTTTTCTCATTAGTGGATCTCAAAGGGCTTTATAAAGGCGGGTCAAGATCTGTCTCCCTGTTACAGTGGAGGAAACTGAGGCACAGAGAGGGGCACAAGTTCACACAGCAGGCCAGTGGCAGAGCTGGGGATAGAACCCACATCTCCTGAGTCGCAGTCCGGTGCTCTGTCCACAGCAGGTGTCACTCTCTAGGTCTAGGTGGAGTTGAGAAGGAGCTCACTTGGAAAATTTCAGAGTAACAGCCGTGTTAGTCTGTATTCGCAAAAAGAAAAGGAGTACTTGTGGCACCTTAGAGACTAACCAATTTATTTGAGCATGACCAATTTATTTGAGCATGAGCTTTCGTGAGCTCACGAAAGCTTATGCTCAAATAAATTGGTTAGTCTCTAAGGTGCCACAAGTACTCCTTTTCTTTTCACTTGGAAAATGACTTGCAAGTGAGCTCTGCCTTGGCTGTTCGTATGGGTAAGGGGCTTCCAGGCAAGATAACCCCTCCGCAGTAGGGTGCACAAAGGTGACCAGACAGGCTACTTCTGCCATGACTGGTACACGGTGTGCAGTGGGGGCGCTATTTGCATCAATAGCATTATCTTGATAGGGAGATGTGTTCACGTGAACTCTGCTGATTGAGCTAGTATCAGCTGAAGGTGACCCCTGCAAACTATTGGAGACACTGACATGACTGATGGCCAGTGAAACACCGATTGCACTAGATTTGTGTGTGGGTGCAAAGGCATTTCCTACTCACTAGAGGACAATTCAGTTGACTGACCTCTCATACCTAGACAAGGCCGGAGGTGCAGGGTGCTGTTTTTTGCTGTGGACTAATATAAACCTCACAGATCTACTGAAGGGGGCAGGGGTGGGGGAAGATGGTTTTATGCCACATTTGTACCCTCCTAGTCCAGGGATGAACCAGCCCATGCAGCAACATAGGCAGCCAGCAGGCCTCCTGCACTGCCTGATGGATGACAGTGCTGCTGCTTGCTCCTTCTCCCCCAGCTCACCTCTGGCTCCTCCACACACCCCAGCATGCACCCTGCACATGGGGCTATGGGGCAGCGAAGGGCATGTAGGGCAGCCTAGCCCTGTCTTCCACAATGCCTGCAGTTGTATATTCCCTTCCACCCCAGAAACCCTGGTTCTGTTAAATCTGGGAACCTCGCCTGTTGCAACAGAAGGTCAGATTTGGGCTGACTCCACTTTTACCCAACTCTACGTTGGGCCTGATTTTCCACTGCCCTGCGCCTTGTGCAGAGTGGGTACATGCTACTGCCAATCTGCTCTCATGACTCCTCACAGCCTTGTGCAGAGTGGGTACATGCTACTGCCAATCTGCTCTCATGACTCCTCACACCCCAGAGACATTCTGTCCTCTGCCAATCCCAGCACCTCCAGACCCTGCCACTCAGATGCTGCTCCCCCACCCTCTGCTCTTAAGCAACTCTGGCTCCCATGGCCAGGATTCTGTAGCCTTAATCCCTGTTGTTTTATTAACTCACCCCCATTAAAGTCCAAAATACTGACTCATTCCACATCACTCCCCAAGGACATATCTGTTTATTGTGGTATTCTGCAGCACCCTGGCAAACTGGGATCAGGTACCAACCGCTGCACAACCCGCAGGGAGGTGCTCTAAGGAGCCTGTGCAAATTTGGGTGACGTTCAGATTGGAGCTCCCAGGCATCACTAACTTCCAGACCCAGGGTCAACGTGGGCTCTCACTTACCCTCATGTGACCCCATTCAAATGAAGAGGATCACACGTGTGTAACAGCAGAATCAGTGTTCCAAGGCAGTGGGCTTTAGTCTTGCTGAGGCACGCTCTGAGGAGTCAGAATTTGTATATTCCCAACAACAACAAAAAAGGGGTGGGGGATTCCTAGGAAACCAAACTTTTCACAATAAAATGTCATTTTTGATAGGAAATTTTGAAAGAAAATGAAATTTTTCCTTTCAGTTTTTGAAAACCCCCACATGTTGGAAATTTCATATTTAAGTTTTCCCCTTGCTCTAATTTCCCCCCTACTAAATGAATAGATTGGATGGGGGGGGGGGGGAGGGCGGTGTCCAATTTTCTTTTCTCTCTTTTTTCCCTTTTCCGCTTTTTTCAACTTTGGAAAAGTTACAGTGGAAGAAGGAAACGCTGAGACTTTATCACTCTGGAATCCTTTAAAAGATGAGGGCATTTTGAAAAGATCCAGAATCCTACAGTTCGCTTTTTCCTGTTGCAAACTTTTCCAAAGTTAGAGAAGTTTTGAAAAGTTACAGAGTGGGAGAAAACAAACAAACGAAAAAACCCTGGATATTAGTCATTTTTATTGCATCTTCTGAGAAAGAGGAAAGAAGGGGCTGGGAAGGGGAGAGAAAACAGAGAAATAGATAGGAAAAAAAAGGAAATTTAACATTTTTGAAAAAGTAATGAAATTTTTTAAAATGGAAGATTACTTCAAACCCTGAAAAAAATGGGGGGGAAACTGAATTTTTTGTAAATGTTTTCCCCTAAGTTTTGACCATATTTTGGTGGTTCCATAATGCAATATCTTTTAGCTTCCAAATATTTGCCTTAAAAGCATCCGAACCTTGTGATACTGCTGCTAGGTATATTCTCTCCAAATGCCTTGCAAATGCCCTACATTCTAACTCTCCTTCACAGTCCTTTTGCCCAGCTCTGTTGAGCTTTTACGCCAACCAATTTCCACCAGCAGAGAAACTGGCCCTTTGTGGTTCTATGTCTACACGGCGCAGCAGTTCAAACTACTGGCTGTGCATCTGAGCACGCCCAGGTGCTGTGCTGTGACACCCCCGTGTGGCCACTGCACAGATTCGCTCCAACCCTTCTCTCTTCTGTTCTCTTCACAGGGGAACCTTTCTTATCTTGCCACAAGTATTCCTTTTCTTTCTTATCTTGCATCCAAACCTGCAACTGTCCCCCTCCTCCAAAAATATCTGACCTGGGCCAGCACAGTTTTTCTTTCTTCCACTTACATCTGAGTCAGAGCCCAGCCCAGTTCAGCCACTCCCAGTGCTGATCCCTGCTGTCAGCAGCTGTTACTTCTGCAGTAGCAAACACAAAGCCCTCCAGAGTAAGTGATCCCACCTGAATCTGGCTTTGCGCTTAGGCAGCAAAGGTAAACTCCTCCTGATTGTACCAAGCCTGAGAGTTAAGCAGCCCAGAGATGGTGCTAGGTCCAGGCTTGTCTGTTATCACTGAAAGCTGACTTTGTACCATGGCTGAGCCAGGCTGTGGGCAATGGGCAGGGCAAACCGCCAGCTGCACCAGTGAGTTAGCAAATTCCATGGCACCCTTTGCCGGCACAAAAGTGACACCTGGTGAAAGAATGGAGCATTTGGGACAAAACCAAGCCTGTTATATCTCTCCCCTTACGACCAGCCCAGCACATGTTCTCTGCTTCTCCCCTCTGCTGATCAAAGGGACACAGCTGACTGCAGCTCCTGGAATCACCATGGAACTGCCCATTAGTGGCATGTCCCAGCCCCAGTCGGACTCCTGGAATCTGTTCCCTGCTTCCACTCACGTCTTGTGGCTATCAGCCAGGGCATTCGGGGGTGGAATTCCCTCTTCAGAGTCAGCCCCCCAAATCTCCCCTCTGTGGGGGTTCACAGCCAAATGACCAGGAGATGCCTGAGCTGCTGTAGCAGGGCGAAGTGGGGAGGGGATAGAAGGGAGCCAGCTGGGCTCCCTGTCTGACCATCCCTCTGATCTGATACACAGCACCAGTGCAGCTCCCTCTCTGGGGACACCACGTGTGGCAAGAGCCCCTCACTTTCAGGCGTGTGGGGGGAGAGAAAGCAACCCAGGCTTCCCTGAATGTGATGACACCAACTCATCCCCTTCCAGTATAACAACCTTCTCCTGCTGCTAGCAAATGTATTTAGTTTTGTAGACAAGTGGTAGAAGTCTGTGCTGTAGCATTCACAATTCAAAGCTGTATTCATGATGGATGAAGTGGGGTGGTGACAGGTGCAACTAACAGAGTTTCTTTTTAGCTTTTTCATTCCCCAACACCCCCACCCAGGAAATGACAGATGAAAATCTACATTAAAAGAATGTTAATTAGATTGAAAAATCAAGGTCCTCAAAGTTAGGAATTGCCAGAATTAAGATTGCTTGTGCAACCTACTGCATCAAGATACAGTTCTTAATTACATGACCACATATTCTTTTTTCCACAGGCTGCATGCCTCCTTCAGTGCACAGCTGGATGGGCCAAGGAACAGAATTAAGGTTGTGCAGACAATTGTAAAGCTGCAAATCTTCCTTCTGAGGGCTTGACTTTGTAACCTAATTAACTTTCTTGGTATGCAGTTTTTTGTATGTGATCTATTCATAGCTTGAAGGAACCAGCCACAGCTCTACAAGTATCTCCCGAGAGCTCATCTGGTAAGGGAGGACATCTCTCTCTCTTCAGCACAAACCACCATAACCTCAGCCATATTTATTTCACACAGTATCAGGAATGAAACCAACCCATGCTCATAATAAATCCCATCATCACTCTCTCCAGAAGCTACATACCCTGCAAGCATCCAGGCCGTTGCAAAGAAAGCTGAGACCCATCTAGGAGGATCTGGCCTGAATTTGCTAATAAAGCTGGTGTTATGCCAGAGAACACCCTGGAGCCAGCCACTCCTGCAAATATGTTGGACATGTATAAAATCAATGTTGTGGGACCAATGTTGGTGACCCAGGTAAGAGTCTGCCTGTCACAGGGCTTCAACTGAGAATTTGTAGCTTCTACTTCGGTTTCCAGGGAAGAAAAGCAGCTGAAGAGATCTAGAAGTTCACTCATCTCTGTTCTAAGTCAAAGGGACCCAATCTTGCCTTAGTTACACCTGTGCCACCACCGTGATGTTAATAGAGTGGCAGTTGTGTAGCAAAGAAGAGAATTTAGTCCAAGGTTCATATAGGCATCCAGGTACCAGAAGCAAGACACAAATCATTCATTGCCATCTCTTTCCATTTCTCAGACCAGAGTGGTGCTTTGCTTTGCTGCTGATACCAAGAAAAGTTTGCTTGAGGAAAAAGCTGGATAGACTCAGACATTTATTATGATCCAGATCAAACCCCCTTGGCCATGTGCTGCTCACATGAACAGCTCTGATAACATCTCCGCTCATTGGCTTTTCTCTGCACTCCAGCCACTGCTGGCACTGAACACTTCCTGCACCCACTGCACTGTTTGCTCCTGCTAAACACAGAGTAAATGCCCCTCTTTTGAGTAAACATTTTGCAGTTGTAAAATAAACACTGTTTGATGAATGAAGTGAGAAGCCAGGACGTTTCTGGAGTCCTGAGACGTTCGCGGGGCTGCAGGACACTGTGAAAGCTGGGAGTGTCTCAGTAAAACCAGCATTTGTAGTCACTTCACTGGTAGGCCCCAGGATCATCAGGGCACAAGACCACTGTGATTTCCCCCTCTGGTGCAAATCCACACTCTTGCAGATGGATAGGGAATAAGTGAGGATGTGGTTTGTGTCTTCTGGAAGTATGATGGGGTTAATCTTCCTCCCTCTCCAGTCATTCCTCTCCCCACCTCCCCCAATCTTCCAGTGTCCCTATCTGCATCTCACCTATGGCCTTGGGTCCCATGTGCTCCAGCTGCATCCCCCGTCCTGCCTCATCTGTGTCTCCATGTCCTTTTGTCCCCCACTCCCCAATATTTCTCCCCCCTTCAACCCTTGTTCTTATTTGTGCCTCTGCCTGGCCATGAGAACTTGATCAGCTTCCAACTTTGGGAGGTCCAGCAGCTGCTGCTGCTTCTCCTCCAGTCCCTATTTCCACCTTCCCACACACAGCTTCACAAGATCTATGCTCCCCTTTCCTTCCAGAAAGGTGACTATTGGCCCCGCCCCACAGCAACAGCCTGGATTTGCTAGCTGTGTTCCTGGAAGGAAGCAGCGAGCACAGGAAGGTGTGGGCCAACTGCCATCAAGGCCAGGAACCCACTTTCCTGGGGCGGGTGCTTCAAACATAAGTGGAGTTTCATTCTCCCCCTTTTGTGTGCTTGCAGCAGGCAGAGAGGACGGTGGAGGACAGTGTGCAGGGAATTCTGAAAGTGCTCTCCACCCTCTCCGAGAAACACCATGGGATCGTTGTGGACTGGACAGGAAGAACTGTGCCATGATGAGAGCCTGGCCTACAGGAATGATTTCACCAGCAGCGTACACAGGACATCCTAGCACCCATCTGCATCTCATGAATAAACATCTCTGTCTGAACTAGCGTTGTTACTGAGTCTCTCTCCTCAGTCCTACAAAGAAGCCTTTCAGGTTATGGGTTCAGGACACAAGGAGGACATTTCTTTTAAGGGAAATTATTGCCTAGTAGTTAGAGGGGAGACAACTCTGCCATTGACCTCGTGGGCCCTTGGGCACATCACTTAGTCTCAGTCCCCGTTGCCCCCCCCATGCTTCCTGACCCCTGTGTAGCATTTGGAGAGCCTCTGATGAAAAACAAAGTATTACAATAGCAGTTATAGACACTAAATTAACTGTGCACGATCCAGCTGAGCTGACTGAAACAACAGACTCCAGGCACGGGGAAGATAGTGTGGATTTCCATAGACAACAAATTGGACTTTTAGGAGGAAATTCACCTAATGCTCTATCTATATTAGCTCATTAAGACAAAGCAGCAGAAAACAGTTGAATATGAAGCACCACTATCCACCCTCCCACTGCTCTACAAAGAGGATGTACACAGGTCTGCTTCACAGCGATCATCAGAGTTTATTGGTAAACAGCTGCACCAGCATTAGAAGTGTCAGTAGAAAAATAGAATTTACTTTTACATTGTTTTCTGTTATACAAAATTTGTTCATATTGGCTGTAGCAGTGAGTGCGATAGAGAGGGAGGCTGATTTGGTTCAAACCAGCACACAGTATGTGCACACACATGAACAGCAGGACCATGAACCTCTGCTCCAGGCATAAAATGACTCCAGTGCAGAAGGCCTCTTGACAGGCTTTTTGCTTCACTTAAGCCTTTGATCAGGCTCTCTGGACTAGGGTGAAATGCACCTTCAACAGTCAGGCAACAGAACCTATGCTTTCACATTTTTCTACAAGTTCTTTGCTAGTTGTGGTCATTTTGCCCCATGATGCAGTGGGAATTGCACTGCACCCAAACAAGCCTGTGTCATTTTAACAGCCCCATGCAACAGCTGCACAGACTTGTGATAAAAAGTTGGTGACAAAGAGCTACCTTCTAGGCATGAACTGTTATTACAGTGTCTTCACTGGCTCTTAAGATTCAGTCCCTCCCTCCCTCCCAGTAAATATTTTTATGTACAGGCTGAGGGCCAGATCCTCCGTTTTTGTAAACTAGCATAGCCCTATTTATTTCAGTGACACTACATCCATTCATACCAGCTGAAGATTAACTGTGAGCTTCTACTTGCTTAATTAAAGTTTAAAAGGACATTAAGGAACTGAGCAAGCACATTTGATGGTGGGGGTGGAAGACAGACGTTGCTTTTAATAATGGATTTGTTACACCAGCACAAAAGCTCTTCTTTTGGGTTTGGTTTATTGCATGGGAAAGGAGAGAGAAGGATGTCTCCTCTGTAGCCTTCTGCATTTTAACAGAGCGTGGACAATAAGACCAGAGAACACTGAAGATAGCAGAGCACTCATGAAGTTTCCCCTATCACTAAAATAATATGAACAGCCTTGCCCCTGTGACTCAGTATTTGATAAGACCTGATTGGTCACCTTTACAAGACCGCTCCCTGAAAAATTCACTGGACCTGGGCAAATTCAGATAAACACTACAGATAACAAATCATTCAACACTCAATGCCTACTGAAGATGCATATTCACACTCTTTAAGGTGAACAGATAAATGGTAGTTAAGGAAATTAAATAGGTAGAAAATAGAGCAGCTTCTAGGTCTTCCAGTTGCTCTAAGCCAGGGATTCTCAAACTGGGGGTCAGGACGCCTCAGGGGGTCACGAGGTTATTACATGGGGGATTGCGAGCTGTCAACCTCCACCCCAAACCCTGCTTTGCCTCCTGCATTTATTATGGTGTTAAATATATATATAAAAAAAGTGTTTTTAATTTATAAGGGGGGGTCGCACTCAGAGACTTGCTATGTGAAAGGGGTCACCAGTAAAAAAGTTTGAGAGCCACTGCTCTAAGCCATTTTATCTTCATATTTGTTCTAGCTCATAATTATGAGTTTGTTTCATTCAAGTTCAAACCACAGCAATTAATGGTCAAAAGCACAAAGATGCCCTCTGCTAGTGAGTGGCAATGGAAAGCAGCAGTGCGCTACCTGTGAGCTGAGAGATCTTTTAGGAGAACTTTTTGGCACCAGCTCCCGCCTCCCACCACTGCTTCCTTCACATCCCTACAGGAAGAGTCAGCAGCAGGACAACAAACCAGCAGGACAACAAACCCTCTGGATTTGGGGACTGCTGGTTCAACAAAACTGACTGTATAGGTGAGGGCACCTGCTCTCCAGCTTCATTTATCCCTCTGGATTGTCCTCATGAGAGACCTGCAGATTCTCAGCTCTTTCATGTCAGAATATTATGAAGCCTTTTCTGCTAAGCTCTCCCATGGGGTATGATCCTTGCTCTTGAGGGAATTCAAACACGGGGTGGGAACACAAGCACAGGGGTCACTGCAAATGTCTGGAATGCCAGTTTCTAGTGGCCCCCATAAAGAAAAGATTCTAAGATATTGAGTGTATCTGACAATAGCCCCATGGCACAAGACTTTTATAGACAAAGGAATTTTGTACCCAACAAAATTCAGGATCATCTGCAAAGCAAGCTGCGTTTAGGACATGGGCTATGCTGTGCAGATATTGGAGATAAATGGGAAAGAGGACAGGATACAAGGTGACTTTTACATAGCTCATTTTAGACTGCTTTTCCTCCTTTCAGACTCTTGGAAAGGAGTCTGAGGTGGCTAAAATAACCAAGCCTGAGCCACTAGGAGAGATAGATACAAGGGTAATAATGACAGCCCTGTCCATGCAGCATAACACATGTAGGATACATTTAGAATTCCCAGTGCTTAGTACAAGTTACTTGGTGTTCAGTGTGTTACAACAGCAGTTACATTTAATTTGAAGCTTTGCCACCTAAAGATTAGGCATTCACATGAAAGCCTCTCTCAGATTATCCCACAGCTTGTATTTTTTTTTTTTATTAAAACTAGACCAGTCAGCATTAGACCGATTCTAGGAAAGCCTCATCACAATAAACTGCCTCTCCAGATAACTGTTGATGGGCAATAGAAGACTATTATGCTAGGACAATTTCTTTATGCTGCAAAAAGTGCAATACCTCTCTTCTGGCTGTTTATGGTAGATGGCATTACGTAAGGAGGAAGTGATGGGTGTTATTGTAAAAGGAAGCAGGAATTTAGATGTAAAAGGCAATCTGGTTTGCCAATAAAATAATTAAAAACAAGTTCAGTAAAAAAAAAAAATCAACGATTTTTAAAAGTGTCTCCTGAGGAGCAGATGTCCTACTAATGGACACATCTGATGCTTCCTTTGTAGCAAGTGGATCTGGAAATGCAAATACATTGCCCTCGGCACCATGACAAACAGCGGGGAAGCTGCAGATGGCTACATAGCCTTAAAGGAATGCTTAGGGTTAGTCCCCAGGCCCTAGAGAACAAAGAAAGCACATGGCTGTACAAGGGCCCTTACTGCACAAGTGCCTTCTGTCAAAAGGGCAGAGAGTGAAAGAAGTTTAAAATCCTTTTCTTAAAAAACAAACAAAGAAAGGACAGAAGAGATCATGTTTCCTGGAAGTACTAGTCACTGAAGGAAGGGCAAATCACCCAGGCACTTTCTTGGACTCCCCCAAGACGCATCCAATCTTCAGAGACATCTCAGAGATGGTTAGGCCCAGATATTTAGAATGGAGGATGTGCAAGTGGCCCATTAAGACACACAGCTGGCACATGCTGTGACTCATGGAAGCCAGATGCAGAATTCTAAATCTCTGGACCTCTGATTAGTATAACATCAAATTAAAACTTGAATTACCTTCATGCCACTGTAAACATGTTAAGACTTTAAGTACTTAAAGGGAGAACTAACAAAAGCTTAATCAAAGTCAGGCTTTTTCAAGGCATGGAGATCAAGAGGGATACATACATGATTTACAACTACTTGTTGCTGGGGTAGTGGTCATTCACCAGAATTTGCCTCCTTAACAGAAGGTATATGGTGGCTGGTAATTTCACTGTAATTTCCATTTCTAAGTATCTAAAATGAGGTTTCCTTTTGCTGCTCCCCCCACTAAACCCAACAATTATCATTAGAAAGGTGGGGGGGGAAGGCCAATTAATATAGTTCATAAAAACTGCATTTCACATCTTTAAAAAGTGTTTTAAAAGGTTCATCACAAAGCGTAAAGTAGCAAGAGGTCAAAGCATTCACTGAACTCTGTACCTGCCAGGTCACTCAGTAGTAACATTTCTACAGCAGAACCTCTCTATGTCACATTGTAGATTCTTTCTGTTGCTACAACAGTTCATTGTTTGCAACATTATACTAAACGCTACTAACCCCAGAGGCCGGCCCTCCCCCCCCATCCTATGACTTCTCCCCCCCCAAAAACCTTGGCACTTAATGTTACCAAAATGTAACAAAATAAATGTTAATAAATTAGCTTCAGTTTCAACCAAGTCTACAACAGACTGAAGACTGATCAAACAGTATATTCTGGTTTGAAGATGATAATGCTTGCAGTAGCATCTGTGAAATATTTAACCCCTTATTTTCCAGGGAAGCATGGACACAGCTGTGCTACAAGAAAATCAAGACAAGCTTTTTTACTGTGCCTGCTTGTGTACTTTAGAGAAGCCAAGTTTAAACAAACCAACATTGTGTTGAGGAACTTCATCTGGAGTGCATAACCCCTCAGATTAGATCTCTTCCCTAGTTTAAATCATTCTGCTACCAAATCAGCGACAGAACCAGGCCTTTAGAAAACCAGACACATAACACCTTCCAGGTATGTCCAGGATCTTCGTCTCATGCTGTTTTCTGCCCAGAGCTTGAAAAATTGCCATATTCATGGACTACCTCTGCCACGCAGTCGAAATCTTCTCCCCTCCCGATTTGATCTTCAGACTCAAGTCTCCAGAGGAATGCTATAGAGTTGCTAAAATCCGTGAGAAGGAAACCACCATCACACAGAACGTTTGCCCCACACCTAGAGTAAGTGCTTCGAAGGGGATCATTTGTTTTGCAGCAGCTCTGTAAACTCCAGCAATAGCTGCACCTGATAAGAAAAGAGCGTTAATGTGCTATGGCAAGTTTGAGATAGAAACTTTTAGTCATACACAGGAATGGACAGCAAGGGCCAATCTCACAGTCTGGTCTATTTTTGTATGTTCAGCTTTGGTTATTTAGATGTCCAAACCACTGAATACATTGGAGTTTTACATCTAAATAAAAGAAAATAATCATGCTAGCAAATAACTGTGCTTGCAAAAAGCAATATAAACAAAATTTTGCCTGGTCTTTGTAAAGTCTCCAGTCATTAACCAGACATCTGTTTAAATCAAACACCTGAAGTACATTTTAAAAACTAAGTAGTTGGAAAGAATTGCTCTCTTTATTCAGCAGTTAAGACTAGAGTCTTGATTTCAACATTTTCTTCTCCAACTGTTCACTTCATTAATGCCTACAACAGCACAGAGTTCTTAGCGAGACATGTCAGCATTCTTTTAATGTAGTTTTAACTATGGAACAGCCCTGTCCACACTTAACAGCCACCAAAGGAGGGTTTAGTTTCCCAGCCACCCTATCAGACTGTCACAACACCACAATTAACATGGAGGTACTGCGATTTTATTATCCTATAGGTGATCACTGTTGGCAGGTTTTACTATAGGTGGTATACATATACACATGTGCCGGATGCATTGTTTACCATCCTCACAAGTTAAGGAAAGTAGAGAGAGGTTCCGACAGGAGAGGAGACTGGATACTACAGAAGGACCTGGGGCAATGGAAGGGATTTCACTGGGGAAAATGCAAAACATTTTATTTGAGACAGACATATACTCCCAGTACAAGGTGGGAATACGGCAGACAGAGAGAGAATGCGGGACTGGATCCTATGAAGGACAGCAGTAGCACATTACACGTTCATTGCAATGTGATACCAATCACAGTCCAGAAGTAAAATGGGATAATAATAAAACCTTGCTAATGCCTCATTGAATGGCGTATTGTATGGGGCTTCTTTAGATAAACTGTTTATTCAATGAGTTGTGGGACACCGTAGACCAGAATCTTTTGTGCCCATGACTCAGAATCCTTTGTTCAGTTTCAGGCAAACATACAGATCACTGGGAAAAAGAAAAGGAGGAGGACTTGTGGCACCTTAGAGACTAAGAAATTTATTTGAGCATAAATAAATAGCTCAAATAGCTGTAGCTCATAAAAGCTTATGCTCAAATAAATTGGTTAGTCTCTAAGGTGCCACAAGTACTCCTTTTCTTTTTGAGGATACAGACTAACACAGTTGCTACTCTAAAACAGATCACTGGGAGTGGCTGGTCATTACACATATTGAATCTATTTCCCTATGTTAAGTATCCTCACACCTTCTTGTGAAGTGTCTAAATGAGCCATCTTGTTTATCACTGCAAAAGTTTTTTTCTCCTGCTAATAGCAGCTCATCTTAATTAATTAGCTTCTTACAGTTTGTATGGCAACTTTCACCTTCTCTGTATGTATGTATATCTAAATCTTCTTACTATATGTTCATTCTATGCATCCGATGAAGTGGGCTGTAGCCCACAAAAGCTTATGCTCTAATAAATTTGTTAGTCTCTAAAGTGCCACAACTACTCCTGTTCTTTTTGCGGATACAGACTAACACGGCTGCTACTCTGAAACCTGTCATACAGATCACTGTAAAATATTTTAAATATATTTCAAGTCTGAAAAAGTGACTAGACGTGCCACAGTTAGATTCCACATTTATCTTCCGGCTCAATGTTAATTGTTCTCCATTTGAGCCTGTTTTGAAATCCTCTGTGAAAGACACTAGAAAAAGAGAGCATTAAGAAACTGTATGGGAAGGTCTAACTTAAAGCACATGGGGCAGGACCCTTACTTTGAGATGTTAGTTCCTTTCTCATGGGGAAGAAATAGCATCCCACTTCAGCAAGCATCTGAAGTGAACTCTCACCAAGAGACACCCATCAGTCAAATGAGTACTTTGGAAAGTCTAACATACTTGTTAAGATTCCAGCAGAAATTGGTCCCACGATGCCCATCAACAGGATGCTTACAGACATGAACCTACCATATTTGTGATGTCTGAGGGTGAAGAGCGCCAGTAATCCCGCAGGGATGTGGAAAAAGAGAGAGGACACCAGTGCCCACAGGAATACACCATACCACATTTCTGCAAGGCAAGGAGAAAGAGAGTTGACTCAGGCAGGACACTTCACCGTCTACCTGAACACAACAGCCGCTACCAAAGGCTCTGTCATAAATATACAGCTAAGGGTAGCATAATATCCCTCCCTTACCTATAAAGGGTTAACCAGTTCAATTAACCTAGTAGGCACCCGACCAGAAGGATCAATGGGGAAAGAAAATAGTTTCAAATCTGGAAGGGTTTGTTCTGGGCTCTGCGGGTGTTCTCTCGGGAGACAAAAGAAAAGACCAAGCAAGTAATCCAGCTCCTACTAAAATAATGTTACAAAAATAGTAAGTAATAGCAAAAAATGCATTAAATTATCTTTTGTTTTAGCTTGTAAGTTTTCCCTGTGCTAAAAGGGAGGTTTATCCCTGGGGTTTTTTGTTTTTTTTTTGGGTAACTTTAAAGTTTTGCCTAAAGGAAAATCCTCTGTGTTTTAGAATCATAGAATATCAGGGTTGGAAGGGACCTCAGGAGGTCATCTAGTCCAACCCCCTGCTCAAAAGCAGGACCAATCCCCAATTAAATCATCCCAGCCAGGGCTTAGTTTTAAATCTGATTACCCTGTAAAGTTACCTTCCATCCTAACTTTACCAAGGTGCTTCTTTTACTTTTTTTCCCTTTATAATAAAGTTCTGTTTTTTAAAAATCTGGTTTCCCTATTTGGTTGGTGTATTATTCTCAAGCCTCCCCAAAAAAGGGGGTAAAGAGGCTTGGGGAAATATTTTAGGAAACAAACTCCAAGTGGTCCTTTTCCTAAATCTTTGTCTAACTCACTTGGTGGTAGCAGCAGTACCCACCCAAGGGGGGGAAAAAAGAATTTGTGCCTTAAAAAAGTTTTTAACCTCAGCTGGTAAAAATAAGCTTAGGGGGTCTTTCATGCGGGTCCCCACATCTGTACCTTAAAGTTCAAAATGGGGAGGGAACCCTAACAGGCTTCTATCAGGATTGGGCTCCCACTGTGCTAGGTGCTGTACAAACACACAGGATGACAAAGTTCCTGCTCTAAAGAGTTTAAGAGGAAACAAGATATAGACCATGTACCCTAAGAGTGTCCATGATGTAAGGGACCAAGCTGTGACCTCACTACACGCAGCTACAGAAGTTTGCTCGGATTTGGGAATGGCAATGCTAAGACGACATTCGGCCATTACAAATGCCTGCCCTAACTTCAGAACAATTTGAAAGTTACATTGTAGTTTTGGAATTGATGTATCACAAGTGTAAACGGCCCTGTAATAATCCCTTGAGCATCTACAATCTGATCATTTGTTTATTATAGCAGCCAAGATACAGGCACACTTCTCTGAATCTCTTCATGCTACCAAAACTTATTCCATGCTGGAGGGAGATCAAAGGAACACCGAATTGTTTTGGAATAGGAACCTGAAAAAGCAGTAACTAGACAGAATACTGCACTGGTCTGCATCGCTGTCAGAAAATGAGCCTTCTTAGTGGAGTTGGGGGAAGGTAAGGAAGAGATCAAGAGAGCAATTTCTTTAGCATGGCCAAGGGATACGACTATGCATTGCACACCATGATCTAGCTTGAAAGTGACACTGAATAAGAATGGTAGCACCTCCTTAGCAGGAAAATTGCTCCCCACAGTATAGTCAGACTTGCTCAGTTTTGTGACAATAACATGATTGACTGCTTTTTACTCCAATGAGTCAACACAACTACTGCTGGATTCTATGCTGGCTGGTGCAGAGTGGAACAACTGCAGGGCCAAATTCTGCCCTCATTTACACTCATGCAACCCCATTCAGGACAAGGGCTAGAGCTACCCTTGCAGGCAGGATGTGACCTGTTGCTTTTGTTATTGGTGATGATTAGGGCCCTACAAAATTCATGGCCATGAAAAATGTGTCACGGACTGCAAAATCTGGTCTTTTGTTTGCTGTTACCCCATACTATACAGAGTTCACAGGGGAGGCCAGTTTTTCTCAAGTTGTGGTCCCTGACCCAAAAGGAAGTTGCAAGGGGGTTACAAGGTTATTTTAGGGGGCTCACGGTATTGCCACCCTTATTTCTGTGCTGCCTTCACAGCTGGGCAACTGGAGAGTGGCAGCTATTGGCCAGGCACCCAGCTCTGAAGGCAACGCCCCGCCAGCAGCAGCGCAGAAATAAGGATAGCAATACCATACCATGCCACCCCTTCTTATGTGCTGCTGCCTTCAGAGCTGGGCGGTCAGAGCGCGGCGCCTGCTGACTGAGGGCCCAGCTCTGCAGAAGTAAAGGTGGCAATACCAGACCAGGCCATCCTTACTTCTGTGCTGCTGCTGGCGGCGGTTCTGCCTTCAGAGCTGGGCTCCCGGACAGCAGCCACCGCTCTCCAGCTGCTCAGCTCTGAAGGCAGTGTCACAACCAACAGCAGTGTAGAAGTAAGGGAAGGAGTACTGCAACATGCCCTACAATAACCTTGTTCCCCCTGCAAACTCCTTTTTGTGTCAGGACCCCACTGTGAAATATCAGAATTAAATAGCTGAAATCATGAAATTTATGACTTTAAAATCCTATGACCATGAAATTGACCAAAATGGACTGAATTATTTAGGGCCCTAGTGATGATGCACAAGCCAGATAGAAGCCATCTTGACCTGCATATCCCCAGCTGAGTTTGCAGGACTGGCAATTAAGGAAAAGTTGTATTTGTAAACTGACTAAATAGGAGATGGATTCACCCAGACAGTCAACATGGAAGCAAGTTTTGGTGCTAGGGCACCCTTAAAATCTTATTTGAGTATTTAAAAAAAATTCTAGTACTGATCCCGAGAGGAAAAAAAAAACCTAAGTGCCATGGCATAAAGATCCTGTGTTATTTATCTGCTAGATTTCTGCTGGAAAATTAGTTAACAGCTTGGATTTCCAACACTAATGGGCTGTTTGAAAACCACATCCTTGAGTCAAACAGCAGAGTACAGTAATAAAGAAATGTACAAAAGCAGCAAAGAGTCCTGTGGCACCTTATAGACTAACAGAGGTATTGGAGCATAAGCTTTCGTGGGTGAATACCCACTTCGTCAGATGCACGTAGTGGAAATTTCCAGAGGCAGGTATAAATATGCAATCTATGCTATTACTTGCAATTTGTTTTGATCCTTTGACAACTATTGCTCTGATGAAGTGAGCTGTAGCTCACAAAACCTTATGCTCAAATAAATTTGTTAGTCTCTAAGGTGTCACAAGTACTCCTTTTCTTTTTGCACATACAGACTAACACGGCTGCTACTCTGAAACCTGCTCTGCACCTGTTCTTCTAGATAATAGCTGCCTCTGAACCTGAGCAATAAGGATGCCTAGAAACAGAAGGCAACTTTTTACTCTTGTGTAAGTGTAGTACTTCAGAAGCAGCTCTCTCTCCAGGACAACAGCTTGGATTCAAGCATCATTAGGAAGCAGTTAAATTAAGTTGGCAGAAAAACTGACTGAGTTTTTCTTCCCATGATGAAATAGAACTCAACTTGTAAGCTTGCTGACAAGGACTCCTGCACTACTTCTGCAGAAGTTATTTCAGGTTAACCAAGCAAGAAATTTAAAATCTTGTAATGTGACAAGTGTTAATACCACAGATTCTGGAAACTTTTTTTTTTTTGAGTGTAGGGACTGGCGTCCTGATAGCTCTGCCAGAGGACTAAAATGATGATCTTTGAGAACCACTGTTGCTATTGTAAACATCCTTTGAAATGAGGAACTCCTGCTGTACTTCTCCTTTGTCTTATTACTTATTATTGTATTACAATACCAAGCTCTGTATGGATATGCACTTTCAAGTCTTGCTTAATCTTTTTAAAATAACAAAAGCACTACAAATTAATTAACTCTCCCTCAAAAAAAAGTTATCAATTGTACCTCTGAATTGAATTTGCCACTACAGCGATGCATCTATTGCTTTGTTAATGCATTATTTAATGCAGTTGGAGTCGTAACAGCTTACCGATTTTAATAGAGTTGGTTCAAACAAAATGCATTACTTGTAACTCCTTGTTTTGTTTACTAATCAAACAAGCTTGCCACTTCTATATTCTGCACTCAGAATAATACGGAATTCTTAAATCAAAATTAAATATTCTTCTAAAAAAATCTGCTCTAGGAATTATTTGGGGGGTGTTCTCTGGCCTGTGTTATACAAGAGGTTAAACTAGAGGATCACAACAGTCCCTTCTGATCTTTGAATCTTGAGACATATAATATTTAAATATAGCACCACAGTAGAAAAGCAGCTTAAATACTGCAGCGAACGAGGTCTCAAGTGTAGAAGTTAGAGAAATAGCCAAGGACTTTTTTTTTTAAATTCCCCAGTGAGATCGCTGTTAGAAAAGCCTTCCTACTGAGTAAACAAAATCGAGTTCCCTCTCACTGCTCTCTAGAACGAAACGAAGTTCAGTAAAACACAACCTGCATTTGTGACTGAAGTGATACCAAACCTGTAATGAGATTCCTAGTAGTTTTTAATGCAAGCAAAGCTACCCTTGCGTCTAGCCTCTCAACAATTAACCAAAGAGCAGCCCCTTTTTACACTTGCTTCAACTAGCAATACTGTAATAATCAGAAAAGGCTTCACTCCAAAGCTCCAAACTACACACAGACTGTATGTATCAGACTGTGATATTGTACGTACACTGTAAGTCTGCAGCCTGTTTTTGCTCACACTGTAAACTTGTCCCTTTATTTTAAATGCCATTCTCTATATGGAGTGTCAAATGTCATGAAAACTGGAGAAGCAACTGTACTGCCAAAGATATCCATCCATACAGGGGACCAATAATAAAGAGGATTAAGCACATAAGAATGGCCATATTGGGCCAGATCAAAGGTCCATCTAGCCCAGTATCCTGTCTTCTGACAGGTTTCAGAGTAACAGCCGTGTTAGTCTGTATTCGCAAAAAGAAAAGGAGTACTTGTGGCACCTTAGAGACTAACCAATTTATTTGAGCATGAGCTTTCGTGAGCTACAGCTCACTTCATCGGATGCATACCGTGGAAACTGCAGCAGACTTTATATATACACAGAGAATATGAAACAATACCTCCTCCCACCCCACTGTCCTGCTGGTAATAGCTTATCTAAAGTGATCATTAGGTTGGGCCATTTCCAGCACAAATCCAGGTTTTCTCACCCTCCACCCCCCCACACACAAATTCACTCTCCTGCTGGTGATAGCCCATCCAAAGTGACAACTCTTTACACAATGTGCATGATAATCAAGTTGGGCCATTTCCTGCACAAATCCAGGTTCTCTCACCCCCTCACCCCCCTCCCAAAAACCACACACACAAACTCATTATCCTGCTGGTAATAGCTCATCCAAAGTGACCATTCTCCCTACAATGTGCATGATAATTAAGGTGGGCCATTTCCAGCACAAATCCAGGTTCTCTCACATCCCCACCCCCCACCCCCATACACACACAAACTCACTCTCCTGCTGGTAATAGCTCATCCAAACTGACCACTCTCCAAGTTTAAATCCAAGTTAAACCAGAACTTGGGGGGGGGGTAGGAAAAAAAAAGAGGAAATAGGCTACCTTGCATAATGACTTAGCCACTCCCAGTCTCTATTTAAGCCTAAATTAATAGTATCCAATTTGCAAATGAATTCTAATTCAGCAGTTTCTCACTGGAGTCTGGATTTGAAGTTTTTTTGTTTTAAGATAGCGACCTTCATGTCTGTGATTGCGTGACCAGAGAGATTGAAGTGTTCTCCGACTGGTTTACGAATGTTATAATTCTTGACATCTGATTTGTGTCCATTTATTCTTTTACGTAGAGACTGTCCAGTTTGACCAATGTACATGGCAGAGGGGCATTGCTGGCACATATCACATTGCTGGATGTGCAGGTGAACGAGCCTCTGATATATATATAGCCTCTGTGTATATATAAAGTCTGCTGCAGTTTCCATAGTATGCATACCATGAAGTGAGCTGTAGCTCAGGAAAGCTCATGCTCAAATAAATTGGTTAGTCTCTAAGGTGCCACAAGTACTCCTTTTCTTTTTGTCTTCTGACAGTGGCCAATGCCTGGTGCCCCAGAGGGAATGAACAGAACAGGTAATCATCAAGTGATCCATCCCCTGTCCCCTACTCCCAGCTTCTCGCAAACAGAGGCTAGGGACACCATCCCTGCCCATCCTGGCTAATAGCTTTTGATTCAAGTGACCCCTATTTGTACCCACATTCATTTAGACGGGGGGGGGGGAGCAGTTTTTACCTACAGCTTTTAAAATAGAAGCATGGTTTTGTTGGCTGGTGCATGTGGGACACAATCAATCAATTGATTTTAAAGGTTGGAGTCACTGCCTGATTGCACTTGACCTATTACTGTCACCAAGAACACTTAGCCACCATTTCTCACACCTGCTTCCCAGGCATTTACCATGTTTCAAAACTTGCTGAAGGCCTGGCAGGGTTTCGCTTGAATCTAGGGGCAATGCAAACCCATTTGATGAGCTTCTTTCTAGGAGAGACACCACAATTCTGTTCTCTAACCTTACCTACTTATAGGGCATTTTTACAAAAGATTCCCAGTGTGGCCATCACCTAATCAGTGATCTCAAGGGTAGGAGCCCTGTGGGCAGGCTCTAGCTGATGGTTTCAGCACCGCCACAGTTAGATTTGCTCAGTTCTGGTCACCCTTTCTTAAAGGACAGACGGCAGGGGGGCTTGGAGCCAAGCACTGAAAACTGTGATTCCAGGGCCTGGCACTGCTCAGTTCAGACAGAGAATGTGACCAGAACACACAGACTGATGAAGGGGGGGCGGCGGAATCGGTCCCGGGGGAGAAGGGGCGGACGTGGGCGCAGCTGGAGGCTGTCCTGAAAGGCGGGGCCGGGGCCGGCGCCGGAGAACGGACGGGGCGGGAGCGGCGGCGGCCGGCCGGCTTCCCGGAACTTGGGGCGAGCTCAGGGCCCCCAGGGACGGGCTCAGAAAATGAAGCGGGGGCGGGTCTGCGGTCCCGAAGGATGGGGCCGGAGAATGGACCGGGTCGGGGTCCCGGAAAGGGGCGGGGCCGGGAGCCGGGTCCCGGAGGGGACGCGGAAGGGCGTCGGGGTCCCGGAAAGGGGCGGGGCCGGGAGCCGGGTCCCGGAGGGGACGCGGAAGGGCGTCGGGGTCCCGGAAAGGGGCGGGGCCGGGAGCCGGGTCCCGGAGGGGACGCGGAAGGGCGTCGGGGTCCCGGAAAGGGGCGGGGCCGGGAGCCGGGTCCCGGAGGGGACGCGGAAGGGCGTCGGGGTCCCGGAAAGGGGCGGGGCCGGGAGCCGGGTCCCGGAGGGGACGCGGAAGGGCGTCGGGGTCCCGGAAAGGGGCGGGGCCGGGAGCCGGGTCCCGGAGGGGACGCGGAAGGGCGTCGGGGTCCCGGAAAGGGGCGGGGCCGGGAGCCGGGTCCCGGAGGGGACGCGGAAGGGCGTCGGGGTCCCGGAAAGGGGCGGGGCCGGGAGCCGGGTCCCGGAGGGGACGCGGAAGGGCGTCGGGGTCCCGGAAAGGGCGGGCGGGGCGGGGCCAGCCCGGTACCTGGGAAGCTGACCAGCGGGGTGGTGAACAGGGTGCCATTGTCCACCCGCGGCACAAGGCGCAGGCTCAGGATCTGCTGCAGGAGCCCGCCCGCGCCCGGCTCGCTGCTCTCCATTCCGCCGCCATTAAGGGCCGGGAGCAGCCTCGGCGCCTCACCTGAGAGGGCCTCCCGGAATTCGTCAGCCCGCCCCGGCGGAACGGACGGCTCTGTGCGCCAATCGCACCGCGGATCGCCGGTCGGGTCCCGCCTCTCCCCATGACAGACAAGAGCCTCTGCCCATTACCCCACGGTGCCTAGCGGGGTGGGACGCCGCTCGGCTACGCCTCCCGCCCTGACACTCTCGCAAGCGCAAGTGCGCCCCCTGCGGGCGGAGGGCGCCGCACCAGCTCTGTGCGCTCAGAAGTCCCCGATCCCCGCCCCGCTGGCTGGCAGCGCCCCCGAGCCGGTCCTGCACGTGCCGGGGCCTCAGGCTGCAGGCACTGTCCGCAGTCCCGGCCCCCGCGGGTCCTCCAGCTTCGACCGCCGCCTCCCTCCGCTGCAGACGTGAGCGGATAGCGGGGGGGAGCGGGCTCACTGCTCCTCTCAGCGCAAGGCCTGGCCACCCCTGCACAGTGACTTCGCTCCCAAAGCCGGAGCCCAAGTGGTGCCCGGGAAGGAGGGTAGGGCAGGTAATTAACTGGCCACCTATTTTTAAGGCAATAAAGGGAGCAGTAGAGCTGGTTGGCGCGGGGCCCTGTGTGTGTTATCAGCCTACGAGCATTTGTACAATCACGGCTTGGAAACAGACTGTCTGAATGGTGCGGCTCTTGCCGAGCGGCAACTGCACAGACAGTGGCTAATTCAACCTCAGGCCCCTCTAGCAAGGTGGGCCAGTGTCATTATTCCCAAAGGAAACAGGAGCGGAGAGGCAAAGTCACCTGCCCATAGCCTCTGAAGAAGACAGCGACAGAGCTGGGCACAGAACCCAGGCGTCCGGCTCACGGCCACCTGCTTTAATCCACCGGACCCCACCCCCTTCCCGGAGCTGGGCACAGAACCCAGGCGTCCGGCTCACGGCCACCTGCTTTAATCCACCGGACCCCACCCCCTTCCCGGAGCTGGGCACAGAACCCAGGCGTCCGGCTCACGGCCACCTGCTTTAATCCACCGGACCCCACCCCCTTCCCGGAGCTGGGCACAGAACCCAGGCGTCCGGCTCACGGCCACCTGCTTTAATCCACCGGACCCCACCCCCTTCCCGGAGCTGGGCACAGAACCCAGGCGTCCGGCTCACGGCCACCTGCTTTAATCCACCGGACCCCACCCCCTTCCCGGAGCTGGGCACAGAACCCAGGCGTCCGGCTCACAGGAAAGCGCAGAGCGGTCAGGGTGACGAGCCCCGAGGAACTGCAGCCCTCACAGATGTACGGCACCGACGGGGGCAGGGCGGCCGGCGCGACGCATGCTCGACGGATTGGTCCCAGCAGCCGCCCGGCGCTTCTTTCGGACAGAGCGCCGCCCAGCGGAAAAGCCACTTCCGCATCCCGCTACCGCCGGGTGTTCCGTCCCTCCAAGTGCCCCTCGAGACGCTCTAGCCCCCCAGCTCTATGGTGCCCCCAAGCGCAAGAGGGCGCTCTAAGCATTCCGGTGCGTGGCTCTATGGTACGTCTCCCACGGCCGCGAGCACCGGCGGGCGCTCTAGCCGATCCCCCTTGAGTCTGTAGCTCGGGCGCGAATCGCGGAGGGCGCTCTAGCCTGCGTTGTCACGTCTCTCTGGTGCTGAGTGGCTAGCTTGGAACCGGCGGCGCCGGCCGACAGCATGTCGGCCTCGGAGGAGTATTCCTCCGCCGAAGACGAGGACTATGTGCCCTCAGGTGGGGCGGGGAGCCTCCGCGCACAGCGCCCCGGCTTTGGGGAGCTGCACTGGTGGGGGAGGGGCATTGGGGGCTATGATGGCAGAGGGAGGGGTGTGGGGGGCTGCGCTGGGGCATAGGGGGCTGTGATGGCAGAGGGAGGGGCGTGGGGGGCTGCGCTGGGGCATTGGGGCTGTGATGGCAGAGGGAGGGGTGGGGGGGCTGCGCTGGAGGGGAGGGGCATTGGGGGCTATGATGGCAGAGGGAGGGGTGTGGGGGGCTGCACTGGGGCATTGGGGGCTGTGATGGCAGAGGGAGGGGCGTGGGGGGCTGCGCTGGGGCATTGGGGCTGTGATGGCAGAGGGAGGCGTGGGGGGCTGCGCTGGAGGGGAGGGGCATTGGGGGCTATGATGGCAGAGGGAGGGGTGTGGGGGGCTGCGCTGGGGCATTGGGGCTGTGATGGCAGAGGGAGGCGTGGGGGGCTGCGCTGGAGGGGAGGGGCATTGGGGGCTATGATGGCAGAGGGAGGGGTGTGGGGGGCTGCGCTGGGGCATTGGGGCTGTGATGGCAGAGGGAGGGGCGTGGGGGGCTGCACTGGGGCATTGGGGGCTGTGATGGCAGAGGGAGGGCTGGGGGGGCTGCGCGGGAGGGGCATTGGGGGCTATGATGGCAGAGGGAGGGGCGTGGGGGGCTGCGCTGGAGGGGAGGGGCATTGGGGATGCGATGGCAGAGGAAGGGGTGGGGGGGCTGCGCTGGAGGGGAGGGGCATTGGGGGCTGCGATGGCAGAGGGAGGGGCGTGGGGGGCTGCACTGGGGCATTGGGGGCTGTGATGGCAGAGGGAGGGGCGTGGGGGGCTGTGCTGGGGCATTGGGGCTGTGATGGCAGAGGGAGGGCTGGGGGGGCTGCGCTGGAGGGGAGGGGCATTGGGGGCTATGATGGCAGAGGGAGGGGCGTGGGGGGTTTCCCTGGGGCATTGGGGGCTGTGATGGCAGAGGGAGGGGCGTGGGGGCCTGCGCTGGGGCATTGGGGCTGTGATGGCAGAGGGAAGGGCGTGGGGGGCTGCGCTGGGGCATTGGGGGCTGCGATGGCAGTGGAAGGGGTGGGGGGGCTGCGCTGGGGCATTGGGGGCTGCGATGGCAGAGGGAGGGGCGTGGGGGGCTGCGCTGGGGCATTGGGGCTGCGATGGCAGAGGGAGGGGTGGGGGGGCTGCGCTGGAGGGGAGGGGCATTGGGGGCTATGATGGCAGAGGGAGGGGCGTGGGGGGTGCACTGGGGCATTGGGGGCTGTGATGGCAGAGGGAGGGGTGGGGGGGCTGCGCTGGAGGGGAGGGGCATTGGGGGCTATGATGGCAGAGGGAGGGGTGTGGGGGGCTGCGCTGGGGCATTAGGGGCTGTGATGGCAGAGGGAGGGGCGTGGGGGCCTGCACTGGGGCATTGGGGGCTGTGATGGCAGAGGGAGGGGTGTGGGGGGCTGCGCTGGGGCATTGGGGCTGTGATGGCAGAGGGAGGCGTGGGGGGCTGCGCTGGAGGGGAGGGGCATTGGGGGCTATGATGGCAGAGGGAGGGGCGTGGGGGGCTTCGCTGGGGCATTGGGGGCTGTGATGGCAGAGGGAGGGGCGTGGGGGCCTGCGCTGGGGCATTGGGGCTGTGATGGCAGAGGGAAGGGCGTGGGGGGCTGCGCTGGGGCATTGGGGGCTGCAATGGCAGTGGAAGGGGTGGGGGGGCTGCGCTGGGGCATTGGGGGCTGCGATGGCAGAGGGAGGGGTGGGGGGGCTGCGCTGGAGGGGAGGGGCATTGGGGGCTATGATGGCAGAGGGAGGGGCGTGGGGGGTGCGCTGGGGCATTGGGGGCTGTGATGGCAGAGGGAGGGGTGGGGGGGCTGCGCTGGAGGGGAGGGGCATTGGGGCCTATGATGGCAGAGGGAGGGGCGTGGGGGGGTGCGCTGGGGCCTTGGGGGCTGTGATGGCAGAGGGAGGGGCATGGGGGGCTGCGCTGGGGCATTGGGGGCTGTGATGGCAGAGGGAGGAGAGTAGGGGGCGCATTGGGAGGCTGTGGGGGCTGTACTGGGGGCCCCGAGGGCAGCTTTTGCTGGAGTAATAACAATAACTTAGCTCTTATCCAGGCCTTCTTGTGGGTAGATCCCGGAGAGCTTTATAAAGGAGGCCAGTAGCTCGTTGTGTTCAAGTAGCTACATGAGACCTGCCACAATCCCAAACCGCGGCCCAGAGCGCTTTCTGCTAGCCGAGGAGGGCCAGATGGACTCCTGGCTGCTGCAAAGGGTGTTATTCTGTTGCTCTGTTCTTGGCCAGCCTCAGATTTTTTAGACCTCCAGTTATTGCCTTCAGCACCTCTTTGCTGCTGGTCATAACTCTTCGGAGCAGCTGCAGAGTGAAATTGGCTTGTTTCTAGTCAGTTTTCACTGTTGCCCAGGGCATTCTGAATAGCCTCTATGAATCAGTTTCATTCTGCAGTTGCCCAAGGAAGCTCTGAGCACCAGTAGAGGTAGTCTTCTCTGCGGACTCAGGCAGGTATCACTGCATCATTACACTTGGTTCGCATCCGGAAGGATTTCTTGGCAACCATAGTGGCTAGAAACTTACTTTTTTAAAAACAAAAGCTCCGATTGTGCCGAGTGAGGGTGTACACCAATAATGAGATCTGCAGACAGCGTGCAGAGCATCACCTGCAACTCCAAGGTGAACTAGTCTCCATGTGCATCAGCATTTATACTGTGGTAGCACCAAATAAGCTGATTTTTTAGGGATTGTCCATCTGGATGAGATGTCTGTCACCCCCTGCCCTGTAACTTGGAGATGCCTTGGTGCCGTGCGGCTGTGGTTCAGATCCCTGACTTTAAGCATATGGTCTCACCTTGGTCCTCACCAATCTTGTTACTTCTGGCAGGGTGACCCCAACAGCTTGGAGTCTCCCCAAATCCATCTTCCAAGAGTTCTTAATTACCAGATACTCAGACCATTCTCCTGTGGTTCACCAGTTCTGAAGGTGTGAAACCAGCCCTCTAGTTATCAGTTCATTTTGGTGTATATGCTTCACACAGTTTGCACACCAGAACCTGCATGGGATAAAATTAAAACCAAAAGTTTATAGAATCATAGAATATCAGGGTTGGAAGGGACCTCAGGAGGTCATCTAGTCCAACCCCCTGCTTAAAGCAGGACCAATCGCCAACTAAATCATCCCAGCCAGGGCTTTGTGAAGCCTGACCTTAAAAACCTCTAAGGAAGGAGATTCCACCACCTCTAGGTAACCCATTCCAGTGCTTCACCACCCTCCTAGTGAAAAGGTTTTTCCTAATATCCAACCTAAACCTCCCCCACTGCAACTTGAGACCATTACTCTTCATTCTGTCATCTGCTACCACTGAGAACAGTCTAGATCCATCCTCTTTGGAACCCCCTTTCAGGTAGTTGAAAGCAGCTATCAAATCCCCCCTCATTCTTCTCTTCTGCAGACTAAATAATCCCAGTTCCCTCAGCCTCTCCTCATAAGTCATGTGTTCCAGTCCCCTAATCATTTTTGTTGCCCTCTGCTGGACTCATTCCAATTTATCCACATCCTTCTTGTAGTGTGGGGCCCAAAACTGGACATAGTACTCCAGATGAGGCCTCACCAATGTCGAATAGAGGGGAATGATCATGTCCCTCGATCTGCTTGCAGTGCTCCTACTTATACAGTCCAAAATGCCATTAGCCTTCTTGATAACAAGGGCACACTGCTGACTCATATCCAGCGTCTTGTCCACTGTAATCCCTAGGTCCTTTTCTGCAGAACTGCTGCCTAGCCACTCGGTCCCTAGTCTGTAGCAGTGCATGGGATTCTTCCGTCCTAAGTGCAGGACTCTGCACTTGTCCTTGTTGAACCTCATCAGATTTCTTTTGGCTCAGTCCTCTAATTTGTCTAGGTCCCGCTGTATCCTATCCCTACCCTCCAGCGTATCTACCACTCCTCCCAGTTTAGTGTCATCTGCAGACTTGCTGAGGGTGCAATCCACACCATCCTCTAGATCATTAATGAAGATTTTGAACAAAATCGGCTCCAGGACTGACCCTTGGGGCACTCTGCTTGATACCGGCTGCCAACTAGACATGGAGCCATTGATCGCTACCCTTTGAGCCCGACAATCTAGCCAGCTTTCTATCCACCTTAGAGTCCATTCATCCAGCCCATATTTCTTTAACTTGCTGACAAGAATACTTTGGGAGACCGTATCAAAAGCTTTGCTAAAGTCAAGGAATAACACGTCCACTTGCTTTCCCCTCATTCACAGAGCCAGTTATCTCATCATAGAAGGCAATTAGGTTAATTGGGCATGACTTGCCCTTGGTGGATCCATGCTGACTGTTCCTGATCACTTTCCTCTCTTCTAAGGGCTTCAGAACTGATTCCTTGAGGACCTGCTCCATGATTTTTCCAGGGACTGAGGTGAGGCTGACTGGCCTGTAGTTCCCCAGATCCTCCTCCTTCCCTTTTTTAAAGATGGGCCCTACATTAGCCTCTTTCCAGTCATTCCACCTCCTCCGATTGCCATGAGTTTTCAAACATAATGGCCAATGGCTCTGCAGTCACATCCGCCAACTCCTTTAGCACCCTCGGATGCAGCGCATGCGGCCCCATGGACTTGTGCTCGTCCAGCTTTTCTAAATAGTCCCGAACCATTTCTTTCTCCACAGAGGGCTGGTCACCTCCTCCCCATGCTGTGCTGCCCAGTGCAGTAGTCTTGGAGCTGACCTTGTTCGTGAAGACAGAGGCAAAAAAAGCATTGAGTACATAAGCTTTTTCCACATCCTCTGTCACAAAGTTGCCTCCCTCATTCAGTAAGGGGCCCACACTTTCCTTGGCTTTCTTCTTGTTGCCAACATACCTGAAGAAACCCTTCTTGTTACTCTTAACATCCCTTGCTAGCTGCAACTCCAGGTGTGATTTGGCCTTCCTGATTTCACTCCTGCATGCCTGAGCAATATTTTTATACTTTTCCTTGGTCATTTGTCCAATCTTCCACTTCTTGTAAGCTTCTTTTTTGTATTTAAGATCAGCAAGGATTTCACTGTGAAGTCAAGCTGGTCGCCTGCCATATTTACTATTCTTTCTACACATCGGGATGGTGTGTTCCTGCAACCTCAATAAGGATTCTTTAAAATACAGCCAGCTCTCCAGGACTCCTTTCCCCTCATGTTATTCTCTCAGGGGATCCTGCCCATCAGTTCCCTGAGGGAGTCAAAGTTTATTGAGTAGAAAACCTACAGACTCCAAGATGAACTAGTAAGGGAAAGCAAACATGCACAAGTTATAAAGAAAATAAACATATAGATGCAACCCTCAGGCTTTATACTTTTCTATTGTATAGAATCCCTTGTCTAATACAAGTTACTTATTGTCTTTTAATAGCTTTCTGGCGCTCCCACTAAGCTGTAGGGGGGATCTCGGGTTCATGGGTAGCTTCCCGTTGAGAAGCTGTGCCTCAGTTTCTAGATGATCAGCCTCCCTTCCAAGCCTCTTTTTAAAAGGCTTTTTCCTTTGTTTAATTCTCCTGGGTCTGGTCTACACTACAGAGTTAGGTCAACAAAGGCAGTTTACATCAACCTAACTCTGGAAGTGTCTACACTAAAATTTTACTCCCACCGACATAACTGCCCCACACCACTGACTTAACTCCTCCAGCGATTTAGAGTCAAGGTTGGTGTAGTTAGGTTGACACAGTGTCGGTGCAGACACTGTGTTGCTTACATCGACTGTTACTGGCTTTCAGAAGCCATCCCACAGTGCCCCATACTGTGACAGTACAATTGACATACACCACCAACACAATGAGGAAAGTGTGGGCACACACAGCAGATGTAATTACTGCAGCAGCTGTATGCCAATGTAAATTAGATCAACTTAATTTTGTAGTGTAGACATGCCTTTAGATTATGATTGACTCATGGTTATTCAGACTGGGGAAATTCCCTCTTGACATGATACCTGGGGATGTCTCATTGTCTTTCCATTAACTCAAATGGTCCATCATTGTCTTTTCCTGGGCTGGATAATGAATGGGTTTTTGCAGTGGTTTAATGTAAACAACTTGTTTGGGAGGTGCTCCTCCCTGCTTGACTGCTACACCACTTTGCTGTGATTTGCAGCTGAAGCTTATGAGTCCAGTTTTCTATATACATAAATATATAAATTAATCACAATGGTCTGTTACGTATCTAATAATGACTATTAGGTTAGAACTTTCCAAACTCTCATAAGAGATCTTACTTGATGTATTTATATAATATGATGACGAAGTATGCAAACAGTCGGTTTAATGGCTTATATTTTGGATTTAAACTTTCTGTTCTCACCTTGGTGTGTCTGGACATTGATTATCACATAGGCCAACTACGCTGAGGCCCAATTATGCTAGGTGCTGTGCAAACATAGTAAATGTTAGAGTCTAAAAGACAAGTCCTAACAGGTTAAGACAAACAAGTGGCATGAGCACTTCCCTCTGAAGCCTGACTTCTAAGGAAGCCTTTGAACACAGTATGCCTATAGCTTGTTTCACCAGCATGCTTTCAGTGAGCAGGCCAAGGAGAAGGTTCCACTGGCAAGACTTGGATGTGCCATATACTTATGATTCTAATTTTGGCAAATGGGTTGTTTGAAATCATTTTTTCCTGTGGCAAGAGCAGAATCGTCTTTGTTTTCCTTTGTTTCTTGGGTGATTGTGGGTCCTGCTGCTGTGTGGTTCCAGGTGAGGAGTACAGTGAAGATGATGTGAGCGAGTTGGTCAAGGAAGACGAGGATGAGGAGAAACCATACAAAGAAAAAGGCAAAAAAAGTTCCAAAGGCACTGTGTGCAGGTAAATGCCAAATCCATCCCACCTTAATGGGATCATAACTGGTCTGTCAGTGGCTTCACTGCTAAGCCACTGGGATCAGCTGCAGTCGCCCTCCCTTACTTCAGTTATGAAAATGCGGTGTAGTTTAAGCTTTGCTCTTTGGTTAGTATTAAAGGTTACCTGCAAAGACAGTACAAAAAGTGCCAAACTTATAAGGGAAGATTCTAAAAGAGCATTATCTCTGTTCTTCAGACAGATGTAGAGACAGAGGTTAGATGATTCGCCCTAGGCCGTGCTGGAAGTCAGTGTCAGAGCCAGGAATAGAGCCCAGTTCCTGACTTCCAGGTCCAGGCTCTTTCCTCTAGAACAGTGGCTCTCAACGTTTCCAGACTACTGTACCCCTTTCAGGACGCTGATTTATCTTCTGTACCTCAAGTTTCACCTCACTTAAAAACTACTTGCTTACAAAATCAGACATAAAAATACAAAAGTGTCACATGATACTATTACTGAAAAATTGCTGACTTTCTCATTTTCGCCATATAATTATAAAAGAAATCAGTTGGAGTATAAATATTGTACTTACATTTTAGTGTATTGTATAGAGAGCAGTGTAAATAGGTCATTGTATGAAATTTTAGTTAGTACTGACTTCACTAGTGCTTTTTATGTAGCCTGCTGTAAAACTAGGCAAATCTCTAGATGAGTTGATATACTCCCTGGAAGACTTCTGCATACTCCCAGGGGTACGCATGGTTGAGAACCACTGCTCTAGAATGCTAACTTCCTTACCCAAGTTTTCCAGCCTTTGTAGCATCGGCTTTTGCCATATAATGGAGCATTTAAAGAGATTCTTTGAACCTTGCCCTTCAACTTTCTGACCGGTGTGGGGTTCTGGCTCAGTGTCTCCCCTTGAAGGTAAATGGAAGCCTCATGGTGAGAATCCAGCAGTCTGTAAATACAGAATCGTTAAGTCACTTCACCCATGCTCATGTTTCTACTGGTGAGGCTTTGCCCTATCTCAGCATTTCTGTTGTCATCTGTTCCCAGGAAAAGGGAGAGAGGAGGCCTCTTGTTAGTGCCAGGGGAAAGAGAGGAATCAAAGGATCAACAAAGTGACAGTGAGGAAAAAGAGGAGGCCGACAGTCTAAGGCAGGTGAAAGGAAGCAGAGCGGAGGAGGAGGAGAAAAAGAAGAAAGAGGATGCTCTGTGGGCCAGTTTCCTCAGTGATGTGGGGCAGAAATCTAAAGCACCGGCTGCTGCTCAGCTGACCAGTCCACAGACTAATAAGGTAATGGAGAAACCTGGCTGGGGCAGTTTTTATTATATTGAGTGGGGGAAAGAATCCAGAGGGTTAAAATCTGCAGATGGTGATGAATAGTTGTAGTTAGTATTGAGTGTTGGGTTGAACAGCAAAACAATGGATTCCTCCTATCCCGAATGTGGCCTTGTAAGGCATGGGTGTCAGAAATGGGGTTGAGCTCTTGTCACAAGGTACAAGGCCTATCTCCTCACTGGCTTTGGCATGGACGCTCCATCTAGCCTGTTGCACTGGCTAAGAGTGGTGAAGTCCTGGCTAAACCCTTCAGTATGGTGGTGGGATGGGACGGTCTGGTCCAGCATGGGAAGGAGGGGAACTGGAGCTGCCAGCTGCCAATGGCTTGTCCGGTTCCTGTTAAATGTTGGGCAGGTTGACTCCCTCTACCGTGGGCTGCACACAGCTGCAAATGGCAAGTGTAATTTGCATGAATACTTCTAGTGCAGCACTGTTCCTCTTTGGTTATGTGTGCATTTCAAAAAAGGAAGATAGGAGGAGGGGAAATACGGGGTGTAAACAGGGGCGGCTCTACAAATTTTGCCTCCTCAAGCAGTTGGTGCCAAATTGCCGCTGCCGCAAGAGCGGCAGAGCTGCCACTGAATTGCCGCCCCCTCCCCTCCCCTCTCCCCCGAAGAGCGTCCAAAAGCTGCCGCGGGACACAGACTGCTGCCCCACTCTCAATGCCGCCCCAAGCATCTGCTTGGAAAGTTGGTGCCTGGAGCTGGCCCTGGGTGTAAAACATACCAATATCCTTCACTTCCCCCTGCAATCTAGGGTGTCCTGAAGATGCCACATGTTTGGATTGTCACTCTGAATGAAAGGGGATCTCATCTCTGTGACGGGTTGGATCACGGAAACCCCTGGGGCTGCCACCTGATGTGCCAAGAATACTTCTGCCCCTGCTTTCCCTGTCAGTTTGGGACTCCAGCACCCTGTCTTGTTGAGCCAGACACACCAGTCTGCTCCAGCACAGACCCAGGGTCTGAACCATGTGCCCCAAAGCTGCAGACTTAACTGAAAACAGCTTAAGAAATGTTCCTGTCTTTGACACTCAGATGCCCAACTCCCAGTGGGGTCCAAACCCCAAATAAATCTGTTTTACCCTGTATAAAGCTTATACAGGGTAAACTCATAAATTGTTTGCCCTCTGTAACACTGATAGAGAGATATACGCAGCTGTTTGCACCCCCCCCCAGGTATTAATATATACTCTGGCTTAATTAATAAGTAAAAAGTGATTTTATTAAATACAGAAAGTAGGATTTAAGTGATTCCAAGTAGTAACAGAACAAAGTGAATTACCAAGCAAAATAAAATAGAACACGCAAGTCTATGTCTAATACAGTAAGAACCCTGAATACAGGTAGAAACCTCACCCTTAGAGGAATTCCAGTAAGCTTCCTTTTACAGACTATACTCCTTCTAGTCTGGGTCCAGCAATCACTCACACCCCCTGTAGCTATTGTCCTTTGTTCCAGTTTCTTTCAGGTATCCTTGGGGGTGGAGAGGCTATGCAAAGTTCAGCTCCAAGATGGAGTTTTGGAGTCACGTGGGCAAGTCACCTGTCCATGCTTGATTCAGAACTTATAGGTGGCAGCCATGGTTCACATGCTTCCTTGAACGTCCTCAGGTAGACTTCTTATGTGGATTGGAGCCTTACAAGATTCATTGCCCTTTAAGTGTTTCTTGATTGGGTACCTAATTTGCACATTCCTTTCTCAAGAAGCTGACCAAATAAATGCTCTACTAAGGCTGCCTAGAAATCAAGCCAGTATTCATAACGTCGAATACAAAAATGATACATGCATACAAATAGGATTAATAGATTCAGTAGATCATAACCTTTACATAGATATGTTACAGGGCATATGTAGCATAAAACATATTCCAGTTATGTCATTCATATATATATATATATATATATTCATAAGCATATTTTCATGGGGCACCATCACAATCTCCCTGCTGCCTTTCTTCAGGGTGGTGCTTTTTAACGTAAACTGCTTGGTTGTGTAGTCTCCGACCCAACTGTCCTCTCCATGGCAGAAGTCTGACATTATAAAGTCCATTGATCTTGGATCCTTTGGTCAGGATATACTTTGTGTAAACATTTCAGCACAAGAACCTGAATGTGAAACTAACTAGAACTAATATTAACGTAATGAAATTGACTAATCCAAGTGGTTTGGCACTTCCTGGTAGCTGGTCACATGGAGCTAGCTCCACCTGGCTTTCAGCTGCTAAATTGCAATACAAAAATCCTAAAATACATTATTTTCCTAATGTCACTTTTTCATGTACTTGAAGACAATAGGAATGAACAGGAGTCAGTGAGGGCACAGTTTGCCCCCAGAACCTTAAGTAGAAGTGGTGGTGAGTGAGAGGAAGGAACCCAGATTGACTCTCAGATCACAGTGTGAGTGTACAGGGCTGGCAACTAGAAAAAACATTTGTAAACTTGAGTATACGTGCGCTGGAGTCATTGAGAGACACTAAACACTGATCCCCACAAGGCCATTTATACAGAGCCACCCTTCAGAATACAGCTGCATCTGAAGGCTGCAAAATGGCTTCAGTTGTATAATCCTTCGTTTTCATTTGCTCATAACTTTTAGAAAAAAAATCTCCAGTTGGGTTGAAATCTTCATGCTTGGCCTCCCCCCAAAGGTAAAGTAGTGCCTGTTGAACATTTGAGTCTCTTACATTCAGGATTGTTTTAAAAATAAGATGGTGAAAAAAAAAATACACTATTCTGATCGCTGCTTTTTTGCAGGCTCATTGCTAAATAATGGCTGGACTTTGAAAGTTCCGCATGCAGTTAATTCTCAGTGTAGAGCCTGGGCTAGATTTGGGAAATCTTGATTTAGGATTTCTTAAAGTCATGTCTGCTTTTAAATGTATGGCACGTGTACAGTGGATAGAAAACAAAGTTTTACAGGTGTGCTTGAAAAGTTTGCAGTTGTCATTTGTGTGCACCATTGTAAATTGCAGTTGTTCCTGACTAGGGGGAAGTGCCTGACCAGAAGCTGACCCACTACCTGGTAGCTAACAATCTGGCGACTTCTTTAAAATGAATTATAATAATTAGCTAAGGCAATTAAATGCAAAAACCAGTGTTTATATAAGGATGAGAAATCAGTCATCAGAAAATTCTCAAGAGCTCTACTGCAACAGGAAAGTAACCATTTTGTATAGATGTATTTTCTCTTTGTTTTTCCTGTTTAAAAGCAAACTTTAGTACATTGCTTTTAGTTGATGAAAGGTTATGGGACAGGTGAGTGTAATTTGGTAGTAGAAAGCTTAATTTGGAATTTCCAGATGCTTGCCTACTTTCTGAACTTTATACTGATGCTAGTTTTTGCATTCGGTCCCATAAAAGACAGCCCTGGGATTCTTTGGGCTTTTCTGCTGGGTGTGCAGAAAAGTTTGAGGTTCCAATCCTGGCCCTGCAATGAGGGTTAGAATCCAAGTGGCGAATTTAAATCTGGCAGCTGAGCCACTAGTCTCCTTTGCCGTTATTGTGGGTGACTTGCTCTTCGATAGTGACCAGTGGAGTCAGGATCTGAGCTGTAAAGCCAGTGCCACCTGACTGATGGGGTGGTCCATAGGCCACTTGACATAATTAGGTGGTCTCACTGCAGGATTCAGTTTCTTTGATTTGTTATTGCTGTGTTTCTCAGACTACAGCGGAGAAGAGTTCGAGCAAACTCCAGGAAGAAGCAAAAGAGACAGAGAAGCCAAAAGACATGGCAAAAGTGACAATCACCAAAGTGTTTGATTTTGCAGGTGAAGAGGTCAGGTGAGTTTGCCTTGAGCTGGTATGTCCAAGTTATTGTATGTTGCCTTTGGAAAATGAGTGGCTAGAACATCTGTCTTCCTGCTAAAATGTTGGTGGTGCAGAACAGTGCTAGATGCTCCTTCTGTTCTCACTGTGCAGTTCTAGTTCCATAACTGACCATGGACAACTCTTGTAATGCAAATTGTACTGCAGTCCACTGTGGCTCTAATTTCAGATTAGCAGCCGTGTTAGTCTGTCTCCGCAAAAAGAACAGGAGGACTTGTGGCACCTTAGAGACTAACAACTTTATTTGAGCATAAGCTTTCGTGGGCTACAGCTCACTTCATCAGATGCATAGAATGGAACATATAGTAAGAAGATATATAGATAGATAGATAGATATAGATATATACACACATACAGAGAATATGAAAAGGTGGAGTAAGGCTAATTAATTAAGATGAGCTATATCAGCAGGAGAAAAAAATTTTTGTAGTGATAATCAAGATGGCCCATTTAGACAGTTGGCAAGAAGGTGTGAGGATACTTAACATGAGGAAATAGATTCATTATGTGTAATGACCCAGCCACTCCCAGTCTCTGTTCAAACCCAAGTTAATAGTATCTAGTTTGCATATTAATTCAAGCTCAGCAGTTTCTTGTTGGAGTTTGTTTTTGAAGCTTTTCTGTTGCAAAATTGCCACCTTTAAGTCTGTTACTGAGTGTCCAGAGAGCTTGAAGTGTTCTCCTACCGGTTTTTGAATGATATGATTCCTGATGTCAGATTTGTGTCCATTTATTCTTTTGCGTAGAGACTGTCCGGTTTGGCCAAAGTATATGGCAGAGGGGCATTGCTGGCACATGATGGCATATAGCACATTGGTAGACATGCAGGTGAACGAGCCCCTGATGGCATGGCTAATGTGATTAGGTCATATGATGGTGTCACTTTAATAAATATATGGACAGAGTTGGCATTGGGTTTTGTTGCAAAGATAGGTTCCTGGGTTAGTGTTTTTGGTGTGTGGTTGCTGGTGAGTATTTGCTTCAGGTTGGGGGGCTGTCTGCAAGCGAGGACTGGTCTGTCTCCCAAGATCTGTGAGAGAGAGGGGGATCAGGTGACACATGAAGTCTTGTTAAAGACAAGACACAGGGGTAGTAGCACCTTGCTGCTAGCCAACCCCCTTATAAAGCTGACAGACTTAGGGCTGGACTAATGGGTTGTTTTACACTGGGTGTGCTTTGAGGAGCTGGTTCTCTTCAAAGCCTTCCATGAGCAAAGGCCTGACTATCTCTTGGACTGTGTCTCCTTTCACATCTCTGTGAGAGTGCTGGGATCAGCAAGTAGGCTGCAGTTGAGGGAGCTTAGGACAAAGCTCATAGAATCATAAAACTGGAAGGGGCCTCGAGATCTTCTAGTCCAATCACCTGCGCTCATGGCAGCACTAAGTATTATCTAGACCGTCCCTGACAAGTGATTGTCTAACCTGCTCTTAAAAATTTTCAATAATGGAGATTCCACAACCTCCCTCGTCAGTTTATTCCAGTGCTTAACTACCCTGATAATTAGGAAGTTTTTCCTAATATCCAACCTAAACTGCCCTGGTGCTGCAATTTAAGCCCATTGCTTGTTGTCCTGTCCTCAGAGGTTAACGAGAACAGGTTTTCGCCCTCCTCCTTGTATCAACCTTTTATGTACTTGAAAACTCTTATCTTGTCCCTTCTCAGTCTTCTCTTCTCCAGACTAAATAAGCCCACTCTTTTCAATCGTCCCTCACAGGTCATGTTTTCTAGACCTTTAATCATTTTTGTTGCTCTTTTCTGGACTCTTTCCAGTCTGTCCACATCTTTCCTGAAATGTGGTGCCCACAACTGGAAACAATACTCCAGCTGAGGCCTAATCAGCGCAGAGTAAAGCAGAAGAATTACTTCTCATGTCTTGCTTACAACACTCCTGCTAATATATCCCAGAAGGATGTTCACTATTTTTTTTTTTTTTTTGGTGGAACAGTGTGACACTGTTTGACGCACGTTTTGCTTGTGATCCACTACAACCCCCAGTACTCTGTGGTACTCCATTCTGCAGTACTCCTTCCTAGGCAGTCATTTCTCATTTTGTATGTGTGCAACTGATTGTTCCTTCCTAAGTAGAGTACTTTGCATTTGTCCTTATTTGAATTTCATCCCGTTTACTTCAGACCATTTCTCCAGTTTGTCCAGATCATTTTGAATTTTAATCCTATCCTTCAAAGCACTTGCAACCCCTCCCAGCTTGGTATTGTCCACAGACTTTGTAAGTTTGCTCTCTATGCCATTATCTAAAGCAGAGGTGGGCAAACTACGGCCCACGGGCCACATCCGGCCCGCGGGAGCGTCCTGCCTGGCCCCTGAGCTCCCAGCCAGGGAGGCTAGCCCCCGGCCCCTCCTCCGCTGTCCCTCCTTTCTTGCAGCCGCGCGGGCAGCACGGCTTGTGCCTGCCCACCTCCCAGGCTTTCCAATAAGCCTGTCCTGTCACTCTGAGCTGCATGGTAAGGGGGCATGGGTTGGATAAGGGGCAGGAGGTCCCAGGGGGTAGTCAAGGGGTGGTTGGTTGGGGAGGAGGTTTGGGGGAGCAGAAACCAGGAGACAGGGAGCAGGGGGGGTTGGACGGGGGTGGGGTCCTGGGGGGGTCCTGGGAGGAGGGGATAGGGAGCAGGTGGGGGTTGGATAAGGATGGGGGTCCCAGGAGTGGGTGGTCAGGGGACAAGGAGTGGGGCGGGGGGGGTTGGATGGATCTGGGGGCCTCTCAGGGGCGGGGGGTGTGGATACGGGTCAGGGGACAGGTAGCGGGGGGGTTGGATACGGGGTGGGGTCCCGGGGAGGGTGGTTAGGGGACAAGGAGCAGGGGGGATTGGATGGGTCAGGGGTTCTGAGGGGGGCAGTCTGGGGGGCAGGAAGTGGGAGAGGACGGATAGGGGGCGAGGGCCAGGCTGTTTGCGGAGGCACAGCCTTCCCTACCCGGCCCTCCATACCGTTTCGCAACCCTGATGTGGCCCTTGGGCCAAAAAGTTTGCCCATTCCTGATCTAAAGCATTAATGAGGACGGGGATAATGGTAGTGGAGGCAGGCTTCTCCGTGCACAGTGATGGAACATCCTTCTGTGGAGCTTAGTCGTTGGCCATCTTCAGAGCACAAGGATAAACTCGATACTTTGCTTAGGCCTTCCCGCAATGAGGGATGCTGGCAAATGGCTTGCCAGCCCCTTCCCCATGGAATTCAGCCACCTTGTAGGATGATGTGTCAGGAAGTGCAGGGCATTTGGTCATAGTGGGACAACGATGATGACGCTTACTCCTTATTTTGAATGCTTAGGTGCCACAGTGAGAAGCATGTTAGCAATGCCCGAAGTTAGTATTGAGGAGCATTGGCTACCCTGGGTTGGTGAAACTTGCATAATGGCTGGCTGGATTATGGCCTGGTAAAGATAATGATGTTGGCAACAGAACAGAATCGTCACTCTGCGTAATAAGACAAAATGCTGATTTCTAACCTCATGAAAAATTAAAACGTATGGAATTGAATTCTCCACCAGGGGGAGACAAACCCAAGCAATAACACCCCAGTGTTATCCAAGAAGGGAGGGGGAAACATAGATAAACTGCTCCCAGTGACATTGCTTTTAATTATGGGTGATGAGCAATATGTAAAGACAGTGAGCCGGTCACGTAACTTGGACCTATTTCTCAATGGAATTAGTACTGTTGAAATAATAGATACCTTGTATTTTCTGAAGGTAGCACCTTCTGTTGGAGAATCTCAAAGTGCTATTCATAAAAATGAGGTAAGCCTCCCAATTGCGGTGCCTCACTTTTCCTGTGTATAAAATGGAGATACTGACCTACCCTCTGGAGGGTGGGCAGGGGACTTTCCCAAAAGCATCTGTTGCAGAGTCACAAAGAGAACCTAGGTGCCCTGACTCCCAGTCCTCTACTCTAAATGCTAGGTTCCATTGCTTCTCGCCAGGACTGTTTTAAGACTTGAGCCTTTGCATATATCTTGACTTTAGCAAAGCTTTTGATACGGTCTTCTACAGTATTCTTGCCAGCAAGTTTAAAAAGTATGGATTGGATGAATGGACTATAAGGTGGGTAGAAAGCTGGCCAGGTTGTCTGGCTCAATGGGTAGTGATGAATGGCTCAGTGTCTACTTGGCAGCTGGTATCAAGCGGAGTGCCACTTGGTCCTGGGGCTGGTTTTGTTCAACATCTTTATTAATGATCTGGATGATGGGATGAATTGCACCCTCAGCAAATTCACAGATGACACTAAGCTGAGGGGAGAGGTAGATACAATGGAGGGTAGGAATAGGGTCCAGAATGACCTAGACAAATTGGAGGATTGGGCCAAAAGAAATCTGATGAGGTTCAACAATGACCAGTGCAGAGTTCTGCACTTAGGAAGGAAGAATTCCATGCACCGCTACAGGCTGGGGGCCGACGGGCTAAGCAGCAGTTCTGCAGAAAAGGACCTGGGATTACAGTGGATGAGCAGCTGGATATGAGTCAGCAGTGTGCCCTTATTGCCAAGAACGCCAATGGCATATTGGGCTGTATTAGTAGGAGCATTGCCAGCAAATCGAGGGACGTGATCGTTCCCCTCTATCACCACTGGTGAGGCCACACCTGGAATATTGTGTCCAATTTTGGTCCCCCCACTACAGAAGGGATGTGGACAAATTGGAGAGAGTCCAGCGGAGGGCAATGAAAATGATTAGGGGGCTGGGGCACATGACTTGTGAGGAGAGGCTGAGGGAACTGGGGTTATTTAGTCTTCAGAAGAGAAGAGTGAGGGGTGATTTGATAGCAGCCTTCAATTACCTGAAGGGGGGTTCCAAAGAGGATGGAGCTTGGCTCTTCTCAGTGGTGGCAGATGACAGAACAAGGAGCAATGGTCTCAGGTTGCAATGGAGGAGGTCTAGGTTGGATATTAGAAAACACTATTTCACTAGGAGGGTGGTGAAGCACTGGAATGCATTACCTAGGGAGGTGGTGGAATCTCCATCCTTAGAGGTTTTTAAGGCCTGGCTTGACAAAGCCTTGGCTGGGATGACTTAGTTGGTGTTGGTCCTGCTTTGAGCAGGGGATTGGACTAAATGACATACTGAGGTCTCTTCCAACCCCGATATTCTATGATACGTGCTTATTTCTTACCTGCACATATGAGAAATAGAAGTTTAGATGCAGTTGTGCTCTTAAATGAAAAGAGACTAATCAATGGCACTGCAGGTTGCCAGTTAAAAAACCCACGCTGCTACTTGGATAAAGCAGCTTCTCAGCCAAACGAATCATTGCAGAGCCATGTTCCCGCTCAGTTACCAAAGTAATCTTTCCTCCCTTCACATCACACAAAGGTCTCGTATTCAGGATACAGCCTAATTAGAGGTATAAGAGGTTTGCTCACCAAGAAACTATTACTGAATTTTTCTGAAATCTGTGGGGTGTGGATCTGCAGTTGCTATTGCTGATTCAAGTCTCTTGTGCATATAGGTGGGTATGATAAGCGTATAGTTTAAAGGAGGACTTTGATTAATAGGCAAATGTACCTTGTAGGTTTTCTTAAGAACACAAGTATTCCATGGGTGGAAGAGTGCTTAAGCATTAATGCCTTTAAAGCAGGGATTGTCAAAGGAGCCTGGCAGAATTATGTGAACTTGTTCTCTTTTGACAATCCTAGCCTTAATTTTTTTCTCTTGTCCCTCAGAAAAGAGCATCTTGCTGAACGGCAGGAGAGCACTGTGAGGGAGACAAGGGTGTTGTAGGGTCTCCAGGCATGAGATCTCTCCCTAAATCTTTCTTGTGCATTTGGAGGGTGCCAATTACCACAATAGCTAGGTCTTGCAAAATGGATGTGAAAATTTTCACTTCCCTCCCTCACCATGTTGATAATAATTTGGGGGAGGAGGAGGGATTGGGCAGGGATTCTTTTATTCCTGCCTGTCAAAAGGAGTGACATGCCCTGGGGGAATAGAATTTAGCAAGGGTGCTCAAAAACTGAGCTCAGGGCTTTAAACATCAATATCCACTCATTCCAGCTACAGTTTTTTAATATTACATGCCGAATGCCCTACATTAATTTAAGACCTCTTTTTCGTGCAGGTACTGCTTTTCTGGCAGCCTCCCACGCTTCAGCAATGGGCTTATCTCCAGGGGGTCTGTCGGTGAAATGAGTTCAGTTACTAATTAAACTGTGACTTCTTTCTAGAATAAATCAAATCTGGGGATTTGGTGTAATCTTGGTGTAATCCTGCAAACCACCAAGGTTACCTTAACTTATATTGTTTAAAGCAAGCCCTGTATCAACAAGTCCCCAAAACTCAGGGTGGCTCGAGATAGACCAGCAGGGCGATGCCATCCATAGCTTGTGGCGATGTTACAGTGGCATGCAGCTGATTCTTAGCTCCTTGGAACATCTTTCTAGTCTCCTGTCCCTGTTTTTATGAATAACCATGCCTGAAGCTCCAGCCATTCTGGCATCAGAGTAATTGACACCTCAATCCCCCAGCTACTTGCATCTCAAAACATGCTATTCTGCAGGCTGCCAGTAAAGATTCTATGAACCATGGCTTGAGAACCACCCCTGTGAACACCCATCTGAACAGTGCTAGGTTGGGGAGCTGGGGGCGTTATTTTCTTTAAAGGAAAATGATGTTGTTTGTGCACAATGATAGCTTATAGAAAGGGCCTGAAAACCAAACACTGGATTTTTCTTCCTGGGAGAAAGTGTCTGTTATGCTGCATTCTAAGTGGGCTGAGGCTGCATTTTGGGAATGGTTCCTTTTTGAAAGCTATAGAATTTAGATCAAGATTTAGATTTAGATCAAGGAGGGTCCTCAAAGAATCAATCCTGAAGCACTTACATGAGAGGAAAGTGATCAGGAACAGTCAGCATGGATTCACCAAGGGAAAGTCATGCCTGACTAATCTAATCGCCTTCTATGATGAGATTACTGGTTCTGTGGATGAAGGGAAAGCAGTGGATGTATTGTTTCTTGACTTTAGCAAAGCTTTCAACACGGTCTCCCACAGAATTCTTGTCAGCAAGTTAAAGAAGTATGGGCTGGATGAATGCACTATAAGGTGTGTAGAAAGTTGGCTAGATTGTCGGGCTCAACGGGTAGTGATCAATGGCTCCATGTCTAGTTGGCAGCCGGTGTCAAGTGGAGTGCCCCGGGGTCGGTCCTGGGGCCGGTTTTGTTCAATATCTTCATAAATGATCTGGAGGATGGTGTGGATTGCACTCTCAGCAAATTTGCGGATGATACTAAACTGGGAGGAGTGGTAGATACGCTGGAGGGCAGGGATAGGATACAGAGGGACCTAGACAAATTGGAGGATTGGGCCAAAAGAAATCTGATGAGGTTCAATAAGGATAAGTGCAGGGTCCTGCACTTAGGACGGAAGAACCCAATGCACAGCTACAGACTAGGGACCGAATGGCTAGGCAGCAGTTCTGCGGAAAAGGACTTAGGGGTGACAGTGGACGAGAAGCTGGATATGAGTCAGCAGTGCCCTTGTTGCCAAGAAGGTCAATGGCATTTTGGGATGTATAAGTAGGGGCATAGCTAGCAGATTGAGCGACGTGATCGTCCCCCTCTATTCGATATTGGTGAGGCCTCATCTGGAGTAGTTTGTCCAGTTTTGGGCCCCACACTACAAGAAGGATGTGGATAAATTGGAGAGAGTCCAGTGAAGGGCAACAAAAATGATTAGGGGTCTGGAACACATGACTTATGAGGAGAGGCGGAGGGAACTGGGATTGTTTAGTCTGCAGAAGAGAAGAATGAGGGGGGATTTGATAGCTGCTTTCAACTACCTGAGAGGTGGTTCCAGAGAGGATGGTTCTAGACTATTCTCAGTGGTAGAAGAGGACAGGACAAGGAGTAATGTTGCAGTGGGGGAGGTTTAGGTTGGAGATTAGGAAAAACTTTTTCACTAGGAGGGTGGTGAAACACTGGAATGCGTTACCTAGGGAGGTGGTAGAATCTCCTTCCTTAGAAGTTTTTACGGTCAGGCTTCACAAAGCCCTGGCTGGGATGATTTAATTGGGGATTGGCCCTGCTTTGAGCAGGAGGTTGGACTAGATGACCTCCTGAGGTCCCTTCCAACCCTGATATTCTATGATTCAAGCCTGGATAGTTTTGAGGTACAGATCTCAATGGTCTTTTCTTGAAACTCTTACTTCCTAGGAAACCATTTAGTTTTATTCTTATACAGATACAGAGAAAACGCATCTAATCTGCAACACAAGGTGTTTAATACATAATCACCCCAAGCTTCCTAGGGGTTGGGGTGGGGAAGGCACCTCTATGTCCAGCTCATTGTGTCATGTAGGATTTTCCATGATCCCAGGCCCAGGAGAAACTACCCTTTTCTATATTAGATTAATTAATCTAATTAGACTAAGTCTGCTGTTGGATCACCCTTGCTAGTTTAGAGAAGCTTCTTAGTAAGCTAATAAATAAAGGACCAAGTTTATGGCCTACTCTGTTTTCTAAATTAATAGTTTACCTATTGCATTCAGAGCTGAAGCGTCTCAGTCTTGGAATTATTATGATCATTCCTCGATACCTGATTTCCATTTCTCCTTGGCACCTATTCCCTTGTTCTGACACACTCTCTGCTGCTCATTGTCAGCTTTTCATATCCCTTTTGTGTGTAATAGGCACAGAGTAGCGGGCAATTGTCTCACAGAGAACTGTAAATCATGGACAGTGGGAGCAATTCGCAAATCCTGTTTACCTCTCAATGAAAGTTCAGTGTCATCTCGTACTGGGTGGATGGAAGCCCTTTTGAAGCGCTCTGCTTATGAACTTGCCTCATGATGCAAGGCATGCGGCTGCATTAATAAGCAGCAGTTCTCTGATGCCAGGGGCTTTTATCTGTAATTGGACTATCGGGATGCTTGTGTTCTGTTTGGCTGCCCCAACTTCTGCGGCTCTTGTCCTTTCTGTCAATTACTGCTGGGCACTGGGTGCAGAAACCAATCTCCAGCTGAAAGAGAGCTGATCCTCATCCAGAATCGCAATGAAACTGACCTAGTGTGACTGGAGCTGGCCCATGGATCCACGCTATCACTGCAATGTGTCACGGGCCAGGTTAGAATCCAGGCCGGGGGGGGTGGGGGGGGGGGGTCAGAACAGAAGCCAGTTCTAATAATGATCAGAAACAGGGAACTAATCTGAGAGTTCATTTCAGAGGACATTAATTACAGAGAGGAAGGATTGTCTAGTGGGCAGGGCACTTCCCTATCTTACAAGGGCAGGAGGGTAACTGTATTGAAAGAGTCTGTGAGCACCTCACAATATGGTGATAAGGGCTGTAAAAGTACCTTCAGTAGAGGTGACATCCATGCAACTAGAGACATGATCTGGATTGACCTGCCTAGGCTTTGGAGACCAGCTTTCTAGACCCTTGGCTCTATCCCTTTGAGTTTCAGCCACGCAGCCTCCTTAACTTCTCCAGGCTCCCCACTACCGCCACCACTCCTCATCCTGTTCCCAGTCACGCATTTGTTTTAAATAGTGCACGCATATGGGCTATCGAAACAACTGCCTCCCTTAGCTCCCCAGTGGACACCCACATTCAGCTGCCCATGAATGCGCACCCACACGAGACAAGCCAATCAAAAGAACAAATGAGTATCCTGCAGGTCCCCAGTCATTGCAGTGGGCAGCTACCCCGCTTCATTCCATGCACCAGGTGGCTCCATGCAAGGTTATAAACAGCAGCAGTCACTGTACCCTCAGCAAGGAGTGGTGCCTGCTGGATCCAGAGGAATTCCAGAACAGGCAGGACAAAGTGCTCAGTGCTGCCCAAGGCTGCCCCTTCCTTGTGATGAGTGCCCGGGTCTCTGAACCACAAGGGCCAGATTTAAGCAATGTGTTCCCTGCAGTTGATTCCTCTTCCTACCTTCGCGGAGGTGCTCACTGTTGACTTTGTGGAATGCAATTAGAATCCATTTGTATTGCCCCTTGAGTAGTTCTCTTCCCACCCTTACCCCAAGGGACTCATCCTCCTTGGCAGATGGCTCCATCAGAGAAGCTGTCAGGGTTCCCTCACAACTCTGGACTCTGGGGTATAGATGTGGGGACCTGCAGGAAAGACTTCCTAATCTTATATTCCACCAGCTTAGGTTAAAAACTTCCCCAAGGCACAAATTCCTTTCCTTGTCCTTGGACGGTATTGCTGCCATCACCAAGTGATTTAAACAAACATTCAGGGAGGGGCCACTTGGAGCCCTATCCCCCCCAAGCCCTTTCACCCCTTTTCCTAGGGAGGCTTGAGAATAATATACCAACCAATAGGTTAACAAAGTGAGCACAGACCAAATCCCTGGTTTTTAGGACACTGAAAACCAATCAGCTTCTTAAAAGAAGAATTTTATTTAAAAAAAAAAAAAAGAAAAAGAATCGCACCGGCAAAATCAGGATGGAAGATAACTTTACAGGGTAAATAAAAAGATTTAAAACACAGAGGATTCCTGTCTGACTCTGCTTCCCAGTTACAAAACAGGAATAAAATTACCTCTTAGCATAGGGAAAATTCACAAGCTAAAACAAAAGATAATCTAATGCATTTCCTTGCTATTACTTACAATTTCTGTAATTTTAGATGTATTATTTCAGGATCTTTTAGGAGCTGGTTTACCTGCTTGATCTCTCTCTCTGTCCCAAGAGGGAACCATAAAAAAGAGAGCACAAACAAACCCCCTCCCCCTGACTTGAAAGTATCTTCTTTTCCCATTGGTTCTTCTGGTCAGGTGCCAACTAGGTTAATTGAACTGTTATATTCATAAATATAAAGGGAAGGGTAACCACCTTTCTGTATACTGTGCTATAAAATCCTTCCTGGCCAGAGGCAAAACCCTTTCATCTGTAAAGGGTTAAGAAGCTAAGATAACCTCGCTGGCACCTGACCCAAAATGACCAATGAGGGGACAAGATACTTTCAAATCTGGAGGGGGCGGGGAGACAAAGGGTTCCTGTCTACCTGTGTGATGCCTTTGCCGGGAACAGATCAAGGATGCAAGTTCTCCAACTCCTGTAAAGTTAGTAAGTAATTTAGCTAGAAAATCCGTTAGGTTTTCTTTGTTTAATGGCTTGTAAAATTCGCTGTGCTGGAGGGAATGTATATTTCTGTTTTTGTGTCTTTTTGTAACTTAAGGTTTTGCCTAGAGGGATTCTCTATGTTTTGAATCGGATTACCCTGTAAAGTATTTACCATCCTGATTTTACAGAGGTGATTGTTTTACCTTTTCTTTAAATAAAATTCTTCTTTTAAGAACCTGATTGATTTTTCTTGTTCTTAAGATCCAAGGGTTTGGGTCTGTGTTCACCTGTACCAATTGGTGAGGATATTATTATCAAGCCTTCCCCAGGAAAGGGGGTATAGAGCTTGGGGGAATATTTTGGGGGAATAGGACTCCAAGTGGTCCTTTCCCTGTTCTTTGTCTAAAACACTTGGTGGTGGCAGCATTTTACTTAATCCCAGGGCAAAGACTTTGTGCCTTGGGGAAGTTTTAACCTAAGCTGGTAGAAATAAGCTTAGGGGGTCTTTCATGCGGGTCCCCACAACTGTACCCTAGAGTTCACAGTGGGGAAGGATCCTTGACACTGATTAACCCCTTACAGGTAAATGATTCTGTACCTCTGGCCAGGAGGGATTTTATGTTACTGCACACATAAAGGTTGTTACCCTTCCCTTTATATTTATGACAGAGGCTCTTTGGAAAAACTTCATATGACTGAGTTTGTCCCAAGTTTGGAATCAAAGACACTTTCATTTGGACACACAGTGAGGAGGTGCATTTATTTTTTTCCCAAAGCTCAGATCTAACCCACTCCTGGCAGGGATGCATGTGTAGGGAGCTTGCCCAACTTGTGCCTTTACTTTCTGACCGCTCAGCTGCAGCGGCAGGGATGCTGGAAGCTTTGCTGGCACTGCTGCATCAGGAATCCAGGACCATAGAGCTCTGGAAATGAGGCCCATTGCAGCTGCAGTTTTACTGCAGCCCTTGGCTGGGTGGAAATGGGGACAGTGGTTTCTTATCTGAGAAAATATTTGAAGAATCACTTAGTTGACAACAGAAGATGGCTCAGATGTGGAGCAGTACTGACTCAAGATCACCATTTAAGGAGGGGCTCTACAATCTTCCTTAGATGTTCCTGAGCTGCACATTTGCTGATTAATTCAGGATGTTTCTGAAAGCACTTCCTCAGTGCTTTGCCCTGGCTGCTGGGCTGCTCATTAAAGCTTACCGCTGTTTTTAAGCCCCATGCTAGAATGTCCACTGTAATGTCTAGGGCAGCGTTTCTCAGCCTGTGGGTTGGGACCCAAAATTGGGTTGCCGGAATGTTTCAAAGGGTTGTGTGGCAGCTCCCACAGAGCTGCTTGGGCTCACCTCCGTGCTCCAGGCACTGCAACCTCTGGGTTCCCAGCACCACTCAGGTTTGGCCCAGCTGTCATGATGACAGCAGTCCGGGTAGGCCAAAGTTGAGTGAGTAGCCCTGCAACTCCACGAGCCAGGTCACAACTCCATTCACACAAATTCGGTCCAATCAGGAGGGTTGGGGCCAAACTTTAGCGCTGCAACCTCTGAGGTTGCAACGCCCAGAGTGGAGAGCCAAGACCACAGCATAGGAGCTGCCACTGTGGGGTGAGTGCTGGACAGGATCCAATCCCCCCAGGAGGCAGGATCTGACCGAAACCACTCCAGGGCCTCCACCCCCAGACTATTTACTGGGTCAGGACAGGCCATAAACATTTACAACTGGGTCCTGAGCCCACAAAGGTTGAGAACCAATGATCTAGGGCAGTGGACAAGCTGACCCTGCTGGCTCTTTCACCAAAAGAGCTGTCCTGTTAATTAAACAGCTGAAAAAAACACCTGCTGGTGCAGATTCTTTGCTCCCAGCGTCAGGAAAACCAGTCATATGGAGTCTGCTTTTTGACATTGTCCCTTTGTTGAGTTTATTAAAATATCACATGTGTGGATGTATAATAGAAGCATGGGTAACGGGCTCCCTGGTGTGTTTAAAACCCTTTCAGACAGGAGGTTTTGCAAATGCAAAAGGAAAAAATGCTTAGCATTTCTACAGAACTTTCCATCTAACTATGTTAAAGCACTTTCTAAAGGAGTGTAATTCCTATTTTTATAGATGTGGAAACTGAGGCAGAGAGAGGTTAAGTGACATGGTTCAAGGTCACCCAGCAAACCAGTGTCAGCACCTGGACCTCATGTTCCCCGGACCATATGTAACATGGCTGGATGCAGTCAGTTCTTTGCATCAAGGAGGAGTACAGAGCTGGGGTTGCACCTCTCAATGGGGCCAGTGGTATTTTTATTAAGGTAGGAATTCAGGGAGGAAGAAGGGTCAGACGGAGGCATTTATGTCTTAAAGGTGAAATACAAAGCTTTTTAAAAACTGCCTAGGAGTTCTGATCAGTGACCAAATAGATCTGTGAACTTAACTTTAAAATAATTCCTGAGTTTGGGATTGTCACCTGTGCCAGGTGAAATATCGAATCCTGAACTTAGGACTTGGTAAGTAAAAGAGGCTGATTTCCAATCAGAACTGTTTATAAATGTCTTCGTAACTTTCAGTCGTACACATGAATTTAGTCACTGAATGGGTAGCTCACGGCTTAACAGCTTTTAGTCCACCATAACGAAATAGTGCAGGGATGTTACTCTTGGATTGGGGTCCCTAGAGATGGGTGAGGGTTCTTTTGGAGGGTGAAGGAAGTCAGATTTGGCCATGACTTGTGGTAGGGAAAGCAAAGCCTGGGGGATAGTGGGACTGAGGATCTGAACCATTCAGGGTTTACCTGTTCTGATAAAACCACACATTGAGCCTGATGCTGCAGGCCCCTTGTGTGCAGGCTTGAGGTTGACGCTGGGAATTGTGTCTGCAGAAGTCCAGCATTAAGCCCAATGTATTTGACCCTTACCGAGATGGGGAACTAGAAGCAGCTCAGCAAACCATGGGACTTATGCATAATCACATTGACTAGTGAAGATGATTATGGACAGGTGTGTGGCTAAGCCCTTGGATGTGTTGCTGGTTAGCTCCAACCTTGCTCAAGGCTGTTAACTTTTCACCCATTTCCTGATTAGGCTGCTTAGGAGAGCTGTGCACAACTGCTGCAGGATAGATTTATTCCCCCTTGGTGGTAGGTCTGACCTAAACAGCAGTAGAGCTCGCGTTCTGATACAGGACATGACAATCGCTCAAAGCTGCTTGAATTCTTTCTGGTCTTTATCCTGCATCTTCTGTGGGCTTGGCAGCTAGAATAGATTATCTTCAGCTCCTCCCAGTGCAGGGGTGAGCCATTCATCTGCTCACAGCTGCTCTTGCTGGGCTCCTGCCCTCCTCTCCTCATCCTTCCCGCTTTCAGCCGTTCCCCAAAAGGGAGCAGCTGCAGAACAGTGGATCTGGCCTATGAGAGCTCTTAGCTTGCTGTCAAGAGCTGCCCTCTAGAAAGCACCTTCCCTGCTCCCTGCGTGGTTCTTTAGTTGCCACCATGCAGTAAACCACATCCCTGCTCAGCTCTGCCTTCCCTCTTGGTAACGGCAGTTTCACTTCTGCTGTGCTGGGATAGGGTGGTATCCCTTCTGCCTCCCAGGCTAGGTGGCTGAGTGAAGAGAGAGCCCAAGGGTATTTCTTCTCCCCCTGCCACAGTCCATAGGATGGAATTCTGCCTCTTGGTTCCGTTAGGCTATCCCGACACTTAGGGTGGCATGTAGCGTACAGAACTATACATGTAGCTACACGCTGTGGTAAAAGGCTCTGAAGCTCCTTTCACTGCAGCAAGGAAAGGCGCTGGCAGCAGGGAATCTTCCCTCCTGGCTGCTGGAGACTTTCCCCCCACCTTCCCCCCCACCAGAGCCTTTCCTTGCTGCAGTGAAAGGTTCTGGTAGTGGGGAGCTACACTGCTAAAAGATAGCAGTGTAGACATGAGAGGTGCTCCTTGGTGTGCAGAGAGCGCTGCAAGGTATATAACTGGATTTGTGGAGCACTTGACTCGCCTAAGCCGTCTCACATCATCTACACTTCTGTTTATACCCATTCTAGCTGGCCCTCTACACGCTGCCACAAGTGTAGACCTAGCCTTAGTCTGTCAGGACAGCATGCTGAACCCCTATCTTCTACCAGCAACTATAGGGAAGAGTTGGGAAATGCCAAGCATGAGCTATAAAATGAAACTATTTTTTTTTTAAAGTAGGGATTTACAGCAGTGACTTTCAGGATTTAGAGTGTTTTCCCCATCCCCAGTGTCCTGCCGTCCGACTCAGTGGTCACTCAATATAGCTCAGCCAGATGCCCTCCAACTCTATGGTCACTCACAGTGTAGCTCAGCCAGATGCATCTCCTAAACCTGTCAGGATAGGCTGCGGCTAGAACACATGATTTTGTTGATTCTCTTCTTGCCATACCAGTCAGGCTTCTGACGCTCCTCTGGAAATCCAGGCTATTAGTAGGGAGAAGTTGAGAGAGCATTCAGAATTCTTGCCAGAGATGTTGGTGAGAGTCTTGACGCAGTGTGTCATTCCCAAGGTATTGTGCAGGGATGAATAGAAGAGAAGGACAGTGTCCTTTGATGCCATTCAGAAGTGGGGATCAGAGCTTTGATGTCTTTCCTTCAGTTGCTGATGCTGTAGATAAGGCGCACAAGGCTGATGTGTATTGCTGATCTTCATGCAGATTGGGTTTTTTCTGTAAAGCTTTTGCAGCATCAGTGAATGATGGGGCAAGTAAGTGCTAACAGAATTGTTCTTTGTGTCCAAAAGTCTCTGATTCCTGTCACTTTATACAGAAAAGGTTGTAGGACCCAGGGCTTTACAAGGCCTACCTGCAAAAGTGGACCATTTAATTATTAAACCTGCTTCATGGGACTGATCTGAGCAATTTAATAGCAGCCCAGTGCATAACCAGGCAAGGGTCACCCTCTGGAAACCAAACCCCTTGGCTTCCTTTTGAATTGGCAGGAGTTTGGAATGCCCTGAATTGTCCTAGTTATTCCCTCAAGGTGGATGGCAAGAGATGTATGGAGACAGCTACATACAGCTCTGATAGATGGAGATCTGCTGTTTACTGGAAAGAAGGGTAATTAACCATTGGAACAATTTACCAAGGGCCATGGTGGATTCTCCATCACTGACAATTTTTCAGTCATGTTTTGCTAAAAGATCTGCTCTAGGAATTATTGTGGAGAAAGTTCTATGCCCTGTGCTATAGAGGAGGTCAGACTAGATGATCACAATGGTCTGTGTGAAAACCTTGAAATAAAGCTGCATGGGGGCAGTGGGAAGTGGGGGCAGGGGGCGGAGAGAGATACCCATCCTGATATTTATACTGTGCTCCTCACCGTAGCATTGAGTGAAGTGCTGCTAAAAGCAGGGTCATGAACCTCTATGGATTTCCATTGGGATTGAAGTCCTGGGTCTGCTTGGCCAAGCTTTGAGTAGGGTAAGCTCTGAGGACCATCAGGGTGACTAAGGATGCTTTGGATGGGAGAAGATTGGTCTGACTTGTGTCTGTTTTAATCCCAGATCCTCTAACCTGGTGAAGGGGATCTGGAAGAGCCTATTCTAGTCACTTCCTTGTTGTTTGTGTTTCCTGGGGTTGGTCTCTACATTCCTCACAAAAGCCCTAAGGATCTCCCCACTTGGAATGCCCTGATCCTCAGTCTCTTTGGGATCCACAGCTCCCATCCTTCCTGCAGAGCGAAGCTAAATAGTATTTCCTTTGGAGCCTGCTCTATCAGAGCTGTTGTTCAGTGATATGTCACTTACCCCCACTGCTCCCCATAGCATCCCCAAAGCTGGGAGCTCTTTTTCTATAGCACTTCCAAAAATTTGGCCTAGATAGTAAGAGACTGTTCTCTCTCAGAAATTGTGGGTCCTTACTAAAGCCATCCTGGGAATGAAGCCAACCCCAAGTAGGTTCCAGGAATGAATGCCTTCGGTATTGGTATTGCTCTTTAAAAGAAAAAAATGACTAACAGCTTTGCTGCAGCTAATGCCTAACCCACTGATCGTGGCATTATGACGTGTCAGCAGCAGCGGTTCTGTGCTGTGTCTGACCTTGCAATGTTATTGCTCTTAGAGGTCAGAGGATACCTCAGACTTGTGCAGTTTATATTGGCTTTTTCCCATTTCAAAAGCAGCTATTGATTTTGGAACTCAGTAAGTGAAAGTATGATACCTCTGAGGAGATGCATAAAGCTTCTGAAAGGGTTTCCTGGCAAGTTTGGATAACCTTTCTGAAACTTCAGGGAATATAGACAAATAAGGAGATTTCCCTGGGGAGGAGGGTTGGGTCTGATTTTAGCTAATAATTGACAACTATTGACCAAAGCTGATGTCATTAAGTGTAGGCATCAGTTATTCTCCTATACATTATGCATGGGGTTCACTGGCGCTTCTTCTGCGAGTAGATGCAGCCGTATATTCCACTTAGAGCTAGAGAATTTTGTGCACCGGAGCTAGAGAATTTTGCCTAGCAATACGCATAGGAGGCAGCGTTCACACCTAGCGGCCATAGCCTTTCGCCTGGCTATATGAGGTGGCGCCGCCTTGACTCCCCTCAATTCTTTCTTACTTTTCCTAGTAACCTTTCATAATATCACCCAGAATTCATACATTCGTGCAAACGGTTTGCCAAATCACCAAAGCCAGTAACTAACCAGTGTGAGGAAAATGAAAGATCTCATGTGTGTGTGTGTAACCCTCAAGGAGGGAGTCTCAAAGCATCTTCAGAATTGTCAGCTGGATCTTTCCAACCTGTGTTGGGTATTTTGAGGGCTCCCATCACCATGACCATGCACAGTGAACTTGATGATGAACTCTACTCCTCATCTCTCCCCTTTCAGTTACTTTCTGGTGGCTTGTTTTTATTTGCTGCTGGTGCCTTGTCTTCAGTCAGCACTGGAATATTGTAGGTGGTGGTGGGGGGTTTGAAAAGCATCTTCAGTGTAGTAGAGAGGGAATCTCCTCCTGTGGCTATGGAGGTATTTATACCAAACTCAGGACCACGGCAGCACCCCAGCTAAAGTACAAGACGAATAGTCAGGAAATCTGAGTTTTTTTTCCCTGTCTCCTGCGGATCACCTGGCTAAGTCTGATCCAGACTGAATCAGATCAGGGTCCATCTGGCTGAGGATCTTATCCCTACAACAGTGGCCAGTACCAGATGTTTGAGAGGAAAGTGTAAGAACCTTGCAGCAGGCAGTGATGGCATAACTTCAGCTCTTCTGTGCATCAGTTTCCGCATCTGGAAAACAAAGACAACACGACTTGCTTCCTGGGGGATTGAACAGCACAATGCTGGCAAAGCACATGCAAAATATTCTTCTTGTGCATTAGATCTTAGAAGAGGACAGTAGCTTCCAAGATTTAGTTGATCTGTTGTGGTTTGTGCCTCAAACTCAGAAAAGGGGCAGGGTTGGTGTAAACGTTTGGACTCACCCCTGTGGCATCTCCTGCTGGTAGTCATTGGGAATTAGCTCGTCCAGCCCTGGAGATCCACCTTACTGCCAGCCCCCGTGTCCCTCCCAGGACCCGGTGCTCCCCCCCGGCAGTACCCCCATACTGTCGGGTTCTGGGTCTCCCCACCTAGGGGAACCCCCACCCTCTAACCCCACCCCACCTCACCTCAGTTTGGGCTACTGCCAGTCCCCACTTAAGCCCTTGGCGTCAGACTGCACTGTATATGCCACTCATCACAGGCAAGGGTTTTTGGACCTGCTGCCTCCGCCTGCCCGTGGGCTGCCCCTTTGCAACCCTGCACCTATTCAACCTGTAGTCAGGCTGGCAGACTGGGGCTTTCCAGGCCCGAGCCCCCAGCCCCTCCCCCAGCCCTGCTCCAATCTAGGTGTCCTGCTCGGCACCTTGCAGCCAGGCCCTTCTCCCGCTACAGGCAGAGAGAGACTGACTGGGCTCCTGGCTCACAGCCTTTTATAGGGGCCAGCTGGGCCTGATTGAGCTGGCCACAGCTGCAGCTTCTCCCTGAATCTGGCTGGGCTTTTCCCCACAGCCCCAGCCCTCTCCCTGGGCTGGCCTCAGCCCTGTCAGAGCCAGAGCGGGTATCCACCCTGCTACAGTTGGACAACATAGTTGGGTCGCAGGTGGAGGAAGGGTTTTGTTTTTTGAATCGGTGTTTCCTTGGTAGTATCAGTTGATAGCGTAACCACTTGGACTTAGCTTGTCTGTAAAGAAACATGCCTGGTATCGATGGATCTCAAAGCATAAGGAATTGAGCTAGCTGTCCATGTTTCAAAGCTGCTCTTTTGTGGTTGGGTTATACACAGAGGGACCAAGAGCCTCTTTTATGGTTTTATTCCAAAGGCTTCCGAGCCAAGCTTGCTCTAACTTTTTTGCTGTGTTCCCCTTGTCTCCAAACCACCTCCTCATTCCTGACGGCTATGGGCTTAGACAAGTACTTTTGATGTCTGAATAGATGCTGATAGAGCCAGCTTTGCAGCCTATGGATTTCCACCCAGGACAAAGAACAGCTTATGACATTTTAGTAACTGCCAGACATTGAAGCCCGGAGGACCATTGTGTTTCCTAGAATCATAGAATATCAGGGTTGAAAGGGACCTCAGGAGGTCATCTAGTCCAACCCCCTGCTCAAAGCAGGACCAATCCCCAATTAAATCATCCCAGCCAGGGCTTTGTCAAGCCTGACCTTAAAAACTTCTAAGGAAGGAGATTCCACCACCTCCCTAGGTAACACATTCCAGTGTTTCACCACCCTCCTAGTGAAAAAGCTTTTCCTAATATCCAACCTAAATCTCCCCCACTGCAACTTGAGACCATTACTCCTTGTTCTGTCACCTGCTACCACTGAGAACAGTCTAGAGCCATCCTCTTTGGAACCACCTCTCAGGTAGTTGAAAGCAGCTATCAAATCCCCCCTCATTCTTCTCTTCCGTAGACTAAACATCCCCAGTTCCCTCAGCCTCTCCTCATAAGTCATGTGTTTCAGTCCCCTAATCATTTTTGTTGCCCTCCGCTGGACTCTTTCCAATTTTCCACATCCTTCTTGTAGTGTGGGGCCCAAAACTGGACACAATACTCCAGATGAGGCCTCACCAATGTCAAATAGAGGGGGACGATCATGTCCCTCAGTCTGCTGGCAATGCCCCTACTTATACATCCCAAAATGCCATTAGCCTTCTTGGCAACAAGGGCACACTGTTGACTCATATCCAGCTTCTCGTCCACTGTAACCCGTAGGTCCTTTTCTGCAGAACAGCTGCCGAGCCATTCGGTCCCTAGTCTGTAGCAGTGCATTGGGTTCTTCTGTCCTAAGTGCAGGACTCTGCACTTGTCCTTGTTGAACCTCATCAGATTTCTTTTGGCCCAATCCTCCAATTTGTCTAGGTCCCTCTGTATCCTATCCCTACCCTCCTGAGTATTTACCTCTCCTCCCAGTTTAGTGTCATCTGCAAACTTGCCGAGGAGGCAATCCACACCATCTTCCAGATCATTTATGAAGATATTGAACAAAACCGGCCCCAGGACCGACCCTTGGGGAACTCCACTTGATACCAGCTGCCAACTAGACATGGAGCCATTGATCACTACCCGTTGAGCCCGACAATCTAGCCAGCTTTCTGTCCACCTTATTGTCCATTCATCCAGCCCATACTTCTTTAACTTGCTGGCAAGAATACTGTGGGAGACCGTGTTGAAAGCTTTGCTAAAGTCAAGGAACAACACGTCCACTGCTTTCCCCTCATCCACAGAGGCAGTTATCTCATCATAGAAGGCAATTATATTAGTCAGGCATGACTTGCCCTTGGTGAATCCATGCTGACTGTTCCTGATCACTTTCCTCTCCTCCACAAGAGACTTGGGAAAGGGAAGCTGGACTTGTCACTCTGTCATTAACCCCTTACAAACAAAACCAGGCCTAGTCTGTTCTCCCTTGGGTGATATTTTTCTCTCTGGTTATAGTATGTAGCATCTGTTACCATAGCATTCACCATCTTTGTCTCGACATTGGTAGTTTTAAGGTGCAGTTTTAGCATGTGGTCTTTTGGACCCAGGAGACCCCTCCCTCGGGTGAGGGGTGTTTCCCATAATGAAAGTAAATCTGCTGTACAGGAAGAATCAGAGAGACTAGCAGAGTATTGATCAATCTGTGGCTTTTATTGTACTCCCTTTCAAATCCAGGTTACAAGATGAGAGCACCATATTGCACTGACTTACAAAGAAAATCTACAAGAGCTAACTGCATCCACCCAGCTTGGCTAAGGAACCAACTAAAGGTTGGGGCCAGGGGTGCCCAGGCTCCATGAATATTCAGGGCCCAGGGGCCCAGCTCCACCAATGTTTGGGGCCGGGTCTCTCCTCTGCCGGCCACCCCCGCGTGTCTCCTGGCCCCTGCTGCTGCCCCTGGGCAATTTAAAAGGGCCAAAGGGCCCCCAGCCGCTGCCTTCACCACTGGCAGTGCAGCGGGACTGCCCACGTTACGGCGTGGCCGCGGCAACGCTGTGATGTAGCCAGCGTAGTCAAGCCGGGGAGAGCTCTCCCAGCGATAAAAATAACTATCCCGAATGAGGGGTGGCAGCTTATTGCCAGGAGCGCGGTTCCCGGTAATAAAGCGCTGTCTGTACCGGCACTTTTCAGCGCCAAAACGTTTGTCGCTCTGGGGGGTGTTTTTTGACACCCCTGAATGACTAAAGTTTTAGTGCTGAAAGGTGGCAGTGTAGACACAGCCTACGGTGGCCTCCTGCCTGCCCGCTGCGCACTGCTCTGGGAATTAACTTAGGCTTGAATAGAGACTGGGAGTGGATGGGTCATTACACAAAGTAAAACTATTTCCACAGTTCCTGTTAACTGCTGGAAATGGCCCACCGTGATTATCACTACAAAAGGTTTTCTCTCCCGCCCTCCCCCGCTCTCCTGCTGGTATTAGCTCACCTTTCCTGATCACGATCGTTACAGTCTGTATGGTAACACCCATTGTTTCATGTTCTCTGTGTATATAAATCTCCCCACTGTATTTTCCACTGCATGCCTCCGATGAAGTGAGCTGTAGCTCACGAAAGCTTATGCTCAAATAAATTGGTTAGTCTCTAAGGTGCCACAAGTCCTCCTTTTCTTTTTGCGAATACAGACTAACACGGCTGCTACTCTGAAACCTAAATGTCAGGGTGGTTAAGCACTGGAATAAATTGGCCAGGGAGGTTGTGGAATCATTGGAGATTTTCAAGAGCAGGTTAGATAAACACCTGTCAGGGATGGTTTAGATCGGGGGTAGTCAATTATTTTTTGTCACTGTCTAACTTACTTGGTCAAGGTATAGTCAAGATCCAGACGCCAGAGAAAATAATAATAATAATTTAAAAAATGATAATAAAAAGTACATAAAAAGATTTTGCGTTCCATTCAAAAGAATCTGGTGGTCCGGATTTGGCCTGCAGTCCACCTATTGACTACCCCGGTCTAGATAATACTTAGTCTGCCATGAGTGCAGGGGACTGGACTAGATGACCTCTCGAGGTCCCTTCCAGTCCTACGATTCTATGAAAATAATGTAGTCCTTACATTTCATCTGCCTCAACAGCTAGATCTTGTCTGTTCAGAAGAAAATGGGATTCTGAAAAGCAACCCTCAAGGTGACAGTTGTCCTAAAGGTTTATGAGTTAGAACGTGGTTTGGGAATTATTTACTCCTAAGCAAATCCGTGCCACTTGTTTTCCTATAGAGTGGTTGGTACAAAAGACCCACAGGCTGGATCACTGAAGATTAATCTCTGCACGTAAGCACAAGGCTGCTCTGTGTCAGACAGGTAGGGGAGAAGTGGCTGAGTTACATGGAGACTGAGAAAGGAGGCCAGATTTTCTAAAAAGCACCCAGCTGCCCCAAGTCTGACAGAGATCAGATTTTCCAAACAGCTCAGAACCCATGGTGCTGAACTCTTTTGAAAATCTGTCCCCTAGTAACCCAGTAGTATATGATTGCTTTGTTTGTGAGGAGCCTTGGCAGGTGGTCCAGAGGGAGAAGCTCTGGGATTTGAAGGGTCAGGGAGTCTGATGGGTGCTAGGGAGGTATCCCTGGGACCTGGCCCTTTAAGGGGAGTTGGGGCCCAGCCTCACCTGTGACTGGTTAGCTGATCAGTCTCAGCTGAGAGGTAGCTAGGGATCAGGTGATTATAAAAGCTGCACTATAGGCCAGTTGGGGGTGGAGGAGCAGGAAGGCTCCTGCAGTGGGGAGAGCTACAGGGAGTGGGTTGGCTCTGCTCCTGTGGCAGGCCATGGAGCAGGGGGACTTCCTGTAGGGGGACTGGTACAGAACATTTGGGAGCAGGGTTCCTCTGGCTGGAAGCTCCGGCCGGGGAGGACAGAGCCCAGTTTGTGGATGACTCTCAGGCAAGTGGCCTGTGGAGTGGAAATCTGTAGGGAATTGAGCGGCCCCTGCAAGGGGGCCTTGGTTTAGGAGGCCAGGTTGCTTGATGCACTGCACTAGGTTTATGTGGAAGGAAAAAGGCTGAGCTCTGAGATGAGGGCCTGAAGCAGACTCTGGCCAGGGACTCAGGCCTTCCTGTGCTGACGGGATAGGCCAGCTGCCTATGCAAGGCTGTTACTGTCAGTGGGATAGAAGCAGACTCCCATTGCAGTGCAACCTCAGGCAGGAATGGAAGGAAACGCCTGAGGCTGGAGTTTGAGGAACATGGGGAGTGAGAAAACGGGAAGGAGGGCGGGAATGTTCTCAGCCATATAAACAAGGGGGGTGGGAGTTGCCTGGAGTTTCCAGAAACGTGAGATTGGTGATTCAGGGGTCACCTGCCACTTGTCAGCAAGTTAAAGAAGTATGGGCTGGATGAATGCACTAGAAGGTGGGTAGAAAGTTGGCTAGATTGTCGGGCTCAACGGGTGGTGATCAATGGCTCCATGTCTAGTTGGCAGCCGGTGTCAAGTGGAGTGCCCCAGGGGTCTGTCCTGGGGCTGGTTTTGTTCAATATCTTCATAAATGATCTGGAGGATGGTGTGGATTGCACTCTCAGCAAATTTGCGGATGGTACTAAACTAGGAGGAGTGGTAGACACGCTGGAGGGCAGGGATAGGATACAGAGGGACCTAGACAAATTGGAGGATTGGGCCAAAGGAAATCTGATAAGGTTCAATAAGAATAAGTGCAGGGTCCTGCACTTAGGACTGAAGAACCCAATGCACCGCTACAGACTAGGGCCGAATGGCTAGGCAGCAGTTCTGCGGAAAAGGACCTAGGGGTGACAGTGGACGAGAAGCTGGATATGAGTCAGCAGTGTGCCCTTGTTGCCAAGAAGGCTAATGGCATTTTGGGATGTATAAGATGGGGCATAGCGAGCAGATCGAGGGACGTGATCGTCCCCCTCTATTCGACATTGGTGAGGCCTCATCTGGAGTACTGTGTCCAGTTTTGGGCCCCACACTACAAGAAGGATGTGGATAAATTGGAGAGAGTCCAGTGAAGGGCAACAAAAATGATTAGGGGTCTGGAACACATGACCTATGAGGAGAGGCTGAGGGAACTGGGATTGTTTAGTCTGTGGAAGAGAAGAAGGAGGGAGGATTTGATAGCTGCTTTCAACTACCTGAGAGGTGGTTCCAGAGAGGATGGTTCTAGACTATTCTCAGTGGTAGCAGAGGACAGGACAAGGAGTAATGGTCTCAAGTTGCAGTGGGGGAGGTTTAGGCTGGAGATTAGGAAAAACTTTTTCACTAGGAGGGTGGTGAAACACTGGAATGCGTTACCTAGGGAGGTGGTAGAATCTCCTTCCTTAGAAGTTTTTAAGGTCAGGCTTGACAAAGCCCTGGCTGGGATGATTTAATTGGGGATTGGTCCTGCTTTGAGCAGGGGGTTGGACTAGATGACCTCCTGAGGTCCCTTCCAACCCTGATATTCTATGACAATCCTAATACTTCTTCCGCAATTCTCATTAGCTGCATTGGCTAATGCATTGGCAGCTGCATTAGCCGCAATTCTCAAGCTGCATTGGCCAGTGTCGCCAGCGTTGTTGTGCTGAGCTGCGTCGGGAAAGGCTTGTGTGCAAATTTGGAGCCCAGTAGCATAAGGGCTGGGCTGGTCATAACCCAGGCGCAGTGCAGAGATCCTCTGCATGCTCTCTTCATGGAGCTTTGCCCATGTGCTTCTCTCCTGGCCTGATGTTATCCTCCCTTTCTAGTGCTGGACACCTGTTCTGTGCCTTTCTTTCTCTCACACACACGGCTCTGCTCAATAGGGACCCCCTTGCTGTTCCAGTACTGAGCTTCATATGATTGCCAAAGCCCCTGAGTCCTGACCTGCAGCATTCTGCATTTCTGGCTCTCTGTGTCCCAGGGGCAGAAGGTCAGATTGTGTAACAAGGTGTGGGATGTGGTCCAGTATCTATCCAGGACCAGGCGGAGAGCACAAAACTTGTTTCACTTGTGCCTGAAGCCAGAATATGGACCAGAGAAGAGCTAGTATGTTATAGCCCCTCTCTCCTATTGAATTCAAGTACTAAGCTTCAGGGTTTAATAGATTAAGTTCAATGTTTTATCCAAACTGACTCAACGTTATAAAAGCAATATTGAAACTAGGCTGTATCGGCTTAGTTGCTGCTGTTGCTAAGAGGGTTGTTGTCACGAGCAGATAGCTCTGAAACCCGGATTTATATTTGAAAATCTTCTACTCCCATTTCCCAGTTCGTTTGCGGAGGCAAGGGCTCCTTGGCATGGGAAATGATGGTGGTAGGGGGTCTTTTTCTTTTTTACAGCTGCTCAACAACTATGGGTAACTATGGGTATGTCAGGTTTCAGAGTAACAGCCGTGTTAGTCTGTATTCGCAAAAAGAAAAGGAGGACTTGTGGCACCTTAGAGACTAACCAATTTATTAGAGCATAAGCTTTCGTGAGCTACAGCTCACTTCCTCAGATGAGGAATGGGTATGTCTTCACTGCAGTTAACCTAGCTCTGATCCAGGTATTAGCCCAAGCCCCCCTTGTGTCCACACACACCAACCTTTACATGGTGTCACGAGGTGGCTGATCCCCTGTGATTGAAATAGGTCCAGTGCCCCTCTACCAGAGCAGGTGCTCCCAAAGGAGTCAGTTAACGAGGCAGGGCTGCACGGGGCTGTAAAGGGTGAGGGAGTTCAGTGAGATGAGAGCTAAAGGGGAGCTGCGGGGAGAGAGGGTCTCCTGCGGTTGTCCCTGAAGAAGGGAGATGGGGCTGGGGAAGAACACCCAACTGAACATTTTGTTTTCCTTTGGGAGAAGGTAAGGAAGGCAAGCCAGGCTTTGCATCTTCCCCAGCTGCTCAGACCTTGCGGAGGTGGGGCAGTGCCCAGCTTAAGGCTGGGTGGAAGATTTTGGTTTTGTGTTTGGTTTTTGAGAACTTTGTTAACTTGATGGAGAAACCAGACCCCAAGAAGGGCTGCAATTGGCAGAGAGACAGTGTGGAGCTGGTTTAAGGAGCCCTGAAGAAAGGGAAACAGGAGGCAGGACACTACAGAGGCACCCCTGGCCACAAGTGGGTGCTAAGGTAGCAGCCTCCTTGTTACACCTGGGTTTAGAGATGCTTTAACCCTAGGTTAGCTGACCTTGCTGGGAGTATCGGTTAGAACCCAGGCTATACTTTAACTTGGGCTGGGACTAGGGTGACCAGGTAGCAAGTGTGAAAAATCAGGACAGGGGGTGGGAGGTAATAGGGACCTATATAAGACAAAGCCCCAAATATCAGGACTGTCCCTATAAAATCGGGTCATCTGGTCACCCTAGCTGGGACCCACCCACTTTGTAGCGAGGATTCAGCTAAACCACTTGAGTTCTGATAGTTCCACTGCTTTCCCACAATTCCCCCTGAAGGGCAGACAGGTTCTCCCACAATTGACGCAGTTGACTGGGAAAGAATTATAGAGCATCTCGACATAGAACCCTGGGATACACCCCCAGTACACATGGGTGAGTGAAGCATCAGTGAGGTTCTGGAGTGTGGCTGCTCATACCCAGGCTAGGCCAACCTGGGTGCTGATCCACCTGGGTTAACTGTGCAGTGAAAGCATACTGTACAGTAACTCTAAGGCCTTGTCTACGCACACACGATGTACCACTTTAACTATAGCACTACAGTTCGAGCGGTAAAGTTGCCTTAATGTGGGTGCAGTAGAATAAGCACATTTATACCAGTATAACTGCATCCATGTTAGAAAATGTATCCGCATAACTATGGTGGTACAAAATCTCTGTGTAGACCAGACCAGATCTGTGGAAAGCATAAAGAAATCGTTGTTAGAATACTGGTTTTAGGTTTTGAGTTTGGGGACGCAGAGTGGGGTGGTAAGGTTGCTTGTCTGCCTGCATGAGGCTCCAGGTAAAAACAGGAGGTGCTGCGTTAAGGGAAATTGTATTTGTATTGTCTGTTCACGGTGAAGTTGTGTGAGGCAATGTGGTCCGTAGTCCTGGGCTCTATTCTAAGCTCTGCACCTCACCTGTCTTATGACCGTAGGCAAGTTGCTTTCCTCTTCTTTGCCTTAATTTTCCCCACATGTAATATGGCCTCCTTGTGAAGTGCTTTAAGATCTATGAATAAAATATTATTTATAAAGCTGGATCAAAAGAACTACTAGCCAGATAGGAGGAGAATGTCCTTAAACTTTTTCAGGCCCTGTAGTCAGACCTTCACTAATGACTGGAAGACTTGTGAAGTGCTGGGTTTCACAATTTAACATCTCAAAAGCAAGGTCACTGCACTGCAAAATGTGCTTTATGTGTTTGTTTGACAAAGGTGACTTAGGTTAGTTTTCACATATTCACTCGATCTCATATGTCGTTTGTAAATGTTAGACACCCTTACTGTTATCGTTAGTACTGTACTTAGAATGTAAGGTCTTTGGGGAAGCAGCTGTCTTGTGCCCCGTGTCGGGGTTTCCAGGCACTAATAATACCTAGCTCTTATTTAGGACCTTTCATCAGTAGATCTCATACCGCTTTACAAAGGAGGTCAGTAGCATCGTCTCCAATTTAAAGGTGTGGAAACTGAGGCACAGAGTGGGGAAGTGACTGGCATAAGGTCCCCAGCCTGCCGGTGGCAGTCAGGAATAGAAGCCAGGTCTCCTGAGTCCAGTCCATTGCTGTATCTCCTAGGGAACACTGCCTTTCCTTATGCTAGTGCCATACAAACAACAATTTTCTGTATTATTATATTTTGTACAAGCCCAAGGAGATTCATTGCAACACTCGGCTACTGTATTAAATCTCTATGGAGAAATGAGGAGAGGCAGCAGATTTGTGTGTGCAAATTACAGGGTACCTGAGTGAGTGAGACACATCTGTACTTATTTTAATGTTGACAATATATTTATTTTCATGTTTATTCCTGGGTAAGAAAGTGTGAATAGGATCCTGGTAAACAGCCAGGCACATAGTTACTTACCAAGTATTTAGTAGCAAAAGGTCTTGTAATTTTCTTTAGTAATGACTGTGATTTCTTCCAGATGGAGTAGCAGCTCCCAGTTCTGTCACTGTAGAGCAGGGAGTGCCTAGGTTAGCACATGGTGAGCTATTGTCTCTTGAAAACCTGGCCTCCATTATTACTTTCGCCTGGCCAGGGATCTGAGGACAGATGAAATGTACATGCTCTGAGCTGGTGCCCATTAAAGCCTTTTAATATTCTTTCGTTTGTCAGTTACATTGGAATGATGCAAAGTCACTGCTGGCATCGGCCCAGCCATAAATTGCTGCTGAGTTGCTTTTGTGTCGTTTTATGAGGCAGTATAGCTCTCTTGTGATGGACTTATCTTCGAAGATAATTATCTTAATTTTAATTCGTTTTCTGATGCTTGTCTCCGTCCCCAGCTGTGTGGCGCTGGCAAAACAGGCTGTGCACCGCATCTGTATCTTGGTGCTGCGATGGCTAATGATTTTTTAAAAATAAATTCAGAGCAGCTGTTGACAGGCCAAAGGGAATGGTAAATTATTGCAGACAAAGTGCTTTGTTGTACATCCAGCCACCTCTGCTGTTGCTCTAAGCCGAGGTGTGAAGCAAGCCTGTCTCCTCCCACTGAAGTGCAGAGGGCCTCCTTGGTACTGATCCTGCCTTCGCGTTGAGGGACCTAGCCGTGGCTTTGCCAGATTCAGCACTAGGTGGGGATGAACTGTGGAAGCTCAGCTAATGTGACTGTGCTCACTGGGCATCTCTGCTGTATGGTCTTTGTCACATTGTACATGAGCAAATCTAGTCAGGTATTTTCTTGGGAATCTTAAACTTCATAATGTTCTTTGGCCAGTTTCTTTCCTAATAATCTGGGGCAATGGTGTCTTGTGGTGTGATCAGAGCAGAGGGAGCCAGGACTCCTGGGTGCTGTTCCTGGCTCTGTGACCTTGGGCACGTACTGTGCACTGCAGTTCGCTCAGCAGCGAAGTGGGCATCAGACTTACCAAGAGCACAGTGGGGTTGTGAGGTTAAATGCTGGAGCACTGCCTGAGGCAAAGAGCTCCAGAAATGCAGAATATTATGAGCTGTTTCCCAATTGTGTGTCTTTGAAGGCAGCACCAGTAGGAGAGGATCTATGCAAAACCACCGTACGCTCCCATGCAATCACTGCTATTATTAGGTACACTAACCTAGGACTTGGGAGACCTGGGTTCACTTCCCTCTTCTGTTGCTGGGTGACCTTGGGAAAGTCACTTAGTCTCTCTGTGTCTCCATTCCTCATCTGTATAATGGGGTAATAGGGTTGCCCTGCCTCACGGGTGCAGATGAGGATAAATCCAGTAAAGATTGTGAGGTGCTCAGATACCAGAGTAATGGGGGCCAATCAGGATCAGCGTCTCATTATGCTAGATGTACAAATAAATTGTCAGGGATGCTGTCCCTGCTCCAAAGAGCTTATGGGCCGTTATTCTTGATCGGAGCATACAGAGTTAATAGTGGCATGCTCCCAGTTCCAATTTTCCTCCTGTAACCCTTGCTTTATTCCCAGACTGCTGCTCCCTCTTTGCTGTCTCTCCCAGGCCAAGGCTATCAAGTGCCAAAAATTTGCTGGAGTTGAACAGCTAGTTTGGATCCCCAGCAGAAAGCTCTCCGGGGCAGGCTGGAGAACAGGGGGCCTAGAGCCATAGAATTCCGTTCCATGTCTGTTGAACTCCTGTATCCCTTGGGTTGCTTTGATGTTTCTCATGGCTGTTTGTCACTGTCTTTATGCCTTGGAGGCAAGCTTCAGGACTGGGTGAAAGCACGTGCGGGGGTGATAACAGCCAGGAGAGCATCTCCATGAGCTGTCACCTTTGTGCAAAATGCACAAGAACCGATTTTGCTGCACAGCAGTGAGGGGAATTGAGCCGCTTCCTCAAGCTGGTGCATTTTAAAATAGACACTGCAATGGTTTTAATCTAAGCCCGGCATTCACCGCTGATAGGGCTCCTTGGGGAGTTCCAGCTAATTGCTGCATAAAGGCAATGAGTTTATTCTGTCTGATGAAATTAATGAAAAGTACAATAACCATTGGTATATAAATACGGCACGACGTGAGCATTAGCTCTGAGGGCTGTGCATGGGTAGCGCGCTCTGGATGTTCTAAATTGTAACGCTGCTGTAACAAGGATTTTTGTTTCTTCCTGAATTAATTTTTCCCCTTTCAATCTGATCTGCAAACACTTGTAAATATTCCTTGCTTTGAAACGGCTTCAGTCCACATGACTGCTGCCCATTGGAAATGCAGGTGGCAAAGCTAAATGAAGCTAATTCCTCCTTTCTGCACTGAATGAACAAGGCTGGGGCAAGAATCAATTAGCACAGATGTTAATTTACTTTTCAACATTCCTTTCCCTCCGTATTTGGGCTGCAGGGAGGAAGATGAAGGTCTTTTTCCTTCATCCCCTCACCTTATCACTTCCTGCTGGCCTTAAGGTGCTGTTTTTGCTGAATGTTGACTCTTTATAAACAGCACTGTGGGAATTCCTCATCTGTTCCCTTGTCAATGTCTCTAAGTCAACAAGTCTGAAGCATTTTTCTCACTGCCAGCCTTGGAAACTTATCCAAGGATCTGAGAGTTAGGCTGGGTTTTCTTCTTGCACATCAACTGTAATAAACGAGTCTGTAGGCAAGATTCTGATCTCAGTGACCCCTGTGTAACCTCATTGCATTCCTTTGATGTGCTCTGGTGTAACTGATTGGAACATAGGTTAAAGGGGAGACTACAACGGGTCATACTGAAAGGGGAACTCTCAGGCTGGAGGGAGTTTATTAGTGGAGTTCTTCAGGGATCAGTCTTGGGATCAGTCTTATTTAACATTTTCATAAATGACCTTGGCATGAAAAGTGGGACTAAAAGTGCTAATAAGGTTTGGGATTATGCAAAGTTGAAGGCTTGCCAATATGGAGGAGGATCAGAATATCATCCGAGAAGATCTGGAGGACCTTGAAAACTGGAATAATAGATATGAGATGAAATTTAATAGTGCAAGGGAATGCACTTAGGGACTAACAACAAGAATTTTTGTTATAAGCTGGGAACATATCAGTTGGAAGTGACAGAGAGAGAGAAAGATCTGGGTGTATGAGTTGATCACAGGATGACTATGAGACATCAGTGTGATGCGCAGTCCTAGGATGCATCAGGCGAGGTATTTCCAGTAGAGACAGGGAAGTGCTGATATTATACAAGGCACTGGTGAGACCTCACTTGGAATACTGTGTGCAGTTCTGGGCTCCCGTGTTTAAGAAAGGTGAACTCAAATCGGAACATGTGCAAAGAAGGGCTACTAGGATGATCCGAGGAAAAGAAAACCTACCTTATTAGAGGAGACTCAAAAAGCTTGGCTGATTTAGCCTAACCAAACAATGGCTGAAGGGAGATGTGATTGCTCTCTATAAATACATCAGAGGCATAAACACCAGAGAGAGAGAGGAGTTATTTAAGTTAAGGGCCAATATGGGCACAAGAACAAATATCTATAACGTGGAAATGGCCATTAACAGTTTTAGGCTTGAAATTAGATGAAAGTATCAAACCATCATAGGAGTGAGGTTCCAGAACAGCCTCCCAAGGGGAGCAGTGGGGACAAAAAACCTAGCTTGTTTTAAGACTGATAAGTTTATGGAGGGGATGGCATGATGAGATGGGCCGCATGGCATTGTAAGCAGTCTGCAACTGCTAGTAGCAAATATCCCCAGCAGCCAGAGATGGGACATTGGGTGGGAAGGGCTCTGAGTTACTACAGAAAATTATTTCCCGGGTGTCTAGCTGATGGTTCTTGTTGACATGCTCAGGATCTAACTGATCGCCATATTTGGGGTTGGGAAGGAATTTTCCCCCAGATCAGATTGGCAGGGACCCTGGGGGGTTTTCACCTTCCTTTGCAGCGTGGGGCAGGGTCACTTGCTGATTTGAACTAGAGTGGATTCTCTGTAACTTGCAGTTTTTAAATCAAGATTTGAGGATGTCAGTAACTCAGCTGGAGCTTATGGATCTATTACAGGAGTATGTGGGTGAGGTTCTGTGGCCTGCGATTCACAGGTCAGGCTAGATGATCACAATAACCTTCAGGTCTGAGTCTATAGTCAGCAATTGTTTCATGTCCCATGTAGGGACCTGTAAAGGAGCCGGACTCACCCAGCAGCATCTCCTGCTGGTCATCCAGGACTTAGCTCTTTCCAACGTGGAGCGCCGTCCGCAGGCCGGTGATCCGCACAGCTCTGGCCCCCGTGTCCCTCACAGACCCCGGTGCCCCTTTCTCTGGGGTTCTGCCCCCTGGCCGTAACCCCACACTCTGCCTCTGGGTCTCCCCTTCCTGGGGAACCCCCAACCCACTATCCCCACCTTGCCTCAGTCTGGGCTACTGCCAGTCATCATCAAGCCCCCGCTCTCTGGGGCAGACTGCCGTATAAAGGCCACTCATCGTAGGCAAGGGGGTTCGGACCTGTTGCCTTCCTCTGCCTCCCAGTACCTCTATGGGCCTTGGACCAGGCCCTACAGCCTGGGGAGTTGCCAGCCTGGAGCGCCCCCTCTCAGCCTGCTCCTTCCCCAGCACAGCACCACCCTCAGTACCTTGTCAGGCAGGCAGCCAGGCCCTGCTCTCTCCCAGCCTGGAAAGAGACTCTTGGGGCCTCTGGCTCCCAGCCTTTTCATACAGGCCAGCTGGGGCCTGACTGGGACGTGGCCCAGCTGTGGCTGCTTCCCCAGTCAGCCATCCCCAGCCACTGCCCTCTCCAGGGCTGCTTTTAACCCCTTCTATTTTAGGAGTGGGTTAGCCACACCTCTACAGGACCTAATTGGCTCCAGCTTGCTCTTCGTAGCTGCGTTGGCTCAGCAGGGTTCTGAGGAATAAAAGGTTAGCAGCAGTGGGTCTGGATTTTCCCAGGGAGCAGGTCTTAGGAATCACAGGAAGAGATTTTTACACAGTCACTTTTGGAGAAGAACCAGCATTTGTGTTGACCTAAAAATGAGTCTGCTCAGCTGGCAGATCCAGCAAACGGAATGAATGGAGGTGAGGTTTGGTGGTGGGTGGCGCTGAGGCTGTACAAAGGGAGCAGTGATTGGCTGCATGGAGGCACACCACTTCCTTTAGGGTGTTTTCAGGCTGTGGAGGCTGAACTGCAAGTAGGTTGTGAGAGGCTTTAAGTTTTGTTTAAGGGAGTGAGGCTTTTAGTTTGACAAACCAGGACAATCTCATTAGGAATAGCTGAGTGCCTGAAACACACATCGCTAGGGGCAGGCAGCAAAAACGAGGAGGCTAAAGTAGCTGGATATTTTGAATGATTCATTATAAAGTGGTTTTCTGGATATTTTCTTTCTAATATTTGTATTCTCCATAGCAGATGCAATACTGACTTATTAAAAAAAAAGTTCAATGTTTTGTATCCCCTAGGCGTGAAACAAAAATAGCAGCTAGAAAATTGTCACAAATTTCTGCTTTCAGCATTAAGTCGGAGCATGGTCTCTATAGACATGTTCCCTGCTCCAGCATCAGTCACGGGGGTAGTCGCCAGCCCAGTCCATTGTTGGGAGAAGTGTGGGTGGGAGAGATGCTATTACAGAAGACCAGAAAATGAGGCAATCAAGCACCCAATTAAAAACCAGACTTGCCTCCAGTGATCCATTTGAGGTATTCAGTAGCTTCCGGTGAGATGGGCCTGTTTGAATGAATAAACATTTCTGTTAATTTTTAAAGCCCTGTTAGCTCTAATTCGCTATCATTTCATTGTGACATGAACACAGATGGTTTGCAACTGGAATGGGATCTCAACAAGACATGCTGATTCCACCTGCAGTGGTTAATAGAAGAGGAATTAATACAATGCATGTGGTCTAGGATCGCCTTTGATACCGATATTTCTTGTGCTCCCTTGCTGCATCTCTGATTCCCATTCTATGTGAGTCTCTGCTTTGACACGTGGCTTTGTCTCTCCTGTGCCACAGAGTGACTAAAGAAGTAGATGCTGCCTCAAAAGAAGCCAAATCCTTTCTGAAGCAGCAAGAGAAGGAGAAAGTGCAGCCAGCGGCTCCTGCTTCCCTTCCGACAGTCTCTGGGTGAGTGCATGTGTTTTACATCTAGGGGGTGCCTGAGTTTGTGGGGAGGAGGGAGCCCCACTTAGTGAGTAAGGCCCAACCCTATGCTGTTAAAGTCAAAGGAAGCTTTGTATCAACTTCAGTGGGAGCAGGACTGAGTGCTGGAGGCCTGATTCTGAGAGGCGCTGAGTATGCACAACTCCCAGGACTCAGTAGTTCTCAGGATCAGGCTCTAATTCTGTTGTTACACCATCTTGTCCCAACAGTGATATTTCTATTACTGATCTTTTTGTTCTGGACCCCTCACCTGGCTGAGCTAGAATGTTACTCTGAGCGTTGATTCTGCTCAAGCGGCGAACTCTGGGATGAGCCCAGCTCTCATTAAAGGTCTGAAGGAACTGTCAGATACACTCCATGGATCTGTGACGCATGTCCTTATGAATGACTTGAAAAACTCAGGACAACCTTCTTCCCTAGCTAGGGCACAAAAGAAATGCGTCCATGTTCTATTGGGGATTTTTTTCTAGACCTAAGCCATCTCTTAGCAAAAGTGGATGGGAACCTGGGAGGCAGTGACCATGAGATGGATGAGTTCAGGATCCTGACACAAGGAAGAAAGGAGAGCAGTAGAATACGGACCCTGGACTTCAGAAAAACAGGCTTTGATTCCCTCAGGGAACTGATGGGCAGGATCCCCTGGGAGAATAACATGGGCGGGAAAGGATTCCAGGAGAGCTGGCTGTATTTTAAAGAATCCTTATTGAGGTTACAGGAACGAACCATCCCAATGTGTAGAAAGAATAGTAAATATGGCAGGCGACCAGCTTGGCTTAACAGTGAAATCCTTGCTGATCTTAAAGACAAAAAAGAAGCTTACAAGAAGTGGAAGATTGGACAAATGACTAGGGATGAGTATAAAAATATTGCTCGGGCATACAGGAGTGAAATCATGAAGGCCAAATCACACTTGGAGTTGCAGCTAGCAAGAGATGTTATGAGTAACAAGAAGGGTTTCTTCAGGTATGTTAGCAACAAGAAGAAAGTCAAGGAAAGTGTGGGCCCCTTACTGAATGAGGGAGGCAACCTCGTGACAGAGGATGTGGAAAAAGCTTATGTACTCAATGCTTTTTTTGCATCTGTCTTCATGAACAAGGTCAGCTCCCAGACCACTGCACTGGGCAGCACAACATGGGGAGGAGGTGACCAGCCCTCTGTGGAGAAAGAAGTGGTTCGGGACTATTTAGAAAAGCTGGACGAGCACAAGTCCATGGGGCCGCATGCGCTGCATCCGAGGGTGCTAAAGGAGTTGGTGGATGTGATGGCAGAGCCATTGACCATTATGTTTGAAAATTCATGGTGATCGGAGGAGGTCCCAGATGACTGGAAAAAGGCTAATGTAGGGCCCATCTTTCAAAAAGGGAAGGAGGAGGATCCTGGGAACTACAGGCCAGTCAGCCTCACCTCAGTCCCTGAAAAAATCATGGAGCAGGTCCTCAAGGAATCAATTGTGAAGCACTTAGAGGAGAGGAAAGTGATCAGGAACAGTCAGCATGGATTCACCAAGGGCAAGTCATGCCTGACTAATCTAATTGCCTTCTATGACAAGATAACTGGCTCTGTGGATGTGGGAAAAGCAGTGGATGTGTTATTCCTTGACTTTAGCAAAGCTTTTGACACAGTCTCCCATAGTATTCTTGCCAGCAAGTTAAAGAAGTATGGGCTGGATGAATGGACGATAAGGTGGATAGAAAGTTGGCTAGATTGTCGGGCTCAATGGGTAGTGATCAATGGCTCCATGTCTAGTTGGCAGCCAGTATCAAGCGGAGTGTCCCAAGGGTCATTCCTGGGGCTGGTTTTGTTCAATATCTTCACTAATGATCTGGAGGATGGTGTGGACTGCACCCTCAGCAAGACACTAAACTGGGAGGAGTAGTAGATACGCTGGAGGGTAGGGATAGGATACAGAGGAAATTAGAGGATTGGGCCAAAAGAAATATGATGAGGTTCAACAAAGGCAAGTGCAGAGTCTTGCACTTAGGACGGAAGAATCCCATGCACTGCTACGGACTAGAGACCAAATGGCTAGGCAGCAGTTCTGCAGGAAAGGACCTAGGGGTTACAGTGGACGAGAAGTTGGATATGAGTCAACAGTGTGCCCTTGTTGCCAAGAAGGCCAATGGCATTTTGGGCTGTAAAAGTAGAGGCATTACCAGCAGATTGAGGGAGGTGATCATTCCCCTCTATTCGACATTGGTGAGGCCTCATCTGGAGTACTGTGTCCAGTTTTGGGCCCCACACTACAAGAAGGATGTGGAAAAATTGGAGAGAGTCCAGTGGAGGGCAACAAAAATGATTAGGGGACTTATGAGAAGAGGCTGAGGGAACTGGGATTGTTTAGTCTGCAGAAGAGAAGAATGAGGGGGGATTTGATAGCTGCTTTCAACTACCTGAAAGGGGGTTCCAAAGAGGATGGCTCTAGACTGTTCTCAGTGGTAGCTGATGACAGAACAAGGAGTAATGGTCTCAAGTTGCAGTGGGGGAGGTTTAGATTGGATATTAGGAAAAACTTTTTCACTAGGAGGGTGGTGAGGCACTGGAATGCGTTACATAGGGAGGTGGTGGAACCTTCCTTTGAGGTTTTTAAGGTCAGGCTTGACAAAGCCCTGGCTGGGATGATTTAGTTGGGGTGTTTGGTCCTGCTTTGAGCAGGGGGTTGGACTAGATGACCTTCTGAGGTCCCTTCCAACCCTGATATTCTATGATTCTATGATTCTTTGTGTTTGAAGAGACCTAAAATGAGTTTGATTGGAATGTGGGTAGAATGAAAACCACTACATTGTTATTTCTATCCGCTTAAAGCAGGTTTAAAAGGACAGTTTCTTGGTGTGAGTTAATTCCAATATTAACTAGTAGAGCTTGAGTTCTTCAGCATCTGCAGCTGGATCATCACTCTGAAATTATCCATCTGAATATTGTCTTGCCCATTAGCTAATTTGGGGAAATGTAAACATAGACCACTATGAGGACTTGTAATGCTCCTTGGATGAGTCTGGTCCTTAGAGAAATGAATGTGTATATAAGGTTAGTATTGTCACTTGTGACAGAATCATGGAATAGCATGCTTGTGATGTAGGGCAGTCTTCACGACAAAGTTAACTCGGGTTAAGGGTTGCCTCTAACTCGAATCCTGTCCATACACATGCACCCGTCACTGGAATGTGGGTGCTTTGAACTCGAGTTGGCTGCCTGTCAGGAGATACAGGGCTCAAGTGAGCACAACTTGTCAGCTGTTAACATAAGCAGTGTGCAGTGTGGGTACAGATTAGCACCTCCTGCACTGCCTCCCCACAGTTCCCTCTGAGTGCCAAGAAAGGACAGACAAGTTCTCTCACAATACACTTTGCAATAATGTGTAGTGTGACTCAGTTTACTGGAGTGCAAAGAATCATGGGATGTGCCCCCAGAAGTTTTAGCACCCCACCCAAATATATTGAGTGAGTAATGAGGGCACTCCTTTAAAACTTCCTGCTTCTCGAGTGAATGAAATGGGGCCAGTTGCCCATCACTAGACCCCCGCCCAGTTGAGCGAAAAGACCAGAAACAGCCTGCTGAAAACGTAAGCCGAGGTTGACGAGTTGGGTGGCATGCCAGCAAGGGGAGGCATGTCATGCATGGTCTGGCATTGTAGAGTAAAATTTAGCTGCAGACCAGCAGTTTGTGGCACAGCCTAATGACTTGACACAGCCAAAAGCACTTCTGACATCCCCTTTGCTGGTGTGTATGCCCCCAAACACTCTAAACCCTACAGCATACTGTCATGATGGCAAATACGTAATTTTATGGGGCTTTGTTTAGTTCAGTGTTTGGAACGAGCTCAAGTCGGAAAAAATCAAAGGGCACTAGACTGTTGCAAAGGCGGTCTATGCAAGCCTCTTACAGGTCCAGTGTGGACTGCTCTAATATCCTAATATCCTGCTGCCCTAAGCAGGCTTCCTGGTAGACTTTTGCTGTACGTGATTTTCTTTGTACATGTCACTGGGGATAATCCATCCTGGTGCGTTTGCTCCGACCATCCATTGGGACTCTTTCCTTTAAGCACAAAGGTAAACATGCTTCAGAGAATTCTGCTCCCAGTTTGGAAACCAGCCAATATACTTTCAGGTAAGAAAATAACTAACCGGCCTGATTTGTGTCTTTAAGCCAGAATAAGGCACCTTTACATTAAGAAAATGCACTCAGTGCCCAGACAGAGTCTGGGCAGTGACTCCATGTTTCTGAAGTGAGGATCTCCAGACTGCTCTGACATGACAGCTCTATGTGTGAGAGAAGGAGCCGTCTGGTTGAAGATGATAACACGGCCCTTTGTCTGGTCTGTTTAGCACACTGTGAGCTCTTTGGGGCAGGGACTGTCTGCCACCTGTGTATTACATCACCTAGCACAGTGGGGCCCTGATATTGACTCGTGTCTCTAGAAGCTACTGAAATACAGATCCTCAGTAATTAAAGTTGTGCTGTGGTTGGAGCCTTCAGAGTAACTGTAATTGTAAGAGTAACTGATCAATGAGCCCAAAGAGGAGCATGTGTCGGTTGTGAAATGACCTGCTCTTTGACTGGATTGTACCTTTAGACCCCTGAAATGTAAGATACAGTTCTAATAATGAAGAGTGGATTCTCTGTAGGCTTTTCCTCCCTCAGCCTGCAAGCAGTTTGTTTTGATTCTGCATGCAGCCAGCCTGCCCCATATTTATTTATTTTCCTTTATCTAAACAGCTTGAAGTAATCCAGGAAAGCAATGGTAGCAAAATCAAACATCCTGTTCTCATCTCCACGTTAGCAAGCCCTGGTAACTAACTGGTCCTGGGGAAGGGACACTTGGGGCTGAAAGTGTATTTCTGGCACGCTTGACATCCACGCCAGATGTGCTATAAAAAGCAATGGTTTACTGTGGGTGGGGAGGGAGCAGTTCTGGAGAGGAGCAAACTAAACACTTGGCTTTAATTAAAGCCAGGAATAAAAGGCAACCAACCCTGTTCCCTCAGCAGGGTTTGTTGACAAGGTGAGTCCTTGGGAGCCCTGCTCTTTGGTTCCCATAGATCTGGTGCTTCCCAGCCTCTTCCTTATTGCAGTCCTGATGCATTAGAGTTGTCCCACAATGATGCCCTGGCTTCTGAACTACGATTACAGACAACTGTATGGATGCCCCCGGTGATGTTCGTTAGCGGTTAGCTGGCAAGGTTTCAGACTACCACTTTACACCACTTACCTGGTTGCAGTACCATGGCAGTGCTAGTTTGTTAGGATTTACGGTCACTGCCACAAGTGTCAGCTAGCATTAAGAAGGCCTTCCAGACCTTCCATGTATTTGCCATCACTAAAATTGGGCAAGGGCTCTCAGCCATAAAGTGCCATGCCAAAAAGCCACATTGTTTTTCCTGCAGTATTTCTTACAGCTGTGCATCTGAGCTCACACTGGGAAGCCATTACAGTCTGTCTAGTCAATAACATGCATGTTTAGCCTGTCCCTAGTAGTCTTTGGTGACACAGTAGAGCCTTCGTGGTCTACAGCATGAGTACTCCATGCTCTTAAAAAAGCCCTTCAGTATGCAAGATGAGGACATAAAATGAAGGAGGAACCTCCACACAGGCTGCTGGAATCACACTGCATGTGAATAGCATTGACTTCAAACCAAGGGAGTTCAGCGAAAGACTGGAAAAGATCATCCCCTAATATCTGTGCCCCGACACTTTCTTGTATCTTCCTCCTCACCTCCATATAGGCAGGTGTGATCTTTCCTGACTCCCCTGCCTTCCACTGGGTCATGTGGCCGCATCCCAGCAGAAGCGCTTCCGGGCCTTGTTTCCTCCTCAGCCTTAAAGGTAGTGGGAGGAGCAGTTTTGAGACTCTTTCTGGGAGGATGTGACTGGGCTGCATCCCAACCCCCATAAATCTCAGCTAAACTTGCTCCCTAAGCGGGGCTGTTCCTAAGGTTTCTTTCCAGGACTCCTCTGCCTAGAGATGCCTCCAGCCTGCTTTAGATCCTGGTTGGAGCTAATTGGACCCAACCCTCCTCATCGCTCAGAGATAATTCCTCTGGTCTTAATGGAGCATTTTAGCATCTGAGCCTGGGGTGCCTCAGTAGAAGAGTCCCAGGATTTTGGTGTCTGCCAGTCTGCTGCAGAGGACGTGCAGCAGTTTGAGCACTGGAGGGGTGACAGGATTGTCCATTTTCGGAGTGGATGTTGGCTAAGGCAGGCCAATGCTACTACACCGTTAAAACTGGAGCAGCAAAGAATGCTGTCCCTCATGGCTACCACATGCTACGGTGTGCCTGGAACACTTTGCTGATTTCACAGCAGCTTCATCTACCGGTGAGGAGTGAAAAAACGGTCTGCCTGTAACCATCACAGTGGCACAAAGGACACAGAGCTCATGCTTGCTTGGACTTGATTTTCTTTTTAATAGTGCGCTGTGTAATTGCACCGCTGAGTCCTCACTAACATTTTCAAGAACCTTGCCTGTGCCCCGACCATGCTCTAGGGGGCAGTATACACACAGCTAGGCTGAGAAATCCTGGCTCCTTGCACCGGTGCCAGCTGTCTGGAGGCAAATAGTCCAGGACATATATTTTTCTTCTCATAATGAGGTGAGGCTGCCAGGGTGCGACTTGTGCCCCACAGCTAGTTTTTACATATTTCTTATTAATTCCACTTGGGTCTGGAAGATTCACTATATTCAGTGTGGCATTGGCTTTTCCAATGGAGCGAGCTCTATACAGGTCTCTGGTCTGTTTTTATTATCGTCATTGTTATTTCTTTGCATCTCCCTGGGCACTTTCTAATTATTCCTTGTTAGTTTCTGCTGACTATTAATTTCTTGACTGACTCCTCTTTGATCCATCAGGGCTATTGTTTTTTTTAATGTTACACTTTTGTTTGTTTATTACATTGAGATTAATTGCCACGGAAGGAGCAGCGTTTAAAGGCTGGGGAAGAATGGATGTCATCAGCTTTTCTAAACAAGGGTGTAGCTGTCTTATAATCCTGTTTAGGGCATTCCAAGCAGCTTGACCCCTTGAGCATCCTCCTGTTGAAGTCACTGGGAGCTGAGTCTGCTAGCACTGCACAGGATTGGGCCCTAGCTGAGACTCTACTAACTGGACCAGGTTATTGTTCAGGATCTCCTCCTCCCACCCCCCAGTTCCTACTGTGGGATTGTCATTAAGCATTTTCTCAGGACTGCGGGAAAACTGGGGGAGGGGAGTCTCTGAGTTTGGAGAGCTCTCTTGCTTCCCTTCTTTTGTGTTTGATACATTGGGCTCAAAGCAAAGAATGCAGCAAACATCTTCCTCCAAGAGGGAGCTCACAGATCCTCATTCTTCTCTCCCTTGCCCACTTGCAGAATGGGTAAAACTCCACCCACTTGGATGGAGTGATGCCTGAGTCACAGCAGGGTGAGATGAGAATCAGGCCCCCTGGTGCTCTGCCCTGCTGCCGCTTTCGCAAGTGTGTGTGGTGAGGGTTAACTTTGCTTTGGAGGCTTCTTGGCTTAGCAGAGCCCAGGTTGCTCTGTGCCTCGTATTTCTTTGCCTTGATCTGGCTGAGCACATTCCCCAGGTCGAACTAACTGGGATCAGCTGTTTCTTTTCCTAGTCTTGTCTAAGCTCAGCAGAATGGAATCTCAGCTATTTGAGGACTTAAACTCTCTAAAGCATCTGTCTTATAAAATACAAACAACCCGCTCCAAACTGGGTCCTTTGATAGTTCTCTGATGAAAGTTGGGGGGCAGTTTTCCCTCCAGGCAGCAGGGGTTCTGAGAAGCCTGCTCTCCTCTACTTTCATCTCCTGTGTCACGTGCATTTCTCTCTCTCTGAGATCGGTTATGGAAACCAACTGCTAATGGAGCTGGCTGTATTCTTATTCTGGACCATTTGCAAACATGCAGAGGGAGCCCCCTGTATCTTCTCATGCTGGGCGTTGTATTGGAACGGGAAGTGAGGGAAAGCATTGCCTAATGGCTAAAGCACAGGACTGGCAGCTGGGTGCTAATAGTTCCTTTGTTTCAAACTGACATGGCTTAGGGCAGGGGCGGTCAAACTTTTTGGCCGGAGGACCACGTTGGGATTGCGAAACGGTATGGAGGGCTGGTAGGGAAGGTTGTGCCTCTGCAAATGCCTGACCCCCCCCCGTCCCCTGACTGCCCTGACCCCTATCCACACCCCCGCCACCTGACAGGCCCCCTGCCCCATCCAACCCCCCACCCCACTCCTTGTCCCCTGACTGCCACCTCCCAGGACCCCCGTCCCTAACTGTCCCCCCAGGACCCCACCCCCTATCCACACACCCCTGCTCCCTCTCTCCTGACCGCCCCCGCCCCGAACCTCTGCCCCATCCAACTGCCCCCTGACTACCCCCCAGGACTTCCTGCCCCTTATCCAACCTCCCCCTGCCCGCTTACCATGCCGCTCAGAGCAGCAGGACAGGCTTATTGGAAATCCTGGGAGGTGGGCAGACACAAGCTGCGCTGCCTGCGTGGCTGCGGGGGAGGAGGGACAGCAGGGGAGAGGCTGGGGGCTAACCTCCCCAGCCGGGAGCTCAGGGGCCAGGCAGGACGGTCCTGCGGGCTGTAGTTTGCCCACCTCTGGCTTAGGGTCTCTCCACCAAGGTTGGGATGCAGTCTGTTCTGCTTTTGTAGTGCCTCTTTCCTTATGGACATGATGCATATTTCCTTCACAGGAAGACAATGTTTTACATTCTGCTTTCCTCCAGTTAACATCTGGGAGCCTTTCAGGCAACAGGAAGCCACATCAATCGTGTCCTCCCTCTCAGAATATAAACTGGGATAAGAAAGGGAGAAGCTGCACCATAGTGTGATAAAGGGACATCCCTGACTGCAGCATATCTAGCATTCCACCAAATGGCCTTTGTCTTGAATTCCTTCTCTTCCCCGTTCGGCTGTAGATAGCCTGGCATAGAGAGCACTGGCTAGGTGACACTGTCAAGTCGGCTTGTTCTCTACACGATTGTTTTGCATCCAAGGTTTTACTCTCTCCTGCTGGCTACAAGTTTAGAAAATGGAACTGATCGGGTTGGCTCGGGTGGCATTTTGAATGAAGTCGGCTTCTTGGATTGAGTTGTGAAACTTGTTGGCTACAAGTGCTGACTTCTTCCTTCTGGGATGAACATGTTTGAAATGTGGTTGCAGATCTTGGGGGGGAACCTGGTTAGGGCTTTAGAAGGGACAGCAGTTAATGCCTAAGAACTATAACCACTTAACTTGGCAGCAGTCTGTGCAACTGTTCTTCTCCGTTTCAGAAAAAGCCTAAGAATGAGCTAGTGAGTGAGTTTGTATCTGCCTTTAACCATGGGGATTTCCTCTTCTCGTTTGCAGCCGTGAGGATCATTAGAATGGCTGGGTCTCACTTGAGCTCTCCTTGGCCTGGCTTTAGGATGAAACAGGATGTTGCCAGTCCAGAGCTTCCGTGAAATACTCCAGCGTTTTCACTCCCTCCCCCACACCCCTACCTCCAGAAGCATTGCACTAAGTTTTCTCAGCTTTCTCAGAACCTTCATGTTCTAGAACATGGCTGGGCAAACTTTTTGGACTGAGGGCCACATCTGGGTGGGGAAATTTTATGCAGGGCAGAGGGTTGGGGTGCAGGAGGGGTGCAAGGTGCAGGCAGGTGGCTTAGGGTAGGAAGTTGGGGGGCAGGAGGGGTTTAGGCACCAGCCCAGCGCTGCTTACCTAAAGAGTCTCTGGGGTGGCAGCGGTGCGCACCGGGGCCAGGGCAGGACCAAGACCCTGCGTGGCCCCTGTTGGAGGGTGGGGCACAGGGCTCTACGCGCTGCCCTTGCCATGCCTCCAGGTACCTCCCCCAAAGCTCCCATTGGCTGCGGTTCCCCATTCCTGGCCAATGGGAGCTGCAGGGGGAAGTGCCTGGAGCCCTCTTCCCCCCCCCCCCCCCCCACCGTGGCCCCGGAAACGTGGTGCCAGCCGCTTCTGAGAGTGGTGCAGGGCCTGCGGCACCATGGGGGGCAATCTTGCGGGCCGGATCCAAAGCCCTGAGGGGCCAGATCCAGTCTGTGGGCCGTAGTTTGCCCACCCCGTTCTAGAATTATACGAGAGTCAGGGTGTTAGAGATAAGCCACCTGGAACATGTCCAGCGCCCTGTGCTGATCGGCTCTGCCAAACCACAGGGGGATTTATTTCCCATCCGGCTGAGTGAGCACTTTCAAACTCTTCCCAGCGCTTTGGGGTCTCAGCCCATCAGGTCTGTTGCCGAGCGTCTGGAATTGCTGACGCTCTGCTTGTTGAAGCAGATTTACTGCTGAGGATAGTTGCCATATTAACAGCCCCTCTGTTGAGCCAGGTAACAAGTACAGCCTGGGCGCAAGCTTCCCCCTGCCAGCATGCCTCAGTCCTGATCTGGAGGGGCCTGCAGCTAGAACTCAGCGGGGAATTCGGTCTCTCATTTATCTCGGAGCACCTCTGCTGAAGAGCCTGTTCGGTTCGTGATGTGTATGGCATGGACCCCGAGACTGAGACTCCCCAGCAAGCTTCACATAAGCCTCCAAGCAGCTGTCTGATGCTTCCAATCTTTCTTGACTGCTGGCCTGTGGTAGATTGAAATCAGTGATTTCAGAGATCTTGGAGTCATCGTGGATAGTTCTCTGAAGGCGTCCACGCAGTGCGCAGCAGCAGTCAAAAAAGCAAACGGGATGTTAGGAATCGTTAAAAAAGGGATAGAGAATAAGATGGAGAATATCTTATTGCCTTTATATAAATCCATGGTACGTCCACATCTTGAATACTGCGTACAGATGTGGTCCCCTCATCTCAAAAAAGATATACTGGCATTAGAAAAGGTTCAGAAAAGGGCAATTAAAATGATTAGGGAGTTGGAACGGGTCCCATATGAGGAGAGATTAAAGAGGCTAGGACTTTTCAGCTTGGAAAAGAGGAGACTAAGGGGGGGGAATATGATAGAGGTCTATAAAATCATGAGTGGTGTGGAGAAAGAGAATAAGGAAAAGTTATATACTTGTTCCCATAATATAAGAACTAGGGGCCACCAAATGAAATGAATGGGCAGCAGGTTTAAAACAAATAAAAGGAAGTTCTTCACACAGCGCACAGTCAACCTGTGGAACTCCTTGCCTGAAGAGGTTGTGAAGGCCAGGACTATAACAGGGTTTAAAAGAGAGCTGGATAAATTCATTGAGGTTAAGGAATGGTGTCCCTCACCTCTGTTTGTCAGATGGATGGCAAGAGAGATGGAGATGGATGGCAAGAGAGAGGTGAACCTGTTAGGTTCATTCCCTCTGGGGCACCTGGCATTGGCCACTGTTGGCAGACAGGATACTGGGCTGGATGGACCTTTGGTCTGACCCTGTATGGCCATTCTTATGTTCATATATGAAATGGCCAAGGGACCAGGCCCTGGTTCAGTTTAATAATGTGAATGGTTTCCCTTTTCCCAACAGCTACAGGAAGGCTGATGGGAGACCCCAGGCCTGTACAGAGTGTAAAAAGGCAAAGTAAATTTGTCCTTCTATTCCTATAGCCGAGGGGGCTCCCAAACAGGAAGCTCTCTCTGATTGGAGGGGAGCTTTTCCACCATACCATGCTGCTAGGGGTGTGGTATGCAGCATGCCATGGTACTTGTGTTCCGATGGGTAATCAGCTGTAATACTTCGGAAGCTATTTGGAGCACATTTGGCAGCAATGAAGGGGTTAAAAATGAAAAAGAAAAGGCTGCTGTAGATTTCAGCTCATGGATTTCCTAATGCAAAGCCAGTGGGAATTCTGCCAAAAGCTTTAATTTCCCCCCTTCTGGCTAGAGGCAGGCTAACCTTTCCGGCGTTTAAGGAACTCTGTCCCTGCCACTGCTGTTTACTCGGAGAAGCTTTTCAAGGAGGCGGAGGTGTGAGCTCTTGAAAGAGAAGGGTATTAAATGGGTTTGGGAGAGGTGTGAAAGGGGTGCTTTTTAAACCAATCCTATTGCTTGATTGCATGATGGCTGGCATGAAGCATGACCATCTTTACATCATGCAACCGTCTCGGTGCAGCGTCTGGAACAGCTGTTCAAGGCGATCTGATAGAGCATCTAGTGCATAGGGGAGCTCTGTATGGATCGTGTGGTTTGGGGACTGGATTGGGCCTCAGGAGATCTGGGTCAGTTCTCAGCGTTGCCACAGACTGCCTGGATAACCGTGGACTGGTCACTTAATCCCTGTGTCTCAGTTCCCCATCTGTACAGTGCTAAACTCCTGCCCGACTAGAGTAGATTCTGCTTAATAGTAGCCTGGATATTAACATCGTTTTGCCGGGCACCAATCCTGGCCCATTGACTTCAATGTTAATGGAATTCGGATATTGGCAACATCTTTTGTGGAAGAAAGGCCCCACCTGCAGGCAGGTTTGCGAGGCTGCAACCAGGGAGGGGAGCACTGGGACGTGTGGAGCATCCCCTGCAGGCCGGTTTGTAGGGCTGCAGCCAGGGCAGATGGGCTGGGACGTACCTCCTCTGGCCGCAGCCCTGAAAACCTGGCTGCAGGTTCTCAGCCCCTGCCAATGCTGCCATCTGGGGCTGCAGCCCCAGAAACTTGGCTGCACACAGGCTCCACACAGGAGATAAGGGCAGGGAAGGCTGTGGGCAGGGCAATAGAGGCAAGAGGGGCTGCAGCCCAGAAGCCAGAGCTGCATGGTACCTCTCCCAGCAGTTTCTGGGCTGCGTCCTGCCAGGGGACCACTCGAAGAGAAGGAAGCACTGGGACGTGCTGAGCCCCGATTCCTCGAGAGTGCATGGAGAGGTGCAGCCCCCGCGCCCACACTCCCCGTAGAAAGCCTCAGCACAGGCCTGCAGTGCCTATCCTCTCTGCAGCCCTGGCCAGAGGCGGGTTTGCAGGGCTGCACCTGAGGAAGGCATGTCCTCACACTTCATCCTCCAGCTGCTGCTGCCTCGCAGGCCTGACTTCCGCTTAATATCAACTTTCTGCTGGCAACCGAGGAGTTGCTAATAAGCAGAACCTACAGTATATACCATCCTGCCACCCTATGTCCGCTCTGTTTATTTGAAGTGCAAGCCCTTCAGGGCAATGACTGCTTCTCAGTATGTACAGCACCTAGCAATCTGGGGGCCTGCTCTCTGTTAGGGCCTCTAGTTGCTGCTGTAATACAAATCACGGTGCCTTGGTTTCCATCTGCTGCTTGATGCACTAGACTGGGCGTCAGATCCCTCCACTGCCTGTTGTCAATGGATAGTACAATCTAGGCCCTTCTGCTTTTTTGAGTTGCAGTTGCTTTAAGACAGCGCCGTGATGGTATTTTTCCCTTCTCCCTCCCCATTACTTTTGGACTAACCCTATGGAAAGCTGGAACAGATCCCTGTTCTCTTCCCTCCCTGACACATGCATGGTGCTTTATTGGAAGGCCTGGCCATGAGTGCCTGGCCATTGCATTGTGGGAGATTTTCCACACATACACACTCGCTCTCCCTTGCTCTCCCCAGTCAAAAGAGCGCTGGAGCATTTGTGTTGGAAACCAAGCTGCTTCTAGAGAATTACATGGACTCTGCAAATAGATTTGTAAAAAAATAGGTCAGGCGTTTTGGGCCTTCTCTAAAGGCCAAGCCGAGTTGCCCAGCGCCGCTTTCTGTTTCCTCTCTCTCCTGTTACATTGCTGTTGCATTTGAGCACTCTGGAGAATTCTTTAAAGGGGAAGTTGCACATGGCCAGCGCTGTGCAATCAGGATGTGTGGTGGTTCTCTATAGGTCCAGGCTGGATTGTAGGGCAGGGAATAGGATCTCTTTCTGCTCCTGGAGGAATGAGTAGTTTATCTGCCTGGCTGTCTTCCTAAACCTCCAGCGGGATAGCAGAATATTACCATGAGCTTCTCGATCTTAGGCAGCAAATAATGCTGTGGAGCAGTCTGTCCTCATCCTTCTCTTTCAATGCAAACAAATCTCTCTATTGCCGCTCCTGTAAAAAGTGTCCACTTCCCGAGCACTGGACAAGCTCTGGGTTGGGACTGTGCTGCTGTTTTAAGGAGTGTTCTGTCTTCTTAATGGGACGGCATGGTTGTTTTCAAATGTAGGCTTGTATCCCAGGTTAACTTGGAGTTCCTGAAATCAGCTGTGATACCTTGCTGCTCTGTACGCTTTAATGATTGCGTCTGCAACACGTGGGTATCCACAGAGCATTGACTTGGGTCCCTTGAAATCTCATCCTAACTGGTATGGGGTTCAATATAAAGCCTGGGATGGATTCTCTTCTTTGATTGTTCCAAAGCACTGAGGAAGTTTGGAGAGAAGGGACCCAGGATATTGCACAAAGATGCTATTGCCCCTCTTGGCCCAGATGGTTACCCAGCATATGAGGCCAGGTGGGTGCTCCACTAGGAGGAGAAATTGACTGTCGTCTCTGAGGCAGTCCAGTTTATTTATAAAGAACATACACAAAGTCCTGGTTCTCTGGATACAGTAGGATCAAGCAACAGGAAACAGTTTCCTTGTCCACAACTCCAAGCCTGCCTTTCCAGCTCTACCCCAAAAGCTGTCTCAGGGCCTCACTGCCAGAGCTTTGCTTGCTCTCTCCTGTTTTCAGGCTGATTTCTCTTGGCTTTCTGTTACTCTCTCCGTCTGCTCTTGGTTTCTTTTTCATCCACACAGACAGCTGCAACAAAATCAGTCCCCAGACACTGTGTTTTCATTTAGTCTAGTCTTTGGGCAGTGGCTTCCATTGTTTTAGCTCTCACTAAACAAAGGGACATTTAATTGTTCCCACATTTAAGGTGAGTGGAAGCCAGCTAACATATCCATCAGTTTCAGCGACCTCTGACTGCCTGCAGATGAGACACGCTTGCCGGGAGCCACCCAACCTCCAGCATAACATATCTATTTGGCTAGATCCCAGACTCTTCTTCCACCCACTCCTGTTCACGAATAACTCCTGTCTGGGATGGAAATGTGCACAGTTTCCAATATCCTAGTAGCGTAGTGATCGGTGGGTTATTCTAGGCCACTGCACGTTCCAGCAAGCAATGCCATGGTGTAGAGCACCCTCCAAATGGCTATAAACAAACGGAATGTCCTGCTTGGGCGTGAGATTCTATCTGAACTGTTCCATAAGGAGCCAACAAGATGATGCTGACTGGATTGTGAACCTAAATCCAAATTGTGCTCTGCTCCCATTTAGAGGGCTAGCATAGAGTGAGGCGCCTTGGGTTTAAAAACCCAAACAGAAATGTGTTTATTGCTTGTGCAAGTGCCACTCTTGTTCTAGGGGTTTCACTCTCTTAGATTTCTAACAGTCAGGAGAGTGGGATGGTGAGAGATCAGCCACTACAAATATTCAGTCTCCTAATTTTCTGTCTCAAGAGCCAGCTAATGCAAAAAGCCTGAGATGAGACCACAGATTCCCCAGAAACTCTGAAGCAACTCTCAGTAGGGTTCGGTGCTTGTAAAAACTGTTTGCTGTGCGATTTCCCCCAGTGCAGCAGCCACAGGCTGTCGTTGCAGGGCAGCAACGATTGCCAACTAAGGTTTCCACTTGTTTTATGTGGCTTGTGTTGTGTGTAATTTTACTACAGGGGAGAGCCATTAACTGTAGCCCTCGCAATGTGAGCCAGATTGATGGCTTTACAGTGAATGCTTATCAGGCCAGTGTGGAAAGCTTATTCTTTTAGGGTGCCCATATATTTAGAATTTATGGGTTTGCATCGTATTTCACAGCCAAGTACCATTTAGGAAAAAACCTCTCAGTGTGCTGTTCTGTAGTCAAAGTAGGTCTTGATGGTGGGCAGCTCTGCAGAGTGCGAAGCAGAGCCTGGCCTCAAGTGTTCTCTGGATTCCTGGGAGCTCAGCAGCCCTGCTGGTCAGAGGTTGCCAGCAAGCTCAGGGTTAGGCCCTGTCTGTGCTTGGAAGGGTACCTGAAGCAGCTCGGACGCTCTCTAGCCAGCTGGTCTGAATGGTCCTAAGCCACGTTAAATGGTTCCAAGCCACGTTTGAAGCTAGGTCGCTGCCTGAGTGACTTGACTGTAGTTTTGGCACATTCCCTCTCGTTGGCTATGCTGGGTTTTAAACGTCTCAGTCTGAAGTTGTTTTAAATGGCCAGTAATGCTGCCTCAGGACAAGCACCCTGCCTTTCCCAAACACACACAGGGCCCCGGGGCTGCCATTTGATTTCTGGAGCTTTTTGAGATGCAACCAAAAAATGATATTTTTAAATGGGGAGCTGTGCTTACCCCCCACTCTCCCCCCCCGGGAGCAGAGTCCAAGCTCTAAGCACCAGCCCATGGCATTATCTTGGGGGTAGAGCCAGGGATGCCTGCCCAGACTTGGGATGCCTGCAGTGATATGACGTTTGACCCGCTGGTTCAAAGAACCCACCATTGGTTCTTGTTATGTCTTTTGTCAAAAACTGGATCCATTTATATCTAAGAGAACGAAGTGGAGGAGGGGATATAAATACAGCAGGGGTTTCCTAGGACACTGCCCACTGCTTGAGCTTTGCTCTGGTAGGTTTTATTCACATGTCACCTGTTTGTATCTATATGAGTGTCATTCATAAAGGCCTGTTGCTTTGTTTCTCTCTGTTTAACTTTCTCTCCAAATCACTATCTCTGTGTTTGAGGATGAACAGTGGCTGCTCTTCTGTGACACATCTCATCTTGAGTGTGGAGGGGTGAACTCCGGAGTGATTCATCTAGTCCCTCCTCCTACGTGAAGGGCAGGGTTGTAGCAAGGATCAGCTGTCATGCTGTTATGTGAGTAGATATCTCGTACGCACCTTAAGTGCACATCTGTTGGTCACATGCACATACAGTGTTATGAGACAATTCTAGAAACACAGAGTGTGCAGAAATAAAGGGTTCTGAACATGAAGTGTTGGTAAAACACAAAGCGGGGTTGGGGGTGCAGTCAGTCCAGAGTAGCATAATGCTTCATGTGCACTGGGGCATTCTGATTGAGTTGGGGATTGGTCCTGCTTTGAGCAGGGGGTGGGACTAGATGACCTCCTGAGGTCCCTTCCAACCTCGATATTCTATATTCTCGGATTCTATGATCAGGCTGATGGTTGTGCTGCGCACCCAGGATCCATGGGAAATCTGGTGTTCCACAATATGTAACCAACCATTTAAAAAAGTAATAAGTTCATAGATTTGAAAGCCAGAAGGACCATTGTGATCATCTAGTCTGACCTCCTGTATAACAAAAGCCAGAGAACTGCCCCAAAATAACGCCTAAAGGAGATCTTTTAAAAGAACATCCTATCTTGATTTAAAAATTGCCAGTGATGGAAAATCCACCACAACCTTTGGTACATTGTTCCAATGGTTAATTTCTCTCTCTCTCAAAAATGTATTTCTTATTTCCAGTCTGAATTTGTCTAGCTTCAACCTCTAGCCATTGGATCGTGTTATCTTTCCCTGCTAGATTGAAGAGCCCATTGTTAAATAGTTGTTTTCCATGTAGGTATTTATAGACTATAATCAAGTTACCCCTTACCCTTCTCTTTGTTAAAATAGATTAAATTCCTTGAGTCTACCGCTATAGGGCTGATATTCTAAACCTTTAATCATTCTCATTGGTCTTCTCTGACCCCTCTCCAATTTTTCAACATCCTTCTTGAATTTTGGGCACCAGAACTGGACACAGTATTCCAAAGATTGTCACACCAGTGCCAAATACTGAGGTAAAATAACTTCTCTACTCCTACCTGAGATTCCTCTGTTTATGCATGCCAGGATTGCATTAGCCCTTTGACAACATTGTTGCATGTTCAGCTGATTATCCACCAAGATCCCCATATCTTTTTCAGAATCACTGTTTCCCAGGATAGAGTCCCGCATCCTGTAAGTATGGCCTACCATCTTTGTTCCCAGATGTACACATTTACATTTACCCCATTAAAACACACGTTTGCTTGCGCCAATTTACTGAATCAGTGACCTGTCCTCTTCATTATTTACCACTCCCCCAATTTTTGTGTCATCTGAAAACTTTACCAGTTTTAAGATTGCCAGTGACAATCTTATGTTTTCTTCCACGTCTTGATAAAAATATTAAATAGTGTAGGGCCAAGAACAGATCACCCCTGTCACGGTTCCTTCCCCACTCTGAACGCTAGGGTACAGATGTGGGGACCTGCATGAAAAACCTCCTAAGCTTATCTTTACCAGCTTAGGTCAAAACTTCCCCAAGGTACAAAATATTGCACCCTTTGTCCTTGGATTGGCTGCTACCACCACCAGACAAATACTGGTTACTGGGGAAGAGCTGTTTGGAAACGTCTTTCCCCCCAAAATACTTCCCAAAACCTTGCACCCCACTTCCTGGACAAGGTTTAGTAAAAAGCCTCATCAATTTGCCTAGGTGACCACAGACCCAGACCCTTGGATCTTAAGAACAATGAACAATCCTCCCAACACTTACACCCCCCTTTCCTGGGAAATGTTGGATAAAAAGCCTCACCAATTTGCATAGGTGACCACAGACCCAAACCCTTGGATCTGAGAACAATGAAAAAGCATTCAGTTTTCTTACAAGAAGACTTTGAATAGAAATAGAAGTAAATAGAAATCACCTCTGTAAAATCATAGAATATCAGGGTTGGAAGGGACCCCAGAAGGTCATCTAGTCCAACCCCCTGCTCGAAGCAGGACCAATTCCCAGTTAAATCATCCCAGCCAGGGCTTTGTCAAGCCTGACCTTAAAAACCTCTAAGGAAGGAGATTCCACCACCTCCCTAGGTAATGCATTCCAGTGTTTCACCACCCTCTTAGTGAAAAAGTTTTTCCTAATCTCCAATCTAAACCTCCCCCACTGCAACTTGAGACCATTACTCCTCGTTCTGTCATCTGCTACCATTGAGAACAGTCTAGAGCCATCCTCTTTGGAACCCCCTTTCAGGTAGTTGAAAGCAGCTATCAAATCCCCCCTCATTCTTCTCTTCTGCAGGCTAAACAATCCCAACTCCCTCAGCCTCTCCTCATAAGTCATGTGTTCCAGACTCCTAATCATTTTTGTTGCCCTTCGCTGGACTCTCTCCAATTTATCCACATCCTTCTTGTAGTGTGGGGCCCAAAACTGGACACAGTACTCCAGATGAGGCCTCACCAATGTCGAATAGAGGGGAACAATCACGTCCCTCGATCTGCTCGCTATGCCCCTACTTATACATCCCAAAATGCCATTGACCTTCTTGGCAACAAGGGCACACTGCTGACTCATATCCAGCTTCTCGTCCACTGTCACCCCTAGGTCCTTTTCCGCAGAACTGCTGCCTAGCCATTCGGTCCCTAGTCTGTAGCTGTGCATTGGGTTCTTCTGTCCTAAGTGCAGGACCCTGCACTTATCCTTATTGAACCTCATCAGATTTCTTTTGGCCCAATCCTCCAATTTGTCTAGGTCCTTCTGTATCCTATCCCTGCCCTCCAGCGTATCTACCACTCCTCCCAGTTTAGTATCATCCGCAAATTTGCTGAGAGTGCAATCCACACCATCCTCCAGATCATTTATGAAGATATTGAACAAAACCGGCCCCAGGACCGACCCCTGGGGCACTCCACTTGACACCGGCTGCCAACTGGACATGGAGCCATTGATCACTACCTGTTGAGCCCGACAATCTAGCCAGCTTTCTACCCACCTTATAGAGCATTCATCCAGCCCATACTTCCTTAACTTGCTGACAAGAATACTGTGGGAGACCGTGTCAAAAGCTTTGCTAAAGTCAAGAAACAATACATCCACTGCTTTCCCTTCATCCACAGAACCAGTAATCTCATCATAAAAGGCGATTAGATTAGTCAGGCATGACCTTCCCTTGGTGAATCCATGCTGGCTGTTCCTGATCACTTTCCTCTCATGCAAGTGCTTCAGGATTGATTCTTTGAGGACCTGCTCCATGATTTTTCCAGGGACTGAGGTGAGGCTGACTGGCCTGTAGTTCCCAGGATCCTCCTTCTTCCCTTTTTTAAAGATTGGCACTACATTAGCCTTTTTCCAGTCATCCGGGACTTCCCCGGTTCGCCACGAGTTTTTAAAGATAATAGCCAATGGCTCTGCAATCACAGCCGCCAATTCCTTCAGCACTCTCGGATGCAACTCGTCCGGCCCCATGGACTTGTGCGCGTCCAGCTTTTCTAAATAGTCCCTAACCACCTCTATCTCCACAGAGGGCTGGCCATCTCTTCCCCATTTTGTGATGCCCAGCGCAGCAGTTTGGGAGCTGACCTTGTTAGTGAAAACAGAGGCAAAAAAAGCATTGAGTACATCCGGATGGTAGATACCTTACAGGGTAATTAGATTCAAAACATAGAGAATCCCTCTAGGCAAAACCTTAAGTTACAAAAAAGATAGAAATAGTTATTCTATTCAGCACAATTCTTTTCTCAGCCATTTAAAGAAATCATAATCTAATGCATACCTAGCTAGATTACTTACTAAAAGTTCTAAGACTCCATTCCTGGTCTATCCCCGGCAAAGCAGCATATAGACAGACAGACCAGACCCTTTGTTTCTCTCCCTCCTCCCAGCTTTTGAAAGTATCTTGTCTCCTCATTGGTCATGTTGGTAAGGTGCCAGTGAGGTTACCTTTAGCTTCTTAACCCTTTACAGGTGAGAGGATTTTTTTCTCTGGCCAGGAGGGATTTTAAAGGGGTTTACCCTTCCCTTTATATTTATGACAACCCCCGAACCCCACTAGAAACATACCTGCGTGATAATGATTCCCCATTTACAATAACATTTTGAGGCCTATCAGTTAGCCAGTTTTTAATCCAATTAATGTGCCATGTTAATATGTTCTAGTTTTTTAATCAGAATCTTTTGTGGTACCAAGTTAAATGCCTTACAGACATCTAAGTAGATATCAACACTATTACCTTCATCGATCAAACTTTTAGACTCATCAGCAGAAAAGATATCAAGTAAGTGTGATAGGATCTATTTTTCATAAACCCATGTTGATTTGCATTAATTATATTATTCTCCTTTAATTCCCATATCAGCTGCTTCATTATCCTTCCTGGGATCAATGTCAAACTGACAGACCTGTAATTACCTGGGTCATTCTATTTGCCCTTTTTAAATATTGATACAACATTAGCTTTCTTCCGGTCTTCTGGGATTTCCCCATTGTTCCAAGACTTATTGAAAATCAACATTAACAGTCTTGCGATATCGTCAGCCAGCTATTTTAAAACTCTTGGGTGCAAGTTCTCTGAACCTGCTGATTTTAAAATGTCTAACTTTAGGAGCAGCTGTTTAATATCCTCCAGAGATAGTAGTGGAATGGAAAGAGAGTTTTCATAACCATATGATGAGAATACATCATCTGTTTTTTCCCCAAATATAGAAGAGAAATATTTATTGAACACTTTTTCCTTTTCTGCATTATTATGGGTAATTCTACCATTTCCATCTAGTAATGGTCCAATACATTTATCAGGATTATTTTTATTCCTAATATGCTTAAAAAACTCTCCTGTTTCCCTACCCTGTGCTAGCCATAGGTCCCTTTGTGTCCCTTTGCTTCCTTTATCAGTTTTCTACAGTTCCTGGATTTTGATTTATATTCATTACTATCAATTTCCCCTTTCTTCCATTTGTTTTATAAACATAAAAATTTTTTACAGTTGCCTTCATTTCCTCTCTAAACCTGGTCAGATTTTATCCAGTATGGCCTTCTTTCTCGATTGTGGCTTTTGGGGCATCTAGAAAACTGTTCGTAAACAATTGCCAATTATCATTCATATTTTTCTGTTCACATTTTTCTGATTTAAATTCTTTCTGCCAGCTGATTTGGCTCATAATTGTTTTCAGCTGTGTGAAATTAACCTTTTCAAAGCACCAAATATATATATATATATTTACTGGTTATCTAAGCTACCATTCATTTTTAGTTCTACGATCAGTTCCTCTTTATCTGTCAAGACTTGATCTAATACAGAATTCCCCCATGTTGGTTGCAACACTTTCTGAGGCCACGTCTACACTACCTGCTGGATTGGCGGGTAGTGATCGATCTATCGGGGATCAATTTATCACGTCTAGTGTAGACGCGATAAATCGATCCCCGATCACTCTGCTGTCGACTCTGGAACTCTACCAGGGCAAGAGGCGGAAGCGGAGTCGACGGGGGAGCGGCGGCTGTTGATCCCATGCCGCGAGGACGTGAAGTAAGTGATTCGAAGTCGATCTAAGATACGTCGACTTCAGCTACGCTATTCTCGTAGCTGAAGTTGCGTATCTTAGATTGATTCCCCCCCCCCCCCCCCAGCCCAGTGTAGACCAGGCCTTAGTTAGGAAATTGTCCTATTATATTATAGAATGTTTAGAAATTCCAAACATGTTTTACTACTGGCAGCGTGAGACTTCCAGCATATGTCACTCAAATTGAAGCCCCCCGTGATCATGTCGCTTGTTTTTCCAGCACATTTTAGATAGGTGTGTAAGGAGGTGGTTGTCCTGTTCCCTTGTGTGATGTGGCAGCCTGTAGCACACCAACTAATACCCTGTCTTGAGCTTTATCTGTTAGGACATTGATCCAGAAGCATACAAGAAAACCAAGCTTAAAGTCTTCTGGATGAACTGATGTGCATCCCCTAGTGCAGTAAATAAAACCAAACTGCACAGATGAGCACTGAAAATTATCGGCCTTTTCATTCCTTTTTATTTAGTTTTCATATTTGTCGGCAAGAATAAAATGTCAGCATCAGCTAGTGCTTCTCAAAGCGAGATTTGAAGGGCTGATGCGAGTTGGTAGACTTCTGAACCGAAGCCCAGTGATTCATTTCCTGAGCGACTGATGGAGAAAGTGGCTTTCTCTGTGGAGTCCTTTATTTAAAAGTAAAGGCCCTGCGTGAAAACCTTTAAAATGATACTGTTCCCAGAGTAGTCTCAGGGGTGTGTGCAGTTTTTGTACTACCTGGTTCGTCTTGAAATGCCTGCTCTGTGTTGGTCAGTTGCTTGACCACACTTTGATTCATTATGAAATATATTCAAGAGGCCAAATAACCATGGTTTATTGCTCTAAGCCAATGATAATATAGTACAGGGAAAAGGTTCTATACGATACCAGTCTCCGGAAAGCCGTCTCATGCAGCAATGTTGCATTCACCTTACATAGAAGGTACGTTCCCAAAGTTACACGTTTCAGCTAGTATTATAATATGTTGGTTGTGCAAGTTACCCATCTCTTTACACATCACTAAAATCCAGCCCATCCTGACCCAAAATGGAGTTGTATGGAGCTCACAGGGTTATTTTCGGGGGTGGGCGGGGGAGGCAGTATTGCCACCCTTACTTCTGCGCTGCCTTCAGATCTGGGCTGCTGGAGAGCGGCAGCTGCTGGCCAGGCACCCAGCTCTGCAGGCAGTGCCCCGCCAGCAGCAGCACAGAAGTATCATTCCACCCTTACTTCTGCGCTGCTGCCTTCAGAGCTTGGCAGTCTGATGGCGGCGGCTGCTGACCGAGGGCCCAGCTCTGCAGGCAGCAGTGCAGAAGTAACGCCACCGTACCAGGCCACCCTTACTTCCGCGCTGCTGCTGGCGGCGGCGCTGCCTTCAGAGCTGGGCTCCCGGCCAGCAGACGCCGCTCCCCAGCTTCCCAGCTCTGAAGGCAGCACTGCCGTCAGCAGCGGCACAGAAATAAGGGTAGCAGGACCGCAACTCCCCCCTCCCCCCCCCCGGTTCAATAACCCTGCAATTCTCCCCACAACTCCTTTATCAGGACCCCTAAAATTACAGCACCATGAAACTTCAGATTGAAATAGCTGAAATCATGACATTTATTATTTTTAAAGTCCTATGACCAAGAAATTGACCAAAATGGACTATGAATTTGGTAGGGTCCTAGCATATATTGGTCAACATCTGTGTGTGTAACTTATAGAATGTGTTTGTATTATGGAGACATGAGTAACAACTACTTAGTTAAAGTTGCATAGAGATTCACACTTTAAAGAAGTAGGCTGTATATGTTCCAGTAAAGCATTTCAGTGGTCAGTTCTTTCTTGCTGCTGCTACTGGTAACATTGAGGGTTGTCACACACTCATATATTTTGATTTTGCTTTCTCCAGCTTTTCATCAAACCCAGAGGTTTTTTCCAGCTCTAACCTGCTCTTTGCAAAGTTCCATTCTGATTTCTCCAAAGTTGGTGGATTTATTCCCTCTCTTTCTCCATTTCTCCCCAGCTATGATTGTAGCCTGGTGGAAAACACAGAGCACATTGTGAAGCCCAGAGAAAGAGCTGACTCAGCAATCCTTTCCAGTTAGTCCACTTGTGCTGTTCCTAGAACGTGAGGTTGGGTTTAAAATGTTGCTGCCAAAAATACTGCTGTTGTAACAAAATCAGTGGCCTATTTTAGTAGCTGCCACTCCTCAGCCCTTTAACTTGATTTCTTTTTGTCTTTATCGCCTAGGGTATTTACAGAGAGAATCTTAATTATGTAAAGAAACTTAGCAGTGCTTTGTGACAGGGTAATAGCTCTTGATTGTTCTAGCTTTCAGGAGCACAACATTTCTGGATGCTAAAGGCTTAGGGCCAGCCTACTCTGGCAACGCTAAAGCGTGCTAAAGAACAGCTCCCAGCGCTGGGTCACTGTTTACACTGGCACTTTACAGCGCCGCAACTCGCTGCGCTGTGGGGCATGTGGGTTTTTACACTCCTGAGCGAGAAAGTTGCAGCCCTGTAAAGTGCCAGTGTAGACAAGCCCTTACAAAGCAGCCTATGCAAGCACTTCAGTGGCTCTCCAGACTGCCTCAGCATACAGGGCTCCCTGCTGTTCCAGACTGAGCACACCCAGGAAAGGTCATCTTCTCTCTTCATTGGAAAATGCCCCCAGCACATCTGTTGATGGAAAATAAGAGTGAGTGAGTGCTCCTGTTTGATCTCTGTGTGTTTGCATGGTCATCTTGATTTATATACATGCACATGTTAGAAATAAGTTATAGCCTAACACAGGAAAGTGCTTTTACTTAGCCCATCATACCGGAGAAAAATAAATTACATGAAGCCTTAATCTTCTGCAAGGCAGCATGCTGTCTAGAGCAGGGGCAGGCAAACGTTTTGGCCTGAGGGCCACATTGGGTTTCGGAAATTGTATGGAGGGCCAGTTAGGGGAAGTTGTGCCTCCGCCCCCCCTTGCTTCTTGCCCCCTGACGGCCCCCCTCCCCTAGGACTCCTGCCCCATCCAACGCCCCCTGTTCCCTGATGGCCCTCCAGGCAAGGTGGACAGACCTCGCTATTTTACCGCACAAAAACTCCATTGTCAGCATGCAGGGAGCGCCACATTGCTATACAACATCTGCCTTGCACTGCATCCTAAGACCCCCCGCACCAGTGAGGTGCCAGAGGGAACAGGCGCTGCAGGAGAGAATTCTCTGCTGCAAACACTATGCTGCCAATCCTGGAGTTTCCTCTTGGGGACTGGCAGCAAGAACATCTCTACTGGTTTTACTCATTGCACCAGACAGAGCCTGAGAAGAGAATCATAGAATAACAGGGTTGGAAGGGACCTCAGGAGGTCATCTAGTCCAAACCCCTGCTCAAAGCAGGACCAATCCCCAATTTTTGCCCCAGTTCCCTAAATGGCCCCCTCAAGGATTGAACTTACAACCCTGGGTTTAGCAGGCCAATGCTCAAACCACTGAGCTATCCCTCCCCCCAAAGCAACTTCTCAAATTATAAGATTTCAGCCCATCCAGAGCTTTGCAGGACAAACCAGCACTTTGAGCCGCGTGCAAAAAGATGTCAGAAGTCTGACAACTGGCAGCCTGTGATGTTAGGTCTCCCTGGCAGCTGAGGCTTCTGGGTGATTCCATAACCAGACTGTGTCTACACTGAGCCTGTATCTGTGGGAACCTGGGCTTGTGGACTCGGTGTTTCCAAGCCTGCATTTGAGCATCCACACTGGTGTATCCCTGGGTTTATGGGACCCAGGACTCACATCCATACTGCACTAGGCAGACCTCCTGACTTGGAGCTGTGGCTTGAACTGTGTCCACGCTGCAGAATGACAGGGCTAGGCCTAGAGTGTCTGTGGGACTTGAGCTCTGCTCCACTCCCCTAGCCTGGTCCTAGGACCTGAGTCCTGAGTGCTTGCTGACCCGAGTCAGACTGATTTGTGTGTGGACAGAAGGATGGTTTGGGCTCAAACCTGAGGGTACGTCTTCACGGCAGAGTTATCGTGGGTGGTTGGCATCCAGGTTGGCCTAGCCCGGCTGTGCACAAGGCAAGGCCCTACCTGCCCTTACAGTATCTTTACTGGTGCCACACGCCCCCATGTGTGTTGCTAGGACTTTGGGGGGCATGCCCCAGGGTTCTTGTGTTTCAGTAAGGTGGTCCACTCTCATTATTTCCCAATGAATTGCGGGAGAACTTGTCTGCCCTTCTGTGCACACAGGGGAATTGTGGGACAGCACTGGAGGACTGCCAGCACTCAAGTGGTTTAGCCTGCACTCTTGTTACAAAGTGGGTGGTTTACCAGCCCAACTGAAAGCCTCACTTGGGATTCAGCTAAAGCATTAGCTTAGCTAAGCCAGCCAGCCAGGTTGAATGTACCACTGACCATGGGTGAGAGGGTTGTGTTGGACAGGAGAGGGGTTGGGACAACGCCCAAGTAAGAGCCTAAGTTAATTGCCATGAAGACAGCCGCTGCAGCCTTACAGCCAAGGGTTTAGTCTTGTGACATAGACACAGTTCTCATCTGCGCTACAGAGTGTAACCATGTTGTCATTAGATCCCCTGATTCTGTTACAATGTGGACAAGGGCTTTCAGATTATAAAGGTTCACATAAGGGCTTGTCTATACTAACGCGTAGTTTGCAGCAAGCTGGGGTGAAAATCTGCCATGTGTTTATATAGAAAAGCCCTAAGAGGTGACTTGATGGCCCACATGTTCCTATGTAGGGAGAAAATTTTTGGTAGTAGAGGGCTCTTTAATCTATCAACAAAGGCATAACTACATCCATCTGGAAGCTGAAGCTAGATAAATTCAGGCTAGAAATAAGGAGCGAATTTTAACACTGAGGGTTCTTAACCATTTATTACAGGACACGGTGGATTCACCATCCTTTGCAGTCTTTAAATCAAGAAAGCATTCTTCCAGCTTGCTTGTTCAGTCTTATGTCCTGGCTTTTAACAAGTGCTTGGTCAGTGGGAAGCACTTAGCACCTTTCAACAAATTCCTTCTTTCAAAAAAAATAAAATAAAATGAAGTTTGTTTTTAGAAATATAGAAAATTTCATTCTCTCTCTTCAAGGGAACATCTGGCATCATTGTGCCTAGAAACTAGTTAACACAGCCAGCTGAGCTCATGAAAGAGCTCTCGTTTCTCACAGAAGCTACTCTGTCTGAAAGAGAGAAAATCTTAGCTATGAAAAAGATAGAGGAGGCAGCCCACCATACTAATCCATCTTTGGAAAAATCTAGCGATACCTCTTAGGTATTGTATGTATAGCGGCTAGCACAGTGGGTTCCCAGTCCTGACTGGAGGCTCTGGATATTACTGTCATATAAATATTAAGCCCAAGATTTTCAAAAGGGTTTCAGTGGCTAACTTTTAAGACATCTTAAAGGGGCTTAGTTTTCTGTGGGTGAGAGAGAACCAGGCCTTTTAGGTGCCTCAACTTCAGCACCATAAAACCGAGGCATCGAAAATCACTAGTCTCTCTTGGATCATCTTGGGCGAAATAATTCTCTTCTCATTCAGAATTTTGCTATAAGAACTGAGGGAAAAGGGCCTTTAAATGGAAGAGAGAGCCCAGCTAGATAACCTGTCAGTCTATTCATTGCTTTTAATTCTCACTTCAAGGCAGATGAACAGTAGGCAAAGCAATTAACCTCTATCTAGAATATTAACAATAAAATTAAATAACTCTCGGCCTCAGCTATTTCCTGCCTGCATAAATTAAAGCTCTGATCTAACTCTTATTCCAACATTGCTGAAAAGACGTTTCCCTTGCTTGAACTTCTCCAGGAATTTTTTTTTTTTTTTTTTTTTTTGCATTCAAAAGGTCTAGAATTTAAATATCAAATGTCCTGTTTTCTTTTCCTCTGTCCAAACCTGTGGAGGAAGAGAATAGTGGATCTCATGGTCTTTATTCTTTTCCTCCCTTCCGTCCCTGACTTCTTAAAAGTGAATAGGAAAGGACTACCTATACTGTAGTTCATTCTCGTGGTAAATTAAATGATACTAAAGCAAGCAGGGGCATATATGGGATTAAGTATGCTGTATTCTGCATGCTTCCAAGGTGACCTTAAAAGGGGGATGCTTATCTTTTTGGGCTGCCTCTTGCACAAGGCATAGAGGAAGCTGGAAAGCTTTATAAAAAAAATTCCTTCTTGTGGATCATATCAGAAATTCAGTTCTTGTACGCCTTGCGAGATTGGCGAGGGACTGCAGTATTAAGGAAATGACATTGGCAGAGCTCAAAAGGGTGAAAGCTGAGTCACTGAGAGTGCTGCTTAAAACGCTGCTTCTGATCAGGTTTGGGCAGTTAGCCTCAACAACTAATAAACATTTTGGAAAAAGGGCATCTTTTTTACAGATGCAACCCTCCAACCTTCAGTTAAGGTGATAAAGATCCCTGAGACCTCCAAGAAGTTCTCCAGCAAAATTAAGCAGGACTAGACTCAACGTTCTTAGTATTTCTAAGAAAGAAATGGGGGGGAATTATTTTGGGAGGGGGAATTAATGTCTTTTCAATTGCCTTTATCCATGAAAAGGGCACAAAACCCCAGTTTAAAAAAAAAAACCCTTTGCATGTCCTCTCTAAGCATGACACGTGGTATACACAATGACGCTGTCTTTGCAACGGTTGCCGTGGTAGCAATGGGGAATGGCACGCCGATTGCATTCATACCAGTGTGTGCTCAAGAGGAGGGTACTAGCAGTTCCCACATATTCTTTTACAGGGGAGTCTGGAACAATATTTAACATCTTCGTGCCAATCATTCATCCCCATGCTGGTGGAGTGATAGGGATGTGAGGAGGGTTGGTTGTGTGTGTGTGGAGTAACAGAGCCTTATTTTGTGGGTGTGGGAGGAGGATTCTTGGTTGGTTTGACAGTCAGTGGAGAGGTTACTGGTTTTGGCTGCCACCAGGTCTGGGGAGCAGTCTGCATCAGATGCCAAATGGCTTATTTCCACAGCTGATTTTCGGCCTGCTGGTCTGCCTCCTGCCTCTCTATAAAGAGGGCAGGTTATTGAAGGGGGCCAGGGAAGCTTTAGCCCAAAATCCCACTTTCAGAAATCAAGACATTGTAAAGCCCTGTATCTGAAACCTCCTTCACTTACCTGTCCAACTCTGTTTAACCTTTGGGGTTCCTCTGGCTTTCACCCACTTTCCCTCGCATAGCCAAAGAGACTTAGACGCGAAGTCCATTTGGGGCATCTCAGTGCTGCTCTTTACATGTACTGGCACACCGACAGCATGTCCAGCCATCCAATTCTTAAAGAAAAACCAATTCCCTTTCATCTTTTTATCCATCCACTTGTCATAGCCTCAGTGCCTCAAATAGCAGCAGATACAAGGAAAGGGAAGGAGGTGGTTTCAGAAGCGAACTGCGAACCAGCTCCTATAGGTTCCATCTCAGCTCCATCCCTGACTTTGCTCTATGATCTTACATGTCACTTAACCTCCCTGTCCCATGGCTCCCCAGGAGGTCTACCTCATAAGGATGTGGTGAGGCTGAGTTCCTTCACACTGGAGCTCCTCTGTTGAAAGGTGCAAGAGAAGAGCAGACCTTTAGTTGAGTGAGTTATTTCAGTTCCTGTGCAGGATAATTACAATTAGAGCTGGTAGAAAAACATTTTGGTGAAATGGTTTTTTCCTTGGAAAATGCTTTTTTAGTTGAAATCAAAATGTTTTGAAATATACTGATTTGGACACCCTCCCCCCTCAAAAAACCCCCAAAGCATTTCAGTAATGTCAAATCATCCAATTTCACCATTTTTGGAATGGCACATTTTGCTTTTTTGTTTCGGAACAAAATTCTTTTTACATGAAAAAGGGTTTCCAATGGTCAAGATTGGGACAAAATGTTTCAATCGACACAAACCAAAAATGTTTTTGGAATTTTGTTTTGCAGGAAATTTCAAAGTCAGATGATAAAATTCAGAATCACAGAATTTCCTGCAAAAGAGCAAATGCATTCTCCCTCCTCCCAGCTTATTCACAACGGCTTAGCCCAGAGTTTCTGTGTTTAGGGCTATTGTCCCAGCATACCAGCCAGTGGCTGCCCTCTCTGATTCACTTATTGTTCTCTATCCTCCTGTTCATGGCTACAGGACTGAGGCAGCCATGTTCCATTTTGTCTAGTGTTAGCATGAATGAATGGGAAGGAGGTGAGGCCTAGCACAGCTCAACATTTAACATAGATTGCAAGCTCTTTGGGGCAAGATCTGCTTGTGTTTGTACAACCCTGGCACAGTGATCCATGGCTGGAGTGATGATGAGCCTAGAGTACCGGTATGGGGATCCATGATTAGGATCTGTTGGCCTTAGTAGCTCACCTGTTAACATAGTGGGAGGAGTCCTGCTGCTCTTCTTCCTGCAGCACCTGCTTTCATCCTTCCTGCCATCTTCAGTCCCATCTACTTTTTCAAATAATCTTTTACTCTTTTAAGACATCTCACCTTTTTCTTGGTCACCATGCAGTCAGGAAGCCAGTAGCATCCAGGCAAGGAAACGCTCGGCCTCAATCATTTTGCAGGGGGCGGATCAGATAAGAAATAGTAGGCGTATTTGTTTTTTTACCTAACTGGTTACTAACTATCAAATTGACACAGCCTGCGTTTCTCCTTTACAACGTTTCTCAGAGGCATTCAGTGCAGCAGCATCTGCCAACTTTAAGCAAGGACCACCCAGAAAATGCTCAACTGTCTTCCTGCTGAGAGGAAAGAAAACGGAAGTCTTGTTTTCTGCCCATAATGTAAGGATCTCACTTCCAAGCTATGCCTTGGGGCGAATAGTTGGGTAGAAGAGACTGTCAGCTTTACTTCTGTCAAACCTTTTCCTGTTGCTTGATTAAAAGCTGGTTCACCTCTGAAAGGCAACTCTAAATGCACAGTCTTACTCTGCAGCTCTGTTCCCTGTAGTGTGTCGAGTCAGATCTGTGCAGGTTTTTTACTGCTTTGATTTGTTTGTGTTACTTTTGTCAGGCCTGTAAAGCCAACGCAGCTATGGGTCAGAGAGTTCCGTTTTTACTCACCAGATTTAGCCAAGTTCTGATTTATTCTTGTACAGCCCTCTTGAGACAGTTGAGTCACATGGGTGCTGCTGAGGACAGTATCTGGCCTGCATACACTTTATCTGTGGTGGTGATGCACAACCCAGAAAGAGCCCAGCTTGACTGTCACATCCCATCGTCATACACCCTAGTGGTGACTGGCTGCCCAGTTTTCTCCTTTTCTTGTACCCGCTGCTATCCAGTTTTCATACCATGTCTTTGGTACTGATCAAAAGTGCCAGTGTAACATCGCTTCTGTTTAACCACAGAATCAACTTCCTCTGCACACCACCTCCTCCAGTGTGCCACAATCCTGACATGGGGACATCCACTTCTCAGGACAAAAAGGTAACTCGGACTCCGTGGTCTGCATAATTCTTGGCCTCTCTGCTAGGGCTGCCAGAAAGGTGCCAGTTATGACCGTGTGTTTCATGGCGATATCTTTCCACCAAACTTTTTAATGTAGGTGACCAAACAGCTGCCCTAAGGTAATAGCTGGTCTGGATTCTAACCAACGAGCTCAAATTAATAACTTCTGTACCTCATTACAGATCCCTGGAGCCATCCAGTACCCTATTGAATTTCAAGAGAGGAATGATACAAAATCTAACCGGAGCAATGTTGCCAAGTCTCAAAAAGTTGGGTAATTTTTTTTCTTAAAGCCCCAGCTCTGGAAGGCAAACAAGAATCCCAGTTTTCATGAAAAAACAAAAAGCAGGTTTCTAGCTCTCATGGTTGCAGAGAAAAGCTGGAAAATGAGACCCAAGTGCATCGTAAAGGCACAGAAATCAGAAAGCAAATAAAAAGAACCCAAATGTATTATCTTTTAAGCCAAACTCATGACTTTCTGGGAGCCTGACTCACGATTTTTGAACACTTGGGGTTGGCAGTACTGGAGGAGATGCCCACGTGCTCTTGGTTACACTAGCATTCTGTACTTATAAAACTCGGGGATATGCTCTGTCTTGTATTGCTCATTATTAGCATGGGGCTGCATAGGTAGCCTTCCCCTCCCCTGGCCTGTAATCTGGCTGAGGCTAATGAACGAGCTCTGTACTAATCTGCCATGAGTTACTTGTTTCCTTGTCACAGAGACTGCATATAGGTTTCAGGTAGTAAACTCTTCATGGGGATTGCTGTTGGGACGATTTTAATTGGCCCAATGTTAATTTAGTGTTCTGGTCTCTTAAAGAGTTGAGTGCTTTGTATTTAATAAGTTGCTTTGTCTTTTGGTTCCATAATTTATCTAGTTCCTTTCTATTGTCAGCAGAATTGTGTATTATCAGGAAGATTACTGTGCTGATTTTTATACTGTGGATTGGAATAAAACTGCTGGCACTCTCTCTCTGTGTCTCTCACACATACACACATGCTCTCCACCCTCCCCCCATCTCTCCAATTAGTGCTGGGCTAGACTAGGATCAGCTGTCTTGATTTAATAGCCAAAGCGGGGAAAACCGATGCCTTTGCATTTTTTTCTTCAGTGAACTTTAGCTCTGAGGGGCATGTCTCTGCTAATTGTCTGTTAAATGAGATTGCTTGCTGAGGTGCGCTGTCTTGCAATTTGAATCCTTTAAGGAACAGCTCTCCATGCTCAGCTGTACACATGACTCTTAAATATAATCTGTCTAATGACTGGAAGGCTTTGACTGGCTGCTCTGCTGATTATTAAGCAGCCTACGATTTGGGTTACAAAACAAAACCTTTGTGCTTTTATTTCTAAAACAGTAACATTCCAGACAAAGGGCCACTCTTTAATCATGAAGTGAGTCCTAAAAGCAGGGTAATTTCAGGCTGGAGTTTTGGGTAAATAACGCAGCGAGGTCCAGATTTTCAGAATTGTCCACACTCAGTTGCACATTCAAGTGACCAATTAGATGCCCAGCTGTCCATTTTGACGTGCACCTGCAATGACTGTGCATGCAAATGATCCTCTGTAGCAGTGGTTACACCAGGGATGGGCAAACTACGGCCCGTGGGCGGTTTTATGCCAGCCCACAAACCACACCATGTGGCTAGGCCCTGCTCCGGCCAGAGCACTGGGTCAGGGGCTGCACCAGCAGCTTGGCCCCGCTCTGGCCAGGGCGCCTGGTCGAGGGCCAGACCATGTGGCTCGGCCCCTCTCTGGCGCTCCAGCTCGGTCGGGGGCCAGGCCACACCACCCACTTCGGCGCTCCGGTCAGTGCACTGGGTCGAGGCCGCACCATGCGGCTCCCAGAAGCCATGGCATGGCCGTGCTCTGGCTCCTACGCGCTCCAATGGGAGCTGCAGAGGCGGTGCCTGTGGAAAGGGCGGCGTACAGAGCCACCTGGCCGCGCCTCTGTGTAGGAGCCAGAGAAAGGACATGCCACTGCTTCCGGGAGCTGCTCAAGGTAAGCGCCGCTCGGAGCCTGCACCCCCTGAGCCTCTCCCCATGCCCCAACCTTGATCCCCCTCCTGCTCTCCAAACCCCTCGATCCCAGCTCAGAGCACCCTCCTGCACCCCAAACCTCTCATCCCTAGCCCCACCCCAGAGCCCGCACTCCCAGCCAGAGCCTGCACCCCTTCCCGCACCCCTGCCCCAGCCCTGATCTCCTCCCCCACCCTCCAAACCCCTCCCTCCCAGCCCAGAGCACCCTCCTACACCTCAAACTCCTCATCCGCAGTCCCACCCCAGAGCCCATACCCTCACCCCAATTTTGTGAACATTCATGGCCCGCCATACAATTTCTGTTTCCCGATGTGGCCCTTGGGCCAAAAAGTTTGCCTACCTCTGGATTACACAGTTCTGAAATCTGAGCCCCAAAGCATTTCATTTGTGTTTCATTTGTGTTATAAAAACAGACTGTGTACCAAGCTAGCCCAGTGTGTACTCTGCAGAAGCAGCTTCCAGTCTCCTGCTCCTGCAGCTGGCAGGGTTTTGGAGGTGGCATGCTCAGCTCTTGAGAGGATTCCCGTTACTGAACAAGGACCCCTTCTGCCCATTTCAAGGACGAGCACTGACTGACTCCAAAGGGAATGCTGTCCACACCTACTCAGGCACCAGCATTGTAACTGCAGTGCCCACCCACGGGTTACTGGACAAAATTTAGGATTGACTGAGAAAACGAGGCATATTTAATCCTTCCCCACCCGGATCCCAGGGTAAGAAGTAACTGGATCTGTTCCCTTCAGTCCAGCTGCCATCTGCGCAGCACTGTCAGCTGGGAGTGCCCATGTGAGGAATGCCGTGTGAGCCTATGCCCCTTGTCATGGGAGGCTGGGCGAATCCTCGGCAGGGTGTGTGGGGAAGGGACAGATTGGTCAGATTCCTTCCAGCTTTCTACAGTTGTCTGATACGCATCGTGGTAGAAACCAGTGTCATAATGATTGAAGCAGCAGGATGGAAGTGGTGAAAGAGGCACACACCGTGATTGTTTCGTTGCTCTAGGGTAGATACTGCAGGAGCAGATGGCTTTTTTATCAATAATATTACTGCTGGACAAGGGAGGAGAGAATCTGTGGCTAACACAGAGCACCTGGCTTTAACAAATGCCCAACCCAATAATAATTTTGTAAATCACAAACAGGTTTCCCATCCCCCCATGATCTCTGTTCCTTTCAAATATTAGTCATTGATTTACAGCAGTGGTCCCCAAACATTTTTGTTCCCCCTCCTCCCGGTCCCCTGGGAGCCATGGTCAGGAGCCGGGGCCAGAGGCCGTGGCCAGGAGCAGAGTGGAGCTGGTGGCTGGGGCTGGACCTGCAGCTAGGGCTAGGGACGGAGCTGGAGTGGAGCTAGGGGCAGAGTGGGGCTGGATGGTGTTCCCTTCCCGCCCTCCGTGGGGGCTGGACACAGCCTGCTGCGCATGCTTCTTCCCCCTCCCGAACATTTCTTTGCGCCGCCCTAGAGGGGTGCGCCCCACAGTTTGGGGACCACTGATTTGCAATGAATTGTGTCAAGTGGCTTAAATTCTGGCTACAGTAGTTTTAATAAACAAATTAAAAACGGTAGCAGCTTTAGAATAGTGGTTGGAGGAGAAATATATAGCGCATAAAATATCTAGTTCAATGCTAATTGCACAAGCTTGTCAGGTTATTCTGCCTTGAAGAATAGCACAGCCTGTTGTGTTGTACCTAAATGTGCTGGAGTCCAACTGTTTAACTGAGGCTTCATGAAATGAGATCTCTGTTTCCACAGAGCTTTCTGAAGCAACACAATTTTAAATAACAACAAACAGCAGGGTAAGGATGTGAGTAATGAATGATCTCCAGCTTGTGCTTGGTTTCTGTCCCAAACCTCAAAATCCAACCCACAGCTTCTCTTATCGTAGAATCATAGAATCTCAGGGTTGGAAGGGACCCCAGAAGGTCATCTAGTCCAACCCCCTGCTCGAAGCAGGACCAATTCCCAGTTAAATCGTCCCAGCCAGGGCTTTGTCAAGCCTGACCTTAAAAACCTCTAAGGAAGGAGATTCTACCACCTCCCTAGGTAACGCATTCCAGTGTTTCACCACCCTCTTAGTGAAAAAGTTTTTCCTAATCTCCAACCTAAACCTCCCCCACTGCAACTTGAGACCATTACTCCTCGTTCTGTCATCTGCTACCATTGAGAACAGTCTAGAGCCATCCTCTTTGGAACCCCCTTTCAGGTAGTAGAAAGCAGCTATCAAATCCCCCCTCATTCTTCTCTTCTGCAGGCTAAACAATCCCAGTTCCCTCAGCCTCTCCTCATAGGTCATGTGTTCCAGACCCCTAATCATTTTTGTTGCCCTTCACTGGACTCTCTCCAATTTATCCACATCCTTCTTGTAGTGTGGGGCCCAAAACTGGACACAGTACTCCAGATGAGGCCTCACCAATGTCGAATAGAGGGGAACGATCACGTCCCTCGATCTGCTCGCTATGCCCCTACTTATACATCCCAAAATGCCATTGGCCTTCTTGGCAACAAGGGCACACTGCTGACTCATATCCAGCTTCTCGTCCACTGTCACCCCTAGGTCCTTTTCCGCAGAACTGCTGCCTAGTCATTCGGTCCCTAGTCTGTAGCGGTGCATTGGATTCTTCCATCCTAAGTGCAGGACCCTGCACTTATCCTTCATAGAATCATAGAATATCAGGGTTGGAAGGGACCTCAGGAGGTCATCTAGTCCAACCCCCTGCTCAAAGCAGGACCAATCCCCAATTTTTGCCCCCAATTTCTTAAATGGCCCCCTCAAGGATTGAACTCACAACTCTGGCTTTAGCAAGCCAATGCTCAAACCACTGAGCTATCCCTTGAACCTCATCAGATTTCTTTTGGCCCAATCCTCCAATTTGTCTAGGTCCTTCTGTATCCTATCCCTCCCCTCCAGCGTATCTACCACTCCTCCCAGTTTAGTATCATCTGCAAATTTGCTGAGAGTGCAATCCACACCATCCTCCAGATCATTTATGAAGATATTGAACAAAACCGGCCCCAGGACCGACCCTTGGGGCACTCCACTTGATACCGGCTGCCAACTAGATATGGAGCCATTGATCACTACCCGTTGAGCCCGACAATCTAGCCAGCTTTGTACCCACCTTATAGTGCATTCATCCAGCCCATACTTCCTTAACTTGCTGACAAGAATACTGTGGGAGACCGTGTCAAAAGCTTTGCTAAAGTCAAGAAACAATACATCCACTGCTTTCCCTTCATCCACAGAACCAGTAATCTCATCATAAAAGGCGATTAGATTAGTCAGGCATGACCTTCCCTTGGTGAATCCATGCTGGCTGTTCCTGATCACTTTCCTCTCATGCAAGTGCTTCAGGATTGATTCTTTGAGGACCTGCTCCATGATTTTTCCAGGGACTGAGGTGAGGCTGACTGGCCTGTAGTTCCCAGGATCCTCCTCCTTCCCTTTTTTAAAGATTGGCACTACATTAGCCTTTTTCCAGTCATCCGGGACTTCCCCGGTTCGCCACGAGTTTTCAAAGATAATGGCCAATGGCTCTGCAATCACAGCCACCAATTCCTTCAGCACTCTCGGATGCAACTCGTCCGGCCCCATGGACTTGTGCACGTCCAGCTTTTCTAAATAGTCCCTAACCACGTCTATCTCCACAGAGGGCTGGCCATCTCTTCCCCATTTTGTGATGCCCAGCGCAGCAGTCTGGGAGCTGACCTTGTTAGTGAGGACAGAGGCAATAAAAGCATTGAGTACATTAGCTTTTTCCACATCCTCTGTCACTAGGTTGCCTCCCTCATTCAGTAAGGGGCCCACACTTTCCTTGGCTTTCTTCTTGTTGCCAACATACCTGAAGAAACCCTTCTTGTTACTCTTGACATCTCTCGCTAGCTGCAGCTCCAGGTGCGATTTGGCCCTCCTGATATCATTCCTACATGCCCGAGCAATATTTTTATACTCTTCCCTGGTCATATGTCCAACCTTACACTTCTTGTAAGCTTCTTTTTTATGTTTAAGATCCGCTAGGATTTCACCATTAAGCCAAGCTGGTCGCCTGCCATATTTACTATTCTTTCGACTCATCGGGATGGTTTGTCCCTGTAACCTCAACAGGGATTCCTTGAAATACAGCCAGCTCTCCTGGACTCCTTTCCCCTTCAAGTTAGTCCCCCAGGGGATCCTGGCCATCCGTTCCCTGAGGGAGTCGAAGTCTGCTTTCCTGAAGTCCAGGGTCCGTATCCTGCTGCTTACCTTTCTTCCCTGCGTCAGGATCCTGAACTCAACCAACTCATGGTCACTGCCTCCCAGATTCCCATCCACTTTTGCTTCCCCCACTAATTCTACCCGGTTTGTGAGCAGCAGGTCAAGAAAAGCGCCCCCCCTAGTTGGCTCCTCTAGCACTTGCGGCAGGAAATTGTCCCCTACGCTTTCCAAAAACTTCCTGGATTGTCTATGCACCGCTGTATTGCTCTCCCAGCAGATATCAGGAAAATTAAAGTCACCCATGAGAATCAGGGCATGCGATCTAGTAGCTTCCGTGAGCTGCCAGAAGAAAGCCTCATCTACCTCATCCCCCTGGTCCGGTGGTCTATAGCAGACTCCCACCACTACATCACTCTTGTTGCACACACTTCTAAACTTAATCCAGAGACACTCAGGTTTTTCTACAGTTTCATACCGGAGCTCTGAGCAGTCATACTGCTCCCTTACATACAGCCTTTCTTCTTTCTATTAGATTTCTCCTTCCTGCTCCAGCTTATTTGATCCCTCTGTTCTAGGTAGCCTGAAGGCCCCCTTCCTCTTCAGAGGTGAAAGGCCAAAAAAAGAACATAGGGATCAACTGAATGCAGGGGACAACAAATGAGAAAACTGTGCACGTCAAAGATTCACAATCCGGGTTGTGGAAGGAGACAGCGAGCAGAGAATCCTGGAACAGAACCTGCTGCTCCTCTGAGAAGTTCAAGGAGCTGGTGTAGGCCACACAGAGAAACTGTCCCTGGGCGCCTTTCTGCTCCAGACAATTATCACTGGGGGCATAGGAAATACGTATCTACTTACGCTCCACATATAAACCCAAGATCTAACCACGAGCCCACAGTAGCTGCTGTGGTAAAAGGAAGCGGTTAACACTGAAACCCAATGACAATATAAATATCAACATCCTGAGACGAATAAAGTGAGCTCCACCTGTGACAGTGCTGCAGTAGGGCCACATTTGGAAGGCTCTTTGCACCAGCAGAGATTAAAAGAACCATTTTAAAAAGCTTAGATTCTGCAGAAACTGACCATGCCAGCTGGGAGGTAGCAGAATAGCATCCTACCAAATACTGGCTCAACCCAACTCTTGTTTTGGACCATGGCGGTGTCTGCCGTCCATTATCATGAGTTTGGGCCTTCTACCATTGTGCCAGTTCCTCATCTGCTGACATTGATATGTGTCTTCACTTTGCAAGGCCCTACAGCTGTTGTGAGTAGGGCTTTTTCCCATGTGAGGTTTGGGTTGAGAGTGGAAGGAAAGCTATAGTAGAGTCTCCTGTAGAGGTAGGAGTTTTACACCAAGTGCAAAATGGTGGGTGGCTGGTTCTCTGCCCGCTAACCAAGCACATATTGCCATAGCCCTGAGTTTAGCTCCTGAAGGGAACTAGAGGAAACTGATGGAATTAGAAGGCCAGCAGCAGTTCAGGCAAAGAAGAGATAACTAGTGTCTAACATCTAATATGATATTGACTGCATCCATCAAGGTGCAGGTGAGATCCAGATGCAGTCAGGTGGAGACTCTAGGAGCAGAGCATCTCCAGGCTAAGACTGGTGAAGTGAAGCCATCTGTCCTCCTCTCCCCACTTTTAAAAGGCACTGAAGGAATCTTCAGTAAGGTGTTTGTTTTAGAATAAGCAAGATTAGCTTCATAACTGTCCTTTCCTCTCCCTGCTCTTTGCTTATATGAGTCCCTTGGAATAAGTTTGAAGTGTTAATTGGCAGGAGGGTGGTTTTTCCAGGTGTGCTGTGGTGTGTTTTTAGAAATCATTGTCTGTTGGACAGCATCCCAAGCTCTCAGCTGGAGCAGGAGAGGACGCTTTTGTAAATACACATGTAGCGCAAGGCCTTCTGGAAACTCTATGATGAGCAGCTTTCAGGATATCAGAAGGCGGTTCATCAGGAGAGTAGGGTGGCCTCACCCTTAGATGCAATCATCACCAACAGAGCCCAGAAGGAGAGGAGAAGCTCAGCTGCTTTGTGGATAGGATTCCTGTTCATTGCTGACATGCCAGGGAATACTCTCCAGGAATTAAGAGAGGCCGGATGTGGTGACGAAGGATTCAGTCAGTAGGAGCCTGGACAGCTGGATCTGGGTGTGCTGTGAGAGCCAGTCTGTGACTTACTATCCAGTCGTAAGGGGACTGTTCTGAAGTGAAGTTGATGTTGGGGCACCAGAGGACCTGTGGTGAGGAGACAGGCTCCACTTTAACGAGAGGGGAGTGAAAATGGAGAGACTTAAGGGGAATGGGGGATTATTTAAACTGTCAAATCAGGGGAAGACCACCAGACTGTATGCGAGGCTTGGGTCAGATCATAGAAACTGCAGGGAGCTGAGGCTGTTATGGGAATCAAAAGGGAGCAAGCTTTGAATTTACACTGGTGAGGTTTCTGAGGTACGAGCTCTGCTAAAGGTAAGAATAGAGACGCAGTTCTATTGGGGTTAAAACTGTCTTCATGCTGGGATGTTTGGCCTAGCAAGAAGAAATCAGTGTCACTAATGATCAGATCTCCTATTTCAGAGCACCCATCTGATCACCTGTAAAGTTCAGAGGGAACATTACTTCCATGTACAGCATTCCAGAGCTGATTGGGTGTCTGATGGGCTGATTTCTCCCTACCTCATCCCCCTCTGAAGCAGTGAATTTGCTGATTCTAAAGCCCGGTGGCTGTCCTAGATGGAGCATTGGTGTGAGCTGGTGTGGAAAATCCTGCACTCCCATCTAGACAGTTATTGAGACAAGTTAGGCTCAGACGAGGTACCTCAAGTGACATGTTGGCTCGCCCTAGCCTCAGGTTACTCTTCCTCTTAAGGCCACTAGAGCCATGTACACATCAGTTGCAAACACTTACCTGCAATGCCCAAAGCTTTCGGATCCCAACATCTAACTCGGTCTTCCCCTATTTATGTAACAATAGCAGAGTTCATTCCATCCAGTGGCAGAGCCTGGCTCCCAACTGTCTCCTGTGGGAACTGTTCACTGCTTTGTTGGGAGGAAGAGTGCTGCGAGCCATGCACGCTGCTTTGCTATCGTCCACTCTCACCTCCCTTTCTGCATAGTCAGGCTCCGACCCAGGGAGGACAAAATGGCCCACTGAAAAGTCAAGCTCCTGGGGAGTTTCAAACCCATGCCCGATTCTGCTGCCTGTCGAATCTCAAGTGCTGTCCCGCTGCTTTTTTCTTTCCCCTTTCCATTTGAAGGGAGCCTCTATTTTTAAGTGATCCTTCAGGAATGGAGCAGGATTGACAGCTCTGAACTCTAAACTTTTCTGTCTCTCGACAGAGCAGGCACAGTGCAAGCAGGAATAGTTTGTCTGAATCTCAGAAGTCACCTCCAGAGGCTAAGAGGAGTTCAGTCTCTAGTGCCCACTTTGTCATGACGTACACCCTGCTGAGCCTACCACTAGGGGGTGGGTCAGGGATGTGAAGCCATAAGGGGTTGTTAGGGCCATATGGTCTGGGCTACTGCATAGCGCAGGCTGTAGCATTTCACCCAGGGATTCCTGGAGCGAGTGCGATATATTGTGTTGAACTTGTGTGTGTTTTCAAAAGAAATGTCCGAACTCCACTGAAGGACTTGAGGGGGCTCCGTCCCATTCCTTGCGAAGCTGTTCCTCTGGTAAATTACATTCACCATTGAAAATGTGCACTTCTGATACAAGTTTTGTTGTGTGACTGTGACAACCCCATGGCAGGGTGTGTGCCCAAGGCATTCAGCCCTGCCTCACTGATTTCTACAGGAGCTAAAAGATTCGCTGCAGTGAGACTGAACCCAGATCCTCCAAGCTATTTAGGCACCTAACTCTCATTGATTCCAACGGGACCTTGCCCACACTCTCACAGGCTGTTTGTGGGAGAACTGGGAGTTGACCCTTGGTCTCCTGAGTGCCCAAGCATGGTGGATGGTTTTGTGACAGGGGCTCCAGTTCAAGAGCAGCGCTATCTCCATCTCCCTGTCAGATGGTGGCCATTTTCTATCCACTCTAGCTGGTAGATCGCTTAGATGTGAAGCCTGGCATCACACTCACTAGAGTACAAAAAGCTGTGAGACACTTGCCAGTGGTTCCAGGGCACCGCCCTCACGAGAGGCTCCGCTTCTTGCCATCCCTGGCTCGGTGGCAATTGGACAGTGCTGGGAGCCTTACCAGATTGCTCTCCCTACACCATGTTTGTGGCTCCGTCTTCCATATCAGCCTCTGGGAACTGGGAAGCTGCCTCTGGTTGCTGAAAGGGAGAAGAAAAAGCCAATTCCTGGTGCCTTTTCTGCCTGCCATTTCCTGGCTGTTGGGGAGTGAGGGAATGGAAGCTCTGCACTTCTATCCCTCCAGATGGCAAAGGAAATCTCAGTTCTTTCCATCTTCTTCCTCTGAGGAATTACGATAAATACATTCCCAATGCAGTTGGTCTCTGCAGGGACACACACTTCTGAACAGCTGCTGTCGAGCCAGGGAGGAGAACAGACCCACTTCCAGGACTGCACACCCTGAGCATTCAGAAACCATGAGTCAACTCCTGAAAAATTCATGAGATTTGCCTTAAAATTACTACTAGCAAGAGATGTTAAGAGTAACAAGAAGGGTTTCTTCAGGTATGTTAGCAACAAGAAGAAAGTCAAGGAAAGTGTGGGCCCCTTACTGAATGAGGGAGGCAACCTAGTGACAGAGGATGTGGAAAAAGCTAATGTACTCAATGCTTTTTTTGCCTCTGTCTTCATAAACAAGGTCGGCTCCCAGACTACTGCACTAGGCAGCACAGCATGGGGAGGAGGTGACCAGCCCTCTGTGGAGAAAGAAGTGGTTCGGGTCTATTTAGAAAAGCTGGACGAGCACAAGTCCATGGGGCCGAATGCGCTGCATCTGAGAGTGCTAAAGGAGTTGGCGGATGTGATTGCAGAGCCATTGGCCATTATCTTTGAAAACTCATGGCTATCGGGGGAAGTCCCGGACAAAGCCCTGGCTGGGATGATTTAGTTGGGATTGGTCCTGCTCTGGTCAGGGGGTTGGACTAGATGGCCTCCAGAGGTCCCTTCCAACTTTGTTATTCTATGATTCTATGACTGGAAAAAGGCTAATGTAGTGCCCATCTTTAAAAAAAGGGAGGAAGGAGACCCCGGGGAACTACAGGCCAGTCAGCCTCACCTCAGTCCCTAGAGAAATCATGGAGCAGGTCCTCAAGGAATCAATTCTGAAGTCCTTAGAGGAGAGGAAAGTGATCAGGAACAGTCAGCATGGATTCACCAAGGGCAAGTCATGCCTGTCTAATCTAATTGCCTTCTATGACGAAATAACTGGCTCTGTGGATGAGGGGAAAGCAGTGGACGTGTTATTCCTTGACTTTAGCAAAGCTTTTGACATAGTCTCCCACAGTATTCTTGCCAGCAAGTTAAAGAAGTATGGGCTGGATGAATGGACTATAAGGTGGTGTGACAGGGTCGGGCCAGATGGCTATAGGAGAGTAATAGAATCATAGAATCATAGAATATCAGGGTTGGAAGGGACCCCAGAAGGTCATCTAGTCCAACCCCCTGCTCGAAGCAGGACCAATTCCCAGTTAAATCATCCCAGCCAGGGCTTTGTCAAGCCTGACCTTAGAAACCTCTAAGGAAGGAGATTCTACCACCTCCCTAGGTAACGCATTCCAGTGTTTCACCACCCTCTTAGTGAAAAAGTTTTTCCTAATATCCAATCTAAACCTCCCCCACTGCAACTTGAGACCATTACTCCTCGTTCTGTCATCTGCTACCATTGAGAACAGTCTAGAGCCATCCTCTTTGGAACCCCCTTTCAGGTAGTTGAAAGCAGCTATCAAATCCCCCCTCATTCTTCTCTTCTGCAGGCTAAACAATCCCAGCTCCCTCAGCCTCTCCTCATAACTCATGTGTTCTAGACCCCTAATCATTTTTGTTGCCCTTCGCTGGACTCTCTCCAATTTATCCACATCCTTCTTGAAGTGTGGGGCCCAAAACTGGACACAGTACTCCAGATGAGGCCTCACCAATGTCGAATAGAGGGGAACGATCACGTCCCTCGATCTGCTCGCTATGCCCCTACTTATACATCCTAAAATGCCATTGGCCTTCTTGGCAACAAGGGCACACTGCTGACTCATATTGAGCTTCTCGTCCACTGTCACCCCTAGGTCCTTTTCCGCAGAACTGCTGCCTAGCCATTCGGTCCGTAGTCTGTAGCTGTGCATTGGGTTCTTCCGTCCTAAGTGCAGGACCCTGCACTTATCCTTATTGAACCTCATCAGATTTCTTTTGGCCCAATCCTCCAATTTGTCTAGGTCCTTCTGTATCCTATCCCTCCCCTCCAGCGTATCTACCACTCCTCCCAGTTTAGTATCATCCGCAAATTTGCTGAGAGTGCAATAGAAATGTAATAGAATGTAATACTTTCTAGTGTAATAGAAAGTAGATATATTAGCCCCAGGCTAAGTAGGTCCCTTTTCCCTGCGTAAGGTAACAGGGAATGTTCCAGAACGATCAGGAACCTTCTGGAGACAATTAAGACAGGCTGATTAGAACACCTGCAGCCAATCAAGAAGCTGCTAGAATCAATTAAGGCAGGCTAATCAGGGCACCTGGGTTTTAAAAAGGAGCTCTCGTCAATTTGTGGTGTGCGTGTGAGGAGCAGGGAGCAAGAGGCGCTAGGAGCTGAGGGTGAGAACGCGGACTGTTGGAGGACTGAGGTGTACAAGCATTATCAGACACCAGGAGGAAGGTCCTGTGGTGAGGATAAAGAAGGTGTTGGGAGGAGGCCATGGGGAAGTAGCCCAGGGAGTTGTAGCTGTCGCACAGCTGTTCCAGGGGGCACTCTAGACAGCTGCATGCCACAGGGCCCTGGGCTGGAACCCGGAGTAGAGGGCAGGCCCGGGTTCCCCCCCAGTCCTCCCAACTCCTGGTCAGACACAGGAGGAGTCGACCTGGACTGTGGGTTCAGAAAAATGGCCAAGCTGAGGGCTGCCTTGAAGCTCCAAGGCGAGCAAATCCGCCAATAAGTGCAAGACCCACCAAGGTAAAGCAGGAACTTTGTCAAAGTGGATAGAAAGCTGGCTAGATTGTCAGGCTCAACAGGTAGTGATCAATGGCTCCATGTCTAGTTGGCAGCTGGTATCAAGCGGAGTGCCCCAACTGTCGGTGCTGGGGCTGGCTTTGTTCAGTATCTTCATTAATGATCTGGAGGATGGCGTGGATTGCACCCTCAGCAAGTTTGCAGATGACACTAAACTGGGAGGAGTGGTAGATATGCTGGAGGGTAGGGATAGGATACAGAGGAACCTAGACAAATTAGAGGATTGGGCCAAAAGAAATCTGATGTGGTTCAACAAGGACAAGCGCAGAGTCCTGCACTTAGGACGGAAGAATCCCCTGCACTGCCACAGACTAGGGACCGAATGGCTTGGCAGTAGTTCTGCAGAAAAGGACCTAGGGGTTACAGTGGACGAGAAGCTGGATTTGAGTCAACAGTGTGCCCTTGTTGCCAAGAAGGCCAATGGCATTTTGGGCTGTATAAGTAGGGGCATTGCCAGCAGATCGAGGGACGTGATCATTCCCCTCTATTCGACATTGGTGAGGCCTCATCTGGAGTAGTTTGTCCAGTTTTGGGCCCCACACTACAAGAAGGATGTGAAAAAATTGGAAAGCGTCCAGCGGAGAGCAACAAAAATGATTAGGGGACTGGAACACATGACTTATGAGGAGAGGCTGAGGGAACTGAGATTGTTTAGTCTGCAGAAGAGAAGAATGAGGGGGGATTTGATAGCTGTTTTCAACTACCTGAAAGGGGGTTCCAAAGAGGATGGATCTAGACTGTTCTCAGTGGTAGCACGACAGAATGAGGAGTAATGGTCTGAAGTTTGTAGTGGGGGAGGTCTAGGTTGGATATTAGGAAAAACTTTTTCACTAAGAGGGTGGTGAAACACTGGAATCGGTTACCTAGGGAGGTGGTGGAATCTCCTTCCTTTGAAGTTTTTAAGATCAGGCTTGACAAAACCTTGGCTGGGATGATTTAGTTAGGGATTGGTTCTGCTTTGAGCAGGGGGTTGGACTAGATGACCTCCTGAGGTTCCTTCCAACCCTGATATTCTATGATTCTATACTTTTTTTTAAAAAAATGGGGCTTTTTTCTCTGCTTTCTGGTTTGGGAGCCTTTGGGGAGCACTGAGGCTTGAAAACAAGACCTTTCTCCACAACCATGAAGCTTAGAAATTCACTTTCAAAAACAAATGCAAGCCTAGAGTTTCTCCTAATCACATGACTCCAGGAGCTGGGGCTTCCATAAGAATACCAGGTATCATGAGGCTTGTGATCAAATAAGAAAGTTGATAGCACTGCAGCTAGCAAGGAGCTGGAAGTTTGGCCCCGCTGAACCCTTTCTCCTATAAGACGCTTTCAGTAGCTAGCCCTGACTTCTTTCTTTCATTTGAGTTGGACTGTGTTGTTTTATACCTTTTTGGAGCTTTAGGGCTTTTCCTGCGTACGTCCACCCCTCAAATATTAGGGTGTGTCCAATTTGTCAATTTCTTAATCTTTGAATGGAACCGTCTTGTAAAAAGAAATGAAATTCTCATGCCTGCAGTGGTGATGTGCTCCCCACCCCCAAAACAGTTAAGCATTTTTGACTCCCAATTCAGGTTTCATGTCTGCATGTAGCAACGTACAAATGTTTATCAGCCCCCAAAGTCCCACATGCTGCCAGCGCAAGCTCACCACTCGCTGATACTAGATTGTGCGCAGTCTGCACGATTTGTCTTTCCATGGAATGGCAAAGCAATTGATCCACTGGGTTTCAAGAAACCCTCACTTGTTTCTTGTTGTAAAGATACAGTTGTGCTAGGCTGGAGAGGCCTGCTTTAATTCTGGGCAGTCTTTCTCTTCTAGTTCTCTCTTCTTTTTTTGCTGGACTTTGCAAACATCTGCTGATGGGAAGCAGCATGTTTTGTTTTGAATCTGAACATTTACAAGCCTGTCAGATGCATTGGTCTTTCAATCCCTTTCTGCCCTGCCCCCATCTTGGCTCTCTTGCCTCGTTTTGATCAGAGTACGGCATTAAACTGACACAGTGGGAAGCTGGTCAAAATTGAAGCTCAGGCATCTATCAGACCACCTCTGTCATTTTACGTGGGCACACTGATGAAGCCTGGCACCCGTTTGCTGGAAGATGAGCGCAGGGCATGTTCTCAGGATCGGCTGAGTAGGATGTTACACGCTCCATGCAGTTATACTACCGCAAGGCACATAGGGCTAAAAAAACCAGTATGGGAATTGCACCAGTTGCTGTATCATCCAAAGTCACTCACTTTGAAATCCCTTTAGTCTTGGAACAATTCCATTACCGTTACTTTTTATACGCGATTTGAAGCAGCTTCTCGGCTGGCTAGAAATGAGTCAAGGCATCAGTCTGGAGGGGATATCGTAACCAAGCCATTCCCAGAATACTTCAAGGCTGCTTAGAACTGGAATTCTAAACAAAGGAGCTGCTATTAAACAAAAGGGGATGGAGTTTGCCTCCATGAAAAGAGAGGAGGAATTTCTGTTCTGTGCGCCAGCAATTTTTTTTTTTTAATAAACTCAATTAGCAATTAAAATCTGAATAGTATGGGAGGAAGGAATATAGATGTTTTTAAGGTAGCACAGTGGAGTAATTTTGTGCAGATGATTACAGCTGCTCCTACCTTTCTCAGGCAAATTCCTTTTCAGTAAATTCTGTTCCAGGCTTAATCTCAGCCTAGAGCTGTGGTGGCTGGTGGTTTGATTTTAAACATTTGACCAAACTCCATTGGTCTGCAGGAGCTGAGCGCTTAGTAGCTTTGAAAGTCAATTCTCGTTTATTTCCATGCCTAGCTATAGACGTCACTGAAGGATGTTACTCAAAATTGTCACCAATGTTAGTGAGCTGAATTTAGCTAAAACACTAACAGAGTCCACTGCTACCTTGTGGTATATATGCCAGATTGGACCGTGTAATTAGAGCCAGGGGAGGTTTTTTCAGCAAATAATAAAATTTCCAAAAATGCATTTTGTGGGGCACAGAAATTTGGGAATTTGGCAAATGGTTTCAGCTCAAAAAATGATTTGTTTTTAAAGTTGAGGGGGTGTGTTTTGACCATTTCAAAATAAAACATGTTGACTTTTCATTTCAAAATGTGTCCTCTTGATTTATATTTATAGATTTATAAAAATCTAGATTTATATTAAAAACCCAAACAAAGGGAAACAGACACCTGGAAATGAAACACAATGATTGATTTATTGGTTTTTTGGGTCAAATAAAACATTTGTTCAACCTACAATGAAATTTTGAGTGTGCAAGGATTACATTACAGTGAAGGAAAAAAAACCCAAACAATGCAATTACAGCTCAAACTGAACAAAAAAAAATTTTTTTTAATATTTCGGTTTCCCTGCCCCCTTACCAAAAAATTGATGATTCGCTCAGCTTTACAGGCAACAAAATACCACTGAATCTGTCCTTTTTTTCTATCTGCTATTGGTATGCCAGTCTTACATGGACAGCCATATAAGAATACCAGTTATCTGACCCATTGTGTAAACACAAGTGTTTGTACTGATTTAACTATGTTAGTTTAGAAACAGATCTAGTTAATTCAGAACACCCACTAGCATGGACAAAGTTATAGCAATCTGAAGGTGCTTACACAGATAGCTTATTGTCTTAATATGCCAATGCAAGCACCTTCATACATCCATATTGGGGGTCTGATCTAACTGTATCCGTTTTCTAAACTGGTATAGTTAAATCAGTACAAAACTGGTGGGTTGACCAACCCACAGAGTTTATAGACTAAAAGGAAGAAAAACACCTTGATGGTGAAATTATCCCACGAATGGTGAAAGCAATGAAATTCAGCACTTCTATTTGACATGTGCCATTAATTTAGAGGGTTGTTTTTTTCACAGTTTATTTTTATAAATGTTTTAAATACATCACAAAAATATAAAGGTTTGGGTACACCAATCTGTGCATCTCACCCCATCTCACCCCATCTGTGCATATAACATAATAAATCAGAGGATTATTTATTTCCCTTTTATTTAAAGTGGCTGGTGTCCACCCAGAAGTTGCGTTGATACAAGTAAAGGTGTGATGTTTCACTGATTTAGTTTTAAAGGGGTGCAGCGGTGTGTACAGGGCAGATTCTAGAACCCGTGGTCAGGTGTGAGAGGAGGAATAGGTGGTTAGTAGTGGGTTGGAATCATTGCTGTCCTCACAGTATCAAAAGCCAGGGCTGCTTCACTTAAACCCCCATTGATGTGCATGCACAATCGTTATAATGCAGTTAGCTTGCCTGCTGTGTCTGTTGTAGAAATCTCTGCCAATCAAAGTATGTCTTCACTGCAGAGTTAGCCTGGGCTAACCTAGCCCGGGGTGTCCCCACTGCAAGCCCTACCTGGGCCAGATCCATGTAACCACATCCACAGTGTCTCTGGACTAGCTCGTGGGCTGGGATTGATAACTGATGGGGTATCCCATCGTTCTTAGCAGCGTATGAAGCTGGGCTGCTCTGTGAATTCGTTTGCTAGCTGTTGCCCCTTATCCCCTCTTTCATCCACACAGGAAAATCTCTTTCCCAGGCTTGAGCTGGGTTTCTCTTTGGCCCAGCTGGCCACCTGCCTACTTTGCAGTGAGAACGTAGGTTATAGCAGCCTCACGCACCATCCTGTTAAAGAGCCAGAGTTGGCCCTGGGCTATGTGCAGTTTTTGTCTTCCCTACCAATGTTAAAGCACTGCTGCGGCAACACTTTTATGTGGCTGTGTAGTCACAGCAGCTCTCCCAGCGTTGTAAAACCCACCCCCACAAGAGGCATAGCTACCAGCCCTGTCTACACTGCCACTTTACAGCACTGAAATGTGCATCGCTCAGGGGAGTGTTTTTTCACACCCCTGAGCGAGAAAGTTTCAGCTCTGTAAAGGGGCAGTGTAGACAAAGCCTAAAGGTGGGGGTGATTTTGCACCAACATAATGATACCAGTATGGTGCCCCTAGTGTGGATGTAGTTATACTGGTATAAAGGGGCCTGTGACCAGGATAACTTATTCCCCTACACCGCTGGGAGCACCTTCTTGCCACTTTAACTGTGTCCACACAAGGCTTTAACTGTGCTGGGGCACTTTGACCGTGTAGACAAGCCCTTAGCAACTATTTTTAAAAGGCTCCAGGGAAATATTTTCCTTCGTCCCGTCGGCAGGAAGTGTGCTCTCCATAGCAGCAGTCTCTTCCCAAAACATTCTGAGCTGGGCAGGAAACTCCCATCCATTCCCTGATGAGGTTTTCCTGCTGAGAAAGGAAACTTGCAGGTCAGAGGCTCACAGACTTTAAGGTCAGAAGGGACCATCATGATCATCTACTCTGACCTCCTTCACATTGCAGGCCACAGGACCTCACCCACCCGCTCATGTAATAGGCCCCCTAACCTCTGGCTGAGTTGCTGAAGTCTTCAAATCATGATTCAAAGGCTTCTAGTTGCAGAGAATCCATAATTTACTGTAGTTCAACCCAGCAAGTGGCCTGTGTCCCATGCTGCAGAGGAAGGCGAAAATCCCCCAGGTCTCTGCCAATCTGATCTGGGGAAAATGCCTTCCCACCCCCAACTATGGCTGTAGTTTGAGCTATGTGTTTGCCACATAGCTTTCCAGAACCGTGCTTCCGAAAGGCAAATCAAAGATGGAGGGGGACTTTTGTAAAGCGTTTATAAAGCTTGAACGGTCGTCTGCGCTCATAGGGATCACTGGACTGGGAGTGAGAACAGGGATCTCTGCCATTTGCTTTATATGTGACCGTTGGCAAGTCATGTTGCTGCTCTCTGCCTCCGTTTTCCCCATCTGTAAATTGAGGGTGATGATGCTGACCTCCTTTTTAAAGCACTTTGAGATCTACTAATGAAAAACCCCTCTGCCTCAGTTTCCCCATCATGTCAATGGGGATCATGCTGTTTATCCCCCTTGGTGAAGTGTTTTGAGATCACAGGAGAAAAGCACTATGGAATAGCTAGGGTGCATTGTATATCTTGAAAAGTACCATGTAAATCCCCTGCACTGGATTAATATATAAATATAGCAATAAAATACAAGTCTGAATCTTAGCGTGGCAATCTGACCTTCTGTCAATCGCTACCACCAGGAAGTTGGAATGACATTTTGTCTTCCTGTAACAAATCTTTATTCCCTGCTAACTTGACTTAGACAAAAATACATCCAGCTCTGACTGTGCCACTAGCAAGCTCTGCCACTGCCTCGAGCAGTCCTCACCATGTCAATGATAGCCTTGCGCTTGGCTTGTCATGTCCTTCCTTGGGTCTCTGTGCTGATGAAGCCCACATGTCATCATGTCCGAAGCCTGGCCACTGGGCTCTCCAGGTGTAGCAGTACGCCCGTCACAGCCACCTTCTGGCAGCCCCTTTTATTATTGTAATGATGGTGAACGATCTAAACTCTCTTCCTCGCAGAGGTGACAGGTTCCAGGGTGTGGGAAGGAGGGGTGGGGAGATATTGATTCCCAGTCCTCTGTACTAATCACTGGTTAGACTGCTACTTTTGTACTTCTTTTAAGAGCCCTGGTGAGATTTAACCCAAGGGGAAAAGTCTGTGTGGTTTTGATGGTTATGCAAACGTTCCTTTCTCTGAGTCTGGTAATCCACTAGGGTTTCAGCATTGCACATTCATGTTTGTTACCATCATTATTCATTTGGAGAGGAGCATTCATTCGATAAGTGACACGTCTGGGGAGATGGGTTTGTATGCCTGAGTCTGTCACCACTGTTCAGCATATTGCAGTAGCCCCTCATGGCCTCGACCAGGTTGGACCCCATTATGCAAAGCTCTGTACAAAGACATACACATATAAAATAGAATTGTACATATCTCATACCCAGAATCCCTCCTGGCATTTCCACGGTATGTGCCATTCAGTCCCTATGCCAGGGTGGATTGATTTAAATCAAGGCAATTTAAATCATCAATTTTTTAAATCAACTTTTCCGTTTGTGCGTCAGTTTTTTTCTAAAGAAAGGTGTGCACTCTCATTAAAACATGTTGATTTACAAGTAAGTAGAGCTTTTACGCTATATTTGGTACATCTGTTTGCTTCCTCGGCGAGTTCACTATAACTATGTCGACTTATTTAGGTAATGATATGTCACGGAGTCACCGGGCGATGCTTTGGAACTACTCCATACGAAGCCAGTCAGGACTCTGGGGGAGCATGCCCCCTCTCTCTGAGCATACTGTCTCCAGGGCAAGAAGTTTACACAGCTTCGACCTTCCTGGGTCTGAACCTCGGAGTATTCAGCATCCTCTTCTCACACTGTGCGCTTCCTACAGCGAGTCCTCACAGGCAGGGCTCCTGGGGAAGCCAGAGGGCCCTGCACCTCAACTCTGCAGTCAGACGTGACTCTCAGCCAGCCAGTAAAACAGACGGTTTATTAGATAACAAGAACATGGTCTAAAACAGAGCTTGTAGGTACAGGGAACAGGACCCCTCAGTCAGGTTCATCTAGGGGGGTAGGGAGCCCAGACCCCGGTTCTGGGCCTCCCTCCATTTCCCCAGCCAGCTCTAAACTGAAGCACCCTCCAGCCCCTCCTCTGGCCTTTGTTTCTTTCCCGGGCCAGGAGGCCACCTGATCTCTTTGTTCTCCAATGCCTTCAGTTGGCACCTTTGCAGGGGAGGGGCCCAGGCCATCGGTTGCCAGGAGACAAGGTGTCAGCCATTCTCTGTACAGACAGCATCACGTCTGCCTACTGCTCTGCAACAATCACACACCCTTATCCCACCACCTACATACTTAAGAAAGGCATAGGGGAAACTGAGGCACCCACACAGTATTCGGAGAAAACATTAAGAACATTTCCGCTTCGTCACATGATATAACTTAATATTTTCAGATTCTTGTTAATTGTGCATTTTTAGCACGTTAGAAAATGGTGAATGAGATATTGCTTATTTACTAGATAATTAACTTTTTGCTCATGGTTTGTGTCAAGCTGCATAAGGATGGTAACTGGAATTTAAAGAAATACACAAAACAGCATATACAATTTGTTTTTATGAAATATAACAACCTTAAATGTTTTGAATACATAAACATCTCTGATCAAAACACTGTTTCAGATATACAACCGAATTATAATAAGTTTAGGTCTTAACGTTTTTTTATTAAATTCAGATTTCATTTTAAACAGGTTTATTTTAAAAAAGAAAAACTGATTCTAATTGAAATAACAAAATAAAAAAATCCAATTCAAATTAAAAAAATACTTTAAAAAAATCTTCAATTTTTACCCACTTTGCTCCGATCGCTAGGCTTGGACACTGCATCCATGTCCTGCTCTTTTTTGTCCTTTTCAGTTGCAACCTCTTTGGAGCACAGCAGCCATGTTTTCCCATATGCCTGCACAGCACCTAGCACGTTGCCTATTATAGTCTTAAAAAAAATGAAATGTAACCTTTTTTATTCATTGAGTGCCGAAAAGTGAGCCTGGCAGCATGAAGATGCTTAAAATAAGTCCCTGGCTCAAAGGGTTTTCAGTCTAGTAAATTACATGATGGAAGAGAGATAAAATGGGGGATGGGAGTGGGGCAGGGAGGAAGAGAGAACAGTAACAAGACTGTACAGTTAATTATCAGTGTGTGCATAGCACAGTAGATGTAAGAGGACGTTTTCAAGAGCACAGGGCAGTTCAGTGCCCAAGTCCCATCAAAAGTCAGAACTGCCCTGTACTTTTCAATATCTCCATCTTAAAAACAAACCACACAGACCTATCAAATAAATGACCTACGAGGAAGTTGTCTTGGCCAGCTCCCATCTTGAGTGTGTCGTGGTAGTGGCAGGTGGTTCTGATGGGGTGAGCATGTGTGGGGGCGCAGCGTGGAGATAGGCTCCAATGCCTCACACAGAACTCACCGAGGCTGGTATCATTAGTAGATCAGGGGGAAAGGAGGCAATTTCTTCTCCTGTTGAAGTAAATAGCAAGGCTCCCATTGGGCTAAATTCAGTGGGAGGTTTGCTACTTATTTTGATGGAGCCAGGACTTGCATGGGGAGTAGCATGGCTGTGGTTGCAGTAGTCAGAAGTAAGTGTCTCTCAGCTAAGACACATCCAGCAATTTCCTGCAGTGTCTTTGGGAGATGCAAATGAATTAAGTTTAAATAGCTTTGGAGTCCATTGTATTCTAAATGCAAAGTTCATGTGTTATTGTGGGATTGTGTATAACTCCTCTAGGGGAGAGATGTGGGCACTGGAAACCTTAGGAAGTATTGTGAGCTTCAAAACATGCTTTTAAACAATGTGCCAGATGAGAAGGAACTTTCAAGACAAACCATGGTAAGTGGGTTTCCTAGAAAATACCTGGGGGGAGGCAAATGCAAATTCTCACCTGGACTCAAACTTTTGAAGCTATGCCTGAGGAAAGAAACATTGTCTCGCTGATTGCACCCCACTGTATGAAGGAAAGGCTAATCTATGAATGGGTGTGTTTGTTCTAAAAGCTGTTATGAACTTGCAATCACAGAAAAATCCCATGGTGGGGTTGGAAGGACTGTTCATCTGCCTTTGTTGGAGTTGGGATGATCTCTAGTGAGTTTATTAGCATGTGTGTAGGTTCTTTTACTGTTTTAAATGTGTTTTCTATGCAGTGCTGACAAATAAATGTGCTTGCTTTAGAAAGAGCTGTGTGGTAACTTGTAACTCTGGGCAATTGTCCTGTTTGTAGCCTCTGAGGAGAAAAAAAAGCACAGACAGCAGAAGGTTGTCTAGCTTGCTGCGGAGCTCACAGTGTAGGCAGGGAACTGCGCAGCCTGGAAAAACCCCATTCAGGAGGGAGAGAGACGTGGGTCTCTGCCCTAGAGAGGTGACAGCTGAGAAGCCGGGACCATGCTGTACCATGAGGGGAGCAATAGAGGTTGCCTTGAACTGTGACAGAAGCAATGTAAATTCCTTTTTCTCTTGAATTCTTAGTGTGCAAAGGCCAGATCTTCAGTAAGTCAGTGCTGATCCTCTGAAGTCAACTGAGGCTCTGAGCCCAGGTGTTTAGAGTGATGCCCCCCCCCTTGAGATAACGGCACACTCAAATGACCAGTTGACTGTCTGGGATCTCAGTAATCAGGCAAGCAAATTATGTTACAGGTGTTTCTAAAAACACCTGCGCCCAAATATGTGACTGTTTTTCAAGTGCTGCTTAGCCTTTGCCGCTGCTGTTGAATTGTTCAGGTGATTGTGCATCACCCGAAGCACTTTTCTGTGGGATCAAAAGGTGCCGTCGGTGATTGGCTTGCGGGAGGGGTGGTAGATGAGCCCTTCATGGCTGATGCCATAAAAGTAGAAGGCTGCTAATAGACAGGGGGGCTATTAAAGTAATGGAGCTGAATGCAAATGTGTGGGTGTGCAGACACGACACACCTGGGCGGCAAGGCAAATCAGATGTCTCCCCTTTTCCTTAATTGGTGCGGGGGACTTCCCCACACTTCGGGGAGGTTATGGCCTCTCTTGCCCCAATAGCTCTCTGACTTAAACATTCATTTTGGCCCGCAGCTATCCCGCCTTGTGCTGTGATCCCGGATTATCCCCTAAGCTAAGCAGGTCAGGTCAGCTCTTGCGTGAAAGACCTCCGAGGAGTGCACTGGGACTGCAGGAGGAGCTGATGAGTCACTAGGTGGCAGTCTTCCCTCTAGAGCCAGTGCTCCACCATGCTGCTTTGGAGGGCACTGTCCTGCTGGCAAGGCAGGCTTGTCAATGGGAAATGCTAACCACATCAGTTACCAGACACCCCACTGGACTTTCAGTAGAAGTAAAAAGAAAAGGAGTACTTGTGGCACCTTAGAGACTAACCAATTTATTTGAGCATGAGCTTTCGTGAGCTACAGCTCACTTCATCGGATCTGTAGCTCACGAAAGCTCATGCTCAAATAAATTGGTTAGTCTCTAAGGTGCCACAAGTCCTCCTTTTCTTTTTGCGAATACAGACTAACACGGCTGTTACTCTGAAACCTGTCATTATGCAAAGTAGAAGTAAAGTTACTCTGTTGGTGGGATTACAGGCACAGAATTGCACCCACTGGGTTCTGAGCATGTTCCTTGACTTGATCTGGCGGCGCTGTCAGGGTATAAACACTCGACAGCTGCTCCCACCTGGGCAAGCAGAGTGTGTGGAAAGGCACAGATATCTGACCTGGCAGGGTTTTCCTCTCACTACGCTGCCCTGACCGACCCTTTCCTTGCTGCCATGCTTGGCCGGCGTCCCCTTCATCCTACAGTCTGGGTTCCAAAATAAACCTGTTTAAAACCTTCCAACTATGTAACTGCATCCACCCTCTCCCTTTTATCTCAATTTCCCTCTGAAGTGTTCCATCTCCACCCACAGCATAAGAGCACGTTGGTTGGGTTTGGGGCTTTTTAAACACCTGCTGGTCGGAGAACGTGCTAACCCCTCCTCCCGCCCCCAGCCATTGCCAGTTTGGGAAACAATGCCAAGCAGGGAAAAGAAATGCCAGCCAGTTTCGTCTGTCTCTATGAGCCTCTGGGTTAGCACATGTACAACGCGCTTATCACTTTGGTCTGGGAACACAATCTAGAGCTGCACCTGATGGGCTTGATACATCACCAAGGCAGCGCGTGGCGATTTGCCATCCCGGCAGAGAAGGACTCTTTGCACCTGTTGGTGGGGGAGACTGCTACAAGGCAGCTCACAGAGCGGTAGAAGCCAGTGCTTTGCCACGGTGGCCTGGCACCTTTCTGCTGCACCCTTGCTGCTATGGGGCACATCGGAGCTTGAACTGGTCTGGGAAGAGCAAAGGAACATTTGCTGTCACTTGTGCCAGCATTGTGCGGGGCAGGATTTGATCATAGAAGATTAGGGTTGGAAGAGACCTCAGGAGGTCATCTAGTCCAACTCCCTGCTCAAAGCAGGACCCACCCCAACTAAATCATCCCAGCCAGGGCTTTGTCAAGCTGGGCCTTAAAAACATCTAAGGATGGAGATTCCACCACCTCCCTAGGTAACGCATTCCAGTGCTTCACCACCCTTCTAGTGAAATAGTGTTTCCTAATATCCAACCTAGACCTCCCCCACTGCAACTTGAGATCATTGCTCCTTGTTCTGTCATCTGCCACCACTGAGAAGAGCCGAGCTCCATCCTCTTTGGAACCCCCCTTCAGATAGTTGAAGGCAGCTATCAAATCTCCCCTCACTCTTCTCTTCCGCATACTAAACAAACCCAGTTCCCTCAGCCTCTCCTCATAAGTCATGTGTCCCAGCCCCCTGATCATTTTCGTTGCCCTCTGTTGGACTCTCTCCAATTTGTCCATATCCTTTCTGTAGTGGGGGACCCCAAAACTGGACTCAGTACTCCAGATGTGGCCTCACCAGTGCCGAATAGAGGGGAATAATCACTTCCCTCAGTCTGCTGGCAATGCTCCTACTAATACAGCCCAATATGCCATTGGCCTTCTTGGCAATAAGGGCACACTGCTGACTCATATCCAGCTTCTCATCCACTGTCACCCCTAGGTCCTTTTCTGCAGAACTGCTGCTTAGCCAGTCGGTCCCCAGCCTGTAGCGGTGCATGGGATTCTTCCATCCTAAGTGCAGAATGTGAGAGGCCAGATCCTCAGCTGGTGAAAATCAGCCTATCTTCATTGCCACCAGTTGGCTTTAATGAAGCTACGTCTCTTTGTACCAGTGGGGGAGCTGAGCCGAAGTGTGCCCTGTGCACTGCCAAGGGAAGGTGCCTGGCACAGGGAGGGTGCAGGGAGCTCCTGGAGGCACTTATTGAATTGCGGGGGTGGCAGGTGTTGTAGTGGCTGGCTGTATGGCTATAGGGAGCACTCTGGTGGGTGCCGAAGTGATTGGCTCTGGGAGGGCTTTAATCGGGAGGGAGGAAAGGAAAGTGTCTGGTTCTAGTGGGAGGGGGTGGCAGTGTGGCTCTGGGAGGTAGGAGAGGTGGCTCTCCAGGGTACATAGATTTTTTGTTTCGTAAGCGGAGTGGTGAATCTGGAGGGGTTTCTGTGGAGAGCCATGCAGGCAAAGGAGGTGAGAACCAGGCTGCTGGATAACTGTTCCCTTGCACCTGTGCTGCCTATCAGAAAGCCGAATTGATGCTCTGAGGATGATGATTTGGTGCTGTGAGAGCAGACAGACTCAGCCCACTACCCTGGAGGCTTGGGAGCAGAGGAGAAGCAAATCCAAGACAACTTGGTTTTCCCTTTAAAGGTGACAGCTCCCTTTCCAGTGCTTCCTCTGCCTCCTCTACAGAGCTGCCTGGCTGCCTCTTGACTGAAGAAATATAGCTACTGTATGAAGTGTCATTTCCCCTCACACACAACCCTCCCAGGCAGGAAGTAACTGCTGCCGCCTCCCCACTGCATTGTTCACTGGGGCTGTGCTCAGCACACCTGAAGAAATTGCTTTGGCAGGTGATGCCCTGACAAGCTGTCGCAAGATTCCCAGCATGTTTTGTGCTTACACCAAGGACAATGAGTGTGTCCATTCATACTCCCTTTCTTTCAGCTTCCAGGGAGCACAAAGACGCTCCTAACTCTCGCTCTAGGTTGTTTTTAGAAAGCCAATGTGACTCGTGTTTCAGGGCCTCAAAATCCCTGTCCTGCTTTCCTGAGAGCTTCTCAACTCACTGACCTGCTTGGTAGGAGCCATTTGTATCTACTCCCATCATCTGATGGTGAGCACACGTTTCCTCTTGAAGTCTGATGGTGTAACCAAATCCCTGAGCTGCAAGAAATGGACACACTCCCTGGAAATCCCAACCCCCCCACTGGAAGATGGGCTTCAGCTCGAAAAACACAGGCCAGGCCAGCTGAGCTGCGAGAGAGCCCCCATGTCTGTTGTAATAACATGTCTCTCACCCTCTTTAGGGAAAGCTGGCAGAGGGTCCTGTGACGTTCCTACAGACAAAGCTGGTACGTTAGTATAAGTCGGGCAGTGGCGCGTGGGAAGCAGTCGCCAACTCTTGGTGATGGGACTTAGACATTTAATAAATTTAAGGGAAACTCTTGAACGTTGGCCTGGAGCCGCTGCCCTCCCCCTCCCATGCCCCCAGCAGCGTGAATGGGACTCTAGAGCCGGTCCTTTCCAGAAAGGCGTGACAGGATAAAACGATCCCGACCCCACCGCTTCCCAAGCATATGATCAAACAATCCATTTCAGTGGCTGCAGCTCTTGGGGGAATTCAGGGCTGGGCAAAGGTGCTGGATGGCAGGTCTGGAGACCGAGTACCTTTGTCTGCCCAGCCAGAGGGCACAGGCTGGGCAGTGGCAGTGCACACAGCTCCACACTGTTCCATCCAGGGGCTCCCTGGGCCTCCATTCTGGGTAAGAGGAAAGAGCCCTCGTGTGGCCCTTCCACCCTGCCCTCTGCTCAAGGAGAATTTAGCAAAGCTAGACCGGCATGGAGACTTCGCTCTTTCACACAGGCCACGGCTCAGCCCCCAGGTGGTGAGGCTGGGGCACTGCTAATCTGAACTAGAAAATTTATTTAATTAGACTTAAATACATAAAAATCCACCTAAACTGAGGCTGTCAGTGCCTGGGAAGAGAATTAAAACTACAATCAATACAAAAACCAGCTGATGGCCTCCCCATCCTTCTCTTTCACCCCTTCACCAAGCAAAGAGCCAGTCCTCAGTAGTATCACCCACCTCACCTGGAAGCCCACTGAGACGCCCACCTACCAAAATCCAGGCCCTCCCCGCACAAGGATCCTCTGCCACACAGACGAGGAGAAAAGGCTATGGAAGCTGCTCTCAGATATTGGTACCTTGAGCCACCTGTGGGAGTAGAACGGCCAGCCACCAGCCGGAGTGGCCATGAAAGAGAAGCCTGGAGCTGCTGATAGCACTGGACCCACCATCAGGCAAGAATCCAGGAGAGGAGAGGACCAGGCGGCAGGTGAGCCTGAGCGGGGAAGCCAAGGGGAGTGGGAGATGAAATGGGGAGTTTATTTTATTAAACCCAATCAGCAATCAGTGTGTCCTCCGTGCCAATGATCTGTGTCAGCCATCGCTGCGGGTAGCACTGGGATGTTGCATCATGAGTGGCATTGTTACTCGCAACCTGCACTGTGAATGAATCGCAGAGCCCTTTGCGTCCAGCTGAGCTCAGCCTGCCATTGCCTTTGTGATTAGTCACTGTCCAAGCTGGAGCGATCCCAGCCTGGTTCATTTCAGAAAGTTCCTAGCCCAGGACTGGGAAAACAGGGCTTTTCTCTGAGAGGGTAACCCAGCCGTCCCACATTGCTGTGCGGGGAGCGGCTGCCCTGTGGTGAGTAATGCCCCACTCATGCTCTGTCCCTAGGGTGACCGAGGCCCCAGCGCTCCGTTTGTAAGAGGCAGATTCAGAGACGTCGCCGACCAAGAACCGGTGCTGGCTTCTAGGCTGCGAGCCAGAACTGAGGATTTCTACACAACTTCTCTCTTTGTGGTGGTGTTAAGACTGCCTCTCACATGCAGGCGCATTGTCCTGGGACAGTAGGGGGTGGGCTTGCTGGTCTGCAATGCATTGGGTAAGCATCTTCCATCTAGGACAGAGAAAGTATTTACTGGCTGCATAGCTTGCCCAGCTGTGGTTGGGGTCTAATGAGAACCATTTCCTGCAGTTAAGGAAACTATTCAGCTTCACAGCAGCCCCTGCTAGGCACAAATATTTCTATTTCTTAACCCCTCTGCGCCCTTCTCCTTGCAAAATGATGCTGTTCCTCGCCTCACCCACCTTTTCCCCCCACATTTAGGGATTTCCTGCTTGTTCCGCTAATCCCAGGCAGCCTGGCTCTGCCATCGCCTGGCATATCTGCACCTGTGGGAGAGCCAGGGGACAGAGCCCCTCTTTGCCCAGACTTCTGCAGAGGTGACTGCGCTCTGTAGCAATTACTGGGACAAGCCTGCTCTGTCAAAGCTGGGTGGGAGGAAAGGCAAGTGACTGCACTTCATTAAACTGGTCGGTGCCATTGGCAAGCGCTGTGGTGGGTGGAGGCCAGGAGTGCAGCTTCCTCGACTGCACTGCGAGGGAATAACATTGCAGACACTAATTCAGCGGAGGGCTAGAGAGGAGCGTAGCAGCAGGTCTAAGGTCTGATAATACACACAGCCTCTGCGGTGCCGCCTGATGTAGCTGTGATGTTGAGCAAAGTGCCATCCCGTTGCTCCCCTTCGCTTTTGATCGCCAATGTCCCTGTATAGACCATCAATATGGGATGCCCCCAAAGCTTCCTTCCTCTCCACAAGCAGCCAGCAGGAAAGGGGTTAATCTGGCAGTTTGGGGTTGAGTTTTCTTGTGGTTGGGACTCTGCAAAGCCCTTGAGCCCTTGCGTTTCCCCAAGAGTCTTGTGTCTACCATCCCATGCAACAGCGAGGTAAATGGGTCTTCTCGGAGGGCTTGAATTGTGCAGCAAACCGGGAACTGAGGGTGGGATGTCCTCTCTTGTACCTGGGCAGCGCTGTGCTCCTGCTTGTTTCAGCTCTCTCGCTACCTAGACCATTACAAAACTGACCCCCAGAATTACTTGATTGAAGTGTTTTCTCTTTAAAAATGGGGACTTGGCCCATACCTTCCCCAAAGGTTTAGAGTGCAGTTCCAAACCAGCGTTTTTACCAGTAAATCTCCAGGTAAACTAACTTCCAGAGGCTCTTGTGGGTACAGAACAGCACAGGGCCAGGGGGAGGTTCTGTGCCTGGCTCTGGCACAGGTTCCCTTGGTGACCTTGAGAAAATCAGTGAATCTCTCTGGGTGTCAGTTCTGCCCTGTGTGAAAACAGGAGAAAACCCTCCATCACAGTGGGTCTGGGAGACGTACACCGCGACTGTCTAGTCACGCCTGGACATCTTTGACTGAAGGTGCTAGGGAGGGATACAGTATTCTCTCTGCTGCAGGAGGTGGAGAGGAGTCTGGGAGTGCTTTGTGGGGGATGTAAGGTGCCCATCACCTTGGTATCAAAGCCCCACCCTAGGGCCTGAACTGAATGTGGCTCAACAACATCCCATGCTGGTGTGCTCCATTAGGTGCTTGTAGGAAAGTCCTGGTGAGCTGGGAGATGGCCCATGGTGGAGGGACTTTCAGAGTTATGAAGGAGGCTGTAGGCTAGAGCTGCATTGGTCTAGGGTGAAGTTGTACACACCTGTGCTGCTTCCCAAGTCCTTTGTTTTATCTTGTGCTCCCTCTGCACTTGGGAAGGAGAAGGGGTAGCCCCCCAAAACACTTCGTGTGTGGCTGGAAAGGTCTTGTGCTGGGAGGGAGCTGGTGAAAAACACATGGAAAACAGGTCTATAATTATAACGGGACTTTAACAAAACCACTGCGGCTCCATGCTTCATAACATAGATTCACCTGCCTTCACCCAAGTCCTCGAAATCTCCCCCTTCCACAGCCGTCCAGTGAACCAACCTGCCTTGGCCAATCATGTCTCAGATGAGCAGGAAGGATTGCTCTGTGTTCTGACGCAGAGTGTAATTCCCCATTGGCTCTCTTTGCCAGGGCAATGCCGTGCTTTTAAAGACTTGCTAGGGCTTGATGGGCTTTTCCAAATTGCTGAGGATGCAGCAGCACAAAGATCTCTCCTAAAGTGGATTCAACAGAAAAGTTGGGCCAATTAAGAGGGCAAGGCAGCACCTGGGGGGTTATAAAAAGGGCAGGCAGGGGATGAGAGCTACCAGAGAGACAAGATGGCTTGCTGGCTGATGTCCTCAAGCCAGAGAGCCAGGACTGGAGCAGCAGCAGAGGTAGATGCTGGCTGGCTCTGAGCTGGAGGGACCCAGAGAGGGCTGAAGGAAGGGGGAGCAGCAGAGGAGCTCACCGGCTGATGTCTCCTTGTTGGAGAGCTGGCCCAGAGTAACCGTGAGAGGGTTGGGGGCAGAGGGATGCTTCCCTGGTAAAAAGAAAAGGAATACTTGTGGCATCTTAGAGACTAACCAATTTATTTGAGCATAAGCTTTCGTGAGCTACATCAGCATCCGATGAAGTGAGCTGTAGCTCACGAAAGCTTATGCTCAAATAAATTGGTTAGTCTCTAAGGTGCCAAAAGTACTCCTTTTCTTTTTGCGAATACAGACTAACACGGCTGTTACTCTGTTCCCTGGTAAAGATGCTCTCCCAGCGGAGAGGCTGCAGGAGTTCCTGCAGGGGAAAGTGCGGTTGCACCCTAGAAGGAAGGGCTGGGGTGGAATAGGATGCATAGGGAGCCTAGCTGTGATGGAAAACCCTGGGGTATGGTGAGAGCAAGGACTGCTTGCACAGGGGTGATATGGATTATACTTTGGGACTGTCTGCACTATGTATTGTTGATGGCCTAGATCTGCTTCCATGGACTTATTGGGGTCTCAAAAGGAAACTGAGGTGAGGGACCACTTGCAGGGCTGCTACGAGGCCACAAGGAGGCATGCAGGAGGAGATCACTGGTTTACAGGGAACTGGCCAGCTGCTCCTTCCTAGTTATATCATGCTTCCCGTTTCTTATACTTATATGGCAAGCAGCCTCCTCACTTCACTGCAGAGGTGGCTATGGCTGATATGATTCATGCCACTGTGAGTGCCGCTGCTGTGGAAGCCTCAAAGGGCATCCCAGTCTCCATGCTTTTCTCTCTCCCCGTCTCCTCACAAACCAGAAGACCCTGCTGTTTCGTTTATTCATGTATTAGAAGGGGACCCTTAAGCTCTGTGTCTGCCCCAGGTTGTGTATTGGTCTCCTGAAGCAGTGGCTGATACCGTTAGACCCTTAAAGCAGGGTATGGAGCCATGCCCCTTTCCCTCTTCCCGCCCCGCTGTTCGCAGCGCATTGTGAGCTTGCAAGGCAAACACAGAATCTTTTCACCTCAAAGAGCTTCTGCCCATGCATGGGATGAGAGGCTCCAAGGAAATGTGGCTTGTTGGCTGGAGTGTCTCTGGCGCAGGGGTTGATCTGAGCAAAAGAAACCGTTCTCCTTAGCCATGACCACCTGGTTCACACACAGCATTTCTCATCTCTGTTTTCATTTGAGGTGGTAATGATGTCTTCTCCCAGTAAATAATGAGTGTCTGCTTCGTCGTCTCTATCAGGGTGAAGAGGCCAAGTGGCATAAGCAGCCTCCTGGGAAAGATTGGCTCCAAAAAGCAAAAGATGAGCACGCTAGAGAAATCCAAACTGGACTGGGAGAACTTCAAGGAGGAGGAGGGGATCGGGGAGGATCTGGCCATCCACAACCGAGGGAAAGAAGGGTAAGACTGGCTTTATTTAGTAGCAGTCAGGGTCTGCCAAGCACCCAGGAAACCCATAACTTCCTGCAGAGAAGTGACCAAACCCCAAAGCACTAGGCGGCTGTTGCGAGCCCAGCAATTGATCTCTCTCTAAGGGTCCTGGGGATAGACTGTTGAAGAATGTCTGGCTGTCCTGAGCACTCCCACAGTCCCCTAAGACATCAGTAGGATTTTCAGGCCCACCCTTATGGACTGCTCCTGATAGGGTGGCAAATGCAGCTTGACCAGGTTCTTTGAGTAGCCAGTCCAGCAATCTACTGACAAAAGATGGTGGCCCCCTGTACAGCTTGCCCTAAGATATCCCACTTTCATAAGCACATTTTTTTCCCTTTTTAACGTCACCCAGGGGCACCATACAGGCTCCTCAGGCTTTCCTCCTCTTCAGTACAGACGCATACAAATACAGAACAGCTGTCAGAGCACATTGCTGTTTATGAGAGCGTTGGGTATTGATTGTGTGTGTCTAGCAGTGCTCAGTCCAGTGCAGTTAATGTCATAAAAGTAAGTAGCGGTGTTGTAGATAAAACAGTTCATAATGCACGCCATGGGGAAGGGAAATAAGATCAGACGTGGCTTCCCTACCACAAGTGCTTCTCTAGACTATGGGAAAATCTCCCCAGCTTAGTGGACTGCTCATAAAATGTAACCTATGCTAAGCTGTTCTTATGCTTTGCCTGCAGGAGACCTTGCAGTCTCAGGGCTCCACAAATCTGATTTTCTGTTTCAAATGGATATTTTATTACCCTTGTCTTTTCTCTTTGCTGCCTGGCCTCTAACATACCACTCATCCTATTAGATCTGCCCTGTTGGCCTCTCCAGCATAGACAGGTGGGTGCCAATAGAGCAGGGTGGGGGTGGGTGGGTCGGTGGCACTCCATCAAGCCAGAGCAAGTCAAAGGAGCTGCATTGAGTTACACCAGCTGTGGATCTGGCCCTCCAGATTAAGATGCTCATTTATCAGGCTCTGGTGATGTGAGAGCAGGATGGGGAAGGGGCTTTTGTGCAAGACCTGACAAAACATCTCAACACATCGAACTCCATTAGTGCACAGAGCTGGACTTCTCCTCTGGGGAAAAGCCCCTCTGAGGAAGGCTTACAGTTCAGATGGCATATGTCAGCATCACCAGGAGTGACAGATGTCTGCAAGCAAGGCTGTGCCAGAGCCCTCTGCTCTCTGATGGGCTCTGCTCCCCAGAATGGGTAGATGACGAGCAGTGCCAGCTTCCTACATACAGTGTCCCACCAACGTCCCTTCCTTGGCTTTGCAGGGTCTTGCCTTCAGAAGGATTCAGAGGGGAGTTGAATCTCCATTGCCCGTCAGCCTTTGAGTTCTCTGTAGCTGCCTCTGGTGGCGCCAGCTGCTTAAAATGGTGGTGTCCAAGCGGTGGACACTTTTTTACCAGGAGCTGGACTAACAACCCACCTGAGAATTCATTTCACACGGACAACTGGGCAGCCATCAGGGCTTTAGGCTGCTATTGATCTGGGCTGTATTCAAACCAATGGCATCAAATGAAAGGCTCTGGAACCTTCTACCAGCCCTTAGACACTCTTCTTACGTCGAAATGCATCCTTGGTGTGTGGGGTGCAGCTCAGCTCCATTGACTGCAGTGACCCTGCACCTGCTTACACCTGGGCTGAACAGGGCGCCTGCTGCTTCAGAGCCATTGCGTTAAACACACTAGTTTAGCAGCATGGGGACACAGAATCTTACCGGAAATCATGAAGATCCTTCAGCCTCTTTAATTGCTTGGTCCTGATTACATCTGCATTGAAGTTACAAACTGAAAATGTCCCGCTTCCTTGGAAAGTTCTGATTTCTTGTTCTGGCCCATGTACAGGGGCAACGAATATCCATGGACTTCACTCACCGCTGGCAAACCTCTCCAGTGGCATGGCTGCAGTAGTCTTTAAAGACTGGAGAAGAGATCAGTGCATAGGAACGATGAGCGAATCAGAGTAGTATCTTTAAGAGTATCTGCAAGCTTGACTAGCCTTGCTTATTAACTGCTCAAGCAGATCTCAGGTCCACTGAGCTATCAGCCGGTGGCTTTGTCATTACACAGAAGAGAAACATGGTGCCATGAAAACACGAGACTCTTCTTTTAAAAAAATCAATACTAGTCAAATGCGTAACATCAGGGGGTCACCAGATGACCCAGCTCACCTTTAATCACATCCACCTCCAAGGCAGAAAGGCAGGGATTCCAAGCACATAAGTGAGCCAAAGCTACTAGTAAATGATGGGGGTGAGAAGGGGGTGAAACTGCAGCTGTCAGCCTGGCATCACAAGATCACACAAACACCACTGTCATTGGCTGCTTTTGCGATCCGGCCACTTTCTATGAGCCACTTTTTCTTTTACTATCCTCTCCCTCCCCTCAGATATTTGTCAAGTGACCTTTGTCCACAATTCAGTGGATAGTAATTGACACAGCTCATTATAAAAATCCGGACAAGAACTATTAGGATGAGGAATGGTGTCTGTACCTGGTGCCTGCCTGGCGCTGATGAACCATGCTTCACATGTCTTTTACTAATATTTCTGCTGCTATTTGTCACACGGGCAGGCTCTGCAGATCTCGCTGTGTAACTGAAGATGGGTTCCACCTGATTAGGAAAGCATTCAGTCACCCATGGCAAGTCAAGGCCCAGATTGTTAAGCACCAGGCAAACCCGAGACGCTATAGAAATAGTAATCGTATGTCTTATGGCCGGGGGAAGAAATTCTTCCTTTAAAAAAAAAAAAAACTTGCCAAAGTCACCGTTCACATCTCAGGGCAGCTCCTTGGGCCTTTGCTTGCTTTCTCAAGTTGTTAGAAGTTGCTCCATCAGCACTCTTGTTCTGGCTGAGTGATGGAATTGCAGTTTCCTTCCTTTCATAACACAGTTCATTCTGCCCTCCGCAGCCTGGCCTGCTGTAATCCCAAAGCTAAAGGGGACAAGTGGTACCCTCCGGCTACGTCTAACCTGCCATTGTCTCTTTCCTCCCCTCGTCATCAATTTTCAATCCGCGGGTTTATTTTTCATCAGCCATGGAAGGTGGGTTTGTGTGCAACCCAGATTCTGTCAGATCCTCAGGGCCCGTCCTGCTTTTGAAAAGGAGACATTGAGACGGAGCAGGGGAGGAGACATCCTTTTTGCTGTAAATCTGTCACTCTGCCATATTTTATAAACTTGAACATGTGGCACAGCTTCTTAACTGTGCCACGTTATGTAGGGCAACCTCAGCAGGGGATCTGCACTAGATCTCTCCTCCTCTCCGTGTCCCAGGCAAACCTGGGGCTGTCACACTGTGTGATTGCAAGTGCCTGGCAGGGGACCCAGAGTGCCAATAAAATCTTCCCAAAGGGAACTATCAGCTCTCCTCATTAGCAGACTTCTTTTACAGCAAATGTGCCTTTATCTGAGATAGCTCATGGTTACCCCACTTCCATTATTGCAGGTTATTTATAGCAAATAATGAATTGGGCAATGTAGGTTATTTTTTAAAAAAACAACCCTTCCCTAGCATGAGTAATTCCATGTCGTTGTGAGTTTCCAGTGCTATTTCTCATTGAATTCCTGTTCTGAGGTCTTTGTCCAACTTGCACTGTGGCAGGCTGGGAGCTGTTCGTTCCAGTAGTTTCTTGTTTTGCATGCATATACTCTGAAAAGCGGCTGTGGACAAATGGGTTTGTGGGGTTCCATGTTCATCTCTCAGGGACTCCAGATCAGACATGCTCCGTTTACAGGCAACACGTTGGCTTTTTTTTTCTTTTTTTTTTTTGTCCTTGTTGCCAGCCGTGCAAACTCAGCCCGGAATCGGAGTCAGGGTGGGCTAACTCTGCCCAAAGGGTTCTCGGACCTGCTGCTGCACTGAGTGACCCGTGCACAGCCCCCTAGCTTTCATTAGGTGTGCACGGGTGAAATTGTTTAGACTGTCCTAATCAATCCTGCTGCTGCACAAGAAGGAATAGGCCAATATGAGGGGGAAAGGAGTCCAGGAGAGCTGGCTGGTTTTTAAAGAAGCCTTATTGAGGGCGCAGGAACAAACCATTCCGGTGTGCAGAAAGAATAGCAAATATGGCAGTGACCAGCTTGGCTTCACAGTGAAATCTTCAGTGAGCTTTAACACAAAAAGGAAGCTTACAAGATGTGGAAACTTGGACAGATGACTAGGGAGGAGTATCAAAATATTGCTCGAGCATGCAGGGGTGTAATCAGGAAGGCCAAAACACAACTGGAGTTGCAGCTAGCAAGGGATGTGAAGGGTAACAAGAAGGGTTTCTACAGGTATGTTAGCAACAAGAATAAGGTCAGGGAAAGTGTGGGACCCTCACTGAATGGGGGAAGCAACCTAGTGACAGATGATGTGGAAAAAGCTGAAGTATTCAATTCTTTTTTTTCCTCAGTCTTCACAGACAAGGTCAGCTCCCACACTGCTGTCCTGGGCAACACAGTATGGGAAGGAGGTGAACAGCCCTCAGTGGTGAAAGAACAGGTTAAGGACTATTTAGAAAAGCTGGACGTGCACAAGTCATGGTTCCAGATCTAATGCATCCGAGGGTGCTGAGGGGAAATTGGCTGATGTGATTGCAGAGCCATTGGCCATTATCTTTGAAAACATGTGGTGATCGGGGGAGGTCCTGGACGATTGGAAAAAGGCAAATATAGTGCCCATCTTTAAAAAAGGGAAGGAGAACCCAGGGAACTACAGACCAGTCAGCCTCACCTAAGTCCCTGCAAAAATCATGGACCAGGTCCTCAAGGAAACCATTTTGAAGCACTTGGAGGAGAGGAGTGTGATCAGGAACAGTCAGCATGGATTCACCAAGGGCAAGTCATGCCTGACCAACCTGATTGCCTTCTCTGATGAGATAACTGGCTCTGTGGATATGGGGAAAGTGGTGGATGTGATCGATCTTGACTTTAGCAAAGCTTTTGATATGGTCTCCCACAGTATTCTTGCCAGCAAGTTAAGGAAGTATGGGCTGGATGAATGGACTATAAGGTGAATAGAAAGCTGGCTAGATTGTCAGGCTCAACGGGTAGGTTTTTAAGGCCCAGCTTGTCAAAGCCCTGGCTGGGATGATTTAGTTGGGGTTGGTCCTACTTTCACAGAATCATAGAATATCAGAGTTGGAAGGGACCTCAGGAGGTCATCTAGTCCAACCCCCTGCTCAAAGCAGGACCAATCCCCAACTAAATCATCCCAGCCAGGGCTTTGTCAAGCCTGACCTTAAAAATATCTAAGGAAGGAGATTCCACCACCTCCCTAGGTAACGTATTCCTGTGTTTCACCACCCTCCTAGTGAAAAATGTTTTCCTAATATCCAACCTAAACCTCCCCCACTGCAACTTGAGACCATTACTCCTTGTTCTGTCATCTGCTTCCACTGAGAACAGTCTAGAGCCATCCTCTTTGGAACCCCCTTTCAGGTAGTTGAAAGCAGCTATCAAATCCCCCCTCATTCTTCTCTTCCGTAGACTAAACAATCTCAGTTCCCTCAGCCTCTCCTCATAAGTCATGTGTTCCAGTCCCCTAATCATTTTTGTTGCCCTTCGCTGGACTCTTTCCAATTTTTCCACATCCTTCTTGTAGTGTGGGGCCCAAAACTGGACACAGTACTCCAGATGAGGCCTCACCAATGTCGAATAGAGGGGGACGATCACATCCCTCGATCTGCTCGCTGTGCCCCTACTTATATATCCCAAAATGCCATTGGCCTTGGCAACAAAGGCACACTGTTGATTCATATCCAGCTTCTCGTCCACTGTAACCCCTAGGTCCTTTTCTGCCGAACTGCTGCCTAGCCATTCAGTCCCTAGTCTGTAGCGGTGCATTGGGTTCTTCCGTCCTAAGTGCAGGACTCTGCACTTGTCCTTGTTGAACCTCATCAGATTTCTTTTGGCCCAATCCTTCAATTTGTCTAGGTCCCTCTGTATCCTATCCCTACCCTCCAGCGTATCTACCTCTTCTCCCAGTTTAGTTGCATCTGCAAACTTGCTGAGGATGCAATCCACACCATCCTCCAGATCATTTATGAAGATATTGAACAAAACCGGCCCCAGGACCGACCCTTGGGGCACTTCACTTAATACCGGCTGCCAACTAGACATGGAGCCATTGATCACTACCCGTTGAGCCCGACAATCTAGCCAACTTTCTATCCACCTTATCGTCCATTCATCCAGCCCATACTTCTTGAACTTGCTGGCAAGAATACTGTGGGAGACAGTGTCAAAAGCTTTGCTAAAGTCAAGGAACAACACGTCCACCGCTTTCCCCTCATCCACAGAGGCAGTTATCTCATCATAGAAGGCAATTATATTAGTCAGGCATGACTTGCCCTTGGTGAATCCATGCTGACTGTTCCTGATCACTTTCCTCTTCTCTAAGTGCTTCAGAATTGATTCCTTGAAAGCCCGCTCCATGATTTTTCCAGGGACTGAGGTGAGGCTGACTGGCCTGTAGTTCCCAGGATGCTCCTTCTTCCCTTTTTGAAAGATGGGCACTACATTAGCCTTTTTCCAGTCATCCAGGACTTCCCCCGATCGCCATGAGTTTTCCAAGATAATGGACAATGGCTCTGCAATCACATCCAGCAACTCCTTTAGCACTCTCAGATGCAGTGCATCCGGCCCCATGGGCTTGTGCTCGTCCAGCTTTTCTAAATAGTCCAAAACCATTTCTTTCTGCACAGAGTACTGGTCACCTCCTCCCCATGCTGTGCTGCCCAGTGCAGTAGTCTGGGAGCTGACCTTGAGGAGGGGGTTGGACTAGATGACCTCCTGAGGTCTCTTCCAACCCTAATCTTCTATGATTCCAGCTCCGGGAACATCTACACTGCAAACCTCCACCCCACCCCAACTGATAGTCTCGAGCTGGTGGGCTAAAAATCACTGTGTAGCCATTTCTGCTCGGGCTCTGATGCCCACCTCCCCTCGCCAGGTTTCAGAACCCAGGCCCTAGTCTGTGCGGGAACATCTACACTGCTGTTTTAACCCAGTAGCATGAGCCTGACATACCAGAGTCAGTTGACCCAAGCTCTGAGACTTGCTGCCACGGGGGGGTTGCACTGGAGATGTAGCCTTACCTTGGCTCTTGTGAGGCAGGGACAGATCTGTGGGGTAATTTCACCAGTCCCTTCCCAGGATAGAGGCCCCCTCTTAGGGCCTCGCTTTTGCGCATGTCCACATGGCAGCTGGAAGGTGTCATTCCGCCCTGGGTAGACTGGCACTGCTCCAGCAAGCGCCTAAAAACAGCAGTGTGGCTGCAGCGACACAAGCAGGGGCTTCAACTAACATCAGAGTGGCCAGACGGGGTCAGACCAAGGGTCCATCCAGCCCAGTGCCCTGTCTGCCGCCAGTGGCCAGTGCCAGGTGCCCCAGAGGGAGTGAACAGAACAGGAAATCATCAAGTGATCCATTCCCTGTCGCCCATTCCCAGCTTCTAGCAAACAGAGGCTAGGGACGCCATGCCTGCCCATCCTGGCTAATAGCATTGATGGATCTATCCTCCATGAACTTATCTAGTTCTTTGTTGAACCCTGTTATAGTCTTGGCCTTCACAGCATCCTCTGGCAAAGAGTTCCACAGGGTGACTGTGCGTTGTGTGAAGAAATACTTCCTTTCATTGTTTTAAACTTGCTGCCTATTAATTTCATTTGGTGGCCCTTAGTTCTTATGTTGTGTGAAAGAATAAATAACACTTCCTTGTTCACTTTCTCTACACCAGTCATGATTTTATAGACCTCAATCATATCCCCCCTTAGTCGTCTCTTTTCCAAGCTGAAAAGTCCCAGTCTTATTAATCTCTCCTCATATGGAAGCTGTTCCATACCCCTAATCATTTCTGTTGCCCTTCTCTGAATCTTTTCCAATTCCGATATATCTTTTTTGAGATAGGGTGACTAGAACCACACACAGTATTCAAGATGTGGGCATACCATGGATTATATAGAGGCAATGTGATATTTTCTGTCTTATCTATCCCTTTTCTAACAGCTCCTAACATTCTGTTCGCTTTTTTGACTGCCACTACACACTGAGTGGATGTTTTCAGAGAACTATCCACAATGACGCCAAGATCTCTTTCTTGAGTGATAACAGCTAATTTAGACTCCATCATTTTATATGTATAGTTGGGATTATGTTTTCCAGTGTGCATTACTTTGCCTTTATCAACATTGAATTTCATCTGCCATTTTATTGCTCATCACTCAGTTTAGCGAACTCCCTTTGTGACTCCTCACAGGCTGCTTTGGATTTAGCTAGCTGCCCGAGTATGTGCCTAGGATCTTGAATGGGGTTGTACTGAAGCAGCTAGCCCTGTGGCCACACTGCTGTTTTTAGGGGCTAGCCCGGGGAGAGCTAGCACATCTATCTACCCACGCTGGGAATTACCCCTCCCTGCTGCTCTGTAGACATAGCTTTTGTGGCACAAAATGACATGCCTTCATTGTGGTTCTTGTAAGAAGTTACTTCCACAAGCTACATTTGGGATCTGATAACGACAGAAGACCGGAGCTGTTCTACATTCAGGAGGGATGGCATCATTCTGTTCCTGGTGCTGGTTCTTTAATCCCTACATGCCTGGACTGTAAGCAGGCTGATGGGTAAGTGCGTGCGAAATCAACGCCATGCTCTGATTAGCACCTGCCATCAGCTATGTAGACATACCTGAACCATTCCCACGGCTGCCTGAAGGTTACCAGAGAGATGAGAGTCTCAGGAGCACTGTGATCAAACCCAATCAGAAAAGCAGCAGGGGTCAGATGAAGCCACACCCCTAACTCTGTCTCCTCCCCACTCTAAGTGACCCTGGTTTTACTCTCTCTCGAAATGCCGGATTCTTTCCTGTGCCCCTCGACATCGCAGTATCCAAGCTCCTCCCAGGAATAATTAATAACCACTAGCTTTTATCGAGCACTGTTCACCAGCGGATCTCAAAGTGCTTTGCAAAGGAGGTCAGTGCTGTCAGCCCCACAAGCACCAACGGATTTCTCCTCCTCACAACTCTGCGAGGAAGGGAGGTGCTGTTATTCCCAGTGTGGAGATGGGAAACTGAGACACAGAGAAAGCAAAGGTTGAACTCGCATCTCTTTAGTGCAGTGCCTTAACCAAAGCCCATGCTTCCTCTGTCAGTGCAGATTGTATTACTTCATTTCCTGTGCCCTTGTTGTGACCCACTGCCATTGGATATCATTTACACCACCATTCATCACCCCTAAATCTAGCCCCTTGCCAGGAGCAGCCTGGCATCATCGCTCATGGGCAGGATGGGGCTGCTGCCATTCACACATCTCCGCTGAGTAGAGGGCTGGATGCTGAACAACCCAAAAGCTCCCCGTCCCAAGAGGGGTGAATCCTCAAGGATCTCTGAGGCTGGTGCCAGCACTGTCCTGGCCCGCAGCCAGGCCGGTGTTTGTGAAATGTAACAAATAGGCATTCCCACATTTCCCTTGGAGCTGTTTTTCATTGGTACCCCAGTATTGGTACCATGTCTAGTTGGCAGCTGGTGTCAAGTGGAGTGCCCCAGGGGTCGGTCCTGGGGCCAGTTTTGTTCAATATCTTCATAAATGATCTGGAGGATGGTGTGGATTGCACCCTCAGCAAGTTTGCAGATGACACTAAACTGGGAGGAGAGGTAGATACACTGGAGGGTAGGGATAGGATACAGAAGGCCCTAGACAAATTGGAGGATTGGGCCAAAAGAAATCTGATGAGGTTCAAGGACAAGTGCAGAGTCCTGCACTTAGGACGGAAGAACCCAATGCACCGCTACAGACTAGGGACCGAATGGCTCGGCAGCAGTTCTGCGGAAAAGGACCTAGGGGTGACAGTGGACGAGAAGCTGGATATGAGTCAGCAGTGTGCCCTTGTTGCCAAGAAGGCCAATGGCATTTTGGGATGTATAAGTAGGGGCATAGCGAGCAGATTGAGGGACGTGATCGTCCCCCTCTATTGGACATTGGTGAGGCCTCATCTGGAGTACTGTGTCCAGTTTTGGGCCCCACACTACAAGAAGGATGTGGATAAATTGGAAAGAGTCCAGCGAAGGGCAACAAAACTGATTAGGGGTCTAGAACACATGACTTATGAGGAGAGGCTGAGGGAACTGGGATTGTTTAGTCTGCGGAAGAGAAGAATGAGGGGGAATTTGATAGCTGCTTTCAACTACCTGAGAGGTGGTTCCAGAGAGGATGGTTCTAGACTATTCTCAGTGGTGGAAGAGGACAGGACAAGGAGTAATGGTCTCAAGTTGCAGTGGGGGAGGTTTAGGTTGGAGATTAGGAAAAACTTTTTCACTAGGAGGGTGGTGAAACACTGGAATGCGTTGCCTAGGGAGGTGGTGGAATCTCCTTCCTTAGAAGTTTTTAAGGTCAGGCTTGACAAAGCCCTGGCTGGGATGATTTAACTGGGGATGGGTCCTGCTTTTGAGCAGGGGGTTGGACTAGATGACCTCCTGAGGTCCCTTCCAACCCTGATATTCTATGATTCTATTAAAAACACAATGAAATGCTCCTAGATGTGAAGGCCGGACTTCCAAGGGCTCCTAGTGACATGCGCAAACTGCCGCTGTCACTTTCCTGTTGCCCGAAGCTTTCTACAAAACCCCAGGCTCATGCGGCCTCAGTGCCTCTGCAGCCATGTTCTCTGGAGCTCTCCTGAGCTTCTCCCCACAGCCCCAGGGCAGAGTGAATAAGCTAGAAGATAATCTCCAGCAAACCTCCCATGCTGCAGGTGAGCAGTTTCATCAGTCTGGGGAGGGGAAAAGCTTCCAGCATCCTTTGTGCTCTGCATTTTGTTATGCTTTATTTTATTACAGCAAGGCCCCTGACGAGATGGGGACCCCCTTGGTCTAGTGTCCGCGTAAGGTTCTGGAACAAACGAGTTGTTGAGGTAGAGCACTGGAGCGGGAGACCTGGGTTCAGTGCCCAGTTCAGCTACTGCCTCTCTGTAACCTGGGGCAAGGCCACCTGGGCCTCCCTAGCTGTGAATGGGGCTAGTGCTGCCCTGCCTCTCATCCGTTACTGGCTGGGAGGTGTTCAGATATGCCAGGCTGGATCCACAGCTAGGCTTACAACTAACCAGGCCAGCCGAGAAAGCCAGGGAGAAAGGCAACAGGGTTTGCCCCGTTGTGCCGATGGGGAACCGAGTCACAGGAGTTAGGAGCCTGGGCCTCAGTAGCTCCCTGGGGTGAGATAGGCCATGCCAGTCAACCAGGGTCCAGCCAGTCCACCACCTAAGCAGGTGACCCTAAGGCAGGTCTCTACACTCCTAATAAAAGCAGCCACTCCAGTCTGCTCGACAGAACTGCCGTGACGGGAGAATTTCCAGCTGCCTGTTGTTCTGTCAGACTGCCCCCTCCTGGACCTGTCCCAGGGCCTGTCTCAGCCACCACCCTGGCTAGCCTGGCACTCACCAAAGGCCATGCCAGGAGCCTGTGGCAGAGGCTCAGATCTGTCGAGTCCCAGCCTCGTGCCTGGTCATTTCCCACGTACGTTAGAGGAGGGGAAGGAGATGCAGATAAGAGCGAGAAGCCTGGTGGAGAACGCAGATTTGAACAAGCCCAGCCGATGCCTCTTGTTGAGCTGCCAAGGCAGGCAGACCAAATGCTTTGTTGTGGACTGGCACGTTCCCCCTAAGGGGGGGTTGCACATCACAGGAAGTGGAGCTGGCTGGGTACATGACCAGGAACCAGGATGCTCTGAGTGTGAATCCCCACTCTTGCGGGACCTTGCTCTATATCCATTACCGCATGGCAGCAAGGGGTAACCCAAACCCCACCTCACAGTGAGGTTGGGAGGGGTAGTTTGTTCATGTCTAAGCCAGAAGACCTCACGGCCACCAGAATTTCCAGGCACGGGGCCCTCAAGTTAGGCACCTGGATAGAGCTGATTTTCCAGAGGTAGTTTAGGGGAGGTGAAGCCCACTGAGCTGCCTCTGTAAATGTGGCCCCTCATCCAGGTGTCTCAGTACAGATGCCAGTATGCCACGCTGACCCCCAGGCTTTCCTGTGTTGGGGTGTGGGCGCCAGTGTGGGTGTTTGGTCTAGAAGTGCCTCTAGTTTCTGTTCGCAGCCAGATAACTCTTGGGCCCCGTGGACCTCCTTCACAAGCCATGGCTGGTCCACTCGGTGACTGCTGTTCAGCTCTCAGGTGAGAGGGTGCCTGCCAGAGCCATGGGCAGCAGTCAGGGGAGAGTCCAACAAGCTCCTAGAATTGCACTGGGCCTGCTCCCCGTGACTTGCTCAGCTCTGGGCCATGTCGTCTGGCTAACCCCTTGGCTGGTACCATTCCTGCCCCTTGCCCCAGGGCCAGCCTGACTCAGCAGAAGTTCTCACTGGTGCTGCTGCTGCGCCATTCTTCCTGCCTACTGGAGCATTCGCAGGCATTCGCAGGCACTTGATCCACAAGGCCCTCTGACCTCGCTCTTTAGCAGGGGAGAGCCCAGCCCAGGAGCAGTTAAGCTCTGTCATGGCAGAATGGCTCACTCTTGGGTGTCCCTGGGTTCCCTTTGCTCTGAGCCCTCCCAGCTTCGGCCCGCAGAATTGTTTGCTGTGATTGGAAGTTTGTTCTCTCGGAAGCAAAGGGCTAGTGCCATTGGCATAGGGTGGGGACAGTGCCCGGGGGCTCTTTTCAAGATTTCCCACACTCCATTGCAGTGCACCCCCGTTCATAGTCTGCAGCACCTAGCATGGGTGGCCACCCCCACCCAGTGAGCTATGCCACGCATCTCACCTCTGACTCGCAGCCCCTGCCTCTGCTGGGACAGGCCTTGGCTAAGCAGACACTGTGAGGAGGATCTAGCTGAGTGGCAGCTTGTGACTGGTGAGAAACAGGAACTTGGGAGAGGCAACCCAACTACTGGGATTTGTGAAGTGAAGCGGGTTCTGCAGGCAGGTCCCCCCAGGGGAGAGACCAGGACTAGCATGCTGGGCCACTACCCCTCGGCAACATTTACCCAGAGCTGACCTGTGTCTGTCATCAGGGTGAAGACCCATGTAGGATAGCCCCAGATGCAGCACAGCACTTCTGTCTTTGGGGCAGGGCTGGAAGGGGCAAAGACACGTCCCTGAATGTGCAGGCTTGCTGGCAGGCCAGATAGCACTGCGCTTGGAGGAAGCTGCTCACCGAACCTTCTGAGTGGGAAGGTCTGATGCTGCCCAGTCACTGCAAGAGGGAAGAGAAATCTGTTATCGCAACTTGAGTGCTTGCGAAAGGGGGCTGCCAGCCAAGTATCCCTGCAGCGTGAAAGTACGCACAGCCAGGGCAGCAGCAGAGTGAGCTTCCCAGCCCTCTGCCAACGAGCTACCTCCTGTCCTGGCGGGACCATCCTAGGGCTCAGCCTCTGTAGCCCTTCAGTCCCTGCCTTCACTGCCACCCAGGATGCCAGCTGTGCCGCTCTGCTTGCTGGCCAGCTGCCCTGGGAAGAAGACTGACAGAGCCAGCTCAGCCAGCCAATAGCTTCTAAACCGGGCAGAGCCTTGGGATATTTATTCCCGCACTGCCCTGTGGCTGGCTCGGCTGCAACCTTCGCCGTGGCTTTGGAGCTTGGCTTTCTGCAGGTGGTGAGCACTCTGCCCGCTATGTGGGCCAGGCCTATCCAGGGGGGCAATGTGAGAGGACCCAAGCAAACCCACTCCTCTGTGGCCCTGGGGCTTGGGCTTGTCGTGGCATCCCCATGCTGAGTGCAGTGGCCTCGTGCTGAGCGCGTTCCACAGTGGAACAAAAGGCAAATGAGCGTGATGAGTCAATTACAGCTCCCGCTTCGCTCCAGCGATAGGCTAATGAGTAGCGCAGCCCCCAGGCTCGCTGTAGTACCGTTTGTGGCAGAGTGTATTATAATACAGCCGCAGCTCATTAACAAACGGCAAAGTGCTTTGCAGACATTGTCTCTCTGCCCAGCAGTGTTCTCAGGCACTTCTGTGAGAGCTTCGGGAGATGGGGAAATAATCTGGAGGGGGAGTGGGGTGTGGGGTCTGTTACCTGCTCAGCTGCAGATTGCCTGGGCAACCTTAGGCAAGTCACTTCGTCTGGCTGTGCTTGAGTTCTCCCTCTGTACAATGGGGAGAACAGCCCTGCCCTGCATTCCGGGAGGGGCAGGGGGGTGAGGGAAGTCCGGGAGAGATTGCGAGGTGCTCAGTAATGGAGGCTGGGTAAAGACATAGACAGGAGGGTTTGTCATGTAGCGTATACTGCTCGCCCCCAGCTGTTCGCTTTGGCCACTTGGGGACATGTGAGAGTTGCTCTGGAATGCTCCCAGAACCTTTCAGTCAAGGCAGCATTCCACATTGCAGGCTCCAAGCCTGGCGTCCCTCCAGGGCAAGTCTGTGCTGACCCTGCTTCTCTTGGCCTCCCTCTCTCCTGCAGGTACATCGACAGGAAAGCGTTTCTGGAACGTGTGGATCACAGGCAGTTTGAAATCGAGCGTGACATCAGACTGAGCAAGACAAAGCCATGAGACTGGGCGTCTTGCTCCTCCCTCTGTATCCAAGAACCGGCCGGCAGCTGGCAGCTGCTGAAAACAAAATGCAGAAACAGTTTTTCTTTCCAAGACTCAACCTGTATATCCTGTGGGGTTTTTCCTTTTACTGTAAAGGCAGGGAGGGGGTTTGTCAGCAGGTGGGGGCACTTTGGGGGTGTATTGCCTAGCCGATGGCAGTAGCATATCTCTACTGGCATGATCCTAATGGGAACTCTCTGAGCGCCAGTCCCCACGAAAGCCATGGGCAGTGTCCATCTCCCAGCCCCTTACGCTGCTGACAGTGGGAGCAATCAGACGGAGCACGCATGGGCTGCTGGAGCTGGCCGCTTCCTGCCTAAAGACAAGGCCTTGCCCTGCCTGTGGGTTGTCTCGGGGCACCAGCGCCCAGCAGCCTGGGAAAGTGGACGAGGGGATCAAGGTTCACCCCACGCGCGGAGCACAAACTGGACTCCTGCTGATGCCCCAGCAGTTTTGCTGTCAAAGCCTCTCTTCGAGGGTGCTCTGGGCTGTGGAATTCGGGTTGTAGCCCTTCGCTCCACTCTTCCTGTGGACCCAGCTAGGTCCCAGTCCCTCCGTGCTGGGCCTTCCTCCACACGACTCTGACCGGTCTGGGTGTTCTTGTGATTTTATTTTTTTTTATACAAGAAAACCTCCCTCTGTCTGGTTTCCATTCAGTCTCCCCAGGAAGGTGAGAGCAGCAGCAGGTGGGGGAAGGCTCGCGTCCAGTCGGTCATACTAATAAAGGATTCAATCCCTGCGCTGTCGTGTGTTTGGCATGTGTCTCATCATTTCTGTCCCATGCTGGGCACTCCATACGCTTAGGGAGACACAGTCCTTGCCCCAAGCAGCTTACAATCGAAGCAGATGAGACAGACACCATTTCAGAGGTGGGGAGCTGGTGAAAGGTGCAACAAGGAGTCTGGGGTGAACCCAGGTCTGCTGGGTCCCACTGCAGTGCCTCAGCCATAAGATTAGTGGCATGCTGTCTGCACACATGGGACTCTAATATTGAGGGGAAGGACAGCTCAGCGGTTACAGTGCTAATCTAGGGTTCAGGGGACCTGGGTTCAGTTCTCTGCTCTGCTACAGCCTTCCTGTGTGCCCTAGAGTAAGTCACTGAGGGTTCAGCTACACTGCATTGTAAACCCAGGACTTCTGGACTCAGTGTTTCCAAGTCTGAGCATGTGCATCCACACTGCACTGTAAACCTGGGTTTACAGTTGCTGGCCCTGGGTCTCTCAGCTGTGCTAACGTGTCTGTACTGCGCAGACCTTGTGACTCAGATGTGTGGCTTGAGCTGTGTCCACACTTCAAAATGACAGGGCTTGGACCTGAGTCACAGCAGGGTGTGGGTGCAGACCCAGCCCCCTAGTGCTGGTCCTGCTGCTTGCTGACCCCAGTCAGACAGATTTGTGTGTGGATGGAAGGTGTGGCTTGTGCTTAAACCCATGACAGAGCCCTGTGTAGACATACCCTTAGTCTCTCTGTGCCCCGGTTTCCCATCTGAAGAATAGCAATGACAGCACTGCCCTACCTCACAGGGAGGTGTGAGGTGCTCAGCTGCTGCATAAGGGGGCCCAGCGAAGTACCTCTGCTAGATTTCTAGGCTCTCTTTCCTGTTTCATACAAGTCCTATACAGACTATGTTGTCTTATGGCATAATCATTTGATCCGCAGTCGTTATGAATGGCTCCCATAGCTCACTCCTGACTTTATGCCCCTCAGTAATGCAGCCACCCTGGGTTTGTGCCGATAAAGACTCTATAGCATCCTGCACCATCACGGATGTTGCTTACGCCATATAATTTTTCTGTAAATGGGCTGGAGAGTTTGGGGTGCTATTTTCACACCCCTGTAACTCAAGCTTCTTGGTTCCCCAAGTTTAACTGCACCGGTGTTGAGAGAGGAAGAACAAAGTAATGAATAAAGTTCTACAAATGATCTCTAAATCATAGCTCGGGCTATAAGAGCTGGTGCTGCGAGGGGCCAATGCCCTGGTTTGCCGGTGGTGGAGGCAAAAGCATTTGACCATTTGAAAGGGGCAGAGAGTCTGAGCTCCTCTCCAGTGGTAGAAAGCATTCACTCATTTGTAGAGCTGATCACCGCTGAGATCAATGCTGCAGAGTGGGATTTGCTTCAGTCCTGATTTGTTTGGGAGGGGAAAATTGGAAAAGCAGCAAATATTTCTGACCAATTATCCTGCTCCACTCCCTTTGTTGGAAGTCAAACCAGTAGCTCTTTGAAGGAGATCAGAGCTGGATCAAGGAGCACAGCTCAGGAGAAGCCATCAAAGGAGTGTAACAAATGCATTGTGTCCTGTGGTCCTTGCAGAGGCCGTGCATACGGAGGGAGGAGTTTTCAAAAGCACTCTGTGTTGGCCTAACTCCCCTCCCCCAGAGTCAGGGGGAGCAAGGCTTGGCCAGTGCTTTCCCAGATCCTGCCTCCAGGAATGCAGGTTGGGATGGTGTGTGGTGATCAGGGGGCCATAGGCAGGGCAAGCCATCCCAAAAGAGAGCCAGTAACACCTTGATACCACGTCACACAGCCCTGCCCCCGATATCCCACCTGCCAGCAGATACCGAAAAACTGCATGGATGGCAATGCTGCGTAGAGTTGTCAGACTTGTTCTTGGGATTATTTTTTCTGGCCTGCCGTCTGTAAGGCCAGAAACCTTTATGACACACAGAGGGAACCATAAAACCTTCTAAACGGAACCCCCTCTCTCCTGCAAATTCCATGACCTCCTATCTCTGGCCCTCAGTTTGTACTGGGCCTGTTGCCAAATCTGAAGGCTCCCTGCTTTTCCAGTCCTGGAGAACTCCTGGTTCTGGTCCCGCAGAGGGGAGAATTCAGAGACTCGAATGCCATGACATTTTGAGGTCTGGCAAAGCTATCACCGTCCCCAGATTGAATGTCAGCTCTTCTGCAGCCACTGTCCTTTGAGGGGTGGGGAATTCTGCGGGAAAGAGGAGGAGGGAATGTTTGTGGCAGGCTATTTTATTTCCAAAGCAGCAGTTTGAAGCTGCTCCGAGGTGTGGGACATTAGGCTAAGGGCTGATCGACACTTAAAACGTACATTGACCCAGCTGCGTCATGTAGGGATGTAAAAATTTTACACCCCTGAGAGACGTAGTTAAGCTGACTTGAGCCCTAGTGTAGACAGTGCTGGGTCGACGGAAGCATTCCATCCATCAGCCTAGCTCCCACCACTCGGAGAGGTGGATGGACTAGAGTGAGGGAGGAGCCTCTTCCATTGCTGTAGGGAGCATATAAGCTGCAGCTGTGCCACTGTAGCGTTTCTAGGGTAGACATACCCCCAGACCATGCGTGGGGAATCAGTGAGCAGAGAGGGCCAAAGAGACTTGACCATTTATTCTATGGTGCTGCAATTTAGTGTGTGTGCATGTGCGTGCATGCACGAAAACGTGCCCCTGGGAGTGGTATAATCCTATGGTGCTGCAATTTATCACAAGGACATTGGGTGTGGGTGTGAAAACCTGTCCCTGGGAGTGGTATATACTCACTGCTGAAATTCTGGCCATATTCCATATCTCTGGGGGGAAGGGGGCATGTGTATACTGGGACTACAGTACAGGGCTGGCTCCTGTGCTGGGAGCATGAGAACAGCCCTCGGGATCTTAGTTTTCACCTGAAAAGAGGGAAATCGGTCTCTGCTGAGATGTGGACAGAGACTGTCTCCTAGCCAAACAGGTAACAGCTACTTGAACTGAAGGAGAGCAGCCCTTTCAGGCTGATGGGCCCTGCTGAAGGATCTGGGATGCTGCCAGCAGCAAAGAAGGTTGCCTGGCTTTGGCCAGAGTTGGCGGTTGCATATGCATAAGTGGGTCATGTGCAAAATTATGCCTCAGCAATCTGGCTCTGATGCGTCCCTATGACTAATGCTTAGCACTCCTTTAACACGGTCTGTTTTCAAAGCACTGATGAGCATTTGCTGTCTAATAACCCCATGTGAGGCAGCTCGCTAAGTAGTATTAGGCCAATTTGGGGAAACTGAGTCACAAAGTAGTTACATGATTTGTGCAAGGCCACACACCAACTAAGTGCCAGAGGTGAGGTTAGAACAAAGGAGTACTGGGCTCCTCCCAGCCTGTGCTTGCACCACTAGTCCTCACTGTCCCTAAAAGGAGGGATGGAGAGAGAGAGTCAAAAACAGTCCTAAGTCTGGCCTTGCAGCCCTGAACAGCCAAGCCCAGAGCTGCTCATTTCAACTATCTCATCTTTCAGGGTCTAGTTCCCAGCAGATTCAGAACACATTTGTGATCTGCCTTCGTCAAATCCTAATAAGGTTGTCACATAGAATCACAGACTTTAAGGTCAGAAGGGACCATTAGGATAGTCTAGTCTGACCTCCTGCACAATGCAGGCCACAGAAATTTCACCCACCCACTCCTGTAACAAACCTCTAACCTATGTCTGAGCTACTGAAGTCCTCAAATCGTGGTTTAAAGATTTTGAGGTGCAGAGAATCCTCCAGCAAGTGACACATGCCCCATGCTGCAGAGGAAGGTGAAAAACCCCCAGGGCCTCTTCCAATCTGCCCTGGAGGAAAATTCCTTCCCGACCCCAAATATGGATATCAGCTGAACTCTGAGCATATGGGCAAGATTCACCAGCCACCACCCAGGAAAGAATTCTCTGTAGTAGCTCAGCTCCCACCCCATCTAACGTCCCATCACAGGCCATTGGGCATATCTACCGCTAATAGTTGAAGATAATCTAATTTTGGTAATTAATTGATCCCATCATATCATCCCTTCCATAAACTTATCAAGCTTAGTCTTGAAGCCACATAGGTCTTTTTCCCCCACTGCTTCCCTTGGTAGTTTGTTCCAGAACTTCACTCCTCTGATGGTTAGAAACCTTCATCTAATTTCAAGTCTAAACGTCCCAATGGCCAGTTTATATCCATTTGTCCTTGTGTCCACATTGGTACTGAGCTTAAATAATTCTCCCTCCATGGTATTTATCCCTGTGATATATTTAGAGAGAGCAATCATATCTCCCCTCAACCTTCTTTTGGTTAGGCTAAACAAGCTTAGCTCTTTGAGTCTCCTTTCATAAGACAAAGTTTCAGAGTAACAGCCGTGTTAGTCTGTATTCACAAAAAGAAAAGGAGGACTTGTGGCACCTTAGAGACTAACCAATTTATTTGAGCATAAGCTTTCGTGAGCTACAGCATCCGATGAAGTGAGCTGTAGCTCACGAAAGCTCATGCTCAAATAAATTGGTTAGTCTCTAAGGTGCCACAACTACTCCTTTTCTTTTTTCATAAGACAGGTTTTCTATTCCTCGAATCATCCTAGTAGCTCTTCTCTGTACCTGTTCCAGTTTGAATTCATCTTTCTTAAACATGGGAGACCAGACCTGCACACAATATTCCAGATGAGGTTTCACCAGTGCCTTGTATAAGGGTACTAACACCTCCTTATCTCTACTCGAAATACCTCGCCTGATGCATCCCAAGACCGCATTAGCTTTTTTCACGTCATATCACATTGGCTGCATCTTCAGTGTCTCAGGCACCGGCAGCTTCTCTGGCAGCCGGCAAGAGAGTGGTCATCCATTTGCATCTTCGCTGTCGCAGGTGGTTTAGAATCATAGAATCATAGAATATCAGGGTTGGAAGGGACCTCAGGAGGTCATCTAGTCCGACCCCCTGCTCAAAGCAGGTCCAATCCCCAATTAAATCATCCCAGCCAGGGCTTTGTCAAGCCTGACCTTAAAAACTTCTAAGGAAGGAGATTCCACCACCTCCCTAGGTAACGCATTCCACTGTTTCACCACCCTCCTAGTAAAAAAGTTTTTCCTAATATCCAACCTAAATCTCCCCCACTGCAACTTGAGACCATTACTCCTTGTCCTGTCATCTTCTACTACTGAGATGAATAGTCTAGAACCATCCTCTTTGGAACCACCTCTCAGGTAGTTGAAAGCAGCTATCAAATCCCCCCTCCTTCTTCTCTTCTGCAGACTAAACAATCCCAGTTCCCTCAGCCTCTCCTCATAAGTCATGTGTTCCAGACCCCTAATCATTTTTGTTGCCCTTCGCTGGACTCTCTCCAATTTTTCCACATCCTTCTTGTAGTGTGGGGCCCAAAACTGGACGCAGTACTCCAGATGAGGCCTCACCAATGTCGAATAGAGGGCCAGCTGCTGCCAGACACAATCCTAGGAACCTGCGTCTTGCAATGTCCAGTTATGCCTGCTGGACGCTGCAAGCTTATATGAGTTCATCAATTTAAGAAAGAAATTGATATGTACCAGGCTTGTTATCTCAAGGGGAGTCTCTGACACGCTTCAAACCAAACGAACTGCTTCAGGTAGAACAGACAGATTTATTAACTACAAAGAGATTTTAAGTGTTTATAAGTCAAAGCACAAGAAGTCAGATTTGGTCAAATGAAATAAAACCAAAACGCATTCTAAGTTGATCTTAACACTTTCATTGCCCTTATGAACTTAGATGCTTCTCACCACAGGCTGGCTGGTTGCCCTTCAGCCAGGCTCTCCCCTTTGATCAGTGCTTGTCACTTGGTGGTGGTGTCTGTAGATGGAGGTGGAAAAGAGAGGAAAAGCATGGCAAATGTCTCTTCCTTTTATCATGTTCTTTCTTCCCACTTGGCTTTGCCTCCCCCCCCCACCCCTTCAGGGTCAGGTGAGCATTATCTCATCGTAGTCCCAAACTGATCAAGGGAAGGGGGGAAGGGGGATGACTCACTCGAGAGTCCAACTGATCCTTTGTTGCTGCCTAGGCCAGTATCCTTTGTTCCTGTGAGGCTGGGCTGGGTTTGTCCCATACATGCCCTGATGAGGTGTGAACTTCCCCTCTGCTCTTGGAGAGTTTTTGTCTGGGTTTGTTTTAAGCCATGAGGACACATTTTCAGCCTCAACTATATACATGAAATTACAACCTATAACATTACTATAACAACAATGCTCAGTGCATCGTGAGCCTTCCGAAGACACCCGACATGACAAACTTTGCATTGGATCCCACACATAAGAATGAACATGGGGGTGCAGGGTGTTCTCCTGAGGTACAGAGCGTCATAGTGCCACTTCAGGGAGTACAGGGAGGAAAAGCATCTCGTTCAGGCCAGATAGTGGCTCAGAGCTGTAGGGAAATGGCTTTGCAGCACTTCCTAGGCTCTCACTTGGGCTCTCTGGCTTTGGAAGAGCAGGGCAGCAGAGGTAAACACAGAAACGTAGGGCTAGAAGGGACCTCAAGAGGTCATCAAGTCCAGACCCTGAGCTGAAGCAGGGCCAAGTACAACCTAAACCAGCCCTGATGTTTTCCCACCTGTTCTTAAAAACCTCCAGCAATGGGGATTCTACAAGCTCCCTGGGAAGGCTGGTCCAGAGCATAACTGCCCTGAGAGTTCGAAAGGGTTTTCCTAACACCTAACCTGAATCGCTCTTGCTGTAGATTAAGCCCATTACAGCTTGTCCTGCCTGCAGTGGACACAGAGCAATTGATCCCCATCCTTTTTAGAATGATCCTTATTTGAAGACTCACCCCCTCAGTCCCCTTTTCTCCAGAGTAGACATGCCCAAGTTTTAACCTTTCCTCACAGATTAGGGTCTCTACATCTTTGATCATTTTTGTTTTCTTCTGGACTCTTTCCAATTTGTCCACATCTTCCCTAACTCCTGACACTCAGAAATGGACATAGTGCTCTTCTGAAGCCTCCCCAGTGCTGAGTGGGACACTCCCCTCCTGTGCCTTACATACAACACACTTGTTTATACACCCTAGAAGGATAGGAGCCTTTTTCGCGGATGCCTCACATCTCATATTTCATTTGTGAACCACTAGACCCCCCCGCCCCCCCGAGCTTTTGCAGCAGTTCTGCTGCCTCCCCAGTTATTCCCTATGGTGTACTTGTGCATTAGATTTTTCCCTTTAAGTGCAGTACTTTGAACTTGCCTCTATTGAATTTCATCTTGGTGATTTCAGACCAATTCTTCAATTTGTCAAGGCAATTTTGAATTCTAATCCCATCGTCCAAAGTGCTGGTGACCCCTCCCAGTGTGGTGTCATCCGCAAATTTGATAAGCACTCTCTCCACTCCGTTATCTAAGTTATTAATGAACATGTTGACTAGTACCAGACCCAGGACAGACCGCTGCAGGACCTCACCAGATATTCTCTCCCCATTTGACAGCGAACCATTGATAACTACTCTGAGTACAGTCTTTCAATCAGTTGTGTATAGTACAGTTATAGTCATTTCCTCTGGACCGTGTTTCCTTGTGAGAATGTCATGTGGGACTTGCCAAAAGCCGTACTAACGTGAAGATACAACACATCTCCTGCTTCCCCCAGTGCACTCGGCCAGTAACCCTGTCAAAAGGGATAAAGGCGCTGCTCATTGCTGAAAAGACACCCATGTTAGCCACTTCTAGGCCAGCCCTGCTGGAGCTTGGGCACACTCCTCTTCGGAGCCCTGCCTCATTCAGTCCACCCAGTTCTCTTGTCTCCCAGGCATGCACAAGCTCCTGGCCTTCTGCTTTGTAAACTGCTCTGGAGACGCTGCAGAAATTGCCCTGGCAGGTCAGACCTCACTGCCTCCCTTGTCCTGTTGATTGATCTCAGGCCATGCTGCCACCAAAGAGCCCACAGCCTAGGTTAGGGGTGGCCAGAGCCACATGTGGCTCTTGAGAAGTTAATATGCGGCTCCTTGTATAAGCACCGATTCCGAGGCTGGATCTATGGGCGCCAACTTTCCAATGTGCCGGGGGGTGCTCACTGCTCAACCCCTGGCTCTGCCACAGATCCTGCCCCCACTCCACTCCTTCCCGCACCCTCCACTGAGCCTGCTATGCCCTCGCTCCTCCCCCTCTGAACCTCCTGCACACCACGAAACAGCTGATCGGGAGGTGCGGGGAGGCGCTGATTGGCAGGGCTGCCAGTGGGCAGGAGGCACTGGGAGCAGGGTGGGGAGGGGAGCTGCTGACGTATTACTGTGGCTCTTCTGACAATGTACATTGGTAAATTTTAGCTCCTTCTCAGGCTCAGGTTGGCCACGCCTGCTTAGAGCGACTGGTCTCAGGCCAGGGCCCAACTGTCCCCATCTCCACGGACCATGGCAGCCCAGAGGAGCTGATTCCCCTCCCCCACCCTGGCAGGACCATGTGGGGGAAGCCTTGATAGCCTCTAGACCTCAAGGACTCTGTAAGGCCAGCAGGAAACACCTAGGAGCCCTCTCAGTGCCCATGTGCACAAGTGTCTGGGGAAGGGAGAGCACCCACTGGTGAGGCAGCAGGGGGCTCAGTTTGTTGTCCCCCACAAAGCCAGTGTACCCCTGAAGAGGGCGCAGGATGAGAGGGTCCAGGTGCTTTTTCAGCTAAGCCAGCAAGGAGCCTGACTCATATCCAGCTTCTCATCCACTGTCACCCCTAGGTCCTTTTCTGCAGAACGGCTGCCTAACCCTTCGGTCCCTAGTCTGTAGCAGTCTCTCCTTAGCTATCTCTTTTCCAAGCTGAAAAGTCCCAGTTTTATTAATCTCTCCTCATACGGAAGCCGTTCTATACCCCTAATAATTTTTGTTGCCCTTTTCTGAACCTTTTCCAGTATATCTTTTTTGAGGTGGGGCGACCACATCTGCACGCAGTATTCAAGATGTGGGCGTATCATGGATTTATAGAGGCAACATGATATTTTCTGTCCTATTATCTCTCCCTTTCTTAATTATTCCCAGGATTCGGTTTGCTTTTTTGACTGCCGCTGCACAGGGAGTGGATATTTTCAGAGAACTATTCACAGTGACTCCAAGATCTCTTTCTTGAGTGGTAATAGTTAATTTAGACCCCATCTTTTTATATTGTGACAAAGCTCCAAGCCTGTATTGGTGGGTCCCGCGCTTCCAGGTGGATTCAGTGGCCTCAGAAGCTCACCAAGACCCCCAATATGACCTCCATTTCCCAATATGGCAGCAAAGATCACAGCTTATTAAGCTTATTCGTCACAGGCCAGTCTGGAAGGTGTAATACCCACAGTCTCTGTTGCTCCTTAGAGCTCAGTAGCCTCCTGCCTGGACCAAAGTCTGCTTCCCCTCTCAAGGGGATCTCTCTAGACAGGGCCGACTCTAGGGTTTTTGCCACCACAAGCAAAAAAAATTTTTGGCCGCCCCAGCTTTTTTCTCGTGCTTCCCGCCGGCTCTGCCCCAACTCTGCCCCTTCCCAACCCCTTCCCCAAATCGCTGGCCCCACCTCCTCCCCTGGGCATGCCGCATTCCCCCCCATTGCTTCCTGTGGCTCCCCCCACAACCCCCTGCCCTAGCTCACCTCTGCTCCGCCCGCTCCCCTGAACACGCCGCCCCTCCGCTTCTCCCCCTCCCTCCCAAGCTCGCTGCACACCAAACAGCAAGCCAGGGGAGGGGGGAGCCAGCGGCAGCAGGCGGTGGGGAGGCTGCAGGGGCACATTCCTAGGGGTGACCTGGCCAGCGCCGGAGAGCCACCCCTAGAACGTACCACCCCAAGCGCCTGCTTGTTTTGCTGGTGCCTAGAGCCTGCCCCGTCTGTGGAACATGGGGGAGAGGGGACCCAGGCCCGCCCTCTACTCTGGGCTCCAGCCCAGGGACCCTGTTGGCAGCTTTTCCCTTCACCACTGACGCTGCTTAGATCCCTGGGCTACTTCCCTGTGGTCCCCTTTTCCCAGCGTCACCCGTCCCTCAGGATTCAGCAATGCTCCCTCTCCTCCAGCTCCCTTCATCAAGGCTTCTCTCAAGAGAAGGCTGGAAAGGAGAGCTTTTAAGCAGTATGAGTAGGACCTTAATTGGTTCCAGCTGTCTCTATTAGCCTAATGGCCTTAACTGACCCTTTGCCAGTTAATTGAGGTCAGGTGCCAGCATTAGCCTAACGACCTTAACTGGTTAAATCGTGTCAGGTGGTTTGATTGGCCTGGAATAGCCTTTGTTTGGCTATCCAGGGACCTGCTCCTTCTGCGGTTGATCTCCCTGCCTTCCACTCTGGTGCAGAGGAAGGGGCTGCTCCTGCTACTCCCCCCTAGTTGGGCCAGACCGCCCCCCTCTACTGCCTGACTGCTGGCTGACTACTGGACACCCCACCCCAGCCCCCAACCCTTGGTTGCTGTTGTTCTTGCTGCAGCCTCTTGGGGGGCTGCTGGCGTGTGCCCTAGAGGAGGGGAGTGAGGGACCCCTGCTCCAGCCCCATCTGTTACTACTGCTGTGGACACCACTCCGGCCTGTGGGGGGTCCTTCCTGCCTGATCACCTCCAGGAGCTGCTGGAGCCTCGAGGAGGGAGAAGAGGAAGAGGACCTTCTGCTGTTGGGGAAGTGCACAGAGACTCTGCAGACACTGTGGAGGGGGCCATCAAGGACTGAGTTGCTTTCGAACTGTGCTCTTGTGGTGGGGATTTGGACTGTTTGTGGGGACATAGTGAGTGTGGCGTGGAGCCTGCCCCCTGGTCTATCTGTGTCCCCCCAACCCCCACCACCACTGTTGCCCCCTCCACAGGCTGCTTACTATCTGCCTCAAGCTCCTGCCCCTGAGACTCAGCTGCTTGCCTGGCTTGCCTTGCCTGTTTCCACCCTTGGGGCCTGCAGCAGCCAGCCCAAACATTGACTTCCTCTGCAAGTGCACATGGGCGCATGTGCCCCCATTGGACTGCCCCCCCATCATTGCAGCAGTCTCCCCCTCTCCCCTTGTGGCCCTTAATTCCCCCCCTTTTCTGCCCCAATCTCTCTCTAGCCCCAGTTTGTTTGCCTGCGCCACCCTTCTCCCACTGCAGCTTTTGTTTGTCCAGCCCCAGCCCTGAAGCTAGCCCCTTGGTTCCTCTGCCCCGCTCCCAGCCTGGTTGTTCCACTCCCCCTGCAGCCCCCTGGCCCTGATTAGCCCCTCCCCTCATACGCCCATGCCCCCTCCCATGTACTTGTGCCCCCCCTCCTGTTTTAGCTGATCCCGGTATCCCTGCACCCCCCCTCATGTTATTATAACCTTCCCTCCCCTAGTGCAGCTAGAGGAGCCGGAATCCCATCCTGAGTCGCTGACTGAACCCCCTGCAAGTCCTTGATAGCCCCCCCCAACCAGCCCTCCCTTGTGGCGCCCTCCTCCCCTGCCTGCAGCCTGGTGGGGAGGAGTGGTCGACCTGCCTCCCCTTTCCCCTCCTCTCTCTGGCGTTTTCCCCTCCTTCCCCTTCCTCCCCGCTCATTATGGCAGAAGACAGGGTGAGTGGGACCTCTTGGGCAGACCCCGCCGCCCCTCCCCCGCCTGCCCCCCCCAACACCCTCCCTAGCCTCTACCTCAACCTCCGCTGCTGACCCACCTGCTATCGTCCCCTCTGGAGTGACCTCTGCTGCTCCACGTCCCTCCCCCCTCTGACTCTGGGAGACCCCAGCTGGCGGGAAGGGCCAGGGTAAAAAAAAAGGGTAAGAGCCCCACCAAGAAGACTAGGCCCTCCATGGCAGGGGCTGCCGCGGCCCCACCACTGGCCGCAGCGTCCCTCCCTATTGCTCCCTCCACCAGCTCTACAGGTGCCCCTCCCACGGCCCCCAGGGGGTACACCCAGGTGGCAGCAGCCCCCCCGCCTGCCGCTCCGTCATCTCTCCCACCCACCGCCTCCGCGACCAGCTATAGCGGCCGGGGCCCCTTCCCGACCTTGACCAGGAATCACGGCATCTGGTGCCCGCCTCGCCCCACATGGAGACCTACGTGCGGGCGTTGGCGAGGGTGGTGGGGCCCACGGCCATTGTGGCAGCCTCCAAAATGTACGGGAAGGTCGTCTTCTTCTTCGCATCCGAGGCTGCCGCCCAGGAGGTGGTGGAGAAGGGCCTGGTGGTGGCAGGGTGTTCATCCCCCTGGAGCTGCTGGAGGACCTGGGCGTCTGAGTGGTCCTGACCTCTGACCGTCCCCAATGCCGCCCTGCTACCCACCCTCTCTACTCTGGGGAAACCATCTCCATTATCTGCCCTCTCCCTTTGGGCTGCAAGGACCCCGCCCTCCATCACGACCTCTCGTTCTGCCGGCAGGTGCAGCTTCAACTGCCGCCGGTGGCGCATGGCAGAGAGGCGCTCGAGGGGTCCTTCCTGGTCCCCTACCGGGGGGCCATTACCGGGTGCATTACTCCATGGGGGGGCCCAGTGCTACCTCTGCCGGGCGATGGGGCATGTCCGGAGGGACTGCCCCTTGGCTCGGCAAGGAGGAACGTCAGGGACCCCCGAGGCCCGGCAGGGCACTGGCCCCCTCATCGCTGGTGCCCCTGGCTGCCCGGTGCCAGAGCCACCCCTCCTCCTTCCCAGTCCACCACTGCTCCCGCTCGGGCCCAAGGGGCAGCTCCCCCACTACGCCCAGATGAGCGGGAGAGCCCTGCCCCCACTGATTGCAATCTGGCGGGGCCTGTGGAGGAGGGTGGGGCAGGGACACCGCCGGGCATGGGAGAGGGCCCGCCCTAGGAGGAATCTTCCCTCCCTCGTGCTGTCCCACTGTTATCCCCCCCGAGTCCCTGAGCCATCGCCCCACCCCCGACCCGACCCCTGTTAGCCAGCCCCCAGATGATGCCATGGAGGCCTGGGCCCTAGTGCAGGGGAAGCGGGACAAGCGGAAGGTTCGAGCTCCGCTCCTCCCATCCGATGCGGAGGCCCCCCGGAAAACCAGGAAGGGGGCACCGACACTGAGCCTTCTGCCTTGCCCACAGGTGTGTTTTCCATCCACCGGTGCCAGCTGGGGAAGATGTGGCAGCACCGGAGGGGAGCACTGGCCCTCCACTGGAGTCCCTTCTCACGGAGGCCCCGATGGAGTCCCCCCTGCCCCTTTGATACCTAAGGCCCCAGCGAGCCCCGAGGAGACAGCTTCGGGCGCTGGCGGGGAGGGCCCTGGGGTGGTGGGAGGTGATCTCCCCTCCATCTGTGAGGAGATCGAGGCCCTGGGTCTGACCCCAGTCACCCAGGGGGAGGACAACCCTCTGCCAGTGGGCCTGGATATGAGTGACCTCACCCCGGTCCCCCTTTCCCTGTGCTCCCTCCCCGTAACCGCTGCTTCTGCTCCTGCCTCCGAAGGTCCCCTGGACTCTTCCACCATCCCAGCCACAGGTGGCACCCCGCTGGTGGCCCGCCGAGCCTATTGAGGGGCATCCCTCGTTGGTGCAGGGCAACCGACCTCCTTCCCAGACAAGGGCCCCACTGAAGATTACCCACCTCCTGATGCCGTGGCTGCCACACCTGCCATGGAGCCTGAGCCCAGCATCACTGAGGGCCCCCTTCCCACTCCCCAGACCCCTGAGCCCGACTGAGAGGTGCCACCCCACAGCGGTGCAGCTACTGGGGCCCAGGATCTCACCTCTGCCCCTCTCCCTGCCCCTACTCCTGACCCCAGCCCTGTCCCTGATGCCGGCCCCATCCCTATCCCCTCCAACTCCCGTGATGCTATTGCCACCCCTGGGGTTGTTTCCTTCCCCTTTCCAGCAGATGACCCCCAGGGAGCAGCCTTCATGTTTCCCTGTCCCGAACCACTAGGGGCTGCTATCTTCCCTCTGCCGCCCCCTACTGAGCTGGGGTCTGAGGCGGGCCATGTGGCGCCCGCCCTTTGGGCGCCACTTCGGGGGTCCGCCCCTTGCCTGCCCGTCTCAGTGGGCCACGGGGCTGTGCCAGGGGCCCCACCGGAGGACAGCCGGGGGCCAATGTCCCTGCCCCCGCCTACGCTGCGGGAAGAGCTGTGAGAGTTTCTCAAAGACGTCCGTGGCTCCCGCAATAAGGTGCAGCTCACTCTCCAGCGATGGGGGGATTTTCGTCAAATCTTCCGGGCCATGAAGGCCCTCATGGGGGAGGGTAAAAGGACCGGGAAGCAGGGCACTGCAGCTTACCATCAGGCCCGCGGCTTCCGTGACTTCTTGCTTACTTTCGGGGTAGGTCAGGGTTTGCTGTGCAGCCCAATGGGTGCCGTGAGCGTCCCTGCCAGCGAGGATCCCCCCGAGCCCTCCTCATGGCATCCATCATCTTTGCAACATTAAACACCCTGGGCTGTAGGATAGGTCTCCGCAGTTGCCAGGTGCTCTCCTTCCTTTGGGAAGGAGGGTACTGTGTAGTTTTCCTGCAGGAGACCCATACGGATCAGGATGCCGAAGATAGCTGGCGTCTGGAGTGGGGGGACAGGGACTACTTTCACCATCTCATACTTTGTACAGCTGGGAGTGGCGACCCTGTTCTCCTCCAACCTATGGCCCGAGGTTCTGGTGGCACCGAGGCTGTGCCGGGTCACCCGCTGCACCTCTGGGTCCATATGGAGGGGCTCGTGGTCAACCTCGTTAATGTCTATGCCCCGACATTGGGCCAGGATCGGCTCCATTTCTATCAGCAGGCGTCCGCCTTCCTCAGCACTTTGGATCCTCACGAATGCCTGGTCCTGGGTGGGGACTTTAACGCCACCCTTGAGAAGCAGGACCGCTCAGGGACCGAGCAGTGCCTGGCTGCCGCGGATGTCCTCCGGGAGATAGTTGAACACCACTCCCTGGTGGACGTCTGGTGCGATCACCACTCAGATGATGTCTCAACGTTCACCTTTGTCCAGGTGGAGGCCCATCTGTCGCGCCATCCCAGTTGGACCGCATCTACCTGTCATGCTTCCATCTTTCACAGGCCCACTCCTCCAGCATCTGGCCAGCCCTGTTTTCGGATCACCATTTAGTGACCATGACGGCCTCTGCGCAGAGAGGCTGGTGCCGGCCTATTGGCACTTTAATAACAGCTTGTTGGAGGATGTGGGCTTCGTGGCATCCTTCAGGGAGTTCTGGCTGGCCTGGCGAGGGCAGCGGCATGCCTTTCCCTTGGCGCGGCAGTGGTGGGACCTGGGGATTGTGCGCGCCCGGCTCTTCTGCCGTGACTACACCCGGGGTGCCAGCCGACAGAGGGATGTGGCAATAGGGCAGTTGGAATGGGAGGTTTTAGAGCTGGAGAGGTATCTGGCCAGCAGCCCTGAGGATCCATTCCTCTGAGGAGCATGCCAGGAGAAGTGGGAGGAGCCCTCGAGGACTATCAGGCCCAGGAAGCCTTCATTCGATCTCACATCCGCCTCCTTTGGGAGATGGATCGTGGTTCCCGCTTCTTCTATGCCCTGGAGAAAAGGAGGGGGGCCAAAAAGCACATCACCTGCTTCCTGGCAGAGGACTGTACCCCCCTCACGGATCCGGTGGAGATGTGCGAGAGGACCAGGGCCTTCTACACAGGATCGGTCGGATCCGGGGAGAAAAGGCCTAACGCTTGCAGAGTGCTCTGGGACAGACTCCTGACGGTCAGCACGGGCAACCAAGACCGGCTAGAGCTGCCTCTCACTCTGGCCGAGTTCTTGGAAGCCCTCTGCCGCATGCCCACCAATAAATCTCCGGGCATGGACGGGCTGACCGTGGATATCCCGTATTCTGGGACATCCTCAGCCCGGACCTAGTCACCGTCTGGGCCAAGTCCTTTCAAAGCGGGGTCCTCTCTCTCTCATGCAGGTGAGCGTTCTTGCCTTATTGCCGAAGAAGGGGGACCTCCACGACTTACGGAATTGGTGTCCCGTCTCTCTCCTCAGCACGGACTACAAAGTCATAGCGAAGGCCATCTTGCTGCAGCTGGGGTCCGTGCTGGCGGACGTGGTCCACCCAGACCAGACCTATACCATCCCGGCCGTATCATCTTTGATAACCTGTATCTGGTCCAGGATCTCCTGGAGCGTGGGTGTAGGGATGGTCTGTCATTCGCCCTCCTGTCTCTGGATCAGGAGAAGGCATTTGACAGGATGGACCACGGGTATTTCCTGGGCACTCTGCGAGCATTAGGCTTCTGACCCCAGTTTGTGGGCTTTCTCCAGGTGCTGTACATCTCTGCAGAGTGTCTGGTCAGGCTCAACTGGACCCTGACCGAACTGGTCAGCTTTGGCCGGGGAGTACGGCAGGGATGCCCCCTCTCAGGCCAGCTGTATGCTCTGGTGATCGAGCCCTTCCTCTGTCTCCTCAGTCAGAGGTTGACGGAGTTGGTGCTGCGAGAGCCGGAGCTGCAGCTGGTCCTGTCGGCATATGCTGACGACGTGCTCCTCGTGGCCCAGGACCCGGGCAAGTTGGTGAGGGTGGAGGCATGCCAGGCCATCTACTTAGCAGCCTCCTCTGCCTAGGACACCTGGGTCAAGAGCTCTGGCCTGGTGGTTGGGATGGGTGGCAGGCAAGCGCCCTCCCACCCACGGTTCAGACCATCCAGTGGAGCGCGGGTCTGCTGCTCTATCTTGGCATCTACCTTTCTGCCACACATCCATCTCTGCCAGAGAACTGGCACGGGGGGAGGGATAGCTCAGTGGTGGGGGGAGGGATAGCTCAGTTGTTTGAGCATTGGCCTGCTAAACCCAGGGTTGTGAGTTCAATCCTTGAGGGGGCCATTTAGGGATCTGGGGCAAAAATTGGGAATTGGTCCTGCTTTGAGCAGGGGGTTGGACTAGATGACCTCCTAAGGTCCCTTCCAACCCTTATATTCTATGGTTTACAGGGCAGGGTGACAGAGCGGCTCTGGAGATGGACAGGATTATTGTGGTTCCTCTCCCTCTGAGGGAGGGCACTGGTGCTCAGTTGGCTAGTCCTGTACATGCTCTGGTACGGGCTCAACACCCTGGTCCTGGCCCCGGGCTTCCTGGCCAACCTCCGGACATCAATTCTGGAGTTCTTCTGGCCAGGACTGTACTGGGTCTCTGCAGGGGATTTCCACCTGCCCCTGGAGGAGGGAGGGCAGGGCCTGCAGAGGCTCCTTTATGGTGCAGGTAGTCCGGCATGGAGCGTACTGGTGCACGCCTTCCTGCGCCACTTCAAAGGGCTCCAGTATGACTGGCAGCTCCTTTATCTCTATCAGAGAGGTCTTCCGTGAGACCTCTCTGGGCTGCCGGTCTTCAACCAGGACCTCCTCCGGACCTGGAAACTGTTCTCAGTGACCAGGTCCATGGCAGCCACTGAGGGGGCAGATCTCCTCACAGAGCCCCTGCTACACAACCCCAGCTCCGTGTGCAGGTGGTAGAGTCCTGCTTGGTGCACCAGAGGTTGGTCCTGGCAGAAGTCACCAGAGTCGGAGACCTCCTGGACTACGACTGGGGAGACTGGCTGGATCCCCTGACACTCGCTCGGTGCGTGGGGCTCTCTAGGCCACGTACTCCATGGCGCGTACTTCAGGAGGCGAGGGCCACTTTACCGCCCACTGCTCGGGCTTACCTCAACCAGGTCCTGCAAGAGGGCACCCCCCGCCCACCCTCCACCCCAGGGCCTCCAGACCTTTTCATTGAGCCCCTGCCCCGTGGACCTGACTGCCCCCCACCCCCCGCCACCCCTTCACCATGAGCTGGCCGCATGATTTGCAGCCAGTTCATTTCCAGACCACACCAAGGAAACATATATGCCACCCTGGTCCTGGGGCCCACTCGGGATATCAGTTGGCAGGTCCTTAACAGAGCCGTGAGCACGGGCATGTACTTAGAACGGTTTCATAGAATCATAGAATAACAGAGTTGGAAGGGACCTCTGGAGGCCATCTAGTCCAACCCCTTGCCCAGAGCAGGACCAATCCCAACTAAATCATCCCAGCCAGGGCTTTGTCAAGCCTGACCTTAAAAACTTCAAAGGAAGGAGATTCCACCACCTCCCTAGGTAACGCATTCCACTGTTTCACCACCCTCCTAGTGAAAAAGTTTTTCCTAATATCCAACCTAAATCTCCCCCACTGCAACTTGAGACCATTACTCCTTGTCCTGTCCTCTTCTACCACTGAGAATAGTCTAGATCCATCCTCTTTGGATCCACCTTTCAGGTAGTTGAAAGCAGCTATCAAATCCCCCCTCATTCTTCTTTTCTGTAGACTAAACAATCCCAGTTCCCTCAGACTCTCCTCATAACTCATGTGTTCCAGTCCCCTAATCATTTTTGTTGCCCTTCACTGGACCCTCTCCAATTTGTCCACATCCTTCTTATAGTGATCACTACCCGTTGAGCCCGACAATCTAGCCAACTTTCTACCCACCTTGTAGTGCATCCATCCAGCCCATACTTCTTTAACTTGCTGACAAGAATACTGTGGGAGACTGTATCAAAAGCTTTGCTAAAGTCGACGAATAACACGTCCACTGCTTTCATCCACAGAACCAGTTATCTCATCATAGAAGGCAATTAGATTAGTCAGGCATGACTTTCCCTTGGTGAATCCATGCTGACTGTTCCTGATCATTTTCCTCTCATCTAAGTGCTTCAGAATTGAGGACATGCTCCATGATTTTTCCGGGGACTGAGGTGAGGTGAGGTGAGGCTGACCGGCCTGTAGCCAAAAACACTGGCTCCCAACCCTATACTTTAACCACTTGACCATAGTCCTTTCCTGGAGTCCTGCTTCTGGTCCCCAGCTTTAAAAACTGCATCCTGAACAGTGGAGCTGGAGTCAGAGGCCAACGCTCCCTGGAGACACAGTTATGAAGGGGACACCAGTGGAACAGAGAACGCAGGGAATTGGGCTAGAAGCAACTCAGCCGTGTGGACAGAGCAGTGCACAGGGCTTCATCAATTTGACTTAAACTGCAACCGACTTTGCACGTTGTGAATGAAACAACCACTAGGCAACACTCCCCTCACAGGAGCAGGACTGGAACCCAGGACTCCTGGCCCCAACCCACTGCTCTAACCACTAGATCACACTCGTCTCCCTAAAATAGCAACAGAACTAATGACAGCTTTCAGAGTAACAGCCGTGTTAGTCTGTATTCGCAAAAAGAAAAGGAGGACTTGTGGCACCTTAGAGACTAACCAATTTATTTGAGCATGAGCTTTCGTGAGCTACAGCTACATGAAGATGTCATCAATATAGCGCAAGTAGAGTAGGGGCGTTAGGGGACGAGAGCTGAGGAAGCGTTGTTCTAAGTCAGCCATAAAAATGTTGGCATACTGTGGGGCCATGCGGGTACCCATAGCAGTGCCACTGATCTGAAGGTATACATTGTCCCCAAATGTAAAATAGTTATGGGTAAGGACAAAGTCACAAAGTTCAGCCACCAGGTTAGCCGTGACATTATCGGGGATAGTGTTCTTGATGGCTTGTAGTCCATCTTTGTGTGGAATGACATCTTCATCATCTGGACCCATGGAAAAGAAGCCCTTGAGAAATTCCACCATGATTTCAACAATTTCCATCCCACCATCAACCTCAGCCTGGTCCAGTCCACACAAGAGATCCACTTCCTGGACACTACAGTGCTAATAAACAATGGTCACATAAACACCACCCTATACCGGAAACCTACTGACCGCTATTCCTACCTACATGCCTCCAGCTTTCACCCTGACCACATCACACAATCCATCATCTACAGCCAAGCTCTGCGATACAACCGCATTTGCTCCAACCCCTCAGACAGAGACAAACACCTACAAGATCTCTATCAAGCATTCTTACAACTACAATATCCACCTGCGGAAGTGAAGAAACAGATTGATAGAGCCAGAAGAGTTCCCAGAAGTCACCTACTACAGGACAGGCCTAACAAAGAAAATAACAGAATGCCACTAGCCGTCACCTTCAGCCCCCAACTAAAACCCCTCCAACGCATTATTAAGGATCTACAACCTATCCTGAAGGATGACCCAACACTCTCACAAATCTTGGGAGACAGGCCAGTCCTTGCCTACAGACAGCCCCCCAACCTGAAGCGAATACTCACCAGCAACCACATACCACACAACAGAACCACTAACCCAGGAACTTATCCTTGCAACAAAGCCCGTTGCCAACTGTGCCCACATATCTATTCAGGGGACACCATCACGGGGCCTAATAACATCAGCCACACTATCAGAGGCTCGTTCACCTGCACATCCACCAATGTGATATATGCCATCATGTGCCAGCAATGCCCCTCTGCCATGTACATTAGTCAAACTGGACAGTCTCTACGTAAAAGAATAAATGGAACAATTCAGATGTCAAGAATTATAACATTCATAAACCAGCCGGAGAACACTTCAATCTCTCTGGTCACGCGATTACAGACATGAAAGTCGCTATTTTACAACAAAAAAACTTCAAATCCAGACTCCAGTGAGAAACTGCTGAATTGGAATTCATTTGCAAACTGGATACAATTAACTTAGGCTTGAATAGAGACTGGGAGTGGCTAAGCCATTATGCAAGGTAGCCTATTTCCCCTTGTTTTTTCCTACCCCCCCCCCCCCAGACGTTCTTGTTAAACCCTGGATTTGTGCTGGAAATGGCCCAACTTGATTATCATACACATTGTAAGGAGAGTGATCGCTTTAGATAAGCTATTACCAGCAGGAGAGTGGGGTGGGGGGAGGTATTTTTTCATGCTTTGTGTGTATATAAATAGATCTTCTACACTTTCCACAGTATGCATCCGATGAAGCGAGCTGTAGCTCACGAAAGCTTAACGCTCGAATAAATTGGTTAGTCTCTAAGGTGCCACAAGTACTCCTGTTCTTTTTGCGAATACAGACTAACACGGCTGCTACTCTGAAACCAAGCAGGAGGATGTATCTCCATCAGCAAACTAATCAGCTCCAACTCTGCTACTAACAGGGAGCAGGCGCGCAGGATAAGAGGGGGCCGTTGCAGTGCAGAGTTGCCCTTTCCCTTAGGCACGCACATGCCTGGGATGGTTGTGCCTGCACTAAGCAAGAGAGACTCTCTGTACCGTGCATCAAACAGCTCCAAAGATGGGCAGCAGTGCAATGGCTCCCCTCCTTTGCAGGGCACCTTTCCAGGTGGCTTCCCTTTCCAGAGAATCCCCAGGCTCGCCTGCTCAGCAGAGGTTGCCGTGTTAGTGAGGCAGCCCTGAAGGTCACTGAAGTAATCTCCTTGCCCTTATTACATCCTTCTCCAGCTCTCTCTTGCTATAGACACCTGCAGAGGTTGGACTGATCTGCAGGCCCCGGGTACTTGGCATTGATTTGAATTGGCAGCCAGGAAGCGTCCATCTCTTCCTTCTTTTCCAGCCTTAAGCATTTTCTGGTTTGTGCATGAGTGTATGTTTGTGCGTGTGTGTATTTGTGTGCTTGCACACCTTCCTGACTGCACTTTGGCAAATTGTCTTACAGCCTGGAGCAGCTTTGATCACCACTGCAACATGCAGCTGCAGGCCTGTAAAAGCTCCCCACGCACGCCAGCCCTTTAGTTAATCAAACGGAGCGTTTTCTGATGCTCCGTCTTCTGCGGGAGCTTCTTCTCTCAGGGCATTCCCAGACCCTGCTTTTTATTTTCAGCTGTTTATGACACACCGGCTGGTCTCAGCTGGCAGGGTGTAACAAAGCGCTACGCCTTTTCAAAGAAAAGGGGGGTTCAGCTTCTTGCAGATGCACTGATCCTCAGCTCAAGAAACCTACAGGCTGGCTCTTCAGCTGCTGTCGCTCCAAGGAAGTCAATTGAGTGAAGTGACATCCATGGGGCTCTGCTGATTTCAGCCAGCTGCAGATCTGGCCCTGCCACCCTCATTATCCCTGGATTCATGCTCAGAGACCCATGTTACAGTAATAAAAAGTAACCAATCCTATCAGGCGTCCAAATATTGGGGAGACAGACGTAGGGTGGGGGAAGGGTAGAACACACCAGCAGAGCGAACAATGAGAGGGCAACAAATATTGCGTTAGTGCCACGGTTTTTCTGGGTGGGGAAGGGGGTTAGCTAGGAGGGGATCAGTGAAATGGGAAGGAGGAAGGGACAGGGCAGGGGAGAAAAGGGATATGGGGTGGAGCAAAGCTGAAGAGACTGGCTGCATCTACACTGAAGCTGCAGTTCCCAGCTGGAGGGAAGATCCTTTCATGGATTGAGAAGTGGTTAAAAGACAGGGTAAATTTTCAGAATGGAGAGGGGTAACGAGTGGTGTTCCCCAAGGGTCAGTCCTAGGAGCAATTCTATTCAACTTATTCATAAATGATCTGGAGAAAGGGGTAAACAGGGAGGTGGCAAAGTCTGCAGATGATACTAAACTGCTCAAGATAGTTAAGATCAAAGCAGACTGTGAAGAACTTCAAAAAGATCTCACAAAACTAAGTGATTGGGCAACAAAATGGCAAATGAAATTTAATGTGGATAAATGTAAAGTAATGCACATTGGAAAAAATAACCCCAACTATACATGCAATCTGATGGGGGCTAATTTAGCTGCAACTAATCAGGAAAGAGATCTTGGAGTCATTGTGGCTAGTTCTCTGAAGACGTCCACGCAGTGTGCAGCGGCAGTCAAAAAAGCTAGCAGGATGTTAGGAATCATTAAAAAAGGGATAGAGAATAAGACGGAGAATATCTTATTGCCCTTATATAAATCCATGGTATGCCCACCTTGAATACTGTGTACAGATGTGGTCTCCTCATCTCAAAAAAGATAGACTGGCATCAGCAAAGGTTCAGAAAAGGGCAACTAAAATGATTAGGGGTTTGGAATGGGTCCCATATGAGGAGAGATTAAAGAGGCTAGGACTTTTCAGCTTGGAAAAGAGGAGCCTGGGGGGGCTATGATAGAGGTCTATAAAATCATGAGTGGTGTGGAGAAAGTGAATAAGGGAAAGTTATTTACTTGTTCCCATAATATAAGAACTAGGGGCCACCAGATGAAATTAGCAGCAGGTTTAAAACAAATAAAAGGAAGTTCTTCTTCACACAGCGCACAGTCAACCTGTGGAACTCCTTGCCTGAGGAGGTTGTGAAGGCTAGGACTATAACAGGGTTTAAAAGAGAGCTGGATAAATTCATGGAGGTTAAGTTCATTAATGGCTATTAGCCAGGATGGGCAAGGAATGGTGTCCGTAGCCTGTGTTTGTCAGACGGTGGAGATGGATGGCAGGAGAGAGATCACTAGATCATTACCTGTTAGGTTCACTCCCTCTGGGGCACCTGGCATTGGCCACAGTCAGTAGACAGGATACTGGGCTGGATGGACCTTTGGTCTGACCCAGTGTGGCCGTTCTTATGTTCTATTCTTACCTGTGCCAGCTCTGATTGAGTGTAGCCACAGTGGGAGGGTCTAGTTGCTCTGAGTACAATCCTGCCTGAGGTCTGAGGTACACGGTCTGGCAGCTAGCCCCTGCTTGCGTTGCCGCAGCGACACTGCTAGGTGTAGTGCACTAGGTTGAGCCAGCTCCAGTGTAGACAGAGCTGGGAGGAAGCGGGAGCAAAGAGCAGGGTTGGCGCAAACAGCCAATCAGCACAGGGCAAAGAAAATCCAATCAAAACAGTAGACAGCTCCTGAATGTGCAGCAGTCCCTGCTCTGGCTGATTCTGCCTCTCCTGGCCAGAGACTCTGGCTGGTTCCACTCTGTAGTTTCCCCCCATGGCCACATGGCAGGGGAATCTTGAGTTGGGGAGGGAGAGCACAGGGAACAGTCACCCAGGGGCCAGGCCTGTGGGGACCAAACACTGGCTCTGCAGAATTCACTTCTTTTGATAGTTTTTACTGAAAATATCAATGTTTATATTAAGCCCTTTTTTATCAAACTAAATTGTCACAGGTGTACAAAATTCTGGGTTTTGAGCATTTTTGTTTCCATTTTTATCTACTTAAATTTTCACTCTTCCAGGAGATTATGGGGGCGGGGGGTGTCAGCCAATAAGTATTTAACAGTAGCAGCCGTTGAGATCCAAAAAGTTAAAGTTAACGGTTTATAACTACAAAGTGCCAACCTCACATGTCAAAGTGTAAAAAGCCTTAAACCCTCCGATTTTGGAATAAAAGTGGCAAGAGCCGAAGTGGTTCCCACAGGTGTAAGCCACACACAGCCTGGCGCCCAAGTAACACAGTCGGGTTTCCAAAGTGATGCCGGTGCCAGCTCCTGAGGGGCTCAGCTTGGTGCCATACTAGGTACTCTGTTCTGGTGGAGTGCATCTAGGCCCATCCCGCGCAGCGCAGGGATCTACCGAACAAGGGAAAGCCTTGTGCAAAGTCAATGCCATGAATCCTGTCAGCCAGATGGAAAAGTAGCCTGGCACTGCCAGGTTCTGACCCTTGGAGGAGGCTGGATTCAGGCCCCCCCGCCTTCCTCCCCTTCCCTCTGCCCTGCTCTGTAGCACTTTGTTCTCTCTGAGCAGCACTGTTGTTACATATTCAGTGCCCAAGGTTGCATTTTCCAGACCTTTAACCTCTCGCCTCATAGACTCATAGAATATCAGGGTTGGAAGGGACCTCAGGAGGTCATCTAGTCCAACTCCCTGCTCAAAGCAGGATCAATCCCCAACTAAATCATCGCAGCCCGGGCTTTGTCAAGCTTCCATTTCTTGTAGGATTGATTTGTGTGCAGTGACCTTCTTGTTCATATTAATCTCACCTAGACACTCTCCAGCTGAGCCAATGCCGCAGCAGAGTGACAAGTCCACACTCCTGGCCGCATCCTGCCTGAACGAGTTACCCCCAGGCACAAGGATGGTTTGTTGGCTCCCCTGGAGTTGCCATTTTTGTTCTGATCCTTGTGGTGTGAAGTCCTGCCCTGAGGACAGCAGCTTGGTTTTTAGGCAGGTCAGCTAAGCCAAGGGATACTGACCCCAATCAGCCTCTGTCCCGCTTGTGAACATTGACCCAAAGTTCTGCACCTGCCTGGAGAAAATGAACGTAACATCCTCAGCAAAGGCATGGAGCAAACAGCTTCCTCCTGATCTCTCTTGACAAAGCCCTGGCTGGGATGATTTAGTTGGTGTTGGACCTGCTTTGAGCAGCGGGTTGGACTAGATGACCTCCTGAGGTCTCTTCCAACCCCGATATTCTATGATTCTATAATTCTCTTATCCTTGGAAATTCCTTTCTTGTCTTATTGGTGATCCTGCACTTCCTGGGAAATGCATAGCAACTCTCATTTCAGAGGAGTGTGACACAGATCATAGAATCATAGAATCATAGAATATCAGGGTTGGAAGGGACTCCAGAAGGTCATCTAGTCCAACCCCCTGCTCGAAGCAGGACCAATTCCCAGTTAAATCATCCCAGCCAGGGCTTTGTCAAGCCTGACCTTAAAAAACCTCTAAGGAAGGAGATTCTACCACCTCCCTAGGTAACTCATTCCAGTGTTTCACCACCCTCATAGTGAAAAAGTTTTTCCTAATATCCAATCTAAACCTCCCCCACTGCAACTTGAGACCATTACTCCTCGTTCTGTCATCTGCTACCATTGAGAACAGTCTAGAGCCATCCTCTTTGGAACCCCCTTTCAGGTAGTTGAAAGCAGCTATCAAATCCCCCCTCATTCTTCTCTTCTGCAGGCTAAACAATCCCAGCTCCCTCAGCCTCTCCTCATAAGTCATGTGTTCTAGACCCCGAATCATTTTTGTTGCCCTTCGCTGGACTCTCTCCAATTTTTCCACATCCTTCTTGTAGTGTGGGGCCCAAAACTGGACACAGTACTCCAGATGAGGCCTCACCAATGTCGAATAGAGGGGAACAATCACATCCCTCGATCTGCTCGCTATGCCCCTACTTATACATCATCATACAGATGATTTAAGCTGTGAAACATGAAAGCTTATGACGTGGCACAATAGCCTAGAATAGTCAGTGTAGGTTGGACAAGGGTGCAAAAGGGAGCCGGACTCAGTTCAAACGAAAAGGCCTCCTCAGATAATTCAAGGACTGGGTTCAGATCACGTCTGGTAAGCAAGAGAAGTGTGGGACCAGAAATCAATGGACCAAAACTGGCGTGTCGGAAATTAGGTCTAATTTGTTGATGAAACAAGGGAAAAGATGGGCTAATCCACCCATTGCTCCCCTTTTGAGAGCCTCAGAAAAGACTTTGGGGTGGGGGGGCAGGAGGGAAGCTGGCTACTGTGACACTGGCTGACTGAATGGTGGGGAAGGAGCGAGTCCTACCACCCCCTTGGGATCCCAGGGTCCAACGTGACACAGCTGTGCCTTCTTCATCCTAATCCTGAGAGATGTCCTGACCAGGCCAGAGACAGGGGACCTAGCTGTCATCATCCCCACCATCTTTGGCTAAATCTAAAGCTGTGTCTCCCCTGCTCCATGTCTCCTTTTCCTTCCCCACCTTATTTCTTTCCTTTCCTACCCCTCTCCTTTGTCTTTCTGTCTAACCAGAGTCTGGCTTAGCCAGGCAACACTGCTGTATGCCTGTGCCCAGAAGGCTCTGGTACACATTTGCCAGGTCTTGGCATGGCTGATCAGCTCATGGGCTGGGCCTGCGTTGCTCCAGCAGCCAGGCTGCAAATGAGTTGACACCAGAGACAGAAGCTGCATTTTTCTCTCTTTGTTGTTCTTTCCTCTCCCTTTGCGCCTGTTTGGCTTGTTTTGTCTGCTAGGAAACAGGATTGGACTTTAAGAACAGCTCTGACCTATCTCAGCTAAGTTCTCGTTTCCCTCCAAAATGACTGTTATTACCATCTTCGATATCATCTAAGAGACTGTCAAACCCAGGGACTTGTCTGTTCAAAATCACTCCTCAGAAAAAGGGAACAAGGGATGGTGTTTAAATGAAAGCCTCACTTAATACTTTACGTTGCAAAGGCTTTCACTGGTTTTCCTTCTTTTCTGTATTTTTAATGAAAGGTTACAAAGGATTTTTAATAGTGTGTTGGCCATGGTACTCTGTCAGCTGAGGTCTCAGATGCCAAACCCTGGAATTGTTTAATGTCAGACAGTTTCAAGGTCACGTTGACAACCGTGTCTTTTGGGACCCATATATTCTATCTCAGTTAATACAACAGAGGCATATCGCTGCTCATCTCTCGGCCTGAGGCTCCTGTCGCTCTGAGCCGTGTATAGCAAAGTGGCTGCCATGAAGGCCTAGAGTTCACCAATGTGCCTGGAAAATTGACAATGGCCCAGATTTTTGAAGGTATTTTGGCATTGCAACACCTAACTGATTTAGAAGCCTCTGAAGGGATTTAGGCATTTAGCAGCTTGTATCGGTGGGATTTTGGCTCCTAGGCAGGGCCATCCCTAGCTGTTCTGGGGCCCTATGCAGCCCCCCCCCAGGGGGTGCATGTGGGGCCCCAGGCCTCTGCATGGGAGAAGTGGGGGGCTGGTCACAGGCCTCTGTGGGGGGGCAGGCCTCCGCGGGGGAGGAGGGACTGGCTTGGGGGGCTGGGGGAAGCACCCCCCAACACTCACCAGTGGCATGGCTGGGGCTGGATTACTGCACTCCCGCTACGGGTGAGTGCAGGCCCGGCCCTGCTGCACTCCTCAGGGGCGTGGGGGGGGGGGGGCGGGGCGGGGCAGGGAAGGGGCAGGGCTGGGGCAGAGCAAGGGCAGGGGCCCTGGGCAAGAGCCGGAGCCGGAGCTGGAGCAGCACGTAGCCCCAAATTTTCTGGTGCCCTCTGCAGCTGCATGCTTTGCGTATGGGTAAGGACGGCCCTGCTCCTCGGAACCTAAATAATGTTTGAAAATTAGATTTAGTCTCTTAAATTAGTTCAGCATTGCAACACAGAATACAGCAATGCTTATATGCCTTTAGAAATCTGGCACAACGCCTTTTATTGCCCTTTGTAAACACCAGTGGTGTTCAAAGCACTTTCCTCGCCTTCAGACCCTGGCTAAGTGCATTGATAACGGATTGTTCTTGTTTCATCAAAACCAGCCTGCTTATTCCAGCTCCCCTGCGAGAAATGGGCTGCTGCTGCCAATTGGCACCCGCCAAACAGAAGGAGGCAAGAGTCTGAGAGAAGAGATTTCAAGTGGAATGTTGCTCAGTACAGACTGTGTGATAAATTACTGGATGGGTGTCACTTAACTCCCTAGCAGAGCATAAGCTAGAAGCAGTTCCCTTGATTCATTCTCATCAGCCGCACCTGGGAGTTTCAGTAACTATCTCAAATTTTTCCATGTCGCCCCACATAGACTCAATGTGAAAGGAGCAATTATGTCACCAGAAAACAGGATTAAAAGATGCCGCTGCTGGTTCCGAGCCCTTCTGTTGCTGCCTCTGTCCTCCTTTGCTATGGAGATCGCCCTCGCAGCACGGGGTATGGCACTGGGACAGCTTACCTGGATGCTGCTGCCCAGACCAAAACCCTGGACTGAATGTGAATCCAGATCCAAACTTTTGGCCCAATCCTGCAAGGTGCTGGGCATTTCAGATCCCATTCACTTCAGTGGGAGACACCTCTTGGGTGGCACTCGGCCCCGCTGCAGGATCAAGCCCTTTGTGACTTGGCTCCCATCTATGATGAGCTGAACTAAATCCCTATGTGAAAGTTTGGATCACAGAAGCTCCTTTGGGCTGCCACCTGATGTGCCTAGACTATCTCTGAGCCCGTTTTCCCTGTGAGCTTGGGACTTCAGTCCCTTGCCTTGTTTGAGCTAGACACACTTGCCTGCTGCAAACACAGATCGAAGTCTGAACCATGTCCCACACAAGCTGCAGGCTTAACTGAAAACAGCTTAAGAAATGCTCCTGTCTCCAGCACTCAGATACCCCAATGGGGTCCAAACCCCAAATAAATCCATTTTACTCTGTATGAAGCTTATACAGGGTAAACTCAAATTGTTCACCCTCTATAACACTGATAGAGAGATATGCACAGCTGTTTACTCCCCCAGGAATTAATACTTGCTCTGGGTTAATTAATAAGTAAAAAGTGATTTTATTAAATACAAAAAGTAGGATTTAAGTGGTTCCAAGTAATAACAGACAGAACAAAGTAAATTACCAAACAAAATATGCACGTCTAGGCCTAATACAGTAGGAAACTAAATGCAGGTAAATCTCATCCTCAGAGATGTTCCAATAAGCGTCTTTGACAGACTAGCCTCCTTCTAGTCTGGGCCCCATCCTTTCCCCTGGTACAGTCCTTGTTCCAGCTCAGGCGGTAGCTAGGGGATTTATCATGACTGCAGCCCCCTTTGTTTTGTTCCACCCCCTTATATAGCTTTGGCACAAGGCGGGAACCTTTTGTCTCTTTGGGTCCCCACCCCTCCTTCTAAATGGAAAAGCCCCAGGTTTAAGATGGATTCCAGTACCAGGTGACATGGTCACATGTCCTGTGAGACCCCAAGCCAGAGGTGGGCAAACTATGGCCCATGGGCCACATCCGGCCCGTGGGACCATCCTGCCCGGCCCCTGAGTTCCTGGCCAGGGAGGCTAGCCCCCAGGCCCCACCCCCGCTCTTCCCCCTTCCCCGCAGCTGCATGAGCAGCACGGCTTGCACCCGCCCACCTCCCAGGCTTTCTAATAAGCCTGTTCTGCCACTCTGAAAGGCATGGTAAGGGGGTGGGGAGGTTGGTTAAGGGGCAGGAGGTCCCGAGGGGTAGTCCGGGGGCAGTTGGATGGGGCGGAGGTTGGGGGGGGGTTAGGAGACAGGGAGCGGGGGGGGTTGGATAGGGGGTGGGGTCCCGGGGGGGCGGTTAGGGGTGGAGAGTCCCAGGAGGGGGCGGTCAGGGGACAAGGAGCGGGGGGGGGGGGGGGAAGTGGGAGGGGACGGGGGCCAGGCTGTTTGCGGAGGCACAGCCTCCCTACCTCGCCCTCCATACAGTTTCGCAACCCCGATGTGGCCCTTGGGCCAAAAAGTTTGCCCACCCCTGCCCCAAGCCTTCATTCTTCCTGGCCTGACTCACAGGAAGGCTTGCAAGTAAACAGAGCCATCTACAGTCAATTCTCCTGGTTAATGGGAGGCATCAAGATTCCAAACCACCCCACTTTGCATAATTACAATAGGCCCTCAGTTATATTTCAAGTTTCAGATACAAGAATGATGTATTCACCCTATTTGTATGAATGTATGCAGAAGAACATAACCTTTGCACAGATAGGTTACATGGCATATCTAGCATAAAACATATTCCAGTTAGGTCATATTTACATTCATAAGCATATTTCTATAAAGTCTTATGGGAGGACCGTCACACCCTGGATCCAGACTCCCCTAACCTGGGGAAGTGTGGATCTGGATCAGTGCATCGAGACTCAGGCCTGAAGTCTCTGTTGCATGGTTACAAGGAGCTGTCTTGCATGTTTCTCCTTTGTGCTCGTTTCTCCCTAGCACGTGTCATGTTCAGGCAGCCACAGGAGTGAGGGAAGCCCAAGTTCAGGTTACAAATAGGGGTTCAGGCAGTGCTGTGCGCTTACAGCTGTTGTGATCTGCAATGTGCGAAACCCAGGATGATTCTGAGGCTGTAGAACAGTTGCCACTGTTCCCTGAGCACCATGACACATTTCCCAGATCAGCTTCCTCAAAACAGAGACGATCCTGGGAAAACCTAGACAGCTGGCAACCCTAAGCCATGTGCACGTGGACTGGCTACTGGGATTTTCCTCCAAATGCTTCCCTCCTGCAACCTGGGCTCCTCCCTCCAAGTTCCATGCAGGTTACTGCACAGTACGTAGCAGCTACTTGGTCCATGAGCCTGCCTGACCCAGGCTGCTCCTGTAATGGACAGAGGGTGCTCTGAGCTACTTGGGTTGGCAGCATACCAAAGGAGCTGTTGTGACACCTGCAGGAAGCTTCAAGGCCATCAGAGCAGCACCGGATCAGTACGCTAAAAGCTCTTCGAATTGGAGCTTATGTTGGCAACGCCTGGTTTCCAGTTGGTACAAATCTGTAGCTTGATCGTTTAAAAAAATTTTGGAGTAGGGAATAGCAAAATATTAGTGTGACCGAGCTGAAAGGAGATACCTACTCTTGCCTGCTTTACTCCCCTGCGTACGTCCCATTGATGTTAGTGGATGAGGATTATGATTTCCACCAAATCGGTTTCATTTTCCTTCGCTGCAAACTCTGTTGTCGACAAATAACCCAGGTGCACAGACGCCGATTCCGTGGGTGCTCCAGGGTGGGCACACACACCAGAGAAAAACAGTGGCTGCTCAGCACCCACCAGTCACCTGCCAATCGGCTGTTCGGCAGTGGGCGGGGAGAGGTGGAGCAAGGGTAGGGTGTGGTCAGGGTGAGGGTGAAGCCAGCGTAGGAAGAGGCAGAGCATGAGTGTAGCCTCGGGGAGGGGTGGAGCAGGGGTGGGAAGGGGCGGGGCCTCAGATAGGGAAGAGTGGGGGCTGAGCCTTGGGACAGAGCAGGGGTGGTGCAGAAAGTCAGGGCCTGTGCCCAAGGTGTACTTGTGTTGGGTTAAATGTTGAAATCAGATCCTTTTGTTTCCCAGTCCAGCCCTTGCTTTGTTCCCTTCGCCCTAAAGCAGCGCTCCTGGGGGCTCACCTGTGTGGCTGTTTCGTTTTTGGATCACACAGAAAATCTTTTGAAATAGCTTTAACATGTGTGGGGAAACCAGAGTGGTTTCCAAAACGCTGCTCTATGCCCAAAGCTCACTGCTCCCAAAACAACACTGGCTGGGTTATTTCCTTACCCACTAAAGGTTTCTTTTTTGTTTGCTCATTCATTTTAGTTTCCATGACCCCAAATAAGCTGCTGGCTCCAGGTTTGCAGTGCCGAGAGCTTCAGAACTGAATCAAATGCCAGTTTCCGGGGAAGCCTGCTCCTGGACAAAGGTGAGCAGTTTCCCTTTGAAATGAGCGAAGGGGGGCAGCATAACTTACTTGACTGATCTCAGGAGCACTCCCAGTTGTGGAAGAAGAGATTGTAAAGCTGGAGGGACCTGCAGACTGATGCCGCAAATGCTGCTAGGCTGGTAGCTGTGTGTACCTCGCTGACGGCAGCTCACCCATAACTTGGCAGACTTGGATGTGGTTTTTAAAGCTGTGTATGGGTGTCCAGTGCTGGAGCAGTGGACGTGCCCTAAAAGCGGGGGGGCCACACATGCCAGAACCATGGCCCCGCCTCTTATACCTCCCCTTCTCCCCAAGGCCTTACCTCTCCCACTGCCTCTTCCCCTCCCCAGACCCTCACCCCCTGCTCACTCCTCTCCACCCCTCCCCCCATGGCCCCATCACTTTTTAACCAGCCATAAGGGTGAGCAATGACCTCCGGGTCCCACCCCCATTCTGGTGCCCTGGAAGGTGGAGCTAGACCAATTCAGCCTCAAAATAAGGTGCACTTTTGTAACAGTGAGAGTAATTAACACTTAGCAAAACTTGTGGGAGATTCTCCATCCCTGTCTGCCTTTAACTCAAGGTGGACTGTCGTTGTCCAGGATCTCCTCTAGCTCAGCCAGCATTGCAGGGCTGGATGCAGACAGTACTGGCTGAGTGTATCTGGCTTGGCATGAGTCTATTAACCACGGCATAGTGCCATACTGAAGGCTGTGAGACAGTGTGTAAGCCTGATATTGACACCTCCAAGTTTTAGCCCCTCCAAAACTCCTCCTTTTATTCTGCAATTTCTCCTGGTTAGGTGGCGGCCACAGCTGCTTCTCTCCTCTGCCACCATGTCCGCTCCTTACGAGCATGCTTGGCTTGGACACTTTTCAGAAGTTCTCCCTGGCTTTTGTCCCCTCCCGTCCCCAGCACAGGGTGCACCAGAAAGCTGAAGGCAGCTGGATTTCATGCTCGGAGATCTCATGCTAGATGTAGTGAAGTGAGACTCACTGGTGCAGCGCCTCCTGCTGGTTGCCCTGGGAATTAGCTCACTTCCAGCTTGGAGCACCCTCTGCTGGCCGCTCACCTGCCTCAGGCCCCCATGTCCCTCCCAGACCCTGGTGCCCCTTACCCTAGGGTTCTGGTCCCAACAGGACCCCCACTCTCTGGGTCTCACCTCCCAGGGGAACCCCCAACCCTCTAAGCCCACCTTACCTCAGTGGCTCCCGCCAGTCATCATCTCCCAAGGGCCACATTGGGATTGCATTGGGAGGGCCAGGTAGGGAGGTCTCATCCACCCCCTCTCACTTCCTGCCCCCGACTGCCCCCCTCAGAATCCCCAACCCATCCAACCCCCCCACTCCTTGTCCCCTGACCACCCCCACCAGGATCCCCCACCCCTAAACACCTCCCCAGGACCCCACCCCTATTCAACCCTCCCTGCCTCCTGACCTCCCCTTGACTACCACCCAGGACCTCCCACCCCTTAAGTAACCCCCCCCACTCCCACCCCCTTACCATGCTGCTCCGAGCATCAGGACAGACTTATTGGAAAGCCTGGGAGGTAGGCAGGCGCAAGCTGCACGGAAGGGGGGACAGCAGGGGAGGGGCCAGGGGCTAGCCTCCCCAGCCAGGAGCTCAGGGGCCAGGCAAGACAGTCCCACGAGCCAGATGTGGCCCACAGGCTGTAGTTTACCCACCTCTGATCTAGCCCCTGTTCACTGAGGCAGACTACAGTGTAATGGCCACTCATCATTGGTAAGAGGGGGGTTTGGACCTGCTGCCTTTTCCTGCAGCCGCCCCCCCCCCCCCCTTTTTTTTTTTTTTTTTTTTTTTTTTTTTTTGCTCCATCAGGCAGCCAGGCCCATCTCTCTCCAAAGCTAGAGAGAGACTGACCCAGCTTCCAGCTCACAGCCCTTTAATAGGGCCCAGCCTGGCCCTGATTGGCTGCCTCCCAGCCTTTTCTTATTGGCTCTCAGCCCCAGCCGTCCCCAAGGGCTGGCTTTTAACCCTTTCTGAGCCGGAGCGGAGTGACTGCCCCACTACACTAGGTTCACGCTGAGGGTTGCCAGGTGAACAGTTTTGAAGCCCATTGAAAGCAAAAACCACTCAATGCCGGGAACACCGGTGAGATCTCCCCACAGGCCCCAGACAGATGGTCAGAGGCCTGTGAACAAGTCCTCAGAGGGGCGCTACAGAGTTACTCGGGAGCACGTGAATATTGATGAGGCTGGCTGTGTTTCCAAATCCTGTCACTGTGCACAAAATGCCTCCCTGCCATTCCAAGTGGTGCTGACAGGCCAGCCAGGTTTTGGAGTGGGCCCTTCGCTGTATCACTCCCTTGGTTATCATGGAAAATAGGTCTGTGGCCTTAGCCAGTTCAAGCACTTCCAGCGTCCCAGAGGTGTTAGCCAATCAGTGCAGTGCTCCAGGTACCCTAAGCACCGTGCCTGTGTACAGAAGGGCCCAGCTGCATTTCCGAGTGGCAAAGCCACTACCCCAGCTTGGGAGGCTCATTGGCGCTGGTTGTAACAGCTCTGAAGGGCACAACTCAGCGTGGTTGTCTGCTCTGCTATCCTCCCCGGGTGACATGTCTGGAGCGTGCCATCTCTTTAGGCCCTGAAACTGAAGCGCGGCTGTACCGTGAGACCGGTGCTCCAGTGCTCTCCTCTTGCATAAGCACTGACGGGCAGTTGAGTCCAGCACCGTGGGGTTCCCAGTGGCACAAACCGTCAGTGCTTGGAACAGCTTGGAACAGCTGTGGAGCAAAGTGCTTCCAATCTGAGCTCCTGGCTGTGAAAACTCCACTGGCCTGGAGATAGAACTTGCAACCTCTGTGTGCCCAAGCCCTGCAGGACACCCATTGGTCAGGCGATCTCACATACTTACTTACACAGATACTATTTGCCAAGCATTGGACCCTGCTAGATGCCAAAAAAGAAAACTCTAATTGATTTAGGGCACCAAAATACCTTTGACAATCAGAGCCTTCCTGTTTATGTGACGTCTAATGAGGAGCTGTATCCAGGGTTCGGGTGGGGGTGGTGCTGAAACCATAGTCAGAGATTTCTGCATTTGAAGGCCCAGTCTACACCCACACATGGCACCATTTTAACTAAACTCATTTAGTGAGATCAGGGCAACCCCTATGTGTAAACACTCTGAATTCAGTCTGAGAGGGGCCGATATCAATGGTAACATTCAGTAGCCAAATGAATTAAACTAAGTTAGTACTGGCCACTTTTACCCCAGTTTCAGAGCATCCACGCACAGAGGGCTGCACTGATTTTAACTAACTGGGTTCAGGAACTGATTTTAAGTGGTGCAGTGTACGTGTGGTGCTTAGCCCTAACACTGGGATTGGGTCTCTTCTTATTTATGCTGGTTTACCTTGGTGGAGTTTCTCCTCCTGTTACACTTTCACCTGCTGTAAATTCACTGGCTGTGGAATTTCTCCAGCCTTACACCACTCTGAGGGAGAAAAGAATCAGGACCATTGCACTGTTTTGGTTCTATAGGATCACAGAATCATAGAATATCAGGGTTGGAAGGGACCTCGGGAGGTCATCTAGTCCAACCCCCTGCTCAAAGCAGGACCAATCCCCAACTAAATCATCCCAGCCAGGGCTTTGTCAAGCCTGACCTTAAAAACTTCTAAGGAAGGAGATTCCACCACCTCCCTAGGTAACACATTCCAGTGTTTCACCACCCTCCTAGTGAAAAAGTTTTTCCTAATATCTAACCTAAACCTCCCCCACTGCAACTTGAGACCATTACTCCTTGTTCTGTCATCTGCTACCACTGAGAACAGTCTAGAGCCATCCTCTTTGGAACCCCCTTTCAGGTAGTTGAAAGCAGCTATCAAATCCCCCCTCATTCTTCTCTTCTGCAGACTAAACATCCCCAGTTTCCTCAGCCTCTCCTCATAAGTCATGTGTTCCAGTCCCCTCATCATTTTTGTTGACCTCCGCTGGACTCTTTCCAATTTTTCCACATCCTTCTTGTAGTGTGGGACCCAAAACTGGCTACAGTACTCCAGATGAGGCCTCACCAGTGTCGAATAATATTCAGTCATGTTGGCAATCCATCTTCTCTCCTCTGGTGCAAACTGCTGAATGAGCCAATGCTGTTTTAGGGAATCGGTTCAGAGTTCAGGAGTAATAATGGGATTGGATACAGTGGAAAATTGGTGCAGAGCCACTTAGTAGATGGAGTTTTTCAAGATGAGTCCAGGATGAAATGAGAGGGCCTGGTGGAAACTAGCCACTGTCAGGGCAGGTGCAATTGGACTAATAGCTCTGTGCTATTCATTTCCTCCTTCCTGACCTTTGGAATTAATTGCAGTGTCGAGTGGGATTGCTTTAGCAGAGCTAGCATGGTCATTAGAGATGCTGTCTCTGCCCTGACTGGGGTTTGCTATCAGATTGTTAATGTCACCGACAGCCTATTTCTATAGAATCATCTCTGCATGTGAATGAAGCGCTCCAGGTGCTGCTGGCTATGCTGGAGGAGGGCGGTAGGCGGATGTGCCTGCTGCATTGATTACTGCTGAGGAGATGAAATCAGGCTTTGTTTTGTTACGGCTGGTTCAGTCAAGCCCTGCAACAGAAATCTACAAGCTTTATGGTGGTTGAGCGGCGTTGATGCTTCCAGGTACAGGATCCCAGTTGTAAAAGGGGGAAGAGCATCCCACTGACCATTTGTTTTTGTGTCCTCTTGTGACTGGCATGATCTTGTTTCCTGTAGGAGTCTGATCCTTGCCATGAAAGATTGCATGACTTTAGGGCAAGACTTTCCAAAGCAACTCATGATTTTAGTGGCCTCTGGTTTTGAGGTCTCTTCCAACCCTAATATTCTATGATTCCTTGATGTTAGGAGGGTAAAGTAGATGAAGAAGCTTATATGTCCAGTAGTTCCTCCATATGAACCTATTTACTTTAGTAAACACCTCTCCCTTTAGGAACCTTGCTTGAAGGAGCACAAAACTTGACTACTCTAAGGAAAATTTCAGAAAAGACCATCCAACAGTATCAGTCACAAGACAAACAGATTGATGTGTACACTGATGGTTCCTCAGACAAATTCTTCTGGAATGGTGGTTGTGGGGGCTTCATCCAGTGGCCTAACAGAGTACAGGAAAAGCATTTGTTCAGGGTAGATCAGCTCGAATCATATCGCTGAATGAAAACTATGTCAACACACTGTAAGAAGTAAACAGCAGGAAGAGAGGCAGGAGTGGTGTTTGCTGACTCACAGGTGCTGATCCTCAGTCCCTTTCAAAGAAACCAGAACACCATCACCAATGCAGTTCAGAAGCTGGCTTGGAGGATCGGAGAAGGAGGCAATACACTGACCTTTCAATGGATTCCGTCGCACATTGGTATGAAGGACAATGCCACAGCAAGAGATTAGCCAGCCCCTTCCCTTGTATTCTTTGAAATAGAGCCACAAAGCTCTGTCACCGTGGTAATCATACCAGGCCAGGACGCTTATGGGGCCCTTTGTAAGGGCTCGGGCCAATGTGTCAAATCCGAAGAGTATCAGTAGCCTTACAATGTCACATTCTGACGTGCAGGCAGATGTTAGATCCTGGGCCTGACACAACCTACAGAGTGGCTATGGTCCCACCACTATTGATTTTCATTCCTGCGGTGTGTCCTGTTCGCAATCTCATGATCCTGGAAAATAACATCCACTGTGCTTTGATATCAATCCGAGGATCTTATCTCTTTCAGCCACTTATGTTGGATAATATTTTCCTTGACATGGCGTTAATGTCCTCAACCGTTGTCATTTGTATGTGAGCTTCCGATCTTCCAACTTTGGCCAGGAATTCAGGGCACACAATTCAGTGGAGGGCCCCCTCTCTCTGCCCCTAGTGAGTGGCAGATATATCGGAGCTTCCCTCCCTGTGTGGCAAGGACATGTCCCATGAGAAGTGCTGGCTGCTGGGCACAAGGAGAAGGCTGGGGTGGCATCCTCTCTTTGTGTTATGCACTGCAACTGGCAGCACCAGGGAGTGAAGTCATGGAGAGAGTCGTGGCCCAGACTTCCAGCTGTTGGGCTCAGAGGCCAAGCTTCCTCCTTTCCCTGTGATAAGCCATGAGGGGTCTCTTATTTCATCCTCCTGCCTACAGCACCGCTAACATCCATACTGTGCCTGTGCCAGGACCTGAAGCTCTTTGCAGGTGCTAGTTAAGCCTCCAAGCCCCCTCCCAGGTGCAGGAAGCATTATACCTGGCGGCGGGGGGGAACAACTCCACCAAGGTCACATGGCAAATACAGCCACACATAGAACCCAGGAGTCCAGAGTGCCATCCCTCTTCTCCAACTACCACAGCAAGGCCTAGAATCCAGGAGTCCTGACTGCTAGTCCCCTTCTCTTCTTCTGCTTCCATATGAGGAGAGAGGAAAAAGACGGAGACTTGGAAAAGAGACGCCTAAGTAGGGGGCTGTGCTAGAGGTCTATAAAACCATAACTGATGTGGAGAACGTGAATAAGGAAATGTTACTCTCCCCTTCTCATAACACAAGAAGCAGGGGTCACCCAATGAAATTAACAGGCAGCGGGTTTAAAACAAACAAAAGGAAGTATTTCTTCACACAGTGCACAGTCAACCTGTGGAACTCATTGCCAGGGGATGCTGTGAAGGCCAAAAGTATAACTGGGTTCAAAGCAGAATGAGACATTCATGGAGGATAGGTCCAGCAATGGCTATTAGCTGAGATGCTCTGGGACACAACCCCATGATCTGGGTGTCCCTAAACCTCTGACTGCCAGATGCTGGAACTGGACGACAGAAGATGGATCACTCGATAAGTTGCCTTGTTCTGTTCATTCCCTCTGAAGCACCTGCCATTAGCCACTGTTAGAAGACAGGACCATTGGTCTGACCCAGAATGGCTGTGCTTATGGATAATTTTGCATAAGTCAAGTTAATGAGTGGAGGGAGTATGAACTAGTGGTTAGAGGAGGAGGTGTCTGGGTTCTGTTACCAGCTGTATCAGTGATTGGACAAGTGGTGCAGGGCAAGTCACAGTAATGCTAATAAATAACCACTTCACACAGCTTAGGACTGGACAGGGGCCAATATCACCCTACCTGTAAAACAGTTGCTAGAGGTTATCCCAAGGGTTATCCAGCTGACTTCAGTAGCATGGAAAAGTACTGCAGAAAATAATTGAAGGCAGCTAGCCTCCTCGCCTAGCTGAGTGTGATGAGACAGTGACAAACAGCATCACTTTAGTGAAGATGAGCCGTAAGCCAGGAACGTTCCAAGAACGAGTTAACCCATGCAACTGCAGGGGAACTGCTGGGTTCCATTAATTTATGGAGACTGTTCACAGCTTTTTGATAATGTTCCTGACAAGAGAACCTGGTATAGACTAAGAGGTAATGCCCTGTCATGCATTTAAAATAGGTTTAGCGATAGGTAGCAAAGAGTGGGAATAAATGGCCAGTTGTCAGTGTGGAGAGAGGTTAATGGAGGGCTGCCCCAGCAATGTATTCCTGATGAGCCGCAGCAGGTTGTAACAAGTGGGGTGACATGACTTGCTGCATTGCACCACAGGGTTTGGGGAGGCTTGCAAGGCACTGCCCAGGAATCAGGCTACCCCAGAGCAGCTGGGACTCAAGGTGATGCCTGTCACAGGGCACAGTGTCAACTGCCCATAGGCAAGTGAGTTATCCCTCAAAGCAAGCTCCCAGGGCCTGCGTAGACAGCTAAGCAGGGACGTACACCAGTGATTCAAACAGAGGCGGATTTCCTGGGGCCTTGGGCCAGAGCAAGTGAGGTGCCCCACCCCACGCTTTCTGTCTGCGGTCCCACCCCCCTTCCGCCTGCAGTCCCATCCCCGTTCCACCCCTTCCGCCTGCGATCCCACCCCCTCCCCACGCTTTCTGCCTGAGGTCCCACCCCCATTCCATCCCTTCCACCTGCAGTCCCACCCTCGTTCCGCCCCTTCTGCCTGCGGTCCCACCCCCTCCCCACCCCTTCCGCCTGTGATCCCACTCCCATTCCGCTCCTTCCTTCTGCCGTCCCACCCCCTTTCCGCCCCTTCCACCTGCGGTCTCACCCCAGTTCTGCCTTTCCGCCTGCGATCCCACTCCTGTTCCACCCCTTCCGCCTGTGATCCCACTCCCATTCCGCTCCTTCCTTCTGCCGTCCCACCCCCTTTCCGCCCCTTCCACCTGCAGTCTCACCCCAGTTCTGCCTTTCCGCCTGCGATCCCACTCCTGTTCCACCCCTTCTGCCTGTGGTCCCACCCCATCCCCAGCTCTTCCAGCCACAGTCTCACCCCTGTTCCGTCCCTTCCGCCTGAGACCCCCCCATGGGCCTACCCCATTCTGCCCCTTTTCTTGTGGCCCTGACCCTTTTCTATCCACGGTCCTGCCCCATTCTGCCCCCCCTACTCTGGCCCCACAACCCCTTTGCTCTGTTCTGCCCCCCGAGTCCTGGCTGTTGCCCCAAGACCGGAGAAGCTTAGTCCCCCTACCACAACCCTGGGGCCACAGCAGCGAGTGAGAACTCCTCCAGTCCCAGGGCCCCAGCGTGGGTCCGGATGCTTGGCCTTCCCCTGCCACACCCTGTGCTTCTGCGAGGGACCGGGGTTGGGGTGCTGGCTCTTTTCCCACCTCGCCCGCCCGTCACTTCTGCTGTAGTGTGGGGTCGGGCACGGGGGCTTCCCCTGCTACCGCATGGCTTCTGCCAGGGATGGAGGAGTGTGGGGGCTTCCCCTGTCCTGCAGCTCTGCTGGGGATGGGGGGTCAGGAGTTGCATGGGCTTCCTCCACCTGCTTGGCGGCCGGGGCTCCAGGCTTCTGCTGCCCAGATATGGATTTTTTCCCGGGCCCCCCAGTTGTCCAGGGCCCCATCAGCCCAGTGACTAATCCACCACTGGTTGCAAACAGGGCATTAGGCTGTGTGATTAGATGTTCGTCTGCATGTGTGTGTTCTCCCTGTGTGCTGCCCCAGCTCTGCACAGATAGCTGGCACAGCAGACCTCGAGCAAGCCGCCCAATGACCGCAAGATCTGTTAAGGTACGAAGGCACCAGGCTAGGTTTATTGTCTATGAAGCACAGTAATAGCACCTGGCAGACTCTACAAGGATACTAAGACATGTATGCCCATAACAATGGACGCAGCTCAGTGAATGTCGGGACTTTCCATTCCCCCTTGGCTGGACAGATACTCCCTCTGAGACTCCATTTTATAACTAACTCTGACATAGTTAGTTACTGTTCCCTGACATGGCTTGTTATTACCCACCACCTTGTACATGTTGGTTTGATCAAAACATCTCTATTATGTACTGTCGTCCTGACCTTATCTTTTAGGAGGGGTCAGTGTGTTCCTGTTATCCTCGGGAAATGTTTTTGTACCATCCTTGATATCAGAATGTTCTGGTACCACTTGATATCAGGATGTGTTTGCGTAAGTACTCTGTGCCTAGAACTTCTTAGAAATGTATATTTCTGCAATATCAGCCCTGTTCTTGCCAGATTCTGTGAGCAGGTCCTGCCTCATACCAAGCCTCTGATACAAGGGCTTGTGTCTCAGTCTCTCTTCCTCTACATTCCCCCATTTTTTGGCTTTGTAGGGGGAGGATGTTTACCCATCATACTGGAAAAGCATAATGCATGGGCTGTTATGTGGCCATCTTACTTTTCCATCCACACATTTATGCCCCACCTGTCCCTTGCCTTCATGTTGTTTGCTGCAAAAAGAGCAGTGATTGTCCGTAAGGCTGACCAGACGGAGAGAGAGGTAGATGGGGTAGATAGTAGATCTATGAATGGGAAGAGAGCATGGGCTGGTGGTAGGGTCAGGACTGGGAGTCAGGAGACACAGCTCTGCCATAGCCTGACTGTCTGACCTCTGGCAAGCCACCTCCCTGCTCCATGCCTGGGCTTCCCAGCTGTCAATGGGGGACGATCCCCTCCTCACTGGGGTACTGAAAGGTATGGATTTAGGGGCAGGTGATCCAGGCAATTGCCTGAGGTGCTGAGCTTGGGTGGGGGCCGCTGGGCTCGGGGGGCTGTTTTTGTTGTTAGCAACACAGGGGAAAATCGAATGTCTGAAGAAACATGTTTCTAGTATTCCATGTGGGGACTCATTTTCCGCTAACCTCCTAGAATGTTCTGGGCCTTTGTAGAATCTCGTGATCTTCCAGACTTTGTGAGAACTACGTTTTCCTCAAACCTCCTAGAATGTTGTCTGCCAGGCCCTCAGGCCTATATAAGGGGCTGGGTGTCACCAGGCAGTCAGTGAGATATAAGAATGAAGTGAGAGCCCAGCTGCAATATTGTGAACCTTTTTTGTATTGTGTAAGCGTACTTGTGTTTTAAGACTTGAAGAGTGTAAGCAGCGACTAACAAAGGACATATTTAATGAGACGCCAGAGATATCTATTGAACCCCTGTCTACACAACAATATAAAAGAAAGTTCTGTTACTTCTTTGGCCATGCTTCACACGTAATATCTGATGACTTTCTAAGACTGTGGAACACAGACTTTTGCTCTCCCTAATAATGTCCATTTTCCCCCCATAGAAAATAAACAAGGCTCCTGAAGAAGCCTTGAGGAGCTCAGTATAAAAAGCTCAACTGCAATCTAGCTTGCAGCAAGGGGAAGATTTGATGGGGAAATCTCTGAAACAGAACTACATAGCCCGGGCTTTAGGCAGTAGCGATGGTTCCAGTGCAGATGAAATTGAGGAGCAAAGGGTAAACACTGGAAGCCCTGTTACTAAAGAATTAGCAGGTTTCCCTGATGGAATGGAAATGTGAGGAAAGTGATGGAGAATCATCCAGTTTTCCTGGCGGTGGGAAGGAGAGGGATGAGAAAGAAGGCTGTGGCTCATGTGGAAAAGAGAGACGCGATACAGGAGAATCAGCCTCGCACGATGACCGAAACAGCAGTGAGAAAAACTGCACGCCACAGATTGATACATCACATCCTGCTTTATGCCCGGCGATCCTCAACTCTGCCGACACTGATCGTTCATGGCATGAATAAACACAGATATACCAAGCCTATCATGCACATTTATTGTCTTACAGGACAGGGAGAAATCATGCCTCAAAGTCATGAAAGGGGCTCCAGTGAAAAAACAAGGTATTCAAAAGATACACCAATGGAGCGGGGCACCAAAGATGCTCTTCGCCTGGGGCGCCATCCCATCTAGGGCCAGCCCTGGGTGCTGAGACCCTGGTGTGGCTCTGTCAGTACCGGGCGTTACAGGAGCGTTCCCCCATTCCAGGGCATCCCATCCATGCCCTCGGCACTCTGGGGCTGACTCCACAGAGCCAGTGAACGCCCTGGGCTGTTCTTGTCACGACTGTGATGGGGAAGCAGGTTTCTGTGGGTGGGAATGAAAGAAATGAGAGGGGTACGAGCCAGTGGATTCTGTGTTGCTTTGCTGGGAGGATTCTCCCACCGCCGATGGAGCACTGAGGATTTCTTTCCTCCCTCCATTTTATCAACTCCCCCTCCCGCTCCCCTGGGCCCCATTTCCTCTGAGCCCACTAACCCTCCCTGAGCCACCCAAAGGAGCTTGGCAGCACCTTGAGGCTCCTGCCCCAGGCTTTCCACACTCCAGTGGCCCGGGGAGTCTGTAAATCCTGGGCCTGCGGATTGAGACTCATCGTCTGCCCCTGGCAGGGCTCAGCACTTACCCTTATGCTGGTGGGCTAGGCCTTGCCTGTGCCATGCTTGCTCCTTTGGCTGATCTTGTGCAAGTCAAATCCAGCATCGCTCCCTCCGTGTCCACCAGAGTCGGTCATGCGGTGCTTCAGAAACAGGCCCCCCGAGAAATAGCTAGGTGTGAAATAATAACAGCGCTGAGTTGCCTAGCACGCTCCATTGACAAAGGGCTCAGTCCACACAGCCCCCCCAGCCAGCAGGTGGGGAAATGTCATCCCGCTCAGATGGGAAAACTGATTCTCGTCTCACACTGACGTATCTCAGGATTAACTCCTCTGCAGTGAATGGAATTGCATTGGTGTCAGTAAGATTCAGACTGGTATTAGAGAAGTGGCCGTGGCTTGCTGGCTATGCTGCGAGTCAGACCCCTCCAGCTCTAACCACTGAATGACACTGCACCCAAACAGTCTGAAGGACGAGGGTGAAATGTGGTTCATAGACAAGGAAAAGGCCAAGGACCCAGTCCTGCGAAGAACTGCATGCAGGCAGGATCAGGGCCAGCCTGGAGCCCCTGACAAATTTGCTGCCCAGGATCCATTGCTTTAGGGGTGACTCTTAAAACTCCAAACACCCCCACAAAGCAAGAGCAAGTGAGGCTTAGCCTGGTGTCAACCCAGCTCTGGCGCTCTCCCCCATCTATGGTGCCGCTGTTGTGGTGGTATGTGAGTGCCGGGGGCAGGGGGGCGCGCCCATTGTACAGATGGGGATCTGAGTCACAGGGCACCCCAGGCCTAGATCCTCAGAGGTAGCAAGGTGCCTAATTCCTGTTGAAATCCGCAGGAGTTAGATGCCAAAGTACATTTGGGGATCTGGGTCCAAGGTCCCCCAGGCAGTTTGTGACTAAGTAGAAAATGGGATGCTGCCTTAGGAGCTGATTGTTCCAGGGCAAGTTCCTGGCCTGGCCAGCACTGTCCTACGCCTGTTGAAATACCATCATGGCTGTTATTATTCCAGGGCACCCCAAAGCAATTGCATCTTTTACCATTGCTCATTATATATCCATCCTCTCAAGAACCCTGGCATGAGCAGATGAAGGAGGCAGCAAATACCCGGATGGATTTTATTCCTTCATGCCCTGCTCTCGCATTTCTTTATTATTGTGAAAATTCTAGATTGTTCGGCAGCTCTGCCAGGCATTCGGTAGGTTAAAAAGATCGTCGCCATTACACGAGTGTGTTGAATTTGGCCCTTTGCGAGCCTTGTTTTCTGTCACTTCTGGGCTCTTCTTTCTTCACAGCCTCTCCGTGTGCACAAAGACAGGTTCTGTGCGGCTCCATACGTGATCCCCAAACCCAGTGCTGTATCAAGGGCATGGACCCTGCTTGTCCCCCGTGACTGTGTAATCCAGGAAGTAAGGGCCTGGCTTTGGAAACAGGCTCTAATCCCAGCCAAGGACTGGTGCGGAGATCTCCAGGAAGACTCTGAGCCTCAGGGAAATCCATTAAAAGAGCGGGTAAAACTTTCCCTAGAACCCAGAATTCACCCCTGCTCTGTAATGTGCAAAGAGCTTTGAGGTTTATAGATGGAGGGTGTGAGGTACCAGTGGTATTAACTGACAGGTCACATGTGACACTGATCCACTAGCCCAATGCGTCCGTGATGAAACCTCAGCCCTCCAGGCAGATGAGCCAAGTTCTGCTCTCTGTCTGTAGCTAACAGAGGAGACTTTCCCCATAGGGTTTGCTTCCTCTAGCTCTTCTGGCTGTGAACCAATCCAGTGCCATCTGCCTGAGTCTGTGGAGAGACAGCTCCATGCCTCTGCTGGGTCCCAGTGCTTTGCCAAGCAGCCCTGGAGAGACATTAACAAGACTCTGGTCAGTTTCACGGCTGTTACTCAGACCACTGTGAGCAATGCCCTGTCAAGAATGGTGTTAATGTCATTCTCCTGCTGCTTGGGAAAGCTGTGAGCAGCAGCCGTGGAGTGATCTGAGGGGGGACACCCCAAAAAAGTAGTGGGAAAGTTAGCTAGACTCTCTTCACAGCGCACAAAAGTCTCCAGATCTGGAAGAACTGACACAGGGCTCCTTTTCCCTTCTGCCAGCTAGTAGTGACCTTCGAGCTGATCAGGTGCCTGACACTGCCCACCAGAGCCCAAAGATGGAGCCTCCAAGCTGGGTCCCCTTCACATCATGTGATGCTCGTGGGGGCATGGGAGGCAGGTGGCCTCCCACTCGGGTGCTGTCTCTGGACTTCAGTGCTGGGGGCCTCCTCATTCTCATGTCACCTTCTGGCTAGGAGGGTTCGTCCTCCGGGTAGGACCTGCGTGGAGTTTTCATGCCCCAAGCACTACGCGGTATTAGCACAGGACTGGGCCCCTGGAATGTCTGGCATGGGCACTATCTCTAGCTGCGGTCTTAGGCCAGATGTTTAGAGCAACATTTTCTAAAGTGGTGTTGGGGACCAATTAACTACTTAGGCCCTGATAATGAAGCACCAGAATAAAGCACCAGAATGCAACTAGCCCAATTACTGACAGTGATACTGATTAACAGTTTACTAGCCTGATGGTGTGGACACTAAGCTTGGAGAAAAAGTCCCCTGAAAACCCATGTCTGAAAAAGATAAAAACATGCTGCCATGAAGGGCATGGTAACCCTTCTAACTTTCCTATTCAAATAAATATCAAGGATATATTGAGGATTAATCTAGGATGAGCCATGGATACATGTATACGAAAATAGGAGGAAAATGGCTGAATGATAGACACTAAGGACTATGTGTTAGTTGAATGTTGATGGAATGTTAACTGTTTATAATAACACTGAATGAAAAACGAAGTATGAAAATTTGGTACATGGATAACTGGCTATGTGTAATGTTAGATAATGCTGACTGGAGGAAAGCTACTGAATGTGTAATATGTCTGCACTGCAATCGGGAGGCACGTTAGACATACCCGCTGTGCCCGTGCTGTCTCACTCCTGGGCTCCCTGCACAGCTCTGCCAATGCCCCTCAGTCCTGGCCTTCAGCTCCCCACCAGCCATAGGCGCCGACTCTGTGGATGCTCCGGGGCTCAGGCGCCCACACAATGCTTAGCACCCACCAGCCATAGCTGTTTGGCGGGGCTGCTGATCAGCTGTTTGGGGCCGGCAGCAGGCGCTCGCTGGAGGGCGGAGAGCAGCCAGTGGGGAGCCTTTGGGGAGGGGGTAGAGCAGGGCTGGGAAGGGGCGGAGCAAGGGCAGGGACTCGGGGACAGGAGCGGGGCCTCGGGCAGAGCTGGGGTGGAGCAGCCACCAGGAAAAAAATAAGTCAGCGCCTATGCCACCAGCTCCCCCAGTTAGGGTGGCGACTGCTGCACCCCGGACACCAGGCACTCTGGCCCCCCGGGAACGGTGTGGGCCCGCCCCCACCTGTGTGACCCTGCCCCTGCTGGCCTGGGCTGCCGTCACCATAGTCTCTGAGCGCTCCATTGGGGGGCCGGAGCCCCAGGCTGCACCAGGGCCCGAGGCCAGCTCTGCAATCAGCAAACCCCTGGCCATCCCCTGCCTCGGACAACAGAGGAGTGTTTCCTGCAGCTCGTGTTTTGGTGCTTCGTTGGAAATGACTCAAGAGCCCCAGATGCCACCTGGCAAAACAGCCTGTGCAGGGAGGGACGGGGGAGACAGGTTCATTTTCCAAATCCAGTGCTGCCGGTGATCTCTGCGGCCCATGTGTTTCCTCTCTCGCTCTCCTCTCCCGGGACTGCCCGAGTCAGAAACAGAGTCTGTTTCCTGGCAGACTGATTGGAGTTAGCAGGAAAGCTGTGTGAGCACAAACAGCAGCCGGATGAGGAAGCAAACCCAATGGGGAAAGTCTCCTCTGTTAGCTACAGACAGAGAGCAGAACTTGGCTCATCTGCCTGGAGGGCTGAGGTTTCACCACGGACGCATTGGGCTAGTGGATCAGTGTCACATGTGACCTGTCAGTTAATACCACTGGTACCTCACACCCTCCATCTATGAACCTCAAAGCTCTTTGCACATTACAGAGCAGGGGTGAATTCTGGGTTCTAGGGAAAGTTTTACCCGCTCTTTTAATGGATTTCCCTGAGGCTCAGAGTCTTCCTGGAGATCTCCGCACCAGTCCTTGGCTGGGATTAGAGCCTGTTTCCAAAGCCAGGCCCTTACTTCCTGGATTACACAGTCACGGGGGACAAGCAGGGTCCATGCCCTTGATACAGCACTGGGTTTGGGGATCACGTATGGAGCCGCACAGAACCTGTCTTTGTGCACACGGAGAGGCTGTGAAGAAAGAAGAGCCCAGAAGTGACAGAAAACAAGGCTCGCAAAGGGCCAAATTCAACACACTCGTGTAATGGCGACGATCTTTTTAACCTACCGAATGCCTGGCAGAGCTGCCGAACAATCTAGAATTTTCACAATAATAAAGAAATGCAAGAGCAGGGCATGAAGGAATAAAATCCATCCGGGTATTTGCTGCCTCCTTCATCTGCTCATGCCAGGGTTCTTGAGAGGATGGATAAATAATGAGCAATGGTAAAAGATGCAATTGCTTTGGGGTGCCCTGGAATAATAACAGCCATGATGGTATTTCAACCGGCGTAGGACAGTGCTGGCTCAGACCCGTGTCAGGAATAAGGCCCTTAGGTCTGCGGGCAGCCTAATGAGCACAGCCAGCCCAACTGGCGGAACGCCCTGCCTGATTGGCTGAGGAAGCTAGTGGACTTGTTCTTACACCCCACAGCAGTTCAGTGGCTGCTCAAAGCATCTGCCTGTGGCTGCATTAGCTCCCAAGCCTGCTTGTTCCCAGCCTTGCTCCTGTCCTGGCTCCAATCTTGCCCCGGCCTTGCCTCTCTCCAGATAACCTGGCTCTGACCCTTGGCTCTGATTCCTGACTTCTGCTTCTGGCTATGACCACTCGGCAGGACTGCCCATATCCTGGTCCCTGACAACCCCTCCCCTCACCAGGAGAAGCTTCCCACTCACCAGTGATGAGCTGGCAGATGGATTTTTCAAGCCTTCATTAGGCTCCAAGTACACAGCTGTAATGCTCACCCACAGCATATGCCTGGCCTTGGACCTGAGAGCTCCGTTTTCACTGCGGCAGGGGAGTGAGACAGGACTGGGGGCTTCCAATCCACGACTCTCCCTCTAGGAAAGTGCCATGAGAGCTGGGAATCTACAGGAAAGGGCAGAATGAGCTCGCTTCAGGGTCTCCTATGAAGGCTGCAAACACATGGAGGGAGGGGGGAAAACCAGGCCAAATCCTATACACTGACATTTGAAAACCCCACCAGCCCCTGCCCTCAGGGGAGTTTGTGAGCAATGCACCACTTAGTCAGACTGAATCCTAGTAAACCTTAAAGGGCCAGGCCTGCTTTTAATCTCATGCAAAAGCTTCTAGGTTCCTTCCCCCAATTCTGCCTCAGTTAGTCTTATGTGATGAAAGAGCATCCAGTGCCATGGAAACCTACCAGGGTAAAACCTTGTGGTGTCCCTGTTGGGTCCTGTGATGCTACCAGTCAAGAGAAATACCCTTATTATTTCCAGCCTAATAAATCCCATACTGCCTTATAGGATTTATTTTGTCCGTTCATTGCCAGGGGACTCAATCCCATGTAATCCTATTTCTGCTCTGGGCGTCGGGAGATTGCTTTCTACGTGGTGGATTTGTCGGTGGCTGTGTTGTACCCAGGTGCTGTCTGGATACTGCCCTGTACCATCTTTAAGCAATTACACAGGACAAAGAGGGCTGCTACAGCCAGCCCAGCAGCACAAGGCCACTGGCTAGCTGAGTGCTGCTGACGGGTTACAACTCTGAGCTGTTGGATGACATTAAGGAGAGTCATGGAGCCCAACCCCTGCATGCTCCATTAGCCGTGCTCCTGTTGGAGTGCCGTCATACTCTGCAGCACAATATGCTGGCCGTGTATGTGCCACAAAGCCCTCTACTGGATAGACGCCGAACTACTCCACTGTGTGTCATAGGCCTTATATTGCTAATACCTCGTGGAGATTCTCTGTTAGCTCGAGCGGTAATGGTCTGTGTTGCTGGAGCTAGGAAGTTCCAAGTGACTACAAGATGCAAAACAGGGACAAGCATGAAGTCCTGTGTGGCCAAAGATTTGATACAATATAAACGGAGGCTGTTCTAGCGGTGGTGGTGGTGGTGGCTCGGGTAGCTGTGGCTAGAGCCCCTACCATAGTCAGGGCCCCACTGTGCCAGGTGCTATACGTACGTCTAGTGGTCCCTGCCTTAAAAAGCTCCCTCTCAGTAGACAGGACAGACAATGTTCTTACCCTCATTGTGCAGCGGGGAGATTGAGGTATACAGAGGTTAAATGGCTTGTCCCCAGTCTGTAGAAGAGCAAATCAAACCAAGATCTCCCAGTCCACGGCATCCTTCCACTTCTGGGCAGTGCAATATCATTCACGTAATTTGATGCTAACCACCACCACCCCCCCCAAGTTTATAGCGCTGATTAGTTGATTTCTCTTTAATTGATTTGTTATTTGGGCTCACTCTTACAATGCAGAATTAGCACAGCGGGGGGAAAACAAATACACCCTCCATATCTCTCTATTATATTTAGCTGCTGCTTATGGGGCTCCATCTCCTGGAGGGAGGTTGACTGGAGGGCCTGAAAAAGGGCAATCAGGGTAGAGTTGACAACATTCCACTGCACACCCCTGGACAGATCAAGAAAGAGAAGAGTCTCTGGACTCCTGCCGGCTCCAGCACTGTGCAGGAAGGGTTATGGGCAGCCGGCAGTGACTTCCTGCTCCTGCCAGCACTGGGCAAGGTAGGTGCTTGGTTTGAGCCACCTCCTGTCTGGGCACATGGCAGAGTGGTTCACAGCCAGGGTTCCAAAAGAGCTCAGCATGTCAGCACTGAGTCCTTTTGCAAAGCTGCCCCTTACTTAAGGGCTTAAATAGCAGCTGAGCCTGTGCAAAAGCTGGCTCCAGTTGGGGGGTGGGGCGGGGTGAGCCCTTGCAGTCTGGACCCTACTGGCTAGAGCTGTGCAGTGGGAGACCAATCAGCCTCACTTCAGTCCCCTGCAAAATCATGGAGCAGGTCCTCAAGGAATCCATTTTGAAGCACTTGGAGGAGAGGAAGGTGATCAGGAACAGTCAACATGGTTCACCAAGGGCAAGTCATGCCTGACCAACCTGATTGTTTTCTGTGATGAGATAACTGGCTCTGTGGATATGGGGAAAGCGGTGGATATGATCTATCTTGGCTTTAGCAAAGCTTTTGATACGGTCTCCCACAGTATTCTTGCCAGCAAGTTAAAAAAGTATGGATTAGATGAATGGACTATAAGGTGGGTAGAACGGTGATCAATGGTGATCAAAGGTGATCAATGGCTTGATGTCTAGTTGGCAGCTGGTATCAAGCGGAGTGCTCCAGGGGTCGGTCCTGGGGCCGGTTTTGTTCAATATCTTCATAAATGATCTGGAGGATCGTGTGGATTGCACTCTCAGCAAATTTGCGGATGATACTAAACTGGGAGGAGTGGTAGATACGCTGGAGGGTAGGGATAGGATACAGAGGGCCCTAGACAAATTGGAGGATTGGGCCAAAAGAAATCTGATGAAGTTCAACAAGGACAAGTGCAGAGTCCTGCACTTAGGACAGAAGAATCCCATGCACCGCTACAAACTAGGGACCGACTGGCTAAGCAGCAGTTCTGCAGCAAAGGACCTGGGGGTGACAGTGGACGAGAAGCTGGATAGGAGTCAGCAGTGTGCCCTTGCTGCCAAGAAGGCCAACGGCATATTGGGCTGCATTTGTAGGAGCATTGCCAGCAGATCGAGAGAAGTGATTATTCCCCTCTTTTCGACACAGGTGAGGCCACAGACTGGAGTACTGTGTCCAGTTTTGGTCCCCCCACTACAAAAGGGATGTGGACAAATTGGAGAGAGTCCAGCGGAGCGCAACGAAAATTATTAGGGGGCTGGGGCTCATGACTTGTGAGGAGAGGCTGAGGGAACTGGGGTTATTTAGTCTTCAGAAGAGAAGAGGGGTGATTTGATAGCAGCCTTCAATTACCTGAAGGGGGGTCCAAAACGGATGGAGCTCGTCTGTTCTCAGTGGTGGCAGATGACAGAACGAGGAGTAATGGTCTCAAGTTGCAGTGGGGGAGGTCTAGGTTGGATATTAGGAAAAACGTTTTCACTAGGAGGGTGGTGAAACACTGGAATGCGTTACCTAGGGAGGTGGTGGAATCTCCTTCCTTAGAGGTTTTTAAGGCCCGGCTTGACAAAGCCCTGGCTGGGATGATTTAGTTGGGGATTGGTCCTGCTTTGAGCAGGGGGTTGGACTAGATGACCTCCTGAGGTCCCTTCCAACCCTGATATTCTATGATTCTATGACCTGACTGCTGCTCACCACTCTGCCACGAACCTGCTGTCTGTCCTTTGACAGGTCGCTCTCTGGTTTGTGCAGAGATGGGTGTTAGCACTCTAAAAGCCTTAGACGAAGGGCCACAGATCAGGGCCACAGATCATCAGAGAATCATAGAAATGTGGGGCTGGAAGGGACTTCACTAGATCATCTAGTCCAGTCTCCTACACTGACCTAGGACCAAGAAACCTAGACCAGCCCTGACAGGGGCTTGTCCAATCTGTCCTTAAACCTCCAGCAATGGGGATTCCACAACATCCCTTGGGAGCCTGGTCCAGAGCTTAGCTATCCTGAGAGTTAGAAAACTTCTCGTAGTATCTGACCTACATCTCCCTTGCAGCTTAAGCCCATTACCTCTTGTCCTGCCTTCAGTGGCCAGGAAGAACCACTGATCATCATTCTCTGTAACAGCCCTTAACAAGTTTGAAGACTGTTATCAGGTTGCCCTTCTGTCTTCTTTTCTCCAGACTAAACATGCCCAAGTTTTTAACCTTTCCTCACAGGACAGGTTTTCTAAACCTTGTCTCATTTTTGTTGCTCTCTTCTGGACTCTCCAATTTGCCCACATTGTTCCGGAAGTGCAGTGCCCAGAACTGGACACAGGACTCCAGCTGGGGCCTCCCCAGTGTCAGGTAGAGCAGGACAGTGACCTCTCATGTCTCACATACAACACTCTTGTTAATAGTCCCCAGAACGATATTTGCCTTTTTCTCAACTGCATCACACTGCTGACTCCTTGTCAGTTTCTCCTGTGCAATGCAGTGTTATTACATAGGTTGTACGTGTGCTGGGTCTCATTGCTACAGCTCCTGGCTGAGGTTGGTTTTAGGCACTTGAGAGTATGGGCCACTTTAGGATGCCAGTATCGGTGGGGCTGGGACATACGCTCCTGCTGCTCAAAGAATAGACATGTCGGTGAACTACATTTTAAGCACACCTGAAAGCTATGGCCCTTGCCTTGCATAGAATCATAGAATCATAGAATATCAGGGTTGGAAGGGACCTCAGGAGGTCATCTAGTCCAACCCCCTGCTCAAAAGCAGGACCCATACCCAATTAAATCATCCCAGCCGGGGCTTTGTCAAGCCTGACCTTAAAAACTTCTAAGGAAGGAGATTCCACCACCTCCCTAGGCAACGCATTCCAGTGTTTCACCACCCTCCTAGTGAAAAAGTTTTTCCTAATATCCAATCTAAACCTCCCCCACTGCAACTTGAGACCATTACTCCTTGTCCTGTCCTCTTCCACCACTGAGAATAGTCTAGAACCATCCTCTCTGGAACCACCTCTCAGGTAGTTGAAAGCAGCTATCAAATCCCCCCTCATTCTTCTCTTCCGCAGACTAAACAATCCCAGTTCCCTCAGCCTCTCCTCATAAGTCATGTGTTCTAGACCCCTAATCATTTTTGTTGCCCTTCGCTGGACTCTCTCCAATTTATCCACATCCTTCTTGTAGTGTGGGGCCCAAAACTGGACACAGTACTCCAGATGAGGCCTCACCAATGTCGAATAGAGGGGAACGATCACGTCCCTCGATCTGCTCGCTATGCCCCTACTTATACATCCCAAAATGCCATTGGCCTTCTTGGCAACAAGGGCACACTGCTGACTCATATCCAGCTTCTTGTCCACTGTCACCCCTAGGTCCTTTTCCGCAGAACTGCTGCCTAGCCATTCGGTCCCTAGTCTGTAGCTGTGCATTGGGTTCTTCCGTCCTAAGTGCAGGACCCTGCACTTATCCTTATTGAACCTCATCAGATTTCTTTTGGCCCAATCCTCCAATTTGTCTAGGTCCCTCTGTATCCTATCCCTGCCCTCCAGCATGTCTACCACTCCTCCCAGTTTAGTATCATCCGCAAATTTGCTGAGAGTGCAATCCACACCATCCTCCAGATCATTTATGAAGATATTGAACAAAACCGGCCCCAGGACCAACCCCTGGGGCACTCCACTTGACACCGGCTGCCAACTAGACATGGAGCCATTGATCACTACCCGTTGAGCCCGACAATCTAGCCAGCTTTCTATCCACCTTATAGTGCATTCATCCAGCCCATACTTCTTTAACTTGCAGACAAGAATACTGTGGGAGACCGTGTCAAAAGCTTTGCTAAAGTCAAGATACAATACATCCACTGCTTTCCCTTCATCCACAGAACCAGTAATCTCATCATAGAAGGCGATTAGATTAGTCAGGCATGACCTTCCCTTGGTGAATCCATGCTGACTGTTCCTGATCACTTTCCTCTCATGTAAGTGCTTCAGGATTGATTCTTTAAGGACCTGCTCCATGATTTTTCCGGGGACTGAGGTGAGGCTGACTGGCCTGTAGTTCCCAGGATCCTCCTTCTTCCCTTTTTTAAAGATTGGCACTACATTAGCCTTTTTCCAGTCATCCGGGACTTCCCCCGTTCACCACGAGTTTTCAAAGATAAACTCATGCATGGCTGGGAGGCTGGGAGAGCCTGTGCCTTGAGAAGCCTTGAGAAGCCAGCAGCATGATTCTCAGTCACGCTGTACATTAAGTGTGCATTTTAATCCTCCCAAACGGAGCTTTTCTGCAATTCCAGCCTGTGTCCCCGACCCTAAGAGCTGGCTGTGCTCGACGCTCTAGGAATGAAATCCACAGAAATGGGGGGCCCTGGCCGCACTTTGATTTGCATTGAATGTTGCCAATAGTTTCTAGTGGGGTTAGGGATTCCTGCCAGGGGGGTCTGCTTGTCTGTCCATCTCTAATCAAACTGAGAAGTTTCTAGTGTGCCCGTTGACATCAATGGCTGGCTCCGACTCAGACCGAGAGCCCAGTCACCAGCTGGCGGCGCCCAGAGGACGCTGTGAAAGCCGTGGTGTTTTATTGACTTTAACTCTCAAGCTCAGCTGAGCAGTTGAAATTGATGCTTATAAGTAGGGTCCTACAAAATTCAGGGTCCATTTTGGTCAATTTCACGGTCCTAGGGTTTTAAAAATCGTAAATTTCATGATTTCGGATATTTAAATCTGAAATTTCATGGTGTTGCAACTGTAGGGGTCCTGACCCAAAAACAAGTTGCGGGGTGGAGTCACAAGGTTATTGTAGGGGGATCGCAGTATGTCCACCCTGACTTCTGCACTGCTGCTGCTGCCAGATATGAAGGCAGAGCCGCCACTCGCAGCAGCGCAGAAGGGTGGCAGGGTATGACATTGCCACCCTTACTTCTGCGCTGCTGCTGGCAGGCCACTGCCTTCAGAGCTGGGTGCCTGGCCAACAGCTGCTGCTCTCCAGCCGCCCAGATACGAAGGCAGCGCAAAAGTAAGGGTGGCAATACCACCACCCCCCTAAAATAACCTTGCAACTCCCCTGCAACTCCCTTTTGGGTCAGGACCCCCAGTTTGAGAAATGCTGGTCTCCCCCATGAAATCTATGTAGTACATGGTAAAAGCACACAAAAGCCCAGCTGTCACCTGGAGAGATCAGATTTCACAGTCCATGATGCATTTTTCACAGCTGTGACTTTGGTAGGGCCCTACTTATCAGCTGCCCCAGTCTTCGGTCAGCCGGCGGTTCACAGGGGGAAGCGTTCTCTCTGTTCTCAATGCCACCATCCTCTGCGTGTGATGGCTGAGGCACAGCCATTAAAGGAAGCCCTGGGAGTCGCGGATGTGAGTCGAGACATAGACCCGCATTTGTGCTCCGTCTGTCAACACGCTCAGGGCCCAAACTGGGGCGGGGTCGCTGCTGTAACAAAAGCTGCTGTGGGAGGATGAATGGCCTCAGCCAACAAGACGGCACCTTCAAAGGTCCCCTCGAATTCCAACGGTGACCGAGCCTCGTCCAAGATACAGGGAGCCCTTTGAGAGCCAGCAGCCTCTGAAGTCCAGCCCCTTGGCCCACATTACCGTGCTGCCAGCCTCTGTGGCTGAGCAGAAAGAGGAGCGGGGACCCCGGTGCAGAGGGGGGTGAGAGGTGATGCGGCAGGTGAGCATTTGCCCCGGCGCAGACATTGCCACAAAGGGGTGCTCCAGCTGTCTGGTACCAGGGAACAGGCACGTGGCTCGGAAACCCCAGCTGGCCTGGCCTGTGCTTGAGGATGTTGGAAAGACCCTGCTTGCCACTGTGAGGCATAGCCTGAATCTCCCCCACTGCGCCCGGGGGGGTTCCCATTGCACCCCACCCCCGAGCCACCACTGGTTGCATCTCAGCGAGGGGGGCTTGGCTCCTATTCAGAACAAGTGGCTGACTTTTCAAAGGGGCTCCGGGTGGGGAGAGACTCTGCCTCGGAGCCGAGCTGGCCCTGATGGGTGGGGGCTGATGAAGTCTGGCCACGAGCTCTCCTGAAAGCCTGGCCCTGCACTGACTGGCCCTGGCCAATAAACAGCCCTGCTTGGGAGCAGAATGAGCATTCGATGAACTCCTGAGAGCACCTCCTACAGGGGGGTTGCCAGCTTGGTACCATTTAAAATCTGGACACTCCAGCAGGAGTGCCGAAAACCTCCCCTGCCCAGCCCTTTCCCCCGAGGCCCACCTCTTCCCCTGAGGCCCCACCCCGTCCACTCCCCACAATACTCGCTGCTTTTCCCCTCCCACCCCCTCGCCCAGGTCAGGAGGGACTCGCCCATGGAGCCAGGGCTGGGAACTGCAGCAGCCTGACACAGGTAGGAGGCGATCCCAGCTGAATGGGGGCATGAGTGATGACCCAGCGCCTCCCCGACGCGCAGGAGCGGGTCATTGAGTGTTTGGTCAGTAGATCAGACGGGCACCCAGCCACCCTACCTTCAGTGAGTGGGACATTATCGCAGATCTGAGCAACTGCCCATTTAGCAACTCTGGGCGGTTTATTGAGTAGAGATGTTGGGCCTCTGACACCGTGGGGATCTACTGGGGACAAATCCGCCTGGGCTTTGGCCTGTAGGCTCATCCTGGTAGCCACTTCCCAGGGATTACACGCAATCCAGTATTCCCCTTCCCTCTAAGCAGTCCCATGGAGCCTGGGGACCATACTGGCTTTGCCAGCTCTTGGAGGCTTTCGGTCAATGCCAGGTGTCTTGCAGGAAGAGCGGCTGTAGCCTGACAACAAGATACACCATTCTCTGGCCACAGCCGTGCAGAGGGTTAGACTAGATGATTACGACAGTCCCATCTGGCCTTAGGATCTATGGGCTGGAATCGCCAGCGGATTTCTAGCACTTCTTAAACCCTGTGCTGCAAACCCCGCTTTGGAAAGCCCCCCAGAGCCGGGGGAGCCTTGGCAGCTAATGTACAGAGCCATCCATCAGTCACTGCTTTAGTGGAGCTGAAATACTCACACCTCACGAAGCTTTGGCCCTGGGCTGGCGGACAGAGGAGACAGGCGAGAGCACACACAGCCTGTGGCTGGCAGCGGTGCCCCGCTCCCTTCCACCTTGGGGCTGCTGTGGCCCAGCTCAGAGAGACCCCACCGGTCAGCTGGGTACAATTTGTCTCTGGGACTGGTGAAGTGCCTCTTTGCTTCAGGCCATGCCCGAGGCCACTGGCTGGTTTCTGAGAGGACACGCCTCCCCGATTGCAGGCACCGGTCTGTGTAGACACGCTTTCCCCTTGGATACAGACCCAGAGGGAGGGGCAGGATGGGGCGGGGACCGTTTGATCACTGGCTTTGGAGTTGAGGGGTCCTGAGAGGCAGCCTATCCCTGCCAGTTAGCCTAGTCCTCCCACTGCTCTCCGAAGCTGGGGGTGGGTGGGATCTGTTGCTGTGTCACTGAGCTGGGGAGGGTGCAGGGTGGCAGTAAAGGGGTTTCTCTGGGGTGGCAGCCACGACCATTTCTGGGGATGGACAGCACGGGGTGGCAGACAAGCCACTGCTTGTGTTAACAGCAGGGACTGTGAAGCTGTGGCAGCAGAAAGGACGGTGGCTGTGATGCAAGAGAGGGACGGGGTGAATGCGAATGCTTTGTCGGCGCCTTCGGCATGCCCTTGGCAGCCAGCCTGTTTCCTGCCCCCCTGACACACCTGGCCGGTGAGTCAGGCTGAAAGCGGGCAGCAGCGCCAGGTCTGTGCCCCCTGCTTTGATCTCCTTTGGATGGACGCAGAGTGGGTGAGGGGAAAACAGGAAATGTCACAGCTGTCAGACATAAATCAAAAGGTCGATGAGAGCCCTGCCCCTGCCCCTGCCCTAATCTCCTTGACTTATGGCGAGTCATCCCATAGAGACCCGGAGCACCGCTCAAGGTGGCAAACCTAGGCTGCAGGCAGGGCCTCGCGTCCAGGGGCTGGAAGGACTGACATACTCCAGAGCTTGGAGAGAGCGGGCTGAGGTACGTTGCGTGATGGGAACCTGGCTATAGAGAACCACTGGGTGAGTCTGCTCTAGAAAACAACATGAAATGGCCCTTCCTGCCGAGCACATCTGCTCCCTGCATGTATTCACATTTCACAGCCCCGTCTGCTACAGTTGGGCCAAAACCAGGCCGGCCCAGCCACGGGAGAGAGACGGCGTCAGCTGCTAAGCACACGAACCTCAGTCTGTCTAAGTCAATTGGGCTCTGGGCCCTGCCGTGCTAGGTGCTGTTCTGATGCACAGCAAGAGGCCATCTCTGCCCCACAACGCTCAGAAGAGCGGCTGTGAGGGGAAAACAGGTCAAATTACTTGCCCAAGGTCCTGCAGCAAAGCCAGGCCCAGAACCCTGGCGTCCTGCTGTAACCACTGGACCGTGCTACCCTTGGGAGCCAGCCTCACAGAGGCGTATTTGTTGTGCAGCTGCTTCTCCAGCATGTGTGCCCTGAGCGCGTCCCTGGTACAGCCGGCCCCGGCTCTATCAATAGCTGTGATTAATGCAGCCCGTGAGCCCCCGAGCAAGATGCTGCCACGATTTATTGGCACCTGGGAAAACGAACATGCTCACGTTTATAGATTGGGTCTTACAGATACATCACAGGAAGCAAGCAGCACGAAGCCGGTTATTGGTGTAAATATTCCATGCCTGAGTGAGAAATACAGGCTTTCCTGGGATTTATTTACCCGGGATGACAAACACTTGGCAAGAGAAACCCGCCTTCGTTTCACACGGGCTCATTAGTTTGTCTGGCCCTCTCAATTAGCTGTAAATTTTGCTTTTGGGTGTGATCTCTCCCTCCCCCCACAGGAAAAATTAGCAGCGCAGATACTGACAAGGCGCCTAGGAAATCATAGGTGTTTTCCCTCCTACAGCCTTTCCTCTGCCCCTTCCCCACCCTCTCCCGTTGGAGACTCTTGGGCTGTGTGTGTTGATTTCTTCCTCTTAGCTGGGAGGAGCTCAGTATTGAGGCCAGGAAAGTAACACGAAGGGAGATTACAAAGGAGGGCAGGAAAAGATAAACTACAATTCAGCTTCTGGCGGGGAAAAGCAGCTGGCGGGGAGCGATCTGCAGCACACTGATGCTGAAAGAGACGTTTGGGGGGAGAGTGGAGAGTAAATTAGACATGATGCTGCTGCTGCGAAAAAGGCTGATGCTGCAAGTTTGCCCTACATATGGAAAGACGTCTGATTCTGGAGCCCCTGCCCCCAGGGCTCTCTGGAGATTGCGTCCGTTTCTCCGCACCGCGTTGCCCGGCAGCCCAGAGAAGAGCGACAAGAATGATCAGCGAGCTATGGAGGGGCTGGCTTAGCAGGCAGGGCTGGGAAAAGCTGGATGATGGGGCCATAGGATCAGCCCTGCTCTCCTCATAGGCCAGGCCCGAGCAAGGAGTGTGCTGTGCTTGCTTCGAGGCTGGGGCAGCTGGGGATCCCCCAGGAGGAGCTGTGGTGGAGTGTGCCAGGTCGTTAGCTGGCGAGATGCCGCCCCAGCCATGGAGCCCTGCTCCGTTCTCTCGGGTGCAATCAGCGAGGTATCGGGGCAGGCACAAGCATAGGGTCGTCACTGGGGGATCCGGGCGCAGAGCCTCTTCTCAGGGCGGGAGCTCTTCCCTTTCACTCCCACTCTCTGCACCCCTCATTCAGAGCCACATGGCGAAAGCCACCTCACTGAGCTTGGCATGGGAGCCACTTACCCGTGCAGTACAGGGAGGGCAGCTCCCCGCCAGCACGGCTTCGTAGCGATTGCAGCCTCTGGATCGCTCTCCTCCACAGTAGCCAGCAGGAGAGTCACAGCCCCAAGTCCACGGCCACCCAGGTCACTGGGGAGCACTGGCTGCTGGGACCTGGAGTTCCATGGGCCGCGCTGCTCTGCTGTAAGAACAGCCTCAGTCTGTGCATCAAATGTGAGTTCAGGGCTCTAGTCGAAGCAGCAAAAAGGCCGTCATTTGGGCAGATTTGGTTTAGCCTCAAATTTCCCACCTTCTCCCCCCACCCCTGCCACCCTTATGATGTGGCGTTAGTGGCATCTCTATGAACTGTTAAGGGTGTGCATGAGACCAGCTACGGCTCCTCTCATCCCGAGGGCTCAGTGCACTTTGCGAAGCTGGGTAAGAATTCTCCTCACTTTACAGAGAAGGAAACTGAGGCATAGGGTGGGGAAGCAATTTGCCCAAGGTCACTCAGTGAGTTGGTGCCAGAACTGGGCAAAGGACCCCGTCCCACTAGGCTGTGACGCTTTCCTTCTTCGGAAGCGTCCTTGGGGCGGTAGATACGTCCTTGTCTGGTTCTAACTCAGAGTACCGGGACACCTGATCTGCACAGAAGGACCGTTCCTCTTTAGGGGAGCAGGGTTGAGCTGGGTAGGGGGGAGCCGCTGAGAATTTAGGCAGGGAAACAAGGGCCTTTGGAGTAAGAAGCAAATGTGGAGTGAGGAACATGTCAAACACCTGCAATGACCCTGGAGTTTGATCATCACGAGGGAGCTGGAGTGATGACAGCCTGATGGAATCTCCCCATGGGGCGTCATGCCATGGCTTGTGATTTCTCTGCAATGGCTTGTGGCTACGTAATGTACTCTGAGGGTGAGAGATCTTCATGGGAACCCAGCCAGCAGCTGCCAGAGCGCTGTGCTGGGCTATGAGCTTATAAAGGGCTGACTGTGCTTTGAGCACGCAGGCTGAAAGTGGCCTGCAGCAACCAAATCTCTTTACTCTAAAGATGTGGCCCAAGGGGACTACAAGTCCCAAGATGCAGTGCTCCCCCACAGGCCACACTGGGGGAGCATGTGTAGTTCTTGCAAGCCGCATGGCTGTGTCAAGGAGAGTGGCTCCAAATAACACAAGGAAGGTTACAGTCCATGGGTTCCAGCTGCCAGTGTGACTCTCAACTGGACAATGCCTGGGTGCCTCGGATTAACAAGCTCAGTGGGCCAGGGGTTGCATCATATGGGCTTTTGCAGCATCTGCTTCTGCAGCCACCTCCCGCAGATGAGGACTGTGTCCTCTCCAGGAGCCCGTTGTCCAGAGAGAGCAGAAATCCTGCCTGCACGAAGCAACCTGTTTGCAACGTGAGGGATATTGAAGCAGTCAGCTAAGCAGAACACGTCTATCTCATTGCCCTTCTCTCCCTGTGCTTTGCTCACAAGAGCCCTGTTTTCTCTCCAATGTGTTTGTGGAGCTACAGATTCCACCCCCCCACCCCCCGCCTTCTTTCCATCCATCTTGCTACATGGTTCACTTTGTCTTGAGGAGCAATTCTGCACCAGTTGCATTTGAGGATCGGCGAGCAGACACAGTTATGGGCGCCCTGTTACCCAGCATTGCCCTGCAGTGTGTATGGAGACACAGCGCAGTGTCCCCGGGGGGAAGGAAACAGACAGGACAAGCGGATCCTTTCCTGGGCCTGCTGGACACGGACCGCCCTGTGGGTCTCTGGCTGTCTCCCACACCCTCGTGCTCAGTCTGTGCTGCCGATTGTCACCACACTGGATCTCCCGACATCCTGGTATGGACACTCCAGGCATGGAAGGGCAGCTAATCGTCCAGCTTAGCTCACCTGGGGACAGTGAAGCTACAGCAATTTACCCCAGTGGGGTATCTGGCCCAGCAGGGTATCTGGCCCATTAGCTGTAAAATATGTACGAGAATGCAGCCAATGAGAAATTCCTAGTGAACCAGGCAGAGGACTAAAAGTTACCAAAGCAAGAGCGCATGGCCTGGACCAGCCAGCAGCCCCTGCCCAGCACAGCTCCACCCCACCCAACCTGCTCCCCCAACTGGCCTCTTCCCTGGTAAACAATCGGCATTTTCGCTGAGCTAGGCACAATTGTAATTTGTCCCCAACCAGGGGATGTGTGATCTGGCAGACCAGATTGCCTTCAGCTTCCTGTGCCCCCTGGGCCAGTGCACTCTTCTCTGATTCCTGTGGGAACTGTGCCTGGCCCTTGCACCCAGGAAGTATGTTGCACAAGAGGATGTTCTAGCTGAGGCAGCATGGCCTAATGGATGGGGCAAAGCTGGTAATTCAGGAAAGCTGGGTTCAATTCCTGACCTGCTGGCTGACCTTGGGCAAATCACCACATGTGCCTCAGTTTCCCCCACTAACCTCCTTTGCTCAGCTCTTTGAGATCCATGGCTGAAGAACTAGGCATTTCTGCTTCATGGCCTAAGGTGTGTACGTGCAGCATGGCTGAGTTGGTGACCTTCCTGGGAGCCATCACTTTCAATGTCCTGAGTGGCTCTAACCTACTTGAATAGATTTCGACCCACAACATTGTACAAACAAGTTTGTATAATTTATTGTTTATTCCATTCTCACCTAAGGCCCTGACTGAGATCAGGGCGCCAGGGCGCTAGCCCTGGACATATACATAGTGAGAGACAATCCCTGCCCTGGAGAGCTCACAATCTAACTAGGCAAGGAGTGAGAGGGGAATCTGAGCACAGAGTTGGACTGACTTGCCAAGGTTTTTTTTTCACTTGTCTCTTAGCCCCTGAACTACATGCCTTCAGCTCCAACTACACTGGCTGCAGCCTCAGATCAATGCATTGCATGGATCTAATTGAGCATGAATGTGCACTGCCCTTCCAGCTACGGTAGCTGTGTTTTATGATTCCTGCTGTGTGTCTTTCCTGTTCTGCAAACCCGAGGGCTGTACCTCCATTACACAATTGAATTAGGCTATGCCCCCATGAAATTAGGCTATGCCCACATGTAAATCGGGGAACACCAAGGAAGGTGTTAAATGGAATCCTAGGCAATGCAGAAGGCAGAGTAAACTGACAGCTGTCAATGGCTTGTTTGTTCAGCTGAAAGAAGTCCCTAGATAAACAACTCACTTGAAATGGACATAAACTATCAGGGGCTTGGGCCAGGAGTGCTTGCTCAGGGAGTGTGTCAATACAGGTCTTATAGAAGGAGGGAGGGGATTAGAGTGACTTCAAAGGGAGGGAATGGCTCAGTCAGACTCTATTGTGCATGTCAACCTTGGGGGGTGTCACACGCAGGTTTCAGGGGATATGATCCCTCTGCTCTTCCTATAGCGCTGGCTGGGTGGGAGTGGGGACCCAGTATGGACCCACTTGTGCATTGTAATGTAACCCTTCTGCCAGGCCAAGTTGATAGCCGCAAGGGCCGGGTTCAGTACACAGGGGTTCCCTCTCATTAAAGCAAATGCAAAACTGGCTCGAGCCCCCACCCAGTGACCTGGGAAAATCTTACACACCCCCTGGGCGCCTCAAGGAGGCAATACTTCCCCTCTCGCAAGCACAGAGTCTTGGTGTAGTAGAGAATCTTTAATAACATGAGGCAAACAACATCAGCATTAAATTGGGGAAACACCACAACTAGTGTTCATGAACCAAACCATGAACACTGACCCACCCCAGAAAAATTGGGCCACATCCTTTCCCTCAGGCTCTTGAGTCCCAGAACCCAAACGTCTCTTGAGTCCAGCAATCCACAAATCACCCAAAGTCCAAAAAAAGTCCAGCCCCGGAGTTCAAAAGTTCACCTGCAGAGTGTTACTCCCCAATCTGGCTAAAATGTGCCTGGGTGTGGGGGAAAGAGGTAAGGGGCACCTTACGTGTCCTGAAGCTGACTGCCCCACAGGGCTCTGCTCCGCTCCACCACGACCGGCTCCGCTCTGCACAGCTCACCGTCTCACGACCGGCTCCGCTCAGCTCGCTGTCTCACGAACACACCGCTGTCTCACGACCGGCTCCGCTCAGCTCGCCGTCTCACGAACACACCGCTGTCTCACGACCGGCTCCGCTCAGCTCGCCGTCTCACGAACACACCGCTGTCTCACGACCGGCTCCGGACAGCTCGCCGTCTCACGAACACACCGCTGTCTCACGACCGGCTCCGGACAGCTCGCCGTCTCACGAACACACCGCTGTCTCACGACCGGCTCCACTCAGCTCGCCGTCTCACGAACACACCGCTGTCTCACGACCGGCTCCACTCAGCTCGCCGTCTCACGAACACACCGCTGTCTCACGACCGGCTCCGCTCAGCTCGCCGTCTCACGAACACACCGCTGTCTCACGACCGGCTCCGCTCAGCTCGCCGTCTCACGAACACACCGCTGTCTCACGACCGGCTCCGCTCAGCTCGCCGTCTCACGAACACACCGCTGTCTCACGACCGGCTCCACTGCACACTAGATCTTCCGGCTCCCCACTACTTGACACAGTGCTCAGTGATTTCAGCTCATAGTAGTGGTAGCCTTAGTGCTGGTGCACTATAAGGCTGAAGTGAATTCAGCACAGTACCTGTAACAAAACTCTTAATAGACCCAAAATTAGCTCAGACATTCCACAGTGGAGAGAGACAGAGGTGCAATTGGTGCTTCAGACCCTCACAAAGGGGCCTACACCACCAGGCACTAATACCTGTCTCAAATCTCTCTCAATTCACAGAGTTTTGGAACCCATGTCCCTTGCCTAGTGAGTGCTACTCAGTTGATGGTGAGTCCTCCATCATAACAAAAAGGCCAAGTACAGTTCCAAGTACAGTTCCCATAATCAGGGTACTAACAATTTATTCTTCCCGCCCCAATAACAGAGACACTGGGGATCCCACAGCAGCCAAAGTGACGATTTGGGCAGTTATGGCCTCATTCTAGGCGGGGTGGGTGTGCCTATGCAAATGAGATCGGCCCCTGAAGTTCTTTTCCACAACTTGCCATACCTCACCACCAGATGTCAGGGTGGAGCCCACCCTGTCTCTGCTTACATCCTCCCCCCAGCCGAGAATTTGGCGTCCCGACAAATCATACTCCCTTTATACCAACTCATTGATTTCCTCCAAAAGGCCTCAGAAAGCCCACTTTGGCTTCCACAATCCTGTGTGCTAAATGTATTGGCTCCTCACTAGTCACCCCAGGTGCATCATAAGTTAACCGTTTTACTGGTCTTATCACCCTGTCTCGTCTATTGAGAATCTCTGTTGCCGAGGTAAGGGGAACGTCCTCTTGATTGATGGATGGAGAGGCTTCCTTTGAGGGTCTCTTGGCTACTGGCGTAGGCCCCTGCACTCCTAGTTCTAACGCGGGAGGGTCCAAGGTGCCCAGGACATCCTCTACCTGAGTGTCTCCACTGGCCAATAACCTGTGTGTGTCATCACACGGGGGTCTCATCAGCGGCACAGGGGTGTCAGAAAGGGGCCTAAATAATTCCGCTATGGGTTTTAGGGTGGAAAAGGGAGAACTCTCATTTGGTTCAGCTGGTCGAGACTGAAATCTTGTCTCCATCCCAGGATACACCAGGGTTGTGTCTTCCTCCTCAGACTCACTCTCAGATGTGCAGAATAGGGGTAAGTTAGCTGCAGGAGGCTCACTGTCTGTGTTGGATGGCAGCTTTGGGTCTAGCACTTCTGTTCTGCCCGGCTGCCCTGTCATGGCCCATCTCATAAGGGGTGCTTACCAATTCCCCCACAGGGAGCAAAAGGTTTCTATGCACCGTCTTTATTTGCCCTGGACTGTCTTCAGGTTTGATCTTGTAGACCGGCAGATCTCCCAGCTTTTCCATCACCAGGTAAGGTATTGCCTTCCATCTGTCAGCTATCTTGTGTTTGCCAGCGATACCCAAATTTCGCAGCAGGACTCTGTCCCCCGGCTGGAGCTCCTGCGATCGCACTCTAGCATCATATCGATGTTTGTTGCGGTCTGCGTTCTTCCGAGCCGCAGCGGTAGCCAAGTGATAATCATCCTGCAGCCTTTCTCTTAGTCGGGATACGTATTGCTGATGAGTTTCATAGCTATCTCCATCCTCTGATACACCAAAGCACAAGTCTATGGGTAATCTTGGTTCTCGCCCAAACATCAAAAGATATGGGGTGACTCCCGTAGCATCGTTCTTTGTGGCATTGTAGGCATGCACCAGAAATGCGACATGCTGGCTCCAGGTTGCCTTCTGCTCTGGTCGCAAAGTTCCCAACATATCTAATAGGGTTCGGTTGAACCTCTCTGGCTGGGGATCACCTTGGGGGTGATAAGGCGTTGTCCTAGACTTTTTAATTCCTGCTATCTTCAGCACCTCCTTCAGAAGGTGACTCTCAAAATCCCGCCCCTGATCAGAGTGTATCCGAGCCGGGAATCCATAGACTGAGAAATATTTGTCCCACAATACTCGAGCGACGGTGGTGGCCCTCTGATCACGTGTGGGATATGCCTGTGCATACCGTGTAAAATGGTCAGTCACTACTAGAATGTTCCCAACATTCCTCTTGTCTACCTCTACAGACAAGAGATCAATGCATACCAACTCCAAAGGTTTGTTGCTGGTGATGTTCTTGAGATATGCAGCCCTCGTGGGCAGAGTTTTCCTTTGAACACATCGAGCACAAGTCTCACATTTCCTGCGAACATCTTCAGCCATTCGGGGCCAATAGAACCTACTACGAATAAGTTCCAGGGTCCTCTCCATCCCTAAATGCCCAAAGTCATCATGCAGGGCCCTCATGGCCAGGGCTCTGTACTCTTTTGGCAGTACTAGTTGGGCTCGTTATTTTTGTAAAGGGTCGGTGGTCATTCGGTGTAGCACTCCCTGAATCAGTTTTAATTTGGTCCATTCTCTCAATAGTAGTTTACCCTCCGGGTTAGGTGGGACAACCGCAGCTGGGCTTCGCCCCTCCCTTTTGGCAAGTAGTGTATCACGAATGTCAATATCTTGCCGCTGGGCTTCTTGCCAGTCAGCCGCATTGAGCATGGGCAAAGGAGATTGGTCCAATGCAATATAGTTCACTGAGGCAGAAGGCATGCATTCAGGGGGCAGGCCCAAAGCTTCTGCAATACATCCCTGAAGGCTCTCACAGGCCTCTGGCTCTCGACGACTCACACTGCAAATAGCTCTCACTCCATCTGTGGGTATCACAGCAACTTCTAGAGCCTGCGGACGCCTGGACAATGCATCTGCATCTACATTGCTTCTCCCTGATCGGTACTGAATGCTAAACTCATAGCTAGCCAAGGCGGCCACCCATCTCTGCCCTGTAGCATCCAGCTTAGCACTTGTTAACACATAAGTCAGTGGATTGTTGTCTGTCCACACCTGGAACTGAGCACCATACAAGTAGTCTCGAAATTTCTCAGTGATGGCCCATTTCAAGGCCAAGAATTCCAGCTTGTGGGTGGGATAACGAGTTTCACTATCAGACAATCCTCGGCTGGCAAAGGCTACAGGTTTACATTTGCCTTCCACTTCCTGGTACAGGACTGCTCCCAGACCCTCCAAACTGGCATCAGTATGCAGGATAAATGGTTTGCTCGGGTCAGCAAAAACTAGGACTGGAGCATGAGTTAGGCAAGTAATGATTTCTCGAAAAGCCCTTTCACATCTCTCATCCCACCGTGGCCCAAATGGTGCAAAGGGGCCATAGTTTCTCTGCACAGGAGGCTTTGGGAACCTCCCCTTATTCCTGGTCTTAGATTTGTTCTTGCTGGACTGATGTCCCCTGGTAAGATCATTCAGAGGCTTTACAATCGTAGCATAGTTTTTCACAAACCTGCGGTAGTAGCCACTAAATCCAAGAAAGGTCTTGAGTTCTCTATAGTTACTTGGACGTGGCCATGTAGTGAGTGCTTCTATTTTATCAGGATCAGTACTCACACCCTCTTGGGATACGATGTGACCCACATACTTCACTGAGGTTCTGCAGAACTGGCATTTGTCAATTGAAAGCTTCAGACCATAATCCTCCAACCTATCAAGCACTTTAAGAAGTCTTTCTTCATGCTCCTCTAAGGTTCTTCCAAACACAATCAGGTCATCCAAATAAACTAACACTTGCAGTAAATTCATGTCTCCCACAACTCTCTCCATGAGACGTTGAAAGGTGGCAGGTGCTCCAGAAATCCCTTGGGGCATGCGTTCGAACTGATAAAACCCTAATGGGCAGATGAAGGCGGTCTTCTCCTTATCTTCTTCTCCCAGAGGGATCTGGTAGTACCCACTTCGAAGATCCAACACAGAGAACCACTGGCTTCCCAGCAGACAGTCTAAGGCATCTTGCACTCGAGGCATAGTGTACTGGTCGACCACAGTACGGCTGTTTAGGGTGCGGTAGTCAATACACATCTGGATTTTCCCATTCTTTTTACGGACTACCACAATGGGTGAGGCGTATGGGCTGCGGGACTCTGTAATGATGCCATTCGCAGCCAGCTCCTGAAGATGATGTCGCACATCTTCCATCTCAGAGAGAGCAATCTTCCTAGATCTCTCCCTAAAAGGTCGAGAGTCATGTAGTCTGATATTGTGTTCTACTCCTTTTGCACATCCCACATCCCACTCATGCAGTGAGAACACCTTGGATCTTTCACAAAGTTTCTTCCTCAGGCGATCTTTCCACTCCTCGGACACTGGTGAATCTCCAAAGTCAAACTTTGCTGGGTCTATCGTCGGAACTTGCGTTTCACACTGGGGGGTTACAATTGACTCGGGTTCAAAGAGGTCTGCTATCTTTTGTCCTCGCCTCACAAAAATATCACGACTTGTTCCATTAGCAATCAGTATAGTCACCTCTTCCTGGGCTTCAGCAGGTAGGGTTATGACTCCACTAAGAACCAGCACTCCTTCAGGGAGCTCTCCCTCAGTTGGCTGCTCTACCACTGCTAATGTTCTCTTATTGCCTTTCAGGCAGGTATTCATGACAATCACCTCCTTTTCTGTCATTGCAGGCACCACTAAGGGGACCGGGCCTGCGTACCTCAGTGCTCCCACCGGCAAATCAGGCATCACTCTTTTTGCGTCCTCAATTTTTCTGTAGGCTGCAGCACAATGTGTGTGTATCACCAAGGTATTCAGGTATTGGTCCCCTGCTCGCTGTCTGCAGTAATCTGCAAGTACCTTAAAGAGGCTGGAGTTGGTCCCTATCAGCACGGACACATCAGAGACACCTTTAGGGTCAGGGCATATTAAAGCTGCAGTGTCCACCTCCTGTCTTACCCCAGCGATCTCTTCTGGGAATTCCAGGTGTACAATGACATACCCCTGATACGGGTATTCATCCATGCTGAGACCACACAGGCCAAGCCCTGTCAAGGGCTGTATAGGCAGATGCATAAGCATCTGCTGGTAGAAAGACTGGAATATGATAGTCACTTGGGATCCCGTGTCAAGCACTGCTCTACATTCTGTCCCTTCAACCTTTACAGTGACCTCAGCTCGAGGTCCTATCAATCCTGGTGGGATTCGGGTGGCATGGTTCTTCGCAGGGGAGCCTCCAAACCCTGCAGGCCTAGGCGGCTCCCTTCCCAGGCCCTGGGGCCGTTTCCCGACTTTCCCCAGGTGGTCCTCAGCTTTTGGTATACTAGCGGGGGATTCTCTGCATTCTGACACCTGGCAGCAATGTGCCCATCCTGGCCACACCGGTAGCAGAAGAAGGATTGCCCTTTCCCGTGTTGCCGGGGTGGGGCAGAGGTTCTAAATGTAGTCTTCTGGACCGTGGTAACAGGGGGTTCCTTGTACGCTGAAGTCTTTGCTGAATCGATAGTATTCTCTAGTTCAGCCACTTTCTGTGTCAGGACCTGCACTCGTTGGGTAAGTTCCTCTTGAGGATTCACCATCAGCGCCTTGGGCGCTCGTATGGATGTTGTGGCAGTTGCCTGGGGTGGCTGAACCTCCCAAACCTCACCAGCTGCCTGCCTCTCTTCCTCCTCTCGGACCTCTTTTATCAGTCGAGAGTAACCCGGTGGATTGTCTTGGCGCTCCCTTAATCGAAGGTGGAGAAGGATTGGGTTCTGATATTGAATTCCCCTCACAATCTGAGCCAATCTAGACCGGTCCATTTGCTCAACCGCTACTGCTCCCCTCATGATGGCTCTCTGTAATAATTTCTCCAACCTCTGTATGTAGGCAGAAACTTTCTCTCCCTTTTGTTGCCTGGCATTGAGGAACTTGCAATAAACATCCTCTGAGCCCTCGGTTCTCCCGAAGGCATGATCAAGGGCCTCTAGGCAGTCCTTTACCTTGACCCCAGGGTTACTGAGCTTCAGGGTGCGAATCACATCTAGGGCTGGCCCCCTGAGGCACTCTACTAGTCGCCTTCTCTTTTCAGCATCAGGTACTGCCCACTCCTGCAGCATTTCAGTGGTGTGTTCCAGCCAGGGTTCAAATGCTTCCTCCCCGGGTATTGGGGTGGGACCCCCAGAAAACAGCCTCAGTTTATGATAGGGGCTTGACTCAGGGTGGGGTGGCACAACCTTCTCTAATGCTTGCCCCAAAGCCTTCACCCACTCATCAGGTGATGGAGCAGCCTCCCGGGTTGGGACTCCTGGGTCAAGGCCCAACAGACCCGGCATATCAGCCAAGGTCTTCCCCTCTCTCCCCAAAAAGGCTGACATTTTCTTTAAAAACTCCACTTCAGATGCAGGAGCCGGTGAGGGCTGGCTCCCAGTAGTTATTACCTTCCACTCACCATCTTCCACTGCTATCGTGCCTGGAACCTGTAGAGGGTCCACAGCCGACGGCAGCTCACACAGTACAGCAAAATCTCCGTCCTCCCTCACAAATATGCGCCCACACATTTTACACTTACTCAGATACTCAGTGGATGCCCTTAAGGTAGGCTCTATTGAGCCTTCATCGAATGCCTCCGGCACCCCGGTCACCAGGACACAGTTCCTAGGGTTAATATTCATCCCCTTGCACCAATCCTCTAGCAAATGTAGGGCCATTATACAAACTGTAATTTCTTTCCCAAATATAACAGATCAAAACAACAACAACCAGATTCTGGGTTCTCCCAATTTAATGACTCACCTAAGATGTGCTTGTGAGGGGTACTGACCCAGTCTCGATCCCGGACGAGCCCCCACAAATGTAACCCTTCTGCCAGGCCAAGTTGATAGCAGCAAGGGCCGGGTTCAGTACACAGGGGTTCCCTCTCATTAAAGCAAATGCAAAACTGGCTCGAGCCCCCACCCAGTGACCTGGGAAAATCTTACACACCCCCTGGGCGCCTCAAGGAGGCAATACTTCCCCTCTCGCAAGCACAGAGTCTTGGTGTAGTAGAGAATCTTTAATAACATGAGGCAAACAACATCAGCATTAAATTGGGGAAACACCACAACTAGTGTTCATGAACCAAACCATGAACACTGACCCACCCCAGAAAAATTGGGCCACATCCTTTCCCTCAGGCTCTTGAGTCCCAGAACCCAAACGTCTCTTGAGTCCAGCAATCCACAAATCACCCAAAGTCCAAAAAAAGTCCAGCCCCGGAGTTCAAAAGTTCACCTGCAGAGTGTTACTCCCCAATCTGGCTAAAATGTGCCTGGGTGTGGGGGAAAGAGGTAAGGGGCACCTTACGTGTCCTGAAGCTGACTGCCCCACAGGGCTCTGCTCCGCTCCACCACGACCGGCTCCGCTCTGCACAGCTCACCGTCTCACGACCGGCTCCGCTCAGCTCGCCGTCTCACGAACACACCGCTGTCTCACGACCGGCTCCGCTCAGCTCGCCGTCTCACGAACACACCGCTGTCTCACGACCGGCTCCACTGCACACTAGATCTTCCGGCTCCCCACTACTTGACACAGTGCTCAGTGATTTCAGCTCTCAGTGATTTCAGCTCATAGTAGTGGTAGCCTTAGTGCTGGTGCACTATAAGGCTGAAGTGAATTCAGCACAGTACCTGTAACAAAACTCTTAATAGACCCAAAATTAGCTCTGACATTCCACAGTGGAGAGAGACAGAGGTGCAATTGGTGCTTCAGGCCCTCACAAAGGGGCCTACACCACCAGGCACTAATACCTGTCTCAAGTCTCTCTCAATTCACAGAGTTTTGGAACCCATGTCCCTTGCCTAGTGAGTGCTACTCAGTTGATGGTGAGTCCTCCATCATAACAAAAAGGCCAAGTACAGTTCCAAGCACAGTTCCCATAATCAGGGTACTAACAATTTATTCTTCCCGCCCCAATAACAGAGACACTGGGGATCCCACAGCAGCCAAAGTGACGATTTGGGCAGTTATGGCCTCATTCTAGGCGGGGTGGGTGTGCCTATGCAAATGAGATCAGCCCCTGAAGTTCTTTTCCACAACTTGCCACACCTCACCACCAGATGTCAAGGTGGAGCCCACCCTGTCTCTGCTTACATCAACATAGAATCATAGAATATCAGGGTTGGAAGGGACCTCAGGAGGAAATTTAGATTAGAAATTAGACGAAGGTTTCTAACCATCAGAGGAGTGAAGTTTTGGAATAGCCTTCCGAGGGAAGTAGTGGGGGCAAAAGATCTATCTTGCTTTAAGATTAAACTCGATAAGTTTATGGAGGAGATGGTATGATGGGATAACATGGTTTGGGTAATTAAATATTCATGGTAAATAGGCCCAATGGCCTGTGATGGGTTTTTAGATGGGGTAAGATCCAAGTTACCCGGGAAAGAATTTTCTGTAGTATCTGGCTGATGAATCTTGCCCATATGCTCAGGGTTTAGCTGATCGCCATATTTGGGGTCGGGAAGGAATTTTCCTCCAGGGCAGATTGGAAGGCCCTGGAGGTTTTTCGCCTTCCTCTGTAGCATGGGGCACGGGTCACTTGCTGGAGGATTCTCTGCTCCTTGAGGTCTTCAAACTACAATTTGAGGACTTCAATAGCACAGATATAGGTGTGAGGTCTTTTTTAGGAGTGGTGGGTGAAATTCTGTGGCCTGCATTGTGCAGGAGGTCAGACTAGATGATCATAATGGTCCCTTCTGACCTAAATATCTATGAATCTATGAATCTATGAAACCCCTGCTCAAAGCAGGACCAATCCCCAATTTTTGCCCCAGATCCCAAATGGCCCCCTCAAAGATTGAACTCACAAGCCCGGGTTTAGCAGGCCAATGCTCAAACCACTGAGCTATTCCTCCCCTCAACACTGCCCCCCCCAGGCAGGAAAATGTCCTAGAGCAGGTTGCCAATGTTGCTCACAGTGTAGGGTACAGCTGACTGGAGGGGTTGGCCATGTCTAGACTACCAAATTATATCACCCTAAATTAGGTCAGCGTACAGCCGCGCCGGTTATTACGGCACTTATGCATGTGCACACTTTGCTCCTAGTGTTGACGGTGCGCATCATCTCCAGGACCACTTGTGTCACTGAAGAGAGCAGTGCACTGTGGGTAGGTATCCCAGCATGCAACTCGCCACCGTCCAGTGCAGGGTGTTTGGGGAAGTGTTTGCGATGCCTGATGGGGCCGAAACAATGACTGAGAGCATGGGGTCAACATCCATAATGCAGTGTGCTCCATCCCATAATTTCATCAGCATCCCATAATATTTCACACCTTTTTTCAGAAATCCCCACAAAAATTCCTCCTTGCTGCCTGCCACTCTGACAAAAGCTTGGAGCCTGCACAGCTCTGCACTGTTGTCATGAGTGTTGTGAGCATGGGACACACGACCTGCGGTATTTCCAGAGCTGCAAGGAACATGACGATTCCTTTGGAGGCCAGCTTGCAGTGGGACCTAGAAAGAAACAATTCAAGGTTGTTGGTGGCATTCACAGAGCAGCCGGTGGAGTGCCGGGTCTGAGCCGAGAAACCAGCACTGACTGGTGGGATGACATCATCATGCAGGTTTGCAATGGCTGCAAAACTTCCTTGTCTTGTGGAAATCTCCCTTGTCATGGGCAATCAGGAGACACCTCCACAGCCCTTCTGCCATGGCATGATGATCCAGTGGCAGCTACAGCACGTCTTTACATGGCAGAGTAATGCTAGAAAGGTGCCTTTGTACTCGCACTGTCTTTCCTTCCACAAGTGGGTGGGTCTCCAGGAAAGACCCGTGCTCTGTTTATGTCTGCTCTTCATTTCACCTTCTCTTCCACTGGTCGGTTCTCTCTCCACTGGAAACAAGGAGAAGCCTCCAGACCCATATGATCACTGCTCAGTCACATCCGTGAGATCCAGCAGTCTGGGGACCTGTTTTTGTTCTGTGTTTGTATAGCTCCTAACATGGCAAGGTCCTGGTGACTGGCTGGGGATCATACAGTAAAAAATAATAATAATTTGTGAGCCTGGTGTCATCTTTAGAAGTGACTGAAAAATAACAACCTTCTTACGGGGCTGTTCAACAACCCTATCGAATTAAACAGAGAGATGTCGCCCTCCTAGAGAGCTTGATTGGATGGTTCAAAACCATTGATTGGATATTAGGAAAAACTTTTTCACTAGGAGGGTGGTGAAACACTGGAATGCGTTGCCTAGGGAGGTGGTGGAATCTCCTTCCTTAGAAGTTTTTAAGGTCAGGCTTGACAAAGCCCTGGCTGAGATGATTTAATTGAGTATGGGTCCTGCTTTTGAGCAGGGGGTTGGACTAGATGACCTCCTGAGGTCCCTTCCAACCCTGATATTCTATGATTCTATGAAAACAGCAGCTAGATGGGCTGTAATTCACTATTCACCTCTACAGGGTACAACAGTTACGTCTGTAGCGCCCTGTTCAGTTTCTGTAGGCCTCCGGTTTGTTTCAACTCTTTATAATGAGTCTCATAATATTTGGGGATTTTCTTAAAGCCCCAACTCCTGGAGTGCTGTGATCCTGTGAGACCCGCTAAGTCTCAAGCCATCATGGTTTCAGAGAAAAGCTGTGAACGTTTGTGACCTCTTACAGGTCAGACCCAGAGACAAATAAAAAGGACCCAACATTTGAAAAATCTCACAAACTTTTTTTAGACAAAACTCTTTGATTTTGGAGGCCTGATACATGATTTATGAACCCTTGGTGGGGGTAGTGGGGGGATGCTGTTGATTTTCCAGAAGGGCAGGGAAAGAACGATACAGCCACGTGCTGCAGAAGGGTAGGTGCTCAGCTAACCAAACTCAGGTTGTAGCTGTGCCAGAGGACATAGACACTTGTGGGGAGGCAGCGTTGCCTAGCTGATAGAGCAGTGACCTAGAATTCAGAAAACCAGTGTTCTAGACCTAGTTCGGGCCTGCTGGGTGACTTTGGGCCAGTCTCTTCAATGCTCCGTGCCTCCATTTCCTCATCTCTAAAAGGGGGATCATGATGGTGACCTCCTTAGTTAAGTGGTTCAGATCAACAGATGAACAGCGCTGTATGAGAGCTAGGCATCATTTGCTCTGCACAGTTGAGGGTCAAAGGATTGCTAGGACAGCCTTGAAGGAACTGATGGGGACCAGGGGAGGAGAATGCTGCTGCTAATACTAGGGGTATTGACTGGGGTTTCCAAAGCTGCCTAAGGGCTCTGGTTATGCGGGGCTAAGATACCCTCAGATTTTATAAGTGCTTTATAGACAATACCTGATCTATCGTCCCAACGCCCCTGTGAGTCAGGGAAATATTATATCCCTATAATGGTATTTAAGCAATGGGTAAACTGAGGCACAGAGTAGGAAAGCCACTTGTCCCAGACTCTAGAAGACAAGTCAGGACTAGAAGTCAGGTGTCCTGCTCCCCAGTCCCAACCTTAAACCTCTATCCAATGTGGTCCCAGTTCTGAGCAACGGGCCAAGCCCAGCTCAGGTGGGTCTGCCACCAATGCAGGCCCTCCACAGATTCCCAGACCAGCTCGGGTACTGCTAGGTGCTGTGCCCAGCAGCCTCTCTCAGTCATGGTGAGACAGCATGGCTTCGCAGCACATCTCCGGCACTGTGCAAATAATTATCGATAATGCAAATAAGAACTCGTTAGTGTTGCCGTGCTTAATGGAGTCACCTTCACCTGAGTCCTGTTTCCTGTGTGCAAGCTGTGTCTTGTTCTTGCTCACTTTGCTTCCTGGTTGGCACAGCAGCCCTGGTATTGTATCACAAACACCCCATCATGCCAAACTAGCCCCCCACACAAGAGCCAGGCCAATCACCAGAACGAGCTCACAAGGGAGCGTTCAGCTGAGAGCCAAAGGGCAGCAGCATCCCTGCTCCTGAGCGTGGAGGTTGAGGCCAGTCTACACCTAGAACATAGGTTGCCTACCTGCCTTGCCCAGGGCTGTGAAAAGTGTCCTGGCCTGGGCACCACAGTTAGTTCGCTCTATCCCCCAGCATAGACATAGCCGCGTCGACGGAAGGATTCTTCTATCAACCTAGCTCCTGCCTCTGGGAGAGCTGGATTTACCCCAGTCTCGACAGCTGTAATGTAGATATATGCATAGACTAGCCGCCCATGGCTTTTGCTAGGTAAATCTTCCCTCTGGCAGTGTCCTAGGGGACTCCTGGCTGTGGCTCTTTGGCCTCCTGTGGGGGACCAGGCAGCAAACACTTCTGAGGGTCCTGGACAGAAGCCTGGTCCTGCATCCCTGCCACCGACAACACGCCTTAGGTCTGAGGAGCAGGAAGGGCGCCATAGAGGGGACCAGAGCAGCAGTGAGCTATTGGGGTGCAGAGCTGGAATGGGACCATATCCCCAGTATTTCCTTGGCTTTGGGACTGAGGGCATCCTGGCCTTGCATGTCGCCCCCAGGACTGCAAAGCACACAGTGTACCCACCTTCACGCCCAGGGCATTTTAATCTGTACATTGATAATGGATGCTGGGTTGATGCCAGCTGCCTCCCGTCCCGCCTGACAGCATCATGCCTACCCTGATCCAAGGCTTCTGAGCACTCTTCCTCCACTCCAGAAGCCAGCTCTGGCACTAGGGACCTGCCCCAGGGGGGCTCAAGCAATATAGGTCCAGATTACAGAAGTTCTTAGGCCAGGAACCCAGTGGGCCCCTGGCTCCTCCCCAACCCACTGGGCCATGTGTCCAATGGGCCCCTGACTCCTCCCCCAAACCCCTGGGCACTGTGTCCAATAGGCCCCTGGCTCCCCCCCAAACTCCAGGCCCTGTGTCCAATGGGCCCCTGGATCCCTCCCAACCCCCTGGGCCCTGGGACCATTGGGCCCCCAGCTCCCCCCCAAGCCCACAGGCCCTATGTCCATTGTGCTCCTGGCTCCCCAAACCCCCAGGCCCTGTGTCCAATGGACCCCTGGCTCCCCCACAACCTCCCAAACCCTGTGTCCATTGGGCCCCTGGTTCCCCCAGCCCCTCGGGCCCTGTGTGCAATGGGCCCCTGGCTCCCTGATCCCTCGGGCCCTGTGTCCAGTGGGCCACTGGCTCCCTCAGCCCCTCGGGCCCTGTGTGCAATGGGCCCCTGGCTCCCTGATCCCTCGGGCCCTGTGTCCAGTGGGCCACTGGCTCCCTCAGCCCCTTGGGCCCTGTGTCCCATGTCCCCCAGGCTGTGCTCTGGTGGGTGGGATGCTGAAGCCATAAGGGGTGGATGTGGTGGTGGCTGGGGTGCTGGGTTGATGAGAGGACGACTCCGTCACTGCTCTTGGGTTGACAGCTGGGCTAACTGCTTGGGGACAGGAATTCCTTCCCTCTCTTTCCTTGCAGGAGAATGCAGCCCCGTGCTGGAGAAAGGAGCCAGGCTGAGAGCTCTGGGGAAGGCGCAGCCACAGCAAACGTCCAGCACAGGCGAGCGTCCCATGCTCCAGCCTGCAGCCGTACCGCCGCCTACCCGAGAGCCTGGAGCTCGGGCACCGTGGCCCAGTCAGGCCCTGGCCTCTCCGCTGGGGCTGCACAGGAGTTCCAGGGGTGGCAGCAAGTCCTACGAGGTGGACACCTGACCATTAGGGAGTGGGGAGCCCCAAGCTGGTTCCCATAGGCCATGGTGCAGGTGACTCTGGCTCTTTCCTGTCTTTGGCTGGACTGGAGGCTTACTAGAATTCCCATCTCTGCTTGGACACGGGCTGCCTGCAGACCAGGGCCCGGGTGGCTGGTGGCTGCTGACGCTAGCAGGAAGGGACAGAGCAGCCTTGCACTGCTGTGTCTGTGCACGGCTCTGACTGGCATTTTAAACCCCGCATCCCCAGGGCTGGCCTTACCATGAGGCGAACTGAGGCAGCCGCCTCAGGTGCCAGACTGTGGGGGGGGGCGCCACGAGGACCCAGAGTGTAGAAAATGGTGTCTGCTGCTGGTGCATCTGTACCCTCTCCGCTCCAGACGCACAGAGATGGGGGAGTGCTGGGCTGGAGGGAGGGGGGCACAAGAGACAGAACAGGCAGGCAGGAGAAAAGGGGAGCGGGAATAACAGAAAGCAGCAGGAGCTGCAGGGGGAGAGAGGAGGAGGAGCCTCTTATGTCCCTCTCTAGCCCCCCAGGAGCCTGGACTGATTAACCCCAGCTTCTCAGGGAGCTTCCTGTGTCCTGCTGCTTCCCTGAACCCACTTGAGGAGAACAGGCCGTCAACTGGAGTAGTAGGAGCCAGTTAGGCCCTAAGACGCTGATCTCTTCCCTCACTCAGGCCCTGCTACCAGCCTGCTTATTTCTCCCCTTCAACTGAGTGTTGAGAGCCACTCTAGCTGGCACAGAACAGCAGCCATGAGTGAAAGAAGAAAACGCCCCCCTGGGGCAGCATTCAGAAAAAGAAAGAAAGCAAAGGAAGCTTTTCTATCTAAGCAGGGGGGAGCTCTCCTGAGATACATAGACACAAATGTTCACGGTGAGCCTTCTGGCCCCAGTGAGGATGTGAGTGGTGAGGAGATGCCTGATCTTCCAGTCAGTCAGAGTGCAGGTGATCTGACAGCTGCTGCAGCATCCATATCTCCGTCTCAAGTGGATGTAACCAGGCACATTCCTGAAGAAAAGTGAAGATCAGAGAAGAGTGTGCTGAAGGCACAAGAAACAGCTGCTGCTAGTTTAGTTCCTTAAGTGTATATGATCCAGGACTGTGGACCCACTTGAGCAATAGCCTGAGGGACTTCCTTGTACTGCATGGGCCACAGCAAGTGAAAAACTTCATGTTTCCCAAAGACAATGAAAATAGAAGTTTCCATCCAACACATTACTGGCTTGAAATCTCCAATGGTGACAAAGTGGAGAGGCCATGGCTTATGTACTCAGAAACCCAGAATGCTGCATAATGGTTTTGTTGCAAACTCTTCCAGTCTAATGTTCCAGCCACATTGGGTTCTACAGGAACAAAGGACTGGAAAAATCTGGCTAGAAATCTGGCATGCCATGAGAAGGCAGCAAATCACCAGAGAGCATTCCACAGGTGGAAAGAGCTGGAGATGAGACTAAGTTTAAAGGCCACCACGGATGAACAGCACCAAGAGAAGATTGCGTCAAACTCTCTTTACTGGTAAAATGTTCTGAAAAGGCTCATTACCATTGTGAGAATGCTTGCAACCCAAAACCTAGCACTACGTGGCACTGCAGATCAGCTGTATGTGCCAAACAATGGAAACTTCCTTAAATTGTGGAGTTGATGGAAATAAATGAATATTCTCTGCTCAGCATTACAACAGGAAACTCATTAATGGGGGAAAAAGAACGAGGAGTACTTGTGGCACCTTAGAGACTTACAAATTTATTTGAGCATAAGCTTTCGTGGGCTAAAACCCACTTCATCAGATGCATGCAGTGGAAAATACAGTAGGAAGATATATATATATATACACAGAGAACATGAAAAAATGGGTGTTGCCATACCCACTATAACGAGAATGATCAGTTAAGGTGACCTAAGGTAGATGTGCAGGTGAACGAGCCACTGATAGAGTGGTTGATGTGATTAGGCCCTATGATGGTGTCCCCTGAATAGAGATATGTGGATATCTACAACCTATCCTGAAGGACGACCCATCACTCTCACAGATCTTGGGAGGCAGGCCAGTCCTTGCTTACAGACAGCCCCCCAACCTGAAGCAAATACTCACCAACAACCACATACCACACACCAGAACCACTAACCCAGGAACCTATCCTTGCAACAAAGCCCATTGCCAACTGTGTCCACAGATCTCTATTCAGGGAACACCATCATAGGACCTAATCACATCAGCCACACTATCAGAGGCTCGTTCACCTGCACATCTACCAATGTGATATATGCCATCATGTGCCAGCGATGCCCCTCTGCCATGTACATTGGTCAAACTGGACAATCTCTACATAAAAGAATAAATGGACACAAATCAGACGTCAAGAATTATAACATTCAAAAAACAGTCGGAGAACACTTCAGTCTCTTTGGTCACTCGATTACAGACCTAAAAGTTGCAATTCTTCAATAAAAAAAACTTCAAAAATAGACTCCAATGAGAGACTGCTGAATTGGAATTAATTTGCAAACTGGATACAATTAACTGGGAGAATAAGATGAGGGGGAAAGGAGTCCAGGAGAGCTGGCTGTATTTTAAAGAATCCTTATTGAGGTTACAGAGACAAACCATCCCGATGTGTAGAAAGAATAGTAAATATGGCAGGCGACCAGCTTGGCTTAACAGTGAAATCCTTGCTGATCTTAAAGACAAAAAGGAAGCTTACAAGAAGTGGAAGACTGGACAAATGACCAGGGAGGAGTATAAAAATATTGCTCGGGCATACAGGAGTGAAATCAGGAAGGTCAAATGACACTTGGAGTTGCAGCTAGCAAGAGATGTTATGAGTAACAAGAAGAGTTTCTTCAGGTATGTTAGCAACAAGAAGAAAGTCAAGGAAAGTGTGGGCCCCTTACTGAAGGAGGGAGGCAACCTAGTGACAGAGGATGTGAAAAAGCTAATGTACTCAGTGCTTTTTTTGCCTCTATCTTCACAAACAGGGTCAGCTCCCAGACTACTGCACTGGGCAGCACAGCATGGGGAGGAGGTGACCAGCCCTCTGTGAAGAAAGAAGTGGTTCGGGACTATTTAGAAAAGCTGGACAAGCACAAGTCCATGGGGCCAGATGCGCTGCATCCGAGAGTGCTAAAGGAGTTGGCGGATGTGATTGCAGAGCCATTGGTCATTATCTTTGAAAACTCATGGTGATCGGGGGAGGTCCCAGATGACTGGAAAAAGGTATATGTAGTGCCCATCTTTAAAAAAGGGAAGAAGGAGGATCCTGGGAACTACAGGCCAGTCAGCCTCACCTCAGTCCCTGGAAAAATCATGGAGCAGGTCCTCAAGGAATCAATTCTGAAGCACTTAGAGGAGAGGAAAGTGATCAGGAACAGTCAGCATGGATTCACCAAGGGCAAGTCATGCCTGACTAATCTAATTGCCTTCTATGATGAGGTAACTGGCTCTGTGGATGAGGGGAAAACAGTGGATGTGTTGTTCCTTGACTTTAGCAAAGCTTTTGACACGGTCTCCCACAGTATTCTTGCCAGCAAGTTAAAGAAGTATGGGCTGGATGAATGGACTATAAGATGGATAGAAAGTTGGCTAGATTGTCGGGCTCAACGGGTAGTGATCAACGGCTCGATGTCTAGTTGGCAGCCAGTATCAAGCAGAGGGCCCCAAGGGTCGGTCCTGGTGCCGATTTTGTTCAATATCTTCAGTGATCTGGAAGATGGCGTGGATTGCACCCTCAGCAAGTTTGCAGATGACACTAAACTGGGAGGAGTGGTAGATACACTGGAGGGTAGGGATAGGATACAGAGGGACCTAGACAAATTAGAGGATTGGGCCAAAAGAAATCTGATGAGGTTCAACAAGGACAAATGCAGAGTCCTGCACTTAGGACAGAAGAATCCCATGCACCGCTACAGACTAGGGACCGAGTGGCTATGCAGCAGTTCTGCAGAAAAGGACCTTGGGGTTACAGTGGATGAGAAGCTGGATATGAGTCAACAGTGTGCCCTTGTTGCCAAAAAGGCTAAAGGCATTTTGGGGTGTATAAGTAGGAGCATTGCCAGCCGATTGAGGGACGTGATCGTTCCCCTCTATTCGGCATTGGTGAGGCCTCATCTGGAGTATTATGTCCAGTTTTGGGCCCCACATTACAAGAAGGATGTGGAAAAACTGGGAAGAGTCCAGCAGAGGGCAACAGAAATTATTAGGGGCTGGAGCACGATTTATGAGGAGAGGCTGAGGGAACTGGGATTATTTAGTCTGCGGAAGAGAAGAATGAGGGGGGATGTGATAGTTGCTTTCAACTTCCTGAAAGGGGGTTCCAAAAGAGGATGGATCTAGACTGTTCTCAGTGGTAGCAGATGACAGAACAAGGAGTAATGGTCTCAAGTTGCAGTGGGGGAGGTCTAGCTTGGATATTAGGAAAAACTTTTTCACTATGAGGGTGGTGAAACACTGGAATGCGTTACCTAGGGAGGAGGTGGAATCTCCTTCCTTAGAGGTTTTTAAGGTCAGGCTTGACACAGCCCTGGCTGGGATGATTTAATTGGGGATTGGTCCTGCTTTGAGCAGGGGGTGGGACTAGATGACCTCCTGAGGTCCCTTGCACCCCTGAGATCCTAGGATTCTGTGATTCTATCTGAGAGACCGTCATCACCTGGCAGCCTCTGCCCCTGATGTGCCACAGCCTAGCCTGGCTGCAGCCATTGGCAGGGGCAGGGGAGGAGATCCATCCCTGTGGTCCATTCAGTTGGCCAGCAAGGTGGCCAGTTGGCCCAGAGGTAGTTGTGAGGCGGGGACTGGGACTGACCAATGGAACTGGGGGAGGAATTAAGAACACAAAACATCATCCCAAGTGTCAGCAGCTGACCCAGGATTAGAGTGAGCAGAGTCCACTTTGGATCAAACACGTCTTCTAGTCTGCATTTAGCCGGCTGGTGGTACACAGTGCCCCATACGGGACAGGCTGGCTTTTACAGACGAGACAGATCGCTTGGGTGCATTCCAGGAGCACGCCGCAGTAAAGGGAAACTTCATGGGGGGCAGATGGGAAGCAATGCTGGCTGCTCTGAGTTATATCCCCCCGCACCCTCTGGGCACCAGCATGAGCTGGCTCCTGGAGACTTGTTTTCTGAATGTGAGGTTGGTTGCTCGGTCTCAAGGGTGCTGGAACCCAACCTGAGCTGATGCCTCAGCGTGTGTTAGGAAGAACTAGGAACTCTGACGGCTGGGGCAGTTTAGGGGCCTCCTTAGAAGGAGACATGGGGGTTTTGTGGTTGGATTTGACCTTCCCCTTCTTGGATCCTGTACCTACATCTATGTGGCACAGTGGCTTGTGCGTTGCCTGGTTGGCTGGCTAGACCTTCAATTAATTCCCTGGCGATTGCTTTGACTGGGCCCTCCGCTCTCCTCTGGGTGCTAGTTTCGGCTGGGTGGCCACTGTGAGCGGTGGCATCTATTTGAATTGGCACCATTTTAATGGGTTGGCACAGCTTTCCCTTGCCAGCACCCAGAAAAAAGTGGAGAGGGGAGACAGTGAAGGAAAAACAACTGGGGCCTCTTTTCCTGCTGCTTTCCCATGATCAACAACCCACCCCACCGTGAGCCAGATGGGGCTGCCTCATCCAGCAGATGACACTTTCCAGAAGACAGTGATGGACGCTTGATCACGACCGTACATTTTGCCTTGAAATGTTTTCCATAGCAACGGTTGCCAGGACAACATGCATACAAAGCAATAATTCCTGAAATTTTCCATTGTATCTGTGTCCTCCAGGAGCACATAAAGGGCCGGGCAGTCGGAAGCTGTGTGAGATATCAGTGCACGCTTCAAATGGCTGGAAATGAAACGCGAGAGTGGGACGCACGACTGCCAAGACAGATTTCTTTGTGTTTGCCACTGACAGAAAACACACCTTCCCCTTCTTTGTCCGGTGCGTCTAACAGGTTATGTTCACTGGCTGCTTTAATACAAGGTAATTAGAACGATGGTTGTGATTTTACATGCACAAGAGGCAGGGAATTCACAGTCATGGTGCCCTCATTACCCAGAGTTTGCCCTTGTGCCAGAGGGCAGTATTTTCCATTGCTATATATGGAGTAAATTTCATATGTGTACAGCTCATTACTGAGCTGCAGTTACCGTGAGAACCACAGCTTTGACTATCCTGCTGTTGGGTGTGTCAAATCTGAACCACAGTACTGCGTCAGCGTTGGGTTTTGCTTTTAATTTCCTTTGATTTGAGAAGAGCAGAGGAGAATGGTGGTTGCCTGCTTGTATTGATGCACAAGTTCAACATGGACTATTGTTATTTTAAGATCTATTTTCTTACACTACCAACCAGTTCTCTGGTGCTGGCTGCTGTAGGAACATAAACTACAGATCTTACCGGCAACGAATTGAGCATCAAATGAATAAGTTCAATGCGTTTATTGGAAAGCTCCAATGAGGAAGGAAAAACATCCCCTTTCCTCAATTTTTGAACTCAAAACCTGCAGGTCAGATCAGACCTCCAAGTATGAAGCCAAGCACAATGCAAGTTATGGGCTGCTCCCTGCAGCCAAGCAAAGATGGCTGTCCCACAAAGGGCTCAGATCTTCAACAGGTGTGTATCACCATAGCTCCATTGAGGCAGGGGTGCCAGAACAGGGAAGACCAGGGGGCCATCACATTTTACTGGCCGTAAGGGCGAGTGATGGAGGGGAAGGGGCGGAGAGGAGTGAGTGGGGGGCAGGGTCTTGGGGAGGTAGGAGCAGAGCCTCAGGGGAAGGGGTTGCACAAGGGCAGGGCCACAGTTCAGGTGCCGGTAACACCCCCCCAACACACGCACTTTTAGGAAGCTTCCATTAGTCCTGCGTTGAGTTACCCTGATTTACACCCACTGAGGTTCCAGCCCCAGATCTGTATAGTCGGAAGGGCCCTGAAACCACTGAGTGACAAGGAAATGAAGGACAGGGGAACTTTAGAATTACATTTCTCTTCGAAAATATTGGTTCAAAACAGGACAAAACATGTTTCAAAAAACTCCAAACTTAAAAAACTGTCAAAGGGGCTGATGTTTAGAACAGGCCAGGTGTGCCTCAGCAGCCCTGTGTTTTGGAGAAGGTAGTGCGGCCTAGTGCCGAGAGCTGATGTCAGTGGATCTGGGCTCTAAGTTACCTTTCTAAGTGCCCCTGTTTCTCTCCTCACCATTGTCTGTCTTGCCCAGTCAGACTGTGACTGTCCCCGGGTGTATGGACTGCACTTCGCACCCGGGGGCGTCGATCGTGATTGGGGCCTCTAGGGGCCACATATCCCCTGCTGAGACGTCATGCAGGTTAACAAAGGGCAAGTGATGAAGGCCCAGGTCCAGTCAGGCTTTCGGGAAGAATCTGGGAACCCAGTAAGTGCCGGCTGATCCGAAGGGTGGAGAATGAGCCTTGACTCCCAGTGCAGGGCCAGGCTGAGCTATTTCCATTTGGGTTCCAGACACATCAGACTATTTTGGTGGCTGGTTACAGGCACTGCTCCCTGTAGCGGGGTGGTCACCCGCTCCGGGCCTGAAAGGGTTACAGCCCGCCCTGGGAGAGGGCTGGGGCGGTGAGCCAAAGGCTAGGCTGGTGGGGAAGGCAGCATCAGTGGGGCCACACCCCAATCAGGTCACAGCTGGCCCTGTAAAAGGCTGTGAGCCGGAGCTCAGGCAGGCTCTCTCTAGCTGTGGAGAGAGATGGGCCTGGCTGCTTGGGAGCTGAGTAAGGTACCTAGAGTGGAGCAGGGCTAGGGGAAGGCTAGAGGAGCTGGGGGAGCTCCAGCCTGGAAACCCCCCCCCCCCCCCCGGCTGCAGGCCTTGTTAAAGGCCAGGAAGGGTACTGGGGTTGCAGAGGTGCAGCCCAGGGTAGGCAAAGGCAGCAGGTCCAAACCCACTTTGCCAGTGATGAATGGCTTGTACACGGCAGTCTGCCCCAGTGAGTGGGGGCTAGATGGTGACTAGCAGTAGCCACTGAGGCAAGGTGGGGATAGAGGGTTGGGGGTTCCCCTGGGTGGGGAGACCAAGATTGTGGGTTACTACAGGGAGGCAGAACCCTGATGTAGAGGGGTACCGGGGTCTGGGAGGGACACAGGGGCCAGCGGCAGGTGAGACACCGACCTGCAGAGGATGCTCAGGGCTAGAAGAGCTAATTCCCGAGACAACCAGCAGGAGGCACTGAGCTGGTGAGTCATCGCATTGGTACACTCCCCAAAACCTGGCTGGCCCAGGGGAAGATCTAAAGCCCCTTTAAGTTAATGGAAACACTCCCAGAACCTCCCCTGGACTTTGGAACAGGCCTCGTTGTTCTCCCATAGCTCACCAGGCTGACCCACCCCATCGCTGTGCAGCCATTGCAGACTGCTTCATAGAATCATAGAATATGGGGGTTGGAAGAGACCTCAGGAAGTCATCTTGTCCAACCCCCTGCTCAAAGCAGGACCAACCCCAACTAAATCATCCCAGCCAGGGCTTTGTCAAGCCGGGCCTTAAAAACCTCTAAAGATGAAGATTCCACCCTCTCCCTAGGTAACCCATTCCAGTGCTTCACCACCCTCCTAGTGAAATAGTGTTTCCTGATATCCAACCTAAGCCTCCCCCACTGCAACTTGAGATCACTGCTCCTTGTTCTGTCATCAGCTACCACTGAGAACAGTTGAGCTCCATCCTCTTTGAAACCCCCTTTCAGGTAGTTCAAGGATAAGTGCAGGGTCCTGCACTTAGGACAGAAGAACCCAATGCACTGCTACAGGCTGGGGACCGACTGGCTAAGCAGCAGTTCTGCAGAAAAGGACCTAGGGGTGACAGTGGATGAGAAGCTGGATATGAGTCAACAGTGTGCCCTTGTTGCCAAGAAGGCCAACGGCATTTTGGGACGTATAAGTAGGGGCATAGCGAGCAGATCGAGGGACGTGATCGTCCCCCTCTATTCGACATTGGTGAGGCCTCATCTGGAGTACTGTGTCCAGTTTTGGGCCCCGCACTACAAGAAGGATGGGATAAATTGGAGAGAGTCCTGCGAAGGGCAACAAAAATGATGAGGGGACTGGAACACATGACTTATGAGGAGAGGCTGAGGGAACTGGGATTGTTTAGTCTGCAGAAGAGAAGAACGAGGGGGGATTTGATAGCTGCTTTCAACTACCTGAGAGGTGGTTCCAAAGAGGATGGTTCTAGACTATTCTCAGTGGTAGAAGAGGACAGAACAAGGAGTAATGGTCTCAAGTTGCAGTGGGGGAGGTTTAGGTTGGAGATCAGGAAAAACTTTTTCACTATGAGGGTGGTGAAACACTGGAATGCGTTACCTAGGGAGGTGGTAGAATCTCCTTCCTTAGAAGTTTTTAAGGCCAGGCTTGACAAAGCCCTGGCTGGGATGATTTAATTGGGGATTGTTCCTGCTTTGAGCAGGGGGTTGGACTAGAGGACCTCCTGAGGTCCCTTCCAACCCTGATATTCTATGATTCTATGACTTTATCCCCCTTAGAAGGGAGTCCCCAACCACCACCACCCGTCTCCTCCCCTTGGGAGTGGTGGTCATGAAACCCCCATCCCTAGGACAGTGCATCCCATGACTTCTGGTCTCTTTCTGACGCCTTCCCGCCGAGGGCTCTTCCAAAGCCTTCTCTGGAGTAGTACCTGTGCAGGAGCCTGAAAACAATTCCCCACCTCTGTCTGCGCTGGGGTACGTGGGCTCTCCCCTTCCTTCTTCTGGAGGTCACCTGCTGCCAACACTCTTCCCCGTTCTGCACCGCCCTCTCTGAACCTTCCGAACGCTGTGCTTCCAGCACCCAACACTGACTGCTATCCAGAAAATCTTCCTGCATCAGAGAGCATGGTTGATCCTTGGTTCTCTAGTCCTTTAACTTTCTCTTCCAATATGCAGACCAGCATGCCCTTCATGCAGACGAAGTCACTTCTGTCCTCTGGGAGAAAGACAAACGTGGCACATTCTGAGCAGGTCACAACAGCTGATCGCTCACTATCCATGTCTTCCTTCTAAGAGGCGCCTCAGATGTTGTATGCAGGTGGTTCCTCCTCCTTCTCCTCCTTCCTTCTGCTCTGCTGTCTCAGACAGGTGGGATTGGCTGCAAACTGTCCCTCACAGCCCCCCTTTGGGAACAAACAGAAGGCAGCCCGGCTCAAAGTATCATCTCACCTCTTGCCAGCATGGAAACAGGGCAATAATGAGGTGTGGGAGACCAAGTCCCATAACAATGGTACTAACAGAGTCACTTGCATTCTAGCTGGGGTGGGGAGTGAAGGAGCGGGGCAGCCTTAGGGTGATGGAGTCTGATGGACCCATGTTGGGGAGGCTGCCAGGGCTGTGCAGGGCCATCGGTATCAGTGTGAAAGGCCTGGGATGCTGGGTCTCTTGATGGGCGCGTCTGCTTCTCTGTGGGTTTGTCAGGCTCCTCTGTGCGAGCTCTGGATTGCGGCAGAAGAAGGACTGCACTGAACGCTCTGCCAGGAAGTCCTTCCTCTGATTGTTCGTGCAGCTCGGAGGCTGGCTAGACTATCTGGCACAGAGCCTGGTGCTGCCGGTGTGTGACGGGGATCAGACGTGCCCCAATTGCACAGGTCTGCGGAGAGATTGCTCTCCGCAGGGGTGGGGGACGGTTCCACCTGTGTCCTGAGGAAGGTTGGCTTTGTGGGGAAGGCAAGGCGCGGGATGCCTACAAAGAGAGACTTCAAGCCCCATCTCTGCAGCTTATCCCAATGACCCAGAAGTGCTTTGATCACGGTGTGTAGAATGTGTTCATGGGGAGAAAACCCCAGGTACTAAAGCAGGAGTGATGGAAGCTCCCTAAAAGGGAGAGGGCACTGGTGCCCAAATGGTGGCCTCACCCCCCCATACCACCTCATCCCCCCAAGGCCCGTCCCCATGTTGCCACTTCCCCCCAAGATCCCACCCCCCTCTTGCTTCTCTCCTCTCCACACCCCCCATCCCCTCACTTCCCCTTACAGCCGGTACAAAGGGGAGGTCATAGCCCTTCTACTTTTAAAAGTGATGGGGCCGTCCTGGTGCCCCTGTCCTAAAGGGCTAATTATCATAGCTGAGAAAGTCAGAACCAGAATCAAGGACTGGGAGTTAAAACCAGACACATTCCCATTACACATAGGACCCAGTGAGGGCAATTCTCTACTGGACCAAACTCCCAAGGGCAGCAGTGGGTTCTCCAGCTCTCCATGTCTTCACATCCAGAAGATGCTTTAGCCAGACACAAGTGACTGGGCTCAGGGCAGTGGTAACTGGGGGAAATTCTCTGGCCCACGGTGTATCAAGCGAATGTAAGGGTCCTTTCTGGCCTGAATCTCTCTAGGAATCAGTCCCTGACTCAGTCATGGACCCCTTGTGTGACCTCAGACAAAACACCCGGCTCCTCGAAGATATACAGCACCTAACTCCCAGTGGAATCGATCGCATTTAGATCCTACATACTGTTGAGGATCTGGGCCTCAGCTCCTCCTTGGTGACATGATGGGGCCTGGCTCTCGGCTTGGGTCTCTAGGTGCTGCCCTGACACACATCAGAACCAGTGAGATTCCCCCCCCCCCCCCCCCAGGCAGTGTTAATTTGCAGTGCCCTATAAGGGCCAGGCAGCAAGCTTACCAGGGAAGCCCCACAGCTGGGGGCCGTGAGCATGACAGCACATTGCCACTCCCCACAGGTGGGTGGCTGGTGGGCATCGGAGCAGGCTGTGGGGCTAGGCGTCATTTCAGGCCCCGGGCAACAGCAGCCCCTGCACACATTGCTGGAGCAGTGAGAGTGACCGGTGGGCAGCAGAGGGTGTGGGAACCCTCCCTCTGTCCAGCCCCAAATGGCAGGAGGAGCAACAAGACGGCTGGGTGAAGAACAGGGCTGCCGGAGCTGGGTTGCGAGGGGAGCACAGCCCTCGCAAAACCCTCTGGTGCGGAAAACACCCCAGCAGCCCAACACTGTAGCATTTAATTTCAGAAAGGGGAACTACACAAAAATGAGGAGGTTAGTGAAACAGAAATTCAAAGGTACAGCACCAAAAGTGAAATCCCTGCAAGCTGCATGGAAACTTTTTAAAGAAACCATAATAGAGCTTCAACTGAAATGTACACCCCAAATTAAAAACATAGTAAGAGAACCAAAAAAGAGCCACCATGGCTAAACAACAAAGTAAGAGAAGCACTGAGTAGCAGAAAGGCGTCCTTTAAAAAGTGGAAGTTAAATCATTCTGAAGAAAACAGAAAGGAGCATAAACTCTGGCAAATGAAGTGTAAAAATATAATTAGGAAGGCCAAAAAAGAATTTCAAGAACAGCTAGCCAAAGAAAAAGATGGTGAAGATGTCATCAATATAGCGCAAGTAGAGTAGGGGCATTAGGGGACGAGAGCTGAGGAAGCGTTGTTCTAAGTCAGCCATAGAAATGTTGGCATGCTGTGGGGCTGTGCGGGTACCCATAGCAGTGCCGCTGATTTGAAAGTATACATTGTCCTCAAATGTGAAATAGTTATGGGTGAGGACAATGTATACCTCCAAATCAGCGGCACTCCATCCCACCATCAATGTCAGCCTGGACCAGTCCACGCAAGAGATCCATTTCCTAGACACTACGGTGCTAATAAGTGATGGTCACATAAACACCACCCTATACCGGAAACCTACTGAACGCTATACTTACCTACATGCCTCCAGCTTTCATCCAGACCACACCACCCAATCCATTGTCTACAGCCAAGCTCTACGATACAACCGCATTTGCTCCAACCCTCAGACAGAGACAAACACCTACAAGATCTCTATCAAGCATTCTTACAACTACAATACCCACCTGCTGAAGTGAAGAAACAGATTGACAGAGCCAGAAGGGTACCTAGAAGTCACCTACTACAAGACAGGCCCAAAAAAGAAAATAACAGAACGCCACTAGCCATCACCTTCAGCCCCCAACTAAAACCTCTCCAGCGCATCATCAAGGATCTACAACCTATCCTGAAGGACGACCCATCACTCTCACAGATCTTGGGAGACAGGCCAGTCCTTGCTTACAGACAGCCCCCCAACCTGAAGCAAATACTCACCAGCAACCACACACCACACAACAGAACCACTAACCCAGGAACCTATCCTTGCAACAAAGCCCGTTGCTAACTGTGTCCACAGATCTCTATTCAGGGGACACCATCATAGGACCTAATCACATCAGCCACACTATCAGAGGCTCATTCACCTGCACATCTACCAATGTGATATATGCCATCATGTGCCAGCAATGCCCCTCTGCCATGTACATTGGCCAAACCGGACAGTCTCTACGTAAAAGAATAAAGGGACACAAATCAGACGTCAAGAATTATAACATTCAAAAACCAGTCGGAGAACACTTCAATCCCTGGTCACTCGATTACAGACCTAAAAGTTGCAATTCTTCAATAAAAAAACTTCAAAAACAGACTCCAATGAGAGACTGCTGAATTGGAATTAATTTGGAAACTGGATGCAATTAACTTAGGCTTGAATAGAGACTGGGAGTGGATGGGTCATTACACAAAGTAAGGTTTCAGAGTAACAGCCGTGTTAGTCTGTATTCGCAAAAAGAAAAGGAGGACTTGTGGCACCTTAGAGACTAACCAATAAATAAATAAATTAATAAATAAATTGGTTAGTCTCTAAGGTGCCACAAGTCCTCCTTTTCTTTTTACACAAAGTAAAACTATTTCCCCATGTTTCTTTCACACACACACACACACACCCCTCGTTCCTCAGACGTTCTTGTCAACTGCTGGAAATGGCCCACCTTGATTATCACTACAAAAGGTTTTCTCCCCCACCCCGCTCTCCTGCTGGTAATCGCTCACCTTACCTGATCACTTTCCTTACAGTGTGTATGGTAACACCCATTGTTTTATGTTCTCTATGTATATAGAATCTCCCCACTGTATTTTCCACTGAATGCATCCGATGAAGTGAGCTGTAGCTCACGAAAGCTTATGCTCAAATCAATGTGTTAGTCTCTATGGTGCCACAAGTCCTCCTTTTCGTTTTGCGGATACAGACTAACACGGCTGCTACTCCGTAACTGTCATCTGTAACCTATCATTTAAATCAGCTTCTGTACCAAATGACATGGGGATAGCTAATGTGACACCAATTTTTAAAAAGGGCTCCAGAGGTGACCCCAGCAATTACAGGCCAGTAAGCCTGACTTTAGTATCGGGCAAACTGACTGAAACTATAGTAAAGAACAAAATTGTCAGACGCATACAGGGGCGGCCCTAGACTAGCTGCCAGCAACTGGCACTCTAGGCGAACCATGCAATCATCACCCCCAGACCCCAAGGGCAGATCTAGGCTGAGGTTTTTGGTAAACTGGGAAACATTTTGCCCCTTTTTTCCTTGTAATGATTTTTAAGCTTTTTTTTTTTTTAAACAGAGGCTTAATTATTCAGTTTGTCCATCCATCTGTCAGACCAATGTTTCTGAGATCAGATAAAAGAGAGACACGAAATTTTCAGAATAGATTTGTACATGACATCTAGATGATATTTCAATCCAATTTCAAATAAAAATGCATTAAAATGTTAATTATTTTTATTATTACAAATAAAAAATCATCCATTATGCTATCCTGCTTTAATTGCCATTACCACCACATCCAATATAGAAAGAAATAAGAAAACTCTTCAATGAACTTTAGCCTGTATTTACAAAACACTCCGAACAAAAAAACGCTCTGTGCTCTTAAAAAATGACTTTTCTTGCTTTAAGTTTTGAAAATTCAGTCACTAGTTCTTTTAGATCCAGTTTTCCAGCTATTTCATGCTCTATTGACATTGTGGCAAGTCCAACAAGTCTCTCTTGGACCATTGTTGAACACAAATGTGTTTTTATCAATTTTAACTTTGAGAAGCTACGTTCCCCACTAGCTACGGAAACTGGCAAAGTTAAAAGAATGCGTAGAGCTATAAAAATGTTTGGAAAACTGTCTGTGAGTTTATTTTCACAAATAAACTTCAGTACTTCTTCAGAAGTGGAATGTTTCTTAAATCGTCTTGAAAAAGACTGAAGCTCACTACACAAATCTGGAGCATCAATATCTTTTGAATTTTCATGAGTCAATGCCGACTCCGGTTTTATACAAAATTCTCCTATCTGTTTTGCTGTTTTCTTTTGCAAGCTGTGGATATCATATAGAAAGCCAAATACTGACTCTAGCTGCTGCATCTGTTGTAATCTTTTGTCAACCGAGTGAATAGCAGTATCAAGGACTGCAAAGTAGAAATTCATTTTGAACCTTTTTTGGGGGGGTTCTGAATGGGTATGTCTCATCCTTCATATGAAAACTGCTGTTCCTTTTGCCGAATGCGAACTAGCTCTGGTTCAAATTCTGTCAGAAAGTCTATTTCTTCAGCAAGCTTGAGAGAATCTACCAGTGTTCTTTCGAACCCTTCATCACTTCTGAATTCCTCCAGCATATTTTTAGTTTGCTGCAGTTTTTGAATAGCAGAATGTATGTTCAAGTTCTTTTCCTGAAGCTGTTGTGACAGGGTCAGCCCAGATGGCTACAGGAGAGTGATAGAAGGCAGATATATTAGCCCCAGATTAACCAGATCCCTTTTCCCTAGGTAAGGTAACAGGGGCAGTTCCAGAACAAGCAGGAACTTGCTGGAACCAGTTAAGGCAGGCAGGCTAATTAGGACACCTGGAGCCAATTAAGAAGAAGCTGCTAGAACCAATTAGGACAGGCTGGCTAATCAGGGCACCTGGGTTTAAAAAGGACCTCACTTCAGTTAGGGCATGGCTACACTTCAAACTTCAAAGCGCTGCTGCGGGAACGCTCCCACGGCAGTGCTTTCAAGTATGAGTGTGGTCGCACGCCAGCACTGGGAGCACTCTCCCAGTGCTCCTGGTACTCCACCTCCACGAGGAGATTAGCTGGGTCACTGTTTACACTGGTGCTTTACAGCACTGTAACTTGCTGCACTCAGGGGGGTGTTTTTTCACACGCCTGAGCGAGAAAGTCGCAGCACTGAAAAGTGCCAGTGTAGACGTAGCCTTAGGGAGAGGCACGTAAGGAACTGAGAGTGAGAATGAGGACTGTTGGAGGACTGAGGAGTACAAGCATTATCAGACACCAGGAGGAAGGTCCTATGGTGAGGATAAAGAAGGTGTAGGGAGGAGGCCATGGGGAAGTAGCCCAGGGAGTTGTAACTGTCGCACAGCTGTTCCAGGAGGCACTCTAGACAGCTGCATTCCACAGTGCCCTGAGCTGGAACCCAGAGTAGTGGGTGGGCCTGGGTTCCCCCCAAACCTCCCAACTCCTGATCAGACACAGGAGGAGTTGACCTGGTCTGTGAGTTTCCCCCAGAGGGGAAGGTCTCTGGGCTGTTCCCCGACCTACATGGTGGATCAGCATAGGCTGCGGGGGTTGTTCTTCTCTCTTTCCCCATGCTGGCCAGTGATGAGGTTATCTGAGTGAACAGCAGATTTGACCATGAGAGAGGCCAAACTGAGGGCTGCCATGAATCTCTGAGGCAAGCAAATCCGCCAATAAGCACAGGGCCCACCAAGGTAGAGGAGGAACTTTGTCACACTGCTTACTAGTGAGGTTAATCTCGAAAAGGATATTATATCACAAAATGAGTGAAGTCACAAATTTGAACTTGGAAAGGCCATTTGTGAGAGCTTCTGCATCTGAATGTGCCATATTGCCAGATGATCCAGTAAAGGTAGTATCATCAGAAATTTCAATTAGGGCATCATAAATGTTTCCAAGTTCATAGTGAAGAGCTTCAAAGCATCAATGCTACTCTCCCATCTTGTCTGACTAAATGGTTTCACAGTTAGAGAATTCACATGGTGAGTCAGAATCTCCCAACGGCATGTTGAGCCTGAGAAAAACATAAACACGTTGCACCAGGTCAAAGAAACTGCTTGCCTCCAAACAGCATCTAGCAGCATCATTGACAAACGAATTCAGAGAAAGCACACTGCAAGGAATGAAAAAGGGCCTAGAATTAATTTCCATCATTCTCCTTTGCACACCATTGTCTTTTCCCTTCATATTACTCCCATTATCATAGCCTTGGCCACATAAGTTTTCAACAGATAATGACACTGTTTCAAGCTCTTGTAGAATAGTTTCAGTCACAAATGCTCCAGCCATCTCCTTCAGTGGTATGAAACCCCAAAAATGTTCCTTTATTAGCATTTCAACAGTCTCTTCATCCGCAGACTTTTCCATGTCCACAGAACAAATGATCATTATCATTTGTTCAACATGACTTACATCTGATGTACAGCCCAGTATTATTGAAAAGTATTTTGCAGAATGGACAGCTTCTACAATTTTCTTTTTAATGGCATTTGCTAGGATTTGAATCAGGTTATTCTGCTTGTTTCTTCCTAAGTAATGAACCTGTGTTTCATGATCAGTTATTTTACGTAGATGCTCTTCTTGACTGGATCAAACTAAGCTAGGTATTCAACAAATTTTTAAAAGTTTCCGTTACCTGGAGTGTATAATTTTTCATTTCTACCACAGTTGCAGAATGCTAAATTTTGCCCATGTTGCTAATACTCTTCTTTTTCCTTGATCACATGTAAATTTTCTTCATCAATATTTTTTTCCTTTTTTCAATCGTAATTCAAGTTCTTTCCCATTTTGAAAACACATTCCAAACATTCTGTACTTCTTTCATGTGAAGAGAGAATTGAAGATATGTTTTTCCAGTCTTTTGAACCATTTTCAGTAAGTGTTGTACCAATTGTTTGATTTCTAAACAACTTGCAGCAAAAACAAAACACAGAGTCCTTCGACACTGAATATTGTAACCAGTTTCGATGAATTTCTTCCCCATTAATGACGGGTTTCAGGGTGGTAGCCGTGTTAGTCTGTATCAGGAATTCCACCATGATTTCAACAATTTCCATCCCACTATCAACCTCAGCCTGGACCAGTCCACACAAGAGATCCACTTCCTGGATACTACAGTGCTAATAAGCGATGGTCACATAAACACCACCCTATACCGGAAACCAACTGACTGATATACTTACCTACATGCCTCCAGCTTTCATCCAGACCACACCACATGATCCATTGTCTACAGCCAAGCTCTAAGACACAACCACATTTGCTCCAACCCATCAGACAGAGACAAACACCTACAAGATCTCTATCAAGCATTCTTACAACTACAATACCCACCTGCTGAAGTGAAGAAACAGATTGACAGAGCCAGAAGAGTACCCAGAAGTTACCTACTGCAGGACAGGCCCAACAAAGAAAGTAACAGAACATCACTAGCTGTGACCTTCAGCCCCCAACTAAAACCTCTGCAACGCATCATCAAGGATCTACAACCTATCCTGAAGGACGACCCATCACTCTCACAGATCTTGGGAGACAGGCTAGTCCTTGCTTACAGACAGCCCCCCAACCTGAAGCAAATACTCACCAGCAACCACACACCACACAACAAAAACACTAAGCCAGGAACCTATCCTTGCAACAAAGCCCGTTGCCAACTGTGTCCACAGATCTCTATTCAGGGGACACCATCATAGGACCTAATCACATCAGCCACACTATCAGAGGCTCGTTCACCTGCACATCCACCAATGTGATATATGCCATCATGTGCCAGCAATGCCCCTCTGCCATGTACATTGGCCAAACCGGACAGTCTCTATGTAAAAGAATAAAGGGACACAAATCAGATGTCAAGAATTATAACATTCAAAAACCAGTCGGAGAACACTTCAGTCTCCCTGGCAATATTAAAACAAAAAAACTTCAAAAACAGACTCCAATGAGAAACTGATGAATTGAAATTAATTTGCAAACTGGACACCATTAAATTAGACTTGAATAAAGACTGGGAGTGGATGGGCCATTACACAAAGTAAAACTATTTCCCCATGCTTATTTTTCCCCTACTGTTATTCACACCTTCTTGTCAACTGTTGGAAATGGGCCATCCTGATTATCACTACAAAAGGTTTTTTTTTTTCTCCTGCTAATAATAGCTCACCTGAACCGATCACTCTCATTATAGTAGGTATGGCAACACCCATTTGTTCATGTTCTCTGTGTGTGTGTGTGTGTATGTATGTGTGTATATATATATCTTCCTACTGTATTTTCCACTGCATGCGTCCGATGAAGTGGGTTTTAGCCCACGAAAGCTCATGCTCAAATAAATTTGTTAGTCTCTAAGGTGCCACAAGTACTCCTCGTTCTTTTTTCCCCATTAATGAGTTTCCTGTTGTAATGCTGGGCAGAGAATTTTCTTTTATTTCCATCCTTAGGGAAGGGAAATTCATGAACTTGTTCAGGTCCATGTTCCACGAGAATTTGCCACACACTGTCATCACATCTGGGTCATGAAGCTGGGTCCCCATCCTGTAACTTGTTTGTAACTTCCTCATCCTTTCTTCCTGCTACTTCATTTACTTCAATTTCTGCATGTGTCTCTGAAGGTGAATAATTTTTCTCCACTTGCATATCAGTCGGATGCTGTGAGCTGCCTTCATCTAGAAGTTTCCATCATCTTGAGTTTCCAAACTGCTTTTTTGTGGATGTGAGCTACCCTCATCTCGAAGTAATATACCTTCAGCTTGATGTTCCAAACTGCTTCCATGCGGATGTGAGCTGACCTCCTCCTCTCCAAGTAAAATTCCTTCATCTGGATGCTGTGAACTGCTTCCATCTTTATTTGGATTAAAGAGAAGATATTTCAGGAAGGATCCCTGCTGTTTTGCTTGGTCCTTTTCCTTCTCAGCCTTTCATTTATGATACTCAGCTCCTGAGAGTTTTCTTTTTCCTCTTTCTGCCGGGGGCATTTGAATATTGTTATGTACTGTGCTCCCGACTGCAAGCATGATACTGGTAAGGATGGCTGACACACCCACCAGGGTTGGCAATTTAAACCACATTGCAGCCATCCCAACACGTCTTTTCACTGCCTAAAGGTTCAATGATTAGTAACATACACTCACTTACCTATTAAAACAGTTAGTCACAGCGTTTACACGGAAACAAAATGACCTTTTTCAACATTATAACCCGACACCGGTTGTTAGTAAAGTAAACCATTCCTCACAGTTACCCGCTTGGAGTGTGACATCATCACTTTTGTAGTCTATTAAGTGTTAATGCTGTTACTTTTCTTTTATGGACCTTATTTATTACATGTGAACCAGTTATAACAAAGAAAAGTTCATAATTATACAGTCAGATAATAACGCTAAGGTTTAATAACGCTTAAAGATACTCACATTTTGGATTTATAATGCTGAAAGATGTTACTCTTTATTCTTTGGCACCAAGAAACACAATTTTCCACAGTATTTGCTCGATTCTTAACCATCTACCTGTGACGTGTGTTAAAATGACCGTTTGACATGTTTCTCTGCTCTACATGAATTTCTGGCCATGCGACCTTGAGGTGTAGTCAAGTTAGGTGTCACTAGCATTGCAGCTCTTGCCGCTGGCAGATGTGTTTCATTGTGGCTGTTATTGCTTATCAAAATTGTGGAGTCGGTCATCTTAACCCTATGTCGCAAATTGAAAAATAAATCGCTAAAATATTATTTATTTTTGCAGTAAATAAAAGATTTGACATATTAATAAATTCTCAGAAATGTACAGAAATGAATTATAATACATAGACCCTCTGTACGCACACGGAATTGAAATAATGACATCTTTGTTATTTTATTTGTATTTTTCATCTTTTTCTTTTTTTTCTTTTTTTTTAATTTGCTTTTTTTCCTGTAATTTGGTGCCCCATTTAACTTGGCACCCTAGGCAACCGCCTAGTTCACCTATTTGGACGAGCCGCCCCTGGACACATAGATGAACATAAGTTGTTGGGGAAGATCAGCATGGCTTTTGTAAAGGAAAATCATTCCTCAGAAATCTACTAGAATTCTTTGAGGGAGTCAACAAGCATGTGGACAAGGGGGATCCAGTGGATACCGTGTATTTAGATTTTCAGAAAGCCTTTGACAAGGTCCCTCACCAAAGGCTCTTAAGCAAAATGAGCAGTCATGGGATAAGAGGGAAGGTTCTCTCATGGATTGGTAACTGGTTAAAAGATAGGAAACAGAAGGGTAAGTATAAATGGTCAGTTTTTCAGAATGGAGAGAGGTAAATAGTGGTGCCCCCCAGGGAGCTGTACTGGGCCCAGTCCTATTCAATATATTCATAAATGATCTGGAAAAAGGGATAAACATTGAGGTGGCAAAATTTGCAGATGATACAAAACTACTCAAGATAGTTAAGTCCCAGGCAGACTGCGAAGAGCTACAAAAGGATCTCTCAAAACTGGGTGACTGGACAACAGAATGGCAGATGAAATTCAATTTTGATAAATGCAAAGTAATGCACACTGGAAAACATAATCCCAACTACACATATAAAGTTAGGGGGTATAAATTAGCTGCTACCGCTCAAGAAAGAGATCTTGGAGTCATTGTGCATAGTTCTCAATGTGCGGCGGCAGTCAAAAAAGTGAACAGAATGTTGGGAATAATTAAGAAAGGGATGGATATTAAGACAGAAAATATCATATTGCCTCTATATAAATCCATGGTACGCCCACACCTTGAATACTGCATGCAGATGTGGTCGCCCATCTCAAAAAAGATATATTGGAATTGGAAAAGGTTCAGAAAAGGGCAACAAAAATAATTAGGGGTGTGGAACGGCTGCCATTTGTCCATGGGGGTGTAACCCCGAGGTCTGGTCCCACAGTACCTTGTGTGACAGGTATGGGCACCGGTGCCAGAGTGACAGGGTCTGCCCAGGAACCTCCCCATGCAGAGTCACCTGGCTGGGACAGTGTAAGGGGCAGTGTGGTCCAGTGGCTAGGGCACAGGGGCTCAGGGGACCTGGATTCCGTTCAGGGATCTGTCACAGATGCTGTGTGACTGTGGGCAAATCACTTTCCATCTCCATTCCACCCCGCTCTTGTTTCTGGACTACAGTGTGAGCTCTTTGGGGCAGGGATTGTCTCTCACTAGTTTTAATTTAACAAAGAGAAGGTCCAGGGGTGGTGATCACAATCTGTAAGTACCTACATGGGGAACAAATATATAACAGCGGGCTCTTCAATCTAGCAGAGAAAAGTCTAATACGGTCCAATGGCTGGGAGTCGAAGTTAGACAAATTCAGACTGGAAATAAGGTGTAAATGTTTAACAGGGAGGGTAATTAACCATCAGAACAATTGAGCAGTGTTGCTGTGCATGGTTAACCAGATCTAAGCAGTTCCACCCAGTCATGGGCGCATGTAAGCACAGAGGGAAGGTGTTCCACTGGATGCAGAGACAAAAGGCTGGAGAGCAGTGCATGCTAATAAGTAGAGCAGGCCGGGGATTTTCTGCTGACTTGTTTTTTTCGTTGAAAAATGCTGATTCATTGAAACTGTTCGGGCAACAGAGACGGGTGTGACAGATTTCCGAACTCAAACAAATGTGGAGGGAAAAAATGTCTGAAATTGTCAAAACATTTTGTCTTGACATTTTCAGAGTGAAAAATTCCAATTTCCGCTTCCAAATACATTTTTGTTTACAAATTTAAGTGATTTTGGCTGGAAAAAAAAAAGGTTAAAAAAGAGAAAAAGGTTGAAACTGAAAAGAAACGTTTTGATTCATAGAATCATAGAATATCAGGGTTGGAAGGGACCCCTGAAGGTCATCTAGTCCAACCCCCTGCTCAAAGCAGGACCGATCCCCAATTAAATCATCCCAGCCAGGGCTTTGTCAAGCCGGGCCTTAAAAACCTCTAAGGAAGGAGATTCCACCACCTCCCTAGGTAACGCATTCCAGTGTTTCACCACTCTCCTAGTGAAATAGTTTTTCCTAATATCCAACCTAAACCTCCCCCACTGCAACTTGAGACCATTGCTCCTTGTTCTGTCATCTGCCACCACTGAGAACAGCCGAGCTCCATCCTCCTTGGAACCCCCTTTCAGGTAGTTGAAAGCAGCTATCAAATCCCCCCTCACTCTTCTCTTCTGCAGACTAAATAACCCCAGTTCCTTCAGCATGAAGTGTGGAAGACTGGAGGGTGGGGAGGCATGGGGTGGTGTTGGGTTGGGGTGCATGGGGTGGGGTACAGCTTGGGGGAGGGGAGCCCAGGGACCTGTGAAGTGGGGAGGAGGCGAACTGCGCAGTGGGGCAGGGCTGGGGGTGGCATGCAATGCGGAAGACTGGGGGAGGGGGGCATGTGGTGGTGTAGGGTTGGGGGGTGTGGGGTGGGATACAGCTGGTCAGGAGGGGAGCCATGCAGTGTGGCAGGCCCAGAGAGTCATGCAGTGGAGCAGGCAATGGGACAGGCCCTGTGTAGTGGGTAGGGTGGGGAACTGTGCAGTGCGAGCGACCATTATCCATGCAGTGTGAAGGGTATCCCTTTACAGATGAATGAGGCAGCTATAAATCTGTCCTCTGCAGCTGGTGCAGGACTCCCAGGCTCCCCCATCAGTTTCTGCCCATGGGTTGATGACAGTTCACCCTGCTGCAGCAGATCCTGGGCTAGATCAAATGATCTAGGTGTACCCTATTGATCTAGCCTAGTATGGCAGCCATTAGCCCTAAATGCTGGTCATTATCCAAAGCATCCAGAAGACAAAGATACTGATCCAAAGCACTGCTGCCCAGCACACCGGGGCTGGGGACGCTGCAGCTCTGTGCAGCGGGGCTGGCCACGCCACTGGGAGTACTGCGGCTGGGGCCTCAACCCCCAGTCACCCGGCACTGGGGGCCATAGTGGGGGTGCTCTGGGCTTCTGTGCGGGAAGGGGGCAAAGGGGAAGGGGGAAGGCCTTGGGCACAAGGGGAGGCGCCGGGAGCTAGCCTCCCCCCAACAGCCGGGTCACCGGCTGCCCATGATATAGAACTCTACTGCCCTTGGGAACTGGTCGTGGCTCACACCCAGTTCACACGGACGTAAGTGAAGGCAACAAGGAGCAGATGCTGGTGAACTAGGCCTAGGTTAAGCTATGGCAGGCTATTAACATCCACAGCCTGGTGATCCCAGCACAGCTTTTCTGTGCATCGGGCATAGTGAGAGGGAAAACAAAGCCGGATTTTGCCATGCCCTGTGGATCCCCTTTGCTGCTCTAATAAGGAACAGCTGTCCGTCTTTATTCTTCATTGTTTTCCATGTGCATGAGCAGAGCTGGCAGTCTATGCAGAGTACGGTGGTATTTAAAGGCTCACTACTAGCGATTCTCCCTCTGCTACAGCTCAGAGACTCTCTTTGGCTTGTTTTCTTTGGGAACTGTCAGCACATCTGGAATTGAGGGTCTAACAGCGCAGGCTGGATTTAGGCAGAGAGCAACGCTTCCCCCCTACAGCTTCCCCAGCACCCCCCTCCCCCGTGTGACCTAGAGCACCCACTGCTATTCCAGTCCTGAGCGTCCCCTCCAACCCAGCTCTGCTGATGCCCCTCAGTCCTGACCCTCAGCCACTGTGCCCTCTAAGCTGTGTGCGCACATTTGTCCCGCGTCCCGACCACACATCGGTCAGGATGCCCTTTGTCCCGATATCAGGGACCACTCACCATCACCGCCAAAGTCCTGTGGCTGGCGTGGCGGCACTTCCAGCCTGGAGTCTGGAGACCCCCCCCACTCCCTCACCGCTCTGACCCTAAGAGCCAGAGACCTCCCAGTAGGGCTGGTGAGTGCGGCCAGGGAAGGGGACAGGGCGTGATGGAGTGAGTGTCTGGGAGGTCTGTGCTGGGGTGCTGGGCTGTGAGGGTGTGGAGGGCATTGGGCAGTGGGGGAGGTTTGTGTGTGTCAGGGCACTGGGCAGTGGGAGTCTGTGTGGGGCATTGTTCAGTTGTGGTGGTGGGGCTGTGGTGAAGGGCACTGGGAAGGAGGGAGGAGAAATCTGTGTGTATTGGGAAACTAGCAAGTGGGGGGTTCTGGGTGGGGTGCTGGGCAGCTGTGGTGGGGCTGTGGGCGGGGAGGCGCTGGGCAGGGGTGGTGGTATGCACAGCACTGTGCATTTGTGGTGGAAATGTTGGAGGGTTGTGGGGAGGCTCTGGGCATAGTGGGCTCAGGGGGTGCAGGGCAGGGGAGCTGTGTGGCTCTCCCCCCCCCTCCGCACTCAACCAATGTGTCCTGATATTTCACTCTTGCGATCTGGTCACCCTATTTACTGGCGACTTTTGACATTGTTCGCCCACCATCTATCAACACAGCCATATTCTACTAGCTGGCAAGGGGGAGAAAGGGAAAGGAGGGCAATGAATTGAACCCCCTCCCTGCCAGTATTTCAAACGTGGAATGTTGATCACATCGGGACGGTCAGGACCCGCACATCTCCTTGTAGTCTGTTCATTTGGCTGTGTACAAACTCAAGTACGTGCGAATAAGTCAAAATGCCTGGCTGTAGTTGCTAAGGAACTGCAAAGATTTCCCAGAAATGAACAAAGGTAAGCGTTGTTTTCGTGATTGAAATCTTTCAAAGGCATTGGACATCATACATTTACTCGTGATGTTTTACCATTTTCCCGTGTTTTTTTGCCGCAGATGCATGGACGTGATCGGAGCTATATCCCACTTCCGGTATCCTGATCTGAATGATCTCCCATTTGCCCTTTTGTCAAGTCATGCTGTCGAGTGCATTAAAATAGTAGCCATATAATAAAATTATTAATTTTAAATAAAGCAATCTGTTAAAAAATTAATCCCAAAATGTCACTGTCTAGAGGTCTAAAGCATAAAAGAACAGCAACTTCATTTAAATCTGGATGGCTGGATGAGACTATAGAGACGGTTACACCAAAGTCACATAGTGCAATGCTTGTTAAACTTCATGAAATATTCACATATGATGAAGACAACTGAGTCAAGATGCCAGAGCTTCAGGAGAATTTTCAACAGGAAGAATGTGGAACGATGTATGGAAGTTGGATTTCTTAAAGCGTCATCTGTCAAGTAAGTCTCATATAGATGGTGTAACAAGACTTAGAAACAAAAACCCTTCCTTACGGAGCGGATTGTTTAGCATGATTCTTGAAAGTCCAGCTGAAAAGCAGAGGAGGCAAATTAATCTTGAATGCAAGTGCTCAAACCCAGAAGAAATCAAGGTACTTATTGACAGTGTGTTGTTGGCTATTAAAGTGAACTCAGTGCTTTCTGTTCAGGATATTAATGACCATATGGGAAAGTATGTGCACATACCAGCGAGATAGAGAAGTAAAAATTATGCTTTTAAATTTCTTGAAATTATCAACTGCATTGTCCAAAATGACCTCATGCATGAAATAGCATCGGCAATGTTTCATACTCTAGCTGTTGATGAAAGCACTGATATATCCATTAACAGATACTTGATACTCTACTTTAAATATAGATCCATAAATTCATAGATTCATAGATATTTAGGTCAGAAGGGACCATTATGATCATCTAGTCTGACCTCCTGCACAATGCAGGCCACAGAATTTCACCCACCACTCCTAAAAAAGACCTCACACCTATATCTGTGCTATTGAAGTCCTCAAATTGTAGTTTGAAGACCTCAAGGAGCAGAGAATCCTCCAGCAAGTGACCCGTGCCCCATGCTACAGAGGAAGGCGAAAAACCTCCAGGGCCTTCCAATCTGCCCTGGAGGAAAATTCCTTCCCGACCCCAAATATGGTGATCAGCTAAACCCTGAGCATATGGGCAAGATTCATCAGCCAGATACTACAGAAAATTCTTTCCCGGGTAACTTGGATCTTACCCCATCTAAAAACCCATCACAGGCCATTGGGCCTATTTACCATGAATATTTAATTACCCAAACCATGTTATCCCATCATACCATCTCCTCCATAAACTTATCGAGTTTAATCTTAAAGCAAGATAGATCTTTTGCCCCCACTACTTCCCTCGGAAGGCTATTCCAAAACTTCACTCCTCTGATGGTTAGAAACCTTCGTCTAATTTCTAATCTAAATTTCCTAGTGGCCAGTTTATATCCATTTGTTCTTGTGTCCACATTGGTACTGAGTTTAAATAATTCCTCTCCCTCTCTGGTATTTATCCCTCTGATATATTTATAGAGAGCAATCATATCTCCCCTCAACCTTCTTTTAGTTAGGCTAAACAAGCCAAGCTCCCTGAGTCTCCTTTCATAAGACAAGTTTTCCATTCCTCGGATCATCCTAGTAGCCCTTCTCTGTACCTGTTCCAGTTTGAATTCATCCTTCTTAAACATGGGAGACCAGAACTGCACACAGTATTCCAGGTGAGGTCTCACCAGTGCCTTATATAACGGTACTAAAACCTCCTTATCCCTACTGGAAATACCTCTCCTGATGCATCCCAAGACGACATTAGCTTTTTTCACAGCCATATCACATTGGCAGCTCATAGTCATCCTATGATCAACCAATACCCCAAGGTCCTTTTCCTCCTCCGTTACTTCTAGTTGATGCGTCCCTAGCTTATAACTAAAATTCTTGTTATTAATCCCTAAATGCATGACCTTACACTTCTCACTATTAAATTTCATCCTATTCCTATTACTCCAGTTTACAAGGTCATCCAGATCCTCCTGTAGGGTATCCCTGTCCTTCTCTAAATTAGCAATACCTCCCAGCTTTGTATCATCTGCAAACTTTATTAGCACACTCCCACTTTTTGTGCCCAGGTCAGTAATAAAAAGATTAAATAAGATTGGTCCCAAAACTGATCCTTGAGGAACTCCACTGGTAACCTCCCTCCAACTTGACAGTTCACCTTTCAGTAGGACCTGTTGTAGTCTCCCCTTTAACCAATTCCCTATCCACCTTTCAATTTTCCTATTGATGCCCATCTTATCCAATTTAACTAATAATTCCCCATGTGGCACAGTATCAAACGCCTTACTAAAATCTAAGTAAATTAGATCCACTGCGTTTCCTTTATCTAAAAAATCTGTTACTCTCTCAAAGAAGGAGATCAGGTTGGTTTGGCACGATCTACCTTTTGTAAAACCATGTTGTATTTTGTCCCAATTACCATTGACCTCAATGTCCTTAACTACCTTCTCCTTCAAAATTTTTTCCAAGACCTTGCATACTACAGATGTCAAACTAACAGGCCTATAATTACTTGGATCACTTTTTTTCCCTTTCTTAAAAATAGGAACTATGTTAGCAATTCTCCAATCATACGGTACAACCCCTGAGTTTACAGATTCATTAAAAATTCTTGCTAATGGGCTTGCAATTTCTTGTGCCAATTCTTTTAATATTCTTGGATGAAGATTATCTGGGCCCCCCGATTTAGTCCCATTAAGCTGTTTGAGTTTCGCTTCTACCTCAGATATGGTGATGTCTACCTCCATATCCTCATTCCCATTTATCATGCTACCATTATCCCTAAGATCCTCTTTAGTCTTATTAAAGACTGAGGCAAAGTATTTGTTTAGATATTGGGCCATGCCTAGATTATCCTTGACCTCCACTCCATCCTCAGTTTTTAGCGGTCCCACTTCTTCTTTCTTTGTTTTCTTCCTATTTATATGACTATAGAACCTTTTACTATTGGTTTTAATTCCCTTTGCAAGGTCCAACTCTACATGACTTTTAGCCTGTCTCACTTTATCCCTACATATTCTGACCTCAATAAGGTAGCTTTCCTTACTGATCCCTCCCTTCTTCCACTCCCTATATGCTTTCTGCTTTTTCTTAATTACCTCTCTAAGATGCTTGCTCATCCAGCTTGGTCTACAACTCCTGCCTATGAATTTTTTCCCCTTTCTTGGGATGCAGGCTTCCGATAGCTTCTGCAGCTTTAATTTAAAATAATCCCAGGCCTCCTCTACCTTTAAACCCATAAATTCTTCAGTCCAATCCACTTCCCTAACTAATTTCCTTAATTTTTGAAAGTCAGCCCTTTTGAAATCAAAAACCCTAGTTGCAAACTTCGTTTGGTGGACTATTACCATTCCAAGAATGTAATGCTGTTTCAATAGTGTCTGCAATCAAAGAGTTTTATAAAAATCACCAACTTGATCTAAAGAAAATGGTGATGTTCACATCTGATGGTGCCTCTGTGATGTTGGCCAAACTCAATGGTGTGGTGGCTCAACTGAAATGTGATATTCCACACTTAGTCCAGCAACTTAGAACAGCCTTCCAAGGGAAACAGTGGGGACGAAAGACATATCTGGCTTCAAGACAAACCTTGGTAAGTTTATGAAGGAGATGATATGATGGGATAGTCTAATTTTGGCAATTAATTCATCTTCGACTATTAGCGGTAGATATGCCCAATGGCCTGTGATGGGATGTTAGATGGGGTGGGAGCTGAGTTACTACAGAGAATTCTTTCCTGGGTGTCTGGCTGGTGAGTCTTGCCCACATGCTCAGGGTTTAGCTGGTCACCATATTTGGTGCGGGAAGAAATTTTCCCCAGGGCAGATTGGCAGAGGCCTTGGGGGGTTTTCGCCTTCCTCTGAAGCATGGGGCATGGGTCACTTGCTGCAGGATTCTCTGCACCTCAAAGTCTTTAAACCACGATTTGAGGACTTCAGTAGCTCAGAAATAAGTTAGGGGTTTGTTACAGGAGTTGGTGCGTGAGATTCCGTGGCCTGCGTCATGCAGGAGGTCAGACTAGACGATCATAATGGTCCCTTCTGACCTTAAAGTCTATGATTCTATGATTCTAACATTGCGTTGCACACCAGGAAGACTTGGGGATTTCCAATGCATGGAAAGAGGTCAAGCTGATAAGAGACATCAAAACCTTAATGAGAATTGTCTACACAGTGTTCTGTCGGTCAACCAGGAGAAATGCAAATTTCAGGAAATAGTGGATGTTTCTGAATGTGAGTCAGTGGCTTTCAGGCCACTCAGTGAAGTGCACTGGTGATCTAGGCACTTTGCACTTCGAGCAATTATTCGCAACTATAATCCTCTTCTGGAATATTTTGAGCAAGACAAAGATACTGATCCAGTTTCTAAACACTGCCACAAAAAGCTGAATACCATGGAATACCGAATAACATTAGAAGTTTTTAATGATGTTTTGTCGGAGCTGGCTTCACTATCCACACTGCTCCAGAAATGGGGCCTTACACCTTGCACGGTTCCTTCCCCACTCTGAACTCTAGGGTACAGATGTGGAGACCTGCATGAAAGACCCCCGAAGCTTATTCTTACCAACTTAGGTTAAAAACTACCCCAAGGTACAAACTTTGCCTTGTCCTTGAACCGTATGCTGCCACCACCAAGCGTGTTAAACAAAGACCAAGGAACGAGCGCACTTGGAGACGTCTTCCCCCAAAATATCCCCCCAAGCCCTACACCCCCTTTCCTGGGGAAGGCTTGATCAAAATCCTCAGCAATTTGTACAGGTGAACACAGACCCAAACCCTTGGATCTTAAGAGGCATGAAAAATCAATCAGGTTCTTAAAAGAAGAATTTTAATTAAAGAAAAGGTAAAAGCATCACCTCCGTAAAATCAGGATGGTAAATACCTTACAGGGTAATCAGATTCAAAACATAGAAAATCCCTCTCGGAAAAACCTTAAGTTACAAAAAGACACAGAAGCAGGAATACACATTCCATCCAGTACAGCTTATTTTGCCAGCCATTAAACAAAAGGAAATCTAACGCATTTCTAGCTAGATTACTTACTAACAGAAGTTCTGAGACTGCATTCCTGATCTGTTCCCGGCAAAAGCATCACACAGACAGACAGACCCTTTGTTTCCCCCCCCCAGCTTTGAAAATATCTTGTCTCCTCACTGGTCATTTTGGTCAGGTGCCAGCGAGGTTATCTTAGCTTTTTAACCTTTTCCAGGTGAAAGGGTTTTGCCTTTGGCCAAGAGGGATTTTATAGCACTATATTATAGAAAAGTGGTTACCCTTCCCTTTATTTTTATGACACACCTCTTGAAGCATTTCTCCTTGCCCGAGGTAAACTGAACAAGATCAGAAGACAGTACCTTGAAGATTCAGTCTTATGGAGTGACAAAGTTAAGGCTCTCTTAGATATGAGCTCTCAAGAAAATAATGAAATTGATACCAGTTCCATAATAACTTTTATAAACATCTTGTGTGCACATTTGGCAAGACAGATTTCAAGAGGATGAAGTCCAGGAGTGGTCCGCTTTTGATTGTTCAGCAATAGTTAAGTGTGACTTCAATTTTGGAATTCATCAGGTCAAATCCCTATGTTCAAAATACAAAGACTTTCTTGCTGAAGAGATTGTTATAGTCAGTCAGTACAATGACTTCAAGTTTTCAGTAGCCTAAAGAATTAAAAGCCAATTGGTTTTAAGTTTCCCAGATATGGTGATAATTGCTCAACAGAACAAACGGTTTCAGGATCTTGCAAAGTTGATCGATATTGGAGGAACATTCCTAGCATCAAGTACAGACTGTGAGCGTGGCTTTAGCTTAATGAACAGTCTAAAAAACAAACTATGGAATCATTTACAAGTAGATCATTTGGACATGCTCATGTGTATTAAGAGTTACCAGCTGGATGGAGGACTGACAGATCTGGACAGAGTTTATATTGAATGGGCAAGTGAAAAAGATTGCAGGGAAAAACAGTAAGGTTAGTTTAGCAGTCTTTGACATTTTGACCAATAAGGAAATTAAAATGCATTTGTAATTACATATCTTATTCTTGGCTGATAATCATTTATTGATATTTTTTAGGAAAATTTTAAATTTAAAACACAAACTCTTGTTTTTCTTTTTTTACTTCTGATGTCTCTACCTGAAAACCTATATAAATTGACACAAATTGCAATACATTTTTAAATATATAAGCATTTTACTTGCTTGGGCGCATTTGCCTCATGGCACACAAATTTGAACTCTGCTTCAAAAATTTGCACAGAAGAAATTTTTTGCACACGCGGCCTGTCAAAAATTAGAGGGAACATTGCCCACAGCCCACTCCACTATGCTCACCCTGGACTCCTCACATGCACACAGCCCTCCTGATGCTCCTCAATCCCACCCCACCACACACTTTGCTATTCCATCCCTGGCACCCCCTTCAGACAATGACCAAGGAAAGTGCAGAACAGACCTGTTTCTGACCCCCCGGGGCTCACCCTTCCCTGCAGAAAAACTCCCAGAAGCAGGGGAATTGCTGAGCCAGAGGTGAGAGGCCCGCGCAGGGCATGGGCTGACCTGTCCCAGGCATGGAGGATGTGGGAGCACGGCTGGGTCTGTGGGTGGGGACCTGGCAACCCATACATGGTGGCAGGCATTTTCTCTGGCTGGTTTCTCCCCAGGCAGTATGCATCCGATGAAGTGAGCTGTGGCTCATGAAAGCTTATGCTCAAATAAATTGGTTAGTCTCTAAGGTGCCACAAGTCCTCCTTTTCTTTCCCCAGGCAGTGGCTCCTTTTCCTTCCTGGCTCAGATCAGCACCGGGGCAGATGGCGCTGGAGCGAGGGATGGGTAGGATGGTACTGGGTGAGCCTTTGCCCCATCTGCCAATGCTCCTCAGGCTGACCCATTGGGCCAGCCTCCAGCCTCCCTGTGCCACTCACTCATACCAACAGACTGGCACTGTGGGCCATGCACCAGGGACTGGGTTGAGGCCAGGAAACTCACTTGGGATCCCACTTGGCCATGGTCAAAGGCTCGGGTGGCTCTGTCAGGTGGCTGATCACAAGCCAGGTTACCCCACCAGCAGTGGCAGGGCCCAGCTCCCGGTGCACAGCAGCGCCTTGAGTCCAGAGGCAATGTGGCAGCTGACACAAGGGACATCAGGGGCACGCAGACCGCCACAGCGGAAGCAACACACAGTCCACTCCAGCGAGGGTCCCATAGCGCGGCTCCGGGAGATACACCTGCCTTAGGCCAAGCAGATCTCAGGCTGCGAGTGAACAGATCCCGGACTTGGCATGGAGGGCTCTGTGCCTGGTGGAATGGCTCCGCAAACAGTTGCCATGCTTCAGGGGAAGTGCTGAAGCTCTTCAGCACCGCGGCCGGGCAGCTCACTGCCCAAAGAGCACCGCTAGGAGGTTGGCGCATGCCACGCAGCCAGCGCCACGGCACAGCATCGCGTGCGGGTGTCTGGAACCAGCGTCCCGGCTCACTGTGCAGGGAGGCCTGCCGGGAGTACCCCATGTCAGTGCAGCTCCCGGGGCAGGGCAAGTGAGGCTGACACCACTGGCATGACTCACCTCAGTCCCTGGAAAAACCATGGAGCAGGTCCTCAAGGAAACCATTTTGAAGAACTTGGAGGAGAGGAAGGTGATCAGGAACAGTCAGCATGGATTCACCAAGGGCAAGTCATGCCCGACCAACCTGATTGCCTTCTCTGATGAGATAACTGGCTCTGTGGATATGGGGAAGTGGTGGATGTGATCTATCTCGACTTTAGCAAAGCTTTTGATACGGTCTCCCACAGTATTCTTGCCAGCAAGTTAAAAAAGTATTGATTGGATGAATGGACTATAAGGTGGATAGAAAGCTGGCTAGATCAGAGGTGGGCAAACTACGGCCTGTGGGCCACATCTGGCCCATGGGACCGTCCTGCCCGGCCCCTGAGCTCCTCTTTGGAACCCCACTTCAAGTAGGTGAAAGCTGCTACCAAATCTCCCCCACACTCTTCTCTCCTGTAGACTAAACAAGCCCAGTTCCCTCAGCCTCTCCTTGTAAGTCACATGCCCCAGTCCCCTGATCATTTTCGTTGCCCTCTGCTGGACTCTCTTCAGTTTGTTCACATCCTTTCTATAGTGGGGTGGGGGGCAAACTGGATGCAATACTCCAGGCATGGCCTCACCAGTGCCAAATAAACACTTCCCTCTATCTGCTGGCAATGCTCCTACTAATGTAGCCCAATATGCCATTAGCCTTCTTGGCCACAAGGGCACACTGCTGACTCATATCCAGCTTCTCGTCCACTGTAATCCCCAGGTCCTTTTCTGCAGAACTGCTGCTTAGCCAGTCAGTCCCCAGCCTGTAGCGGTGCATGGGATTCTTCTGTCCTAAGGGCAGGACTCTGCACTTGTCCTTGTTGAACCTCATCAGATTTCTTTTGGCCCAATCCTCCAATTTGTCTAGGTCACTCTGGACCCTATTCCTACCCTCCAGCATATCTACCTTTCCCCCAGCTTAGTGTCATCTGCGAACTTGCTGAGGGTGCAATTAATTCCATCATCCAGATCATTAATAAAGATCTGGATGATCAACTACCTGAAGGGGGGTTCCAAAGAGGATGGAGCTCGGCTGTTCTCAGTGGTAGCAGATGACAGAACAGGGAGTAATGGTCTCAAGTTGCAGTGGGGGGGGGGTCTAGGTTGGATATTAGGAAAAACTTTTTCACTAGGAGGGTGGTGAAGCACTGGAATGGGTTACCTAGGGAGGTGGTGGAATCTCCTTCCCTTGAAGTTTTTAAGGTCAGACTTGACAAAGCCCTGGCTGGGATGACTTAGTTGGGGTTGGTCCTGCTTTGAGCAGGGGGTTGGACTAGATGACCTCCTGAGGTCTCTTCCAACCCTGATATTCTATGATTCTATGATGCCCTGGGACAAGGCAGGGAAGTCCAGCTGTTACCGAGGCTGGTACTGGGCTCCTGTGGGCTTTGGCCAGACTCGCAGGGGCCCCGCTTCAGCAGGAGCCTCCTGGAACCAATGGAGCAAGTCGGGTGCTCAGTGGTATCCAGGTGCATGACTGGGGCCTGCCCTGGCCAGAGGATGGATTAGCTTGGGTCTCCCGGAGCCTGCGTGAGAAGGGAATAGTCAGGGGGCTCAGAGACCCCCCAGCTGCACCAAGGGGAGGCAGCCACAGCTCCCCCAATCCCCCACACATCCTTTTAGGGCTGTCTTCTCCTCCCCAGCAGGACAGCGGCCTGGCAGTGTGGGGAAGCCCTGCCCACTCTGTCCCTCTCCCCTCTCCATTGTGGCTCTCTGGCTCATCGCTGAGCCAGAGGTCTGGAATCTGGCATGGTCATTAGCAGCAAGGCCTGGGCCCAGAGAGGAATGTTTCCAGAGCAACGGGCCCCCGAGCCCACTGCACCACTCTGTAAATTACCACCCTGGGGCTGGGAACGGCCCAGACAGCCCCCACTGCCCAGGTGAAGGAGAGCCTGCTGAGATCTGCCTCGCCAACTGCCAGCTCTGCAGGGGGGTGATTGACACCAGCCCTCTCCCAGCGCTGTCATGCCACACACCCTCCCCCCCAGCCCCAGCCTGCTCCTCTGGCACCCTAGCAGGCACACACGCCCAGCCAACAGCACCCAGCCACCGCTGGGCCCTGCTGGGAGCAGCTCCACTCACACCCGCCTGGCCACAAACAAGAGCTTCCCCCTTCCTCAGCACCACAGACCCAACCACGTGGCCACAGGGCCCATGTGAAACCAGGAGGTGGAGGGTCTAGTGGATAGAGCAGGGAGTCAGGACTCCTAGGTTCTCGTCCTGGCTTTGGGAGCAAAATGGTGCCCAGTAATTAATGGGTGGGAGCCCAAGTCACTGGGCACGATCCATGCCTCAGTTTCCCACCTGTACACGGAAACGTCTTCCCAGTGGGGATGGGAGAACTCATCAGTTAATGCTGGCTTCTCTGGGTCACCCGAGCTGTGGCTTTGGCGTTAACCACTCCTAATCCAGCCACTAGCTGCTCTGAGATGTAGACCCAGATGGGTTTGTACTTGGGTCGCGGCTTCCTACCGGCCAGCTCCCTATGATGGCTACTGTGTCCCAGGGTAGGAGGTAGGGAAGGGGACAACAGCTTGTGGGAACGGGCCAGGGCCTGGCTTATCCCTCGGGCCTGCACAGCAACTCCAGCAGAGCTCCAGTGCTCCACAGATGCACTCGGCTCGCCAGCAGGTGTGTGGCACAAAGGGGTCCTCCTACAAGGGGTCTCCTGCCCCCTTGCACTGAGACCAGCGAGAGCAGAGACCATTCAGCCCCTTGCCATGGAGTTTCTCTGCTCCATGGAGCACGGCACCATGCAACAACCACTGAGCCAGCAGCCCCAGCTGCTCTGGCCCATTTCCCACCGCCCAGCCGCCAGGACTGCAGGGTTGGGATTTGCCTGGGACCCCTTTTTCCCAACCCCCCCTGCTCATTTCCCCAGTGTAGGGAAGTGCAGAGCCCTCTGGCGTGGCGGCTGTCATGGTGCATTGCCCTTGGGGCTGGGCCCATTGCTCTCCAGGCCAGCAGGAGTTTCCTTAGGAACCCAGCTTTGGGGGTGGGGGGCAATGGTCCCTGCACACTATTCCGCCTATCCAGGCCATGCCGGGGGCAGGAGAAAACAGGAGCCAGAGAGCTGCCTCTTTGGGGTGATGTCCCAGCTCCCCCGGGTCCAGGGTGTGGGGCGCCAAGCTGTGCCACAGGAGGGCAAGCCAGCTGTTGCCGTAGTGCCAGTCACCCTCTTGGCCGACGCCGGGGATCGCACAGGGACCTCCACAGCTAACAGCATCAGGCAGCTGCGGCTAAAGCGCCAAGCCGCAGGCATATCAGGCTGGAACGGCGCAGACCCTCCACAGAGTGGCCCGGTCTGTGTATGTCTGTAGCACAGGCTCACCAGGGAACTACGTCAGCACCACCGCTGCACCTCAGCCAGAGCCAGGCTGCCACCCCCTCACGGCACCTCCTCTGGTCCCCTGTGCCTGCCCTCCCGAGGGGCACTGTGAAACAGCACTGGGCACCAGTGCTGCTCTCCCTCCCCGGGGCCACTGACCTTTTCACTTGCCGTGGATTGTTTCGCGTGGGGAGCGAGCCCCTGCCCCGGGCCATGGTGTGAGGCATGTAATGAGAAGGGCCAGCAGCGGAGTGGGCAGCGCCCGCTGTGGATGGAGAACCCCACTTGGGAATCTTCCGTCCCTGGTTGCCAGCAGCTCGCATTACCCCAACTACCTTAGTCTGTGACTGTTTGATTCCCCCCACCCCCTCTGCATCCCCCTGGCGCTGCCCCTCCTCCAGCACTGCCCCTCCTGCTGAGACGCTCTGGAGCAAATGGGGCCCAGCAAACGGGCTGTCTGGAACTCATTATAAGCGAGGGGGCATGGGGGCATCAGTTGAGCTCCCCACCTCAGGTGCCAAAATGTTGTGGGCCAGCCCTGCATGGGCACTGTATGCATTAGGCAGTGACATTCAGCGTCTGCCCACGCAGCTGAGACCACATTGCCCCTGGCAGAGTTGGCACAGCCATGCCACATGCTCAGCCCTGGAAGCCAAGCCTGCAGCTGCTCCCTGGTACCAGGGGACAATCCCGGGCTGCCTCCATCCCAGGCCAGCTCCCACATGCCGGTGGAGCACGATCTCTGAGCCCCAGGCCTGGGCACTGCCTATGCATTGTTTGTGGTTCCCACACACAGAGGGTGGGACCCAGCCGGCCAGAGGCCAGGAATTGTTTCGCTCTGCCCCTGCCAGGGGCAAAGGCCATTTCCACAGTGTGTAGTCATGACGTGGGAATGATTTCCAGATGTTAGCACAGTAGTAAGCATTGCCATGATCATCCCTCACAGAGACCCCCACACCTAACCAGAACCAGACGCTCCTGGTAACACTCCAAATTGGGTCTCTGGCGATCTGTGTTCTAGACCCAGCTTTGCCTCTCAGCTGCTGGGTGACCCGTGGAAAGTCACTTCCTAGCTCCATGCCTTAGTTCTCACACCTGTAAAATGGGTCTACCAGCAGCAACGGAAGCCTGGATGAACGCTAGTCAAGTGGTTTGAGCCGGAGATGTGCAAAGTGTCACAAGGACATTTAAAAGACTTGCAGCTCCCAGTTCACTAGAAGCTTCCCACATCTGATTTTGTTTGCTTATCAGTTTTTCTTTTGATAGTCTGCTTGGTTAGGAGACCCTCCCCCCTTTTTTCTTCTTCTTTCTAAAGCCCTGTGAATCTTCATCAGAGAGGTTAAACGGCATTAAGAGGAGAGCTGGTTGGATATGTTCCAACAGAGCAGTTCTCCATCGGAAAACGCTGATTTGACAACATTGAAACTTTCAGTGATGAGCTGCCAAAATCTTAACAATGGGTTCCCTCCTCACCCCACGAGGGGGTCGTTGCCCACCCCCGCCCCCAGGGACTCCTGTCCCATCCAACCCCCCCACGTTCCTTCATGCCCCCCCCAGAACCCCTGCCCCATCCACCCCCCTCCCCGTCCCCTGACTGCCCCCAGAACCGGGCAGGAGGGTCTTGTGGGCCACCGTAGTGGGTGCCTACCCCACCCTAAGAACCAGAGGCACCTGCCGGGGAGCGAGGTGGGGAGTCCCAGCGGTGCTTACCTGGGGCAGCTCCCAGGAAGCATCCGGCAGGTCCCTCTGGCTCCTAGGGGCAGGGGAGAGTAGCTGGGGGGGAGCAGGGGGAGCGGCCGCTCCCCCACTGATCACATCAAAAGTGGTGCCTTAGGCACCAACTCCATGGGTGCTCCGGGGCTGGAGCACCCATGGGGAAAATTGGTGGGTGCAGAGCCCTCACCGGCAGCTCCCCGCTCTGCGCCCAGCCCCAGCTCACCTCCGCTCCGCCTCCTCCCCTGAACACGCTGCCCCGCTCTGCTTCTCCGCCCCCTCCCCGACCCGGCTTCCCGTGAATCAACTGTTTGGCGGGAAGCCGGGGAGGGCTGAGAAGCAGGCCGCGGCTTCCCGCTCAGGCCGAGGGTGGCAGAGGTGAGCTGGGGCGGGGAACGGTTCCCCTGCAGGCCCCCCCCTCCGGGTTACCTGCTGCAGCGCGGGCGGCCCTCCTCTCGCCCCCCTCCCCCTCCCGAGCTCACCTCCACCTCCCTGGGCCTGAGTGCGAAGCCCCCGCCTGCTTCTCAGCCCACCCCGGCTTCCCGCGCGAACAGCTGACTCGCGGGAAGCTGGGGCGGGGGGCAGAGAAGCAGGGCGGAGCAGCCCATACAGGAGAGGAGGCGGAGGCGGAGCGGAGGTGAGCTGGGGCCGGGGATGGGGCGGGGAGCTGCCAGTGGGTGCTCTGCACCCACCAAATTTTCCCCTTGGGTGCTCCAGGGCTGGAGCACCCGTGGAGTCGGCGCCTAAGGCGCCACTTTTGGCCAGTTAAATTTAGAAGCCCTTTTAGAACCGGTTCTCCCTCGTGGAACAACTGGTTCTAAAAGGGCTTCTAAATCTAACAACCGGTTCTAGCGAACCGGTGCGAACCGGCTCCAGCTCACCACTGGAAACTTTTCACACCAATGGGTCAACTGTGTTGTAATTTTTGCGGGAACTTAACAATGTTTTTTATCATTTCAACTTTTAGCTTTAATGTAATATAAAATAATACAAATACCATGCCCCAGTTTGGTTAAACTCTGCTCACACTAGAGCAGTAGACACACAGCTTAATCCAGTGCTGCCTACTCTCCTGATTTTGTCATGATAATTATTGTTTTCCTTAAAGCCCCAGCTCCTGGAGTCAAGTGGATATGTGATGAGTTCAGCCTTCATTCTTAAAGAAAAAGTAAGTTTCTAGTCCTCATGGCTGTGGAGAAAGCTTCAAAATGCAACCCCAGTGCACCCAAAAGGCTAAAAAAACAGAAGGCAAATAAAAACAACCCCAAATCTTTTATTTGTATATAATCTCATGATTTTAAAGCCAATCTCGTGATTTTGGGTGAGTCTGACACATGACCTGTGAACACAGAATCATAGAATCATAGAATATCAGGGTTGGAAGGGACCCCAGAAGGTCATCTAGTCCAACCCCCTGCTCGAAGCAGGACCAATTCCCAGTTAAATCATCCCAGCCAGGGCTTTGTCAAGCCTGACCTTAAAAACCTGTAAGGAAGGAGATTCTACCACCTCCCTAGGTAACGCATTCCAGTGTTTCACCACCCTCTTAGTGAAAAAGTTTTTCCTAATATCCAATCTAAACCTCCCCCACTGCAACTTGAGACCATTACTCCTCGTTCTGTCATCTGCTACCATTGAGAACAGTCTAGAGCCATCCTCTTTGGAACCCCCTTTCAGGTAGTTGAAAGCAGCTATCAAATCCCCCCTCATTCTTCTCTTCTGCAGGCTAAACAATCCCAGCTCCCTCAGCCTCTCCTCATAACTCATGTGTTCCAGTCCCCTAATCATTTTTGTTGCCCTTCGCTGGACTCTCTCCAATTTATCCACATCCTTCTTGAAGTGTGGGGCCCAAAACTGGACACAGTACTCCAGATGAGGCCTCACCAATGTCGAATAAAGGGGAACGATCACATCCCTCGATCTGCTCGCTATGCCCCTACTTATACATCCCAAAATGCCATTGGCCTTCTTGGCAACAAGGGCACACTGCTGACTCATATCCAGCTTCTCGTCCACTGTCACCCCTAGGTCCTTTTCCGCAGAACTGCTGCCTAGCCATTCGGTCCCTAGTCTGTAGCTGTGCATTGGGTTCTTCCGTCCTAAGTGCAGGACCCTGCACTTATCCTTATTGAACCTCATCAGATTTCTTTTGGCCCAATCCTCCAATTTGTCTAGGTCCTTCTGTATCCTATCCCTGCCCTCCAGCGTATCTACCACTCCTCCCAGTTTAGTATCATCCGCAAATTTGCTGAGAGTGCAATCCACACCATCCTCCAGATCATTTATGAAGATATTGAACAAAACCGGCCCCAGGACCGACCCTTGGGGCACTCCACTTGATACCGGCTGCCAACTAGACATGGAGCCATTGATCACTACCCGTTGAGCCCGACAATCTAGCCAGCTTTCTACCCACCTTATAGTGCATTCATCCAGCCCATACTTCCTTAACTTGCTGACAAGAATACTGTGGGAGACCGTGTCAAAAGCTTTGCTAAAGTCAAGAAACAATACATTGGGGGTTGGCAATGCTGTTAATCATTAACCACAAGAATTATCCCAAGCACACTGAAGCCTACAAAACTTATGTGGTTATGTGATGGGGGGTGCTCTACTCACCACTGGATGGTGCTGTCTTCTGGTGCTTCTGGGGATGAGCCGATGCCCCTTCCAGCAGTTACCTCCGTTTCTCCTCTGCAGCCCTTCCCTCACTTTTCACAGCACCCTCTCCGTGACATACCGCTCTGGCCAGGTTACTCGTGTGGTTCCCCTTCCGGGGGCGGGGGGCAGTGCATCAAGGTCCCTGTCTGCTACGCAGTCTCTCACCAGTGCCCCTTCCCCAGTGGCAGGTAGGGGAACCTGGGCACACATGCCCTCTACTCTGGGTTCTAGCCCAGGGATGCTCAGCCCAGCAATTCTGGGCTTTCCTCTCCCACCCCGCATGGCTCCTTCCCTGGACTGCTTCCTACCACCCCTAGTTCCCCCCCTTTTGCTGGGTGTACCGGCCCAAGCTCCCACCACACTGTGAGTGACAGCCCTGTCCCAGCAACAGCCCTTTCTTGGTTATATAGGCCTGCCAGTTCCTGCACAGGTGAGCCTCTCTCCAGTCTAAAGCTCTTCTGTTTGCAGCCTAATTCGTAGATTGGGCCTACCTGACCTAATTCAGCTCTTGCAGGGCAGGGGGGGAGCTCACCCCATCACAGGTTACCAGTCCTACCCAATATCCCTACACCTAACATCAGCCAACCAGCTGATCCCCACAGTACAGCACCCTGTCACCAACTGAGTGGCAGAAACCGTATCTGGACAGCGCTGCACACTCTCTGTCCAGTGGCTAACAACATGAGCCACTATCAGGAACATAAATCACCACCAGGCTGGAGGAACGGCTGCCTGGCTTTGGGGTCCCATGCCACCATGGGAGCCAGCTTCACAAGCTCAGGTGTTCCACGGTTAACAGCCCGCCGGGCATGTGTGGTGCCCAAGGGCACCCAGGCAGGCTGCGGCAGTGGAACCTGGGTGACCGTGAGCAAGCCCCTCTGTGCACCAGGGCTAGTGCCCTTGTTAAGGTCAAAGCATTTCTCAGCAGGGCAGAAATGCCATTTTTCAGCCAGCTCTGGTTAATAATAATTAACGCATTAATTACAGCTCCCACACTTCTAAATTTCCATTCACAGGATTCAGGCCAGATGAACTGCTCCAATAGGAGGAAGCACACTAGTAGTGTGGCATAGTGGATAGAGCACTAGACTGAGGCATGGGTGACCTCAGGCAAGTCACTTCCCCACTCTGTGCCTCAGTTTCTCCATCTAAATGGGGAAATGACACTGGCTCCCGTTGGAAAGGGCTTTGAGATCCACTGGAGCCGGCGACGTGGTATTGTGATTGGTAGAGACGGCTCACCCTGCTAGCTGGCTGGCGCTGAGGCTTGTCGGGGGTGGGGGAGGCAGGGATACTGACCTCGTTATGCTTCTCAGCTCCCCACTCAAGGATTCAAACCCGAAAACTTTAAAATGAAGCCATGGCTGACAAAGTCTCCCTTTATATGCTGGACGTGGCCCGCTCTTGTCAGGATGGAGCAGTGCATGCTGGGAACCATCGCCTCTGCCAGCGGCATGGAGCACTGCATGCTGGGACAGGTAATGTTTTCAGGCCACAGCTGCACAGTGAGGGACAGATTCTGCCCGGCTCAGGCGCAGGGACCAAGGGGAGGCAGTTTGCCCCTCCCCAGCTCAGGGGCTGTGGAGGCCTCGGTGTGTCCAGCATGGGTTGGGGAGCCCAAGTCTAGGGTATTGGGCACAGGACAATGGGTCGGGCTTGAGGGTGTCAAGGGGACTATGCCCCAAGCACTGGGTGGGGGTGGGGGTTCATTTGCTGCAGGTCAGGACTGAGGGGCGTCAGCAAAGCCGTGAGGCTTGGGGGAGCCTAGGTTTGGGACAGCAGGGGGAGGGGCTGCAGGATAGGAGTCAGGGGTATAGGCAGAGCTGGGGACAGGGAGAGCCCAGGGCTGAAATAGTGGGAGGCTGGGGGGCAGCAGCTGCACTATTCACACAGTCATGACCCAGCCCCTTCACTCCGCATTGAGCCCTGCCCTAACTGGATATGGTCTAGCCCTTGGAAGTACAAAGGCCTGTTGGGCTCCCTGGCCCTGTGTCCAGGGTGCTATTTCCAGTTCTTCAGGACTTTGCGGCCAGATGTTGGCTGCTTCACTGCCAAGCCGATTGAATGGTGCGACTGTCAGCCGCACCCCTTTGACCTCGTCCCACAGCCAAGTCTGATACCATTCACATGGCCCAGGCCTTAGCCCCAAGTCCGTCAGAAACTCTCGGCTCATGGAGGGGGAGGCACATACAAGTCTGTCTGTTCCGCCTGGACAAGCTGGGCTCAGAGGCAGCTTCCAGCCCTGGGGAGCCCCTGCTCTTGGCCATGCAGACAGAGGGATGTGGAAGTCAAAGCCACTTGCCCAAGGTTGCAAGGAGAGGTTGGGGTTTGGCTGGGGCCTCATGATCAGGCTCTCCCACTGCTGGGAAGGAAGAGGAGAATGAGGCGGTGGGTGACCCCAGCCCCATCACACTGCTCACCTTTGCTACTCCCAGGGAATCCTCTGACTGCTCCACAGGGAAAAGTGCAGCCAGGAGCCCAGCTTTGCGGCTCAGAAAGCAGCCTCCAACCCTTGGGCACCCCGGTTCTGGAATCTCCCTTGGTCGTGGACCGGAGCAGCGTCATCTAGCAATTAGAGCACAGGACGGGAGCTGGGTGATTTGGATTCTGCTCCCAGCTCCACTCCATGGCCACTGGAGATGGGGGCCCCACTTCTGAGTAATGGAGGTGCAGGACTTCCCACCCTCCAGAGCGGGGTGACAAAACAGCAGAACCCCTTTCCTCGGCCTGGTTGCCTCTCCATCATGATGGAGGGGTGGTCAGGCCAAAGCTGAGTGATGTTGTGGCCATGTGCACCTGGTCGCAGCACCACTCCCTCAGAGCCATCTCCAGCCTGGTTTCAGAGTAGCAGCCGTGTTAGTCTGTATTTGCAAAAAGAAAAGGAGGACTAGTAGCACCTTCATCCGATGAAGTGAGCTGTAGCTCACGAAAGCTCATGCTCAAATAAATTGGTTAGTCTCTAAGGTGCCACTAGTCCTCCTTTTCTTTCTCCAGCCTGGCAGCTCCTTTGCTCAAGGCTGGATCACAGGCCAGGGGAGGCAGCTGTACACCCCCGGATCCTGGTGTCCTGCATGGGGTACAAGGACCCCAGGTGTGTGGGGCCAGGTGCAGACCTGTTGTGCTGGGTAACAATGAAGCTTCAATTTACCCTGTGCCTAACAGAGTTGGGCTATGCTGCACAACCAGGCTGCAACACGGCTACCACAGAGAGCCCCCGCCCTCACCCAGCTCTTGGGACACCAGAGCACTCACCATGGAGCTGCAGACGGAGCCTTCTCAGCATGGGGTTCTGCAGCCCAGAGCACCTGAGGAGAGCTGCAAAGCTGCCAGCCCACAGCTGCCCTCTCAGCAATGGCCCCACGCCCCCACACCATGGATTCCATGAGACACACGTCCGCCCAGCGTGGCCCACCTGAGCTTAGAGCAGGGAGAGAATCAGAGTGGGGACAGGAGCTCAGTTTGGGGCAACTTGCGCACACCTGAGCAGGGGCTGGAGAGATGGGGAGGCCATTTTTCAGGACAGGGGAGGCGCTGGAGCAGGGACAACCTGCCAAAAGCACCAGGCAGCTGGGAGGATCTCCAGCAAGGCCGTGATGTTGAGCCGACTGGAGTGGCTGCTTTCATGAGGAGCCAATAGACCTGCTTTGGAGTTGCCTGGTTAGCCCCTTTGTGGATTGGATGGGCCCTTAGGAGTTGCCGGTCCTTACCAGGGACTGCTTACCAGGTTCAGAACATGCCTCACACCGACTCTGTGCAGAGCCTCTGTCCTTCTGAGGCCTTGTCTTCTCCATGGTTACCATGTGTTATAGCCCTGAGCCTTGGGTCACGGATTTGTAGAGCAGCAACTCACCCCATCCTCTGAATGAGACCCTCCTTGGTATTGACCATGTGGCTCTTTTGTCTGATCCCAGACTCCAGGGTCCCTAAGTGCTCTGCTCTGGACTCAACTTTCTCCTGGCTGTTGAGGACTCTGGGCTATGGTTAGCTTAGGCGCCTGAAACAATGCGTCTGCACCCGGCTCTTTGTGATCCTGCTGTCAGAACATGCCAAGGGAGGCAAAATGCTGACCCCATAGATGCCCCACCCAAAATCAGCCCACCTGAATTGCCTTCCATGCCTCTGCTTGGTGTCAGACCCTGCTCCCTGTGTTTCCTGCTGCTGGGGGGTAGCTGGATCAAGCCTGTCGCCTCTCATCTGCTTAGCAGCAAGTTCCATCAGGACTCCACCGTCTTTAGGGAGCACAGGGTGCGAACAGTGATGCTCAGTGCTGCTGCAGGGAGCCCCCTCATCCCCCGGTGCTGTAGGGTCATTATCCCCCTTGCACGGCTGGGGGCCGAGGGGCCAAGTGCCTCACCCAAGGTGACACAGTGAGGCCGTAGTGGAGCCAGGGCAGAGCTCGCATCTCCAAACAGTCTCCAGAGGCTGATCCACCAGAGCAGACCAGCCAGCATGGAACCTGACCACAGCACAACAATGGACACAGCATCATGAGGGGGCTGTGACAAGCCAGAGACGCTGGGTTCTAATTTTTCTTTTCAGGCCCTGCTGAGCAGTTGCAGGACCTTGGCATCTCTGAAGATCTGGACTGAAAAGGCCCTCTCAGTTTACATCCTGGGTTTCCCCCTCCTTCTCCTCTGCAGCACAGGACTGAATTACCGAGCGGGCAGTATGGGCATGGCTAGGGAGATAGGACATGCTGCTACAGCTTGGCAAGTCCGAAAAATGGAAACAAAGATTTGTTCCGTGTTGAGCCAAAGGTGAAATTGTTCAAAGCGGCCAGCAAAGCAAAACATCCAGCCCAATTTCATTTCCAGTTGGCTGAACCATTTCACTTCCATGCTTCTTTTTGAGTTTGAGGGATTTTTTTTTAAAACATTTGTTTGAAAACTCAAATGGAAAGAAATTATGAAGCAAAAAAAGTCACTTTGAATAGAAGAATCTGAACGTTTCAACTTCCCCAAAAACAATTCAACTCAGCGAAACACACACAAACTCATGGAATATTGCAGTGGGGCTGAAGCTGCATTTTTTGTCCCCTGAAAATTTTGACCCCACTGGATCTACCGCATCGGGACCCCTCCAGAGGCTGTGCTCTGTATCCACAATGGAGCACAGCATCCCCTTTGAGTCTCACCCCTCTTCCCTCCCAATAGAGCCTGTGTCCCAGCACCCAGGGGCCAACCAAACTAGTGATTGTGGTTTCCTTCCCTGAGCAGTGCAAATGACCTGTCCTTTCCCCGTAGCTTCCTTTTAATCAGCGCTGAAACCTAGGGCTCAGAGGGGCCCCAGCTGGGGGCGTGTGGGGGAGATCAAATAGAGCTGCCTGCTGCTTTGAAAACGCTTTGTGCAAACTCTCTGACCCTGCTGGCAGTAAGAATTTGAGGAATCAGGCAGCTGTCGCAGGGCCTGGGAACGGCCATCCCTGCTCCGAGTGAAAGGAAGTTTGTAATTCCAGCAAGGCTTAATGTGTGCCATATGCAGTCTGCCACCCCATGGGCCTAGGAGACTGGGGTACGATCAGACAATTGCACATTGCAGTTAAACCCCCGGCTGTCCCTGTGCGGCACAGCATGGCCACGTGAACATCACTGCAACAGCAAGGAGAGAATCCAGATGCCTTGCTCCGTGAGCTCCAGGGAGAAATTTTTCAGCCAGTTTTTTTTTTTTCAGAACAAAAACAACAAGAAGGCAGGTTCAGCGACACAGACATGGTTCCTGAATTCATGGGGGGTTCGCCAAATCATTTGTGTCGAGAAAAAAGTGCCAAACATTCTTTTTGTTTTGAAAAAGTGAGAGCGTTTGGTTTCAACACATTTCGACTCTTCAATTCAATCAAATGCCCGACAATTTATTTACATTTTTAATGTAAAAACCTGCTCAAAATTGAAATGACACATTTCATTTGACCATTTGGCCCAATTTTTTTTCTTTTTACTTTTGATTTGCTGAAAATTTCAAAAAAACCTCATTTCAGATCAACCCAAAATGAGATTTTTTCCCCCCTAATTTTTGGAACTGTCAGTGAAGCAAACAAATTACCTATTTGTAGAGCTATACTCTCCATCAGCTACTAGCCATATAGGACCAATGACACACACCTGTGCAGTCCAGATTCTTTTCAGTGACTCCAATGAGCTCTCTCAGGACATGGCTCTCTATCTAGCTGTAGCCAGCAGCATCAAACCTTCATTTCCCAAGGCACACAATAAATCCCTCATACAATATATACTCTCGAGGGGTAGGAGTGCCATTTGCTCCAGCTATTAGAAATCTGCAAGAAAATACTCAGTGGAGCAATGCTGATTGACCCCAGCTGAGGACCTGGCCTTGTTTCTCCCTTAAAGAAAATATTATTCCTCTACCCCAAGAATATATCCAGTAGGGAGATTAATACCCTTCACACTGGTTATGTTAGTCATTATATTCATTGCAGCTTCAAAAGATGTGGAGAATCATGATGCACTGAAAGGAAAATGAAATAATGAGAAGCAAAGACAGTCCTGCACAGGTCCCACCTTGCACACCTCCCCAACACACACACAGAGCTGCAGCTCCATGCAGCACACACTCAGATTTCTGGCAATGTTGCAAGCAGGTGATATTCTCTCATGACGGTGGAGATTTTAGTCCTGCACCGGCTGTGATGACTGCAGCTGTCACAGCAGATCTGTGCAGTTGCTTCCCTAGCCTCACCATGCCCAGGGTTCCCTGCTGCTTTAAAACCCAGTGCCGTAAATATCTCTCCAGAGAGCTGTAACTTGCTAGCGGTGTGAATCCCAGACAGGTTTCAGTGTGACAATGAGATCCAATCTTTAGGGGGGGTGCACAATGTCCCTATGGGGCATAACTACAGGACTCACTGGCTTTGCAGAGAGGCCTAAAATGCAACCTGCAAGCCCCTGGAGATCTACGCCCTGATCCCTGGCTGTGGGGGTGCAGCCCTGGGGCAGCACGGATCTCCCATTCAGAGCTCCATCTTCAGCCAAGTGGCCTGCATGTTCGGCTCAAGAAGGAGTGCAGCATTGTGGGAACTGTAGTTGTCAGGGGCGGCACCTCCCTCTCCCCCTCTTAGCTCGAACTGGTGGCCGATTTCCTTGTTGGATGGAAAGGAGCATTTTCCATTAGGCATAGATATTCCCCGAAAGGTCTGCTGCCCGCAGGGAACACTGGGGTCACGTTTCTGGCAAACAAACTGAAAAACCAGGTCAATAGAGGGAGACTGTGGTGGCTCATGGGAATGTAAAAGGCTCAGCTCCTCACTGGAGCACCTCCTTGTGGCCAGGAACGGTAGGGCAGCTCTCTTCCTGTCTGGCGCTCCCTCCCGACAGCCTGCTGGGCCTCTGGTGGGCCGCCTCTTCCCATAACTCGTCCCCCTGGCCGTGTCATGATTTAGCCCACTCTTTCTGAGGCATAAGAAGAGCCCAACAAAGGCCGAGAGCTTGTAGCAAGTCTTCCCACCTGGCTGCCTTGGCCACCCTCTCAAACGTATGTAAAAAGGCCTCTGTGTCCTCTCCAGCCAGGGCCCTGTTTTACTAGCCGAGGGACCAGTTGTCCTGTGCTGTCCTCCAGCGCAGGTGGCCCCCCTGCAGCCACTGGGCCCCCACTGGTTCCTGGGCCTTTCCTGCAAGCAGGCTTCTCATCACCATTCCCAGTAGTTGCGTTCATGGGGTCTGAGCTCATTGTTGCTGTTTTTGCTGATGTTGCAGAGCTGTCGTCTGGTGGTGCTGGGTAGCTGGCAGCAAACGTACAACTCCCTCCATTGCTTTTCTCCTTTGTCCAACCAACGGCTGGCCTCCCTCTCCCCGTGTAACAGGGTCATCATCAGGCCACGTTCTCCATCAGTGGAGAAAGGTTGAACTCATCACACCAGTGCCTCCTCATGCTGGATGGGGTATAGCAGCTCTCTCCCCATCTGGAGCACAGTGGTGGTCTTCCCATTCCTGTATCCCGGCCCTCCTGCTGGATCCTGATTTAGTACACCCCTTCTGGGGTACCAGAAAAATCCAACGAAGTCCAAGGGCTTGTACCAGGATTTTTGGCCCTGACTCTGGATACAGTGGGCTTCACCCCCTTGTATCAGGGCTCCCCATTGTCCTGGTTCCCTGTTTAGTGGCTGGTAGGAGAACCTGGGCCTGTCCACTACAGCAAGTTCCAGCCCAGGAGCTTGATAATCTGTAGCCAAGGGCCACTCCTTCAGCCTGCTCATTGCTGCTTTCCTGGGCTCCTTCCTACTGTGGTTCTCAAACCTTCTCCCCACCGACCACCCATCTACACTCCCACCCAGTTCAGGGCCAAGACTCTCCAGGCCCTCCCCTAGGACCCACCGACCAAAATCCCCAACTCCGAGTATGAATGGAATCCCCCTTTTGCCCTCATCAGGTCGTCCCACTGGCTGGTCCCAGCGTGCCTGCCACGTCCTGCCTCTTCCTCTGCAGCCCAACTCTCTAGACACCACCACCACTGCCAGGGTTCCTCAGCAGCTGAGCCTGGCCCACCCACTGTGGGCAGCCAGCCTTGACTGAGCTGTAGCTCACCCTCCTGGGGGCATGTAGGGGTACACAAGCCCCACACTGGCCAAGGAGCGGGGGCCAGCCCCCCACACCTGCACAGGTGGGCAGAGCAGGGATGAGACCAGACCTTCAGCCCCAACTCCTGAGGAAAGGGCTGACCAAAGGCAGGAGCTCCCCAGACAACCACGGCCTTGGCTTTCCTGGTTTTATCTCTACACACTCGCACTATTCCCATGTCTACTTCCTTGGTGACATGCCCCTCCTTCCATAGAATCATAGAATCATAGAATATCAGGGTTGGAAGGGACCCCAGAAGGTCATCTAGTCCAACCCCCTGCTCAAAGCAGGACCAATTCCCAGTTAAATCATCCCAGCCAGGGCTTTGTCAAGCCTGACCTTAAAAACCTGTAAGGAAGGAGATTCTACCACCTCCCTAGGTAACGCAGTCCAGTGTTTCACCACCCTCTTAGTGAAAAAGTTTTTCCTAATATCCAATCTAAACCTTCCCCACTGCAACTTGAGACCATTACTCCTCGTTTTGTCATCTGCTACCATTGAGAACAGTCTAGAGCCATCCTCTTTGGAACCCCCTTTCAGGTAGTTGAAAGCAGCTATCAAATCCCCCCTCATTCTTCTCTTCTGCAGGCTAAACAATCCCAGCTCCCTCAGCCTCTCCTCATAACTCATGTGTTCCAGTCCCCTAATCATTTTTGTTGCCCTTCGCTGGACTCTCTCCAATTTATCCACATCCTTCTTGAAGTGTGGGGCCCAAAACTGGACACAGTACTCCAGATGAGGCCTCACCAATGTCGAATAGAGGGGAACGATCACGTCCCTCGATCTGCTTGCTATGCCCCTACTTATACATCCCAAAATGCCATTGGCCTTCTTGGCAACAAGGGCACACTGCTGACTCATATCCAGCTTCTCGTCCACTGTCACCCCTAGGTCCTTTTCCACAGAACTGCTGCCTAGCCATTCGGTCCCTAGTCTGTAGCTGTGCATTGGGTTCTTCCGTCCTAAGTGCAGGACCCTGCACTTATCCTTATTGAACCTCATCAGATTTCTTTTGGCCCAATCCTCCAATTTGTCTAGGTCTTTCTGTATCCTATCCCTGCCCTCCAGCGTATCTACCACTCCTCCCAGTTTAGTATCATCCGCAAATTTGCTGAGAGTGCAATCCACACCATCCTCCAGATCATTTATGAAGATATTGAACAAAACCGGCCCCAGGACCGACCCTTGGGGTACTCCACTTGATACCGGCTGCCAACTAGATATGGAGCCATTGATCACTACCCGTTGAGCCCGACAATCTAGCCAGCTTTCTACCCACCTTGTAGTGCATTCATCCAGCCCATACTTCCTTAACTTGCTGACAAGAATACTGTGGGAGACCGTGTCAAAAGCTTTGCTAAAGTCAAGAAACAATACATCCACTGCTTTCCCTTCATCCACAGAACCAGTAATCTCATCATAAAAGGCGATTAGATTAGTCAGGCATGACCTTCCCTTGGTGAATCCATGCTGGCTGTTCCTGATCACTTTCCTCTCATGCAAGTGCTTCAGGATTGATTCTTTGAGGACCTGCTCCATGATTTTTCCAGGGACTGAAGTGAGGCTGACTGGCCTGTAGTTCCCAGGATCCTCCTTCTTCCCTTTTTTAAAGATTGGCACTACATTAGCCTTTTTCCAGTCATCCGGGACTTCCCCGGTTTGCCACGAGTTTTCAAAGATAATGGCCAATGGCTCTGCAATCACAGCCGCCAATTCCTTCAGCACTCTTGGATGCAACTCGTCCGGCCCCATGGACTTGTGCACGTCCAGCTTTTCTAAATAGTCCCTAACCACCTCTATCTCCACAGAGGGCTGGCCATCTCTTCCCCATTTTGTGATGCCCAGCGCAGCAGTCTGGGAGCTGACCTTGTTAGTGAAAACAGAGGCAAAAAAAGCATTGAGTACATTAGCTTTTTCCACATCCTCTGTCACTAGGTTGCCTCCCTCATTCAGTAAGGGGCCCACACATTCCTTGGCTTTCTTCTTGTTGCCAACATACCTGAAGAAACCCTTCTTGTTACTCTTGACATCTCTGGCTAGCTGCAGCTCCAGGTGCGATTTGGCCCTCCTGATAACATTCCTACATGCCCGAGCAATATTTTTATACTCTTCCCTGGTCATATGTCCAACCTTCCACTTCTTGTAAGCTTCTTTTTTATGTTTAAGATCCGCTAGGATTTCACCATTAAGCCAAGCTGGTCGCCTGCCATATTTACTATTCTTTCGACTCATCGGGATGGTTTGTCCCTGTAACCTCAACAGGGATTCCTTGAAATACAGCCAGCTCTCCTGGACTCCTTTCCCCTTCAAGTTAGTCCCCCAGGGGATCCTGGCCATCTGTTCCCTGAGGGAGTCGAAGTCTGCTTTCCTGAAGTCCAGGGTCCATATCCTGCTGCTTACCTTTCTTCCCTGTGTCAGGATCCTGAACTCAACCAACTCATGGTCACTGCCTCCCAGATTCCCATCCACTTTTGCTTCCCCCACTAATTCTACCCACTTCCCGTACGGATCCCTTTGGGGCTTTAGGTAGCTAAAAAGCTCCTTGTGCAGCCCCATTGGCCTCTGGCTCCTCTTATCTTTTCTCTGTGTCGGAATAGCTGGATGTTGAGCCTCTAGTATTATGTCTTGTAGGAACTGCCTGCCCCCTTTGGCTCCTTTTCTTCCTCGTTGGTCTTTCCATGGGGCCTTGCCTGCTATGTCTCTGAGTCACCTGTAATCCCCCTCTCTGAAGCCCAGTGTCCTTGTTTTGCTGTTCTCATGTCCTCCTTTCCATATGTAACCCTTCTGCCCGTCAGAGTTAGCAGCAACAAGGGCCGGGTTCAATATCTAGGGGTTCCATTCCGATAACACAATGGAAAACCGGCTCAAGCCCCCACCCAGTGACCTGGGACAAATACATACCACCCCGGCAGGGTGCCTCCAAGAGGCGATACTTCCCCTCTCGCAAGCACAGAGTCTGAGTGTAGCAAAAGCCTTTTCATAACAGAGAGAAACAATGTGGCATTATGTTGGGGAAACACCACCAACAGGACTCATAACACAACCCATGAGCAAAACCCATCCCAAGCAAATTGGGCCATGTACTTTCCCTTTGGTTCTTGAGTCCAGCAACCCAAAAGTCACCCGAAGTCCCAAAAGTCCAACGACCCAAAAGTCTCTGTCCCTGGTCAGTTCAGCCCCAGAGTTCAAAAGTTTATCTGCAGAGTTTTACCTCCCAACCTGGGTGGAAATTGGAGGGTTAAGGGGGAACCTTACGTGGTCCAAAGCCGATTGCCCCACCTCTCCATGGGGCTCCGCTCTACCAGCCACTCTGCTCTGCCAGCCCCCCGAGCTGCTCCAGCCATCCAGCAAACTGCTCCCCTCCACCAGCCACTCTGCTCTGCCAGCCGTCCCATGAGCCACTTCAGCCATCCCACAAACTGCTCCGCATTATATCTTCCGGCCCCCACTACTTAACACAACACTCATTGATTTCAGCTCATAGTAGGGGAGCCTCGATGCTGGTGCACTATTAGGCCACTGTGAACTCAACTCAGCAGATGACAACTAGACTCCTAATAGAATAAAAGTTAGCTCTAAGAAAAGGAGTACTTGTGGCACCTTAGAGACTAACAAATTTATTTGAGCATAAGCTTTCATGAGCTACAGCTCACTTCACTGGATGCATTCCAATGAAGTGAGCTATAGCTCACAAAAACTTACAGCTCAAATAAATTTGTTAGTCTCTAAGGTACTATAAGCACTCCTTTTCTTTTTGCAAATACAGACTAACACGGCTGCTACTCTGAAACCTGTCAAAATTAGCTCTGACATTCTACAAGAAAGAAAGAAAGAAAGAAAGAAAGAAAGAAAGAAAGAAAGAAAGAAAGAAAAAGGTGCAATTAGCATGCAGGACCCTTACCAGATACCCATACCACCAGATATTAATATCTGTCCCCATCCTCTCTCTATTCACTTACTTTTGGAACCCATGTCCCTTGCCTAGAAAGTGCTACTTAGGTGATGGCGAGTCCCTCCATCATAACAAAAGGCCAAGTACAGTTCCACTGTCCTTGATTCACAAAATCAGAATAATAACAATTTATTCTTCCTGCCCAAATAACAGAGAAACTGGGGATCCCACAGCAGCCAAAGTGACCATTTGGGCAGCTATGGGCTCATGCTAGGCGGGGTGGGTGTGCCTATGCAAATGAGATCAGCCCCTGAAGTTCTTTTCCACAACTTGCCACAACTCACCACCAGATGTCAGGGTGGAACTCATCCTGACTCTGCTTACATGTAGGATCATGAATTCTCTCAAAGCATTGATCACTTCCTCCCAAGTTCCTGACCACCTTCATGTTTGTTCGCAACTAATTCGTCCTTGTTGGTCAAACCAGATCCAAAATGCACAACCCCCTAGTTGTTTCCTCAACTTTCTGAATCTTTAGATGATTCATAGACTCCAAGGCCAAAAAGGACCACTGAGAAGCTGGGATATGAGTCAACAGTGTGCCAAGAACGCTAATGGAAAAGGAGTACTTGTGGCACCTTAGAGACTAACCAATTTATTTGAGCATAAGCTTTTGTGAGCTACAGCTCACTTCATCGGATGCATATTGTGGAAAGTGTAGAAGATCTTTTTATATACACACAAAGCATGAAAAAATACCTCCTCCCATCCCACTCTCCTGCTGCTAATAGCTTATTTAAAGTGATCACTCTCCTTACAATGTGTATGATAATCAAGTTGGGCCATTTCCAGCACAAATCCAGGTTTTCTCACACACACACACACCCCCACACACACACAAACCCACTCTCCTGCTGGTAATAGCTTATCTAAAGTGACCACTCTCCTTACAATGTGTATGATAATCAACGTGGGCCATTTCCAGCATAAATCCAGGGTTTAACAAGAACGTCGGGGGGGGGTGGGGGTAGGAAAAAACAAGGGGAAATAGGTTACCTTGCATAATGACTTAGCCACTCCCAGTCTCTATTCAAGCCTAAGTTAATTGTATCAAATTTGCAAATGAATTCCAATTCAACAGTTTCTCGCTGGAGTCTGGGTTTGAAGTTTTTTTGTTGTAATATCACAACTTTCATGTCTGTAATCGCGTGACCAAAGAGATTGAAGTGTTCTCTGACTGGTTTATGAATGTTATAATTCTTGACATCTGATTTGTGTCCATTTATTCTTTTACGTAGAGGTTACGTATTCTTTAACGTAGAGGTTAACCTGCTATCTAAAGAAGCTTATCTTACCCAAAGTTCTTGCCAATGTTTTCAAGCAAGGTTGGCTGAGATCCTGTTTTCATGAATGTAAACACACTGACTGTTTACTTCCCAAGTGCAGAATGAGAGGGTGTCTCCTTTGCCTTCCATATATATCCCCAAAGTTCATTGTCTTTGCTCACAGACAGGATAACCACATGTGGCTGGCTTGCTTGCTTGTTCTTTTTCCTTTTCTGTGTGCTGCTTCCCAGTTGACTTTCTATCTCTTCATTAATGTCTGACTTTGTATGCAAAGGGGCACCCACTGTGTTAACATACAATGCTTACCTTACCTCCCACCAGAGAGGTAGATCAATCTCTCTGGTTTGACAGAAAACCTCTGATGGTGGTTAAGACACTAGGAACGTATTCCCAGTACAGGTATAGGTACAGACAAAGTGTCTGCTTGTGCGTTTCACAACAATATTAATGGCCAGTGTGACACATTGGAGGCCTTACCTGACATTCTTTGGTGAACCAGAGTGTACTTTCCAGAATCAGGACAGTCCTGTAACACCGCCTCCCTTGCCAGTTGGCATCAGGAAGTTCCTGGTCACACAGTTAGAGGCATAGCTGTGCATGGGTGTGTCTCGTATGTATCATGGATAGCCCTCAGATCAGCTAGGGGAGGGAGGTCTGTATCAAACCATGCCACCAGATCATCTGGGGATATAGAGGGGTGTGTCTGTATTAGCCTGTCTCCCCAGCTCGCAGATGGCACTCCTCTGTATCTCCTGTGGAGCACCCCACACGCTTTGGGGTGCCATGAAATAAGGAGATCAGCAGAGCTCCACAGACTACCAAGGAGCAACCCCAGAAGGCTGCCAGTTCAGCTAGACTCCCCACATATTTAAACAAGTCCCAGTTCAGTCCAGAGAGCAAGAGGCCTCATCTCAGGGCTGGACTTCCATAGAGACTTGACTTGATATTGACATCAGTGGAGATTAACATCAAGTTTGATTGTGCTGAAAGGTTGCTATTGACCAAGCCATAGGTGTATATTGGTCCCTGGAGGGATGCTAGATTTTGATGTTCTTTGACACCAGAACTAGGGGTCACCCAATGAAATTAACAGGCACCAGGTTTAACACAAACATAAGGAAATATTTCTTCCCACAGCACATAGTCAACCTGTGAAACTCGTTGCCACGGCATGCTGTGAAGGCCAAAAGTATAACAACGTTCAAAAAAAGAATTAGCTAAGTTCATGGAGGATAGGTCCACCAATGGCTATTAGCCAGGATGGGCAGGGACACAAACCCGTGCTCCAGGTATCCCTAAACCTCTGAGTGCCAGAAACTGGGACTGGATGACAGGGGCTGGATCACTCAGTGATTGCCTGCTCTCCTAATTGCCTCTGAGGCACCTGGCCCCGGCCGCTGTCGGAAGACAGAACGCTGGGAGAGATGAACCTTTGGTCTTCCCCAGTGTGGCCGTTCTCATGAAGTCCATCGCTGCATTATTATGTGCATTCTGGGGGTTTGCACTGGCTTGAGCTTAGTTTGGAGATCTCTGCCTTGCGGCCTGGGATTTCAAGGGTGGGACAGCCCTTCAACTGGCTTTTGAAAAGGGAAGTGGAGCCAGGTCTAGAAATCCCTAGTCTTCTCTTCTCCAGAGGGATGTGTGTTCCTTTATTCTTGTCATTACTGGGCCACCGGATGCCACAAACATATCAAAGGGACGATGTCTGCCCCAAAGAGCTGCCAGTTTAAGTTACAGCGCGATTGCCAAGCTGACCCAGTCCCTCTCTGGGCTGACGCTGATACAGTCTGCTGGAGTCGATCCTGCAGGGACATCTTTGGCTCCTGGCAATGGCCCGGTGCAAGGGCCATGTTTTGAATTGGACTGAACCTGTGCTCTTCACACCTGCTCTCCCTGTGACCCCTCTCTGGCCTGATGTGACAAAGTGGGACTGTTCTTAATGTTTCCTCTGAATAGTGTGGGGGTGCCTCAGTTTCCCCTAGTCAGTTCTTAAGTATCTAGGTGGTGGGATAAGGGTGTATGATCGTTGCAGAGCCCTAGAGGGCAGGTGTGTGCAGGGGTCTGGATACGGAGAATGGCCAACACCCTGTTTGCTGGCAACTGATGGCCTGGGCTCTTCCCCCCCCCCCCCCCCCCCCCCCGCAAGGTGAGAGCTAAAGAGTTGGAGAATAAAGGAATCATAAAATCATAGAATATCAGGGTTGGAAGGGACCTCGGGAGGTCATCTAGTCCAACCCCCTGCTCAAAGCAGGATCAACACGAACTAAATCATCCCAGCCAGGGCTTTGACAAGCCTCACCTTAAAAACTTCTAAGGAAGGAGATTCCACCACCTCCCTAGGTAACGCATTCCAGTGTTTCACCACCCTCCTAGTGAAAATTTTTTCCTAATATCCAACCTAAATCTCCCCCACTGCAACTTGAGACCTTTACTCCTTGTTCTGTCATCTGCTACCACTGAGAACAGTCTAGAGCCATCCTCTTTGGAACCCCCTTTCAGGTAGTTGAAAGCAGCTATTAAATCCCCCCCTCATTCTTCTCTTCCGCAGACTAAACATCCAATGACCTCCTGGCCCAGGAAAGGGACAAAGCCCAGAAGAGGAGGGGCTGGAGGGTGAGTCAGTTTGGGGCTGGCTGGGGACATAGAGTGAAGTGCAGACGGGGTTCTCTGGTTCACTGCCCCCCCAAAATGGACCGGGCTGAGGGGTTCTGTTCTCTGTATCTACAAGCTCTGTTTTAGACCGTGTTCCTGTCATCTAATAAACCTCTGTTTTACTGGCTGGCTGTGAGTTCCGTCTGATTGCGGAGTTGGGGGTCAGGACCCTCTGGCTCCCCCCAGGACCACACCCGAGCGGACTCACTGTAGGAAGTGCACGGAGGGGCAGAGGATGCTGAATGCTCCGAGGTCAGACCCAGGAAGGTGGAAGCTGTGTGAGCTGTGTGCCCTGGAGACAGGCTGCTCCCAGAAAGGAGACTTCCCCAGAGTCCTGCCTGGCTTCGTAAGGAGCAGTTCCAGAGCATCGCCCGGAAACTCTGTGACACTGGGTTATGCAGCTGGAGGTGCCCCTCCCTCATGCCCAGATCTTTGCACCGCTTAGTGTGGAATCCTGAGTCAGTAGCTTAATTCCATTCAGTGCGCCCCCATCCCACATTCACCCTTTGTCATAAATATAAAGGGAAGGGTAAACCCCTTTGAAATCCCTCCTGGCCAGGGGAAAGCTCCTCTCACCTGTAAAGGGTTAAGAAGCTAAAGGTAACCTCGCTGGCACCTGACCAAAATGACCAATGAGGAGACAAGATACTTTCAAAAGCTGGGAGGAGGGAGAGAAACAAAGGGTCTGGGTCTGTCTGTATGCTGCTCTTGCCAGGGACAGAACAGGAATGGAGTCTTAGAACTTTTAGTAAGTAATCTAGCTAGGTATGTGTTAGATTATGATTTCTTTAAATGGCTGAGAAAAGAATTGTGCTGAATAGAATAACTATTTCTGTCTGTGTATCTTTTTTGTAACTTAAGGTTTTGCCTAGAGGGGTTCTCTATGTTTTTGAATCTAATTACCCTGTAAGATATCTACCATCCTGATTTTACAGGGGGGATTTCTTTATTTCTATTTACTTCTATTTTTTATTAAAAGTCTTCTTGTAAAACACTGAATGCTTTTTCATTGTTCTCAGATCCAAGGGTTTGGGTCTGTGGTCACCTATGCAAATTGGTGAGGCTTTTTATCCAACATTTCCCAGGAAAGGGGGGGTGCAAGTGTTGGGAGGATTGTTCATTGTTCTTAAGATCCAAGGGTCTGGGTCTGTAGTCACCTAGGCAAATTGGTGAGGCTTTTTACCAAACCTTGTCCAGGAAGTGGGGTGCAAGGTTTTGGGAAGTATTTTGGGGGGAAGGACGCGTCCAAACAGCTCTTCCCCAGTAACCAGTATTAGTTTGGTGGTGGTAGCGGCCAGTCCAAGGACAACGGGTGTAATATTTTGTACCTTGGGGAAGTTTTGACCTAAGCTGGTAAAGATAAGCTTAGGAGGTTTTTCATGCAGGTCCCCACATCTGTACCCTAGAGTTCAGAGTGGGGGAGGAACCTTGACACCCTTCACCTGCCTTCCCCTGTAGAAATTACCTTTCCACCCAGAGGAGGGAAGCAGCACTGGGTGTCCCAGCCTATCCTCTCAAAGCAAGGTCTGATCCCAGCTTGAACTCCTCACACAACAGCTTCTCCACAGTGCTTGGAGTGGCCGGTGGGGCCATTGCACAGAAAAGGTGCATGGCCATTGTATGCCATATAACCGCAGGCCCAGGTGCCTTTGTAGGGTCGCATGGGGTTGCCAGGTGTCCAGTTTTCGACCAGAACACCCTATGGAAAAGGGATCCTGGTGGCTCCAGTCAGCACTACTGACCGGGCCGTTAAACGTCCAGTTGGCGGTGCTGCCGGCACAGCGGGGCTGGCAGGCTCCCTGCCCAACTCAGTGTGGCTCCCAGGAAGCAGCCATCATGACCCTCCAGCTCCTAGGCATAGGGGCAGCCACAGGGGCTCTGCGCACGGGCCCCGCCTTGAGCGACAGCTCCGCAGCTCCCATTAGCTGGGGACCGTGCAGCCCATTGGAGCTGCAAGAACCCCCTGGCCACCCCTACACCTAGGAGCTGGAGGGATGTCACGCTGCTTCCCAGGAGCCTCCTGAGTAAGCGCCGCCTGGAGCCCGCACCCTCACCCCCTCCCATGCCCCAGCCCTGAACCCCCTCCTGCACCCAAACTCCCTTCCAGAGCCCGCACCCCCCTCCCACACCCCAAACCCCTCGGCCTCCACCCAGAGCCCCGTCCTGCACCCCAAACCCTTGACCCCAGCCCAGATCCCCATCCTGCATCCCAAACCCCTCTTTCCTGGCCCCACTCCAGAGCCTGCACCCCCAGCCGGAGCCCTAACCCCCTCCCCCACCCCAAGCCCCTGCGCCAGCCTGGTGAAAATGAGTGAGTGAGGGTGGGAGAGAGCAAGCAACAGAGGGAGGGAGGATGGAGTGAGCAGAGGCAGGGCCTTGGAGAAGGGGGCGGGCAGGGGGGGCAAGACAGGGTGTTTGGCTTTCTGCAGTTAGAAAATTGGCAACCCTAGGGCTGCATGACCTTCTGGCCTTTTCCACCCATCTGTTTATTCTCCCAGCAGTCACCAGGGTGACATATGGGGTAGCAAGAATGTACCACTGGGTAAGGCGCCTGGCACAGAAGTGATGGCAGCTGGGCCGAGGGAGCTCCCCACGCCCACCCACAGAACACACTTTCCACTGGCACGGAGGAGCCGACAGGCAGGCGAGAGGACCCCTGTGCACCATAGATACCCTGGTACAGGGGTCCTTTACACCAGGTGCCAAGCCGGCTCGTCAAGGCCCTGATAGGGGCCCCTGGCACAGAGGGCATTGTGGGGTGAGCTGGGGCAGAGCAGGGAGGGGTTCATACACACCCATGCCCCAGCCCCTGTTCTCAGCGAGGCCGTGCAGGGCTGGTCGCTTTCCCACCAAGTGGCAGGACTAACCTTTCCACCATTTCTGGCAGCCTGTCTGCGTGCGTTTTGCTGGGTTACTGGAGGGGCTGCTGCCAAGTTGGCGGAGCCTTGATCCTGGCTGTATTTATTTACTCCACATGGCCTGCTCATGTGTAAAATCCCTGCCCCCTTGGCAGCCGGGCCCAGGAGGAGCGTGGCTCCTTTTCCACTTGGCATGTTGCCCCGGGCGCAGAAACCAGCGAGGCACTTTGAGTCTCTCTCTGGGGCGTCCCTGTGCGTTCCCGGCACAACGGCTGGTGTCCACTCTCCTGCCAGCCGGCTTCCTGCTACTGTTCTCCACTGCAAATACAGGTGTGAAAGCACCGTAGGTCCAGATTTCCCAAAGCCCCCAGCAGCCCACTTTGTTCTCGGGCAGTGGGACCAGCCCTCTTCTCTACCCTCCCTCCCGCGCCCAGCATCTAAACATCACGAGTCAGCGCTTAAAAATCAGGAGCTTGGCTTAAAAAACATGAGATTTTATTTCACAAATATTGTGCCTCGGGGTCGTTCCCTTCGTGTTCTGCTTTTGGAGCCTTAATGGGCCACGTTGCCAAGTGTTTATCTGAAACCGCAGGGGCAGGAGTTTTATTTTTGTTTCAAAGGCAAGCAGAGATTCTCATATCCTCAGAGGACTCCAGGAACTCTTCAAATATTGCACGACACACGACAAAACCTGGAGAGCTGGCAGCCCTATCTGCAGGCGCGGGTGTGTGAAAATCTGGCCCTGAGGTTCCAGCTGCAAACCCTGCCACGTGTTCCCTACCAGAGAGCAAGCCTGGGATCGCAGCCTCCTCGAGGCCGTCTCTTTAAGACACGCGTCATTGGTGCGTGGGTAAGAACCTTCAGACTCACGTCTTAGGTCCCAGCTATGACCTGGGAGAAGCACAGCCTGCCCCTCCAGGAGAGCTCCGAGGGCCGGGCAGCCTACAGGACTCTGGTTGGGATGGGCAGGATCCAATGACAGGAGGAGCTCTGGCCACCGGGCTCCTGAAAAGAAGAAGGGCAGGGCCCTGGGAAATTACATCATGTGGCCAAATCCCATCCAGAGGGAAACCTCTAGGGAACTCAGTGCGGCAAGGCACAGAGGAACACATTGGTCTCCTGCTTAGAGGGTCAGCTCAACCCTGCCCAAGCTCTGCTCCTGCCCCACTATTCATGGGACCAGCCTGACTAACTCCAAGGAACGAGGGGTACGAGGCTGGCTGCCCGCTTTGTATGGAGCGGAGCAGATTGCTGCAGACGCCTCCCCAGTCAGGCACAATACAGAGACCATGTCCTCCATGAACTTATCTTGTTCTTTTCTGAACCCTATTATAGTCTTGGCCTTCACAACATCCTCTGGCAAGGAGTTCCACAGGTTGACTGTGCGTTGTGTGAAAAAATACTTCCTTTTGTTTGTTTCAAACCTTCTGCCTATTAATTTCATTTGGTGACCCCTAGCTCTTGTGTTATGAGAAGGGGTAAATAATACTTACTTTCTCCACACCAGTCATGATTTTATAGACCTCTATCATATCCCCCTTAGTCGTCTCTTTTCCAAGGTAAGAAGTCCCAGTCTTATTAATCTCTCCTCATACAGCAACTGTTGCACAGCCCTAATCATTGCTGTTGCCCTTTTCTGAACCTTTTCCAATTCCAATCTATCTTTTTTGAGATGGGGCAACCACATCTGCACACAGTATCCAAGATGTGGGCGTACCATGGCTTTATATAGAGGCAATAGGATATTTTCTGTCATCTTATCTCTCCCTTTCTTAATGATTCCCAACATTCTGTTCGCTTTTTTGGCTGCCGCTGCACATGGAGTGGCTGTTTCAGAGAACTCCCCACAATGACGCCAAGATCTTCCATGAGCACGAATAATGGGCTGGTTTCTTTGTACCTGCAGCATGCTGGGGGTCCCGGCCATGTGGAAAGGGCCGGCCCCTGCCTGAGGTGCTCGTAGTCTAAGGCTGTCGGACAGACAGCTCTGGGAAAGGGGGCCAGCCCAGATTTCTAACACCAGTCAGCCAGGTTTGCACCTTGGAGGAGGTGCCCCGCTATTCACATTGGGTGCAATGGCAGATGAGAGCCAGAGACGGGGGGGTGCTGTCCTGGGCAGGCAGGGCATCTACGTCTGCCCAGGAATGGAGCGGCTGGGAGGCCAAAAGGGAGCCTTGTCCAGTCACCCCGCCTCCCTTTCTGCTCCGGCCTGCCCCTCATTGCCCATCTCCATCGACCTTCCCAAATTGGGCCAGTTCTAGGCAAGGATGTTCCCTTCCCAGAGGCCTCCCTGTGACGGCCTGAGGGGGATCCAGCCACATCCGCTGATGACGCTGGTCCTGCAGGAACGCTCACTAAAGTGTGCTTGGCTGCACCCCTTCCTGGTTCCTAACTAATGCGCAGTGGGGCCAGGCTGCCCCCCTGGATGCAGCGCTGGAAGCCGGCACTGGACAAATTCAGACTAGAAATCAGGTGCTCACTTGGAACAATGCACCTAGGATCATGATTCCCTGCTACTTTAAAGTGAGGCAGTCTTGCCTAGTGGCCAGCACACTGGCCTCAGGCTCAGGAAACTTAGGTTCTATCTGCAGCTCTAGGTTACCTCGGGTGGGTCACTTCTGTCCCTGGTACCTCAGTTTCCCTGCCTGTAATGGGACTAATGACACCAACCTCTTCTGTAAAACGCTTTGAGAGCCCCTCAGGCTCTATTGGAGCCAGGTGTGTTCTCATTCAAAGCAAGATTGGCGTCTCTTTCACTGCTCTATGCAAAGTGAGGCTCCAGGCTCAGTGCAGGAATTACTGCGCCAGGTTGGCTGGCCTGCGCGAGCCAGGGGAGACCAGAGGATCACACCGGTCCCTTCCGGCCTGGGGATCTCGGACTTGACCCACGCAGGTTTGTTTTGATAAGCGCTTGAACTCGTCAGCGAACGCTCTCGGCCCCGGGAGGAAGTTGTGGCTCGCTTGGCCTGGCTTCTCTGGGGCAGCTGTGGTTTACCAGCGTGACCGCAGGCCTGCACAGCAGGGGATGTGGGGTCTATTCTGGGACAGGAACTCGCCGGGCCACCTCAACCAAGGCCTTGTGCCTCCGTTTGCACGCTTACAGCACAGGGAGCTCTGCGGAGGCCAAGCAGGGGCATTTGGAAGCCAGTGGGGTGAGGTTATTTTGGCCACCCCGCCTGCTGATTGATCCTTGGTTCCCTCTGGGGGTCTCCCTCCCCCTGGGGGACACTGCTCCTTTATGAGGGAGAAGCTGCTCAGCACACCCCAGCGTGACCAGTTAACAGGGTGGGGCAGCACCTGGAGGCCATAAAGAAAAGGACAGGAGAGCCAGTGAGAGGGAGCCCAGATGACTGGGGCCTGAAAGTGAGCCAGGGACAGGGCAGAGAGGGCAGATCTGGCCAGGAGCAAGACATCCCCTGGGAGCGACTGCCAGAGGCCAGGGGCAGGAACCTGCCAGGCAAGACTAGTGAGTCAGAGCAGACTGGGTCAGTCAGGGTCAGGGGAGAGTTGCCCTATGCCAGGGAGACTGGAGGACTCCAGGAAGGGAACAGAAGGTGGCTCTTGAGAGACGGCAGGAGAGCAGCACAAGGGGTTTGCTGGCTGGTGTCCCTGAGCCGGAGCCAGGCCCGCAGAGAGCTGAAGGCCGGAGGAGCAACACAGGGAGATGCCAGCTGGCTCTGGGCTGGAGAGTGCTGAAGGCAGAGGAGTGGCAGAGAAGCTCCCCTGCTGATGGGAGCTGGCCAGGAGGACCCATGTGAGGGCCACGCCCCTGGTACAAATGATCTCCCAGGAGCCAGGCTGGGGGTGGAGCAGGGGAAGGGCTGTGCCCTGGTTGGAAGGGCTGGGGCAGCTGTCCCGGCACGAGGACAGGAGAGGACTGACAAGAGTCCAGGTGTAGGCAAAGGCATTAGGTATGTGGGGCAGCCGGGACGAGGTGTCTTGAGTTGTAATGTCCATGTCTGCTGGGCTGAGCAATGGACAGTGACTTTCATTAGGTGCTCTCTGGACTGGGTCGTTGTAATACATCAGCCCCAAGGAGGGGGAGTGTGGAGACAGGAAAGCCTGAAGTGAAGTAATTGGGGTCTCCTGAGAGGGGAAACTGAGGCAGCTGGGCCTATCACGCTGCGGCACGCTGCGGGAGGGCGCTCCCAGTGGAGCAGCATTCTGACAGTGTAAGAATCCTCCAAGCCAAGGGGAAGGCGGGCAGGAGGAATGGGGTGTTGGTGCAGCATAGGGAATCACAGCAGTGCCAAGGGCTTCCTCTGGGCCCATGTGCCTGGGTTTCGGCAGGGCAGCCAGCAAAGTGCTCCCATGGCTGCATTGGGCTGGAGCTGTGCCACCAGGCAGCTGAGCGCAGAAGGAGGGGTCGGGCCCTGCGTAAGGTGGTGATGTCAGCCTGGCTGTGGGGGAACGGGAGGGGAAACCATGTGTTAGCAATTTTGCCTCTTGCAAGCAGCTGGCTGGCACATAGCAAAGGTAACCCCCAAGGGGGAGATTTCCAGAGAGGAAATGCCATTGCAGGGATGCGCAGGGCTGCAGGATGAGGGGAAAGGGGCACATTCCTGAGATGCCTGCACAAGCGCTTCTGCTGTCACACACTCACAGTGCTTGCACACATGGATCTCACACACGGCTCTTTAACACATGTAGTTCTCATGCACACACATCTCTCACAGAGCTCTCACATGGCTCTTACACACACGCTCACACGCAGCTCTTATGAGCACAGATCTCACACATGGATCTTACATCCTTGGATCTCAGGCTCACATGCAGATCTCACACTCACTGCACTCACCACGTGACTCTTACACACACAGCATTAACCACACAACACGCCAATCTCACACTCAGTACTCCCCACACACACATGCCTGCTTTCTCTTGTGCATGCACACACACAGCTTACACACCACAGAGCCTACCACACACACAGGTCTAGGATACTTACAGCATTCATCACACATAGCTCTCACACGTGGATCTTACACACTCGGTGCTCACTGTCCCCCCATGACAACTGTCACATGTGGATCTTACACATACACAGAGAGCTCTCATCGCCCACACAACTCACACACCCATTGCTAACCAAATACAGACAGCTCTCTCACACGCCCTGATCTCTCACACTTACCCAGCACCCCTCAGGCACATACCTGGGTGTCACACGTACACAGCACTCGCCATACACCCACCTCTCACACCCCCAGATCTTACACTGACTCCCGGTGCTCATCACACACACAGATCTCCCACATGCACTCAGAGCTCACGACACACACAGTGTGTGCATCTACACTCAGGTCTCTCTCCCACATGGCTCACACGGGTGGTTTGGATCCCTGGTTCATGCACAAGTTCTCGCACAAATGGTTCTTGACTGTGCACCCAGAGACAAAGGACTGGGGCAGGCCAATCCAGGGCCCTCGGCGTGCACTCATATGACCCTAACCCTGCCCCTCCATGGGCTAGCGTTGGCAGGAGCTGCCCACCCACCCAAAAGCTGTCTGCAGGGCTTGCCAGCAAGGACTCCCTGCATACAGATCCCTTGTCTGAGCAACTGTTGTTAGGTTTCAGAGTTTACCGCCCGGTGAGATGCATGGGGCAGTGCCCCATAAGAGCTGTTGCTGAGGCTCTCTGCAGACTCAAGCAGATGTCCCTGCATCAGCGCCCCCTTTCTCCTTCGCCCCACCCCGCCCCAATGTTTTCATGGCTTTGTTCACAGCCATGAGGGCTAGAGCCATATTGTTTTTCAGTGAAAGCGAAGGTTCTGTGTGATCTGGGACTCCAGGCACTGGGCCTGAGGCAGGGCTCTGTTGTGCTTAGATGCCTCTTCCTCACTCTGAGTTCTCCTAGCTTCAGCTCCCAGGCACTGGCTCCTCTTCTACTTTGGCCTGCCAGATGAAAGAGTCCTTGGAAGCATCAGACCCCTTCTCCCCTGCAAGTACCTGCATCCTCTGAGCTTAAACCTGCCGCCAGGGGCTGCTAAGGTAAAGTGACCTGCCCCAGACAGTCACATGCCAGAGCCAAGTGCTGTTTGTAAGAGAGGCAAGTCACCATCTCCTTTCATCCCCTGACAAGCCACATCGGCCTTCGGCTAGGGAGCAGGTTTGCTTGGCTGGTGTGAAAAATACCAAGGTGGCAGCTGTGAACCTGACATCCTAAACCCTATGGCAGGGGCTGCCTGTGGCTGCCCAGCACTCCCTTAGGGTGCCATGCCCTACTGTCCAAATATTGCCATGGGACTGTAGTTTTTCTTTAAGGGAACAGCATGTACAATTGGGGGAATGACCTGGCACCAAGCCGCAGGGGCAGATGGGTGGTGGGTTCTGGCAGGACTGAGGCAGGCCCTGTCTAGAGAGGAGCAAGCACTGCGCAACCTCTGATCCAAGCCTTCCTGTGCACACAGGAGGTGAGGGGCCAACCAGTATACGGTGTCACAGCCTTTAAGAGCAACTGCTGCTCCCTTGTATGGGCCGGAGGGTTTCTGTCCTGCTTTCACCCTGTGGAACTGGCTGATGGAGTTAAGCACCAAGGAAGGGAATGTCTCTGGCATGCACCCCTGACCTCCCCCGGAGCAGTAAGGGCTTTGTGATGCACACAGACCTTGTGTGTTTGCTGGGAAAGTCAAACGCCTTTCACCAGACAAGTGCTGAGCTCAGTCATGCAGGCAGGGGGTGGCTGGCTTGGCCTGGTGGGTAGGACACAGCCTGTGACCCTTGCACTGTCTTCTGGGCTCTGCCATTGATTTGCTGCCTGACCTTAGGCAAGTCACTCAGCTTCCATGTGCCTCAGTTCTCTTGTCTGTGAAAGACCGCTCTCTCACATGCCTTGATCTCACACACAGCCAATGCTGCTGCCTGCCTTTGCCTATTTCTTCAGGATCTACTGCTGTGTGCTGGTGAAATGCAGTGGGAAGTTCATCCTGTTTCTCTCGAACAGGGGGATTTTCTATGCAGGTGTGAATTACCCAAACCGTGGCCCTGCAGAGCCATGCTCATGTGCTGCACTTCCTTGGGGACCCGGAATCCGTGTGATTATGCAGCAAGTGCAGCGGCTGGCGGGGAGCTAGACCAGCAGGAGAGAGGAAAAGTTTTGCATTCAGAGCTCTGCAAACCCAAATTGTGCTGGCACCTGAGAAGCACAAAGTGAAACCAACTAGACACAGAAGAGTGAAACTGACCGCCAGGCATGACTGTCCCTGCAGAGAGCAGCCAGCAAGGAAAGGAGCTGCAGAAACCAGGATGAGGGATGAGCCCGCTGTGTTCTATAAAACTCTGTCCCCTTTACTAATCACAGGTGTTCCCTTGCTGGCCCGCACTTAGCAATCCTGCCGGGATCTGTTCTGAAGCAAGAAAATTTTCTTCCACTTGGGTGCCATTGTAAACACCCCTGCGCAGCACCAGCCAGTGCTGATTTACCCACTCAGCCTGCTCTGGCATGCGTTTCCTCCTCTGCATTTAGCCACCTTGGTAAAGGCTGAAGTTGTGAGGCTGGGTGGTCTGTGGTGAGGACCCAGCATCCACACTCCGTACTCTGGCCAGATCCATACTGCGAATTTCTGCTGGCGCTCTGTTGGTCAGGGCTTTGCTGCGATGCCAGCTGCACCGGCAAACGCCTCTAAGACCGAGATAGCTCTACTGGCTGCACTTCTACCAACAGAGAGGCTGGTTTGACTATCCCAGGGCTCAACACGGCTTTGCTGGTGTAGTATACTAGTATCGCTAGCTTGGTAAAGAGCTCCCAGACATAGCCTCTGTGTCTATGCATCAGCTAGCCCAATAGGGCCCTGATTTTGGTTGCAGCCTCTGAGCGCTGTAATAATAAAGTGTAAGGCTAGGGCAGAACAGCGTGTGACCCTGTTCTCTTGGGCTGGATGTGCATCTTTGAGCCGCTGGCTAAGTGACCTTAAAAAAAAAAAAAAAATGTTCCTTGTCTGTGAGATAAGGCCAGCTCTTTATAAACCCTGCGATTCCAATCTCGGCAGCATCCCCTTTTGAAACCCTTTGCCAGCTGTTTCTTAACAGCGTGCAGCTTTGTTAGAACACATCTCAGCTCCAGAGATAAGAACCCTTTTTTACAGGCGGCCTGTGCACTCTCCCAGCCGAGCACCCCCTTCTCACCCAGTCCTCGCAGGATCCATTTGTTGTATGGAGAGGGGTTTGGGAGACTCGTAAAGCCAGGTTTAGGGGGATTTTGCTGGAAGCCAGACCTCTCGGCAGAGGCCAGGACTGCTGTGTCTCGGGGCTGTTGGCATGGCTTTCTGCAGCCAGCTCTGGGATTTCATTCCCACTCTTGCGGGGGGTGGGGGGGCATCTCCCACTGATCAAGTCCCTGGGGATCTGAAGAATAGAGAGTGGAGGTTCTGCACTGGGACAGGCTAGCTTCCTGCTCGGTATCGCAGACACCACTCAGCCTCACCTGGTCCCCTAGCAGTGCTGAGGCCTTCTTTTTAAATGTCCCACCAACATTCTCAGCCCAAAACATGACTGTAACTGTAACCGACATTTAAACAGGCCGGGCCTGAATCTCCTCTCACTCACTGGAGATACCCAGTAGTGTCAGTGACAGGAGACTGGCGGTTTCCAAGGACTTTATAGGTCCAGGGCTGTGGGGACATCCTAGTGGAGGCTAGGTGCACAGCTCCTCCTGATCTGAAAGCTGAGGCCTCTGTCACTTCAGCAATTAGTAGAAGAATCTCCAGTAACAGCCAGCAGTAGAGAGCCTATGACATACAGATGAGCTGTAGGACACAGACACACCAAGTCGGTCTTAACAACAGGAAGGAAAGAATCTTGAGCAAACTGCTCTCCCAGGGCGTTAGCGGGGACAGGTTGCCATGGGCATTTCACCTCTGGGAGGATCAAACAAGGGGGTTGATTTGGCTCCATTTAGCAAACAAGGGAGTTGCAGAGAGGAAGAGAGAGAGAAATGAACAGCCCCTCCCCAGGTGCTCAGCCCAGCAATGCTGGATGGAGGGGGGTGGTCTGTCCTACCCCAGGCTGCAGACCTCATGATCAGTACAGCAGCCCTGTGGCTGCACTCCCCCACCCCCAAGGAGGAACAGACTGGGGGAGCCTCTCCCTCACTGCTGAGGCACATGGGGCTTCGGAGATTTCCTCTCCGGGGGCCACAGACCCTCAAGAGGCTCCTGAGATCTCCCCCTTTCTGTGCTCCAGTGCTGCTGCAAGCAGGAGGTGGCATGAGCATGGTGCTGTGGCTGTAGTCAGAGCCCTGCTCAAGGGTGAATCCAGGAGCTTCCACCTAGCAGGGCTGGAGCAAGATGCCCAAACCAGGCCTGCTCATTCGCAGGGGGCTGCTGCAGGACCAGACGAAGAAAAGCCCCTCCCAGGCACGCCCCAGGGAGATTGCAGGCAGATCATCACTAGCTATTGCATGTGGCCTGTTGACTACATCCGGGGGGGGGGGGGGTGTCGTGGCCAAGCACAGGGAACCCGGGCCATGTCGCCGGGTGTGATCATTCTCCTCTGCTGGGACTGTCTCTGTTCACAATCCATCGTCTTGCTTTCTGGGCACCAGCGTATACATCTTTCATCGAAGGATCTCGGTATTCTTTACAGACATGCAGTGCTGGTGTTATGCCTCATAGAATCATAGAATATCAGGGTTGGAAGGGACCTCAGGAGGTCATCTAGTCCAACCCCCTGCTCAAAAGCAGGACCCATACCCAATTAAATCATCCCAGCCAGGGCTTTATCAAGCCTGACCTTAAAAACTTCTAAGGAAGGAGATTCTACCACCTCCCTAGGCAACGCATTCCAGTGTTTCACCACCCTCCTAGTGAAAAAGTTTTTCCTAATATCCAACCTAAACCTCCCCCACTGCAACTTGAGACCATTAGTCCTTGTCCTGTCCTCTTCCACCACTGAGAATAGTCTAGAACCATCCTCTCTGGAACCACCTCTCAGGTAGTTGAAAGCAGCTATCAAATCCCCCCTCATTCTTCACTTCTGCAGACTAAACAATCCCAGTTCCCTCAGCCTCTCCTCATAAGTCATGTGTTCCAGACCCCTAATCATTTTTGTTGCCCTTCGCTGGACTCTCTCCAATTTATCCACATCCTTCTTGTAGTGTGGGGCCCAAAACTGGACACAGTACTCCAGATGAGGCCTCACCAATGTCGAATAGAGGGGGACGATCACGTCCCTCGATCTGCTCGCTATGCCCCTACTTATACATCCAAAAATGCCATTGGCCTTCTTGGCAACAAGGGCACACTGCTGACTCATATCCAGCTTCTCGTCCACTGTCACCCCAGGTCCTTTTCCACAGAACTGCTGCCTAGCCATTCGGTCCCTAGTCTGTAGCGGTGCATTGGGTTCTTCCGTCCTAAGTGCAGGACCCTGCACTTATCCTTATTGAACCTCATCAGATTTCTTTTGGCCCAATCCTCCAATTTGTCTAGGTCCCTCTGTATCCTATCCCTGCCCTCCAGCGTATCTACCACTCCTCCCAGTTTAGTATCATCTGCAAATTTGCTGAGAGTGCAATCCACACCATCCTCCAGATCATTTATGAAGATATTGAACAAAACCGGCCCCAGGACCGACCCCTGGGGCACTCCACTTGACACCGGCTGCCAACTAGACATTGAGACATTGATCACTACCCGTTGAGCCCGACAATCTAGCCAACTTTTTACCCACCTTATGGTGCATTCATCCAGCCCATACTTCCTTAACTTGCTGACAAGAATACTGTGGGAGACCGAGTCAAAAGCTCCCACCACCCCCGCAGTGTTCCTCGAGCCATGGGACAGATGGGTCAAAACTGAGCCACACAGAGATTTGCCAAGGTCCCCCAGTGGCAGAGTTGTGAATAGAAAGAGCCCAGAAGTCCTGACTCCCAGGCGCCTTTCTTTCAGCACTAGACAATACCACAGTGTTCGCTCCCATTCCCAGAAGCTGGATTCTCTTCATAGAATCATAGAATATCAGGGTTAGAAGGGACCTCAGGAGGTCATTTAGTCCCACCCCCAGCTCGAAGCAGGACCCATACCCAATTTTTTGCCCCAGACCCCTAAATGGCCCCCTCAAGGATTGAGCTCACAACCCTGGGTTTAGCAAGCCCATGCTCATACCACTGAGCTATCCCTCCCCCCTCTTGTGCAATTGTTTACAGCCATGCAAAGTGGCTGTAGAATTACCACAGACCCAGTGGCATTTCACGCCCAAATTGCACAGCTGTGAATGACCGCACAAGGGGAAGGGGAGCTGTGAACATGGCCCCCCGATTCTTTAGGAAGTGGTTTGATTCAAGGAAAACCCACTCATTCTCCCCCACCCCCACCCAGGCTGAACACATCCTCCTGTCCACAGAGAAATCAGCTCCACGGTTTTTTTTATCCAGAGATCTTGCAGCACTGCAGGAGGATCATCACCCCATTTTACAGATGGAGAAACTGAGTCACAGTTTTGCCTCAGGGTCACACAGTGAGTCACAGAGCCATTCTGGCCTCCTTGATGCCCACAAAGCCCCAGGCCAGCTGGTGCAACGTGCAGCTGCTAAGATAATTGTCCTTGCCTTTCCTACTGCCTGCGCCAACCCCTCTATGCTGGCTCCTCCTCTTGTGCGGCACCCCGTTCCAGCTTCCTGTCTTTGTCTTACAAGCCCTTCATAGCTGTGTCGTCCCTCCTTACGTGTCCTCATTTCTTTCCACAGCATCCCCTCCACTCTGCCAGTGACACTTGCTCCTCTGCCCCCTTTCCTCTCCGTGGCTTGGCACGGCCTTCCTGCAGCGCCCGCACAGCCATCACCCTGGGTGCGCCCAGGCCCAGGTACCAGAGCCCCGGGGATGCCTGCCAGGAGCTCGCCATCCAGGCCTGGGGCGGTGGAGGCAGTGCTGGAGGACTGCGTATAATTCTCATATAAATTAAAGGCCAGCAGCGCTGCCAAGCATTGCGTGGTCTTGCCCAGTGACATTTCTGACAGTGGGTCACTTTCCCTGAGAGCATTTCCCTCCTTCTCCCCTGACAACCTTCGAGGACAAAAAATCTGGTTTCATTCCCCCCCCCCCCCCGCCATCAGATTTTTTTTTTTTTAAAGCAGCAGCAGCAGCCATTTTTTCTTCTGGTTTGTTGCCAACCCCCCCCACCCCACCCCCGTCAGCTGTGGGGGGTGGCGGGGAGACAAAACCCAAATCCTTGTTACAAGTGTGACAACAGTTTCATTTACATCACCAATTTTCATGGAGAAAAGAGATTCCCAGGGGGCTGCATGTGTACATTCTGGTAGCACCTAGGGTCAGGGCCCTGGTGTGCCGGGTGCTGTAGGAACAAGCAATAAGACAGTCCCTGCTCCAAAGAGCCCGGAGAGACACAGCATAGGAGGGAAAAGAACTTGCCCAGGGTCGCACAGCAGGAAGAGAAGCCAGGTCTCCTAACGCCGGTCCAGAGCACTATTCTGTCTGCCATGCAACCTTCCCTCCTACGTTGTACCTTTCCCCTGACCCTTTCAAGCTCTTCACAGCACGGGCCATCCATTCCTGCATGTTTGTACAGCACCACACATGCTCTGGACACGATCGTAATACAATTAATAAGAGCTGGGCGTACAGCCCACTTATCCCGTCTACTGGTTCCTCTCTCTTCTGGGCCGTGCTTCCCCGTGGTCATCATCACTCGTATACATCTTTCAGTATGGTCTCAGGGCCCTAACTTAGGTCTTGATCTCATCATGCTGGGCACAAAATGTCTACCCTTACGAGACGGTGTAGTCACAGGCCAGGAGAAAGAATGGATTATCCCCATTTTATGGATGGGGCAGGGATGCTGGGAGTAGCTGTAAGCACGCATTGAAGCCAAGGAGATTACTCTCATGTTTTACGAGTGATGCCCATATGTAAGTGGTTTGCTGAACTGAAGCTGGATATTCAGCCTCCCTCAGTTCCCAGTGAGCACCACAATAAGAGGCCAGTTTTTCCTAAGGGGTATCAAATCTGTCCCTAGGTGTCCCAGTAGAAACTGCTGGCCACTAAGCACTTTGGGAAATCCAGCTCTGATTTCAGAGCTGAGCTGTGGAAAATCCAGCCACACGTGCCAATCTGGCCCAAAGGACTTGTATGCACCAGAAAGTTTTATTGCTACAACAAACTCCAACTAATGTGGACACAATTAGACTGGTATTCAAGTGAGCAATTTCTGTATGAACCACACTGGTATAAGGTCCGTTATATGGGTAAAACTGGGTCCACCCTGAGGCTTTTACCAGTATTATTATTGTGGTAACAACTCACAGCCGCCTCTGGCATCATTCTAGCAGTAAAACTTGTAAGCCAGCCCGGCCAGAATGACTTGCCCAGGGTTACACAGGCAGTGTGTCAAAGCCAAGAATCAAAGCCCGATCTCCTGGGTCCGGGTCCAGTGCTCTGACCACCCAGGCTCTGTCACACTCACACATCCCATCTCTCTCACACACGCGCACACCCCACCTATCACACACAGCCCCTCTCTCTCTCTCTCGCTCGCTCGCTCGCTCTCACGCACACACCACCCATCACTCACACGCCCAGCCCATGTCAATCATATACACACCCAAACCCCGCCCCCCTCACACACTCGCACCCGCCCAGCCCGTCTCTCTCTTACACACGCGCGCGCGCTCCCCGGCTCGGCTCCCCCGCTGGGCTCGGCGCCGCCCCCCGCTCTCCCGGCCGCGGCCGGCGGTGGGCGGCGCTGGAGGCGGGCAGTTCCCTGGCCAGCCCGGCGCGGGCGGCCAGTCGGCCGGGGGAGCGCTGCGGTGCGGAGCTGCCGAGCCGAGCCGAGCCGAGCCGGGCGGGCCGCGCCGCCTGGGCCCGCGGGACGATGCGCTGACGGGCCTGGGGCGGGCAGCCTGCGCCGAGCGCCGGGATCGCGGCTGTGCGGCCGGCGGGGCCCTGCCGGGGCCGCCCGGGGAAGATGAACTACCTGGTGAGTGCCCGGCCTGCGCCCCGCCCCGCCGGGGCCGGGGCCGGGGCCGGCCGGAGCCGCCCGCTGCGCAGCCGGGGGAGCGGACCGGAGCCCGGCTGGAGCTGGCGCTGGGGTCGGTGGCTGGGGGTGCCCGGAACGGGGCCTCTCTGCCCGCCCGCCGGGCCCATCCCCGCTGCCTCCCGGCGCCCCCAGAGCGCCCGCGGCGGCCCGGGGGTGTCGCGCTGGGGCGGCTGGAGCTCGGCCCGCGGACGCCGCCGCGCGGAGGCGGATTCCCAGCCCCGCCCGCCCGCCCCGGGGAGCCGGACCCAGCTGCAGGGAGCTGCCGGGCGCCGCCCCCTGCGCCCCCCGCGGGGACAATGCGGAGCCCCCCGGCGCTGGGAAGCCCGAGGCCGCGGCGAGTTTCCTGCTCCCGGCTCGCCCGCTGGCCGGGGCCCCAGGCTGCCTGCGGTTGCCGGCGCCCGCGGGGCCGGCCGGGCTGTGCCCTGTCCGCTGCGGTCCGGGACATTCCCGGGATCGGCTCTGCCGGCCCCGGATCATGCCCCTCTCGACGTGGCACGAGCCGCCCCGCGTGGCTCCTGCGGATCCTGAGCTGGCCCCGGGCCGCCTCCCTGGCGAAGCCAGGGGCCAGGGCGGGCGCCTGGGTGTCAGCCATCCACAGCTGGCTCTAGTGCGGCCATGCCAGAGGGCGTGCGGGGGGCTGGGTTTTTCTCGCGGTGGGGGGCTCCGAGTGGCAGGGCTGCGGAGAAGTTGTCACAGCTACGGGCAGGGGCTGGTTTCTGGGCCGGGGGTCAGGATCTGGCCCAGCAGCCCGGAGGGGGTGGGGGACGGTGTTTCCGAGGTGTGGAGCTGCGCCTTTGTCCTTTGAAGGAGATCTGAAACAGAAACCAGTGGCTAAATCCCCTGGGCAAGGCTGTTGCCGGCCTGTGGCTGCTCAGGGACCTCCCTGTAACGAGTTTGTTGGGGTCTCAGGCCAGTTCCTGGAGGACCTGGCATGGCCTGCTCTAGAGCCCTCCATTTGCTCCCTTTGGTGCCCCCTTTGCCCCCGTGAGCTCCTCTCCCCCAGTGTCAGGGCAGGCACCTGCTGTACTTGCCCCTTGCATGTATCTGCCTCATGCCAGCAGTGCGCTAGGGTCCTGACTGCTGGCTACCGTGGCAGCAGCGGGTGCAGGTTTGCTTGGTGCTGCCCCTGCCCTAGGGGTGTGTCTGGGATGGGAAGCCCCAGCGCTGTCTGCCCAACATTGCAGTCCGCTCCGTGGATGTGGGTTTACAGCCTGGGTGACCGACCCAGGTGAAGGTGACCTGGCTGTGACATGGGCAATTAGCTGGGCTAACCTGGGAGGCCAGGGGGCATATTTCCCCCATAGGATACCCTCTCCCAGCAGCAGTATGGACCATTGCCCTGCCCCAGGCTAACATTGGCACCTAGCACCTGCCAGCCCAGGATCTCAAAGTTCTTAACGAGGTGATGGCCACCATCTTGGCTGAGAGGCCAGGACTCAAACTGATCACCTCCAGGGCTAACTGTGTGTGTCATGTTCTCCCATGACACTCAGTACCTTCATCTCCCCCATAGGGAGGGTCAGGGTCGGTATCCCTGGTTTACAGATTGGGACCTGCGGCTCGGAGAGGAAGTGACCTGCCCGGAGGTTGTGCAGCACATCCGGCCAAGTGCCTTACTTCCAGGCCCTGCTCTCACCACTGGCCTGTGCTCCCTCCCTGACTCGGCCTCGTCTGGGATAGCACAAGACTCTAAACAGGGGGCATTGCTCCCCGCTCCCACCCTGCTGGTGTGTTCCTGGGTTACCCTTCAAACCCTGCCCCCCCCTTTTCTCTCTGCCCCCCAGGGAGCCCTTCCCACCACCGTCAGCTCCCTGTCATTGGGCTGCGAGTGCCCTCTGGTGCTCAGCACCACCCCATAATCAGCCAGGAGTGGGTGCCACAAGGCACTCCCAGCCCCTCTGTTGCTGGCCCCAGGAGCAAGGGCCCAGGCCCAGCAGCACCCAGACCTCACTGGGCCACAGGGGCCAAGGAGGCGGGCCTGGAACCAGGCAAGCTGAGCTGGGAGTCTGGGGTCTAGAAGCATTTTACCATCCAAAACTGAACAGCTGGGCCTAGCAGGAGCCTGGGACTGTGCAGACTTGGGGCAGTGGGGCCCCAAGGCCCATCAAGGACGGGTGCTAGATTTCGCCCTCCCAAGGCGAGGTTTACCATTGGTAACTGAAGGAGGAAGGAGGGAGCCGTTCCTGGGAAGAGGCCAACTGGGGGTGAATAACTGGCATGGCTGGTGGTTCGTGTGAGAGCGTAAGTGCTGTGCCTGTGCACGTCAGCCGGCCCCAGAGCACGTCGTTAATGATTCACCCAGCCGATAATCAGCGATCTCCAGGCCTAGCTGATCCGGCTGTGTGAGTGCAGTGCAGGGCTGGGAGAGCGGAGTGAGCTCCTTTCATGTCAGATTACAAGGCAGTGCTGAGTGGGGCGGCCGGAGCAGGGAGCCATGCGGCGCTAGCAAACTGTGAGAAGAGTTGCCCTTGTCTCACCTGCCTTCCGCAGCGGCTCCCCTGGCATGCAGGTGGCATGCCCCTCGGGGCAGCGCCTGCACCTTGGGCTGGTGCTGAGCCATGCAAACCCACATGGGCCAGGCCTAGTGAGCGGGATCTTCCCCCAGGGCAGTGGTCTGTACACTCCCTTGCCGATCAGCGCTCCTGTGACACGGCACGCTATGGGCTCTCATCACAGAGCGGAGTTCTGCGGTCTGGGAGTTTGTGGCTAATATACTGACTGGTCCCCTTGCTCTGTTTAGCAGTTCTCTGTTTAACCCCTTCACACCCAGATTTGCCCAAGGTTTGCTTGAGCAAGAAGGATCAAACGAGTAGCACCTAGTGAGTGGAAAGGTGGGGTGGGCTGGTGGAGGGGGTGGGAGCCTGGGTTTGCTCCTGGCTCTGCCAGTTGGGTCCATTTCTTCTCCCATGTTTTGCCTTGTTCAGATTGCAGGCTCTGTGGGGCCAGGACTGTCTGTCACTGGGGGTACATACAGTGCCCAGCGCAACGGAGCCCTGAATGCGCTTGTTACCATAATACACACCAATAATGAAGGGGGAGTTTGGGGCCTGTTGAGTTGATGGTCCCCCAAATGGAATCCATTCTTCTGCCTGGGCAGAGACGATAGACGCCTGTCAGAGGGCACGTGTTGGCTGCTAAGAACATGAGAGCGGCCAGACTGGGGAAGACCAATGGCCCACCTAGCCCAGTGTCCTGTCTTCTGACAGTGGCCAGTGCCAGGTGCTTCAGAGGTCATGAACAGAACAGGGCCATTGAGTGATCTGTTGTCCAGTCCCACCATTTGGCAGTCGGAGATTTAGGGACACCCAGAGCATGGGGTACAGGGGAGGGGAGCGACTCCTTTCATGTCAGATGACCATCTTGGCTAATAGCCATTGCTGGACCCATCCTCCATGCTGTACTAGCCCTCGCCAGCTGCCAGCAGCTGCCGTGTGTGGTGTGTGGCTGTAAAACCAGGTGGCGTGGGGTTGTTCCAGGAACAGGGCGTGGCAAGTGCTGAGCTTATCTGTGTCTCTGCCTTTCGCTTTGCTGGGAAAGTGTCGCTCCCAGGACCTGGCTCTCCTGGCTGCCCCAAGGGAGGGTGAGGTGAGTGCTGGGTGTGAGGCTGAACCACAGTGCAGGCTGGGGAGGGACCTGCCATTTGTATGCCCCAAGGGTGCAGCTGCTGCACAAGAGCCTAAAATTGCTGGCGTGGGGCCCTGGGCAGGTCCTGACTGGAGGCTGAGCAGCACCCGCTTCGTCTCATTGGTTACCCTGCGCAGCTCCCAGTGGGGCTTGCTTCCAATCTCTGGGTAGGGCTCATGGCAGACCCCTCAGAGAAGGCAACCAGTGTGGCTAGTCTTCACCAGACAGCCAGGGAGAGCCAGTCTTGGTGAGGAAGGATGGCACAGTGGCTTAGTGTCCCAGACTGGGACTTGGGAGACCTGGGTTCAAATCCCTGTTCTGCCACCAACTACCTGGGTGACCCTGGTCAAGTCACTTAGCTGCTCTGTGCCTCAGTTTCCCCATCTGAACAATCAGGGTGTAGCGGGGGGGCAGCTGCCCCACTCCAGTAAAACGGGTTAAAAGCTGGCCTGGAGAGGGCTGTGGCAGGGAAAAGCTAGGCTGATTGGGGAAGCAGCCACAGCTGTGGCCAGCTCAATTAGGTCCCAGCTGGCCTGATAAAAGGGATGTGGGTCAGAAGTTGGAGGAGTCTCACTGTAGCCCTGGAGTGGGAAGGGCTAGCTGCCTGGGAGCAAGGTACCTGAAGAAGGGGAGTGCTGGGGAAAAGGGCAAGAGGAGCTCCAGCCTGGCAACTCCCCTGACTGCAGGCCTTGTTGAAGGCCTATGGAGGTACTGGGGCTGCAGAGGTGTAGCCTGGGATAGGCAAAGGCAGCAGGTCCTACCCCCTTGCCAATGATGAGTGGCCATTACAGACTGCAGTCTGCCCCAGTGAGCGGGGGGCTAGATGATGACTGGCAGTAGCCACTGAGGCAAGGTGGATTTAGAGGGTTGGGGGTTTGCCTGGGAGGGGAGACCTAGAGTATAGGGGTACTGCTGGGGCAGAACACCAGGGTAAAGGGCACAGGGGTCTGGGAGGGACACAGGGCCAGCGGCAGGCGAGACACCAACCTGCAGAGGGCGTGCTGTAAGCTGGAAAAGAGCTAATTCCTAGATGATCAGCAGGAGGCGCTGCACCGGTGAGTTGTCCCTTTGCTACAGATGGTGTCAGGGTTCCCTCCCCCCGCTGAACTGTGGGGTACAGATGTGGGGACCCTCATGAAAGACCCCCTAAGCTTATTTCTACCAGCTTAGGTTAAAAACTTCCCCAAGGCACAAATGCTTCCCTGTCCTTGGATGAGTACTGCTGCCACCACCAAGTGAGTTAGACAAAGATTCAGGAAAAGGACCACTTGGAGTTCCTGTTTCCCTAAAATATCCCCCCAAGCCCCTTCACTCCCTTTCCTGGGGAGGCTTGAGAATAATCTACCAACCAGATAGGTAAACAAGGTGAGCACAGACCAGACCCTTGGGTTTTTAGGACGCTAAAAACCCATCAGATTCTTAAAAAACAGAACTTTATTATAAAGAAAAAGTAAAAGAAACACCTCTGTAAAATCAGGGTGGAAGGTAACTTTACAGGGTAATAAGATTTAAAACATAGAGGATTCCTCTCTAGGCAAAACTTCAAAGTTACAAAAAACAGGGATAAACCTCCCTCTTAGCACAGGGAAAATTCACAAGCTAAAACAAAAGATAATCTAATGTATTTCCTTCCTATTACTTACAATTTGTAGTCTTAGATGCTTAGTTCAGGTATGGCTTTAAGAGATGTATTTTCCCTGCCCTGGTTCCTCGCTGACTCAGAGAGAACACACAGAAACACAGAACAAAAATCTTCCCCCACAGATTTGAAAGTATATTCTCCCCTTATTGGTCCTTTTGGTCAGGTGCCAACCAGGTTATCTGAGCTTCTTAACACCTTACAGGTAAAGGAGGGATTTTATGCTACCCTTAGCTGTATGGTTATGACAGAGGGTAATAGCATGGGCCTGCCTCCTAGGGGTTTGGGAGGTTACATATGGGCTCAGGTGCTGTGGTAGTAGGGGCCAGATAAATACCATAGATAAGTGAGCACTTGAGGGTTTATGCGCTGTGTTGGACCCTCACCTGGTCACTTGCCAGAGGTGGTGGAGCTGAGCTGAGGCCACTGGGAGGTACTTTGGGCCAGTCTCATAAGGCAGGAGGTCACCTGGTCAGGGCAGGCTCTGCTGTGGTCTAGGGGGGCAATGGCCAGAGGGCAGGCGTGGGGAGGCGGAGCTCAGCGTCTGCTGTGGTGTGGGACAGGACACACCTGGTGTGGGACAGTGCAAGATAGGCCCTGGTGGACCCAGCGCTGGGGGCAGAGGGTGAAGAGACCAGGTACGGAGGCCAAGGAGCAAAGGGCAGAGCAGCTCCTGGGACTGCTCTGTCCTCAGGGGCGGGGAGGGGAGGGGAGGCAGCCCACACAGCTCACAAGCCTCTTTGCGAAGATCTCCACTAGAGCCTCCTTGCAGGTGCTGCTGCTGCAGTGACGGGCCGCAGCTCGTGTGACGGGCCTAGTTCGGGGGGAGTGCTCTGCCCCTTGCACACAGTGGCTGCCCAGACACCTGGCGGCTGCCCGCTCCTATCCCTGAGAGGGACATACTCTGATGGCGTGATGGTGAGCAGACTGCAGGCCAGGGTTGCCCCAGTCCCGGAGGGGTAATGGGGGGAGCAGCCTTTCCTAAACAAGGGTCCCACCCCTGGGCAGCAGTGTCTGAACGAAGCCCAGGGCTCCTGGAGGGCTCAACTCCAGGCAGTGAATGTGGCTGTGGGTGTGAGCCCACTCGTGCCAGGGCATCCCCAGGCATGGGTGATCAGAGACTTGGCTCCCCCATCTCTGTGTGCGGCAGCTGGGACTGGGTGCTGCTGGGGTGGGGGCAAATGGTACCTGGGCAAGACGCCCCTGGCAGACCCCCCACGGCCAAACTGCAGCCGGGAGGGAGCAGAGAATCCAGGGGGATCCCTGAGCAGGAGTTGCCGAGGCCCTTCCCTGCCTGGCGCTGGACTACGCCTTGCCCACGGTGGGCACTGGGACCCAGCACCCAGGCTCCACGTGCTCCTAGCCTGCAGGCGCAGGGCAGGGCCTGTCTGCAGGAACAGCTCCTGCTGCAGCTGGCGTGCTGAGCTCCAGGGTCATGTCTGGGCAGGACGAGCCGGTGGGGGGGTGGCACTCCCATCCGGCTGCCTCCTCGCTCACATCAGCTGGGCGCACCTGGGGCTGGGTGAGCTCAGCCTGCAGTGCCCACCGGATGGCGCTCTCCCACAGGAGTCCCAGCTGTGCTAGTGCTCTGGGCGGGGGCCTTTGCGGGTGGCTCTGGTGGCAGGTGTTTGTATGTGGGGGACGAGGAGGGAGCAGCCGATGGGGGAGGACAATAAATCTGCAGCAGCAGCAGCTGCTCTGCTGGGCTCCTCCTGCCAGTCAGATGCAGGGGGGAGTGGGGAGGGTGAATACAGTGCTGTGTCTACACAGAGAGCAGGGCCCAGACTGTTCTGGGAGCATCCGAACTTTGGCCTCAGCCCTGCTGCGGCAGAGGAGAGGGGCCCTGCAAGGGGCTGGGACGGTTCCCCAGCTGCCATGGGAAGAGCACGTGGCTTGGCTGCTGTGATCAGCACCGTGGGGTGCTGCTGGGTCCCATCTACCCAGGGTGGGCTGCGTTAGCCAATGAACCTGGCTCGCAGGCTGCTCCTGGATCCCGCTGGGTGAAAGGCAGTCATGTCCGGAGGTGGCCTTGCAGCAGGAGGTTGTATCGTGACTGCGGATCTCCCAGTGGCCTGGCAGCTGGAGCCAGCCTGGTGTCCGGGGGGTACCTGCCCTCACCTGCCCCCGGGGAGACAATCAAGGGCTCGGAGAAACCCCTGATCAGACCCAGAGCGTTGTTAGATCCCATCTCTAGAGCTGAGTCCGGGGAGCCACTTACAACACAGGGAAACACTTGTGTAGAGGGGACCTGGCCACGCTGCCAGCACTAGGCCAACCTGGTCACCGGCATGTGGTTCGGTCCATGTGTGATCCCACTGGGAGCAGGCCAGGGCACCAGTGGGTGCTCATAGGGATAGTGAGGCCTGGCCCCTTGCAGTGGGTACCCCCCAGACACCAGCTCCGGAAGGGGGCAGATCAGTTGCCAGGGTTTGGAATGATTTGGGCCTCACTTGTCATCATTGCAAAGCAAGACGCACATGAACCCACCCACCCGCAGGCGCCCCACACATGCACCCAACTGGAGTCCTTCGTTGGGGGCTGAATCGCCCTGGTGGGGCTGGGCAAGCTAAGGGCAGCCCAAGACACCGTTGCTCTGAGTTTCCCTCTGCTCAAGCCTGCCTCTGAGATAGGCCCAGACCCTCTGCTGCCGCCCCTAGCACGGCACAATAGGCTCTTCAGTCCTTCGTCCCCACCTGGCAGCCACTATGAGCACCCTGAAGGGGCAGGGGCATCACCTGGGCGTGGTCAGCAAAGGGGTTCTCTGCAGCTCGGTGCCCAAGGGAAGGGCTAGAAACCAGTCATGGGAGTGGTAGAGTGGGGAAAGGAAATGCCATTATGAAGGTAACAGACCTCCCCGAGGGTCATAGCACTGGGCTGAGCCCCAAGCTGCTACTGGATTGTGTGCGCTACTGCCCTCTAGTGTCCAGAATTGGGCCTGTTTGGCAATATGCCATAGGCCCTATACTGCTAATGGCTAGTGGAGAGTTTCCTGTAGCTCAAGTGGCAGAGTCCTGTGCAGGAGATTCTGGCTTCTCTCACCACTGCGCCCAGCATGTCCTGAGTGGCTAGGGCGGGCAGCGCCATGACAACCTTCAAGTCTTGACAGTGGGGGAATTGTTATGATACCAAACCCAGTGGAGGCTCAGGTCTTTCCCATGGGTTCCTTCTGCCCCGTTACCACGAGTGCAGTAGTGTTCTCCTCCTGGGAAGCTTCCAGTCCTGTCATATGGCTGCTGTGTTCAGGGCCTGCAGCCCCATCTTATGCGGGGAAGGGGATGGCAGAGGCCCTGGGTTACCCTCATTGGGTTGGGACCAGCCCAGCGGTGTGGCATATTGAGGCCCCTCGCCTGAACTCGGAGGTGAGGGGGACTCCCCTAGCAGAGGGACTGGCTGGCTGGCTTAGCAGGTGGAGGATTTACAGCCTGTGAGTTTGTCCCTGCTCTGAGACAGCCAGCAGTGTTTGGGTGGCCATGTGGCCCAGCCAGCTAGGAGCCAACCTGGCCTCTGGTCCCAGCTCTGCCATTGACTCACCTGTGACCTTGGGCAAGTCTCTGAGCGTGTGAACCGGGCTTGCCAACGCTGGCGTCCCATGTAGCTCCATCCCAGGGAGGGGCGTGGTGTTGTGCCCGATGAGCATTGGCTGTGAGGGTGTCTGTGTCTGTTAGTGCTGGGATCTCTGAGAATTGGGGTGGATCCCAGCACCATGCATCTGGGGAGCTGAAAACGGTTCCTTAGCCATCCTGGGGAAAATAATCATCCTTGACTATTGCTCTGCATTAATCTCAGTGCACTTTGCTGGGGGTCAGTGTCATCTCCATTTTACAGCTGGGGAAACTGAGACACAGCGGGGAAAGCTGTATTTATCCCTCTATAAATATATCAGAGGGATAAATACCAGAGAGGGAGAGGAATTATTTAAACTCAATACCAATGTGGACACAAGAACAAATGGATATAAACTGGCCACTAGGAAATTTAGATTAGAAATTAGACGAAGGTTTCTAACCATCAGAGGAGTGAAGTTTTGGAATAGCCTTCCGAGGGAAGTAGTGGGGGCAAAAGATCTATCTTGCTTTAAGATTAAACTCGATAAGTTTATGGAGGAGATGGTATGATGGGATAACATGGTTTTGGTAATTAAATATTCATGGTAAATAGGCCCAATGGCCTGTGATGGGTTTTTAGATGGGGTAAGATCCAAGTTACCCGGGAAAGAATTTTCTGTAGTATCTGGCTGATGAATCTTGCCCATATGCTCAGGGTTTAGCTGATCGCCATATTTGGGGTCGGGAAGGAATTTTCCTCCAGGGCAGATTGGAAGGCCCTGGAGGTTTTTCGCCTTCCTCTGTAGCATGGGGCACGGGTCACTTGCTGGAGGATTCTCTGCTCCTTGAGGTCTTCAAACTACAATTTGAGGACTTCAATAGCACAGATATAGGTGTGAGGTCTTTTTTAGGAGTGGTGGGTGAAATTCTGTGGCCTGCATTGTGCAGGAGGTCAGACTAGATGATCATAATGGTCCCTTCTGACCTAAATATCTATGAATCTATGAATCTATGAAAGTGACTTGCCTGTGCTCACCCAGCAGAGTTGGGAATAGAACCCAGGCTTTTCAAGTCCCAGCCGACTGCTCTGTCCACTAGGCCAGGCTGCCTTCACCCTTCTTGTGTTTCCCCGTTGTTGGTGTCTCAGGAAAGGGGTACATTTGGCCAGTGTTGGCTTTACCATGGCATCAGTGGCTCCATGGTGCCGGGCCCACACTCAGAAGGGGCCCTGGTGTCAGGACCGTGGCCCCAACTCCCCTCCCCACTCTGCCCCGAGGCCCCACCCAATGCTGACTCCTCTTCACCTGCCTCCCCACTTCTGGCCCCTGAGTGTGGGGCCAGTAGTGCAGCTGGGTTGGGCGGGCTTCTGGGGCTCACGTCCCAGTGATCTGATCCACTCTCCAGCATGGCTCTGGCTTAGGCAGTCTCTGCTGCCTGCCATCTGTGGGGCCTTGCCCACCTCCCCAGGCCAATCTGCTTGGGACCAGGGCATGGGCAGGGCTGTCTTGGGCAATGCATGGGTCTTGGTTGGCCCCTCCAGGCAAGTGGGTCCTGAGGGAGCCCGGCCCAGGCAGGCCCCACTCCTGCTTTGTCCTGGCTGATTGCACTGCTCCTGAGGGGCCAGAGCGATCCCCGACCAGCCCCAGCTGTGCTGCTGTCTCAGCCCACACATGGACATAGTCGCTTCCCAGCAGGAGGTGAGTGTGGCTGGGGGACAGGCAGGGTGTGGGGGAGTGGGTCTCAGGGGGATCTGGGGCAGGGGTCTGTGTGTGTGGGCGCTTTGGGCACTGCGGGGGTCTGTGTCGGGTACTCCTGGAGAAATGAAAACAGGTCCCCCTGCAGATTTCTTTGCTTCCTTTTAGAAAGTGAGGGAGAAGAAAAGGGAAGCAGCCCTTGGGAGGAGCGGGGGGACTGGGAATGCCTGTGGGCATTGCCCCCAAACAGAGGAAGGTGTGGGGGGCACACAGGGTCACATGCCACTGCCCCCCCTTCTGTGAGTGCCGAGTTGCCCAGCTGAAAAAAGAGGGTGTTGCTCCACTGACTTTGCAGCTGGACCCCAGCGTCTCGGCCTCCTGCTGGGTGAGCCTCCTCCCCCCGCGCGTTGGGAGCCCCCTGTTTTCGGTGTGACAGAGAGTGACCCCTGTGGGGCGTGGCAGGGAGCAGGCTGGGGAGGGGATGGAGCGGTGGGGATGGAAGCAGGGGGGAGGGGGAAGGAAGTGGGTGGGAGGGGGACGGAGCGGTGGGGAAGGGACAGGTGGTATGGGAAGCGGGAGCCCGGCATGCAACATCCCATCAGCAGCAACTGGGACTCCCCCATTAAGCAGGCCCATCACACCCCCACCCTGACAAGCCCCATCTCCCCTGCACCTGGACCACTGGGATGAGCCCCCCACACACTCCCACTGAGTCCCACCAGCTGCACTAGGACCCCCACCCAAATGAACCCCACCTCCCCTGCACCCAGACCCCCCAGCTGAGCTCCCCACACCTAGATACCCCCCGCTGAGCCCCAACCACCTTCACTTGGAAGCCCCTGCAGAGTCCCACGGCCCCTGCACCTGGGACATTCCCTGTGCATCCAGATCCCCCACTGAGCTGCCCGCACCCAGATTGCCCCACACAGAAACCTCTCACCCCCACCTGGATCCCCCCCCACTAAGTCCCTCTGCACTCGGATCCTGCTGCTGGGCTGAGCCTGCTCACCCACCCTGGTGCGCCTGGCGCAGAGGGGCAGGGCTCCAGGGTGTTTCTGGGGCAGGCCTGGCCCTTTCGCTGTGTCAGGGTCGGGTGCAGCCTCACTGCCCAGTCCCTGTCCCAGGGCTGGGGGAGGCTGCAGGGTGATCTCCCACCTCCATGCAACCGGTGGCCTCTGCTCCTCACTGCCAGGCTGGAGCTTCCAGATTTATTGGCAAAAAAAAATTGCGGAATTTTAAAATATTGTGTGCGGAATGAGGGGGGCGCTGGGCAGTGCGGGGGGCGCTGGGCGGGCAGTGTGGTGTGCAGGGCACTGTGCAGTTTTGGTCAGAGGCCAGCAGGGAACCTCTCTGGGTGGGGGATGCTGGGCATAGGGTCAGGTCTCAGTGAGGGGGTGCTGGGCATAGGGATCTGTGGCTGGAGGTCTCTGGGCGAGAGGGTGCTGGGCATAAGGGCAGGGCACTGGGCAGGCTGGCAGCACAGGGCTGGGCGTGGCAGTGTGCGTCTGTGGCTGTAAGTATGTAAATGGTGCCCTCTTGCTGGGCTGCACGGAGCGCGGCTGCTCCTGCCATGCCGTGGCCTGCCTCATTGTCCCCGGCCGGCCCCTCGCTCTGGGGACCGACCCCCCCACCCCACCCCATGCCATATTGCTCCCAAGGGGGCCCACAAATATGTTGGGCGCTGGGCCCAAAAAAAGTTAATCCAGCCTTGCACCTGGCCCCGACTCCCTGCAGTGACTCCCAAGTGGATTCCGCGCCCCAGCGTCTGGCTGCCTTCGCCCGGCTGTGTCTGGGAGTGACACCAGTTGGCTTTGGGTCGGCAGCACAGGGGGAATCCTCAAAACTGCTTAGCAAACAGCCCTGTGGGGCTCAGGCGTGCCTCAGGCCTCGCCTGATGCAGCCATCCAGCAGAGCTTGGAGCTTCTGCCCAGCAGTGTTCTGTGCCCCAGGCTTGTCCTGGGCCAGAGAATGAATGCACCCGAGCAAGGAGGAAGAGGTGAAGGATTTCCCTGCAGGGCTGCAGATGCTCCTCTTTTGAGAGCTACTGGACAAGCCCTGTGGCACAAACAGACCAGCTGGTTGAAGCAGGTTAGTTGCTGGTCCAGCTCACCATGGGGAGGGGCTGCTATGGGGCCAGCCAAGGGCTGGGGAGTTGAGCTGCGTCGTGAACGTCTGGCGCTGCCCCAGGTGGAGCTCTGTGCCCAGCTTTGCTGGGTGCTGTCTCTGGGTCAGGTAGGATCATCCTGGTAAGAACTGTCCCTACCTCTGGGACTGGCTGACTTGCAGGGTTGGTGATGAATTCCAGAGCTCCTCCAAGCCAGGTCAGGACTGAGATCCAGCCCAGGGCAGCTGGGCTTCCAGGCTGTGTGTCACGAGTGGGGAGGGTCTCGGAGCAGATCCCTGTCACTGAGACCTTCACCGCCACAGTTGGCATCAAACTGGTCCCTTGTGGCAGCCAAAGCAGAGGGGGCCTGTGCAGAATGGAACATGGCCGTTTCCGCCTCGCCAAAGGTAGTGGCGAGAGAGGGCATCAGACTCTGATTTGCCACCCTCTGCTAGCAAAGGCAGCTCAGGCCAAGTCCTGCTGGGATTTCCAGTTTTCTCCTCCATCGAGTTGATACGGACACAGGATCCTCAGCAACATCCATTCCTCCCTATTGCTCATTCACTGGCTGCCCCGTGATGCCCCTCAGGACAGCGCAGCCACCCAGGAAGAGACCGAATGCCCAGAATCCCCGTCCTTGGCTTGCCGGCAAGCCCAGGGCCAGCCAGTGGGAGTTCGGGCTGCACAGAGCAGGTGCACCTGGGTTGTGCTGCCCATTCCCGGGGGCTCAGCAGTCACGCTGTCATGGCATGGCGGTTTCCCATGTTGTCGTAATAAATCACCCTCCTAACATGTAGAGCATGGCCCACCGCAGATCCAGGCCGGGAGCCCTCCTGGCTGGCCAGTGAGAGGGTAGGGAAGAGGCCGTTACAGCGAATGAGCAGTGATCCGGTGGCTAATGTCCAATTCTCCACCAATCGCAAGCTGGGGATGGGCAGGGAGCAGTTCTTCAGTGTGTGACTGGGCCGCGTCTGGCTCCCGGATCCAGGAGGTTGCTCTACAAACAGCCGTTTTGTTGTTCTACGTGAAATGTCCTTGGGGCTTTTCTCTCTGTGTTTCTGGCCAGGCGCCTACCAGCCTGCTCCCACCCAAAAGGCCTACTCACCCACAGGCATAACTGCTCCGCTCTCAAACTGTGGCACGTGGCATGGCCCTGCCTGGCACGCTCCAAGCCTCTCCACACAGGAGTGCAGGAGACGTGACCTGCAGCCTTTGCTGCCCAGAGGGTGGGAGAGGGTCCCCATTCATCGCAGACTGCAAGGCCGGAACAGATGCTGCCAGGGCTACGTGTCCTCAGCCTGCCCGCCCCATGGCAGCGAGTTGATCAGCCATCCCCTCTCGCCTGTGTGAACTGCTCTTGTGCCCTTCCCTGCTGTGCCCAGGCTGCTAGTCAGAGCCCAGCCTGCCCTGCTGCCTTTGCTGGGTCTGCCAACAGGGCAGTAAAGAGTTGCCGGCTGGGCTGGAGTGCAGGAAGGTGTTGAACTCCCTGCATTCTCTCCCCCTTCCTTTGAACAGCAGGAGGTGCCCCCATGGGTCAGGCCTCACCCAGTCTGATTGTTGTTGAGGGGCAGATGCGTGCTCCCTTCCCTGGGGCTGACGCAGCAGGGTGGCAACGAGCCCAGGCTTGTGCCCTGCCATGCTTGGGGCATGGGGGCGGCTGGCTTGCTGCTGGCCGGTGGTTCCCCAGAGAAGCTGTGAGGCAGGAGCATTAATAACACACACTTGGGTCATATGCCTGGAGGCCCCCAGCAAAGGCGTCTGGGGGACCCAATGGTCAGGGGGAGCGATTAGCAGGGGGAGAGCTCCAGCGTGACTCTGGCGTTAGCAGTGCCAGGGCTGGCATTGGGGGCTACCAGTGGTGTCAGTTTCCGCAGGGCTCTAATTCCAGCAGTGCCGCTCCTCGTAGCAACCGTGCTGCCGGCTCCAGGGAACAGCCTCAGAGCTGATCCCTGGCACAAACATGCATTGTTCCACGGGGCTGCAAGCAGGAGGGTCTCCCCACCCGTGCTTGGGCCTTGTGCCAGCGAAATGCCCTCAGTTAATCCTGGGCTGGATTTTTTCCTTTCCAAGGGACCTGTGAATGGTCACGGGGCAACTGAAGGACTGGCAGGTTGGGGGTACCATTGCCAAGGCTGGTGTCGCGCCAGCAGCTTCCACCAAGGAGGGCAGCACAGGGTGCGTTTGAGTCTTCCCAGTCCGGTAGCCCTGGCGTAAATCCAGGGGTTCGGCTAGTGGACTGAATTCCAGAGGCCTTTAGGAGCAGTTGCTTTGCTGTGTGGGATGCCAGCAGGATCAGGCAGGGGTGCGGTGGTTGTGGGGAAGGGAGGGGGACATACTTCCGACATCTGGGGGGGAGAGGAGGAAATTTCCCCCAGGCGGGACCTGGAGACCTCTCTGGGCAGCCACGGGAAGTCCTATTCCACTGGGAAGCCGTTGTTCTCTGTGACCTCGGCCAAGTCACTTTCCCTTGCTGTGCCTCAGTTTCTCCGTCTGTTACATAGAGGTAATGACTCTTCCCTAGGGCCCAGCAGTGAATGTGAGGCTGGACTCAGTGATGGCTGGGTGGTGCTTTTGAGATAACTGGGGGTCATCCCTTTAGACAACAACACCCCCCGCCCCCCATCTCCTTGGCAGAGCATCGGGTCATCCAGTTAGACGTGGATTTCTGTTTCCATCTGTTTTCATACAAGGATGCACCCAGGGCAAGCTGCTGGTGACCACCGCCTGGCATGGAGCCTTCTGTGGCTCCGATGGGCGAGCTGCAGGAAAGTCAGGCTGGGGGAGGGGTGAGCTGGTGAGCATGGGGTGCTCTTCCTGGTGAGTGGCATGCTTCATTGCTAAATGCCTGTGGAGGGCTGGGGGCGAAAACCTGGCCTTGGTTGTAAGTGCCGCTCACATGAAAATCCGGGTGGGGACAGACGGGGCTTCTGGCAGGTTCCTTTGCAGCTGTCTCTTTCCAGTTTTCTGTCTCTCACCTGCCATTCTCCAGAGGGGTTCTAGCCCAGCTGTTGCTGGTTTTCCAGCAATCAGAGCGGGTATTGAGCCATACTGTGCTGCCAGTCTTTGGGGGTGTCTTAAAGCCCCAGCTCCTGGGAGCATGTGATTCCAAGAGAGTCAGCTTTCATTCAGAAAGATAATTAACTGTCCCGTCTTCGTGGTGGCAGAGAGAGCGGGAGCCGTGAAGGCTCTGAGACAAGACAAATGAAAAGAACCTGGCTTTTCTTATCTAAAATGGAACAATTTGTACGCCTGGTTGGGGGGGCCAATTCGTGGATTTTGGTTGGTGATGCAGTGACCCCAGGGGTGAAAGGTGTTTTCATTTGGGATGAACGCTGGCTACAGGATCCTGGGCTGCTATCACAAGCCAGGGCCTCACGCCCACGCTGGACCAGGTCTGGAATATTCCAGTGCCCCAAGCGCTGCTCCTGCTCGGCTACCCGCCCTACCTCCCTCGCCTGCTACGCTGCCATCCCTGCTGACCAGCTTTCCAGCTGCCCCTCCCACCATACCATGCTGTCCGTGGGGGAAGCACTTGGCACTTGTACAGGCCACCTGCCCAGGAGGTTCCCAAGGTGCTTTGCCAGCATGAGTGAAGCCCCTGTGTCTGTGCAATCTATAGGTGGGGAAACTAAGGCAGCAGTTGGCAGCAGAACCCAGGAGTCCCAGCCCCTTGTTCTCTGGTCTAATCATTAGACACTGGTGCTTAGTGCTAGTGAATACACTGCAGTCAGCTTTAGAGAGTTACTGGGGAACATATTGGAGACCCCCCCCCAAAAGTGTCCGGGACAGGGGCCAGCTAGGGTCCCTGTTCTGCTCTCAATCACATAGGCACAATGCCCTGGACAATCAGTGAGACCAACACCAGAATTGGGCCCTTCCAACAGAAAGTCATTGGGACTGGGAGTCGGGATTCTGGGGCTCTCTGATTCTGGGGCTCAGCCCCCGCCCCAGTGCCTCAGTTTCCCCATCTGTAGCAGAGGGAGAATGATCCTGGCCTGACTTTCTGAAGTGTCTCCTGTTTGGGGGGATCGAGAGGTCAGTGTTGCCGTCCATGAACCACCCCTCCCCCGCTCCTCCTGTCTGTGCCCCATTCCCATGGCAAGGGGCTGCTTTCTGGTGCTGCTGGGCACTGCTTCATGGTTCCGTGAGTCTGCAGCCTCCCCAAAGCTGCCACCAGTCCCAGATGGTGTCTGCCCCCCTCTCAAACAGCTCGGGCGATGTACAGCCTGGCACAGGGGGCTGGCGCAGCCAGCCTTGGGTCTGGGGCATCAAATGGGCTCCGAGCCTCCTGCTCCCCCACCCCACGGGCCGTGCCTAGGCTGCGAACCCAAGGGGCAAGGTAGTGGAAATCGGGCCCCAATTCTCAAAGGGCCAGGCCCAGTGCACATGCTGCGAGTCCCGGCGTTCGACCACATTTGATCTACCCCCAGGAGGCTGAGGCATTGCCCCCCCACACACACACCCCTCCTGGCACCGCAGGCAGATGGCGGGCGCCGGGCGGGGTGAGCCGCGGGCCCCATTCCCGACCAGAGTCTGGCCCTGCGAGGCTCGGTGTGAGCAGGCTGTGTTCTCTGGGGTCGGCTCAGTGGCTGGGCTGGAGCCGGGGAATTCTCCCCACGCTGACTCACTGCCCTGGCACTTCCTGTCCAGCGGGCAGGGGCAGGGGGAGGGGGAGCCGGGCACCTGAAATGGAAGCACAAGCCGGATGGGAGCGTGACGCGAGGGGCCTCGCCTGCCGCCGGGCTGCCCAGCTCCCTTCCCCTCCCCAGCTCCCTTTCCCGCAGGCGACTCTGGAAGGATGCAAGCTCTTCCTGGCAGGAAAAGCAGGCAAAAGGCCATATTAGGGAAAGCTCCGTCCTGGCCTACTCCCCTGAGCCAGGCCCCCGACTCCCACTGTAGCCACTGCGGGGGCTCAGCAGCGCTGTAACGACCCGGCTCTCCCCAGCAGGCTGCGATTGGGGTTTTCACCTTTGCCCGGGGCAAACAAGCAACTCTGGCTTTCCACCAGGCTCTGCTCTGTCTCCATGTGGCCCCCCCAACCCAAGGCAGCATTGGCAGCCCCGGTGCTCGGAGCCTCCTGGGGATCACAAGATGGGCTTTCCAATGGGGAGTTTCGGTTGGCTTGTTGTTTGGGGCTTTTTGTGATTGAGCATCTGGCTTTGGTGTATGAGTCGCGTTTCTGAGCTTTTCTCTGCCGTGACGCGGGCTAGAGACCGGCTGGAAATAAACCAGAGCTGGGATCCTGTCATTGTCACAGGACTCCCGTGGCTTGGGGACCGCCTTCCTGCTCGTATCCTGAACTGGCGCTAAATGCGTGAGAGCTGGGCCTACCTGCCTTTGCTCTTCCTCTTCAGGGTCTGCTGGGCCTAGCTCTGGAGGTGGGTTTGAAATCAGTGGGGATGGGATGTCCCAGCTGCTGGCTTTGCATCGGTCATCACTTCCGCTTGGCTTTACACCAGTGTCATTCCAGTGGGGTCACACCTAATGGGCCCATCCTGCTAAGTACTCAGCCACTGGGGGAGGCCCTCAGCGGGGTAGGACCCTCAGTCCGGTGTCGTTTCTGATCTGGCGCTAGCCGCTCCCATATGGGGATGGGGCCTGCAGCCCCACTCAGCGCCTTGCAGGGAGTGAGAGCAGGATCGGGCCCCTCTCTGGGCAGCCCTGGAGCGAAGGGTCCTTTTCCTGGCTCACTTCAATGCTGTGAATTAGCCATGCTATAGGAGGTCACTGGGCACTGTCCCTGCTGCTTCCCCCACTGCGCGCCTGGGCCCCTCCCTGCCCTTCTCAAGGGGCCTTTGCAGTGGCTGCTGCTGGAGGAATGGCTGACCTCCAGCATCTGTCTTCCTCTGGGACTGGCTGGAGCCGCCCACTGGTCCCTGGTTCCCTGCATGGTGGAGCCCTGCGCCCTCCTGTTTTCGGGGGGAGCCCCCGGCTGCTGGGAACCCCCCTCTGCAGGGGGCAAGTGGGAAATAGAGCTGGAGAGTCCAGTGCTGAGCAGTTGGGCTCTCAGGAGAGTGCAGGGAAACCATGTGCTTCCAGCCTGGACAGGGCAGACAGGAGCTGGGCCTGCTCCCCCCAGACAGCTCTGCTGGTGTCCCTCACTCCTGACCTGTCTCAGCCCTGGGCTCCCCCCAGAAGGCTCTGCCAGTGCCCCTTGATCCCAACCCAGAGCCCCCCGCTATCTCATCCCTAGGCTCCCCCCCGCTCTGCCAGTGCCCCTCACTTCTGACCCACAGCTGCGTGCAGTCCCAGACCTGGGCTCCCCTTACACAGCTCTGCCAGTAGGCCCTCAATACTGCCCCACAGCCCCAGCTATCCCAGCCCTGGATTCCTCCCTGCTCCTGCCCCCCAGATCTGCCAGTGCCCCCCAGGCCCACTTGGAACAGTTTGTTTTGCAGAATCACACAGATGGAGGTGCAGCCCTTGGTGAGATGGGCAGATGGGACGTGCCCCCATTTGAGCCAGTCAGGTCGTTCTGGCTTTACCCAATGAGGTCTGAAGGCAGCTGGGTTTTGGGGGGGAGTCCCTTGCATCTTGGGACAGTGGAGGGGCCGTGTGACGGATATAGCTGTGCCCCTTGGGAGGCTGTGTGGAGGAACCTGCGTATGGGCTCAGTGCCTTGTGTTCCTCTTCCCGCCTGGATCCCAGCCCCGGGCCAGGAGCAGCAGCAAGCTGGGGCTGGCCAGGAAGCAGCGCGCTTGCCTGCAGTGTGGCGTGGGGGTGACTAATCCCCAGTCGGCGTCTCTGCCTGCGAACGGCCGGGAGCAGAGTGACTGTGCGGGGCTGTGTGCTGAGGGTTCTTTCCATCACTCAGCCCCTGGACCAGGCTGGGTCATATTTGGAAGCATGACCAATGTGTCATGGGCCTGAGGAACGCTGGCGAGTATTGGCTATCAGCGCCCCCGGACGGGGGAGGGAGCAGGAAATGGCTCACCAGGAGCAGGCTGCTCTCTGTGCCAGGGCCTGATCCGGGGCACTGCCAGCCCTGCAGGAGCCCTGCCCCGGAGCAGCTGGGCGTCCCCATCCCCACCGCCAGGTGCCTCTGTGCCTCTCACGAAGCCTGTTCTCTCCAGTGCAAGCTGCAGTTGTCACATTCTCACCTGACTCCAGGAGCTGGGGCTTTAAGGAAATCACCAAAGACCAGGAGCCTCGCTGTAAAACCATGTGAGCTGGCCACACTCTGTGTGCTACCACAATTGTTTTCCCTCTTTGGACCCTTTCCCCAGGTACCCTTCGATACAAGGACATCCCCTGAGCTAGCATGGCCCTTGGGGAAGGATGGGAGTGGGGATAAAGCACTGCAGTGGGGCCCTGGCTTCCAGGCCCAGCTCTGCCATGGACTCTATGCGGGACCCTGGACAAGTCATGTTGTGCTGGGGTTCGAAACCCACTCGGCTCCAATCCCCCACCCCTATGCACAACCCAGATTGCCAGAAGCTCCTGCCATGTCTGGCTGGCTGCAAAAGCTGGCCCTAGCCTCTCATGCCTCAGTTTCCCCGTTAGCAAAATGTTCCTCCATTCTGCCTGTTTTGGGTCCTTATTCTAGGCTCCCTGGCGCAGGGACTCCACCTCTGGTGTCTAGGCAGTGTCTGTGCGTTGGCTGAGGATGAAAAACCCAACAGCAGCCAGGCTAATGATTCGGGTTTGTTCTGTGGGTGTGGGCATCACCCACCATGGGTCAGCCCCCACAGGGGATGGGCTGTGCCCCAAAGGGTTTGCACTCCAGGGTGAGATTCCCACCAGGTGCAAATCACTGCAGCTCCTGTGTAGCCAATAGGCTAGATTCTGCAGTGGTGTGAATGTGCTCAGCTCCATGGTGGTTAGCAAGGCTCCGATCTGACCCTTAATGTCAGATTCCCCTGTGGGAGGGGGGTCTAAATTGGTGGGACTGGGATGGGGGAGGACACAGGATCTGGGAGCCCAGCTCCGGTTCCCTTCAGTAGGCCCTGGGTGTCCATCTACAGTGGTTTGTAAGCTGGCAGTACCCCATTAAGGGGTAGGCGCAACAGAGGCCTTTCTTGTCTCCCAGCAGATCTTGGGCACCCGCTGCATTGTGCCTGGCGGGGGGGGGGGGGGGGGTTCAGCAGAGCGCAGGGCAGGATGGAGGGACGCAGGCAGGTGCTGGGAGATGCTGGTGGAGCCCAGTTAGTGGGTTTCTGACCAGGGTCGCTTGTTCATGGGGGCAGCCCTGCAGCCGGACACTGTCACGTCTGTGTCCTGCTGGGGCATGGCTGGACCGGGGCTGCTGGCTGTGGGCTGACCCTGCAGTTCTCTCGGGCCACTCAGTGTCACCACACAGGGTCCTCTTGCTAAGGGCTGCCACAAAGGCCTTTTGCCGGCTGCATGGGCTCCGTGGATATCGTTCAGGGCGGGGGTCACCCCGCGGACCTTCCAGCTGTCCGGGGAGCCTGGCAGCAGTGGGCAACTGTGGCCGCTTTGCAGGTGCCGGGGCGGGGAGCTGTGGCTGCGGATCCCTCATTCCCAGTCTCGCTGCTTTGGGAGGGTCCGGCCCAGCCCGTACGGCGCTGGGGGAGAGGAGGCCAAGGTCTCTCAGTGCCCCGCACCCAGATTCCCCAGCAACGGCGTTGAGCGGTGCGAATGGCATGGGCTGCCGAGGGGCAGGAGGGCAGGGTCCCTGTGCGGCCAGCTCACCCTCCCTCGTCTCTCCCCCCCAGAATGTGCTGGCCAAGGCGCTGTACGACAACGTGTCCGAGTCCCCAGATGAGCTTTCCTTCCGGAAGGGCGACATCATGACAGTGCTGGAGCGCAACACGCAGGGCCTGGATGGCTGGTGGCTCTGCTCACTGCACGGGCGCCAGGGCATTGTGCCCGGCAACCGCCTGAAGATCCTGGTGGGCATGTATGACAAGAAGCAGCAGGCGGGGTCTAGCCAAGGGCAAGCACCTTCCCACCAGCACGTGCTGCACCCCGCCGCCCGGCCGCCAGGGGACAGCATCTACCTGATCCCAGCCTTGAGCAAGGGGCAGCCGGGCCTCTACCCGGGCTCTGCGCCAGGGGCGCCCTTCCCCTCACCTCCAGCCAAGCAGCCACTGGCGTATCCAAAGCAGCCACTGCCCCACGCCTGCCAGGACATCTACCAGGTGCCCCCGTCGCAGAGCCACGCCCCGGACGTCTCCGCCAGCCCCCCACAGGAGATCTACCAGGTGCCCCCGGCTGCGGGGCTGGGCCAGGACATCTACCAGGTGCCGCCGTCCTTGGACGTGAGGAGCTGGGAAGGGCCGAAGCCCCAGGGAAAGGTAGGACGCAAACCCACACGGTTCAGGGCCCAGCTCTGCTCTGCAGATTGCCCAGGGGCCCCATGGGGGGATCCAGGCAGCTCTTCCAGTGCGGAGGCAGGAGCTGGAGGTGGGCACGACGGGCAGGGGATGTTTCTATTCCGGATACCCCCAGGATAGGTGGGAGCTCCCCCGGCCTTTGCTTTCCGGAGAGTTTGGGGGCAATCCTTCCCTTCTGGGGGTGCTGTGGGGCACTCAGGGTAATATCCCCACAGCCAGGCCCCCGCCCCTTTCAGGCTGGGTTTGCGCGCTGTTGCCCTCACCAGGGCGTCTGGGCTCCCAGCATGGGATGCTGCGAGTCTCTGTTCCTCTGTGCCTGGAGTCCGGGGAGGGGGCCAGAGCGGGCATTAACCCCGTGACACCTCCTGGTCTCCATGCACGTTGCAGCAGCCTGTGGGCTGCCCGCCCTTGGGCTTATTCCATGGTCCCCGAGGGCAGAGAATAGCCGCAGCGTGCTCTGGACACACCCCTGCATGCCTCCTGTGCCAGTTGTAGGGGCAGTGTGCCTGCTCCCTGACACTGGGGGTCTCGGGGGGCCATCTCCACCCCATGGGGCATTGTCCCTGGATGGACACCACGTGGTGCAGGGGCCTGGCAGCGCCGTGTGGCGGTTAGAGCTGGGGACAAGGAGCGCTGCGTGATGTGGCCAGCTCCGGGCCACGATGGATGCGGGGCCATGCTCTGACGCTGCCTGACTTCGTTAGACCCACTAACGAGCTGGGCAGGGACATGTGCCCGCCCCCCTGCCCATAGTGATGCCAGCACCCGCCAGGGGGCACCTCTTTGCCCAGCGTTATCTAGCAGGGTCGTTTGCCACAGGGGGCCCAGCAGCTGGGCAGGGCTCAGATGCTGCTGGCAGGGGCTGGCACACCTGGGCACCAGAGCCCAGACACGGCTTTTCCTTGGGCTGTTTTCCAGGCTGTCATCCTGCCCAGCACCCCCTGGGGGTGCAGCCAGGGGGCTGGCTCCAGGGTCTCCTTGGCAGGGGGGTGGGCAGCATGGCAGCTCTGGGGAGAGAGATCACCACCTGGGCATGCAGCACTCTCCCCAGCTGCCAGCCTAAGAAGTGGGTCTCCTGTGGGCCGTGCTACGAGGCTGGGGGGACAGGGCAGGCACTGGGAGGCTCCGGGAAACAGTGTCCCCAGACCTAGCTGCTGGGGCAGCAGGAGGGTCTGTGTTTGGGTGCCAGCTGGTCCTGGAGGTGGGTTTGAGTCCCACCCATGTTTGTGGCACCCAGCCCATGGATGTAGCTGTAGGGGGCAAGAGGCGCTGGCTGGGCTGGGCCCATCCCTCCTGCCTGTCTCTGGTGGTTGTGCCAGCCGCAGGGAAGGATTCACGGGCACTATGCTACAGAGGGAGTGAGGGTAAAACCAGGGGCCCCAGCTTGCATCTCTGCTCCCAGCGGTGGTCTGGTAGATGCTGCTGCCAGGTACCCAGCATGCCCTTTGCTCACAAGGTCGCAGGGTGAGAGTCACGGCTCCTGAACCCCGCGGACAGAGTGCTGGTGGCCAGGCACAGGGCCTGCCATGCCCCAGCCAGAGGTTGAGGAGCACAGCTCAGTGAGTGCTTTACTTCTTGGGAAATTCAGCCCCACAGGCTCCAAGTCGCCAGGCCCTGGGCAGGGCAGAGCCCTGTCTGTTGAGAGCTTTGTGGGAAGCCCTGAAGAGGGGCCAGATTTAAGTTGGGGTGTTACAGACCTGGAACATCCTCCTGGACGGGGCAAGGGGGCAAGCAGGCTCTGTGGTCCGACCACAGTGCCGGGGAAACCAGCTGGTGCCCCAGGGCCAAGCCAAGCACAGCTGCCACCAAGCAACCCTGGTGGCCTGGGGGAGGGAAGAAGGCAGGAGAGCATGTGTGGATCAGGGAACTAGGCGCCTTTCTGCCGTACACTGGCCATGTTGGGGTGCAGGACAGCTCACATCTTGGCTCAGGACGAAGCCCTCTGCCAGCATCCCAGCAGTGATAAGCAACGGTTATCTTGGGGTTGCTGGCAGCTGAGGTCTGGCCTACTGCGCCCCGGGTCTGAGCCAGTGCAGTGAACACACAGCCCTGTGGGTGGGGAGCCCCAGGTTCTGTTCGAGGCTCTGCTGATGACTTCAGCTGCCACCCTGCCTCAGTTTCTCTACCTGTGAAGTGGAGGCCTTATCAAGCTCTGTGATGGGGAGTGGCCACGCCAGCCTCCTGGTCTGGGTTTACTTGCCGGATGTAGATGTCATAAAATCTCTGGTCGTTTCTGTACAAGCGAGCGCTCCCCAGGGCTGGGCAGGCAGGAAGGGCCTGTAAGTTAGCAAGCTTTTTGCAGGGCCCCATTAATGCAAATCCCTAGCTGGGGATCTCAAAGCGCTTTCCAGTGCAGGGTCAATGTTGTCATCTGTAAGATGGGGAAACTAAGGCACAGAGGGGGGACGTCACTTGCCCAAGGTCCTCCAGCCAGCTCGTGGCAGGGCTGGGAATAGAGCTCGGGTCTCCTGAGTCATAGGCTGGGGCTCTGGCCACTGCGCCTCACTGCCTACCCTTAAAGCGTCTCTTACTCCCGTCCCCAGTGAGTTCTGCTGTTGGTGAATTGTCAAGAGCCCTGTGCCGAGGCTGCCCCGGGATGGCTGGGTAGCCGACAAGTGGGGGCTGCAGCCTCCCAGCAAGTTCTGGACACGTGGGGGGCCATGAGGGGGTTCGGGGAGTGGCGGGGAGGCTGTGTCCATGCCTGAGAGGTGTTGGAAAGGCTTGCACTTCTGGGTGAAGCCAGCCTCTGCTGGGAGTGGGCAGGAGCCTGGTTCAGCTTGTGCCATGGCTGCTTTGGGCAGGGTCTAGCACCTTCCTCTGCTGCAGGCCCCTGCCCTGGGCTGGGCTGAACCTCGTCTCAAGTCCCAGCCACTCCCAGCTCGGCCATGGCAAGGTCTGGGCTGATCCCTGAGAGGCTCTGCCGGGGACAGACAAGTTTAAACCCCTCAGGGCTGGCGAACATCCTGGGACCCCCTCCTACCTCTGTGTCCTCAGGCAGAGGGTTCTGGGCGCTGGAGGGGCTCTGGTGGGACAGGAACTGTCCATGTGAGGGGGCTGGATCTCAGTGAGACAAAGTGGTGTGGTTCTACTCTGCCCATTAGCCTGTTCCCGGTGGGTGCCCTGGCATAGCACCCTGGGTGCTGAGTTCACGCCATCCTCACCCATTGCAGCTGGCTCTTCTGGAAGTCAGGCATTGTGCAAATCCGGCCTTGTGTCCGGGGGCTAGCTGGGGTGCAGCTTACCTGGGGGGGTGGTCTCTTGGCTGGGCTGAGCTGATGCCACCTCCTCCCCCTTCTCCCGAGGAGACGGCCACGCTGGCCATGCCCATGGCTGGGTTCTGCTGGCTGTCCTGCTGGCTCGCTTGCCCGGGGGCCCCGTGCCAAGGCCGTGTGCCCTGTACCCAGTGCCCCCACCAGGGCTCTCCAGCACCTGGCAGAGGGTGTCTCGGTGGGGTTGGCTGGGGTCAGCGCCGTCGTGCCTGGGACCCCAATCCTGCACTGCTCTGGGGTCCACATGGCTGTGCCGGGGGAGGGCTCAGCTGTGGGCAGGATCAGGGCCTGGATCCTGGTCCCTAGCTGTGGCAGGAGCTAGGCCATCCCCCACCTGCCCTTGCCCGGCAGCCTGACCTTGAGGCTGGGCCTGACACCGCAGCTGCCAAGGCCGAGTACGTGGTATTGAAGCTTGGCCTGTGACCAGCCGAGCCTGGAGCCTGTTACCTTCCTGTCCTGCTCCCAGCAGCTGGCTCAGCAGGCGGGTGCCAGCTGTGGCAGGAGCTGGGGGGGCTGCCTCTTCCCCCAGCTCACACCACAGTGGGGGGGGGGCGTGGCGGGGAGCTGACGTAAGGCCTGGCTGTGCCCAGTGGCTCCACCTGGCTGTACCATGACTGGCACTGGGTGGAAAGGTGGGGGGCTGTGGGAGTGAGGAGCACTGTCATCCCATCCCGTTGGAGATTCTCAGTCCCCCGATCCCTGCCCTGTGGGGGACACGCCTCTCTGCACTGCCCAGCCCCCAGGCATGTTAGAGCAGCCTCAGGGCTGCTCCAGCTTGTGCTCTGCTTCCTGGGGAGCCCAGAATGGATAGATGGGGGGATAGAGGGCTGGGGATGGGTGGGGGTGGCTGGAGGGGTGTGTACAGAGGTGTGAATGGTTAGAGAAAGGTCGGGGGTGGATGCAGGGAAAGTGTGATGTGTCTGGGTAGCTAGAGGAGTGTGGACGGGGGCTGGGGGGGCAGCGGTGGAGGGGGATAGAGGGGTGTGTATGGGGTGCTAGGGCATGAGCCAGCCGGAGCGGCTGGGTGGCTTCTCATGCCACCCCCAGAGCAACCGGGATCCGAAACCCCTGGCAGAGCTGGGATACGAAGCCCCTGCTCCCAGCAGGCCTGGCAGCTGGGGTGGGGGGCAGTTCTGTGGGTGTTGCCTCGTGGCTGACCCCATCGCCCTGGTGCTCAGCCCCTCCATGTGCAGCCCCGGGCTGGGCAGGCTGCAGGACACGCCCCTTGCACAGGTGTGATTCGCTGCTGCCAAACCCTGCTCCGGGGTCCCCCGTGGGAGAGGGGGCTGGAACCCTGAGCTCCGAAAGCCCCAGTCCCTCCCCCTGCAGCGAGGGGACGGGGCCCTTAGCTGGAGTGGCTAGCCGATCCCCACCCCTGCCCCACAGGGCAGCCCACGTGTGGTAGCACCGCCCAGTAAGGCTGTAAACTACACCCCAGAGAAGTGAAACCCACCAGCCCCTTAGTGCCAGGGCGGCTAATCCATGCCAATCAGAGCAGCCTGGCTGAGCCTTTACAGGGGCTGGGGAGCAAAATCACAGGCTGGCAGCTGGCCTGGTGCCCTCCGCAATCTCAGGAAGAGGCCGTCCCTGCCTCCAAGGGTTTGTCTTGCAGGGGAAGCAGCTGCTGGAGAAGGGTGGGGGGAATTCCCCAGTACAATCTGGGGCCAGAGGCTGCTGCTCCCCAGATCTGTTAAGCTTTGAATTTCTGGTGTCCGCTGTCACTTGAGAGCGAATGTTACATCTGCTGGTCGGGATCGAGGGGCAGATGGGGGTGGGAAGTCCTGGGCTAGGATGGCAGCAGGCTGCAGGTCGGGATTGAGGGGCTTTGGCAGAGCTGGGATAGTTGAGGGCTGTGGGTGGAACTTGCCTAGATACCTGCCCCCCTCCTCAGTGTGCAGGGTATGTGCACAGACATGCACCCTGGGACTCGGGTACCCCCATGAGCCCCCGCTGCTCAAGGGAACCCCAGCTACCTCCTGCCCCAGGGGTTGCTCTGAGCCCCAGGCACTAATGGATCCCTTAGGTCCCCCCAGGGGAAGCAGGAGTCAAGAGGAAGGGGGGTGGAGCCTGCTAGGTCCATGCCTCCCTGGGGAGGGCACCCCCGCCAGCCAGCTCTGGAGTTCTCTGTGCCATTCAGTATGTTTACAATGCTACAAACTGTCTCTTCTGCGAGACAGCTAGTGGTATCCCCCACACCCAGAGCTGCGATGGTGCCAGACGCCCATTTCACTAGCTGCACTGGTGCACCCATAAGCCACACGCAGACAGACGGCCGCCCGCAGATGTGCCCATGCCCAGAAGCAGGCAGGTGCGCACAGACCTGCAGACAGACACACGTGCGCACAGACATGCAGACGTGCGCACAGTCCGACACAGACACACGTGCACACAGACACACATGCACACAGACACACATGCACAGAGACACACGTGGACACAGACATGCACACACACACATATACACGCAGACATGCATACACGTGCACACACACACACATGCACACAGTCCGACACACACATATGCACGCAGACGTGCACGCAGACGTGCACGCAGACACACGTGCACACAGACGTGCAGACACACATGCATGCAGACATGCAGACATGCACACACGTGCACGCAGACACACGTGCACGCAGACATGAAGACACATGCGCACAGCCAGACACACGCAGACAGACGGCTGCCCGCAGACATGCCCATGCCCTGAAGCACACATAGGCATGGGTGGTAGGCTGGGAATGCCTGCTGCTACAGGGATCGTGCCCCCAGGACCGAAGGCTCAAGTGCAGGGGGACACCAGGCATAACCCTCCTCCCGCAAGCCTGGGGCAGACTCCTCCCTGGTGCTGGCCAGGGAGCCAGCCTGGCCCGTGCTTCCCAGAGCAGGTGCACCCAGGCAGCAGCTACTCTGCCAGGTGCCAGCGTGGGCTGATCGTCCTTGGCAAACTCCCCAGTTTGGGGACAGCCCTGGCAGCTCTGGGGCAGAGGCTGGCTCCAGCGCCAGGCTAACAGCCCACGCCAGGGATGGCCCTGGCAGCACCCTTGGCACAGGCACTGGGAGGGGGAGACAACCTGTCTCTGGGCATGGCTCATGGGGAGTCCTGGCTCTGCCTGGCCCTCCAGCCAGGCGCACTGAGAGCAGGGCAGTCCTGCCGCCCTGGTAAGGCCATAAAGGCAAAGGGCAATCGGGATAAAATACAGCCCAGTTTTACAGCAGGGCAATCACTCTGCAGCTGTAATGGGATGCCAGTGAGGCATCAGATAGCACCCTGGGGGGCTGTTAGTCACATGGGAGGAGCTGGGGATTACCTGGGGAACTGAAGGGTCGGTGGTAAGGAGCGAGTATCCCCAACGGCCGGGGCAGGCTCCAAGTCACTACCGAGGATTCTTTCCCAGCTGTCTGGCTGCTGGGTCTCGCCCACATGCTCAGGGTCTAACTGATGGCTGTATTTGGGTGGGGAAGGAATTTTCCCTGGGTCAGATTGACAGAGGCTGCAGTGTGGGGCAGGGTCACTTGCTGGGTTGAACTAGAGTAAATGGTGGATTCTCTGTAACTTGACATCTTTAAATGAAGTTTTGAGGACATCAGTGAGTCAACCAGAGGTTAGGGGTCTGTTACAGGAGTGGATGAGTTTCTGTGGCCTGCAATGTGCAGGAGGTCAGACCAGATGGCCCGTTCTGGCTTTAAGATCGGTGAGGAGCAAAGCAGGCTGCCGGAGCCGGGATTGCACTGGGCACCCTTTGACCTGCAAGCCAGCCCCGGGGTGCTGCAGGGCTCCCTCCCCACAGCCCAGGCCCTAGAAACGGGTGCAATCCCTCTGTCCAAACTGGCCACGGCCAGCACGCAGCAATGTGTTCAGACAGCAGGCAGCTCCAGGCCCAGTGCCCCAGGCGGGAGGAGCCACACCAGGGCGCTGCCTGCCCAGCACGGGCCCATGCGCTCAGCTGTGCAAACACCATCTGGGGGGAGCTATGCCAAGCGAGCTGCCTCCTGCAGGCCTAAGCCCCAGCCCCCCACTGCTCGCATCAGGGGCTGACCGACGTGCAGGGAGCACATTGCAGTGGAGGGACCGGGGGGTGCCTGGGGTTTTATCAGCCCCAAACCACTGTGGTTTCACAAAACGACACAGACACACACACTGTCCTATCCCAGCCCTGGGCTCTCCCCAGCGCTGCCGCTGCCCGTCTACCCACAGGTGAATGTTCTTGTCACTTGGGTCCTGATATGCCCAACTCCCATGGGTCGGCTGTAGGCCAGAGTGGGGCCCAGGCCAGCTTTAGGCCCTGTGCGGCTGGTAGAACCCTGGCAGTGGTGTGTGCAGAGGACGGCAGCCCTGGCTGATCCTTCGCCTTTCAGCCACTGCCTTTTCTCCCACAGCTGGCTGCTCCTGCCTGGGGCATGGCTACGCCCACTGAGCCGCACTCCCTGTGGCATGGGAGCACCTCACAGCCCCCGGGAGCCCAGGCAGGGCTCGTGTTCCCACTCAGCAGTAGGGGAAACTGAGGCACATCTCCAGAATTATCTGGGCATGTCTGTGGTCAATTTGGGGTTGGAACCTGGGTCTGCTAAGTACCTGTTTTCAGCCTAACCACCAGACTGTCGTTCCTTCTCCTGCAGCCCTCTCCTCACACGCTGGGCTGGGCCTGGGCATGGCAACAGCATGCTCCCAACCGCACAGCCCTCTCTCCCCTCCCCCACACGTACCGCCTCCCACAAACAGTCCTGTCTCCTCCTCCCCTGTGCAGCCCCCTTCTCCGCCTCCCACCCGCCCAGGGAAGCTCCCTGCGGAGCTGGCTCCCATCTGCCATCTGTTGTCCCATTCCATGGGGAGTGTTGCAGTCCCACCCCCACCCCAGCTCCAGCTGGCTCTGATCAGCAGCTCAATGATCGGACCCCACTGGCATGTAAATGTGGGCTGGGTGCGGACCCCGCCACGGTGCCAGCTGGCCCAAGCCATGTGGCACGGCTGGGTGCACCTGGGCCCCCTGCCTCACTCTCGCCTTCATCCAGCCCCGCAGCCAGTGCATTCCTCGCCATGCCACAGGCAGACTCCAGAGGGCTACATGACCCTGTCCTTGCCCAGCCATGGAGAGCAACAGAGACGGGCACAGAGCGCTTTGCCCTCACGCCCTTCTCTGCCGCCCACTGGCTCACAGGGCTGGGGTAAATAGTGGGAGAAGCCGGGCTGGCTCTGCCTTGGGCTGATAGTGAGTCCCACCCATCTCCCATCGCCTCCAGGGAGGCTAGACTTGCGGCTGTGGCTCTTGGGCCACCTGGGTTCCTGGCTTCATCGCGGTCTCTCTGTAACACCCAGAACGTGCCCCGTGGTCTCTCTGAGCCTCAGTCCCCCCAAAACAGGGCGGCACTCCTCCCTTCGCCAGCCTAGCATGTGAGCTCTTGGGGAGGGGCTCTCCCACCAGCCCCGGGCTGCCAACTGGGGCCCTGGCCATTCGTGTGAGGCCAGTGGTGCCAGCTGCTCCTTGCCATGTGCCCAACTGCATTGGAGGAGCCCTGCCCGCATTGTAGCTGCCCCCCCGGCCCCAGCTCCCACCCGCTGTCAGCACATCCAGGGAGCTCGGCAGCTGGCTTGTTTTGTTCCTCCGGAGGCATCCCACAGCTGTGACCGGCTCCCTCTGGCTGGCTGTGCCGGGCCAGCTGGCAGCGGCTGCGGGCTCTGGCATTGCCACTCCCAGGTGAGCAGGATGGGGATGAGGAGCAGTTCAGGAGGCAGAGCTGGCTGCAGAACATCCGTCCCCTGCACCAATGTGAACAGGGGACACCAGGCGTGTGGGGGGGTTGCCCGTCAGCCTGGAGCTGGGATGGGGGCACTTACTGTGGGCACTGCCCCTTGTTCAGTCCCTAGGCAGGAGCTCCTGGGTGCAGAACCCCCACAGTTTCTCTTCTTTGCTACCCAGAGCCGCCGCCCACCCGTACCGGGGGAGACTCTACTCCCCCCGGGCTGGGGGCACCTGTGCTGCGTGGCAGCGACCTGCTCACCCCCTGTGCTCCCTTCCAGGTGGTGGTGCCCACTCGGGTGGGGCAGGTCTACATCTATGACTCACCCAAAGGCGAGCAGGACGAGTACGACATCCCACGGCACCTCCTCGCCTCCGGGCCCCAGGAGATCTACGACGTGCCCCCTGTCCGGGGGGTGCTCGCCAGCCAGTACAGCCAGGAGGTGAGGCCCTGTGCCGGCAGGTGGGCAGGCTGGGAGGCCTGTGTGTGTGTGTGGCCTGGCGTGGCTAGCTAGCTGCCCCTCCCCCTCCCTCATCCCATAGGTGCTCTCCCCATGCCCCTGACTTTGTCCACCTGGGCCTGGGGGCAGAGCTTCTTCAGGGGTACTCTGGCTCTTGTCTCCTTACTCATCCACCAGGGGTTTGACAAGCAGGGCAGGAGCTCTCTCTTCTCAGACTGGTCCAAGGCTCTCCAATCATAGAATCATAGAATCATAGAATATCAGGGTTGGAAGGGACCCCAGAAGGTCATCTAGTCCAACCCCCTGCTCAAAGCAGGACCAATTCCCAGTTAAATCATCCCAGCCAGGGCTTTGTCAAGCCTGACCTTAAAAACCTCTAAGGAAGGAGATTCTACCACCTCCCTAGGTAACTCATTCCAGTGTTTCACCACCCTCATAGTGAAAAAGTTTTTCCTAATATCCAATCTAAACCTCCCCCACTGCAACTTGAGACCATTACTCCTAGTTCTGTCATCTGCTACCATTGAGAACAGTCTAGAGCCATCCTCTTTGGAACCCCCTTTCAGGTAGTTGAAAGCAGCTATCAAATCCCCCCTCATTCTTCTCTTCTGCAGACTGAACAATCCCAGCTCCCTCAGCCTCTCCTCATAAGTCATGTGTTCAAGTCCCCTAATCAGTTTTGTTGCCCTTTGCTGGACTCTCTCCAATTTATCCACATCCTTCTTGTAGTGTGGGGCCCAAAACTGGACACAGTACTCCAGATGAGGCCTCACCAATGTCGAATAGAGGGGAACGATCACGTCCCTCAATCTGCTCGCTATGCCCCTACTTATACATCCCAAAATGCCATTGGCCTTCTTGGCAACAAGGGCACACTGCTGACTCATATCCAGCTTCTCGTCCACTGTCACCCCTAGGTCCTTTTCCGCAGAACTGCTGCCTAGCCATTCGGTCCCTAGTCTGTAGCGGTGCATTGGGTTCTTCCGTCCTAAGTGCAGGACCCTGCACTTGTCCTTATTGAACCTCATCAGATTTCTTTTGGCCCAATCCTCCAATTTGTCTAGGTCCTTCTGTGTCCTATCCCTCCCCTCCAGCGTATCTACCTCTCCTCCCAGTTTAGTATCATCTGCAAATTTACTGAGAGTGCAATCCACACCATCCTCCAGATCATTTATGAAGATATTGAACAAAACCGGCCCCAGGACCGACCCCTGGGGCACTCCACTTGATACCGGCTGCCAACTAGACACGGAGCCATTGATCACTACCCGTTGAGCCCGACAATCTAGCCAGCTTTCTACCTACCTTATAGTGCATTCATCCAGCCCATACTTCCTTAACTTGCTGACAAGAATACTGTGGGAGACCGTGTCAAAAGCTTTGCTAAAGTCAAGAAACAATACATCCACTGCTTTCCCTTCATCCACAGAACCAGTAATCTCATCATAAAAGGTGATTAGATTAGTCAGGCATGACCTTCCCTTGGTGAATCCATGCTGGCTGTTCCTGATCACTTTCCTCTCATGCAAGTGCTTCAGGATTGATTCTTTGAGGACCTGCTCCATGATTTTTCCAGGGACTGAGGTGAGGCTGACTGGCCTGTAGTTCCCAGGATCTTCCTTCTTCCCTTTTTTAAAGATTGGCACTACATTAGCCTTTTTCCAGTCATCCGGGACTTCCCCGGTTCGCCACGAGTTTTCAAAGATAATGGCCAATGGCTCTGCAATCACAGCCGCCAATTCCTTCAGCACTCTCGGATGCAACTCGTCCGGCCCCATGGACTTGTGCACGTCCAGCTTTTCTAAATAGTCCCTAACCACCTCTATCTCCACAGAGGGCTGGCCATCTCTTCCTCATTTTGTGATGCCCAGCGCAGCAGTCTGGGAGCTGACCTTGTTAGTGAAGACAGAGGCAAAAAAAGCATTGAGTACATTAGCTTTTTCCACATCCTCTGTCACTAGGTTGCCTCCCTCATTCAGTAAGGGGCCCACACATTCCTTGGCTTTCTTCTTGTTGCCAACATACCTGAAGAAACCCTTCTTGTTACTCTTGACATGTCTGGCTAGCTGCAGCTCCAGGTGCGATTTGGCCCTCCTGATTTCATTCCTACATGCCCGAGCAATATTTTTATACTCTTCCTTGGTCATATGTCCAACCTTCCACTTCTTGTAAGCTTCTTTTTTATGTTTAAGATCCGCTAGGATTTCACCGTTAAGCCATTAATGATGCTGAAAAGAGGGCAGATTCCAGTGTGATCAGCATGTGAACTCCCTACCACATGAAGTGTCCAGGACCTAGACTGTAGCAAGCTTCAAAGAGATTTGTGGTTAGTGCTAGCAAAGGCAGAAGGGATACTAACCGATCAGGCTCAACTGGAGGCCATCTATAGGATGAGAGTGTTATGGGGGACAGATGACCCTTCCCCCGTCTCTCTATTGTGGGGCCCATGAACCTTCCTTCCTGGCCGTTGTCAGCCAGGCTCCTGGGCTTGGGGCAGTGGGGCTGAGCCATCCGACTGTCCTGGTATCCCTAGGGATACGCATGGCTACGTGCAGGTGCCCGGGCGTGCACAAGCCGCAGGAACCAATGCCATTGCTTGCTGCACTTGCAGGTCTACGACACCCCCCCAATGGCAGTGAAGGGCCCCACGAGCCGGGAGCTCTGCCAGGAGATCTACGACGTGCCGCCCAGCGTGGAGAAGGCCCTGCACCAGGCCCCCCAAACTGTGAGTGGTGCCGAGGGGGTCTGAATGCGGGCAGGAGAGCATAGGAATTCCTTTGGGAGCCCAGCCCTGGGGCAGGCAGTTTGTGGTCCCTGGCATGCCCCAGCACTAAGCCTTGCCTGGCTCTGCAGCGTGGTGGCACCATGCCGGCCCCCACATGGGAGGAGGCAGGGCACAGCACAGGATTTCCTCCAGCCGAGCTCCAAGGTGGGGTCAGCACAGCGTTGGCTAGCTCAGACGGTGCCGCAGGCAAGCAGGGGTGGGTGCCTGGGGTTGCTAGAGCAGGGGGCTCAGTGGGAACTGGCAGCAGGGACTGGGGGGCAGGTCCCAGCCTCCAAGAAGTGCCAGGCAGGCCCCAAAACCAGAGTGGCTTCAAAGCCACCAGATTTCTGAAAAATAATAAATATCGGGCAGTTTTCTGACCCCTCAGGGCTTCACCACAGCGTCTGTTCCGACACCAAGAAGGGGCACGGGCAGGCCTGGGCACTGACAGCAGGAAGGGGCACGGGAAGGTAGGAAGGGGCACGGGCAGGGCTGGGCACTGACAGTGTGAAGGGGCACGGGCAGGTAGGAAGGGGCACGGGCAGGGCTGGGCACTGACAGTGAGAAGGGGCACGGGCAGGTAGGAAGGGGCACGGGCAGGGCTGGGCACTGACAGTGAGAAGGGGCACGGGCAGGTAGGAAGGGGCACGGGCAGGGCTGGGCACTGACAGTGTGAAGGGGCACGGGCAGGTAGGAAGGGGCACGGGCAGGGCCAGGCAATGTATGCAGAACAGGGCGTGGGAACGACCGGATTTTACATGCAGGAAGGGGCACGGGCAAGGCTGGGTGTGGGCAGTAGGAAGGGACACTCACAGCGGGAAGGGGCGCGGGCAGGGCTGGGCGCAGGCTGTAGGAAGGGGCGCAGGCAGGGCCTGGCGCTCACAGCTGCTGTCCCCCATGCAGGTGTATGACATCCCCCCATCCGTGAGCAAGGACGTCCCGGACGGCCCATCCCGAGAGGAGACCTACGACGTGCCCCCCGCCTTTGCCAAGCCAAAGGCGCTGGACCTACCTCCGCCGGCCCTGCCCGAGGACGTGTACGACGTGCCGCCAGTGGCAGGGAAGGGCGCCCCCGAGGCCCCCTTCCCGCAGGAGATCTACGACGTACCGCCCGGCCTGCGGAAGCCGGTGGGGCCTGCGCAGGACGTGTACGATGTGCCCCGGGAGCTGCACGCTAGCAGCCTGGATGCCGAGGGCGAGTACATCTACGACGTGCCACCACAGGTGGACCGGGAGGCCAGGGCGGGCGATACCAAACGCCTCTCGGCCTCCAGCACAGGGAGCACCCGCAGCAATGTCTCCAGCTCCTCGCTGGACGTGGGGCCGGGCAAGGAGGCGCCCAAGGAGCTGGGCCTGGACCTGGACGTGGCCATGGAGCTATTGACCCGGCTCCAGCACCACATCAGCGGTTCCGTCTCCTACCTCATGTCCTTCATCAGCACCGGCTGGCGTAGCCCAGAGCAGCTGGAGCTCCATGCACCCAGCCTCCGGGCAGCAGCCGAGGGCATCAAGGGGGCACTGCGGGACCTGCTGGAGTTTGCCCGCGGGGCCGTGGGCAATGCGGCCCAGGCCTCCGACCGTGCCCTGCACGCCAAGCTCAGCAAGCAGCTGCAGAAGATGGAGGACGTGTACCAGGCCCTGCTGCGGCACAGCCAGGCGCTGGATGGCTGTGGCTGGGCCCCCAGTGCCCTAGTGTCCAGCAAGCCAGGCGGCACCGATGACCTGGACCGCCTGGTGATGTACTCGCGGGGCATCCCTGATGACACCAAGCAGCTGGCATCCTTCCTTCATGGCAACGCCTCCCTGCTCTTCAGACGGGGTAAGCTGCCGGCGGACAGCCCAGACGCCAGCCTGCTCCTCACCAGCCACCCCCCGCTGGCGCCCGTCGACAAGGCCAGCAGCATCCAGTCGCGGCCCCTGCCCTCCCCGCCCAAGTTCCTGGCGCAGGACTCACCCGACGGGCCATACGAGAACAGCGAGAGCGGCTGGATGGAGGACTATGACTACGTGCACCTGCAGGTGGGCAGCAGGGGGGCACCCCAGAGCAGAGTGTGGGGCTGGGCTTGCTCTGGAGGGAGGCCCATCTCACTGGGGGCACCCCAGTCCCCCCTGACTGAGACAGTCCTCCCCCATTGCTCCTCCCCCTCCCACGAGGCCTCTCTTTCTCCTGCCTCTCTCTCCAGCACTGCCGCCTCTGCCCCGGGCACAGAGCTGGTGCCCCTGGGCGGGATGTCTTGAAATGTACCTGGGCCTCACCCACTCGGAGCCCCTGTGCCCAGCCCCGGCGGGGGAGCCGTGGGTCCAGCTGGGACTGACTCCTGGGAAGGCCGTGGGAGCAGGGACTGGTGCCTGCTGCTTGCCACCACCCAGCACCGTTGCTTCCTTCCCTGGCAAACTGGCCTGGCCAGGGGGTTCCTATGTCCCAAGCCGGGTAAGGGGGTCGCAGGGTGATCCTGGGCTGGGCAGGTTCCTTAAGGCCCAGATGCTGGGCACCGTGGCGAAAATAGGGTTCCTTGCCCCTTTGACAGTCCATAGGCCCATGCTTGTTGGGCTCTCTCCCCCTATTTGGGGGGCTGAAGGGGGCCTTCAGTCTGCTGGGTCCTTGAGGATCCCTCTCCATGTGCCCCGTAACTGCCTCCCAGGTGCCCACGCGCTGGCTACACTTCCTCCACAGCAGCTGCTCCCGGGGGGCCGTGTGGACGCAGCCCCTGCCTGGGGCTAGCCAAGCCGCTCCTAGCACCAGTTACGGGGGCGGGGGGGGGGTGAGCCTCCATCCCTCCCTCCCTTCCGGCTGGCCGGGTCCTCCAGCCCAAGTCCTGTTGGGCATCTCCCCTTGGTAGGCCACAGGGCTGGGCACCCAGCCAGCCAGTGTGGTTTGACGAGCTTGGCGTGTGCCATCTGGGACCCATGGGTCTCAGCCAGCCTGGGTGGGAGTTTGGCCAGCCACCCTTCTCCAGCTGTGAGCCTGCAGCGCCACTGCATGGCCTCCTGCAGGACTGCACCCGGGCTGCAGCACTAAAGCCAGCTGTGTGTGTAGCGGGAGGGCTGGGCATGCTGGTCCCACCTGCCCCATGCCCTGCTCTGAGGGGTGGGGCACTGCATGCTGGAGCTGCAGAGGGGCAGCTGCCTCTCGAGTTCCTCACGGGGTGGCTGCAATCCACCCCCTCGCGGGAGCCCTCATTACCCACCTGGGGCTCATGGCAGGCAGGCTGGGCTCCCAGTCCCCTTGTCACCACGGCGTCCAGGGCATAGGCAGCCCCCCAGGGCTGGTAGCTGGAGAGCCAGACCCTGCCCGTTCTGGAGGAGAGGGGCATGGGGAGGGGCTAGGAACCAGGACATAGAGCTGTCACCCAGGGTGAGGGCTCCCCAGGCGGGAGAGGGTGACTGTGCCAGGCAGCCGCATTCATCGCGTGCTCCGTACCAGAGAGAGGGCATCCTGGATCTCTGCCCTGGTGTGGGACGGGCTCCCTCCAGGGGAACCCCGCAGTGTGCTGTGATGAAGGGAGCCTCCCCACTCATGGCCATTACTCACCCCCTGGCCTCCCTTCTTCCAGGGCAAGGAGGAGTTTGAGAAAACCCAGAAGGAGCTGCTGGAAAAAGGCAACATCATGCGGCAGGGCAAGGGGCAGCTGGAGCAGCAGCAGGTACCAGGGCCCAGCCCTCTCGGGGGGGCTCCCACCCCCTTGGCCCCCTGACAGGAGCCTGGGGAGCACAGGCAGGGGCTTGGCTAGCAATGGGAAGCGCTCTCTGCTGTAGATGGCTCTCCCCGAGCAGGGCCCAGCTCTTTGCCCAGGCCCCTCCTGACCCGACATTGACGGCGCAGCCCCCGTGTCAGGCAGATCCACGCACTCGTGTGTGCCCCAGCTCGTCCTGTCTCCTGAAGGAGATCCTCTGTCTTTGGGGGGAATTCTCCTGAAGGCAAAAGGGGCCTGAGGCTGCCCTGTTCCCAATCCTAGGGGCTGGGTAATACAAATAATAAACAATAACGGGATCCAGCCCCTGGGGAACTCTGGGCCGAAGGATGCTATCAAGCCAAGTCCAGACTCCAGCGCACACAGCAGTTCCCTACTCCGCCCCTTTGACTCGCTGGGGGCAGTGCGGACATTCAGGAGGTAGGTTTAGCCATTCTGCAATTGGAATTAATGCTGTGGACAACGTGTGAGGCAGGTCAGACTCCGGCTCCCTCCCCCATGGCCAGGCCTGCCCTGCCGGGCCCACAGGGGCAGGCTCCGTTCCCTCCCCCGTGGCCAGGTCGGCCCTGCAGGGCCCATGGGGACAGACTCTGGCTTCCTCCCCCGTGGCTGCGCTTTGATCTGAGCCTCGCTGCTCCCCTTTCCCTGGGTGCCTAGGACTGGGGCTCTGAACACGCTTGCAGCGGGGTGTCTGTCCATGCCACAGTCGGTGAGTAGCGCCAAGCCTGGGCGTGCCAACCCCCTGCTGTCAGCCAGGATGGACTTGGGGCCTTTGACACTAAGACAGAGATTTTCAAGAACGATGGGGGTTGGCTACTAATCCCCTTGGGCAGCATTGACAGTGCCAGGCTGCAGCGCAGGTGCGTGGCAGTGACTCCTCTGGCTGTGTCAGTAGCTGTTGTGGGAGCCAGCCACTGGGGGAGGGGCCCTTTGTCGCACCCAGCCAGGCCTGGCCGCACCCTGCCCCTAACGTGCTGTCTGTCTCCCCTGTAGTTGAAGCAGTTTGAGCGGCTGGAGCAGGAGGTCACACGCCCCATCGACAGCGACCTCTCCAGCTGGACACCGCCGCAGCACTATGCCCAGGTGCAGGGCAGCAGTGCCCTGTGCCCCTCCGACCGCCAGTTGCTCCTCTTCTACCTGGAGCAGTGCGAGGCCAACCTCACCACACTCACCAACGCCGTGGATGCCTTCTTCACCGCCGTGGGCACCAACCAGCCGCCCAAGATCTTCGTGGCCCACAGCAAGTTCGTCATCCTCAGCGCCCACAAGCTGGTGTTCATCGGCGACACCCTGTCGCGCCAGGCCCGGGCACAGGACGTGCGCCACAAGGTCACCCACTATAGCAACCTACTGTGCAACATGCTCAAGGAGATTGTGGTGACCACCAAGGCCGCTGCCCTCCACTACCCGTCCCCCTCTGCCGCCAAAGACATGGTGGAGCGGGTCAAAGACCTGGCCAACAGCACGCAGCAGTTCAGGATGGTGCTGGGGCAGCTGGCGGCCATGTGACAGCCTCACCGGTACACACCACACTGGGAACTCCTCGGAGGGATCAGTCTACTATTAATGACTGCCTCTGTGGATGCGCAGCGGAGCACGAGAGGCGTGTAAATGGGCTTGTAAATATTTAAAGAGACTCCCACGGGGGGGATAAAGGGGGGACACACAAAACAAGCGACGACGCTGGGCTCCTGTTCGCTCCTCCCCTTTTCCCCAAAGAGCAAGATAGTTTTTAGGCTGCGCCAGCGATTCATTAAGGGTGCTTCGAGGTGAAAGGCTGGAGAGCCAGGACAGAGGCTGTACCCTCGGAAAGAAGAGGGGGCCCCCCGTAACGAAGCCACGGAGGCAAATCATCATTGTCCGTGATGGATTCGGGGCACGTTGGACCAATGGGCGATATTTAAAAAAAGAACTAGAACTTGAATGGGAGCAATGCAATTAGAGCGGGCACAAGCAATCGAAGGGAAGTCCAGTAGCGTCTGCCAACAGTTAGGGGCGAGTGTGATTTCCATTGACTTTGGGGCCTGATCTAATTATCGAGATCTCTCTCTGCTAATTGACAGACATTTAATTGTGCAGAACGAATCAATCCAATGGTATCTGGGTGGAGATGAAAAGGAAACTGGTCAAACTGTAAGCCGGAGGAGTGTCTGTGTGTCCATGCTGGGCCTGACAGACGGCCCCTGGGGGTGACAGGATGGACGCAGGGAGGTGCGCCTCACCGTGGCATATCACAGCTGGGGTTTGCTAAGATCGGCTGTAGCAGAAATGCTAAACGAAATTGGTGCCTTGAAATGTGCGGGTTCTCTCCTGGCCTGTTGGGATACTCGTTGCCATGGAGCCTGCTGGCATGGCAGCATAAAGGTTTGCCTAGAGCCCCTCTGCCTTGGTTGTGTTGGGGGGGCTGGTGTGTGAGCGTTGCCTGGACTGCGGAGGAGATGGGATCCCACATTCTCACGGCAGATGGAGACGGGCGAACACCTCTTTTTCCCCTGGGAGCTCCTAAGGCGCAGGCTGGAGTCAGGAAGCCCCCCAAGTGCCTGTCTGACGAGGCCATGATCTCAGTGCCCTCTGTGGTCCCTCGGTGCTCACCAGCTAAGCAGTGTGGGGCTGGGTCACTATGAACAGGAGCCCCACTGGCGGTGGTGGGTGCCTGGGGGTTGCCCATCTCGTGGAGTCCGTACCAAGCCCATCCCCCAGCCCTGGTGCCAACGGGTGCTGTGCTGCTGTGTCAGCTCTCGTGAGATGCAACACAGAGGCTCTGGCTAAGGGGCCACTGGAGCTCCTGTTGCACTCCGCAAGAGATGCGTGCATTCCACTCGCCTCTAGGATTAGCCCCCGGGGGTGTGGCATTCCTGTGTGCTGATAAACAGCTGCCAGTTTCCACCCCAGAGGTGGCTGCATGTTGCTAGCAAGGAAGCAGATTGCTGCATAGAGCTTGCCAAGGGTTTTGTGATCCTATGAGGGTGAAAGACACTGTGTAAATGTCGGGTGTTGTTATTCTTCTCCGTCCCTAACTCCTGTGGCCACAGCACTTGACTAGAACATCTCATTGAGGTTTGCCCAGCTCCCAGCACTCTCCTCAGCTGGGTTCTTTCCTGCCCAGGGTTAATCAGGATGTAGGCCCTGATCCCCTTAGCCCATGCAGAGTTGCTCTGGCCTGCAAGGGGCACTCTGTGGGCACAGGATTGGCATATGCTGCTGCTGCCTGACGGGAACTGAGTGCAGCCTGCTTGTTCATGGCTCTCAGCTGAGGGAAATGGGGGTGAGCAGGAAACTCAGCGGAAAAGACCAGGGCACCCTGGGTAAAGATTTGGGGGTCATGGTGCATAATCTGCTGAAATGAGCTCTGCATGCAGCGCTGTGGCCAGAAGGGCTCCTGCCATCCTGGGGTGCAGAAGTGGGGGAATCTCGAGTCGGAGCAGAGAGGTTCTTTGATCTCTGCATGTGGCCCTGGTGCAGCCGTTGCTGGAATCCTGTGTCCAGTTGTGGTGTGCACAGTTCAAGAAGGATGTTGATAAATTGGAGAGGGTCAGAGAAGAGCCATGAGAATGATTAAAGGATCAGAAAACCTTGAGAGTGATAGACCCTAGGACCTCAGTCTGCTTATCTTAACAAAGAGAAGGTTCAGGGGTGACTTGACAGAATCTGTAAGTAGCCGCGTGAGGAACAAATACTTAACAATGGGCTCTTCGATCTCGCAGAGAAAGGTCTCACACAAGCCAATGGCTGGAAGTTGACATTAGACAAACTGAGACTGGAAATAAGGTGTCAGTTTTTAACGATGAGAATAATTAACCACTGGAACAATTTACCAGAGGTCCGGGGGGGTTCTCCATCACCAACCATTTTTAAATGGAGATTTGCGGCTTTTCTAAGAGATCTGCTCTAGGAGCACTAGCTGGACAGGGCTCTGGCTTGGGCTGTGCAGGGGGTCAGACTAGATGATCACACTGGTCCCTTCTGCCCTTGGTTCTAGGGATCATAGAATCATAGAATATCAGGGTTGGAAGAGACCTCAGGAGGTCATCTAGTCCAACCCCCTGCTCACAGCAGGACCAATGCCCAATTAAATCATCCCAGCCAGGGCTTTGTCAAGCCTGACCTTAAAAACTTCTAAGGAAGGAGACTCTACCACCTCCCTAGGTAACGCATTCCAGCGTTTCACCACCCTCCTAGTGAAAAAGTTTTTCCTAATATCCAACCTAAACCTCCCCCACTGCAACTTGAGACCATTACTCCTTGTCCTGTCCTCTTCTACCACTGAGAATAGTCTAGAGCCATGCTCTCTGGAACCACCTCTCAGGTAGTTGAAAGCAGCTATCAAATCCCCCCTCATTCTTCTCTTCTGCAGACTAAACAATCCCAGCTCCCTCAGCCTCTCCTCATAAGTCATGTGTTCCAGTCCCCTAATCATTTTTGTTGCCCTTTGCTGGACTCTCTCCAATTTATCCACATCCTTCTTGTAGTGTGGGGCCCAAAACTGGACACAGTACTCTAGATGAGGCCTCACCAATGTCGAATAGAGGGGAACGATCACGTCCCTCCATCTGCTCGCTATGCCCCTACTTATACATCCAAAAATGCCATTGGCCTTCTTGGCAACAAGGGCACACTGCTGACTCATATCCAGCTTCTCGTCCACTGTCACCCCTAGGTCCTTTTCCGCAGAACTGCTGCCTAGCCATTCGGTCCCTAGTCTGTAGCAGTGCATGGGATTCTTCTGTCCTAAGTGCAGGACCCTGCACTTATCCTTATTGAACCTCATCAGATTTCTTTTGGCCCAATCCTCCAATTTGTCTAGGTCCCCTCTGTATCCTATCCCTGCCCTCCAGTGTATCTACCACTCCTCCCAGTTTAGTGTCATCCGCAAATTTGCTGAGAGTGCAATCCACACCATCCTCCAGATCATTTATGAAGATATTGAACAAAACCGGCCCCAGGACCGACCCTTGGGGCACTCCACTTGACACCGGCTGCCAACTAGACATGGAGCCATTGATCACTACCCGTTGAGCCCGACAATCTAGCCAGCTTTCTACCCACCTTATAGTGCATTCATCCAGCCCATACTTCCTTAACTTGCAGACAAGAATACTGTGGGAGACCCTGTCAAAAGTTTTGCTAAAGTCAAGAAACAATACATCCACTGCTTTCCCTTCATCCACAGAACCAGTAATCTCATCATAGAAGGCGATTAGATTAGTCAGGCATGACCTTCCCTTGGTGAATCCATGCTGACTGTTCCTGATCACTTTCCTCTCATGTAAGTGCTTCAGGATTGATTCCTTGAGGACCTGCTCCGTGATTTTTCTGATGAAGTCCGAGCCCCGTGAGGGCAGTCAGGGGCATTTTACTAATGACGTCCATGGCCCCAGGATTTCGCCCCCCACAGGGAGCAATGTGTGAAACTACCTCAAGCGGCCATTTTTGTGGGGTCATTTTCAATCAACCAAGCAGCCTAGTGTATTCCACACGCGCCTGGGACACAGGAGAGCTGGGCTTCATTCCTGCCTCTGACCCCAGCCTGCAGGATGATTGTGAGCAATTCACTCCCCCTGTCTCTGCCTCAGTGTCCCCAGCTGTAAAATGAGGAGGATGTAGGGTGCTGAGAGCTCCGGTGCCGGTAAGCGCTGTGGAAGAACTGGCCTCTTTCCTAAAGTGACACAGACAATTCAGGGGGTTTTGTAGGGCTACCGTTGTCATGTTGCACAATGGAGCCTTGATCCTGACCAGGTCTCTGGCCGCTAACCCTATGCAAAGCCTTAATACTAACAATCTTTGGGGCTAGTCAGCCCTACTCCCTTCCCCAGTAGCTTGGCCGGCCCCGCTCAGTTTGTGTATGGTGCAAACACCAAGGAGGCAGCAGAGTCGATCGTCTGTGTTGGCCCACCAGGGTCTCACGGGGGGGGGGGGGGGAGCGGGGGCAAGGTCAGAGCTGTTTGCAACATCCCCCCCCCAAAAAAATTCTATGAAAATGAAACAAACTTTTTGGGGTCTGGGAGTGAGTGGTGGGGTTGGGTCACTGGGAAGAGCAGGTGGGCTCAGCAAACCAGAGGTGGAGAAGGGGCTGTGGAGAGGGTAGAGGCGGTGACTCCAGGGGTAACCAGAAGCTGGATTGGGTATACATGGTGCAGCACTGGGGAAGGGAGGAAACAAGCAGCCAGCCAAGGACTTGCGTTTCTAGAGGGCTGTCCAACCCCGAGCACCGGCCGCTAGCCACCTGGATCGTTCATCCAGCACTGAATTGCAGCCACCTTAGGCATGGAGCGTGGCAGCTGGGTAACAGCAGATGGGAACACTAAGCACTGGGGCAGGCAAGGAGGGCGGAGCACTGTTTTCTACAGAGGGCTCTGGGCTGCTTGCAGAGCTGGGCGAGCCACACAGCTTCCACTATGCTAGCGCCCGGAGAGCTAGGGGAACCCCTCCAAGCAGCTGGGCGAGCTGGGTCTGAGCGCCACAATCCCGAGCCCGTAAGCTGCCACCCCCTTGCACAAGCTGTGGGGGCTGCCTTCTGGTGTGCAGACCCAGTCCTGTCTAGGCCACCTGCTGGCGCAGCTCTGAGTTCAGCCCCCACATGGGGCTGTGGCTGGAGCCATCCTGGCCCCCACCCTAGCTCTGGGAGCCCTTCAGTCATGGATTTAGTTGGATTGTTGGTGTCGGTCCTGCCATGAGCAGGGGGTTGGACGAGATGACCTCCTGAGGTCCCTTCCAACCCTGATATTCTGTGATTGTATGGATCATCTTCCCCGGCTCCACACCAGTGGCCACAGCCTGGCTGACCACCTTGCCTTGGGTACAAAGCTCAGTTGGGGGAGCTGGTGTGGGCCCTGCCTATGCACAGTGGGTGTCAGCAACCCCTGCTGGGTCAGCTGGCACGCGGTGCCCAGGCTGTGCCAAGTCTGGTGGCCACAGTGGGCTGGTGCCCCGAAGATGGCAGGAACCCAAAGAGGCGCTATGCTGCAGAAAGGTTTTATTGGAAGGCCACAGGGCTGGCTTTGACCCAGGTGGGACGACGTCACCCGTGGGGAGAGAAGGGTGGAGAGCTGCAGCCGCCGATCTGGGGCCTAGGTGCTGAGACCCCAAGCAGGCTCAGTTGCGGGCCATGATGCTGTCGGCCCATGCACGGAGCAGGCTTACGTGGGCGTAGACGCCTGGCATGGTGGTGGCACAGCGGCTGCTGCCCCAGGACACGATGCCCACTAGATGCCAGACTCCATTCTCCTGGCAGACAAGGGGGCCGCCGGAGTCACCCTGCAAAGCAGATGGAGAGGCAGGTTCAGCCACCAGGGCTGTAGAGAGCTGGGCACCACGCCCTCCAGGGCCAGCCCCCTGCCCAGGCACCCTGCCGGGTATCCTCCCGAAGAGGGGCCCCTGCTAGCCTGGATCTCACCCTCCTGTGCCATGCTGGAGAGACCAGCCCAGGAGGACTGACAGGTGCCCTCCCCTGCCTATAGCAGAATGCCCGCTGTCCCTGGATTGGCACATTCTCCCTGGCCTGGTACCCCCAGGACATGGGGGACCACAGCCAAGTGCACACGCTCCCCAGCTTCCCACCCCTCTGCAGCTGGCGTCTGGGCCACAGGCCCCCTCCTAGCCAAGCAGCAATGGCTGGGCCAGTCAGTGCCCTGGGCAATGCCTCTATGGGCCCGTGAAACAGGCATGAGGGTCTCGCACCCCACCAGGGATCACTACGCTCTCCCCCCGGCCTGGGGAGCAGAAGACCATGGCAGGGCTCAAGCCAGGTAGCCGTGTGTGGCAAGGCCACTGGGCTAGTAGAGGCGCAGAGTGGCCAGCAGAGGGCATGAGCTCATGCAGGGGGCGGAAGAAGGCTGGCCAGCGGGGCAGCCCCAGCCCTGGGGCCGTACCATGCAGGAGGAGGAGCCTGCTGCTCCAGCACAGATCATGGAGTCCAGGATGTTACCGTTCCAGTACTTTTTACACTCCTCATTGGTCAGCAGGGGCAGCGCCGTCTGCTGCAGTTTGCTTGGGGTGCTTAAGGCTGGAAAGGGAGCGGAGAGAGGGCAGGGTCAGGGCTGCGCCCCAAGGAGCCGCCACACACATTCCACATGACATGGTGCACGGCTTGTGTGGCTGGCATGTGCCACACGTGGGAGCTGGGTGCACTGCTGAACACACCCTATGGAATGAGTGAACTGCACAGGAGCCTCCCACGACCAGCCCGTCCTGCTACCGAGGCACGGCCCTCTGGCTCCCCAGTGGGGCTGGGCATCCCATGCTCCCTGCTGAAAGCTGGGGCAGGCAGCCCAAAAGCAGGCACAGGATTTCCAGGTCCCAGTCATTGCAGAACCTGGAGATGCCCAAGGGCCCTGGCCCAGGTGGAGGAAAAGGCCCTTTCACCAACAATCCCCCACTTGCCCTGGCTCGCATTCCCCTGTGTGCGCACGGTGAGCTGGCCAGGTGTGCCCAAGCAGCATCCCAGCACAGCCTGGCAGCACTGGGCTCACAGGGGTTGGCCTGCCAGCTGGCCAGACAGTGCTTTGCCTGCTCTTTGGGGCTCTGGTCCATGTCCTAGGACCCCTCCCCCAGGGTTAGCTCCAGCCCTGCTCTGCCAATGCCCCAATGCACGGCTGCCTCAAGCTCTGACCTGTGGCTCCCCCAGGCCAGGCCATGAGCCCAGCATTTGGGCCGATGCCCACGGGTGGCTCTAAGTGAGCACCAGGCACATTGGGTCTCGACCAGATGCATCGCTAGAAAAGGGCCACAGCCCGGGGCCTTACCGCCTGCATAGAAGGGGCTCGGTCCAGCCCAGACTGGTGACAGGAACAGAGCTGAACTATTTCTCATGCCTCCCGCCCAGCTCCAAGGAGTGCTCTGCACACAGCAGGGGGGCAACATACCCCAATGCCAATGAGGGTGTGAACCCCGGGGGGCCGACAGCTCAGTGCTGCCGTGACAGGGGACATGGTTGTGGGAAAACTCACATCCCACTCCACCCATGGGTGGGAAATCCGTCGCTCCCCACGCTGAATGTGCTTTGCAAACACCAGTGTGCACAGCGTCGCAGCAAGGTACGTCAGCATTACTGTCCCCCACCCACAGGTGGGGAAACTGAGGCATAGGGTGGGTAACTAACCACCCTTGATCTCGCGATTCCCAGTCCTGGGCCCTACCCCGCAACATGTGTGAGTGACCCAGCTCCAGGGGCTGTTCCAGCCAAACTGGCCATTGAAGTCATCCCCAAGGCCATGCAGGCTCCTCTCACCGCAGTGCCAGGAGGACGTACCATTGTAGCGGGTCTTGCCCCAGCCAGTGGTGACGCAGCGCTGGCCACTCTGGTACTGCTCCCCGGCGGCTGCCAGGCACACTGGGGCCACAGTGCTGCCCAGCTTCACGGCCGTGGCCAGCTTGATGAGCGCGATGTCATTGTTGGTGGTGTAGGAGTTATACTGCGGGTGGGTGAAAACCTGTGGCAGAGACATGGGCCCATGGGGACAGGTCCCTGCAGCTACCCCTCCTCCATGGTGGGGGTACTCACGTGGGCCCCCTTGCCATGTTGCCTGGCCCGGTACATTCAGTGAGCACTGAGACCAGCCGGCACCACCAGGCCTGGGGCAGCCTCTGCGTCAGCTCCTTAGAGCCAGCAGGCAGCATGTGGAGGGAACCTCCCACCGCTCCCAGTGCCCGAGGCACCCAGAGTGGGCTGCTGGGAGCTGCAGTCTCAGGAGGGCTCCAGGTCCCCTGGGCGCAGGCTGCGTCAGCACACACTTCCTGTATGGCTGGAGCAGGGCAGCAGATCCCTCGGGGGCCAGGCTGTGCCCAGCAGAGAGCAGGGGAGACAGAGCTGTGGCCGGCAGAATTGGCTGGCTGTGGAGGGGACCCCCCACTGCACCCCTGCAGGGGAAGTTGCCCCAGCTGGGCTCCCTCAGCTGGTTGTTCTGCTGGCACAATGCCCCCAGGCCTGGAGCAGATATGCTCACACAGGAGTTCCCAGCTGTGCCCCATCTCACCCCTGGAGAGCTCAGCCCACAGAGCGGGGCTGCACAGAGGCAGCGAGCAGACAGCAACCCTGGGCGCTCATGGCACCCCGCCACAGGGTTGTGCCCAGAGACTCAGTGTCTGTGCCTGGCTCCCCCTCCTGCCGTGGGTCAGCACTGGGCGAGCGCTCACCCACCTGCTGGATGGCCAGTTTCTGCACTTTCTCTTGGGAGGAGCTGCGGTCGTGTTCCCCGAGCACCACCACGTTGGATTTCCTGGGGCCGGAAGAGAGGGCAGTTAGTGTCCAGGGAGAGCTGAGATCACCCCCAGCGAAGGGCGATGTGTGGGGCACTGTGGGACGGGGAACTAGCAGCCATTGGGCCCATGAGCTGCAGCTGGTGCATTTGGCCATGCAGCGGGGGTTCCTGCCTGCCTGTGGCTAGAGGGTGAGGAGCCCCGGTGGGCCAACCTCTATTCCACCTTAGTCCCGAGGTGTGCCAGGGATATCAGTTGGCGGCTCCTTCACGGGGCCGTAAGCTCGGGCGTATACTTGGCGTTCACCCCAATCCCGGACACCTGCCTCTTTTGCGGTGTGAGGGAAACCCTGGCGCACATCTATCTGGAGTGCGCCAGGTTGCAGCCCCTATTCTGGCTCCTCACGAATATTTTGTTAAGGTTTTGGTTGCACTTTTCCCCTCACCTCCTGGTCAACCTCCTCCTGGCTAAAGTGGCCATCTATAAAACCAGGGTGAGGAGGTTGGCCGATAGAGTCTCCTGCGACTGCGGGACCTATTTCCGATCCTCTGTCTGTTCACACCTCCGGGCAGAGTTCCTCTGGGCGGCATCCATTGACTCCCTTGATGCCTTTGAGGAGCGGTGGGCGCTGTCCGGGGTTCTCTGCTTGGTGTCCCCGTCCGGTTCCCTTCGTTTGACCCTTTGACTGCACTCCCGTCTCTGTTGTTCATTAGTTGTCCCCCGTAATTATTTGGTTTCCCAGGTCCTGTGGATCTCCCCCTTAGGCTGAGGGGGGATCCTTTAGCAGTGGGCGAGCTTCGCCCGCCCACTTCCTGGATCCCAATAAGGCTAGCGCCCAGGTGCACCCGGGGCTGTTCACCAGTGCAGAGGCAGCCTTCCCCTGTGCACAGCGGGGCAGCGACCTGGCTGGACCAGGCACGGTTTTCCCCTTGGCGTAGTTGATGGGGTAGCCCATGCAGCCTGGCATGTTGGGGGCAGCCCAGCATCACAGGGTGGGGGGCTGAAACAACCATCTGGGCGCTAGGTGTGATCTCGAAGGGCAAGGGGAGGTGACATCTCCACAGCTGGGACTGGAGCCTGGCCCTGGGCTAGCAGCAGCCTGCTGCCCCACCGCCCCCTTCAGGCGACACCAGACAGGCCACTAAGCCATATCCCTGATCTGTCCCCCGCCCTGCAGCCCATCCCCAGGGTGGTCCCCACTCACGTCACTCTGCAGTGTGCAGCTGTCACCACCCAACGCTCGCTGACCAGGGAGCCGCCACAGAAGTGCCAGCTGTTCGTCTTCGACTGCTGCAATTGCCAACCGGGGGAGACTGTAAGGCCCTAGAGATGCCTGTCCCAAGGTATCACCAGGAAGGGCCAAATCACACTGAAAACAATTGCAGTGCCCAGCTCAGGCATGGCCCTGGGCAGCTAGGAGGGCACCTTTCCTTGGCCTCAGCCACGAGCTCCCTACAGCCTCCCAGGGACTGAACCTGGCACTTCTGCTTCTATTAGCAGGAGCCACTACTGCCAGCGCTACATGGGCATGTGCTTGCCCTGGGCAGCCACAGGCTCACAACCCCCCTGGAGCGCCCCATTGGGTGGGCGTGGGACAGCCCAAGAGCCACCCTTCCCACGAGCCCATCCCCTGTGTCTGGGCTGCAGGAGTCCGGCCTCTGGGAGCTGAAATGGGGAAGATGGGCTTGTGAAATGGGGGCGGGGCTTGGCGATGGGGCAGATCCATGGGGGCAGAGCCAAGCGAGGAAAGCGTTTGGGTCACTGCTGGGGAGAGGGGGGAGGGGCATAAAGGGAGTCGCCAGGGTCCCGGCACCGATAGGGAGACTTCCCCACCCTCCTTACTTGCAGGGAGACCTGCCAGGGCCAGGATCCGGGAACCGCCTCCTCGCCATTCACAATGCGAGCGTAGCCACTGATGATGGGCTGGATTTCCTGCACACCACAGCCTGGAAGGGAAAGTGGGTCAGCCTGGGTCTCCACCCGCTTCCCACTGGCACCCTGAGGCTGCAGCACCAGCTAACCAGAGACAGCTCCAGCCCGTCTCCCTCCCGCAGCCTGGCGAGAGCATGGGCAGTGACTGGCAAAATGACTGCCAGAGCCAGGCCCAAAAGGGGACATCCGTTACATGGAGGAGTCTGAGCCTGGGGAACTTTCTGATTCACAATGAAAACCCAGAGACCCTGTCTGGGAGTCATGGCCCTGGGGCAGCCTGCCTGGCACCCTGCAGCGTCACCGACCCCCGTGGCACCCGGGCATTTAGTTTATATACACACAGCGATGGGGTCTAATTTAGCTGGTCCACTCATGGAGGAGATCTTGGAGTCACGGTGGAGAGTTCTCTGAAAACAGTCACTCACTGTGCAGCGGCCGCCAAAAAAGCGAATGGAATGTCGGGAATCATTAAGAAAGGGAGAGATCATGAGACAGAAAATACCCCGTTGCCTCTGTATAAAGCCGTGGGGCACCCACACCTTGGATACTGCGCACAGTTCCGGTCGCCCCATCTCAAAAGAAATATAGTAGAGGTGGAAGAGGTGCAGAGAAGGGCAACAAAAATGGTGTGGGGTCTGGAACAGCTTCCGTATGAGGCAAGGTTAAAACGTCTGGGCCTTTCCAGCTTGGGAAACCAGATGGCTGGGACGGGGGGAGATGCGAGAGGTCTATAAAATCATGACTGGGGGGAAGAAAGTGAACAGGGAAGGGTTATTTACCCCTTCACTTCACACACGAACCAGGGGTCACACAGTGAAATTAAGAGGCAGCAGGTTTAAAACAATGAAAGGAAGTATTTCTTCACACAACACACAGTCAACCTGAGGAACTCCTTGCCAGGGGGTGCTGTGAAGGCCAAAACTATAACAGGGTCCCAAAAAGAACTAGATGAGTTCATGGAGGACAGGTCCATCGATGGCTATTAGCCTGGATAGGCAGGGATGCAACCCCATGCTCTGCTGGCTAGAAGCTGGGGGCGGGCCAACAGGGCGTGGATCATTTGATAATTGCCCAGTCCTGTTCATTCCATCCCAATGAGTCGAAAGAATAGTAAATATGGCAGGCGACCAGCTTGGCTTAATGGTGAAATCCTAGCGGATCTTAAACATAAAAAAGAAGCTTACAAGAAGTGGAAGGTTGGACATATAACCAGGGAAGAGTATAAAAATATTGCTCGGGCATGTAGGAATGATATCAGGAGGGCCAAATCGCACCTGGAGTTGCAGCTAGCGAGAGATGTTAAGAGTAACAAGAAGGGTTTCTTCAGGTATGTTGGCAACAAGAAGAAAGCCAAGGAATGTGTGGGCCCCTTACTGAATGAGGGAGGCAACCTAGTGACAGAGGATGTGGAAAAAGCTAATGTACTCAATGCTTTTTTTGCCTCTGTTTTCACTAACAAGGTCAGCTCCCAGACTGCTGCGCTGGGCATCACAAAATGGGGAAGAGATGGCCAGCCCTCTGTGGAGATAGAGGTGGTTAGGGACTATTTAGAAAAGCTGGACGTGCACAAGTCCATGGGGCCGGATGAGTTGCATCCGAGAGAGCTGAAGGAATTGGCGGCTGTGATTGCAGAGCCATTGGCCGTTATCTTTGAAAACTCGTGGCGAACGGGGTGAAGTCCCAGATGACTGGAAAAAGGCTAATGTAGTGCCCATCTTTAAAAAAGGGAAGAAGGAGTATCCTGGGAACTACAGGCCAGTCAGCCTCACTTCAGTCCCTGGAAAAATCATGGAGCAGGTCCTCAAAGAATCAATCCTGAAGCACTTACATGAGAGGAAAGTGATCAGGAACAGCCAGCATGGATTCACCAAGGGAAGGTCATGCCTGACTAATCTAATCGCCTTTTATGATGAGATTACTGGTTCTGTGGATGAAGGGAAAGCAGTGGATGTATTGTTTCTTGACTTTAGCAAAGCTTTTGACACGGTCTCCCACAGTATTCTTGTCAGCAAGTTAAGGAAGTATGGGCTGGATGAATGCACTACAAGGTGGGTAGAAAGCTGGCTAGATTGTCGGGCTCAACGGGTAGTGATCAATGGCTCCATATCTAGTTGGCAGCCGGTATCAAGTGGAGTACCCCAAGGGTCGGTCCTGGGGCCGGTTTTGTTCAATATCTTCATAAATGATCTGGAGGATGGTGTGGATTGCACTCTCAGCAAATTTGCGGATGATACTAAACTGGGAGGAGTGGTAGATATGCTGGAGGGGAGGGATAGGATACAGAAGGACCTAGACAAATTGGAGGATTGGGCCAAAAGAAATCTGATGAGGTTCAATAAGGATAAGTGCAGGGTCCTGCACTTAGGACGGAAGAACCCAATGCACAGCTACAGACTAGGGACCGAATGGCTAGGCAGCAGTTCTGCGGAAAAGGACCTAGGGGTGACAGTGGACGAGAAGCTGGATATGAGTCAGCAGTGTGCCCTTGTTGCCAAGAAGGCCAATGGCATTTTGGGATGTATAAGTAGGGGCATAGCAAGCAGATCGAGGGACGTGATCGTTCCCCTCTATTCGACATTGGTGAGGCCTCATCTGGAGTACTGTGTCCAGTTTTGGGCCCCACACTTCAAGAAGGATGTGGATAAATTGGAGAGAGTCCAGCGAAGGGCAACAAAAATTATTAGGGGACTGGAACAGATGACTTATGAGGAGAGGCTGAGGGAGCTGGGATTGTTTAGCCTGCAGAAGAGAAGAATGAGGGGGGATTTGATAGCTGCTTTCAACTACCTGAAAGGGGGTTCCAAAGAGGATGGCTCTAGACTGTTCTCAATGGTAGCAGATGACAGAACGAGGAGTAATGGTCTCAAGTTGCAGTGGGGGAGGTTTAGGTTGGATATTAGGAAAAACTTTTTCACTAAGAGGGTGGTGAAACACTGGAATGCGTTACCTAGGGAGGTGGTAGAATCTCCTTCCTTAGAAGTTTTTAAGGCCAGGCTTGACAAAGCCCTGGCTGGGATGATTTAACTGGGAATTGGTCCTGCTTTGAGCAGGGGGTTGGACTAGATGACCTTCTGGGGTCCCTTCCAACCCTGATATTCTATGATTCTATGATTCCCTGTAAAGTGCCTGGCCCGGCCACTGTCGGAAGACAGGATACTGGGCTAGCTGGACATAAGAACGGCCGTCTGACTTAGTATGGCCATTCTTCTGTGGCAAATCTCACCCGATCAGAATGGCAGCATTCCCCGACCCTACCAGGCTCAGGTGTCAGTGACGACACGGGGGCCAAGGCCAGGGAGGGTGAGAGCTGCTGGTCAATGCCCTAGGCCGGACGGGTGCAGCTAGGCACATAAAGGCCGTTTACAGCAAGAACCTTGTATTTATACCCTGCTTTGCACGCCTGAAAGCAGCTGAGCCACTTTCCCACCAGGCAGAGGCCAAACCTAGGCTATTCCAGCTGCCCAGCGTGAGCTTCAGAGAGTTACTGCACACAACTGCAGGCAGGCGGTGAGAGCGGCAACCTTATCTACAGCACTCATTGCCGCTGTTACAGCTGGCACTGCACATCGCTTGTCCTGCTGCTGAAATGCAGCCAGCTCTGGTGTGGAATGTAGCAGTTGCTTAACAGCCCACAGCAACACCCCCCTCACACACACAACATTTTAGAGACAGCACTGAAGACTACTGTCTCTCTTAATCACACAGAGGGGCACTGAAGGAGGCACAAAGTAACTAGACAAACAAACCTGGTCTGGCAACTGGTACAGCATTTTGGCTGCTGGCAAGTGCAATAGCGGCACCCTGAGAGCCCCTCATGTGCAGATTCAGGACTCAAGGGCTCTTACTCAAATGAGATCAAAGTCCTTTACAAAGAAGATCAAGATCATGGTTGCTCTGTGGCTGCCCCATTTTACAGAGGGGAAACTGAGGCACAGAGCAGGGAAGTGATATGTCCAAAGTCACCCAGCAACACAGTGGAGAATAGAACACAGATCTCCTTGGTCCTAATCCAGTGCCCTGTCCACCAGGCCACACTGCCTCCCAGCTGATGCAGCTAAAGGGGATTCCTGGACACAGCCAACCCCTGGGTGTCTCTCTAGCTCCCAGCCTGACCCCCACAATCTGCACTGCTGTGTCCTCACACAGGGTCTCCAGAACCCAGATGAGGCTGTCACCTAATGGATTATGCAGCCCAAGCAGAGAAGGGCCCGCCTGGCTTACCGTGAGCCGCGCCGAGGAGTGCCAGGCAGGAGAGCAGCCACAGAGCAGCCATGCTAGCGACAAGGCTGAGGCATGTGGATGGGGCAGACAAAGCTGCAGGTCTTTTATCTCCAGCACCAGTGGTGGTTGGAGTAGGGCCAACGAGGGGGTTAGCGGCCATGGGAACACCTGCTGCAGGGCAAACACGCCGCCCCACCACCACCTCTGTGATACCGCGATTGATTACTGTATTGGCAGGAGTTGGGAGCACGTTTTTTGTGAGGCGGATGTATTTTTAGAAGCAGGGCAACTTGTTTGCTTTCCAGGCTGGCTCCTGTGGCAAATGGAGGGGTTAGTCGCAGTCAGGGAGGGTGATGGACCTGGCCCATTTCCAGGAGGAAAATGGGCTTTTCCTCTGCATTGGTATGAGACACTCTGCATGTGCCCTGCTGGCAGCTCAGTGCAAAAGGGGAACCAGAGCCAGGGGTTAGTACATCCTCCCCACATTCTGCTCCCCCGCTGCCATTCCATCGAGCATCACGATCAGCCGCTTCTGGGGCCCAGGCAGGGCCCGGACTCATCTGGGTGAGCAGGGCTCTCACTGCAGGAAGCTAGACACCCCAACCTGCGCCTGGAGAGAAGGGGGGTCGGGCCAAGGAACCCTCTTGCATTCTGTTTACAGAACTGCCGCTCTAGTGGGCTGCATTGCACAGGGGTGCCAGTGGGCAGTGTACCCCCCCAACACCCTCTGACAGGGGCAGGCCTGGGCCAGCCTCAGGGACCTTTTGGGGAGCTCTGCCCAGCCTTCATAGCGCCCAGGAGGGGAAATGGTGCCAGTTGGTATCACAGCCCCGGCCAGCAAGGTCAGTTCTGCGGGTCTAGGCCAGGATGCCGATGCCCCAGGACTGTGGCTCAGGCCCGTCCCTGATGAGGGGCATTTGGAGGAGGGGAGCTCTCCTTCTTTCCACGCCAAAGGTCGCCATCTCCAGCAACACCCTTCCATAGCTGGTGGCACCTCTGTCACCCCAGGCCCTCCCTGCTCCCTGTCCCTGGGTCACCAGTTTACCAGGGCTGACCCCACTGCTCTCGGAAGCAGCTGCCTTTCCCAGCCTTATCGAGTGTGCAGTGCACACCTGCGGTCCACAGGCAGCAGGGATGAGATACCGCTCCTGGCCTTCACACCAACACCTGCCTCCCTGCACGGTGCTTCTCATGCCCAGCGGGCTTCTCAGCGGGCCTGACGCAACAGCTCCCTGCCAGCGGGACGGAGCCGGCAGCCCTCAGGCCCAGCCTGGAAAAGAGGGGCTATCCAGACATGCTCCCTCCCAGCCTTCGATGGGGCAGCATGGCCAAGCAGCCATGGGCACCGCCCAGACTTTGCAGACTCGGGCTCTGTCCCTGCTCAGCCACACACCTGCTGCATGGCCCAGGGCAGTCCCTTCCCTTTGCTGGGTCTCCCATTTCCCTCCCACCCTTCGCTTTGTCTAGTGAGACCCTTAACGCTTTCAGCTCTCAGTGCGTCTGGCCTGCACTCAGCACAATGGGGCCTCACCTTGATCCGGGCAAGATTCTACTGTAGGCTAAACTGACTATGCTAGCAGGTACCAGACCACGCCACTTACACACTCTGTTCCTGGCTCATCCGCACCCTGCATGCAGGCCCGTAGGCTGGGGGCATGCGGGAGGAGTCATTTTACCAAAGGCTGCAGGGGGTTTTCCTATCCTGAAATAGCTGGGTGATCTCAGAGGGTGACGCTATGGCAGCTTTCTGGGACAGAGACTGGTTTTTTTTCTGTGTCTGTACAGAACCTAGCACAACAGGGCCATGGGCTGGGCTCCTAGGTGCTACCGTAATACAGGTAATTAATGTACAGCACATAGCGTGATGGGGTCCTGGGCCATGGCTGGGCTCCTAGGAAATACACCTAATAAATAATGTACAGCACCCAGCACAGCGGGTGCCTGGCTCATGGCTGAGCTCCTAGGCGCTACCGTAATACAGGTAATAAATAATATTAGCAATAATAAATGGTCCATCCTAAAGTATTTTCCCTTCTTGCAAACTATCCCGCTGCAAAGGACAGATAGGAAGACTAGTAAAATGCCATGGAGCTCTTGTTGCCCTTGTTGCCAAGAAGGTCAATGGCATTTTGGGATGTATACGTAGGGGCATTGCCAGCAGATCAAGGGACGTGATCATTCCCCTCTATTCGACATTGGTGAGGCCTCATCTGGAGTACTGTGTCCAGTTTTGGGCCCCACACTACAAGAAGGATGTGGATAAATTGGAGAGAGTCCAGCAAAGGGCAACAAAAATGATTAGGGGACTGGAACACATGATTTATGAGGAGAGGCTGAGGGAGCTGGGGATGTTTAGTCTACGGAAGAGAAGAGTGAGGGGGGATTTGATAGCTGCTTTCAACTACCTGAAAGGGGGTTCCAAAGAGGATGGATCTAGATTGTTCTCAATGGTAGCTGATGACAGAACAAGGAGTAATGGTCTCAAGTTGCAGTGGGGGAGGTTTAGGTTGGATATTAGGAAAAACTTTTTCACTAGGAGGGTGGTGAAACACTGGAATGCGTTACCTAGGGAGGTGGTGGAATCTCCTTCCTTAGAAGTTTTTAAGGTCAGGCTTGACAAAGCCCTGGCTGGGATGATTTAGTTGGGGATTGGTCCTGCTTTGAGCAGGGGGTTGGACTAGATGACCTCCTGAGGTCCCTTCCAACCCTGATATTCTATGATTCTATTATTCTATGATTCTCTTTAATGACCTGAGGAGAAAAGGAATTCTACAGAAAGTGGGAACAAGGACCAATTGCTGGCTGAAAGGCTGTATTCAAAGAGTAGTTATCAATGGTTTGCTGCCAAACTGGGCCGGTGTATCTTATAGTCCTGCAGGAGTCAGTCCTGGGTCCGGTACTAGTCAGTCTTTTCATTAATAACTCGGACAATGGAATGGAGAGTATGTTTATAAAATTTGCAGGTGACATCACGTGGAGAGGGGTCACAAGCACGCTAGAGGACAGGATTAGAATTCAAAACGACCTCAACAAGTCAGAGAATTGGTCTGAAATCACCAAGATGAAACTCAATAAAAACAAATGCAAAGTACTACACTTAGGACAAAAAAGAATCCAATGCATCACTACACAGTGGGGAATAACTGGCTATATGGCAGTGCTGCTGAAAAGGCTCTGGGGTTCTAGCGGATCACAAATTGAATAGGAGGCAGCAGTGTGATGCAGTTGCAAAACAGCCAAATCTGGTTCTGGGGTGTCTTACCAGGAGTATCGTATGTATGGCACGGGAGGTCATTGTCTCACTTGGCACTGTGGGGAGGCCTCAGCGGGATATTGGGTGCCGTTCCGGGCACCACACTTTGGCAAAGATGTGAACAAATTGGAGCGAGTCCAGAAGAGAGCAACAAAAATGATCCAAACCTGCCCTGTGAGGAAAGGATAAAACCACCTGGGCATGTTTAGTCTTGAGAAAAGATGACGGAAGATGGGGACCGGATAACAGACTTCAGATCTGTTATGGGCTGTAACAAAGAGGACTGTGATCAATGATTCTCCATGGCCACTGAAGGCAGGCGAAGACGTAATGGGCTTAATCTGCAGCAAGGGCGATGTAGGTCAGATGTTAGGGAAACCTTTCCAACTCTCAGGGTAGTTCAGCTCTGGACCAGGCTTCCCAGGGGGGCTGTGGAATCCCCGCCACTGGAGGTTTTTAAGATCAGGTGGGACAAACACCCATCCGGGCTGGTCTAGGTTGGTTCTGCCTTGGCACAGAGGCACTAATGTTCTCTCAAGGTTCCTCACAGCCCTACATTTCTATGAATGTATGACCCAGGGCAGTCACGGTCCCTCTCTGGGCCTCAGTTTCCCCACTCACCCTTTGTGTTTTCTATTTAGGTTGTTAACTCTTCAGGGCAGAGACCCTATCTCTCTTACCCCTCTTGAGCTCTGTGTTCAGCCCCTAGTGCAGTGCCCCTGGCCTTGGTCAGGGTAGCTGGATTCTAAATTAACAATGCTAATAGTAACCATGGGTACATCACTTGGCTCTCAGTTCCTGGACAATGGCCCTGTGTGCTTTCCCCAGGTCAAAGGGATGCAGGAGGAGGCATTTTACCAAAGGCTGGATAATAAAGAACAATAATAACTAGTCCATCCCCAAGATTTTTCCCTCCTCCCTGGACAACTGGCTCAAGCCTTTTGGCACTGGCATAAAAAGACTCTATTTGTTTGTAATAGACATTCGTGCCAGGGGACTTCACTGGATATTTGGCAAAACAGTTGCAAAGAAACAATTTTTCAGGCACTTAATCTCCAAAAAAAGGAACTCCCAGAGTCTTCCTTGCTGCACCTTTGGGGGAGAACTTGTCCCTACCGAGATGTTTGGTTTAAAAAAAAAGCTTCTTTCCAAGGCTCTGATGGGGGCAGCAAGCAGGACTAAAATGGGAGGGTCCCTCTGCCCAGCCCAGCTGGCCTGAGAAGCAGTGTATTTCAGAGGAGCTGAGAGTGCTGTTGACTGTCCAAAAAACAAACCCCACAAACTGGGCCAAGGGTCCTGAACCCTGCCCCAGAGATGCTAAGAGACAATGGGATGACCCTGCGTGCATCATCGGATAACAGCTGCACTGGGGCTCTAGGACTTAACACCTGATGCTAAGATGGGCCTGGGAGGTGCCTAGCCTCTGCCCAGCGTGGCAGGGAAAGGAGGGGCATTCTGAGTCAGAGCAATGAGGAGAGGCAGAGGCAATCTAGAGACTGTAGTATGTTCTCTCAATCAGGGGGGGTAAAGTAGAAATCAATTAAATAGGGACAAATCACAAGGAAATCAGAGTTAGCTGTTTTAGCAGGAACTACTCCTTAAGCTTACACCATAAACTATTCCTGTTATCGACTGTGTATTAGCAGTGATTGTCTTCATTAAACTCACTTCATAGGTAACGTGATAAATGAAGGGGGCGGGGAGGGTAGCTCCCTTTTATGGACACGCAGCCAGCCAGTAACTATAAAATCCCTCTTAGTATCTGTTCTCTAATTGCTTTACCTGTAAAGGGTTAAAAGAAAAGGAGTACTTGTGGCACCTTAGAGACTAACCAATTTATTTGAGCAAGAGCTTTCGTGAGCTACAGCTCACTTCATCAGATGCATACCGTGGTATGCATCCAATGAAGTGAGCTGTAGCTCACGAAAGCTCATGCTCAAATAAATTGGTTAGTCTCTAAGGTGCCACAAGTCCTCCTTTTCTTTTTGCGAATACAGACTAACACGGCTGTTACTCTGAAACCTGTAAAGGGTTAAAAAGTCTCCCTGCATGGGTAGAAGGAAGGGAGTGGGCACCTGGCCAAAAGAGCCAATGGGAAGGCTAGAACCTTTTAAAATTGAAACAAAGACTCCCCTTTTGTCTGTCTGTGGTTGTTCTCTCTGAGAAGCTTGGCCCAGGTCTGAAAAAAATCATCAGATCACACCTAGAAACTACTCATTTAAAACCCTGGATATGTGAGTAGATCAGGGGAAGACGTGATGAGGTGTGTCTCTTTTATTTCTTTATGGCTTGTGGACTCCTCTGAGCTAACCCCAGGTGTTTTCGTTTTGCTTGTAACTTTTAAGCTGGACCTCAAGGGAGCAATTCTTGATGCTTATTTCTTGCCAGAGTGGGGAATCAGCCTTGACAGGTAACAGTTTTCATGTATAAAACAACAGCATTTTGAATTAGTGAACACAATGCACTAGAGGAGTAGTTTTCAAACTTTTTTTTCTGGAGACCCAGTTGAAGAAAATTGTTGATGCCTGCAACCCAACAGAGCTGGGGATGAGGGGTTCTGGGTGTGGGGGGGGTTCATGGCTGGGGCAGGGGGTTGAGGTGTTGGAGGGGGTCAGGGCTCTGGGCTGGCGGTGCAAGCTCTGGTGTGGGGTCAGGGATAAGGGGTTGGGGGTGCAGGAAGGGGCTCCGGGTTTGGGGCTGGGGCAGGGGATTGGGGCACGGGGCTGGGGCACGGGTTACCTCGGGCGGCTGCTGGTCAGCGGCGCAGCAGAGGTGCTCAGGCAGGCTTCCTGCCTGTCCTGCACCCTGGAAGCGGCCAGCAGGAGGTCTGGCTCCTAGGCGGAGGTGCGCAAGCGGCTCCGCATGGCTCTCACTGTTAGCCGACGGCCAAGGATGTTTGGTGAGGTGCCAGCTATGCCCGTTTATACCATCCGTGACTTTAACCGCTAGGACGCACTGTCCCTTCGCGGCGGGCAGCCCGGGCTAGGCTGACGGATGCCCCAAGGTCCTAACCACCCGTGACTTTAACTGCTAGAGCTCAGAGCTCCTTCGCAGCGGGCAGTCAATACTGACTGACAGGTGCCCCAATGGCAGCACTAAGAGCCTCTCCACACCCGTGACTTTAACTGCTAGAGCTCAGAGCTCCTTCGCAGCGGGCAGCCAGGATTGACTGACAGGTGCCCCAAGAGTTTGCCCCGTGGAGGCGGCACAACTCAACGCTAGGCTCTTAGTACTCTCACCTAATGGCCAGGCTTTAGAGCCAAAACGGCTGAGGTTCTTTAATTGTGTTGGCTGCTTTACAGTAAACCAGAGAAAACAAGTCAGGCTTATGCATAAATGGTTACCAAAATTTATTAAGCTAGATTCTAATCATGTGGTTACAAAATTGCTAGTGCCTACTTATTTAAATGTAGAGATGTTACACACACAAACAAGTTACAAAACTGAAGCCACAATCCCAAAGAAAGAAAACAAAGTATAGAGCTCTATTTCAAAATATGTGTACACTAAAGATAGGAGATCAGGTGTGGGTGCTTCTTACCCTCCTTGCATCTCTCGATTCCAGCGGTGCCAAGCCAGGATCGGTCACTCAATTCCGCGGAAAGACGAATAAGGGACAAGGCGTAGGGACCCTCTTAGCTGCAGAAGCCTTGGGAGGCTGTCACTTATCTGACCAGCAGATAGATAGTGAAAAGCACTCAAAAATCATGGTGCTGTAGGTCCCCTACTTATACCTCTGTACTCCTTTATTCTCTTTCTCCTTTCTTATGCCAAATTGAGGCTGGTCTGTCTGGGTGACGCCAGCTTTCGCAAGAGTAGTTTACACTTGCAAGGGAGAGAAACAATAAGTTTTGACTACTGGACATTTCTTTTATCAGGGTAAATATTTTCCCACCTAGGATGTTGGTGTGTGTGCATCACGCTATTTAGTAGGGGCTAAGAGCCATGTCTGTCACAGGGCCTCTGCCTGCTGTGAGCTTAATCGTTGTATCTGTTCCCAGAGGCACATTGTAGCAGCACACCTGTGCTTTCACAGCTTCAAAGGCTGTGCTGGAATATATGTTAAGTGCCCTGTTCCTGCTTCCTCCTGTGTTTCCAGCAATGCTGGTCTGAGAGGGGGGGGCTGTCTGTCTGGCTACACTCACTCACAGGAACGTTCCCCCACCCCAGCTCCCATTGGCAGTGCAGAGCTGGTGCTCGGGGCAGGGGCAGCACGCAGAGCCCCCTCCTCCCCCACGTAAAGGATCCAGACCTGCTGCTCACCGCTTCCGGGGCACAGCGCGGTGCCCCAGGACAGGTAGGGACTAGCCTGCCTTTGCCGGGCAGCACCGCCAATGGGACTTTTAATGGCCCGGTCGGTAGTGCTGACCAGAGCTGCCACGACCCACTGCCTTACATTCTGCAACCCAGCGCTGCTGGGTCATGATCCACAGTTTGAAAACCAGTGTACTAGAACACAAACCCCACAGTTCCATACCCCCTTGTCAGTTTCCTGGTTTTCAGCCTCCATAAGCCCAGAGGTTGGAGAAAAAGTTCTTAGGCTGTTTAGTTATTTTGGGCAATCCTCTTGTGCAACCTTGGTTTACTGGTTTGAGTTGCAGCCTAAATTCCTTGATGCAATATGTTGGCTTCTTGGCTGAACTGTTATCCCTCTGCTCCTTTCTGGCTTACAGTCCCTTTGCTCTCACAATTTCTTTATTCCTATCTTTTCACCTTGTCTGCCTTAGGATGCTGTTTGGATGGTTTGTTTTACAGTCCTTACTATTTTCTTTCTTTCACTACAACTCACTTCCGCTTTATTTCTTAAGTCAGTTTCACTTTAGTTACAGTTTATTTCCTTCACATTTCATTGGGGCTGTACTTTTCTCCCAGTTTTCTAACAATGTTTTCTAATAGTTTCTTAGAGACTCTTCGGCTATTTTTCCTCTCATTTAACAGCATTGTTCTTCCTTTAACTTTCCCTCTTTTCCCCTTACACCATTATCTTTCCTCTTTCTAGGTACTGCCTGTTTGTGGCTAGCCCTACTGCTCCTGCTCTCTCTGGCTTTCTCCCTTTGAGCTCTGTCCCTGGCGGCCCTCTGACGTCGGGGGGCCCTAGTCACTGGCTCCTCACTCGCTGCGGCCCTTCTTTTCTGGTGGCAGTTGCTGCTTTGTTCTCTCTCCCGCAGCGCTGGGCAGCCTGCTCCAGACTCCACCAGCCGTTTCCACCACTGCCTGATTGGTCTACTCACAGCAGTGCTCCGGGGAGAGCTGCCACCTGCTCTTTTTTCTTTTTCCCAAAACCACCCTGGGCTCAAGCTGATCCTGCTTCGACTCCCCTGGAACCCGTGGAGGTCCCCAGCCCCAGGTGTCCCCTTAAAAAAAATATTCTAAACAGCCAGAGGCTGCTTCAGTTGCACTTTTGACCCACAGCTGGGGGGACATCACATAGTCAGCCCCTGAAAAAGAACCACAGTCAGTGTCTGCCCCCAGTGCCAGGCTCAGAGTGACCCACCCCACACACAAGGACTGTCACACCAAGAAGGGCATTTGAGGCTCTTGTGCCTGGCTGCTGTCCTGCAAATGCAGCCTCGGGGCAGAGCCTCAGCAAGGGGCCATGTGGTGTTTGGAGCCCCCCATGCCCATCAAATACCCCACCTCGCGTGGGCTGTCACCATGCCCAGGGCTGTGTCCCCTGCTGGCAGTGTTCATGGGCTGGGCCCTGGGGTGGGCTGTCTGGCACCAGGGAGATCTGAAGGGACTGAAGCAGGCGAGCCATGGGCTGCAGGCCCCAGCAACCCACTGCTGTGGTGGGGGAGGCATGGCTCACTTCTGTCGGCTGGGATCTCGCCTGTGGGATGGAATTCCCACTGTCCCAGCCAGGGCGTGGGGGTCCAGCCTAGCCGGTGGGAACAGAGGCAGGGTCAGAAGCCAGGGACCAGAGCCAGGCGAAGAAGCAGGGTCTGCCATGGCAGCCATCTAGGGTCGCCTAGCTGCATCGACACCAGGCTTCAGTAATGCCCCTCGCTGGCAGGGCCCCCAGCACACTGCCCCTCACGCAGCCCGTGGTGCTTGGCCCCAGAACGCCAGCAGCCTGTGTCTGGTGACTCTGCCGGCGCTGCTGAGTGTACCAGCCCCCAGGGACCAGCAGCCCCACGCTCTAACCTGTGGGGCCTCACAGCCCCGAGGCCACAGAATGGGGCAACTCCTGCAGTGAGAGCAGAAGATCCTCTGCAGTCACAGTGTCCAACCTCTTGGGCCGATCTTGGCTGGCAACTGTAGGGGTCCGGGGGGATCAGTGCAGGCGGAAGTGCAGGTTGTGTAAATGTGTGAGACCCTTCCCCAGTGATCAGCGCACGCTGAACGGCTGACACGGCGTGTACCAGCCGGGGCACCCAAGGAGCTGGCACAGGGCGTACTGGCTGCCACACCCCCGGCGCGGCCTGGCACTTCAGTGAGAAGCTGGGGCTGTGCTCAGCAACGTGGTTGGGAGTCCGGTCCAGCCACGTGTGGGACCAGGTCTGGGCCCCCTGGGGCTCCACTCGCATAATTAATCAAGTTTCCGAGAGAGGGTCTATGGAAAGTGCCACGCTGCTGCTGGAACAAACCTGGGCCCGGCCTTGCCAGCAAACACCGAGAGGACAGCTTTGCACTGTCACGCTGGGTTGCAGCCCCGGCTGCCGGCTCAAAGAAGAAGGGTATCGAGGAGCCATGGCTGGAGGGGTTCTTTGCTCCCCAGCCAGGCAAGCCCAGAGGGACGGCTTGGCTGCTGAATTCTATTGGGTGGGGACTTTGAACTACTAGGACCTGTCCAGCCTGCTAGCAGACTGGCACTGCCAGACTGTGTCTTCACTGCACAGTTCTCCCAGGTTATCTGCACCCGGCATAGCCTAGCTCAGGTGTGAGCATCCCCATGGCCAAGCACACCTCTCGTTACTGTGCCTTCCATGCTTCTGCCCTCACGTGGGTGTGGCTGGAGCATGGCCCGTGGTACGCTGGGCTGAGATGTACACGGATTTCTTCCCAGTTTCTCCTTCAAAAGGAATGATGGGGAGGCACTGGAGGGTGGGCAGCACCTGTGTGATTTGTGCCACCACTCCTGCAAAGTGGACGAGTTAATGTCAAACTGCAGCCCGTGTCCAGCTACAACCTGGGGATAACTGGCTGGCAGCAGCACTGCTGAGAGGGGCTGGAGGTTACAATGCGCCACAAACTGAGCAGGGGTCAGCAACGTGACATATCTGTGAAAAAGGCTAATATGGCTCTGGGGTGTATTAAAAGGAGTGTTGTGTGTAAGGCATAGGAGGTCATTGTCCCATTCTGCTCAGCACTGGGGAGGCCCCCAATGTCCAGTTCTGGGCACCGCACCTTAGGGAAGATGTGGACAAATTGAGAGTCCAGAGAACAGCAACAAAATGGATCAAAAGTTTAGAAAACCTGCCCTGTGAGGAAAGGTTAAACCTGGTCAGCCATGGGCATGTTTAGTCTGGAGAAAAGATGGCTGAGGAGGTACCTGGTAAGTCTTCAAACATGTTCAGGGCTGTTAGAAAGATCAATTATTTGCTGTGTCTGCTGAGGGCAGGACAAGACCTAATGGGCTTTATCTGCAGCAAGGGAGATGTAGGTTTGATGTGAGGAAAAACTTTCTAACTCTCAGGGTAGGTAAGTTCCAAGGGAAGCTATGGAATCTGTCAGGAGAGGTTTAAGAACAGGTGGGACAAACCCCTGTCAGGGCTGATCTAGGTTTGCTTGGGCCTGCCTCTGCGCAGGGGGCTGGACTAGATGATCTGTCGATGCTACGGGATGGTACCATGCGCTGCAGTACGTAGCCATGTGCATGATCCCACCAGGGGATGCAGATAGACCAGACACCCTGTGCCTTTGGTTTCGATTGTACCCCATCCACCACATGAGCCCTGTCGCGGCCCAGGAGCCAAGGACTGCAGGGCATGGGCACAGCTGGTCTCTAATGTGTCTTTATTGACCCATCACACTGGGAACGTGCTGCTGCGTTAATTGGCCGCGATGGTCTGGTCGATCCAGGCCCTGAGCTTGGTGATGCGGGCGTAAACGCCGGGCGTGGAGGGGGAGCAGGTGCTGCTTCCCCAGGAGACGATCCCCACCAGGGTCCAGGCGCCGTCCTGCTGGCACACCAGGGGGCCGCCGGAGTCGCCCTGCAAGGAGAAGCAGCAGGTTGGGGGGCGTCTCCTTCTAGGGGGTCGCAAAGCGAGGGGCACCTGGCTGATCCCCAAATGCAAACGAGTCTGCGCTTGTCTGGATGGAGCCCTGTGTATCCACTGCGGGTCCCAGGGCTCGGGAGAGCTATGGGGAGCGGGGATTGCGGGCAGGGAAAGGGGAGCCTAAAGGAAGGGAGGGAGGGAGGGATGCATAGATCCCTGGTTAGATCAAGGGGGGCTGCATGGACAGATGCAGGGATGGGGTGACAGGCAGGCAGGGAGGGAGGGATGGCTAGAGGTAGGTTCAGGGCCTGGGCAGCCGGGCAGGGGATTGCAGGGCTGAAGGAAGCAGCCAGGGACATGCTACCCGAGAGGAGTTCCCTGTGTCAGGACACTGATGCCTGGGCCCCATCCCCAGCAGTATCTGCCAGGACAGCTCAGTGCAGATGGCACATCCATCCCCTCTGCGTCCCCTCGCCCGCCTGTCCAACGCTAGTGCTAGGACCATGGTGCTCCGCAGTTCCTGCCCCGGTTCCTACCTGACGCTGCAGTGGGCAGTGGTGACCACCCAGTTCTCGCTGATCAGGGAGCCGCCGCAGAAATGGAAGCTGGTGTTGTCCTGCGGGGAGAGGGAGAGCGGGTGGTGACTGAGCCAGCCCACAACAGCTGTGTGCTGGGTACCCCCCAAGTCTGCCTGGCGGGAGCTACTGGGAACCAGGGGAGGGGAACTGGGGCCAGAGCATCAAAATAAGGGGGAGCAGCTGGCTGAGACCCATCCCTGGGAAGCAGGCGCCCCTTCCTAGCAGCCAGTGCTCTCTGCCCCATTTGCCAGGCTCTGCCAGACACAGATTGCAGCAGGGGCAGGCCTGCCCCACCCCGCAGGGATCTCTGCCGAGCCTGTGTGCTTGGAAGGGAGCCAGGGTGTGCGATGCCCGGCAGGGGCTGGGAGCGGCAGGAGAGAAGGGAACTCGGGGCAGGGGACGGGTTCCCACCAGATCCTGGGTGCTGGAGCTGAGGGGCTCTGGGAGCAGGGCTGGGGGAAGGGTCCTGGCAGGTGCCCTTGGAGTGGCAGAGAGGCCAGGTCAGTTCATCCCACTATCTTGGGCAGCGCTGCCTCTGTCGGGTAACAGGCCCTTGTTCCACAGTAGAGCAGGCACCGACTGGGGGCAGGGAGGCTGGGAATCCATCTACACACTGGAGCCAATCTAAGCAGCTAGGGACAGCCAGTGCTGCTGGGAAACACACACAGAACGTGGAGGCGGGTGCTGCAGGGAGCAGCTGGGGGCCCAGATACCAAGGTGATGGGCATGTGCAGGCCCTGCCAGATGAATCCCCAGTAGCACTGAGACACTGCCTAGCTGCCCTGGGACACCATGAAATCACATCCCCACCTCCCCGGGTTCTCTAAGGGCCAGGCCCCTCCTGCCTTTCCCCTCAGCTTTGCTCCCCACGGGGGTCCCTGCCTGGCCGAAGGGGTTGCTGGGCTCTCACCTGCAGGGAGACCTGCCAGGGCCAGGATCCAGGAACCGCCGTCTCGCCGTTCATGATTCGTGCATAACCGCTGATGACAGGTTGGATGGCAGGGAGGCCGCAGCCTGCAGGAGGGAAGGAGAGGAGTTGACCACAGCTCCTGGTGTCCAGCGGGGAGGGAGCACAGCGCTAGGGCCCAGGCTGCTCCGTGGGGCACCCCAGCAGTGGGGCAGTAGCTGGGGGATCGGTCAGTGGCTGGGGGACCTTGCTACAGCCATGGGCATGCACTGCCCACTCCAGTTCACCTGGGGGTGTCCCCCAGAGCCAGGGCTGTACTGCCACCATGGGGGAAGGATGGACTGGGGGGGCCCCGAGCGCTGTCAAGCACAGCATGGCATTGGCCGCATCCATCTGCGCCATCAGCAGTGTCTCTCCAGCCGCGGGATTAGCGACAGGGCTGGGGCCACCGTCACCTGCGTCTTCTCGGGAGCTCCCTGTGGCAGAGAGACCCTTCTCCGGCTCTGGGCCTTCCAGCCCCTGCTGGCAGTCGAAGGAGGCCGGGTGGCACTTACCATGGGCAGTGCCCAGGAAGGCGAGGCAGGGCAGGAGCCAGAGGAAAGCCATTCTGCTTCTTACATGGGTCGTGGAGACCAAGCAGGGTCAGCAGCCCTTTTTATACTCCTGCCAGGGGCAGCTCTGGGGAGGTGGCAGCTAAGAAAGAGACAGGAGCCAGTTTTTCACCCTGCTGTCTGGGGCCATTGGGGAGATAAGCTGGGCATCCCTGAGGGGCCATGGGCAGAGTTCCAAGGGGCAGGCTGGCCTGGGGGCAGGGCTTGGGCCAGGAGCTGGGACCACAGCAGCTGCTCCCTGGAGGAGTGTGGGGAGCCAGGGAGCTGCGTGGGAGCCAGAGGGCCAAGACCTGGGAGCAGAGAGCCCATGGGAGTCTGCGACCCTCTGCCCTCAGGGGAGTGACAACCCCAGGGAGCCAGGCACCATGTCCTGCAGTGCATGATGCATGCTTCCCTTCCCCACTCAGCATCCTGCAGGCTGTGCAGAGGGGAGAACACAATGCCCAGGGCTCTGCGAAAGCTGTCCTAATGCTCAGTGGGCTGCTTCTTTGGTTTACCATCCAAATGGTGTTTTACCAGTCACCCTGTGACCCGGCCTCTCCTCGCGCACCGTGCCTTGCTGGCGGCAAGTGTTACTTCTGGGGGAATTCTGCGCCACTGCGCACACACGTAATTAATGTCCCACGCAGCCTGTTTCTTTACAGAAAATAAATTCTGCTGGAAAGTTGCTGCAGTTCCGCCTTTTGCCCACCAGGGACCACTGTGGTGCTAGAACTGAGTAGGCGCTCCCAGGTCCCAGACTTGCAGCAGGGGCTGAATGGCAGTGGAGACGTGGGTACAGGGGGGAGCGGGCAGGGACACATGGAGATGGGGGAGGGAGTGCAGGGACACATGGGGGAAGGCAGGTGACTGAGTGGGGGCACAGAAACACATGGGAACGGGGAAAGGGGGTGCAGGTACACATGGGGATGGTAGGAGGGGATGCAGGGACAGATGGGGAAGGGGTGCAGGAACATATGGGGAAAGGGGCAGATGTGCCTGACTGAATGGGAGAGGCTAGGGGTCAGCCAGGGTCTGCATGGGGGAGGCTCCCTAACAATCCCTCCCTGCCCCCCCCCACCCAAATCTGTTTCATATTTCTCCCACCCACATCCAACAACCCTCCAGGTTCACTCCCAGGCTCCTTCCTGCTCCTCCATTACCCCTGGCTCCCCCAAGCCTTTGCACTGCTTCTGAAGGGGCAGGAAATACGTTCCTGTTCTGTAGTTTAAATGAATTACTCAAAGTTACATATTAATATGCTGTCACGGAGTCCCTGGGCGATGCTCTGGAACTGCTCCCCATGAAGCCAGTCAGGACTCTGGGGTAGTCGCCTTTCTGGGAGCAGCCTGTCTTCAGGACACACAGCTCACACCTTCCTGGGTCTGACCTCAGAGCATTCAGCATCCTCTGCCCCTCCGTGCGCTTCCCCCCAGTGAGTCCACTCAGGTGGGGCTCCTGGGGAAGCCAGAGGGTCCTGCACCCCAACTTCGCAGTCAGACGGGACTCTCAGCCAGCCAGTAAAACAGAAGGTTTATTAGACGACAGGAACATGGTCTAAAACAGAGCTTGCAGGTGCAGAGAACGGGACCCCTCAGCTGGGTCCATTTTGGGGGGCAGTGAGCCAGACAACCACGTCTGCACTTCACTCCATGTCCCAGCCAGCCCCAAACTGAAACTCCCTCCAGCCCCTCCTCCTCTGGGCTTTGTTCCTTTCCCGGGCCAGGTGGTCACCTGATTCCTTTGTTCTCCAACCCTTTAGCTCTCACCTCGTAGGGGGGGAGGGCCCAGGCCATCAGTTGCCAGGAAACAGGGTGTCGGCCATTCTCTGTGTCCAGACTCCTGCACACACCGGCCCTCTAGGGCTCTGCAATGATCATACACCCTTACCCCACCACCTAGATACTTAAGAACTGCCTAGGGGAAACTGAGGCACCCCCACACTATTCAGAGGAAACATTAAGAAGAGTCCCACTTCGTCACATATGCCTAGTGAGGAATCTATTTGACAAAAAACATTTCCTGAATAATTTTCGTTGTCTGGATTGTTCCAGGCATACTTGGTGACACGTATTTTGAAATAAATCACTAAAATAATTGAAACTGGGGTGATTATCTGAAGGAAAATAACCCACCTGGGAGCAGGTGAAGGTTCAGATGGGCCACCCCCACTCTGATGGGGGTCCTTCCAGCTCAGTGGCCTGACTCCAGCTGGGCCCAACCCCAATGCTTCGGAAAAAGCTGAGCACCGTCCACAATGCACCTGGCCAGTTGTGAAGCTATTACCCCCTGACTCCCTCTGATAATCAGAGTATGTTCTCAAGTCATAAACAGGGTGACCCTGCCCATGCATCCCAGCTAAACACCTTGATCCCAGTAAGGAGATTAATCAGCACTTTGGAAATCCAGACTCAGCCCTTAACGCCATGATGTCCTGTAGCAATGAGTTCCACAGGTCGATTATAAATGGCATAAAGTATTATTTATTTTTATTGGCACTATACATAATATTTCAGAGTAGCAGTCATGTTAGTCTCATGATGTCTGGATTGTTCCAGACAAACCCAGCCAGGGTCTCCTGTGACTGCGGGGCCTATTTCCGATCCTCCGTCTGTTCACGCCTCCGGGCAAAGTTCCTCTGGGCGGCATCCACTGACTCCCTTGATGCCTTTGAGGAGCAGTGGGCGCTGTCCAGGGTTCTCTGCTCGGTGTCCCCTTCCGGTTCCCTTCGTTTGACCCTTTGACCACACTCCTGTCCCTGTTATTTCATTAGTTGTCCCCCGGAATCATTTGATTTTCGGGTCCTGTGGATCCTCCCCTTAGGCTGAGGGGGGGGGGGTCCTTTAGCAGCGGGCGGGCTTTCGCCCACCCACTTCCCAGATCCCAGTAGGATCCAGGCCAGCCACCCTGGGCCAAGGCCATTCTTTGTGTTTACTAGCCAAAGAAACTCGTGATGTGCATCCTCCCTTCCTCTTCCTCCTGCAGCGACCGGCCAGGCCTCACTTCCTGGCTAAAAGGGGCAGCAGCCGCTGCCACCATCTCCGGACCTAAGAAAAGATCAAAGGTGGCATTCACAATGGGAATTAGGCGCCTCTTCCCATGGGAGTTGGGCACCTACGAGCCTTCTTGATTCCCTCAACTCTGCATGATGTCAAGTATCATAGGGGTAGTCGCGTTTGTCTGTATCCATAAAAACAATGAGGATTACAGTGGCACCTTAAAGACTAACAAATTTATTTGGGCCTAAGCAATTTCCCCTCTCTTGGAATTGACACCTTCCTCATCAATTATTGGGAGTGGACTGAATTGGCCCTGTCCGCATGGGTTCTCCACTGGTGAGGTACCTCCCTTCTCTTCATGTGCCAGTATCTATCTATGCCTGGATCTGTCATTTTCACTCCATGCATCTGAAGAAGTGGGTTTTTTACCCATGAAAGCTTATGCCCAAATAAATCTTTAAGGTGCCAGCAGACTCCTCATTGTTTTTCCTCAACTCTGAGCCACTTAGCCAAATCCCCTCCAGCTCTTCTCTGGAGGTGACACAACCTTGTTGGGGCCCTCTCCTCACACGGGGGCAGCCTCTCCTCTGCCCCTTGGCAATCTCCCATGTTGTGGAAACCAGAGCTGTCCCTGGTGGGGGAATCAGCCTGTCTCAGCACTTGCTAGGTTGGCATCTGCCACACCAAGGGCTCAGCCCTACACCTCCTGGGGACGGACGCTAGAGACTGTCAAGGGGTTAAAGCCAGGCCTGGGCTGGCGTCTGGCTAATCATACGCCCTGCTGATACCAGCTCAGTTTAGCCTCGGGCACAAGCAGCCGCTTTCCACTTCCTCGCATGCAGCACCAGCACCCCCATGACCCCAACGCCCACCCTCTGGCCCCGAGTGTCCATTCCTGCAGGACTGGGCTGGGCAATCCCCCTCCAGGGTCAGCAGCTCGGCCCGAAAACCAGTTCTCTGGGGGACCCAGAACAAAGAAACCCTGAGATGGGCTGGCAGATGGAGGTCTTGGGCTGCACCCCAGCCCCTGCCCTGGGACAGCACAACCAGCCAGTGCGAGGTCCGGGGCAGGGCTGTCAAAGCAAAGGTGCTCTGAAGGAAACCGCACCACAAGAAGCGCAAGGAGAGAGGGAATAACAGGTATAAATGGGGCTGTTATTCCCACAACATCATGACAATATGCACTGAAGCGGGCGGGGCAACTGCAGGGACCAGGGCTCAGGACTCCTGGGTTCTCCATGCAGCTACATCCCGGACACACTAAAGGACCCTGGGGCTAGTCCCTGCTCTGCAGTGGCCCATCTGGCTGGGGTGGGGGCCACTGGAGGGTGCTGGCTCAAAATGCATGGTGCTGGGAGGATTAGGCGGTGCCAACTGTACGCCAGAACAATTTGCTCATCACTAACACCTCAGTGGGGAGGGCCAGTGTGCACCCCACACTGCGAGGCAAGGCCCTGGCTGCCTGGCACCCGGATCTCCCGGGGTTGTCACTCCCTTGAGGGTAGAGGGTCACTGACTCCCACGGGCTCCCTGCTCCCAGGCCTATGTCCATTGGCTCTCTGGCTCCCCACACTCCTCCAGACAGCAGCTGCTGCGGTCCCAAGCCCTGCCCCCAGCCAGCCTGACCCCTGGTGCTCTGCCCATGGCTCCTTTGGGGCTGCCAGCTTATCTCCCCAAGGACAGCAGGGTGGAAAATTGGCTCCTGTCCCTTTCTGAGCTGCCTCCTGGCAAGAGTATATAAAGGGCTGCTGACCCTGCTTGGTCTCTGCCACCCATGTAAGAAGCAGAATGGCTTTCCTCTGGCTCCTGCCCTGCCTCGCCTTCTTGGGCGCTGCCCATGGTAAGTGCCACCCGGCCTCCTTCGACTGCCAGCAGGGGCTGGAAGGCCCAGAGCCGGGGAAGGGTCTCTCTGCCACAGGGAGCTCCCGAGAAGATGCAGGTGACGGTGGCCCCAGCCCTGTCGCTAATCCCGCGGCTGGAGAGACACTGCTGATGGCGCAGATGGATGCGGCCAACGCCATGCTGTGCTTGACAGCGCTCAGGGCCCCCCCAGTCCATCCTCCCCCCATGGTGGCAGTACAGCCCTGGCTCTGGGGGACGCCCCCAGGTGAACTGGAGTGGGCAGTGCATGCCCATGGCTGTAGCAAGGTCCCCCAGCCACTGACCGATCCCCCAGCTACTGCCCCACTGCTGGGGTGCCCCACGGAGCAGCCTGGGCCCTAGCGCTGTGCTCCCTCCCCGCTGGACACCAGGAGCTGTGGTCAACTCCTCTCCTTCCCTCCTGCAGGCTGCGGCCTCCCTGCCATCCAACCTGTCATCAGCGGTTATGCACGAATCGTGAACGGCGAGACGGCGGTTCCTGGATCCTGGCCCTGGCAGGTCTCCCTGCAGGTGAGAGCCCAGCAACCCCTTCGGCCAGGCAGGGACCCCCGTGGGGAGCAAAGCTGTGGGGAAAGGCAGGAGGGGCCTGGCCCTTAGAGAACCCGGGGAGGTGGGGATGTGATTTCATGGTGTCCCAGGGCAGCTAGGCAGTGTCTCAGTGCTACTGGGGATTCATCTGGCAGGGCCTGCACATGCCCATCACCTTGGCATCTGGGCCCCCAGCTGCTCCCTGCAGCACCCGCCTCCACGTTCTGTGTGTGTTTCCCAGCAGCACTGGCTGTCCCTAGCTGCTTAGATTGGCTCCAGTGTGTAGATGGATTCCCAGCCTCCCTGCCCCCAGTCGGTGCCTGCTCTACTGTGGAACAAGGGCCTGTTACCCGACAGAGGCAGCGCTGCCCAAGATAGTGGGATGAACTGACCTGGCCTCTCTGCCACTCCAAGGGCACCTGCCAGGACCCTTCCCCCAGCCCTGCTCCCAGAGCCCCTCAGCTCCAGCACCCAGGATCTGGTGGGAACCCGTCCCCTGCCCCGAGTTCCCTTCTCTCCTGCCGCTCCCAGCCCCTGCCGGGCATCGCACACCCTGGCTCCCTTCCAAGCACACAGGCTCGGCAGAGATCCCTGCGGGGTGGGGCAGGCCTGCCCCTGCTGCAATCTGTGTCTGGCAGAGCCTGGCAAATGGGGCAGAGGGCACTGGCTGCTAGGAAGGGGCGCCTGCTTCCCAGGGATGGGTCTCAGCCAGCTGCTCCCCCTTATTTTGATGCTCTGGCCCCGATTCCCCTCCCTTAGTTCCTGGCAGCCCCCTCCAGACAGCAGCGGGGGTCCCTGGCACGTGGCCATGGTAGGCCAGCTCAAACACTGCCTGCTCTCCCCCTCCCCACAGGACAATACCGGCTTCCATTTCTGCGGCGGCTCCCTGATTAGCGAGAACTGGGTGGTCACGGCTGCCCACTGCAGAGTCAGGTAGGAACCTAGGTGGGAGCCATGGGGTGCCAAGGCCCTAGGTTTACCAACTTTCTAATTGCACAAAACCAAACTTCCTTGCCCCTTCCCTGAGGCCCTGAGCCTTCTCACTCCAGCCCCCCTCCCTCAGTCGCTCGCTCTCTCCCACCCTAACTCACTTTCACCGAGCTGGGGTAGGGGGCTGGGGTATGGGAGGGCTCCGGCTGAGGGTGCGAGCTCTGGGGTGGGGCTTGGTAAGAGGGGTTTGCGGTGCACGAGGGGCTCCAGGCTGGGGGAGGGGGTTGTGATGCAGGTGGGGCTGTGGGCTCCTGGAAGGGGCTCAGGGCTGGGGCAGAGGGTTGGGGTGCAGGTGAGGGGTGTAGGGTCTTGGAGGCAGTTAGGATGCAGGAGGGGGTTCTAACCTGGGGCAAGGGGTTCGCGGTGCAGGAGGGGGTTCAGGGGTCGGGTTCAGCAGCGCTTACCTAAGGCGGCTCCAGTCGGTGGTGCAGCGGGGCCAAGGCAGGGTTCCCGCTTGCCCTGGCAGTGGCTCCATGCTGCTCCCAGAAGCAGTCAGACTAGACTGAGGCGCGTTGCCCAAGCCTGCAGGCACCGCCCCCGCAGCTCCTATTGGCTGTGGATCCCAGAGCTTCCCTGATTGCCCCTGCGCCTAGGGGCCGCGGGACATGTTGCCGCATCTGGGAGCCATATGGTACCAGGTCAGGCAGGGAGCCTGCCTTAGCGCTGCTGCGCCACCGACCAGACTTTTAACAGGTCAGTCAGCGGTGCAGACCAGAGTCACCAGGGTCCCTTTTCAACCGGGCGTTCCAGTAAAAAAACGGACGTCTGGCAACCCTGCAAGAACCAGGCACTAGCGTTGGACAGGCGGGTGAGGGGACGCAGAGGGGATGGATGTGCCATCTGCACTGAGCTGTCCTGGCAGATACTGCTGGGGATGGGGCCCAGGCATCAGTGTCCTGATGAAGGGAGCTCCGCTCAGGGCACACGTCCCCAGCTGCTTGTTTCAGCCCTGCAATCCCCAGAGCCTAAGCCAGCTCCAGGGGCTCCCACTGCCCTGCCATACCCCTGCCACGCTTCCTGGGCATAGATCCCCCCGCACCAGGCCTGGGCAGTGCCTGGGGGAGGGGACAGAAGGTGCTGCAGGGAGCCAGGCCTGCCCCACCATTCCCTATACTCGGGGCTTCCTTTTCTTCCCCCTGCAGCACCAGTGACCGTGTGGTTCTGGGGGAATTTGACCAAGGCTCTCCGGCCGAGGATGTGCAAGTCCTGCAGATCGCCCAGGTAGGGGGCTGGCCGGCACAGGGTCCCCTCGGGGGCTGCACACATCCTCCCTCCATGGGCCTGGAACACCGGGCCCCCAGTGAGCCTTCGTGCCCACCTCAACCCCCGGCACACTCACAGGTCAGCCTGTGCCATGTCTCACGCGCAGAGCTCCTCAGGGTCCTGCAGGGGGTGGTCACGGTCTCTGGGGAGTCCGGCTGGAGTGGGGTGGATGCAGCCTACATGGGTCCTGCTGTGGGGTGGATGAGATTTCGGTGGGGTCTCCGACAGGTGCTGGATGTGGTCTAGACTCCACTGTCTTCTGTGGCAGGTTTTCAAGAACCCCAGTTTCAGCATGTTAACCGTGAAGAATGACATCACCCTGCTGAAGCTGGCCTCCCCAGCCAAGCTGACAGCCCGCGTGTCCCCCGTGTGTCTGCCCAAGGCTACCGATGACTTCCCCGGAGGCCTGACCTGCGTGACCACGGGCTGGGGCCTGACTGATCCCAAGGGTAAAGTCTCCGGGTCTCTGCACCGCTCTGGCCGCTTGGAGGACAGACTCCTGGAGTGCCAAGGGGAACTCAACTTAGCCAACTGATCTGACGGCCATCCCCTCACCTCAGTCCCCCGCCCCCTGACCTTCCCGGGCACATACTGGACTAGGAAAGGGGGCCCTACTCAGGACCCCCAGCTCTGGGCAGCCTTCTGCCCCTTCCGGCTAGAGTTCCAGGTCCTGTCTCTCTCCCTGTCCCAGGCCAAACCCAGAAAATTCAGCTGGAAGGCCCCCCCAGGGGTCCCCACCTGACTGGGCACAGCTACCCTGTGCGTGCCCCAGGAGGGCAGGGGCAGCTGGGGCCTTTCCTCTGCAGAGGGGCCCCGGGGGAGCTCTCCAGGCCCCTCCCTCTCTGTTGGGGTCCCAGTGCCAGGCGAGGCCATGGGGCTGTAGTGCCAGGGATCGGGAGCTGCCCCATGCTGCCCAGCTGACGCCGTCTCCTGCCTGCCTTTGTTTTCCAGCTCAGAACACCCCAGACAAGCTGCAGCAGGTGGCCCTGCCCCTGCTGACCAACACGCAGTGCAAGACCTACTGGGGCTTCAGGATCGCGGACGTCATGATCTGCGCGGGCGCTGCTGGAGCCTCCTCCTGCATGGTACCCAGCTCTGCAGCGCCGCGGCCCCCTGTGCCCACCTGTCTGGCCACACATCGCTCCTAGTGCTGGCACAGATCCCCAGGGGCCATGCTGTGGCCCCCACTTTACACCAGTCTCTAGAGAGAACCCCTGCAATGTGCCAGACCTCCGGGGGTCTCACTCTCCCTCCGGGTTAGAGCACGGCCTCACTGCCTCCTTAGGCTGGCCTTCATAGAATCATAGAATATCAGGGTTGGAAGGGACCCCAGAAGGTCATCTACTCCAACCCCCTGCTCAAAGCAGGACCAATTCCCAGTTAAATAATCCCAGCCAGGGCTTTGTCAAGCCTGACCTTAAAAACCTCTAAGGAAGGAGATTCTACCACCTCCCTAGGTAACGCATTCCAGTGTTTCACCACCCTCTTAGTGAAAAAGTTTTTCCTAATATCCAATCTAAACCTCCCCCACTGCAACTTGAGACCATTACTCCTCGTTCTGTCATCTGCTACCATTGAGAACAGTCTAGAACCATCCTCTTTGGAACCCCCTTTCAGGTAGTTGAAAGCAGCTATCAAATCCCCCCTCATTCTTCTCTTCTGCAGGCTAAACAATCCCAGCTCCCTCAGCCTCTCCTCATAACTCATGTGTTCCAGTCCCCTAATCATTTTTGTTGCCCTTCGCTGGACTCTCTCCAATTTATCCACATCCTTCTTGAAGTATGGGGCCCAAAACTGGACACAGTACTCCAGATGAGGCCTCACCAATGTCGAATAGAGGGGAACGATCACGTCCCTCGATCTGCTCGCTATGCCCCTACTTATACATCCCAAAATGCCATTGGCCTTCTTGGCAACAAGGGCACACTGCTGACTCATATCCAGCTTCTCGTCCACTGTCACCCCTAGGTCCTTTTCCGCAGAACTGCTGCCGAGCCATTCGGTCCCTAGTCTGTAGCTGTGCATTGGGTTCTTCCGTCCTAAGTGCAGGACCCTGCACTTGTCCTTATTGAACCTCATCAGATTCCTTTTGGCCCAATCTTCCAATTGGTCTAGGTCCTTCTGTATCCTATCCCTCCCCTCCAGCGTATCTACCACTCCTCCCAGTTTAGTATCATCCGCAAATTTGCTGAGAGTGCAATCCACACCATCCTCCAGATCATTTATGAAGATATTGAACAAAACCGGTCCCAGGACCGACCCTTGGGGCACTCCACTTGATACCAGCTGCCAACTAGACATGGAGCCATTGATCACTACCCATTGAGCCCGACAATCTAGCCAGCTTTCTACCCACCTTATAGTGCATTCATCCAGCCCATACTTCCTTAACTTGCTGACAAGAATACTGTGGGAGACCGTGTCAAAAGCTTTGCTAAAGTCAAGAAACAATACATCCACTGCTTTCCCTTCATCCACAGAACCAGTAATCTCATCATAAAAGGCGATTAGATTAGTCAGGCATGACCTTCCCGTGGTGAATCCATGCTGGCTGTTCCTGATCACTTTCCTCTCATGCAAGTGCTTCAGGATTGATTCTTTGAGGACCTGCTCCATGATTTTTCCAGGGACTGAGGTGAGGCTGACTGGCCTGTAGTTCCCAGGATCCTCCTTCTTCCCTTTTTTAAAGATTGGCACTACTTTTTCCAGTCATCCGGGACTTCCCCGGTTCGCCACGAGTTTTCAAAGATAATGGCCAGTGGCTCTGCAATCACAGCCGCCAATTCCTTCAGCACTCTCGGATGCAACTCGTCCGGCCCCATGGACTTGTGCACGTCCAGCTTTTCTAAATAGTCCCTAACCGCCTCTATCTCCACAGAGGGCTGGCCATCTCTTCCGCATTTTGTGATGCCCAGCGCAGCAGTCTGGGAGCTGACCTTGTTAGTGAAAACAGAGGCAAAAAAAGCATTGAGAAGCCTTCAGCTCCCCTGCCTCACACTGCGAGGCCCACTGTGCCAGCACCCTGCCCAGATGCAGGGACCCCCACTGTTCGGGTGGCACCTCACCTCCAGACGAGAGGCCTGACTCCTTCTAGCAGCCAGTTCTTCTCTTATGCCTTCCAGGCCGGGGTTTGGCAGCTGGGTATCCTTGCCCAGCTTCCCTGCCAGAGACGGGCAATCCCTTATTCACTGGCTGTCAGAGCCCTGTGATTGAGTTTCCTGTTGTCTTCTCAGACACCCCATTGATATGGGGACTCAGGCCCAGATAGCTAGTACCACTTGTCTCTTCACCTGCCTTGAGAACAAACAGTTCTTTTCCACCCCACTGGGTAACAATGCAGCAAAGTGGGGAAACTGAGGCACACACCAGCTTCCTAAAAATAGCCTAGAAAATTCCCACTTCACCACAGCCACCACCGAGACGACTGTCCTTCTGGCCACATCCCCCTTCAGCTATCCCTGCCTGCCTGTCACCCCATCCCTACAGCTGTCTACATAGCCCTCCTTTGTCCACCCCTGGCTCCATGCAGCCAGCCTTCCCTTCCTCCATGCACCTGGAGCAGGGTGGCCCCAGGCTTCTGCACAATTGGGACATCTGCCTCAGTTTCCCCTTCCATCGCCCCTAGACAGGAATACAGTGTCTCAGTGTGCAGTTCAAGACCTACCTCCGGGCATGGTGTATTCGTGTACACGTTCAGGAACATGCAGAACCCTCATGGTAAAACTGGTCTGCCCAAACCCCCGAAGGACAGTCACAACTGCTTTCCAAGGAGTATATCCAGCCTGTTCCCAGCTCTTTGCCCCTGCTCCAGGCTCTACTCTTCAGCCATGCCCCTGAGGGCCCCCAGATTCACTCTTCCCCTGGAGCCCCCAGTCTGGTCTCCTGGGAGAGGGCTCCCCGCGGTATCCCACTGCACGGGTCTCTTCGCTTGCAGTCCTACCCCAGATCCCCCATCCAGCACCAATCCTCTTGGTTCAGGCTCAGTGCCCCCTAACCAGCCCGGGTCTTCCCCTTGTTCCTAGGGGTCTCAGCACAACAGCTCCCAAAACTCCACTGGGCTCCCCAGCTCTGGGCCGTTCTCCCCAACAATGGCTTGCACCTTTAGCTAGTCCCACCCTCTCTGTGATGTGATCTACCTCTGCCCCCTACCTCTCTCCTTGTCCTCCCCCGGCCCCTTTCTTAAGCCCACCCGGGAGGCAGCTGACCAGTCACAGGGGCATGGGCCTCTTCTCTCTTAAAGGGCCAGTCTCTCTACGACACCCCTTGTTTCTCTGCCCGCGATCCCCGCTCCCCATAGCTCTCCCCAGCCCTGGGACCCGCAGTGGATACACAGGGCCCCATCCAGACAAGCGCAGACTCGTTTGCATTTGGGGATCAGCCGGTGGATGAGCAGGTCCCCCTCGCTTTGCGACCCCCTAGAAGGAGACGCCCCCCAACCTGCTGCTTCTCCTTGCAGGGCGACTCCGGCGGCCCCCTGGTGTGCCAGCAGGACGGCGCCTGGACCCTGGTGGGGATCGTCTCCTGGGGAAGCAGGACCTGCTCCCCCTCCACGCCCGGCGTTTACGCCCGCGTCACCAAGCTCAGGGCCTGGATCGACCAGACCATCGCGGCCAATTAACGCAGCAGCACGTTCCCAGCGTGACGGGTCAATAAAGACACATTAGAGACCAGCTGTGCCCATGCCCTGCAGTCCTTGGCTCCTGGGCCGCGACAGGGCCCATGGGAGGGGAGAAAGCTGGGGCAGTGGGGACCCCCGGCCTCGCCTGCTCTCGCCCCCGGCCTGGGGGAGTTTGTCCTTGTAGCCCACTGTCCCTGGGGCTCTCCGAAGGCCCTACAAGTTCTGCGGGACGCTGTGGGTTGGGCGCCCCGAGGCGGGCCAGGGGAGGGCTGTCATGCCAGGCGGCACCAGCGGCCTTCCCCCGAGCCAACCCCACCGCCTCCCTAGTGGGCAGGAGACTGCCCCTGCCCAGCCCTCGCTGCCCCGGCTCTGGCGATCGGCGCCACCTTAATAGTCGGTTCCGCCTTAACATGGACGGGGCGGGGCCAGTGGGGAGGCTGGTTTCGCTTTGGGGAGCTCAGCTGGGAGGCTGCGCCCCTGCCCCTGCGCGCCCCATGGCTCTGCAGAGGCTGTGTCGCGGCAGCGGGGCGCTCGGCTGCAGGAGGAGCTCCGGCCTGCAGGTACTGGCGGGGGGCCAGCTGGGCCCTGCCCATCGCCAGCGTTTCGGGCCTGGTGTGACCTTGCCGGGGGCGGCTCCGACCCAGCTCCCCGCAGGGCAGGGCTGAGCTCCGAGCCAGCGGCGGGAGTCAGACAGGCCCCTCTGTGCCCTCCCAACCCCGCTGGGCTGGTACCGTGCCTGGCCCGGGCCTGGCTGATGCAGGGTGGGGAGGATCCACGTGTCTGCTTGGACCCTGGCCGGCGGCCATAGATGTAGTTTGACTTCTATATTGGGGAGGGGTGGACACCGAACTTTCCTCTGCCCCCTTTAAATTGTGCCCCCCATTGACATATACAATTTGGGGTGGCATGGGGGGTGTTGGGCATCTCCACCCATGCCGGGGGTCTGGAGTCTCCGCCAGCCACGTTCTGGCCAGGGCAGCTGCATCCAGCACTTTTGTTTGAATAGCCAATTCCAGCACTGGCTTGAGAGCTGCTCACTGAGCCCCCATCACCCCCTGGCCAGTCCTGCTCGCCCCACCACCTCCCTAGGGCACCTCCCGCCTGACCCACAAGGGCCACATCTAAGGGTGGAAGTTTGCTCTCTATGGGGCCCGCTACCAGGACCCCTGACATGATGCCACCTGATCCCATCTCACAGAGTCTGTCGCCGCCCGCAAGGCTGGATTTGACCCGCACAGGCTGTTATCAGCCCTGGAGCTCACCTGGCCCAGGATGGGGAGGGCAGGAAGGACACCAAGCCAGCCCTGTGAGGGTGGCTTCTGGGCCCAGGAACCCTCACTGCAACGGGCTGCGACCTACCCACACCCAGACCCTGCCCTCCCGCCACGCCCCCAGCACTGGGCAGAAGGGGGGGATTTGGGGACTTTAGTGATGAACCTCTGGTGAGTTTCAGAGGAAAGGGAAGGACTCACACCCCAAGTGAGTGAACCCCCAGCTGTGGTCAGCAGGGGAGCAATGTCAAACCACTGACAAAGGCAGCCCCCAGGAGGGGAGAAACCCAGGGAGCATTGGGGGGCTCCAAAACCCGCCTCCCTAGGCCAGGAACGTGCGTGCCAAGGGGCAAGGGGGTGTTTGGGCCAGGGGGCAGACTCAGCAAAGTGGGGCTCTGCTCCGAGAAGCGGCAGTGGATCCTGCACGGGAGCCGCTGATTAGAACGTCGGGCTCAGAAGCTGGTGCGGAAGGAACGCTCCCTCACTCCCCTGAGGTTGGGCTGGCCCCGCAGGTAAAACACAGCAAACACCTGAGCCGTTACACTCCGCAGCTCTGGCTCCAACTCTGTGAACTCTGCTGCGTCAGGAGGAGCCATTGTCCCATCGACGCTTTGCCGAGTGGAGACCCCCTGACCGAATATTGGGCAGCTCTTCACCTGACTTTAATTCATGCTCATTTAGAAAGCGCTCATTTGCACGGAGCAGCATCACATTACTGCAGGGCGAGAGGTGGCCAGAAATTAAGGAGTTGTGGGGGGAGGGATACCTCAGTGGTTGGAGCATTGGCCTGCTAAAGCCAGGGTTGTGAGTTCAATCCTTGAGGGGGCCATTTAGGGATCTGGGACAAAAATTGGGGATTGGCCCTGCTTTGAGCAGGGGGTTGGACTAGATGACCTCCTGAGGTCCCTTCCAACCCTGATATTCTATGAACTTGGCTGCTAAGACCAGGATCTTATGTGTCTTCCGAGAGTCTCTGGTGATGCTCACAGCCAGCCTGCACCTCAGGCCAGGGGCGTATGAGCCTCTCTCCACCTGAGTCCTATTCTGCCCTAACGCAGCCTTCCTTCGGGGCCTTGTGGTTTCTAGAGGTCCAGCATTTCCCCAGCTCCCTGAAGGCCAGGCCTTGGCTCCACAGGGAGGAGTCGTTTCAGACCCAGTTGCAACCCCCCCAACCATAATCTCCTCGGATTGTTTGGAAGTGTTGCACTAAGATTTCCTTCCTTCAGAATTCCTTTCCACGCCCCTGGATTTGGGTCAGAAAGAGCTGACCAGAGGCCCTGCAGGGCCAATGAGGCGAAACCAGGCACCTGTGATCTCCAGGGCCAATAATGTTGTAAACAGCTGAACTGCACCCCTTAGCCAACCCATCTCTTGCCAGGGGCCCTTCTCTTTCACACACCCAGACAAATCTGTAGTGGTGGCAAACACCTCTGGAGGAGCTCAGGGAAGGCAGGTCTCTGCATTTGGCTCCTGTGCTCCAGGTCCCTGTGCATGCCGGAGCCTGGCATCCCTGCGCAGCGCTGGATCAGCTTGGCTGGGGCCATCCTTGCTGAAGGGCGGCACTGGGAGGGGGAGGGGATTGAAAGGAAATCTCCAGCCCTTTTGACACTGAAGACACAGTACATATCTGTGTCTGTGACAGACCTCTTAAGGCAATGATAGATGATGGGAGGGACTTTCCCGCGTAGCTCCACCCCGCTGCCCATCATGTCTTAGAATCATAGAATATCTGGGTTGGAAGGGACTTCAGGAGGTCATCTAGTCCAATCCCCTGCTCAAAGCAGGACCAATCCCCAATTTTTGCCCCAGTTCCCTAAATGGCCCCCTCAAGGATTGAACTCACGACCCTGGGTTTAGCAGGCCAATGCTCAGACCACTGAGCTATCCCTCCCCCATCCTGGAGCAGCCAAGCCCCCATTCCAGCACGAGCCCCATGTCCTGTGCCCTTCATCCCTGGGGAGAGACGGGTGGCTGTGGTTAGGTGCCCATCTCCCTGCACAGCTTTGGGGTTTGCCCACACGCTTCGAGCTCGTGCCTGGGAGCTCTGCCGCCGCCTGGAGAAAGGGAGTGTTTCGGCAGGTGCTTGTAACACGCTGGCCCTTTAACTCTCTCTAGGGCCAGCTGCCGGGGAAGCTGGTGGAGGCCCTGCGAGCCGTGGTGGGGACCCCGAATGTGTCCACAGCCCTGGCTGCCCGGGAGCAGCATGGGAGGGATGAATCCATGCACAGGTACCTGCGGAGCTCCCAGCACACGCCACACACTCACCAGAGGCTGGCTCATACAGCCAGTGCAGACCGGGGAGCCTGCTAGAGCCTCGCTGACCCAGGCCTGGGGGCTCTCTGAGGGGCTGTGAAGGGCCTCTGCTGGCTTGGCTCCCTCATGCCCTGGGAGGAGCCCATCCCCCTGGAGGGACTGTGACGTGTGTGCAGCACCCATCGCGATCCAGGGAGACGCAGTGACATGGCCACGGGAAGGACAGCGCTCCAGGGACGGGCTCCGGACCCCAGCAGCTGTTGGGGTGCATAGGCATAGCTGTCCCATTGCTGCTGCAGGAGTGCCCCCCGTGCCCAGCACGGCCACAGCGGGTGCAGCCCCACCCGGTGCCCAGGGCTGCGCCAAACTGTTGCCTCCAAGGCGCCGCTGAAATCCCAGTTTCTCTCACCATGCCCTGCCAGCTGGGGCAGATGGGCCCTGGTGCTGAGCCCTCTAGCGTCCTCTGGATCAGTGTTCGGGAGCCAACCTGTGGGGCCAGAGGCCAGTGCCCTGCTCAGCCCTCAAAGCCCCTCTTCCCCTGGCTCATCCAGGCCTTGTCTGCCCCACCCAGCCTGGCTCACGGCTGGCTCCCTGCTGTGTTCTCAGCCCAGGTGGAGCTGCACACGCTGTGCGCAGAGGCAGCTGGCTCACCCTGCCCCTGGGAGCTGGCATTACATGGGGCTCTCCCCTGCCTGCAGGTGCAGCCCGCCGGATGCTGTGGTCTGGCCCCAGGACGTGGAACAGGTCAGCAAGCTGGCGGGAATCTGCTACAGTCATGGTGTCCCCATCATCCCCTTCAGCACTGGCACGGGCCTGGAGGGCGGCGTCACCGCAGTGAGGGTACGGAGCGGGGGCCCAATGGTGAGAGTACGGAGCTGGGGGGGCAGCGCGGTGAGTGTACGGAGAACGAGGGCAGTGCAGAGAGGGTACAGAATGGGGGGCAGTGCAGTGAGTGTACAGAACGGGGGGGCAGCGCAGTGAGGGTACGTAGCGGTGGGCAGCGGAGTGAGGGTACAGAATGGGGGGCAGCGCAGTGAGGATACGCAGCAGGGGGGGCAGCGCAGTGAGGGTATGGAGCGGGGGGGCAGCGCAGTGAGGATACGCAGCAGGGGGGCAGCGCAGTGAGGATACGCAGCAGGGGGGCAGCGCAGTGAGGGTATGGAGCGGGGGGCAGCGCAGTGAGGATACGCAGCGTGGGGGCAGTGCAATGAGGATACGCAGCGGGGGGGCAGTGCAGGGAGGATACACAGCAGGGGGGCAGCGCAGTGAGGGTATGGAGCGGGGGGCAGTGCAATGAGGGTACGCAGCGGGGGGGCAGTGCAGTGAGGGTACGCAGCGGGGGGGCAGTGCAATGAGGGTACGCAGCGGGGGGGCAGTGCAGTGAGGGTACGCAGTGGGGGCAGTGCAGTGAGGATACGCAGCAGGGGGGCAGCGCAGTGCGGATACGCAGCAGGGGGGCAGCGCAGTGCGGATACGCAGCAGGGGGGCAGTGCAGTGAGGGTATGGAGCGGGGGGGCAGTGCAGTGAGGATACGCAGCGTGGGGGCAGTGCAGTGAGGGTATGGAGCGGGGGGGCAGTGCAGTGAGGATACGCAGCGTGGGGGCAGCGCAGTGAGGATACGCAGCGGGGGGGCAGTGCAATGAGGATACGCAGCGGGGGGGCAGTGCATGGAGGATACGCAGCAGGGGGGCAGCGCAGTGAGGGTATGGAGCGGGGGGCAGTGCAATGAGGATACGCAGCGGGGGGCAGCGCAGTGAGCATTTCCTGGCCATAGGGTGTGACAGATCCCATCCCCAGCTGGCATAATCCAGTGGGGCTCCCGTGCAGCTGGCACTCTGCCCACTCATCCAGCTGAGGTGCCAACCCAGACCCTTGCCACCCCACGCACTGGTCCTTTTGCAGGTGAGGCTGGCACAGCGAGTCTTCCGCTCTCGACAAGAGCCAGCCGGCCCAGGCCTTGGCTGCTGCCCCGCTGTCCCGAGCAGGGAAGTCCTTGCAGAGGCCAGTAGGTGCATGGCCCAGCATGGCTGTTCTGGGGAGGTTCCTCCCAGGCAGGCTCCGCTTCTTCTTGTGCCAGGAGGGCAGCTCTGTGGTGCCCGCGAGTCTTGGGGGATCAGTGCTGGGGGGGCCATGGTGGTTCATCTTCGCCTGGAGCTCTGGCGACTCCCTGGCCGGGCAGTGATGCCAGGGCAGCCATGGCGAGATACTACTGGGGCACAGAGCAGGGGAACCCCAGCCTGGCAGTGTCCTGCCCCTGCCCCACCTGCCTATGTGTGTTCAGGTGGTGACCCAGCAGGTCTCAGACCCTTTCCAGGGAGCGCCGGTGGGGCTGTCTCTCATGCCCGCTCCCATCTCTCTGGGCCAGGGCGGCGTGTGCTTTAACCTGACCCGAATGGATCGCATCACAGCGCTCAGCACTGAGGACTTTACTGTGGCCGTGGAGCCGGGGGTGACCCACAAAGCGCTCAACAACTACCTGCGGGACACCGGCCTCTGGTTCCCTGTCGGTATGATGCTGGGCACGGGGTGAGGGGCGCCCTCCAGTGGTGGGGGACGAGCGGTCCCAGCCCCATTCCAGCACATGGCTGATGCCCAGGCCTGCTGCTGGGTTTAATGGTGTCAGAGCAGGAAGCTGGCAGCTGCACTGGGCGACATACCTGGGCGGAAGGCTATCAGTGGGCCGGTTATCTTCACCCCCAGATCCTCCGCCCCAATCCAGCCCAGCGCAGTGGGGCTGGCTGCCGGGAACAGAACAGCTGGGTCGCACTCCAGTGGACGTGCCATGAAAATCAACCCCGCCACAGGACCCTCGTTGGCCCGCTCAGCATGCCGCAGGCCACAGCCCGCCTGGGCCACGGGGTGGGCAGCGCCAGGCAGGGCAATGGGGGCACAGTCTGTGCTGCAGCCGCCCAGGGTGAAGGGCCTGACTCTGACCTGGCCACTCCCTCTACGTCTCCGCGGCCGCGGCGTGCTGGGCTCGGTGCTGGCAGCTGCCAGGGGCTCGGCCTGGACCAGCTTTCGGAGCACCCACGGCACAGCAACTGGGGGCGGGCGGCTTCTGTCTTGGGCCGAGCTCTACCCTGGGTGCGGAGGGGACGGTTCCCCGGGATGCTGGCTCTGCAGTGCCCTGTGACCATTGGCCCCGTCCGCCACTGACCGCCGGCTGTGCCCTTTCCCTCCGCAGACCCCGGCGCTGATGCCTCCCTGTGCGGCATGGCAGCCACCAGCGCCTCGGGCACCAATGCTGTGCGCTACGGCACCATGCGTCACAACGTGCTCAACCTGCAGGTGGTGCTGGCTGATGGCAGGGTGCTGCACACGGCCGGCCAGGGCCGCCACTTCAGGTACTGGGGGCTGTGGGGAAGGGGGGCACCAGGGGGCTTGTCAGGGTTCCCTCCCCACTCTGAACTCTAGGGTACAGGTGTGGGGGCCCGCATGAAAGACCCCCTAAGCTTATTTCTACCAGCTTAGGTCAAAACTTCCCCAAGGCACAAACTCTTTGTCCTTGGAGGGTACGCTGCCACCATCAAGTGATTTAACAAAGAGTCAGGGAAAGGACCACTGGGAGTTCCTATTCCCCCAAAATATCTCCCCAAGCCCTTACACCCCCTCTCCTGGGGAGGCTTGAGAATAATATCCTCACCAATTGGTTACAAAGTGATCACAGACCCAAACCCCTGGGTTTTAGGACAATAGAGAAATCAGTCAGGTTCTTAAAAGAAGGATTTTATTTTTAAAAAAAGGTAAAAATCACCTCGGTAAAATCAGGACGGAAAATAACTTTACAGGGTAACAAAAGATTCAAAAACACAGCAGAACTTCTTCTAGGCTTAGTTTCAAAGTTACAAAAAAACAGGAATAAACATCCCTCCAGCAAAGGAAAAATTCACAAGATAAACAAAAGATAATCTAACACGCCTTGCCTGGCTTTACTTACAATTTTTGTAATATGAGAGACTGTTAGGATGGTTTATAGGAGAAGGAGTTTTCTGACCTGATACTTCTCTGCTTCCCAAGAGAACACACAAAACAAAGCCTTCCTCCCCCCGCCCCCCAAGCTTTGAAAGTATCTTCTTTCCCCATGGGTCCTTTTAGTCAGGTGCCAACCAGGTTATCTGGGCTTCTTAACCCCTTACGGTAAGGAGGAATTCTAGGCTACCCTTAGCTGTATGGTTATGACAGGGCTCCTGCCCCAAATCTCACCCCAGCCCCTTCTCGCCCTGCTGCAGGAAGAGCGCTGCCGGCTACAACCTGACAGGGCTGTTTGTGGGCTCTGAGGGGACACTGGGGCTCATCACCCAGGCTACGCTGCGGCTCCATGGCAGCCCTGAGGCCACAGTGGCAGCCGTGTGTGCCTTCCCCAGTGTGCAGGCGGCGGTGGGCTGCACGGTGCAGGCGCTGCAGGCCTGCATCCCCGTGGCCCGGATCGGTGAGTTGGCTGCCCCGTGCCCTGCAGAGCATGCCCTGGGGAGCAGGGGGTATCGCTCCCCAGTGGGCTACAGAGCCGTCCAGGGCTCTGACCCCCAGCCTCTCTGCTCCCCCAGAGTTCCTGGATGATGTCATGATGGCTGCCTGTAACCGGTTCAGTGGCCTGAGCTACACTGTGTCCCCCACGCTCTTCCTGGAGTTTCACGGCTCGCCCAGCAGTGTGGAGGAGCAGGTCCGGCAGGCAGGTATGCCCATGACGCCAGGGGGGTGCTGCCCAGGGGGGCACAGGTTGGGGGCCCTCCCTCCTCCTGGTGCAGCAGGGGAGCAGCAGCCCTGGGGCAGTGGGCACTGCTAGGACACCAGAGGCATATTCGGATGGTGCCATGGGGTTGGGTGGAGCTGCGGGGTGGCTGGCTGCCTGGCCTGTGGCTGAGGTGGGCTGTTGCTGCCCTTCCCCTTTTCTGTAGGGGACAGAGTTGCTCTGTCCTGCCCTGGCCAAGTCTGTCGCCATGCCAGGGAGTGGATCTCTCACCTCCCGTCCCACAGACCTGCTGGTGTAGATCTCCAGCAACGGGGGAAGCCAGGCCTCTACCCTGCCCCGGCCTGCCTGGCAGAGTCGGCTGGCAGCCAGGCCCCGCTCTGGGGGCAGGGGTCTGACCGTGAGGGGTTCTCTCCCTTTGCAGAGGAGATCGTGCAGCTGAATGGCGGCTCAGACTTTGCCTGGGCCCGGGAACCAGAGGCAAGGAACAAGCTGTGGGCCGCTCGGCACAACGCCTGGTATGCAGCCTTGGCCCTGCGCCCTGGAAGCAAGGTGGGCTAGCGCTGGAGGGAGGGGAATGCCAGGGGGAAGGGGGGGTCACGTGGAGGGGGGTGGGGGAGTGCCCGAGGAGAGGGGGTGGGGGAGGCTGGGGGAAGAGGGGGTCACTTGGGGAGAGGGTGAGGGAGTGCCTGAGGGACAAGGGGTGTCTGGGGAGAGGGTAAGGGGTACCAAGGGAAGGGACATGATTATAAAATCATGACTGGTGTGGAGAAAGTAAATAAGGAAGTGTTATTTACTCCTTCTCATAACACAAGAACAAGGGGCCACCAAATGAAATTAATAGGCAGCAGGTTTAAAACAAACACAAGAAAGTATTTTTTCACTCAACGCACAGTCAACCTGTGGAACTCCTTGCCAGAGGATGTTGTGAAGGCCAAGACTATAAGGGGGTTCAAAAGGGAGCTAGATAGATTCATGGAGGATAGGTCCTTCAATTACTATTAGCCAGGATGGGCAAGGATGGTGTCCCTAGCCTCTGTTTGCCAGACGCTGGGAATGGGTGACAGGGGATGGATCACTTGATGATTCCCTGTTCTGTTCATTCCCTCTGGGGCACCTGGCATTGACCACTGTCGGTAGACAGGATACTGGGCTAGATGGACCTTTGGTGTGACCCAGTATGGCCATTCTTATGTTCTTATGACTGGGGGGCATCAGGGGAGGGGACTGGGGAGTGATATGGGGGCTTTTGGTTGGCCAGGGACATGAGACTCTCTGGGCTTTCCCCAGTCTGGGGGGGCCAGTGCCCACCCACAGAACTGTTCTGCCCTAGCGTGACTGCTGACAGCCGCTCCTCAATGGGCGTCCCAAAGTCAGTGGTCCCCAGACCTTCAGGGGACTCCACTGAACAGCACGTCCCGAGCCCCATGCCTGGGAGGGCTTAGCAAGGGTTTTCCCAAGCTGAGCCTGGGTCCCATCAGTGGGGCGCAGGGGGAGCTGGGATCCTCTGGGGGCCCAAGAGAGGCCAGTGTGCACCCCCTGCATGAGGCTGGATCAGGGTGCCCAAATGTGTCCAGTCAATCCTGTGGAGGGGGTCAGTGAACCTTCTCCGGTGTCCCCCCAGGGCTACTCCACGGACGTGTGCGTCCCCATCTCCCGGCTGCCCCACATCGTGGGAGAGACCCACAGAGACCTGCAGGAGTCGGGGCTCACAGGTAGGTCTCCACTGAGCCTGGGGTCAGGGCCTGTGCAGCTGGGGGTCACTTCACTGGGGTTGGGCGAGGCAGCAGGAGAAGGGATGACATGACGGGGTTGGTGCTGCTCCCATCCCCCTGCGGTCAGGCCTGCCTGCCATTATCCTGTCTGGGTGTGGGAGCCATGGGACTGAGGGCTGCAGACAGGGGGCAGAGGCCCTGCCCCACATTGCCGCAGGAGTTGGGAATAAACCCAAATGCGGCCCCTAAACGCCAACCACCCACAGTGCACCTGTCTGGGGTGAATGCCTCACTGGCACGAGTGCCTGACAATGCCCACCAACGCAGAGAACAGGGCAGCTGGGCACGCTTCACATACATCACACACATCAGACGCTTCACACACATCAGACACTTCACACACATCAGACATGCATCAGATGCTTCTAACGCACTTGACATACTCCACCCACAGCTCTGGCTAGTGCCCCTCGATCCCAGGGGTCTGAGCCCGGGGGCTGTGCTGAGCAGGACCTGTGTTTTAGTGGGGCTGCAAGGGGACTAAGCCAGCCTGGCTCCCCAGAGCTGGAACTAATAAGCCCTGGGCCTGCCATGACCCCCACCTGTCAGGGAACATGCTCCCTGGGCGACATTCCTGTGCCCCTACACTGTGACCTCATCCAGTCTCACCCCGTGCTGGGGCAGGCTGGACAGGACAAGCCAATGGCTGAGCCAGCCCGCACCGGGGAGCGGCGCTGCTGGAGATCCCGTCCTCCCGAGCCATTGGGACGTGCGGCCCCTCATGCACTGGCCAGATCCCGATGGGGGGGATATCCGTGATGAGCTACCCCCACCCCCATCTCAGTGGAGCGGGGGGCTCCTTCCCCAAACCCTGGGCATGGCCCCTTTCTGCCCAGAGGGGGCTGCATTTCAGGGGTGGGTAATGACTCCAGCGTGGGCTCTGTAGGGCAAGGGGCCCCACTGGAGGAGGGGTGGAAGGGAGCCAGGCAGTAGGTGTCTGGGCTGGGAGAGGGTCTACATATGAGCAGCTGGTCTGTGTCCCCTCAGGCCCGATAGTCGGGCACGTGGGTGACGGGAACTTTCACTGCATACTGGTGTTCGACCCGGCCAACCTGGCCGAGAGCCAGCACGTCAAGGAGTTTGCAACCCGACTGGCCAGGTAGGAAGCCAGCTCTTCCCAGCCCTGATCTGCCTTGCCAAGCCTGCCTCTGCCCAGCTCTGCTCTCCTCAGTATTACCCACGTTGTCTTGCCCTGCTGGCCCAGCTCTGCCCAGTGCTAACCAGCCCTGCCCAGCCCGGCTCTGTCCTGCCCAGCCCTATCTGCCCGGCCCGACCCAGCTCTGCTCTGCCCAGTGCTACCCCGCCCTGCTCAGTGCAGCTCAGCCCTGCATGACCCATCTCTGGTGTTGAAGGGCAGAAGCAACTCATGGGATCCTGCGGGGGGCAGATGGGGCCCGCCCTAACTGGCCTTTGAGCACAGACCTAGGGACATGGGGGGGCACACCAGGGAGGGGCCCAGAGCTCAGGACCAGGGTGGCAGAAGAAGCAACCAGAAGAGTTTCCAGGAGCTACCTGTCCTGGACTCCTCGCTGAGAGCTCAGGCAGCCCTCCCAGGACACATGGGAGACTGGAGCTGCTCTGCACATGGGGGACAGTCGGGCACTTGCTCCTCACATGGGGCCCTGGAGCACAGCCAGGCTGGGCAGGGTCTGGACGGGGTCAGTAGTTGTCCCAGAGGCAAAGGGCGGGGGGGACTGCACACACATGGGGCGCACCCCAGGGCCACACCCTGCTCTTTTGTACCCTCCCCCTGGGCTGTGTCCCCCTCACCCGCTCCCTTTGGCATGCTACACCTTCAGCATCCGCTATGGGCAGCTGGCACACAGCTGAGCCCTCCCCTGCCCCTAGGGTGAATTCACATGAAGGGATCTGACCCTGGGGTTCCTGTACCCCTGTGGACCCCCTGCCACTAGGTCCAAGGGTCCCCCGGTGACACCCTCCCCTTGACTGTGCTGCCCCCACCTGGTGCAGCCGCCCCGGCCACCCTCCCCCCAGCTGCCCTGCCCTCCTGCTGATGCATATCCTGCCCCCTCTCCTCCCAGACGGGCCCTAGCCCTGGACGGCACCTGCACGGGTGAGCATGGCATCGGCCTGGGCAAGCGCCATCTGATGCGGGAGGAGATCGGGGAGCTGGGACTGACCGTCATGAGGCAGATCAAGGCCACGCTGGACCCCAAGAATCTCATGAACCCTGGGAAGGTGCTGTGAGGGGCACCGCCCACCCTTGCCCAGCCAGCCCAGAGCACCCAGCGCTGGCATGGCAGGTTCCCTCCCCCTCCCCATGCAGACAGTGACTCAAGTCTGGACCCTTGAGCCGAGTTGAGGCCACTGGATCATATGTGCCACGGGAGGGAGGGACTGGAAGCGGTAGAAGGCAGCAGGCTTAATGCCAGCAAACCCCTTCCTGTCCTCCCTGCCTCTCCTGGCCCTGGGCTCCCCCACAGCTCTAATACTACCCCGCTTCACCTTTCCCAGCCCTGGGCTCCCCCCTCACCTCTGTCCCAGCCCCCCACCCCACCTCTCTCTGCCCTAGGACCTCCCAGCTCTGTCCCAGCTCCCCCCACTGCCTCTCCCAGCCCTGTGACTCCCCCTAGCTCTCCTATCACCCTCCTCTCCCCCGTCACCTTTTCTGGCCCTAGGCTCCCCACTCTCAGCTCTGCCTCAGCCCTCCTGCCTCTTCCAGCCCTAGGACCCCCACCCCAGTTTTGCTAGTGGCCTTGTGACAATGTGGGGAATTTTCTTAGCAGTTTGTATGAATACTGTGTGGGCCTCAGTTTCCCCTGTGTGCTGCTGTTCACCCAGGGGGTGGGTGAGGGGGTTTGGTGTTGCAGAGGCCCAGGTGTGACCCTGCCTAGCAGCCTGGCCTGGACGCTGTGTCACTTAGCTACTGATGACTAGGTGGCCCTGCCCAGCTTGGAACCCACTGGGTCTGGCCAGCGGGAGAGCAAAGGGCTGCAGAGGGCCCAGGGGATGTGTGTGCCCGGAACAAAGACAAAGGACGGAGGAGGGGCCTTTGAGGAGGTGGTAGAGGGGGTCGGCTGGATGGACAAAGAGGGGGCTGGGCCCGCTGGGACTTGGCCAGACCCAGTTGTACTGTGCGGTAACTTCCTACTCTGTGTTCCCCACTTCCCATAACCGCTGCTTTACATGCTGGCTGAGTCACTACAGGCTAAACAGGCGGGGGCCGTATTGCTCCCTCAGGGTGGGCAGGCCGTGGGGGCGCTGACGGGCTCACGGGGTGAGGCCGCGGGCTGGCGGTGGAGGCAAAGGGCTCCCCCTCGTGAGAACGCGTGACCTTACGGAGGGTAACATTGCAAAGGGGCCTTCTCAGGGACCGGATGGAGGCGTGAGAGAGCACCAGGGCTGTGCTTGTGTGACACTCCTCAACCCCAGCCTGCAGGCCCCTGCTGGCCCAGCCTTGGCCTAGGTCCTTCCCCCAACCCCATTCTGCCAGCACCCTGCACAGCAGAGCCATGGCGCTGGCTAACGCAAATCCAGCCCCCACAAAGCCAGTACTAAAGCTGGCTGTGAGCAGAGTGACCTCCTGCCCTGGGACAGGGGCAGAGGGTTGGGGGGGGGAGGGTATTCCCTGCAGTGCTCAGTCAATAAACCCACCTTCTGCAAAGCAGGTCCCCAAATCCGGCAGTGCCCAGGGCCCACCCCCATCCTCCCTGCTGCCCAGCCGGGTGGTGCCAAGGGCCACAGACGGCACCTGGAGCCTAGCATGGCTTTATGCCCATCTATGGCTCCGGGCATCCAGACTGGGTGCTGAGAGCCTGGCCCAGCATGGCAGCCACTGTGCCAGCTTCCCATGGCAGGGGCAGAAGCACCTCAGTCCTGTGTGGCCCAGCACCCACCAGGGCAAAGCTCCAGACAGGTAAGGGCAGGGAGTAGGGCATGCTAGGGGGCACCTGTGCCATGCTGTTCATGGGGCCTGCTGGGCATGGAGATAGAGTGGAGGGGGGCCAGTGGGGCCCCAGGTGGCTCCCCTCTGCCCCTGCAGTCTGGCCGTCCCCGAGCTCTGCGTGGAGCACAGCGTAGGGGTGAGCCCTGTGTTCAGCCTGCAGCAAACATGGGAATTGTTTGTAATACAGCTGTGAAGCCCCCGTCTGCCTCAGTTTCAGTTGCCTGGATACCCAGTGGGTACAAAAGGGTTAATGTTGCACCTGGCCTATGCTGGCTGGTGAACCTGCCCCAGCTCCCCCAGGGGGCCAGAGACAATGGCAGACCCCCAGCCGGAACAGCTGACAGCACGGCCCAAGGGGTTTCCCTGCAGGAAGAGGTGACCCACCCCCAGGAGCATGCTGGGGCCCCCAGCACCCTTCCCTGCCAGCAAGCTCCTGACTCTCCTCGCACCTCCAGGGGACTGCCTGCCCCAGAAGGAGCATGCACAAGCTCCCAACTTCCCAGTGAGGGGGCAATGGGGCAGGGGAACTGCTCCCCACAGGCACAGCATGGGGCTCCCCTGCCAGCCAGCACCTCCCTAGGGGCTGGCTGGGAGCCCATCCCTCCCCCTGCCTAATAGCTACATGTGCCTCCTTCACCCCCCAGGAGCCCAGCTCTGCAGCCCCCTGTGCCCATCCCTTCTGCCTCAGCCTCCAGCACTGCCCAACAGAGAGAGGGCACTGTCACCCTTGGCAGCTGCACCCGCTGCATGGGCCTGGTAGAGGCTGCAGGCGCCACGTGGCCTTCCCCAGCATCGCCTGCGCCTGGCCTACTGGGGCACTAGCATAGGATGGCTCAGCAGGGCCCCTACCCTGCTCCCCAAGGCTTGTGAGCCTGGGGTCTGGCCCCAGAGCCTAGGCCTGCACAGCAAAGCCTGGTGGAGACCTGTGCTGCAAGGCGAGGGGCCCTGCCACGGTTCCCCCTAGTGGGAAGCTGGAGCCCCCGACCCTGCAGGGCAGGTTCCCGGTGCTGGAGCTCCAGCTGTGAGCAATGGCCTGGCCCAACAAAGGGCCAGTCTGGCCTCAGCGCCCACCTGCAGGAGGGAGTCTCTGGACCAGCCTGGTGGAGCCCCTGCGTCCTCTGTCCTTGTGGCCCCTGCCTGCACCTGCCGGGGAGCTCCTGTGGCCCCAACTCCTCCCCAAGGCCAAAGGCTGGGGCCCTTCACCTCCAAGACAGTCCTTCACATGGCTGGGGGCAAGGAGGCAAAGCAAAGCCCCCCCAGTGCATCTGAGATAGGACATGGGCTTCGCAAAGGGGCGGGATGTGGGGCTCATCAGTGCTCCCAGCTGTGGTAAGCAAAGGTGCATGTGTGCAGCCGTGTGTGGTGCCTGTGAGCTGTGGGTGTGTACACACGTGGCTTTGTACATGTGCACATCCTGCATCTGCCTGCCTGCGTAAGCACCTCACACGAGAGTGGTCATGTGGGCAGTGCCCAGAACACCCTCTCTCCAGCAGGCACAGCAGTACGGACCTGGGGCAGCCATGGGGCACCCCAGGGCAGGGCTTGGCTGCTCCAGCACCGTGGGAATTCACACAGCCTGGCCTTTCCACAGCCAGGGAGCGTAAACCCTGCTGGCACTCGGGCTTGGCTCCAGCACCACACAGGGCCATGGCACCAACGTCATGCAGCAGGATCTTCCTCACCTCCACACCTGGGCCTCTGCTCTCAGCTGGGCCCCCATGCTGGAAGCCACATGGCACCATGGTGCTGGTTGGTGACTGCAGAGCCTTTAATTGCATCCAGCCCCCCCCCACCCCCACCCCATTTGGGTAACCACAGGGACCAGTGCCCATTCGGGCCCTAAATCAGCGCCCCCAGCAGCTGTACTTGCAGCCGGGGGTGTAGGCGAGCCCATGGATCAGCAACAGTAACAAGCCACCAACTGATCCATACCTGAGAACTCTGGTGATGACGTTAGACCAGCTTCTGGCTCCCACCCCATGGCCAGGCCGGCCCCACAGGGACAGGCTCCAGCTCCCTCCCCCGTGGACGGGCTGGCCCCACAGAGCCCACGGTGACCAGAGTCCAGCTCCCTCCCCCATGGCCGGGCTGGCCCCACAGAGCCCACGGTGACCAGAATCCAGCTCCCGCCCCGTGGATGGGCTGGCCAAGCTCAGAGCACCACAGCAGTAACCCCCATTCCCAGCACCCCAGGAGCTCTGACTCCACGGCAGGCGGGGACAGATCTCTTACAGAGGGGCCTTTTGTAGCAGAGTCACTGTTCAGAGCATGCCTGTTTTCTAGGGCTCCCGCCAAGGAAGGGGGCAACTTCCCAGGGCAGTAATCTCTCTGGCAGTGCTGGCTGCTGCCATGGGACAGAGGGTGACCTAGAGATTTGCCAGGGTGCCAATACAAATAGGAGATAAGATCAACTCGTGTTGGGAATTGGTTCCCACCCGGCCTGCCCATGAGAATGGCACCATTGCCCCAGTCTGTCCTCAGCTGAGCCCTGCGGGTACATGGGAAGCTGAGCTCAATGCAGGGCAGGGCTGTCTGATCAACCTTAGTAGCGATTACAGCCCTGTCTCTGAAATGGCCAGACCTGGCTAGGCATGCTCGCCATCCCTGGAGTAGGTTGATGGGTCTCTGCAGGGCTGCCAACAAGATCGGGGCCGCATCTGGGGCAAGGTCTAGCTTTGATCCGGTGCGCAGCTCCCCGCACTACACTGCCCCACTTCCGCTGGCAGCTTCTAGCTGCTACTGTCATAGAATAATGAGGCACCCTTTGCACTGCTGCTTGGGGGAGCGGAGAGATGGACTCCTGGTCAAGCTGATTTAGGGCAGAGTGGGGGCAGGGAAGGGCCTGTCATCTTCATACCACCACTCTGATCTTCTCTAGCAGCCAGGAATTCCCCCCACGCCCTAATATCACTGCACCAGTGCTGTCAGGGAAAGGGCCTAGGGAACCTTGACTGCAGAAGCGGCCATGGGGCAAGGGGGCAGTTAACATCTCATTGTGCTGAAGGGGCACAGGGGACATAAACCAGGAGGGTGCCGTGGCCGCTTCTGCAGTCAAGGTTCCCTAGGCCCTTTCCCTAACAGCATCGGTGCAGTGATATTGGGGCATGGGGGGGATTGGGTAGGGGAGGCTCTGCACTGTTCCCATCTAGCTTCTAAGACAGGCAAACTTTGCTTCCAAGAGGATGGGAGGGAAGGAAGGGAGGGAGGGATCAGCAAGGAAAGCTGCCTCGTGCGAGCCAGAAAGTGTAGGGGAAAGGGACAGCTGCCACAAGCCGAGCAGAGCTGCACTGTGCAAAGGGCATTAAAACCAACAGTGGCAGGTGTGACAGCCCTAACTACAAAAAAACCAAGGAAAGAAGGAGGAGGGCTGAGCGCTGAGAAGGGGCTGGAGATATTTTTAAGGTCAGGCTTGACAAAGCCCTGGCTGGGATGATTTAGTTGGGGATTGGTCCTGTTTTGAGCAGGGGGTTGGACTAGATGACCTCCTGAGGTCCCTTCCAACCCTGATCTTCTATGATAAAGATAATCTAGGCATGGCCCAACGCCTACACAAACTTGGCCTCAGTTTTCCCCAGGGTCAGGAGGACTTGGGGGCAGTGGCAGGGTGGCTCGTGGGAATGAGGATTGCTAATATACCCATAGTTAAGGGGAAACAAAAGTGATCTGGGAAATTACAGGCCCATTAGTTTGACCTCAGTTGTATGCAAGGTTTTATAACACATTCTGTAACAGCCATTAAGGACAGAGGTGAATGGGAATCAAGATAAAATACACGGTTTTACAAAAGGTAGATCATGCCAGATCAACCTGATCTCCTTTCTAGACAAAGGAAATGCAGTAGATCAAATCTACTTGGATTGCCTTAAGGCATTTCATATGAGTCTACACAGGAAACGATTAGTTAAATTTAAGAAAATGGGGATTAACATGAAAATGGAAAAGGTGGGTAAAGAACAGGTTAAAGGGGGACTATTGAAAGGCTAGTGGAGTTCCTCAGGGATCGGCCTTGGGATCCGTCTCATTCAACATTTGCATTGACCTTGGCACAAAAAGTGGGACTTCGCTAATAAAATTTGCAGAGGACACAGATTTGGGAGGCATTGCCAATATAGAGGAGGACTGGAATATAATACAAGAAGAGCTAGAGGACCTTGAAAACTGGAATAATAGAAATGGGATGAAATTTAATAGTGCAAAGTCATGCACTTTGGGACTAACAACAAGAATTTTTGCTATAAACTGAGGACAAATCAGTTGGAAGTGAGAGGAGAAAGACCTGGGTGTATGGCTCAGTCATCCTGTGATCAGTGTGATTCGCTGTGAAAAAGGCTAAAGTCAATCCTAGGATGCATCTGGCGAGGTATTTCCAGTAGAGACAGGGAAGTGTTATTGCCATTATACCAAGCACTGGTGAGACCTCACCTGGAACACTGTGCGTGGGATACTACGGTCTCCCATGATAAGAAAGATGAATTCAAACTGGAAGAGGAGCAGTGAAGAGCTACTAGGATGATCTGAGTAATGGAAAACCTACCTTGCGAGAGGAGAGTCAAAGAGCTTGGCTTGTTCAGCCTCACCAAATGAAGGCTGAGGGAAGATAGGATCACTCTCTATAAATACATCAGAGGGATAAACACCGGGGAGGGAGAGGAGTTATTTAAGTTAAGAGCCAACGTTGTACAAAAACAAATGGATAGAAACTAACCATCAATAAGTTTAGGCTTGAAATTAGATGAAGGTTCTAACCATCAGAGGAGTGAACTTCTGGCGTAGCCTCCCAAGGGGAGCAGTGGGGGCAAAAAACCCAACTGGCTTCAAGACTGAGCTTGATAAGTTTATGGAGGGGTGTCATAAATATAAAGGGAAGGGTAAACCCCTTTAAAATCCCTCCTGGCCAGAGGAAAAAAAATCCTCTCACCTGTAAAGGGTTAAAAAGCTAAAGGTAACCTCACTGGCACCTGACCAAAATGACCAATGAGGAGACAAGATACTTTCAAAAAGCTGGGAGGAGGGAGAGAAACAAAGGGTCTGTGTGTCTGTCTATATGCTGTTTCTGCCGGGGATAGACCAGGAATGGAGTCTTAGAACTTTTAGTAAGTAATCTAGCTAGGTATGTGTTAGATTATGATTTCTTTAAATGGCTGAGAAAAGAATTGTGCTGAATAGAATAACTATTTCTGTCTGTGTATCTTTTTTGTAACTTAAGGTTTTACCTAGAGGGATTCTCTATGTTTTGAATCTAATTACCCTGTAAGGTATCTACCATCCTGATTTTACAGAGGTGATTTCTATTTACTTCTATTTCTATTAAAAGTCTTCTTGTAAGAAAACTGAATGCTTTTTCATTGTTCTCAGATCCAAGGGTTTGGGTCTGTGGTCACCTATGCAAATTGGTGAGGCTTTTTATCCAACATTTCCCAAGAAAGGGGGGGGTGCAAGTGTTGGGAGGATTGTTCATTGTTCTTAAGATCCAAGGGTCTGGGTCTGTGGTCACCTAGGCAAATTGGTGAGGCTTTTTACTAAACCTTGTCCAGGAAGCGGGGTGCAAGGTTTTGGGAAGTATTTTGGGGGGAAAGACGTTTCCAAACAGCTCTTCCCCAGTAACCAGTATTTGTTTGGTGGTGGTAGCAGCCAATCCAAGGACAACGGGTGGAATATTTTGTACCTTGGGGAAGTTTTGACCTAAGCTGGTAAAGATAAGCTTAGGAGGTTTTTCATGCAGGTCCCCACATCTGTACCCTAGCGTTCAGAGTGGGGAAGGAACCTTGACAAGGGGATGGAATGATGAGTTGGGCTGCATGCCATTGTAGCCAATCTGTGATTGCTAGCAGCAAATATCCCCAATGTCTACAGACAGGACATTAGATGGGGCAGGCTCTGAGTTACTACAGAGAATTCCTTCCCAGGTGTCTGGCTGGTGGGTCTCGCCCACATGCTCAGTATCTAACTGATCACTGTATTTGGGGTTGGAAAAGAATTTTCCACTGGGTCAGATTGGCTGAGACCCACAGATCATGGGTCACTTGCTGGTTTGAACTAGAGTCAACTGTGGATTCCCTGTAACTTGATGTCTTTAAACCATGACTGAGGACTGCAGTTATTCAGCCAGAGGCTAGAGGTTTATCACAGGATGTGAAGATCTGTGGCCTGCAGTGTGCAGGTCAGACTAGATGATCACGAAGGCCTGTTGTGGCCTTTGGCTATGTGTCTATGAGCAGTAGTGGGGGGGATCTAGTGCCCTTAGCCCCACCCCCTCACCAGCACTGTCCAATCCAATCATAGAATCATAGAATATCAGAGTTGGAAGAGACCTCAGGAGGTCATCTAGTCCAACCCCCTGCTCAAAGCAGGACCAACCCCAACTAAATCATCTCAGCCAGGGCTTTGTCAAACCAGGCCTTAAAAACCTCTAAGGATGGAGATTCCACCACCTCCCTAGGTAACCCATTCCAGTGCTTCACCACCCTCCTAGTGAAATAGTGTTTCCTGATATCAAACCTAGACCTCCCCCACTGCAACTTGAGACCACTGCTTCTTGTTCTGTCATCTGCCACCACTGAGAACAGTCTAGATCCATCCTCTTTGGAACCTCCCTTCAGGTAGTTGAAGCCTGCTATCAAATCCCCCCTCATTCTTCTCTTCTGCAGACCAAATAACCCCAGTTCCGTCAGCCTCTCCTCGTAAGTCATGTGCCCCAGCCCCCTAATAACTTTTGTTGCCCTCCGCTGGACTCTCTTCAATTTGTCCACAACCCTTCTGTAGTGGGGGAACCAAAACTGGATGCAATACTCCAGGACTGGCCTCACCAGTTCCGAATAGAGGGGAATAATCACTTCCCACGATCTGCTGGCAATGCTCCTGCTAATCCAGCCCAGTATGCCATTGGCCTTCTTGTCAACGAGGGCACACTGCTGACTCATATCCAGCTTCTCGTCCACTGTAATCCCCAGGTCCTTTTCTGCAGAACTGCTGCTTAGCCAGTCGGTCCCCAGCCTGTAGCGGTGCATGGGATTCTTCCTTCCTAAGTGCAGGACTCTGCACTTGTCCTTGTTGAACCTCATCAGATTTCTTTTGGCCCAGTCCTCCAATTTGTCTAGGGCCTTCTGTATCCTATCCCTATCCCCCAGCGTATCTACCACTCCTCCCACTTTAGTGTCATCTGCAAACTTGCTGAGGATGCAATCCGCACCATCCTCCAGATCATTAATAAAGATATTGAACAAAACCACCCCAGGACTGACCCCTGGGTCTACTCTGCTTGATACTGGCTCCCAACTAGACACGGAGCCATTGATCACCACCCATTGAGCCTGACGATCTAGTCAACTTTCTATCCACCTTATTGTCCATTCATCCTTGTTCAATGCCCCGAACAAGGACACCCCACCCCATACCCAGCAACCCCCACATGTAAGCTGCAGCAACTGAAGGGCATCCTGCCGCTCCAGCCCCACTCACCTGGTGCCAGGGCCCTGGCAGCATCCTGTTCCCATGCCACACTGCTTCACCAATACCATTGAAATAAAGCAGCGAGGAGGTTATTGAACAGTATTTTAATACCATATCAAAACACCTGGACTAATGAAGAAAGCTCCCCTCCCCCCAAGCTCCAAACAATTTTTTTAATTTTTAATTTTTTTTTTTTAATATATAAATACAGAAACCTTTCCGGCAAGGCCCAAGCCCACCGCTGGGAAACTTTTTGCCACGGCTAAAATGCTCCTCCCATGTGCTGCTCTCCTCAACAGCAGGTGTGGGGGGGGGAGGGGTTGCTTTAATAAAATCCCCCCTCTTTCCTTTTTCTGTCTGGAACAAAAAAATTCCTAATAAAAAGGATCCAGCGTCTCTGTAGGATGTGCATGACTTTGAACCTTTAACTGTAATGAAACCTTCCCCCCCTTACACACACACAAAAAAGGAGGGGAAAGTTCAGTGGAGACTCATCAAAAGAAATAAGGAATCCTTTTTTTGGCCACTAGGTATCATGAGGCTGAGTGGAAGGCGGTAGGAGAGGGGATGAAAGCTTTTTGGGTGGCATCTGGCTATTTCAGTCACTGAGCATTGATAGCCCAGTTCAAGAGCAGTCAGTCCGTAAACATCAGCAGGCAAACACACCAGTCGACACTGAACTGTTTTGTTTTTTTGTAAACACTTTAAAGACAGACCTACAATGCCTCCTGCAGGTGAACAGAAACTGCCCCCATTGCTGGGGGCCATTCGTCTCCTGTCATGCTCGGCTGATTACAGTTTGGTGTCCTCAAAGGGAAAAAAAAAAAATCCGTAGTCAGTGCAAAAGTGAGCAGGGCTCACGGTGCCAGGCCCAGCCCAGAGCAGAGGTGCTCGCTAGGGATACAGGAATTCACCGGGGTTTCAATAGGAATAAATAATGCGTGCTCCGTTTGGCCAGTCGGCCCGTGACACCTCTGTCCCAGGTCAGCTTTCCTTTTGCGGCTGGAAGAAAAGGCCCTTGAGCCAAACATCATGATGGAATTTCATTTCAGGGTCGCAATTCACTGCTCCTGCTTCCTCTCCCTTGGTTGGCAGGTTCTTCTCCCCCCATGTCAGGTGCTGCGGAGGTGAAAGTATGGAGAGCAGGCAGCTCTGCTTGCAGGGACAGGCTCGCCTGTATTGATTTTCCCTTTAAATTTAAAAAAAAAACCTGCAGCATTCAAGTGCCTTCAAGTTTCTGGTTTTTGAGGAGTTGAAGAGTCATCCCGAAACTCCCGGCTGCGGCGGGTGGGAAGGGGAGAGGATGAGTGGCAGGTACAGCAAGGTGCCCTGTAGAGAGAGCGACAACCCAATGTCACCACACCTGCCTCGCCCAGCCAGGCCAGCTCCATGGTGGAGTGCACTCTAGCACCCCATGGCTGCGTGCTCAGTGTGCATGCAGATGGGCCTTCAGACAGACCCGCCGCCCCAGTGCGTGGCAGCGTGTGCACGTCTAGCTTCCACCACCCCATGCTGCAGAAGGGACACAAGCAGGGAGCTGTGCAGTCTCCAGGAAAGGGTTAAACTCGTGCTTGCTGAGCGTTCCGATCCCTGGAGGACAAGGAGTTATTAAGGGACAACGCTGGACTTGAAGCTACATCTACATGGCCCCGCAGTGCACATCGTGGCAGCCAGCTGCAGTGTCCCCCGAAGTGTAACTGCCCCGTGTAGATCCTACTCAGGTGAACTAAAAGGTACCGAGCTGATGCTCAGCTAGCCCCGTTTCAAACAGGACTAGTGAACGTGACCTTGGTGCCTTTTAGTTCACCCTAGCGGAGTCACCATACAGCGGTTACAGCGCACCACTTCAGCAAGTGCTGCAATTCGCCCCCGTAGTCCCTGCTGCTGGGCTGTGTGGACAAGCCCTTGAACACAAGGTGGGATTCTCCAATCTGCCTAGGGAAACTGAGTCCCGATTTCTTAGCTGGCTCGGATCACCTCAGCCAGGAGGGACATTCTCTCACTTGCATTAGTCAAAGCTTTGGAACCTCCCGCTGAACATGTCCGGTCTCATTTACACAGTCGACCAATTTCAAGGGTCAGCCCTTTGCCCTTCTCCCAGCGTGAAGCCAGGTGGACCCTGCCCTGCCTGCTGGCAGTGCTACTTGGATCCCAAGTGACACAGGAGATGGTGCAAGTGATAACCCTGGCACGGGGCGGGGAGCTCCGGCTGTCCTCACTCGGCCATTCCCTAGCAAAGTGGCTCACTGGACAAGCTGAAGCAACAACTTTCTCCCCGTCAGCCCCTGCCCCTCTCGGACACGGCCACCAGGAAGGCAGGCTCCGCAGGCCATGTGCTGTGCCCCGGGACCCCGCGCATGCACTAGGAGTGAGCTCTGCACAGGTGCAGCTGATTAAAACAGAGGGCTCAGTTCTGGTGCTGATGCGCAGGAAGGAACAGCCACCATTCCCTCCCCCGGGACAGGGTTGGCCCCCACAGAGCCAGCAGACCCATCTCTTAGCCACAGAAGCCAGCAGCTCAGACAGATGCCCACGATGAGATAAGAAAGAGGCAGCTATTTTTAGTGTCATTTTGAGCAGCAGAACCACACTTAAAACGATACTTTGCTTTTGAACGTTGATAAAAACAAATGACCCCAATTTGCTTTTCAGACTAAGCCCCGGTTATTTCAGATCACACCGGCCCAGCACTCTGACCTCAGCGCTCTGACACTGTCACTGCAAAACAAAGCATTTTCTTTACAGCTCAACCAGAGATCAGCCTCCCTCGCCGGGGGAGAGATTTAATGCTGCTCTCACCTGGCCCCAGGGAGGAGAGATCCTGAGACAGGTGAATACTTGCTTTGGGGTTGGTTTACTATTCAATTCCAGTGACTCACACACACTTGGAAGAAATGTAATTTTAAAAAATTCATTCACTCCTGCCTCTCTAGTGAAGGTGTATGAACTTCCACTAACCACCTCCAAGACTTCCTATAGATCCTCCAACATCCAGACTTGACACCACTAAGGTAAAAGAAACCTATAGGACATATACATTGCTCCAAAGCCTTCTTTATACATCACAGAGCTGCACAACAGAGCAGAAATCCAGGAGCTACAAATCCCTTTGGCTCCACACCCAGAGGCAGGTCAGGGTATCCTATGTTAGAAAGAGCCTCACCTTAGAAAGAAGTCAGCAGGCATGCCCAGCAGGTCAATCAGAAGGATGCTCTGGGCAAGATCTGTTCACTTCAAACCACGAATCTATACAGCTGGGGAGAGAGAGATGACCGTCATTTAGTACCCATGGAGCAGGCAGCGGACTTGCTCTGCCAGGTGCCTCCTTCGGCTCAAACTGCTTCATAAGGCAGCTTTTCTAGTCGAGATGCCCAGAATTCTCACCCCGGCGCTGCTAGCCGAGTGCCAGGAGGGAAGGACTTGCTGAACAGGTGGGAGGGGCACCCTGTATCATTGCGCCTGAGGTGGAAAGCTGGGGTAAAGGAGACTCTGCTATAGGCTTCTGAGGTGGCTCAGGGGAGTGGCTCGTGCTGGCCATGCCAGGAGTCCTGGTTCAGCACCCAGGGTAGCCACTGTTAGGAGAGGAAGGGTGGGGCTGTGGTCAGAGCACTAGCCAGGCACTCGGTAGAGCAGGTTCAATTTCCTGCTCTTCCACACACTCCCTGGGTGTCTGGACAAGTCCCCCAGTCAATCTGTGCCTCAGTTTCACTATCTGTCCAATGGGGGCCTGCTCTGCCCCCCCAGGAGGATAGATCCACTGAAGACTGGGAAAAAGAAAAGGAGTACTAGTGGCACCTTAGAGACTAACAAATTTATTTGAGCATAAGCTTTCGTGCTCAGATAACCCAGTGACGGGGCTCAGACAGACAGAAGGGTGCCAAAGCAGCCATGTTCCACAATCCTTCACTCGATGCTGGCGGATTCGTTCACACTGCTGCTTTGTCTCATCATTGTGAGGACAGACGGGGATCTACGTGTACACCACACGCGCAGCTTGGCCTCAGCACAGCGCCCGCTATTGCCATGAAGGCAGGTCCTTGGAGCAGGCTCAGGACAGGTGCCACCGGACCTGGCTCACAGCCTCCCCTGCATTAGTTCTGCCCTCTTCCTCTCTGAGGAAATGCTCTCTTCCAGGCACACTGCCTTATGCCACAATGCCAGAGAGGTCACGAGCTAAGGGTCAGGGTCAGGGCCTGCCTGGGCTGGGGGCTTTACGAGAAAATCAGGGTGCTGTCACTTCTGGGGGTATGCTTCCCCCTAGCCCAGGGCTCAGCCAATAGCCCAGCATGGTGCTAGGGGCTGCCGTGCCACTGGAAGGAGGTGCGGCTAAGGGGCTGAACTCTTGTGGTCTGATCCCCCTGGGATACCTCTTGTGGCAGCCAGTGAACCAGGAAGCCCTTTGAGAGGCTTTAACTGTACTGCTACGCCCAGGAGCAGACAGGGCACTGCTGGGCACTACGCAGATGGGTCCGGGAACATTTGCTTGGTAGCCAGGAGCTCAGCATTGAGCAAAGGGGTATGGGAAAGGAAATCAGTTCCCCCTGGGAATGCAACAGACCCCACTCGCCTGTCCCATCTATTCCCCCCAGGTCACAGAATCATAGAATATTAGGGTTGGAAGGGACCTCAGGAAGTCACCTAGTCCAACTCCCTGCTCAAAGCAGGACCAATCCCGAATTTTTGCCCTAGATCCCTAAATGGCTCCCTGAAGGATTGAACTCACAACCCTGGGTTTAGCAGGCCAATGCTCAAAACACTGAGCTATCCCTCCCCCCACCCCCTTTTTTTAAAAATATCTATAGCCCCCCCCCCCCCCCCCCTTAACAGCACTCAGTGATTTCAGCTCATAGTGGGGGAGCCTCAGTGCTGGTGCACCATTGGGCCAAAGTGAAATCAGCTCAAGAGCCTGTAACCAGACGCCTAATGGAATCAAAATTAGCTCTGATATTATACGGAGGAGGGTGAAATTGGTGTTTGGGGCCCATACCACCAGGTACAAATACCTGTCTCCAGCTTCTCTCCCTTCCCCAAGAGCATGGGGCAGCAGCCGCTTCCCGCAGCCAGCATGGGACCCTGCCCAGCTCCTGGGGGTGCAGCCAGGGCTCCCCAGCGCTTCATAGCCATTGAAGCCTGGCAATGAACACATGGCGTGGGGAACATCACCACTGGCAGTGAGGGCCACAGTGGCACGGGGAGGGGAAGGACCTGAGGCCACGCAGTTAGTTAGTGGCAGTGGAGGGGAAAAGGGGGTTGTGGGTGCGTGCCCTGGGCGAGTGGGACGTGGAAGGGTTTGCCTGGGGCTTGCCCAGTAGCAGCCGTCCTGCAGAGGCAAAGCTGAGCCAGCCCCGCACCTTTCCCTCCGCTCCACAGGGAGTGGCACATGCCTGGCTCGGTACCTTTTGTGATAAATGCACAGGCAGGGCAGCCTGGCTATCGTGTCCCCCTGCAGAAGTTCCTCCAGGCAGATCACGCACTCGCCTGCGTCTTTAGTCAGCACGTCATCTAAAAGGGGCCAAAAGAGGAGAAATGAGAAGAGAGGCAAACAGCATGCCGGGCAACTGCTGTCCCCAGCGAGCAGTTCCCACAGGCCAAACACCAGGCCCCAGCTCCACCCTGCTACGCTGTCCGCTCACCCCCGACACTGATCACTGCGGACATGGGGGGCTGTGGGCACTAGGGCCCTGCGAAGGCTGCTGCATGGGGCAGGTGGGAGACCAGATGCAGGATGCACACAGCTTGCATCGGTCACATCTCCATGCAGCTCTGACCCCAGGATGGACGGGAGCAGCCCTCATGCTCCAGTAAAGTAACAGGGCCCCCCAAACAGGAGCTGGCCCTATGGCCAGGCTGGCTGCAGGGCAAGGAGCATCTCCCTTTCCCCACAACCCATCCTATTCCCCTCTGGACTGGCCACGTGGCACCTGGGCCCCTTGCACAAACAGGTGGTGATCCACATCCCCACAGAATGCAATGTGGCCCTGATCCCCGAGAGTCCTGTACCCCTGGGGATGCTTACTGAGTAACTGTCTTTCTACTGCCCTGTGCAGACACAAAGGAAACCTCAAAGCACCACTGCGAGCTAATGAACCACTGTCCCATGGTCACCAGAGGGGAAACTGAGGCACAGAGTGCCCTGGCTGAGGCCACACAGGACAAAGGTAGATAAACAGACTCCCCAGCTCATCCTTCCTACCCGCACGGAGGATTAGACACAGCGACTTGCAACACTAAGGCTCCTCAGCCAGCTTTAGCAGCCATGCCAGAGCCGGGCCCAGCAGGAAACGCAGATCACCAGCAGCCCCTTCACCCCCAACTGCCGTCCTGCTGCCCAAGGGCCCATCTCTCTGGCAGGCCAGCGGCTGATCCGGGGGGATAAGGCTGCACCTGGACCCTGAAGTGAGTCAGGCTGTGAGCAGGGATGCTGCTTGGAGCCTTGTCTTGCATCACCTGGACACACGCCAGGCAGGGAAGTGGGTTAGCTCTGGGCCACACTGGCGAAGGAGAAATAAACACCCTTGCCCCCGAAGGGCTACTTTCTCCAGGGGCCAGGCACAGCAGCAAGAGCACATGCTGGTGGGTGAGGAGGCCCCCAGCGTTTGGAGGCACGAGGGCAAAGCAGTTGGCCCTGAGACTGTGCTGGCAGCTCCCAGGACCTGGCAGGAAGAACACAGGCTTTCTGCGCTCTGCCCCCCGCACAGACAAAAGCGACGGCACGCCAGCTGCTATGCGCTCATTTCCCCAGCCCATCTAGCCATGGGGTAGGACTCCAACCGCCGGCCGGGCAAATGCCAGCGAGCGAGGCAGAATCACCCCCAGGGAGAGCCCAGACACCGCCCGCTTCAGGACCACTTCCAAACCTGTGCTGCTTTTCCATGCCCAGAGCACATCAGCTGGGCGGGCTCTGCCCATTGGAACTGGGTCTCGCGTCAGTCACGAGATAAGCCTGGGAATCTCAGACTAATTGGCAACTCGGGCCATGGCTCAGTCCCATGCAAAGGGCCAGTTTTTCCCATGGGGGAGGTGTGGTCTGGACTGGAACGGCAGGGGGCTGCTGGCTGGCCCCAAGGGGTCTGGCAGAGCTGTGTGGGGAGCCACGGCATGGCAAAGGCTGCTCAACCAGTGCACTGCTTTATGCCAGTGCTATCAGCTCCTCATCTTCACAAGGGCCAAAACCAGCCTCTGAATTCACATGCCCCCATGAACCAGCAAAGGCATCCCCGTGCCCTTGCTGGGGAGTGGCCGGGGTTGGCGGAGGCCATGCAGATTGAGTTGTTAGCACGCCGGGAGCAAGCCAGCTGCCCCCTCTCCTGGGACTATAATCTCCTTGCTGTCCCCATGTCCTGCCTCCCAGCATCTGGACAGACAGCCTGCCGAGCCCCGTGGCCATGGGGTTTCATGGCTCTGACACAAGGAGCCCTCAGCATGGACAGAGGGCGCCAGCTACAAGTGCAGGGCACAGACCTGCCGGCCTGGGTTGGGGCTTTGCAGAGCCAAGCCAGCCCTGGCTTCAGGAAGCCAGAGCCAGCCCCACCCCACAGCACACCACGCCCCTGCACAGGGGTTTCCAGTGACACAGTGGTGGGAAGCAGAGGAGACACTCATGCCAGGGCGTCTGTGGACTCAGTGCCAGGGTGGACAGCCCCGCTCGGATTATGGTGGGGGCCAGCAGCTCCGTGCAGCACTTGAGGAGGATTTTGGGTGCACGCCAGCCCCAAGAGTCCTACCTGCCTGCTGCCGCCTTCGGGAGCCATGCACAGCCCTGCTTTCCAGCACTGGCCTCTCACCCTGTGCAGACTTTGTCCCCATCCCGCTCACTGTAGGCGGAGAAATCCCATGACCCCCACTCCAAGGCTGCAGAGAGGTTTGCTTCCCTCGGACAGCACGGTGCCGGCATTAGCCCAAGCAGGAGGGATTCCAGGCCACGCCTGCCCAGTAGGCACTGCAGGGAAGGATATAATTTAAGCATCCATCTGCCAGAGCATTCAGGGTGTCTGGCCAGCAGCTCCCAGCTGCTGCAGGGACTGGTGCCGGAGCAAAGGCTGCGGGGGGCTCCCAGTGCCTCCCTTCCCAGCCACCCCAGCAGGAAGCACATGAAAACACTACCTCTGCTTGGGAGCTGGAGGGACAGGGGAGGAGGAAGACGAGGGGGATGCTGGCCAGGCTGCGGAGGGAGCTCGGAGTTGCGCCACTCCAGCAGGAGACACTGCAGAGAGCAGGGCAGACGAACGCCGCTCCAGCCCCCGGCTCTCAGAGCAGGAACGCTGCCAGGAATAGAGGCAGCAGCACTGGCAGGAAGCTGCCCAGCAACAATGAAACTGCGCTTTCTAATCCGTCCCCCTAGGACGAGGGGGACCCAGCATGTGATGCAGACAGTCTCCTCCCCCTGACCTGATTTCCAGTTCCCAGGGACCCAGTCCCGCTCACGGCGCACCAGGGACTCCCACGTGACGGGGAAGGTGTGGTCCCAGCACAATCCTGGCACGGACAGCTGGCCCAGATTGCACGGGGCTGGTGGGAGGGCGCAGAGGGGCGGGTGGCGCCTGACAGCAGCCTCGCGCTCCCCTGGCATTTCACCCCAGTCCTAGCAGGGGGCTAACCAGAGCACAGCCTGCCCAGCTGCGGCCCAGTCAATGACAGAGAGGGGGCAGGGCTGACACCATTTCCCATGGCAGGTTCCCACCCCAGAGCTGGGAGGCAGCACCAGCAAGGAGAGCGCAGGGCTGGCCCCAGAGCAGCCTCCCTGCAGCCAGCCCCATGCTCGTACTTACCAGCCACCCTGAGACACAGCCGGCTGCGCTGCTGCTCCGGAGATCCCTGGCACCACCACACCGCTACGGTCAGGACCGCTCCCAGCACTGCGCTGCTCTGCTCAAAGCACTGGCAGCCGGCACCGGGTCCAAGCTTCCCCACCCCAGCTGATGGGTGAGTGCCACCCCCCAGCACAGAGAGCTCCCACGCCGCCCCCCAGGCCTGCCAGCATCAGTGCACAGGCCAGAGCCGCTGCCAAGCCAGGCCACGAGCACCATGGGAGTGACCCCAGAGGAGATCATGCTGGCCTCTGCGGCCGCAGCACTGTTTGCTCAGTGACTGTGGGCTGGCTGCAGCCCAGGCTGGTTCCCTGCCCCACACACTGTTCAGCCCCCTCCTGCCCCAGTGACGGCTTGCCCTGACCCTCCCACAGCTCCCAGGCCAGCCCACCATAGCTAGCCGGCCTATCGCCTCCCACTGTTCTTCCAACCTGGACAGCCATGCCAGAACCTGCGTACACCCCTTCCCGCTTTCACCACAGTCTAACCCTCACAACCGCCCCCTTCTCGCAGCAACTACTCCTGGGCGCTGACCACAGCTGGGCAGGTGAGGAGCTGCAACTGCCCCCTGCCCTACTCCCTTCCTCTACTCCAAGTACGGATGACAGTCAAGCAGGCCTCCGTAGCTCGCCCAGCTGTGCCAACCCCCCATTTCCCTGGATAGGCTGTTCTTGCTGCCCCTGAGCTCAGGAATAGGCTGTACAGAGTCCAATGCAACGGGGCCCTGCTCCCACTGCACCAGAGCGTAGGCGATTGCTGCCAGGGAGGGCAGCGTGGGCTGGCACCACTGCCCCGGGCTCCACCTGGCCTCTGTGTTGAGGACTACAGCCGCAGGGCGGTCAAACTGGCAGGGTTCACTGGCCTGAAAACAAAACGGATGTGCAGGCCCAATGCCTGGAGCCAGCTCAATGCCCCAGGCTGCCCACCTTGGCAGTGCCGGTTTAGCAGGGTAGCGAAGCAAAATAACCTGTGTTTAACTCAGATTCTGTGCACCAAATGCCGGTGTAACTGCACTTTGCATCACCTCCTGCCCTTACTGGTTGGGCTGCTGCCACTTGGCAAGTCCCTGGCATTGGGGGTGAGGTGGGAGGGAGGCCTGGCTTCGGGGGGGTTTACCTCCTTGTTCGCACAGCAGCAGTGCCAGCCATGGAAGCCAACAGGGCTGCACTCTAGACAGTTTACGCGAGAGACTCAGGCTGTGACAAGTCCCCAGTGGGATCCCTGCGCTGGGCTCTGCGGGCCTCTGTTTTAAAGGGAATAGTTATAAATTGCAAGGCCATTGCCCTGCTCGGCTGCAGACCCAGGTCCCAGTCAGGCTCTGAACAGGTTCACAGAACTTGGGTGGGGCGTGGGGCTGTGAGAGACCAAACCACAGGGAGACAGCTCAGTGGGTGTCTTTATGTAAATGCCACAGGGAGGGAGGGTTGGCCAAGGGTCATTAAAGGTAGGCTCTGCTCTCCTGGCCAGTCCCCCTTACCTATGCCTAGTAGATTGGGTCCTGGGGGCAGGGCCTGGAAAGCACCAGGACCACCTGTACTGCAGCATGGGTGCAAGCCAACAACCCCACTTGGCCTCCAGGGCTTTAGGAGCCACGCTGAGTCCAGTGCAGAGGGGCCCTACCAGCCCTCTACTAGGACCTGCAGCAGTGCGTTTCGGGGTCTCCGGGCAGCAGGAAGACAGCCTGGCTAGTCTGCTTCTATAGCAGAGCAGGGGCTGGCTGCAGCCTCGTCCTGGCTGGAAATGGGTGTGTTCTGGCGCAGATGCTCTGCTGCCATTCTCCCCCGTCCTGCTCAGCCAGCCGAGTATGCTCACAGCTGTTAGCAGTCTGGACAAGGCTCCGCCCAGCCCAAGACCTGGGCGCATCCCATCAGGCACTGCAGGCTTCTGTGAAATTCCTGAATGAGCCTCGGGAAGCGTGAAGCGCAGCTGGGCTCCCTCCACACGCTGGCTGCCCTGTGAGCTTTATGCAAGCTGGCTGCTTGCTCCAGGTCTGGTGGCAGCTGGGGCTGGTTTCTGCTAGGATTTCACAGCTGTGTGGTGTGCCCAGAGGAAGGTTTCCCATACTGAAGCAGGTCGTCTGGTGGGCACCGTGCCATGTGGGGGTGGGGATACACGGGCACATTCAAGTGGAAGAGGACCCGGCTGAAGAGTTAGAATATTGATGCGCAGGTAAATTGGCAAGTTGATTGCAATGGCTCCTCTTAGAAACAACGCCCAAAGAATGCCCTCCAACTCCTAGCGTGCCACACCACCTCACCCAGCATGGCTCTGTGGCCACCTTTCGGGTGTAGCACAGCCTAGCAGTGCACAAGCATACCAGTCCATTCCTGGACAGGAAGTGAGGACTACCAAGTTTAACTGAAACTGCAGGGGGTTTCCAGCTGGAGTAACTGGGCAATGCCCACTGGAAAGGTGGTACCTCCTGCCTCGCCGAGCCCCTAAAAACATGCTCTGGTGCTGGGTCACTCTTGACACCCCCTCCTTGCTCATTTACCAGCCCCACTTCTCCTTGCGACTACAGAACAGGACTGACACCTGTGGGAGCCCCCAAAATCCCAGTCCAGGGCTGCAGCCACTCCTCCAGCACCAACCACACTGTAAACTGCTTCAGCACCATTAAGGTGGCAGCTGAACAAACCCAAAGGCACTGCAGTGAGAACCCCCCCTCCCCCCCAAGGAGAGGACTTCAAATACACATTAACTGTGTGTGGGCAGCACCATGCTGATGAGATTAGCTGAGAAGCAGGCAAATTACTTGGACAGACATACGGCCAGATCCACTCCCTCAGTCCCCTTACCACCTTAGTTTCCAGGCAGCTCATTCCACACCATTCTGCTCACTCCAGCAATCTCTGCACAACATTATTTTGCCTTGAGTTCCTCACCATGGCTGTCAGCAGGGTGGAGAGATTTAAATCAAAGCAATTTAAATCACCAATTTTAATCATGATTTAAAGCAGCAAACAGGAAACCTGGGCTTAAATAATTAATTTTAATTGTGTTTTGCATTTGTACTTTTAAATTATTTTTCTAAGGAAAGCCTGAGTCTCATTCATTGGTGATCACTGAAATGTGGATCTGCAGCCAGATATATGCTTTACACTGATTTTGAGGGTTATTTTTTGCTAACCCGGAGGGTAGCACTAGAACTGTACACATTTAATTACTCCTGGGGAAATTCTGTACTATTGCGCACATGCATAATTAATGAGCCTCACAGATTTTTAATTTTTTGTGCAGAAAACCATGTACAGAAATGCCAAAATGTTGCTGCAGTTCTGCCTTTTGCCCATCAGAGGGCACTGTGGCAATAGACCCCAGCAGCATCACCCAGCCAGCTAGGGAAGAGAAAGAGCCTGCCTTCTTCACAGAGCCTGTCAGGCCAGGACAGGAGACAGGAGCTATGGCAGTGGATCTCAAACTTTTTCACTGATGACCCCTTTCATACTGAGTGCGACCCTCCTAATAAATTAAACACACTGTTTAATATATTTAACACCATTATAAATGCTGAGGGCAAGCAGGGTTTGGGATGGAGGTTGACAGCTTGCGACCCACCTTCAATGACCTCATGACCCCAAGGGTTCCCGACCCCCAGTTTGAGAACTCCTGGGCTATGGGAAGACAGCATGAGGGTGCTGGGGGATCAGACAGGGGCTCATAAGAGCTAGTGGGGGAGGATGGGCGGGGCTGAATGGGAGTGGAGGCACAGGGCCACAAGGGGGAAGGGAGGTACAGGGCCACATAATGATGGGGAGGGGTGCAAGTATAAGTATAGTATAAGTAGGGGCATAGCGAGCAGATCGAGGGACGTGATCGTTCCCCTCTATTCGACATTGGTGAGGCCTCATCTGGAGTACTGTGTCCAGTTTTGGGCCCCACACTTCAAGAAGGATGTGGATAAATTGGAGAGAGTCCAGCGAAGGGCAACAAAAATTATTAGGGGACTGGAACAGATGACTTATGAGGAGAGGCTGAGGGAGCTGGGATTGTTTAGCCTGCAGAAGAGAAGAATGAGGGGGGATTTGATAGCTGCTTTCAACTACCTGAAAGGGGGTTCCAAAGAGGATGGCTCTAGACTGTTCTCAATGGTAGCAGATGACAGAACGAGGAGTAATGGTCTCAAGTTGCAGTGGGGGAGGTTTAGATTGGATATTAGGAAAAACTTTTTCACTAAGAGGGTGGTGAAACACTGGAATGCGTTACCTAGGGAGGTGGTAGAATCTCCTTCCTTAGAGGTTTTTAAGGTCAGGCTTGACAAAGCCCTGGCTGGGATGATTTAACTGGGAATTGGTCCTGCTTTGAGCAGGGGGTTGGACTAGATGACCTTCTGGGGTCCCTTCCAACCCTGATATTCTATGATTCTATGAAGACCACATGGGGATAGGGGGAGTGGGTGTCTGAGTGGAGCTGGAGGGGCACATGTGGACGAGGCAGATGTGCCTGACTGAAAGGGTGAGGCTAGGGGTCAGCCAGGGTCTGCATCAGGGAAGTTCCTTATCAAGCCCTCCCTGCCCTCCCTCCCCCAAAAAAACCTTGTTCCATACTTTTCCCACCCATACACAACCCCCCTACAAGTTCACAACCAGGTTCCTTCCCAGAAATTACTTCCCTCTCCCTCAGCTCCTCTGTTACCCCTAACTCCCCCAAGCCTTTGCACTGCTTCTGAGGGGTGCAGGAAATACGGTTCTGTATTGTAGTTTAAATGAATTATTACTCAGAGTTCTGTATAAATATACCTAGTAAGGAATATATTTGTCAAAAAAACATTTCCTGAATCTTTTTTGTTGTCTGGATTGTTACAGACATACTTCCTGACAGGTATTTTGAAATAAATGACCAAAAATAATTGAAACTGGTGTGATTATGTTGTGCTATTTTGACAAAATATGCAGAATTTTGTAGAAATTTAAAATGGTGTGTGAAGAATTTTAAATTTTTTGTTGCAGAATTTTTAGGCGCAGAATTCCCCCAGGCATAATGACATTTATTTAAGCAACTTACACAACTTATCTTAAAATTTTTACATTTATTATGTTAGAAAATGCTGAATGATGCGTTTCTTATTCACTAGATTAATTTTTTAATTTGTGATTTGGATGGAAATTCAAAGTTAAAAATGCACAAATCCAGCATTTTACGGTTCTGGTGTTGTTTTATTAACTAACTACGGCTACCTTAAAAATGCTGGCTACATAAGAAAGATTTATCACAAAGTTTATCAAAACATGTCTTGCATTTAAAACTGACTGATTTACAAAGGCAGGATAATCTGTAGTTAAGGAATTATACTGATTGTTTCTGGTCACCAGGTCCTTCAAGAGTTTAGAACTACCAGAGCTCATCCTGTCATACTTAGTTTTTATTCCTAGATTGGAAGAGGAAAACAAGCCTTCCTGCTTTTTCAACTCTCAATTGGTTTCTTCATTTTGAATGAGCTGGCCATTAAACTGACCAGGTCGAATAAAGTGAAATGAGGAACATTCTTGCTGCACTTGCAGAAGAGGCTATTGCTGTCAAAAGATGGTTTGGCACTTCAGCAAACTCTGGTTCCAGGTGCTTTGCTGATGATTTCCAGCAGGGCAGGGGTATGACTTGCTTTAAAACTTAGCAGCAACCACTTAACGCTTATTATTTATTTTATTTAATTTAAACAAATTTTAATAGATATAACACATTTAGGCCTTGATGTAGGTTGTCAATTTCAAATTTAATTTGAAATAGGTTTAAATTTAAAAATTCAATTTTGATGAAACAATGGGATTTTTATCCCCCCGGGCTGGCAACAGTGGGATGGGCCAGGGCAGACAGCTCCAGGTGGTGGCTAGAAGTTTACACACTCCTGCCCGGAGCAGCTCTCCACACACCACGGTGGTGGTTAAAGTGCCCGGGCCCTTGCTCACACCCAAGCTCCCAGTGTAGGAGCTCTGCTCTACGGCCTCATCACTGGCTCCCCTCTCGGTGCCCATTCTCTGGCTTAGAACCATGCCTGCTCCAGCTGAGCCAGCTAGCACACAGGGGGCAGCCTCCCTCAAGAAACCTGTTGCCATGGAGTCGGCCCGGCTCATCACAGGATATGGTGGGGCTGAATCCCTGCCTGCTGCCATGAGGACACGGACTGGGGGAGCCTGTCACACTGGAGAGAGGCCGTGCTGAGCGGGAGCTGCTGTTAAGATTCCCTGCCTTTGCAGCAGGCCCTGATTTTGCATGTATACATGCCACACTGGCAGGTGAGGGTGCTCTCACACCGGCCTCTGGAAGTGTGCAGGCTGCACTGCTGGGTCACCTGCCTCTATGCACACCTGACAGGGCCCTGCTTTCTTGCAGAGTCCGCCACCCTGGCCCTCCATGCTCCAGTCTCTGATGCCAATTCTGCTTCTCCAGCCCTCTCTCTCCAGCCTGTTCCCAGCACAGGGATCATTCAGCATCTTCTTCACAAGGGAGAAGGTCATCAACTGCCCTGCCAGCTCCCAGCCCACAGCCCTGCCAGAGCCGAGCCTATACCCAGACTCAGGACCCTTCTAAGTGCCAGCCATGGGGGAGGGTGTCCCTGCCCAGCACCACCTGCCTCACGCCCTCACCAGCAGCATACCTTCGCCAAGGGAGAGGAGCCCCGCTATTGCCATTGCACAGCGAGGGAGAGTGCCCAGTACATGAGCACGCAGACCATGGCAGAACAGGGCAGGAGCGGACGTGAACATATACACACCTTGGAGCTTCCCCACTCGTGCCCACAGTGGTACGCGGACACTGGAACAGAACCAGGTCTGACTCTCTACTCACTGGGCCGTGAGGGAGCAGCATGAGCCAAGCAGCAGAGTAGTACCCGTGCCTCCTGCAAAGGGGCACGCACCGGAGAACCTGCTGCTCAGCTGGACAGAATGTCCATGAAGGCACCATGAAGAAGGGGGAAGCTCCAAGGCCTGCTCTGCCTGGCCCCCAGCCTGGTAGCAGACCTGGAAGGGCTGGGCAGGCAAGGAGGCAGCACACAGGATAAGGCCACAGCCGGGAGCTTGCCAGCTCTTGCTAGCAGAGCCCAGGACGTCAGCAGTTGGGATAAAGAAAGGAAGTGACGGAGGCCAGCATGAGGGAGTGGGCACCCAGCCAGACAGCTGCTCTGGAGGTGTCAAAACCCCAGCGCCCTAAGCAGACTGCCAGCAGGCTCAAGGGCGAGGAGGGTAGGGACGTGCTGAAACCAGAGCACCTGTCTCAAGCCGGGAGCCACGTGGAACGCAGGAGCTGTGTGGGATCCAGAAGAGTAGCAAAGGGCAGCACAACAGCCAGGACACTTGCCAACCTCAGGGGAACGCTACCAGATCACAGCCTCACCCCCTCCCCACCCCAGCTTTAAAGCAAGGCACCCATGGACTGACACACCAGCTCCTAGCACCCCCACCCCGGGTGAGAGGCCAAAGGGGAGGCTGGAAGGAAGTGCAGGGCTGCAGGAAGCCCTGTGTTCAGGACGAAGGAGCGCTGACAGAGCTGCTCCCAGCCTCCCATTCATACAGGGCCTTCCTCTAGGCCTTGTGTCTTAGGTGGGCTGCAGGAAGCAGCGCATCAGACAATCGCACGGATGTGAACACATTTTGATCGGTCCCTCGACCAATCCGCTGAGTCCCAAGCTCAGCACCATGCGGCTCCCTGGCTACCTGACATCGCAAACACCTAGCTCAGTGTGGGGAGCACAGATCAGCCCAGGGGCTCTGAAGTCACAGGGCAAATGTATCCCCATGAACATGGTCCCGGCCGGGGAGCAAAAGAGGTTACTGGGGCTGCAGGATAATGGCCTGAAGCCGTGAAGTCTGCATGACTGAGCTAGGAGCTGAAATGGGTTTTGCACTGAAAAAGCATAAGCTTCTCAGCTCGCCTTGAACACGTCTTAGCATCGTTCCCCCACTGCCTACTCTCCGGAGAGAGACAGCTCAGAGGCTGATTGCACCAGAGCCTGCAGCACAAATGCTGCGCTGTGTGGTCTGCAGCACTGCCCCGTTCGCAGGGCTCTCCCCTCCGTCACACCACACCCAGCTCCCCTCTCCAGACTTCGCTCCACCTGCCACAGCCGCTCAATGCCCCTGTTCACTCGCTGCACTAGAGAATCTGTGCAGGCAGCTCTCCACTGCTAACCCCTCTGCGCAATGGGATTGGTGGGACCAGACAATCTACATTCCGTGCACTCTGCCTACCCCGATCCAGGAGCAGGTCTGTCCTTTGGCCCCAGGCCCATCAGTCTTTTTGTGCCTGCCATTCGTGCAGAAGCCAGGAGCACATGACTAACCCTCCACAGACACAGCCAGCGTGCTCCCTACACCTGGGATGACACACGGTGAGGGGATGCAAGAGGGGAGATAGGGGTTCCATGTGGACTGAAGAACCAGCAGCACGAAGGCAAAGAGGTCCCCACCCAGGGGTTCTCAGAGCTGCCAGGCCAAGGGCGTCTGAATGAGGCACCTGGAGAAGGGGGCTGGGGTGGGAAACAAGCCCCTTGAGTACAACATACAGGACTATGGAATGAGACAGGGGGGCTGCCACCCAGGAGGCACAGCTCCCACTCAGGGACTGAGGAGAATGGGCCCTTCCCAATACCAGACAGGCAGGAATTGCTCTGGCTCTTGGGACAGGATTAGGGGCTCAGGGCAAGTCCCTAGCGCTCACAGCCCAGGAGCAGGCCAGGTCCAGGCTGCCCTCAATGGCACTGGACAGATGAAACCCACATGTCGCCCACGCGGTGCAGCACTAGGCCCTCTTGCAGGTGGGAACATAAGAATGGCCATATTGGGTCAGACCAAAGGTCCATCAAGCCCAGTATCCTGTTCTAGGACAGTGGCCAATGGTAGGTGCCCGAAGGGAATGAACAGACAGGTTATCATCAAGTGATGCCCTGTCACCCAATCCCAGCTTCTGGCAAACAGAGGCTAGGGACACCATCCCTGCTCATCCTGACTAATAACCATTGATGGACCTATCTTCCATGAATAAGGGCTGCATTAGGGAGGCTGTGTTGGTGAGTATCCGAGTGTCTGTTGTGGGGACAGTTTGACCATGTGCTTGATTGGTTGTTTGAAAAGTGTGAATTGGGAGTGCTTTCTTCCAGGTGAGCCTTGAGTGGGCCTGACTGTTACAAAAAGCCAGTCAGCTGTGAACCAGCTGAGCAGCAAACAGCAGAGAACCTAACAGAGGGAGTTTGCCTGGGGAGAGCCCACTGAGGCTTACATCTTGCCAGCTTCTCTGAGTAGTTTCTACAACTCCTGAGGAAGCTCGTAGAAGGAAGGTAATATGGATGGGGAGTGTTCAGCTGTTGTGACCTGCACTGGATGTGCCATGTTTGTCTTTCTTCCACAGGACAGAAGTGACTTTGTCTGTACAAAGTGCAAGCTGGTCTCCATATTGGAAGAGAAGGTTCAAGGTCTGGAGCAACAGGTATCGACCCTGCGTTGCATAAGAGAAACTGAAGATTTCCTGGACAGACGTCAGGATATGCTTCTACGGGCACAAGGTTCTGAAGATTCAGAGCAGGCTGCGCAGCGCGGACAGGAGGACGGTGAAGAAATTTGGCAGCATGTGACCTCCAGAGAAAAAGGGGAGGGTCCATGTACCAGCAACGCAGATACAGGTAAGTAACTGTTTTCATGTTCTCTCCACAGGTACTAATGCGGAGAGTGGACCAGATGATACATCTGAGGGAAGGGAACAGAAGGAGACTCCGCCGATTGGAAGGCATGAGATGCACTGTCCTAGGGTTGGGGGTTCCACAACCACCGCTCCCAAGAGAAGGAGGCGGGTGGTGGTGGTCGGGGACTCTCTCCTCAGGGGGACTGAGTCATCTATCTGCCGCCCCGACTGGGAAAACCGAGAAGTCTGCTGCTTGCCAGGACCTAGGATTCCCAATGTGACAGAGAGATTGCCGAGACTCATCAAGCCCTCAGATCACTACCCCTTCCTGCTTCTCCAAGTGGGCACCCATGATACTGCCAAGAATGACCTTGAGTGGATCACTGCAGACTACGTGGCTCTGGGAAGAAGGATAAAGGAGTTTGAGGTGCAAGTGGTGTTCTTGTCCATCCTCCCCGTGGAAGGAAAAGGCCTGGGTAGAGACCGTCGAATCGTGGAAGTCGACCAATGGCTACGTAGGTGGTGTCGGAGAGAAGGCTTTGAATTCTTTGACCATGGGATGGTGTTCCAAGAAGGAGGAGTGCTAGGCAGAGACGGGCTCCACCTAACAAAGAGAGGGAAGAGCATCTTCACCAGCAGGCTGGCTAACCTAGTGAGGAGGGCTTTAAACTAGGTTCACCGGGGGAAGGAGACCAAAGCCCTGAAGTAAGTGGGAAAGTGGGATACCAGGAGGAAGCACGAGCAGGAGTGTGCGAAAGGGGAGGGCTCCTGCCTCACACTGAGAAAGAGGGACGATCAGCGAGTTATCTCAAGTGCCTATACACAAATGCAAGAAGCCTGAGAAAGAAGCAGGGAGAACTGGAAGTCCTGGCACAGTCAAGGAATTATGATGTGATTGGAATAACAGAGACTTGGTGGGATAATTCACATGACTGGAGTACTGTCATGGATGGATATAAGCTGTTCAGGAAGGACAGGCAGGGCAGAAAAGGTGGGGGAGTTGCACTGTATGTAAGGGAGCAGTATGACTGCGCAGAGCTCAAGTATGAAACTACAGAAAAACCTGAGTGTCTCTGGATTAAGTTTAGAAGCATGAGCAACAAGGGTTATGGCGTGGTGGGAGTCTGCTATAGACCACTGGAGCAGGGGGATGAGGTGGACGAGGCTTTCTTCTGGCATCTCACGGAAGTTACTAGATCACAGGCCCTGGTTCTCATGGGAGACTTCAATCACCCTGATATCTGCTGGGAGAGCAACACAGCATAGACAATCCAGGAAGTTTTTGGGAAGGGTAGGGGACAATTTCCTGGTGCAAGTGCTGGAGGAACCAACGAGGGACAGAGCTCTTCTTGACCTGCTGCTCACAAACCGGGAAGAATTAGTAGGGGAAGCAAAAATGGATGGGAACCTGGGAGGCAGTGACCATGAGATGGTCGAGTTCAGGATCCTGACACAGGGAAGAAAGGAGAGCAGCAGAATATGGACCCTGGACTTCAGAAAAGCAGACTTCGACTCCCTCAGGGAACTGATGGGCAGGATCCCCTGGGAGAATAACATGAGGGGGCAAAGGAGTCCAGGAGAGCTGGCTGTATTTTAAAGAATCCTTATTGAGGTTACAGGGACAAACTATCCTGATGTGTAAAAAGAATAGTAAATATGGCCGGCGAACAGCTTGGCTTCACAGTGAAATCCTTGCTGATCTTAAACACAAAAAAGAAGTTACAAGAAGTGGAAGATTGGACAAATGACCAGGAAAGAGTATAAAAATATTGCTTGGGCATGCAGGAGTGAAATCAGGAAGGCCAAATCACACCTGGAGTTGCAGCTAGAAAGAGATGTTAAGAGTAACAAGAAGGGTTTCTTCAGGTATGCTAGCAACAAAAAGAAAGTCAAGGAAAGTGTGGCCCCTTACTGAATGAGGGAGGCAACCTAGTGACAGAGGATGTGGAAAAAGCTAATGTACTCAATGCTTTTTTTGCCTCTGTCTTCAGGAACAAGGTCAGCTCCCAGACTACTGCACTGGGCAGCACAGCATGGGGAGGAGGTGACCAGCCCTCTGTGGAGAAAGAAGTGGTTCGGGACTATTCAGAAAAGCTGGACAAGCACAAGTCCATGGGGCCGGATGCGCTGCATATGAGAGTGCTAAAGGAGTTGGTGGATGTGATTGCAGAGCCATTGTCCATTATCTTGGAAAACTCATGGTGATCGGGGGAAGTCCCGGACAACTGGAAAAAGGCTAATGTAGTGCCCCTCTTTAAAAAAGGGAAGGAGGAGGATCCTGGGAACTACAGGCCAGTCGGCCTCACCTCAGTCCCTGGAAAAAATCATGGAGCAGGTCCTCAAGGAATCAATTCTGAAGCACTTAGATGAGAGGAAAGTGATCAGGAACAGTCAGCATGGATTCACCAAGGGCAAGTCATGCCTGATTAATCTAATTGCCTTTTATGACGAGATAACTGGCTCTGTGGATGAGGGGAAAGCAGTGGACGTGTTGTTCCTTGACTTTAGCAAGGAACAACAGTATTCTCCCACAGTATTCTTGCGAGCAAGTTAAAGAAGTATGGGCTGGATGAATGGACTATAAGGTGGATAGCAAGTTGGCTAGATTGTCGGGCTCAACGGGTAGTGATCAATGGCTCCATGTCTAGTTGGCAGCCGGTATCAAGTGGAGTGCCCCAAGGGTTGGTCCTCAGGCCGGTTTTGTTCAATATCTTCATAAATGATGGGGAAGATGGTGTGGATTGCACCTCAGCAAGTTTGCAGATAACACTAAGGGAGGAGAGGTAGATACGCTGGAGAGTAGGGATAGGATACAGAGGGCCCTAGACAAATTGGAGGACTGGGCCAAAAGAAATCTGATGAGGTTTAACAAGGACAAGTGCAGAGTCCTGTACTTAGGATGGAAGAATCCAATGCACTGCTACAGACTAGGGACTGAATGGCTACGCAGCAGTTCTGCAGAAAAGGACCTAGGGGTTACAATGATGAGAAGCTGGATATGAGTCAACAGTGTGCCCTTGTTGCCAAGAAGGCCAATGGCATTTTGGGATGTATAAGTAGGGGCATTGCCAGCAGATCTAGGGACGTGATCGGTCCCCTCTATTCGACATCGGTGAGGCCTCATCTGGAGTACTGTGTCCAGTTTTGGGCCCCACACTACAAGAAGGAGGTGGAAAAATTGGAGAACGTCCAGTGGAGGGAACAAAAATGATAAGGGAACTGGAACACATGACTTATGAGGAGAGGCTGAGGGAACTGGGATTGTTTAGTCTGCAGAAGAGAAGAATGAGGGGGGATTTGATAGCTGCTTTCAACTACCTGAAAGGGGGTTCCAAAGAGGATGGATCTAGACTGTTCTCAGTGGTAGCAGATGACAGAAAAGGAGTAACGGTCCCAAGTTGCAGTGGGGGAGGTTTAAGTTTGGATATTAGGAAAAAACCTTTTTCACTAGGAGGGTGGTGAAACACACTAGAATGCGTTACCTAGGGAGGTGGTGGAATCTCCTTCCTTAGAAGTTTTTAAGGTCAGGCTTGACAAAGCCCTGGGAGGGATGATTGAGTTGGGGATTGGTCCTGCTTTGAGCAGGGGGTTGGACTAGATCCTGAGGTCCCTTCCAACCCTGATATTCTATGAATCTATCTAGCTTCCTTTTGAACCCTCTTATGGTATTGGCCTCCACAACATTCTCTGGCAAGGAGTTCCAGAGGTTGACAGTGTGTTAAACACAAAGTATTTTTTCACTCATTTTAAACCTGCTACCTATTAATTTCATTTGGTGGCCCCTTTTTCTTGTATTATGAGAAGGAGTAAATAACACTTCCTTATTTACTTTCTCTATACCACTCATGATTTTATAGACCTCTATCATATCTTGTCTTAGTCGCCTCTTTTCCAAGCTGAAAAGTCTTATTAATCTCTCCTCATACGGAAGCCGTTCTATACCCCTACTCATTTTTGTTGCCCTTTTCTGAACCTTTTCAAATTCCAATATATCCTTTTTGAGATGAGGCGACCACATCTGCATGCAGTATTCACGGTGTGGGCGTACCATGGATTTATACAGAGGCAATATGATATTTTCTGTCTTATTATCTTTCTCTTTCTTGATGATTCCCAACATTCTGTTCACTTTTCTGACTGCCGCTGCACGTTGAGTGGATGATTTTAGAGAACTATCCACAACTCCAAGATCTCTTTCTTGAGTGGTAACAGCTAATTTAGATCCCATCATTGTATATGTATAGTTAGGATTATGCTTTCCAATGTGCATTACTTTGCATTTATCAACATGAAATTTCATCTGCCATTTTGTTGCCCAGTCACAGAGCCCTGGTCTATACTATGGGGTTAGGTCGAATTTAGCCACGTTAGGTCAATTTTAAGATGACTGCGTCTACACAACCAAGCCCATTCCGTTGACCTAAAGGGCTCTTAAAATCGACTTCTGTACTCCTCCCTGGCGAGGGGAGTAGCGCTAAAATCGACCTTGCTGGGTCGAATTTGGGGTAGTGCAGACGCAATTAGACGGTATTGGCCTCCAGGAGCCATCCCAGAGTGCTCCAATGTGACCCCTCTGGACAGCACTTTCAACTCCGATGCACCAGCCAGGCACACAGGAAAAGCCCTAGGAAATTTTGAATTTCATTTCCTCTTTGGTCAGCGTGGTGAGCTCAGCAGCACAGGTGACCATGCAGTCCCCCCAGAATTGCAAACGAGCTCCAGCATGGAGCAAATGGGTGACACTGGATCTGATTGCTATATGGGGAGAAGAATCTGTGCAGGCTGAACTCCAATCAAAAAGAAGAAATGCTGATATATATGCCAAAATCGCACAGGGCATGGTGGAGAAAGGCTGCAACAGGGAAACACAGCAGTGCCACATGAAAGTCAAGAAGCTCAGGCAAGCCTACCAAAAGACAAAGGAGGCAAACAGTCACTCTGGGTCAGAGCCCCAGACATGCAGCTTCTATGATCAGCTGCATGGCATTCTAGGCGGGGACCCTACCACTACCCCACCACTGTCTGTGGACACCTGCAAGGGGGGGAGAGTCTCATTCAACAGGAAGGAGGATTTTGTAGATGAGAAGGAGGAGGAGAATGCGCAGCAGGCAAGCGGTGAATCCATTCTCCCTGGCAGCCAGGACCTTTTCATCACCCTGGAGCCAATACCCTTCCAAGGCAGGATCCCCGACCCTGAAGCTGGAGAAGGCAGCTCTGGGGAGTGCACATTTGTAACTACAGTACAGGGTTTAAAAGCAATAGTGGTTAATGTTTGATTTGCCCTGAAGAATTGGGATGCATTCGTGGCCAGTACAGCTATTGGAAAAGTCTTAACGTGTCTGGGGATGGAGCGGGAATCCTCCAGGGACTTCTCCATGAAGCTCTCAAGTTGCAGTGGGGGAGGTTTAGGTTGGATATTAGGAAAACCTTTTTCACTAGGAGGGTGGTGAAACACTGGAATGCGTTGCCTAGGGAGGTGGTGGAATCTCCTTCCTTAGAAGTTTTTAAGGTCAGGCTTGACAAAGCCCTGGCTGGGATGATTTAACTGGGTATGGGTCCTGCTTTTGAGCAGGGGGTTGGACTAGATGACCTCCTGAGGTCCCTTCCAACCCTGATATTCTATGATTCTATGATTCTCTCCTGGAGGTGCTCTGAAAACCTTTGCAGAAGGTTTCTGGGGAGGGCTACCTTATTTCGTCCTCCACAGTAGGACACTTTACCATGCCAAGTCAGTAGCAAGGAGTCTGGAATCATTGCAGCACAAAGCATGGCAGCGAATGGTCCTGGGTTTTGGTCGAATTCAAGCAACATTCGGTCTTTATCTTTCTGTGTTAGCCTCAGGAGAGTGATATCATTCATGGTCACCTGGTTGAAATAGGGGAATTTTTGTAAGGGAACAGTAAAAGGACCCTGCTCATGCTGGATTGCTTGCGCTGGGCTAAAAGGGATCATAGATATTTAGGTCAGAAGGGACCATTATGATCATCTAGTCTGACCTCCTGCACAACGCAGGCCACAGAATTTCACCCATCAGTCCCATATAAGCTGCTCCATTATCTGTGATCAGTGTCAGACTAGGGTCATCTCATTTGCCTTTTAAAATCTTGGTACAACATTAGCTTTCTTCCGGTTTTCTGGAAATTCCCTTGGTGTTATGGAGAATATGGATGGCCAGGATCCCCTGGGGGACTAACTTGAAGGGGAAAGGAGTCCAGGAGAGCTGGCTGTATTTCAAGGAATCCCTGTTGAGGTTACAGGGACAAACCATCCCAATGAGTCGAAAGAATAGTAAATATGGCAGGCGACCAGCTTGGCTTAATGGTGAAATCCTAGCGGATCTTAAACATAAAAAAGAAGCTTACAAGAAGTGTAAGGTTGGACATATGACCAGGGAAGAGTATAAAAATATTGCTCGGGCATGTAGGAATGATATCAGGAGGGCCAAATCGCACCTGGAGCTGCAGCTAGCGAGAGATGTCAAGAGTAACAAGAAGGGTTTCTTCAGGTATGTTGGCAACAAGAAGAAAGCCAAGGAAAGTGTGGGCCCCTTACTGAATGAGGGAGGCAACCTAGTGACAGAGGATGTGGAAAAAGCTAATGTGCTCAATGCTTTTTTTGCCTCTGTCTTCACGAACAAGGTCAGCTCCCAGACTGCTGCGCTGGGCAGCACAAAATGGGGAAGAGATGGCCAGCCCTCTGTGGAGATAGAGGTAGTTAGGGACTATTTAGGAAAGCTGGACGTGCACAAGTCCATGGGGCCGGACGAGTTGCATCCGAGAGTGCTGAAGGAATTGGTGGCTCTGATTGCAGAGCCATTGGCCATTATCTTTGAAAACTCGTGGTGAACCGGAGAAGTCCCGGATGACTGGAAAAAGGCTAATGTAGTGCCAATCTTTAAAAAAGGGAAGAAGGAGGATCCTGGGAACTACAGGCCAGTCAGCCTCACCTCAGTCCCTGGAAAAATCATGGAGCAGGTCCTCAAAGAATCAATCCTGAAGCACTTGCATGAGAGGAAAGTGATCAGGAACAGCCAGCATGGATTCACCAAGGGAAGGTCACGCCTGACTAATCTAATCGCCTTTTATGATGAGATTACTGGTTCTGTGGATGAAGGGAAAGCAGTGGATGTATTGTTTATTGACTTTAGCAAAGCTTTTGACACGGTCTCCCACAGTATTCTTGTCAGCAAGTTAAGGAAGTATGGGCTGGATGAATGCACCATAAGGTGGGTAGAAAGCTGGCTAGATTGTCGGGCTCAACGGGTAGTGATCAATGGCTCCATGTCTAGTTGGCAGCCGGTATCAAGTGGAGTGCCCCAAGGGTCGGTCCGGGGCCGGTTTTGTTCAATATCTTCATAAATGATCTGGAGGATGGTGTGGATTGCACTCTCAGCAAATTTGCGGATGATACTAAACTGGGAGGAGTGGTAGATACGCTGGAGGGGAGGGATAGGATACAGAGGGACCTAGACAAATTGGAGGATTGGGCCAAAAGAAATCTGATGAGGTTCAATAAGGATAAGTGCAGGGTCCTGCACTTAGGATGGAAGAATCCAATGCACCACTACAGACTAGGGACCGAATGGCTCGGCAGCAGTTCTGCAGAAAAGGACCTAGGGTTACAGTGGACGAGAAGCTGGATATGAGTCAACAGTGTGCCCTTGTTGCCAAGAAGGCCAATGGCATTTTGGGATGTATATGTAGGGGCACTGCCAGCAGATCGAGGGACATGATCCTCCCTCTCTATTTGACACTGGTGAGGCCTCATCTGGAGTACTGTGTCCAGTTTTGGGCCCCACACTACAAGAAAGATGCGGAAAAATTGGAAAGAGTCTAGTGGAGGGCAACAAAAATGATTAGGGGACTGGAACACATGACTTATGAGGAGAGGCTGAGGGAACTGGGATTGTTTAGTCTGTGGAAGAGAAGTATGAGGGGGGATTTGATAGCTGCTTTCAACTACCTGAAAGGGGGTTCCAAAGATTCATAGATATTTAGGTCAGAAGGGACCATTATGATCATCTAGTCCGAACTCCTGCACAACGCAAGCCACAGAATTTCACCCACCACTCCTGCAAAAAACCTCACACCTATGTCTGTGCTATTGAAGTCCTCAAATCGTAGTTTAAAGACTTCAAGGAGCAGAGAATCCTCCAGCAAGTGACCCGTGCCCCATGCTACAGAGAAAGGTGAAAAACCTCCAGGGCCTCTTCCAATCTGCCCTGGAGGAAAATTCCTTCCTGACCCCAAATATGGCAATCAGCTAAACCCTGAGCATATGGGCAAGATTCATCAGCCAGATACCACAGAAAAATTCTTTCCTGGGTAACTCAGATCCCACCCCATCAAATAGACCATCACAGGCCATTGGGCCTATTTACCATGAATATTTAATTACCAAAACCATGTTATCCCATCATACCATCTCCTCCATAAACTTATCGAGTTTAATCTTAAAGCCAGATAGATCTTTTGCCCCCACCGCTTCCCTTGGAAGGCTATTCCAAAACTTCACTTCTCTGATGGTTAGAAACCTTCATCTAATTTCTAGTCTAAATTTCCTGGTGGCCACTTTATATCCATTTGTTCTTGTGTCCACATTGGTACTGAGCTTAAATAATTCCTCTCCCTCTCCAGTATTTATCCCTCTGATATATTTAGAGAGAGCAATCATATCTCCCCTCAACCTTCTTTTAGTTAGGCTAAACAAGCCAAGCTCCCTGAGTCTCCTTTCATAAGACAAGTTTTCCATTCCTCGGATCATCCTAGTAGCCCTTCTCTGTACCTGTTCCAATTCATCTTTCTTAAACATGGGAGACCAGAATTGCACACAGTATTCCAGGTGAAGTCTCACCAGGGCCTTGTATAATGGTACTAAAACCTCCTTATCCCTACTGGAAATACCTCTCCTGATGCATCCCAAGACCGCATTAGCTTTTTTCACGGCCATATCACATTGGCGGCTCATAGTCATCCTATGATCAACCAATACTCCAAGGTCCTTCTCCTCCTCCGTTACTTCTAATTGGTGCGTCCCTAGCTTATAACTAAAATTCTTGTTATTAATCCCTAAATGCATGACCTTACACTTCTCACTATTAAATTTCATCCTATTACTATTACTCCAGTTTACAAGGTCATCCAGATCCTCCTGCAGGATATCCCTGTCCTTCTCTAAATTAGCAATACCTCCCAGGTTTGTATCATCTGCAAACTTTATTAGCACATTCCCGCTTTTTGTGCCGAGGTCAGTAATAAAAAGATTAAATAAGATTGGTCCCAGAACCAATCCTTGAGGAACTTGACTGGTAACCTCCCTCCAGCCTGACAGTTCACCTTTCAGTAGGACCCGTTGTAGTCTCCCCTTTAACCAATTCCTTATCCACCTTTCAATTTTCCTACTGATCCCCATCTTATCCAATTTAACTAATAATTCCCCATGTGGCACGGTATCAAACGCCTTACTGAAATCTAGGTAAATTAGATCCACTGTGTTTCCTTTGTCTAAAAAATCTGTTACTTTCTCAAAGAAGGAGATCAGGTTAGTTTGGCACGATCTACCTTTTGTAAAACCATGTTTTGTATTTTGTCCCATTTACCATTGACTTCAATGTCCTTAACTACCTTCTCCTTCAAAATTTTTTCCAAGACCTTGCATACTACAGATGTCAAACTAACAGGCCTATAATTACCCGGATCACTTTTTTTCCCTTTCTTAAAAATAGGAACTATGTCAGCAATTCTCCAATCATACGGTACAACCCCTGAGTTAGGGGATGGCTCTAGACTGTTCTCAGTGGTAGCTGATGACAGAACAAGGAGTAATGGTCTCAAGCTGCAGTGAGGGAGGTTTAGGTTAGATATTAGGAAAAACTTTTTCACTAGGAGGGTGCTGAAATACTGGAATGTGTTACCTAGGGAGGTGGTGGAATCTCCTTCCTTAGATATTTTTAAGGTCAGGCTTGACAAAACCCTGGCTGGGATGATTTAGTTGCGGATTGGTCCTGCTTTGAGCAGGGGGTTGGACTAGATGACCTCCTGAGGTCCCTTCCAACCCTGATATTCTATGATTCTATGATTTGTAGTGTGGCTACAATAAGCAATGTGGCCTTGTCCTTCCCTCCTCCCGCACCCTACCCCACCCGGCCTACCTTGTCAGTTATCTCACTTTTTTTTTTTTAATAAAGAAAGAATGCGTGGTTTCAAAACAATAGTTACTTTATTTCCTTTGCCAGCTGTGATCGAAGGGGGGGGAGAGTGGTTGGCTTACAAGAAATTAAAATCAACAAAGGGGGCGGGTTTGCAGCAAGGAGAAACACACACAACTGTCACGAAACTGGTTTTCAAAGCCTCTCTGATGCGCAGCGCGCCTAGCTGTGCTCTTCTAATCGCCCTGGTGTCTGGCTGCTCAAAATCAGCCACCAGACAATTTGCCTCAGCCTCCCACCTGGCCATAAACGTCTCCCCCTTACTCTCACAGATATTATGGAGCACACAGCAAGCAGCAATAACAATGGGAATGTTGGTTGCGCTGAGCTCTCACCTAGTCAGCAAACAGTGCCAGCGAGCTTTTAAACGTCCAAAGGCACATTCTACCACTATTTTGCACTAGATCAGCCTATAGTTGAACTGCTCTTTACTACTGTCCAAGCTGCCTGTGTACGGCTTCATGAGCCATGGAAGCAAGGGGTAGGCTGGGTCCCCAAGGATAACTATTGGCATTTCAACATCCCCAATGGTAATTTTCTGGTCTGGGAAGTAAGTCCCTTCTTGCAACTGCTCAAACTGCCTGGAGTTCCTAAAGATGCGAGCGTCATGCACCTTTCCCAGCCATCTCACGTTGATGTTGGTGAAACGTCCCTTGTGATCCACCAGTGCTTGCAGCACCATTGAGAAGCACCCCTTGTGGTTTATGTTCTGGTTGGCAAGGTGGTCCGGTCCCAAGATAGGGATATGCGTTCCGTCTATCGCCCCACCACAGTTAAGTAACCCCATTGCAGCAAAGCCATCCAGTATGACCTGCACATTTCCTAGAGTCACTACCCTTGATAGCAGAACGTCAGTGACTGCCTTGACTACTTGAATCACAGCAGCCCCCACAGTAGACTTGCCCACTCCAAATTGATTCCTGACTGACTGGTAGCAGTCAGAAATTGCAAGCTTCCACAGGGCTATCGCCACTCACTTCTCAACTGTCAGGGCAGCTCTCATCTTGGTATTCCTGCGCTTCAGGGCAGGGGAAAGCAACTCACAAAGTTCAAGGAAAGTGGCCTTACGCATGCGAAAGTTTCGCAGCCACTGTGAATCATCCCAATCCTGCAACACTATGCGATCCCACCAGTCTGTGCTTGTTTGCCGGGCCCAGAATCGGCGTTCCACTGTATCAACCAGCCCCACTGCCGCCATGATGTCCCAATTGCCACAGCCCATGCTTTCAGGAACGTCTGTGTCCATGAACCGATCAGTCGTCCTCGTGCTGGCGCCTCTTAGCCCGGTTCTGCACATCCTCCAGGATAATGAGCGAGGTGTTTACAGTGCTCACAACAGTAGTGGTGAGCTGAGCGGGCTCCATGCTTGCTGTGGTACGGCGTCCATACGGGTAACCCAGGAAAAAAGGCGCAAAACGATTGTCTGCCGTTGCTTTCACGGAGGGAGGGGCGACTGAAGACATGTACCCAAAACCACCTGCGACAATGTTTTTGCCCCATCAGGCATTGGGAGCTTAACCCAGAATTCCAATGGGCAGCAGAGACTGCGGGAACTGTGGGATAGCTACCCCACAGTGCACCACTCTGTAAGTTGATGCTAGCCATGGTATTGAGGACACACTCCGCCGACTTAATGCGCTTAGTGGGGACATACACAATTGACTGTATAAAATCGATTTCTAAAAATCAACTTCTACAAAATCAACCTAATTTTGTAGTGTAGACATACCCCTAGTTTTGTGAGATCTCTTTGTAGCTCTTCGCAGTCTGCCTGGGACTTAACTATCTTGAGTAGTTTTGTGTCTGCAAATTTTGCCACCTCACTGTTTACTGCTTTCTCCAGATCATTTCTGAATATGTTCAATTGGACTGGGCCCAGTACAGACCCATGGGGGACACCACTATTTACCTCTCTCCATTCTGAAAAATGACTATTTATTCCCTACCCTTTGTTCCCTATCTTTTAACCAGTTACCAATCCATGAGAACACCCTTCCTCTTATCCCATGACTGCTTATTTTGCTTAAGAGCCTTTGGTGAGGGACCTTGTCAAAGGTTTTCTGAAAATCTAAATACACTATATCTACTGGATCCCTCTTGTCCACATGCTTGTTGACCCCATCAAAGAATTCTAGTAGACTGGTGAGGCATGATTTCCCTTTACAAAACCCATCTTGACTATTTCCCAGGAAGTGGGTTACCTGGACCACTAGATCCTACCACCAGCCACACAGTGTCTTGGCTGCATAACCAAGTTAGGCCAATCAGTTCCCATCCCCAGTGTTCAATTCTTCACTGATCAAGTCACTGGGAGAAATGAAGTGACCCCAGAGTGCCCTGGGGGCACTCCCGCCCCACAAATGCTCTGGAGGAAATGCACATAGCCCACCCTCCCCAGACACTACACTTCAGGGTTTCTGCTCCCAGCACAGCCTATGTCTAGGGCTGCCCCATCTTCTCCCCACACACTCCTCCACCCCACTCCCACCTCGCAAGACAAAGCTCTGCACAGTGCAAGCCAACAGGGTTGATCCTCAGCCCCCAGCCCCACACGTGTGACCCAGCTAGCTGCCCCTTTCCCCCCCACTGGGGTAGTTTTGGGAAGAGCCAAGTAGGGCTGGATGGGGGCTGTGTGGAGAAGGGTGTTACACCTAACAAGGGGGTGGAGAGCAGAGGCCTGGGCACACAGGACCAATAGCTGGTTGGCCACTCCCAGCTGAAGAACACAAGTGTGATGGGAAGTCCCTGAGCTGGAAGCAAAGCAGGGAGGAAGGGCATGGCCGAGACAGGGCAGCTCCTGTATCCAAAGGGTGGAAAGAAGCAAGAGCCCTGAATAAGCTGGGGGTGGGGCTAACTCATAGCCCAGGAGAGCATTTATCTGGACATGCTTCCCCGTAGCAAGCCAGCTAAAGCTGACCCCTCCAAGCCTGACAGTTGGGCCCTCTCCTGGAGGGACGCAGCACGTCTACCTGCGATGAGGCTTTTCTCCGTGTCCTGGGCTGAGCTGCCTAGCAAACCCTGTGATGTTTACTGGCCCTCCCTAGGGCTCACGAGCCAGCTGCTGCACACAAAGGGAGCCCTTACCGTTGTAGGAGAGGCGGGGCTTGCTCAGACACATGATAAAGTGCATTTCCATCTCGTCGGAAGCCACAGATTTGGAGCAAATGGGGCACTTGAAACCTGGAAAGAAGCAGAGGGAACCACGATTAGACAACATGCACCCCAACCCCACAAGGGAGCCGGGCCGCAGGCTCGCTGCTGCCAGACGGCAGGCCCTGGCATGAAGTAACCAGCCTGCTCCAAGCAGACAGCCAACACTGCCCAGGTGTTAACAGAGGCTCTTACCAGGAGCGAAGACACTCCTTGCTCAGTACCTAGAACTCTGCTAGCACTCTGTGCCCAGTCCACTGCTGCTCCCCGCATGACGCACAGGCCAGAACACGCCTGCCAGCCACGGGAAATACAGAATGTGCACAGAATGCATTTGCGCTACGGCTAACGCAGGCAGGACAGAGGCAGAGACCCCACACCGGGGTCCCACGCCACCTAGAGCCCGACCACCCAACGAACACGGCTATCGGCCAGTTCACTTCCCTAGCGAGCACTGCCCACAGCTTTCTCCAGACTAGGTTTAGAGTAATGGAGCTCCCACCTTTCCCAGTAGGGCTCGGTCAGAAAGAGCCCGTGCCGGAAGCTCAGATTCCCCCCTCTGAATTTCACCCCACTCCTGCTAGCCACACTAATAGTTCCCCTCCCGTTGGGAGCATTTGTATTGATGTTGCTAGCACATGGAGCAGGTCTGTGCTGGACACACAGAGGATCCACAATGAGGAGCTAACCCAGCTCACGTAATGAACGGGCGCAGAGCCACAGGAGGGAGGAGGAAGGGAGAGGGAGATGGGGGTGAGGGACACCAGCAGCACGACATGGCTGCTCAGCTTGGCCACAGCTGCGGCTCTTGCCCTTTTTCAGGAGGTCATAAAAATTAAGGGAAGGGTAACCACTTTTCTGTATACAGTGCCAGAAAATCCCTCCTGGCCAGAGGCAAAACCCTCTCACCTGTAAAGGGTTAAGAAGCTAAGGTAACCTCGCTGGCACCTGACCAAAATGACCAATGAGAAGACAAGATACTTTCAAATCTGGGCGGGGGGAAGGGGAGGGAGGGAGGAAGAGGAACAAAAGGTCTGTCTGATGCTTTTGCTGGGAACAGATCAGGAATGCAGTCTTAGAACTTCTGTTAGTAAGTAAATAACCTAGCTAGAAATGCGTTAGATTTCCGTCTGATTAATGGCTGGTAAAATAAGCTGTGCTGGATGGAATGTATATTCCTGCTTTTGTGTCTTTTTGTAACTTAAGGGATTCTCTATGTTTTGAATGCAATTACCCCTGTAAGGTATTTACCATCCTGATTTTACAGAGGTGATTCTTTTACCTTTTCTTTAATTAAAATTCTTCTTTTAAGAACCTGATTGATTTTTCATTGTTCTTAAGATACAAGGGTTTGGGTCTGTGTTCACCTGTACAAATTGCTGAGGATTTTGATCAAGCCTTCCCCAGGAAAGGGGAGATAGGGGTGGGGGGGCGGATATTTTGGGGTAGACGTCTCCAAGTGGGCTCTTTCCCTGGTGCTTGTTTAACACGCTTGGTGGTGGCAGCATACGATTCAAGGACAAGGCAAAGTTTGTACCTTGGGGAAGTTTTTAACCTAAGCTGGTAAGAGTAAGCTTAGGGGGTCTTTCATGCAGGTCCCCACATCTGTACCCTAGAGTTCAGAGTGGGGAAGGAACCCTGACATTCACTATGCTGCACTTCGTGCTCTCAGCGCCTAGCCGCCTGGGATCCCAAGTCCCTTTTTTGCTGGCATTCCTGTTCCCTCTTACTCAGTGGAGAGGGGAGCTGCTTCCCACAAAGACATGGTTTGTACCCTGATACCACTGGGCAAACCCACAGTGTTTCACAAACCTCAGCAGACACCTCGGTGGTTTTATCCCATCTGTACATGGAGGTAATCTCAGACAGACAGAGAGAAAGTGACTTGCCTAAAGTCAACCAGTCTGCCACAGGATAGGGGTCCTCGGTTCCAACTGCCACCTAAATCTGCCTCAATTCAGCACTGGAATTATATGGTGGCCACATAGAGACATGCTTCTAACATGTCCCCCAGACACACAGTGTGACGTAGGCATGTGTGTGTCCTTTTAGGAATCTGAGAGAGCACTGGGAGGAGTAGCAGCCTAAGATGAAAGAGTCAACCCAAGCCCCAGGTGGCAGGCAAAGGGGGCCAACAGGCAAGTGAACTCTGCTCAAAATGATCCAGCCCTGCAAAGGACACCTCCTAGCTCTCACAGACCCCATCTCTGATAGCACCCGATGTAACAGAGCTCTCAGCCTGCTTGATCTGGTTCTGATTGCTGGAGCCCTGAACAATCCCCATGGGTCTGCGAGGGGATGTTGGGGGTGGGGGGGAAGCAACTCAACACAATTCTAGAGACAGCCTGCCTGTTTACAAACACCTCAGCACAAAGGTCACAGCCAGCCATGGCCCAGGCTTTGAACACTGTGCTAGCTGGCCTGTTAATCACAGAGCTCCCAGCAATGGGACTGGTCCCAGCAGAAACAGAGAAAGAGAGCAGGCAATGAACAAGGTCTGCAGTGAGAGCTAACTCTGGCAAATGGAAACAACAAGTCTCTGCAGGAAGGGCAGGACAGACAGTGACCCCACTTTGATGGGAAAGCCTGTCCAATACCAGCCCCTAGGGGCCATCTCTCCTTCAGTGGTAGCGGCTCTGCAGCTGGCCTGAGATGCTGATGAGGGTCCCATTGCTGGGTAGGCCCCAGCACAGCACAAATCTGAAGGGCTGTGGAACTGGCTGGGTCAAGGAGTTGATATGATGCTGTACAGTCTTCAACATCTAGGCTGCCCTGCCTGTCCAGATTAGGTCAGCAGCGATGGAGGAGTTTTTGGAGGGTTGTTCAGGGCCTGTGGGGTTCAGGGCCAGTTCTTAGCACAACAGGAGTCCAAAGGCCACTTTGCTTCGGGGGCGGGGGGCTCAGCAGGAGGTGTGGGGACAGTAACTCCCTCCTCCATCAACCAATCGGTCCCATCAGCCCAAGGCTGTAGCCTTGTCAAGCAGCCCAGCACTAGAGAGTCTATCAAGCCCCACATCAAGTGAAATCGGGGGCTTCCAGCCACTTGCAAGGCTTTGCAAGTTCCTGACACCTTTTGCTCAGAACAAGCACGCCCCTGTGTCATGCTGTGAGTTACCACTTCACAGTTAGGGCTCTGAGCTTCTCCTCATGTAACAGGTGATCAGCAGACTCCCTGGTGCAAAGCTTCTGGGGGCTGAGTTCTTGCAGACATCGGCTTAACAATTCCCCTAGAGCTTTCCTGGGAAACCACAAAGTGGGTTTTAGCTCATGAAAGCTTATGCCCAAATAAATCTGTTAGTCTCTAAGGTGCCACAAGTACTCCTAGAATTTTGAAAGTTCACTCCTGTCTGGCCCATTGTTTCAAACAGTCTTTTGAGGCTCAGAATACTTCCCAGAGTTTACATTAGACATGGCTGCCCCCTAGGGACATTACACAGTCCCACAATAATACATAACCATTTGCATTTTGAATACACTGAACTCCTAAAATACTTAAACTTAATTATTTTAAGGTTTGTCCAGGAAATTGCCATCTCTGTCACAATCTACCTGCTTGCAGTGTTGCTGCATTGGTCCCAGGATAAGAGAGACAAGGCGGATGAGGATCTTTACCAACAGAAGCTGTCCCAGTAAAAGAGACAAACTTGAGTGCCACAGACCTCTCCTTCTGGTCTGAGGAAGGTACTCAGTGTCACAGCTAAATACAAGGCAGAACAGATTGTTAAGCATAAGGAGTTAACGTGTTGCAAGAGACCATTCCAACTGAAGTGAGCTATTAACACCTCTGCAGGATAAAGGAGAGTTACTGGGTTACAGGCCCTTGCAATGAGAGATAAAACCACCCTCTCTGTGAGTCCATGATTTTTGGTATCCACCAGAGTTATGAATTTCAGTTCTCAGGTTCACCTTCTGAAGGTGCTGGGAAGGTTCCTTTGAGGAGGAAGACTGAGAGGTCAGATATGGAGCAATTGTTTTGTGGTGTTTGGGTCTTATTTTTCTGCGAGACTTCATTCGCGTGCACAGCGCACATTTCTGCACAGCTTTGTTCGAACGCACATCATTCTGATTTCACCCACCTAGTTGATACACTGGGTGAGGTACACCATGTGTTGTGATAGGCATGCGTAGGACCCCTGAAAGGCATGTTGTGGGGAGTGTTGATCATCATAGCAGTGGAGAGGACACTGCAGGCTTTGCATCTGTTCAGCTGGTGTGTCGTGGTCTGTGGGAAGCTTGCTTCTGATGAGCTTAGCGAGGTTGTTTGGGAAAGGTTTCTTCCAGGATGTGGTCACCGTCAAGCATGGGCTGTAATTGTTTCATGATACCCTGCAGAGATACTGGCTTTATGTCTCAGTAGCACAACTGGTAACCCATAACTCTCCTTTAAGGTGTTTCTTGCAACATGTGTTAATTCCTTATACTTCGGCATTGGTGAGACCTCATCTGGAGTAGTGTCCAGTTTTGGGCCACAAGAAGGATGTGGAAAAATTGGAAAGAGTCCAGTGGAGGGCAACAAAAATAATTAGGGGGCTGGAGCACATGACTTATGAGGAGAGGCTGAGGGAACTGGGATTGTTTAGTCTGCAGAAGAGAAGAATGAGGGGGGGATTTGATAGCTGCTTTCAACTACCTGAAAGGGGGTTCCAAAGAGGATGGCTCTAGACTGTTCTCAGTGGTAGCAGATGACAGAACAAGGAGTAATGGTCTCAAGTTGCAGTGGGGGAGATTTAGGTTGGATATTAGGAAAAACTTTTTCACTATGAGTGTGGTGAAATAGTGGAATGCATTACCTAGGGAGGTGGTGGAATCTCCTTCCCTAGGAGTTTTTAAGGTGAGGCTTGACAAAGCCCTGGCTGGGATGATTGAGTTGGGGATTGGTGCTGCTTTGAGCAGGGGGTTGGACTAGATGTCCTCCTGAGGTCCCTTCCAACCCTGATATTCTAGGATTCTATGATTCAATAAAAGATATTACCTCACAATCTACATGGAAAGTTAGTATGCTGCAAACCAGTGTGTGAACATACAGTGCCCTACCCAGCCTGCACGCCCTGAAAGCCCCGTGCAGACCCTGCTGCCGCACCCCGAAAGCTCCCTACTGTACTTCAATGTACTCCCGTTCAAAGAGCCAGACATCAAAGTACACTTTTAGCACACAGCCCCAGGGTCCACGCAGCCAGTTAGCCTGTGGCAAGCCAGTGCACTGTATGTTCACACCCTGGCTTGCCACGCACTAACTCTAAGGGCTTGGATACACTTGCAAGTTAGAGCGCAATAAAGGAGCCCCGGGCAAACTAGTTCACTACCCGTCCACACTGGCAAGGCAAGTAGAGAGCTCTGACTCTGCGGCTACAATGCTGTTGATACTGCACCTCGGCAAGTGGAATAATGTTTTGTGCACCCCCGCTGGAGCGCCGCAGCACCAGTGTGGACGCCCTGGTCCTATAGTGCGCTCTGATCGGCCTCCGGAAGTGTCCCACAATACCTGTGCTAGCCACTCTCGTCATCACTTTGAACTCTATTGCCCTGCCCTCAGGTGACCGACTGTCAGACTTCCTTTGAGAATTCCTTTAAATTCTCAGGGAATCTGGAAAATCCCCTTCCTGTTTGCTCAGCCAGGCGTGAAGTGCTCTCAGCACATCTTTCCAGGTGACCATGCCTCCGCGCGCCAGGCGATCCCAAGTATGGAACAATGGCGAGGTGCTGGACCTCATCAGTGTTTGGGGGGAGGAAGCTGTCCAGTCCCAGCTGCGCTCCAGCCACAGGAATTACAATATCTTTGGGCAGATATCAAGGGACATGATGGAAAGGGGCCACGACTGGGATGCACCACAGTGCAGGGTTAAAGTGAAGGAGCTGCAGAATACCTACCACAAAGCCCAGGAGGCTAACAGCTGCTCCGGTGCTGCCCCCGCAACCTGCCGTTTCTACAAAGAGCTGGACGCAATACTTGGGGGTGACCCCACCTCCACTCCGAGTACCACCATAGACACTTCAGAGCCCAGTTTAACAAGGCAGGAGGAGGAGGAGGAGCAGCAAAGCAGGAGTGAGGGTGCTCCGGCAGAGGAAGACACCCCAGAATCCCTAGATGCATGCAGCCAGGAGCTGTTCTCAAGCCAGGAGGAAGGGAGCCAGTCGCGACAGCCAGTGCTTGGGGAAGGACAAACACCACATGTTCCTGGTATGTGGCTTTTATTTTGGGAAGGAAGTTATTCGGTGTGGGCTCTTGGGGTGAGGAGGGTTAGGGCTGCATGCATACCTCGATATGGAATAGGGCGTTGATGTGCTCTCTCACATCGCGGTAATCGGCCTCAGTGATCTCTTCAAAGGTCTCATCCAGAACGTGGGCAATGCGCTTGCACGGGTTTCTCGGGAGAGCCACTGTGGTCCTGACCCAGTCAGGCTAACCTGTCAGTGCCACTGTGCCATGAGGGGCGGGGGGACCATTGCTGCACACAGGCAAGCTGCATATGGGCCAGGGTGGAAGCCACATGGCAGTAGAAGACCCTCCCTTGCTTCCCTGGTCACCCTCAGCAGCAAAATATCTTCCAGGACAGACTCCTGTGGAAAATGTGGGGACAGTGTTCAGCATAAGGGCCCTCTGCCGCTGTTGGCTCTCCCCAAGGCACAGAACCCCAGAGGACAGTACAGCCGTGAAACAATCAGTCACACTTGACCCTGTGCTTACTCACCATTTTGGGGCTCCAGTGGGTTACGTGCACGCACTTTGGCACAGACAAATTATGCTATTGTGTAGACTGTGCTTGCCCTTAAGTACAGGGGAATCATTGCTCTGTCTGTTGTAAACAATGCTGCCTCTGTTAAGTGTTGCATTTTGCCTTTACAGATGCAACCGTGAGATCTCAGCTGTCTGTGTTATCACCGGCTGAAAGACTCCAAAGAATCAGAAAGAGGCCACATAGAAGCAAGGAAGACCTGTTGCATGAAGTAATGCAGCATTCGAGAAATGAAAATTGAAAAGTGCAGGAGTGGCGGAACAGTGAAAGTAAGATCCACCAGCAGAATGAGGTGTGCCGGCACAAAAGCACGGTGCTCCGGCAGCAAAGCACGGATCAGCTGATAGGCATAATGGAGCGCCAGGTGGACTTGATCCAGGCACTTGTAGCCATGTAGGCAGAGCACTACCATGCCTGCCCCCCCCCCCCAGCCCTTGTCCCAAAACTCTTTCCCTTGTGCCCCCATGTCACCTCCAACCCACTTTCCCCAACATCCGGGTTCTTACCGCCACCAGCTGCCTGCACCTGTCGCTTCACCACCCAGCCCTGCAAACTGTGACCGTTACTCACTGCACTCAACCCTCATCACCATGCATTTTAGCCAGCCAGAAGTGCAGCACTCATTGCACAGCACTCCAGACAGGAAGGCTGAGTATGATAACAGGGCATACACAAATCTGTGATTGTACCATTCCCCATCCCACCCCCTTGCCCTTTGTGTTTCCCAAGCAGTTGTATTTCTTTTCAACAAATGCATTTTTTTTTTCCTTCTTCAGTAAATGGCTTTTTTGGCTTTGAAAACATTCTTTATTATTGCTCTAAGTAAAAGATACTTTAGCCCAGGAAAGAAACAGGCACTGCAAGTCAGCGTAGCAACACAGATTCCTACTAACATTGGAACCACAGCAATTCCCTCCCGTGCAGGGCACCAGAAATTACCCGTTCCTTTAAGCCTCAAATTGCTCCCTCAAGGCATCCCTAATCCTGGCAGCCCTGCTCTCTGACCGTTCAAATTCAGCCTCCAGGTGTAGAACCTCCGAGTTCCATGCCTGAGTGAATCTTTCACCCTTTCCTTCACAAATGTTATGGAGGGTACATCCCTGCGGATAGAACCACGGGGATGTTCTCATCAGCCAGGTCCAACTTCCCATACAGAGAGCACCAGAGGCTCTTTAAACAGCCAAAAGCACACTCCACAGTCATTCTGTGCCGACTCAGCCTGTCGTTGAACCGCTCCTTGCTGCTGTCAAGGCTCCCTGTGTAGGGTTTCATGAGCCATGGCATTAAAGGGTAAGTGGAGTCTCCAAGGAACACAATGGGCATTTCGACTTCTCCTATGGTGATCTTCTGATCTGGGGGAAAATAGTCCCAGCTTGCAAGTTCCTGAACAGGTCAGTGTTCTGAAAGATGCGTGCGTCACGGACCTTTCCAGGCCAGCCTGTGTTAATGTCAATGAAACGTCCACAGTGATCCACAAGCGCCTGGAGAACCATCGAGAAATACCCCTTCTGATTAACATACTCAGAGGCTACGTGGGCTGGTGCCAGAATTGGAATATGTGTCCCATCTATCGCCCCTCCGCAGTTAGGGAAACCCATTTGTGCAAAGCCAGCCACAATATCATGCACCTTACCAAGAGTTACGGTTCTTCTGAGCAGGATGAGATTAATGGGCCTGCAAACTTGCATCAACACGATTCCAACGGTCAACTTCCCCACTCCAAACTGGTTAGCGACCAATCAGTAGCTGTCTGAAGTTGCCAGCTTCCAGATCGCAATAGCCACCCGCTTCTCCACTAACAGGGCAGCACTCAATCTCATGTCCTTGCGCCGCAGGGTGGGGGCGAGCTCCTCACACAGTCCCATGAAAGTGGCTTTTCTCATCCGAAAGTTCTGCAGCCACTGCTGGTCATCCCAGACTTGCATGACGATATGATCCCACCACTTGGTGCTTGTTTCCCAAGCCCAAGAGCGGTGTTCCACTGTGGTGAGCAAGTCCGTGAATGCCACAAGCAAACTCATGTCATGTGCATTACTCGAGTCAATATCATCATCGGACTCCTCACTGTCAGTTTGCAGCTTAAGGAGTAACTCGACTGCCAGACGTGACGTGCTGGCAAGACCCATCAGCATATTCCTCAGCACTTCGGGATTCATTCCCGCAGAACGAAAGGGAAGACAGAGCACGCAGTACAAAAAAACATTGAAAGATGGTGCCAAATGTGGACGGAAGCTCAGGGATTGCTGGGATGCGAACCAATGCATCACGGGGCGTTGGGACATGACCCAGAATGCCCCGCACTCCCTGCCTCCTTCTCACAAGCCACAGCAGCAGAATGGGAAGAGGTGCTCTGTGGGATAGCTGCCCATAATGCACTGCTCCCAATGCCGTGCAAGTACAGCAAATGTGGCCACTCCAGTGCGCTTGCAGCTGTCAGTGTGGACACACGGCATCACCTTCCCTCTGTGCTCTACAAAGGTGAGTTTAACTCACAGTGCTCTACATCTGCAAGCGTAGCCATGCCCTTAAAATGTAACCATGAGAGAGAGGGAAAGGGACAGAAAAGGAGAGAGGGAGGGTGTTATGTTTGGCTCTAGGGGCTCATCTACACAAAGTTCTTCCCGATTAACTCCATATGTGGACACACTTATTCCAGAGCAAAGTCTCCACACTGCAGCTAATGGGGAACAAGTCTGTGTGTAGACAAGCCCACAGTGAGCAACAGCACTGTGTGCAGAGGCTGTACTACCAGGCACCCAGGCTGCATCAAAGGTCGAGGCTGATTGAGGGCCAAGGCCCCCTCCCGTGCAAGCCTCCAGGAGCAAAAGTCACATCCCAACACCTATTCTTGCTCCAAAAGATTTCCTCCCCTACCTGCCCATGGGGCCCATCCCCCAGCCTTTTAGTCTCAAATCGTCTCAATCTCACACCCCCACCTATCTAGAAGGCAAGGGGGTGGCAGAACCTTTGCTCCCCCAGGGCTGGTGAACAGCTGTTGAGCAGCACAAGGGACTCATGACAATTGAGAACTTTGCCTTCACAACGCCCCCAGAGCCCTAGCCCTCTGGCACTGAAAGACCAAGTGCTAACCCTAAGCTGGGTGGGCTGTCTCTGTCTCTCCCCCACCCCCGTGCAGTCACGCTCAGTACTGCCCCGTCCAACCCTTTACCAGCCAGCCACCTCTTCCAGCACAGAGCTCCAGAAGGCAGTGTGCTGAACTAGCGTGGGCAGAGCCAAGCTACGCCATGGTTACCAGTTTGCCCGCCCTGAGCTCAGCAGAGCAGAGCGCTCTCTGACGCAGCCAGCGCTCATAAGCTCCTGATGCAGATCGGTATTAGAATATTCGTGCACTTCAGGAAATTCCCTGCCTGCAGAGAGGGAGAGGATAAATAGCTTTAAGAAGACAGGTCCTTTGATTAGGTCTGACTGCAGTACTAAGAGCCTTCTTCATATATATGCATAGCCCGTAGAGGTGAGAGAAGGAACGTATACAAATTGGTTAAGGATTAATCAGATTTTTCTCTGCTACCAAATGGTTTTAGCTGGGTCATTTTTGCTCTTGAAAGCAGGTCTCGATACACAAATTCCCCCTGGTTTAACGAGAGTGAGAGAGTTCAGGCCCTTCCTGTGCACAGAGCCAGAATAATGATTGTACACTTAAAATGGCCTCAACAGGAATGCGAAATATACGTTATTTAGTACTTTACAGCAAAAAGGAGGCCAAAAGAATTACAACAAACAAGTCACTCATCCACCACCGAAAGGCAGCCATCTCTAGAATGCCACGCAACGTTCCTGAACAGCGCACAACACCGCACTGGTCAGGACAGGAAGTTAAAAATCTTGTCTCTGGGGGACACTGCAGGAGGCATAAGGTACTTGCCCGATCTGGCATTAGGCCTGGAAATCTGCAGAGAGAGTCATGGCACCTTCAGTGGCCATAAAATAGGTGAGGGCCCCGTGTGTTAGGTATCATCCTGGCACTGTAGGTAACGCAAAGGGAGACCTGGCACTCCCTGCAGCACTGTGGGGTTTCCACAGCTGCCGCATGATGGATGTGCATAGGCCATTAGTGCAGCTTTCCATGAGGCTGTCAGGAAATTGCCAACAACATAAAATCAAAGATGAATCCCAGAACAGGGCAGCAAGACCTCAGCCAGACGGACCCACAGAGGAGGGCTTTGTGGTGGTTATCGGTATTACCAAGGATGCGATCAACATACTGTTCTTCACCCCTGTAACTCATCAAGCCTCCCCGAGAGCTAGGTATGTATTTACAGAAAGGGAAAGAGATGAACTGGCTTGCTGAGAGGCAGTGAAAAATCAGGGCCAACCTGGATTAGAACCATAGGAGTCCTAGTTACCAGCCCTGTGCTTAGGCCAGTACACCAAGCCCCACAGCAGAAGCCACAACCACTCCCTGTTCTCAGCTTCTCTAAGCAAAGCAGCTTGACACTCTGAAATGTGCCATGAAAGTTATTGGGGACCCCCTCACAATGAGAGGAGAAGGCAGGCTGGTGACCTGAGGGCGAGGTAGTCTTTCCAGGTCAACAGTCACAGGGAACGCCAGTCTGCACAGGGCAGTTCTCCTGGAATGAGCAAGGTGGGAATTTAAACGGAGTCCTACCAGCATAGCCCCCACATGGACACTTGTTTTGGTATAAGTGAGGCATTTTCCCATTTACCTAAGTAAGCTGCTTAGGAAGCAGCTTAAAGAGAACCCAGAAAAGCAGCTCACACCAAAATAACCCTACCCCTGCGGGACACTTATTCCTGCATGACTGGTTAGGCCTTCCTGTGTAAGCATGGCCTGCAGTAATCCACTCTTCTTCACAGAGGACCCTAATACACACCCCCACTTCTGGGGCCGAACGCCCCAGGGCTGCCTTTTAAATAGAGCAGGAGCTTGTAGCTTTGTAGGAAAAGATTGAAAGCTGCTGCAACTGACAAATGCATCCGATGAAGTGAGCTGTAGCTCACGAAAGCTCATGCTCAAATAAATTGGTTAGTCTCTAAGGTGCCACTAGTCCTCCTTTTCTTTTTGTGAATACAGACTAACACGGCTGCTACTCTGAAACCTGAAAACAGGATGCGGAGCAACACTCGCAAGCATACCGAAACCACAAACAGACCGTTTTAAAGGAACAATGGCAAGGGCTAAGGTACATGAAACGTACAGGCTAAAACCCACCTACACAGGGGTGGGGGGGGAGGAGGAGGAGGAAAGATGAACTGGAGCACTCCTAGCCCAGGAAGAGATCTGTAACAATCCATGAGCCATGTTTTCTGTGAGGGTGAGTCTTAGCAACAAACCACCACCCAATGGCTGCCTTGCAAATCTTCTGCCTAGGAATGGATTGAAGGTTGGCTGCAGAAACTAACCTCCTCCCCTGGCACCAGGGTACATCTACGCTGCAATTAGACCCCCATGGGTTGTGTGGTTTGGGCAAAGGGGCTGTTTACTGTTGCCCTTCCAGCTACAGCCTGAGCTCTGGGACCCTGCCACCTTGCAGGGTCCTAGAGCCTGGGCTCCTGCCAAGCCTGGATCCCTACCCTGCAAATTAAACAGCCCCGCAGCCCGAGGCAGCTGACACGGGGCAGCTGCAGGTTTTTTAACTGCAGTGTCAATATTCCCCCCAATGTGCTTTAGACACGACCAGGAAGTTGCAAGGCTGCTACGGAGCAAAGACTGATACACAGCACCAGTCCTGTAGACAGGGCTCTCCTGGACAATGAAAGGCTTGCTGATCTAGGGTGCCGAGAGTTCATATCCTAGGTGAGCTTTAAAGGCTGCGGACCCCTGCAGTCGGAAGCCCGGGGAGTTGGTGGAGAAGGGCCTTGCAATAATGGCAGCATAAGAAGGGAGAAATCCACCAGTGTCTTGGGGAGGAAGGTCAGTCTCCCCAACACACTGTCCACACAAGGGTCTGACACTGGCTTGCTGAACTGCACCACTGCCAGCAGGAAGTGACCTGCTGGGTAAGAAATCTTAGTGTGGAGGAGAGAAGCCCCAGCACCTTTGTACGGCATCCTAGCACCCCTGACCAAGCCTTTCCAAGGGTTGTGTCAAGAACATACTGAAACCACAAACAGACCAGCTAAGGGCAAGAGAAACAGGTCTGTCTCCTCTATGATCAGGGACGCTGAAGCAATCACCACCTATCCTATCGGAATGCATCCGATGAAGTGAGCTGTAGCTCACGAAAGCTTGTGCTCAAATAAATTGGTTAGTCTCTAAGGTGCCACAAGTACTCCTTTTCTCTTTTCACCTATCCTTTGATAACATCCATAATCAAACTCCACCAGCTTGAAGGAGTACATTGGGCAGTCGGATGTGGGGCACATGCTAGCACCCACCTGGGCCTTCTGCACCAGGCCCCAAAGATTTCCCATTCAGTTAGGCTCCTTACAAGCTGTGAGGAGGGCATGCTGCCCGGGAAGGGGTCCTGGATTGGGACAGAGACATATCCTGGTTCAGATTGCTCCACATGGTCTGACTCACACCAGTACAGAACATGTAGATCATGGGACTGGTGTCTTTCCAGAGCTTCTGGTAAGGAGGCTGGGGGGCCAGACTTACCTAGGGAAGGTGTATGTGAACCTCTCCTGCCCACCCCTGCAGGGACAGCGTGTCCCTGGCTGCGACAGCCTGTGCTTACTATATAGTACAGAGCACTGTCAAGCTGGGCTTCACAAAAGGTAGCAATAGATCTCTCCAGAGGCCTTTCCTGAGGAGCCTGGCTAAGCACTCCCTGATCCAGAGGACACCAGCGTGGATCTACCCATTGGCTTGCTCTGCCTGCATTTTCCTTGGTCGAGCTGCCACTGCCCTGGGGGGGAATGTCTTGCCAAAGGGGGGTAGGGGGGGTTTCCTCCAGGAAATGACAGCAGGCAGAAAAGAGGAACAGGGCACCCTGCAGCTCCTCCACAGAGCAGCCTCCTTCTTACTTCTGGAAGCGGAGATGCTAGTGGTCCCACAGCAGATGAACATACACAGTGCCTCCTGCAGGAACTGACTGCCTTACACCTTACAACTATGGTTATCCCCTGGAAAGTGACCAGAAATAAAGGCACCTTCTTACTCAGACACTCAGGACAGAGTCAGAGCAGCTTACTTCAGTGACTAAAATAAGTTTTTATTCCTTCCCACTTCTGTTAGCACTGCCCAGACAGCAGAGCCCCAGGAGAGGGAGCTGGAATCTGCAGGCTCATGCTTTGTCAACAGACTAGCCAGCCAAGCTCTGATTGCAGACTCTTCTGGGTAGAAAGGGTGGGTAGAAAGTTGGCTAGATTGTCGGGCTCAAAGGGTAGTGATCAATGGCTCCATGTCTAGTTGGCAGCCGGTGTCAAGTGGAGTGCCCCAGGGGTCGGTCCTGGGGCCGGTTTTGTTCAATATCTTCATAAATGATCTGGAGGATGGTGTGGATTGCACTCTCAGCAAATTTGCGGACGATACTAAACTGGGAGGAGTAGTAGATACGCTGGAGGGCAGGGATAGGATACAGAGGGACCTAGACAAATTGGAGGATTGGGCCAAAAGAAATCTGATGAGGGTCAATAAGGATAAGTGCAGGGTCCTGTACTTAGGATGGAAGAACCCAATGCACAGCTACAGACTAGGGACCGAATGGCTAGGCAGCAGTTCTGCGGAAAGGGACCTAGGGGTGACAGTGGACGAGAAGCTGGATATGAGTCTGCAGTGTGCCCTTGTTGCCAAGAAGGCCAATGGCATTTTGGGATGTATAAGTAGGGGCATTGCCAGCAGATCGAGGGACGTGATCGTCCCCCTCTATTCGACATTGGTGAGGCCTCATCTGGAGTACTGTGTCCAGTTTTGGGCCCCACACTATAAGAAGGATGTGGATAAATTGGAGAGAGTCCAGCGAAGGGCAACAAAAATGATTAGGGATCTGGAACACATGACTTATGAGGAGAGGCTGAGGGAACTAGGATTGTTTAGTCTGCAGAAGAAAAGAATGAGGGGGGATTTGATAGCTGCTTTCAACTACCTGAGAGGTGGTTCCAGAAGATGGTTCTAGACTATTCTCAGTGGTAGAAGAGGACAGGACAAGGAGTAATGGTCTCAAGTTGCAGTGGGGGAGGTTTAGGTTGGATATTAGGAAAAAGTTTTTCACTAGGAGGGTGGTGAAACACTGGAATGCGTTACCTAGGGAGGTGGTGGAATCTCCTTCCTTAGAAGTTTTTAAGGTCAGGCTTGACAAAGCCCTGGCTGGGATGATTTAATTGGGGATTGGTCCTGCTTTTGAGCAGGGGGTTGGACTAGATGACCTCCTGAGGTCCCTTCCAACCCTGATATTCTATGATTCTTCACTGTTGATGAGCCAGAAAGAACCCAGCTTGATTCTCAGATCCCAAGGAGGATTGGCAGGAGCCACCATGTAGAACAAACAGCATGAGTTGTAAACTGGGCAGATTTCCAACTGGAATTCATAGAGGGTAGATCTACACTACGAAATTAGATCGATATTACAGAAGTCGATTTTTAGAAATTGATTTTATACAGTCGATTGTGTATGTCCACACTAAGCACATTAAGTCAGTGGAGCGCGTCCTCACTACCGTGGCTAGCATTGACTTACAGAGTGGTGCACTATGGGTAGCTATCCCACAGTTCCTGCAGTTTCCGCCACCCATTGGAATTCTGGGTTACGCTCCCAATGCCTGATGGGGCAAAAACATTGTTGTGGGTGGTTTTGGGTACGTCGTCAGTTGTCCCTCCCTCCGTGAAAGTAACAGCAGACAATCGTTTCGTGCCTTTTTTCCGTGTGGATGCCATACTGCTTTCAGCAGATGGTGCAGTAGGACTGCTAACCGTCGTCATCCACCGCTTCCGCTGCCACTCTGCTCTGCTGCTATTGACTCAATAGCAAATTTCTCCATGTTGTCTGTCCTGGGGTCCCGGGTACGTGTGTTCTTCCTCAGAAAACGTGCGCGGTGCTAACCGTCGTCCTCCACCGCTTCTGCTGCAACTCTGCTCTCACTAATCCACCTCGCGAGTCCTCTTGTCGTTCTCTATAAATATCTATTCTCATGGCATCCGTCGTCAGCCACTGCTTCCGTGGCAACTCTGCTCTTCTGCAGACGCCATACCACGGAGCCCGCTCAGCTCACCACGGCAGTTTTAAGCATTGTAAACACCTCGCGCATTATCCTGTGGTATGTGCAGAACCAGAACCTGCAAAAGCCGGTGAGGAGGCGATGGCAGCACAGTGACGAGAGTGATGAGGACATGGACACACTTCTCTCAAAGTACGGGCCCCGGCAATTTGGCCATCCTGGTGGTAATGGGGTAGGCTCATACTGTGGAAAGCCGATGCTTGGCCTGGGAAACAAGCACAGACTGGTGGGACCGCATAGTGTTGCAGGCCTGGGATGATTCCCAGTGACTGCGAAACTTTCACATGCATAAGGGCACTTTCATGGAACTTTGTGAGTTGCATTCCCCTGCCCTGAAGTGCCAGAATACCAAGATGAGAGCAGCTCTCACAGTTCACAAGCGAGTGGCGATAGCCCTCTGGAAGCTTGCAATGCCAGACATCTACCGGTCAGTTGGGAATCAATTTGGAGTGGGCAAATCTACTGTGGGGGCTGCAGTGATCCAAGAAGCCAACGCGATCACTGACTTGCTGCTATCAAGGGTAGTGACTCTTGGAAACGTGCAGGTCATAGTGGATGGCTTTGCTGCAATGGGATTCCCGAACTGTAGTGGAGCGACAGACGGAACGCATATCCCTATCTTGGGACCAGACCAGCTTGGCAGCCAGTACGTAAACTGCAAGGGGTACTTTTCAATGGTGCTGCAAGCACTGGTGGATCACAAGGGACGTTTCACCGACATCAATGTGGGACTGCCGGGAAAGGTTCATGATGCTGGCATCTTCAGGAACTCTGGTCTGTTTCAACAGCTGCAGCAAGGGACTTACTTCCCAGACCAGAAAATAACCGTTGGGGATGTTGAAATGCCTATCCTTGGGGACCCAGCTTACCCCCTTAATGCCATGGCTCATGAAGCCATACACAGGCACCCTGTACAGTAGTCAGGAGCTGTTCAACTACAGGCTGAGCAAGTGCAGAATGGTGGTAAAAGGTGCATTTGGATGTTTAAAAGCACGCTGGCGCAGTTTACTGACACGGTTAGACCTCAGCGAAACCAATATTCCCATTGTTATTGCTGCTTGTTGTGTGCTCCACAATAACTGTGAGAGTAAGGGGGAAGACATTTATGGTGGTGTGGGAGGTTGAGGCAAATTGCCTGGCTTCTGATTACGCGCAGCCAGACACTAGAGCAATTAGAAGATCACAGCAGGGCATGCTGTGCATCAGAGGAGCTTTCAAAACCAGTTTCATGACTGGCCAGGCTACAGTGTGACAGTTCTGTTAGTTTCTTCTTGATGAAAACCTGCCCCCTTGGTTCACTCTACTTCCCTGTAAACCAACCACCCTCCCAACTTCAATCACCGCTTGCAGAGGCAATAAAGTCATTGTTGTTTCAAAATCATGCATTCTTCATTAATTCATTACACAAATAGGGTAGCCCAGAAGGGGTGGGAGAGGAGGGAAACACCGGGTGGGGTGGTGAATGAGGGGAGGAGGGAAGGACAAGGCCACACTGCACTTCAAAACTTATTGAATGCCAGCCTTCTGTTGCTTGGGCAGTCCTCTGGGGTGGAATGGTTGGGTGCCCGGAGGGGGGCCCCCCCCAATGTTTTTGGGCATCTGGGTGAGAAGGCTATGGAACTTGGGGAGGAGGGCAGGTGGTTACACAGGGACTGTAGCAGCGGTCTGTGCTCCTGCTGCCTTTCCTGAAGCTCCACCAGATGCTGGAGCATATCAGTTTGATCCCCCAGTAGCCTCAGCATTGCATCCTGCCTCCTCTCCTCACGCTGACGCCACCTCTCCTCTTGCTCCCACCACCACTCATCTTGCTCATCCCTCCTGTCCTTGCATTCATTTTCTGCTTTCCTGGAATCTGCCATTGTCTGCCTCCATACATTCTGCTGGGCTCTTTCAGTGCGGGAGGACTGTATGAGGTCAGAGAACATTTAATCGCAAGTGCGGTTTTTTTGCCTTCTTATCCGTGCTATCCTCTGGGATGGAGACGATAGGAGGAGCATTGAAATATTTGCAGCTGCGGCAGGAAAAAAAGGCAGAGTAGTATTTAAAAAGACATTTTAGAGAATAATGGGTAGACTCTTTCACAGTGAACCAAGCTGTTAACATTACATAGCACCGGTGCTTTTGGTACAAGGTCGCATTTTGCTTCTTATAGTGAGGGCCTGCTGGTTTGGTGTGAGAGATCACACACGCGGGCCAGGCAACAGAATTTGGCTTGCAGGCAGCCATGGTAAGCCACAGTCTTTCAGCTTCTTCAACCTTCATAACACGTGGGAATGGTTTCAAAGAGCAGCGCCCTCCTTTCCCATACCAAGCACCCGTTGGGTTGGCCATTTAAAAGGAGGGGCTGCGGTTTTCGGGTTAACGTGCAGCACAAACCCAACTAAACCCCCCTCCCACCCAATTCTCTGGGATGATAGCTTCACCCCTCCTCCCCTGTGTGACTAGTATCAGGGAAGATCCCTGTCAGCTGAACGCGAACAGCTCAGCGTGAACAACCCCCCACCGCGTGGCTAAAAGCAGGGATGATTTCTTTTCAGCCACAGGCAAACAGACCAGCAGGAACGGCCCCCTCTGAATGTCCCCGGAGGATTTCCACTCCATCCCCAGACACATTAACAGACTTTTCCAGTAGCTTTACTGGCCGCGAATGCATCCCAAGTATTCAGAGCAAATCAATAATTAAACATGCTTGCTTTTAAACCATGTATTATATTTACAAAGGTACACTCACCAAAGGTGCCTTCTCTGGCTTCATAGTCCAGGAGCCCGCCTTGGGAGGGTATTGGCTCCAGGTGATAAACAGTTCCTGGCTGTCGGGGAGAACTGTTTCTCCGCTTGCCTGTTTTGTGCTATCCTCCTCCTCTTCATCTTTCTCGTCCCTAAAATCCTCATCCCTGATGCGTGAGACTCCCCCTTTCAGGTGTCCATGGACAGGGGTGGGGTAGTGGTAGGGCACCCCCTAGAATTGCATGCAACTCATCACAGAAGTGGCATGTCTGGGGCTCCGACCCGGAGCAGCCACTTGCCTCTTTGGTAGGTTTGCCTGAGCTCCTTAATTTTCATGTGGCACTGCTGCGGATCCCTGTTATAGCCTCTGTCCATCATGCCCTTGGAGATTTTTTTCAAATATATTGGCATTTCGTCTTTTGGAACGGAGTTCTGATCCCACGGATTCGTCTCCCCATACAGCAATCAGATCCAGTACCTCCCATTTGGTCCATGCTGGAGCTCTTTTGCGATTCTGGGACTGCATGGTCACCTCTGCTGATGAACTCGCCATGCTGGCCAAACAGGAAATGAAATTCAAAAGTTTCTGGTGCTTTTCCTGTGTACCTGGCTAGTGCATCTGAGTTAAAGTGCTGTCCAGAGCGGTAACAATGGAGCACTCTGGGATAGCTCCCAGAGGCCAATACTGTCGAATTGTGTCCACACTACCCAAAATTTGACCTGGAGATGTCGATTTCAGCGCTAATCCCCTCATCGGGGAGTACAGAAATCGATTTTACGAGCCCTTTAAGTCAATAAAAATGGCTTAGTTGTGTGGACAGGTGCAGCGTTAAATCGATCTAACGCTGCTAAATAAGACCTAAACTCTTAGTGTAGACCAGGGCAGAGAGAGGACAGATATCAAGTCCACAACGGCACTGTTATGGTTACTTCCCATAACATAACAGGCTGTAAGCGATGGGTGTTCCTTGCCATTCCGCGGCCAGGAGTACTGATCCAAGTGTGGGGACACATTACACAGCAGACTGGGGGCAAGGGAGAGCGACCCAGTTCCAAACAGCATCTGCATGTTTCTGCGGAAAAGGACCTAGGGGTGACAGTGGACGAGAAGCTGGATATGAGTCAGCAGTGTGCCCTTGTTGCCAAGAAGGCCAATGGCATTTTGGGATGTATAAGTAGGGGCATAGCGAGCAGATCGAGGGACGTGATCGTTCCCCTCTATTCGACATTGGTGAGGCCTCATCTGGAGTACTGTGTCCAGTTTTGGGCCCCACACTTCAAGAAGGATGTGGATAAATTGGAGAGAGTCCAGCGAAGGGCAACAAAAATGATTAGGGGACTGGAACACATGAGTTATGAGGAGAGGCTGAGGGAGCTGGGATTGTTTAGCCTGCAGAAGAGAAGAATGAGGGGGGATTTGATAGCTGCTTTCAACTACCTGAAAGGGGGTTCCAAAGAGGATGGCTCTAGACTGTTCTCAATGGTAGCAGATGACAGAACGAGGAGTAATGGTCTCAAGTTGCAGTGGGGGAGGTTTAGATTGGATATTAGGAAAAACTTTTTCACTAAGAGGGTGGTGAAACACTGGAATGCGTTACCTAGGGAGGTGGTAGAATCTCCTTCCTTAGAGGTTTTTAAGGTCAGGCTTGACAAAGCCCTGGCTGGGATGATTTAACTGGGAATTGGTCCTGCTTTGAGCAGGGGGTTGGACTAGATGACCTTCTGGGGTCCCTTCCAACCCTGATATTCTATGATTCTATGCATGCTGTTCCATTCAGGTACAAACTCGGGGGCGCCACGAAGCACAAAAGGAGGAAAGGCTGAATGGAAGTGTCAAAGTTTGAGGCACCCCTTCCCTGGAAGGGCAGTTTAAGCTTTGGTTGGAAGAGGCATTAACAGGAATCAGCAGCCCAGCGTTCAGAGAGGTGAAAATACCAGACCAAAAAAAGAGCAACCTGGACCATAGACACAGCCTGTCTGCCAAGCAACCAAGGGGTGTGTCTTCCCAGTTACCTAGCAACCAGGCACTCCTTGCCCTTTATCACACGCCAAAGTCTCTTGCTTTCTCCTGGGGACAAACAAGGAAAAGCCACTTGGAGCACAGGGCTCTCTGCAGAAGCTGGGCGAGCTTTTCTAGCAACACAAAGAGCTCCAGTGTGCATCAGGGCTCTCCGGCAGGCTGGGGCAGGCTGCATCCCCACCGCTCCGTCTCTGTCCTCTGCATGGACTCTCCTTCTACCCATGCTCTCCATGTCCCTTGTTTACACGCACCCCACTCCCCGGTAAGCACCTGCAGTGACTTCAGCCCATCAGGTCCCAGTCCGTGCCCCCCCGCCCATGAGGTGGGATTCTAGGAGCCCCAAACTCCTGGCCATCTCAATCCTGATTCCGCACAGCCACACAGTCATCTGCAAGAATGGCAGCCCCAGGAGAGGCTGCAGCATCCTTTTGGGTGCAGGAGACAGATGCAGGCTGGCCCAGCCTCCCTCCCCATGTGAGGTGAGCAGCTGTTGGGGTCAGCATCAGACCCAGCTCTGATACAGGAAGGTGGCTCCACCTAGGTCTAACTGCTCCCACTAAAGCAGAGTGAAGGTCTCCCATTGACTGATAAGTGCTTTGGAATGTCCCAGGCAGAGCGAGCTGGAAGGGGGCAGCTTAGCTGGGCTGGCCACCCACTGAGGTTGGGGCCCACCTGAACCTTAAGGCGATTGACAGACTAATGGCAGCAGCTGGAGCCTGGTTCCAGCAAGCAGCCTTGCACACATTGAGCCTTTTAGCCCTTTCTCCCATTTTAAAGTGAAGCAGCCCAGGGATGACTCTTCCATATCCAGTTCAGGGCAAGATTCCCAGCTAAGGGCTGGGACTGCAGATCACCCTCTCTGCAACCCATGGGAGTTGCTCTGGGGCCTCAGGGTCACATGGAGGGAGAGGAAGAGAAGATGTTACGCATCTAGTCTGCCTGTACATCACAGTGCATGCAGTTGGTGCTGTCCGGTCCCAGCCTCCACTGTGGGCCCACACTGGTGTCTGCATGCCAGACCGACTGGCACCCTCAAACTCTGCAGAGATCCCCTGTTTGCTGCATGAGTGCCAGATCCCAGGAACACTCCCTTGAGCCTGTTCCGGTCAGTGCCCTACAAAGTGACCCTGTGCATCGTTAAAAGCAGCATCAGAACAAGGCAGCTCCATGCAGATGCTAACAACAATTGGCTGACAGATGGGTATTCTCTGACAACTGCTATGTGTGTCCACTACTCACAGGCTTTTAGCGTACCAAGCCCAGAACAGGTATGTGTCCCTTTAAAGACCTGATTTCTCGCTGAACTTGACAGTTGCTAAACAGCGTTTCACAGCCCCAGGTCCCACCCGACATGCTATTTTAACAGCTGCCCCAATTCTGCCCCTCTCTGGGATCACCTGAAGGGATCATTCAAGAGCAGCAACAGGGGCACAGTGAGAGGAAGAGCTCAGATGAGATCTTCTGCTTACGATCTGCCAAAGCCACAGTCCTTGTGTCCCTACCGGTCAGCGACTACAGCAGCAGGAGGTTGGCTTGCTGCCCTCCAGCCTCTGCGTTAAGGGCAGGGAAAAGAGGAACCCGCTCCCTATAAAGTGATTCCAACTCCTTGGCTCTTAGTGTCCCAACCACACACTACGGGGAGAGCAGCCCCTTCTCTGGGGGATTCATTACAGCTAAAATAGCAGGGTAACGAGGACAGCGAGTGCCACGGGCTATGGGGAGGGAATTTAACTCTAACATGGCACAGAAGGACCCCGGCAGGAACTGCTGTGGCGCTAGGGCAGTTTTGCAGGTTTGGGTGAAGATGTGGGGGCCGAAGTCATTGGGTGGCCCTAGCAGCTGCAGGGCAACTTTTCCCTAAACGGACATGCCAACATGCCTCCTCCCAGATAGCAAAGACTGCATCTAGGGGACAGCCCAGCCAACCCCGAACTCTCGATCCAGCTGCACCCTTCATGCTGGAGGAGTGTGTGATGGGGGACACAGGAGCACAAATGGGACCCAACAGTTCCTTTCCAACAAGCTGGCCTCCAGCCCCCTGGTTTCTAGTGCTCCAGAACAGCAGGCTGAAGTCAGACCGGTGCCCAAGGAGTGGAACTGCACAGCTCCCTTGTTAAAAGAAACCACTGCTACATGAGAAGCCAAAAGGCTAGGAGATCCCACCATGTTCGCCCTGCCTGAGGCAGATCCTACAGCCAGTCAGACCTTTGGGATCTGAGGGCCAGGGCCAGAGCCCATTGAAGTCCTATGGATTTCCACAGGTTCTGGGTCAGGTCCAATGTTCCCTTTGGTTTTCAGCTTGCCTGCTCGTATCCCTTTGCAACAGTCCCTTGCATTTCTGTGAGCCCTCTTCAGTCTTACCGACCCTAGCCTAGTGCCAAGACCCTCTAGCATGGCAATCCCTAGGATAGTGCTCTGCTCTAACATGGGCTGGCCCCTAATTGGTACTCTGCCGCTGCTCTGCACCGCCTGATAATCAGGACTTGTCCATGCTGATGTCTCAGACACAGCCAGGGTGAGGTGGGAGTGGAACTCACATAAGGCATGCTCCTATTGGGCTGGTTACAGCAGCAAAGTAATTTCCAACACCCTCCCCCCTGCCAACAATCCTGTGCCTTGTTCTCGAAGCGTTATCGATCGCAGCCTGGCGAACACAGTGACACCGCAGTGAGAAGGCAGGGGAGGCTGCAGTCCCCAGGCTGTTTGTTAGTACAATAGGAACAGATGAGAGCAGTTAAAGTGTTACTCAGAGCACACTTTGCATAGGGGTTGAGGGCGGGAAATCTTAAAGCATAGTCAAGCCACCATTTGGGAAGGTATAAAACACTAAAAGACCAAAGAACTACCTGTCCGTGAGGGCAACACAGCCTCACTCCTTACCCCATCCCATGAGGTCTGAAAGGGAGTGAGGTCTGAAAGGGACTGTGGGAGTGCATTGCAGGGATATTTGGGCCTCAGAAGGGAGAGAGGGAAATAAGGAATAGGGAGGGAAGGGGAGAATGGGGAACAGGGACACAGGCAAGGCTCTGTAGTGTCAGCGCTGGGATCAGAACCCTGGGAAACAAACTCTGCTGGCATGTAGAGCTTTGGATAGGTTGACTTGGAACCAATTCCAACAAACATCGCATTGTCTGCACTTTGGACTTCTGCTTTCTGTCTGCATGACAAGAACCAGGGGAGGGGGTGAAGGAAAAGCCCTCTAACACCCTGCTAAACATACATGGAGCATGAGAGGGGGTAGAGGTCAAAGTGCACCTCGCAAATAGTGCCAGGAAGGAAGCACCAGCTTTGGAAGCTCACTGGGAACAGGATTGCAACTATCAAACTCCCTTCAGCTCCAGGTCACCGAGCAGCCTTCTGATCGCACCAGGGGCGATTCCTCTTGCAGCCAGCACCAAACAGGAAAGCGGAGGGGACACAGCAGCCTTATGGGCAGTTCTTGTTTTGTTTAGGCCACATTAAGTCTGAGGAGAGCCCCCTGCGGCACTGGCCGGATGCGCCAGGGACACCAGGAAAGGCTTATTCTTGGAAATTTTCAAGTTGTCAGATTGTAGGGAAAGTCTCAAGGGTACTTGGCTACTCAGGCCTGTAGCAAACAACAGGTGTTTCTAAGCAAGCAACAGATCCCAGGCGCCTTCTCCTTTGCCCTGCCAGGTCACTAGTCCCTCTCTCTGCACCATGCCACTGTCTGGAACATGCCGAGGGTGCCTAGTAGGAGCAGCCAGCCACCTGGCCTGTTCTGTAACAGCTGCTATTTCCAGGGGCAGGAAAAAAAGATTTCGGAGGGGAGGGGGCAGAATAAAGCAACGCTGGTGAGACACAGAGCTAAAGAGAGCAGATAACACAGGTTCAAAGCCAGGGCATGACCCCAGCAAGTTTATTTCAGAGATTTACTCTAGTAAATCACATGGGATACACCCCGCTCCAGCAACATGCTCCACACGCACGCATGTTGTACAGAACCCACAGACTCCAACAGGCGGCTTGCCTGCATGTTATATTTTCCATAACAGCCACTCACACAGCCCTGCGCTATCACAGGGCCCCTCGGCAAAGGGCTGGCCTCCCAGCAGGGAGCAGCTAAGACAACATACCAAGTAACAGGAGAAGAAATACGTCCCCAAACACTACACAGGCAGAGGCACTAGAGGCCAGAGAGGCACAGAGTTTTTACCCTGAACCCCCACACACAAAGGGTTAGTGAAGGACGTGTGGGAGACAGCCCTGAGGGGCCGTGGGGGAGAGAATGAGACATGCCAGCCCCCACAAGGCATGCCCGTCTCGGTGCCACACCCTCTCAGAGAGCTCTGTGCGCTAACAGCTCCAGTCCCGGAAAGGGCAGGGCTGGGGGCTGTTCTGACCTACGTCCTCAGCTGTCAGCACAGTCTTGGCACGCCCAAGCGATTCTTTAGATTTGTATAAAACTAGGCCAAGGCACGTCAGCATCCCATGCTTCCTTCAGCTGTACTGACCCTTCCAGGGCCCAAAGGGTGAGCTACAACTAGGAACTTAGCCAGATGCAGCTTGTAAGCTGAAATACCCACCATGGTGGCCACATGGGGGAAGAGACTGATGTGGTATTTAAATGACCAGTGTTTATGTAGGGCTTTCTAGCTCAGGAGCTGAGACTTACCAGCCTCCTGCAAGCATCAGCCGCCTTTTGCAGATGTGGAAACTGAGGCACAGACTACCCAAGGTTAAGAGGCAGAGCTGGGACTAGAACCCAATAACCCAACTCAGCCACAAGACCATGCATGGCATGGGACTGTAGGAACAGATGGATCAGACTGGGGGAGCAGAGTACTGCAGGCGGATTTCCTGGGTTATCCCAGCTCTGTGATTTCACCCTGAAGCCAGTTCCCAGATACAGGCTATTTCACACGGTGGAGCCAGCAGAGAGGAAGATCAAGAAACCTGACGTGCCAACTGCTCGCTGGCTCTTTATAGGGATCCACTGTTCAGCTGGGGCTCAGGTTCGGATTGCTGCTGAGTTCAGCGAGGCCTGCTGGGACTTTCAGCCACTCACGCGTTCTAGACAACCAGCTGCGAGCGGCCAGAGACATGTCAGCACAAGCTGCTGGTTCCTCCTGCTCTGAACAGCTCCACCTGTCTTCGTCTTGCCCCACCCCTCCATTCCAGGCAGGCCAGCCCAATCACTGCACTTGGGTGGGTTAATTCAAACAACTCACCTGGGCTAACCCAAGGTTCAGTACTTCAATCTCCAGCTGCTTGCATGGAATCCACCAGCATTCCCACAGCAATACCTCCCTAGCAGCAGGAAAGTCAACCCCAAGGTAGCAAAAGCCCAGCTGTCCTCTGGGGCTATGTCCATGGAGTCCTAGGCAGCTAGACGGCTGCTGCATGCCCAGCCCCCTCACTGATGTGGTGCCTGACCTATTCCATGTTGTTCTGGTGCAAACCAGGTTGGCACTTCCTCAGGTAATAAAACCCTTGGCACTGGCAGAGCCCCAGGACACCCCAGACCGTTCCCCTTTCTCAGGCTCCTACAAGACCCTGCACCATGGCAACTGGCCTGGGGGTGCTGGCTGGGACAGGCTGTGAGGCGGCCCTAACAAAAGTTGGCAAGCGGCTGTTTGGTATGGAGGAAGCTCCCCAACAGCACCCCCGCTTGAGGCTTGCTTTCCAGTCCCCCCACCCCAGAAAGTTGTCCCATGCAGCCCAGTTTTCAATGATCTGGCCCCACTTAGCCAAGACCACTCTGCCGCCTGGAGCCGGGATGTGGTGGTGCCATTAAGTGGTTTGAGGTGTGAAGTTTGCCACCCCCAGATAGTGAGCAGCAGGATGTGGGACGAGGACACAGGACTCTTGTGTAGGCGCTCGGCTTGGACACACAACCAGCTGGCCTCCTGCTTCGTTTGAAGCAGGGCTCATTACCTGGCTCCCTCCCTGCTTTATAAAAATCAATGAACATTTGGCCCTGTTCTGGCACTGGCCGTGCTCTGCTGGACACCGCAAGCTGGCTGGCTCCCTGCCCAGCTGTGAGCAGCTCGCATGCCCGGCTGTACCTCCCCGCATGCAGTCTCCGGGTACCGAAGGCAAGAGGGAATCTCAGAGAGGGGAGAGTGCTGCTGGCCTGGTCGCACAGTGCGTTGCTGGGGTTGCGCTAGGTGGATGCAGCTCCTAGAATCCATGAAGATTTCCTCCCAAACACAGCCTGCTTCTGCAAAAAGAAAAGGAGTACTTGTGGCACCTTTGGTTAGTCTCTCAGGAGCCACAAGTCCTCCTTTTCTTTTTGCAGATACAGACTAACGCGGCTGCTACTCTGAAACCTGCTTCTGCAAACACATTCCCCACCACCACCACAGCAAACCCCAGCCCTTCCGGCTTGGCTGCCAGATCTCAAACTAGCCTATGGGGACAGCAATGGAACTGCTCCCCACGGTACTGGTGACCCAGCAGGGGGCACCCTTCCCTTCCAGTCAGTGCTGAACCATATCCTGGAGGCAGCTGAGACAGTAGTAGTGCTGTGCTTTGGGAGACAACCATAGGATGCCCTGGCTAGTGAGCCCAGGGCATTACATTAACCTTGGTGTCCAGGGGAAATCCCAGCTCCAATCTACCAGCCTCAACACCCACAGAGGCTACAGCTGAGTAGGTTACTTGTCATTTATGGCCCTGAAACTCCACATGGCTGCTCATGCCAGGGCTAAGCAGTTCCCTAGACTTGCTGAAGAACACTGGCAGCAGCAGCCAGCACCCAGAATGGAGGGGTCACAAACCCTTCTCTGTCCATCACTTTCCCCCAGAACAGAATCCAGGACAGCTCTTTGGACGGCAGGGGACTTGGCGGGCAGAAGTTCTGCAGGTAGAAACCTGGCTTGTCGGCTGGCAATTGCAGTGGGTCTATTCTAACTCTCCCAGTATGGCCAGCTGCTCTGGCTAGTCACAATGCAAACACAGAGACACCAGTGGTCATCCTCTGCCAGGCTGTCCTGACTGGAGAGCTGACAGGTGCCTGCCATTATCCCAGTCTCAGACTGACATGGGGCTTGCCTGCTCCCTCCCTGGGCAGTAGGAAAGGTGGTGCCTTCTGTGGGGAGGGATCTCCCAGGGGTGGGTGGAGCATTCAGGGGCTCGCTGATTACAGCAGACAGGCTTGGGGATGGCTTTGTGAGGCTATGCACAAAAGGCTACTTGATACCAAAGATTCCACAGCCAGCTTGTCAGTTCAGCCTCCTGAGGTAGATCAGTGGAGCTCCACGCAGTTTGATGGCTCTAGTGTCCTTCGCCAAAGGTTCTTCTCATTCTGTTCTACATTGCAATGCTGCCTGCCTGCAGCCTTCCACCCCAGACGCAGCCACATTTCAGCAGTGCAGGCTGCAAATAGCTTGGCTCTATATGTGTACGGACATACATTATAGCCATTCAAGGAACACATGGTGGGGAAATAACATCTGACAGAGGATGCTCCCATGAAAACAGCAGCTGGGGAAGTGGGTTTCCCCCCCTCCACTGATATCAATTTGTAATCATTTTGATAATCTCAATCAAAAAAGCTTCAGGGTACATTTAGCAGGGTGGCCATGGAGGATACCAATCAGGGCAAAAATTTGAGGGCTCTGAACTTCTGGGGCGAGCAGCCCATGGGACAGTTCAGAACAATTTACAATGTTCGATTACCAATAATGTGCTTAGATTACTCACAAAAAGCAGAGCTTAAGAGAGAGGAAGTGAACCTCAGCTTCAGGGTATTAAACACCAAATCAGTTCAGAGCTGGCCCTGGAAAGTGGCCGGGCAAACCATGCAATTTGAGGCTTTCCTGGCTTCCAATTTCACAAGGAGAGAGAAAACCTTGTGAAAGTGCAATATTGAAAATTCCCCAGCCTCAGTGGGAGTCAGTGAGCCCAGGGCATGGAGCAGACAGGCAGCCACCATGGACACAAGCAATGGACAAGCCTTCCAACAAGTATAAGGAGCTCTGCACCTCAGCTGTTTCCACAAATATTTGGCATTGCAAAAGCAGCTGAGTGTCTGCCCCAACCAGGAATGGAAGGGAGTTAACAAGATTACAATGAGGAGAATGGGCTGTATTCAGGGCTGGAGACAATGGGCTTTAGAACTGGAGGAAAGGGGAAAGGTTTGAGAATAAAGATAAGTTTTCCCTCCCTTTTGCAACACTGCTGCCTCTGCAGGACAGGAGAGGGTTGAACCAAGGCTATGAGACAGCGCGCTATTAGAACAGGGTATCTGTTCAGAACCCAGTGAGGTCCCGGCTTCTGCAGGGCTCGGGGGGGATTGGCTACAAATGCTGTTCTGCTTGGGGGGGCTCCCAAGCTGCCCAGCAGAGCACCCTCTGCTGTCACACAGCCTCTGCAGCAGACTGGGGTACTGGCAGGGTTGGATGTGTGGTAGCAGTTAGGTAACCACCAGAGCCCCTCTGCAGTGAGTCGAGGGCTTTGGCTGGAAGAACCATCTCCTGAGCTCTGGGCACCTGGACAGGTCTGTTTGCTTCGACAGGTCAGCGTGTGTGACCTGCACCTCTCACCGCAGAGCTCTGCAAGGAAGGGTCTGAGCGCAGGGCCTTGGATCACAGGGCAAAACCATCACTAAAGCTCTCCAGGGAATGAACAGTACAAGCGAGCAAAAGATCATTTAGCGGGACACCTCAGTCCCTTCCCTACCCCCCACATACCTCCTTTCCACACAGTACCAAGCCCTGGAATACCACCCTGAATCCCAGCCTGCCCACTGCACAGCCAAATCCATGGCAGGCAGCAGGGGACGGGGTGAGGAACGTATTTTGGCTTAGCACATGGCCCATGGGATAGTAACCACAAGATCGGGGATCTATTCCCACTCGGTCACTGCCTGTTGGGTGATCTCAGGAGAGTCACATCCCTCAGTGCCTCTGTTTCCCCATCTGTAAAACAGGGCTAGGAACACTGACTTGTCTCCCTTGTGCACTGGGAGGAGAAACCCTGCAGTACCAGGAGGCAATCAGCCATAGGAGCCGGAGAGATTTATACTCCTGCTCCCCAGGCCGAGGAGCTGGTCACAGAAGCACAAGGGGCCCAGGGCGTGCGGGTGCCCTGGTACCAGACTGCAAATGGCCAGTGAGAAGGGGACCTGAACATCCAACCAAACCCCAGTCGCCAGGTGGGAAGGTCACCAGAGCTAGAGGGGATGCAAAATGCTCCTGGCTGTCTGCTCACCATTACACACCTGGGCCGACAGACACAGGCGTGCAGGATACACAACAACAGGCAAAGCCACATGCAGACATCCTGTGAGCCTCTGAGGTTACAGCAGCAGAGGAGCACAGGATGCTGGGTGGAGATGAAGAGCAGATTCGAGTGTGCCTGGCTGAGACATGCACGAGACTGAAGAGATGGGTTTAGAACGACAGACCTGTACCCCAATTATGGGCTGAGATGACAGGCTTCACAGGACGTTTCGCCCACCCACCTGTGACCCACCACATCCCACAATCCTTTGGGGGCACTTGGGTTATGGGATGACTTTGGGCCATCGGGTGGGAGGCAGATTGCTAGCCCGGTGCTCTCAGTCCAGGGAAGGATGGCAGGGTGGACAGCCAGGCTCACTGCTTCACCTGGCAAGTGAGTGCACAACGCACAGTAAAACTGAGCCAGTGGCACTGGCTGAAGACCATACACTCCTTCCCAGCCCATAAGACACAGCCCATAAGCCAGGAGCCCCACGGCCACTGCCCAGCTGGTCTGGGCACAGCAGAATGCTGTGCCCTGAGGGGGCTGCCAGAGTGGGGGGGAGGTGCCCGAACGTCAGCCTGACTGCACAAGTGGCTTAGCCCTGCGTGTGTGGGTGACCTTCCTAAGCCACACACACACAGTTCAGGGAAGGCAGGCGTGCAGCGCGACCTGCACCCAGCAGAGCGCCCACCTTGAAGGCTGCTGTTGGGACACACTCAGCATGGGCCATTTCCCTTCCGAGTCGCAGCGCGCGCCCAGCTGAGGTCTCGCCCTGTGTAAAACTTGTCTGGCTATGCTTCTGCAGCATGGAAAGCATCATCCATGGAAGGTACTTATCTAGTCCCCCTCATCACAGTATCTAAGCGCGTCTCAACCTCTATCCTCAACACACCCCTGGGGGGCACAGCAGTGCTGTCAGCTCCATCTGACAGGGTGGGAAAATCAAGGCACAGAGAGGCTAAGTGATTTGCCCAAGTCCACCGAGGCAATCTGTGAGCCAGCAGGGAAACAAACGCAGGTCTCCCAAGTCCCATGCTGGTATCCTAACCACTGGACCATCCTTTGTCGCCTCCTCCCATATGGCTGCACCAATTTTGTTTCAACTTTCCAAAACAGGTCACCTTTGGGCAGAGACGAAGGCAGGATGTTGTCCTGTCCAAAAGAGAGCAGAGGTGAGCAATTGGAGATAGGGGCTTAGAACAGAAACGCTCATGTAACCTCAACTGTCACTACCAGCTTCCTTTAGAGAGGCACCAGGAAGAGCCAGCTGGTTCTAAGAACCACCTGCCATTCTCCACCTGGCTGCTCCTGGAGAGGGACACTACTACACTGACTGAGAGATCTGGAGCAAGGAGCTTTAAGTGAGGACAGGTGCCACCTGACAGCCCAGGAGAGGGAGGCACTCTTTATTCAGAGCAGGCACCAAGGGGCAATAGCATGCACACTTCCATCCCCCAAAAAGGAGCGTTCTGTGCCCCCATCCTAGTGGAACCAGCTCTGGGGAGTTCGGTTTCCATGGCACATTCAGTCCTCGGACCTCTGCTCAGCCTGTCACCAAGGGATCAGTTGCTGCCAGATGAACACTGTGTGCACCTGTTGTACTCCCAACTAGACTAGAAAGCCACTCTTTCCCACTGGCCACAGCTCATCGCTGGAGGGTAACTGGGTTCACAGTCAGACTAGTGAGCCGGGGCCACAGGCTCCATCACCCTGGGCCACCTGCTGCCTAGTCTCCTCCAGCTCAAACGTGGCAGCTGCAAGGGCCTGGCTTAGAACACCCCAAGGCAGATGGCCCCTCCTTGATGGCAGGGGCTGGAGCTGCTGCTCTTCGCTGTCGCCCCCACCCGGCCCTTGGGCTGGTGGAGAAGGGACATCCAGCTCCCCAGCGTCACTTCTGGCTGCTCTAGCCGCCGCTGCCCTGTCCTTGGAGCTCAGCACACTATTGATTCTTCCTTGCTCTGCCCAACAGGGATTAGCTGGGGCCTCCAGGCACCTTCCACCTTACAGGTGACCTTCAGCGTGCTAGAGACCGCTGCCAGCCTCCTTTGCTCCACAGCCAGAGGCGCAAGACAAGCAGTACCCTCTGCCCATTGGGAGCGGGTCATGCAGACCTGAGATCCCCCCCACCTCACTGTGTCTCCTGCTAGGGCTGAACCATGCCTCCGGCCAGCATGCACTCTTTGCTCTCCCCCAGGCACCTGGGACAGGAGGATTGGCTTCCACACCCAGAAGAGAAGTAGCACCAGAGGCGTCTAATGAGCCCCACAGTTGGATGGCTCCCAATTCTCACTGGCAGCTCCAACATATCTCACTGTTGTACTTATAGATCAGCTCGATAATCGGCCACCCATAATCCTCCTGCTAGGCTTCAAACGTTACCTTGCATGCTCCTCCTTGATTTTATCACAGGACCTACCCCAGCCCCAGTCCCAGGGCTGCCTTCACCCAGAGGTGGACAATAGCGCACAGGGAAAATTGGCAGGAGCTCACTGCCCCAGGATGGGTGGAGGAGTCCAGTCCGTGTACATGTGTAGTCTTTGCAGGAGGGGGACCAGAGGGAACCCACAGGAATGGCAGGCTGCTGGGTCTAGGCTTTCCTCCCCTCCTCTGGGCATTGGTAGCGTCTCCCCCTGCCCAAGGGCTGCAGCCATCCTGCAGAGCACAGGGACTAGACAGACCATGCCAGCTACTGAGTAACTGGACCCACAGCAAGTGGGGGTTAAATCTCTTCCCTACAGGGGCCCTCGGCCCTGCTGACTGGTTACCTACTTCTCCAGCTACCACCTGGCAAATCAAATCACTTCCTGCTCCACTTCAACCACCCTCATGTCTGCCTCCCCTGAAAGAGTTTCCTCCTTTCCCATGCCCCTCCCTCACCCAGGTCTTGGCCTCCCCACCCATCTCACCCACCAGGCCTCTAGCTCTCCTATGGCCTCACACACCCCATTCATCAGCTGCCCAGGAAAACCCAGGGCGCCTGCTCTCCACCCCCAGTCTCCCACTCTGCATCCTTCTTGCACAACTTAACCCTTCTACGTGCTGCAGCACCCAGAATACTTTGGGAATTGCAATGGTTTTGGGAAGCAGGCTGCTGCCACAGCAGGGCTCCAGTGAGCCATGGATCAGAAAAGAAATGTCACCTTATTGTTTGAACACAGACCTGGGAGTCAGGAGTCCTGGGTTCCAGTCCTGGCTGCACTACCAGCCTGTGGTGTAAGCTCAGACAAGTCTCTTCACTTCTCGGTGCCTCAGGTGTAAGAGGGTGCTGACAGCACTGACTGCTTCCCATGGGGCAGTGATGTGGCTTGATTGAATTCATACTTGCCAGGTGCTTCATGCTCCCTTGAGGAAAGGCTCTGAAGGACTTGCAGAGTGCAGCCAGAGCAGGGAGAGAGAATGAAGCAGCAGGACAATCGATAACCAGGGATGCAGCAGGGAAGCCAACCTCTGCCAGCAAAGGCTTCTGTACCAGCTGGCATATGGATGGCCTGGACTGCCTACCTCCTACCCCCTACCTCCATACCCATTAACCCTTTCCAAGCAGGCAAAGCCAGTTCTGTTAGAATAGGGATATTTACACTGTTTCCATTAGCAGAGACACCAAGCCCCTAAGACAGAGCAATTACCTGTGTTATAAAAGTTAGCCACCCCTGCCATGCAGCAGGGCCTGGACTGAGAACAGGCCCAGAATCCCACAGCCCCCACTATGAGCCAGCTCAGCAGCCTCACTACCCCCTGGAGAAACTCAACAAGCCTAAGCGATAGCCAGGTTGGACTCCGGGGCATTCTGCATGAGACCCCCCCAGAAGCCTGCATACCGTGTTGTTTGGTGAGGAGGGTCCCTGCTTTGACCCAGTCATAGCACCGTCCCACTAACTCGCTCGCGTCTGACTCACGGCAGGTGGTGTCCAGGCAACAGCTGTGATCTGCAGCCAGGACAGAGGGAGCAGGTGTGACCCACGCCTCTGCATCACGCTGCCCATTGATAGGGGACAGTGACGGTCTGTTATTGCTGGCGAAAGTTGCTGGCTTGACCACCCTGGAGACTGATGCCCTCTGTCCACAGAAGAGATGCAGCAGTATAAGTGTCCACCGCCCTGCTCCCCAGCCCTGATCGGGCAGGGCACATTTCTAGAGACGGGAGACAGCTGAGCCTCACTCACCCAGGTGGCTCTGCTGAGCCTGCGGATCCAGCACCCACTCCAATGGCAGCGGCCAGCTTGGGAACTAGACCGAGCTCCCCTTTCATACAGGAACAGCTTGAGCACTACTGACAGCCACGGGAGAGGTTCCCCAAACAACACTGGGCCCTCAAGAAACCCCACCCACCCACCCACACACAAGATGCTAGTCACAACTGGTTCTATGAGCAGCCTCAGCAAGCAGGGGAAATAAGCCTCTGGCCCCACCAACTCCAGCCCACTCAACACCGGAACTGCCTGGGAAAGGCTGCAGGGAAACCTCCCACACCCCACCCCCAACCTGCTAACACCGCCCGAGCCTCAGAGTGTTCAGGGCCATGGTGGTGGTAGGCGGTACCTAGAGGCTCATTCCAAGCCAGGGCGCCATACGGAGACTGTCCCTGCCCACAGGGCTTGCAGGGACATTCCTGGAGTTATTCCCCCTCCAACTGCTGCTGCAACACCCTCCCCCTCCCCCAAGGACCCCAGGCAGCCCCAGCATGGGGTGCAAGCCAAGAGAGAGATACAAATGGTAAGTGACTGGAACAAAAGGCCAAGTACTGTCATGGTGCCCGACAGCACCTACGCTATGCCCCACACACCTTCACCTAGTCCATGCTTACCAGTATTTTACCCAAGGTACTGCCATCCCTTTACCTGGGCTGGAGAGCCAAGCTGGTCAGTGGCTGGGGACACTATTCAGCTATGCTGCAGGCAGGGATCTCTGCTGGCTCATGCAGCCTCTCTATAGTGCTCCCTCCAGTGCACACTGCCTGCCCTGGTTCCGGTCTGGCACCATATTGCTAGCTACTGTAAAAGTGCCAAACCTCCTCCTGGAGGTGATCGAGGTGAGGACAGCAGGCATGACTTGCCCCTCCATTAACACCTCCAATAGAAGTCAGGCTTCAAAAGGCCAAATCCTGCCCAGGCTGGAACTGTCAAACTACAGAGATCACCTTGAGCCCACAGATTCAACTCCTCAGTTCCTCTAACAGGTTTCCCACAACACCCTCCATTCTGACTTTCCCACCCAGCCAATAAGGTTCTCGTACAGTTCCTCTAGCCAGAGAGCTCTCCTCATGGTTAAGCAGAATTTGAGGAGGAGGCCTCTTGTGGAAGAGGCTTTGAAAATCCAAGGACTTGCTGCTCTCAGAAAGGTTCGACTCTGCTACAATGTCATCTCCCCCGCGGCCTGGTCTAGAAGGTTGGAGGATTAATTTTAGAGAGCTGCCTGCTGTTGAGCTTCGGACCTTGGAAGCCTCCATCAGGTCCTGGCAGAGCTGAACCCTTGATGGTTAACCTTCCAGTGCCAGGGCTAGCCTGAGCTCTTTGCAGTGCAGAGTTAACCCAGGGCTGGCTAGTCGAGGTTGGGGTGCGAGCATCCACACTTGAACCATATGTGGGTATGTGGCACAGTGATGGTTCAAGCCAGCCACTAGCTGCACAGCTCTTAGTCCCCAGCATCTTCCCACCCCTAAAGCTCCTACCAGGAGGGCTGGAGAGCGGGAGCTGGAATGGGGAAACCTTGGCCAGAATCACCACCACTTGGAGCTCTCCATTAAGATGTCACAGGGGCCAAGCATCATACAACCTGAAGTGACTCTTGGCTCCTGGCCTCACAGCCCCTTGAGTTTTCATGACGAAGTGCAGCAAAAGCAGCATCACCATTGTTCTGGTGTCAGGAATAGGGAGCCTGGCAACAGGACTCATTCTCCCATCTGCCCCACAATCCATTCCCCTCTGCAGTGGCTCAAGGAGGGTCACCCACACCAGTGACAATGCAGTTCTCCCTGGCCGTTGGGCTCTCGTCCCATGGGGAGGAGCAAGGCATGCATCCTACCCTCTCTGCATGGTAAGTTCTAGCACATGGCCAGCATGACCATAACTCCAGATTTCTGCCTCTGCAATACATTGGCTCTTTTAGACAATGCAAGACTGAAGACAGACTCAAGGACCTGGTGATCTCTAGGCAGAGCTACAGGAGCAGCAAGGAAGGGAAAAGGAGGATAAATGAATAGTGTACCACACATCACTGCACACTCCATTAAAATGGCTGCATGCACAAACCCACATTAGTAGCCAGTTATACATCTAGCTGCCTGCTAGCAAGTACAAATGCCCAATTTAAATGAGTAGTTATGTTACCTGCAGGAGAACACTAGCTGTGGGTACTCCGGGCTGCTAGTTTAACCCATTCAGGGACAACGTAACAGAAAAGCAAGGACCACAGGCTTTGCAAAGGGATTTCTTAACCATACTGACTTCACTCTTAAAAGCACTCAAGAGTTCCAGATATTTGTCACCTGGAATTCTGATCTCACCCCCTTTTACGAGTCCAAGGGGTGTCAGCACTTCAGGCTGGGCAGAGTCCCTCCTACCCAGCCTCCTTATGTGTGGTGATGGCTGTTGGCTGCCTGCACGCTGCTCTTAAAGAGCATCTCTTCTTGCCACCTGCTTCATTGTGATGCTCCAACAGCCCCTCCCTCAAACCCCAGTCATGGGTGCCCCACCGGTCCATAGAGGTGGACCAGCCAATGAGACACAATCCAACTTGCTGCATAGCTTTGTGATGGCTCTTCACACTGGTCCTTGAAGAAACAACACGTCCACCGCTTTCCTCTCATCCACAGAGACAGTTACCTCGTCATAGAAGGCAATTAGATTAGTCAGGCATGACTTGCCCTTGGTGAATCCATGCTGACTGTTCCTGATCACTTTCCTCTCCTCTAAGTGCTTCAGAATTGATTCCTTGAGGACCTGCTCCATGATTTTTCCTATGCCTATGCCAAGTTCTGACATGCATTCATCACAGTGCAAAAGGGAGTTCGGCATCTGACACCCCAACTCGGTGCCACTCGGTGTGCCTCTTAATAAGGTTCTGCAAATACTGCTGGTGTATAGTTATTTACTTCCTAGTACTTGGCCCAAGAGCTCGCCTCCTAACTTGGACCTTGTTAATACCTTGGCTGCACTGGAACTGTAAGCGTAGGGAGTTTTTTTTGTTCGTTTAAAAACGCCCACAAACCACAGCCAAAGTAGTTGCTTGCAATCTCCACTCCCTCCACCAGCTGCAGTGCAGACACCCAGCAGCCCAACTGGTTCAGAAACCTGGCCAGCACCTCAGCTGAGCAATTGTCCCAACCCACCACCTTATTTATGCTCTTGAAGCCCACCTTCCCCAGCAGCTCCGAGTCTTAGCAACACATTTCCAGCCTGACAAAACCAAGTCTGCATAACGAAGACATGCAAAATCTCATCTGCTCCTATGGAGCGAGAGGCCCAGAAAAGAACGAACAGGAGAAAGCTGACAGCCTGTCACCTACATGACACCAATGCGGCAGTGGCAAGAGGCACCAGACAGCAGTGACAACAGGATCAGAGCCAAAGACAGAAGGCTGACATGTTTGCCACAAGTGCTTAGAAGCCCCTGTTGTGTCTGTATATGTAACGGGGGAGGCTGTATGAACAGAGCACTATTTCACACCCTCCCTGCGGAGCAGAGAGTGGCTCTTTGAATGGCTTCTTCCTCTCAACTGTGGAGGATGGAGCTTATATTCCACTGCCCATCACATCAGAGATATTACGTCTCTACTCGCGCCTCATGCTGCAAGCAGGGCAGAGAAAGGGACACACAATATGAGGCACTATGTACGCTGGTGAAATGACTGAGAAGAAAAGAGTTAGCGGGAGTGCGTCAGCAAGATCTTCTTCTCAAGACAGGACATGTACTTTAAGAAAGCAGGCAGAGTTAGAGTTACATGACAGGGGACTCTATCCTGGGAAGATCTGGGGGCCATGGTGGATAATCAGCTGAACATGAGCTCCCAGTGTGACACTGTGGCCAAAGGGCTAATGTGAAGTTGGGATGGGAATCTCGAGTAGGAGCAGAGAGGCTATTTGGCACTTGTGCCACCCTTGCTGGAAACTTGTGCACAGTTCAAGAAGGATGTTGTTAAACTGGAGAGGGGCCAGAGAAGAGCCATGAGAATGATTAAAGGATTTGAAAACCTGCCGTATAGCAAAAGACTATTTAGCTGAATGAAGAAGTTTAAGGGGGGAGGGCTAGCTCAGTGAGGGGGGAGGGCTAGCTCAGAGGTGTGAGTATTGGCCTGCTAAAGCCAGGATTGTGAGTTCAATCCTTGAGGGGGCCATTTAGGGATCTGGGGAAAAAATTGGGGATTGATCCTGCTTTGAGCAGGTGTTGGACTAGATGACCTCCTGAGGTCCCTTCCAACCCTGATATTCTATGATTCTAAGGGGTGACTTGATCTATAAATACCTATATGGGAAACAAATATACAACAGGCTGACCAATATAGCAGACAAAGGTTTAACACAATCCAATGGCTGGAAGTTGCAGCTAGACAAATTCAATGTAAATAAAGGAAGGTATTTGCCCATAGGAACAATGTACCAACTTCTCACCCAACCTTCTCCACAACACCTAACCCATCCCCGAGCTCCTTGGCAGCCCCAAGAGGAATGGGGACCAAGAGCCTATTACATGGGTAGTGGACCTGCCCTTCCTGGAGTGGTTTTACACCTGATCACTAGCTAGTTGTTACTACTGACCACTTGGGTTCCAGAAGCACGTGGGTGTCCCAGTGAAGACTGGGCCCCAGCAGGTCTGGTGCTGCACGCAGAGTCCGACTGCCCCAAAGAGCTCACAGTCTGAAAACAAAGGCCAATTATCCCCGTTGTCCAGATGGGGAAGCTAAGGCACAGTGGGAGTCTTGTGGCAGAGCCAGGAACCAGAGTCCACCTCTATCCCAGCCTAGAGCTTTAAATGCAAGACCACCTAGTCTAGCCTTGCCCCTGCTAGCAAGCTAACTCATGTTCACCCAAAGCAGCTGTGAGCAGCGAGCCAGATCCTCAGCAGCAGGCTCCCTGACTTCACTTGAACCAGGCCAACTGACACCAGCGGAGGACAAGGCCAGAGCTACCTGAGGAAAGACATGGTTTCAAAGAGGAGCCACACCTGCAGGCATTTCAGCCCATGTGGCCTTTGCCCCTCACCCTTCCCTGACACAAGATCTCCTGCCCCCTGCAGGAGACAGCCAGCTGCAGGTCTCTGGCAAACCAAACCACATTCATTGTCAAAATTTAACAATTCCCACCCCTCCTTTCCTGAGACTCATCTTGCTCCCTAAGCTCTTATACTGTTGCCACACGAATAGGGGCTGCAGGATGGATGCTGAAAGAGACAGAGCACTTTAAAAAAATCAAAGCCAATAATTGGTATGGGGGGGAGGGGGAAAGACAATCTTTAATTCAGGCTCCAGTCCATCAGTCTTGGAGGGAGACATGTTAATTTAATTAAAAGCCTGGTCTGGACTCTGCTGCCTTTCAGACATCCTGCTGTTGCTGGGGAGAAGTCGGATGGGCTGGGGATGGGTTGTGGAGCAAGCTCTTCCTCGCTCCAGGGAATAGATTTAAAAATTTTATTAAAGCTAATGTAAAAAAATTAAATATTACACAGGTTAAGAAAAGAGAGTGTCTGTACATATGGGTATAGTGCTTAGATTATTCACAATACAAAGTTTATGCACTATATGTATCTTATGAATTTTTTTAGAATAATCAGCAACAACAAATTTAGGTGAATAAATTTAACAATACAGTTTAGATATTAGAATCTGATTACCCAGGTACATCACTCATAAGTTATACTGAGAGTTGCACTTGATCTTAGCCAAAAGGCCGAGAAGCACAGCACATTTACCCCCGCAGGAACTGACGAGGGTCAGACTAGAAAAAGGGAGGGGATTTCCGCAGTCTTATGCGCTTTGGTTCTGGCTGGCAGTCCCTCCCAGCCCCACATTTCTAGGATTCTCATAGCCACTTTTCAGAGTAGCAGCCGTGTTAGTCTGCATTCGCAAAAAGAAAAGGAGTACTTGTGGCACCTTAGAGACTAACCAATTTATCGGAGCACAAGCTTTCATGAGCTATAGCTCACTTCATCGGATGCATCACTTTTCATCGGATGTACTCCTTTTCTCATAGCCACTTGCAACTGTAAGCCATGTGCCACACATCCCCCCCCTCAGCACAAACTCCTCAGGGTCCTACAGCGTTGACCCACAACACTGCTCATGCTCTGCACGCAGGGGTGGCTCTCCATATTCCCCAGACCGTATGCATTAGAGAGGCAAAGCTCCAAGAGAGCGAAACCCCACCTCCCCACTGCCATCTCTCCAGACATTTCCAGGGAACATGCCTCTTCTCCCATTCCCTGCCCCACATGGCCAGCAGCCTATCCCTGGGCACACTCAGCCGGGAGATTCTAATCCCAGACTCAGAGTTCCCTGCCTCTAAAGATTAAGGTAGGAAACATGTCCCAAAGAAAAGGAGTACTTGTGGCACCTTAGAGACTAACCAATTTATTAGAGCATAAGCTTTCGTGAGCTACAGCTCACTTCATCGGATGCATACTGTGGAAAATGTTGAAGATCTTTTTATACACACATAAAGCATGAAAAAATACCTCCTCCCACCCCACTCTCCTGCTGGTAATAGCTTATCTAAAGTGATCACTCTCCTTACAATGTGTATGATAATCAAGGTGGGCCATTTCCAGCACAAATCCAGGTTTTCTCACCCTCCCCCCCCCCACACACAAACTCTCCTGCAGTTTGTGGGGGGGGAGGGGTGAGAGAATCTGGATTTGTGCTGGAAATGGCCCACCTTGATTATCATACACATTGTAAGGAGAGTGATCACTTTAGATAAGCTATTACCAGCAGGAGAGTGGGGTGGGAGGAGGTATTTTTTCATGCTTTGTGTGTATATAAAAAGATCTTCAACATTTTCCACAGTATGCATCCGATGAAGTGAGCTGTAGCTCTCGAAAGCTTACGCTCGAATAAATTGGTTAGTCTCTAAGGTGCCACAAGTACTCCTTTTCTTTTTGCGAATACAGGCTAACACGGCTGTTACTCTGAAACATGTCCCAAAGAGGAAGCGTGTTTCCCTCCTCTGGGGAACCTCCCAGCATGGAGGTTTATTCGGATACTTCTGCAGCTCAGGGTACAGGTGAGAGAGGGGAGGAAAACGGCAGATTTACACCACACACATGGAACCTGCGTTCACAGCAGCAGGGAGCTGGCTGACAAGGCCAAAGGCTCAGCGAGTCTATGCGGGGCTAGTAGGGAGAAGCAGGGTGCGGTCACTGCCTATGGCTGGGAGAAGGGAGCCTGCAGAGCAGAGATCTTTTATCCCAACCTGGTAGCGCATGGAAAATGAACAGTCCATTACTGCCTGAAGGCAGCCCGTTAGGGCAGTGGTCCTCACTCGGGGCATGGGAGAAGGAAGGCAATCACACTGTGCCTGAGTTGGTCCGTTTGGGGGACTGTTTGGCAAGGCAGGATTAAAACACTGAGGAGGCCACAGCTGAGGGCCTATGGCAAGATGCCTTTCGGTATTTAATGATAGAAAGCCAGAACAGGAGACTGCAGAACATAGGAACTGCCTGATGGGATCAAATCAGCACCCCATCCAGGATGATATTTAGTACTGGCCACTGTCAGACAGCAGATCTCACTGGGAGGTTCAAGAAACCCCCTGCCAAAACAGTGCTGGAGTGGCCTGCCTGCAGAAGCAGTCTATTGGGGACCCCTGCCAGTAACAGGTCTGCTGTAACGCTCAGCAGCAGCTGGGTTTCCATCCCTTACAGCAATCTATCCTAGCTAACAACTGTGGATTTTGCACTTGTTCAAAGCCTAAAGCACTCATTACCACAGGATATCCTGTGGCAATGAGTTCCAGAAGCTAGCTGTACGCTGTGTCAAAATAAAAAAAGTATTTCCTTTTATTAGTTTTTAAAATGGTTTCCTTTCAACACCCCCTCATTCTGTATTATGAGAGGGGATTTGCCACCTCTATATCACTTGCTATTGTGCACACTATCGTGTTCCCTCTTACCCATCTCCTCTCTAAACAAGAGTCCAAATCTTGCCTTATGTGGAAAGTCTTTCAACAACACTTCCAATCAATCATTTTCACTCCCTGTTTCAGGGCCCCGTTCCTACGGTCAGTTTCTGTTTAGGCCTCAGCATGGCCCTCTTTTGTTCACATATTGGTTTGAAGAGGCCCTGCCAACTCTGTGTGTGGGCAGCATTTCCACAAGAATTAAATGGTTCAGGGCTCTAAATAAAACCAAGACATCACATGCACATCCAACAGTCATGTGGCAGCCCTATAATAATAAATACCAGCATATGCTTGCTAATGAAGAGGGGAATTCAGTAGGGGAAGATGGCAGTTTCAAGTCTGGGGAGTGGACAGAGGAAGAAAAAGAAAGAGGGGTTTATTAAAAACATTTTCAAAAATACGTACTCAGTGTCCTTGTAAGCCTCCTTTCTGGGGTTTGTTTTCCAGTAGCTAACATATTGTTAGGTCTAAAAATACCAAACTACACTCTGACAAGTTTCAGAGTAACAGCCGTGTCAGTCTGTATTCGCAAAAAGAAAAGGAGTACTTGTGGCACCTTAGAGACTAACCAATTTATTTGAGCATGAGCTTTCGTGAGCTACAGCTCACTTCATCGGATGCATACCATGAAGTGAGCTGTAGCTCACGAAAGCTCATGCTCAAATAAATTGGTTAGTCTCTAAGGTGCCACAAGTACTCCTTTTCTTTTCTCCCTACAATGTGCATGATAATCAAGGTGGATCATTTCCAGCACAAATCCAGGTTTTCTCACCCCCCCCCCCAACTCACTCTCCTGCTGGCAATAGCTCATCCAAACTGACCACTCTCCTTAAAATGTGCATGATAATCAGGGTGGGCCATTTCCAGCATAAATCCAAGTTTAACCAGAACGTCGGGGGGGGGTGGGGGGTGTAGAAAAAAACAAGGGGAAATAGGCTACCTTGCATAATGACTTAGCCACTCCCAGTCTCTATTTAAGCTTAAATTAATAGTATCCAATTTGCAAATGAATTCCAATTCAGCAGTTTCTCGCTAGAGTCTGTATTTGAAGTTTTTTTGTTGTAAGATAGCGACTTTCATGTCTGTGATTGCATGACCAGAGAGATTGAAGTGTTCTCCGACTGGTTTATGAATGTTATAATTCTTGACATCTGATTTGTGTCCATTTATTCTTTTACGTAGAGATTGTCCAGTTTGACCAATGTACATGGCAGAGGGGCATTGCTGGCACATGATGGCATATATCACATTGGTGAATGTGCAGGTGAACGAGCCTCTGATAGTGTGGCTGATGTTATTGGGCCCTGGGATGGTGTTGCCTGAATATATATGTGGGCACAGTTGGCAACGGGCTTTGTTGCCAGGATAGGTTCCTGGGTTAGTGGTTCTGGTGTGTGGTTGTTGGTGAGTATTTGCTTCAGGTTGGAGGGCTGTTTGTAGGCAAGGACTGGCCTGTCTCCCAAGATTTGTGAGAGTGTTGGGTCATCCTTCAGGATAGGTTGTAGATCCTTAATAATGCGTTGGAGGGGTTTTAGTTGGGGGCTGAAGGTGACACCCTGATTATCATGCACATTGTAAGGAGAGTGGTCACTTTGGATGAGCTATTACCAGCAGGAGAGTGAGTTTGTGTGTGTGGGGAGGGGGGGGGGGGAGGGTGAGAAAACCTGGATTTGTGCTGGAAATGGCCCACGTTGATTATCATACACATTTTAAAGCGAGTGGTCACTTTGGATGGGCTATTACCAGCAGGAGAGGGAGTTTGTGTGTGTGTGGAGGGGGGGGGGGTGAGAAAACCTGGATTTGTGCTGGAAATGGCCCAACTTGATGATCACTTTAGATAAGCTATTACCAGCAGGACAGTAGGGTGGGAGGAGGTATTGTTTCATGATCTCTGTGTGTATATAAAGTCTGCTGCAGTTTCCACGGTATGCATCCGATGAAGTGAGCTGTAGCTCACAAAAGCTCACGCTCTAATAAATGGGTGAGTCTCTAAGGTGCCACACGTCCTCCTGTTCTCTTTGCGAACTACACTCTGTAGGAGCCGGCTATTGGGGAGCTGGCACAGTAGTTCCAAACCGGTGAGGGTCTGTTGGGCAGCAATGGGAACCACAAATGCAATGCTGTTTGGGCCAGGATCTGTCTTCGCTCCTGCCATAGGCACACTCAGCTGCTACCTCATCTCCTGGAATGAAAGAGAGACCTGAAACTCACCTTCACATCCTCACCCCAAGGCATGCCTACACAACATGTTGCCAGGCTAGTGTTGCACAAGTGCCCAGAGATGATGAATATGCGATCTAAGGCCTGGTCTACAAAACAGCAAGAGGTACACACTACAATGGGACTTTTGTCACGAAAAACACCCAGTTTTGGAGACAAAAAACTTCCACCCTACGAGAGACTTGTCTTTTCCCCTCCCTTTATTGTCAACAAAGAGCCAGTGTAGACACTGCTGATTGTCGGAAGCCAGTTCTGTGGACAAAACAGTCTCCCACAATGGCCTGCCCTGATGCTCTGCTCAGTGTTTTGATCTCTGCTGTATGGCAGGCATGTGCCCCTCCTCTTTCAAAGCTCTGGGAAGTATCTGTGTGCTGCTGCTCCATTTGGGGAACAAATGAAGAGCAAATCATTGGAATGCTCCTGTTCTGCCCTGCACTAGGAACACAGCAGCAGTCTGCGGGACAGCCTGCTGTGCTGCTTTGCCATTCCTCAGCACGGAGAGCTCACGGCAGCTGAGGGGGCTGTGGGAGAACTCAGAGAATCCCAAGATGCGCAGGAATCAGCTCTTCCTTCCCACAACACTGCACTGTGGGATACATACCCACGGTGCATTGCTCACCTTGTCAATGATGGTGTCCCCAATGCGGACATGATCTGTCGACAGAGGGAGCAAGTGTGAACACCCTCTGGCGATTTTTGTTTACTTTTGGGTGTCGACACAAGTTTTGTCAACAAAACTTGGTAGTGTAACAAGTCCCAAGAGTCAGTCCCACCACAGATGGGAAGCTCAGGTGTATTTACACTGACAGAGCCAGACAAACATGCTTGTTTTCTCAGATGAGCCGAGCGTCCACAGATGAGCCGAGCGAGGCCGGCCAGCCTGAATGCACAGTATCTCAACAGGATTAAGAGATACCAGTGAAGCAGAAGCCACACCAGTTCACACTTACAGCTACATTCTGGATGCTCAACCCCCACTTCCAAAGTCTGAATGTTTAGTGGACAAACTTCTGGTCTATCTCAACAGTGAGATTTATTTTAATAAGCACCAAGCGTACTGGGGAGGTGAGGGGCAGGGGGAAAAAAAAAAAAAAGTCATGAAGCCACAAATGAAAGGGGGAAAAGCAGCAGAAAAACCTCTCTGGTACCCCGTCACCTACACAATACGGGGATGTCAGAGCAGAGAGCAACTCCTGAGGGTGCCACGCTGCACACGTACACCCCACCCCGACCAACCTTCTCAGCACTGCGCTGTGTATCCACTGCTCACGTAATGGGTGCGGTGGTGTATCTGTTTGCCCATACGCAGCAAGGTACACATTACCGCAGCCCATCTCTCCTTCGCAGCCAGACTGCAGAAAGCAATGAACAGCTGTCTCTGGCCAACAGGGAAGTGGGTCACACTAGAGTCCTAATTCCACAAGGGGGAGGGGAGAGCTCAGCCAATTACGTTTAATTATAGTCTAACCTAGCTTTGCATCTCCTCCCTCTGCTGTATCGTCAGTTGTACCTGAACGGCCAGCAGCCATGTACCTAGCGAGTGCTCTCTGTGTCAGCCTCCTTGACTGTGCAAGGAATCCATGGACATTCAGCAAGGAAAGGGAGCATTCTGCCCACCACTCCTCCGTCATTAACTCCTCCAGGAGCTGCTCCAGTAGGTGCCAGTCTCTCCAAGAGCAGGCTCCCAGTGAGAGACAGTTCATTCACAGCACCACAACCAAGCTGGAGCGTTTGCATAGGGAGCAGGCCAGGAGGAGGGAGAGTTACAGAGAAAGACACTAGCAGAAACACACAGGTGGCTTCCAGCACTGCAGCCCCAGCAACTGGCTCCAGAGCTGTGCTACCCACAACCGACGCTGGTGTGGGGTCTAGTGCCTGGGACACCGCTCCTGGCTCTACCTCCAAACTGCTCCGAGCTGGGAGGGTCGCTTCCTCTCACCACACTTCTGCTCCCCTTCCACACTTGGCTTGTCCAGACGGAGCTCTTTGGGGCAGGAGCTGTACTGCACTAGGCACAAGGGGACTCCCATCCTGGCTGGAGCCCACATCCATAAATACCATCACTTGGGCCCCAGTTCACCTCCCAATGGAAGCCCATGTGCAAAAGCAGACTCAGGTAGTTGGGGGTCTGACCGGGGAAGTGGTGGCATCAAATTAGACTCAAGCCATTCACCCAGACACAGGCTGAGTCTGAGCGCTAGAGAAGCGGGGTGAGCAGCCCTTGAAAGAAGTGAGGGCAAGAGCGGAAAGCGCCTTTCTTGCCAACCCTTTCTAGAATCATAGAATATCAGGGCTGGAAGGGACCTCAGGAGGTCATCTAGTCCAACTCCCTGCTCAAAAGCAGGGCCAATCCCCAATTAAATCATCCCAGCCAGGGCTTTGTCAAGCCTGACCTTAAAAACTTCTAAGGAAGGAGATTCCACCACCTCCCTAGGTAACCCATTCCAGTGTTTCACCACCCTCATAGTGAAAAAGTTTTGCCTAATATCCAACCTAAGTCTCCCCCACTGCAACTTGGGACCATTACTCCTCGTTCTGTCATCTGCTACCACTGAGAACAGTCTAGATCCATCCTTTTGGAAACACCTTTCAGATAGTTGAAAGCGGCTATCAAATTCCCCCTCATTCTTCTCTTCTGCAGACTAAACAATCCCAGTTCCCTCAGCCTCTCCTCATAAGTCCTGTGTTCCAGACCCCTAATCATTTTTGTTGCCCTCCGCTGGACTCTTTCCAATTTTTCCACATCCTTCTTGCAGTGTGGGGCCCAAAACTGGACACAGAACTCCAGATGAGGCCTCACCAATGTCGAATAGAGGGGAACGATCACGTCCCTCGATCTGCTGGCAATGCCCCTACTTATACATCCCAAAATGCCATTGGCCTTCTTGGCAACAAGGGCACACTGTTGACTCATATCCAGCTTCTCGTCCACTGTCACCCCTAGGTCCTTTTCTGCAGAACTGCTGCCTAGCCATTCGGTCCCTAGTCTGTAGCGGTGCATTGGATTCTTCCATCCTAAGTGCAGGACTCTGCACTTGTCCTTGTTGAATCTCATCAGATTTCTTTTGGCCCAATCCTCCAATTTGTCTAGGGCCCTCTGTATCCTATCCCTACCCTCCAGTGTATCTACCTCTCCTCCCACTTTAGTGTCATCTACAAACTTGCTGAGGGTGCAATCCACACCATCCTCCAGATCATTTATGAAGATATTGAACAGAACCGGCCCCAGGACCAAGCCTTGGGGCACTCCGCTTGATACCGGCTGCCAACTAGACATGGAGCCATTGATCACTACCCGTTGAGCCCGACAATCTAGCCAGCTTTCTATCCACCTTAGAGTCCATTCATCCAGCCCAGACTTCTTTAACTTGCTGGCAAGAATACTGTAGGAGATCATGTCAAAAGCTTTGCTAAAGTCAAGGAACAATATGTCCTCTGCTTTCCCCTCATCCACAGAGACAGTTATCTCATCATAGAAAGCAATTAGATTACTTAGACATGACTTGCCCTTGGTGAATCCATGCTGACTGTTCCTGATCACTTTCTTCTCCTTTAAGTGCTTCAGAATTGATTCCCTGAGGACCTGCTCCATGATTTTTCCAGGGACTGAGGTGACAAACAGGAAAGTAGCCCACACCTTTGTCTATTTCAGTAGCCACGCTGATGGTCCCATAGAAATTGCATCTCACCTTTCAAAGCGGAGGGACTGTCACTCTCTAGCATTGGCCAAGAGGTGGGCAGGATCCTCGAGACAGGTGATTAGAGGTGCTCTGCCCTGCAGGCAAATCATCTGCCAGCCCCAGAGCACTTGGGAGAAAGGGTTTAGCTAAAGGAGAAGTGATGTTCTTTTAGAAACGTGCTACTGAGGCCAGATCTGCTTTGCATGAGACATCTGTAGCCGCGGCAGTAAGGAGGATGCAGGCAGCTGCACAAAGGTTTATCCTGGAAGGTGCTCAGCACTCTGGTCCCAATCTGGCAAAGTATGTGCCTAAGCACTTTGCTGGTTTGGGGCCAGAGGGCTCAGTGCCTTGCAGGATCCAGCCTTGCCCTGCAGCTTATCCCATCTTCACATGGGAGAGCAGAAGAAGCTATGGGGGAATGCCCAGGGAGCAGAAGGAGCAGTCATTCTAGAGGCATGAGCACATATCCAGCACTCCTGTAAGAGGTCACCATGAAGGATGGAGAAGCAATCTAACATTTTGTGACTATTATCTGCTTGGTGATTGTTTGTGTATAGCTGGCCACACGATTACACAGGGGTTAAGTCCAGCACAAACAAGAAAGCAGCCCACACCTCATTTACTCAATAGCTAAAGGGTAATGCAGGGTAATACAGAGCTCATTCCCTTTGACATTCGTCTCTGACCATGCTGCCCTAGCACCAGAAGGGAAATCCAGGACAGAAACTAAGAACTTTGGGGTGGAAAAAACCACAGCCCCTGAAACACAGGGGAGCGAGAGGCAGACTGCTGGGGAGCAGGCTGAATCCCACCCCTAAGAGGTGAGATGCCTGGGATAAGCTGGGCCTATCTATGCCTTCAGGGAGATTGGGAAGAGAAGAGTCCTTTTCTCTGGTTCTGCTGTGTTCCTGCTCAGCAAGGCAAACCCCAGGAGTGGTTGCCCACTTGCAGATCAAGCGTCACATGGACCAGTCTCTCGCTAGGTCCTTATGACAGTCTGCTCAGCCTAGAAATCATTGGCGATATTACTGCACCAGTGAGGCTTCTGGTATCCACGTGATCACCAGCCAGGTAGCGACATCCCTTGGTAAATGCACTTCATTTGCTGATCTTCCACCCTAACATGACCGTACCAAGCAAGCCGCAGACATGAAGCGGTGCTGATGGAGTTGTGTTCCCATGGTCCTGACCCCTTTGCGCAGCATTAGGATATCAGAGGATGAGAAGGGTTAATACGAGCTGGGTGTTACTCGATTGGAGAAGGCTGGTTTGGGTCACTAAGTCAGCACTGCTCAGAGCTCTCGTAGGGAAGACACGCAGGTTGCCAAACCCAGCCGGGTCTGCTAAGCCAACAGTTTGTGCCCAGACACTGCATCATAGGGACCTGGTCTGAAACTGGGAGAATCAAGGGATTCCACTCCAGGCCAGGGAAAGGCAAGAGGCCCAACACCTGGAAGGGTGGGCTCAAAAGAAATTGAGGGGTCAAAAGTGGAGCTAGCCCTGGACCACGACAGCTGCAACTCCACTGACCTCAATGAGCTGCATCCACTTACACCAGTGCCATCTTGGCTCAGCGTACACAGCAGGAAAGATCTTGCATTGCATTGTTAGCATCCTGCTCAAAGAACTAGAGTTACCAGGCAAGAGTTAGTGGAGTGCCAAAAACTCCACCAGATGAGCACTGCTCACTGCCCCAGGGACCAGCCCCTGCTGCTACCCCACACCGATTCTTACCCCCCACTCATCACCATAGTACCAGCAGCCAGAAGTGAATCAAGTGACGTGACCAACATCTGTCCCATGTTTGTTCTCTCCTCCTCTCCCCCTGGGGAAGAGGCATGTGCAGTGGAGTGTCTTGTTTGGTAGGGTTTCGGGGGTTAACAATACATTGCTCTGTATTTACATTCAAGAAAGCCCATTAAAAGGAAAGGCGGCCTGCAGTTGGAGTGGAAAGTGATGAGGTTTATGATGATAACGAGAGGACTCTTTCAGCGGCATGGGGATACACAAACATGTGAAAAGAGGGATGGGAAGTCTCAGCTTTACAGTCATTTGCTTTAAATTAATTCCATGACACCACCCCACCACCTGTGGATTGCAGAGAGAAGACTCCCTCAGCCAGGATGCCCTCCTCTCCACTGAGCTTGGCTGGGACAGTTCTGTCCCTGACACCAATTTCCAGGCCAACCCTCTTCCCCAAAAAGGACCCCACCCTTAAAGCTTTAACATTCAAACTGAACACGTGACACGCAAGTGACAGAAGAGGGAACCAGCCTCCCCAGGACATCACATGGGCCACAGGCACAAGGGCCTCCGCTATTGCTTGCAGTTTATTTTAGGATTTTTTTCCACTTGCTCTTAAGGGGTGAAAAATAGACTCATCAAGAGGGCTGGGGGATGGGAGACTCACGACATGTATGCGCATGCGCATACATGGGCATGCTAGTTCTCTAACAGGACAGAATGTCAAGGCTCTTTGTGCAGTCACTCCTCTTTAATAACTTCTATTCAGAGGCTTTTCTGAGCCCCATGGCAGTGGGGCCCATGGGACAACGATGGACTCCTCCAACAAAAAAGGGAAGGGCTATTCATGTGCTACAGGCAGGGAAGTTGAGGCATAGAGGGATTAAGTGACTTCCCCAAGGTTACTGAGAGTCTGTAGCAGAGCCAAGAATCAAACCCCTCCTAGTCCTGTGCCTTAACCACAAGGTGATGCTTCCTCTGGTCACAGAAGAGAGCTTTATAGGACAGCCTGGATAGACTTTAGATATGTTGCAGCAGCTGCCTTATTGCAGATCTGCAATACATCCTCCCAGCTTCCCCAGCCAGAGATGGACACGAAGTTCTGCCACTTCTCTCAACCAAAGGCTAGTGCAAACGGCAGCAGGTTAAGCTGTCAGAAATGGAAAATTCAGATCTTCCAAAGCCCAAGGAGCTCAGCCTGTCTCCCTGCCACACTGCTCAGCAGAGACACGCCGGCCACCGAGACACACAAGAACCACCTGAGCCTTGCTGGAGAGACAGGCAGCCTGCACCTTTAAGCAGAGTGGGCTTTAATCCCCAGATCAGAAAGACCTCAGACACCAGCACCGGTATTTTTCTGCCTGCGGACTCCGTTCTCATGGGCGCGCTGCTTCGTTCAAAGGATGGCTGGGTGTCCACCTGCCCTCTCTGCCTTTGAGCATCTCCCCCTGTTTATGGGTGCAATCTGCCATCTACGAGTTCCCACATAGCCTGGGTCCTGTGGATTTTAATCCATATGCACCACAGAGGTGACAGAGCAGTCAGGAAGCTACAGCTAGCAGTTCCCAGACAGGAACTCTGGGGAGCAGCTGGCAGGCAGGCGGGTGGGTGGGATTTAACCTTGGAATTCATGTCCCATGCAGCCCCAGCTCAGAAGCTCCAGGGCACATTACAGCACCTTGAATTGAGGGAACAGGGCACGCTTCCCTGTAGGGAGGGTGGTGTCAGTTTTTCAGTCAGTCCCATTTAGGATTCTCCTTTAATCAAGTGAATGCCCCCAGAGGCTGCTGGGAAACAGGCATTCTAAAACAAAAGGTTACTGGGAGCACACAGCAGCCAACTGCTAACATGACCATCCCGCTGAGCAGCAAGGCTAAGCGGGGGGGTAGCTGGTGATGGGAAAGGGACTGGATTGACACCAGAGATTCTCACCACAGGATGGCTGAGTTCAAGTTTATTCTGAGTCACAGGTGAGTTTCAGGACTTGCTGGAGCCATGAAACCTTGGCATGATGCGCAGTGTGAACATGTCAGTGTGGAGAGGCGCCAGAGGGAGGCTGAGCAGCACCTTTTTTTTTTTTTTAGTCACACCTGTTGAGCACGAGGATGAGGGCATATAGGGGCAGTGCTAATGTCTCTTTCCTGGGCCCTCAGCACACAGAGATGCTGGCCTGACTTCCTCCCCCTCTCCCTGCAGGGCTATCAAAGCCGCCAGCAGGCAAGCGGCACAGAGTGCTCACAGGGAGAGGTGTGCTGAATGGCAGCAGGGCAACCAGCTGCCTGCCAGGTGGTTACATTTGTATTTATATTGTAGGGCAGTCGCAGTGAGCCTGGCACCTTCTCATCTTGCTGGTCATCTCTGCTTACTTTGCAGTGCCGGCAGGAGAGCCTTGCTTACCACACACCACGGATGGGAGATTTCCCACAGAGCAGGTGTATCTGAACTGGCTTTGTTGTACCCTCTCCTCCCTGCAAGCCCCTTGGCTCAGCACCCAATGCATTTTCACAGACACCAGGACTGCTACTTTTGCTCATTTGCCAGATTCACCGTTAGTACCTTAGGCAGATTTCGGGGAGGGGGGTAAAGGGTTCAGTTTTTACTACCGGCCCTTAGGGGAGAAGCCGGCCAGGGCTCAGCAGGAGGTGTGACATACTCAATCTTGACTCGTTCAACAGCTACAATAGAGTTCAACATGGCTAAGGGAGAGCAAAATGAGCCCTATTCTAGCTCAGGCAACAGAATCGCCAGCTCAGCTCAGAAGACGGGATTCTTGTTGGAGGGCTGAACAATACACTGGGCTTGCAGGTACTGGAGGGCTCTGCTCTACCAACCCACAGAGATTTTGGCTTTGAAAACTTGGCAGAAGGGGACTGGAGGAGATTGAGATGAGACCTTGGCACAGGGAACCACAAGATGAGTCACTTTTCTCACTATAAGAAAAGGAGTACTTGTGGCACCTTAGAGACTAACCAATTTATTTGAGCATGAGCTTTCGTGAGCTACAGCTCACTTCATCAGATGTTTACCGTGGAAACTGCAGCAGACTTTATATACACACAGAAATCATGAAACAATACCTCCTCCCACCCCACTGTCCTGCTGGTAATAGCTTATCTAAAGTGATCAACAGGTGGGCCATTTCCAGCACAAATCCAGGTTTTCTCACCCTCCACCCCCCCACACAAATTTACTCTCCTGTTGGTGCTAGCCCATCCAAAGTGACAACTCTTTACATAATCAAGTCGGGCTATTTCCTGCATAGATCAAGGTTTTCTCACATCCCCCCCACCCCCATACACACACAAACTCACTCTCCTGCTGGTAATAGCTCATCTAAACTGACCATTCTCCAGGTTTAAATCCAAGTTAAACCAGAACATCTGGGGGGGGGGGGGGTAGGAAAAAACAAGAGGAAACAGGCTACCTTGCATAATGACTTAGCCACTCCCAGTCTCTATTTAAGCCTAAATTAATAGTATCCAATTTGCAAATGAATTCCAATTCAGCAGTTTCTCGCTGGAGTCTGGATTTGAAGTTTTTTTGTTTTAAGATAGCGACCTTCATGTCTGTGATTGCGTGACCAGAGAGATTGAAGTGTTCTCCGACTGGTTTATGAATGTTATAATTCTTGACATCTGATTTGTGTCCATTTATTCTTTTACGTAGAGACTGTCCAGTTTGACCAATGTACATGGCAGAGGGGCATTGCTGGCACATGATGGCATAGATCACATTGGTGGATGTGCAGGTGAACGAGCCTCTGATAGTGTGGCTGATGTTATTAGGCCCTGTGATGGTGTCCCCTGAATAGATATGTGGGCACAATTGGCAACGGGCTTTGTTGCAAGGATAAGTTCCTGGGTTAGTGGTTCTGTTGTGTGGTATGTGGTTGTTGGTGAGTATTTGCTTCAGGTTGCGGGGCTGTCTGTAGGCAAGGACTGGCCTGTCTCCCAAGACTTGTGAGAGTGTTGGGTCATCCTTCAGGATAGGTTGTAGATCCTTAATAATGCGTTGGAGGGGTTTTAGTTGGGGGCTGAAGGTGACGGCTAGTGGCGTTCTGTTATTTTCTTTGTTAGGCCTGTCCTGTAGTAGGTAACTTCTATGCCCTCCTTTAAAGACTAACCTGCGTACTTCCTGTTTCAGAGGCCAAGCCATTTCACAGCCTGTTACAGTAACCCAGCATGAACAGTTAACCCCTGACCAGGAGACAGACAGTGTGAATGTTCCAGTGGGTGAGATTTGATCAGGGTCAGGAACCCACCACCACCAGGACACATGGGCAACTCTGCTGGCTGAGACCAAGCCCATTCTGAATGAAGGTGCCCCATCAATCCTCCGATGCAGAAGTCATGGAGCAGGTCCTCAAAGAATCAATCCTGAAGCACTTGCATGAGAGGAAAGTGATCAGGAACAGCCAGCATGGATTCACCAAGGGAAGGTCATGCCTGACTAATCTAATCGCCTTCTATGATGAGATTACTGGTTCTGTGGATGAAGGGAAAGCAGTGGATGTATTGTTTCTTGACTTTAGCAAAGCTTTTGACACGGTCTCCCATAGTATTCTTGTCACCAAGTTAAGGAAGTATGGGCTGGATGAATGCACTATAAGGTGGGTAGAAAGCTGGCTAGATTGTCGGGCTCAACGGGTAGTGATCAATGGCTCCATGTCTAGTTGGCAGCCGGTATCAAGTGGAGTGCCCCAAGGGTCGGTCCTGGGGCCGGTTTTATTCAATATCTTCATAAATGATCTGGAGGATGGTGTGGATTGCACTCTCAGCAAATTTGCGGATGATACTAAACTGGGAGGAGTGGTAGATACGCTGGAGGGGAGGGATAGGATACAGAAGGACCTAGACCAATTGGAAGATTGGGCCAAAAGGAATCTGATGAGGTTCAATAAGGACAAGTGCAGGGTCCTGCACTTAGGACGGAAGAACCCAATGCACAGCTACAGACTAGGGACCGAATGGCTAGGCAGCAGTTCTGCGGAAAAGGACCTAGGGGTGACAGTGGACGAGAAGCTGGATATGAGTCAGCAGTGTGCCCTTGTTGCCAAGAAGGCCAATGGCATTTTGGGATGTATAAGTAGGGGCATAGCGAGCAGATCGAGGGATGTGATCGTTCCCTTCTATTCGACATTGGTAAGGCCTCATCTGGAGTACTGTGTCCAGTTTTGGGCCCCACACTTCAAGAAGGATGTGGATAAATTGGAGAGAGTCCAGCGAAGGGCAACAAAAATGATTAGGGGACTGGAATACGTGAGTTATGAGGAGAGGCTGAGGGAGCTGGGATTGTTTAGCCTGCAGAAGAGAAGAATGAGGGGGGATTTGATAGCTGCTTTCAACTACCTGAAAGGGGGTTCCAAAGAGGATGGCTCTAGACTGTTCTCAATGGTAGCAGATGACAGAACGAGGAGTAATGGTCTCAAGTTGCAGTGGGGGAGGTTTAGATTGGATATTAGGAAAAACTTTTTCACTAAGAGGGTGGTGAAACACTGGAATGCGTTACCTAGGGAGGTGGTAGAATCTCCTTCCTTAGAGGTTTTTAAGGTCAGGCTTGACAAAGCCCTGGCTGGGATGATTTAACTGGGAATTGGTCCTGCTTTGAGCAGGGGGTTGGACTAGATGACCTTCTGGGGTCCCTTCCAACCCTGATATTCTATGATTCTATGATTCCCCTGCCCTGGTCCAGTGGGCACTTTTGCCTCCACACTCAGCTAAGTCTCAGGCTGTGCATTTATTAGAACTCTGCACAGTGACATGGGATACTGCTGCTTTGCTGGCACTCGCTGCTCTTCATGGCCCAATGCTGCTGTTGATTCAGCCACGGAGGTCTGCCACTGATTTCAATGGGAGCATGGTCAGTTCCTTAGTCCCTGGACATCTGGCTGACATGCCTCAGGATGAAGGGGACAGTTCACCAGACACATGACAGGCCACAGGGAGCAAAGCTCAGGATACTAGCCAGCAATGGCTGGACACAGGTGCCCTCTCCCTGCAGCAGTCTGGCAAGCCTGCTCCAGAGGCCAGGAGAGGGGAGGTTGCTTGGAAGAATTCAAAGCAGCAGCAGCAACTGCATAGTCTCAAACCAAACGTGAGCCACAGCCATCCCATCTGCACCTAAGACATGTGCTAAGCAGCCCCTTGCACACTAGGCTCAGGCTCCCGACCCGTTCAGTCCAGTGGCCAAGTGCCATTCCAGATTACACCAATACTCCACTTTGAGCAGGGAATAAGCCCATTTTGCAGTCCCAGCATCACTCCACTGGGTATCAACCCTGGGCCATTCCAGGGAACCATGCCCCCAGGTTCCTAGACCCTAATCACAGGCTCCTGCTACCCCTATGGCCACCTGGGTCAGTCTCCTGGATGATGCTCTTTGGTCCCAGCACTAGGCAAGCTACCCAGCCACATCACACTTTACCTGACACACGACTAGTAACTAAATGCTGTACAGACATGAGCCAGCCCTCCTCCCCGCCTGCTCTGGAGGTGTATTGATGGGCATTACTGCCCCCAGACAGGGCACTGCTGGCTGGGGCAGGTGCTTCTGCTGCTCCTTGTACACATGCTGTATGCAGGTGGACAGCGAAAGGCCTATGACTAGAGTTGCCATGGCAACTCCTGACAGCTGTGAACCACTCCAGCATCAAACCTGCAACATGCAAAACAAGTGCCCGAGGGAGGAAACACTATTCCCAGGCCAATTCGATGGCAGCTACAGAGCAGAAAGCTGGACATCCCCTGGGCTGGCTCCCACCTGACCAGTCCCAAACCAGACATTCCTTGTTTTAATACCAACTAGTGGTGATCAGAGTGCACATCCTGTGGGCACAGCTACTGCCAGGTGTGGGAATGGCAAGGAATCAACAGCTCCCAACTGCAAGGTAATGGCCCCCACCACCCCACTGTCTCAAGGGTCAGCCAATGCCAAGCTTCTCCAGAGCAATGAGACAGCATGTGAGCATGCTCAGGGGCCCCAGGATTTGCGGAACAGTTCCAGAGAGAGAGAGAGAGAGACTGACAGTAAACCAGAGGGGTGCAGCCACATCTGTCAGGCCCAAAATCAGATGCACCTCCCCTGCAGTCCTTCCCCCTCTTAGCAGCCTTGAGCAGTTGTGTTTTTTACAGACTCAGATCACCACTGTAACTTACAGCCTGCGCCCATGAGTCCTGCATCCCTCCAGGCCTGAGCATTTAAAACGTGCAACCATTTGAGAGAAGCAGCTAACTGCCTGGAACGCTCAAGGAGACACAGCAAGGTGACCGGGCCCACAATCAAACTGGCTCAGCCAGGCACACTAGGCGGGGGGAACTTCCACAGACAGAGCAGAGGGAAGGCATGCCATGTGTGCATTTCAGGTGGGGGAGGAAGTGGGGTTGTGTGGGTGTTTCAGGATCAGGAGGAAAGTTGGGGCACTTTTAGAGTAGATTCAAATTTGAGGCTCTGGCAGTTTTGTGCTCCTTTAAAAATCCAACCCTGGGCAGAAAGAGCAGTGAAGACTCAGAGCTAGCCAACCAGCCACGCTGGCATTCACAAAAACAGGGGAAGCACAAAGCAGAGCTTTAGTGCCACAGACCCCCCCAAAAGGCGCTCTCTGCGGCCAAGTTATTTACAAGTCTCTCTGTAATTGTTGTGCCTTGGTCCCTCCCGGCCTGTGAGCTGCCACCCAATGCAATACAGATCCTACACAGACTGACGCCATTCGTGGCTATTGAGAAAAGCCCTGAAAGCTCTCCCCACATCAGTATTGTCCTAATGGTATACTGACAGCCATGGTGCAGGGGAGACAGAAAGCATGGAAAAGTCTGAGCTGCAATGGTGCAAAGAGCCACCCTGCTGCCTTACAGAGGCAGTCCCACTGCAATGGTGGATGAACTAGTTTCTGCATGTTGTAAGCACGCATTGCCCTTGGGACCCTTCAGGATGCAGGGCATAGGTTGGTGACTGCCTCCCCTGAGCACCTCCTTGTGGTCTGGGGTGGCTCTGTGGAGTCCTACCTCAGTCTCCCACCAGCTCACAAGAGATCTACACAAATCCAACAGCCCTTCTTGGGATCTAGTCTAACATAGCTCAAAACAATTCAACCCCCTCTCAAAGTCCTGCAGTAACTCAAGCAGCCACTCTGAGGCCTCTCCTACCTGGGGTGCTGCCACGAGCCGCAGCCAATCCAAGAGGTCAGCGGGCAAACCCGCTCTGCTCAGGCCTCCCTCTTACTTACCTGAAGGCCTGACTGGGTCACATAACCTGTCTTCCACACCTGGGACCCAGTCAACCTGTGAGGAGACCATCTGCCCTGACGGGGCCACCACCCTATGACAAGGGGCATCACAAAGAGCCAGATTTCACAGAGCAGAATGTAAACCGTGCTGGGTTTAATCTGGATGGTCTCTAGGGATCATTGGGGTGTCTGAGTCCAAACTGACAGACACTGCAGGTCTCCCCAGAAAGGTACCTTAAAAAAAGCTTTAGGCAGGAAGAAACTGCAGTGTTCGTTTCCAGTCTTGTCTTCCCCCAATCCCATGCCAAGTACACATCCTTCTATCCATCCCTCGCAGTGGGACATCCTCCTCCTACATAGCAAAACAAAATCTGTTGCTTAGTTCTACCCTCTCAGGGGGTTCAAGAACACTACAGAACTGGGATCACTTTGAGGCAGTTTGGCTAAAGTATTGGCCAGCAGCCAGTTGCTTTCAGATTGCATTTCCCCCCCATTACGTTTCCAGCAGGGAGAGGGACAGCTTCCATGGCACCTTTCACCCCAGAGCACTGTACCAACCAGCGTACATCAGCGTCTTCATCTACCCCACCCGGGGAGGAATACAGCACAACAATGCTACACAGCTGCACAACAAGCAGCAGAGGGCTCCTCCCCGAAGGTGGACACCATTTCAGCTGGTTCCCCATTACAGCTGCCAGGGCAAAGGAAGTACCCAGGGAAGCTAAGTGTGTACACCACGCGCGTTACATAGTGATACACTGGCTGCACAGTCCAGACTGTTGTAAAAGTAGCCTTGCAAGAGTGAGCACAAGCCAGGAAAGCCCCCTCCACCCCCACCACACGGGGGATGTCACAGGGGTTGAAGTAGCACCATGCTCTTCTACAGTGCCTTTTCATCTCTAGGGAACAGGGTTCAAACAAGAAGTGCATCCACATCATGCAGCTGCAATGATGTTTTAGCCAGTTCAGAGCCCCAGCACTGGGGTAGCAGGCAGTGCAGCATGTCAGGGTTGAGGTGCACTGGCAGGCCCTTGCAAGGACCCCAGCGCTGGACGAGCAGGGAGTGCTGTGCACTGGCAGAGGTGCAGGCTGGACCCAGGACTGGAGAAGCAAGGAGTGCTGCAGGTCAGGATTGGGGGCGCAGTGCTAAATCTTATGCCCTTAAGTGGAGGAAGCATGCACAGAGCCAGCCTGCATGCCAGGTCTGGCTCCAGCTCCTTCCGCCTCACTTTCAGAAAAGAGGCAGATTTTACATATATGGGAGATAGAGCCTCTTGGCCACCCAAAGAGCAGCACAGGTGTTTTGTAGGAAATCCTGTCCCCTGGCCGTCAGCGAGGAACATGATGTTGGACATAACAGTGAGGTGCCAATCTACAGCCAGCGCTTCCACAGTAGCATAGACACAAGCCTGCTTCTGGCAGATGCAGGGAAAGCACAAGTTCCACACAGGCCGGGCAACAGAAATGCAATACAATAGCACCTGATGGAGGGGCAGGATAGAGGGACATGCATACTCCGCACAGATGTGTCACCTTGCTGGTGCCCCATTCATATGGCTGTTCTCCTGGGTTGCCAATCCCCAGTCTCCCCACTACACTCCACCATTTGTGCTGTGGTTGCACCTCTGCAGTCCAATGGAGTCAAACCAGACAGATTCACACTCTGGCTTTGGAGCAGGACTGCCAGCTGATTTCCTGCTGACTCTCTCAGCATGGGTAAGGCTGCTGGAGGTGGCTTACGTAAGCCTCGTTTTCAAGAGACACAGTACTGCAACTGAAGCCTTGAAGCACTTCTCCCTCTCCCAGACAAGCACAGAGAAGCTGTTCAGGGTCCTGCCTACGACAGATCCGCCAGTCTGAAGGCAGGGAGATGCTCCCTTGGTAAAGCAGCAGCAGCCGGCTGGCTACACAGCCAACGCAACACTTACTTGTAGGGTACAGTTACTGTTATTGTTCAAGCAACACTCGCAGCAGCTAGGTCAGAGGTGGGCAAACTATAGCCTGCAGGACCATCCTACCCAGCCCCTGAGCTCCTGGCCCAGGAGGCTAGCCCCTCTCCCCCGCAGCCATGAGGTGCAATGCTCTGGGCGGCAAGGCTGCAGAGCCTGGACTGACCCGGTGCTCTGTGTTGTGCAGCGTGGCTACATGACCTGGTGCAGCCGTGCTGCCAGCCACCGGTGCTCCAGGAAGTGCGGTAAGGGGGCAGGGGAGTTCAGGGGGTGGGCAGGGGCATGGACAGGGGTCAGAGGGCAGGGAATGGGGGTTGAATGGGGACAGGGATCCCAGGGGGCAGTCAGGAAGGAGGGGAGGTGGATGGGGCAGGAGTCTCAAGGAGAGCTGTCATGGGGCGGTTAGGGGCGAGGGGTGGATGGGGCAAGAAGCAGGGGAGGGGCTGCATGCCTGGCTGTTTGGGGAGCCTCCCCTAACCAGCCCTCCATACAGTTTCAGAAACCCAGTGCAGCCCTCAGGCCAAAAAGTTTGCCTGCCCCTGAGCTAAACCAGTCACCCGGATTGCTTTGCCCTTCTCTGTAATGGAAGCCCCTTGCAGTCTCTCCCCCAAAACTCAGTGCACTGCAATACCTCTACCCAGAGCACCAGCCTATGCCACAAATAAACAGTCACAGATGCTGCTATTCCAGAGTGCAGAGATCTCACCACAAAACAGTACCTGATAGCAAGGAGCCTTGCTTGGGTCTGATGGCTTATTACAGACATGGTGTGCCGAGTCTTTCAGAAGGGGGGTGCCGAGTCTTCATTTATTCACTCTAATTTAAGGTTCTGCGTGCCAGTAATGCATGTTAACGTTTTAGAAAGTCTCTCTCTATATTACTGTATGTAACTAAACTATTGTTGTATGCAAAGTAAACAAAAGGTTTTAAAAATGTTTAAGAAGCTTCATTTAACATTAAATTAAAATGCAGATCTTATCAGCTTAGTACAGTGGTTCTTAATGTGGGGTGCAAGACGCCTTTTCTGGGGGTGCAAGACGTGAGATTTTTTTAGAAGGTAAATCATTGAAAACACAAAATTAAGTACAGACACATATGTACAACTACTTTGTTAAAAAATGTATGTTAATAAATATAGGTTTGATGAAACAATTACTTTAAAAAACTGTGTATAACAGTAAGTTTTTAAGCTAATTGTAGTGTAATTTTTGATAAGGGCTGCAGAGCGCTGGGCCCAGGCCAGGAGCAGAGCCCTGGGCTGTCTGCCGGTACCCCAAGCTGGCAGGAGAGCTGATCAGGGCCAGGCGGCTGGAACCCCAGGCCAGCAGCAGGCTGAGCTGAGCCGATGGCCGGGACCCCGGCTGGCAGCCAGAACCCCAGACTGGCAGCGGGCTGAGCAGCTCAGCCCGCTGCCAGTCTAAGGTTCCATCTGCCGGCCCCTGCCAGCCGGGGTCCTGGCTGCCGGCCCCAATCAGCTGCTGCTGGCCTGGGGTTCCACTCACTCAGGCCGGCAGCAGGCTGAGCAGGGCCAGCAGCCAGGACCCCAGCTGGCAGCAGCGTGCCAGTAAAAATTGGCTTGCGTGCCACCTTTGGCTCCAGATACAGCCCTGCCCTGCTGTTCCTATCTTGCCCTCTACAGCAATCATGGCTTCCTCTTAGGCCGTCTTCTCTGTGCTACCTGAGCCCAAACCAAAGGGCCACGAATCACAAGCAGAAGCAGCTGGAGCTGAGCAGGGATTAGAGATTCCCCCTGCCAAGCTTATTTCACTGGGCTTAGGATACCATTGTACTGTACTATTGGTAACCCGTACCCCTCTTTTTTTGGGTGTGCAGGTTAGCAAATATCAATGTGCATGAAAATATTTTAAAAAATCACCCATAAGGAAGTGTACAATTTAAACAAAAAAACTGATGTACAAAGAAAGTGGTGAACAGTAACTATTCCCAATGAGACAGACAAAAGCTGTAACTCATGGCAAATTCCTAACAGGGACCAAAGGACAATAGCTTAGAGGCAGAGAGATTACAGGCAGAAAAATCATAAACCGGGCCCAGATAGCACAGCAATATGGATGGGAGGATGCGCCACACATGGCTGAACTGATGCTCATCGAAGGAATGAGGGGATTATGCCACTGGACAGCAGTCAAATGAAAAATGGAGTGGGAAGGGAACTCAGTTTTTCCTAGTGGGGACAGTGCCTCCGGCAACCAGCAAGAGCTACAGAGCAGGGCAGAATGCTCAGCCTGACCTGATCCCACACAAGTGCCAACTTTAATATTAAAGAGTGGCCAAAAGCCAGTCCTGATCTGCACTGACTTGGTCTCCCCTCCCCACCAGCCATCATTTATTTAAGGGCTCTGCATCCAGATCACCTGTGTGTATTTGGTGTTCGTGCCGCTTTCCCATCCTTGGTTAAGGGATGTGCAGGCCCTTTGATGAATGGTTTGAGAGGTTGGGCTAGCTCCTCTGCAGCATACTTCTGAGGAAATGCAGCTCCATCACTTCCCACAGAGAGACTCCCGCATGAATCACAGACAGCCCCTCCTCCAGCCTTTAAGGAAGGGCCTTTGTTCTCTCCCCAGTGGCAGAGGCATACCCAAGAGGTTGTGCTGTATCAGGAATGACCCATGGTCAGTTTGGATGAGCTATTGCCAGCAGGAGAGCGAGTTTGTGTGTGTGTGTGTGTGTGTGTGTGTGTGTGTCTCTCTCTCTCTCTCTGGAAAAAAAAAAGGGGGGGGGTGAGAAAGCCTGGATTTGTGCTGGAAATGGCCCACCTTGATTATCAGGCAAATTGTTGGGAGAGTGGTCACTTTGGATGAGCTATTACCAGCAGGAGAGTGAGTTTGTGTGTGTGGTTTTTGGGAGGGGGGTGAGGGGGTGAGAGAACCTGGATTTGTGCAGGAAATGGCCCAACTTGATTATCATGCACATTGTGTAGAGAGTTGTCACTTTGGATGGGCTATCACCAGCAGGAGAGTGAATTTGTGTGGGGGGGTGGAGGGTGAGAAAACCTGGATTTGTGCTGGAAATGGCCCAACTTGATGATCACTTTAGATAAGCTATTACCAGCAGGACAGTGGGGTGGGAGGAGGTATTGTTTCATATTCTCTGTGTATATTTAAAGTCTGCTGCAGTTTCCATGGCATGCATCCGATGATGAAGTGAGCTGTAGCTCACGAAAGCTCATGCTCAAATAAATGGGTTAGTCTCCAAGGTGCCACACGTCGTCCTGTTCTTTTTTCCATGGTCTTTGCTGACACTAACAGGTCCTGAATTTGAAGGGCAGAGATTTGAAAGCAGTCTCGCTTGGGGGGTGGCAAGTAACACACACAACGAACAGAGAAACACCCAGACATCGCTAACGCCAAGGGTGGAATTCACTGTAGGTCTTTAGTGCTATTTATGGTGCAGGAGGAGACATGGAAACATCTTCGATACCAAGAGCCACAAGAATAAACCAGGAACTAAAACACTCTGAAATCTCAACACCGACGGGCAGCGCGCTCCAGACAGCACAGCCTCCCATAAAGCAGAAGTGACCTCATTACCGAGTCCACGCGACTCCAGCAGAGGGCCACTGGAGTGAGAAGGGCAGCTACAGCACGAGGAGCCACTAGCCAAAGACAGATCAGCAACACCTCACGAGGCCAAGTGTCTTGGCATCAAGCTGTAACAATGTCCAGTTGGCAGTGACAGTTAGCCCAGTACACACATCCCATATGCAAGAGACGGGGGATGTGGCTGATGTTTCTGTCCATTCACAACTGGACAGATTCCCACCCCACCCTGATGGAAAGTGGGGAGAATTTCAAAGGCACAAGTGGTCACGAGGTGCCTAATTCCCACTGACCATCCATGGGAGTTAGGCATCTACATCGGTCTCTGAAATTCTCCTCCTAAGCTTCTAGCACAAACTAAGCCCTCCCTGACCCTGATCATGGCTCTTGCACACATAAAGGCAAACTGGAAATTCAATTATTAGCTCCTTTATTCACAGTGTACAGGAATCAGTGAGACTGTAGCCAGAAACAGGGGGCAGATTGAAGAGCACAAGCCTGCAAAACACAGCAGGTGACAACAAACAGCTATCCAACCTGGACATTGGTTCATCATCTGGACTGTCCACAAGCCAGAAGAGATTCCACTGGAGTCACTGCCCTGTCCCAATTCAGTGTGGCCAGTGCATTTGTCTGCTTGGATATTTGGTGTATTTTAGTTCTGCAGAAAATGGGAGCTGCAGCTGCCTTTGACGAAGTAACAGCCTCAGAGCTCTGGGGCAGGGAGAGCTCCCAGCACATAGCTCTGCTATTGCACCCCAGATTGTGGAGACCTCACAGCTCTACCAACATCCCGGAGTCCTCACCTGACACCACCCTGCTATGCCAGCCCCGGCCCAGCTCCCCTTCTGCACCCAGACACACGAGGTGACCCAGGAGACACCTTGGGAGTAGGTAAGTGCAGAAAGAAGGGGACACTCAGTCTCCTCCAGTTCAGAGCTCCACATCAGCCTCTGTACCGTGCCACCAAGTTACATACTGAGCTCAGTGCTCACAACCCTGGTCTTCTGAAGAAACGTCTCCTCTGCACACAGGACGCAAGAGTGTGTTGGGGGGTGGGACAACACAACTCACTCAGCAATGCATGCCTCAGCTCGATTGGAAGGAACCAAGGCAGCATCTAGCAGTTGGCCTGGCGACGGGTCACTGCAAGCTCTCTTGCCAGCACACCGGTGAGCTTTGGCATCTCTGCAAGCATTTAAAGGGTCAGCTGCTATGTGAGACAAGAGAGTTTTTAAGCAAGCTGCAACAGGCTTTGGAGTTGCTTTTGGATTCATTAATGAACGTGGAAATCCCTGCCTTTTATCGCAGCTCCCTTCAGATCCCCTACAAGTCACCGCACTATGCTCAGAGTAGCCCCATATGCTACTTCCTCAGAAGCACATCACACTGGACTGTCTGCATTGCCAAGTCACACAGGATACTTAGACACTGCAGCTGCGAGCGAGCTGTTCAGCTCAAGCAGACAGCCTCACACTATAGCTGGCCATATGTACTAGAGCTCAGACTCAGCTGGGCGGGTAGGTTCATGCTTGGGTAACTAGCCCAAGATGCCACTGGTGCCACAACATCCACACAGCTATTTTTAGTGTGCTTGCTTGAGCCCTGTCATGTGATTCTGTGCACCTGGGCTGGGAGGCTTCTGTACCCAGAGAAAGTGAGCAGCACTTTACACAGCCACTAACACAAGCAGATAGTAAGTGGCTCCCAACCAGGATCCTCCAGAGATCCTGGTTGCTGCCACCCAAACTCCTGTATCTTGCAGTCTGTGCCCAGTAGATGCTGGCTACACAGGTGTCACCCAAGCTCTTGGATTACGCTATCTCAGAATAGTGCAGGATAAGCAAAGGTCCCAGCAGTCTCCTCTTGAAAACATCAACTGCCAGGGGTGCCTTAGATACACGCTATGGGCTCAGGCAATACTGAGCATCTTCAACTTCCTCTCTCTTGGCTGGGATCTGGGTGCTTAGCACCTCACAGGACCAGCCCGCTGCACTGCAGGAACCAGCACTGGGAAGCTGTCCAGTTCTGAGAGGGGGAAGGACTGGTTTTTCCTCTTTAGTGTCCCGTCCCCCATCCCCACAGGAAGCCTGCTAGGCCCCCTAACCCAGCACACATCAGCAGAGTAGCACAGGAAGCCTGCAGGCTCTCTTGCTTTGCCCAAAGGAAGTGGTGCGCAACTGCACAAGGATCAGGTGGTGTTTTTACAGAGTCCAGGCCACCATGATCACTGACTTCCTGCAGCTGTTCCCCATACTCCTGCTTGGCACTCCTTTTCTTTTTGCGAATACAGACTAACACGGCTGTTCCTCTGAAACGTTTCCCTTAAGACATTCATCTTTGCAGAGAAGCAGTTGATCAGAAGAGTTTGGAGGGGGATGGTGCGAGCACTCAGACTAGCCGCAGGCAAGGGAAGGGGTGGGGTTCACAGCACTGCACACCCCAGGCAGCCCAAGCAAAGACTCCAGAGGAGGAAGGAGCAGACAGCCCCTGAAACTCCTCCAGGCACATTCCAGAGGCTGGGCCTGTTCACTCACACTCTGGCACAAGGTATGACAAACAAGCCACTCCAACTGGCTCACAGGCACAACAGCAGCATGCCAGGGAGTGAACAAGCTTCCGGAGTTACTTTGGCCCCCCAGCACTAGAGTTACTGCAAGCCCCAAAAGCACTCGGCAGCAATCCACTCAGGCACTTCTCTTTGATGATACAGCCACATCAGCAGCCTGGGAAGACAGCAAAGGTACAAGAAAGTATTGCTTTGGTGTGCCCCATCACACTCACATCTGACAATGGAGAAGAGACCCACTGCTTCTGTTTGGATCTGGAAGGGTGCAGCACATGTCTCCCCTCAGCAAATGGGCAACTTCTACTGCCACCAACACTTAATGGCATTCATCTCTTTTAAACAGTCACTTTCAAAGAGGAGGAGTATACTAGCACTTAGAGCAGGGAACTTGCGTCACGGCTCCTGGGTTCTCCTACCAGTTCAGCCATTACCTGGGCTATCATGGGCAACCTATTTCACCTCTCCATCGGCAGTTCCCCAGTCTTTTAGACAGGGTTAAATCCTGCTAACCTACCTCACAAGGGCACTGAGGAATACAAAATGGGAGTTGGGGCCTAATTCTGATCACACTTATATCCGGGTAACTCAAGAGTAAACCCATGGACCTCCGTGGAGTGACAGGGATGCTAAGCGATGAGAACCAGACATCTTCACAGCCGTATTTTAAGGAAAGCCAGACCTTGGGCTGTCTGTTTTACAGTGTTCCTCTAGCCTTCCTTTAATGTGGTTTTCAGCAGGTGAGTTAAGCTTGTAGTCTCTTGTACATTACTCATGAGCCTCCATGATCAGAGATGTTGGCTCAAATCCAGTGAGAAAAAGCTGGTGCATATTTGTTCTAGCAAAGGGAAAAACACAAATTGTTTATTGGACACATCTGGAGGCTACCACAAGTTAATGGCAGGTTAATTAGCCCTATCTTGTGGTAGCCCACTTAGCTACTATGGTACCAAGAGATTTGTTCCCCATCTCAGAGATATTCATTAAATGAGCTCTCTGCGGCCTGTCTAGTTTGGCACAGAAGAGACGAGACGAGACCTGTGGGAAAAGGCACTCTCTTCCATGGACTCCAGTGGGCAGAGTTGTTGGAAGTGGGTCAAGATCAGACCTCTGATCCTCCTTCAGACCTGTAAGCCCCAACAGACAGCTAGCAAGAGTGACAGGCACCATGCCAATGTACGGTGGCCCAGGTACAGCCCCCCAGACATTTCCACTAATAAAGTGGAATTCCTGGTGGTGACTGTCTTCTGACTTTGAGACACTCTTCTCTAACTCTGGCTGTGGGGGCCAGCAGAGGGAGAGGATGATTGGTTATATTTATGTACTGGAGATCTGTACAAGCCAACCAAAACAGCTGCACTCAAGGCTCATCAGCAACTTGCTGACCGGCAAGTCAGAACAAAGCTCTCTTTTTGTGACTGGGCTGGTTTCGGGTCTTGAGTCAGAGGGTTCAAATGCAGGCCAGGATCTTGGAATAAGTCACTCAGCAGCTGTGAGAAAGCTCTGGGACCTCAGGCCCCACCACATCCAAGTTCTACCACTACAGCTCATCATCCTATGCCTGCTATCTAGCTGTACGGAGCAGGGCTAGAGGTAGAATATGCTCTTCCGATACAGACATGCACATGCTGGGACTCTCCACTTGCCTTCTAAAGAGCCAACCAAAAAACACATACATGTTCCTTTGCTTTGCAAGAGATCTAGAATCAGCAGCTTCCTGTATGTTGGGCTTTCTGGTCTGTCTCCTCCAGAAACCCACACTCAGGATGCGTATAGTGCACATCTGTAGCCCCTCTGTGCTGTGGTGGGAGAAGCTGCAGAGAACCCATTGGTTCACTGTGCAAATACAGGTTGGAGACTTTCACAGCAAGAATGTGTTTAAATGGCTCAACTGCTTACAATGCCCAAGACAACAGTTTAGCCACTCTAAAACCTGTCACATATAATGTAAAAAGAAAAGGAGTACTTGTGGCACCTTAGAGACTAACCAATTGATTTGAGCATGAGCTTTCGTGAGCTACAGTTCACTTGCATCCGATGAAGTGAGCTGTAGCTCACGAAAGCTCATGCTCAAATCAATTGGTTAGTCTCTAAGGTGCCACAAGTACTCCTTTTCTTTTTGCAAATACAGACTAACACGGCTGTTACTCTGAAACCTGTCACATATAAGGTGTGTCCCATCAGAGCTGATGCACAGAAAGTTTATGATACTCCTAACAAGACACAGCAAACCAAAACACAAATGGCTGGGCATCTCCTGAGATCAGCAGAGGGGTATCATATAAAGTGATCTGGCTTTTCAAGGAGCTTCAGACTTTCAAGGACCGGGAATTCTGGGGCTGCTGCTGGTGGATTTTCCAGATGCATTTAGGGCATTTACATCTTGTATAAGTCTCACAACTTCCTGTGATGAAGCTGGGGGGGGGGGGGGGGGCATCAGCATGACATGGATTGAGGTACACATGCCCATACAAGGCTGGGGATATGTCAGCCAGCCATACGTTCTTCATTTTACTGTGGCCCTTCATAATTGTGTATTAGCACCGGCTTCTGTGACAAAGCCTAGAGGAGTTAGTTCCTACCATTTGTTCTCCCCCACAAAAAAACTCCAAACAAATCATCCTCTACTCTCTATCTTATGAAAAGCCAACATCCTAAAAACAAATCCACATGTTATAGGAGACTTTGTGGCCTCCTAATCAAATGAAGCATAAGAAAGGCCATAACCACCAAATAAGACCATGACTTGCCAATCACAGCTCCAGTTAAAAGGACAACCATGGTTAACTGGGGAGCTAAGCCCCCCTAAGGAAACCCTCTCAGTAAGGGGAATTCATTTTAGTAAATAATGGAGGCTCCTTCCCTAAGGAGAGGGCATCCAGTCTGACAAGAAACTCTAACCAACCCATTCTCAGGGTTGTTTTACAGAATCATTCTGTCTGCAGTCTCTTCACATCTCCTCCTAGGAAGATCTAAAGCAGAGGTGGGTGAACTACGGCCAGCAGGCCACATCTCGCCCACGGGACCATCCTACCCGGCCCCTGCGCTCCCGGCCAGGGAGGCTAGCCCCCAGCCCCTCCCCCACTGTCTCCCCTCCCCCACAGCCTCAGCGCAAAGCGATGCCAGCACGCTGACTCACTGCTCCTGCCAGGCGGCGCCGGCAACGTGGCTGGCTCTGGCATGGTAAGGGGGTGGAGGATCCCGGGGGCAGAGAGAGCAGAGGAAGGTTGGATGGGGCAGAGGTTCGGGGTGGGCAGGGAACGGAGCAGGGGGCTGGAGTGTGGATAGGGGTCAGGGCAGTCAGAGGACAAGGAGAGGCGGGGTTGGATGGGTTGGGAATTCTGAGGGGGGCAGTCAGGAGGCGGTGGCCAGGCTGTTTGGGGAGGCACAACCTTCCCTACCCATCTCTCCATATAGTTTTGTAACCCTGATGTGGCCCACGGGCCAAAAAGTTTGCCCACCCCTGCTCTAGAGGCTGTTAAGAGGTAGTATTGTCCCGGTGTCACTGTACCCGAGAAATAACAGTACAACAGAGGCAGCTGTTCAGTAAAAATAGCCTGTCTCTTCTGAGGAGCATGCAGAGTGCCTAGCACAACAAGGAGGCTCTGATGTCATTTGAGGCCTCTTGACACTGCTGTAATATAAATAAGATCCTCAGACAATAAGTTGTGTTCTGCAAGGAGGGAACATCCTCTGAAGGTTCCTCCTTGTAGAAGCAGATTAAAATATTTTCTAACAAAGGACCAAGTGTATTTAGGACTGAAACGCATGGATTCTGAATGTGGTTCGATGCATCAGCAACTCCCGCTGTTCTCATTCTCAAGTCCCCTTAACAAATGAATGGTAAAGTCACCCAAGCCAATATCAAGGCTTCTCTCCATTTACCAAAGCTTTGTTGTTTCAGCATTTTCACTGTGGCTAATAGGGGAATGGTTTTGTTCCAGGCAGCAATGAGACCACAGAGGAAGAGGGATTGCAGAGGACAATCTATTGTGGTGTATTGAATTTCCCTCCCCCACTCTATTCTAACCATGGGCAACAAAAGGCTACAGTAGCCACATAGCTTGCTTCCCCCCCGCCCCCAACCTGCCCCTTACAAAATTCCCCACAGACCTGTCCGCACACAGAAGACATGGGAGGTGAATACCGAAACAAAAATCAGACAAGTTTCCATTATTAGTTTTTTTTGTGCTCCCGTTTTCTCCTCTTCTCAGTGGCAAAGGGGGTACCCACCACATTGAGGGTTATTGGCTTAGGCCAAACAGTGTAATGTACTTCTTAGAACAGTAAAAACAAGGAGTCCGGTGGCACCTTAAAGGCTAAAAGATTTATTTGAGCATAAGCTTTTGTGGGTAAAAACCCCACTTCTTCAGATGCATGGAGTGAAAGTTACAGATGTAGACATAAATATACTGGCACATGAAGAGAGGGGACACCCTTCTCTTCATGTGCCAGTATATTTGTCTGCATCTAATTTTCACCGGACTACTTGTTGTTTTTGTGGATACAGACTAACACGGCTACCCCCCGATTCTTAGATCAATGGTTCCCTAACGGGTTCATGAACCCCTGAGGGTTTGCAAAATGTTACAGGGGGTTCTCGGGAAAAAATTCCCTAATGGTGGACAGAGCTGTCCCTAAGAACCCCAGGCAGCACAGGGCCAGCAGCCCAGAGCCCCTGGACTTCCAAGAGCTAAGCAGATCAAAGCAAGCATATTTATCACACTGAGGAGATTTAAACTTCAAGATTCCTTATAAGAAATGGAAAGGGAGGTGGATATTTTTTGCTGTTTTTAAAATGAAATAGGCAGCTAGTATTGTTTTTAAAATTATTATGAAGAACAAGTTTAAGCCTTGTTGTAACATGTGTTGTTTGCCTGGACTGCTCAAGACCTGAATGCTTGTGTAGGAGGAACTGACACTCCTTGATGAAACATAGGAGCCTTGTCTTATAACAGGCTTATTCAAAGTGATACAAGCTACGAAAGTGAGATCTTGGAAGAGTGTTGCACTTTTCATACAGTATTTTTATTACATTAATGATAATTAATAAGAGTGTAATAAGCATGTCATAAAAACAAATTTTATATTTCCAAGATCACTGCTTTTTATAAATTTATACTCAGGTGAAGAAGAAAAATCCCTGGAAATATTCATTTTTAGGAGGGGGATCACGAGATTTGACATTTTAGTGAAAGGGGTCCACAGGTTGTTAATATTTGGGAATCAATGTCTTAGAGTAAACCCACAACATCCTACAGGACCCTGAAGCAGACACCAGAGAGACCAAATACCTAGAGTTTCACACAGACAGCAAAGCATTTCATATGCAATTTTTAGAGGGCAGTAGTAAAAGCATAATAGTAAAAACAATGCGACAGTGATACACGTGGCCTAAAATTGAACAATTCAAGGCTATTTGATCTAGACTTTGTTGACAACATCTCTCTTATCAGTGAGGATGCCAAGGGACTACAAAAATGCACATATCAAGTAAAAGTAGTAATGAAGAAGATAGGTTTGAGATTACATTTCTTTGCAATGTAAAGTCATGTTAATGGGGACTAGAGGGACAGAAATCAAAACTGAAGGTGAAACTGGAGAAGGCGGACAATTTTATGTATCTTGGAAACTGTGGGTGCGCGGGGCTGGGTGCTGGGGATGATCAGCCAAGGTGGTACTAGTTCTGAGGAAAAAGATGAAGAAGAAGAAGAATCGGGAAGGCAAATGCTGCATTTGAAAGACTCAAAAAACGACTCAAAAACATCAATGCCCCTCTGCCATGTACATTGGTCAAACTGGACAGTCTCTAAGTAAAAGAATAAATGGACACAAATCAGACGTCAAGAATTATAACATTCGTAAACCAGTCGGAGAACACTTCAACCTCTCTGGTCACGCGATTACAGACATGAAAGTCGCTATTTTACAACAAAAAAACTTCAAATCCAGACTCCAGCGAGAAACTGCTGAATTGGAATTCATTTGCAAATTGGATACAATTAACTTAGGCTTAAATAGAGACTGGGAGTGGCTTAGTCATTATGCAAGGTAGCCTATTTCCCCTTGTTTTTTCCTACCCCACCTCCCAGACGTTCTTGTTAAACCCTGGATTTGTGTTGGAAATGGCCCACCTTGATTATCATACACATTGTAAGGAGAGCGATCACTTTAGATAAGCTATTACCAGCAGGAGAGTGGGGTGGGAGGAGGTATTTTTTCATGCTTTGTGTGTATATAATAAGATCTTCTAAACTTTCCACAGTATGCATCCGATGAAGTGAGCTGTAGCTCACGAAAGTTTATGCTCAAATAAATTGGTTAGTCTCTAAGGTGCCTCAAGTCCTCCTTTTCTTTTTGTGAATACAGACTAACACAGCTGTTACTCTGAAACCTGTCAAAAACATCTGGCAACTCAAAAACATCTCCCTCAAGACAAAATTGAATGTGTACAAAGCAATTGTTATCACCATCACAACATATAGCAGTGAGACATGGCAACTTACCAAGAAAGATACACAAAAGCTGGATGCATTTCATAACAAATGTCTGAGAAGAATATTGGGAATAACAGAGATAGGAAGACGAATGAAGAAATCTGAAAAATTACCCTCTCACAAATAATCTACAAAAGAAGACATCAGTGGCTGGGACATGTGCTGAGAATGGAAAAAGAACGCTTACCAAAAACCGCCCTTGAATGGAAGCCAGAAAACATAAGAAGGAGAGGAAGACAGCAAATAACATGGAAACTAACAGTTCTGAATGACATCAAGCACCTCAACATGAAATGGGAAGTTTTGGAGAGAAGGACAGTTGACAGGCAAGGATAGCAAATGTGGGTAGCCCAGTGTGCAGCAGAGCACGGGATGGATTAAGGTCCGAGTAAAAGCACAAACCTTCACTAATTCACACTAACGACTGGGAGACCCAGGAGGTTTTTTTAAATTCATTTTGCAAATTAGCTAGGAAGCGAGAAAACATTTCAAAAATTCAGATTCTGCCTCGCAGAGAGAGGCTGAGAATGGTAGCTTGGCTCTAATTGAACTAGTACCATCACATACTACAGTATTCTTGATAGCATTCTCTGTATATTCTGCATAATGAAGCCTTAGGAATAAAAGGCCTACATTGCCATCTAATAAAACCTTTGCTGGGAGGTGCAAATCAGTGAGATTCTACTGCAAGAATGATACTTTGCATTTCTATAGCAGCTTTCAGGCATTTTCACAAAATGCCTTACAGAAGTATCTTCTTTTTAAGAAGAGAGATGGAAACTGAGGTAGACACAGATAACGTGTCTTGCACAAGGTCATACATCAAGACAGCTAGGAATAGACCCCAGGAGTCTTAACTTCCAATCCTGTGCTCCAGCCACTAGACTTAACCCAGATAATCAGGCAGGCAGTAAACAGCAGTAACTGTGCTTGTGGCACTCCGCAATCTAGGATTTAACTCAGGACACCAGACAGCATCCATCTAAGTGGCTGCAGCAACCCCTATGGATTGGGAGGTGTGGGAAGCAAGTCCTGTGAGTCTTGCTTTGTACTCAATTCCCCTCTACTAGGTTTTGCTCCCTAGTCTCAAGCCCCTCTTGAAATGAGGCATTTCCCACAAGATGTACTGAGATTCCCAGAACCATGTCACATAACAAGAACATTTACAATATTCAGGAAGGGGGCGGAGGGGGAGAGAAGTCCCAGATTGTTCCAGGAAACGACAACATCCCTGAAATGACTTCATAGCAGGGAGGGCTCCCACCTCTTCCCCTGTCCCAGGCCAGTAACAGTCCCACTGGAAGAGCCAGGTTCTTTCCATCCAGCCCAGCCAATGGAATGGTTCAAGAGTGGAGGTCAGGCATGGGGGAGGGAGCTTCCTCCCTTCCCTCAGCCTAGCAAATTTCCCATAGTGGTGCCAAACTGGCTTCCCAGTCTAGTCAAGTAAGCCAGACAAGCCATTGCCTCTCTCATTCCAGTTGCTCCAGGGCATCATAACCATACCAGATGATTGGATAGGAAACCCCCTTTGGCCTCTTCTCAGAGGAAATGAGAAATTCCTACTTCTCGTTTTCCCAAGGTTCCCCTGATCCCCTCTTCTCCTTCCTCTTATCTGAGGACATCTGGACAATAAGAACTGTAATCAACCCCCTTTCACATTACGATACCAAAACCCGGCTCAGTCCTTCCAAGCCAATGGCTTAAACTGTAGTGACTTTACACCTGCCTCAAACCACTTTTGTCAAAGTTGCTAGACCCACATTTGACACATCTAGAAGGCAGATCAATATCCTCTCTCTAGGAAGCCTCCCCCTTTCTCCTGCCATGAGACAGACCACAAGAGTTAATGCCAGCCTCAACTCTTACACCAGGCACTCTAGGAAGGTAAAGGGCAGGCATTGCCTTGAGTCAGGTGTGGCCCACGTGCAGTTCTATAACCTAGGCAACCAGATCATCCCCTTTGGGGAGAGCCCCTAGGGCCCAATCTCTCCGAATTAAAGAACATGGCTGCAACCTGCTCCTTTCCAGCTCAGGCCAGTGTGCCCCTCGGGCCCCCAGTGAGCTCCAGCGGATCCCGCGTTTCCTTACACAAGCCCGACAGTCAACTGCCCAAGCCCCCTTCCGGCTTCCCGCGCCGAGGCAGGAGACCGGCGGCCTGCCCCCTGCGAAGCCCGATCCCGAACCCAGCCCGGCCGCGCCCCCGGGACTCACCGCTGGGCGCGCTGAACCAGCGGGGCGCGATGTGCAGGGGCAGCGCGTCGGCGAGCGAGGCTCGCGGGCCCAGGTACAGCATCCCGTCTCCATGGCGACCGCCTCCGGTCTCCTGGTAACCGTCACCAGGGGCGTAGGCGGAGTCTGCGCCCGCGCCGCCGCCCGGCGCCCGCTCGGGGTCGCCCGCCGCCCGGGCCGCCGCGGCGTACAGGCCGAAGGGGACCCCGCCGGCCGCGCTCGGGTCCATGCCCATGCCCGCCACCGAGCTGACGGAGCGGCTGCGCAGCCCCATGGCGCCGCCGCCGGCCCGGTAGTGCCCGAAGTGGGGCGGCCCCCCGGGCGGGGGCACGGCGCTGTCGTCGGTGGAGACCCCCGGGAAGGGCCCCCGCGAGCGGGCCGCGGTGCTCTGCTTGCCGCCCATGGGCGGGCCCGGCCCGGCCTGCTGCCGCTCCGCGCCGCCCGAAGGAGGGCGCTCGGCCCCGAGCCCCTGCGGACACCCCTCGGCGGGGGAGGGGAGGCTGACGAAAAGGGAGGAGGCGGCGACGGCAAACTAGGAATTAAAATTCATCCGCGCCTGCGGCATGTCCCCGCCAAGTGCCGAGAGGCCCCGGCCGCTCGCCCACAGCTGCGGCGGGAGGAAGGGGAGACAGCAGGCAAGGCCCGCCCGCCCGCCTGGCGGCTAGCCGCCGCCGGGACGATCTGCGCGCACTCCCGCAGCGAGGCTGGCTCAGCCTCCGGCCCGCTCAGCCCCGCAGGGGGCCTTGCCCGTGGAGCGGGGCCTCCCGCCGCCCAGCCCGGCCCGGCCCCTCGCCCGGCCGCCCGCTCTCTCGCCTCCGCCCCGGGCCGCTCTCTCCAGCGGCGCCTCGCGGCTGGGGCAGCGAGACAATAGAGGCTGCCAGGACGCATGCGCCCGCCTCCCTCCGCCCCCGCAGCCCGCATTAACCCCCTCACTGCCAGCCCCCATCGCCGGCGCGGCGCGGGGGGCGGGGGCGGGGCGGGCCGGGGAGCGAGGGGGGTTAGAGATGCGCTGTCGGGGGGCGCGGCCCCACCTTCCCCGGCAGCGGGGACCTGCCCCTGCTTCCAGACCCTGCCCGAAAGCCCGCCTCGGGCGCACGCTTCGAGTCACCATCAAAGCGGCGCCCAGGCTCGGGGCCGGGCGCTGGGGATGGACGGGGCTGGGGGCGGTCGGGGCCGGGCGCTGGGCGCTGGGGATGGGCGGACAGGGCTGGGCGCTGGGGGTGCGTGGGGCTGGACGCTGGGGATGGATGGGGCCGGGCGCTGGGGATGGGCGGGGCCGGGCGCTGGGGATGGACGGGGCTGGGGGCGGTCGGGGCCGGGCGCTGGGCGCTGGGGATGGATGGGGCCGGGCGCTGGGGATGGGCGGACAGGGCCGGGCGCTGGGGATGGGCGGGGCCGGGCGCTGGGGATGGGCGGGGCTGGGCGCTGGGGATGGGCGGACAGGGCTGGGCGCTGGGGGTGCGTGGGGCTGGACGCTGGGTGCTGGGCAGATGGGGCTGGGCACTGGGGATGGACAGGGCTGGGCGCTGGGGATGGATGGGGCCGGGCGCTGGGGATGGGCGGACAGGGCTGGGCGCTGGGGGTGCGTGGGGCTGGACGCTGGGTGCTGGGCAGATGGGGCTGGGCACTGGGGATGGACAGGGCTGGGCGCTGGGGATGGATGGGGCCGGGCGCTGGGGATGGGCGGACAGGGCTGGGCGCTGGGGATGGGCGGGGCCGGGCGCTGGGGATGGGCGGGGCCGGGCGCTGGGGATGAGCGGACAGGGCTGGGCGCTGGGGGTGCGTGGGGCTGGACGCTGGGGATGGGCGGGGCCGGGCGCTGGGGATGGGCGGACAGGGCTGGGCGCTGGGGGTGCGTGGGGCTGGACGCTGGGTGCTGGGCAGATGGGGCTGGGCACTGGGGATGGACAGGGCTGGGCGCTGGGGATGGGCGGACAGGGCTGGACGCTGTGGGTGCGCAGGGCTGGGCGCTGGGGATGGACGGGGCTGGGCGCTGGGGGTGCGTGGGGCTGGACGCTGGGTGCTGGGCAGACGGGGCTGGGCGCTGGGTGCTGGGCGGACGGGGCTGGCCACTGGGGATGGACAGGGCTGGGTGCTGGGGATGGGCGGACAGGGCTGGACGCTGTGGGTGCACGGGGCTGGGCACTGGGGGCGGTCGGGGCCGGGCGCTGGATGCTGGGCGGACAGGGCCGGGCGCTGGGAATGGATGGGGCCGGGCACTGGGAATGGATGGGGCCGGGCGCTGGGAATGGATGGGGCCGGGCGCTGGGGATGGGCGGGGATGGGCGCTGGGGATGGGCGGGGCTGGGCGCTGGGGCTGGGTGGACAGGGCTGGACGCTGGGGGTGCACGGGGATGGGCGCTGGGGATGCGCAGGGCTGGGCGCTGGATGCTGGGTGGACGGGGCTGGGCGCTGGGAATGGGCGGACAGGGCCGGGCGCTGGGAATGGATGGGGCTGGGCGCTGGGGGTGCGCGGACAGGGCTGGGCGCTGGGGGCGGACGGGTCTGGGCGCTGGGGGCGGACGGGGCTGGGGATGGGCGGGGATGGGCGCTGGGGATGGGCGGACAGGGCTGGGCGCTGGGGGTGCACGGGGATGGGCGCTGGGGATGCGCAGGGCTGGGCGCTGTGGAGGGACGGGGCTGGGTGCTGGGGGTGCTCAGGGCTGGTGGCTGGGGATGAGCAGACGGGGTTGGGGGCGGGCAGGGCTGGGCGCTGGGGATGGACGGGGCTGGGCGCTGGGGATGGGCGGACGGGGCTGGGCGCTGGGGGTGCGCAGGGCTGGGCGCTCGAGAGGGATGGGGCTGGGCGCTGGGGGTGCGCGGGGCTGGGCGCTGGGGAGGGACGGGGCTAGGCTCTGGTGGTGCGCGGACAGGGCTGGGCGCTGGGGGTGCGCGGAGCTGGGCTCTGGGGCAGCCGCAAGCCTCTGCTGCCGGTTATAATGGTGTGTGAAGCGCTGGCGGTGTGCTCTCATGGTGGAACAGTCCGGGGTCCATAGTTAAGGTTGCACCATAGATTTCAGTTTATTATTAATTTCACACTATTGCCTAGAGCCCATGGCAGAGATAGGGATCCATTGTGCTAGGCATGGTACAGACACATAATACGAGGCAGTTCCTGTCCCAAAATGCTTACAGCATTCAAACAGGCAAGACAGACAAAGGAAAGATTAATATCTCCATTTTAAAGTTGGGAAGCTGAAGCACAGACAAATGAGTGGCTTTACTCATGTGAGTGACCTGGTTCGTTGACTTCAGTGGAACTGCTAGTGTGATTACATTTATGCAAATACACATGCATAACTTTGCAGATTTTTGGAGCAGAGACTGACTGTATTTTGCGGCAAAGAGTCCTGAGGCACCTTATAGACTAACAGACGTATTGGAGCATAAGCTTTTGTGGGTGAATACCTGCTTCTTCAGATGCATGTAGTGGAAATTTCCAGAGGCAGGTATAAATATGCAAGCAAGAATCAGGCGAGGGATAAGGAGGTTAGTTCAATCAGGGAGGATGAGGCCCTCTTCTAGCAGTTGAGCTGTGAACACCAAGGCAGGAGAAACTGCTTTTGTAGTTGGCAAGCCAGTCACAGTCTTTGTTTAATCCCAAGCTGATGGTGACAAATTTGCAAATGAACTGAAGCTCAGCAGTTTCTCTTTGAAGTCTGGTCCTGAAGATTTTTTGCTGCAGGATGGCTGCCTTTAAATCTGCTAGTGTGTGTCCAGGGAGGTTGAAGTGTTCTCCTACAGGTTTTTGTATATTGCCATTCCTAATATCTGATTTGTGTCCATTTATCCTTTTATGTAGGGACTGTCCGGTTTGGCCAATGTGCATAGCAGAAGGGCATTGCTGGCACATGATGGCGTAGATTACATTGGTGGACGTGCAGGTGAATGAACCGGTGACGGTGTGGCTGATCTGGTTAGGTCCTGTGATGGTGTCGCTGGTGTAGATATGTGGGCAGAGTTGGCATCGAGGTTTGTTGCATGGATTGGTTCCTGAGTTAGAGTTACTATGGTGCGGTGTGTCATTGCTGGTGAGAATATGCTTCAGGTTGGCGGGTTGTCTGTGGGCGAGGACTGGCCTGCCTCCTAAGGCCTGTGAAAGTGAGGCATTGTTGTCCAGGATGGGTTGTAGATCACTGATGATGGGTTCAAGAGGTTTTAGCTGAGGACTGTATGTGATGGCCAGTGGAGTTCTGTTGGTTTCTTTCTTGGGCTTGTCTCGAAGCAGGAGGCTTCTGGTACACATCTGGCTCTGTTGATCTGTTTCCTTATTTCCTCGTGCGGGTATCGTAGTTTTGAGAATGCTTGGTGAAGATCTTGTAGGTTTTGGTCTCTGTCTGAGGGGTTGGAGCAAATGCGGTTGTACCTCAGCGCTTGGCTATAGACAATGGATCATGTGGTGTGTCTGGGATGGAAGCTGGAGGTATGAAGGTAGGCATAGCGGTCGGTGGGTTTTTGGTATAGGGTGGTGTTAATGTGACTATCACTTATTTGCACCGTGGTGTCTAGGAAGTGGACCTCCCATGTAAGTTGGTCTAGGCTGAGGTTGATGGTGGGGTGGAAACTGTTGAAATTGTGGTGGAATTCTTCCAGGGTTTCCTTCCCATGGGTCCAGATGATGAAGATGTCATCAGTGTAGCGTAGGTAGAGAAGGGGCGTGAGTGGACAAGAACTGAGGAAGCGTTGTTCCAGGTCAGCCATAAAAATGTTGGCATATTGTGGGGCCATGCGGGTGACCATAGTGGTGCCACTGGTCTGGAGGTATATATTGTCACCAAATTTGAAATAATTGTGCGTGAGGATAAAGTCACAGAGCTCAGCAACCATTTGTGCTGTGGCATCATCAGGGATACTGTTCCTGACAGCTTGTATTCCATCTGCGTGTGGGATGTTTGTGTAGAGAGCCTCTACATCCATGGTGGCTAGGATAGTATTTTCTGGAAGATCACCAATGCATTGTAGTTTTCTCAGGAAATCAGTGGTGTCACGGAGATAGCTGGGAGTGCTGGTGGTGTAGGGTCTGAGTAGAGAGTCCACATATCTGGACAATCCTTCAGTGAGAGTGCCAATGCCTGAGATGATGGGGCGTCCAGGATTTCCGGGTTTGTGGATCTTGGGTAGTAGATAGAATAACCCCTGTTGGGGCTCTAAGGGTATGTTGATTTGTTCCTGTGTTAGTGTAGGGAGTGTCCTGAGTAGATGGTGCAGTTTCTTGCGTATTCCTCAGTGGGATCTGAGGAAAGTGGCCTGTAGACTTTGGTACTGGAGAGTTATCTGGCAGCCTCCTTTTGGTAGTCAGACCCATTCATAATGACAACAGCACCTCCTTTATCAGCCTCTTTGATTATAATGTCAGGGTTGTTTCTGAGGCTGTGGATGGCATTGCGTTCTGCATGACTTAGGTTATGAGGCAAGCATTGTTGTTTTTCCACTATTTCTGCCTGTGCACGTCAGCGGAAGCATTGTATGTATAGGTCCAGACTGTCAGTTCGACCCTCAGGAGGAGTCCATGTGGAGTTCTTCTTCTTGTGCTGTTGGTGGGAGGGTATCTGTGTATCAGTGCGCTGTTCAGTGTTATCTTGAAAGTATTCTTTGAGTCAGAGATGGCGAAAGTAGGCTTCCAAATCACCCCAGAACTGTATCATGTTTGTGGGGGTGGTGGGGCAAAAAGAGAGTCCCCGAGATAGGACAGACTCTTCTGCTGGGCTGAGTGTGTATCTGGATAGATTGACGATATTGCTGGGTGAGTTTGGGTACCACTGTTGTGGCCACATGTGGCAGGTAGGATTTTAAACAGCTTACAGTCCTTTTTCCTTTGTAGGGAGGTGAAGTGTGTAATGTAGGTTTCAGAGTAACAGCCGTGTTAGTCTGTATTCGCAAAAAGAAAAGGAGTACTTGTGGCACCTTAGAGACTAACCAATTTATTTGAGCATGAGCTTTCGTGAGCTACAGCTTCATCATCTGATGAAGTGAGCTGTAGCTCACGAAAGCTCATGCTCAAATAAATTGGTTAGTCTCTAAGGTGCCACAAGTACTCCTTTTTGTGTAATGTAGATCTCCTGTCTTATTTTAGCAAAGTCCATTTGTATGGAAGGTTGGTTATTTATGAGAGTCTCCAGGTCGGAGAGCTCTTTTTTGATGTTTTCCTGTTTGCTGTATTTGTCTGTATTTGCTGTTTGTCTGTATTTTGTGTCATGCACCCACAAAGCACACTGTGTCAGGTCTTAATTAAAATAATAATGCATCCAGACCATTGTAAAAATGTCCTGTCCTTGTGCACTTCCACCACTCTGCTGGAGATTCTAATAGATTTTATTGTAAGGAAGTTTTTCTTGATAGTCAGCCAGAAAGTTTCTATTTGAATTCATCCCATTATTACTCTTAGGTCTTATGTTCTTTGTAGTACTTGAAATAATTCCTCTCCCTTCCTGTCACCTACACCATTCAAGTATTTGTAGATTTTTGTCATGTCCTCCCTTTGTCACTGATTGTGCAATTGTCAGTAGGGTGCCATGTGGATGTAGAGGTCTTACTATACATCTCATTGCAGAATTTGGGGCATCAGATTGTGACACACAACCAGGAAAAAAAAAAAAGCAGTGACTTGGTGATTTGATATGGTATGATTGAGTGAAATAATTTTACCTTTCTCAGATTCCTTATGTGCAACAGGGCTAGATTGAAAAAATCCCAAATTAGCACTAGTAGGACCATTTTAGAATATTAACACCAAATAATTGTTACAACCTTATTTACTTTTCAGTATTTTTATTTTTTGGTTAGTTTTTTGCATTTTACTTGGCTTCCACTATGAAAATAGACTACTCAATTTTATTTGAAGTTATTTCCTAGTTAGTTTCACTTTCAGGTTCTCATATAGAATAAATCTTCAGCATTGCAGTTGCAAACGTTGGCCCCAGTCCTGCAAACATTTAAACACATGCTTAACTTTACTATTACAGTAAAATATCAGAGTTACGAATACCTCGGGAATGGAAGCTGTTCGTAACTCTGAACAAAACATTATGGTTGTTCTTTCAACAGTTTCAACTTGATTATCATACACATTGTAAGGAGAGTAATCACTTTAGATAAGCTATTACCAGCAGGAGAGTGGGGTGGGGGGAGATAAAACTTTTTGTAGTGGTAAACACCCATTTTTTCATGCTTTGTGTGTATAAAAAGATCTTCTATACTTTCCACAGTATGCATCCGATGAAGTGACTTGTAGCTCACGAAAGCTTATGCTCAAATAAATTGGTTAGTCTCTAAGGTGCCACAAGTACTCCTTTTCTTTTTGCGAATACAGACTAACACGGCTGTTACTCTGAAACTTTTCAACAGTTTACAACTGAACATTGAAACAGCTTTGAAATTTTATTTGCAGAAGAAAATGCTGCTTTTAGCCATATTAATTTAAATGAAACAAGCACAGAAACAGTTTCCTTCCCTTTTCAAAACATTTTTTAACTTAAGTTTAACACGGTACTGTACTGTATTTGCTTTTTTGTAGTTGTTTTCTGTGCTGCTACCTGATTGTGTACTTCCGGTTCCAAATGAGGTGTGTAGTTGACTGCTCAGTTCATAACTCTGGTGTTTGTAACTCTGAGGTTCTACTGTATGAGTAATCCCATTAACTTCAATGGACCTACTCATGGTAGTAAAGATAAGTACACGCACATAGACATTTTTACAAGATCAGGGCTGTGAGCAGTTTTATTAATTTTAGTGGGACTACTAATTTAAGCAAAATGAAGCATGCATCCAAGTGTTAGCAGGTTTGGGACCATTGTAAGGTAATGTTGAAACCCAAACACAAAACTATTTTTATTTTTAATCCCATTAAAGCAATTTTGTAAATACCAGCTTTTGTCAACATTTTTTATTTTAATAATTTTTACAGTACCTAAATTCAGGGCCTAACCTACTGACCAATAGCCTCTTAACCAATGGCAAAAAAATACCTAAAGAAGAAAATATTTAGGTAACTGAAGAAAACTGCCTCGCTGCTCCTTTCATGAGCTCAGCAATGCAGTACAGGGCCCTGGGGAAGATGATTACACACAGAGAGAGCTAGAGAGGGGTGACAACTTGTGCTCTGAGTGCGAGTCTCCCAATAGTTGGTGTTTTTTCTTAAAGCCCCAGCTCCAGGAGTCATGGGATCCCGTGACGCTCACGGCCGGAGCGCTCCCTGCTAGGAGCGGCCACGCGCCTTGAGCGCACAGACTGTGGGGGAGGAGCCCGGCTGCGCGAACGCTTCTCTGAGTCCTGCCTTGGGACACCGGGACTACATCTCCCAGCAGCCCTTGCTCTTCCGGCCGGGGGCGTGCGCAGTCGCGTCTCCAATGCCGTTCGCCTCGGCGGCGTCGCGCGGGGCGGCTGAAGATGGCGGCACGCTGGAGCAGCGAGAATGTGGTGGTGGAGTTCCGGGACTCGCAGGTAACAAGCTCCCGCAGCCTCCGCGTCCCACCCCCCCCCGCCTGGTCCGTGTGGGGAGCGCCCTGCTTTCCCCCCTCCCATGGCACTGGGGCCGAGGGGGAGCCCGCCTGCGGCGCTCCCCGGCGCACGGGCCCCGCCAGGGCTCGGATCCTCCCGCCCAGCCCTCGCGCCGGGGGGCGCCTCTCCCAGCCCCTGCGGGCTGCTGCCTGGGCAGGGCCCTGCGCCCAGCGCCGCGATGCAGCCGCTTCTGGGGAGCCACGCAGCAGCGCGGTGGCGGCGTTGCTCCTGCCAGCGCCGGGCACTGCAGCCCCGCAGGGACAGGGCTCGGCTCAGCAGGGGCGAGCGGGGCACTGGGCAGCTATTTAACAGCCACAGCACTGCGCAGAAATGTGGGGCGGGTGGTGAAGAGTCCATGCCCAGTCGGAGCTGCAGGGACACTGTCCGCTTGGAGGCATGCTGCCATTGCCTTGTCTGCGCCGCCTCGTCCTGGGCGTCGCTGATGTCGCTCGGGGTGTGAATACGCCACCCCGCAGCCCCCCGGGCGTAGGCAGCGCTTCGTCGGCTGGAGACAGGCTCCTTACAACGGCATGGCTGTGCTGCTGCAGCCCTGCCCTGGGAAGGTGCCGGGTAGCCCCTCTTTGTCGCGGGGAGGGAGCTCTCCTGGCGACAAAATAAAACCACCCCCAACCAGGGGCGATCGCTTCACTGGTGGGAGAGCGGCTCCCCCCAGCAAAGCACTGTCCACACTGGTGCTTTTTGTGGTTAAAACTTTTGTTGTTTAGGGGTGTGTTTTTTTACACCCCTGAGCAACAAAAGTTTTATTGCCAAAAGTGCCAGTGTAGACAAAACCAGAGCTACCTCCTCTGGCAAAGGTAGAGTAATTAAGTGGACAGGAGAGCTCTCTCCCATCGGCTTGGACATCTTCACCAGACGTTCTACAGTGGCACAGCTCCATCCGTGCCGTTGTAGCACTTCTAGTGTAGACTAGCTCATAGAAATGCAGGAGTGGAAGGGACCACATGAGGTCATCAAGTCCAGCCCCCTGCACTGAGGCAGGACCAAATCTAGATCGATGCATCCAATGAAGTGAGCTGTAGCTCACAACAGCTCATGCTCCAATAAATTGGTTAGTCTCTAAGGTGCCACAAGTACTCCTCTTCTTTTTGCAAATACAGACTAACGTGGCTGCTACTCTGAAACAAATCTAGACCATCGCTGACAGTTGTTTGTCCAATCTGTTCCTAAAAACCTCCAACGACAGAGATTCCACAGCCTCTCTAGTTAATTTGGTCCAGCATTTAACTTCTGTGACAGTTAAGAACTTTTCCCTAATGTTTAACTAAATCTCCCTTGCTGCAATTCAAGCCTGTTACTTCTTGTCCCATCCTCCGTGGCTAAAGAGAACAATTTCTCACCCTCCTCTTTATATCAACCTTTTTATATAGTTGAAGGCTGTTATCATGTCCCCACTCAGTCACCTCTATTCCAAACTAACAAACCCAATTTTTTCAATCTTTCCTCACAGGTCATTTTTCTAGCTCTCCTCTGGACCTTCTCTGATTTGTCCACATCTTTCTCAAAGTGTGGTGTCCACAACTGAACACAATACTCCCAGTTGAGGCCTTATCAGGGCTCCCTAGAATGGAGTAATTGCTACTTGTGTCTTGTGTAAAACACTTCTGCTAATACATCCCAGAACGATCACTTTGTTTGCAGCGTGTTACATTGTTGACTCTCATTTAATCTATGATCCACTATAATCTTCAGATCTTTTTCTGCAATATTCCTTCCTAGAGAAACAAGGTGGGTGAGGTAATATATTTTTTTTTATTGGACCAACTCTGTTGGTAAGTGGGGCAAACTTTCAAAGTACACAGGGCTTTTCAAGAGCTCTCTCTCGCCATCAAAAGTTGGTCCAATAAAAGCTATTACTTAATCCAGCTTGTCTCTAATCTCCTGGGCTGACATGGCTACAACACTGCATACTCCTTCCTAGGCCGTCATTTCCCATTTTGTATTTGTGGAATTGATTATTTCTTCCTAAGTGAAGTACTTTATCTGTGTCCTTATTGAATTTCATCCTATTTATTTCAGACCATTTCTGCAGTTTGTCAAGATCATTTTGAATTCTAATCCTGCCCTCCAAGGTGCTTGCAACCCCTCCCAGCTTATCATACACAAACTTTATAAGTGTACTTTCTATGTCATTGTCCAAATTATATTTGAAGATATTGAATAAAATGGACTCAGGACAGATCCCTGTGGGACCCCACATGCTATATCCTTTTAGCTTGATTGTGAACCATTGATAATGTGCACCCATCTTGTAGTAGGTTCATCTAGGCTATATTTCTCTAGTTTGTTTAAGAGAAGTCATATGAGACAGTAACAAAAGCCTTACTGAAGTATAAAATCATACTTCTATCAAGAATTTTTTTTACCTGTTGTTGTTACAGTTAACAACTGAGATGCCTGTAATTAAAATATTAGAGAGAAAATTCTCTCTCTTTTGGTGGTACTTGCTATATAGTCACTTTCAGAGTTTCCTTTGAAATTACAGTCATTTTCCCCCGTTGTTTGTGTGAGGCCTTAAAGCAGCAGTAGAGAGAGAGAGAATCCTAGAATATCAGGGTTGGAAGGGACCTCAGGAGGTCATCTAGTCCAATCCCTGCTCAAAGCAGGACCAATCCCCAACTAAATCATCCAAGCCAGGGCATTGTCAAGCCGGGCCTTAAAACCCTCAAAAGAAGGAGATTCCACCACCTCCCTAGATAACGCATTCCAGTGTTTCACCACCCTCCTAGTGAAAACGTTTTTCCTAATATCCAACCTAAACCTCCCCCATAGAATCATAGAATCATAGAATATCAGGGTTGGAAGGGACCCCAGAAGGTCATCTAGTCCAACCCCCTGCTCAAAGCAGGACCAATTCCCAGTTAAATCATCCCAGCCAGGGCTTTGTCAAGCCTGACCTTAAAAACCTCTAAGGAAGGAGATTCTACCACCTCCCTAGGTAACGCATTCCAGTGTTTCACCACCCTCTTAGTGAAAAAGTTTTTCCTAATATCCAATCTAAACCTCCCCCACTGCAACTTGAGACCATTACTCCTCGTTCTGTCATCTGCTACCATTGAGAACAGTCTAGAGCCATCCTCTTTGGAACCCCCTTTCAGGTAGTTGAAAGCAGCTATCAAATCCCCCCTCATTCTTCTCTTCTGCAGGCTAAACAATCCCAGCTCCCTCAGCCTCTCCTCATAACTCATGTGTTCCAGTCCCCTAATCATTTTTGTTGCCCTTCGCTGGACTCTCTCCAATTTATCCACATCCTTCTTGAAGTGTGGGGCCCAAAACTGGACACAGTACTCCAGATGAGGCCTCACCAATGTCGAATAGAGGGGAACGATCACGTCCCTCGATCTGCTCGCTATGCCCCTACTTATACATCCCAAAATGCCATTGGCCTTCTTGGCAACAAGGGCACACTGCTGACTCATATCCAGCTTCTCGTCCACTGTCACCCCTAGGTCCTTTTCTGCAGAACTGCTGCCTAGCCATTCGGTCCCTAGTCTGTAGCTGTGCATTGGGTTCTTCCGTCCTAAGTGCAGGACCCTGCACTTATCCTTATTGAACCTCATCAGATTCCTTTTGGCCCAATCTTCCAATTGGTCTAGGTCCTTCTGTATCCCCACTGCAACTAGAGACCATTACGCCTTGTTCTGTCATCTGCCACCACTGAGAACAATCTAGATCCATCCTCTTTGGAACCCCCTTTCAGGTAGTTGAAAGCAGCTATCAAATCCCCCCTCGTTCTTCTCTTGTTTAAAAAATAAAATGTAATTGCTAAACCACAAAGTTTGGCAGGGATACTCAGTAGCGGGTGTATTAGCTGAAACTACTTTTAATTCAGTTGTAGAAACTTTTTAAAGTTGACTATCCCTTTAACTTTTTCAAAACAAGTTCTTATTAAAGTAAAGTTGAATAAAAATGTGAGCAGTAAATTGGGTTCCCCTGGTACTTTTAGCAATATTATTTTGTTTACAGCATATATTTTTAAATGTGTTGGTGTCTCTTTAATCCAGGATTTGGGCAAGATCCCAGAGTTAGGCCTATTTTTTTTGAGAAATGCCTTGGAATCATTTATGACCATAAGTGTTCAAGGCCTTGGTTTTATGTTTTCTTCCAAACTACCAGATAAGACATACTTGTATCATTTTCCCCTTCTTTCAACATGCTTACCCTAGGTTTATTTTTTAACTCTTGGCTCGCCTGCCTCGCCCCTTTACTTAACTGCCGGGTGAGTGACTGACTCCGTCAAAGTATTTCTAGTTTCTTTCTCCTGAAATGGATTTTGGTAATCTGGACAGTTGCTGCTGGTTTCAGTGTTAGTGACCGTCACAGCTACAACCCTTGCAAGGTGATGGGGATCTAAGCATGGCTTCAATCTGCAAAAGAGATTCATGGTGAATGGAAATGGATGACCAAGTTGATACGTAGAAACCGGGCTGCTTTCCTGTCCTGCACGTCTATTGCATTTAAGGTTCTTTTAATAAAATAGCAGAAAGATCTCTGGCAATAATCGTGGTAGGAAATCCTCTTGGCTTCATTTCCTTGAAATCCTTGTGTGAAAGTGTAGTGACTATCAAATATCTGAACAGCCAAGATAGCTCTGTGCCTGCTAAGCAACATATTTTTAAAAACTCATAACCTCTGTTGCCAAGAAAATGAGCATTTTAAATTGAAGTTTGTTGCTAAGCATCCCATGTTTTGCTGAATGCATACAATGCATACACTTAATCAATTGAGAATAACTTTTTTATTGTTTTTGCTCAATTGCTGATCATATATTTATTCCTCTTATTAAAATGACTATACCCAGAGTTCTAGTATTTTTGTCCAGCTTAATCATCTAAAATCTGATGGGCAAATTATATCTTGTTCATTTAGCCATAACTCATTTAAAACATTTGGGGAACAGACCCATGTCTGACGTGCTGATTTACTGTTTCTGTTACTGGGGTTGCTGGTGAAAGCAACATTTAAATTATTTTCTATGGCAGTTTATCTCTAGTCTACATTGTTCAATTGGGTTTGAGTGGAAGAAAATTGGGGGCCCTCTTTTCAAGAAAACAAGAAGGCAAACTTATATTTTGGAAGCTACTACTTATAGTGAAACCCTTACAAGTGCATCCAAATGCAGATGTTTTAAAATATACCACATAAGGAAACATGCTTAAAAGAAGCACTAGCAATTGCAACAACAGTTGAACACAGTAGCTCTGTCTGTTACAGTTCATAGAATATCAGGGTTGGAAGGGACCTCAGGAGATCATCTAGTCCAACTCCCTGCTCAAAGCAGGACCGATCCCCAACTGCACCTGTATTCTCTCTCTGTGGTCCAGCAAGAGTTCCCACTTTTAGCTTCTAGCTCCCCAGCAGTCACCTCTTTTGGGTGCAGACTAGTGCCTCTGTCCCTCCTGAGCTGGGTATTTCCAGGCAGCCCTCACTGTGAATTTCCAAGTAAAGCCAGGATGCCTAAGCAGGGCCTGCTTTACTCTTCGTCTTGGAGACAGAAAACGGTGTAATTATCACAGTTAAGTTACCACACAGCTCTTTCTAAGCAAGCACATTTACTCTTAAGGTAAAAACATTACAGAGAAAACATATTAACACAATAAAAGAGCCTATATTGCACATGCCAATAAGCGTACCAGAGAGCACCCCAACTCCAACAAGTGGTCTGGCCAGTAAACAGTCCTTTAAACCCCACCAGGGATTATTTCTGTGGGTACAAATTCATAACCCCTTTTGCTCAGAACAAGGCGACAAACTGGGCCACGTCCTTCCAACCCTTCCAAGAAAGGACTGCCCCTTCTCCACTGAGACAGATGGTCCTGCTCATCTGTAGGATCAGAAAGAAGGCCCTGAGTCTGTTTTAACTCAGGGTGTTTAACCAGAAGTCCTTTTTTTGTCTGTTGGTCCATGGAGAATCCAGTTTGAACCTGTCTATGCAAGCCTCCCCAAGTGGTGATGCTGCTCTGGTGGTGTTACAGCTGGAGGGAATTTACCTAACCAGCCCCCCTCTTAGCTCCTGTTAGCGCTGTGGTCCCTCTTCCCCATGGAATTACATGCAGTCCCTGGCCACAATGACAGACCAACTTAATTCAGTCAGGTTTGTGCAGGATATTGCAGGAAATTACCATCTCTTGTCACACTACTTCTTTAGGAACAAAGGTGTTGAGTTAATACGTTTTCAGTGTAATGAATCCAGCCTACAGCCTTCTTTGTTTTACATCTTGCATTCCTCCATCTCTTCCTCTAGTCAAAGTATTAAAGAGATCAAGTTTTGAGAAATGAACATGGTGCCGTGGTGAAGAATTGCTTCCAGAGAATTGATAATGAGATGAAGACATTCACCTCTAGTTCACTTGTTCAGATCTGGTCCAGATCAGGAGAAAGCAAATCTTACCACTTGACAGTTTATATGAAATGAGTTGGGGGTCTCAGTCCTCTTCCTTGCAGATTGACAACTGTCATGTTGAAATCTATCTTAATAGAGAAGCTGAGGATTAAAAAGACTATGGAGGCTGAACCTACTTCCTTTCTCCTGGAGCTGTTTCTTGCAGGTCAGCAGCAAGGCCCACTGGTGGATTTAGGAACTGGCACTGCCAGTTCTAGGAGTAGAGGACTTCAGTCCCCAGGGCTGGTAGGCTGGCACCTTTCACTAACGCTGAACATACTCATATGGTTTGGGTTTGGATCTGTATGGGTAGGGCTGTGTGAGAGCTCTGCTCACAGCATGTGGTAAAACACTATAACTCCCTAGCTCTTACAGAGCACTTCTTGGCAGTATATCTCCGAATGTTTTACAAAGTCAATCCTCAGTATCATTATCCCCATTTTACAGCTGGGGAAGCTGAGGTTCACAGAGGTGAAGTGATTTTCTGGAGTCACCCTACAGACCAGTGACAGCCTGCATCTCATCCATGTTCTATCCACACTGCCTCTGTGACATGAATATTACACAGATGCTAAAGAGCAATCTACAGACAAATAACACTCAGCACTTACAGCCCATAGAGCTCCTCACTGCAGCCAACCTGATGTTTAATAACAAAGCATTACTTGTGGAAACTCCAGGCCACAGCCTACAATACTGTATCTCTTAGCAGAAGGCCGTATAGCAGATTAAAACCTGGAGTGTCTACAGGCTACATCTCCTCGCTGAAATTGAAGGAGTTTGTAATCTGTGCTCTTTGATCCAAATGGATGTGGCCCATAGGTTCTTGGCAAGCTGTCAGTGCAGCCCAAAGGTGGGTTAAAATAATTTTTTTCTGATTAGCTTTCAGCATGCAAGACAGTGAGCTAAGCTAAATAAGTAACTGGTCTCTACCCTCCAAGAGCTTACAATTTAAAGATAGTTTATGCTCCAATACATCTGTTAGTCTATAAGGTGCCACAGGACACTCTACTGAATCTAAAGATAGTGCAACCATGGAAAATCAAGTCTGTCTGCTTCCTGCAAAGTGGAAAGCAATAGTTACAGTACATCCAAAAGCAGATAGCATTCGGGGGTATGAGAAGGTGCTTTCTGAAGATAGAAGAGCAGTAAAGATGTTTGGGGGGTGGGGGATGCTGCCTGTGCTGTTGACTAAGCATTCCTTTCAAACATGCAATAGTTTGAACATACCTATCTAAATAAGCTAATTGCAGGTAACCTGAGAATTTAGTCTAGAGGAAATCTGTCTTAGTTTTGCTCAGAGCTGCATTCTGAAAGGTCATGTTCTTGGCATGCAAAACCTCTGCAATGAATTTGACAGTGAAGTTTTACACCCAGATTCGAACCTGTAATACTGGACCAGCCATCTTCCTATCAAGTGACCTCATTTGTGATGCTGACAGAATGGTCGTCCAGGATGTGAGACTGTATACTGGCACTTTGTCCTGTTCTCGTCAGTAATTAAGTTTTATGGCATTGAAATTTGTCCTAACAACACTTACTCACTGTCTACAAATGCAGTATACCGATACATAAAGTGTTAATTACAACCATATATGAACAGTTACTAAATTGCAAAGAACTTTTTAAAACAGGAACAGCTGATTAAACCTATTTTAAAAACCTTTGTACAAGATGACTTGAGCTTTGAATTATTGGTGTTCTCCTATCTCCTGGGAAAGATGGACAAAGTACCAAGAGCATAAGGTTGCTCCACTCTAGCTGCATTAAATACCTGCCAGTTGACTAGTTCTTCATCAGACCAAAAGCGCTTATGTCAATAATGGCTTCAGCTATTTTCCTCTTCATTTTTCATAAAAGGAGCTATTCTAGCTATTGTGATAGAGATGGCAATTTCCTGTTATATCTTAGGGAGACCTTACTAATTAAGTTTAAGTATCTTTGGAGTCCATTGTATTAAATGAATAGTTCATATATTATTGTGGGTCGTGATTGCATGTAACCGCTCGAGGGGGGAGATGTGACAGATGTGAGACCTAGCGTTTCAAAGGACTATCTTGAACAATGTGTCAGACAAGAATGGGCTTTTGTAACACAAAGTGTCAAGTGGATTTCCTGGGGAATATCTAGAGCAGCGGTGGTCAAACTTTTTGGCCCGACGGGGATAGAAATTGTATGGTGGGCCATGAATGCTCACAGAATTGGGGTTGGGGTACAGGAGGGGGTGCAGACTCTGGGGTGGGGCTGGGAATGAGGAATTTGGGGTGCAGGAGGGTGCTCTGGGCTGGGATCAAGGTGTTTGGAGAGCAGGAGGGGGATCAGGGCTGGGGCAGGGGGTTGGGGCATGGGGAGAGGCTCAGGGGGTGTAGGCTCCAAGCGGCGCTTATCTCAAGTGGCTCCTGGAAGCAGTAGCATTACCCTTCTCCGGCTCCTACTCAGAGGCGTGGCCAGGCGGCTCTGCACGCTGCCACATCCGCAGCCCCATCCGCCCCATGCATCCCCATCCACGGCTTCTGGGAGCAGCGTGGTGCGGCCCCTGACCCAATTCCCCAGCCGGAGTGGGGCCGAGTCGCGTGGTGTGGCTCACAGTCCGGCTTAAAACGGCTCGTGGGCTGTAGTTTGCGCACCCCTGATCTAGGGGGAGGTGAATGCAAATTCCTCACCTCTGATTATGCAAAAACCCAGCCTTTCAAAGCTAGGCCCTGAGGAGCAGGCCACTGTCTGCTGATCACCTGTTACATGAGGCCAAGATTAAGCTATTCATGGTGGTTCTTGATTCTGAATCTGTGCCAGTTATGAACCTGTAACCATGGGGAAAACCCAGTTGTGAGTTTTGAAGGACTGACACCTACCAGAGCCCTTGTTGACCTCTGATAAACTTTTTAGCTTGCAAGTAGGTTCTTTTAGTCTTTTAATATGTTTTCTCTGTAAATCTTTCACCTGAAGAGTAAAGGTGCTTGCTTACAAAGAGCTGTGTGGTAACTTATAACTGTGGGCTATCCACAGGGCACAGCCTCTGGAGAGAAAGCAAAGCACAGATGCTGGCCTTTTAGGCAGACTGTCTTGCTGGGAGTATCAGAGGGTGGGTAGAAAACTGTGCAGCCTTTAAAGAAAAAAGGAAAAGAATGCAGCTCTCTACCCAAGAGAGGTGGCGGCTGAGGAGCTGGGAACTTAGAGTGGGGGCCCTTGAGGGACCTCTCGGGGGAATACAGGTACAGTTGCCCTGAACTGTGACAGAAATATTGTTGCAAATCCTCCTCCCCTATGTTACGTTGCTGTAAATGTCATAACACACTTTATACTAGTAATTCTGTTTGCAGTTCTTAACTGGAGTCCAGGGGGATAGCTTTAGCCCTTGCTATTTAGGGTCCTAAATGACGGAGTCGTTTTAAATTCTCAGCTTCAGTGTTTGGAGAAATGAATGAGACCCACTACTAGCCGGAAGACTCAACTTACCAACCAGAACAAAACAATCTGAACCCTAAAAAATGCAGGGAGGGCAGCCAGCACTACCCTGCTCATAGGTTTGCCAGCCCGGCAGTAGAGTAAAACCAACATATATATTTATTCTTTTTTCTGCTGCCCAGTTGGTAGCTGTGAAGCTGACCAGAGGCTTGTTAATTTCACACTGACACTGCTTGGCAAAGCTCTTAGCAGCAGTAAAAGGACAGGAGCTAGCTAGCTGGCTGCAGGCTTAGGAAGATGGTACTGTGTTGCTTTACAGTTGGGTCATATTTAGAAGCTTATCTTTGAAACCATGAGAGCTAGAAGTTTTTTTAATTACATTTAAATTATATGTAAATTGATGGTTTAGGCCCTTGGCTATTCAGATAAAGCTTCCTACGCACCGTTAGCACGTAGATGTCAATTTTTCAAAACCTGCTTCATTTTCTCTTCCTGCAGAAACTTATCTGCCAGTCTGTTCTGTCTCAATCTCTTGGAGGGACTTAGGGGTCTCTTAGTTTCCATCAATACGAAAGTTAAACATAAAGAAGACTCTGATATATCTTAGCTATCTTCCATTTGTGCATGTCTGGCCTACAGAAGTGGTCACACTTTACATACGTGCAGGATTGTAAAAGATGTTCCCGGAATAAAAGCAGGGTTAACATTTTTTAAAAGCTACTTCACAACAGGAACAGAACCTCATTAATAATAATCATTAGAGAACAGTGATTAAAAGGTTTCATCTGTGGTTGCAGAGTTAAGGGAAATGAAGTAAGCTTTCAGTGCTTGCAGCTGTGTCTGTCATATCTGTTCTTCAACCTACACTAAAGAGACAACATCTTCACACTACCTTCATCCTTCAGATCAGCTCCCCATCCCAGATTGTGATTTGTGGGAGGAAGATAATTCTTCTATCCCTGATGTCAAGCAAGCATTGCTTCCACCCTACCAGCTTGGGCCTTCTTAAAGATAAGCAGGCAGGCGTTCCTTCAGGATTTCAATCTTGCACATAGCTTTGTTTGACTGGAAACGTAAACTGATGGGTGTAATTTAGTTTTTTCTCTTTGACAGGCAACTGCTATGTCAGTGGATTGTCTTGGACAGCATGCGGTGCTCTCAGGGTGAGTGTGACACTCTCCAATAGAAATTTGTGGCAGTCTCTTTCAGAAGTCAAATCAGTGACCTTCAGGCTGATCTTGATTGAAAAGCTGATGCACTGTTGGAGGGGGGTGAAACTGACTTCTATTCAGAGCTTACTGGGTCACGTTTCCAACGCGACAGAGAGGCAAAAGACAGAAACACTAACTCAAACACTGTTACTGTTTCTGCAGCGGATGCTTTCCTGATGACACCAGTAGAGTCTTTGGAGTGTCACTTAACTAGTATGGCTATCTGGAATTCTGCTTGAAGTACAGATCACTGATGGTTTTCTTTAGAATCATAAATGAATTAATAAGCTCTTAAATTATGCAAGTGGGTGGGAGATCCTGTATTTTGCTGTCAATATCCCTGCCAGGTGAATCCATGCAGTATGGTCAGCTAAATTAATGCCCCAGTTTATCTTACTGTGGTTTTCCAAAGTCCAGCTCCCCCACCCTACTCCTTACCCCTCATTTCCTTTTGTATAGGACCCTGGTGTATCACTTCCTTGTGTGGCAAGGTATGTGTTAGGAACTGGAGGCAGTGGTCTGAGAGCACCTGGCCCCTCTGTACATTGGCCCTTGCCTTCTCTGCCTCTGGATCCTGCAAGGAAACATGAGAGAAGAGTAGAAGTGGCTCTCTTATAAATTAGGACCTAGGCTGAGCACACCCCTTGGGCTTTGACTTTCCCCTGAGTGTGCACCGCAAAGTCAGGCCTCCAACAAATGAATTACCTATTTGAAAAGTGCAAAACCCTGTGCTTACACACTGGAGCACCATCGCCAAGATATGGAGGGACTAGTCAGGTTATACCAGGCCCAGAGGAGGTCAGGACAAGGATGGGGAGCAGCTACCATCATGGTCCTCCAGTGATATGTGAGGGCATAACCCTGCAGAATGCATGTATGGTCCTGCAGTTCTGGTTGAAATCCTCTAGATTGGCATGGTAGCAGGTGCCATAGATATTTGGCTTTCAAGGCACCTGCTCCCTTTGGCACTGTGACTCGGAAGCCTCCTGAGTGGCTGGTGTTTAAACTGCTTGGGCTGCATGTGTTTTGCTCCCACCTGCCACATTACTGTGAGCTAGTAACTCATTGCCATATGCTAATGGCACATTACCTGCCATTAGCATGTTCTTTTCAAAATGAAAGATGTGGCTGCAGCTATCTGGCTGACTCCACAGTTGTGCTCAATGGTTGTTCCTCCCTCTACTGCTCCTGTCTCTCTGTCTTTAAAGCAAAAAAACAAAGTCTGTGGATACCCATCACCCCACCCCCAAGCCTGCCTGTCTCCTCCTTGTAGTCACATCCCTCAGTGCCGCTTTGTCCCCAGCAGTGTCTGATTTGAACAGGAACAGCAGGCCCCGCAGTCAGTGTAGGTCTAACTCAGAGGTGGGCAAACTATGTGGCCCGCAGGACCGTCCTGCCCCGCCCTTGCACTCTTGGCCTGGAGGCTAGCCCCTGGCTCCTCCCCTGCTGTTCCCTCTCTGAGCACGGTGGGGCTGCGAACTGCTGCCGCTCTGAGCGGCATGATAAGGAGGGGGCGGGGGTTGGATAAGGGGCAGGGGGTTCCGGGGGGCAGTTGGATGGGGTGGAGATTCTCAGGGGGGCGGTCAGGGAATGGGGAACGGGGGGGGCTGGATAGGGCGTGGGAGTCTCAGGGGGGGCTGTCAGGGGTCGGGGTTATGGATAGGGGTCAGGGCAGTCTGGGGGCAGGGAGAAGGGGGATTAGATAGGGGGTGGGGTCCTGGGGGGCCTGTCAGGGGGTGGGGGTGTGGATAGGGGTCGGGGGGGCAGTCGGGGAAAGGGAGTGGGGGGGTTGGATGGGGGGGTTCCGGGGAGTGGTTAGGGCTGGGGGTCCTGGGAGGGGGCAGTCAGGGGACGAGGAGCAGGTGGGGTTGGATGGGTCGGGGGTTCTGAGGAGGGCAGTCAGGGGGCGGATGGGGGCGGGGGCCAGGCTGTTTGCGTGGCACAGCCTTCCCTTCCCGGTCCTCCATACCGTTTCTCACCCCGATGTGGCCCTCGGGCCAAAAAGTTTGCCCACCCCGGTCTAGCTGGATACCACTCCCACTTGCACATTTTGATTTGCTCATGCCAGTAACACAGCTAGCTTGCCTGCATTTATAATGGCTTAGGGGGCAGCCCTGCATTTTTGAAAATCTGCTGTGTGTGCCACACCCACACCTGAGCCCATTCCCATGCCTCTGTCCACCAGCATGCTCAGCACCCTGTGAAAACCATGCATATGCCTGTCTCCCACACGCCTTACACTTCTGAGAATGACAGGTTTCAGAGTAACAGCCGTGTTAGTCTGTATTCGCAAAAAGAAAAGGAGGACTTGTGGCACCTTAGAGACTAACCAATTTATTAGAGCATAAGCTTTCGTGAGCTTATGCTCTAATAAATTGGTTAGTCTCTAAGGTGCCACAAGTCCTCCTTTTCTTTTTACTTCTGAGAATGTAGCCTCTGATGATTTTAAAAGGCTTGGTTTGCAAAGGAAACCGAGCTGTCTTCCTGTTCCTCCTCTTGGCAGTGCTGTCAGAGGGCCCAGAACAGCTGCCTGCTTACCGTACATCTGACCTTTGTGTGATCAGTAATAAGTAATTCAGGACATTCCAGTGCCAGCCTTTTGTAGAAGTAACTTTAACAGTCCTGATATCCTCTTATCTTTTCTGTCTCTCTTTGGATCCTCTCTAACTTATCAGTGTCTCGAGTCTGATCCTTTCTACACTTTTGACTTCACACACTTACCAAAAGGGGATTGAGGGAATTCAGCGTTTGCAGGAGTAATTTTTATTTGTGCCTTATCAAATGCTTCTCTTTTTTTTTTTTTGGCATGATAGGCAAATTGTTAGTTCAGCTTGGTTTCAGGCTAGCCGTGATAATGCAGGCTCTTTGTGTGTATGTACCTTGCAGCCGCCGTTTCCTCTACCTAGTTAACCTGGATGTGCCAACCGAAGGTCACCGCAAGATCTCCCGTCAGAGCAAATGGGACATTGGGGCAGTGCAATGGAATCCACATGACAGCTATGCACACTACTTTGCAGCTTCGGTGAGCTCACTTTTTAAACACTTACATCTCCATGAATGCCCTAGTCCTGCAGTTGGATCCACACAGGTGGAACTTCTGCTTCTACAAGGCTAGTGGGGCTCGGGAGCAGCAGAAGTGGAGAGGTCATCGGCTCCTGAACTGTGGCCCAGCCCCTGAGGCCCCTTCTGCTTAGGCCCCACCCTCATGACTCACCTTTATGCCAGTAAAAAATGGGAGGGCAGAGCCCTTCCACTCTTAAAAGTGATGGGGCCATGCCCCCAGACCCTCTCTGTTCCAGCACCCCTGACAGGGCTCTGTGCAGGCACAAGAGTAGCACATGTGTGCAAATCATATTGCAAGATCAGGTCTTATGTTTGGTTTATTGCTGGCAAGGTGGTAGTTCTTAGTTACTGGTCAGTGGATGATGATTCTAGATGTCTCTTATTTGTCTTTTCTAAAGAATCTTCTCAAATAGATAAGGCCCACAAATTATCATTATCCAATAGGGAATGGTGGGCTCTGCATTTTTTTAACCCCTCCATTTTGTTATATGACTTACAAGTGTGTTAAATTTCTTGCTCTGTACTATTTTGTTCTTGGCATTGCTGATGGGATGTGGTTCTTGACCCAGTCTGTAAATAAAGCCGATCAATATTGGCTTATCTCCATAACAAACACAGGAGGGCAAAAAAAAGAGTTGGGGTTTGCAAATGGGCAAAGGACTGAGTTTGTCCTGAAGTGACTATCACGCTGAAAGTTAAGGTGGTTTTAAAATGAAAAAACAGAGACACTGAGGAATCATCCTACGTTGGTTGCTCTGCCCCATGAGACAAATGACAGGCATCTTATCCATGCCTTCAGGCAGCTGGCTCTTCCTAAATAGCTTACAAAAAGGTGCCCTTCACTACTGCTTTTTGATATTTACAGCCTGTGATGATCACAAGCAATAATACCTGGCAGCCCAAAAGCAATGTTAGTTGCAAGCCAAGTAAGAGGCTTCTCTTCAAATGCAGGCTGAAAAAGGAATGCATTGTCCTTGCAATGCTGGTTCCAGCAGCAAGCCAACTTCCTGGGAATGCTGTAGCTAAGCGGTGTGAGCTTTGCTAACTCCCAGTGAACCAGGGGGTCCCTCCAGGCAGCCTTGCCTTCAGAAGAGCGGTGCTAAAGTTCTAACCCAGCGTCCTTGAGATGCAAAGAGCATCCTTTTGCTCCCCCATAATAAGCTGTAGTTTGCACCAAGCCTGCCTACAAACGAATTCCATTGCGTTTCAGTGTCTTGGTAATAGGTTTATAGGTATCCTCATTGCTGAAGCAGGTCAGGGAAGGAGTTCGCATTAGGGCTCAAGTGGCGGCATCCCCATCTCCAGGCCAGAGGACTTTCCTTTTCTCCCTTGTTGTTGTTGGCTGATGTTCCGGTGGCAGTCTGGAAGAGGGCTTTCCACGGGCTAAAACTTACCCTATCTAATTTGGAGGCAGGAATGCTAGAATCCTTCTCCTTGAAGTCTGTGCAGTGTTCTCATGACACTTCTGAAGTTTTCATTGGTTTTCAGGACTCTTTAGAGATAGCCCTCTCGAGTGAACTGCACCTTGGGTGGCCCTTTATGGCTGTGCGCAGGGGGTGTGAAACACCATCACTCTGACTTGGGAGTCATTCACGTTTCTTTTGTGTGCTGTACATGACTGCAGTCAATGCAGGCAGAGAGGAAGTCCATCCCAGGGTTGCTGGAGGAGGAGTTCTTATTTTTTGGCTTCTTCCCAAAGGAATCCACACACACGTTCTCTCCTTGTGCCTGGCTCTGACTAGAGTCTGGCCTGGGAAAGTTCATGCCCTTCTGTTCCTGGGACCCTGTTATTCCCCCGCCTTCAGGATAGTCATAAACATTTCTTCAAGAGGGGTGAACAGACCCCTCTGAAGCCACTGCTCATACGTGCCCTGAGGAGTGGTTGTTGGGAAGCAATCGCAGTGTGCAGCTGTCGCTCTCTGGAACCAGGAGCTGTGCTGCCAAAGATGCCACCTTCCGGCTGACATGTGCCACTGAGGTCCTGAGACATCCTACAAAGAGGTGAGGTGGTATCCGGGGTGCCCTGGCCAAATTCCACTGCGGACTGGTATTCCACCTCCCCCAAATTCCCCGACGCTTTCAAAAGGCTGTGGGAGTCTCCCTGTTCTAAGCCCACGTATAGAATTGCTGTCACTGTTAAACAGGTGCCACATTCCATCACAGAGCCGGAGGGTTGCGTTTCAGTGATGAGGAAGTGTGTTATCCATCTGTAAATACCAAGCTTTGGAATGAATAGTGCTGCATAAATGTAAACTACCTGTACTCTGAACTATTATGGTTTCCATCAGATGTCTGTACTGTTAAAACAAGGGGATAATGCAGATAATTAAATGGCAAAAGCTTTGTTAATGCAGAGTTAATGTTCTCGGTGATACCTCGTTCCCTTCCAGAATGTCAGGTTCAGCGAAGCTCAAACTTCTGAAAATTGGGCAGAGTTGAGCTTAGGTCATGTTCAGTGGACTGCTGCTTATCCACTTGCACTATCCAGCTGGTGGGAAACATTGAAGCTAATAATCCTGTTAACTTCTTTGTCTGTACATGCTCAGTGTAATTGGTTAGGTGCAAGAATAAGCGCGGGAGGCTTGCAATGAGCCCTTTTTGAAATAGCATTTAATTTGATTTCCCCCAAAAGAGCTCTGCTGTGGTGTGATGAGCTGAGCCCTGGTTTTATCTCTGTCTGCGAGTAAAAGGGAGGTTGCCAGAATCTGTCAGCTTTAAGAAAAGCTGTTTTTTTCCAGGAGCTTTATCTTGGGAACCCCTTGGCCAAATGGGGCCAAATTTGGCTCACTAACAAAACCCCACAGCCCTATGAGGCACACTGAATTTCAAGGCAATCTGATTCTAGAGAACTTAGAATCAAGCTTTAAACAGAAAACTGGTCTTAACTCTAGCGAAGCGGTCACTCTGCTGTAACAAGAATGAGTCTTGGAACCACACTATTATTTATTAGGTGTATTACAGTAGTGCCTCAGAGCCCTAGCCATGGACCAAGACCCTGTTGTGCTAGGAACTGTACAAACACAAAACAAAAAGACAGTCCCTTCCCCAAAGAGCTTCCAATCTAAGTAACAGTTCCAGGGAGATACTTACCATAGATACACCTGGGTCATCCTTGTGATCTCCAAATAGCAATGTGAGCTAGTGCCTCATTCCCTTAGCCAGAAGGAGTGGGGAGCACCCTGAAATCTCCCACTGTAGCAGTCACTCCTTCCAGTTTGGCAGTGGCATAGATGGGTTTTGGGGGACCTCTTCCCACCTGTCATTTAAAACTCCAGGATAAATCTGTATAGAATGCAAAGGAATTCCTGCAGGCTGACTCATGGCTGCCGGTAGTTTGAACACCACACACTGGGTCCAGAGTAGGACACTTAGGGAAACATTTGACCTTGGGATTTTGTCTACATTCCTATTCACCTCTAATTTTGAGTGAATTGAAGCAAGATTTAGGCTTTGAAGAGAGTTTCAAAAGCTTTATCTGCCAATCAGGCATGGGTTCATCTTCGTTCCCCTCCCAGTCTGAGTGAAGCCTCTGCCATAAAGGGTTTGACTCACCAGTAACTGATACTGTTCCAATCGCAGGGACCTCGAACTTGACAGATCCGGAGCCCTGTACTGCTCTGTGGGCCTTCCACCACCTCATTTCATCCATTTAATTTCAGAGCAACCAGCGAGTTGACCTGTATAAATGGAAAGATGGTAATGGGGAAGTTGGCACGTCACTGCAAGGGCACACGCGTGTGATCAGGTATGAGAATGAGGAACCCAGCACTGCTTTGAGGTACTGTGAGGAAAATCACAGGGCTGGCTTCATAGCTGGTGTACACTGAAGCATAGTCATCACAACCCTTTTGCTTGGAGAAATTCAGACTATTTTTACCCACTTTCTTAGCCCCTGCTGCCACTTGGAGAAGATCTCTGATTTAAAGAGAGCACCATTCCATGGCTGCAGCATACACATCTGGTTCAAGTTAGTGTCTGGTGACTTCGGTGTCGTTACATTTTCCCATGGCAGTTCTCCTAAAGAACAGCAGCCGCCATCAGGGAAACAGACAGCCGGGGGCTATTAAACTGAATTCCACCTGCGACTCAGACTGACGCCAGATACAGGGAAGTAGGGCACAGGCTGTCCTTAATGGCTAAGTTGTCGCACATTGCACTAGTTCACGGGGAAGCTCTGGAGTCTGATGCATGCCAGCGGGTGGGCCTGGGATTGTCACAGGACTAATGCTTTCATTCTGTGTTGGGGATGGGGTAAAGAAAGCATTTCTCCCTTGCATGTGGATTGTGAAGACTAATTGCAGCCCTTCGGACAGTTGCCAACCCTCTCTGGTTGAGGGCTGTGTTTGTGTTGCACGTCCAGCTGTGATGTGCCTCGCAGAATGGAGGGCTGGGGCTAAGAAATGCCTGGCAATCTGGGGTTTGCTGCTAAAAATATCCCCTCTCTTTGTAAAAACAATGAGGAGGACTTGTGGCACCTTAGAGACTAACAAATTTATTTGGGTATAAGCTTTCGTGGGCTAAAACCCACTTCATCAGATGCATGGAGTGGAAAATACAGTAGGAAGATCTATATAACAGTACATTAAAAGATGGGAGTTGCCTTACCAAGCGGGGGGGGTCAGTTCTAACGAGACAATTCAATTAAAGTGGGTTATTATCAACAGGAGGAAACATCCCTTTTATAGTGGTAATCAGGATGGCTCATTTCAAACCGTTGACAAGAAGGTGTGAGTAACACCTTTTCAACTCCATGCATCTGATGAAGTGGGTTTTAGCCCACAGAAGTTTATGCCCTGATAAATTTGTTAGTCTCTAAAGTGCCACAAGTACTCCTCATTGTTTTTGCTGATTCAGACTAACACGGCTACCACTCTGAAACCCTCTTTTTGTGGGGCGGTGGGCAGAAGTAGTAGCTATAAGGCAGAGTGTGGCGAGGATCATTTACTTAAAGAAATAAGGTAGGTCCTGCTTTTATTCATGAAGTCTTTAGGAAATCTCAATGTAAATGCCATAGGTTTGTTACGGAAAGTTGTGGAGAGTTGCTTTATGAACTGCCGAGAAGAGAATGCCAACAGTGTGTTATGTGTGTAACTGACAATTGTGTTCTCCTTTGGTTTTGCATTTGCAGTGATTTAGACTGGGCGGTGTTTGAGCCAGATCTGCTGGTTACCAGTTCTGTTGATACGTACATCTACGTTTGGGATATCAAGTAAGAGCAAGAGCCTCCACTCTTACGCTATGGGAAGATTATGGGGCTTCTCTTTTTTGGTGACTGGCAGCTTGGAGGAAAAAGTGCTCTCGTTCTCTTTCAGCTGTGCTTGCAGAAGCCAGAATCAATTTTCCTTAGTCTCAACAGCTCTCAGTCCTTCAAGTAGGTTCAGAATCTGCACAGTTGTGCTGTTCTATAAAGTTATGTCATGGTCCCACACTGAACAGGAAGAGGCACTGATGGATTTTTGCCCCAAAAATCTTTCTATCAAAACTTTTTTTAATAGAAAACTGCCTTTTTTTTCCTTTTGGGGGGAGGAAGAAAAAATTCCATTTTTGTCAAAAACCTTCAGTTTTTCAACAGCTTGAATAATTGCAAAGAAAACTTCTTAAATTTTTTTTATTTGTTTTTATTTGAAGTATTTCATTAGAGTGAAGAATTTCTTGACCAGTTCCACCTAAGAGTGAGTTAAAGTGAGTTATACTTGTTCCCATAATATAAAAACTAGGGGCCACCAAATGAAATTAATGGGTAACAGGTTTAAAACAAATAAAAGGAAGTTCTTCTTCACTCAACACACAGTCAACCTGTGGAACTTCTTGCCTAAGGGGGATGTGAAGGCTAGGACTATAACAGGGTTTAAAAGAGAACTGGATAAATTCATGGAGGTTAAGTCCATTAATGGCTATTAGCCAGGATGGGTAAGGAATGGTGTCCGTAGCCTGTGTTTGTCAGAAGGTGGAGGTGGATGGCAGGAGAGAGATCACTAGATCATTACATGTTAGGTTCCCTCCCTCTGGGGCACCTGGCATTGGCCACTGTCGGTAGACAGGATACTGGGCTGGATGGACCTTTGGTCTGACCCAGTATGGCCGTTCTTATGTTCTTATGTTAAAGTCCTAAGGTCGGAGTGTCTGCTGCTGTGAGTTGTCACAGTGCTGCATTTACTTACACCAGCTCAGCATCAGGCCCATCGGGACCGCTCAACTTTATTAATTCCTCCTAATTTTATTATAGCCTGGAGACATTTTTACTGTCTTTTACTGTCTTTACTCTGGGGCTGTGATTCCATCTGCTGTGAATTGGGATCATCAAAGGCTTTGATAAACTGATTGGCAGGTTGTCTAATTTTACTGTAGCTTCTTCATATACTGCTGAATCTTCTTTGGAAATGTTGTGTTGTAACGTCCACCACAAGAATGGCAGTAGCTGTCCCTTTGTCTCCCACAATAGCCACACGCCAGAGGGAGCATAGTTTCTCTCCCCCCTACCCTATCACAAAGACTCTGCTAAAAAGCCCCCAGTTCTGCCTACAGTCTTAGAATCATAGAACTGGAAGGGACCTTGAGAGGTCATCTAGTCCAGTCTCTTGCATTCAAGGCAGGACTAAGTATTATATTTAATCTTAATGCTTTACATGTTAAAGCACAGGCTAAAATCGTGATTCTTCTCTGGCTGGTTCCCCCTTCCATTAGACTTGTTTGTGAGCACAGACAAGTTTGTGTCATATCTGCCTCCTGGCTTAAAAAAAAAACAACCCCCCAGAGATAAATAAGATCCAGGAGCCAGTAATAAGTTCAATTTTCCATTAGAAAGGACCTCCCAGGGGAGAAGGGTTGTCCCAGCTGAGGAGAGATGAGGGACTTATATTGGTAATGTTGTGTTTCAGGGACACCAGGAAACCTACAGTCTCGCTCTCTGCAGTTGGTAAGTACTAGTTCCTGTTATAGGCATAACCTCTGCCTGCATTGTCATATGCCTCTGCTATTCCACCCTCCCTGCTCTCTCTGGTTTTCTTCTGCATTCAGACCCAGGCATGAAAACACTAGCATAGGTGACTGTCCCACACAGCAGCAGCCTGGGCAGTGGCTGTTCCTTGGAGGTCCAAAGGCTCTTTTCAGAGACGCTGTTTAGAGCAGAATTGAGGTGTATGAAGAGGAGAGGCCTCCTTGGTTGCATGCTGCCATTTTCCAGTGCCAAAATAATTGCTAGGGCCAAGAGTCACAGCGACTGGAGAGGTGTTGAGTGAGTGGAGAGGTGTTGAGTGAGTGGGCAGGAGGCTGGCTGGATGGCCTGCATGCATTGGGCAGCTGTGAGTCAGCCTGAAGGAGTGCCTGGGGTGCAGTGGGGAAGTGGCGTGCCAGCCAGCTGGGGGCAGGGGAGGGCGTTGCAGAGCTGGCTGGCTGGAACGAAGGAAGACTGGCTTTAGCAGGTAAATGAGCTATGCAGAGTGGTTGAAAGCACAAAGAGGGTGAGGGTGATAAGATGGAGGGGTCTGGGCCCCCTCTCACCTTGGCTCTGATTATGCCTCAAGCACATACCTACTCCATATGCAAGAGGCGCTATGGTGCTGTGCTCATTTGTTCCTGTGCTGAGAGCTCCGTATACATGTATGTCTCATGCTGACAGGCTTGCTAGGGACTCTGTGTCTCGTAACAATGACTGACTATGACAAAAGGGGAGGAGCTAAAGCACAAGAGCTGAGTTCTAGTCCCACCTCTGCCACTGACTTTATCCCAGTCACTTCCTCCCCATAATACCTACTCCCCTCCAGGTAGGCGTGGGAGGCTGAATGAATGGTTGGAAAGCTCTTGGGTACAGGACCCTGTGGTGGTGCTAGGGCAGCTGCTCGAAAGTGAGGTGCTAAGCTGTGTGGTGTCTCTGTGACTCAGATGTACGGAGCCTTGTTCTTTCCTCATCACCCTGCTGCACGTGTCTGTTCTCTCTAAACCATGGCTCTCTTCCCTAACACAGTTTTTCTATGTCCTTTTATACTTGACTGAACCAGTTGAGAAACTAAAATGTGTCCTAGGGGTGTTATAAGAACGGCCATACTGGGTCAGACCAAAGGTCCATCCAGCCCAGTATCCTGTCTACCGACAGTGGCCAATGCCAGGTGCCCCAGAGGGAGGGAACCTAACAGGTAATGATCTAGTGATCTCGCTCCTGCCATCCATCTCCACCCTCTGACAAACAGGTTAGGGACACCATTCCTTACCCATTCTGGCTAATAGCCATTAATGGACTTAACCTCCATGAATTTATCCAGTTCTCTTTTAAACCCTGTTATAGTCTTAGCCTTCACAACCTCCTCAGGCAAGGAGTTCCACAGGTTGACTGCACTGAGTGAAGAAGAACTTCCTTTTATTTGTTTTAAACTTGCAATTTCATTTGGTGGACCCTAGTTCTTATGTTATGGGAAGAAGTAAATAACTTTTCCATATTCACTTTCTCCACACCACTCATGATTTTATCATAGCCCCTCTTAGTCTCCTCTTTTCGAAGCTGAAAAGTCCTAGCCTCTTTAATCTCTCCTCATATGGGACCTGTTCCAAACCCCTAATCCTTTTAGTTGCCCTTTTCTGAACCTTTTCTGATGCCAGTATATCTTTTTTGAGATGAGGGGACCACATCTGTATGCAGTATTCAAGATGTGGGCATACCATGGGTTTATATAAGAGCAATAAGATATTCTTTTTCTTATTCTCTATCCCTTTTTTAATGATTCCTAACATCCCGTTTGCTTTTTTGACTGCCGCTGCACACTGCGTGGACGTCTTCAGAGAACTATCCACGATGACTCCAAGATCTTTCTCCTGATTAGTTGTAGCTAAATTAGCCCTCAACATATTGTATGTATAATTGGGGTTATTTTTTCCAATGTGCATTACTTTATATTTATCCACAGTAAATTTCATTTGCCATTTTGTTGCCTGATCACTTAGTTTGGTGAGATTTTTTTGAAGTTCTTCACAGTCTGCTTTGGTCTTGACTATCTTGAGTAGTTTAGTATCATCTGCAAACTTTGCCACCTCACTGTTTACCCTTTTCTCCAGATCATTTATGGAATAAGTTGAATAGGATTGGTCCTAGGACTGACCCTTGGGGAACACTACTCATTACCCCTCTCTATTCTGAAAATTTACCATTTATTCCTACCCTTTGTTCCCTGTCTTTTAACCAGTTCTCAATCCATGAAAGGATCTTCCCTCTTATCCCATGAGAACTTAATTTACTTAAGAGCCTTTGGTGAGGGACCTTGTCAAAGGCTTTCTGGAAATCGAAGTACACTGTGTTCACTGAATCCCCCTTGTCCACATGTTTGTTGACCCCCTCAAAGAACTCTAATAGATTAGTAAGACATGATCTCCCTTTACAGAAACCATGTTGACTTTTGCGCAGCAATTTATGTTCTTCTGTGTGTCTGACTATTTTATTCTTTACTATTGTTTCAACTAATTTGCTCAGTACTGACATTAGACTTACCGGTCTGTAATTGCCAGGATCACCTCTAGAGCCCTTCTTAAATATTGGCGTTACATTCACTATCTTCAAGTCATTCGGTACGGTAGCTGATTCATAGATATTTAGGTCAGAAGGGACCATTATGATCATCTAGTCCGAACTCCTGCACAACGCAAGCCACAGAATTTCACCCACCACTCCTGCAAAAAACCTCTCACCTATGTCTGTGCTATTGAAGTCCTCAAATCGTAGTTTAAAGACTTCAAGGAGCAGAGAATCCTCCAGCAAGTGACCCGTACCCCATGCTACAGAGAAAGGCGAAAAACCTCCAGGGCCTCTTCCAATCTGCCCTGGAGGAAAAATTCCTTCCCGACCCCAAATATGGCAATCAGCTAAACCCTGAGCATATGGGCAAGATTCATCAGCCAGATACCACAGAAAAATTCTTTCCTGGGTAACTCAGATCCCACCCCATCTAATAGACCATCACAGGCCATTGGGCCTATTCACCATGAATATTTAATTACCAGAACCATGTTATCCCATCATACCATCTCCTCCATAAACTTATCGAGTTTAATCTTAAAGCCAGATAGATCTTTTGCCCCCACCGCTTCCCTTGGAAGGCTATTCCAAAACTTCACTTCTCTGATGGTTAGAAACCTTCATCTAATTTCTAGTCTAAATTTCCTGGTGGCCACTTTATATCCATTTGTTCTTGTGTCCACATTGGTACTGAGCTTAAATAATTCCTCTCCCTCTCCAGTATTTATTCCTCTGATATATTTAGAGAGAGCAATCATATCTCCCCTCAACCTTCTTTTAGTTAGGCTAAACAAGCCAAGCTCCTTGAGTCTCCTTTCATAAGACAAGTTTTCCATTCCTCGGATCATCCTAGTAGCCCTTCTCTGTACCTGTTCCAGTTTGAATTCATCCTTCTTAAACATGGGAGACCAGAGCTGCACACAGTATTCCAGGTGAGGTCTCACCGGTGCCTTGTATAACAGTACTAAAACCTCCTTATCCCTACTGGGATGCATCAGGAGAGGTATTTCCAAGGCCACATTAGCTTTTTTCATTGCCATATCACATTAGCGGCTCATAGTCATCCTATGATCAACCAATACTCCAAGGTCCTTCTCCTCCTCCGTTACTTCTAATTGGTGCATCCCTAGCTTATAACTAAAATTCTTGTTATTAATCCCTAAATGCATGACCTTACACTTCTCACTATTAAATTTCATCCTATTACTATTACTCCAGTTTACAAGGTCATCCAGATCCTCCTGTAGGATATCCCTGTCCTTCTCTAAATTGGCAGTACCTCCCAGCTTTGTATCATCCTCAGACTTTATGAGCACATTCCCGCTTTTTGTGCTGAGGTCAATAATAAAAAGATTGGTCCCAAAACCGATCCTTGAGGAACTTGACTGGTAACCTCCCTCCAGCCTGACAGTTCACCTTTCAGTAGGACCCGTTGTAGTCTCCCCTTTAACCAATTCCTTATCCACCTTTCAATTTTCCTATTGATCCCCATCTTATCCAATTTAACTAATAATTCCCCATGTGGCACGGTATCAAACGCCTTACTGAAATCTAGGTAAATTAGATCCACTGCGTTTCCTTTGTCTAAAAAATCTGTTACTTTCTCAAAGAAGGAGATCAGGTTGGTTTGGCACGATCTACCTTTTGTAAAACCATGTTTTGTATTTTGTCCCATTTACCATTGACTTCAATGTCCTTAACTACCTTCTCCTTCAAAGTTTTTTCCAAGACCTTGCATACTACAAATGTCACACTAACAGGCCAATAGTTACCCGGATCACTTTTTTCCCCTTTCTTAAAAATAGGAACTATGTTAGCAATTCTCCAATCATACGGTACAACCCCTGAGTTTACAGATTCATTAAAAATTCTTGCTAATGGGCTTGCAATTTCATGTGCCAAATCCTTTAATATTCTTGGATGAAGATTATCTGGGCCCCCTGATTTAGTCCCATTAAGCTGTTTGAGTTTCTCTTCTACCTCAGATATGGTAATATGTACCTCCATATCCTCATTCCCATTTGTCGCCCTACCATTATCCCTAAGCTCCTCATTAAAGACTGAGGCAAAGTATTTGCTTAGATATTGCGCCATGCCTAGATTATCCTTGACCTCCACTCCATCCTCAGTGTTTAGCGGTCCCATGTCGTCTTTCTTTGTTTTCTTCTTATTTATATGGCTATAGAACCTTTTGCTATTGGTTTTAATTCCCTTTGCAAGGTCCAACTCTACTTGACTTTTAGCCTGTCTCACTTTATCCCTACATGTTCTGACCTCAATAAGGTAGCTTTCCTTGCTGATCCCTCGCTTCTTCCACTCCCTGTATGCTTTCTGCTTTTTCTTAATCACCTCTCTGAGTTGCTTGCTCATCCAGCTTGGTCTACAACTCCTGCCTATGAATTTTTTCCCCTTTCTTGGGATGCAGGCTTTCCGATAGCTTCTGCAGCTTTGATTTAAAATAATCCCAGGCCTCCTCTACCTTTAGATCCATAAATTCTTCAGTCCAAGCCACTTCCCTAACTAATTTCCTTAATTTTTGAAAGTCAGCCCTTTTGAAATCAAAAACCCTAGTTGCAGATTTATTTTTGTTAATCCTTCCGTTCAGTTTGAACTGAATTAGCTCATGATCACTTGAGCCAAGATCATCCCCTACAACCATTTCTTCTAGGAGGTCCTCACTACTCACCAAAACCAAATCTAAAATGGCATCCCTCTAGTCGGTTCAGCAACTACTTGATGAAGGAATCCATCAGCTATCGCATCTAGGAAAATCTAAGCCCTATTGTTATTACAAGCACTCGTCCTCCAGTCTATATCTGGGAAGTTAGTCTCCCATGATCACACAGTTTCCATTAGTATTTACTTTATTAAAAACATTAAAAAGGGCTCTATCCATATCCAACTTAGATCCCGGCGGTGTATAGCACACCCCAAGCACTATCCCTGATGTAAAGGACAGGTTACAAACTATAGTTAATAGTTCCGCAATTTCACATTTGAGTTCTTTCAAATGCCATCTGGTCCAGGTGACTTGTTACTGTTAAGTTTCTCAATTAATTCCAAAAACTCCACTAGTGACACTTCAATCTGTGACAATTCCTCAGATTTGTCACCTACAAAAGACGGCTCAGGTTTGGGAATCTCCCTAACATCCTCAGCCGTGAAGACTGAATCAAAGAATTCATTTAGTTTCTCTGCGATGACTTTATCATCTTTAAGTGCTCCTTCTGTATCTCGATCGTCCAGGGGTCCCACTGGTTGTTTAGCAGGTTTCCTGCTTCTGATGCTTCATTTTGTTATTACCTTTTGAGTTTTTGGCTAGCTGTTCTTCAGACTCCTTTTTGGCTTTTCTTATTACATTTTTACATTTAATTTGGCAGTGTTTATGCTTCTTTCTATTTACTTCATGAGGATTTGACTTCCACTTTTTAAAAGATGCCTTTTTATCTCTCACTGCTTCTTTTACATGGTTGTTAAGCCACGGTGGCTCTTTTTTAGTTCTTCTACTGTGTTTTTTAATTTGGGGTATACATTTAAGTTGGGCCTCTATTATGGTGTCTTTGAAAAGTGTCCATGCAGCTTGCAGGGATTTCACTCTAGTGCTGTCGTCATCAGGAATAAGTTGGAATATGAACAAGAGGCTGCTAGGCAGCTCTCTAACTGCATATTCTACAGGCCATTATCCTCTGATCCCACTGAGGATTACCAAAAGAAACTATACCATCTGCTCAAGAAACTCCCTGAAAAAGCACAGGAACAGATCTGTGCAGACAAATGCCTAGAGCCCCGACCAGGGGTATTCTGTCTGCTACCCAAGATCCATAAACCTGGAAATCCTGGACGCCCCATCATCTCAGGCATTGGCACCCTGACAGCAGGATTGTCTGGCTATGTGGACTCTCTCCTCAGGCCCTGCGCTCCCAGCTATCTTCAAGACACCACTGACTTCCTGAGGAAACTACAATCCATCGGTGGTCTTCCTGAAAACTCTATCCTGCCCACTATGGATGTAGAAGCCCTCTACACGAACGTTACACACAAAGATGGACTACAAGCTATCAGGAACAGTATCCCCGATAATGTCCCGGCAAACCTTGTGGCTGAACGTTGTGACTTTGTCCTCACCCACAACTATTTCATATTTGGGGACAATGTATACCTTCAAATCAGCGGCACTGCTGTGGGTACCCGCATGGCCCCACAGTATGCCAACATTTTTATGGCTTACTTAAAACACCACTTCCTCGGTTCTCGTCCCCTAATGCCCCTACTCTACTTGCGCTACATTGATGACATCTTCATCATCTGGACCCACGGAAAAGAAGCCCTTGAGGAATTCCACCATGATTTCAACAATTTCCATCCCCTCAGCCTCAACCATCAACCTCAGCCTCGACCAATCCACACAAGCAGTCCATTTCCTGGACACTACTGTGCTAATAAGCGATGGTCACATAAACACCACCCTATATGGGAAACCTACTGACGGCTATACTTACCTACATGCCTCCAGCTTCCATCCAGGACACACCACATGATTCATTGTCTACAGCCAAACTCTAAGATACAACTGCATTTGCTCCAATCCCTCAGACAGAGACAAACATTCTTATCTATCTATTCTTATTATGCTCTATCAAGCATTCTTAAAACTACAATATCCAGCTGCTGAAGTGAAAAAACAGATTGACAAAGCCAGAAGAGTTCCCAGAAGTCACCTACTACAGGACAGGCCCAACAAAGAAAATAACAGAATGCCACTAGCCGTCACCTTCAGCCCCCAATTAAAACTTCTCCAGCGCATCATCAAAGATTTACAACCTATCCTGAAAAATGATCCCTCACTCTCACAGATCTTGGGAAACAGACCAGTCCTCGCTTACAGACAGCCCCACAACCTGAAGCAAATACTCACCAGCAACCACACAACAAAAACACTAACCCAAGAACCTATCCTTGCAACAAAGCCCGATGCCAACTCTGTCCACATTTATTCAAGTGACACCATCATAGCACCTAATCACATTAGCCACGCCATCGGGGCTCATTCACCTGCACATCTACTAATGTGATATATGCCATCATGTGCCAGCAATGCCCCTCTGCCATGAACATTGGCCAAACTGGGCAGTCTCTACGCAAAAGAATAAATGGACACAAATCTGATATCAGGAATCATAACATTCAAAAATCGGTAGGAGAACACTTCAACTTCTCTGGCCACTCAGTAAAATATTTAAGGGTGGCAATTTTGCAACAGAAAAGCTTCAAAAACAGACTCCAACAAGAAACCGCTGAGCTTGAACTAATATGCAAACTAGATACCATTAACTTGGCTTTGAATAGAGACTGGGAGTGGCTGGGTCATTACACACACTGAATCTATTTCCTTAAGTTAAGTATCCTCACACCTTCTTGTCATCTGTCTAAATGGGCCATCTTGATTATCACTACAGAAGTTTTTTTCTCCTGCTCATAATAGCTCATCTTAACTAATTAGCCTCTCACAGTTTGTATGGTAACTTCCAACTTATCTGTATTTGTGTATGAGATATATATATATATCTTACTATATGTTCCATTCTACGCATCCGATGAAGTGGGCTGTAGCCCATGAAAGCTTATGCTCAAATAAATTTGTTAGTCTCTAAGGTGCCACAAGTACTCCTTTTTCTTTTTACTCTAGTCACTGTACCTTTTAATTTCTGTTTAACTAACCTCCTCATTTTTGCACAGTTCCCCTTTCTGAAATTAAGTGCCACTGTGTTGGGCTTTTGAGGTGTTCTTCCCACCACAGGAATGTTAAATGTTATTATATTATGGTCACTATTTCCAAGCAGTCCTCTTATAGTTACCTCTTGGATCAGATCCTGCGCTCCACTCAGGACTAGATCGAGAGTTGCCTCTCCCCTTGTGGGTTCCTGTACCAGGTGCTCCAAGAAGCAGTCATTTAAAGAGTCGAGAAATTTTGTCTCTGCATTTCGTCCTGAGGTGACATGTACCCAGTCATTATGGGAATAATTGAGATCCCCCACTATTATTGAGTTTTTTATTTTGATAGCCTCTCTAATCTCCCTTAGCATTTCATCATCACTATCACTATCCTGGTCAGGTGGTAGATAAAAGATCCCTACTGTTAAATTCTTATTAGAGTCTGGAATTACTATCCATAGAGATTCTGTGGAACATGTGGATTCATTAAAGATTTTTATTTCATTTGATTCTACATTTTCTTTCACATAGAGTGCACCCCCACCCCCACTCCCCTGCACAACCTGTTCTATCCTTCCGATATATTTTTTACCCTGGAATGATTGTGTCCCATTGCTTGTTCTCACTCCACCAGGTTTCTGTGATGCCTATTATATCAATTTTCAGAGTAGCAGCCATGTTAGTCTGTATCCGCAAAAAGAACAGGAGTACTTGTGGCACCTCAGAGACTAACAAATTTATTTGAGCATACGCTTTCATGAGCTGCATCCGATGAAGTGAGCTGTAGCTCATGAAAGCTTATGCTCAAATAAATTTGTTAGTCTCTAAGGAGCCACAAGTCCTCCTTTTCTTATTATATCAATATCCTCCTTTAACACGAGGTACTCTAGTTCACCTATCTTATTACTTAGACTTCTAGCATTTGTGTACAAGAACTTTAAAAACTTGTCACTGTTTATTTGTCTGCCGTTCTCTGATGTGTCAGATTCTTTGTGAATGTTTCTCATCTGATCTAGCCCATACTTTATCCTCTTCCATCCTCTCCTCCTGACTAAAACCTAGAGAATCTCTCTCAATAGACTCTCCTCTAAGAGACGTCTCTGTCCGATCCATGTGCGCCTCTGCAGCAATCGGCTTCCCCCCGCCTCCCCACAATCTCTTAGTTTAAAAACTGCTGAGCAACCTTTTTAAGGTGAAATGCCAGCAGTCTGGATCCACTCTGGTTTAGGTGTCACTGGAGTGCTGCTGACTTCCCACCCTCCGTCCAGTTACTGAGAGAGGGGTTCTGGGCTGGGTACATTAACATGCAATATCCTGCTTCCCTGCAGCACCTTAAACCAGCTGGGGATCTGAAAGGATGCCACAGGTGTCCTCCTTTGGGTTACACGTCACGCTCTCGTCAAGGCGATCGGCTAACACTCCCTTGGCTGGACAGGCTCTTGTCAGAGACCCCAACAGTGTTAATCTCCACCCGTCATCCTTAAAGGAAGACCTAATAGGTTCTGTGAATGAGTTACTGCACATGGAGAACATTAGAATGGAGACAGAGGAAGATAGAGCACAGATGAGCCAACGTGAAAGTGTCCTTATGGGTTGCTGTTTCTTCTGCCTCACTAATCTCCTTGTGTATGAGAGAGAGAGAGAATCTGCCTTGTTAACAACCCTTTAGGGTCTGTACCAGCAGCAGCCTTACTCACAGGCCATGAATTCGCAATGCTACAGAAATGCAGAGGACCTCTTGACCCGCAGCAGCCTCTTGTTTTATGTCTCTGTTTGGGAGCTGGACGGCAGAAGTTTGCCGGGATGTTTTTGAATCCTTTTGAAAGGAGTTTCAAACTAAAGCAGGGAGAAGAGAACCTCAGGTAGCTTTATATAACTCCCGTAATATCTGAACCTTCCATGTCAACGTAAGCTCATTTTTCTATTAGAAACTGGGAAGCAGAAGGGAGATTGTGCAAAGTGAGGCACGTTGGAAAACATAATCCCAGCTATACGTACAAAATGATAGGGTCTGAATGAGCTGTTCCCACTGAGGAAAGAGATCTTGGCGTCATTATGGATAGTTCTCTGAAACAGCCACTCACTGTGCAGCGGCAGCCAAAAAAGCGAACGGAATGTTAGGAACCATTAGGAAAGGGATAAATAATAAGATGGAAAATATCATAATCATAGAATATCAGGGTTGGAAGGGACCTCAGGAGGTCATCTAGTCCAACCCCCTGCTCAAAGCAGGATCAATCCCCAACTAAATCATCCCAGCCAGGGCTTTGTCAAGCCTGACCTTAAAAATATCTAAGGAAGGAGATTCCACCACCTCCCTAGGTAACGCATTCCAGTGTTTCACCACCCTCCTAGTGAAAAACTTTTTCCTAATATCCAACCTCAACCTCCCCCACTGCAACTTGAGACCATTACTCCTTGTTCTGTCATCCGATATCACTGAGAACAGTCTAGATCCATCCTCTTTGGAACCCCCTTTCAGATAGTTGAAAGCAGCTATCAAATCCCCCCTCATTCTTCTCTTCCGCAGACTAAACAATCCCAGTTCCCTCAGCCTGTTCTCATAAGTCATGTGTTCCAGTCCCCTCATCATTTTTGTTGCCCTCCGCTGGACTCTCTTCAATTTTTCCACATCCTTCTTGTAGTGTGGAGCCCAAAACTGGACACAGTACTCCAGATGAGGCCTCACCAATATCGAATAGAGGGAAATGATCACGTCCCTCGATCTGCTGGCAGTGCCCCTACTTATACATCCCAAAATGCCATTGGCCTTCTTGGCAACAAGGGCACACAGTTGACTCATATCCAGCTTCTCGTCCACTGTAACCCCTAGGTCCTTTTCTGCAGAACTGCTGCCAAGCCATTCGATCCCTAGTCTGTAGCGGTGCATGGCATTCTTCCGTCCTAAGTGCAGGACTCTGCACTTGTCCTTGTTGAACCTCATCAGATTTCTTTTGGCTCAATCCTCTAATTTGTCTAGGTCCCTCTGTATCCTATCCCTACCCTCCAGTGTATCTACCTCTCCTCCCACTTTAGTGTCATCTGCAAATTTGCTGAGGGTGCAATCCACACCCTCCTCCAGATCATTTATGAAGATATTGAACAAAACCGGCCTGAGGATCGACCCTTGGGGCACTCCACTTGATACCGGCTGCCAACTAGACATGGAGCCATTGATCACTACCCGTTGAGCCCGACAATCTAGCCAGCTTTCTATCCACCTTATAGTCCATTCATCCAGCCCATACTTCTTGAACTTGCTGACAAGAATACTGTGGGAGACCGTGTCAAAAGCTTTGCTAAAGTCAAGGAACAACACGTCCACCGCTTTCCCCTCATCCACAGAGCCAGTTATCTCGTCATAGAAGGCAATTAGATTAGTCAGGCATGACTTTCCCTTGGTGAATCCATGCTGACTGTTCCTGATCACTTTCCTCTCCTCTAAGTGCTTCAGAATTGATTCCTTGAGGACCTGCTCCATGATTTTTCCAGGGACTGAGGTGAGGCTGACTGGCCCGTAGTTCCCAGGATCCTCCTCCTTCTCTTCTGTAAAGATGGGCACTACATCTTTAAAAAATGCCACTATATAAAGCCGTAGTTCACCCACACCTTGTATATGTGTACAGTTCTGGTTGCCCCATCTGAAAAAAGGTAGATTAGAATTGGAAAAGATACAGAAAAGGGCAACACACGTGATGGGGCGGATGGAACAGCTTCCACATGAGGCGAAGTTAGAAAGCCTGGGACCGTTCAGCTTGGAGAAGAGGTGACTACGGGGGGAGAGGATCGAGGTCTATCAAACCATGACGGGTGGGGAGAGCATGAGCAGGGATGTCATTTACCCCTTCTCATCACACAAGAGCCAGGGGTCACCTAATGAAATGAATAAGCAGCAGGTTTAAAACAAACAAGAAGTACTTCTCCAGACAACAATCTGTGGAACTTGTTGCCAGGGGATGTTGTGAAGGTCAAAAGTATAAGTAAATTCTAAAAAGAAGTAGATGAGTTTGTGGAGGATAGGTCTATCAATGGCTGTTAGACAGGCTCTGGATAAGCCTCTGACTGCCAGGTGCTGGGACTGGACAACAGGGAATGCATCACTTGATAATTGTCCTTCTGCTCATTCCCTCTGAAGTATCTGGCACTGGCCACTGTCAGAAGACAGGGTACTGGGCTAGACGGACCATTGGTCTGACCCAGTATGGCCGTTCTTATGTTCTAAAAAAAAGTCTGCTTAAGTGGTGGTCCCCTATTTTTGGCCAGATCTCAAGAGAGCCATATATTTATATGTGGAGACAGGGAGGTCGGCTACAGAAGGAAAGATCTGCCCCTTAGTATAGTTACCATCTTGTTTGACCGTTATTTTTGATGTCTCTTATGATTTGAGGCGAGCAAACCATTTTCATCCATCAAGCATAGGCTTTGTATGCCAGAGCCCTGACACAGCAGAGCTGTGTGTGTCTGCTGCAATAGCTTTCTTCCTAGATCCGACACATCCTCTGTGTCTGAACATTTGCTGAGCAGCAGGCTTTGCAGCTGACTGAGTTCCTAAGTACTGATGGAGCTGAGAAACATAGATCCGTACACTGCATCGGTTGTTCCTATCCCTTAGCAAAATGCATTGTCTCTGACCTGCCATTACCTTGGAGACGGTAGAGTCCCAAAACTTATCTTGAACCTTGGCGTCTCTGAGGATCCGACAAATTTTAGAGTCAAGGCTTCTGAAGTGCATTTCCTGTCAGTCTCTAACAATCCAAGAGTTCTCTAGATAGGCCAACACGAACATCCACCACAACCTTAGCTCGTCTCCTGACACCCAAATACCCTTGGATTCCCCACCTCCATGATGAACTCCCCTTCACTTCCAACAATGAACCACTTGCAGCGCACACATCTAGCGCCTCAGTCACATGCCTATGCTCAGCCTTCACTCCAACCTCAGCAAGATTAAAGTCCTGGATGTTAGTGATAGGTGAGTAGTGTTAAAATCTCTATAGTGCATTACTGGTGCATGTGAGAGTAAGGGGGCTGAGTTAATCACAGGGCACCAGGGAGCAGACAGAGGGAGAGGGTTGGTGCTAAAGTGGTGAGAGATGCAGAGCTTGTAGCTCCCCCACAGAGGCAGTTGCTCCCTGTGATGAGCTGAAAGTGGCTGGAGGTTCAGAAAAACATCTTTTGACTTGTAAATGGACCACATTGGATCTGAGCTCCTTGAGAGACATGCATGAAGCCCCCCAAAACTGGGGTTAGCCTCTTTCTGAAGGACAGCTGCTCTTTAACTTTGCTGCTGCATTCCCATGAAATGTTTTGCCACGGTCTTTCACACTCGCTCCTGGGATGTATCTCCTCTTAGTTGTATGTCCTGTGCAGAACACAAGTGGTCTGAAATGCTGTGGGGCCGCCCTACATTTTGCATCTGCTTCATGTCTCATTGGCTCACCTCACTTTTAAGCTATTTGTAGATGCTGTTCGCTGACCTTTTTCTGCTCTGCTCCTTCTGCAGCTGGAGCCTCCCAGGTCAAATGGAACAAGAAAAACGCCAACTGTTTAGCAACCAGCCACGATGGGGATGTCCGTATCTGGGACAAGCGGGTGAGCTCCTGTTAGTCTTTGAGTAGCCTCTGCATGTTCCCACATGTGGGATCAAGGCACCATGCCAGTCCTACACTGCTTCTTCCTTCCTTCCTTCCTTCCTTCGTTTCCCACCCCTCTGAACGATCAGTTTGAGGTAAGCGCGGTGCCAGTGGAGTCTGAGATTGAAGGAGAGCTGTATCATTGGCCTCCTTCTCTCTGAAAACATACCCCTTAGCACCTTGCTTTTGGCTTCTTGATGGATACTAGTTGCATCAAATATAAAGCGTCCCCTTACCCAGTGCACTGTTGTATTTAACTCCTATGGAACTTTACCACTGTACTTCACAGTAACTTTTCTCTAGCCTACAAGCCATTGTTTATCTTTCTCTCTGGCTGGTGACGTCTACTGAGTGTGAGGGTGGAGAAGCGCCTTCTTTACCTGGCGGGATCGGGCCAGATTTCTTGCTCCTAAGAACCAGCATGGTGAGAACTAAAATGCCTCTGATTGCAGAAACCCAGCACTGCAGTGGAGTACTTGGCAGCGCATCTCTCTAAAATCCATGGCCTGGACTGGCATCCGGACAACGAGTACATCCTGGCCACTTCCAGCCAGGACAACTCTGTCAGGGTAAGTGCCCAGGTCTCTCAGAGGGAATGTACCAGTGCCATCCTAAGGGCCTGACCCAGCTCCCACTGAAATCACTGGGCATCTGTCCATTGACTTCAGTGGGAACTAGATCTGGTATTAGACATCACCCTCTACAGCAAGTCTTGTGTTGGTCAGTGCACACCTGTCACCCCGAGTCACTGTGTCTGAGGCTGATAGCCCCCCCTTGGGGCCAATTCAGCTCCATTAGTGCAAGGATGTCTCTAACGACACTGTGGAGCACCTGTCGCATGTCTGGCACATGTCTTACACAGAAATATCCCCCCCCCGCCCCTGAGAGCGAAGCTCACTGGCTTGTTTTCTGTTCTGTTGAAGTTCTGGGATTACCGTCAGCCTCGGAAATATCTCAATATCCTCCCCTGCCAGGTTCCAGTCTGGAAGGCAAGATACACGGTGAGTGTGAACACCGGTCCCTCTGCCCCATAGCCTTGCTAGAGCCTGGGATGGCCAAGGGAAATTACCTAATGAGGCATTCCTCCCTGGGAATCATTAGCACTGTTTTTGCCACTGGCTTTTATTAATCTGAGTTAAAAACCTCAGTTACAGCACTGATCAGTACGAGTGTGAGAGCATCTTCCGTGAGAACCAGGCTCATGGGAGGGGGTGCCTAATAATGTGAAACTTGGATCTTTCCCAGAGGACTGTAACAGAGACTCGCATACATGGGGCTTGCAGCTGGTGTCTAAGTCCTAAAGAAGGACTGCAGCTTTGGCTCAGCCGTTCCTTATACCCTCTGTCCGCTCTGTCACTGACTTACATTCACTGGTGGAGCCAACGCACTAAGAGCGGCACTGTAGCAGCCTAGCCATGCCTCTTTCACAGTTTCTGCTCAGAGATTTTATCTCTTGAATCTCTTCTGTGAGGGCTTTTTAACCATGCCCATGTATTTTAATGGGCTGCCACGGTTTTTGTGTAGCTAAGAATGCACTAACTTGCTGTCTTTGTGGTGTGAGGTCCAAGGCATTTAAAGCACAAGTTGTTCCTCAGCTTTGGCTATATCTACATTCAAAACATAAAAATCACGGTAGTGAGTCACAGAGCCCAGGTCAACTGACTCGGGCTCACGGTGGGGGGCTAAACATAGCTGTATAGAAGTTCCCACTTGGGCTGGAGCCCAGGCTCAGACCCAGCGAGGGAGGAGGTCTTGGAGTCTGGACTCCAGCCTGAGCAGGAATGTTTACGCTGCCACTGTTAGCCCAGTAGCGCAAACCCACGTCAGTTGACCCGCGCTCTGAGACTCGTTGCCACAGAGGGGTTTTTGCACATAGCCGTTCAGCATTAGGTTGTACTCACCATCTTCCCCAGACACCAGAATGAGCCTTTCCTCACCTCTCCCTCCCTCCGGCCCTGTACCATGCCTGGTGTGTATGCACAATACATACTTGAAGTTTAGTGTTCCATTTCAGGGTCAGGACCCCAAACAATTGCTAGTGCGTGAGACCCAAAGAATGATTGCTGTTTGGCTCGGCCTGTGCAAAGAGCAGCAGGAATGGTGGGTGAAGAGGGAGTGTTAAAATTGCTGTTGCTACGTGGGGTTAGTAATAAGCAGAAGGAAATGGCTGGTTTTAAATGAGCTGTGGTGAATGCCTCTTTCGAGCGCAGTGCACCCCTCTCCTTTCAGGGCATGTTGAGTCCTCTTGCATGGTAATCCCCTTTGAAAGCTCCTCCTTGTAGGGTTGGCTCCTGAGCCCCTACAATCCTCCCTGAAGTCAGCTGGTGGCAGTGCCAGGATGTGCCCTGGTGCCAGTGTGAATGGGAAGGTGTTGGAAAGTACGATCGAGGCAATATGGGGGAGTGAGAGCTGCCAGGCTAACCGTTGTGCAGCTGAGCAGCCCCTCTCTGGGTGTGCTTCTCTCCCCCAGCCTTTCAGCAACGGGCTGGTGACCGTGATGGTTCCCCAGCTGCGGCGAGAGAACAGCCTCCTCCTTTGGAACACTTTTGACCTGAACACGCCAGTTCACACCTTCGTGGGACACGACGATGTGGTGCTGGAGTTCCAGTGGAGAAAGCAGAAAGAAGGTGGGCACAGGACTGTGACTGCTGTTCTCATGCAACTACCGTTGGTGCACGGCAGCAGCTGGAGTCTGCCTTGCGGCTACCATACTCAAACAATTGCCTTTCTGCTCTTGCCACGACTTGAACTAGCCTCTATCTGCTTTCCAATCCCCACAGACCATAGTTTATTGGAACGTGTCCCATTGCACGAGGCCACGCAAACTATTCCCAGGCTAACAGAGCCAATCAATACGAGTATCAACAGTGACTCTTTCATTTCCTACTATCCCGTCAGTCTGTTTTTAAATGGATTTTTCAGAATAAATTGTACAACAATAAGATTCTTGCATAAAGCGAAGGAAAAAATTCAAAACTGAGTGAACCCCTCTGAGCTTCACCGTTTATTGCAAGGAAAAAGCAAGCCACAAATATCAGGAGCATCCCATGCAATAAAAGCTGCATTTTCAGTAGCATCCATGTACTCAATACACCAGCCAAAGGAGGTGGAGCCTGGGGAAAGGAACCCTCCTGCCAGTTTTCAGACCCTAGTCCAGAGTTGGGCAAACTATGGCCCATGGGACCTTCCTGCCCGGCCTCTGAGCTCCCAGCCGAGGAAGCTAGCCCCAGGTCTCTCCCCTGCTGTCCCCCCTTTTGCGCCGCCAAGTGGGCAACGTGGCTTGCGCCCACCCACCTCCCAGGCTTTCCAATAAGCCAGTCCTGCCACTCTGAGCGGCATGGTAAGGGGGCGTGGAGCGGAGGGTTGGATAAAGGGCAGGGGGTCCTGGGAGGCAGTCAGGGGACAGAGAGCAGGGGGTGGTTGGATGGGAAAGAGGTTGGGGGGGCGGGCAGGGGACAGGGCGTGGTTGGATGGGGTGGAGGTTTGGGGGTGGGGGCGGTTGGGGATGGGGAACAGGGGGGTTGATAGGCATGGTAGTCTGGGGGGGGCCTGTCAGGGGCTGGGGGTGTGGATAGGGATCAGGGCAGTCAGGGGAAGGGGGCAGGGGGGGTTGGATATGGGGTGAGGTCCCTGGGGACGGTCAGGTGCAGGTGGGGTCCCAGGAGGGGGCAGTCAAGGGACAAGGAGCAGGGGGGGTTGGATGGGTTGGGGGCTCTGAGGGAGGCCGTCAGGGAGCGAGAAGTGGGAGCGGGTAGATAAGGGGCGGGGGCCAGGCTGTTTGGGGAGGCACAGCCTTCCCTACCCAGCCCTCCATACCGTTTCGCAACCGCGATGTGGCCCTTGGGCCATAAAGTTTGCCCACCCCTGCCCTAGTCAGTCATTTTCAAATATAAAAGAAAACCCCACAAAAAGGTCAGATAACCAAACAGATCAATGAGGGCACACACAGGGCTTTAACCTGCACAGCTCCAGTGCTGGGACCTCCTCTCTTGCTGTAACCATAGGCCCCTGGTCCTTGGTTTACACAAGGGTCCTATGGTACCTCTGCCCTCTTTGGGTACAGGGCATGGACTTTATATCTGTCACCACCATTTCATCTGCGCTGCTTGGTAGTGAGACTGGCAGCACTGGTGCAAACACCTATCTACACAGCTTTAACCAGGACCAATTTCTTCTCCAGAACAGGTCCCCAGGCCCCCCTCCCAATCATTTAATGGAATTTTTGTAATGGCACTTAGGAAATTTCTTCCTTTGGTTTTGCTCAGAGCGATGGGTGTTTGGCTGTTCTCTTCCCGTTGAACATATGTGCTAACCAGTAAGCAGTGTAGCCTAGTGACTAGAATACTGGGCTGGGACTCAGGAAATCTGGGTTCTTATTCCTAGCTCTGCCACTGGCCTGCTGGGCAAGTCACCTCCCTCTCTGTGCCTCGGTTTCCCTTTCTGTACAATTTGGATAATGACGCTGACCTCCTTGGTAACACACTTGGAGATCTACTGAAAAGAGCTATGCAAGGGGGGGGGGGGGTGTTATACGTTTGATTATTATAACCTCTTACTGCGTCTGTATGCCCTCATACCTTCACAGAGGCTGGTGCTCCAGACAAAGTTGTCCTGGCTTAACTAAAGGTGTTGTTTAAACTGATTTAGTTAAACTGGAGGATCTTAGTGTGTGGACACTCTTATGTAGGTTTAAACCTGGTCTGTCTCCGTTTAATTGCATTGGTAAATTTACAGGAACAAGCTAAACCAGCGCAAGCCAGTTTTAAACCTATTGAAGCACATCCACACACAAAGTTACACCAGTTTAAGTGAAATCCATGCTGTGTGTAGGGCAGCTGCTCGTATGTTTGTGTCAGCCAATTGAGGGCTGGGATCTCTGCAGCATTACAGCCTCAGGTCCTCCAGAGATTCCTAAAATCCTTGGGGGGAGGGGGGAAGGCGGCGGGGAGCCAGAATTTGATATTCCAAATGTAGAAAACCTGTTGTGCTCTCTGCATCCTAAAGGAGATGTTACAGGAGAAACCCTTTTTTTTTTTTCTGCTTTGCAATTCACTTTTACATTGTTACTTAGAATCATAGAATATCAGGATTAGAAGGGACCTCAGGAGGTCATCTAGTCCAACCCGCTACTCAAAGCAGGACCAATCCCCAATTTTTGCCCCAGATCCTTAAATGGCCCCCTCAAGGATTGAACTCACAACCCTGGGTTTAGCAGGCCGATGCTCAAACTACTGAGCTATTACTTGGATTTTCAGCTACACAACAATGTGACGCTTTAAAAATAAGTGCCTCCTAGTAGATCCGATTCATTTCCCATGTGATAACTTTCACTGCAAAATGTATTTTTATTTGCATTGCAGTTTTCTCCTCTGTAACTCCAGCAGCAGCCCCATCCCCATTTTACAGATGGGGAAACTGAGGCACAGAGTGGAACAGTGACTTGACTTGCTATGTGACCTTGGACAATATCAAAGGCAGGAATAGAACCCAGGAGTCCTGACTCCCACTCCAGTGTCCCATCTACTGGACCTAGCTACTTGGTTCAGTCCACTTATATCATAAATAGAGTCAAGTCTGTTTTCTGTTACTTCTAGAAATTATTTTCTCTTCTTTTAGGCTCCAAGGACTACCAGCTGGTCACGTGGTCTCGTGACCAGACGCTGCGGATGTGGCGGGTTGACTCCCAGCTGCAGAGGGTATGCAAAGCACTTTTGGCATTGGACTGGGGACAGCATTCTGAAGTGCCAAATTTACCATCATTTACTTGTATGAAGTGCGACTAATGGCATCATGGAGAGCTCAGGCACAAAGTCTCTAGGTGCCATCCAGCCTTCTCACTCACAGCTCAGCCCCCCAAGGGTGTGTCTACACTGCACCCTTCTTTCAGCGGCATGGAGTGTACACACACAGCTCCCCTACCACAGGTACAGATAGCAGAGGAGACAGTGAGGCACAGTTTTGACCAGTACAGACATACCGCTCTGAGTACATACCGCACATGGTTCTCTACTCACCGTCTACACTGCTATTTATACCCATGAGAGGAGGCCTATGCATGTCTGAATGCTGCATGCCTCTCTGGGGGCCCTTCCCCACCGTGGGGAAAGATGCTGGCATGGGGGAAAGGCTCCGATAGCTCCCCAGTGCTGGAGCCCTCTCCCTCCTGCAGGGAAAGACTCCTCCAGCAGCGGGGAAACCTTTCCCCGCTGCTGGAGCCTTTCGCTCACATATGGAGCTGCACACCAGTGTGGATGCGGTGTGCTTTCTCACTGCAGTGTCTGGCTAGCCGTATGCTACACGGTGCCACCAGGGTGTGTCGTGTAGACAGAGCCTAACTCTGACCTTAAAAGAAAAGGAGGACTTGTGGCACCTTCGAGACTAACACATTTATTTGAGCGTGAGCTTTCGTGAGCTACAGCTCACTTCATTAGATGCATGCAGTGGAAAATACAGTGGGGAGATTTTATATACACAGAGAACATGAAACAATGGGTGTTACCATACACACCGTAAGAAGAGTGATCAGGTAAAGTGAGCGATTACCAGCAGGAGAGCGATTGGGGGGGACCTTTTGTAGTGATAATTAAGGTGGGCCATTTCCAGCAGTTGACAAGAACATGTGAGGAATAGTGCGGAGGGAGAGAGAAAATAAACATGGGGAAATAGCTTTACTTTGTGTAATGACACATCCACTCCCAGTCTTTATTCAAGCCTAAGTTAATTGTATCCAGTTTGCAAATTAATTCCAATTCAGCAGTCTCTCGTTGGAGTCTGTTTTTGAAGGTTTTTTGTTGAAGAATTGACACTTTTAGGTCTGTAATCGAGTGACCAGAAAGATTGAAGTGTTCTCCAACTGGTTTTTGAATGTTGTTAATTCTTGACATCTGATTTGTGTCCATTTATTCTTTTACGTAGAGACTGTCCAGTTTGGCCAATGTACATGGCAGAGGGGCATGGCTGGCACATGATGGCATATAGCACATTGGTAGATGTACAGGTGATAGTGTGGTTGATGTGATTAGGCCCTATGATGGTCTGACCTGTAATGTACAGCAGGCTGCACTGTGCTCTGGACAAATGTCTGCTAGGCAGGAGGTTTTCCACTGGACATACAGAACCTCGAAGGCTTCACAGGAACAGCAAGGCTGTTTTGTCACTCAAATGATTATTCCCAACACCTGAGCCCTGCTGTAAGAGCAGGTGCACTATGAAGTGGTGTTGTCCAGTATCAGTGGGAAGGGTTACCAGCTGCCCCAAGATAACTGCAGAATCTAAAACTCTCCAGCAGGCATTGCCTCTGCAGACCTCCGCATACTTGGGTACAGATGACTCAGTGCTGCAGGAACCCAACTCTCCTAGGGAGTCAAGTCTGAGAATACGTGCACTCTCTTCTGGCGTGCAAAGCTCTGATGGAGACCTTGGTCCCAGCTGGCCTCCCTTGCTTTCTGACTTGCGAGAGTAGCTGCTCTTCGACCCATCGCCTCCAGCCAGATCACACTGTGTCCCGTCACTCGTTAGCAGTAGTCCTGGTTTGGTCTCTTGTCAAGCAGTTTTGCATGATTTGTATTAGTTTTCTCCTATGTCCAGATTCATCGTTTGTATCCCAGGGAGATGCCCATGAGTAAGGCTGGTAGTTTGCTGTGTCAGCGCGCTTGTTTTGGTCGTTACTGTGTCCTTCTGCCTCCCCACATTTGACTGTTCACCCTCTCCTGTGTCTTGTAAATGCAGACCGTGAGTTCTCTGGGCCTGTTGTCTATTTGTCTGGGCGTTGCCCAGCCCAGTTGGGTTGTGGCCCTTAATTTGGGGTGCTAGTCCTGACCATAGTGTAAATAACAATGGCAAAAATCCTAGTACTGGCTTTAAAAAGCAAAGCAAGTCATGGCACGTGATATTCTTGTACTGATCAGTTTGTCATGGGATGGTATTAGAAAAGTCAAATCTCCTTTATTTTAGAATAAAACTTGGCTAACCATTGGTTAATGTATCCCCCTGCTTGCTACCGGGACATGCACACAGAGCCACGTTTGCAAGTGATGAGGGGAGATGTGGTCGAGCAGGCTGGGTGACAAAGGCCAGGCCTCTTCTCTGATGAAAAGCCATGCCTTTTGTCACAGGGTGCCGTCAGGAAAGCAGTGCCATGGTCTTTGAGATGTGGCGGCTGCGCATACGCCCACCTGGCTAATTTAAGCTCCTTGGAGAGATGAGCTGCTCTATCGTTCCTCATGTATTTTGGGCTGCCTTTGTTTGATCCCTGTGACACAGCACATGGGTGTGCTTGTTCTTTTCAGCTGTGTGCTAACGATATCTTGGAAGGGGTTGATGAACTCATTGATGGGATTGCCCTCCTGCCTGAGCCGGATAAGACCCTCCACACCCAGGACTCTGAACCCCAGCATAGCTCCGGGCATGCAGATGAAGAAGGTGAGAGAAGTTCTTTTGCTGTTTGAAATGGAAACCTTTTGGAGGTCATCTCTAAGCCAGTGGTCGTTTGTGCTCTGAGTAAGAGACTGACGCATGCCTGCTTAACTGTCCCTTGTGGAAGGGTTCAACGTGACCCTGCCAAGAAATGGTCATCCACCTGTGGAAGGAAAAAACACCCGAAAAGCAAACTGGTTCCTTGTCTCTATTGTTAGTAGCATTGATTTGCATGACAGTATTGCCTCAGAGTCTTGGGCATGGATCATGGCCCCATCATGCCAGGCCCTGGGCAAAGGCAGACCTAGAAAGATGGTTCCTGCCCCATAGAGCTTACAATTGAAGTGTAAGACCGGAGACAGCAGGTGGATGCAGACAGATGGGGAGTCCAAGGAAGTTGGTCAGCGTGATGGGCAGTGGCTTGGCACACCAACTACCGAGCCATTGTCAGTGTTTTCTTAGGTTGTTAAAAGGAGGAGGGAGAAAAATTGTTGTTCTTCACCTCTGAGGACAGGACAAGAAGCAGTGGGCTTAAATTGCAGCAAGGCTGTTTTAGGTTGGACATTAGGAAAAACTTCCTAACTGTCAGGGTGGTTAAGCACTGAAATAAATTTCCTAGGGAGGTTGTAGAATCTCCGTCATTGGGGATTTTTAAGAGCAGGTTGGACAAACACCTGTCAGGGATGGTCTAGATAATACTTAGTCCTGCCATGAGTGCTGGGGACTGAACTAGATAACCTCTCGAGGTCCCTTCTGGTTCTATGATTCTATGAAATACAGCACCTCTTATCCTAGTCTAGAGTACCCTTAATGAGCCATGGCCATGGCTCTCTCCTTCTGACCTGGCAGCTCATGTGCTCTTATGGGGCAGAATGTGCTCTCTTGTCTCTCCCCACAACTAAGAGTTAACCCTTTTGCTGCCCACCTGGGCATAGGATACGTTCACCCTGTCAAAATTGCTCCATTGCATCCATTTGATTCAAGTTTTTAAGCTTTCCTTTGCAGCCATGAGGGCTGGATTTTTTTGTGTCGCTAGAGTAGATATGTTTCAGAGTAGCAGCCGTGTTAGTCTGTATTTGCAAAAAGAAAAGGAGTACTTGTGGCACCTTAGAGACTAACTAGTTTATTTGAGCCTAAGCATATTTGAGCTGTAGCTCACGAAAGCTTATGCTCAAATAAATTTGTTAGTCTCTAAGGTGCCACAAGTACTCCTTTTCTTTTAGAGTAGATATGGGGACAGAGTAGGCAACAGGGTTTGTAACAGATTGGTTCCTCGCCTACTCTGTCTCCATATCTACTCTAGCGACACCATCAGAGGACCCAACCACATCAGCCACACCATCAGGGACTCATTTACCTGCACATCTATTAATGTTGTATATGCCATCATGTGCCAGCAATTACCCTCTGCTGTATACATTGGCCAAACCGGACAGTCTCTACATAAAAGAATAAATGGATACAAATGGGACATCAGGAATGGTAACATACAAAAGCCAGTAGGAAAACACTTCAGTCTTCCTGGACATTCTATAACAGATTTAAAAGTAGCCATACTTAAACAAAAAAACTTCAGAAACAAACTTCAAAGAGAAACTGCTTACAGGTGTGTAGCCCACACTCCTCCTGGGAGAATGGGTGAGGTGTAAGAGCCCATCTCCTTTCTAAAAGCCTGCTCTCTGTGGCTGCCTGCTGTGGGGATTGGCTGTCTCAGAATGGTGGCCAAGCTAGCGCCATCCTTTTGTAAATGGGGAGAGGCAGGAGGCCCCAGCTCAGGAGAAGGGAATCTTCCTTCTGTTTGCATGCTTTAGCTGTCAGACAGGCCACGAGAGCAGTAGACCTGGCAGCTAGATGTATGCATTTAGATGTGCACACTGCATCTTGGCTTGGAATTCGCCTTGCCAGAATTCTAGACCCCTTTGCCACATTAAAAGTGCAAATGATTAGCACAAGTAATAGTAAACCCAGTAGCCTCCCAAAGCCAGGGAAGCAAATGAACCCTGGCTTTCACTGCACCCCTCCCTGCTTGAGAGCCTGACTCATTTGATGGCTTTACAGGATGTCCTAAAGCCATCAGACTTGGGGTCACTTGGACCAGGTGCGGGGGTGAATTCCAAAGCGCAGAGCCCTTGCTGGGAGCCAGGAGCTACAGTTCTTCTGTCCTCTGCTCTGGTAATATCGCATGGGAGGGTCTCTCTTGAGTAGGCAGGGCTCAAGCCAGTTAGGCCTTTGTAGATTAAAACCAAGCCTTAAACGCCACCTGGAAAGAAGCAGGCAGCTGGCCATGATTTGCAAAGGATGGGTTCTCCAGGGCCCCATCCAGCCTGCGGTTCTTCCTGCTGGCTTCAGAGACTGTTGTCTGTCTGGCCCAAGGGCTGGGCCCACTCCCAGACAGCTGAGTGGTACCCATGGTCACATGCTCTTTGATGGTGTGTGCCTGTTGCTGTGGGCACCTTGCGCACTGGGAGATTGGCGATTCCCCTGAAGCTTCTCTTTCACAGCCTGCCTCAGCCTGTTTGGTTTCCTTTTCTCCTGCCAGCTTTAAAGGAAGATTTCCAGAACGACCTCCTGGTGGGAAGAAAATCGGACCAGCTGGGGCTGCCGCAGACACTGCAGCAGGAGTTTTCCCTTATCAACGTGCAGATCCGTAATGTCAATGTGGAGGTAGAGGGAGAATTTCCTCCCGCTGACAGCAGGGGACGCGGGCAGGACTGGATCACCTAGTATCTTGTGCTGGGGACCCTCTCCAAGTACTATAAGGCTGATTGCTTTAAGTTGGACTATGGATGCAGGACGTTCCCCAGGCCAGTGGTAGGATAATCCCAAGTCACGGGTACAGGGAGTGGGAGGTGCAGGTATTTCTAGGCCACAGATGCACAGGGTGGCGGAGGGGTGGGGAGGTATTTCCCAGGCCACAGCTACAGTCTTGCTGTAGCTGTTAAGTGGCAGACTGGGGAAATCTCTCCTGGAAGGAAGCCACTGTAAAAAGTTCCCCAGTGCTGACGTTCTCTGGCGGGGCAGTGGCTGGATCTCAGGTGGGGTGATGGGGTGATTCCGAATGGCTTATGCCCCTGGGGGTGGCCAGGGGCTGAAGCCCTGAAAGTGCTCTGGGAGCTCATTCTTTTGCTAGGAGTCAGTGTTGCCCCTTGTGATGTTTTGTAAGCGTGTGGCGTGAGCGCTGGCCTGAACTCAAGTTTAAAACCTATGATTGGGGGCTCCTAATGAGGAGGAAGGTGGGGAGCCCTGGAGCTCCTTCTGCCCCACCTCTCCCATTCCCCAGCTGGTGGTTCTGGAAGCAGCCAGGGAGAGCCTTGGGGTCCCTTTCTCCTACCTAGCAGGCCAGGTGCACTGTGCTGGGTGAGCCCCAGAGCGCAGCATCATCATTACTTGCATTATAGTGGAGCCTGGAGGCTCCAACAGAGATCAGGGCCCCATTGTGCAAGGTGCTGTATGTGTGCATCTAATGAAAGACAGCCCTTATCCCAAAGAGCTTATCATCTTAATAGACAAGACAAAGGGCCAGAAGGGAAACTGAGGTGCAGAGTGTCTCATATCAGGTCAGTGGCAGAATCAGGAGTAGAGCCCAGGTGTCCCGAGTCCAGCTCCATGTCCTAGCCATTAGGCCACACTGCCTCTTGGGAATTGGACTCTCCCTTACACAGCAAGCTCCTGTTTGTGTATGGTGCCTGCCAGGAGGAGGCAGAACTGTGTGGCTTAGGGGAGAGCTCTGGAGCAGCTGACTTGGTAGGTGGTGGTTACAGGGTTTGTCTGGCAGGTGCTGCTGTTGCCCTCTTGGAGCCAAAGGGCCAGGCTCTCCAGAGGGGGTGCATAGGGTTAACCCACTAAACGAGGAGCTGCCCAGTGACATGGGATGGACTGAGAAGGCCATATTAAGAATGGATTCTCCCAATTCTTGCCTGCAGCTTCCACTGCAGAGTGGGCTATCTCCCTGCAGTCTCGGTGCAAAGCTGGGAAGTGCTGAGCCAGTCCCCCATTTGTGTCTGGAGTTTCTGCTATCTCTGTGTTTGCAGCCCCTGTGCACAGTGTGCATTGCAGCCTGGTGGGGCCTCTGCAGAGGGACCAGCCCTTTGTGGCGGATTTCAGCCACAATATGGCTAAAGGCCCTGGGAGGTCTGAGTCAGAAGTGGTTTCTTTTCCTTTCTCAGATGGACGCAGTGAATCGCAGCTGCACAGTGTCTGTGCACTGTGGGAACCAGAGAGTCAAGATGCGGGTGATGTTCCCGGTGCAGTACCCCAATAATGCTGCACCCTCCTTCCAGTTTGCCCCCACTACCACTATCAGCTCCACAATGAAGGCAAAGCTGCTGAAGGTGGGGATATATGTGTGCGCCCTGCCTGGTTTGAGCCAGACCTGCTAGCCTGTTGCAAACCCAGACCCGGGTCTGAACCACGTCCCTAACAGCTGTAGGCTTAATTGAAAGCAGCTTGGGAAGTGTTCCTGTCTTTAACACTCAGATGCTCAACTCCCAATGGGGTCCAAACCCCAAATAAATCCATTTTACCCTGTATAAAGCTTTCAGTATCTTTGGAGGTAGAGAGGCTATCTCTTTAGCCAGCTGAAGACCAAATGGAGGGGTTTAAATAGATTTAACTCCTAGGGGGTTAAATAGATTTTCTCTTGTGGGTGGAGACCCCCTCCTCTCTCCTATGCAAAGTCCAGCTCCAAGACAGAGTTTTGGAGTCACATGGGCAAGTCACATGTCCATGCATGACTCAGTTTTTACAGGCAGCAGCCATTGTCCACATGCTACCTTGAACGTCCTCGTGTAGACTTCTTATGTGGATTGGAGCCTTACAAGATCGGTTGTGCGTTAAGTTTTTCCTGATTGGGCACTTAACTTGCAAATTCCTTTCTAAAGAAGCTGACCAAATGCCTTACTAAGGTTACAGCCAGTATTCATAACTTAGAATACAATGATGACACATGCATACAAATAGGATGAATAGATTCAGTAGATCATAGCCTTTACAGAATCATAGAATATCAGGGTTGGAAGGGACCTCAAGAGGTCATCTAGTCCAATGCCCTGCTCAAAGCTCAGAGATAGGTTACATGGCATATGTAGCATAAAACATATTCCAGTTATGTCATATATACATTCATAAGTATATTTCCATAAAGTCTTATGGGGGGCACCGTCACGGGGGGACCCAGTACTAAGAGCAGATCTTAAACATGCCAACTTTGGCCTAGATCTCCCAGACCTTTGTGACAAAGTGAGGAGGGCAAGGTCCTAGATAAAAATACCCCTTTACGTAGGACCTAGAGAAAAACCGTGATCTAGATGCATCCCTGGTGCAAGTGCATCATTGACTTCATTGGGCTTACACCAGGGATGCTGTCGGCCCATGGCAGTGTGGTCTGCAGCCAGTGTTTAAAGCCCCACTAGGGGAATAATCCGTGTTTGCAGAGTGGAGGGGGCAAACTAGGGACAAGCAGTTATTGTCAAGGGGGAGGCTTAGAGCAGTAAGATTTAAAGGATTCCCGGGCTTGTTAACGTCTGTCTGTCTGTCTGTCTTAAGTACTTCTCTGTTCCCAATCAGTGTAGTATCTGACCACCTCAGTGCCTTACTGGACTTATCCTTGCACCCCCCTGGGAGGCAGTAGATCTGCAGCAGAACCAGGAGTTGAACCTGAGCCTCCCAGCCATGTTTTTATTATTAGAATTGCATTAGCACGTAGGAGCGCCTCTCCTGGAGCTGGACCGCACTGCACTAGGCACTGTACAAACCCAGAGCAAAAAGATGGTCTCTGCTCTGATGGTCTCTGCCCCAATGAATAGCACGGTGTGTTTCTGTAGCACCTTTATTGCAGGGGTCTGCAGCATGAGCTGATGTAATCTTTGTCACCACTAGGTGGTCGGTCAATATCCCCCCTTGCTTTATGGTTAGGAAAATAAGCACAGAATAGCTGTGACTTAGCCAAGGATACACAGCGCATCTGTGGCAGAGCCAGTAACCGACTCCAGTGATCTGACAGCCGGTGTTGTGCCTTAACATGACAGTCCTTCTCAAAGCAGAGCACAGGTCAGTTTGCCTGTACTGAGGGCTCCGGGAGGTCTTCCCTGGGCCTCCAGACTCTCAGTATGGACTCTAGCAGCTCAGCTGCTTTGCAGATGAAGAGCTGGTGGGGAGGTGTGGTTATGGGTAAGATGACCCAAGTTGCATCTTGTGCCTGTTCCAGATTTTGAATGACACTTCCCTGCAGAAGGTGAAGCGGAACCAGAGCTGCCTGGAGCCTTGCCTGCGTCAGCTGGTCTCCTACCTGGAGTCTGTTGTGGTAGGAAGGATTGCACACTTTTCCTGCTTTTCTCCTCTCCCTACACCTTCTGCCTTTGCAGAGCTCCCAGCCTTGTCAGAAACCCCGCTTGCCATTGGTGAGCTCTGAGACTCTGCCTGTGTAGATGTCTGGTAAATGGGGTGGGGGGAGGGAAAACTGAGCATGTGATTGAATGCACGCAGTTCTCAAAATCAGACCCTTGAGGGTTTGTTGCTCCCTGAGTTCAGAAGTTTCAAGTGTCTCCTTGGCTTTGTACTCCCAGCCTGTGCCAGCAGGGGTCGCTGCAGGAAAGTGTGGAGGAGGTCTAGCCGTGGGCAGTGGTGAGCTGGAGCTGGTTTGCACCAGTTTGCTGGAACTGGTTGTTACATTTAGAAGCCCTTTTAGAACCGGTTGTCAGATAACTGGTTCTAAAAGGGCTTCAGGACAACTGGTTCTAAAAGGGCTTCATACTCAGGCCAGCGGAGGCGGAGTGGAGGTGAGCTGGGGGCGGGGGCGCAAGGAGGTCTGCCCGCACCGCAGCAGGTAACCCGGGGGGCATAGATGCAGGGGAACTGCTCCCCGCCCCAGTTCGCCTCCGCCTCTGCCTCCCTGGGCCTGAGCGCGAAACCGCCGCTTGCTTCTCAGCCCTCCCAGGCTTCACACGTGAACAGCTGATTCGCGGGAAGCCGGGGGTGGAGAAGCAGAGGGGGTAGGAGGCAGAGCAGAGGTGAGCTGGGGCTGGGCATGGGGCGGGGAGCACCCCAGCTCACCTCTGCTCCGCCTCCTCCCCGTTCTGCTTCTCCAGCCCCAGAGCACCCATGGAGTTGGTGCCTAAGGCACCACTTTTGATGTGATCAGTGGCGGGAGCGGCCGCTCCCCTTGCTCCCCCCGCAGCTACGCTACCCCATCCCTAGGAGCCAGAGGGACCTGCTGGATGCTTCCTGGGAGCTGTCCCAAGTAAGGACCTCCGGGACTCCCCACCTCCCCCGCAAGCAGGTCCCTCTGGCTCTTAGGGACGGGGTGGGCACCCGCTACAGTGGCCCACGAGACCCTCCTGCCCGGTTCTGGGGGAAGTCAGGGGAGGGGGTTGGATGGGGCAGGAGTCCCGGGGGGTGGGGGTGGGCCATGACCCCCTTGTGGGGTAAGGAGGGAACCGGTTGTTAAGATTTTGGCTGCTCATCACTGGCTGTGGGGGAACTTACAGCTACTCTCCTTCCTACAGTAGGTGTCACTGGGGGGCCTGGCGTGGGGGGTGCTGGTTGTGGAGGGAGAGCTGGCTCTGGGAAATTGCCACGCAGGAGAAGCTATAGAGAGTTGAAATATTAACTCTTGCTTGGGCTGGTGGCTTCCCGACATCAGGACATGGGAGGAGAAGTGCAGGCTGGGCTTTGACCGAAAGAGCCTTCCACCCTTCTTCAAGGGACCTACGTTTTTTTCTTTAAACAAAGCTAGTGAGGTGGATTTGAGCTAAGCATGGTCTGTGCTGAGCCCATGCCCTCCCGTTTCCTAGGGACATCATTACAGGCAGGCTGGCCTCGTGCCAGGTGCTGCCCCCCTTGTCTTGGCCAAGGCACGTTTGTCTGAGACCCCTGGTTTGTCTACATTGCAATGCTGGGAGCAAGTTTTAGTCCCCAGGGAAGCTTGGGGGTTCCTTCTTGGGTTTAATCAAATTTGGGTTTTATTTACTTGTTTTTTGTCCTATGTGGCTTGGGCTGGACACCACCATCTAGAACAAATTATATCAGTCCTCATCTGCAGCAGCCCCCTATCCCATTCCTGCACCAACCTCCACCCCATACACACAGAGCTCTGACCTGCAGCCCCCTGCCATTCAATTCCTGCCCTCCCCTCACCCCACCCCCACTCTGCCGGTGCCCCTCTGGCCTGACCTGCAGCCCCCCGCCGTTCCACTCCTGCCCTCACCCCTTCTCCAGCTCTGCCGGTGCCCCTCTGGCCTGACCTGCAGCCCCCCACCGTTCCACTCCTGCCCTCACCCCTTCCCCAGCTCTGCCGGTGCCCCTCTGGCCTGACCTGCAGCCCCCCACCGTTCCACTCCTGCCCTCACCCCATCCCCAGCTCTGCCGGTGCCCCCCTGGCCTGACTTGCAGCCCCCCGCCGTTCCACTCCTGCCCCACCCCACCCCCAGCTCTGCCAGTGCCCCTCAGGCCTGAGCTGTGACACGCCTGCTGTTCCGGTGGTGGTCCCCCATAAAGAGACGTTGGTTGTGTTGAGTTGTGTGGCAGTGTGGTGCCTGGGACACTTAGCTAAGCCAGCTCCCTGCTATGTTACATTTTGCTATAACAGAGGAGTCCAGAGTCTGAAGGCCAAACCCTCTGTGCCTTCTTGTCTCAGAGACCGTTGGGTTTTTGAGCTCTTAACCTCCACTTCCTTGCTCAAGGTAGCCATGAAACCAAAGGAAGGTGGGTCAGCAACTCCTCAAAGGCTCTGTGAGCTGGGGAGGAGAAGGAGCTCATGCAGTGAACACACCCACCACAGAGCAGAAACCACTCCATGTGCTTGACCTCTTCGGGGTCGCAGGACAAGAGGTTGCCCTGGAGCCAGCCTTTGTTGCAGTGCACTGGGCTGCTGCCGAGTCGTCAGGCCAGCTGGGCGTCCTGTCTGTGAGGAGAGCTTTCCTCCAAGACTCGCAGCGTGATCTTGGGTAACTTCTGTTTCAGAACCAGGACGACGGCACCTCCAGCAACCCCTATGCTCTGACGAACACCGTAACACCGCCATTGCCCACCTTCGCCCGGGTCTCTAATGCCTACGGCTCCTACCAGGATTCCAACATCCCATTTCCACGGACCTCTGGAGCCAGGTTCTGTGGCGCAGGTTGGTCTGACGGCTGGTTTAGAGCCATCCACCAAGGGATCAGTCAGCTGATCTGCCTGCTGGAGATCCCTCGGACAGTGGGCACTCACCCTGGAGCAAAGGCAGGCTTTGATCGCTGGCCCCCCAGCTGATAGGGGGTGAGGTTAGACAGCCAGGGCTGTCCGTTCTGTAGGAATCGCACTAGTTCGCAGCTGCTCTCAGGCCACCTTGTGAGCGGTGTTTGGTGTGTGAAACTGGGAGACAAAGAAGAGCTGAAAATATCTAGAACCACCTGCTGGGCTGGAGGTGCTGCTGCCTGTCAGAGATAGGGGGGTTCTGGTAGTGTCTTGGGCATGAACATAACCCCCTCTCCAGGAGCAGGTTGGCATCTGCATGCCTTCCCGTCTGTGGCACAGCATGCTGGCTCCTCCCCACGGCAAACTGCTGCACATGGCTCCTTGACCCTCTTGTTACCTACCTCCTGTGACTGGGGCTGGTGGGAGAGCTGCCCTTCCCTTCCTCCAGGTTGAACCCTTGCACACTGGTACCTTCGTTCCCAGCAGTAAGCTCCCAGCATGCCAGCTGGAAGCCTGTCCATTAGTAACTCCTGTTGCCCAGCCCTCGTGGGAAGTGAGGGCACAGTCATTAATAACTATCTTCCCAGGAGGGCATGTGCCAGGTAGTGACCTTCTCAAGGGGCAGATTAGGGTCTGTTTAAAAGCTCTTGAATTGTGGAAAGTTGCTTTAGATGCAGGAGTGACTCTCCCTGCATTCCGGTTTGAAAGTCTCGTGTGCCGGGGTAGTACAATGTAACACAGCCACACTCGTTTCACCTGACAAAGTGAAGCAGGTTAGTCAAGGCAGCTTGGATCTGCTAAGCCTGCTGTGCCATGCCGGCGGGCAGGGCATACTGGGCTGAAGAAGGTTGTTGGGGCACTACCAAATGGGTGTAGACTTACAGGTACTTCATATGTACCACCTCTCTCTTCATCTTGTGCTGGGCTACACTGCGAGTCTGAACAGTGAGAGCAGCTCCTCTCTGTCTAGTTATTTATCATCACTGGAGTATCCGAGTGCTTGACAAATGACAGTGCAGAGTTACAGCTCAAGGACAGGGCTTCTCCTTCTCCTCCTCTCCTCGGAGCCAGCTGTGAGGAGCTGATGAATTGAAAAGCTCTGACATAGCTGGGCTCTTTATTTTGATGGGTTCAGGGAAGTAGATTTGGCTTGAGAAAAATCAGATTGTCTAGATGGCATTTACAGACCAGGATGAGCTGAGGGGAGAGGGGCTGGGCTGGTTTGTGGGCATCCCGCCACATGCCTCATTACTGTTGGTGGGGTTTGTGTGCCTTAAATTCACAGGCATCACTGTGAAAGCTACCCCTTTGGGCAGGGGAAAGGGCTGCGAAAGTTCAAATCCTATCTGTGCAGAATGTGGTTTTATGTCCTGTCTCCACAGGTTACCTGGTATATTTTACAAGACCCATGACAATGCACCGTGCAGTCTCTCCTACAGAACCTACTCCCAGGTGAACACAAAGTCACGCATTTCAGCAAAGCCTGCAAAATCCCCCTATATTACACTGGTGAATGGAATGGGTTACTTAGGGAGGTGGTGGAATCTCCTTCCTTTATAGGTTTTTAAGGTCAGGCTGGACAAAGCAGTGGCTGGGATGATTTAGCTGGGGTTGGTCCTGCTTTGAGCAGAGGATTGGACTGGATGACCTCCTGAGGTTCCTTCCAACCCTGATATTCTATGATTCTATGAATGGATTTGCCAGTGACTGGAGCTAGGGGCTAGAGGCTGGGAGGACAGCAGCTGCTGAGCCACTGGTTTTCAGTAAGTCCAGTCGCTAGTGCCTTGGTCTCAGGAAGTATAAGAAGTCAGAGATGCTGGCTGCTTGCTTCAGCTGAGCTTTCCCATGTTAATACATGCCAGAAATAACAGTGGTGCCAGGCTAGTGACATGCTGTAGCTGGAACTCCCATGGTGGTTTGCCAAGGGTAAGTTACTGAAAACTTGTTCTCTTCTTTGGCAGATCTCTGTCGGCTTTATCGGCCTATCATAGTGGCCTGATCACGCCGATGAAGATCCGTACGGAAACCCCAGGCAATCTGCGCTTGTACAGTGGGAGTCCCACCCGCAGTGAGAAGGAGCAGGTCTCCATCAGCTCCTTCTACTACAAGGAGAGGGTAAGGGCCTGGCCAGGAAACCTTTCCCAATGCCTGTAACAACCTGCTTTCCTTCTCTCTAGCCCGTTAGCATCACTGCCCTTAACCACATACATTAGTGCCCAAGGAGCTTCTTCATTCTACTAGGGACGCGTTCCCTTATGAGCCACTCTGGTGAAAAGTCACCGTGGCTTGGCTCCTTTGTGTTGTTTCTCTGTCCATTGATCACTCCTCTGTTTTGACTGGCCCATTTATTTCAGCTTCCCTCTGAACTTGCTGTTAGTTGGACTGATTCCCTTGCAGAGGTAGGCCTAACATAACCAAGGTGCTCCCTGTGCAGCTGAACGCAGAGCTCCTACGAGCAATGTCTGTGGAGGTTGCAGAACAAATGGGGACTGCTCTAGAGCCTCCGGAGTGAGGATCTCCATAACCAGTTGGCCTGTGTCTGCTTTCCCTGACATGCTCCAGGGTAAAGAACCAGGCCTCTGGTACTGGCTCACTGAGGAACTCCAGGGGGAGCTGCCTCCATTTCTAGATGGGGTTGTCAGTGGTCACACCTAGATGCCCCAGTTGGCGATGGTGGCCCATCTTGCTAACTGCTGTACACACAGACTGTGACAAGACGTCCCTGGCCCAGCTGGATAGGTTAAGTGCACCTGTTACCATTGCAGAGTGGGCTAGTCCTGACTCAGGAAACCCTTTGGGAGTAGTGGCATGTTTTCTCACCATTGTGTCCTGTTACACTGGGGGAAGAAGGGCTGAATAAGTGAGGCTGCAAGAAGTTCTAAAAGAGCAATTTGGTGGCGGGTCCAGAGGGGCCTATTGTGCAGGTGTTGTGTGAGTAACCAGCCTTGCAGCCTGTTCCAGGGTGAACTGACATGCTTGAAACAAAGAATTCAAAGAACCGTATAAACTTATTCACAGAATGCCTTAACATTCCAGACTTCCAAAGTAAATGGCCCAAGGCCTGTGCTCAGGTATGGAGTTTCTCCTGCAGCAGTGGATGGCTTCCCAGATGCCTAAAGCAGGACAAAGAGATGCTTAAGAGCCTGAGTTTTCCTCACTGTTGCCCTGGGGAGTTAGTCCTGGCCTCTTGTCCTGGCAGGGCAGCAAAACAGGAACTGATTTTCCAGCAGCCTGCTTTAATTGTATTTCCTCATGGACAGAATGTCCAGCAGTCACCACTTTGGGTCTGTATTATGCTCAACTGATAGGCAATAGAACGTTCAGCCATGGGCGGAGCCTCTGGGGGGACCTCTCCTCATCAAAAGCCCTGCCTCCATATAGACCCCAGTAGGCTCTCTTAGCCCTGGTCTACACTGGGGGGGGATCACTCTAAGTTACGCAACTTCAGTTACGTGAATAACGTAGCTGAAGTCAACGTACTTAGATCAACTCACCGTGGTGTCTTCACCATGGTGAGTTGGCAGCTGCCGCTCCCCCATCGACTCTGCCTGCGCCTCTCGCGGCGCTGGAGTACGAGAGTTGACAGGAGAGCGCACGGGGATTGATTTATCGTGTCTAGACTAGATGCCATAAATCGATCCCTGCTGGATCGATCACTGCCTGCCGATTCAGCAGGTAGTGAAGACACACCCTTATTGTTCTGCCCATATTCTACTCAAACTTCCTTTCAGTGGGCACTGCTGTGTTGCTGCCTGATCATTAGCATTCCAGCCTATCCCCGCCTTCACATGAGAGTCTATTTGAAGAGCTGCTCCCTCTGTAGTATGCTTGTCCCTGACACACACCTTGCTAACATGCCAGGCTAGTGTAAAAATGTGCACATAAGCACGTGGGTGTTATTTTTATGGGACCTGCCTCTCCAGCCCATGAACTGATGGTGACACGACCTTAATATGTCCAGGAAAAACCTACACAACCAAGCACATGTGTGTTGTTGTGTTGGGTGAAATACAGATAGACTCATATGTCCTCCTCTCCCAGCCCTGCAGGCTTTCCTTTGTCCAGGCTACTCTAAGAGCAGGGCAAGAAAGTAAGAACCGCACACAATGTTGCTGCAGGTGAAAAAGTCACAGATATTTGTCTGTAGGCAGAGGAGTCATGGAATGAGATTTTCTGACTTCTCAGAGTTTGATCTCGCAGCCTTCCTGTTATATTAATGGTTTGGGTTTTTTGAATCATTAAATTTTAGGGTTAGGAAAAAAAAATCTGGATCTTGTCAACTCCTTGCTCTGGAGGATCGATTGGTTTTAATACAAATGTAAATGGGCCATTTAAACCATCAATTTAAATCACCAAGTGGAAAGCCTGAATTTAAATAATTGATTTTTATCAACTTTTCCATTTGTACTTTGGTTATTTTCTGAAGAAAGGTGCTTTCTCTTTGGTTGATATAACCATTAAAACATGTTCATTTACAACTAAATAGAGACTTTTCACTAGGTTTGGTACATCTGTTTACTTCCTGGAAGGGTTCACTATAACTATATAGACTTATTTAAGCAATGATAGCTTAATATTTTCAGATGCTTATTAATTGTAGATTTTTAGTATATTAGAAAATGGTGAATGAGATATTGCTTATTTACTAGATAATGAACATTTTGCTCATGAACTATATCAAGGTGCATTAGGATGGTAACTAGAATTAAACACGAAACAGCAAATACAATTTCTTTTTATTTAGCAAAGCAAACTTAAATGTTTTGGACAAATAAACTTCTCTGACCAAAACATGTTTCACATTTACAACTAAATGATTAAACAGAGGATTTGACTGTAGTCAGTGAATTAAACTGATTATTTCAGGTCAGCCTGGGAACATTTTTAGATATGCCTCAGTGAAAGTGACCTAGTCCTTGTCCTACATTCCTAGTCTTCCCCTATTCTCTTGAAAATGAGAGTGTCTCCTAAATTACTTAGGCTGATTTGTGCCATATTTATAAAGTTTGACCTCAAAAGTTAAATGTTTTTCTCCTGGTTCTTTCTTTCATATAGAAAAGCAGCCTTTTGATTTTTTTTTTTATAGAGGCTTATGGATTCAGCCTATTTATTTTTTATTTAAGTGTTTTAAGAGATTATGACTAAATTTAGGCCTTAACATATTTTGAGTTAATAAAATCTGAATGGAATGAATTCTGAATGTATTTAAACAACAAAATAAAAAAAATCCAATTTAAATAAAAACTGCTTTTGTTTAAAAAAATCAATTTTATCTCCCCTGGATGTAAAACAAAATCCCCTTCTAGCAGAGACCAGCCAAGTTAAATTTCAGTCAAAAAAATGAATACTCCAGAAAGATAACTAGGTATTTAAACTGCAAATACCTCTGCGGCCATATCCATAGCAGTCACTACCAAAGGGATGGCTGGAATCAACAAACATTGATCAACATTACTGAACACAGAATATACTCTAGTGTTCCTGGAGAGGCAGCTAAGCTACTGAGATCTCTAAATGAAAACTGAAAATGGGTCTCTGAGAATTAATGTGCCGCCCCTCCCCACCACCCTCAACCCCTAAAAAAGTGACTCACAATTATTAGCCAGGAAGAAGGAGAAAAGTTGGGTTTCTAGTAGAAGTTTCACCAGCCAACAGCAATACGATTAGTGTCAATGGAGAGTTGTAATTTTCTATTGTTTCGTTTGTATAATGCTAGTACCCAAAGGCCTCTGGGACTCAGAGCACCCAGCACTGTGTAAACATGTAGTAAAAGGCAGGGGCTACCCTGAGGAGTTTACAAATCAAGGTCCTGATCCTGCAAAGAACTGCACAGCGCCATTGACTTGGATGGGCTCCATCCTCATGGTTTTCTCTACGAGGTTGGAACTTAAGTAATTTCAAGAAAAGAAAGTGTTTGGGAGTTCTCTCCAGGCTCATGTGCAGAGCACAGCCTCCTTTCCTGGCTCAGGAACTAGCACCATCAGCTTCTTGCCCAAATCCATTCCATGAGAGAAACATGGCATCCCCTCCATGGTAATAGGACAGTGGATGGATTTGCCTGATTTCTCTGACGTCCGTGGTCTTGTTACTTTGCACTCACGTGCTGGTATCAAAGCTTCAGAATCCACACTACCCGGCTGGCAGATCTGAACATTACAAGCCCAAAGACTGAGATCTCAGTCCAAGGGGAATCATCCAGAATAGAGCCGCTGCCCGTTCACTGGCATGAGATCTGTACAACAAGGGCAGGTGCCAGACTCAGTACTACTTTGAGGCACTATAAATGAGACCGTCCAATGGTGCCTTCAGTAGAAGTTATTTGAGTGAAGCAGAGTGGGGGAATCTTAATTCTCTTTCTCTGCTTGTCTCAACTATATTTAATTTCTTACTGCTGGGCCCTTCCTCCTCCTCTTGTGAAGGTTGTTGCAGGTGCCTGCAACCGAAGGAGGGGTAGTTCTCCTGGTAAGCCTTTCTCTGAATCCTCCCAGCGTGACTCTGTCTTGCTGAGCCATGCAACAAGCTGAATATGAACAACTCTCTCATGGTGGTGTAGTTTACTGCCTTGTGGCTGTTAAAGCTTTTTGTGTGAGGATGGTGGTGATGGAAGAAATGTTCCAGCAATGAGACACAGGGTCAGGTTGTATCAGAGGCTCAGACCATGGTTGACAGCTCTGAGTGTCCTTTATTGGCTGAAAATGGCTTGGCATGCTATTGCAGACAGCAGAGATGAGCAAGATGTCACCTTTCTCCTTTTGACTCCAACCCATTTGTACTCGAAGTGGTTTTGAATCCAGATCAAGGTTTTGTATTTATTCGGGAAGCATACGGTTCATCCTTAAGGCTACTGGAAACAGTCTGTGTTTAGAATTTTTTTTTATAAAGGCATACTTTGACTGTGTAACACGAGTCAGTGAACGTGACCAAGATTATGCTGATCCAACTTGAATGCAAAAAGGAAGGAAGGGAAAAACTTACTGGATCCGATCTGTCCCCTCTGCCCCCATAGTCCCTGGGTCTGGTGCCGGACTGCTCCTTACCATGTGTTCACCTGTCCTTTGGTCCACTTCACTATTAAATGGGGCGTCCCTTTGCTGGGTTAGTGTACAGCCTATAACATCTCACAGCCAGGGAGCTTTTCCTGATAGACTAAATTTGTCTTTCACCATTACTCCTAGTTACCCCCTGCCCCAGTCTTGCTGGCTCAAAGGAGAGAGAACACAGACACAAAGAAACCGGACCATTTGGCAGCTCCCACAAGGGCATTGTAGTAAATCAGGTGTCAGTGAAATCAAATCAGTGCAGAGCTTCTGGGTCTGCCATTTTTTTTCTCAGCATCTCTAATTGTAGCTCCTGTCATTGGCCCAGCCATTCGACTGAAAGTAAAAGAGGAATCTTTAGGCCCATTGTAAGATTCCCATTTTGGGGATTTTACCATAAACACTGTGCCAGGTTCCAATGGCCGATGTTCCTGCAGGCCCCAAGGGAGGAGCAATGTGAGCAGCTGGGTGGCTAAGGAGCCTGCGAGAGAGCTCCTTACCTTACCTGGCCCAGTATCTCCAGCCAAAGGCAAAGAGCCTGGCTCGCTGCTCAGCTTGGGCACGGCCCTGCTATGGAGTCAGCTGAGCCATGAATTCATGAGCTCTGTTAGCAATGGCATCGTCTTTAGTGTCAAGGCCTGTCAGCCCTCTCATGCTGGAAACCCTTTGTGAGTTCCTCACGTGGGCTGCTTAGAATCATAGAATATCAGGGTTGGAAGGGACCTCAAGAGGTCGTCTAGTCCAACCCCCTGCTCAAAGCAGGGCCAATCCTCAATTTTTGCCCCGATCCCTAAATGGCCCCCTCAAGGATTGAACTCACAGCCCTGGGTTTAGCAGGCCAATGCTCAAACCACTGAGCTATCCCTCCCTTCTCCATAGCATTCTTGGTCTGCCTTTGTAGTCCTGTGAACACACAGGAAAATCTCCCTTTCACCACCCCTGACTGCTCTCCAGGTAGCACACCAACAGTCTGCCACAGTTGTGGGTTCTGGGGCCATGGCAGGCACCAGCTATGTTAAATGTAATGTGTTCAGGCTGGTGCTTAGCTCTATGCTTCCAGCACCTTAGTGAGGAAGCATTTTCTAGTGCTTAGAGGGCCGGGACTCAAGAGATCTTGGTTCTGTCCTCGACTGCATCACTGCCTCGCTGTGTGACCTAGAGCAAGTCTCTTCACCCCTTTGTGCCAGTTACAATAATATTCCTCCACCTCAGGTGGGAGGCTTAGCTCATTAATGCCTGTAGAGAACTGAGGTCCTCCAAAGGAGCCAGTGATGGGCCGAGAGACAGCAGCCCCCTCCCTGCAGAACCTATGGCTAATGTCACACTGCAGAAGGAAGGGGTGATGCTTCCGATTGGACCTTGATTTGAAATGGCCCTTTGTGGAACACTGTGGAGTAACAAACTACAGGCCACAATGCCCCTTGCTCCCTCGGTCCAGGCTTTTTTGGATTTTAGTTATTTATTCTTTTCTTTTTCTTGGTGCCTTTCTTCCTTTCTCATCTGGGGTGTAGTGTTTTCATGCGCAGATGTCTCTTCGCTCTGCTCGGCGGCGCTGGTCCATACAAGCAATTAACGACTTCCCGGTACTGTGTGCTGTGCTAATGCTCTCCTTCCCTTACCCTGTCTTCTGCCCAAGAATAAAGCACTCCCTGCCTGACCTAGGCTAACCTGAACAACAGGCTGTTCCATTATTAGACCCAGTGCCAAGAAGGGGTAGATGGGGTCATGGAGTAGGGGAGTTGCACTATACACTGAACCTAAAAGAGTCCAGAGAATCAAATATGATAACACTTCTGAATGGGCGGTAGCATCTGTAGAGAGACAGATCCCAAACTGTAAGAGTATACTAGTGGGCTTGTCCAACCCAGCCTTCTGATCACGAAAAGGCTGCTGAGGGAGATCAGAGAGGCTAATAACATAGTAGAAAAGGATGTACTTTACTTTCAAGGAGTAAAGGGAGCAATTAAGGAGGCTAAGGACATTGCAGAAAAGCAAAATGATTTCTTTGCACCAGTGTGAGGATCCGTGAGTCCTGAACCCATGCCCACAGGCGCTCAGGCCACTGCTGGATCCACAGTACCACCTAACAGCTCTACTACTGACTGGAGAATTGGGAGCTGTCCACTAAAGTTACTGCCCAGAGGTACCTGATGGGAGGAGCTCTTGAGTATGCTATTTAAGCTAGAAAGAGACACAGGAAGTTGTCTGTGCAACAGGTTGGATCCTGGCTTGCTGCTACAGACCCTGACTCCAGCCTTGTCCCCAGTTCCTGACTTTGACCCTGTCCTATTTCCGCTACTTGCTCCAGTCCCTGAATCCTATCACCCTGGTGACTGACTGCTCTGGCTCTGACGAGGCTATGGCTCTTTGGTTTCTGAATCAGCACTGGTGCACCTGTTTCCTGTCTGACCCTGCCTCCAGCTTTCAGCTCCAACACCTGACTCTGGACATACCTGTTGGCTTTTGGTTCCTGAACACTGCGGTGATCACCAGGCCAGACCGCCCACATCCCAGTCATTGGTACCAGTCTTCCATAGACCCTGACAATCAGTCAAAACAACCGAGGAGGAGGGGTCACGCCTGTCCCAGGCCTTCTCTTTTCAGATAAGGACAAGGGGTCAGAGATGGAGATTTCAAAGAGGTCCTGGAACAAACTGCTAAAGAGCAGCAAGTCTCCTGGACTTCGCAGCATCATCCAACCATTTTAGAAGAAAAATTCACTTAAAGGAAGTGGTTGAGCTGCTGACAAAAACCTGCTATCATGAAAATCAGCTGCTGGTTTTTAATTCAATAGATTTGCTACCCTTCGGTCCTACCTCTAAAAAAGCAGTAGGGATTATTTTGGGAATGACAGAGCAGTAATCTGTAGTTCAGTACCAGGTACATGGTTGAGCTCTAATTAAAAATAGAATTATGGTACACCTAGAGGAACATGATACGATAGCGACAGACCAGCATGGCTTTTGTAAAAGAAAATTGTACCTCCGTAATCTACTACAACTCTATGAATGTGTCACCAAAATAGTGGCTGAAAGAGAATAGAAAGACATAATTCATTTGGACTTTCAAAAATCCTTTGACAGAATCCGTTGCAAAAGGCTATTAAGGAAACCAATGTTCTGATAGGGTGAGAAATAAAGTTTTACCGTGGATCAGCAACTAAGACAGAAAACAGAGCTAGAGGAAAATGGCCAGTTTTCCAACATGGCAAAAGTTTAAGTGAGATGCTCCAAAGTTCTATCCTCAGGCCAGTGTTCAATTTATTTATCAATTATCTGGAAAAGGGAGTGAGTAGTGAGGTGTCAAAATGTGTGGATAACCCATCATTGCTTAGATGAGTCAAGACAGGAGAAGAGGAACCTAATTTGAGTGAGGAACTACAGAAGGACCTAACCAAGCTAGGTGACTGTTCAGCACAACAGGTGGAAGGAATTCCACAATGAGAGAAGCAAAGTAATGCTCACTGAAAGGAATCCTCTGAATTGAGGAGTGTGGAGTGAAATATAATTGCTCAGGAAGCAGACCTGGGCATCACTGAGGACAGTGCAATAGAAACCTCTGCTCAATATGCAGCAGTCACAATGTCAGGATGTGTAAAGACTAGTGCTATCCATAGTATTAAGGCATTCTAGAAATCAGTCTACCAAAATGTTAAACAGAAAAGTAGACACTGTCGAAAATAAGTGTCTGAAAAATTCTAAGCGTTGGAAGGAAAGACTTCACCACCAATGTAGAGATCTGAGAAATTACTCACCAACGTCTCATTTCCACTAGAATTAGAAGAAAGCCCTGGTTGAATTTGGGGCATGTACTTTGGATGCCAAGAGACAAACTCCCCTGGGAAGCTGTCAAGTGGAAAGCAGCTGGTGTGAGGAAACTCGGGCATCCTAGGGAGAGCAGACCAGTCAGTCTTACCACTGTACAGCAGACAATGACAGAGCGGAATAGCAGAGTCTAGATTCCACTCTGTGCCCCAGTATTGGCACAGGAAGGATGCCATGTAATGATTGTATAAACCAATAGCACGCCCTCACCTGGAAAACAGTGTTCAGTGCCAGTCACCCTGCCTCAAAAGAGATACAGAAGAAATCGAAGGGGTTTTTGAAGACAGGCAGCTAAAATAGTTAGAGCCACGAGGGGAATTCCATATAAAGAGAGACTCAAAAGATGGAACTGTTTAATTTTAGAGAGGAGGAGACATGATGGAGGGATACAAAACAATGCCTCATATGGAAAAAGTGAATTACTTTGTTTCATAACCAAGAGCTGGGGACAGTCAGTGAAACCCCATAAGCAAATGTAAAACTGATTAAAAAAAAATATTTTTATGCCCTACATAACTATCATGTGACCTTTCTTGCCACCAGAGATCACTGAGACTGAGAACTTAGGGGGAGTCAGAGAACAATTAGACACTGATCAGGATAATGAGACTATCCACCAATTACATGAGAGAGGCACCAAACCATCCTGCTTCAGGGCAGGAACCAGCCACTAATGATGATGAGGGTCAGGAAGAAATAGTCCCCAAATGGACAAGTTTTTCCGTAATTGCCCACTTGGGATTTTTTGCCCCTTCCTTGGAAGCTGCTGGGACTGGCTACCAGGGCAGACATTGCAAATAGCAAATCTTAATGTTGCAGAGAAGCTTGTTCTAAAAACCCTGGCAGTTTGGTGGCCAGGCAGGTTTCGGACACCTGTAATTGGAGTTTACTGGGGTTTGTTGTTCAAAATACAAGGAGGAGAACTTTTTGAGCAAGAAAGACTTGACAAACACACTGCGCCCCACTGGAGATTTCATGAGAAGCAGCTTGAACCTGATCTGGAGCTTGGTGAACTTAATCCTTGGCATTGTCTGCATTCTCCCCTCCTTCTATCCCTCCACCCCATTAAAAGAAATTTAACCCTTGAACCTCTCTATCTCTGATGTGCCCCTACATTTCATGGGGCTACCTAAGACACTGCCTGTGTCAGCAAGATCCTGAGGGGAGACACGAATGTTCAGTAGCCCCATTCCAAGAGGAGCATGCAGGATTTTGTAACCCGCTCTGCTGATTATGCAGGGATAATTGTGGTTGCTACAAGCAGTCGGTGGCTTATTCTTGGGCTGTCTGTTTCCACATTTAACCCGTTTACTGCCATCATTATCACCTCAGATTGCAGCAAATGGCACCCTTGGGCTAGCTGTGCAGTCATTACTCAGGGCTGTTCCCCACAACCATCCCCTTCCCCATGACTGTCTGAACACTCTCGGTTCCTTCCTCTTGATGCTCAGAGGAGCTCAAGAATCTCAATTCACTGTCACTAGCTATTTCCTTTCTCTCCTGCCTCTCCTCTTGGGCTCTCTGAAGCAGCTGAGGAGATGCAGTTCCCACTGGCTTGGATTCTAGATTGCACGAAGATAGAGGTAGAAAGGTTGGGGACAAATGACCCAAATTTTCCACCTGCAGCTTCAAGTACAATGGGGGCAGACTCATTAATTGACAGTTGAGCACCACCCATTATGTTCCCAGCCTCTTTAAACCTGAGCAGCCAATTGCAGGCTAGTGTGTCATGAAGGCAGTGGGGCACCATCAGCCTGTGGCAGAGCCCCCAGGGAGAAGCGCATTTCCTGTGCCTCTTGAATGCTGTGGACAGAGGGGTGTCTTTAAACCATCGAGGAGAATGCTCCCTGGGAAACAAGTTGAGCAAAAAGGGAGATGGAACCTTGTGTGATCTTTTCCCAAGCCCCGTGCAATGACAGACCCAAACACGGGACACTTCTGACCTTGGGTAATCCTGCCTTAAAAGTGCCCAAATATTGCCCAACTGAGGGCTACTCTTGTGGTTTGCCAATCATTTGGACCAAGGTGGAACGTCACTTGGGACCTGCAGTCTCCATGGGCTTCACCTCACTATTACACGTGAAGGTTGATATGGCTCACGTTTGGCTGCCCACACCAAGGCTGACATCTCCTGCTGCTTCCTTGGCTTTCTGTCCTACTGCCACTGGTTGGTTGAAGCAAGCAGGACTTTTAATTGGAGCTATCTCCACAGGCACAGCTCTGGGGGCGGGGGGGCGGGGACAGAAGCTGTAGGGTAGGCAGGGGGTGTGGGTTTTGTAACCACCATGTCATCTAGCTCTACTGGTGGAGCTAGGCCAGTGAACAATCCTGGGTCCAAATTTTGCAAGTATGTAGACAGCCCTTATCCAAGGGAAGGGGGAAGATTTGATTGACAGGCCCAGTAATCAGTTAATGTCTTCATTGTTTTGCCTGCCCTGTTGACATCTAGCAGTGTAAATGATCCATTCGTGGAATATCCCATTCTTCCATCCTCACCGCCCCCCCCCCCCCCCCAAAGTGACTAGTTTACTTGTGGAAAATGCTGTGTTTTGTCCATGTTCTGAGTCTCCAAAATGCCTCCCTAAAGGCAGGCGGGGTTTGAATCTGCTTTCAGTGACAGAAGGGCAGTGTGTGTGTGTTTCAGAGGAACCTACTTCAGTCTGGGAGAATTGTCCATCTGTGAGTGCTGCAGAGCAGATGGAATCCTCTCCCCTGCTGGGGCCCGCTAATTAACGGGTGGCCACTGTGTGGTACACTGCTCTCCAGAGTACTCTGCTGGCATACCTCTGCCAGAGTCGGTGGCATTAGACCTGCAGAGAACAGGCCCTGCGCCTGCAAACTTGGGTTCAAACGTCTGCTCCCTTCTGACCCAAGGAGGTTCCTGGTCAATGCTGTGTGGGGCACAGAGTGGGGAAGCATGCATGCTATAGCGCAAAGCACATTCTCTATTTCCTCCCTTCCCCCCATGCACTAATGGCTACCTGCTGTAAAACATTGATACTTCTGTGGGTATCCTCCAAATAGATCCAGCCTGCTCTGGGAAGTCTATTGGCATTTTCCATTGACTCCAATGAGAGCAACGTCTGGCACGCAACATATTGATCAGTTTCAGGGAGCAGTTCAAGGAACTACTGGACTAAAGGCAAGCCCTGCATATCAGAGAGGACACTGGCCCACACCCTACAGAGTGATCCCACTCAGAGATGAATTCTGATGCTTTTAGGAACAAATACACAATGCTGTTGAATGTCAAAATTTCTGCCCTGATTCTCTGGGGTTTGCACAGCTGGACGTGAGGGCAGAGCCCTGGTAGCTGGATTTTCAGAGGTTCTGAGCAGCATCCACAGCACCCCTTTTGATGTAAATGCTCAATGCCTCTGAATATCAGATCATACCTGTGCAGGCTACAGAAGTATGGGTGGGGCTTTGAAAAGCACCCACATCTGCCTCATTGAAAGTCAATGGGATATGTGCTCCTATGTCACCCTGACCTTAAATCCCATCCTAGACTCTCTTTAAAAAAATCTGTCCTTCACTTACCTGCCAGAGCCCAGGTCCAGACCCTCCGGGCTCTGTCTCACCTGTGCCATCTCAACGAGGTAAGGAGCGTGCATTCCTTCTTGGTTCTGTGTGGCAGGTTCTAGTGATGACCTCAGCTGCTGCATGGCAAAACCCAGAGTCAGTAAGGGAGGAATTAATTTTAAATGACCTTTAAAAATCAAGTGCCTGTGTGTGTAATTTTTAAGCCTGCCCAGTCTGTTCCTGTGCAGTCAGGGCGCGTTCAGCAGACCCTTGCTATTTCACTCTGTTCACCAAGAGATCCATTGCCCATCTTGGATTTTCCAGGAATCAAAGGCACAATCCGAGAGCATCACGTAGCAGCCAGTGTCTCCTGCAAGACATTGCTCCAGGCCCTTTGTGTGGTCAGGCCACTGCATGCACCCACTCCTCTCCCTCCAGTGGTGGGCCGACAAGCTGAGGAGTTGGAAGAGGCCAGGAAACTGGCCATCTAAAATAATTGATGTGGGTGGCCAAAGTAGTTTTATACATCCTGGCATAAAGGTGAAAACTCTGTGGCCATTTGGGGAAATGCTTGGCTTCCTTGCTCTGTCTCCTGAAATTAGCCGGTTCTGAGTGGCGACTGCTGTAGGAAGGTCGTGGGCTCCTCTGATTGAGTGTTGCCACCAGGCAGCCAGCTTTTATTCTCAGACAGAAGCATTGGTGAATGCTGTAGACAAGGAGGCACTGGAATCCAAGTCAGTCCCACCCTGGTCCTAGACAATGACACACAAAGGACCCATTAGAACTAGGTAGAAGAGACAACATGGGCATGTCAACTTCTCTTTGTAACTCTGGTCTGAAGCTAGCAGCAAATAAAGGACCTCCTCCCACACATCTCTGCTCAGAGCTCTTGCTGAACTCAGTGGTCGTCCTGTGTATAGTGGGCTCTTGGGACCAGACCCGGAACCATTGAAGATATTTTATTGGTCCTTCTGCCACCCTTTCTGCGTATTATTGGCTTGCTAGGTATTGATTTGTTTTTACTGCCTACCCCCCTGGAATTTGTAAAATCCCTCTCAAGCGTGTGTGTTTGCCCTTGGGCTTGCCACTTGCCTGGCTTTCACTTCCTAGAGATGGAGACACTTGTTAATTAATGTAATTATTATTGTTCTTCGGGGGGTAACACACAGCTTTCGGAAGGCAGGGGTGGGTGCTGCTTGCATTACTCCTGATGCTCATGCATTGTTCCTGCCCTGATAACAGCTGCTGTCTTCCTCCCTCAGTTACTTGTTGCCATCTATTCTGCAGAAATCAAGGAGATGGAAAAGCAAGCGTGAGGGGACAGATGCGAATAACCGACCTATTAAAGCTGCTGGCAAAGTCATCATACAGGATATCTCTTGCCTGCTTCCCGTGCACAAATCGCTAGGGGAGCAGTACATGTGAGTACCAGCCCACAGAGCCCTATCTCTAGCCCCGAACTAAGGTGGCCCTCAATGCCACCGCTGTGCTCTGCAGTGTCAAAATCAATCAACATCTTGTTCCACTGAGCACCATCCTTCACCTCTTGCATCATTCCCATGGTGTCCCTGTCTACCTAGGAGAGATGGCTTCTTTCCCAAAAACTTCTGGAAGGGATGCATGGTGAAGGAAATGTGGGAACCAGCGCCAGCCCTAGCAGCTGAAAATTGTATATCTGGCTGTTGCAGGACTTCATCATTTGAAACAAACATTGTGAGCGTGGGCCCCTTTTCATAGGGGTGCATGTTAAAGGAGAACTCTAAAGGGTTGGTTTTGGAATGGGCTTTCGCCCTTTTTTGCTTCTTTACAATGGATGAGGAGGCCTGGAAATCCATAGCTATCTGTTTATCTCTCTATCTACCTACCTATGCGTGCACATACACTCAAACACGCTTCCTCTCTCTTGCTCTCAAAAAGGTGTTTTCAACTTTGTGTGCGCGCGCGTTGTGACAAGATGGCCAATGTTCATATGGTGGGACGTGCCCTTTTCTTGGGGGGGAGGGGGGCCCTCGGAGGCATTAAGACGCCACCCCTTGCCCCTGCTCTTGGGTGCTGAGGGCCCTGCTAGTGGCCCAGGAAGGCAATAGAGGAGGGAAACGGGAGGGGTCTGGGTTTGCTCCTTGCTCTGAATCCCAGCCCCTGCAGGTTTCTTACCCTCAGTCCTTCAACGCTGTGGGGAGGGAGTCTCCCTGTCCTGCTGCAGCAGGGTCTCCCTTACCTCAGTTCTCTGGTCTTCCAAATCTCACAACAACCCTCCACGCTCCAGTCCTCTCTCCTTCCTCCTCCCCCTCTGACTGTGTCAAGGTTCCTCCCCCACTCTGAACTCTAGGGTACAGATGTGGGGACCTGCATGAAAAACCTCCTAAGCTTATCTTTACCAGCTTAGGTCAAAACTTCCCCAAGGTACAAAATATTCCACCCTTTGTCCTTGGATTGGCCGCTACCACCACCAAACTAATACTGGTTACTGGGGAAGAGCTGTTTGGACACGTCTTTCCCCCCAAAATACTTCCCAAAACCTGGCACCCACTTCCTGGACAAGGTTTGGTAAAAAGCCTCACCAATTTGCCTGGGTGACTACAGACCCAGACCCTTGGATCTTAAGAACAATGAACAATCCTCCCAACACTTGCACCCCCCCTTTCCTGGGAAATGTTGGATAAAAAGCCTCACCAATTTGCATAGGTGACCACAGACCCAAACCCTTGGATCTGAGAACAATGAAAAAGCATTCAGTTTTCTTACAAGAAGACTTTTAATAAAAATAGAAGTAAATAGAAATAAAGAAATCCCCCTATAAAATCAGGATGGTAGATACCTTACAGGGTAATTAGATTCAAAACATAGAGAACCCTTCTAGGCAAAACCTTAAGTTACAAAAAAGATACACAGACAGAAATAGTTATTCTGTTCAGCACAGTTCTTTTTCTCAGCCATTTAAAGAAATCATAATCTAACACGTACCTAGCTAGATTACTTACTAAAAGTTCTAAGACTCCATTCCTGGTCTATCCCTGGCAGAAACCAGCATATAGACAGACACACAGACCCTTTGTTTCTCTCCCTCCTCCCAGCTTTTGAAAGTATCTTGTCTCCTCATTGGTCATTTTGGTCAGGTGCCAGCGAGGTTACCTTTAGCTTCTTAACCCTTTACAGGTGAGAGGAGCTTTCCCCTGGCCAGGAGGGATTTCAAAGGGGTTTACCCTTCCCTTTATATTTATGACAGACTGCCTGAAGATTTTATTAGGTTCCTGACAGGGCCTTAATTGACAACAGGTGCTCCAATTAACCTGTAGCAACCCTCCCTAGTCTACAGGGAACTATGCCTTAATTAGCCTAGGGCTTATATATTTCCCCTCTAACACTCTACCACTGTTCTCTGGCCTTCCTGTATCACAGCATATTAATTTCAGGGCTGTGCATCTGTATTGTGAGTGCTTTCCTCTAAATCAAAAGTATGGAGGTGCTGAATCTTTATTAAAGACATCCTTTCTCCAATGTGCTAATTAGTCATTGAAGTTCTAAAGCAAACAGAAAAACAGATGGGAAAACTCTTCTTTCAATTGCTACACTTTCATTTCCATTCTAGTGATCTTGTCATTCTCCCTCGTCAGCAGAGGACCTTTGAGGCGAGATGGTCCCTAAATGTCATGTGTTTTTAAAAAGGAAAAAAAACACAAAATCCCTTCCCTACCTTTTCTATCATAAAGAAGCAAAAATAACCCAGCCACTGGCCAATTGTTTCACATTTGCAGGTTGTCTTTAAAGGGGGAGGGTCTCTTTCTGGTCCATTTGCTTGTAAGGTCTTACGCAGTCTTTTCCCCAGTACTCCCTGATAGGAATGGAAGCAGATGAAAGAGAAAATCATGGGGGTGTTTAGGGGAGCTGTGTTGCCGCCAGTGAGCGTGAAATCCGCCAAGTAGCTGTGAAGTCCATGTACTGCCTCACTAATCCCTCAGTGCTGCTGGAGGCTTGTCAGTGGTGGCATGTCATCCCACCCAGGGTCATACCTGGCTCCCCCTCAAAGTCTAGAGCTGGCTATAAAATGAACTGACTGGTGGATTGAATGGTAACAATAATTTGTAAATGGGGCAGCCCAGATGGCTATCAGCTTCTGGGTACAAGAACAAATCTCAGCTCCACATTGCACCAGTATGTCACCATGGTAATAACTCTTTGGTGGTGGACCATCTCCGGATGACTGTCAGAGCAGATCCTGCTATTCACTGTTGGATTGAAACAGGACATTGTGCAGTGGACACTCTGTTAGGGCGGCTGGATGGCATGCGGTCGGGTGTCTCTTAATGACTGTGGAGGAAATGCTGATCGATCTGACCCTGCAGTGTGATTAGGGAGTTCTGTCCAGTAGTCGTGATCCATAGCCAACCCTCCCTTGGCAAGTAGTGTGTCAGTAAGAAATGAGCCCTCTTTCTTTTTCAGACTGAACGTCAGTAACATTCAGGAGACCTGCCAGAAGAATGCCTCCTCAGCCCTGGCAGTTGGACGTAGGGATCTCGTCCAGGTATTGGGCTTGCCCTTTATCTAGAGCACAGCAGCTGAATGGGACGCCTTAGTGAATACGTTACTCTCGCCTTGTCATTCTCATGCCATCATCCTGGATTTCAAGGGCATGGCTGGGTCGTTGGGGCACAGCAGTCGCTGCAGAGACCACCTGGAAGGGTTAAGACGAGTCGTCCCTGGTAACTGGGGCAGAAGCACTGACACTTTTGTAACATCTCATTGAGAAATCCCTGGCCAGGCCAGCAAATGGTTCGTTTCAGACCCTTTGCCAAACCAGCTGAGATGACTAGGTGCTCTGAGAATTTCTCATAGGCCAACCTAGATACAGGGCGTGCTACTGTGTCAGTGACTGGAATGGCCATGCATCAAAATCACTGCAGCTGCTGTAAGCATTTTGGCAAGAGGAACTCTCTCTCTCTTCTCCTTGTGGGGCTCATACCCATAGGGACGAATACAAAAGGCGGACAGCCTGTGCCCCAAAGACCTTACAATCTAATAGTGTTTCGTGTATTGAGACCTTCCTTTTCTCCATCATGCTGCTTACTTTGCATTGGATTCCACTGGGCCGGTGAAAACAGACTAGTTTCAGTTTCATTTTGTTTGTACTCTGTTACTTTCTGATTCTCCTACCTTAGCAGGATAGTCTGATGTTTGTGTTGCAAACCCTCCAGCAAAACGTTATACCTTTAAATCACTATTTCATTTGATTTGCTTAAGTTCATACAAATGTTTCAATTCATTTTAAGCTTTTTTAAAAAAAAGTTTTAAAAACCTAAATGTCGAGCCTTAAAAATATTTGTGTTACTTAAATATAAACCACAAACATTTTCTGATTCACGTGATGTAAGGATTAAAAGGATCCAATAGCACATCATAGGAAAGGCTAATTCCTAGAAGGATTTACTGGCTGATTGCTGCAGTGCTTACACCACTTTTGCATTTCATTCCCCCACCTGCACTGCAGCATTACAGAAATGTCCTGCTCCTCAGCTGAGACCTGGAGCCCCGAGCTGCAGCATGACAATTTCCCAATGTCCCCTTATGAGCCTGCTTTGTATGAATTACCCTGCTTTCTTCTGGCCCCTGTGGCCTGCTGCTTCACTCAGGGCCTGCTTTGCTTCTGTACTTCAATCCTTTCCAATCTCCCCAGGTACCACAGTGCTGCCACACTCCTGAAATTCCCTGGCTCTGTTTCTTTGCATTCTACGTTCTCTCCACCTTCCTATTCTCTCCCATGTTCTCAGCTCTCTTGTCTTGTCTCTTACCTGCCATTGCCCTTCTAACACCTCCCTCCCTGCCCTCTTCCTTTTCTGTGACGGAATCAGTGGTTCACCCTCAGCTAGAATACTGTGTGCAGTTTTGGTCACCCCATCTCACAAGGATATAGCAGAAAACTTAGCAAGGGGTTAAAGACTGGTGAGAAGAGTGAATGAGTCCTAGAGAGATGTCTCAGTGGAGAGAGATTGAAAAGTCTGGGACGGTTTAGTTTAGAAGGGAGACAAATCAGAGGGGATGTGATAGAGTATATAAAATAATGAATGGGTTAGGTATACAGATGGCAAATGAGGTGCTCCTCATGCATAATAAAAGAACAAGAAGCGTTCAATAAAACTGAAAGGCAGCAAATTTAAAACTGATCAAAGGTCAAGTGTTTTAATATGTTGTAGTTCACCTGTGGAACTCATTGACACAGTGTCACAGAGGTCAAGAGCACCATCAGATTTTAAAAATCAGATTAGACACTTATTGATGATGATAACCTCCCACTGCCTGGCATAAACCAACCTCAAAATGGGTGGGGGTTAAGAAGAAACTCCTCCTATCAACGATTTATTCCATAATTGTTCCCTAGGGAACTTCTTGCACATTGCACTGAAGTATTTGGTGCTGTCCGCTGTCACAGACAGGCTAATAGACTAGATGGACCCCTGGTCTGGTCTGTCAATGGGGTCCCTCCCCAACAGCTAACACTGCTTTCCTGCAGCTAAGAGGTAGCTAGTTGGTTCACATGACTGACTGATCCTCCATGATTATGGAGCCCAACTCCAAAACCATCAGGGTTTGGCTGATTCTGGGGCCTCTAGCAAATCAGCTGTACCTGTTAAGAAAGAATTCTGCCATTATTGAACCTTGCATGCCTGACTGCAGCGCGAGGTCAGAGCCCTCAGTGCAGGTATATTTCTGTTTCTAGTTGTCTTTGACGCTGTTTCTCTTGTATCTGTCCAGGTCTGGTCACTGGCTACGGTAGCCACAGATCTCTGTCTTGGACCAAAGTCTGACCCGGATTTGGAGACGCCCTGGGCTCAACATCCATTTGGACGTCAGCTCCTGGAGTCCTTGTAGGTCTCTGAAGGCTCAAAGCAGGGGCAGCGGTAGTCTCTGGAGCAGAGCTGTTCAGAGCTGAAAGTTGTAGGGTCTTGTTTCAGACTCAGATGAGAGGAGCTGCTTGCTAATCCCAATGACTTTGAGCTAAGAGATCCTGCCTAAAGGCTGATGCAGGGATAACCAGTGCATAACCTCTAGTTGTGGAGTTCTCTAGCACTTCTTGTGACTGCCCACACCTTTAGTATGGGGTTATAGGACATGGGGAGACTGCTCCATCTCCATCGTGAGGTGCACGTTCATGGGACAAAGGAGGGAAGCCACAAATCTGTTTATTGCAAATAGAAGGCAGCCCTGGCACTCTCGTCAAGTGACTACCTGCCCTTCGGCTGAGCTAAGATTAGCTTCTGCTCTGATGTAATGTGTATGGTACACTATGTGGTGCTCCAAGACATCTGGATTGACTAGCACGGAGGAGGCCTGATGTAAGAGGGAACTGCTGCTTTTATCCAGGATTGGAGGATTGGGCCAAAAGAAATCTGATGAGGTTCAATAAGGATAAGTGCAGGGTCCTGCACTTAGGACGGAAGAATCCAATGCACCGCTACAGACTAGGGACCGAATGGCTAGGCAGCAGTTCTGCGGAAAAGGACCTAGGGGTGACAGTGGACGAGAAGCTGGATATGAGTCAGCTGTGTGCCCTTGTTGCCAAGAAGGCCAATGGCATTTTGGGATGTATAAGTAGGGGCATAGCGAGCAGATCGAGGGACGTGATCGTTCCCCTCTATTCGACATTGGTGAGGCCTCATCTGGAGTACTGTGTCCAGTTTTGGGCCCCACACTACAAGAAGGATGTGGATAAATTGGAGAGAGTCCAGCGAAGGGCAACAAAAATGATTAGGGGTCTAGAACACATGACTTATGAGGAGAGGCTGAGGGAGCTGGGATTGTTTAGCCTGCAGAAGAGAAGAATGAGGGGGGATTTGATAGCTGCTTTCAACTACCTGAAAGGGGGTTCCAAAGAATCATAGAATCATAGAATATCAGGGTTGGAAGGGACCCGAGAAGGTCATCTAGTCCAACCCCCTGCTCAAAGCAGGACCAATTCCCAGTTAAATCATCCCAGCCAGGGCTTTGTCAAGCCTGACCTTAAAAACCTCGAAGGAAGGAGATTCTGCCACCTCCCTAGGTAACGCATTCCAGTTTTTCACCACCCTCTTAGTGAAAAAGTTTTTCCTAATATCCAATCTAAACCTTCCCCACTGCAACTTGAGACCATTACTCCTCGTTCTGTCATCTGCTACCATTGAGAACAGTCTAGAGCCATCCTCTTTGGAACCCCCTTTCAGGTAGTTGAAAGCAGCTATCAAATTGTCTCTGTAACCTCAACAGGGATTCCTTGAAATACAGCCAGCTCTCCTGGACTCCTTTCCCCTTCAAGTTAGTCCCCCAGAGGATCCTGGCCATCCATTCCCTGAGGGAGTCGAAGTCTGCTTTCCTGAAGTCCAGGGTCCGTATCCTGCTGCTTACCTTTCTTCCCTGCGTCAGGATCCTGAACTCAACCAACTCATGGTCACTGCCTCCCAGATTCCCATCCACTTTTGCTTCCCCCACTAATTCTACCCGGTTTGTGAGCAGCAGGTCAAGAAAAGCGCCCCCCCTAGTTGGCTCCTCTAGCACTTGCGCCAGAAAATTGTCCCCTACGCTTTCCAAAAACTTCCTGGATTGTCTATGCGCCGCTGTATTGCTCTCCCAGCAGATATCAGGAAAATTAAAGTCACCCATGAGAATCAGGGCATGCGATCTAGTAGCTTCCGTGAGCTGCCGGAAGAAAGCCTCATCTACCTCATCCCCCTGGTCCGGTGGTCTGTAGCAGACTCCCACCACTACATCACTCTTGTTGCACACACTTCTAAACTTAATCCAGAGACACTCAGGTTTTTCTGCAGTTTCGTACCGGAGCTCTGAGCAGTCATACTGCTCCCTTACATACAGGGCTACTCCCCCACCTTTTCTGCCCTGCCTGTCCTTCCTGAACAGTTTATAACCATCCATGACAGTACTCCAGTCATGTGAGTTATCCCACCAAGTCTCTGTTATTCCGATCACATCATAGTTCCTTGACATCACCAGGACCTCCAGTTCTCCCTGCTTGTTTCCAAGGCTTTGTGCATTTGTATATAAGCACTTGAGATAACCTGTTGATCACCCCTCATTCCCAGTATGAGGCAGGAGCCCTCCCCTCACAAACATTCCTGCCTGTGCTTCCTCCTGGTATCCCGCTTTCCCACTTACCTCAGGGCTTTGGTCTCCTTCCCCCGGTGAACCTAGTTTAAAGCCCTCCTCACTAGGTTAGCCAGCCTGCTGGCAAAGATGCTCTTCCCTCTCTTCGTAAGATGGAGCCCGTCTCTGCCCAGCACTCCTCCTTCATGGAACACCATCCCATGGTCAAAGAAACCAAAGCCTTCTCTCCGACACCACCTGCGTAGCCATTCATTGACTTCCACGATTCGACGCTCCCTACCTAGGCCTTTTCCTTCCACGGGGAGGATGGACGAGAACACCACTTGCGCCTCCAACTCCTTTATCCTTCTTCCTAGAGCCACATAGTCCGCAGTGATCTAGAGGATGGCTCTAGACTGTTCTCAATGGTAGCAGATGACAGAAGGAGGAGTAATGGTCTCAAGTTGCAGTGGGGGAGGTTTAGATTGGATATTAGGAAAAACTTTTTCACTAAGAGGGTGGTGAAACACTGGAATGCGTTACCTAGGGAGGTGGTAGAATCTCCTTCCTTCGAGGTTTTTAAGGTCAGGCTTGACAAAGCCGTGGCTGGGATGATTTAACTGGGAATTGGTCCTGCTTCGAGCAGGGGGTTGGACTGGATGGCCTTCGGGGGTCCCTTCCGACCCTGATATTCTATGATTCTTTCCCTCGCCACCTTCCAACTGAATGTCTTGATTTGGCTGCCAGTTTAACAATCAAATTCCCTGTTGTTGCTCCAAGTACAAACTATCTCTTGTCATCCAGAGAGCTTTCTGGTAGCTACCTCCATTAAGGCCTGATTGACACTTAGACCTCTTGCACAGCACATTACCTACCTCATGACATTGATCTGAATCTGTTTGGACAGGAAGTGTTGATAGCCGATGCTAATCTGTTCTGAAGCTTAGAATCTGCTTTGAGTTGCTTTGCTGACAGCTCTGCCAAACCTGCTATATGGGCTCTGCCCTAGTTCTGCCCTGGTATGGGAAAGAGGAACAGTCCATTCTTATAACCATCCTCCAACCAGTGCCAATCTCTGTCCTTCACCAAGACGGTGAAGAGAACTCCCTTTGTTGGTGCTGCTCTTATGTTTGGTTGGGAGGAAGCATCTGTGGTTTGTATTGCAGTAAAGCCTGTGGATGCCAATCAGAAAACAGGGCCCTGCTGTGCTAGGTACTATACAGACACAGTTAAAAGATAGTCCCTGCCCCAAAAGAGCTTGCAGGCTACATTATCGCCTGACGATGATGGTGAATGAGGCAAAGGGGAGGAGGGAGAAGGGAAGTGGGAGATAACTACGTTAGTCAAATGATAATAAGTAGAGATCTTAGTTCACTATCTTCCTTGCCATGAACAGTTATCTCCACTAATTCACCTAGTTTGACCTCTTGACAGTGGCCAAATCTGCTGTCTCTGTCTCAGGTACCAGTGTATTCGTAGCAGGGCTTTGGAGCTGTGCGCCGGCTCTGCTCTAGCTCCAGGCAAAAACCTGCAGCTCCGGTGCTCCGAAACTGCTCCAAGCTCCGGGCCAAAGCCCTGATTCGTAGGACATGGCACAATCTCCACATGTCAAAATAGATGAAATTCACCCCAAATCCCCATTCATCTCCTATTAATTATCCTGCTTGTAGAGAGCAGAGTGCACACTTTGGATCTCTCATTTGGATCCCATCTCCTGCCAGTGTTGCAGGCTGCTCTATATTAAATCCATCCCCAACCCTCCCTATCAACTAACTCTCTTTAGGAATGAAACTTTGGTCTCATCCCCGTTGCTCTGGCCTATAAGCTGGGGTTGGGGTCTGGGCAGGGAGTGGCCCCAGGAGCCTGAGAAGTCTGAGTATCTTCACCAAAATGATCAGACGGTGAGTCTCATGGCTCAAATTAACCTTGCTCCTGCAGAACTGCTCTTTGGAACTGTGCAGACCCCAGGATCCTAGGGCATGCCCAGTGCAGATGGGGTCCTTAAGAAACACCCCACAGTAAGGGATTAGGTACCCCCATGCGGAGAGGCATCATCTCTTGGGAATTAGGTCTTGATTGTCTATCCAACTGGAAGCTCTTTTATCTATTTATTTGTAAAGTAATGAAAAGGAGAGTCTATTTCCCCCAGACCCCATACACCCTCTGAGCAGCAGGGCATAGTTAGTTCCATAAGGTCCCCCAACCCCTGGCCTGCTGTCAGTGTTCCCTTTGGCTGGTGAATTCTGCCTCAGCTCCTGCTCTCTCCCTTTTCCTCCTCTCTCAGGCTGGCTCACTACTGTCAGCTCCATGACGTGCAGACCCTGGCCATGCTCTGCAGTGTGTTTGAGGCCCAGTCCAGGCTGCAGGGATGCGTGAGTTCCTCTGGACCCTTCCTTCAGCGTTCCTCCAACGGGCTCTCCCACAGCCGATATGTATGCACAGCCATTTCTTTCCAACTGCTTTTCTTGAAAATGTGAAATAGCTTTGGTTCGTATGTGACACAACTTCCTCTTGTTTCCACTCAACAGCCCAGCTTTACGTCTTCGGGCTCCTGTTCCAGCATGTCAGATCCTGGACTCAACACTGGAGGCTGGAACATAGGTATGGAGAGGCAGGGGAGTGGACAGGTAGAGGAAATGACTTTATTCGCATGAGCACCCTAGGCAATAAATGGCTATCTGTGGTGGTGATGGTGGTAAAGAATTGCAAGTGATTGTGGATCTGAGAAGCAAAGAGCAAAATTCCATGGTTTTTTTGGTGGGTCAGGTACCATGGCTGGAAATGAGCATGACTCCAAGTGCCATCTGCCCTTGTTAATGGTTTAATGTTGATGTTTCTTCTGACTCTTCCGTCCTTCCATAGTGTGTTCTGTCAAACTGTGCACTGGTGGAACGAGTCTCCCTGCAAAATTCACCTGATGTGCACGAGGACTCCAGGTCACTGTCAGTGCGCTGGATGGGAGATCACACTGGAGCCAAAACCAGCTCTCTCTATGGCAGTGTCTCTCCCCATGGCAGATGGGTGGTGGGACAAACCACTCAGAATGACCCTATTACTAGACAACCTGTCTCTCTGATATTGGACTACAAGGAACTGAGGCAGCTTGCTTTGTCTAATAGAGCAAACCTTCCCCAAGCCCCATTCAGCTTTCGAGGACTTGATTCCAAATATCCGTCCCATCCCTTCTATTTTCCCGGGTATTTGTGACCAAAGATAAGTAGGTGGCTGTGGCTGGTGATATTTTGCTCCTCTCCTGGCTTGGCAGATGCTCCAGGTGACACTGCCTTGTTGCTGTGCTGGTCACACAAGGTGATATGGGATCATTGCTGCCAGAGCACTTGTCCACTTTGAAGCCAGTCATTCTGTACACCGCAGCCCATAGCCATTACCAGTTGGGACAATTCAGATATTTGCTGGAAGGGCTATGACCAGGGCCTTCGCGTTTTCTCTCTACTCCAGAGTTGTGGGAGAGGCGCTTGCTTCTTGACTTTGCGATGGCTTAGCTAGAATAGTGGCAGTCGGGAAGGCTCGAGTGTCGGTGGCAGCCCTTAAAAGTGACACAAATACTTTGGATCCTACAGGCATTTCCCACCAAGTTAACACTTTTGTTTCCCCAGGATCCAGCGTAATGCCATTTACATGATATTTGACTCTCAATGGCCTACATTGGGCCCAAGCAGCAGCAAACCTTTAATCGCTCCGTGCAGTTTGCAGCTATCTGTGGAATAGGGAAGGGAGCAGAAGCAAGGACAATCCCACTGATGTTGGTGTGCCACTCTTCTCCCTACACCCAGGGGTCATGCGCTTCTCTGAAAGATTTCCTCCATGAGGCCCCTTTTGATACCAGCCTCCTCACATGGCCCTAGAGGAACAAGAATCCTCCCCTCCCCCAGCCCAAGGTGTGGAACCCCTGACACCAGTGTGCTCCTAGCCACTGGGAATGGAACTGTACTGGTGCTAACTTTCCTACCAGCACCCAGCGGTGCAAGTCTCCTGTGAAGCAATCTGCATGTTTTCATATGGGGTGGAAGACAGGTGCAGCCTTCTGAATCCAGATTTCCTGTGTCCTGGGAGCCTTCTCCCCATACAGTCATTGCATGGCCCCTTTGCTGGGGAGCTGGAGGGATGCTCGCAAGAGGCTGATTGCAAATGAAAGGGTTGGCTCTGGCTCCCTGCGATGTAGGAGTGTTTGTAATGGTGTAGACCAGGGGTTCTCAGCCTTTTGCTTTCTGAGGCCCCCACAACGTGCTCTAAAACTCCACAGCCCACCTGTGCCAAACAACTGGTTTTCTGCATATAAAAACCAGGACTGGTATTAAGGGGTAGCAAGCAGGGCAATTGCCCAGGGCCCCACATCACAGGGGGTACCGTGGAGCTAAGTTACTCAGGCTTCTGCTTCAGCCCCAGGTGGCGGGGCTCAGGGCCATGCAGCGGAGCTTCGACTTTCTGCCCTGGGCCCCAGCGAGTCTAACACTGGTCCTGCTTGGCAGAACCCCGAAACTTATTCACAGCCCCCGGGGGCGCCCCGGACCCCTGGTTGAGACGTACTGGTGTAGAAGACAATATTAACACTTCCTAGGGTGGGAGAGCACATAGCTGCACGTGCTTCCATCTAACTTTCACATCTCCTCCCCACATCACAGGGCCTCATTCATACCCCACTCATCACTGCCTTTCTGGGGCACATTAACAATCTTTTCACTTATGCAGCAAGCAAAGAGACAGAGCACACATTCACCGCCTGGTGCGAGTCTTCGCCTGACGACCTCCGCTACGGAAACCTGACGTACGCTGACCACCGGGAGCGCGAGAGAGATCAACACGACAAGAACAAAAGGTAGCACACAGCAACTCCCGTTTGTGCAGCTTCTGGGCAGTTCATAGAATCATAGAATATCAGGGTTGGAAGGGACCTCAGGAGGTCATCTAGTCCAACCCCCTGCTCAAAGCAGGACCGATCCCTGACTAAATCATCCCAGCCAGGGCTTTGTCAAGTCTGACCTTAAAAACTTCTAGGGAAGGAGATTCCACTACCTACCTAGGTAACGTATTCCAGTGTTTCACCACACTCCTAGTGAAAAAGTTTTTCCTAACCTAAATCTCCCCCACTGCAACTTGAGACCATTACTCCTTGTTCTGTCATCTGCTACCATTGAGAACAGCCTAGAGCCATCCTCTTTGGAACCCCCTCTCAGGTAGTTGAAAGCAGCTATCAAATCCCCCCTCATTCTTCTCTTCCACAGACTAAACATCCCCAGTTCCCTCAGCCTCTCCTCATAAGTCATGTGTTCCAGTCCCCTAATCATTTTTGTTGCCCTCCACTGGACTCTCTCCAATTTTTCCACATCCTCCTTGTACTATGGGGCCCAAAACTGGACACAGTACTCCAGATGAGGCCTCACCAATGTTGAATAGAGGGGAACGATCACGTCCCTCAGTCTGTGGCAATGCCCCTACTTATACATCCCAAAATGCCATTGGCCTTCTTGGCAACAAGGGCACACTGTTGACTCATATCCAACTTCTCGTCCACTGTAACCCCTAGGTCCTTTTCTGCAGAACTGCTGCCGAGCCATTCGGTTCCTAGTCTGTAGCGGTGCATTGGATTCTTCTGTCCTAAGTGCAGGACTCTGCACTTATCCTTGTTGAACCTCATCAGATTTCTTTTGGCCTAATCCTCCAATTTGTCTAAGTCCCTCTGTATCCTATCCCTCCCCTCCAGCGTATCTACCTCTCCTCCCACTTTAGTGTCATCTGCAAACTTGAGGAGGGTGCAATACACCCCCTCCTCCAGATCATTTATGAAGATATTGAACAAAACCGGCCCCAGGACCGACCCCTGGGGCACTCCACTTGATACCAGCTGCCAACTAGACATGGAACCATTGATCACTACCCGTTGAGCCCGACAATCTAGCCAGCTTTCTATCCACCTTAGAGTCCATTCATCCAGCCCATACTTCTTTAACTTGCTGACAAGAATACTGTGGGAGACCGTGTCAAAAGCTTTGCTAAAGTCAAGGAACAACACGTCCACTGCTTTTCCTTCATCCACAGAGCCATTTATTTTGTCATAGAAGGCAATTAGATTAGTCAGGCATGACTTTCCCTTGGTGAATCCATGCTGACTGTTCCTGATCACTTTCCTCTCCTCTAAGTGCTTCAGAATTGATTCCTTGAGGACCTGCTCCATGATTTTTTCCAGGGACTGAGGTGAGGCTGACTGGCCTGTAGTTCCCAGGATCCTCCTTCTTCCCTTTTTTAAAGATGGGCACTACATTAGTCTTTTTCCAGTCATCTGGGACCTCCTCTGATAACCATGAGTTTTCCAAGATAATGGACAATGGCTCTGCAATCACATCCGCCAACTCCTTTAGCACTCTCGGATGCAACGCATCCGGCCCCATGGACTTGTGCTCGTCCAGCTTTTCTAAATAGAATCATAGAATATCAGGGTTGGAAGGGACCCCAGAAGGTCATCTAGTCCAACCCCCTGCTCGAAGCAGGACCAATTCCCAGTTAAATCATCCCAGCCACGGCTTTGTCAAGCCTGACCTTAAAAACCTCTAAGGAAGGAGATTCTACCACCTCCCTAGGTAACGCATTCCAGTGTTTCACCACCCTCTTAGTGAAAAAGTTTTTCCTAATATCCAATCTAAACCTCCCCCACTGCAACTTGAGACCACTACTCCTCGTTCTGTCATCTGCTACCATTGAGAACAGTCTAGAGCCATCCTCTTTGGAACCCCCTTTCAGGTAGTTGAAAGCAGCTATCAAATCCCCCCTCATTCTTCTCTTCTGCAGGCTAAACAATCCCAGCTCCCTCAGCCTCTCCTCATAAGTCATGTGTTCTAGACCCCTAATCATTTTTGTTGCCCTTCGCTGGACTCTCTCCAATTTATCCACATCCTTCTTGTAGTGTGGAGCCCAAAACTGGACACAGTACTCCAGATGAGGCCTCACCAATGTCGAATAGAGGGGAACGATCACATCCCTCGATCTGCTCGCTATGCCCCTACATATACATCCCAAAATGCCATTGGCCTTCTTGGCAACAAGGGCACACTGCTGACTCATATCCAGCTTCTCGTCCACTGTCACCCCTAGGTCCTTTTCCGCAGAACTGCTGCCTAGCCATTCGGTCCCTAGTCTGTAGCGGTGCATTGGATTCTTCCATCCTAAGTGTAGGACCCTGCACTTATCCTTATTGAGCCTTATCAGATTTCTTTTGGCCCAATCCTCCAATTTGTCTAGGTCCTTCTGTATCCTATCCCTCCCCTCCAGCATATCTACCACTCCTCCCAGTTTAGTATCATCCGCAAATTTGCTGAGAGTGCAATCCACACCATCCTCCAGATCATTTATGAAGATATTGAACAAAACCGGCCCCAGGACCGAACCACTTCTTTCTCCACAGAGGGTTCTGTAGTTCTCAGAGTCAGCTGGAAGGCTGTATAGCTAGCTGTTCCGTGGTGGCATTACAGCTAATCAAGGGGGAGTTGGCAAGCCCTTAGTCCAGACTTTCACTCAGTTAGTGGCCTTGAAAGCTTAATGCGCCAAACCAATTCTGCTCAAGTGATTGGCTGACTGCCTGTGAAATCTTTTCCTGAATCAGCTGCAGCGCGGGCTTCAGAAGAGAACCTGATCCTCCCCCACACATCCTAGTTCCGATGACAGATGTGGTCCACTCAGGCTCACTGTGACATTGTCATTCAAAAAATTATAACACTGTCTGAGAGACTAGGAAAATAATATGTTGCTCCCGTAGCTACCTGTGAAGTGACTTCATAGCCATTGCTGGTGGCTGGGTTGAGAATCGCAGCTAGAACTGTGGTGAGTGAACAGATCAAGTGACTGACTGTGTGGGTCCTTCCTCTAGGCTCCTGGACCCTGCCAACACTCAGCAGTTTGATGACTTCAAGAAATGCTACGGGGAAATCCTTTATCGCTGGGGTCTACGAGAGAAACGGGCTGAGGTTCTGAAGTTCGTCTCCTGTCCGCCCGACCCGCACAAGGGAATTGGTGAGTGTGTAATTCTGCCTCTTCCAGTTACCCTGTACTGTCCTTGTCCTGCCTCAAAGGTTTGGGGATAAATATTCAGCAGACATGATGACCTAAGATGTATCCATTAAGTCCATCAAGAGACTGGCTGTGGCAGAAAATTGCTTGGTAAGTACTCAGCCCCCCCCCGTTGGCAGTTCACCGTGGAGATGGGATCTTTAGATCTTGGCTAAGTGGCTTTGTATGTGGGACGGAGGGATGTTACTAGCTGGAAGTGTGTTTACCCCTGTGTAGTGATGGTCTCTTGACAGTGCTAGAGGCTGTTCCTCATCTGGGGTAGTATGGGGAGCCAACCCAATCGCTGACTATGGATTAAGAGGTTCTCACAATGTCTAGTGCAGAGGTGGGCAAACTATGGGCCACGCCCGGCCCGGCCCTTGAGCTCCTGGCCAGGGAGGCTTGCCCACGGCCCCTCCCCTGCTGTCCCCACTCCTCCGCAGCCTCAGCTCGCCATGCTGCCAGCGCTCTGTGCAGCGGGCCTGCTAGCTCCTGCGAGGCAGCAAGGTGGCGTGGCTACCAGACATGCTGCTCTGAGCGGCATGGTAAGGCGGAGGGGGCGGGGTAATTGGATAAGGGGCAGGAGGTCCTGGGGGGCAGTCAGGGGACAGGGGGTTGTTGGATGGGGTGGAGGTTGGGGGGGGCAATCAGGGGATAAGGAACAGGAGGGGTTGGATAGGTGTGGGAGTCCTAGGGGGCCTGTCAGGGGCAGGGGTGTGGGTAGGGGTCAGTGCAGTCAGGGGACAGGGAGCGAGGGGCGGGGGTTGGGTAGGGTGGGGGGTCAGGGGACAAGGAGGGGGCAGTCAGGGGACAAGGAGCAGGGGAGGTTGGATGGGTGGGGGGTTCTGAGGGGGGCAGGAAGTGGGAGGGAGTGGATAGGGGGCAGGGGCCAGGCTGTTTGGGGAGGCACAGCCTTCCCTACCCAGCCCTCCATACAGTTTTGGAACCCTGATGTGGTCCTCAGGCCAAAAAGTTTGCCCACCCCGGTCTAGTGGGTAGAATCACAAAAGCCTGTTTTCTGGCTTTAGGAAACCCAGCCTAAAAACGGGTGGGCAAGACACTCCCCCAAACCCTGTGGCTGCCCATTGCAGTTCTCCAGCAGGCTTAGCAAGAGGAAGGCACACTGCACTTCTGGGTGGGCGTAATGTCAGACAGGAAAGCAGCATTAGCAGCAGCTGTGAGGAAGCTCGCTTTGCCCCGTCACCTTGTCATTGGGCTGGAAGAGCCGAGCAGCCTGGATCATGGCTGCTCTTCTCCAGGAAAATGGCAGCCTCACACCAGAGGTCGTCTTTGCTCCCCCTGACATGCTGGGATTGGCTTGTGCCTGTTTGTTTCTCACGGAGGAGATGGATGCTAAAGACAAAATTCTTCAGAAATGTAGAGAGAGAAGAGGGCAGCTGAGGATTTCACCTCCACAGCACCTCAGTCCAGCCCAGGTTAGTCATGGCTAAAAGCAGTTCCCTTCTCCTGACGCTGTTCAGATGGCTTGTTTTAATGGGTCTCATGCTGTGGTGTCTCCGCCTAACTGGGTAGCCTCAGCAGAGCAGCAAAAGAATGTAACAGGCTTGTGAGAAGAACTCTGCTCTTACTCAGGGAGGCAGGCTCCCCAGGTGAGGTCTGAGGCAGATCAGCAGGGCTGGTGGAAGATGAGGGAGACTCTGCTGCACCTGCTCGGGGACCAGTAAAGAACTGCAGTCTCTAGGACTACAGGGGCCAGCAGTAACTGTTTTTCTCTCTGTTTCTTTTCCCTCTCCTCCACTGCCAGAGTTCGGGGTGTACTGCACTCACTGCCGCAGCGAGGTGCGGGGCACCCAATGCGCCATCTGCAAGGGCTTCACTTTCCAGTGTGCCATCTGCCACGTGGCAGTGCGAGGCTCCTCCAATTTCTGTCTGACTTGTGGGCATGGAGGACACACCAGTCACATGATGGAGTGGTTTCGCACCCAGGAAGTGTGCCCCACCGGCTGCGGGTGCCACTGTCTGCTTGAGAGCACGTTCTGAGCACAGTCAGTGAGAGCAGAGAGCGTCCCAGAACTGATCTAACACTTATTCCTAAACCATGGTCAGTCAGCTTCTCTCCACAGTATCTACAGAGGATGCCTATGGGGGCTGAAGCAGGGTTTCCTTGCTGTGCATTGTACTGGTATTACCAAATGCTTCCCGTCTTCCAACATCTTCCCAGGTGTCTCTAGCTAGAAGTGGCCAAACTCCCTGTGCCGTTGCTCGTAATGCCATTCTGGGAAAATCAGGCTCGGCTAGAACGGGTACATGGCGGGCGGTTCGTCTCCCTGGGGCCGGAGGGAGTGTGTGAAACACCCCCTCTGGAGGGTCTTTCCAAGGGCCTCCTGGGGGGAGGAAGTTGGACAAGATCAAGTCCCCTGACAAAGACAATCCTCTTAACTAAGTTAAGGTGAAACTCGTTTCCAGACAGGAGTGAAGTTCCAATCTTAACTCAGTCTTCAAAGAGCAAATGGACAATGAGACTCTGAGCGAAGACATTTCAATACCAAGGAGTCAGGGGAGATTTTTTCAATGTTTTTTCTGAACTGTGATTTCTTGGCCTAATAAAATTCTGTTAATCACATGAAACAAAAGGATCAATCTACCTTTTAAATGATAGTTTCCTAGTTTCCTATTCAGTTGGTTAATAATTGTAGACGGTATAATCCCCCCCGCCCCAGCTCAGTGCAGTCAGTACAGGGTTTACAATGGCTCCGGGGGCGCCAGGCCCACACTTCGAAGGGGTCCACAAAGGGTTAATCCGGCGTGGGCCACAGCCCAGCAATGTGAAGTCAGCAACTTCCCAGCCCCAGCTGAAACACTCAGCAGCCTGGGGAGTGCAGTACGCAGGTGCAAAAGGAACTGGGTGTTGCAGGGTGTGCTGGGAGTTGTAGTTTGCACGCCGCTGTGTTTCACTGGGGCCCTGGGCTGCCAGCTGCACTACTAGTCCCAGAATGCCCCGCGCCATGCTACCAGCCACCCCAGCTTAAATTGTCAGAGCAGACCAAAAAGAAACCCCAACCAAGGAAATGGCCTGGTGCAGTGAGAGGGTTCCTGGTGCTAATCCTGCTGCGCTCACTTCCCCCTTGGAGCTCCTGGCTCCCACCACCCCTGAGTCTCCCCTACTCTCCTGGGGCGGTGGCAGGACCGCCCAGAGGATTCAGGGGGCCTGGGGTCTTTGGCAGAGGGGGTCCTTCCGCTCAGGGTCTTCGGGGCACTTCGCCGAAAACATGGAGCGGAAGGACCCCCTGCTGCCGAAGTGCCACTGAAAACACTCGTGGGGGCCCCTGTGGGGCCCAGGGCAAATCGCCCCACTTGCCCCCCCTCTGGGCAGCTCTGGGCGGTGGGGAGCTGGGGGCAGCCCCCCAGCAAATGTGATGCCTGGGGGCTCCTGGGCATTGTCTCAACCCTGCACTTCAGGTGGGGGTGGTGGTCTGTGGTCCCTGGGAGCAGGGCGGGGTGGTGACAGTGGGACTTGTCAGTGCTGGCTTCCGTGCCCCCTGCCAGTGGGAATGCCCAGGAACTGCCCCCTTGCACTCTGGGGAGGGGAGGGGGCACAGCCCAGTTTTGCAGGAAAGGGGCAGTTGTGGGGCAAGTCAGGGTGCGATGGGGGAGCTGGCAGTGACTCCGTGTGGGGGGTGTAGGAGAAGAAGGGTGTTTAAGGTGGGGGTTGGTATGACAGGGGCAGAGGGAGGGTGGGGAGGGAGAGTCTGGGTTGAAGATGGGGGTTGGCTCAGTGTGTGTGTGTTGGGGGGCAGCTAGCAGAGGAGAGGGAGGTGACAGCCCTGGGGTGAAAGCCCAGGGGTGACAGCCCTGTTTAAAAATAGCCAGAGCTTCGCGAACCAGCTGAGCGTCAGCGAACCAGCTGAGCAGCGGGGGACAGCAGAGCAGCACACAGCAGGAGTTTGTCTGGGAGTTCGCCGAGAGTGAGCCCAGTGAGGCTTACATCTTGCCAACTTCTCTGAGGAAGCTCATAGTAGGAAGGTGATATGGAAGGGGGGGTTCAGCTGTTGTGACCTGCACTGGATGTGCCATGTTTGTCTTTCTTCCACAGGACAGAAGCGACTTTGTCTGTACAAAGTGCAAGCTGGTCTCCATGTTGGAAGAGAAGATTGAAGATCTGGAGCAACAGATAACGACCCTGTGTTGCATACGAGAAACGGAGGATTTTCTGGACAAAACTCAGGATATGCTTCTACGGGCACAAAGCTCTAAAGATTTAGAGCAGGTTGCACAATGGAGCCAAGAGGCCAGTGAAGAAGCTTGGCAACATGTGACCTCCAGAAGAAGAAGGGGGAATGTCCGGGTTCCAGCAACGCGGACACAGGTAACTAACTGCTTTCATGTTCTCTCCACAGGTACCATTGCGGAGAGTGGACCAGATGATATGTCTGGGGGGAGAAAGCAGAAGGAGACTCCGCTGGTTGGAAGGCATGAGATGTGCTGTCCTGAGATGGGGGGTTCCACGACCACCCTCCCAAGAGAAGGAGGCGGGTGGTGGTGGTCGGGGACTCTCTACTCCGGGGGACTGAGTCATCTATCTGCCGCCCTGACCGGGAAAACCAAGAAGTCTGCTGCTTGCCGGGGGCTAAGACTCGCGATGTGACGGAGAGACTGCCAAGACTCATCAAGCCCTCGGATCGCTACCCCTTCCTGCTTCTCCACGTGGGCACCCATGATACTGCCAAAAATGACCTTGAGTGGATCACTGTGGACTACGTGGCTCTGGGAAGAAGGATAAAGGAGTTTGAGGCGCAAGTGGTGTTCTCGTCCATCCTCCCCGGGGAAGGAAAAGGCCTGGGTAGGGACTGTCGAATTGTGGAAGTCAACGAATGGCTACGCAGGTGGTGTCGGAGAGAAGGCTTTGGATTCTTTGACCATGGGATGGTGTTCCATGAAGGAGGAGTGCTAGGCAGAGACGGGCTCCACCTTACGAAGAGAGGGAAGAGCATCTTTGCAAGCAGGCTGGCTAACCTAGTGAGGAGGGCTTTAAACTAGGTTCACCGGGGGAAGGAGACCAAAGCCCTGAGGTAAGTGGGAAAGCGGGATACCGGGAGGAAGCACAGGCAGGAATGTCTGTGAGGGGAGGGCTCCTGCCTCATACTGGCAATGAGGGGCGATCAGCAGGTTATCTCAAGTGCTTATATACGAATGCACAAAGCCTTGGAAACAAGCAGGGAGAACTGGAGGTCCTGGTGATGTCAAGGAATTATGACGTGATTGGAATAACAGAGACTTGGTGGGATAACTCACATGACTGGAGTACTGTCATGGATGGATATAAGCTGTTCAGGAAGGACAGGCAGGGCAGAAAAGGTGGGGGAGTAGCCCTGTATGTAAGGGAGCAGTATCACTGCTCAGAGCTCCGGTACGAAACTGTAGAAAAACCTGAGTGTCTCTGGATTAAGTTTAGAAGTGTGTGCAACAAGAGTGATGTAGTGGTGGGAATCTGCTATAGACCACCGGACCAGGGGGATGAGGGGAGGGGAGGGATAGGATACAGAAGGACCTAGACAAATTGGAGGATTGGGCCAAAAGAAATCTGATGAGGTTCAATAAGGATAAGTGCAGGGTCCTGCACTTAGGACTGAAAAATCCAATGCACTGCTACAGACTAGGGACCGAATGGCTAGGCAGCAGTTCTGCGGAAAAGGACCTAGGGGTGACAGTGGACGAGAAGCTGGATATGAGTCCGCAGTGTGCCCTTGTTGCCAAGAAGGCCAATGGCATTTTGGGATGTATTGAGGGACGTGATCATTCCCTTCTATTCGACTTTGGTGAGGCCTCATCTGGAGTACTGTGTCCAGTTTTGGGCCCCACACTACAAGAAGGATGTGGATAAATTGGAAAGAGTCCAGCGAAGGGCAACAAAAATGATTAGGGGTCTGGAACACATGACTTATGAGGAGAGGCTGAGGGAACTGGGATTGTTTAGTCTGTGGAAGAGAAGAATGAGGGGGGATTTGATAGCTGCTTTCAACTACCTGAGAGGTGGTTCCAGAGAGGATGGTTCTAGACTATTCTCAGTGATAGAAGAGGACAGGACAAGGAGTAATGGTCTCAAGTTGCAGTGGGGGAGGTTTAGATTGGATATTAGGAAAAACTTTTTCACTAAGAGGGTGGTGAAACACTGGAATGCGTTACCTAGGGAGGTGGTGGAATCTCCTTCCTTAGAGGTTTTTAAGGTCAGGCTTGACAAAGCCCTGGCTGGGATGATTTAATTGGGGACTGGTCCTGCTTTGAGCAGGGGCTTGGACTAGATGACCTCCTGAGGTCCCTTCCAACCCTGATATTCTATGATTCTATGAAAGTGTGTGGGAGGGTAGGCAGTAGCAGGGAGATTGAGGAGAGCCTTTGTAAGGGGCTTAGTTGTGTGGGATGGGGACAATAGGTGGGGGTGGGGGAAGAGCCCAGATGTGAAGATTGTTTGTGGGGGAGGAGGTGGTGGTGGGGAGATGCAGGTGTGACATCACTGCCTGCTACATCCAGGCTTAATATGGCTCATAAGTGTGTTAATTAAGCACTTGTGTTCAGGACCCCAAGCAGACCGAGTGTTTAAAGAAAAAAGACAAAACTAACAAACAAGCCCCCTTCCACACAAACCAAATTCAGTGGTGTTCTGGGTACTTTGATGTTAGCCTAGTTTGTTCTCTATGGGCTGAGTGAAGGTCTCAGTGTTGCCAGCACCCAGTGCTGAGAGGCCAAACAACAGCAGGGGTTGGTTCGCTACCCGGTGTGTTTCACCCAATAATCACAACGGGGTGGAGAAGCAGAAAAGTTTATTTGCAGCTGCAAAAAGGTACAGGGAGAATAAGATCTCAAATCCTGCACACAGAGCAGGAAGTTACACAGGCTTTTATACATCCTTTCTTCAGCATACTTATCCAATAGCAAGCTGCCCTAAGTATCCATCTTGCCAGCCAATCCAGTTCCCAGCTAGTTCCCTTGTTTTTTGTATCATTTGTTAACCTACACATAAAGCTGCTTTATTCAGCATTTTTCTTCCATATCTGCCCTGTTTGGCCTTGTTTAGTTTCAGGCAGTCTGACTCTGCAACATATTGCTGCAGATTCTCAGCATAACTGCTGCAAGTGCCTCCAGGCGGGGGGGGGGGGGGGCAGGGACACTTGGGCCTAGTGCGAGGGGGCTTCGACACTCGTGGTCTTCCATCCCCTCGAGTTACCTAGTGGCCATGCCCCAGTGTCCCCAACATCAGTGTGGCTTCAAATATCTTATTTTGTTTTTGAATAAATGTTTTCAGTCTCATCCCGGCAATACGTTTACCGTGGCATCAAGCGTGCTGTCATGCTGGGACCACACGTGGAAGGGGCACACCACGACCACATGGGGGCCCACGAACGAACGTCTGGTGCTTAGCCTTCAGTCAGGTTTCAGAGGAGCGGCCGCGTTCGTCCGTGTCCGCAAAAAGAACAGGGGGGCCTTGTGGCATCTTAGAGAGGAACCACTTGATGGGAGCGGGAGCTTCCGCGAGCTCCAGCTCCCTCCCGCGGCTGCAGGCACGAAAGCCTGCGCTGCACTAAACCGGTTCGTCTCTAAGGTGCCACAAGCCGAGGCCCAGCCTGGGGGGCACAGGGCTCCTCCTGCCCCCCAGGGCGGCCAGGCACCTTTCTCCCGCTGAAATTCCCTGTGCCTGAAGTCTTGGCATTGGGGAACTGATCGTCTCCCTCCAGGACGGATTACATTACGAGGCAGCGCACCCCCCGGCTCGGCTCGGCTCCTCTGCCGCGGGCCCTGGCTGCCGGGCCAGGGGCTGCCCCCGGGGACCAGCTTCAGAGGCGCCGGGCAGGCAGCGAAGCGACGCTTCCTTGGGCTCGCGGCCCCCTGCGCCCGGCAGGGGGCAGAGGCGACACCCGCAGCTCGGCGCTGCGGACCCCGCCGCAGCAGGGGGCGCCTGCCCGGCCACGTGCGCCTTTCGCGCGCGGCCCGGCTCGCGACGGGCGCTCTCCAGCGCAGGCCACAGCGCATGCGCTGCGTGGCGTCTTCCTGTCCTGGCTCGGCCATCACCCGGAAGTAGCTCTGGGTGCGCCGGACGTGCTCGAGCCCGGGGGCCGGCGCGCAGGGGGTAGGGGGCTGCGGGCTGCCCTGGGGGAGCGGCGGGGCCTGGGCCACCGACGAGACAACATGGGGGGCCCGCCCCCCCTTTACTCGCCCCCAGCCCCGGGCCCGCCCCCCCTTTTCTCGCCTCCCGCCCCGGGCTCGCCCCCCCTTTACTCGCCCCCAGCCCTGCCCCGGGCCCGCCCCCCCTTTTCTCGCCTCCCGCCCCGCCCCGGGCCCGGCCGCCCCCTTTTCTCGCCTCCTGCCCCGGGCCCGCCCCCCCTTCTCTCGCCTCCCGCCCCGCCCCGGGCCCGCCCCCCCTTTTCTCGCCTCCCGCCCCGCCCCGGGCCCGCCCCCCCTTCTCTCGCCTCCCGCCCCGGGCCCGCCCCCCCTTTTCTCGCCTCCCGCCCCGCCCCGGGCCCGCCCCCCCTTCTCTCGCCTCCCGCCCCGCCCCGGGCCCGCCCCCTTTTCTCGCCCCCGGGCCCGCCCCCCCTTCTCTCGCCTCCCGCCCCGCCCCTGGGCCCGCCCCCCCTTTTCTCGCCTCCCGCCCCGCCCCGGGCCCGCCCCCTTTTCTCGCCCCCGGGCCCGCCCCCCCTTCTCTCGCCTCCCGCCCCGCCCCGGGCCCGCCCCCTTTTCTCGCCCCCGGGCCCGCCCCCCCTTCTCTCGCCTCCCGCCCCGCCCCTGGGCCCGCCCCCCCTTTTCTCGCCTCCCGCCCCGCCCCGGGCCCGCCCCCTTTTCTCGCCCCCGGGCCCGCCCCCCCTTTTCTCGCCTCCCGCCCCGCCCCGGGCCCGGTCACCTTCCCTTTCGTCTCCACTCTCCCTTGCCCCCCTTTCACCCCCAATCACCAGACTGACTGGAGACATCCCTTTCTCTTTTTTCAGCACAGCCTGAGCGGCTCCCCCAGCCGCAGGACTCCAGGAGCTGCTGGGGCTCTAGGAAAACAGCGGAGAGCCTGGGCAGCGAGTCAGGGCTTGACGGGCGCCCCTCCACCCCCAGCCAAGCGGCAAGCGCTGGGGTAGTGGGAACTGTTATCTCAAAGCAGGGCGTTATGAGCCCGGTACGGCCCTTGCCTGCATTTGGGGGCTGCTGAGATCTGCCGCCCTGTCTGTGTGTAACCAAACATTAGCCACTGCAGAGTTGATGGGTCCCCGGTCCTGGTAACTCAGCCTTGTTACACATCCTGGCTTGTGCTGTACTGTGCGGGGGGGAGGCTGTTCTGCTTCACTGATCCCCCCCCCCCCCCGAAAAGTCTCCCTGACTTCAGTGGCACTTAAGTAGGTTGTTCATTTCAGTGCTTCTTGAATCTGGGCCACACTTTGTCGGGATGCTACCAGAATTACCTGCTCTGAAAACCACATATCTGTACTATATGACTACTAATATCGCTGGGGCCTGATTTTTCTCCGCAGTTTTTAAAGATGCAGGACAGTAGAGAGTCAGGTGTCTGGGATTTCTTCCTGTCTCTGTTACTGACTTTCCATGTGATATTAGGCAAGTAATTTTGCCTCTTCGTGCCTCAGTTTCCCTGTGTAAAAATGGAGATGTGACTCCACCTTTGTCAATTGTTTTGAGCTCTCCAGCTGAAAAGTCGAGTCCCTTTCTTTAACCCAAAGAGGCTGATCCCTAGTCCTACAACATAAAAAGAAAGTTTAGGAGAATTGGGCGTTCCAGGCTAGACTCCCAAGCACAGTACAAAGCCTAGTACCACAAGGTGTCAGCAGAGAATCCTGTTCAGAGACAGCCCAGGCTGGTGCTCTTGGAAAAGAGGCTTCCGGTAAACAGCTAGTGAGTATGAAAACTACTGAGCTTGTCACATTTCTACACAGCATTTGTCTCATGCCTGGAGGATCTACCTGGTTGGTGACTGCCTTTTCCCTTGTTGGATTTGCTCTGAGCAATTTAGTTGAATGCGATCATAGCTAGGAGTGGACATGGGTGATCACTTTTCTCCAGGAGCTGAATGTAGATGTGTCCCAGTGGTGGTCAGAAGAGGTTTTTTTCATTCTTGAAAAACTCTGTGGCTGTGACCCTTCTTTCTGTGTGTGGACATTGCCATGATAACTCTAAAAATGCAAATCCCACAGTCTGCATTGGCTGCAGATGGAGATACCTGCACTAGCAATCTGCAGGGTTTTACTGTTGATAGGTTAGGACAGCTGCCAGTCTCTTAGGAAGTCTAGTCGTATCTCCAGTCAGCACTTGAGATCAGTGTGGGTGGAACTTCTGTCCATCCCGGACTATAATCTCAACAAGACAGGGCCTTTGCTGTTATAAACCCGAGTGCTCTCCCCTAGTTTTGACAGTTCTCCAGGCCAGGTTGAAGCTGCTTTTATTTCTGTGTGTGTTTGTGTGTGGGCAGGAGAAGAAGCCTGTTGGGTCAGGGTGTACTAAAATACCCATCACCAAAGTATCTTAGCACTGTACAAAACGAAAGATCCATCGGTACATACTTTGCAGCAGTTCCTGGATCCACTGAGTAATGGCCCAGCTTGCCTTTCCAGCAGTTTAGTTTGACTTTTATCAAGGTGCTCTGGGGGCTATGAACATGAGTACTGTACAGATCCAAAGTTGTTGCTGTACTGGATCAGACCTCTGCCTCCAGCATTGGCTGTTGCATGATGCTTAGAATCATAGAATATCAGGGTTGGTAGGGACCTCAGGAGGTCATCTAGTCCAACCCCCTGCTCAAAGCAGGACCAATCCCCAACTAAATCATTCCAGCCAGGGCTTTGTCAAGCCTGACCTTAAAAACTTCTAAGGAAGGAGATTCCACCACCTCCCTAGGTAACGCATTCCAGTGTTTCACCACCCTCCTAGTGAAAAACTTTTTCCTAATATCCAACCTAAACCACCCCCACTGCAACTTGAGACCATTAGTCCTTGTCCTGTCATCAGCTACCACTGAGAACAGTCTAGAACCATCCTCTTTGGAACCCCCTTTCAGGTAGTTGAAAGCAGCTATCAAATCCCCCCTCATTCTTCTCTTCCGCAGACTAAACAATCCCAGTTCCCTCAGTCTCTCCTCATAAGTCATGTGTTCCAGTCCCCTCATCATTTTTGTTGCCCTCCGCTGCACTCTTTCCAATTTTTCCACATCCCTCTTGTAGTGTGGGGCCCAAAACTGGACACGGTACTCCAGATGAGGCCTCACCAATGTCGAATAGAGGGGGACGATCACGTCCCTCGATCTGCTGGCAATGCCCCTACTTATACATCCCAAAATGCCATTGGCCTTCTTGGCAACAAGGGCACACTGTTGACTCATATCCAGCTTCTTGTCCACTGTAACCCGTAGGTCCTTTTCTGCAGAACTGCTGCCGAGCCATTCGGTCCCTAGTCTGTAGCGGTGCATGGGATTCTTCCATCCTAAGTGCAGGACTCTACACTTGTCCTTGTTGAACCTCATCAGATTTCTTTTGGCCCAATCCTCTAATTTGTCTAGGGCCCTCTGTATCTTATCCCTATCCTCCAGCGTATCTACCTCTCCTCCCAGTTTAGTGTCATCTGCAAACTTGAGGAAAGTGCAGTCCACACCCTCCTCCAAATCATTTATGAAGATATTGAACAAAACCGGCCCCGGACCGACCCTTGGGGCACTCCACTTGATACCGGCTGCCAACTAGACATGGAGCCATTGATCACTACCCGTTGAGCCCGACAATCTAGCCAATTTTCTATCCGCCTTATAGTCCATTCATCCAGCCCATACTTTTTGAACTTGCTGGCAAGAATACTGTGGGAGACCATGTCAAAAGCTTTGCTAAAGTCAAGGAACAACATGTCCACCACTTTCCCCTCATCCACAGAGCCAGTTATCTCATCATAGAAGGCAATTAGGTTAGTCGGGCATGACTTGCCCTTGGTGAATCCCTGCTAACTGTTCCTGATCACTTTCCTCTCCTCTAAGTGCTTCAGAATTGATTCCTTGAGGACCTGCTCCATGATTTTTCCAGGGACTGAGGTGAGGCTGACTGGCCTGTAGTTCCCAGGATCCTCCTTCTTCCCTTTTTTAAAGATGGGCACTACATTAGCCTTTTTCCAGTCAGTCCGGGACTTCACCCAATCACCATGAGTTTTCAAAGATAATGGCCAATCACATCAGCGAACTCCTTTAGCACTCTTGGATGCAGCACATCCGGCCCCATGGACTTGTGCTCGTCCAGCTTTTCTAAATAGTCCCGAACCACTTCTTTCTCCACAGAGGGCTGGTCACTTCCTCCCCATGCTGTGCTGCCCAGTGCAGTAGTCTGGGAGCTGACCTTCTTCGTGAAGACTGAGGCAAAAAAAGCATTGAGTACATTAGCTTTTTCCACATCCTCTGTCACTAGGTTGCCTCCCTCATTAAGTAAGGGGCCCACGCTTTCCATGACTTTCTTCTTGTTGCTAACATACCTGAAGAAACCCTTCTTGTTACTCTTAACATCTCTTGCTAGCTGCAACTCCAGGTGTGATTTGGCCTTCCAGATTTCACTCCTGCATGCCCAAGCAATATTTTTATACTTTTCCCTGGTCATTTGTCCAATCTTCCACTTCTTGTAAACTTCAAGGGAAGGATGAAAGGAACCCATACTGGCTAGCTGTGCAATTGTGTACGTTGGGTGGAATTGCTTCCCAGCACCTGTGGGCAACCGTCTGCCCCCCTGAAGCATGAGTGTGACTTTCTTTATTGTGGTCTTAGCCTTACTTGATGCAAAGTTGACTTTTTAAAAAGGAAATGTGAATTATTTATTTTTCTACAGACTTGAATGGCAGTGGAAGGGGGGGATCCATTTTTTTGATGGAGGTTTGCTGTAGATCAGACCTGAGGTGCACTTAGTATAGCTGTGGGTGGGGACCCAGGAAGAGAATTGCAGTGTATTAGTCCAGCTATGTGGGGGACACATGCACAGTGTCTACCCTGTACTTTGCTGGTGCTGTTGTTTACCTCCATGAGTCCTGTTTATCAAACTGTCTCCTATGCTGATATATGCCTTTAAAGTTGGGCCTCATTTTGTGCTTTTTACACTGTAGGCTTTGGTGAGCAGCAGCACCATGGTTTGGCTGAAGAAGGGTAATTGGTGATGTCCAAGCAGGCTCAGCAGGGTGGTAAGTTGCGGCACATCCCAATACCCAGCCCAGCAGCAGAGGCAGTTGCCTGGCTGAGTTCTGTACACTTGAGGTATGGAATGCCAGTATTGCAATGAGCTAGCACCCCGAGTAATATTCATCCGTGAGGTCCTCTCTTCCATGCAGTGATATTCTGTTGCTGAAAGAGCACTGTTACTGTAAACAGAATACATTTAATCCCCCCCCCCCCCCCCCCCGGGAAAACAACCCTATGTTAAGAGAACGTTAAGGTTGCAGAGTCAAACACTTAAAAATTTGGATGTGCCAGAATTCAGGTTGCCTGTGCAAACTCAGTTCAGCCTCCTTGTGTGAGGAGTAACGTGGGTTATTACACAGTCTTTAATTACATGATCATGTGTTAGCTTTTCCCTAGGAACCCTGCTTCGTTCAGCTGACAGTACAGCAATGCTGAGACTCAGGAGTTCTGGGTTTTAATCCACATTCTGGGGGCCACAGACCCTTCTGTGCTGATCCGCAAAAAGCCCTGACCCTGTCTGCCCTGGCTCCTCTAGCTTGTCCTTGTCATCCCGGACTCCCCATGGGCTTCTTGTCCCAGTTCCTCCCCCACCTCAGGGCTCGGATCCTGACTCTGTGTTCCAGTCAGGTGGCTTCTTCCTTCTTGCTGCAGGTAGAGCATTGGAGAGCACAGGCGAGACCAAGGAGCCAGCGAGAATACATTTTCTGGCTGAGGGGACCTGTAACTGGTATTGGTAACTTTTCCTGCATAAAGAAGTCAGTTGCAGAACAGGGGGAAAAGCCTGGGACTTTTATTTTCCAGTCCTGTTGGCTCTTGGGACAGTGGAGGGCAGTACGGCTTAGGCACCCACTAGCGGCTCCTCCCAGCCATGGGGTGGAGTCAGGGAAGCCTCTGTTACCCATCCGTGTCTGGTAGTCTCCTCCAAGTAACATGGCTATTGCCAGAGCAGGCTCTCTCTAGCCCTTTCCCTGCCCAGATGTAAGAGTCCTTCAGCTTTGCCTCCTCTCATGTGCAGGCCTGGGCCTCGGTAGGAACTTGGAGCATGATATCTTGGTATGCGGGACATGTCTGCGCCAGTTCTCCGAGATAAAGCCCTTCACTCTACACAAGACCCACCGTAAGTCAGGCAACATCTACACTATGAATTGAGTTGACCTAACTTACATTGACATAGAGCCGCCACAGTAATTACATGGCTTGTGCGTGTCTCTGCTTTGCTGCTGGTGTCAGCGGTGCGCGTCCCCACCAGGTGCACTTGTACCAATTGTACTGCCAGTGTGAGGTATGTGGGACAGCTTCTGAAAGCCAGCAACAGTCAATGTGAGCAACGCAATGTCTGCACTGGTACTGTATTGGCCTAGCACATCAACACTGACTCTACACCCCTAGTGGAGGTGGAGTTGTTAAGTCAGCGTAGTGGGTGAGTTACATCACTGGGAATAAAATTTCAGTGTAGATGCTTACAGAGTTGTGTCGACATAAGCTGCCTTGCATCATCCTAACTCTAGCGTAGGGCAGGCCTTGTTCACTGACTCCAGAGCACCTGCACTGTACCAGCCCTGCATGCTCAGTCCCAGAGCTGAGAGTCATGCTAGGCTTTTTCCTTTTCATGCTTCATTGCTAGTAATGAACACTGGGCTCTGCTGCTAAGGGGGGCCTGCTGCACAGTCAGGGGGCATTAGTTCAGGAGACTAGAGAACCAAACCCCCTGGGTTCCTGCACACCCCGCTCCCCTGGAAAGTGCCTGACTCTTAAGTTGGTCCAGAGGGAAATAGTTCATTACCTTGACTGCAAAGGCTAACGAGGGCAGGTTAGATGGCAGCACTTGGCTGCTATGAACAGCTGGTGCAGTGCCTGGCTCAAGCAGGGGAAGCACAGAAGGAACATTGCCCATAACCCTCCATTTTCCAACCTTTCCTGGACTCTCCTTGGGCTGTGTGTTCTCGTGACACCAGTTGAGTCCTTGCTGGGCTGCCGCCTCTGCTGCATCATCCAAGTAGCCGCTTCATAACCAGCCCGGCCTGGGAACCTCTGCATGATCGATCCCCTGGAGCCAGAATGGCCTTTCCTGCACGTGTAGGTTAGCCATAGGTTGGAGAACCCCTGCTGAAGTGTTGGCTGCCCTGGGACTGTGAAACCCTCCATTCAGACACCCCCATGAGCCTGGTTAGCACTTCCCCTTTAGCGTGTCTGACTCTCTCCTCTCCCCCAGATGTGCAGGGTGGCAGTGTATACAGCTGCAAGCTGTGTGCGAGAGCCTTCTCCTCCCACACCGTCCTGCTCTACCACTATCGAACCCTTCACCAGCTGCAGAAGTGGGACCCCAGCACCTGGGACGGCACCGCTGCCAGCCCAGCCTCACCTGCTGGCCCCGAGATGGCACTAGGCCCAGAGATCCCAGACACTGAGCCGGGCACAGACGTGCATTTCATCCTGACCTCAGAGACTGTCAAGGGGAGAGCGTTTGATTATGGCCGGATGGTCTTAAAGTGCTTGCACTGTGCCCGGAAGTATTACTCCAAGGAGGGCCTCGTTGGCCACGTCCGTGCTGTGCACCCTGGCACCAAATGCCTGCCGCTACCCCAGCTGGCATTGCAGGGGATGGAGAGTCATGAGTGTGGCTGACCACGAGGCATACGTGAAGTGCAGAAGTGGCTCCCAGAAGCACAAAGCTGGGAGACCTCTGGAAAGACCCCATGGGAAGAAGTTTGTTTGCCCAGTTTGCAAGAAGGGCTTTACTAGAAAGCGCATACTCCAGCTTCACTCCAGCACCCACCAAGCCGGCTGCCGCCCTTTCTGTGGCACACAGCGGACAGCCTCCCCTCGGCGACTGCACCAGTGCCATCAGCGCAGCTTCCAGTCGGCGGTCAGCGTGGTGGCATGGCTGCACCGGCAGGAGCACCGCCAGGGGACAGTGACCTGCGGGGTCTGCCACTCTGCCTACCGGCACCGCTCCACGCTCCACAAACACATGAGGGTGCATGATGCAGAGCGGCCCGATGGCTGCAGCTTCCCACACTGTGGCTGGAGGTTTAAGGTAAGGGCGCAGATCCCCACCTGGTGCCGGTGGGGGGCGTTATGCTGCTCCCCTGGAGCCCCTGCAGCCATTTGGGGAACAGCAGGGAAGCTCTGTTCCTATGCCAGGCTATGGGAATTGCTTCATCATGCTGTTGCTGAATCAATCAGCAGATGGCACATTCCTGACAGCTCCGTGCTGACAGATGTTATCTTGTTCTTCGGTTCTATGTTATCTTGTTCTTCGGTTCTCCCGTCCTTGAGGCTGTTGGGTGGATTCCAGTCTCCCTCCAGGGGTCCTCTGGTTGTTTCCACTTGACGCCTTCTTCAGCCGATCAACACTGGATTCTTAGGCTGGCACCTCCCTGATCATTCTTACCAAGCATCTGTCACATACATCCTCTATCTCTGTTTTAATCACAATTGTGAATACAGCGAGATGAATACAACAAAAGGGCGGGGAGTCTCTGTGTGCTGTTTCTGTTGTTACAAAGTATTGCTTTGAGAACAGACTCTGTCTTAGGATGTACTAACACAATTAGCAGCTTGCAAGTTTCACACACAGAAAGAGAGAGAGAAACAGTAAAAACAAGAGACCAAAAACCAAGAGACCTCTTAATTAGTAATACCCTGGAATTTAAACTATGGGGAATCAAACTCATTTGTGATTTTAATACAGAACTTCTTTAGTATGATCCAACACATTCACTTCTCCTGATCCCAATGACATGGCTTCTGAGAGAGAGACAGGCACGCTGCAGCTCAAACAGGCAGGGCTTAGAACTCCTCCTCCTCCTCCCCCCCCCACCCCCAGTGGCAGCCAGGAGGCTCAGGACTGGGGTAGAAGAAGCAGGAAGCTCCATCCTTTTCCCAGCAGCTGATGACGGAGGGAGAGATTCTGGTTTGGTGGATATGGATGTTAGAGGGTCCAGCACCCTGCTAGAAATTCTAGCTCCTGCTGCCTTTCCTGCAACTATGGGTTTGGGGGTGGGGGGCCTGGGCTTCTCCCCAGCACATAACCCAGCCCTCCTCTCTGCCCACCTCCAGCTAGTATGTGTTGGGTAAACGCTTGTATCCCTGGAAGGAGCAGTTGTTGAATGAGTTTGAGGGTATTTTGTAGTTAGGGTGGTTTTCACTCTAGCTGGGACCATACTAATCCCCCTCCTTCTCTGGTGAAGAGAGAGGGCAGCAGAGGTAAGGGACTCCCTGGCAGACTGAGTGCTGGCTGCATCCCAGCTGTCTCACATTCAGAGCCTCGGACAACCTGGGAAGTGCAAGCCAAATTCCGGGTCTTTGGCAGTGCAGGCTAGTAACTAGACAAATGCAGCCTGACACGGCCAGCAGCTCCCAGTTCAGCTAGTGGCAAGGAAAGAGCCCCTTTCTCGTGAATTACCTTGGGATATTTGCAAAAAGAAAAGGAGTACTTGTGGCACCTTAGAGACTAACCAATTTATTTGAGCATAAGCTTTCGTGAGCTACAGCTCACTTCACTGGATGGGATATTTGGGGTCTCACCTCCTAGCATCTCTGGAGACTGAAGCCCTCTGCCTACAGAGCAGGGATGGCATGGCCCATAGCAGTGCCAGCCTCCCCAGGATTGCTCTGCCCCCTGCCACCGTGCTCCAGCTCTGATGTAGAGTTACTGCCTTTCGTGGACAGATGGAAGTTCAGCTCCTTCGGTCCTAGGCCTCTTTATCTGGGCTGCCCACAAAGTGGCCTGTTGGGTGCTGGTTTGGGTGGTGTGGGCCCAGCACTCGATTCACAAGAGCCACCAGCTGCTAACAGAGGACCGTGGTGGCTTATCTAGGCTGGATTCACACTAGCCACCTAGAGGTGAAAGGCTCCAAATCCATCACCTTTTCCTGCACAAGGAGACCCCTGGGTCTCTTCAGTTTGAAGGGAATGTCCATCCCCTATTGATCAGCCCAGGTGCTGGCACCCTGCCCCTGTCATTCGGAGTGAGGATATGGCTCCTCTTTACTCGGGAGCTGAGAAGCGATGGCTGCTGCAGCTGCTTTTGTCCTAGCGCATCACATCTGCCTTTTGCCTGCAGAGCGAGGTGCTGCTGAGAGCGCATCTTCAAGCCCACGTCACTCCAGGGCAGTTTGAATGCCATTCCTGTGGCTATGCCTTCCGCCACAAGCATCACTTGCAGCGCCACCAAGCCAGAATGCATGGTGTTCTCTCCAGCAGCGTGAAGAAACCAGACAGCCCCCCAGTGGAACAGCTCAGGTGAGATGCTGTCTGCCTTGAAAGGACTGAGCCTTGGGTCTGATGGCCCATCAGTGTAATTTCCATGCTACAGAAGCAGCTTCCCTAGAAAGCTAAGCATGCTCCTTCTCCCTCCCCAGGGAAGGCTGTGCCATCCTCGCTCACACAGTAATGCGGAGCTAACCGCATTGCACAGACAGTGAACAGCCAATGGCTTTGATCCCAGAGCATGGGACATCGCAGCACTCCCCTCCCACCTTTACCCAGAACAAAGGCTGCAGCTCAGGCCTAGAGCCTTCTCCACTTGGGTTCAGTGCTCTGTGCATGCTGCCTTGTCCTCTATGCTACTTCCCAGCCATTCTCTGGGCTGCCAGCTCCAGGCACCTGCCTTCGCATTAGCCCCTCAATAAACAGCGTTGCAGCAGTGGCTGGAATTCTGCTGCTGCCACAGCGAGATTCTATCTGTAGCGGAACACCTGGGCCCACTAGGGCTCGGCCATATCTAAAGGACTGTTGAAGCTACTGCTGGTGTCGGAAGCAAACCCTTTGCATGTCATTGATCTTGTGATACCAGGGCTTGTGACTCCTTCAGGGTTAAGTGTGTGTGTGGAAAAGGGGGAAGAACGCCCGCTTGCGGGGCCCTGGAACAACATCTTACAGTCTGGTGGATGATGGTTTAGAAGCCTCCTGCTGCTATTCAGAGGGCAAACTGCTCCTCAGCAGGGCTTCCTCATGGAGACCATCCACTCGGGCCCATCTGCCTGGTGGCTATTGGTGAGCACTCCGCCCCTCTTCTTCACTTAGAGGTGTCCTTTGAGCAGGCCCAGCTACCTGAAGATGCTGTAGATGGAGCTGTGTTTGAGACACTCCCCGCTCCCAAATGGTGCCCTACTAAACTGTGACCCCAATTGGCAGGCTCGGGGGTCTGGCGCCATGCCTAAGGCCAGGCTCTCCCTGCCCTCCAGTAAAGGTTGCTTCAAACACGTCACCATACATTGACCACCCAGTTCAGGCTTGTCTACAGGGGGTCAAGGCTGGTCTGTTCAGGTTTGTCTGTGTTTTCAAACATAGCTCCGTCCATGCAGAGCACAGGACGCACCAGCTGGTGGCCATGCAGCAAGTTCTTTCATGCCAGTCACAGTATGGGTCAGTGACTTGCTGGCTAGCCTTTCCTTGGGCTCAGCTGGAGCACGTCCATCCCTGCGGGAGACCAGCTTGTCAGGGAGTTCTGGAGGCAGGAGATAATTTCCTGCTTAACTCTCACTCAGGCATGTATCAAGGCAGGGCGAGGGACCAGAGGTCTGCTAAGGAAATGCAGGAAGCTTGCTAACAGCAGCTGTGTGGTAGCTGGTGGGAACAACACTCTGAGAAGGCAGCACTTTGCACCCAGGGAGCCCAGGGCAGGATTGTACCCTGGCTGGGGTTTGCCACTTCTGCTTCGTGACATCACCAGGGCACTCAGATTGTGGCATTAAGGCTCCCAGAGGAGAGCTGGCTGTCTCAGCACCTGCGGCTCCCTGGCCTGGCCACTGTCCAGCTGGCTAGATTGTCGGGCTCAACAGGTATTGATCAATGGCTCCATGTCTAGTTGGCAGCCGGTATCAAGTGGAGTGCCCCAAGGGTCGGTCCTGGGGCAGGTTTTGTTCAATATCTTCACACTCTCCTCCAGATCATTTATGGATTGCACCCTCAACAAGTTTGCAGAGGACACTGAAGTGGGAGGAGAGGTAGATACGCTGGAGGGTAGGGATAGGATACAGAGGGCCCTAGACAAATTAGAGGATTGGGCCAAAAGAAATCTGATGAGGTTCAACAAGGACAAGTGCAGAGTCCTGCACTTAGGACGGAAGAATCCAATGCACCGCTACAGACTAGGGACCGAATGGCTCGGCAGCAGTTCTACAGAAAAGGACCTAGGGGTTACAGTGGACAAGAAGCTGGATATGACTCAACAGTGTGCCCTTGTTGCCAAGAAGGCCAATGGCATTTTGGGATGTATAAGTAGGGGCATTGCCAGCAGATCGAGGGACGTGATCATCCCCCTCTATTCGACATTGGTGAGGCCTCATCTGGAGTACCGTGTCCAGTTTTGGGCCCCACACTACAAGAGGGATGTGGAAAAATTGGAAAGAGTCCAGCGGAGGGCAACAAAAATGATAAGGGGACTGGAACACATGACTTATGAGGAGAGACTGAGGGAACTGGGATTGTTTAGTCTGCGGAAGAGAAGAATGAGGAGGGATTTGATAGCTGCTTTCAACTACCTGAAAGGGGGTTCCAAAGAGGATGGCTCTAGACTGTTCTCAGTGGTAGCTGGCGACAGGACAAGGAGTAATGGTCTCAAGTTGCAGTGGGGGAGGTTTAGGTTGGATATTAGGAAAAAGTTTTTCACTAGGAGGGTGGTGAAACACTGGAATGCGTTACCTAGGGAGGTGGTGGAATCTCCTTCCTTAGAAGTTTTTAAGGTCAGGCTTGACAAAGCCCTGGCTGGGATGATTTAATTGGGGATTGGTCCTGCTTTGAGGAGGGGGTTGGACTAGATGACCTCCTGAGGTCCCTACCAACCCTGATATTCTGTGATTCACTGATGTCTGCAACCAGGCCATCCCCTGGCCTCGTGCTGAGCCACCCAGTCTTGGTGTGACGGGATCAGTGAGGTGCTTCTAACCTCCCCTTGTAGGGCATGCTTGGGATCTCTCGGGAAATGTTCCAGCAATGTGACAGTGCTGGTTCTTTGGGACCACTGCTGCCTAGCCAGCTGAGAGCACGGGGGCTGTATACCCAGATAGAAGGGAGAGCCAGCCCAGTTCATCCCCAGCCATCAAATGCTGCTGTCATCTGTCTGTGGTCGTCATCAACATGCTGCTGTAATTGAGAATGGCGGCTCAGATAGCCACAGCTCAGAGAGAGGCCACTGGCTGTGCCCCTCCAATTGTTTTGGAGGCTGCAGTGAAATCTTAGAGGAGCTTGGGGACCAAAAGAGATCCCTGCCATATCTGTGGAGAGGGAAGGGGCGCTGACAGAGCCCTTCCACTCAGGCAAAGGCAGACTCAGCCCGCTGTGTGTGTCTGTCTTCAGGCTGCGTGCCAAAAAGTAATTCTGGTATTGTCCCACTTTTACTGCCCTGCCAGTGTCTTCACCCAGGCTGGCGGTGCTGACTCCGGCTAGCCTCGCTGAGCCTGTGTGGGGAGAGGTACTCTGTTCCTCCTTGTGCATTCCCAATACAGAGGGTCCACACACCTGGCCCCATGGGGCATGTCCTGGTTTGAGGTCTCATCACTTCACTAGCCCCGTCTGTTTTAGCCCTGCGGAGCTAGTGCAGCTCTAGGCGGAACATGGCTCTGATCCAGTCTGGCAGTTCCTAAGGGCCAGACATCTAGTGCAATGTCCTGTCTCCAAGAGAGGCTGGTGCTTCAGGGGAAGGTGTAAGAACCTGGCAGTATCAGATGTGGGATAATCTGCCCCTGCATTAGGTCTCATCCTGCTCTATCTAGGGAGGTTGGATTAAGCCCTGAAGCATGAAGCTTAACATCCCTTCCCACGTTTGTTAGCATTAAGTATGATCACTCTCAGGTTTCAGAGTAGCAGCCGTGTTAGTCTGTATTCGCAAAAAGAAAAGGAGGACTTGTGGCACTTTAGACACTAATCAATTTATTTGAGCATAAGCTTTTGTGAGCTACAGCTCACTTCATCGGATGCATCATGAAAGCTTATGCTCAAATAAATTGGTTAGTCTCTAAGGTGCCACAAGTACTCCTTTTCTTTTTATGATCACTCTGACTTGTCTTGTTATCCCTATACATAGCCACTCCCTTTTGGAATCTTGCTAATTTCATGCTTACAATTCAGTTTCACCATCCAACTACATGTGCTTGCATGAAATAATATTTCCTTTTCTCCATTCTAAATTTTGCTGCCTTTTAATTTCATCCACTGTCCCCTGAGCCTTGTCGTATGAGACCGGGAGAACAGATGTTCCTGAACTACCTTCTCCAGACTGTTTGTTACAGGCAAAACTGGTAGCCTTACCTATTACGGTGGTGTGACACTTTCCAGGAGAAGACCCATCTCAGGTGCTTATAACTTTGCCAAACTATAATTTGGGCTGGAATTTTCCATGCTGTGTGTCTGCCTCCAGCAGAATACAGGACAAGGACATGGACGGGTTGGAGGGGATGGGACAGAAGGGGTCAAGTTTGGGGCAAATGGGCAGAAGTCTATGCCCACTAGATCGCACTCCCCTTCTCTTAGTTCCCTCCCTGGGTGTGGTAGATGGAGGATACATTTCCCCTTCATTGGAGAGGTGGCTGATCGTCACCCAAGCAACAGGCATGTGTCGTCAATTCCGGCAGCTGTCAGCACCTCAGTGATTGGGGCACTTGATGAAGTTTCACCCCACAATAGATGTGACCAAAATTAAGCCCCATCACAGCGGCTCAGGGCTGAGCCACGCGGCCATGGCTCAGGCTGTTCTGTGATATCTTCGCAAAGATCTGTAACTGGAGCTATGCTGGCACTCTCCGGTTACTGGCCTGCCCTGTAACTATCTCACAGGAGCATGCAGCTACGTACCCACCTCCTGCATCTTTCATGAACTCTCGTGACTGGAGCCTGAGCCTTGCCTGTGCCATGGAGCCCCTTGTACTCTAGAGAAGAGCAGCTGAATTGGATCTGGGCCTATAGCTTGTGTTGCCTGGTGGATTGATTTGAAATCAAGGCCATTTAAATCACTGATGTTAATCAGTTTTTCCATTTGTACTTCAGTTATTTTCTGAAGAGTGGTGCTTTCTCATTGGTTGACATAATCATTATGTCTGGATTTTACAATTAAATAGAGCTTTGCAACGGCTTTGGTACATCTTTGCTACCTTGGAGGGCTCACGTTTATTTAAGCAATGATCTAGATTAATATTTTCACATTCTTATTGTACATCTGTTACCCACACAAAATTCTGTTACTCACACGCTCAAGGGCACCCACCTTTACCCAGTTCCTAGGGCTCAAGGCATAAACCTCTTAATTTAGGCATCTAACTTTACCCCTCTGTGGGCTTTGGGCTCTACTCCTCCATGGACTCAGAGCAAACACGCTTTCCCTGTGGACTCAGGGCTTAATCTTTTGCGGGTTTATGGGGTCTTTTACCAGTGAAAGAGCCTTACACAGTAATATACTACATAATCTCTGTTTATTAACAATCACCAAACATAGACTGCACACTCTACGCATATAGTGCTCACCACTCCCAGTAAGACAGATGAACTTTTCTTGATGGCCAGTCAGGATCAGGTTCATCTGGGGGACTCCAGTTTCTGCATTGGAGCCGTGTTGAGATCTTCGGGGCTGTGTCCTAGAGTTGGTTCCCAAAGAACTTCCTTTTGGACTCCAGTTTATATAGTGACATTTGAGTCCTTTTTAGCTGTACCTTAACCAATCATTATACTAAAATTTTACTAACCAATCCTAATATAGTGTAACAAAATTCTCTAACCAATCCTGTCCCACCACCTTAATTTACACGTAGCAAAATTAATTATGTAACACACAGAAACAATTAACTAACCAGACAGAGACCATACAGATAAACAATAGGGAAGTGAGGACCATAATGACAAACCAATAAAGAAATGAGGATTTCACAACTACAACTATTGATAAATGATTTCCTGACAGACAAGATGCTGTCAAACTAAGTTTTCTTTAACCCTCTTAAGATCTGTTTCTTTATCTGGTGATAGTGGGGGCCGTTAGGATAGGGTCTCCTTCTTTACAGCGGATCTGACATTGCTTTAATGTAATGTAGATGGAATGTGAGGATGTGACTTCCTGCTTCTCAGCTAATGGCTGCTGCTCGGCGGCTCTTTTAATCTGGCTGCAGACGAAGGCTTTAGGCCTTACAGTATGGCTGCAGACAAAGGCCTGATCCTTACACATCTTTAGCACATTAGAAAATGGTGAATGAGATATTGCTTATTTACTAGATAATCAGCTGTTTGGTCACAGTTTGTGTCACGGTGAAGTAGGATGGCAACTGGAATTTAATGAAACCCACAAACCAGGATACAGCATTTATTAACCAAAACAGCCTTTACATGTCTTGGGTACATAAAGCTCTCTTCTTAAAACTTGGTTCACGTTTACTCTTAAACTATTGATGAAACAGACGGATTAACTGAAGTCAGTGAATTAAACTGGATGGATGAAGGGAAAGCAGTGGATGTATTGTTTCTTGACTTTAGCAAAGCTTTTGACACGGTCTCCCACAGTATTCTTGTCAGCAAGTTAAGGAAGTATGGGCTGGATGAATGCACTACAAGGTGGGTAGAAAGCTGGCTAGATTGTCGGGCTCAACAGGTAGTGATCAATGGCTCCATATCTAGTTGGCAGCCGGTATCAAGTGGAGTACCCCAAGGGTCGGTCCTGGGGCCGGTTTTGTTCAATATCTTCATAAATGATCTGGAGGATGGTGTGGATTGCACTCTCAGCAAATTTGCGGATGATACTAAACTGGGAGGAGTGGTAGATACGCTGGAGGGGAGGGATAGGATACAGAAGGACCTAGACAAATTGGAGGATTGGGCCAAAAGAAATCTGATGAGGTTCAATAAGGATAAGTGCAGGGTCCTGCACTTAGGACGGAAGAACCCAATGCACAGCTACAGACTAGGGACCGAATGGCTAGGCAGCAGTTCTGCGGAAAAGGACCTAGGGGTGATAGTGGACGAGAAGCTGGATATGAGTCAGCAGTGTGCCCTTGTTGCCAAGAAGGCCAATGGCATTTTGGGATGTATAAGTAGGGGCATAGCGAGCAGATCGAGGGACGTGATCGTTCCCCTCTATTCGACATTGGTGAGGCCTCATCTGGAGTACTGTGTCCAGTTTTGGGCCCCACACTTCAAGAAGGATGTGGATAAATTGGAGAGAGTCCAGCGAAGGGCAACAAAAATGATTAGGGGACTGGAACACATGAGTTATGAGGAGAGGCTGAGGGAGCTGGGATTGTTTAGCCTGCAGAAGAGAAGAATGAGGGGGGATTTGATAGCTGCTTTCAACTACCTGAAAGGGGGTTCCAAAGAGGATGGCTCTAGACTGTTCTCAATTGTAGCAGATGACAGAACGAGGAGTAATGGTCTCAAGTTGCAGTGGGGGAGGTTTAGATTGGATATTAGGAAAAACTTTTTCACTAAGAGGGTGGTGAAACACTGGAATGCGTTACCTAGGGAGGTGGTAGAATCTCCTTCCTTAGAGGTTTTTAAGGTCAGGCTTGACAAAGCCCTGGCTGGGATGATTTAACTGGGAATTGGTCCTGCTTTGAGCAGGGGGTTGGACTAGATGACACCTTCTGGGGTCCCTTCCAACCCTGATATTCTATGATTCTATGATTCAGTTGTTTTCAGTGTTGTAGCCATGTTGGTCACAGGATATCAGAGAGAGAAGTTAAGTGAGACCGTATCTTTTATTGGTCCAATTTGTCTTGGTAGAAGGTACATGCTTTCAAGCTACATGGAGCTCAGGTTGGTCTAATAAAAGATGATCCCTCACCTACCTTGGCTCTTGGATTATTTCAGGTCAGCCTGAGATAACTTTCAAATATGCTTAAGTGTGACTGGAGCTTAAATTCCTAGTCTCGTCAAGTCTCTTGTAAAGGAGACGGTGTCGTGACTTTCTGACTGTTGTGCCATATTTATAAAACTAGGCCTCAATAGTTCTATCATATCTCTCCTCCCTCCACCCCTGGTTTGTTCTTTATTCAAAAAAGCAACCTTTAACTCCTGCATTTTTGAGAGAGGCTCGTGGATTCAGCATATTTATTTTTTATTTAAATATTTTCCGGGGTTGTAATAAGTTTAGGCTTTAACATGTTTTGTCTTAAATTCTGGTTTCATTTGAAACAGGTTTATTTTTAAAAAGAAAAACTCTTACTTAAATAACATAAAAAAACCCTCATAAATCAGAAAATCATCAGTCTATATCCACCTGGCTTGTTGTGCCAAAGGACTGTTCCTAGCAGGCCATGTGTGGGATGCTGGCCGCCCTTCTGGCCTTCAATTGGATGCTCTTGATTTGGCTTGGGGAGTTGGCTCTGAGGAGCTTTCTCCCCCTGTGGAGCTGGGAAGAGCTCAGTGTTGTACAGCATATTCAGCACTCAAGGTGCTCGAGGCAGCTATGGGGGAAGACTGCACTGCTTGTTCCTAATCTCGTGCCATAAATGGCCCTGACTGGAGTAGATCCCTGACCTGCAGAGCTGTCTGAGATACGACAGGAGCAGCAAGTGGTGATGATGCGGGGGGGCTAGGAGGCTGACGGTGAAGGCAGAAAGATCCTGTGGGCACCAGGGGGACTGGTTACTACGGGTCTTTGGGGTTCCTATGTCCTTGAGAGGCTAGTCCCAGCTGCTCAGAGTTTTTTCCGTTGGTGTCTATGGGGAAGCGAGACTATTTGCGTTAGCACAGAGAAGAAACTGGGTACAAGGGACCTAGCATGGGAGCCCCTAGATTAGGTGATTGGAATAGAGCTATCTGGATTGTGGGGCTCAAACGTACATAGAATCCTAGACTATCAGGGTTAGAAGGGACCTCAGAAGGTCATGTAGTCCAACCCCCTGCTCAAAGCAGGACCAATCCCCAACTAAATCATCCCAGCCAGGGCTTTGTCAAGCCTGACCTTAAAAATATCTAAGGAAGGAGATTCCACCACCTCCCTAGGTAACGCATTCCAGTGTTTCACCGCCCTCCTAGTGAAAAAGGTTTTCCTAATATCCAACCTAAACCTCCCCCACTGCAACTTGAGACCATTACTCCTTGTTCTGTCGTCAGCTACCACTGAGAACAGTCTAGAGCCATCCTCTTTGGAACCCCCTTTCAAGTAATTGAAAGCATCTATCAAATCCCCTCTCGTTCTTCTCTTCCATAGACTAAACAATCCCAGTTCCCTCAACCTCTCCTCATAAGTCATGTGTTCCAGTCCCCTAATCATTTTTGTTTCCCTCCGCTGGACTCTTTCCAATTTTTCCACATCCTTCTTGTAGTGTAGGGCCCAAAACTGGACACAGTACTCCAGATGAGGCCTCACCAATGTTGAATACAGGGGAACGATCACGTCCGTCGATCTGCTGGCAATGTCCCTACATATACATCCCAAAATGCCTTTGGCCTTCTTGGCAACAAGGGCACACTGGATATGAGCCTAATTTGTCTAGGGCCCTCTGTATCCTATCCCTACCCTCCAGCATATCTACCTCTCCTCCCACTTTAGTGTCATCTGCAAACTTGCTGAGGGTGCAAGCCACACCATCCTCCAGATCATTTATGAAGATATTGAACAAAATTGGCCCAAGGACTGACCCTTGGTGCACTCCTCTTGATACCAGTTGCCAACAAGACATGGAGCCATTGATCGCTACCCGTTGAGCCCGACAATCTAGCCAACTTTCTATCCACCTTATTGTAAATTCGTCCAGCCCATACTTCTTGAACTTGTTGGCAAGAATAGTGTGGGAGACCATGTCAAAAGCTGTGCTAAAGTCAAGGAACAACACATCCACCGCTTTCCCCTCATCCACAGAGCCAGTTATCTCATCATAGAAGGCAATTAGATTAGTCAGACATGACTTGCCCTTGGTGAATCCATGCTGACTGTTCCTGATCACTTTCCTCTCCTCTAAGTGCTTCAAAATTGATTCCTTGAGGACCTGCTCCATGTTTTTTCCAGGGACTGAGGTGAGGCTGACTGGTCTGTAGTTCCCAGGATTCTCCTTCTTCCCTTTTTTAAAGATGGGCACTACATTAGCCTTTTTCTAGTCGTCCGGGACTTCCCCCGATCGCCATAAGTTTTCCAAGATAATGGCCAATGGCTCTGCAATCACATCCGCCAACTCCTTTAGCTCTCTCGGATGCAACACATCCGGCCCCAGGGACTTGTGCTCATCCAGCTTTTCTAAATAGTCCCGAACCACTTCTTTCTTCACAGAGGGCTGGTCACCTCCTCCCCATGCTGTGCTGCCCAGTGCAGTAGTCTGGGAGCTGACCTTGCTCTTGAAGACAGAGGCAAAAAAAGCACTGAGTACATTAGCTTTTTCCACATCCTCTGTCACTAGGTTGCCTCCCTCATTCAGTAAGGGGCCCACACTTTCCTTGACTTTCTTCTTGTTGCTAGCATACCTGAAGAAACCCTTCTTGTTACTCTTAACATCTCTTGCTAGCTGCAACTCCAGGTGTGATTTGGCCTTCCTGATTTCACTACTGCATGCCCGAGCAATATTTTTATACTCATCCCTGGTCATTTGTCCAATCTTCTACTTCTTGTAAGTTTCTTTTTTGTGTTTAAGATCAGCAAGGATTTCACTGTGAAGCCAATCTGGTCGCCTGCCATATTTACTATTCTTTCGACACATCAGGATGGTTTGTCCCTGTAACCTCAATAAGGATTCTTTAAAATACAGCCAGCTCTCCTGGACTCCTTTCCCCCTCATGTTATTCTCCCAGGGGATCCTGCCCATCAGTTCCCTGAGGGAGTCAAAGTCTGCTTTTCTGAAGTCCAGGGTCCGTATTCTGTACAGGGTACAGGGTCTGAAGTCAGCGGTCCATACAGGCTGCACACAGCTCTTACTTAGGTTTTGTCTACATTAAGACAGTTTGTGGGCCCTTTTCTGTACCATTACAGCTCCACCAGGGGAATTGCTGGGCAACAATGGAAGCTGCAGCCTAGACAGTGCCCGGGATTAAACAAATGCTGGTGAAATTGCCTGAGCCCCCTTGCAATTTTCCATTCTCCTTCCTCCCCAACAACTAGTCCTCTGTTAAGGTCACTTTTTTATATCTACCTGTGGGGTTTTGTCACTTGCCCCTTCACTTTGTAATGCCCTCCTCACTTTGGCTAGTTAAGATCCCATGCTTCCTAGGCACACTTGCCAGCTGCCTGTGCTCTGAGATTCCTGAAGAGTGCTGTGCAGACAGGCTGTTTCTCATTTGGGCTGTCTCTGTCTGCAGGCGCACACAGCAGGGAGACTCGGGAACAGAGCCCAGCGCACACCCACTCAGAAGAGCAGGCTGCGAGCCTCCGAAATAAAAGATCCTCCTGCAACGTTAGCTGCAGTGTTGGCTTGAGAGGACAGTTTTCCCTGGCCTGGGCATGAGGCACCAAGTAACTGTTGCTCACGGGGACTGGGTGCAGAAGCAGGGTTGACAAATGGAGACTCTTTCCAGGTAAGCTGGTCCATGCTATGCGGGGTCTGTACTGAAGGGAAGCTGACTCATGGGAATTACTGTCCCGTTAAAAGTCATCTGGGACTGTGGCCGGCAGCATCCAGTAATGCTAATAAACCTTGTTAGTTTCTGTTGGAGGTGACGACTATTGCATTCCCTCTGAAGGGCATAGAGTGGCCCAGGGGGTTAATACATGAGCCGCGGTCTCTGATCTCGGTGTATCTTGGACCATGAGTGCAGGTGAGTTTTGGGCCCAGTCCAGTCCCTAGCAGATACTCAGTCCTTCTCCCTGGACCTGGATATGTCCCGGAATCAAGTGGGAATCTGCTGTAATATTTTTATGATGCTGGTGTGTGCTTCAGTTTCCCATGGCTGCCTAGTGGAGGGAAAGGTATTGAGTCTGCTCTTGGGGCAGCGCAGGATATGAGGGGTGGGTGACCCCTTGCTGTCTAGGATGCAGCCAATAGGACCAGTAAGGAACTGTCAGGAACCTGCTGTATTTATGCAGATTCCTGAAGAGACCGCCCCCCACCCCCACCCCCGCAGCAGGGAGGTTGAGCAGAGACCAGCTCAAGAACGAAGGACTTCTGGAGGAAGCTGGCTCTCTCTCCTGGGACTCCCTCCAGGTCAGAGGGACATAGCTGAAGCTGCAGTCCCACTGCAGCTTGGCTGGTGTGTTGTGCTGACTTGGCCCCAACAGACTGTGCTTTAATCTTCACTTCTCTGTGCTAGCCCAAGGCCTTCCCGGACTGTGTCCCAGCTGACTAATAAACCCTGCTCTGTGTGGAACAGGCTATTTGGGGTCATTGCAAATACTTTCCAGGCTGAAGAGCAAATGCATCTCTGCCCAGGGCCTGACTCGCAGGGCAGAGCTTGGGGTGTGAAGCAGGAGGGCTGGAGTCCAGAGGCTCAGGCTAGGAGGCGGAGGAAGAGGGGCTCCTGTGGGGTGTGGCACACTGCAGGGGACCCTCCAAGGGACCCTGGGGTGTAGCAGTGACTGAGGGGATCCAGGGCAGCTCCCCATCACTGCTCAGCCCCTTTGAATCCTGCTGTGCTCTTTGATTGGGCTCCTATTCTGTGCGGCTGGGCCTGCAGCAGCTTTCAATGTTCCGAGCGCCCCCACCCCCAAAGAGCGATGTGGCAGTGACCCCTCTACCTGGTCAAGGAACAACATGGCCAGCATCCAGCTGGAGCCCTGGCCAAAGCCAGTCTTCCCCCCGCTTGGGTTGGAGTCCTTTGGAGTTTCAGGGGTCACCCAGCACTGTGATCTCCCATATAGCACCGTTCTAGTGACCTGCCAGCAGCCCAGGATAGCTATACTTGTCTGGGTGGGATCCTACACCTGCCTGAGCCTGGGGGGTGGTCCCAGAAACCCCCAAAGGAAGGTGGCAGGGAGTTGGGGGGTGTAGGAATTCCCTTCCTGACCCTACATCTGGCAGTCACTTCAGCCCCGCGCACATGAATCTCCAGGGTGCTGTGTCCACTTTCATTTGGCTCCTGATCCTTTGGGCCTTGTCCTTTTCTCCTGCCATCTCATAGCGTGGCTTGTGCTGGCATCTCCTCCTGCGGGGAATCTCAATGGGTATGTGCCTGCCTGTGGGGGGCAGCGGGACCTGTGCCACATGTGGGAGGTCAGTGTTTGATTAACAGCTGGGGTGAGCACCCTGGCACCTGTTCAAATAGCTCCAGTGCCCAGAGCCACATCCACCCGGCAGGACCTGCCTCCCTGCAGGCTTCACTCCGTGCTCTGCCAGAGCTTGGCTTAGATAGCAGCTCTTCTCTGTGAGGTCAGGGTCCCAATGCCAGAGGCGGACAGCTGGCGGGGGAGAGGGACACTGGGTTAGTACCACCGGGCTCTCACTGTGTCGGTGGTATTTACAAGACTCTTCTTGCAGCCTGTTGGCCTTCCCGCTCCTGCCCCCACGTGTTGGCTGGGTACCAGGGAATTCCCCACCCAGCTGCCTCGGTCACTTGTTCACATCCAACTGCCAGCTGTTCCTATGTCACGCCGCCTGTGGCCTGGCTCTGTCCCATCGGGCTGGTGATCTCAGAGCTCTCTATGACCTTCGTGAATTTGCCTTTGCACCCACCTCACAAGTCTCTCAATGTTGTTCCATATTTACATGTGGGGAAACTGAGGCACAGTATGAGTAAGGCTGAGATTTTCAAAGGAGCCCAAGGGAGTAGGGCACCTAATTCCCTTAGGCTTTTTTTTTTTAAATCTCTGCCTGGGTGGCTTGCCCAAGATTGCAGGACAGCATTAGGGGAGCACTGGCGGAGCTGTGGGAGGGGCGGAAACTGGCCCCTCTCCCTGTGCTAGGTCAGTGTAATTAGACCACTGGTTAGGCAGGGTCACCAGCTCCTCTGCCTCCCACCTGTCCCATCCATGCAGTTTAATTGCTGCCCCTGCCCCCACAAGGCAAACATCTGCTCCGCGCTAAGCACAGGCCAGGCCCACAGCATAGCAGTGTCCTCTTTATTTGGCGGGGTAATCGGTGGGAGGGAGCAGTAGCATCAGTTTGCCCTTTGAGTCCCAGGCTCGGAGCCCGGCGTTCCTTCTGCGCTGGCTGCCCTTAGGCTCTCGGAGAAGGGACCCTGCCTCATGGCAGGAATTCGAGGTCTTGTTTTATAAATCACTAGTGGAGCCCAGCCCTTGAGTGGAGCAGCCACAGGCAGGGCAGGGTGGTGGGTCAGCGCAGGGAGGCTGAGATGGCTTCCAGGGGGAGGACTCCTGCTGACCCAAGGCTAGAATCCAGCCACGCTGGGGGAATCGTGCTCTGGTGACAAAGCTACTGGCATGGGGCTCCCAGGCTGCAGGTGATGGGGGTGACCAAGCAATGTCTGCCCAGCCAGTGATGCCAAATCAAGGACATTCCCCGGCCTGGGGGAGGATCCCAGCTTGGGGATCGCGGGGGAATTCCATTTTCAGAGGGATTTCCCTGTGCCTCAGCCCCGCCCCCATAGCCAACACAGCAGCGGGGGCGGGGGATGCCTGTGGGGACCCCATTCTGCCAGAGAGCGGCCAGGGAGTAAGGTGACTGGCCCAAGGAAGGACACACCCTGTGGCTGGGCCAGCTGGAGAGCCCCATGTGCATAGCTAAGTGGGGCCCCTGCTGGGCATGTACAACTCTGCTGCTGCCAGGCTCCTGAGGGGGACACAGCTCCGCCAACCTCTGTGTCTGGGAGGCTGGGTCACCTCCATGTGGAACTGATCCAGCCCCCGGGGAGGGTCACTGCAGCCAGCTAGAGGATGGATCCCCCCCATCCCTGATCTGGATTGGCAACACTGCAAGGCTGCAGCCCGAGAAATGGGGCTATAGGGGTGCCAGGGGTTCTGTGGGGCAGCGGTTCCTCTCCTCCAGGCCAGTGCAGAGACGCTCAGGCTGTCCTGTCAACTGGCTCCTTCCCCTCAGCTAACGCAGGGTGGGCTGCAGCCGTGCCGTCTCTGGAAGCAATGCAGGCAGGGGTTAGCCCAGCCCTGGGACTGCTGGGACCCCGTGGAGACACTGGCGGAGCGGCTTCTGCTGGGAGGGAGAGAGGACAGCAGGGTCAGATGTACACCATGCTCTCTGGGGCAGACCACTGTGCTGCCAGCCTGCTGCTACTGGGCCTGTCCCCCAGTTCCTGGCCCCGATAATATGGGGAGCCCGAGGTTTGCCTGCAGTCACCCAGCCCCTCCGCGCTTGCCCCCCATGGTCTCTCTCCTGCACTCTCACAATCCCCTTTGCCCGCTTGCTGGGCTAGAAGAGGTGCCCAAAAATGCACCGGAAGGAGGCAGGGTGAGGAGGGCACACAGCTCCCTCAGGATCCTGCCAGGCGGGGCTGGCTCCAGGGCAAGGTCAGTGTCTGGGGCAGCTGGGAGAGCCCCACTCTTGTGGGCACCCATCTGTTCTGCTGCAGGCCCCTGCCTGGGTGGGGTTTGGCTCCAGTCGGGGAAAGCCTGCTCACAGCTGTCCCTCTGGGGTCTGTGGGTCAGAGCAGAATCCAGCCCGACTGCATAGTCCATGGCACCCCATGCTGTGCCCCAGAGGTCTTGGCACCACATCTCTCCCTGCTGTCCTGGCTGGGCTGGTGCAGAGTGGGGGCCATTAATTGGCCCCTTCGCCTGCTGTGCAGGGGTGGGGAATTTGCTGCTGCCAGGACCCACAGCATCCCACAATCACCCTCCCTGCTCACCTCGGAGTGTGGGGGAGCTGGGCCTCATTAGCATCTCGCAGTCTCAGCTGCCTCAAGACCCGAATAAGCTGGCTGATCTGGCGCAGGGTCATCTCCGGGGCCGGGCACGCCAGCCGCTGGCGCTGGCTGATCAAACACGGGGGGCTGGCAAAGAGGGAGAAGTAGCTGTTCCTTCCCAGCAGCTGCACTGCTTGCTTGTTCCCAGAACAGGAGGCATACTGCAGGCAAGAGGAGGAGAGCTGGGATCAGCACCATGCTCCTAATGGGAATGCTACCTGGGGTCAGCGCCAACCTGCTGCCAGCTATGCTACCTGGGTCGATGCCAGGCTGCTGCCTGCTATGCCACCTGTGGTCACTGGGGCAAGCAGCAGCACTGTGCCATGGTGCAGCGTGGCCAGGCCCAGGCACTCCCAGCTCCATCCCCCCAGCGCTCTGTGGAGGATGCCCCGAACACTGGGATCAGGCTCCTGGGGTTGTATTTCCCCCTGGGGACCTCAGGGTATATTCCTGCTCTGTGCTTTGGTTCTTCCAGCCGTGAAGTTGGGATGATGCCGGGGGTGGGAGGTTGATTTAGCTCATGGGTGTCTGGGCTGTGGTTTGCCATCCTGTGGTGCAAGGCACACGGGGGAGGGAACGTGCCATTGTTTGGGAAATCCAGGGAAATCGCCCACTGCAGCAGCCAGGCTCCCCAGGTTGCAAGGGAGGTCGTGGGCCCCAGTGAACGCTCCTTCGGAGGCCAAGCTTGTGCCAGTGCAGGTGAGCTGAGCTAGTGGCAGGAGTTGGCCAGTGGGAGCACCAGGTGGGATACAGCCCAGCATTCGGACCTTGGGTTATACCTAGGCCAATCAGCCGGGGCGTGGCTTGCCAGGCGAGGAGCTTTATGAACAGCCCTTCTGGCTGCTGGAACAGTGGTTCAGGCTCAAGAAAGTTGAATGAAAAGTACTAACACCAAGCAGCCCAGTGCCTGCATCCTGGACCATTACCAGCCCCAAGTGAATTGTTCCCAGGGGTCTCCTGCTTGGGATGGCTGGCCCTGCTGTTGGCACCTGGTGCTACCATTCCCTCTCCACCCCCTGGTCAGGGTTGCTGTGCAGGCTCTGTAGTGCAACCCACAGCCTTTGCGATGCCCTGCATTGGAGGAGGGGTAAAAGTTAGTTCTTTTGTTTTTTTGTGGGGGGGAGTTACATAACGAGGGAGAAGGAGCATCGTGTGCAGGGCGAAAGGCACAACACAAGTCAAAGCAGGAGACTGGGAAGAAGGAGCAACATTCTTCAGAGCACAGCCTCTAGTGTTGATTTCAGCACCTGGGACTGGGTGGAAAAACTCTGCCATGGCTGCAGGTTGTAAAAAAAGACCCTTGTTAGGAATATTTTCAAGAAATCCCAGTATGCCTGAGTCAAAAAGGAATGTATGGCCAATGCAAACAGGGCATCCAAGAGCTCCAAGGCCTGGTTCATAGATTCATAGAATATCAGGGTTGGAAGGGACCCCAGGAGGTCATCTAGTCCAACCCCCTGCTCAAAGCAGGACCAATCCCCAATTTTTGCCCCAGCTCCCTAAATGGCCCCCTCAAGGATTGAACTCACAGCCCTGGGTTTAGCAGGCTGATGCTCAAACCACTGAGCTATCCCTCCCCCCCAACAGAATGAAACAACATTCTGAACAATAAGAAAAGGAGTACTTGTGGCACCTTAGAGACTAACCAATTTATTTGAGCATGAGCTTTCGTGAGCTACAGCTCACTTCATCGGATGCATACCGTGGAATATCGGTATGCATCCGATGAAGTGAGCTGTAGCTCACGAAAGCTCATGCTCAAATAAATTGGTTAGTCTCTAAGGTGCCACAAGTACTCCTTTTCTTTTTGCGAATACAGACTAACACAGCTGTTACTCTGAAACCTGTCATTCTGAACAATGCTCCTCTGAAAGCAGTGACTTTGCAGATGGTGGTGTGGGCATGTCTGAATAATCTGGCTCCGCTAGTTAGTAATCTTATTTTGGCACTATTCTTACAGACGGCCCACCATGGCTTTCCATGCAAGTAAATGCTCATTTTGCTGATTGGCATCAATTTGTGGTTTGGGAGGATTGCTCATGAATTTTGAACTGTTTGTGTTCAAAATATAATTGGCAGGCTAGTTTGCTATGGGAGTATTTATCCATTACGTTTTTACTCTTCTTGCTGGACTTCTGAAATGATTTTTTATTGCTCAATATAATCAAATCTCCTACGTGTAGATTTCCAGTTTAAAAGTTTTATTAGGCATTTATGAATTTTAACATTTTTAAAAAATGTCAAGCTGTTTGGTATATTGCTAGCGACAAGGTTTTAAATAGTTCTCTAAAATGTCTCTTTTTAAAGACTAATCTCCCTTTTTTCCCTCCTGCAGCTGCAAATGTTTCATTGCCCCACGTATCATCTCCGTCCCAGAGGCTATCAAAGATTAGAAGCCGAAAAAAATGCACTCGCGATGAAATATTCTCTGAACTCATGAAGTCCTCCCATGCTGAAAGAGCCCAGCACAATTCGTGGAGGGAGACAATGTTAGAGTCCAGAAAAGCACAAAAAAAATGTGAGGACAGGAAGGACGAGTGAGAGGAAGGTATGTCAGCATGATGAGAGGAGGCAGGAGGCAAGGTGGAGGCTACTGGAGGATCAAACTGATATGCTCCAGTGTCTGGTGGAGCTGCAGGAAAGGCAGCAGGAGCACAGACCGCCGCTGCAGCCCCTGTGTAACCAACCTGCCCTCCTCCCCAAGTTCCATAGCCTCCTCACCCAGACGCCCAAGAAAGCGGTGGGGGAGCCTCCAGGCACCCAACCACTCCACCCCAGAGGACTGCCCAAGCAACAGAAAGCTGCATTCAACAAGTTTTGAAGTGCAGTGTAGCCTTGTCCTTCCAACCTTCCCTCCTCCACCACCCCATCTGGTGCTTCCCTCCTCCCCTACCCCTCCCGGGCTACCTTGGCAGTTATCATAGAATATCAGGGTTGGAAGGGACCTCAGGAGGTCATCTAGTCCAACCCCCTGCTCAAAGCAGGACCAATCCCCAATTAAATCATCCCAGCCAGGGCTTTGTCAAGCCTGACCTTAAAAACTTCTAAGGAAGGAGATTCCACCACCTCCCTAGGTAACGCATTCCACTGTTTCACCACCCTCCTAGTGAAAAAGGTTTTCCTAATATCCAACCTAAACCTCCCCCACTGCAACTTAAGACCATTACTCCTTGTCCTGTCGTCTTCTACCACTGAGAATAGTCTAGAACCATCCTCTTTGGAACCACCTCTCAGGTAGTCGAAAGCAGCTATCAAATCCCCCCTCATTCTTCTCTTCTGCAGACTAAACAATCCCAGTTCCCTCAGCCTCTCCTCATAAGTCATGTGTTACAGTCCCTTCATTCTTTTTGTTGCCCTTTGCTGGACTCTCTCCAATTTTTCCACATCCTTCTTGTAGTGTGGGGCCCAAAACTGGACACAGTACTCCAGATGAGGCCTCACCAATGTCGAATAGAGGGGAACGATCACGTCTCTCCATCTGCTGGCAATGCCCCTACTTATACATCCCAAAATGCCATTGGCCTTCTTGGTAAGAAGGGCACACTGTTGACTCATATCCAGCTTCTCGTCCACTGTCACCCCTAGGTCCTTTTCCGCAGAACTGCTGGCTAGCCATTCGGTCCCTAGTCTGTAGCGGTGCATTGGATTCTTCCGTCCTAAGTGCAGGACCCTGCACTTATCCTTGTTGAACCTCATCAGATTTCTTTTGGCCCAATCCTCCAATTTGTCTAAGTCCCTCTGTATCCTATCCCTACCTGCCACCGTATCTACCACTCCTCCTGGTTTAGTATCATCCGCAAATTTAATGAGAGTGCAATCCACACCATTCTCCAGATCATTTATGAAGATATTGAACAAAACTGGCCCCAGGACCGACCCTTGGGGCACTCTACTTGATACCGGCTGCCATCTAGACATGGAGCCATTTATCACTACCCGTTGAGCCCGACAATCTAGCCAACTTTCTACCCACCAAATAGTGCATTCATCCAACCCATACTTCTTTAACTTGCTGACAAGAATACTGTGGGAGACTGTGTCAAAAGCTTTGCTAAAGTCAAGAAACAATACATCCACTGCTTTCCTTTCATCCACAGAACCAGTAATCTCATCATAGAAGGTGATTAGATTAGTCAGGCATGACCTTCCCTTGGTGAATCCATGCTGACTGTTCCTGATCACTTTCCTCTAGTGTAAGTGCTTCAGGATTGATTCCTTGAGGACCTGCTCCATGATTTTTCCAGGGACTGAGGTGAGGCTGACTGGCCTGTAGTTCCCAGGATCCTCCTTCTTCCCTTTTTTAAAGATGGGCACTACATTAGCCTTTTTCCAGTCGTCCGGGACTTCCCCCGATAGCCATGAGTTTTCCAAGATAATGGCCAATGGCTCTGCAATCACAGCCGCCAACTCCTTTAGCACTCTCGGATGCAACGCATCCCGCCCCATGGACTGGTGCACGTTCAGCTTTTCTAAATAGTCCCTAACCACTTCTTTCTCCACAGAGGGCTGGCCACCTCCTCCCCATGCTGTGTTGCCCAGCGCAGCAGTCTGGGAGCTGACCTTGTTTGCGAAGACAGAGGCAAAAAAAGCATTGAGTACATTAGCTTTTTCCACATCCTCTGTCACTAGGTTGCCTCCCTCATTCAGTAAGGGGCCCACACTTTCCTTGACTTTCTTCTTGTTACCAACATACCTGAAGAAACCCTTCTTGTTACTCTTAACATCTCTTGCTAGCTGCAACTCCAGGTGCGATTTGGCCCTCCTGATTTCATTCCTACATGCCCGAGCAACGTTTTTATACTCTTCCCTGGTCATTTGTCCAATCTTCCGCTTCTTGTAAGCTTCTTTTTTATGTTTAAGATCCACAAGGATTTCACTGTTAAGCCAAGCTGGTCGCCTGCCATATTTACTATTCTTTCGACACATTGGGATGGTTTGTCCCTGTAACCTCAATAGGGATTCTTTGAAATACAGCCAGCTCTCCTGGACTCCTTTCCCCCTCATGTTATTCCCGCAGGGGATCCTACCCATCAGTTCCCTGAGGGAGTCAAAGTCTGCTTTCCTGAAGTCCAGGATCCGTATTCTGCTGCTTACCTTTCTTTCCTGGGTCAGGATCCTGAACTCGACCAACTCATGGTCACTGCCTCCCAGATTCCCATCTACTTTTGCTTCCGCTACTAATTATTTCCGGTTTGTGAGCAGCAGGTCAAGAAAAGCTCTCCACCTAGTTGGCTCCTCCAGCACTTGCACCAGGAAATTGTCCCCTACATTTTCCAAAAACTTCCTGGATTGTCTGTGCACCGCTGTAGTGCTCTCCCAGCAGATATCAGGATGATTAAAGTCGCCCATGAGAACCAGGACGTGCGATCTAGTAGCTTCTGCGAGTTGCCGGAAGAAAGCCTCATCCACCTCATCCCCCTGGTCCGGTGGTCTATAGCAGACTCCCACCACTACATCACTCTTGTTGCTCACACTTCTAAACTTAATCCAGAGACACTCAGGTTTTTCTGCAGTTATCCTCCCATTTGTGTGACGAATTAATAAAGAATGCATGAATTTGAAACAACAATGACTTTATTGCCTCTGCAAGCGGTGATCAAAGAGGGGAGGGGAAGGGAGGGTGGTTGGCTTACAGGGAAGTAGAGTGAACCAAGGGGGTGGGTTTTCATCAAGGAGAAACAAACAGAACTTTCACACCGTAGCCTGGCCAGTCATGAAACTGGTTTTTAAAGCTTCTCTGATGCGCAGCGCACCCTGCTGTACTCTTCTAATCGCCCTAGTGTCTGGCTGCGCATAATCAGCAGCCAGATGATTTGCCTCAACCTCCCACCCCACCATAAATGTCTACACCTTACTCTCACAGATATTGTGGAGCACACAGCAAGCAGCAATAACAATGGGAATATTGGTTTCACTGAGGTCAAACCGAGTCAGTAAACTGCGCCAGCGCGCTTTTAAACGTCAAAATGCACCTTCTACCACCATTCTGCACTTGCTCAGCCTATATTTGAACTGCTCCTTGCTACTGTCCAGGGTGCCTGTGTATGGCTTCATGAGCCATGGCATTAAGGGGTAGGCTGGGTACTCAAGGATAACTATAGGCATTTCAACATCCCCAACGGTTATTTTCTGGTCTGGAAAGTAAGTCCCTTGCTGCAGCCGTTCCCACAGACCAGAATTCCTGAAGATGCAAGCATCATGAACCTTTCCCGGCCATCCCACATTGATGCTGGTAAAACGTCCCTTGTGATCCACCAGTGCTTGCAGCACCATTGAAAAGTACCCCTTTTAGTTTATGTACTGGCTGCCTTGGTGTTCTGGTCCCAAGATAGGGATATGGGTTCCGTCTATCGCCCCGCCACAGTTCGGGAATCCCATTGCAGCAAAGCCATCCACTATGACCTGCACATTCCCCAGAGTCACTACCCTTGATAGCAGCAGCTCAGTGATCATGTTGGCTACTTGGATCACAGCAGCCCGCACAGTAGATTTGCCCACTCCAAATTGATTCCCGACTGACCGGTAGCTGTCTGGCGCTGCAAGCTTCAAGAGGACTATCGCCACTCTCTTGTGAACTGTGAGAGCTGCTCTCATCTTGGTATTCTGGTGCTTCAGGGCAGGGAAAGCAAGTCACAAAGTTCCATGAAAGTGCCCTTATGCATGCGAAAGTTTCACAGCCATTGGGAATTGTCCCAGACCTGTAACACTATGCAGTCCCACCAGTCTGTGGTTGTTTCCTGGGCCCAGAATCAGCATTCCACGGCATGAGCCTGCCCCACTGCCACCAGGCCAAATTGCCGGGGCCCGTACTTTGAGAGAAGTCTGTGTCCATGTCCTCATCACTCGTCACCACGCTGCCGTCGCCTCCTCGCCTGCTTTTGCAGGTTCCGGTTCTGCATGTACTGCTGGATAACGCGCGTGATGTTTAGAGCAGTCACAACTGCCATGGTGATCTGAGCGGGCTCCATGCTTGCCATGGTATGGCGTGAGCAGGAGAGCAGAGTGGCAGTGGAAGCGGTGGGTGGATTACGATGCTCACAGCAATATGGCACCTGCACGGAAAAAGGTGCGAAACAATTGTCGACCGTTGCTTTCATGGAGGGGGGAGCAAGGAGTAGGCTGGCAACAGACAGTGCAGTACAACTGCTAGCCATTGTCATGTCCTGGGTGCTTGCCAGCAGACAGTGCAATACAGTTGCTAGCTGTCATTGTCTCCTGGCTGCTCGCAGTGCTGCTGGCTGGGAGAGCAGCCTGAGGCAGAATGGCCCCCTCAAGGATTGAACTCACAGCCCTGGATTTAGCAGGCCAATGCTCAAACCACTGAGCTATCCCTCTGCCAATATTCCAGGCAGCACTGAATCTCCATTAGACAAAAAGAAGAGAATGACCTGAGTCACTCTCATTTATGTCCAGGTGTCCCTGACAGACCTTACCAAGGTCTGCCAGGAGCATTCATGTCTGCCCAGGCACCCTGACCAACCTCACCAAGGCTGGCCAAGAGCACCCAGGAGACGATGAGGACAGATACCAGTCATACTGCACCATCTACTACCACAAGGCAATGAGCTGCTGCTGTGTAGCAATGCAGTCCCATGTCTGCCAGCACCCAGGAGACGTACGGTGACGGTGAGCTGAGTGGGCTCCATGCTTGCCGTGGTATGGCGTCTGCACGGGTAACCCATGAAAAAAGGCACCAAACGATTGTCTGCCTTTGCTTTCACGGAGGGAGGAAGGGATGAAGGGCCTGACAACATGTACCCAGAACCACCTGCAACAATGTTTTTTGCCCCATCAGGCAATGGGATCTCAACCCAGAATTCCAATGGGCAGCGGAGACTGTGGGAACTGTGGGATAGCTACTCACAGTGCAACGCTCCGGAAGTCCACGCTAGCCTCAGTACTGTGGACGCACTCCGCCGACTTAATGGTCTTAAGTGGGGAGACACACAATTGACTGTATAAAATCGCTTTTTAAAAAATTGACTTCTATAAATTCCACCTAATTTCATAGTGTAGACATACCCATATTCTAAATGGCTAACTGCTGAAGAAGATGCTGCTATGAAATGGACATTTAATAATTACCCATCAATCAGGTCATCAATAAATTTCAGGGTGGGGGTGGATCAGTCAAGTAGTACATGTTTCCTGATAAGAACATAGGCAGGGCAATACTGAGTCAGACCAGGGGTCCATCTAGTCAAGTATCGTGTCTTGCAACAGTGGCCGGCACCAGATGCATCAGAGGGAATGTATAAAACATGGCAATTATTGAGTGAGCCATCTGCTGTCATCCACTCCCAGCTTCTGGCAGGCTGGTGATGTTCTAAAGAAAGTCAGTGGTGGAAGACACTAGCTGGAGCCAGAGCTTGTTGAAGGGCTAAACCAGCTTTTGACAGCAGTAGCCTCTTCTGCAGGCACAGAAAGAATAGTTTCTTCATTTGGACTAATTCAATCAAAGCTGAGAAATTGGTTGGCAGTTGAAAAAGTTGGGGATCTTGTTTTTCTCTTCCAGTCGTGGAATGAAAACAAGGAGGGACGGGATGAGATCTACTAGTTTTAAAAGTTTGAAGAACAACCTGAGTAATGTGAGAAACTGTTGTCTCATTTTCAAGAGACTTAGGCACGTAAGAATTTAAGCTCCAGTCACTTTCACTTCGGCATATCTAAAAATGTTCCCAGGCTGACCTGAAATAATCAGTTTAAGTCACTGACTACAGTTAAACTCTCTGTTTAATAAATCATTTAGCTATAAATGTGAAACGTGTTTTGGTCAGAGAAACTGGTTTTCAAAGCCTCTCTGATGCGCAGCACGCCTTGCTGTGCTCTTCTAATCGCCCTGGTGTCTGGCTGCTCAAAATTGGCCACCAGGCAATTTGCCTCAACCTCCCACCCTGCCATAAACGTCTCCCCCTTACTTTCACAGCTATTGTGGAGCACATAGCAAGCAGCAATAACAATGGGAATGTTGGTTGCGCTGAGGTCTGACCAACAGTGCCATCTCGCTTTTAAACATCCAAAGGCACATTCTACCACCATTCTGCACTTGCTCAGCCTGTAGTTGAACTGCTCCTTACTACTGTCTAGGCTTCATGAGCCATGGGAGCAAGGGGTAGGCTGGGGTAGGTGCGACTGCGTGGTGCTGCTGGCTGGGAGAGCAGCCTGAGGCAGGAGCCTCCAGCTCGCAGGAGAGCAGAGTTGCAGCAGAAGCAGTGGAGCTGTATACCATGCTCTGGAGGTTGCTAGGAGCCGGGCAGGGAAGACGTTCCTAGAACCCCCAGCCAAGCTACTTGTCAGACGAGGATGGCTACTGGTCCTACTGCACCGTCTGCTGCAGAGTTGCAGGAGACCAGGAGAGCAGAGTTGCAGCAGAAGCGGTGGAGCTGTACACCATGGACGAGTATGGCTAGCAGTCCTACTGCACCGTCTGCTGTAAAGGCACCCAGGAGCAGCTGCTGTGTAGCAATGCCAGCTGCTGCAGGTGCTTCTGTGCCAAATGCTTGGAGGTCCTGGTAGGGCAAGGTACCTCGGCCAAGGCAAAAGAGCAAGAGCCCTGAAGCTGTTACAAGTGTCAACCACAGAAGTGCTATGCGGTGTTACAGCGCCGACCAGACTGGAATGTATGGCTGCAAGACTTCTTCACCAGCGACAAAGGACAGGAATATGATGTACCTAAAATCTAAAAAGGCCCGCATATTTCCCAGAGTCACTACCCTTGATAACAGAACATCAAGGATTGCATTGGCTACTTGGATCACAGCAGCCCCCACAGAAGACTTGCCCACAACAGCAGCAGTGATGGTGAGCTGAGTGGGTGCCAGGCTTGCCGTGGTATGACGTCTGCAGGGGTAACCCAGGAAAAAAGGCACGAAACAATTGTCTGCCATTGCTTTCACGGAGGGAGGGACGACTGACGACATGTACCCAAAACCACCTGCAACAATGTTTTTGCCCCATCAGGCATTGGGAACTTAACCCAGAACTCCAATGGGCGGTGGAGACTGCGGGAACTGTGGGATAGCTACCCACAGTGCACCGCTCTGTAAGTCGATGCTAGCCACAGTAGTGAGGACGCACTCCGCTGACTTAATGCACTTAGTATGGACATGCGCAATCGACTGTATAAAATCGAATTCTAAAAATCGACTTCTGTAAAATCAACCTAATTTTGTAGTGTAGACATACCCCAGGTTGCCCATGGCTCTTTTCCCCCAGGCCAAGGAGTAAGCTGTAATTGACAGACAGGCCCAGCAGGGGGCAGCCATGCCTCTGTCACAGAATGTTACCATGGCTGAAAAGGATTGTGCAGGCTCGAGGGAGCTAATGTGTGTTGAGCATAGGTACCAACTTCACCCAGAACAACTTTTCTCAACTTGTTCATAAAAACATGAAGGGCCCTTGACCTTGGAAGGGGCGGCTCCGCTCGGTTTCAGAATCCATGACTGTGGTGGTCTAGCTCTGGTGCGGGAGGCTCATCATTTGGGAGGCGCATGGGCTGTTATAGCAGGGATAAGGGAGAGACAAGACAAAACTGCAGGGGGAATCAAATCAGTATCTTAGATGCCAGTATACTAATGCAAGAAGTATGGGGAATAAGCAGGAAGAACTCGAAATCTAGAAACACAACTATGACATAGTTGGCATCACAGAGAGTTGGTGGGATAATACGCATGACTGGAATATTGATATAGAAGGGTACAGCTTGCTCAGGAAGGACAGGCAGGGAAAAAGGGGAGGAGGTGTTGCCTTATATATTAAAAATGTATACACTTGGACAGAGGTTGAGATGGAAATAGGTGACAGACTTGTTGAAAGTCTCTGGGTAAGGATAAAAGGGGTAAAAAATAAAAGTGATGTCATGGTAGGGATGAAGCTTTTTCTAAACAGGTTTCAGAGTAACAGCCGTGTTAGTCTGTATTCGCAAAAAGAAAAGGAGTACTTGTGGCACCTTAGAGATTAACAAATAGACTGGGAGTCTATGCAAGGTAACCTATTTCCCCTTGGTTTTTCCTACCCCCCCCCTTCCTCAGACGTTCTTGTTAAACCCTGGATTTGTGCTGGAAATGGCCCACCTTGATTATCATACACATTGTAAGGAGAGTGATCACTTTAGATAAGCTATTACCAGCAGGAGAGTGGGGTGGGGGGAGAGAAAACCTTTTGTAGTGGTAAACACCCATTTTTTCATGGTTTGTCTGTATAAGAACATCTTCTGTATTTTCCACAGTATGCATCCGATGAAGTGAGCTGTAGCTCACGAAAGCTTATGCTCAAATAAATTGGTTAGTCTCTAAGATGCCACAAGTACTCCTTTTCTTTTTCTAAACAACTGACAAAATCATCCAAAGGTCAGGATTTGGCAGTGATGGGGGACTTCAGCTACCCAGACATCTGTTGGGAAAATAGAACAGCAGGGCATAGATTATCCAACAAGTCCTGGGAATGTATTAGAGACAATTTTCTATTTCAGGAGGTGGAGAAAGCTACTAGGGGAGAGGCTGTTCTAGATTTGATTTTGACAAAGAGGGAGGAACTGGTTGTGAATTTGAACATAGAAGGTAACTTGGGTGAAAGTGATCATGAAATGGTGGAGTTCATCGTTCTAAGAAACGGTAGGAGGGAGAACAGCAAAATAAAGACAATGGATTTCAAGAAGGCAGACTTTAGCAAGCTCATGGAGTTGGTAGGTAAGTTCCCATGAGAAGCAAGTCTAAGGGGAAAAACAATTGATGACAATTGGCAGTTTTTCAAAGAGACATTATTAAGGACACAACAGCAAACTATCCCACTGCGTAGGAAAGATAGGAAGTCTGACAAGAGACCATCCTGGCTTAACCAGGAGATCTTCAATGATCTAAAAATAAAAAAAGAGTCCTACAAAAAGTGGAAACTAGGTTAAATTACAAAGGAAGAATATAAACAAATAACACAAGTATGTAGGGACAAAATTAGAAAGGCCAAGGCACAAAACGAGATCAAACTAGCGAGAGACATAGTTTGGATAACCAGAAAACATTCTACAAATACATTAGAAGCAAGAGGAAGACCCCAGGACAAAGTAGGCCCATTACTCAATGATGAGGGGAAAACAATAGCAGAAAATGTGGCAATGGCAGAGGTACTTAATGACTTCTTTGTTTTGGTTTTCACCAGGAAGGTTGGTGGTGATGGGACGTCTAATATAGTGAATGCCAGTGAAAATGTGGTAGAATCAGAGGCTAAAATAGGGAAAGAACAAGTTAAAAATTACTTAGACAAGTTAGATGTCTTCAAGTCACCAGGACCTGATGAAATGCATCCTAGAATATTGAAGGAGCTGACTGAGGAGATATCTGAGCCAATAGCGATTATCTTTGAAAAGTCATGGAAGACGGGAGAGATTCCAGAACACTGGAAAAGGGCAATTATAGTGCCAACTATAAAAAGGGAAATAAGGATAACCTAGTGAATTACAGACCAGTCAGCTTAACTTCTGTACCCGGAAAGATAATGGAGCAAATAACTAAGCAATCAATTTGCAAACATCTAGAAGATAATAAGGTAATAAGAACAAATCTTGTCAAACCAACCTTGTGGATGGGGGGAAGTGGTAGATGTGGAATATCTTGACTTAAGTAAAGCTTTTGATACTGTCCCGCATGACCTTCTCATAAACAAACTAGGGAAATGAAACCTAGATGGAGCTACTATAAGGTAGGTACATAACTGGTTGGAAAATAATTCCCAGAGAGTGGTTCACAGTCATGCTGGAAAGGCCTAACGAGTGGGGTCCTACAGGGATCAGTTCTGGGTCCTGTTGCGGTCCAGATACAAGACAGCACAAAGCTTTAAGCAAGCAAGCAGGCTGGTTTGCCAACGGGCTGTCCTGTCAGCTTTCCACCCTCTCCTTTATTCTTTCTCTCCCCCCGCGCATTACATTCTCCAACACATAAAAAGAATACACTGGCTTTGTTTAACATTCTTATTTACCAATTTCTATCTACCGCATTCCTTGCTCTCAGGCCTTGAGCCCAGTCCTGGGAGGCTTCCCACAGTTCATGTAATCTGGGCGAGATTCCAAGGTTCATGCCCTTGAGAGGAGCCGTGTGTGCACTGCTCCTACACAACACTCCGGGTGTGCCCTGAATGTTGCCAAGTGCATGGACCTTGCATGAATGCTACAGGGTCCAGTTCTGTTCAATATCTTCATCAGTGATTTAGATAATGGCATAGCGAGTACACGTATAAAGTTTATGGATAATCCCAAGCTGGGCCGGGTTGCAAGTGCTTTGTAGGACAGGATTAAAATTCAGAATGATCTGGACAAACTGGAAAAATGGCCTGAAGTAAATAGGATGAAATCCAATAAGGACAAAGGCAAAGTACTCCACTTAGGAAGGAACAATCAATTGCACACATACAAAATGGGAAATGACTGCCTAGGAAGGAGTACTGTGGAAAGGGATCTGGGGGTCATAGTGGACCACAACTCAATATGAGTCAACAGTGTAATGCTGTTGCAAAACAAGCGAACGTCATTCTGGGATGAATTAGCAGGAGTGTTGTAATTAAGACACTAGAAGTAATTCTTCCATTCTGCTCCACGCTGATTAGGCCTCAACTGGAGTATTGTGTCCAGTTCTGGGCACCACATTTCAGAAAAGATCTGGACAAATTGGAGGATGTCCAGAGAAGAGCAACAAAAATTATTAAAAGTCTAGAAAACAAGACCTATGAGAGAAGACTGAAAAAAGTGGGTTTGCTTAGTCTGGAGAAGAGAAGACTGAGAGGGGAGATGATAACAGTTTTCAAGTACCTAAAAGGTTGTTGCAAGGAGGAGGGAGAAAATTTGTTCTTAACCTCTGAGGACAGGACAAGAAGCAATGGGCTTAAATTGCAGCAAGGGAGGTTTAGGTTGGACATTAGGAAAAACTTCCTAACTGTCAGGGTGGTTAAGCACTGGAATAAATTGCCTAGGGAGGTTGTGGAATCTCCATCATTGGAGATTTTTAAGAGCAGGTTAGACAAACACCTGCCAGGGATGGTCTAGATAATATTTAGTCCTGCCATGAGTGCAGGGGACTGGACTAGAGACCTCTCGAGGTTCTTTCCAGTCCTGCTATTCTATGATTCTTAGAGTGAGAGGTCCCAGGTCCCTGCTCCTGGGGAGCATTACTAGTCTCAGACTGACTGCTTGAGCCCCAAGTAAGGATACAGAAAGCTCTCCTCCTGGACAGTGTGGGAAGATGAGACAGGGCTACTTAGTGGCAGTTCCCTCTTCTGCAGTATGCCCCTTTCTCTCCTAGCCTGATCTGCACCTGAATCTTATTGAAGGCATGAAAGGAAAAGCAAATGGTGCACAGGCTGACAGAGGGAAGGGAGCCTATAGCCCACATGAAGGGACTTTCCTAGCTGCCGATCTGCTCAGCTCACCCTCTCTTTTCTCCAGTCACAAAACCTTTCAGCCAGCCCCACACCCCTGCTCCAATTGTGCAGAAGCTGCCCAGACCAGGGGCTAGTCCTTTACCTCTACAGGCCTGACTTATGTTCGGAAGTATATTCAGCACTGGGCAGTGGAGTCTGGAAGGCAGGTGGGCGCAGGTAACCCAAGACGCATGGGGCTGGGCATGACCATCTCAGTGTTGAGATGCAGAAATGCGGGTTACTTCAATAACAGCACTCATTGTAGATGAATCAGGTGTTCAAAGAGTGTGGCCTCCGTTCCAGTGAGCGAAGGAAGAAAGGCTGCGATTCCCAAACCACCGAGGGGCTTTTGATGTCTAGTTCTCATTAACGTCAACTGGAATGGTGTGCCCCATTCCCCCGAGGTGACTGTATGCTCACAGCCAGCATCACTGACCCTCAGATCTGGCTCTAACCAGTGACTCAAGCACTCACCATCACCTTTTAGTCTGGAATAACCCAGTGCCCTCATATGGCACCTTCTGGCCAAGGGCTTCTCAACCATTCACAAGTGACAGCTAGGGCTTCCTAAGTGGCTGGAGTGAGGGAGGTACCCAAAGGCCAGTGGAATTCAAGGGAAGTTGGTACCTAATTCCCTTTGGAACCCCCAGCCTCAATGCCACACCTCTATCCATTGCATTAGCTCCATTTTCCAGCCAGGCCTTAGGCCGAGAGCAGCGCAAGTTGCACCATAAGTTGGGGAGTGGACCCAGGTGTCCTGGCTCCTACTTGCCTGCTTTACCCACGCCGTATTGGGCCTGAGTCATAGGCACCCTGCAGCTTGTGTTGCATTGACACAAAGGCAAAATGCTGCCATTCTCTGGAAAGATCCTGCTCATCGGGGTGTGGTGAAGGCACGTCCCAGTCACTCCCTTTTAAGTCTCCTGGCGTAACGCATGCCAGCTAGGCCATAGCAACCAGAACCACCCCCACCCCTGTTCTCAGGTGCCCTCTGGAGATGGTAGAGAGCCAGGCGAATAGAGACTAGCCCTATACCCGCAGTGCTGTAGCCACCCTCCCAAGCACTCCTGTGGCTGGCAGCTGGGACCCGTCCCACTGCTAGGGGCTGAGCCATGGAGCTGATCCTCCCTAGGCTGCAGCTGGGTTTCTTACCGGAACAAAGGTGGCCATTCGTCTCCTGCAACGGCTCTGTGCCCACAGAGCCCTGCGCAGTCTCTGCGGGTAGCGCTCCCCTGGTCGAGATGCCACGCTCGGCCCTCGCCGTCTCTTTATATGCGGTCTGTGGGATTGCATTGGCAAGCAGCACATCTTCCTTTGATCAGACCCCCGCCTGGTCCAACTTCCCCCGCCCCCCATCCCAATGACTTCACCCCAGCTCAGGTGTCCTAGCAACAGCGAACACCAGCTCACGTTACAGCTGGGGAGGAAGCTGACAGAATTGGGCTATCAATTATTGATGGCCATTAGGAGGGGGAGATTCAGAGCCGATGGGACAGGGGGACACCAGAGCAGAATGTAAGAGCAGAGTCAAGTAACCCCAGTGAGGCAGCCGCATCTCAAGCCCCAGCTGCACGCTCCAGGCTCCCCACTACGAATGAGTAGGTGGGATCTCACTGAACCCGCTGGAGGGAGATCACAGCCATGACTAGGCTGTGCCAGCGAAGCTTTCCACGACCCCTGACAGAGCCCCTACCCGCCTACCCAGTTTATAATCCCCATTCCCCTCAGTAGGCCGGCAGCTGCATCCCCACTCCACAAAGCTGAACTGTGCAATGTGGCTGCTTGGTGAATGGACCCCCAAGGATAACTATTGGCATTTCAACATCCCCAATGGTAATTTTCTGGTCTGGGAAATAAGTCCCTTCTTGCAACTGCTCGAACAGCCCGGAGTTCCTGAAGATGCGAGCGTCATGCACCTTTCCCGGCCATCTCACGTTGATGTTGGTGAAACGTCCCTTGTGATCCACCAGTGCTTGCAGCACCATTGAGAAGCACCCCTTGCGGTTTATGTTCTGGTTGGCAAGGTGGTCCGGTCCCAAGATAGGGATATGCGTTCCGTCTATCGCCCCACCACAGTTAAGTAACCCCATTGCAGCAAAGCCATCCAGTATGACCTGCACATTTCCCAGAGTCACTACCCTTGATAGCAGAACGTCAGTGACTGCCCTGGCTACTTGAATCACAGAAGCCCCCACAGTAGACTTGCCCACTCCAAATTGATTCCTGACTGACTGGTAGCAGTCAGGAATTGCAAGCTTCCACAGGGCTATCGCCACTTGCTTCTCAACGGTCAGGGCAGCTCTCATCTTGGTATTCCTGCGCTTCAGGGCAGGGGAAAGCAACTCACAAAGTTCAAGGAAAGTGGCCGTACGCATGCGAACGTTTCGCAGCCACCGTGAATCATCCCATACCTGCAACACTATGCGATCCCACCAGTCTGTGCTTGTTTGCCAGGCCCAGAATCGGCGTTCCACTGTATCAACCAGCCCCACTGCCGCCATGATGTCCCAATTGCCACAGCCCATGCTTTCAGGAACGTCTGTGTCCATGAACCGATCAGTCGTCCTCGTGCTGGCGCCTCTTAGCCCGGTTCTGCACATCCTCCAGGATAATGAGCGAGGTGTTTACAGTGCTCACAACAGCAGTGGTGAGCTGAGCGGGCTCCATGCTTGCTGTGGTACGGCGTCCACACGGGTAACCCAGGAAAAAAGGCGCAAAACAATTGTCTGCCGTTGCTTTCACGGAGGGAGGGAGGGAGGGGCGACTGAAAACATGTACCCAAAACCACCTGCGACAATGTTTTTGCCCCATCAGGCATTGGGAGCTTAACCCAGAATTCCAATGGGCAGCAGAGACTGCGGGAACTGTGGGATAGCTACCCATAGTGCACCACTCTGTAAGTTGATGCTAGCCATGGTATTGAGGACACACTCCGCCGACTTAATGCGCTTAGTGGGGACATATACAATCGACTGTATAAAATCGATTTCTAAAAATCAATGTCTATAAAATCGACCTAATTTCATAGTGTAGACATACCCCTAATGCGGAAGGCTGACCCCTGCCGTAGGGGTGCAGCAGGGAGAGTGCAACTTCAATAGTGCTGGGAGCTCTGCAGGGGAAGGAGAAGCTGGAGGGAGGCGTTCCCTCTAGCTTGAGAAAGGCTGGGAGATCCCCGGGGAGCACAGTGGGCTCCTATGGGGTAGCCCTGGGCCCTAAAAGGGCTGGAAGAGAAGCCCTGGAGGGGTTCTGGTTTCTGTGGTATTTGGCCTCCCATCAGGGAAAAGCCGGGGTGTCAGCAAAGGCCGGGGGCAGCCTGCTCGGGGAGAAGCTTGAAAAAGAGATGTGCTGCAGGGGCCAGAAGATGGGGCCACAGGACTTGGGTGGAGCCCAAGAGGGGCAGAAGGACATTAGTTTGGGCATTGATTTGGCCCTCTACCCCCAGAGGGCAGTGAACTGTTATGTGACATAGCCCAGAGACAGAGAGAAGATACTGGCCGGGCATAGTCACCAGAGCAGATGTGTGAGCCAAAGTCCCCCGCAATGCTACATCTGGGCAGGAGGGGGCGCCCTACAGGTAAAGATGGGTGTTGACAATTAACAAGGTTGCATCAAAGAAATCCTTGACTATCCCCAATTTCTCCTACCAGCTGGACTGTCCCCAGGGTCCTGAACTTTGACTAAGCAGTCTGGTCAAAAAGGGGCAAGGCCATGTTTCCGGCAGCTCCCTCTTCAGACTGCGTCTCCACTGCCCTGTTGCGTGTGGAAGAGATGGCTCTGGGGCAGCAAGGACCCAAACCACTTAGGGCTCTAGAGGTCAAAAGCCGCATCTCACTCTTCATCTGGAAGCCAAGAAGCAGCCAGTGCCATCAGCAGCGCAATGGTCCTTGCTCTCGGTGTGCAAGGCACCAAACAAGCAGGGCTGCAGGAAATAGCAAGCAAGATCCCATGTACCCAGGGGCATTATCTGCTATGGGAAAGGGGAGCCAGCTGAGACATTTCAGGATATAATAGAATCACACAGAATGGTCTACATGCTGACACCACTTTGCTACAATTTTTCTGAACCAACACCCCCTACTTGTAGCATGCACCACTGCAGCCTAATCTCGTGGTGACGAGTGTGAATGACTGTAGCAAGGTCCACATCCAACAGAAACAGGCGCCCACACGTGAAAAAACACAGATGTCTTTGCTCTCCAGCCGCGCAGCAGGAGATGAGGATCAAGCAACCCGCATCCCAGATAGTAAGTGCACTCAGTGATGCAGGTCTAATTCCCATTCTAATGAGGTTACCTCCTCTTAGCCAGAGCGAGCCCCACCCCTCATCTGCTGCTGACACTGGGTCGTCTCTTCATTCACACGGTGGGTGGGAGAACTGGTCAAATAATGGCAATGAATTCTCGTGGCTTTTCTCTGACCCCTCTCCAATGTATCACCATCCTTCTCGGGTGTTTCTCTAGACAGTTTATCAACATTCAGTTTCAAAAATGTGTGTGCGGGGCGGGGGTGGAGTTTCATCCCTATTTCCTTTCTCTCTTTCCATTTTGCCACTGAAAAGGGGGTGGGGGCGGGAGCAGGAAGGCAAACATAAGTGAAAATAAAAACTGAAAAATGTTCTGTTCTGGGGTCATCAAAAAAGTGGAAAGTTGGACGGAGGTGATTTTTTTTAAAATGAAAATCTCCAGTTTGCCAATATTCAATGGCATGTTGTCCTGGTGGATGGGACTCAGCTTTCACTGACACCTGAGTCCATCCAGAATGACGAATGGCAGGGAAATGCCACAGGTGAAAATTGCTGGGACTGGCCTTGGGGCCCCTGGACTTCACAAGAAAGATGCCGGGGCTGAGAAGGACAGACCAGAAGCCATTTCTTAGGACTCTGACTGAGAAGCTAAAGGGGAAATGACCCATCCTTAGCTCCCACCTGACTGTTTCATTTGCAGAGAGTAGAACTGCACATGGTTGACACGGAACAAGCTAACTGGCACTTCATTAAACCCTCTGCACTGCTCTGTCCAGGTAGCTGCATTGCTAGTTAAAGAAGTATGGGCTGGATGAATGGACTCTAAGGTGGATAGAAAGCTGGCTAGATTGTCAGGCTCAACGGGTAGTGATCAATGGCTCCATGTCTAGTTGGCAGCCGGTATCAAGCGGAGTGCCCCAAGGGTTGGTCCTGGGGCTGGTTTTGTTCAATATCTTCATAAATGATCTGGAGGATGGTGTGGATTGCACCCTCAGCAAGTTTGCAGATGACACTAAACTGGGAGGAGAGGTAGATATGCTGGAGGGTAGCGATAGGATACAGAAGGCCCTAGACAAATTGGAGGATTGGGCCAAAAGAAATCTGATGAGGTTCAACAAGGACAAGTGCAGAGTCCTGCACTTAGGATGGAAGAATCCCATGCACCGCTACAGACTAGCGACCGAATGGCTCGGCAGCAGTTCTGCAGAAAAGGACCTAGGGGTTACAGTGAACGAGAAGTTGGATATGAGTCAACAGTGTGCCCTTGTTGCCAAGAAGACCAATGGCATTTTGGGATGTATAAGTAGGGGCATTGCCAGCAGATCGAGGGACGTGATCGTTCCCCTCTATTGGACATTGGTGAGGCCTCATCTGGAGTACTGTGTCCAATTTTGGACCCCACACTACAAGAAGGATGTGGAAAAATTGGAAAGAGTCCAGTGGAGGGCAACAAAAATGATGAGGGGACTGGAACACATGACTTATGAGGAGAGACTGGGGATGTTTAGTCTTCAGAAGAGAAGAATGAGGGGGGATTTGATAGCTGCTTTCAACTACCTGAAAGGGGGTTCCAAAGAGGATGGCTCTAGACTGTTCTCAATGGTAGCAGATGACAGAACAAGGAGTAATGGTCTCAAGTTGCAGTGGGGGAGATTTAGGTTGGATATTAGGAAAACCTTTTTCACTAGGAGGGTGGTGAAACACTGGAATGCGTTACCTAGGGAGGTGGTGGAATCTCCTTCTCTTGGAGTTTTTAAGGTCAGGCTTGACAAAGCCCTGGCTGGGATGATTTAGTTGGGGATTGGTCCTGCTTTGAGCAGGGGGTTGGACTAGATGACCTCCTGAGGTCCCTTCCAACCCTGATATTCTATGATTCTATGATTCCTCGCCTAACCCTATCCATTCCCTGGTTCCCAACAGTGCTGTCAATAAAATCCCTCCAGGGAACATGGGCCCTCTCACTCCAGTTCCACTGAGCAGGATACATCTTCCCTCTCTTACAAACAGTTTCATATAAACATTAAAAACACATAATAGATGCCCAAATCCCACCCCTGGTCCCATCGGCCACATAGCTGAGTGGGACTCTCATCTTCCCCACAGACTCAGATGGTTACATCGGCTTTGAGATAGTTTGGTCTTCTCAACAGGTGACCACCCCAGGAGTGACCCATCTCTGTCTCCCTGTCTCTGGGTCAGGCACACTATCTCGGTGGGGTCTCATCCCTCCCTGAGGGGTGGCCTCCGTATGGCTCTGTCTCTGTGTTCTGTGGTGATCGCTATATCTCCATGGGCTCTCTCTGGGTGCCATGTCTGGTGGCTCATAGGAGTCTCCTGATCCATGTGAGCTGGGTGCCTCTGCACCCCTCACAGCTCCTTAATGCCTTCCTGCCATCTCTCTAATGGCTGGGTCCTCACAGGACTGAGGATCTCTGGAACGAGTAGGTCCTGGGCAGACCTGTTGTACTTAAGTGCTTACTCTCTCTGATAGGTCACCATTGCCCCTCAGTGGAGTCTCCATCCTGCTCCCCTCCTTGGAAGCAGGTTTTGGTCCTTTGTCCCAGCAGCGCCTGCATTGAACTGTTTTGGCACCCTGTGACGGGGTGTTAGTGTGGGACAAAATCGCTAGACCAGCTTTGTGTAAAGGTCTCTGAGCTGTTTTCACAGCTCCTTCCACCTTCCCATTATGCTGTGTGTACACCGGGGAGGAGGTGTGCTGGTCACACTCCCATTTGTGTGCAGATTCCTTGCATGCTTCCCCTGGCAAATGGGGTCTGTTGTCGGAGAATGCTGTGTCCAGAATGCTGGATCTGCCAAAGTGGGCCTTCGGTTTGCCAGTCATTGACTTGCTTTTTGTGTCAGGCAGGGCCTTAGCCTCCCAAAAGTTTGAGTTGTATCCACTGAAATAAAGGACTGCTTTTCCTTGAAGGGAAATAAGTCAGCTCCTGCCTTTCCCCATGGATAGGTGGGCAGCTCATGCGGTAACAGGGTCTCTGTCCAGGGGTGGTTATCACATGAGCGGCAGGTGTCACGTCCTTCTGTCAAGGAGAGGAGTTGTGTGTTTGTTCCTGGCCAGGAAACATGCTGTTCAACCTGGCAATGCCCAGGTGTGAGCCTTTTTGTGCACGACATCCTTAGAGGTGGATCATGAGGCGCTCTCCCTGCTGGACTGTCAGAGCTTCACCAGGGAAGAATTTTGGGGCAGTGGGTATGAATCTGACTCAATATCACAGCTCATGGTGTTTGGGAGGGTGTTGAAAATCCAGGTTAAGGGGTCATAGCCCCTTCCTGCTCATCCTGTATGGCTGCGTGGGACGGCTGTCCCAGCTCCATGAGGGTACTGCAAAAAAAACCCACCCCACTGCAAAAAGTTGCAGAGCTCAGGTCAGCTGACCCTGGTTCACGCTACGGAGCTAAAAATCACAGTGGATACATCCATGCTCAGGCCGGAGGGTGGGGAATGCCATTATGTGGCAGGTGAATGACAAGTTTAACATGTATGGTCTGCAAGCGACCCCTGGCATTCGGAAATCATGTGTCAGATCCCCCAAAATCATCAGAATGGCTTAAAAATCATGTTGGGTTTCTTTCACCACCATTCTTTTTATTTATTGCTTGTTTTTGATCCTCTAGGCTGCACGTTTGCAAAGCCTTTCTCCACAGCCACAGGGGATGTACTTCTAAAAAACCTGCAAGCTGAGATTCTCATTTTCACCTGATTCCAAGAGCTGGGGCTTGAAGGAAAACATCAACCAGCATGAGTCTTGGCCACACTACTTATGGTGCCTTCTCCTGGCGACTGGGGAGCAGACGCAGCACGTTATGCTAGGGCAGCAGGGGAAAGAAACCAGCCTGGGTTCACCGTGCAAACTGTGAGAAGTGCAAGGAGCGAAAAAAGCATCAGCCCTAGATCTTAAGTGTCACTAATCAGATGTCAGGGTGTTTACACAGCTAGTTAGGGTTTGGAGCTTGGGAGCAGGACAGAAGGAGTTAACATGCCACTGGCAAAACTGCCCTGCCAGCGAGGCCAGTTGGGACCAGGAGGATCCAAAAGAAGCTGGAAAAGGAGATGCTTTGCTCTGCAACAGAGTTGGCCCCGTAATTTAAAGAGAAGCTTCCGCTCGTAAACATCAGTAAGGTTGTTTCCTATCAGAGTATCAGCGGTCTCTGCAGTCACTCGCCTTTACACCTTAACCTCACGCATGATTTCAGAAGAAGTAAAGGTGCTGGCGCCCTCTAGTGCTCAAAGTAGGGCTTGGTTTGACATTCAGCTCCTCCTGCAGCACCCCGGCTTTCATTGATCATTATTGTTTATTACAGCTGCACCTAGGAGCCCCCACGAGGGTTAGGGCCTCCATTGCACTAGGTGCTGAACAGGCATGTAGCCTAGGAGCCAATCCCTCAGCTAGAGCGTTTCCTTCATTAGCCTGACTACACCCGTCAGCGACTGTACCGGTCACGCTGCTACCTAACCCCGCTATCTGCCACTGCTGGGCTGACTACACCCGTCAGCGACTGTACCGGTCACGCTGCTACCTAACCCCGCTATCTGCCACTGCTGGGCTGACTACACCCGTCAGCGACTGTACCGGTCACGCTGCTACCTAACCCCGCTATCTGCCACTGCTGGGCTGACTACACCCATCAGCGACTGTACCGGTCACGCTGCTACCCAACCCCGCTATCTGCCACTGCTGGGCTGACTACACCCGTCAGCGACTGTACCGGTCACGCTGCTACCTAACCCCGCTATCTGCCACTGCTGGGCTGACTACACCCGTCAGCGACTGTACCGGTCACGCTGCTACCTAACCCCGCTATCTGCCACTGCTGGGCTGACTACACCCGTCAGTGACTGTACCGGTCACGCTGCTACCTAACCCCGCTATCTGCCACTGCTGGGCTGACTACACCCGTCAGCGACTGTACCGGTCACGTTGCTACCTAACCCCGCTATCTGCCACTGCTGGGCTGACTACACCTGTCAGCGACTGTACCGGTCACGCTGCTACCCAACCCCGCTATCTGCCACTGCTGGGCTGACTACACCCATCAGCGACTGTACCGGTCACGCTGCTACCTAACCCCGCTATCTGCCACTGCTGGGCTGACTACACCTGTCAGCGACTGTACCGGTCACGCTGCTACCCAACCCCGCTATCTGCCACTGCTGGGCTGACTACACCCGTCAGCGACTGTACCGGTTACGCTGCTACCTAACCCCGCTATCTGCCACTGCTGGGCTGACTACACCCGTCAGCGACTGTACCGGTCACGCTGCTACCCAACCCCGCTATCTGCCACTGCTGGGCTGACTACACCTGTCAGCGACTGTACCGGTCACGCTGCTACCTAACCCCGCTATCTGCCACTGCTGGGCTGACTACACCCGTCAGCGACTGTACCGGTCACGCTGCTACCTAACCCCGCTATCTGCCACTGCTGGGCTGACTACACCCATCAGCGACTGCACCGGTTACGCTGCTACCCAACCCCGCTATCTGCCACTGCTGGGCTGACTACACCCATCAGCGACTGTACCGGTCACGCTGCTACCTAACCCCGCTATCTGCCACTGCTGGGCTGACTACACCCGTCAGCGACTGTACCGGTCACGCTGCTACCTAACCCCGCTATCTGCCACTGCTGGGCTGACTACACCCATCAGCGACTGTACCGGTCACGCTGCTACCTAACCCCGCTATCTGCCACTGCTGGGCTGACTACACCTGTCAGCGACTGTACCGGTCACGCTGCTACCCAAGCCCGCTATCTGCCACTGCTGGGCTGACTACACCCGTCAGCGACTGTACCGGTCACGTTGCTACCTAACCCCGCTATCTGCCACTGCTGGGCTGACTACACCTGTCAGCGACTGTACCGGTCACGCTGCTACCCAACCCCGCTATCTGCCACTGCTGGGCTGACTACACCCATCAGCGACTGTACCGGTCACGCTGCTACCTAACCCCGCTATCTGCCACTGCTGGGCTGACTACACCTGTCAGCGACTGTACCGGTCACGCTGCTACCCAACCCCGCTATCTGCCACTGCTGGGCTGACTACACCCGTCAGCGACTGTACCGGTTACGCTGCTACCTAACCCCGCTATCTGCCACTGCTGGGCTGACTACACCCGTCAGCGACTGTACCGGTCACGCTGCTACCCAACCCCGCTATCTGCCACTGCTGGGCTGACTACACCTGTCAGCGACTGTACCGGTCACGCTGCTACCTAACCCCGCTATCTGCCACTGCTGGGCTGACTACACCCGTCAGCGACTGTACCGGTCACGCTGCTACCTAACCCCGCTATCTGCCACTGCTGGGCTGACTACACCCATCAGCGACTGCACCGGTTACGCTGCTACCCAACCCCGCTATCTGCCACTGCTGGGCTGACTACACCCATCAGCGACTGTACCGGTCACGCTGCTACCTAACCCCGCTATCTGCCACTGCTGGGCTGACTACACCCGTCAGCGACTGTACCGGTCACGCTGCTACCTAACCCCGCTATCTGCCACTGCTGGGCTGACTACACCCGTCAGCGACTGTACCGGTCACGCTGCTACCCAACCCCGCTATCTGCCACTGCTGGGCTGACTACACCCATCAGCGACTGTACCGGTCACGCTGCTACCTAACCCCGCTATCTGCCACTGCTGGGCTGACTACACCCGTCAGCGACTGTACCGGTCACGCTGCTACCTAACCCCGCTATCTGCCACTGCTGGGCTGACTACACCCATCAGCGACTGCACCGGTTACGCTGCTACATATCCCTGCTGCCACCGAGCTGCCTGCGCCCATCTGCGACTGTGCCGGCTACGCGGCGACCTCTTCTCTACAGACACGCCCCTCCCTGCTTAGCTGGGCGGGCCCCCAAGACGCAGGCGACGGACGCTCACGCTGTGGCCGCACTTAACCGGGCCTGGCCTGGGGAGTGAGAAGCAATGGAAGTCAGATTGCAGCCCTTCTGCTGCTGCGTCTTAGCCAAGGCTCCCCGGTGCCCCGGGGGCCTTACAGACCTTCCCAGCTACTCCTGGTCTCACTCTCTGTTCCTCCCCTCCCCCATAACAGCTTCAGCCTCAGCTACCATTCTCCCAGGCAATGAGGCCAGAAATAGGCTGTCCTGGCGTGGGTCAGTGTAATGGGGCCCAGGACCCCCATGGCACTCCGGGCTGGCCACCCAAGGACTCGGACCAGTAGCCTAGAGGCCAGCACAGGACAGTGACACTGGCATAGGTGGCGTGTGAAGGTCCCCGTTGGGGAGGCTAGCTCCCTGGTCCCGCCCCTTCCACCTGAGGCCCCGCCCCTACCCCACCCCTTCTATCCCCACCTCACCTGCCAGAGCCCTGAGCCCCTACCCCACCCACTGCAGCCGGAGGAGCCCCAGCCAAATCACCCTGATCCCCAGGCTGCCTTCTGGCTCCAAGCGCCGGCCCAACCCCTGGCCAGCCCTAAGCTGCCCCCTGGCCCAAGTCAACCCGGGCTGTCTCTGGTTGGCCGGCCGAGCCCCGGCTCCAGGCTGCCGGGTAAAGCTGAGCGTCGGAAGAGAGGAGGATCCAGGGTGAGGCCTTGGGCCAGGCTGTGGGCAGCGCTACAGGTTGGGGTAAGAGAGGCTTAGCCTCCCCTGGCCTATGATACCTGCCGCCCAGGGCACTGGACCATCAGGTGGCATGCCAACTTCTGCCACTGGCAATGCCCCAGGCACGGCAGAGCACAGCGATCCATTCTGCTCTGTGAGCCCAGCTCCCCAGGGACGGCTCCAGGTGCCGGCTGAAGTGACTCTCTTGCTTAGCTCTTCAGTGTTACGAAGGGAGAGCTGAAAATCACTGTGGCTGTGGGCAGCTGGCTCATCTGCTCCCGTCAGGTGGAGGTGGACGCACACTCCCTTATGGAGCCGCACCTACTCTGGGGCTGGGACTGGTCCCTGGCTTGCGAAAGGACTTCGGTCCCTCCCCTCCCTGGAAGGAGCAGCTCCAGGCTTCCAGACTCTGTCCTGTGAACTCAGCTGCCGAGCCAGTGGGAATGGACAGCCAGGAGGGTCCCATCCGTGGCCCCTCACCCCCTGCTCAGGGAGCTGTTGGGCCTTTATTGCCCTGTTCAAGGACAGTCTTTGAATGGCTTTGAAGCCAGGTTTTATTCCCAACTCCCCAGGCACAGCTGTGCTGGGCAGGGTGGGTCCCATTGTGCTCCAGCAACAATGAGGCCTTTCTCCCTGCTTGTTTGAACACAGTGCACCCACTCTGTGCCTCTCTCCGCATAGCTAGCCAGGGACCAACAGAGGCAAATAACTGGAAGCCAGGAAGCCCCTGGAGCCCATAGCTCTCCACTGGTGGGCAGTGCTGCCCAGAGGATTCAGGGGGCCTGGGGCAAAGCAATTTCGGGGGCCCCTTCCATAAAAAAAGTTCATAGAATCCTAGAATATCAGGGTTGGAAGGGACCTCAGGAGGTCATCTAGTCCAACCCCTGCTCAAAGCAGGACCAATCCCCAATTAAATCATCCCAGGCTTTGTCAAGGGCTTTGTCAAGCCTGACCTTAAAAACCTCTAAGGAAGGAGATTCTACCACCTCCCTAGGTAACGCATTCCAGTGTTTCACCACCCTCCTAGTGAAAAAGGTTTTCCTAATATCCAACCTAAATCTCCCCCACTGCAACTTGAGACCATTACTCCTTGTTCTGTCATCCGTTACCACTGAGAATAGTCTAGATACATCCTCTTTGGAACCCCCTTTCAGGTAGTTGAAAGCAGCTATCAAATCCCCCCTCATTCTTCCCTTCTGCAGACTAAACAATCCCATTTCCCTCAGCCTCTCCTCATAAGTCATGTGTTCCAGTCCCCTCATCATTTTTGTTGCCCTTCGCTGGACTCTCTCCAATTTATCCACATCCTTCTTGAAGTGTGGGGCCCAAAACTGGACACAGTACTCCAGATGAGGCCTCACCAATATCGAATAGAGGGGAACGATCACGTCCCTTGATCTGCTGGCAATGCCCCTACTTATACATCCCAAAATGCCATTGGTCTTCTTGGCAACAAGGGCACACTGTTGACTCAAATCCAGCTTCTCATCCACTGTAACCCCTAGGTCCTTTTCTGCAGAACTGCTGCCGAGCCATTCGGTCCCTAGTCTGTAGCGGTGCATGGGATTCTTCCGTCCTGAATACAGGACTCTGCACTTGTCCTTGTTGAACCTCATCAGATTTCTTTTGACCCAATCCTCTAATTTGTCTAGGGCCCTCTGTATCACATCCCTACCCTCCAGCGTATCTACCTGGAGGATCCAGTGAAATCCTTGCTGATCTTAAACACAAAAAAGAAGCTTACAAGAAGTGGAAGATTGGACAAATGACCAGGGAAGAGTATAAAAATATTGCTCGGGCATGCAGGAGTGAAATCAGGAAGGCCAAATCACACCTGGAGTTGCAGCTAGCAAGAGATGTTAAGAGTAACAAGAAGGGTTTCTTCAGGTATGTTGGCAACAAGAAGAAAGTCAAGGAAAGTGTGGGCCCCTTACTGAATGAGGGAGGCAACCTAGTGACAGAGGATGTGGAAAAAGCTAATGTACTCAATGCTTTTTTTGCCTCTGTCTTCATGAACAAGGTCAGCTCCCAGACTACTGCACTGGGCAGCACAGCATGGGGAGGAGGTGACCAGCCCTCTGTGGAGAAAGAAGTGGTTCGGGACTATTTAGAAAAGCTGGACATGCACCAGTACATGGGGCCGGATGCGTTGCATCCGAGAGTGCTAAAAGAGTTGGCAGATGTGATTGCAGAGGCATTGTCCATTATCTTGGAAAACTCATGGCGATCGGGGGAAGTCCCAGACGACTGGAAAAAGGCTAATATAGTGCCCATCTTTAAAAAAGGGAAGAAGGAGGATCCTGGGAACTACAGGCCAGTCAGCCTCACCTCAGTCCCCGGAAAAATCATGGAGCAGTTCCTCAAGGAATCAATTCTGAAGCACTTAGAGGAGAGGAAAGTGATCAGGAACAGTCAGCATGGATTCACCAAGGGCAAGTCATGCCTGACTAATCTAATTGCCTTCTATGACGAGATAACTGGTTCTGTGGATGAAGGGAAAGCAGTGGATGCATTGTTCCGTGACTTTGGCAAAGCTTTTGACACTGTCTCCCACAGTATTCTTGTCAGCAAGTTAAAGACGTATGGGCTGGATGAATGCACTATTTGGTGGGTAGAAAGTTGGCTAGATTGTCGGGCTCAACGGGTAGTGTTCAATGGCTCCATGTCTAGTTGGCAGCCGGTATCAAGCGGAGTGCCCCAAGGGTTGGTCCTGGGGCCAGTTTTGTTCAATATCTTCATAAATGATCTGGAGGATGGCGTGGGTTGCACCCTCAGCAAGTTTGCAGATGACACTAAAGTGGGAGGAGTGGTAGATACGCTGGAGGGCAGGGATAGGATACAGAGGGAGCTAGACAAATTGGAGGATTGGGCCAAAAGAAATCTGATGAGGTTCAACAAGGACAAGTGCAGAGTCCTGCACTTCCATGCTGATGATGTACATTAAAAAACTAATGCGTTAATTAAATTTGTGATGGAACTCCTTGGGGGAGAATTGTGTGTCTCTGGCTTGGTTTTACCCGCATTCTGCCATATGTTTCATGTTCTAGCCGTCCCGGATGATGACCCAGCACAAGTTGTTCATTTTAAGAACAACTTCACAGCAGATTGGACAAAATGCAAAGAAGGTACCAATGTGAGATTTCTAAAGATAGCTACAGCCCTCAACCAAAGATTTAAGAATCTGAAGTGCCTTCCAAAATCTGAGAGGGACGTGGTGCAGAGCATGCTTTCAAAAGTCTTAAAAGAGTGGAAACTATAGAACCTGAACCACCAAAAAAGAATATCAATCTTCTGCTGGTTACATCTGACTCAGGTGATGAAAATGAACGTGCGTTGGTCCACTCTGCTTTGGATCGTTATCAAACAGAACCCATCATCAGCATGGACACATGTCCCCTGGAATGATGGTTGAAGCATGAAGGGACATATGAATCTTTAGTGCATCTGGCACGTAAATATCTTGCAACGCAAGCTACGATAGTGCCATGTGAACACCTGTTCTCATTTTCAGGTGACATCGTAAACAAGAAACAGGCAGCATTATGTCCTGCAAACTGCAATCAACTTTGTCTGAGCAATTGGATGACCAAGAAGTAGGATTGATCGGACTTGTAGGCTCTAAAATTTTACATTGTTTTATTTTTGAATGCAGTTTTTTTTACTTAATTCTACACTTGTACGTTCAACTTTCATGGTAAAGAGATTGCACAACAGTCCTTGTATGAGGTGAACTGAAAAATACTATTTCTTCTGTTTTTTTACAGTGCAAATACTTATAATAAAAAATAAATACAAAGTGAGCACTGTACACTTTGTATTCTGGGTTGCAATTGAAATCAATATATTTGAGAATGTAGAAAATATCCAAAAATACTTAAATGATATTATATTATTGTTTAACAGTGTGATTAATTGTGCGATTAATCACAATTAATTTTTTTTAATCGCCCAATTAATTATGATTAATTTTTGAATCGCTTGACAGCCCTAGTTTTTACCCACAGAAGGCTTCTTTTGGGACTGCAGCAGAGTGGGGGTTTGGGGACATCTACTAAAGCATTCTTCAACAAGTTTCAATTATCAGCCACATTCCTGCGCTAAAGTTTTCCTCCCACTCATAATTGTTTTCCGCTTCAGGAGACCGGGCTTTTCAAAGCCCCAGGTTCACACACACAGATACACAGGCAGGCCTGACTGGTCAGGACCATATTCTGGTTCCCCATAACAAATTAAATTAGGTCCTGATCACTTGCACATTAGCAAGCATTGTTTGTTTTCTGTGATTAGCCTTTATCCTTCAGCATTAGGTCTGAAAAAGACCTGTCCTGAGCTAGTTGCAAGACTTTGTGCATTAGAAAGTGGCTGTTATTTTTAGAACCCCCCCAAGGATGTTTTACCAGTGATTGTACATGTCCCCCAGACTGACACTGCACAGCGGCAGCCTCCTGTTTGCGAATGAGGCTCTTGCTTCATGGTCTGGGTTCATGGAGGCCCCAGCATGGGACCACCTGACTTGCCCAGGGTCACAGAGAGGGGCCTTGTTAATTCTGGGACCCCTTTATTCACAGCCGGGTGGAAGCTGCTCAGGCATTCGCCTAACCTTGCTCTGAGCTGGGTAAGTTGATGTGATAAGAGAGCCCCCCAGTTACTAGACAGCTCCCACCAGCAGGGCCACCCAGAGTGGGGGGGCAAGTGGGGCAATTTGCCCCAGGCCCCTGGGCCCCACAGAATACTATAGTATTGCAACTGTAGTATGGGCTGGATGAATGGACTATAAGGTGGATAGAAAGTTGGCTAGATTGTTGGGCTCAACGGGTAGTGATCAATGGCTCCATGTCTAGTTGGCATCAGTATCAAGTGGAGTGCCCCAAGGGTCAGTCCTCGGGCCAGTTTTGTTCAATATCTTCATAAATGATCTGGAGGATGGTGTGGATTGCACCCTCCGCAATGGATGACACTAAAGTGATGATTTTGCAGATGATGCTAAAGTGGGAGGAGAGGTATCATAGAATATCAGGGTTGGAAGGGACCTCAGGAGGTCATCTAGTCCAACCCCCTGCTCAAAACAGGACCGATCCCCAACTAAATCATCCCAGCCAGAGCCAGAGCCGGAACGGTGGTCAAAGGGGAAAGGGTGGAGTGGGGACAGGGTCTGGGGCAGAACCAGGGGTTGAGCACCCCATGGCACTTTGGAAAGTCGGCACCTGTGGTTGATATAACATACTTGGACTTCTGTAAGGCATTTAAATGGATTAAAAATGAGTTAGTAGATGGACTGTAAAAAATAATTGTAAATGGGGAATTATCATTCGATGGGCTGTTTCTAGTGGGATCCCACAGGGATCTGTTCATGGCCTAATGCTATTCAATATGTTAATCAGTGATCTGGAAGAAAATATAAACTAAGTGTTATAATTTACAATAATACAAAAATGGTTGGCATAGTAACTAATGCTGGGGACAGGCCAGTTACACAGGCCAACCTTGAGCTCCTGGTAGACCCTATGGAGGACCCCTTACTCGCTTTGATGAACCCCTTGCATGTGAAAGGTCTATTTGATTTCAACTGACTTACTTACATGAGCCAGGCTTTCCCAATCCAGGCCTATCGGAGAGTCTGCTGCAATACGTGGGGTCTAGCAGGCCTGTCCCAATTGTGATGGTTCATAAAATGTCACAATAACCTATGAACAGTGAAAGGTGTCCACAGGGGTATGAACAAGAGACAAACTGAACTAGTCCACACAAAAAGGTCTCCTGATACTACCCATGGACTGCATTAAGGTTATGACTGGTGAACAAGAGGAGAGGGGGAACTGGAAATTAATGGCATGAATTACACCTAACTGGTTGACAGTGTAATGAGGCAATGGGCTATTGTGCCCGTCATCCCTTCGTGGGGTCCTTAAGCAGACCCTTGGAGGGATCACCATGCCAGGCTGGAGGGCAGGTGGGCTGGAAGAAGTGAGCTTTACCATCATAGCTGCCACTCCCAACATCTGCTGGGACCCCAGGATCCACAGTCACACCATATCTGGGTGTCTGACCCACCTGCGCCAGGGAAGGGATCCTGCTGCCCTTTCTCTGAGCAGCCGCCTCCCTTCTTGTGTTGCCCTGTTTCTTTGGGACCTGTTTGAGCCCTCCCCATCACCTGCTTTCAGACCAAGCCACCCTGGGCCACAAGCAGTGTCTAGCACAGAAATACCATGCTGCCAACAGACCCACTGTATTGACCAGTTCATCCATTGTCCACCATCCCAGCCTGTGGAATTTTCCCTCCCCAGTTGCTAACTTGTAAGAGTTTGGGTGGCTACACAGTAAAATTAAGCAACATGCAGGTGTCATTCAGCGTCTTCTCATTTACCCAGCTGTTTGATCTATCTACCGCAGCTTCTGCACGCATTCGTTACTGTTCTATTCAAGCTAGGGGTATGCTGTTTCTCAGCTTGAGGCACATTTTACTTCCCTTTAGTCATACTCCCAATGTTACTACATTCCCTTAATAATTCCAGTGCATAGCCAGGGGCGGGGAGGGCCTCACGCAAGCTGGAACATAGCAACATTGGGGTTGCCAGATGGGATCAGACTCATGACCCATGACTCATGGGATCAGACTCATTAGCTCACTAATGCAGAGGGTAGAAGGCAGCACAGGAAGGACATGCTGGGTGAAGAGGCAGGCTAGCAGAGTGAGAAGGATCTCTGGGTGGAGAGATCTTGTCCCTGTCTCCTCAGCAGAGGGCTGAGGAAGAACTGGGGCAGTGAATGCTGTCCCTTCTGTACTGTCTGTAAGCCCTGGTCTACACTAGGACTTTAGGTCAAATTTAGCAGCATTAAATCGATGTAAACCTGCACCCGTCCACACGATGAAGCCCTTTATTTCAACTTAAAGGGCTCTTAAAATTGATTTCCTTACTCCACCCCTGACAAGTGGATTAGCGCTTAAATCGGCCCTTGCTGGCTCGAATTTGGGGTACTGTGGACACAATTTGATGGTATTGGCCTCCAGGAGATATCCCAGAGTGCTCCATTGTGACCGCTCTGGACAGCACTCTCAACTCAGATGCACGATTGTTTGCTGTTGCTCTGACGCAGGAAGGGGCGACTGAGGACACGGCTTACAGGGTTGGCTTCAGGGAGCTAAAATCAACAAAGGGGGTGGCTTTACATCAAGGAGTATTTCAGGCAGGACTTCACGGAGGGTTCCAATAAGAAATGGTGCCCCTAAGTTATTGTTCTTATTGGAACAAGGAGGTTAGCCTGGCCTCTGATTGATACATGGCTAGATTTACCTCGCTGCACCTTCTCTGTGAGTGACTGCAGTGTGACCTAGAGGAATGAGTCCCCTAGACAGGGGAGGGGGGGAAGCAAATGAGTACAAAACAAGTCTGGTCTATTTCTTGTTTTGATCTACTCCATCTATCTTTTACATCTTTGGCTGGCAGCAGACGGTGCAGAAGGACTGCATGCCATCCACATCTCATGGCTGCTCGGCAGAAGATGGTACAGTACGACTACTAGCCATCCTCATCTCTTGCCTGCCCGGCAGAAGATGGTACAGTACGACTGCTAGCAATCCGTATCGCCTGCCTGCTCACCATAAGACGGTTCAATAGGACTGACTGCAGGACTAAAGAGAATGACCTGGTCAAGTCACTCCAGATTTAGTCCCTGTGCCCATGTCTGCCCAGGCGCTCCCAGCCGACGTGGCCAGGAGCACTTCGGACACGACGAGGACGGCTACCAGTCATATTGCACCGTCTGCTGCCAGAAGGCAATGGGTTGCTGCTACTGTGTAGCAATGCCGTACCGCGTCTGCCAGCACCCAGGAGACATAGGGTGACGGTTACCTGAGCAGGCTCCATGCTTGCCGTGGTATGGTGTCTGCACAGGTAACTCAGGAAAAAAGGCGCGAAATGATTGTCTGCCCTTGCTTTCACGGGGGGGGGGGGGGGGAGGGAACGGGGGCCTGACGATATGTACCCAGAACCATCCGCGACAATGTTTTAGTCCCATCAGGCATTGGGATCTCAACCCAGAATTCCAATGGGCAGCGGAGACTGCAGGAACTGTGGGATAGCTACCCACAGTGCAACGCTCCGGAAGTCGACGGTAGCCTTGGTACTGTGGAAGCACTCCGCCGAGTTAATGCACTTAATGCACTTAGAGCATTTTCTGTGGGGACACACACACTCGAATATATAAAACCGATTTCTAAAAAACCAACTTCTATAAATTCGACCTTATTCCGTAGTGTAGACATACCCTAAGTGAGAACTGGCCTGCCTCCCAAGGTCTGTGAGAGTGAGGGATCATTTTCCAGGATAGGTTGTAGATTGTTGATGATGTGCTGGAGAGGTTTAACTGGGGGCTGTAGGTGGTGGCCAGTAGCTTTCTGTTATTTTCCTTGTTGGGCCTGTCCTGTAGTAGGTGACTTCTGGGTACCCGTCTCGCTCTGTCAATCTGTTTCCTCACTTCCCCAGGTGGGCATTGTAGTTTTAAGAATGCTTGATAAAGATCCTGTAGGTGTTTGTCTCTGTCTGAGGGGTTGGAGCAAATGCGATTGTATTGTAGAGCTTGGCTGTAGACAATGGATCGTGTGGTGTGGTCTGGATGAAAGCTGGAGGCATGTAGGTAGGAATAGCGGTCAGTAGGTTTCCCATATAGGGTGGTGTTTATGTGACCCTCACTTACTAGCACCGTAGTGTCCAAGAAATGGATCTCTTGGGTGGTCTGGTCCAGGCTGAGGTTGATGGTGGGATGGAAATTGTTGAAATCCTGGTGGAATTCCTCAAGGGCTTCTTTTCCATGGGTCCAGATGATGAAGATGTCATCAATGTAGCGCAAGTAGAGTAGGGGCATTAGGGGACGAGAGCTGAGGAAGCGTTGTTCTAAGTCAGCCATAAAAATGTTGGCATACTGTGGGCCACGCGGATACCCATGGCATCAGTGCTGCTGACTTGCAGGTATAAGCTGTCCCCAGCTCTGAGATGGTTGTGTGCACGGTGCCTGCTAGGCTGTGGGCGTGTGCACGCGCACATAGATCTTAAACCCCGCACACAGGGCGGGGCACCGCATGCACTCTGGCTTCGGCGGCCACTTTTTTTGTTGTTGTTGCATCAGTGGCAGCACAGAAGAAATTTGTTGCATGCACGGCCTGTTAAAAATGAGAGGGAACATTGGTTGTGGGTGAGGACAAAGTCACAAAGCTCAGCCACCAGGAGTTTGAGGCGCAAGTGGTGTTCTCGTCCATCCTCCCTGCAGAAGAAAAAGGCCTGGGTAGGGAACGTCGAATTGTGGAAGTTAACGAATGGCTACGCAGGTGGTGTCGGAGAGAAGGCTTTGGATTCTTTGACCATGGGATGGTGTTCCAAGAAGGAGGAGTGCTCAGCAGAGACGGGCTCCACCTAACGAAGAGAGGGAAGAGCATCTTCACAAGTAGGCTGGCTAACCTAATGAGGAGGGCGTTAAACTAGGTTCACCGGGGGAAGGAGACCAAAGCCCTCAGGTAAGTGGGGAAGTGGGATACTGGGAGGAAGCACGAGCAGGAGTGCATGAAAGGGGAGGGCTCCTGCCTCATACTGAGAAAGAGGGACGATCAGCGAGTTATCCCAAGTGCTTATACACAAATGCAAAAAGCCTGGGAAACAAGCAGGGAGAACTGGAAGTCCTGGCACAGTCAAGGAATTATGATGTCATTTGAATAACAGAGACTTGGTGGGATAACTCACATGACTGGAGTACTGTCATGGATGGATATAAACTGTTCAGGAAGGACAGGCAGGGCAGAAAAGGTGGGGGAGTTGCATTGTATCTAGGAGAGTAGTATGACTGCTCAGAGCTCAAGTATGAAACTGCAGAAAAACCTGAGAGTCTCTGGATTAAGTTTAGAAGTGTGAGCAACAAGGGTGATGTGGTGGTGGGAGTCTGCTATAGACCACCGGACCAGGGGGATGAGGCGGACGAGGCTTTCTTCCGGCACCTAACCAAAGTTACTAGATCGCAGGCCCTGGTTTTTGTCATAGAGAGGAAAGAGGCAGAATGCCAGAGGATTGAAAGAAGGTCCCATCAGAGCCGCTAAGATTGTGCTAAGATCCTATAAGGGAACGAGATCCTGCACTGGCAGGTGGAGACGAAGGATTCCTTTTAAGAATCTAGACATCAATCACCCTGATATCTGCTGGGAAAGCAATACAGCAGTGCACAGACAATCCAGGAAGATTTTGGAAACAATTTCCTGGTGCAAGTGCTGGAGGAACCAACGAGGGGCAGAGCTCTTCTTGACCTGCTGCTCACAAACCGGGAAGAATTAGTAGGGGAAGCAAAGGTGGATGGGAACCTGGGAGGCAGTGACCATGAGATGGTCAAGTTCAGGATCCTGACACAGGGAAGAAAGGAGAGCAGCAGAATACGGACCCTGGACTTCAGAAAAGGAGACTTTGACTCCCTCAGGGAACTGATGGGCAGGATCCCCTGGGAGAATAACATGAGGGGGAAAGGAGTCCAGGAAAGCTGCCTGTATTTTAGAGAATTCTTATTGAGGTTACAGGGACAAACCATCCCAATGTGTAGAAAGAATAGTAAATATGGCAGGTGACCAGCTTGGCTTAACAGTGAAATCTTTGCTGATCTTAAACACAAAAAAGAAGTGGAAGATTGGACAAATGACCAGGGAAGAGTATAAAAATATTGCTCGGGCATGCAGGAGTGAAATCAGGAAGGCCAAATCACACCTGGAGTTGCAGCTAGCGAGAGATGTTAAGAGTAACAAGAAGGGTTTCTTCAGGTATGTTGGCAACAAGAAGAAAGCCAAGGAAAGTGTGGGCCCCTTACTGAATGAGGGAGGCAACCTAGTGACAGAGGAAAAAGCTAATGTGCTCAATGCTTTTTTTGCCTCTGTCTTCACAAACAAGGTCAGCTCCCAGACTACTGCACTGGGCAGCACAGCATGGGGAGGAGGTGACCAGCCCTCTGTGGAGAAAGAAGTGGTTCGGGACTATTTAGAAAAGCTGGATCTGCACAAGTCCATGGGGCTGGATGCGTTGCATCCGAGAGTGCTAAAGGAGTTGGCGGATGTGATTGCAGAGCCATTGCCCATTATCTTGGAAAACTCATGGCGACTGGGGGAAGTCCCGGACGACTGGAAAAAGGCTAATGTAGTGCCCATGTTTAAAAAAAGGGAAGGAGGAGGATCCTGGGAACTACAGGCCAGTCAGCCTCACCTCAGTCCCTGGAAAAATCATGGAGCAGGTCCTCAAGGAATCAATTCTGAAGCACTTAGAGGAGAGGAAAGTGATCAGGAACAGTCAGCATGGATTCACCAAGGGCAAGTCATGCCTGACTAATCTAATTGCCTTCTATGACGAGATAACTGGCTCTGTGGATGAGGGGAAAGCGGTGGACGTGTTGTTCCTTGACTTTAGCAAAGCTTTTGACACGGTCTCCCACAGTATTCTTGCCAGCAAATTCAAGAAGTATGGGCTGGATGAATGCACTATTTGGTGGGTAGAAAGCTGGCTAGATTGTCGGGCTCAACGGGTAGTGATCAATGGCTCCATGTCTAGATGGCAGCCGGTATCAAGTGGAGTTCCCCAAGGTCAGTCCTAGGACCAGTTTTGTTCAATATCTTCATAAATGATCTGGAGGATGGTGTGGATTGCACCCTCAGCAAGTTTGCAGGTGACACTAAAGTGGGAGGAGAGGTAGATACGCTGGAGGGTAGGGATAGGATACAGAGGGCCCTAGACAAATTGGAGGATTGGGCCAAAAGAAATCTGATGAGGTTCAACAAGGACAAGTGCAGAGTCCTGCACTTAGGATGGAAGAATCCCATGCACCGCTACAGACTAAGGGCCGAGTGGCCAGGCAGCAGTTCTGCAGAAAAGGACCTAGGGGTGACAGTGGACGAGAAGCTGGATATGAGTCAACAGTGTGCCCTTGTTGCCAAGGAGGCCAATGGCATTTTGGGATGTATAAGTAGGGGCATTGCCAGCAGATCGAGGGACGTGATCGTTCCCCTCTATTTGACACTGATGAGGCCTCATCTGGCGTACTGTGTCCAGTTTTGGGCCCCACACTACAAGAAGGATGTGGAAAAATTGGAAAGAGTCCAGCGGAGGGCAACAAAAATGATGAGGGGACTGGAACACATGACTTATGAGGAGAGGCTGAGGGAACTGGGGATATTTAGTCTACGGAAGAGAAGAGTGAGGGAGGATTTGATAGCTGCTTTCAACTACCTGAAAGGGGGTTCCAAAGAGGATGGCTCTAGACTGTTCTCAGTGGTAGCAGATGACAGAACAAGGAGTAATGGTCTCAAGTTGCAGTGGAGGAGGTTTAGGTTGGATATTAGGAAAATCTTTTTCACTACGAGGGTGGTGAAACAGTGGAATGCGTTACCTAGGGAGGTGGTGGAATCTCCTTCCTTAGAAGTTTTTAAGGTCAGGCTTGACAAAGCCCTGGCTGGGATGATTTAATTGGGGTCAGTCCTGCTTTGAGCAGGGGTTGGACTAGATGACCTCCTCGAGTCCCTTCCAACCCTAATATTCTATGATTCTACGTCATGTGCCACAGCCCCCTAATCATTTTTGTTGACCTCTGCTGGACTCTCTCCAATTTGTCCACGTCCTTTTTGTAGTGGGGGGCCAAAAACTGACACAATACTCCAGATGTGGCCTCACAAGTGCTGAATAGAGGGGAATAATCACTTCCCTTGTTCTGCTGGCAATGCTCCTCCTACTAATGCAGCCCAATATGCCGTTAGCTTTCTTGGCAACAAGGGCACATGGCTGACTCATATCCAGCTTCTTGTCTACTGTAATCCCCAAGTATATCCAGACCTGGTATATCTGGATTGGAACTAGCCCCTCAGTCTGAGCTGGCTGGGGCACCACCAAGAGCTAAAAGTAGAGGAAAGGAAGAAACCTTGTGATGGGTTGGACCCCTTGGGGAGGCACCTGATGTGCTGAGATACCATTGAGTCTACCTGTTCTGCCATCATGGGCCCCCTTTAACCTGTTTTGCTGAGCCAGGCTCTTAAAACCTCCTCTAACACACACACGGACAGGGCCACACCCAGCTGCAGATCAGCTCTGGGAAGACTCATTTTAATAGACTTGCTCCAGCACTCAGATGTCCACCTCATTTGGAGTGCAGATCCAAAGATATGAAATTTGCTCCCTCCCTCACTGTGGAGTGAGGTGTGCACACTTCTTATCCTCCTTCCCCTCCCCACCCAGTTAGAAATGACAGAAACTGGGTTTAATAATAAACAAAACAAATTTTATTAACTATAAAAGGCAGATTTTAAGTGGTAAAAGGGGTAACAAACAGAACAAAGCAGACTACTAAGCAAATGAAATCAAACATGCAAACTAAGCTGGTTTCACTAAAGAAATTTTTTACAGATAGTATTTCTCACCCTAGATATTGTTGCAGGCAGTTAGCAAAGCTTCTATGGTTCAGAGTTCCTGTTATATTCCTTTTCAGACTAGACCCCTGTCTCAGACTGAACTCCCCCCTTGCCTTCGGTTTTTCTTCTTGGGCAGACAGGCCATGGAGAGGAGGAGGAGACCCGTTTGCCTTCCTCCCCACCCTTAAATGGGATTTACATAAGATGGGAATCCTTTGTTTCCCAAACTTGACCCCCCCCTGCCCTTGCAGTGGAAAATTACAAGAAGTCCCAGGTTATGTTTTAGTATCAGGTGACAAGACCACCTGACTCTGTAGGATCACAGCATCCATGAGACAGTGGCAGAATGGAGTGTCCGCCTTCCAGCCTCTCTGGCTTTTCCATTGTGGCACCTGAAGTGTTAGCAGTGGGCGTCACCTAAAGTGGCATAGTTGAAATACAGATACATAGTGAATATTCCTAACTTCAGATACAGAAATGACGCATGCATACAAATAGGATAATCATATCCGGTAAATCATGACCTTCCCAGTGATACCTCACATGAGCCATCTGGCATAAAGTACACCTCAGTTATGTCATATTCATGTCATAAGCATATTTCCATGAGGAATATGGAATGTAATGTCACAAACCCACCTGAACCAGCGGCAGAAGACTGGTGAAGACTTGAGTTCCTGGCATATCCAGACACCACTTCGGCTTTCCAGGATAAACTGGGGATGAAGCAGTTTGTACATGATCAGCTGGGACTTGGATTTGCAGGTCAAGATCAATGACAGGACACCAGAGGCCCTCAAAGGCTGTGGAATTTGCCCCCAGAACTTGAATCTTTTCCTGCAGCAGTGCACCAGAAGAGAAAGCAACTGCTAGTGATGAAGATGGAAGCCAATTGTCACAAGTCATGTAACTCCAACTCTGTCCAATTTGCATGATGAAAGAGGGGATTCTAATCTAGTTCATGACCTTATTGAACGGTGAGAACAAATGCTATATTTGGCTTGTAAAATAAGGCAAACTGACAATGTAAAAACGAAAGGAAACAGTTCAGTTCAATGTGACAAAACTGGCCACACCAAGAAAGGTTATCAATTTACGGCAGGCCAAGCCAGATTGTTACACGTGCCTTGTGAAAGTCTCTCTCCCCATTAAGGAAATGTAAAGGTAAAGAGGCAGTTTGGAGGTACAAGATACAAGGATCAGCTCCACTATTTTGTTAGCTCTGGACAGTTCAACAACAATGATGGGAATTTGTCTACTGAGTGCATAATAGGATCTGTGATATGAATAGGAATAATTGACATGCTAAAAAGGCTAGGGAATAGGGGAACCAAAACTGAACCACCTCATTGGTCTCAAAAGGAGACAGTCACTAGGGCAAGTGCATTTGCCTGAAAATTGGAAATATTAGCTTCAAAGATTGGGCCTCTGGAATTTGAGCTAGAAGTCTGAGTGGATTAGCTAATTAGCTTGGATTTCACTATTGCTACTAACTGTGCAATCAGTGCTAGGAAAGGTGTCTTCCAAATTCAGGCTGGAACTTCCCTTTAAAGGTGTAGCCCAAAATGGTTTGTAGGCAGTTGCTGTGCAGTAAACAAATGGTCCTGCTACCAGAGGCATAAGCCTTTATAACAGCTACATGCTATGGTGGCTTTCCAGCAAGGGAATGATGAGGAATGGTTGAAACCTTTTCTACTGGAGCTGTTCCAGAGTAATGCAGTACTCTTAAATGAGGAATGGCGGGGACAGGGACACTGATCAGATCTCGGTCCTACAGGACAGTCTAAGACTTTCTGGTTAGGAATCAGGAATTGTTCTCCTGATCCTATACAGATGTAGATTTTATTGCACTGGTCCAGCACAAGAACTGACCCTTTAAACCACCACCTCACCTTTTCCAGTAGCAAAGAGGGAAGAGGCATTACATGCCATCCAGGAAACATACCTGGAAGGCATTACTGATCCTGCAACCATTCCTTGGGCCTCACCCATAGTCCTGGCTAAAAGAAAAAGAATGGCAGCACCAGATGCTGTATGGACTATAGATGTAACCTTTCTGCCCGTCAGAGTTGGCAGCAACAAGGGCCAGGTTCAATATCTAGGGGATCCATTCCAATAACACAATGCAAACTGGCTCGAGCCCCCACCCAGTGACCTGGGACAAATATATACCACCCCCGCTGGGTGCCTCCAAGAGGCGATACTTCCCCTCTCGCAAGCACCTAGTCTGAGTGTAGCAAAAAGCCTCTTAATAACAGAGAGAAACAATGTGGCATTATGTTGGGGAAACACCACCAACCGGATTCATAACACAGCCCATGAGCAAAAAAAAACCACCCCAAGCAAATTGGGGCATGTCCTTTCCCTTTGGTTCTTGAGTCCAGCAACCCCAAATCACCCAAAGTCCCAAAAGTCCAATGACCCAAAAGTCTCTGTCCCTGGCCAGGGCAGCCCCAGAGTTCAAAAGTTTATCTACAGAGCTTTACCTCCCAACCTGGGTGGAGATGGGGGCGGAGGTGAGAGGCACCTTACATGAGCTGAAGCTGACCGCCCCACAGCTCCATAGGCCTTCACTCCACTCGCCGCCCCGCGAACTGCTTCGCTCAGCTCCGCGACCCACCAGCAGCTCCCACCGTCCCATGAACCGCTCCACCAGCCAGTCCACAAACTGCTCCGCGACCCACCAGCAGCTCCCACCGTCCTATGAACGGCTCCACCAGCCTGTCCACAAGGCGCTCCAGCAGTCCCGCAAACTGCTCCACAATATATCCATCAGGCTCCCCCACTACTTAACACAGCGCTCAGTGATTTCAGCTCTTGGTCAGTTCAGCTCTTTGGTGATTTCAGCTTGTAGTAGGGGAGCCTCAGTGCTGGTGCACCATTAGCCCAAAGTGAGCTCAGCAGCCTGTGACTAGACTTCTAATGAAATCAAAATCAGCTCTGATATTCCCCAGTGGAGAGAGGAGGACGTGCAATTAGCATGTAAGGCCCTCACCAAGGGGCCCAGGCCACCAAGTATTAATAGTTATCCCCAGTCTCTCTCAAATCACAGAGTTTTGGAACCCATGACCCTTGCCTAGCGAGTGCTACTTAGTTGATGGTGAGTCCCTCCAGCATAACAAAAGGCCACGTACAGTTCCAAGCACAGTTCCCATAATCAGGGTAATCACAATTTATTCTTCCATCCCAAATAACAGAGACACTGGGGATCCCACAGCAGCCAAAGTGACCATTTGGGCAGCTATGGCCTCATTCTAGGTGGGGTGGGTGTGCCAATGCAAATGAGATTGGCCCCTGAAATTCTTTTCCACAACTTGCCACACCTCACCACCAGATGTCAGGGTGGAGCTCATCCTGACACTGCTTACATAGATAATTAAATGAAGTCACTTTAAAGGATTCTTATCCATTACCATAAATGGCTGATACCCTGGCTGTGTGGCAGGGTCAGTCTGGTTTTCCACTGGATCTTAAAAATGGGTGTTGGCAAGAGGAAGTGGATCCAAAGGACAGCGGGGGAGAGGGAACTGCTTTCACAGCAGGACGAGGCCTGAGGGAATTTAAAGAGATGGCTTTCGGCTTGTGCAGTGCACCAGCCACATTTGAAAGACTAATGGAGAGGGTATTACATGGCATGCTCCTTTCAACCTCTGTTTATACCTAGGTGATAGATATCCTGGTGCATACTAAAACTTTTGATTGGGAACTAAAACCTTTACAAATAGTCTGGCTGCTGTCAGCTAATCACAGCCTGAAACTGAACCCAAAGACACGTAAGCTGTATCAAAAAGAATTAATTTACTGCTGTCCATTAGGAGGGAATTTCCACTGACAAAAAAGAAAATTGGAGGCTGTCCTGAGTTGGCCAAATCCCCAGACACTCAAATACGTCCAGAGTTTTGCAGGACTTTGTCCCTAGTACAGAAGGTTCATTTGCGGGCTTTTTTGTTGCCAAACCACTGCATATGCTGGGTGAGAAAGGGAAGCCATTTCAGTGCTCAGTAATGGAGCATTTTCAGAGTTGTAAAGGCTTTTGTACCCGCTCCTGTCTTGGCCTCTCCAGGGTTCAAAACCCCTCTCATATTGGACACAGATGCTCATGCTTGTGGTCTGGGGCAGTATTGACACAAGAACACAAGGGACGTGAGAGGCTGGTGGCTTATAATAGCAAAAGTCTAAGCTCTCCTGAGAGAAACTATTGCAGCACCCGAAAGGCAGTGGTGCAATCAGTAGAACACTTTCATCACTATTTGTATGGGGGGAAGTTTATGGTCAGGACAGACAAGACCAGGCTTCCCTGTAATGGCCCTTTAGATTTAGGAATCCCGAGAGACCGCTTACCCGGTGTTTGGAGAAACAACAGTGTTATGATTTCAGTCACACTCTGGCCCAGCCTTACGCATGGCAATGCTGATGTCAGACGGCCTTGTTGGGGAGCTATTTGCGAACACTGCCGTAAGCAGGAGAGCAAGGAATTAATTGCTCCAGGAAAGAAAAGGTGTGTATCTCTCCCTCTAATTCACAGAATGGCCCTGTTTCATCCAGTGGATGAAGACCTCCCAAAGCAGATCCAGTGGGAAAGCTTGGAATTTCAAGATGAAATCATGTATAGGAGCTGTGGGAAACCAGTGGGTGATGGGCACTACCTTCCTGTACTGGATACTGGGGAAAAGGAGTGTCTGAGGTTGTGTTGTGATCTTAAACCTGAGGGATATTTTGCGGTTGCCAAAACCTTAACCAAGCGAAGGGAGAATTTCTGCCAGGTTACAATGCCGGCAGGATGTGAAAAGCTGCTGCAGAAAAGGCCTCCCTTGCAGCAGCATCTTGTGGTGGCACGGAGGGAGTGCACCGCAGTTGGTGTTCTTGGGCCCTTGCCCGAGACAGAGGCTGGCAGTCCGTCCTTGCTGGGAGCTGTGGACCACTTCACAAAATAGTCTCAGGCCTATCAAGGGGGTAAGAAAGTAGCAGGGGTCTCAGTGAATGAATTCGTCACCAGATCTGGGGTCCCAGGGGAGTTATACACAGATCAAGGGAGAAACTTTGGATTCAAAGTGTTTCAACAGGTTTGTGAGATGCTAGGGATCCATAAAACTCCCAGCACGTTCGCAGTCTGATGGGACGGTGGCAAGGTTCCTTGGGACTCTGCAGATCGGCGAGCTAGCTTTGCAAAACAGCACCAAAGGGACTGGGACCAGCAGCTCCTATTCCTTTTGACTGTTATTAGGACAGCAGCAGTCCATGAGAGTACAAAGTGTATCCCAGCACTCTTCATATCTGGACATGAGCTAATGACCCCAGCAAACCTCTTGTATGAAGTTCCTGGAGAGAGAAAGATTTGGACTATGTGGAAACCCAACAATCCAAAACTGAAAAAGTTCCTACATTTGTTTGTGAAAATTTTGAGGATAGCCTCTGACGAAATGAAAAGACTCTGTGGCCTAAGGTCACGTGGAGAAACTTTTAAAAGAGGGGGCCCTTGCTCTGGTTCCACAATCCTAGGAGAAAGGCTAGGAGCCCTAAACTTGATAAACCTTTACAGTACTGACCTGAATAAATGAAGTGGTGTACAGGATACAGCTGGGTCACAAGAGTAAACCCAGTCATCCATAAGGACCATCTGAGGAGGCACCGGGGACAGGATTCCAGCTTTGCTGTCCCTGGAGATGGACTGCTGCTATGGAAGCTGAGGCTTGAAAAGTTGTGAAAGAAGTGAACTGCAAAGCCAGAGTGCCCACATCACGAGGAGAGGCTGTGCTTAAACGACCGGGGAGAATGCGGGGGGTCAGCAGTGGTTCTGGGGGCCTAGGGCAGATGGGAGGACTGGCAGCCCGGGCCCTGAAAATGTGCCAGAGAAACCAGGCAGACAGTGCTGCAGCCTACCCCAATCAAGGGAAGCTGAAAGCGCACAAGTCCAGGGGATTGGGACCCCATACGGCCGCCTGGGGAGTGTCCAGCAGAGGGAGTTTCACCAGGGCTGTGTGTAGGACACCTCATTTTACGGGTATGGAAACTGAGGCACAGTTTAAGCTGAGGATGCGCTTGATTGGCGTGAGAAGTCCTGTGCCATCACAGGAGGGACAGAGCCCCCTAGCCCTTAGCAGTTCGGCCTTGCCAAAGAGCCTATGAGTGTGACCTGCTGATTTTGATTCCTGGTACCAGAGCTACCAACGTAGCAGCTTTCTCCGTAGAGCTGGGCAGGCTCGGTAGCGTAACACAGGGCTTGGGTAGTCAGGGCGAGCTCAGTCCTTGGGCAGGCAGGATTCTGGGAGCACAGAGGCAGTGACGTGCTCAGCCTGTGGGACCAGGAATGTCTGGTATTGCTCTCCAGGGGCACTCTGGGGGATGCAAGGAGCAGCATTGGCACGATGTGGGCGCAGTGATGTCCTTGCTGCTCTGCAGAGGGCTGGAGAGCAGGAGAGCCACTGGGAGCTCTGCGGCAGGGGGCGGGTGTTTCGGCTCTTGCTCACCGTGTCCACGTAAAGGTTTGAGCCATTCTGCATGTGGCTGTTTTACTATTGACATCCAATGAGTAAAGTCTAAGTGTGCCATTGCTATGCCCCGCAGCGGTTACCCCTCGTTGCTGCGTATGCTGGCTGTGGCTGAGCTCTGCTTTCCCCCCGCACTTTCATCCTATCCAAACTCCGAGGGGCTGGGCTCTTTCTCCACTGCTTCTCTCCCGCATTTCATTTTCTCCCCCCTCTTCGTTATTTCCCCTCTCCTTTTCCACTTCACCCATCCCTCTCATTCAATTCTCCTGACACCCAACACTCCTCCAACCTGTGTCCCAACACTCCAGCTTCCCACCACCATCAATACTCTCTGTCTCCATGTCCCTGCCTTCCCCTCACACCATTTCCATTCCCCTCTACTCCCCCCATTGCGCTGTCCCTCCCCCAGCAGGCTTCATCTCAGCCCCTTCCTTTGGGTTCCCCTCTACAGCGGCAGAGAAGATGGTAAGACAGAGCTTGTTCCTTATGAGCAGTCCGAGCCTGCAGGGCAGGGAGGGTAGAGGTCGCTGGGCACTGTACACAAGCAGGAAAATGCCTCCCCAAATCTCTTGCTTGAACTACACATTGAGCCAAGATTTCGAGCCCTCACATTGATCCCAGAGACTCTCCTTTTCCTATGGTTTGTGGGTATCTCTACACTGCACACAGGAGGTCTGACTGCAGCTTGTGTCGACATGCCCAAGCCAGCTAGGATCTCCAGGAACAACAGCTGTCAAGCTGCAGCAGCAAGGGTGGCACATGGTCTAGCTACACCCAGGACCCTGGATATATATACGACTGGCCCCCCGCTGCCAAGATTTCCCATCTGCGGTTACTGAGCCAGCTTGGGAACCTAGCTCAAGTGTGTCGTTGCAAGCTGCAGTCACTCCTCTGGACTGCAAACAGCAGGCAGGTGGGAAACTCCTCAAGGCTTGGGAGTTAACCTTCAAACTGACAGGTTTCAGAGTAGCAGCCGTGTTAGTCTGTATTCGCAAAAAGAAAAGGAGGACTTGTGGCACCTTAGAGACTAACCAATTTATTTGAGCATAAGCTTTCGTGAGCTACAGCTCACTGCATCGGATGCATCGATGAAGCTTATGAAGCTTATGCTCAAATAAATTGGTTAGTTTCTAAGTTGCCACAAGTCCTCCTATTCTTTTTGTGAACCTTCAAACTGCTTTTCTCCTTCTCCTTTTAGTGGTGCTACAGTCACCAAACTTCTGTCCATGGCTGAGAGCCCCAGAAGCAAGTGGAAAAAGCACCCAGCATGTCTGAATTTGGATCTGATCAGCCAAAGTCAGCTCCCAGACTGCTGCACTGGGCAGCACAGCATGGGCAGAAGGTGGCCAGCCCTCTGTGGAGAAAGAAGTGGTTCGGGACTATTTAGAAAAGCTGGACGTGCACAAGTCCATGGGGCCGGACGAGTTGCATCCGAGAGTGCTAAAGGAGTTGGTGGATGTGATTGCAGAGCCATTGGCCATTATCTTGGAAAACTCGTGGCGAACGGGGGAAGTCCCGGATGACTGGAAAAAGGCTAATGTAGTGCCCATCTTTAAAAAAGGGAAGAAGGAGGATCCTGGGAACTACAGGCCAGTCAGCCTCACCTCAGTCCCTGAAAAAATCATGGAGCAGGTCCTCAAGGAATCAATTCTGAAGCACTTAGAGGAGAGGAAAGTGATCAGGAACAGCCAGCATGGATTCACCAAGGGAAGTCACGCCTGACTAATCTAATTGCCTTCTATGATGAGATAACTGGCTCTGTGGATGAGGGGAAAGCGGTGGACGTGTTGTTCCTTGACTTCAGCAAAGCTTTTGATACAGTCTCCCATAGTATTCTTGTCAGCAAGTTAAAGAAGTATGGGCTGGATGAATGCACTATAAGGTGGATAGAAAGCTGGCTAGATTGTCGGGCTCAACGGGTAGTGATCAATGGCTCCATGTCTAGATGGCAGCCGGTATCAAGTGGAGTTCCCCAAGGTCAGTCCTAGGGCCAGTTTTGTTCAATATCTTCATAAATGATCTGGAGGATGGTGTGGATTGCACCCTCAGCAAATTTGCAGATGACACTAAAGTGGGAGGAGAGGTAGATACGCTGGAGGGTAGGGATAGGATACAGAGGGCCCTAGACAAATTGGAGGATTGGGCCAAAAGAAATCTGATGAGGTTCAACAAGGACAAGTGCAGAGTCCTGCACTTAGGATGGAAGAATCCAATGCACCGCTACAGACTAGGGACCGAATGGCTAGCCAGCAGTTCTGCAGAAAAGGACCTAGGGGTGACAGTGGACGAGAAGCTGGATATGAGTCAACAGTGTGCCCTTGTTGCCAAGAAGGCCAATGGCATTTTGGGATGTATAAGTAGGGGCATTGCCAACAGATCGAGGGACGTGATCGTCCCCCTCTATTTGACACTGGTGGGGCCTCATCTGGAGTACTGTGTCCAGTTTTGGGCCCCACACTACAAGAAGGATGTGGATAAATTGGAAAGAGTCCAGCGGAGGTCAACAAAAATGATGAGGGGTCTGGAACACATGACTTATGAGGAGAGGCTGAGGGAACTGGGATTGTTTAGTCTGCGGAAGAGAAGAATGAGGGGGGATTTGATAGCTGCTTTCAACTACCTGAAAGGGGGTTCCAAAGAGGATGGTTCTAGACTGTTCTCAGTGGTAGCTGATGACAGAACAAGGAGTAATGGTCCCAAGTTTCAGTGGGGGAGGTTTAGATTGGATATTAGGAAAAACTTTTTTACTAGGAGGGTGGTGAAACACTGGAATGCGTTACTTAGGGAGGTGGTGGAATCTCCTTCCTTAGAAGTTTTTAAGGTCAGGCTTGACAAAGCCCTGGCTGGGATGATTTATTTGGGGATTGGTCCTGTTTTGAGCAGGGGTTGGACTAGATGACGACCTAAGATCCCTTCCAACCCTGATATTCTATGATTCTATGATTCTAAAGGGTGGGGGTGGGGGTGGGGGGAAAGCAGAGCTCAGTCACAGCCAGGGTATGCATCAATGAGAGGTAATTGCTGTAGGGCAGAGTAATAGACTTTACTCATCAGCCTGGCCCCAGGGGGAGGGAGCCAGAGCCACGGGGGAGGGAGCCAGATCCCGTCCCCGAGGGCCCTGCAGGACCAGCCTGGCCACAGGGGGAGGAAGCTGGAATTTGTTCTTTCTTATGTATCACCCACAGAATTGCTGACACAGTTAAACTTATCTAACCACGTCTGAACAATATTGAGCTGGATTTTCAAAAATGCCCAAGTGATCTGTGTGCCCAGGGCTGTTCAGTGGTAGCTGGGCACGTTACCCCCTTAGGTACTTGTGGCAGGTCCCATTGGGCCTTACTACTAATAAATTAGCGTAGGACTTTCAAAATGGCTAGGTGGCTTAGGAGCACAAATCCCAGAGGTTCTTATGCTCCTAACTCCCTTGGGTACTGTAGAAAATCCCACCCATTAGATTTTCCTTTTCAATGGCAGGTACCCAGTGTGGGTGCTATCACCCGCATGGTTGCGTTCTCTGACCGGAACTGAACCTGGGTTTAGATTCAGAGATTCCAAGGCCAGGAGAGACCATTGTGATCATCTAGTCTGACCCCTGTAGCGCACAGGCCAGAGACCTGACGCACAATAGCTCCATGAGCAGATAGACAATATCCCATCTTGATTTTAACATTGCCAGTGCTGGAGAATCTTCCACAACCCTTGGTAAATTGTTCCAATGGTTACTTACTCTCATCATTAAAAATGTGCCCCTTATTTCCAGTCTGAATTTGTCTAACTTCAACATCCAGCTATTGGTTCATGTTATGCCAGTCTCTGGTAGATTGAAGAGCTGATTGTTAAATATGTAGGCACTTACAGACTGTAAACAAGTCACCACTGAACCTTCTCTTTGTTAAGCTAAATAGATTGACTTCCTTGACGCTATCATTATAGGGCAGGTTTTCTAATCCTTTATTCATTCTTTTGGCTCTTCTCTGTCCCCTCTCCAACTTATCAACATCCTTCTTGAATTGTGCACCTCACAACTAGACACAGGATTCCGGCAGTGGATGCATCAGTGCCAAATACAGAGGTAAAATAACCGCTCTGCTCCTCCTTGAGATTCCCCTGTTTAGCCATCCCAGGATCATATTAGGTCTGTTTGGCCACAGCATTGCATTGGGGACTCATGTTCAGCTGATTACTCACCATGACCCCTAAATCTTTTCAGAGTCGCTGCTTCCCAGGGTAGAGTCCCCCGCCCTGTAAGTATGGTCTGCATTATGGTCTCTCAAGTCCAAGAGTAGCCCCCCTAACCACTGGATTGTCCTCCCTCTCTAGGAAACATCAGTCAAGACCACATTCTGGGCTTAAGGGGCAGCATGAAGGAAGGCCCAAAGTCACAAGGGGGCAAAGGAGACAAAGGAAGCCATCAGCAGAGAAGCTTGTGAGAAAGAGCAGGAAGGGATGAGGCAAGAGAGACACCAAGGCAGAGTCATATCCAAACTTGATGGATGGACTAGCTTGAACTTGACATGGCAGCTGGGTGGAATGGGGAAGCAGAAGAGAAAGATTAGCTGACAAAATGTGTTTGAAGTTTAAAAGTTCAGTCATCCTTGACTGCACAAAAATGTTGCAAGATTCCCGCCCCCCCCTTCCACAGACTCTCTCATCTCATAAACCACTGTAGGAATTTTCCTCACACTCCCATACATGTGCCCCTTTGGGCAGTTTGGAAAAGCTATGAGACAATGGAAAGTAGGGGCTTAGAATGGAAACTGTTTTGCGACCTGTTTGAAAGCAGGAGACTGCTATAATTTAGACCTCTACAAATCCTACACCAGTTGAGCCACCTGCCTGACTGAACAGTCTTGACTGTGTTCTCTAAAGGCCCAGTGGGGACATGGGTCACTCCATTTGGGGCTGGGAGAACTCATGTGGCCTGATTTTGAATGCATGTGCTCTAGATTCCGTCAGCACTGAGAACATTCGAGAGGTTAGAGTTCCCCTTGGTTCCATCAATGTCCGGAGAGGCCAAGGGGCAGGCTGGGCCCTGTGGAGTGGTGTGTGACTCAGGCTGCAGTTCCTGTTGGTGGGAAGCTAGGAGGGCTGTGCTGGAATCCAACTGTTCTACCTCTTTAGACCCAATTACTGGCAGGTCCAAACCTCTTCCCTACACCTCAGTGCGTGGAAATGGTAAGATGGGCCTATGAGCGCACTTCGTCCTCAATTAGTCCCTCAGGTGTGCATGAAAGATCAGTGCAAAGAACTTCTGTCAGGAAGGAAAAGTCAGAGGCACAATTATAAAATAAGGAATAGCTAGCTAGATGGGAATGCTGCTGGAAAGGATCTGGCCAGCATAGTGGATTACAAACTGAAGGAGTAAGCAGTGTGATGCAGTTGTGAAAAAAGGCTAATATCATTCTGGGAAGTATTAACAGGAGTGTCGTATGTGAGACATGAGAGGTCACTGTCTTGCTCTACCTGGTGCTGGGGAGGCCCAGCTGGAGTCCTGTGTCCAGTTCCGGGCACCGCACTTCCGGAACAATGTGGACAAATTGGAGAGTCCAGAAGAGAACAACAAAAATGAGAAAAGGATTAGAAAACCTGCCCTGTGAGGAAAGGTTAAAACCCGGGGCAAGTTTAGTCTGGAGAAAAGGAGACTGAGGGGGGATCTGCTACCAGTCTTCAAACACCTTGAGGGCTGTTATAAAAAAGACAAGGATCAATTTTTCTCCATGTCCGCTGAAGTTAGGACAAAAAGTGATGTGCTTATTCTGCAGCCAGGGAGATGTAGGTTAGATATAGAAAAACTTTCGAACTCTCAGGACAGTTCAGCTCTGAAACAGGCTTCCAATGGAGGCTGTGGAATCCCTGTCACTGGAGATTTTTAAGAACAGGTTGGACCAACCCCTGTCAGGGCTGGTCTAGGTTTAACAGTCCTGCCTCAGCACAGAGAGTGGACTGGATGACTTCTCAAGGTCCCTTCCAGCCTGACATTTCCATGATTCCAGGATGACCCTCCTTGTCTTGGCTCGCCAAGCCTTTATCAGCTTGCTTATACATGTCATACCTGTTAGGGAAGAACTCAGATCTCAGACAGTGAGTCACTGGACCTGGTCTTCACAGTACATGGGAAAGGTGTGGGCTTTGCCTTGGGACAGGGCTTCAAAACATTTTTAATACTCAGAGGTTGGGTGTAGCCTTGAGCCCTGAAGCATTCGCTAGCTAAGTTTTTAGAGCAAGAGTCCAGAAATTCAGGGCCATTGAACCACCCCACAGCTGGCCCTTAGGCAACCTCCAATCCAAGTGTATGACAGGGACAGTGAGAGAGGTCCTCCCATTAGATAACACAGAGTCCTTATAACAATGGAAGAGGAAGGGGAAACCAGGCTGTAGACAAGCCATCTTTCACCGGAGAGTTGAGAGCTGGGTGACTGTGTAGGCAATGGACATTGAAACTCTATACAAACCCAAACCCAGCATTCCTCCCAAGGACTTGCTTACAGGTGTGTTCTGTCCTCGCTGAGGAAGGGTCACCCCTTCTTCAGTCTTATTTGATAGAGCTAAAGAGCCCACAGGTAACCATGTCTTGGGGAGCAGTGAGAGGAAAGGGAGAGAGCTCTCTGGCAGATGTTGCAAAGTAGCTCTCCATGAGCCGATGTCTTTGTTTTCTGTTTCACATCCCGAACCCTCACTGGCGGCTATTTGAATAGGACTGGTACACCCTCGCCTGAAGTACTACCAGATGGGAAAGGCGCTGACTCCTCGGGGTGATGCAGCAGAGATAGGATTGGGTATCGCATTTTTGCAGGAGCGGTCGCTGATGCCAGCAGAGACTGAACAGGGATAGGCCCAAACAGAAGAAGAGCTTCTGGTGGTGATATTAGGAGTGGGGTGATCCCATCAGTACGTATGGCCACCCAGTGATAGTGTAGTCAGACAATCATGGCCAAGCCCCTCCTTAATGGTCCAAAGAGACAGCAGCACATGTTGATCTACCTTTGGTGCTACCAGGTAGAGATCAGACATTGTCCAGGACAATTGCTGGTGTTGGCCAATTCCTCAAGCAGGCCTATAGATCCAGCATCAGCGAGCTGGGGGAAAGGGGTCAGGCAATAGTGCAGCATGTCAATGGATTCAATCTCCCAGTTTCAGCAGTGCAACTGATGGAAATCAAAGAAGCTCTGGAAAAGTCCATCCAACTACAGGCAGGCCAGAGAGCAATCCTGGCAGTGTGGCCAGAAGATACTAGCCAAGTACTGGGAGGAGCAGAAACATATTTTCAAATTTTAAGATGAGCTGCGTGTGCAGGATGGAATCTCATTTCCAGGACTGAGAGTTGTTTGTCCCACATTACATAAGGATGTCGTGCAAAAAATAAGTCTCATGTCTCAGCAATGACCCCTGTTGAGAGCGTGTTTACTGGCCAGGAAGGAATATGCAACTCCTTTCCTTGATAGCAGGGTGTGACATCTGCTGCTCGTGTGATAACCGCCAGCAGAAACAGCAAGACCCGTTGGGTGAGGCACTATCTCTTATTGGACCTTCTGTTGATGAAAGAGACCAGCTTTGGAGCGAACTTCTCGACTGTCAGGGCGGTTCAGCACTGGAATAAATGGCCTAGGGAGGTTGTGGAATCTCTGTCATTGGAGATTTTTAAGACCAGGTTAGACAAACACCTAGCAGGGATGGTCTAGATAATACTTAGTCCTGCCATGAGTGCAGGGAACTGGATTAGAGACCTCTCGAGGTTCCTTCCAGTCCTATGATTCTATAATTTCCACATGGTGTGAAGGCGTGTACTGTCTCCTGCAGCCTTTTTTGTCTTGCAGAAACTTTTGATTTTCATGTCCATTGAAAAGTTTTGTTTAGAATCTGATGAAATTGAAAAATAAAGCAGTGGGGAGTTTCCTCGCTTTCTCACCCATGTTTCATAGAATCATATAATAGAATCATAAAATATTAGGGTTGGAAGAGACCTCAGGAGGTCATCTAGTCCAACCCCCTGCTCAAAGCAGGACCAATCCCCAACTAAATCATCTCAGCCAAGGCTTTGTCAAGCCAGGCCTTAAAAACCTCTAAGGATGGAGATTCCACCACCTCCCTAGGTAACCCATTCCAGTGCTTCACCACCCTCCTAGTGAAATAGTGTTTCCTAATATCCAACCTAAACCTCCGCCACTACAACTTGAGACCATTGCTCCTTGTTCTGTCATCTGCCACCACTGAGAAGAGCTGAGCTCCATCCTCTTTGAAACCCCCTTTCAGGAAGTTGAAAGCAGCTATCAAATCCCACCTCATTCTTCTCTTCCGCAGACTAAACAATCCCAGTTCCCGCAGCCTCTCCTCGTAAGTCATGTGTTCCAGCTCCCTGATCATTTTCGTTGCCCTCCGCTGGACTCTCCAGTTTGTTCACATCCTTTCTATAGTGGGGGGCCCAAAACTGGACGCAATACTCTAGATGTGGCCTCACCAGTGCTGAATAGAGGGGAATAATTACTTCCCTCTGTCTGCTGACAATGCTTCTACTAATGCAGCCCAAAATGCCATTGGCCTTCTTGGCAACAAGGGCACACTGTTGACTCATATCCAGCTTCTCGTCCACTGTAATCCCCAGGTCCCTTTTCTGCAGAACTGCTGCTTAGCCAGTTGGTCCCCAGTCTGTAGCAGTGCATGAGATTCTTCCGTCCTAAGTGCAGAACTCTGCACTTGTCCTTGTTGAACCTCATCCAATTTTTTGGCCCAATCCTCCAATTTGTCCAGGTCACTCTGGACCCTATCCCTACCCTCCAGCATATCTACCTCTCCCCCCATTTTAGTGTCATCTGTGAACTTGCTGAGGGTGCAATTAATTCCATCATCCAGATCATTAATAAAGATGTTGAACAAAACCGGCTCTAGGACCGACCCCTGGGGCACCCTGCTTGATACTGGCTGCCAACTAGACATCAAGCCGTTGATCACTACCCTTTGAGCCCGACAATCTAGCCAGCTCTCTATCCACTTTATAGTCCATTCATCCAAACCATAATTTTTTAACTTGCTGGCAAGAATGCTGTGCGAGACCGTATCAAAAGCTTTGCTAAAGTCAAGATAGATCACATCCACCGCTTTCCCCTCACCACAGAGCCAGTTATCTCATCATAGAAGGCAATCAGGTTGGTCAGGCATGACTTGCCCTTGGTGAATCCATGTTGACTGTTCCGGATCACCTTCCTCTCCTCCAAGTGCTTCAAAATGGATTCCTTGAGGACCTGCTCCATGATTTTGCCGGGGACTGAAGTGAAGGTGACCGGTCTGTAGTTCCCCGGGTTCTCTTTCTTCCCTTTTTAAAATATGGGCACTATATTTGCCTCTTTCCAATCGTCTGGGACATCTGCTGATTGCCACGAGTTTTCAAAGATAACGGCCAATGGCTCTGCAGTCACATCAGCCAACTCCCTCAACACCCTTGGATGCATTAGATCTGGAACCATGGACTTGTGCACCTCCAACTTTTCTAAATATCCTTAACCTGTTCTTTCACCACTGAGGGCTGCTCACCTCCTCCCCATACTGTGTTGCCCAGTGCAGCAGTCTGGGAGCTGACCTTGTCTGTGAAGACCGAGGCAAAAAAAGCATTGAGTACTTCAGCTTTTTCCACATCCTCTGTTACTAGGTTGCCTCCCCCATTCATTAAGGGTCCCACACTTTCCCTGACCTTTTTCTTGTTGCTAACATACCTGTAGAAACCCTTCTATAGAAACCCTGGAAAAGGGGATGAATTAATCCCCAAAATGAAAACTAAATATTTTCTTGTTTTGCTTTCATTTGTTTTCCAAATGAATGGAACTTGGGAACCAGATTTTATTTCAATGGTACCTAATCCCAGAGCGATGACACAGTTTAGAGCAGAGTATCTGAAATCTCCTTTACGTACACTGGTATGCTGGAGCCTGGCCCATAGCACAGTGACTTCTGGGGAAAGATATAGGAAACACTATGGGACAATATTCTCTGTGGTGCTATCTCTCGCAATTTTATCACTCATCTCAAGATATTTGGTGGGGTTTTTTCTCAAAGCCCCAGATCCTGGAGTCAAGTTATTTTCTCAAACCATCAGCTTTCCTTTTTAAAGAGTGAATTTCTAGCCTGGCTGGTTGCAGAGAAAAGCTTGACAACATGAAGCTAGTGCAGAGGTCCCCAAACTGTGGGGTGCGCTCCCCTAGAGGAGGGAGAGGAGGAATCTTATGAGGGCACAGCAGGGCCCAGGCCAGCCCCCACGTGGGGTGGGGAAGGAGTGCCACCCAGCCCCTTCCCACAAAAAGCTTTGCTCCAGTTCCACCTGCAGCTGGGGCTGGGAGCAGGAGTAGAGCTGCACCTGGCTGTGGACCTGGCTGCTGGCCCCCACTGCAGCCCAGCTGCAGCTCCGCTCCTGCCCCCAGTCTTGGCCTCTGGTTGTGGCTCCAGTCCTGCTCCCAGCCCCAGCCCCACCCCCAGCTGTGGCCCCAGCCTTGGCCCCCTTACCCCCATCCGTGCCCTCTCCCCCAAAGCCCCAGCCCTGGGAGGGTGCGGGGGCAGGGGCATGGATGGGGTAAGGGGGGGCATGATCCTCAAAATTTGGGGACCACTGAGCTAGTGCAACCCCAAGGCTCAGAAACTAAAAGGCAAAGAACCAACATTTAAAAAAAAGTAATGCATTTTATGATTTATGGGGAGGAAGGGCCTGAGCCTTGATTTGTGACTGCTCGGGGTGGGCAGTACCAGAAGAGATACAGGAAATATGGTCAGGCAGGACTCAGACATTTTGTGATGTGGACACTGGCACTTCCATCCTTGGGTTCCCAGCAGCTCTTTGGCTGCAGCTTCCAATATGAAGCTCCCTGACCTGCTTCTCTGATGTCATGTGACCAGGGGTGAGAATTCATTTCCTTTCTTTCATTTTAGTCCAGAAGCCTCAACTGCCTTCAGCTCGTGTTTTGTGTGATCTGCCTTTGGCCCAGTTCAGCCCTGCCCTGCACAATGTGCTCGTTTGTGTGGGTACAACATGGTCCTGCTCCGAAGCAGTAGCTCTGTGCAGTCACAGGGCAGTGGGGCAGATGGCTGCATGAGCCAGCAGAACTGGCCCTGTTATTCTCTTCATTGGGCTCTCCGCTGTGCCCAGCTCTGTTGGGGATTGGCTGTGGCGAAGGGCTCCTTCCATGCGGGCTGTTCTGTGGGCTGGGCCAGGCTGACTTCCTCCCGCAGGTTCTTTGCCGCTTTGTGTCTTGCTGGAGTCCACTTCCAACCCATGTCATGTGACCATGGTGCAGAAACCAGGAGCAAGCCACTTTCTTCTAAAAAGAAAGGAGGACGTGTGGCACCATAGGGACTAACACATTTATTAGAGTATAAGCTTTCGTGGGCTACAGCCCACTTCACCAGATGCATTGGATGGAACGTATAATAAGATAGCTGTAGCCCACGAAAGCTCATGCTCTAATAAATGTGTTCGTCTCTATGGTGCCACACGTCCTCCTGTTTTTTTTTTTGCAAATACAGACTAACACGGCTGCTACTCTGAAATCACTTTCTTCTAACACTGAACAAGAAACTTTAATGGGACCAGGAAAGCAGAGTCCTCCCTAAAGCTACTCCACCCGTTTCTCTCTGCTTCCCTATGGCATCCCAGATCCCTCCTGTTACGGATTTAAAGCAAAAGTCCACAAAACCTCACAATTCATCCGTTCTCACCGCTGCACCCCTCAGCCATAATCTCTGACAGCAAACATGCCATAACGCTGAGTGATTATGGACAGTAGGACTTTACGTCTTCAAACGGCGTTACAAAGATAAATGAACGTATCCTCCCCATCTGAGTAAATGAACATGGTTGCCATGTAACCAATGGCAAAACTGATCTTCCCAACACTCATCTGAGTAAACAAACAGTGTCTCCAGTTAGCGGTTGGTGAAACTGAGGCAGAGGTGAAATGCCTTGGCTAAGGCAATATAGTAAGCTTGTGTCGGAGTCAGGGATTGCTGGCTGGTAGTTAGTCCCAGTCTGTACCCTCCACACAACACCACTTCTCCTCTGTGACACAGTCAACCCAATTCCATGTCCTGTGCAATTCAACACAGAGCTGTAGCCAAGTGCTACCGAGAGGCTTGCTGCAGAACTAACAAAATGTAGAATCCTACCCTGCAACCTGCAAGGTGTGTGTGTGTTGTGTGCTTGTACTTCCACATGGTTGCGTGGTGAAGGCAGCTGGGCAATAGCTGTTGGTTTGTGCACACTGGTATTCCCAGCTGCATTCCTTGGTCATGCAGGGACGAATTCTCATGTTCCTGGCACCTGGGGACAACAGGTCACTGATGGTTTCATGCCACCTCTCCACCTCCCCAAATCTGGAGGTTGTCAAGGGACCAGTGGGGCGCAGGGCTGTTGTGACTTGTACTGCCAGATAACACCCCCTAAGGGGCTGTTCGGTCACCCAGGGTCTCTGGCTTGTATTGCTGTCTTCCCCTGGCCCTCTCACCTCTGCATGCCCCCTGCAAGCACAGGTGGCCCGCAGCTGCCTGCACCAGTAGTGAAAGAGGCCTCCTGATACGGTGTCCCTCAGCCTCTATTAATTCTGCCTGAAATTTAGAACCATGTCTGGAAGTTTAAAAGAAATGACAGAGGGTGGAGCCTTTGCCCGGCGTTCAAATGCAGTGTCCTTCTTAAGAACATAACGTAAGAATGGGAGTGCTGGGTCAGACCAAAGGTCCATCTACAATCCACAGTGATTCGCAGGGCTGCCCAGAGAGTTCGCGGGGCCTGGGGCAAAGCAATTTCGGGGGGGCCCTTCCATAAAAAAAGTTAGTTATGCCACCCCAAGCGGTGAAGAAAAAAAAAAAGAAAAACCCAAGTCATGCTGCTGAAGAAAGAAGAGGACAGGAGGGCCCGCCACCAAATTGCTGCAGACTGAAGCAGAGCGATTGAGCTGCCACCGAAGTGCTGCTGATGAGGAAGAGAGGGACTGAAAAACCCGCCACAGAATTGCAGCCGAAATTACCCCCGCCCTGTCTGCGGGGCCCGGGGCAAATTGCCCCGCTTGCGGCCCCCCCTCACCCCCCCCCCGGGCAGCCCTGATGATTCCAAGATCTTTCTTGAGTGGTAATAGCTAATTTAGGCCCCATCATTATATATATATAATTTGGGATTATGTTTTCCAGTGTGCATTATTTTGCATTTATCCACATTGAATTTCATCTGCCATTTTGTTGTCCAGTCATCCAGTTTTGTGAGATCCCTTTGTAACTCTTCACAGTTTCCTTTGGACTTAACTATCTTGAGTAGTTTTGTATGATCTGCAAATTTTGCCACCTCACTGTTTACCCCTTTCTCCAGATCATTTCTGAATATGTTGAATAGGACTGGTCCCAGTACAGAGCCCTGGGGGGCACCACTATTTACCTCTCTCCATTCTGAAAACTGACCATTTATTCCTACCCTTTGTTTCCTATCTTTAAACCAGTTACCAATCCATAAGAGAACCTTCCCTCTTATCCCATGACTGCTTACTTTGCTTAAGCACCTTTGGTGAGGGACCTTGTCAAAGGCTTTCTGAAAATCTAAATACACTGTATCCACTGGATCCCCCTTGTCCACATACTTGTTGACCCCCTCAAAGAATTCTAGTAGATTGGTGAAGCATGATTTCCCTTTACCAATACCATCTTGACTATTCACCAACAAATTATGTTCATCTATGTGTCTGACCATTTTGTTCTTATACTATAGTTTCAACCAGTTTGCCTGGTACTGAAGTCAGGCTTACCAGCCTGTAATTGCCGAGTCACCTCTGGAGCCCTTTTTAAAAATTGGCATCACATTAGCTATCCTCCAGTCATCTGGTACAGAAGCTGATTTAAATGATAGGTTACAAACTAATTAGTAGTTCTGCAATTTCACATCTGAGTTCCTTCACAACCCTTGGGTGATACCATCTGGTCCTGGTGACTTATTACTGTTTAGTTTATCAATTTGTTCCAGAATCTCCTCTAATGACAGCTCAATCTGGGACAGTTCCTCAGATTTGTCACCTAAAAAGAATGGCTCAGGTTTGGGAATTTCCCTCACATCCTCAGCCATGAAAACTGATGCAAAGTATTCATTTAGTTTCTCCACAATGGCCTTATCATCCTTGAAAAGAAAAGGAGTACTTGTGGCACCTTAGAGACTAACCAATTTATTTGAGCATAAGCTTTCGTGAGCGACAGCTCAAATATGCTTATGCTCAAATAAATTGGTTAGTCTCTAAGGTGCCACAAGTACTCCTTTTCTTTTTGCGAATACAGACTAACACGGCTGTTACTCTGAAACTTATCATCCTTGAGCACTCCTTTAGCATTTTGATCATCCAGTGATCCCACTGGTTGTTTAGCAGGCTTCCAGCTTCTAAGATACTTACAAAATTTTTTTGGTATTCCTTTTTGAGTCTTTGGCTAGCTGTTCTTGAAATTCTTTTTTGGCCTTCCTAATTATATTTTTACTCTTCATTTTGCCAGAGTTTATGCTCCTTTATGTTTTCCTCACTAGGATTTAACTTCCACTTTTTAAAGGATGCCTTTTTGCCACTCAATGCTTTTCTTACTTTGTTGTTTAGCCACAGTGGCACTTTTTTGGTTCTCTTACTATGTTTTTTAATTTGGGGTGTACATTTAAGTTCAGCCTCTATTATGGTGTCTTTAACAAGTTTCCATGCAGCTTGCAGGGATTTCACTTTTGGCGCTGTACCTTTGAATTTCTGGATCTTTGTCCCAGAGCTTAAGATGGTCTTTTAGATGTCCTGGGCCCAGGCCACGGAGCACTTTGAAGATAAGGACCAAGACCTTGAGCTTGATTAGACATTCTGTGGGATGCCAGTGCAGAGAGTGAAGGAGAGGTGCAATGGGCTCATGGTGCCTGTGTTGCTGAGGAGATGCACTGCAGTGTTTTGTAGTACTTGGAGTTTCCTAAGCACTGAAAGTTTAATGGCCAGGTAGATCGCATCGCTGTCATCCAGCTCATAGGTGAAAAAGGCGTGAAGAACTGAGGCCAGGTCATTGTCCGCCAGGATGGGATTGGCGTCTCCTAGCCAACTGGAGATGGTGGAAGGGGTTACTTGCAGACACTGGTGTGTGAGAACTCACTGTTAGCAAGGAAACGAAGAGGGCACCTCAAGTACAGACTGAACTGGCCAAGTGTGAACCTTCACCATGGCTGTGAGCTCATGCCCCTGGCATACACCAGAGCCGACCAGTGGGTTGCTCTAATTTACAGCCACTTTACCCAGATTACATATGGGCCTAGCCATCACCCGGAATCTCTCATGCCATGTGCTATGGAGGTGTCCCCTCCCATTCCTGCGTGCCTCTTCCTGCCCCCTCTGCTGGGGCTTGCAAGAGCTGCAATGCTGGGCTGATCATATCAGCCCTACACTGCTTCTGCCCTGGGGGGACTCTTCCCCACCCCCTTTCAGACCCTGTCTAAGGTGGAGAGAATCCCTTCCCTGCAACCTCTCTCTGGGCCACATTTGGGGGCTCTCTGCCCTGCCCTGCTGAGGCTCAGAGCTATTTTTAAATCATATTTCTGCCCTCACAGTCCAAACCAGCTGCACTATTTTTGCTCAGAACTTGCAGAAGACTTTTTCCCTGAGGCAGAAACCAGCCCTTGGAGAGATGAGATGGGTGTGGTAACCCACAAGCTGGAAATACGAGTCCAATCGGTGTGACTGTAACCTCCCTGAGACGGGAAACTGGTTTTAACCAGCCAATTGCCCTTTCAAAAAAGAGAGAAGAAAAATGCAATTGAGCTGTGCCAGGAACTGGCCCAGTGACAATCCTCAGGCTTGGCTGGAAGACACCAGGCCCCATCCCTGGAAAACTCCCTGGGGAAGAAACAGGTTGTGGGTAGATCAAAGCCCTTAGCCCTCCGTTCCTCTGTGTTAACCCCCCCAGTGCACCAGGCATAGGTGCCAACTCCGTGAGCACCCATGGAAAAACATTAGCGCATGCTTAGCACCCACCAGCAGCCAAGCTCCCCCCTCAGTGCCTCCCGTTCGCCCCGGCCCTGCTAATCAACCCTTCCCCCTCCCTCCCAACACCTCCTCCCACCACGGATCAGCTGTTCTAAGGCATGCAGGAGGCGCTGGTAGGGGGGAGGAGGAGGAGGAGTGGGGATGGGGCGCACTCAGGGGAGAGGGTGGAATGAGGTGGGGTGGGGGCAGGAAGAGGCAGGGCAGGGGTGGAGTGGGGTGCAGGGCAGGGGCAGGGCAGGGGTGAGAAGAGCAGGGGGAGGGCTTTGGGGAAGGGGTGGAGTGAGGGCTCGAGCACCTCCCAGGTAGAGAGGAAGTCAGCGCCTATGGCACCGGGTTTTCCCCGGATGCCTTCCACCAAAATGATTGCACTCCCTAGAATTACTGAGACCTTATCTTTGGGGTTGTGAGCACCTGCAGCTCCCACTGAAGACTGGATCTTGTGAGTGCTCTGCGGACATACAGTGGGACTTGTGCTCCTAAGTACCTTAGACTCTTCAGAAAACCCCACCCGTGATACAGACACAAATAACCAGTTGCTTATCCTACCGTTCCACCATAGCTGGCCACTTCCATCCCCTCTATAATGGGTGAAAGGAAGAGGGGAGATTAAAGCCAACCTCCCGGTCCCAGGTGAACAGGAGTGTCTGGCCTGAACTACATTTAAAAAGTAAGTTAATGCAGCTACTCACACCCCAGAGCTCTGTCATCCTAACACCCAGTGTAGACACAGCTGAGTTGATGGGCAAATGCTTCCGTTGCTGTAGCTGCTGTTGCTTGGGGGAGATGGTCTTCCTACAGTGATGGCAAGAACCCTTCCACCACTATAGTGAGTACACTGCAGGGTTACGGTGGCCTAGCGACGGTGCCATAGCTGTGCTGCTATAGTGTAGTCATGGCTGGAGCCATTCTGGCTTGAAACCTGGGTACGACACACGGTTTCGCAACGAGAACTGTGTCAGCAGATTTCACCCTTCGGTGTCTTTGCTCTTTTATATGCCTCGGCAACAATTTATTTCTTAGCATCCTGGATCCATTTGATTTCCAACCCTTTGCTCCAGGAGTCCTTGACACAACTAACTATAGACACAGTGAATCAAGAGAGAGCCCAGCAGCCCATGGAACCCCACAAAACTGCCTCCTCCATCAAAACTCTTCTGTCTCACAGACAGCAGCCCCCTCCCCAAGCCAAAGCAAACAGAGAGGCCTTGCAGCACTCTCTGAGATGCAACAAACCTGGGCTACTTAGGTGAGGAGCTGGGACACCAGAAGGGGAGGGCTCTGAGTCGCTACAGGGAATTATTTCCCAGCTGTCTGGCTGGTGAGGCTTGCCCACATGCTCAGGGTCTAACTGATCACCATATTTGGGATCAGGAAAGAATTTTTCACTGGGACAGATTGGCTGAGACCCTGAGGGAGGGGGTTGCCCTCCTTTTCAGCATGGGGCACAGGTCACTTGTGCAGCATTGTATTGTATTGTTAAGTGAGTTGGGTTAAATGTCTTAATAACTGTTGTGACTTCCACCCCGCATTTAAGATAGCTGTTGGAGACCGCTAAACAGCTCCACCTAAGACAAAGGTGGAATGCAAGCCCACCAGTAATTTGGACCCCCCAGGGTGCCATAGTCAGGGAGGGGCGCCGTCTAAGTGTTGCAAGCTGGTAGGCCTTGTCTGACAGAGGATGAGTGTGGGCGAGCCCGGGACCTGATTTGTCATCAGGTTAGTACCATGAGATCCACCACCCAGATCTCTGATGCTTGAGCTGATGGAATAACTTTTAGCAGTAGTAGGTTGTCACCCTCTGTGTGGACCAGCACTAGAGGGGGATGGGGCACACATTTTGCCAGTGGTTTTCACAGGTGTTTGCTGACAGCAGGGGAAGGATGAGACTCAGGAATCCTGGGTTCTATTCCAGGTTCTGACGGGACTGTACGCTATCAGTTACAAACCCTTCTGCCCCTATCTCCCAGAAGTCTGACCCATTTTGTCCCTGCCTCCTCTAACCTGTCCTTGGCAAGTCTTCTCCCCCAACCCCATACCTCCACATAGCTCTTTGTCCCAGTCTCCCCACACACCCTGGGACTCTTGTCCCAGTCTCCCTACTCACCATTCCCACAGGCCTGGCTCCTCATTCCAGTCAGAGTGCTTCTTCTTTCTCCTCCACATGGCCTTGGAACCGGCAGGAGGCGAGGGGGAGTGTGAGCACAGAAGAGACAGTGTCAGCTCTTAGTTCCTGTGCCCAACAGCGGGGACAAGCAATTTCAGGAAAAGTCCTGCTCAGCCCCTGCATCTCAGGGCTGGAGCATGCTCAGAGTAGATGGAATCGTCAGAGAATTTAGGTGCCAGACTCTGACAAGTCTCTACGAAGCATGTGCAAAATGAGCTTTTCAGAGGCTCGTGACTTGGCCAAATTTCATTGAATATCTTGTGTTATGAGACCCTGGGACAAAGTGCTGTGGCCTAGTACTCTGATCATTGTAGCTGTCATAAATATAAAGGGAAGGGTAAACACCTTTAAATCCCTCCTGGCCAGAGGAAAAATCCTCTCACCTGTAAAGGGTTAAGAAGCTAAGATAACCTCACTGGCACCTGACCAAAATGACCAATGAGGAGACAAGATACTTTCAAAGCTGGGTGGGGGAAACAAAGGGTCTCTCTGCCTGTGTGATGTTTTTGCCGGGACCAGAGCAGGCATGCAGGTCAGAACTCCTGTAAAGGGCTAATAAGCAATCTAGTTAGATATGCATTAGATTCTGTTTTGTTTAAATGGCTGATAAAATAAGCTGTGCTGAATGGAATGTATATTCCTGTTTTTGTGTCTTTTTGTAACTTAAGGTTTTGCCTAGAGGGATTCTCTATGTTTTGAATCTGATTACCCTGTAAGGTATTTACCATCCTGATTTTACAGAGGTGATTCTTTTACTTTTTCTTTAATTAAAATTCTTCTTTTAAGAACCTGAATGCTTTTTCATTGTTCTTAAGATCCAAGGGTTTGGGTCTGTGTTCACCTATGCAAATTGGTGAGGATTTTTATCAAGCCTTCCCCAGGAAACGGGGTGTAGGGCTTGGAGGGATTTTGGGGGGAAAGACTTTTCCAAGTGGGCTCTTTCCCTGTTATTTTTGTTAGACACTTGGTGGTGGCAGCAATAAGGTCCAGGGACAAAAGGTAAAATAGTTTGTACCTTGGGGAAGTTTTAACTTAAGCTGGTAAAGATAAGCTTAGGGGATTTTTCATGGAGGTCCCCACATCTGTGCCCTAGAGTTCAGAGTGGGGAAGAAACCTTGACAGTAGCCTCATTTGTTTTCCCCAGAGATGGTTGGTTGAGGAACTAGGGAGGAATTAGCTAATCAGATGGGGAAGCTGGGTGAGGTAAGGAACAAACAGGCCCATTAGCTTGAAAAAAGGCAGGAAGGAAGTGTTAGAGGGGAGGGGGAAGAGGACAGGACAAGGCAGGGTTAGGCTAGGCTAGCTCGGCTCAGACAGAAGGAGATTCCCAAGGAAGGGAGATTTCCTCTCAGGGCTTTGATGAACAGTGGCTGAAGACAATAAAAAGGATCACTTGACGATTACTTGTTCTATTCATTCCCTCTGGGGCACCTGGCATTGGCCACAGTTGGAAGACAGTATATTGGGCTAAATGGAACTTTGGTCTGACCCAGTATGGCTGTGCTTATGCCCTAAATAGGGTCATAGATAGTAGAATTGTTGTGTTACACTGTGCAGGTGTTAGTGGAGGGGCCATGACTAAATTCTGTGGAGTGGACACTAAAAGAAGAGAGTCTGAGCAGTTTCTGTCAACCAGTTCCCCTTTATCTGCTAATTTACTGACACATTCAAAGAAATTTACAAGAATAGTGCGATGCATTTTACTTGGTAGAAACTACGCTGGTTAGACCATGTTGGATGATGATCTTCCAGGTCATAGAATCATAGAATATCAGGGTTGGAAGGGACCTCAGGAGGTCATCTAGTCCAACCCCCTGCTCAAAGCAGGACCAATCTGACCTTAAAAACTTCTAAGGAAGGTTTCAGAGTAACAGCCGTGTTAGTCTGTATTCGCAAAAAGAAAAGGAGTACTTGTGGCACCTTAGAGACTAACCAATTTATTTGAGCATAAGCTTTCGTGAGCTACAGCTCACTTCATCGGATGCATACTGTGGAAAGTGTAGCAGATCTTATTATATACACACAAATCATGAAAAAATACCTCCTCCCATCCCACGCTCCTGCTGGTAATAGCTTATCTAAAGTAATCACTCTCCTTACAATGTGTATGATAATCAAGTTGGGCCATTTCCAGCACAAATCCAGGGTTTAACAAGAACGTCTTGTGGGGGGGGGGCGGGGAGGAAACAAGGGGAAATAGGCTACCTTGCATAATGACTAAGCCACTCCCAGTCTCTATTCAAGCCTAAGTTAATTGTATCCAATTTGCAAATGAATAATGGTCTCAAGTTGCAGTGGGGGAGGTTTAGGTTGGATATTAGGAAAACCTTTTTCACTAGGAGGGTGGTGAAACACTGGAATGTGTTACCTAGGGAGGTGGTGGAATCTCCTTCTCTTGAAGTTTTTAAGATCAGGCTTGACAAAGCCCTGGCTGGGATGATTTAGTTGGGGTTGGTCCTGCTTTGAGCAGGGGGTTGGACTAGATGACCTCCTGAGATCCCTTCCAACTCTGATATTCTATGATTCTATGACTGCCCCCCTCAGAACCTGCAACCCATCAACCCCCCCCCCCGCTTCTTGTCCCCTGATCACCTCCTGAGACCCCCCACACTAACTGCCCCCCAGGACCTCACCCCCTACCCAACTTGCCCCACTCCCTGTCCCCTGACTGCCCCGACCCCATCCACCACTACCCCGACAGACCCGTGGAACTCCCTCGCCTATCCAACCCATCTCCGTTCCCCATCCCCTGACCGCCGCCCCAGAACTTCAGCCCCCTCCTACCGCTCCCTGCCCCTTATCCAACCCCTCCTCCCAGCCCCCTTACCATGCTGCTCAGGGCAGTGTGTCTGGATGTCGTGCGGCCCGCTGGAGCTCACAGCCCCACCCCCTTACCATGTCGCTCAACGTGGCAGGAGCTGCTGAGTGGCCCAGAGAGCTGGTGCCGGCAGTGTGGCACGCTGAGGCTCTGCGAGAGGGGGGAATCATAGAATCATAGAATATCAGGGTTGGAAGGGACCCCTGAAGGTCATCTAGTCCAACCCCCTGCTCGAAGCAGGACCAATTCCCAGTTAAATCATCCCAGCCAGGGCTTTGTCAAGCCTGACCTTAAAAACCTCTAAGGAAGGAGATTCTACCACCTCCCTAGGTAACGCATTCCAGTGTTTCACCACCCTCTTAGTGAAAAAGTTTTTCCTAATATCCAATCTAAACCTCCCCCACTGCAACTTGAGACCATTACTTCTCGTTCTGTCATCTGCTACCATTGAGAACAGTCTAGAGCCATCCTCTTTGGAACCCCCTTTCAGGTAGTTGAAAGCAGCTATCAAATCCCCCCTCATTCTTCTCTTCTGCAGGCTAAACAATCCCAGTTCCCTCAGCCTCTCCTCATAAGTCATGTGTTCTAGACCCCTAATCATTTTTGTTGCCCTTCGCTGGACTCTCTCCAATTTATCCACATCCTTCTTGTAGTGTGGAGCCCAAAACTGGACACAGTACTCCAGATGAGGCCTCACCAATGTCGAATAGAGGGGAACGATCATGTCCCTCGATCTGCTCGCTATGCCCCTACTTATACATCCCAAAATGCCATTGGCCTTCTTGGCAACAAGGGCACACTGCTGACTCATATCCAGCTTCTTGTCCACTGTAACCCCTAGGTCCTTTTCTGCAGAACTGCTGCCGAGCCATTCGGTCCCTAGTCTGTAGCGGTGCATTGGATTCTTCCATCCTAAGTGCAGGACCCTGCACTTATCCTTATTGAACCTCATCAGATTTCTTTTGGCCCAATCCTCCAATTTGTCTAGGTCCTTCTGTATCCTATCCCTGCCCTCCAGCGTATCTACCACTCCTCCCAGTTTAGTATCATCCGCAAACTTGCTGAGGGTGCAATCCACACCATCCTCCAGATCATTTATGAAGATATTGAACAAAACCGGCCCCAGGACCGATCCCTGGGGCACTCCACTTGACACCGGCTGCCAACTAGACATGGAGCCATTGATCACTACCCGTTGAGCCCGACAATCTAGCCAGCTTTCTACCCACCTTATAGTGCATTCATCCAGCCCATACTTCCTTAACTTGCTGACAAGAATACTGTGGGAGACCGTGTCAAAAGCTTTGCTAAAGTCAAGAAACAATACATCCACTGCTTTCCCTTCATCCACAGAACCAGTAATCTCATCATAAAAGGCGATTAGATTAGTCAGGCATGACCTTCCCTTGGTGAATCCATGCTGGCTGTTCCTGATCACTTTCCTCTCATGCAAGTGCATCAGGATTGATTCTTTGAGGACCTGCTCCATGATTTTTCCAGGGACTGAGGTGAGGCTGACTGGCCTGTAGTTCCCAGGATCCTCCTTCTTCCCTTTTTTAAAGATTGGCACTACATTAGCCTTTTTCCAGTCATCCGGGACTTCCCCCGTTCGCCACGAGTTTTCAAAGATAATGGCCAATGGCTCTGCAATCACAGCCGCCAATTCCTTCAGCACTCTCGGATGCAACTCGTCCGGCCCCATGGACTTGTGTACGTCCAGCTTTTCTAAATAGTCCCTAACCACCTCTATCTCCACCGAGGGCTGGCCATCTCTTCCCCATTTTGTGATGCCCAGCGCAGCAGTCTGGGAGCTGACCTTGTTAGTGAAAACAGAGGCAAAAAAAGCATTGAGTACATTAGGTTTTTCCACATCCTCTGTCACTAGGTTGCCTCCCTCATTCAGTAAGGGGCCCACACTTTCCTTGGCTTTCTTCTTGTTGCCAACATACCTGAAGAAACCCTTCTTGTTACTCTTAACATCTCTTGCTAGCTGCAGCTCCAGGTGCGATTTGGCCCTCCTGATATCATTCCTACATGCCCGAGCAATATTTTTATACTCTTCCCTGGTCATATGTCCAACCTTCCACTTCTTGTAAGCTTCTTTTTTATGTTTAAGATCCGCTAGGATTTCACCATTAAGCCAAGGTGGTCGCCTGCCATATTTACTATTCTTTCGACTCATCGGGATGGTTTGTCCCTGTAACCTCAACAGGGATTCCTTGAAATACAGCCAGCTCTCCTGGACTCCTTTCCCCTTCAAGTTAGTCCCCCAGGGGATCCTGGCCATCCGTTCCCTGAGGGAGTCGAAGTCTGCTTTCCTGAAGTCCAGGGTCTGTATCCTGCTGCTTACCTTTCTTCCCTGCGTCAGGATCCTGAACTCAACCAACTCATGGTCACTGCCTCCCCGGCCGGGAGCTCAGGGAGCCATAACAATTTTGAACAACCGGTTCTAAAACTGCTTCAAAATTTAACAACTGGTTCACGCGAACCGGCTCCAGCTCACCACTGGGTATCACCTGACGTGCTGAGATACCACTGAGCCAGCCTGTTATGCCAGATTGGGCACCCTCTTTACCTGTTTTGCTCAGCTAGGCTATTAAGCCTCTTCCAGCCAAACACACAGGTGGGGCCACACCCAGCTGCACAGAGAGACAGAGATCCACTCTGGAAAGATTCAGCCTTAGGGGCTTGCCCCAACATTCTGATTCCCACTCCCTTTAAGGGGTACAAACCCAAAAGTTTTATGAAATTTTCCCCCTAACCTCAGCGTGGAGGGAGATATGCGCAACTTCTTCCACCCCACCCCCAGTTAGAACTTGCATAAACTGGGTTTCATTATAAAAAAGAAATAAGTTTATTAACTACAAAAGTGAATTTTAAGTGAATATCAGAGATAACAGACAGAACAAAGCAGATTTCTGAGAAAATAAAACAAAGTACGCAAGCTAAGCTCAATATACTTAAGAAACAGGATACAAAACGCAATTTCTTACCCTAAATGTTATTTTAGGCAGCTTGCAAAGTTTCTGTGGTTCAGAGTTCCAGTTATATTTCTTTTCAGACTGGACTCCTGTCTCAGTTTGGACTCCCCCTCCCTGACCCGCTGCCTTCCCTTCAGGTGGCTTTAGCAGTCTTTCTTCTTGGGCAGACAGGCCTATGGAGAGGAGGAGGAGACCCATTGCCTTCCTCCCTGCCCTTAAATAGGATTTACATAAAGCGGGAATCCTTTGTTTCCCAAACTTGACCCCCCTGCCCTTACAGTGGAAAGTTACAAGAAGTTCCAGATAATGTTTTAGGGCATGGCTACACTGGAAACTTCAAAGCGCTGTCACGGGAACGCTCCCATGGCAGCGCTTTGAAGTGCGAGTGTGGTCGCGCACAAACGCCGGGAGAGAGCTCTCCCAGAGCTCCTGGTAATCCACCTCCGCGAGGGGATTAGCTCCCAGCACTCGGAGCCTGTCTACACTAGTGCTTTAAAGCGCTCAGACTGCTGCACCCCTGAGCCAGCAAGTTAGAGAGCTATAAAATGCAAGTGTAGCCAAGCCCTTAGTATCAGGTGACAAGACCACTTAACTCTGTAGGATCACAGCATCCATAAGCCAGTGGCAGTATGGAGCATCCGCAGGAAGGGCCGAGCTTTTCACAGTCCATTGTCCTTACTGATGGGCCTTCCGCCCTGTCTGGCTTTTCCATTGTGGCACCTGAAGTGGTAGAAGTGGGCGTCACCCAAAGTAGCATAGTTGAAATACAGATACACAGTCAATAGTCCTAACTTCAGATACAGAAATGATACCAGCATACAAATTGGATAATCACATTCAGTAAATCATAACCTTTCTAATGATACCTTACAAGACCCATCTTGCATAAAGTACACCTCAGTTATACCATATTCATATCATAAGCATATTTTTCACAAAGAATATGGAGTGAAACGTCACACCACCCCTTCCACTCAACTAAATGTGCCCTTGCTAAGATCCCCCTTCTCCTAGCAACGTCCAGTGGCCTCTCTCTTTGTCTCATCCTCTTTGCCTCTCCCCTGGCTTGCTGCCCTGAGTACAATCCCATCTGAAACCCTGGGTACGTCCTTGGGCAGCCAGGGCCTCCCACCACTTGCAGCTCCACGGCGACACTTCATGTGTAGTGCACTAGCTCGATCAGTGCTAGCACACGTACATCGGCGCAAGCTGGAAATGACACCCACAGTCGCAGTGCAGATGCGAGCTGAGGTAGCATTCTGGTGGCTCACCAGCTGCTCAGTCTCGGCACACTGAAAGCTAAGCTCCCTCTTCTGCCAAAGCTATTTCTCCTTCTCATTACTGCCAGTGGCACCCCTTTCCCTCCTGCCATCCAAGCACGCCACCCTGGTGTCCCAGTCCCGTTTTCTCTCTTCGCCCCACGTATTCCTGGTGTCACCAAATCCTGTTGCTTCTTTCTCTAAGCTCTGCTTTTGTCTCCATTGCTATAGCAATGGCCCTTGTCCATGTCCCACCTTTGCTCTTTGGCTTCCCTGATTCTGACCTCTTCCTCCTTCAGCCCATCCAGGGTGCAACTGCTGAGCTCAGTTTCCTTTCCCACTGCTTCCACCTCATCACTCCCCTATTTGAATCACTTTGCTGACTACTCATTGCCTTCTGCATCTAGTTCAGACTGCTGGTCCTCATGGCCAAGACTGTACACAACTCCATTTGTGACTCTCTGGCCTTGTCACCACTGGTGGAGGCGTGTAGGGTATATGTATCTTCATGCATCGCTGCAGTAAAAACTGACTGCAGCCATACTTTGGTGTGTAGCCACACGCTGCAGTGAAAGGCTCTGGCAGCAGGGAGGCAGCGGGACACAACACTGTGAAAAATAGCAGTGTAAATACGGGAGGCATCCCTTGGGTATGTAGAGAGCTGTGTAGGGTATCTACCCTAAGGTTCTGGGGTGTCTTTCTTCACTGAAGCCATGCCTCTCCATGTACCACTGTATTTACATCCATGCTTGGGAGGGCATGCAGTCTGTGTTCTCTGCTCGTAGCTGTAAGGCTATGTCTACGCTTGCACGTGGCCCTGGGTACTTGTCCTGTACTGATAGCACAGGCACCCCACACCCAACGCGTCCACCTGTGCTGTGCACGTACACCCACCGTGTACCCACGTACACCCACCGTGTACACCCACCGTGTACCCACGTACACCCACCGTGTACACCCACGTATACCCACCGTGTACACCCACCGTGTACCCACGTACACCCACCGTGTACACCCACCGTGTACCCACGTACACCCACCGTGTACACCCACCGTGTACCCACTGTGTACACCCACCGTGTACACCCACCGTGTACCCACTGTGTACACCCACCGTGTACCCACGTACACCCACCGTGTACCCACCGTGTACACCCACCGTGTACACCCACCGTGTACCCACCGTGTACACCCACCGTGTACACCCACCGTGTACCCACCGTGTACACCCACCGTGTACACCCACCGTGTACCCGTGTACACCCACCGTGTACACCCACCGTGTACACCCACGTACACCCACCGTGTACACCCACGTATACCCACCGTGTACACCCACCGTGTACCCACGTACACCCACTGTGTACACCCACCGTGTACACCCACCGTGTACACGTGTACACCCACCGTGTACACCCACCGTGTACCCACTGTGTACACCCACCGTGTACATGCTGCCCCTTTTTGGTATGCGATACTAATGCTACCATTTCCGGGGAAGTATCCCAGAATTCAGTGCAGCACAGGAGACACTCTTGGTTCTGCCTTGCTGTGTGTTGCTGTGTGTGTTGGTATCATAAGCCGCCCTCACACATACAGTGATGACAGATCCTGCTCCTCTCTTCCATGTGCCAAACTGGGCGGTGTCAGAGGGTTTCCGTTGATCCTCTCCCCTGGTTCTTGTCACACAGACAGAAAGCAGAAGACCAGAAGTCTGAAGTGCAGGCAATGCGATGTTTATTGGGGTTAGTTCCAAGCAAACATATTCATAGCTCTAAACACCGGCAGAGTCTATTTCCTAGTGTTCCATTCCCAGCTCTGATGCTGCAGAGCGATTACCCCGTGTCCCCCTTCCCAGCTCTGACGCCACAGAGCCTTGCCTGTGTCTCTGTTCCCCCTTCCCTATGCCCACCTCCTCCTTCTTAGCAGGCGCAAATATACCTGCAGAGCACACTCCTACTCACACCCCTTACAACTTATGGTCATGTTCCATTTTGGAGGGTTGTGAGTTGGGGTCTTTGTCCCACCTTTTTTGTACCGCATGGGAGGCGTAAGGAGTGAGGTTGTGCTCTGGCCAAGGCCAGGCCTTTCTTTGGCTTTTAGTGTTTCTTATGCCTCCCCCCATTCCCCCTTGCCCCTCCTAACTGGTTGCTTGACCTTGGCTTGAGAAAGAAGCCAGACAGCCTTTCAGTGTATGCTCATATATTACACTCCCATCAGCCATGTAACACTTTAACACTTTGCTCTATCCCTTATCTCTTCCCATTTTACTAAAAGCCCCATCTGGTTGTGGGAAATGCAACACATGGTGTCTTTGTTCATTGTTCTTCACACATATTGGTATAAGATACAAGAGTATTAAAAAGTCAAACACAAAATTGTGTATCAGGTTGACAAACAAGCCTATATACTAACAGGCGGAAGACTTGGAGCAAGTTCCTGACAATGTGGTTCTGCTCCTGCTCACAGGACAAATGTTCATGGTGCAGTACCGGATACTGGATGGAATATTTGAGACACTGAAGACGGCTGACCGAGAGGGTGAATGAAGATCCAGTGGGCTCGCATGGAACAGATGTGTTGAATACTGCTGGGATTGCAAAGGTATGTCCTTGGTGTTACCCACACACTCTAGGGCACCCACCTTTCCCTTCCGTGGGCTCAGGGTGTATCCTGGTTAATTTACACACTCCCACCCTTTCCCAGTTCTTACAGCTCTGTGCAAAAAGAATCTAACCTTACCCAGTTCCTAGGACTCAGGACATAACCTGATTAATTTAAGTATGCCACCTTACCCAGTTCCTAGGACTCAGGGCATAAGCTGGTTAATTTAATATGCCCCCTAACCCAGTTCCTAGGGCTCAGGGTGTAACCTGTTGATCATTGTAGCCGTGGAGATATGTTTGCAGGTTTTGCATCTGTTATTCTGGCAGGGTCTGGTGCAGCTTTGAGTTGGTGTGTCCTGGTCTGTGGGGATCTTGCTTCTGATGAGGAGCTTGGAGAGGCTGGGGGGTTGTCTGAAGGCGAGAAGAGGGGGTTCCGGAAAGATTTCTTCCCAGATGGAGTTCTGATTGAGTATGAGTTGTAGTTTGATGATACCCTGTGGGGTTTCCATTGTGGGGTGCTAGATGACAGATAGGGGTGTGGAAATGTTTTTGTTACATGTTAACAGCTCTGTTTAAGGGTGCTTTTTGGTGAGCACCAATCTTTGGTAAAGTACCTGAAAACAGGTCAGTAAGGTTTGGGAAGGGCTTCGCACATTCCTTCTTCCCACCCCTTTCTACCGCCAGTGCCCACAGCACTTCCAAGATTGCAAACAATGAATGCTTGTTGAGGATGGAGGAAGAGAGGCAGGGGTGACAGATTCTTCATGGCTCTTACCCTGACCTGGCTCTGGTTTCTGGCCTGACCTGAGGGTGGGGGCCGAAGACCCACAGTCAGGCCATGGGAAGAGCCGCCCAGGCAGCTGTGGGGAGCTGCAGACCTTCCACCTGTTCTGGACTGGGGTCCGGGGGGCAAGGACATGGATTGCTCTTGGTCCTCCCACCCCGGGCAGGAGGAGGGTCTGTGGCTCCCCACAGCTGCCCAGGCTCCCTGGACCAGGCTCCAGCTTCTGGCCTGGCTAAGGGGTGGGGCCTCGGAGGGAAGAGGGGGAGCAGGGGGCCAGGCCCATGGCAAAAAGTGGAGGTACGAGGCCCATCCACTTTTGAAAGTGGAAGGGGCATGGCCCCTTGGCCCCCCTGTTCCAGTGCCCCGATGAGGAGTTGTTAAAGCACAGCTCAGGGTCAGATATCTGCATTCTGCACTATACATTTTTTTACTTTTGTTTCCTTTCTCTATGTTGTCACTTGCATTGTTTACAAAGGCATGAAGACGTACATGTACATGTCACTTTTGCTCTGCATTCTGCTGCTGTGGACCGCAATAGATATTTACAAACTTAGCTCATCGTCATGAACCACGGTTTTGTTGTTGATTTTTTTTTTTAAGATTGGGAATGGCTGGGGGGTGCGGGAAGGAAAAAAGGATGTGGAAGAGAGAGAGAATTCATTGCATTTGTATGGCATCGGACAGTTACAGAAATCACTGTCATAAGCTGTAAATCCTGCCAGCCCATTCAAACCATGTGGCAAACATCCCATTGATCGCACTCACAATTTAAATGACCAGTAACTTTTATTTAAAGGGAATCATGGGGGACAGAACTAGAACAGTTCAACAGGAACTGGAAATAAACAAAAAATGAGTCAAATACCCTGTGAAATGTACAAACATTCACGTCTGTGGACCCAGCTCCTTGCCCTTCCCCTTCCCCTCGACCTGGCCGGGGGGAATGGCTGTGGAATATTGTGGGGGAGGGGGACAAGTGGGAATTGTCAGCTGCGTGGAGTTTGAGGGCCAGACACAGGCTGGGTTGCACAGGGACTGGCTTGGGCTCACTGTTCCCCTCCTGCATGCTCTGGGGGGGTCCCCTGCAAGGGTTTTCAGGAGCTGGTCAAGGATGCTGCACTGGGCATCTAGCAGGCTCCTCCCTGGCACAGAGAGCAGGGTTTGAGCCACTGGCTCAACAGCAGCATGGGCAGCAGCTGGTGCTGGAGGAGAAGGAGGAGGAGCAGCAGAAGGAGGAAAAGAAGGAGAAGGTATGTGTTCCCCGAGAGGAGCCAGGGCTATGGCGCCAGGCTGGACCTGAAAGCATTCAGCCACCAGCTGCCCTAGTGACTGCCTGAGAGCATGACTTATTCCGTTCAGTACGCAGCACTGCAGCACGTGGACATTTGTCTCAGAAGCAGGAGAAAAGCCACAGCATCATGGACTTGCTCCACATCTTCCACCCAGTTTGGCAGATGGGAGAGAGGAGTGGGACCTGCCATTGTCAAATGTGTGAAGGCAGCATGCAGTACCAGCAACACGCAGGAAGGCGATTCCTAGAGTGTCTCCCCGTGGAAATGCTAGAACTAACATCACGTACCAAGGAGGGGCAGTGTGGAGGCAGACATAAGTATGTACACAGCATGTACCAATGCCCAGCATGGCATTTTGGACTCTCTGTGCAAGTGTGAGGTACATCTGTTAGCAGTACACATAAGAATATAAACATAAGAACATAAGCACAGCCATACTGGTCCATCCAGCCCAGTGTTCTGTCTTCTGACAGTGGCTGATGCCAGGTGCCCTAGAGGGAATGAACAAAACAAAGCACTTTATTGAGTGATCCAACCTGTTTCATCCAGCCCCAGCTTCTAGCAATCAGAGGTTTGGGAACACCTAGAGCATGGGGTTATGTCCCTGACTATCTCAGCTAATAGCCATGGATGGCTCTATCCTCCATGAACTTAGCTAATTCTTTTGAAGCTAGTTACACTTTTAACGTTTACAACATCCCCTGGCAATGAGTTCCACAGCCTGACTGTGCGATGTGGGAAGAAGTTCTTCCTTATGTTTGTTCTAAACCTGCTGCCTGTTAATTTCATTGGGTGACCCCTGGTTCATGTGTGAAGTGAAGGGGTAAATAACACTTCCCTATTCACTTTCTCTTCCCCATTCATGATTTTATAGACCTCTATCATATCCCCCTTAGTCATCTCTTTTCCAACCTGAACAGTCCCAGTCTTATTAAACTCTTCTCACATGGAAGCTGATCCATCCCCCTCATCATTTTTGTTGCCCTTCTCTGTACTTTTTTCCATTATATCTTTTTTGAGACAGAGTGACCAGAACTGTACGCAGTATTCAACATATGGGCATACCAGGGATTTATATAGTGACGTGATATTTTCTGTCTAATGGTTCCTAACAGTCTGTTAGCTTTTTAGACTGCCACTGCACTTTAAGCAGATGTTTTCAGAGAATTATACATGATGACTCCAAGATCTCTTTCCTGAGTGGTAACAGTTAATTTAGACTCCATCATTTTGTACGAACAGTTGAGATGTTTTCCAATGTGCATTACTTTGCATTTGTCAACAATGAATTTCATCTGCTATTTTGTTGCTCAGTGACCCAGTTTTGTGAGATCCCTTTGTAACTCTTTGCCACTGCACTGTTGGGTTGTTGTTGTTGGCTTTTTTGGGTGCCACCTCACCTTTTTCCTGATCATTTATGAATATGTTAAACCTCATTGGTCCCAATACTGATCCCTGGGGGACCCCGCTATTTACCTTTCTCCCCTGTGAAAACTGACCATTTATTTCCTATCTTTTAAAACATGAAAGGACTTCCCCTCTTATCCCATGGTGGCTTACTTTGCTTAAAAGCCTTTGGTGGAGAACAAAAACATGAGGACATGCACAACTAGCCATAGCCCCCTATCCCCCTCTCTTCCCCATAACCTTCCTGCCTAACCACTCCTTTCCTCATCTTCTCCTCATTCCATTCCTCTGGTCTTCTCCTGTGCTGTCCCATAGGCCTGGGTCTGTCCCCCTCTCCTTGTTCACTGAGCAGCCAGTGTTTCCTTATTCTGCACATGCTAATTTTCCAATGCTAATTTTTCAGAGAAAGGTACTTCAGTCACAAAGATATTTATCAGCACAGTAAAGTAACTAATAGGAAATCTGTGTCACACAGAGTTTCATGTTCTTCTCTTTGGGGGAAAGCACAACCCCACCTCACCCGTGTCCCAGTATCCCCTTCCCTTTTTTGTGTGCCTCTGTGCTCCAAACTCTTCCTCGCACCATTATCATCTATTATCCATGCTATGGCTCTTTGTGGCTTGCCCCCACCCTATGTATTATTTCTCATACACTAGGGGAACAATGACTCCTACCTCTGACCAGCCCATGACACCAGGCTTCACTGTCCACTTGTTACATTTTCCAACAAGCACCCTTGTGCTGTGTCCCATACTGCCCCTTATGTGTGGGAGGTGCTCTCTGCAATCATCTGCCAAGCTCCCACACTGTGCTCCTTCAAATCCCTCCTTAAAACTCCCCTTGGCTGGGATGCTGCTCACAAAAAGCTTGACAAGGGTGAGGCAGCTGGTGTGCAGGCTGTGTTTGTTTGTACAGCACCTAGCACAACAGGGTCATGGTCCCTGACTGGGCTCCTGCATACTACCACAATACAAACAATTGATAATAATGAAAATGGCCCAGATCTTTGTGTCAGGCTCAGTGCAGGACCCAAGGGAGGAGAAGGTGGATTTACACTATCATTGCTTTCCCCTGATACCCCAGGCCAAGCTTACCAAGGTCCAGTTCAGCTACCATCATAAGCAGCCTCAGGGCTGCTCTAATTTATGGCTGTCTGCAACAGCCCCCATTATGGAAGCTGGGGATTGTCTGAATGCAACCTCTTCTGGCCATGCTTCATCCCCAAAACACCCCCTGTACTGGGGTCCCCTGAGCATCCTCAGCCAGATTCTCAGGCAAGGTTTCATGCTGCTTTGGGCCCCCAAAGCAGTGCAAAGGGGCCAAGGATCAGGCCCATTGTATTCTCAACCTAGCTGTAGCTAACCTGCACTTTGGGGCGGGCCCTGGGTACCTTGCCAATGTGGTTTCCTGGAAGGTGACACACACAGTTATAAACCAAGCCGCTTTTTGTGGATTGTTATGGGTTATTAGTAATAATTACCCATTACAGTTAATAATTAGCCCTATTTAGTGAATAGGGCTAATTATTAACTATAATGGGTTACTAATAACAGTCACGTGTTCCCTTTCTAGGTCTCCAAAACCTCCGCAAAGTGGCTTCACACCCTCTTCTGGGTGTCCAACCCCCCTCGCGGCAGCTCTCCTGTCCTCTGTGGGTGGGGCATCTTGTCCATAACCCAGGCGAGGGAAGCAGCGTGTGTCTCGGGAGGAGCGCGCCGGACTGGCAGGCAGGAGAGCTGGGCTTTGTGCCCTGTTCCCTGCCGGGTGACCTAGGGCAAGCCACAGCCCCCACTCCGTGCCTCAGTTTCCCCCCTGTAAAATGGGGCTACCGTTCCTGCCCACCTGTCTGACGTGCTCTGCCGGTAGAGGGGGCCGGGCGTTGTCAATAACACTCAGCTGCACCCAGCACCTGGGTCCCCCCCTTCCTCCGGCCGCCCCCGGGAGAGGCGGGTCTGGCTCTGGGCCCCGCCCGCCGCCCCAGCCACCAATCAGAGCCCCGCGCGCCTGCTGAATATCCATGAGGCGCCGCTTGGGGGCGTGGCGGCGCTCATGCCTATGCATGAGATGGAAATGAGCAGGTGCCGGGCTGGCGACTGCGGGTGGCCGAGGAGCGGAGCTGGAGCGGCCCGACCCGACCCGACCCGACCCGCCATGGCCCCGCCGCCCCGCGCCTACAGCCCGGCCGAGCTGCGGCAGCGCTGCGCCCAGGGCGCCTGCCTGGTGCTGCGGGGCCGCCGCCTCTACGACCTCAGCGGCTTCGTGCGGCTGCACCCGGGCGGCGAGCAGCTGCTGCGGGAGCGGGCGGGCGGGGACGTGAGCGCCGCGCTGGACGGGCCGCCGCACCGGCACTCCCGCAACGCGCGCCGCTGGCTGGAGCAGTACTACCTGGGCGAGCTGCGCCCGGCGCCCGCCCCGCAGGTACCGGCCCCGCAGCCTGCGCCCGTCCCTGCCCCGCAGCCTGCGCCCGTCCCTGCCCCGCAGCCTGCGCCCGTCCCGGCCCCGCAGCCTGCGCCCGTCCCGGCCCCGCAGCCTGCGCCCGTCCCGGCCCCGCAGCCTGCGCCCGTCCCGGCCCCGCAGCCTGCGCCCGTCCCTGCCCCGCAGCCTGCGCCCCCCCTGCCCCGCAGCCTGCGCCCGTCCCGGCCCCGCAGCCTGCGCCCGTCCCGGCCCGGCGCGCCCCCCCGCGCAGCCTGCGCCCGTCCTTGTCCTCTGCGCCCGGCGCGCCCCGCTCTTCTTCCCCGGCGCGCTTCCCCGTCCCTGCGCCCCCCCCCCGCCTGCACCTGTCCCTGCCCGGCGCGCCCTGTCCCTGCCCCCTGCGCCCCCCCCCCCGCCTGCGCCCGTCCCTGCCCCCCCCATCCCTGCGCCGTCTTTGTCGTCTGCGCCCGGCGCCCCCCCCCCGTAGCCTGCCCCTGTCCCTGCCCGGCACCCTCCCCCCCCCGCAGCCTGCACCTGTCCCTGCCCTCTGTACGCCCCCCCGCCTGCACCTGTCCCTGCCCCCCATCCCTGCCCCCTGCGCCCCCCCTCCGCAGCCTGCACCCGTCCTTGCCCTCTGCGCCCCCCCCCGCCGTCCTTGTCGTCTGTGCCGGGCGCACCCCGCTGTTCTTGCCCGGCGCGCCCCCCCGTCCCCTCCCCCGCAGCCTGCCCCTATCCCTGCCTGGCACCCTCCCCCCCCCCACAGCCTGCCCCTGCGCCCCCCCCCGTAGCCTGCCCCTATCCCTGCCCGGCACCCTCCCCCCCACAGCCTGCTCTCTGCGCCCCCCCCCCCCCCGCAGCCTGCACCTGTCCCTGCCCTCTGTGTCCCCCTGCCATCCTTGCCCTCTGTGCCCATCCCTGCCCAGCACGCCCTGCCCCCTGCGCCCCCCCGTCCCTGCACCCCCCCCAGCCTGCCCCCTCTCCCTGCCCGGCATGCCCCGCCCCTGCGCCCCCTGGCCGTTCTTGCCCTCTGCACCCCCCCATCCCTACACCCCCCCCAGCCTGCCCTCCCCCCAGCCTGCACCCGTCCCCACAGCTCCCCCCCATCCGGCATGCCCTGCGTCCCCCCGTAGCCCCTGCCCGCCCCGTCCCAGCATGCCTGCCCCATCCCGGCTTGCCCCCCCTCCTCCCCGCACCCCCTCCCCACGCCCCGTCCCCACCCTCTGTGCTCCCCCCGAGCCTGCTCCCATCCCTGTGCCAGTCCCTGTACCCTGTCCCTGCCCTCTGCAACCCCCCAGCTTGCACCTGTCCCTATCCCTGTCCCTGTCCTCGCCCTTTGCACTCCGGTCCCTCAGGCCCCTGTCCTCGCCCTCTGCACCCTGGGCCCTGCTCCCTTCCCTGCCCCTCTGTGCCCCATCCCTGCATTGCACACACCTCCCCAGTTTGCACCCATCCCTGTGCCCCGTTCTCACCCTCTGCACCCTGGTCCCTCAGGCCCCATCCTCACCCTCTGCACCCTGTGTCCAGCTCCCTCCCCCCCCCCCGTGCCCTGTCCTGGTCCCCCTGTCCCCGTCCCATACCTGCATTGCATGCACACCCCCAGCCTGCACCCATCCCTGTGCCCCGTCCCTGCCTCCTACACCCCAGTCCCATCTCTGCACCATGGGCCCCGCTTCCTTCCCTGCTTCTCTGTGTCCTGTCTCTGCCCCCAGTTCCACCTGTCCCCGTCCTCTGTGCCCCATCCCAGCATTGTGTACACCCCCAGCCTGCACCCATCCCTGTACCCTGTCCCTGTCCTCTACTCCCTGGTACCCTGGGCTCCACTCCCTTCCCTGCCCCTCTGTGCCCTACCCCTACAGTGCACACCCCCTACCCCTTACATCCATCCCTATCCCTGCCCTCTGCACCCTGGCTTCTCCCTGGGCTCCCTTCCCTGCCCCTTTTCCCTCTACACTCTGCATCCATCCCTGACCTCTGCACCCCGGTCCCCCAGACCCCTGTCTCTGCTGTCTGCAACCTGGCCCCTCCCTGGGCCCCCCTCCCTTTCCTATTCCTGCAGTGCATACCCCTACCCCCTGCATCTATCCCTAGGCCCCTGCCTCTGCAACCTGGCCGCTCCCTCAGTCCCCCTCCCTTCTCCTTTGCCCCCTATTCCTGCAGTGCACACCCGACCCCCTTCACCTGTCACCTACGTGCCCCCCTTTCACTTCCATGCTGGCTTATTGCTCATCTTCTGAACTTCAGCACTACCCCTCTACCCCCATCCTCTTCCCCTCTGTTCTTACTGGGATGTGGAAATATGGGGTGGGGGAGAGAGTAACAACACAAGGTTTGTGGTTCACTAGCCCCACCTTAGCTCACAGCAAATCCCTTTTGCAATCTCTGCTCAGTTCTGAAGTGTTGCGTTGGTGGGGATACTCCCAGAGGTAGAGCAGTTGTTCCTGGATGCCAGGGAAGGAAGATCAGTGGCAGGGCACAAATCCCAGCAGGAGGTGCCTAGAGGTGGGCTGCATTGTATACATCCCCCTCAAGCCTCCCCCCATCCAAACTTCAGAGAATGTCACCACTAAGAATGAAATAATTGTTTCCTTTAGGCTAAACTGAGGGTTTAAAATTTCAAAATTGTTCGCAGAAGTGGGAGGAAAAATGCTTCATTTCTTCATGCAGAGATCCTGGTTCTCAATTAATTAATTCCGTTCTCAGATAGCCTGTGTGCGGCTTTGAAAGGCTTCATTTCTGTGCACGGGCTAAAGGGGCGGAGGCGGGAGGGGTGGTTAACAGCTGATGCGAGAGCAAATGCTACACTCCCGTCACTGCATGGCACTGCCCTCCCTGCTCAATGCTACGCTGTCAATGATTGTACAGGAACAGTGAGCTAGTCTCGTGAGCTCGCACCCAGCCTCTGTCATAAAGCTGTGTACTGACGCACCAGAACTTCAGCAGTAAAAATTGGTCAGGTCTGAGAAATTACCAGACTTCCTCTGAAGGCGAAGAGCAATGTTTTTGTAAAAGTATTTTTGAAGAAAATCCATTCAACTGGTTTTGAGTAACTAGTCTCTCAAATAATTACCCTGATTTTTAAATCTTGATTCCTGTCTGTTTCCTGGTTTCTTATCCCCTCCAGAGGGAAAAGGCTGGTTACTAGAGCTAAATTCAGGTTTTCTTACAAGTACTTTATTTGCTAAAAAATACAGTTGCAGCTGACCACGAAGATCAATGACGGGGTGCTCACCAGGGGTATGACACACCAGGTTCAAACCCTTGCTCTGGAACAGAGCCAAAACAAAATCTTCTGATTTAATCACACTGAATTTTTATTTGGTTTGACTGAATTGATTTTTTTTTAAAAATTCTCTACTGGCACTGGACCAAAACATCAGCTGTTCACCAAGCTCTGTTTGTTGTTGTCCCTGCAAACTTTCCCTAAAGTTAAATCCCCTTCAATTCATGTGCCAGCTGGATTTAAAGAAAAGTTTTGCTTAATCCTCACTGTTCACAATAGTGGCAATAGATCGGGCCCAACCCTGCTGCTAATGCCAACTCTGTACTATGTGTTGCTCACTTCCATTAGCAGGCATGGGATGTGATGGGCATCTTCCCAACATGGGAGTCACTGCCCAAAAGCTTTACACTTCAAAAAGACAACAGGCAGAGATGGAGGGTAGGGGAGAGCAGGGGACCAGAGACAGGTAAGCTGGCCGGGTGATGACAGGCTACATGTTGATGAAATACAGCTTGAATGTGTAATCATGTTAAACTACATATTGGACTAGCTTAGAGCCCTGCTGTTATCCCTGTAGGAGCCGTGATAGAAATGGGTGTTCAGGAGGGGATAGTAGCTGTACCACCTGACTCAGGAAACATGTCTGGGACGTGGCGTGGTGACCTGGGCTGGAGCAGCAGAACAGAGTCACACTGAGACTGGCAGTATTGGGATCGCAGCAGGGATGGAGGTGCTAAATAGGGAAGATCGTGGCCAAGAAATGCAATTTTAGCAGTGTTTTGTATCAAGTGTTGGAGGCAACATAAAGTAGGGAGTCGGAGAAGAGTCTGCAGTAATCACAGCTGGATACTTGGGTCCTGGCTCAGAGTTCCTGCCGTGGGAATAGAAAGAAAGCTGGATCTTAGCTGTATGGCAGAAGAGGCAGCAGGGTTCAGACAGGTAGGGCAAAGGAGAGGGAGGAGTCAAAGCGCACTTGCGCCATATGCACCAGGTTGTTGGGAAGGCCTGCGTGCTGCCTGCCGTTACAGTGAAGGGGGTGCTCAAGGTGGGGGGAAGAGGTTTGGGAGAGAAGGTTAGGAGTTCTGTTGTAGCCAGGGCATGGTTGCATTGGGAGGGAAAGCAGCCACAGGGCATTGAGGTTAAAGTGTCTGGGGGGGTTGCAAAGACTGTAGATGTGGTGCCTTTAGAAGACTTACTTTGATTTCCCCCTTGTAACTTGGGGTAGTGATCCTTGTGCTTACATATTTGTAGGTTTGAGTCTCACTGGCAACTAGACTGTGCTTGAAATGAGGATTAAATGGAGGAAGTACTTGGCTTGAGATGAAAAGATCCAAAAATGGCTCCTTGAAATTTCAAGCGTTTAATACTACTAGTGTCCCTCTGTCTACACAACGAAACCACATTGTGCCACAACATTGGTGCGGTAGGTAACTTTGGAGGCTGACTCAAATGCAGGCCAGCTTTCTAGGGCAGGGATAGAAAAATGGTTAAGGAATTATCGTTATTTGAAAACTAGGCTTGGTTCACTCCCTCTGAAGCTGCTGGAGAGAGATCTTATGGCAACAGAAGATTTTCCACCATCCACCTCTGAACCAGCTAAAGAAACTTCTCAAATGTACAGTAAATGCCAGCAGCTGGTAGCAGCGCTAGTTGTAAATCAAGCCAATCAGAGAAACGTAAGGCTGGAAGGGACCGTGAGAGTTCATCTAGTCCGACCCACCCCTCCACCCCAGCTGCGGCAGGGTCAAGAATGCTTAAATGCTTATTCTCCCTTGTAAATGTGCTTGAATGTTACAGCTGGAGAAGCCGTACGTCACCACACAGCTTTGTTAGCCACCCCTTTCAGACAAGGCACAAAGCCTCTCGAGTCAAGAGCCAGGGTCTTAATGCTTGCTTACTTTGACTCTTACTTTTAGTCTCTCCTCCCCCTCCCCACGCGCCTTTGCCAATGTTGGAGTGAAGGCGGGCTGTTCTGTGCGTGCATGGTAGCTGTACAGTGAAATGGCATATCAGGCAGTGCTCCCAAGGAGTCCTCATTAGCTTGGCCAGCAATGCTCACATCTTCAATTTAAAGAGCCAGCGACCCGTCCAATGCTTGTTTAAAACTTAAACCCCAAGCAACATGCTCTCAGAAGCCAGTTGTGGGTGAGATGTGAGGGTAGTTACCCAGTGCATCTCTCACCAAACTCAAGCACTTGGAAGCAAGGCAGCAGCTACCTAAGGAGGCTATAAATAGTGTGTCCATATAACGGACATGTACAGTATTCTTATCCAGTACAAAGAGCTCCTAAGTCATGTGACAAAGTTCCTCCTCTGCCTTGGTGGGTCCTGCACTTATTGGTGGATTTGCTTGCCTCAGAGATTCATGGCAGCCCTCAGCTTGGCCACTTTTGCTAGTGGCTCAAACCTGCCGTTCATTCAGCTACCCTCATCACTGGCCAGCATGGGGAAAAAGGAAGAACAACAATCCTGCCGATCCACCATGTGGGTTGGGGAACAGCCCAGAGACCTTCCCCTCTGGGGGAACCCACAGTCCAGGTCAACTCCTCCTGTGTCTGATCAGGAGTTGAGAGGTTTGGGGGGAACCCAGGCCCACCCACTACTCTGGGTTCCAGCCCAGGGCACTGTGGATTGCAGCTGTCTAGAGTGCCTCCTGGAACAGCTGCACGGCAGTTACAACTCCCTGGGCTACTTCCCCATGGCCTCCTCCCAACCCCTTCTTTATCCTCACCACAGATCTTCCTCCTGGTGTCAGATAATGCTTGTACACCTCAGTCCTCCAGCAGTCCGCCTTCTCACACACACCACCAACTCAAGTGAGCTCCTTTTTAAACCCAGGTGCCCTGATTACCCAGTCTGCCCTAATTGATTCTAGCAGCTTCTTAATTGGCTCCAGGTGTCCTCATTAGCCTGCCTGCCTGAATTTGTTCCAGCAAGTTCCTTCTGTTTCAAAAACTGCCTGTTACCTTACCCAGGGAAAATGGACCTGCTTAATCTGGGACTAATCTATCTCAAAGGGCAGCAGCTCGGGGGCTTGCGTGTGGGTGGCCGTCCACAGATCAGTCAAAATGCAGACTCCAGTGGCTCTCCTTGCTTCCGCTGCTGTTCCAGGGCTCTGGCAAGGCTGGTTTCCATATCTGACTGAGCAGGCCTGAGACTCGGACTGTGCGGCTCTCTGGTGTTTCCCATCTGCAGCCGGCTCACCGGGCGTTCCAAACGAGCCCTAGCTCCAGGGATATTGATGCTAAGTTCGTTGGTGCGGGTGCTGCCACGGGGGTGGACTGGTTCAGGAGCAGGTTTTGGAACAGTGTTTGGCAGCTGATCATCGGCCATGCCAGGAATCCCCTCTCAAGCAGCAGCTCTTCTCCTACGCCATCCTGGGCTCTGCCCTGTCCGAGGCCATGGGACTCTTCTGTTTGATGGTGGCACTCCTCATCCTGTTTCCTCTGTGACCGCCTCTGGGCCAACCCATGGCTTCCATCACTCTGTGCCCTCTCCGGTTTGAGTCTGCCTCCTTCACCAGAGCGTTCCACATTTATACTTAGACAAAAGCTTTTCTCCTGAAAAAACTAAAACAAAACACTCTCCTGTAGCCACCTGGCCTGACCCTGTCACAGTCATCACAAGACCGATGTGGGGAGGGGGGGCCTTTAACCTCTGCAATTCCTGAGACTAGGGAGCTGGCTCCTTCCCCTAATGCCTTCACCCCAGTGGGGAAAGTAGCAGTCCAATTCACTTCCCACTGCTGGTCATGTCCATCCGTCTCCCTCCCTGGCTCCTTAACTACTCCCCTGCAGAGAGGGTGCTTGCCACTGCCATCCAGGGATGTGGAGGTGTAGAAAAGAGCCAACACAACGGGCCAAGGGAGCGGAAGATGAGGGCTCTCTCTTCTGCTCCTCCTGCAGGTCACCCAGTAGTGGTTCCACTCACTGCTGGCCTGGGGCTCTGTCCGCTTGCTGGCTGATTTCTGATCTCCTGTCTCCTGCTTTCAGATAAACAGAGGCCGGGGTTCTAATCCAAGTAGGTCATTCCAAGGGTCTTCTCTCTGGAGTGTGGAGGGGCTCCCTTGTTGTAAGCTGCCCTGTTTGGGGACACTTGCCAGAGACCCCCTTAGCACTCTGCACCCCCTTCACAGCAGCTAATATCAGCTGGAATCTTGCTGCCTACCCCTGGAAGTGATCTAGCCGGAACTGGTGGCAGGTCTTTCATAACCAAGGCTTCCTCCCTTTCCTTTGGACTGTTCTCCCTTGGGGAGGGTGCCAGAGCCAACGTTTAGTGACCTGCAGGCCATGGGGTGCAAGGTTTCTGTTTGGCTAATTTGTTTTGTTTTGTTTTTGCTTTCTTGGCTTAGTTTAGCCCTTGTGTTTCAGCATGGAGCAGCGAGGGCTGTGCACCAGCTGTCTCTCAGGGACGGCTTTGTAAATCGTCTGAATTTTGGTATCATAGGGCTCCTGTTAGCATTTTTGAAACAAAATTCTTCAGTCTTCCAAATCCTTGAAAGAGCAAATGGTCCCCAGTTCGGAGACTCTTCTCCTTTCTCCCATGCCACTCCCCTTCCAGCCCCCTCCCCCGTGCTCCCAACGAGCTAGCCAGACAAGCAAGTTCCTGTTCTGCAGCCTGTTCTGGAGGGGAATGCCGTTCAGATTTAATAATTTTATTAAGATGATGTTAAAATAAAAAAGGTACAAAGTTTAAGTGTAGAAGCTTCTGTTTATCAGGGAATAAGGTACAGATTATCAAGGGGTGCAGAATTCGGTTTAGGATCGGATGGCATAAGGAAAACATAATCTGTAATAGCCCCGATTGGGGCTAAAAGGTTAATGGGTCAAAGTACAGACATGGAGACACGAGGGTATGTTCATACAATGGCTCTGTTCAGGTGTGGAGTAGAATGAGTGATATGATGATGAGGATGGATTTACCCTCCTTTGGTGAGATTTAATATTCAGGTTTCAGAGTAACAGCCGTGTTAGTCTGTATTCGCAAAAAGAAAAGGAGGACTTGTGGCACCTTAGAGACTAACCAATTTATTTGAGCATGAGCTTTCGTGAGCTACAGCTCACTTCATCGGATGCATCGATGAAACTTATGAAGCTTATGCTCAAATAAATTGGTTGTCTCTAAGGTGCCACAAGTCCTCCTTTTCATTTAATGTTCAGTGAGTTTATGGTTCCAGTCAAGAGCCGAGGAAAGCAGACCGTGGAGGGAGATCAGACATAACCTGGCACTAGACAAACTCTCTATCTGGCATCTGCTGATTTAAGTAACAAGTGACTTGCTTGCTGCACGCATGCCCTCAGACTTGGATTTGCTTTGCCTGGGCCAGAAAGGATTTAAATCCCATTCTAATGGCACAGCAAACACTTGTCGCCCAGAGTCCCTGTTAAGAGGACATGTCCCACTTGCCTTCACTGACTGCTTGTGTGTGTGTGATGGTGGTGTAGCCGTGTGAGTCCCAGGATATTGGCAATACAAGGTGGATGAGGTAAGAGCTTTGATTGGACCAGGTAATAGCTTTTATTCTCTCACTGACAGGAGTTGAAAAGAGATTACCTCATCCACCTCCTCTCGTTTTTTCCATCTGTAAATGACCCTGTCCTTGTGCAGACACCGCAGCTGTTTGGGCTTTAGGGGAGGCTCATCTCCACCTGCGACGTGGCCTGCGGGTCGCACTCTGAGCATTTGGGGTGGGTGCACGCTGCCCATGCTGGGATGGCCGCGGCAGCGCTGTGAAGCGGGTCGTGTAGAGATGCTTTATCGCTGGGGGAGTGCTCTCCTGGCAATTTAAACCCCCACCCCGAATGAGGGGCGGTTGCCCCATTGCTGGGAGTGTAGCTCCTGGGGACAGTCTCTCTGCTGGCGCTTTTGAGCACCAAAACGTTGGTCGCTCGGGGGGTGTTTTTCACAAAAGTTTTAGCCGTGAAGGTGGCAGTGCAGACACAGCCTAAGTCTGTCTTTTTAAGGCCCCCATGACCTCATGGCGTGTCTTCAGTTTGCCCCCAAGCAGAGGCAAATCCTTCTCGCATAAGTCTGGATTCTACCGTAGACTTAGACACCAGTTCTGATCTCGGTGATGCTGGGGGGGTTACTGCTCTGCTCTGTTCTGTGAGGGAGCTTTGCTCTTGTTTCCCAAGGGTGGGAATGCCTGGTGTACTCAAAGGATGCTCAGGCAGCCCACAGCTCTGTGAAATGGGACCTGCATGATTTCCAATAAGCACCTTCCAAATGGTTCCAGTGGAAGAACAAGCCTGCAATTTAGGCTTATCTCCTATTGCCACAATCCTGTGCTAAGGACACCCTATGCAGCTAAAAGAAATTTGTCATGTCTCTGGGTGATTCAGTCTCCCCTGGATCATTGGAATGTAGGCTCTAGGTCAGCTCACTGGACGTCTAGGAGGGTTGGTGTGTATGGCTGAAGACTGGACAGGCAGGAGACACATCCTGGAGAGGGAGGATTTTGAGGAATGCTGCATAGAACTTGGATGAATCTAATGCTGGTTTCTCCAGTCTCTGTTAATGGCTTGAACCTGTTTGACCACATTCTGGCCCTGTGTTTCTTATAAAGATAAGGTCTTTGACAGCAAAGAGGCTGGAGGACTGGGTGTGCACTTGGAACTGGGGTTTGCTGCCTCTCACAGCTCTTGCAGGCAGAATTAGTTAACAGTAGTTCTGAAATGCAGGCAGAAGCCCCCTAGAATGTATGCTGATTTGTTCACTTGAACTTGCAGAGTGGCTAGCTCTGGGATTGATTCTAACGATCCCAGATAGTCATGTTATCCAGTTCTGCAATTGCCACTATATCGCATTGACTGGAGGTTAAGAGGCATTCTGCTTTTTTTCACTAGCAAGTCCTTAGAGAGTCTTTGAGTTCTGATTACCAGATGCACTGCAGGCACTTCTTGGTGAAGTGGTAGAGCCTGAACCAGGAGCCTGAACTGTATAGAAGATTCTCTAAAATCCACCGCCTGGCTGATGCAAGAACTGGAGTCCAGAGCTATAAAATAGGGCATTTATAAACAAGGCATAAAGTTGGGCCCCCATCCAACAAGTCCAAAATTTTGCACAGAAATTGAGTATGGGGATGTTAAATAGTGCTGTATTTACTCAACTTTCTTGGGCATGAATGATGTTGGAAACATAGCTTACATCACTCAGTTCTAATGGGATTTTCCAAATGGAGGTGGGTGCTCATATACCATCGAAATGCATTGGGAGTTGGGTGTCTTGGAATCTCCCTGTCTAAAGTGACTGACTTTTGTAGGCTTAAGTGGTCTAGTTCTCTCTGCCTTGTATGCGACTCAAGGGTCTCTGAGCAGCGGCCTGCGTGAATGTTGTTGTTTGGCTACTGCATGTTCTAATCAGGGTTCCCGATTCCCTAATTTTTAGTTGCTGTTTTCAGAGTTGGTGTCCCATGTGTGCCACCCTTTTGGGGTTAAAGCGTTTCCCATGTCCCAGCTTCCAGGGAGCACTTCTGGGGCTTGGGCTTCCAGGTATTTGAGTGCCTCAGGCAGGCATGTCCATTTCTGCTCATGCTTCTGTGGGTCCTGAGTATGTGTCCTCCAGACAGCCGCTCCCTGGCACATATCCTGGGATGAATCAATAAACCCAATTATCTGAAATAAAACATCACTAGTTTTGCAATCAGAACAGAAAGAAATCAAAGCTAAGTGGGATAATTATAATCTAGTCTCTAGTCTGGGTAACAGCCTTGCTAGATTGGGGGGAAGAAATCATATAATTGAGTCTCTGATTTAGGGAAAATACACTTTGATCAAGGCATCACTGGTGGTATGCTGCTGTGTCAGTAAAAAGCCCCTGTACCATCACATTCCTTGGCTTGGCATGGGTAGGGGTGAACTGCCTGCATCCTCCCTTACAAAAGAAGATCTCATGTTCAATTCAGAAGTGCTGTAAATATCATGATGCTTTTTGTTGCTGATTGAACTTATTCTTATTCTTCTTCATCTCCTCACAAAGGCACCAAATGTTTAATGACACTTCTAATTAACATATGTTGCTTTAATGTCCTGTGGCCTCCTGGACGGCTGAAGAGGACAAGAGCTTTAAGGACTCTACTAGTCTTCTGTCTTCCTTCTATCTTGTGGTGCAGGGGAAGAACCCATCTGGGGACAGGGAAGCAAGGTTCTGTTAGGGCTGGGGCCTGACATTCTCAGGGTACAAATCTCACTTATGCTCTAGTTTATCCAATCCATGATCTCTCGCAAGCACAGGTAACTAATAAAGGGTGCATTGTGATGAGGATTGGGTAGCAGCGTCCCCTTATCTTGAGTTTGGTATTTTACTTCTTGAATCCCACCCCTCAAGACTGGTTATCTTAAACCATGAGTGTCGCAAGCCAGCCACAGCTCAGCTACCTACAGAACCGGCTCCTGGGGTCGAGGGCAGGGTAGGAAGTGAAGTGAAGTGGTAGAAGCCAAGAGTGTGAATTTACTCTTATAGGGCTCCTAATATCACCAGAGGGAAACTGAAACAATGGAAAGGTTTGAGCTGCAGAGAGAGCTCTTCCTCATTAATAACAACAATAATTTCTTATATACAGTTATATTGTAGTAGTGTTGGTCCCAGGATATGAGAGAAGGTGGGTGAGGTAATAACTTTTATTGGACCAACTTCTGTTGTTGAGAGGGATGAAGGCCTGGCCTATGTTACAGAGTCAGGTTGCCATAAGTGCCTTGCATCAACCTAGATGTGGAAATTTCTTCACTTAAATTTGGCTCCCACCAACATAAATACCTCTCTACGCTAATTTAGTAACACACCTCCCCATACGGCTTAGTCACGGTCGATGTAATTAGGTCAACGCCCTGTCAGTGTAGACCCTAAACGTGAACAATGGTTCACGTTGACTGTTACTGGCTCTCGGGAGCTGTCCCACAATGCCCCACATTGACAATACAATCAATAGAAGTGCTCCTGGTGATGATGCAGACACAAGGAGCCAAGCGTGCGCGCAGAAGCAATTTAATAACTGTGCTTGGCTGTATGTCGACGTAATAGTGTAGAGATGGCCAAGTTTCTGAGTTTACAAAGCTCTTCTTCAGGTCTGGGAAACTAAGGCCATATCTACATTAGCGAACTCCCAGGGGCACAGCTGTATTGATGCTGTAAGATCGTTCGTGTAGCTGCTCTATGCAACTGAGGGGAGATCTCCCACTGACGTAATAAAACCACCTAAATGAGAGGTGATAGCTGTGCACACGAGTGCTTATGCCAGCCACAGTGACATACCTGCACCATTGCAGCTGCGCTGTGGTAGTGTGTCTGATGAAGACGCTTTAAGCCCCCCCCCCCCCCCCCGGGGGGAGGGTTCTCCTGTCGACTTAATTACTCCACCTCTGCGAGAGGCAATAGCTATGTCAGCAAGAGAAGCTCTCAGGTCAGCATAGCACTGTCCACACCAGTGCTTAGGTCAGTGTAATTTATGTCACTCGGGTGGGGATTATTCACATCCCATAGCAACGTAAATTATACCAAAGTAAGTGGTAGTGTAGACAAGCCCCGAGTTATTTTCCCAGACCTGAAGAGCTCTGTGTAAGATCTGAAGCTTGTCTCTCACCAACAGAAGTTGGTCCAGTACAAGAGATTCCCTCACCCACCTTGTCTTTCTTATGTAGCGCTTTTCATCAGTAGAGTCACAATCTTGCAATGCATTTATCCTTTGAGGTAGGGAAGCAGTGTTATTCTCATCTTAGAGATGAGAAACTGAAGCCCAGAGAGGCTAAGTGACTTGCCCAAGGTCATGTGGATGGGAATCTGGGAGGCAGTGACCATGAGTTGGTTGAGTTCAGGATCCTGACACAGGGAAGAAAGGTAAGCAGCAGGATACGGACCCTGGACTTCAGAAAAGCAGACTTCGACTCCCTCAGGGAACGGATGGCCAGGATCCCCTGGGGGACTAACTTGAAGGGGAAAGGAGTCCAGGAGAGCTGGCTGTATTTCAAGGAATCCCTGTTGAGGTTACAGGGACAAACCATCCCGATGAGTCGAAAGAATAGTAAATATGGCAGGCGACCACCTTGGCTTAATGGTGAAATCCTAGCGGATCTTAAACATAAAAAAGAAGTTTACAAGAAGTGGAAGGTTGGACAGATGACCAGGGAAGAGTATAAAAATATTGCTTGGGCATGTAGGAATGATATCAGGAGGGCCAAATCGCACCTGGAGCTGCAGCTAGCAAGAGATGTCAAGAGTAACAAGAAGGGTTTCTTCAGGTATGTTGGCAACAAGAAGAAAGCCAAGGAAAGTGTGGGCCCCTTACTGAATGAGGGAGGCAACCTAGTGACAGAGGATGTGGAAAAAGCTAATGTACTCAATGCTTTTTTTTGCCTCTGTCCTCACTAACAAGGTCAGCTCCCAGACTGCTGCGCTGGGCATCACAAAATGGGGAAGAGATGGCCAGCCCTCTGTGGAGATAGAGGTGGTTAGGGACTATTTAGAAAAGCTGGACGTGCACAAGTCCATGGGGCCGGACGAGTTGCATCCGAGAGTGCTGAAGGAATTGGCGGCTGTGATTGCAGAGCCATTGGCCATTATCTTTGAAAACTCGTGGCGAACGGGGGAAGTCCCGGATGACTGGAAAAAGGCTAATGTAGTGCCAATCTTTAAAAAAGGGAAGAAGGAGGATCCAGGGAACTACAGGCCAGTCAGCCTCACCTCAGTCCCCGGAAAAATCATGGAGCAGGTCCTCAAAGAATCAATCCTGAAGCACTTGCATGAGAGGAAAGTGATCAGGAACAGCCAGCATGGATTCACCAAGGGAAGGTCATGCCTGACTAATCTAATTGCCTTTTATGATGAGATTACTGGTTCTGTGGATGAAGGGAAAGCAGTGGATGTATTGTTTCTTGACTTTAGCAAAGCTTTTGACACAGTCTCCCACAGTATTCTTGTCAGCAAGTTAAGGAAGTATGGGCTGGATGAATGCTCTATAAGGTGGGTAGAAAGCTGGCTAGATTGTCGGGCTCAACAGGTAGTGATCAATGGCTCCATGTCTAGTTGGCAGCCGGTATCAAGTGGTGTGCCCCAAGGGTCGGTCCTGGGGCCGGTTTTGTTCAATATCTTCATAAATGATCTGGAGGATGGTGTGGATTGCACTCTCAGCAAATTTGCGGATGATACTAAACTGGGAGGAGTGGTAGATACGCTGGAGGGGAGGGATAGGATACAGAAGGACCTAGACAAATTGGAGGATTGGGCCAAAAGAAATCTGATGAGGTTCAATAAGGATAAGTGCAGGGTCCTGCACTTAGGACTGAAAAATCCAATGCACTGCTACAGACTAGGGACCGAATGGCTAGGCAGCAGTTCTGCGGAAAAGGACCTAGGGGTGACAGTGGACGAGAAGCTGGATATGAGTCCGCAGTGTGCCCTTGTTGCCAAGAAGGCCAATGGCATTTTGGGATGTATTGAGGGACGTGATCATTCCCTTCTATTCGACTTTGGTGAGGCCTCATCTGGAGTACTATGTCCAGTTTTGGGCCCCACACTACAAGAAGGATGTGGATAAATTGGAAAGAGTCCAGCGAAGGGCAACAAAAATGATTAGGGGACTGAAACACATGACTTATGAGGAGAGGCTGAGGGAACTGGGATTGTTTAGCCTGCAGAAGAGAAGAATGAGGGGGGATTTGATAGCTGCTTTCAACTACCTGAAAGGGGGTTCCAAAGAGGATGGCTCTAGACTGTTCTCAATGGTAGCAGATGACAGAACGAGGAGTAATGGTCTCAAGTTGCGGTGGGGGAGGTTTAGATTGGATATTAGGAAAAACTTTTTCACTAAGAGGGTGGTGAAACACTGGAATGCGTTACCTAGGGAGGTGGTAGAATCTCCTTCCTTAGAGGTTTTTAAGGTCAAGCTTGACAAAGCCCTGGCTGGGATGATTTAACTGGGAATTGGTCCTGCTTCGAGCAGGGGGTTGGACTAGATGACCTTCAGGGGTCCCTTCCAACCCTGATATTCTATGATTCTATGTAGGAAGTCCATGGCAGAGCAGGAAGCTGAACCTGGGTTTTCCCACCACCATTGGCCCATCCTTCTCTTCTTACGTAAGAGCTGACTACAAAACAGCTATGGCAGGACCTTACTAACAACTGGCAAACCAGCCAACAGTTATTAAATAAACCAAATAAAGCAAGGACAATGAATCAGGCTGGTTTATTTTTTGACAGCTGCAATTCAATTGGCCTGTGTGTTTGTAGGATGTTTGAGATCAGAGCCTCAGTCGTGACGTTGATGCCGTAAAATTTTACGGCATCGAGCGTACCATGCACTAATACTTCATTCTGGGAAGTTAGACAAGGCTGAGAATAATTTGAGCCCTCACTACAGCACTCTTAGAACTGAGTGGTGGGGAGATGCCCTCAGTTTGCATAAGTGAGCAGATGAGCTAGATTCTATGGTATTTGGGTCCTAACTCCACAAATAGATTTCAGGAGCTCAACTTCTTTGAAAACCAAAGCTATGTCTGTACAATTGGCCTCTGGAAGCTCCTGGCAGAGGGTGGTCTTTTCTCCCCTTTCCTCCCCCTCCCCCCCCGCCTCTTGCTTTTAAGTAGCAGAAGCTTGTCAGACATTTTGATTTGGGTTATGTTTTTTGTTTTGTTTTAATTCCAGTTCCTGATATCTCTTCTCTAAACCTTACCCTCAAAAATTTAAATAAATCAAACCAAACTAACATGATGTGTGTGAACCTTCACTCTGCTTGTGTGTGATGTTTGTTCAGATTACAAGCTCTTTGGGCCAGTGACTGTCTATCACTGCTTGTGCAGTGCCTACCCTGATCTTTATCTTGGTTGGCGTTAACATAATAAACAATGATAAATCGTGCGTAGCGATCACATTTGCTAGTGGGTGGGACTTTATCTGCGTAGTCCTGCCCTGGTCTGATTGGGACTAACCATAGGCATCATGTGAATGCAATTTATAATCCTTCAGAAAGGACTGTTCCAGGTGCAACAGGAAATGGCTCTCCCCTTGCAAGGTCTGGATGAAGACGACATTGGCTGTGTTTCCTTGTTTCAGTTTTGTGGGGTTTTCTTTTCGCAGGAACATGAGACCTCACTTGGTGGCCATGTGTGTTGTCATGATGAGGCTGGAGCAATGTTGCCTTCACTCATGCAAGTAGTGCGTGGATGTAGCTAATATGCTGGCTATGCACGTCATGAGCATGTTTATGTTGACTTTCATTATCTAATACTCCCTTGTGGGGGTCAGAGATGATAGAAAGTCTGGGGGCAAATCATAAAACTTTCCATCTACCTTAATGACTCAAATTACAGGAGGGCTGCAGTGAGCTCTAGGCCAGTGGTTCTCAACTTTTTTTCATTTGCGGACCCTTAAAAAAAAAAAAAGTCAACTGGAGGTGTGGACCTCTTTGGACATCTATTGTCTGTATATAGAGTCAAATTCTGTTCAGTTTTCAGTCTGTCTTTTGTGGATCCCTTAGTCATAAGCTGCGGACCGCCAGTGGCTGAGAACCACTGCTCTAGGACACGCATGAGCATGTGAAATCACAGCTGCGATGGAAGCTGCCTTGCACCCTTTGCTCGAGTGGGTGTTGCTGTCCATGGCCCACCATCCTCTGGCTCAGCCGGCACTCCCGAGTTTTCACTCTCTTCTCCAGTCATCTTTTTTCTGTTCTCTGCCCACCGAACCTCGAATAGGGAGAGAAAGTCACAACGTCTGCAGGTCTGATTTTTGAGTCAGCGCACTAGCACCTTTGGCCTCGGTGAAGTTGTTATTGATTTGATCAGAGCCAGCTTCCTACATCGTTCAAACAAGCTCTCTCTGGCTAAGCAAACTCGGAGAGCAGGATGCCTCCCAAACCCCTTCTTGGAGCAGATTATGATATTGATGACACGGGGCACGATGCTCATAAATCAAACATGCCTCAGATTATTTTGTGTCTTTGTCTTGAATTGCTGTTCACTTCTTGTAAAGCTTCACCTGTGTTTGTGGAGTACCAGAATAGAAATGGAATACCAGCCCCGAAGAGCTTTCAGTTTACATTAATGGAGAGGAGACGGTGACCCAGATGGGACAGGGTTATTGGAGGCTGATAAGATTGTGGTTATTGGGAAGACTTGTGGCGGTGGTCTTAAGTAACATAGAGGGCGTCTGTTTCTAAGCATGTGTTTAAGGAAATCAAAATCGGAGCTTCCATGGGGGTATTGGCGACTCATGGAAAACTAGTTCTTAAATTAGGTAGCTTTTTCACTCTGTAGTTCTCTTTTCATCATTCATTAGGGCAGTGATACTGCTGCGACTGAGACTCGTGCGCCACAAGTGGCTCTTTAATGTGTCTCCTGTGGCTCTTTGCAGCACACGATATTAAAACACTGATTTAATTTATTAACCAATCAGAAGGCTTTTACTGTGTTATTAACCAATTGTAGTTGATGAAATAATACTTGGTCAGTCATTTTGCTGAGAGAATAGTTACATACACACACACACACACACCCCTTGTATGTGTATATATACATACACACACAAAATATTTCCCTGGGCATACTATGACACTATGAATCTATAGCACTGTAGTAAATGAGACCATGAATTCACACTCCTGTAGCTCTTCTGGGTAATGTAGATTGGTAATTCAGCTCCTGAACCACTGGGGTCTGAGCATCACCCATTATTTCACAGCTCATCCACTCCTGCTGCTCTACGCAGTTGTTGAAAACCACAATCCTCCACTGAGCCTTGTTCCTGGCTGCCATGGAAATAATCATGCAATTGCGTCTGAGACGTGCAGATTCCATCTGCACCATAGCAGGGTGATGGATCCCCGTGCTGGGAAGCAGTTATATTGCCTCAGTGGCTTTATGTCACTCCACAGCTTGCTGCCTCTGTCCAGTTTCAGGTGGTGTTGGAGGGCTGGACCGGTGCTGGGGCCTCTGGGCATGAGTGCCCCAGTTAACACTGGAGCCCCCTGTGCTAGCTCCACACAGACCCATCAGGAGCTTTGAAGAATTTACAATCTGAGGGTCCAGGCCCTTGCCCCTCTTGTTTCCCTTCTCCTCTCATTCCTTCTCGCAACCTCTGGGTCCTTTCTCCTAAAAGAACCCCCTTCTCTCATTCACTGTTCCTGAAGGGAGACTTCCCTGACCCCACTTCCCCACAGGGCCTGCATGTGCTCTCTTTTCTCTCTGACTCCGCTTCCTTCTCTCCTTCAGTCTGACTTCCACCATCTTGGCACTGCTGAAACCAGTGACCTTGCCAAGGGCAATGACCAGCAATGCGTGGCCAAAGCAAAGGGTCTCCTCAGTCCCTCCTTTTGGGGGTCCCATGCCCTCTTCTAGCCCCGTCTCTCTGGATGTCCCTAAGAGTTCAGTCCTTGATCCCCTGCTCATCAATCTGTGTTCTTTCCTTCAACAGCCTCGTCATCTGTCCCCTTCTTAATTCTGCTGTATTTACGGCCCTGCCTTCTATGCTTGGAACAGCCTCCCTCTGCCCAGCCTCCAAGCACCTGCTGTCTTGGCATTCAGGATCATTCCATATTTGCCCAATCTCCCATGGCCAATAGACCAAGGAGATCTGCTACTACCACCCTCCTTCCTCAGCCTCTGAATTATCTGCATTGCATTTTTCTGTCTTTGCTGTGGCAGGTCCCTGGCCTGAGGCACTTTAGACTCTTTTGTGAGGGACTGTGCATCCCTATGATGCCAATTAGTTTAACATTAATGCTGGAGAATTAATGAACAAACTTTAGCTCTTGCCTCATATTGAGCATCTCCATGACTAATGTATTCCCCTAGCTTTGGGAGGTATGGGCAGACCATCTTAGCCTCAGACTTCTGTTCCCTTTTTATTAGAGTTGGAAAAGGGCAGAGAAAGGCAACAAAATGATGAGGGGTGTTTGGAACAGCTTCCACATGAGGAGAGCCATGTGGTGTTTAGATGTTGCTTGTAATGATTAGAATTGGGATCACTGGCTGAGAGTCTGAAAGGACAGAAAACAGGAAGGAGGGGGAGGAGTTGAGAGGTTGGGAGAAAGCTACAGCAGGTGCAGGCAGCAGAAGCTTGGTACAGAGGTTTCCACTTTGAAAATAAAGTCCTGTTGAAGCTTGTTAGTACCTTGCCTCGTTGCTACAACATTTTGGCGACGAGGGTGGGATCTTCTGCCTCTGAACCCACCTACGCCCTTTCTGCAAAGCCCAGGTGAGCCTCCAATTGCTTTTACTACCTGGATCCATATGTTTGAGACTTATCTGCTTGCAATCAGTGCTACAGAGATTTCTGAAGTAAGAAAGCGTGCTCTGGTAATCCACTGCCTTGGAGCAGAAGGACAGCGTATATTTTACACTTTTCCCCTTGCAGATGATAAATGAGACTGCACTCACTGCATTAAAGGAATTTTTTATGCCAAAAGTGAATGTAGTAGCTAATCGCTGCAGATTTTGCCAGCATGAGCAGAAACCAGGGGAAACTATAATGAAATATATTGCTTCCTTGAGGAGTCTGATTGTAATTTGTGACTTTGGGAATATGGCAGATGAGATGATTAGAGACCAGCTCATTGAGAAAACAACCATGCTTCATGTAAGAGAACACTTACTTCTAGAGCCACAATTTACACTAGAAAAAGCAATAACCATTGCTACTCAGAGTGAGTCAGCTACAGCGGAAGCCAAAACAATGAGCCTGGATACAGGAGGCATCGTCCAGGCTGTGACTCCTTTGCAGAAAAGTTCACTACCACTGCAGACATACAATTGCAAGAGGAAAACTAATGAAAAACCACTGAATCAGCAAATTCAAAATACAGTAAAAGCATGTTTTCGCTGTGGATCCCCACAACACCTTGCAAGCTACACAGGATGTCCAGCAAAAGTAGCTCACTGCAATCATTGCAAAAAGATTGGACATTTTGCTAAAGTATGCGACAGTTCAGTCAATGTAGCCAGTTCAATTAACAGGTGCATGCAGTTACAATACCAGATGTTACTGTGCTGAGCATGGACAAAATCACTACTGCACATATTCCAGAACAGATAAAGTGCACTGTAAACGTTTCCGCCGTACCCTCAGGCAAACCACACTCTATCCAGCTAATGTTGGACACTGGCTCAGTGGTATCTATACTACCTGATTCCATCTATCTGCATTACTTTAAAGATGTGCCTCTTACTGAACCCAAACTTCACTTGATGTGCTATTTGAAAAACCATATTCCAGTACATGGCTGCCTGCCGGTAATAGTTACTTTTGGTGATTGCTGTGTAACTGCAGAGTTCTACATTGTCCACAAAGGCACTCCTATCCTTGGCAGAGATTTATTGGCTGCTTTAAATCTCAGAGTAGTTAGTGGATGAATTGATCTTCCTCAGCAAAGCACTCTTGCGGTACACACACCAGTTTCAGCTGGGACCCAGCACCAGGTTGAAGAGAAACTCCACTGTGCTTATGGGTTTCCACATAAAGTTAAAATGCGGAATAATGTGATGCCTGTACGACAGAAGTTACGGCGCTTACCCTTTTCAGTCAGGGAAGCTGTTTCAGAGGAACTTAGAAAACTTCTTCAAAAGGTCATTATTGAAGAGATCGACTCCTCGGAATGGGTTTCACCTACAGTAGTGACACAGAAGAAGGGTGGAGGCATTTGCCTTTGTGTGGACTTTAAGGGAGCCAAATAAAGCTTTTGTGATTGACAGCCATCCTCTTCCTCACCTAGAAGAAGTATTTGCAGAACTCCGTGGAGCAAAGGTGTTTTTTTTCTACTCTTGATTTGCAGAGCGCAACCACCAGGTTATGTTGCATGAAGATAGCAGAGACCTCACAGCATTTATTACACATGAGGGACTATTTCATTTTAAATGTGTTCCATAGGGTCTCGCATCTGCCCCAAGTGCCTTTCAAAAAATGTCATTGATTCTGAAGAATCAACACGGAGTTCAGTGCTATCTGGATATTATCATGTTTTGAAATACTTCTAAGGAGCATGACAATAACCTGCTGTCTGTACTAAACTGCATCAGCACAACAGGCCTCCAGCTCAATAGGTCCAAATGCAAATTTAGACACACTGATCTCTCATTTCTGGGGCATACAATTTCACAGGCTGGACTAAAACCTGATCCAGATCATATCCTGGCAATTTCAAATGCTCCTCCTCCAACAGATTTGCAAACCTTACATTCCTTCTTGGGTCTTACCTCCTGGTATGCAAAATTCATTCCCATTTATGCTTCTGTCATTGAACCGTTACGGGAATTACTACGGAGAAGTTCAACCTTAGTGTGGACAACGGATCATAGGATATCAGGGTTGGAAGGGACCTCAGGAGGTCATCTAGTCCAACCCCCTGCTCAAAGCAGGACCAATCCCCAAGTTTTTTCTTAAATCCCTAAATGGCTCCCTCAAGGATTGAACTCACAACCCTGAGTTTAGCAGGCCAATGTTCAAACCACTGAGCTATCCCTCCCCCACATAAGCTAGTTTCGAAACGGTGAAATACTTGATTGTACATAGTCCAGTACTTGCACTATTCAGTCCTGCATTGCCCACAATTGTAACTACTGATGCTTCTGATTATGGACTTGGGGCTGTTCTCACACAACTGCATGAGGACAACACCGAGAGGATGGTCGCATTTGCTTCAAGGACGCTAAGTAATGCTGAGAGAATATTCTACAGTCGAAAAAAGAGCTTGTGTCTGGGCTACTGAAAAATGGAGAACTTGTGGGGGCCACACGTTCAAGTTGCGCACAGACCACAGCCCTTTGACAACGTTGCTCACCATGAAAGGACTGGGAAGAGCAGGATACCGTATTGCTAGAAGGTCTGGAAGACTACTCTCTTTCAATTATGAACTGGAATATAAGCCTGGAAACCAAAATGTGGTTGCTGATTGCCTTTCCCGCCTGCCTTTGCCTTCACCAGATGGTCCACCGGAGGATGACGTTGTCGTGGTGCACTTATTACAAGCGCTCTCACTGCAGTTACAAGGGAACAATTTCAAGCTGCTTGTTCAGCATGTCCAGTTCAACAAAAACTATGAGAATTTCTGACAAAGGTGGCCCAGTCACCCTAAAAACCTTGACCTAGTTTTGCTGCCTTATTTTAGAGTTCATCCCGAACTTTCTTTGTTTGCAAAAAGAAAAGGAGTCCTTGTGGCACCTTAGAGACTAACAAATTTATTTGGGCAAAAGCTTTCGTGAGCTACAGCTCACTACATCGGATGAAGTGGGTAACATTCTTGGTAAAGAGGTTTCCACTTTGAAAATAAAGTCCTGTTGAAGCTTGTTAGTACCTTACCTGGTTGATACAACAAGCCTGGGACTGGTCAGCTCAGAAATGAGACAACTAAGTGGGGAGCTGATAGAGGTCTCTAAAATCATGACTTGTGTGGAGACTCTGAGTAGGGAGGTGTTGTTTAGCCCTTCATGTAACACCTAACATGTAACACTAGGGGTCACCTAACAAAATTAGTAGGCAGCAGGATTAAGACAAAAGAAAGTGCCTCTTCACACAATGTATGGTCAACATGTGAAATTTGTTGCCTGGGGATGTTGTGAAGGCCAAAAGTATAACTGGGTTCAAAGAAGAACTAGGTGAGTTCGTGGAGGATAGGTCTGTCAGGGACACAACCCCGTGTTCTGGATGTCCCTGAATTTCTGACTTCCAAAAGCTAAGGCTTGGATTGTTATCGAACAGAACCCATCATCAGCCTGGATGCATGTCCCCTGGGATGGTGGTTGAAGCACCAAGGGACATGTGAATCTTTAGACATCTGGCACGTAATTATCGTGCAATGCCAGCTACAGCAGTGCCATGCAAATACCTGTTCTCGCTTTCAGATATATTTGAAAATGTAGAAACATCCAAAATAAATTTCAATTTCTATTGTTTAACAGTGCAAACTGAGTTAATCGCGTGAGTTAACTGCGATTAATTGACAGCCCTAGTTCCCTGGTCTGGATTATTGGCCAAATAGGGGCCTCAAACTTCTGGAAGAGGAAACTTAAATCTAATGCAAAAAATTTTCATTCATTCTTTAAGCACAGGGGTTGGGGAGAAAGGGATGCTTGGTCAGCAAGTGGCTAGATTCTTCTGATGCTTGATTCTAGTATTGCTCATGTGTGGAGTGAATGGGTTTTATTCTGAAGATATTTTGTATGTTCCTGTTCCTCTTCCCCACCCTCTGTCTTCTAAATAGCTGCTTCTTGGCTCCCCACGCTCCATACAGCTTGTGCTAACTACTCAAAGTCAGAGGAGTTTCTTTAATTCCGCATGGGGCCACTCTGTATTCCAAATTCTGAGCAGAGAAAGAGGACAGCAGTATGATTGCTCAGAGCTCAAGTATGAAACTGCAGAAAAACCTGAGAGTCTCTGGATTAAGTTTAAAAAAGTGCGCAAAAAGGGTGATGTCGTGGTGGGAATCTACTATAGACCACCAGACCAGGGGGATGAGGTGGACGAGGCTTTCTTCCGGCAACTCGCAGAAGTTACTAGATCGCAGGCCCTGGTTCTCATGGGAGACTTCAATCACCCTGATATCTGCTGGGAGAGCAATACAGCGGTGCACAGACAATCCAGGACGTTTTTGGAAAATGTAGGGGACAATTTCCTGGTGCAAGTGCTGGAGGAACCAACTAAGGCCAGAGCTCATCTTGACCTGCTGCTCACAAACCGGGAAGAATTAGTAGGGGAAGCAACAGTGGATGGGAACCTGAGAGGCAGTGACCATGAGATGGTCGAGTTCAGGATCCTGACACAGGGAAGAAAGGAGAGCAGCAGACTACAGACCCTGGACTTCAGGAAAGCAGACTTTGACTCCCTCAGGGAACTGATGGGCAGGATCCCCTGGGAGAATAACATGAGGGGGAAAGGAGTCCAGGAGAGCTGGCTGTATTTTAGAGAATCCTTATTGAGGTTACAGGGACAAACCATCCCGATGTGTAGAAAGAATAGTAAATATAGCAGGCGACCAGCTTGGCTTCACAGTGAAATCCTTGCTGATCTTAAATACAAAAAAGAAGCTTACAAGAAGTGGAAGATTGGACAAATGACCAGGGATGAGTATAAAAATATTGCTTGGGCTTAAAGGAGTGAAATCAGGAAGGCGATATCACACGTGGGGTTGCAGCTAGCAAGAGATGCTGTAGTGGCTGGATGAGCAGTCTACTGCAGCAGTTCCTGGGCTTGATTTGCCACTGTAACTGAATTGATTGAATTACACCAGCGCAGAACTGGATTAATGTACTGGAGCCTCAGGCCCCTTGTTTGTAACTAGAGTTTAGCTTGTTGACTGCTGGACAATGGACCAACTGAAGGCTGCCTCCTACTTTATTGCTCATTCCAACTGAAGGCGTGGGGCTGGCTTCTGGAAATACAGTCTAATCAGTCTTGGGACTGGAGTTGCCTTTGTGTTTTTTAAGATGGCGTGTTTGTGGCTGGGAGGAATTGGTGTGACCACGCCCACTAAATCTGAGCATCTGATCTGAAGCAGTGTTTGGCAGCTCTGTGTGGGCATCCATCTGGGCTTACAAATATCAGCCATGCAAGCGTGTCAGAGGAGGGAGGAATGGAGACTGCATCCGCAGGGAGGATGCCGAAGGAGAAACTAAGTGACTTTCCAGCTTCTCTATGTCAGTGTTGCACATATGAGTTTGGTTGGGTGCAAACAAACTGCAGGATGGAGAGGGGGCAGCATGGAGTTCTTGCCAGGCTGGGGGTCAGAACTCTAGGGCTCCCCTCTGGTGTGAGAAGTAGGAGTCTCTAACTCAGGGGTGGGCGAACTATGGCCCATGGGCCATATCCAGCCTGTCAGGGCTTTGCATCCGGCCTGCGGGATTGCCGCCTGTGGTCTGGCAGGCCCTGCACCGCTCTCAGAAGCGGCCGGCACCATGGCCCTGGGGCCCCGGGGGGGGGGGGTGCCGCAGAGGGCTCTGTATGTTGCCCTTGCCTCCAGGCACTGCCCCCTGCAGCTCCCATTGGCCGGAAATGGGGAACCGCGGCCAATGAGTTTTGGGGGAGGTACCTGGAGGTGTGGCAAGGGCAGCACGTGGAGCCCTGTGGGGGGCCCCCCCAGGGGCCTTGCAGGGACGTGATACCAGCCGCTTCCCGGAGTGGTGCGGGGCCAGGGCAGGCAGGCAGGGAGCCTGCCCTGGCCCTGGTGCACGCCTCTGCCACCCTGGAGCCACTTTAGGTAAGCGGCACCAGGCTGGAGCCTGACCCCCTCCTGCACTCCAACCCCCCATCCTGAGCCCCCCGCTGCACCCTGTGCACCCCAACCCCTTTCCTTGAGCTCCCTCCCACCGTCTGCACCCCTTCTCTGCCCCAATCCATTGCTCTGAGCCCGTTCCCGCACCCCTCCTGCACCCCACACTCCCTCCTGTACCCCAACCACCTGCCCCTTCCCTGCATACAATTTCCCAACACAGATGTGGCCCTCGGCCCAAAGAGTTTGCCCACCCCTGCGCTAACTCTTCTCAGCCAGTTCAGTTCTGTCCTGTCCCTGTCTACTCTAGAGTGTGCGACAGTACAACTCGACCCCCTTACCTGGTGGGCCATCCTCTCTCGGGGCTAGTTGCTCCCGTGAACACGGAAGGGACAGCATGAAGGCTACTGAGGATGTGATTGTGTCTTAACACAATCTGCTACTAGCAGAAGCCTTTCCAGACACCCTCTGCACATATTAAATGGAGAAATCCTCAAAACACATGGCCTCTGGAAGCCCATCCGTGTTACAAGCATTTCAGTGTGTGGTGGATTCATCTGTGTGAGGGGCTCCTGTCCTGCTCTGTGCTGCGTCCGCCTGCTGGCCCCGGTAGTGCCTTTTTGTCTGAATGATTGTCTAGTCATCTCTGCTCCCTCAGGGTAGGGGACGAGACCTAGTCCCGCTCCGTGGTGTTCACAGCGTGACACATGCTCTGTCGGTGCACCACAAATACACCTACCTACCCTTGACGGCTGCGTGGGCCCTCAGTTAATGTCCATTTCCCGAGCCCAGTAAAATATTAGGGAAGATTTTAATCTGAATCCCGAAGGGAAGGGGGCTCTAGGAAGTCTGGCTCCGCTTGTAGTACTGGGGAAATACTCTGCCCTTCCTTCCTATACCAAAGCACCCAGTAACTTCAGAATGCTCGACAATGCACGTGGTATCAGGCTGGAACAACCTTGGAGGCTGGAGGCTGCTAGCCCTAGAATGGGTACTGCATGGATAGTGGACCGGCAAGCATCTCGGGCGCTCTACCTCTGCTAGTGCATCATAAATCTGACCTGGAGGGGGCATATCTAGATGTCCCAAGGGAATTCAGTTGTTTTGACGCAGTCACTCTACTGACAGGCGGTCAGCAAGGCTAGTGAAGATGGCTTTTGTGCTGTGATTATAGCAGTCTTCTCAATGAAATCTCTTTAATGCAGGCCCATGTATGCCCTAGTCATGGCGTGGGACCCCACTGGGCTGGGCACACAAACACTGAACACACAGATTGTCCCACTATTCGTCAATGCAGGCCGGTGCGGCATTTGAATGAGTCACCTAGCAAAGAGAAGCTCTTGATCCCATTGTCAGCACCTCATCACTTCTCTTAGGTTTTTTTTTCCTCCCCCCCCTTGCATCCTTCCATCTCTGGCTTGTCTGTTGGAAGCGGTTACTGAGTTGGGAAAGTGAAACAGAAAAAGCCAGTAGAAGCTTCACAGGTTACCATGGACTAGCCCTTATCAGGTGCTGGCTCTTTGCAATAAAGCTGTGATAATGATAGACTGAGCCTTGCACCCTGAGCAGTGCATACCTCTGAGGAAAATCTACCCCAGATGAGAAGCTGTGAAAGGTGCAACGTTCTGTCATGAAGAACCAGGCTTCACGCATTTTTTAACATGTTCTGCTTTTGTGTTTTCTCTCTCCTCAGGAGGGAAGGGAGTAGTGGGAAAACATGTGCAATTGTTCAATAACCTTATCTAGCAGGCATTGTTCTTTGCTGCTGTTTAATGATCTTTGTGACGCTTGTTTGTAGTAATGGTAATCAATGCAACTGCCCAAATTCAGCACCATAGTAGAGGCTGCCTCCCTTTAAATCTAAAAAGCTCTAACTAGCTAGTTTGGCAGGGAAAATGTCAACAGCAGATATCTCTGGGTGTGTGCTGCTTTGGATTTCTTTTGTTCTACTTAGGTTAATCACTTCATAGGCCAGAGCAGCCTAGTGGAATGTGATACCCAAGGGAGTAAAACGCTGCTTGAGAGTACATGCATACTTCTTATGCGTGCCTGGCTTGCAAAAATCAGACACCGTGTAGTGTTTCCTTCTGGAAATGGTTGGTTTCCCAACATGCAACTAGCAGTATCTGAAGTATTTCATTCATAGAATAGCTAATGTGACGCCAATTTTTAAAAAGGGTTCCAGAAGTGATCCTAGCAATTACAGGCCTGTAAGCCTGACTTCAGTACCGGGCAAACTGGTTGAAACTATAATAAAGAACAATATTGTCAGATATATATAGATGAACATAATTTGTTGACAGGTTTCAGAGTAACAGCCATGTTAGTCTGTATTCGCAAAAAGAAAAGGAGTACTTGTGGCACCTTAGAGACTAACCAATTTATTTGAGCATGAGCTTTCGTGAGCTACAACATGGTTTTAGTAAAGGGAAATCATACCTCACCAATCTACGAGAATTCTTTGAGGGGATCAACAAGCATGTGGACCAAGGGGATCCTGTGGATATAGTGTACTTAAATTTTTAGAGAGCCTTTGACAAGGTCCCTCACCAAAGGCTCTTAAGCAAAGTAAGCTGCCATGGGATAAGAGGGAAGGTGCTCTCATGCATTGGTAGCTGGTTAAAAGATAGGAAACAAAGGGTAGGAATAAATGGTCAGTTCTCAGAATGAAAAGAGGTCAATAGTGGTGTCCCCCAGGCATCTGTTCTGGGACCAGTCCTATTCAACATATTCATAAATGATCTGGAGAAAGGGGTAAACAGGGAGGTGGCAAAATGTGCAGATGATCCAAAATTACTAAAGATAGTTAAGACCCAGGCAGACTGCAGAGAGCTACAAAAGGATCTCTCAAAACTGGGTGACTGGGCAACAAAATGGCAGATGAAACTTAATGTTGATAAATGCAAAGTAATGCACATTGGAAAGTATAATCCCAACTATACATATAAAATTATGGGGTCTAAATTAGCTATTATCACTCAAAAAAGAGATCTTGGAGTCATTGTGGATAGTTCTCTGAAAACATCCACTCAATATGCAGCGGCAGTCAAAAAAGCGAACAGAAGGCTGGGAATAATTAAGAAAGGGATAGATAATATGACAGAAAATATCATGTTGCCTCTATAAAAATCCATGGTACGCCCACATCTTGAATACTGCATGCAGATGTGGTCGCCCCATCTCAAAAAAGATATATTGGACTTGGAAAAGTTTCAGAAAAGGGAAAGAAAAATGATTAGGGGTATGGAACAGCTGCCATATGGGGGGAGATTAATAAGACTGGGACTTTTCAGCTTGCAAAAGAGAGGGCTAAGGGGACATATGATTGAGGTCCATAAAATCATGACTGGTGTAGAGAAGGAAGTGGTGTCTCTCTCTTTTTTTTTTTTTACTACTTTTCAGAACACAAGAACTAGGGGTTACCAAATGAAATTAATAGGCAGCAGGAGGGAGCCTCCTAGTGTGTCTGACTCTGAGGAAGCAAGGAGACGCTTGCACTGCCCAGGGCTCAAGGTCACCTGAATAACTAGACTAGGGGTGAGCAAACTATGCCCCACGGGCCGGATCCAGCCCGCGGGATTGCCACCCTTGTGGAGCTGCAGGCCCCACTCTGCTCTGGGAAGCAGCCAGCACCATGTCCCTGCAGCCCCTGGGGGAGGGGGGACCCACTCCATGCATCTGAAGAAGTGGGGTTTAACCCACGAAAGCTTATGCCCAAATAAATCTGTTAGCCTTTAAGGTGCCACCACCGGCTGCCTCCTTGTTGCAGCGGCTGAATCACTGCAGAGTCTGTTAGCATCACAGAACAGCTGAGTCTCCACTGCGACACTAGCTCCGGTGTTGTCAGCACGGGAGTGTCGCCCCATGCGCCCTGGAGCCAGCTGGCCTGCCAGGCTAAAGCACCGCTGAACTCGCGCTGAGGGGTTCCGTGTGTTGGCAGGAGTCAGGGTAGGGGCCACGCTTGCTATAGCTCGAGTGAACGTTGCAGTGAAGACGAGCCCTTAGTTAAATGGAAAGCGCCCTTACTGAAGCAGGGTTTGCACCCGGAGGTGGAAGTTCTCTGTTCACTGCTTGAGCAGCAGCAGTGTAAGCTGCAGAGGTGATGTTTTGTCTTGATGCCGCTGGCGGGGGACAGCAATCGCACTGGGGACTTTTAAGCAGACCCACATCTGCTGGGAAGTGGGTTGACTTGACCATTCGATGGCAATGCCTTTGGACTGAGGTGCGCAAGTGGCCTAGAGGTGATGGCCTCTACATCCCATTGCCTGCCCCAAGCCATCCTGTTCCTAGAGGCAAATGAGCATATGCAGGTACTGATATAGCAGACGTCCTGACGGAGGTCTGCCTACGGAGGAGGTGGTGATTGTTGTACATCAAGGTCCTAAACGTGCAGCTGGGTTTGGATCCTTACATGAAAAGAAGTGAAGCTATCGACGGTCCTCTGCAGATCCGAGAAAGGCTCTCAGACGCTCGCGTAGGAAGTGTCTGCCTCACTGTGTCATAAATGCAGCTCACCACTGTTCTCCATACTCTCCCCATGCTTGATTCCGAAAACTCCTCCAGCCCTGATGAAGACCTATTGTGGGGGCTCGAGCTGTGTCAGAACAGTGACTGTGACCTTGTTTCTCATAGCCATGATGGTGCAGGCAGGGCCATTCCTTGGTCTGCCCTCGCTCGGGGAAGCACTAGTACGTTCCTCCATACTTGGGAGTGCATTGGATCCTGGACATTTAGCCGCGGAGGGTTTTGTAAACTCCTGTTTGAACCCTTTCCCACAAAAGAGACCTTTGCTGCTTGCCATGATGCAGAGATGAGGTGACATGACCAGCCACCTATCAGAGCTAGGATCCTCGCCTTGTTCCAGAGTTCCTGCAACCGAGAAGGGTGTTGGCTAGCAAAGAAGGATGTCCAACCTGCTGAAGTGTCCCATGTTAGTGAGCACTCTGGTGAGCTCTCCTTCTGTTGGATGGATCCTTTGCAGTAGCCCAATAACTATAGGGCTTGTGATCCATGTATGCCCATGGATAATCCAGAGTCCATTGAGTTACTGTCTTGCACTGAGAAGAATCACAGGAACAAAGAATGATGCATTATTACAGTCCAAGCTGTATTACTTGAGCACTCATTCACATTTTCAAGTACAGTTGCTTTAGCTGTTTGCTTTCTACAGACATTGGAATGAACAAGTTCACTGGGAATGCTGCCTGAAATGCCAAATTTTCACCAGTTAGTGTATTTCAGTCAAACAAACATACCACAGACAAATCAAAACAGCCCATAAGCAATGTTCCCTCTAATTTTTGACAGGCTGTGTGCACAAAAAATTTCTTCTGTGCAAATTTTTGTTCACGCAGTGTTTTGCCATGTGTGCAGGGTTTAGGATCTGTGTGCACGCTCACAGCTTAGAGGGAACAGTGCCCGTAAGTTAAAGGCACAGAGCAAAGACTTCACAAGCAGCTCATGGGCAGAGATTGGCATAAAACAACTGGAATACCTCAAAAAACCCAAACCTCTAGAACTTCGGATCTGTTCACAGGCCTGGAGGGAAGCTGGGGATGGAGTCTTAGTTGTTGCGAAGTGTGTGCATAGCTACTTAGAGCAGGGGTAGAGGAGATGATAGCAATCCCTCTGCACCAGACTGCACGATGGCTTGCGCCATTGAGTCTGGTGCAGCTGCGGCACTGGAGGAAAAACATTTAGACTTTTCCTAGCCAAGGAAGCTGACTGTGAAGTCCAGGTTGGGGATCTTCCCAGGGCATAACATCCACCTTAGCCTGAGCCTGGAAACTTGCCATGTGGGGCCATGGTCTCATGGGACTGACAGAAGGGTGAGAATCTTGGATCTTACTTGATTCATATTCAGATAACGCGCGCGCACAGGGCCTTGCAGAAGAGACGGGGAGGAGGTACAGGATGGGGCATTGAGCAGGGATTGCTGGTGGAGGAGCATCTGTCGGGCTTTGATAGATGGGTAGACACCCTGCGTGGGAGGACAAACTGCAGCGCCTCTCTCTCGCTGGGCTGAGGAATCTGAATTCATGAAGTGGGCTGGGTGTTTCTGCTTTGACTTCTTGATAACTTGCGCTGTGATAACGCTGCCAGATGGTACCAGGGTGCAAACATGCCCTCCGTGCAGTATGTGCGATAAAAGAGGCTGCTAACGCGTCTCTCTAACCTTGGCACACGTGTGCCCTTCTAGCACCCTTTAACTTGCTTTCTAATGGCACCTCTTGTGTTTAAAGTTTCTGCTCGTAAAAGGGATGTTTTACTGAATGTTTCTAAACCAGAGCCGATGCGTCATTAAATTCTCACCTTTCCCACCACCCCCATCAAATCCCGGGTGCATGTGGGTGTCATGCCACCCTCCACTCTGCCCTCGAACTTTCTGAGCAGGCAGGTGACCGTCAAACATCCTGTTCTCTGAGCATTGTTGAGAGCAGCAGCCTGTATGTTCCATTTCCAGCTAGCAGGGAACAACACTTTGCGAGCACCTGCATCATGGGCGGCAGGAATCACAGGCCAGGGGAGGCTGAGCCTCCCCAAACAGCCCTGCATGGCCCTGCCCATGCTCCACCCCCAGAGCCTCTCCTGCTTCCCGCTGGTGCTCTTCCCTCATGGCCAGCCTGCGGTGCAGGACTCCAGGTGGCTGGGGCCAGTGCTCGCATCTCCCACTTGGGGCTGGGTGTCGCTGGGGACTGCGCCACCCTCCTGGTGCTCTGGGGCTGGGGGCACGAGGAGCTGCGCTGCCTGCCTGGCCAGCACTCCGGGCCTGGAGGCGTTGAGGCGGCGGGGCCGGCAGCTGCGGTGGGGGGCGGGGGAGCAGAAGGGGCAGGAGCTAGGAGCTGGCAGTTCATGCACCTCCCATGATCTGCGTTTATAATACTTGGCCTTGTGGAGGGCCGTAACGTTGTCACAGCCCTCGTTCAGGAGTGGTGGACCCTCTAACTTAGGGTGGGGTAGTGTGCAATGTTTGACGAGTGTCTTTCTCTTAAATAGTGGCAGTGGAGCTGGTTCAGCCTGGTGCCTGCCTGGTTTCCAGCCTGGGGGAAGGTGATTTACTGCAGCTGGGAGCAGAGTGGGGAGGGGATTGGGAGCGTCCAGCATCCTGCTGCATGAATTGCCAAGCAGAACAAAAGCACGATTCGCACACTCTTCCCTTCCCAACCCTTTCCTAAATGCTGAGCAAGAGTTTAGTTAGAGGCTTTCTTCCGCATGGAAGCATTGGCTTCTGCAATTAAATGTTTCTGCATTTTGCTCCTAGCTATGTTTGGCTAGAAATAGGCCTTTCTGGCATTAATGCTCAATGGGTGGGGTGGGAACACTAGCGTGTAGGTTGTCACTGTTTACTGTAACCATCGTGTCATCACTGAGCTGGCAGGGTTTAGATAACAGGGAAACACTCTGGCACCCTCTGTCAGTTTCTTGGGACTAGTGCTCCCACCATTGGGCCAGTAGCAATGGTGGGAAACTTTAGGAGAAAGGACAATGAATGCAGGAGGAATTAAATCCTTCAGTTTTAATCAGGTGCAAGGCCTCTCTGCCTTCTCCCTTGTGGAGAACCTTGTAATGGATCCATAGGCACTGACTTCCCCTCTTTCCTGTGGGTGCTTGAACCCCCTCGCCCCCACTCCGCCCCTCCTCTTCCCAGCCCTTCCCCAAAGTCCCTGCCCCAACTTCTCCCCCCCCCGCCAATATTCCAACTCCTTCCCCAAATCCCTGCCCCGCTTCTTCTCCACCTCTTCCCCTGAGCACGTCACATTCCCACTCCTTCCCCACCCCGGAGTGTGCTAATGCTGCCAAACATCTGTTTGGCGGCAGCCAGGCAGGAAATGCTGGGAGATGGGTGGAGAAGCGGGGATGCAGTGCACTCGAGAGGAGGTGGGGCAGGGGCTGAGGGGGAGCTTGGCTGCCGGTGGGTACAGAGCACCCACAAATTGTTCCAAATGGGTGCTCCAGCCCTGGACCACCCATGGAGTCAGCACCTATGAATGGATCTATTCTAGAGCATGGCAAAGGTAATGTTTATTAAACTAATCATGCCTCTACTAGGTCTATACTAGGAGCTGGACTTTCTTCTTTGGTCAAAATGATATATATATATATATATATATATATATATATATATATATATATATATATATATATATATATATATATATATATATATATATAAAATAAAATAAAATCATAAATTTATTATATAAACAAATGGAAGAAAGGGGAAGTTGATAGTAATGAATATAAATTAGAAGCTAGGAACTGCAGACTATTGATAGGGGAAGCAAAGGGACACAAGGAGAAATCTATTTCCTGCAGAGTTAAGGATAATGAGGAGATTTTTAAAGTATATTAAGAACAAAAATAATCCTAACAATGGAATTGGTACATCACTAGATGGAAATGGTAGAATGATCAATAATACAGAGAAGGGAGAAATGTTCAATAAATATTTCTATTCTGTATTTGGGAAATAAACATATGTCATAACGTATGCTAATACTCTTTCCATTCCACTAGTATCTCGAGGATGTTAAACAGCAGCTGCTAAGGCTAGACACTTTTAAATCAGCAGACACAGATAACTTGCATCCAAGAGTTTTGAAAGAGCTAGCTAAGGAACTGATGGGGCCATTAATGTTAATTATTCCCCCCCCCCCTCCGAATAACTCTTGAAAACTGGGAATTTCCAGAAGAGTGGAAGAAAGCTATTGTTGTGCCAATATTTAAAAAGGATAAACAGGATTACCCAAGTAATTATAGGCCTGTCAGTCTGACCCCAATCCCAGACAACATAATGGAGCTACTGACATGGGACTTGATTAATCAAGACTTAAAGGAGGGTAATATAATTAATGCCAGTCAACATAAATAGATTAAAAGCTGGAAAACTGAGAGGTCTCAAAATGTAACCTTAAACAGGGAGTCATCATCAAACAGTTGTGTTTCTAGTGGGATCCTGCAGGGATTGGTTCTCGGCCCTATTCTGCTTAACAACTTTTATTAATTGGCTTTATCTTCACTGATAAAGTTTGCAGATGACCCCAAAATTGGGAGAGTGGTAAATAATGAAAAGGACAAATCACTGAGAGAGAGTGATCTGGATTGCTTGGTAAACTGGGTACAAGTAAACAATATGCATGTTAATACAGCTAAATGTAAATGTATACATCTAGGAATGAAGAATGTAGGCCATGCTTACAGGATGTGGGGGACTCTATCCTGGGAAGCAGTGATTCTGAAAAAGATTTGGGGGTCATGGTGGATAATCAGCTGAACATGAACTTCCAGTGTGATACTGTGGCCAAAAGGACTAATGCAATCCTGGGATACATATCCAGGGGAAAGTTGAGTCGGAGTAAAGAGGTTATTTTTCTCTGTATTTGGCATAGGTGGAGGAAGCTCATGCTCATGAAAGCACTGGCTCTAGGCAAGCACTAAGAATAGCTTTTGATGTAGATAGCTGTTATGGGCTTCTCAAGGATTCTGACAACTATGTCCAGTGCCCTGATTTATTTTTGGAACTGACTTGTTTCCCAAGTTGGGACTCAACTCATATCTCTGTGGGAGTGAAGGCTACTCTACTGGCCTACATCTACATAATTTAACTGCCGCATTCCCTTTCCTTCCCCCTCCACCTCCAGGACCGTATACGTGAGGAGGACTCTTCCTTGGAGACATCTGGGTGGGTTTGCTGACTCTAAAACTTGCTCCAAGGCTGGAGGAAGAATTCACAGGCTAAAGCTCTTCTGCTAAGATGTAGTTAGTTGCAAACAAATGGTGTGTGCTGGGGGATTGGGGGTGTATGTGGAATAATGTAAAATAACTCTGAATTTCCTGTGTGAGTATAATATAAATATAAAGTTTAAGATTACGCTTCAAATACTATGGAGTGGGGAGGAGTTCTACCTCAAAAGTCTCTGTCTTACTACTGTCTGTGCAACTTTTGTATTGAGTAAAGCCAAATCCTGCGTTTTGGCACGGGGTTAGACTAGATGACCCTTGCGGTCCCTTCTAACCCTATGACTGTATGATTTTAAGTCTTTGACAAGCATAGCAGTTAGTTGGTACCCCTATAACAGTCTCCAGATGGGCGGCTTGGCCATGAATCTTGTACACGTTGCAAAGTAGACAGTTATTAAAGGCCTTAGTCTGTGGCCATCACACAGTGGTTTATGTAACGGTTTATGTGTGGGGATATACAGAGCGTCCTTGGTCTCCCTGGAAGCCTAGCTGGCAGGGTCTGAGAGTGATTATGGATGGCCTTCCTATTTGTATTGGAAGATGGCTAGCTCACTCTTGAATCATGATAAAATCCCAATTGGTGCATTGCTTCCACTCTTGGGTGTGAGGAGTGCTAGAGGGCTTTCCCCTCACCCCCTCCCCCGGTTCTTGTCACACAGACAAAGCAGAAGTCCAAAGTGCAGGCACTGCGATGTTTGTTGGGGTAAGCTTCAAGCAAGCATCTTCATAGATTTACATGCCGCAGAGTCTGTTTCCTAGTGTTTTGTTCCCAGCTCTGATGCCGCAGAGCATTTCCCCTGGGTCCCCCTTCCCAGCTGTGACACTGCAGAGCCTTGCCGTGTCCCACCTCCCCATTCCCACCTTCTCCTTCTTAGCAGGTCCAAATATACCTGCAGGGCACGCCCCTAGTTACTGCTTGAAAGGTGTCCTCAGGGTAGCCACCTTGGTCACTTGGTATCTAGCTTGCAATGCTGAGAGTGAACTGATGGCCTAGTTAGTAGAAATTAAAGCTGGCTGGGAACTCTTTGATTAAATGCTGTTTCATCGGAAAATACTGTTTTAGTTGAAACCAAAAATTTTGTGGGAATGGGTCAGTTTCAAGAAATTTCCTATTTCAGAAGCTCATTGCAGGGAGAGTTCTGAAATTGTTGAAACATCCCATTTTGTTTTCTAAATGACAAATTCAGTTAGGTTTCAAAATTAAGTGTTTTTTGAACTAAACTGATGGTAAAGACAAAAGTCAAAATTGAAACCCATAATTTGATTGACCCGATCCAAAAATGGTTTGGATTTTTGGGGTGTGAAAATTGAGGGGTTTTTTGACTCTTCATTCCAATTTTGGGCTGGAATTTTTTTTTTCGAATCGGATGTTTGAAGGACAAAAAAACTGTTTCCCAAGCAGGTTTAGTAGAAATGTTTTTTCTCTGGACAATACGATTGCACGTCAAGATTTTTAAAAAATGGAAAGTGATGCTCGTTGGTGCTCTGATAATGGTGTGCCTGGGACACCACATGCCGCCAAGCATCAGGATTTAATCTGTGAGCGCTAATTCCACACACACAGGTCATGGCTAAGATTTTTCAAAAATGACACTAGTGATTTTTGGTGGTCCAACGTTTGAGCAGCCTTAATGGGACTTATTTTCAGAAAATACAGAGCACCCACTCTCTGAAGTTTGGGACAGCCTCTTTAAGGTTTCTCAAGTTAGACACTAAAAATATGGAGGTGCCCAAAATCTTGGCCCACGTGAATACAGTTGCAGGAAAAAACATTATCAGAACTCAATGACTTCTGTGTAAAGCCTGTATGTATGTATATAACTGACATGATTGTGAGGGGTTAGTGGTGTTTTGCCATTTGTCATGTACCAAAGAACAAAGATTCTAGACTTCTGACAGCATAAAACTAGTGCTTCCCTGATGCATATGAAATCTGCTGCGGGAACTTAGTAAAAATCCTGACTAGCTGCTTAATATGTGGGTCTTAGCTATACGCCTCAGGTTTTATTGCTGCCGGACTAAATTCAAGTGATGTCTTATGGATTTAATTGTTTCTTGTTCTTCTCTAGAGCCTTCTCGAGACAGAGAAACCAGTAAATTCCACAGCTCGAACAATGAACCATAGGATGGATCCTAGATGTAAAACAGTAGATCCAGATAAGGTAAGGAGCCGGTTGTATAGTATTTGCAGAAGCATGTTGGCTTCTCGAACACTGTTACTTTGTTCAAATGATCTCCAGAAGCTAACATGTTTGATCACTCTTCTCTGTGTCTGAAAATGGAAATCTTCCTTCAAACCTGTAAGGAACACAGTCCAAATCCAGATCAGGAGCAGAGATGTTCCAAATAAACACAAGGTAGGACAAGAATGGAGTTTTGCACAGATCATCTAGATCCTGCAGGAACGAAGCTGGATTGGAGTCACAGCATCTCCATTAGAAGGGCTAGCGTGAGAACCATGGGCACGGGTGAGGGTTATGCCCATAGCGGGATACCACACAGTACCATTGCTGGTTCTGACATTCTGTGAACGTAATTAGCATGCTTATCAAAAGTATTAAAGACTGACGTCTTTTTCCTCCAGACCAGCCACAAAAGCTTCCCCTGTGCTGCCCTAGCAACGTGCCATGCCACCATCTCTTGGAGTGAGGAGGGCATGCATTTTCCAAGCCCATTCAAACCAAGGCCTCTCTGAGAAGTGCACACTAGCAAAGGGGCGCTACGCGTTGGCGATCCACACACTAGCTTCTGTAGGCCACCAAATAGGCAATGAATGATAATCACTAGCTGCCTGGGCTGCATTTGAGCTGCTGACCTAGGGTAAAAGGCTCTGTACCCCCTTCTGCCTCTTCTTCCCCTCCTCAACATCCAAATATGCTTCTTTTGTCACAGTGGTAAATCCAGATTAATTGGAAGAGTGCTCCAGTATCCCAAGTGCAGTCCTGGAGGTCCTAGTGTACCCTCGCATGTTCTGCGTGCTCACGAATTGTCCACATGTGACTGTGTGAAGGAGAGCTTTCTTCACTGTTGTGCAGCTCCATGCCGTTGTGCCATAATAGAGCAGCCGACTGGGCAGCAAACACCACTCTGGGATATGTAAACAGTGGCGGCATTGTACGTAAACGACAGAAAATTATTGTAGGACTAGAAGAGAATATAGTGATGGCCCAAATGGAATCCAGGATACTGTTCTAGTCCTCTTATTACAAGGGCAGCTGGAGTGCAACAGAGACTGACTTCCATAAGAAGGTTATGGAAAAACTGCATCTGGTGGGAGAAGAGGAGGCTGTGAGGGTTCCTCGTAGAAACAGAGCTGTGAAGGGCAGGATGGACTGATAATACAAGGTGATATTTTAGTGTCCAGACAGCAAGAGTCATGGCTTGGTACTTCGTTTTGTTCAATCCTCAATACCCAACTGATGCTATTTCCATGTTTTTTGTTGTACACATGAATTAGCCATTGTCTCCTGATCCACTACCTCTTAGAAGGAAATTTCTAAGTTGTTGCATTTCAGAAATGGCCTTTTCCTTTCAAAAGAACCTTGGAACTCCATAAAATGCTTTGGCTTCCATAGGCTCTGTGTTGCCAACCCCCGGGCATTCAAAAATTATGATTCAGGTCCCCCAAATTCATGAGCTCCAGATAACCTGCAGATAACTATGTAAGTTATGTGTAGGGCAGCTGGGGAGGCTTAGCCCAAGTTTCATCCTGAGCTCCTGCAGTGGTGAGTTCAGAGCCAAGAATGCTTGGCCCAGGTGCTGCTGGCTGCAGCGTCCTTGTTCATTGCGGCATTCTAGAGGGTCTTGAAGCAGTGGTGGTCCATTTAGGTATCCAGCAGACTAGCCCATTGAGGGCTTTGAAGATGACCTTGAACTGGATCAAATATGAATGAAGGTCCAGGGTAGTGTGAGGGAGCTCTGGTGTGACTTGTTCTCATTTACCTGTCCTACTTGGATGTACTGCCATGTTTTGAAACTGCCTGCAGTGTCTGTGTGACTTCCCCTACCCCACTGAGGTCGGGCTTTGCCCATGAGGAGTGGGCACACAATGGATCAGTTGGAGGTGGAAAGAGGCCTTCCTGGACACTTCTGCAGTTTGTGCCTCTAGACACAGCGCAGAGCCAAGAATGACACTGCACCTTCCTGATGTTCTACAGACATACTGAGGTCCTAGTGTTTGCGGGATCTTCTGCTTGTCCTCTGTCCACCAGTATCGCCCTGTTCCTGTCTGAGCTGAGTTTGAGTTGACTGCTTATGTACTGCATTCCCTGTTGCCAGCCCTCATCTCGGACTGACACTTGAACTTGCTAAGAATAAGCCTCTCACCACGATGGACATTGTGGGTTGGTCCTGATGTTCGGTAAGAGAACTGCTAGTGTGCAAGAGATTGAATGGATACAATGACCTTGCTAGGACAGGAGTTCTGTGATTAGCAGATGCACATGTAGATCCACAGCTGGCCGCCCTGCACGTGGGACAAGATTTACTTTCCTTTGCAGTGTACAAACTGCTACAGATGTTAGGCACTAGGCTTGCCCGGCCTGTGTAGTGCTCTCCAGTAGCTCTGTCCATCTTGGATGCTGGAGCCTGGGTAGAACTGCTGGGGAATGCTGGCCAGGATGCTATTCCCCTTTGACGTGTACCTTTTTTTGATCTTCAGCTTTTACCCTTCAAGCATAGAAAACGCCTCTTAAAATGCAGTGTGCCCCTCCTTCTGTACCATGCTCCAGCGTCACCGCTGGATATGAACGTAAGTCATTGCACAAGGTGTGAACCCGTGACTGACTGCCTGGACTCAGGCAAGCAAGTTATACACTGATATGGTTGTTCTCTCGGTGATGTATGTAGTTAGCGTGTAAGAGGCTTTTCCCTCCTCCACACCCATCCACTCCAGAGAGTCAGCATGCTACAATTCTGATAAGGCACTTTCGGCAGGAGGTGGGAGGAGGCCTGCCCATCTTTGATCCTTTCCCAAGCACTTTCTTCCCTGGTTTAACTGGAGGTGACTTTCTGGTGGCAGAAGCAGGATTGCAGTTCATTGCTGTTTCCAGACTGCTTGAGATTTGCCAGGCAGCAGCTGCTGTGTGTCTTGTTTATCTTGAGAAGGCACTATCTGAAATTTACATGAATGAGTCAACTTGCCCACCCCCAGCCGATGGGGCTGCTTATGCTTTGTCACCTAGGTGTGGCTAAATAATGCAGCAGGAGTGATTAGCAGGAGGTGGTTTCTTTGGCAGCAGCCTTGCATCTCCCTGTGTGCAGTTTCCCTGCACGCTAACTCTGGGCATCCACAATGAGACCCGTGTTGCAGAGCCAGGCTGTGTCACTTCTAACTAAGAATATGGCTCAGCCTCTGGCTCCTTTGAACCCCAGCCTAAGCAACACTTCCACCAAAACCCCAATCCTCCCCTCCCTGCCTCCCGCTCTGGAGCAGAGCTCAGACTCCGATCTGCCCTTGGCCATCTCCCATGCAGAGGGGCAGCCACAGGGGAGCAGACTTCACGTTTGGAGTGGAGGTGCAGTCTTGTTTGTCCAGAGTCGCTCTGATGCATGGAACTGTCCACTGCCTAGGTCAGTGGCTCTCAATTGTTCCAGACTACTGTACTCCTTTCAGGAGTCCGATTCATAGAATATCAGGGTTGGAAGGGACCTCAGGAGGTCATCTAGTCCAACCCCCTGCTCAAAGCAGGACCAATCCCCAATTTTTGCCCCATATCCCTAAATGGGCCCCTCAAGGATTGAACTCGCAGCCCTAGGTTTAGCAGGCCAAAGCTCAAACCACTGAGCTATCCCTCCTAAACCTACAAAAGTGTCACAGCACATTAGTACTGACAAATTGCTTCTTCCCATTCTTACCATATAATTATAAAATAAATATTGTACTTACATTTCAGTGAATTGTATATAAAAGCAGTATAAACAAGTCATCCACATGAAATTTTAGTTTGTACTGACTTCACTAGTGCTTTTTATGTAGCCTATTGTAAAACCAGGCAAATATCTCAGAGTTAATGTACCCGGCTGGAAGACCTCTGCGTACCCCCAAGGGTATGCGTACCCCTGGTTGAGAACCATTGCCTTAGGTCAGTAGTTCTCAAACTTTTATACTGGTGACCCCTTTCACATAGCAAGCCTCTGAGTGTGACCCCCCCTCCCCTTAATAAATTAAAAACACTTTTTAATATATTTAACACTATTATAAATGTTGGTGGCAAAGCGGGGTTTGGGGTGGAGGCTGACAGCTCGTGACCCCCCATGTAATAACCTCTCGACTCCCTCAGGGGTCCTGACCCCCCAGTTTGAGAACCCCAGCCCTAGGTCATACAATGTGTTAGGCAACAGAGGTGCATTTGCATCAAGTTGAACACCCACGATAGTCATTACGGCTCTTACCAGATCAGTTCCACCCTCAGGCGTTAAGCATCACACCTTGGCAAAACCCTGCTCCCTGTGGAGGCCACTCCTTGCAGCACTATCAGATATGCAATAACAAAAAAAAGAAGGGCTGAAGAGTGGGGAAGTGAATGATGATTTCAGTCCCCTCCTCCATGGTCTTGCAAGCTTGCTCCCAGCCTTATCGGTGTTTCACAGCTGTTCCGACTGTCATCCTTCGGTGTGTACATAAAGGGAGTCAAAGTGCAATCTGACTTCTCTAAGCTGAAAAGTGATTTAAAACCAGCTCCTTTGCTCCAAGATGAAGGTGCTGAATTTATTCCTAGGTGCTCTGCTCTGCAAAGCTGAGGCTGTTTGAAAATGAGGGTCACTAGCGTAAGGGTGTGGAATAGAGCAGTGCTTTTCTAGAAAACATGCCCACGCCCAGGAGATCAAAGCTAGGGCTTTACCCTCCGCTGTCCAAATGGTGTGGACTTGAAAAGTAAAGGTTCCCCTGATACCCAAAGCTGTGTCCACATCCAGTGAGAGTGACCTAGTGTGGAGGGAAGCATCTAGATATGTTAAATTCTGGGTAATCTACCTTGGCAGCATAGGCGCCAATTCCATGGGTGCTTTGGGTCTGGAGCACCCAAGGAGGAAAAATTGGTGGGTGCTCTGCACCCATGGGCAGCTCCCCGCCCCCCCGGCCTAGCTCACCTCCACTCTGCCTCCACTCTTGAGCGCGCCTTCCCCATTTCTCCTCCCAGTGCTTGCCGCCGCAAAACAAGCTGTGGGAGGGAGTGGGGAGTAGCGGAAACGCGGCGTGCTCAGGGGAGGAGGCGGGGCTAGGGTGGGGATTTGGGGAAGGAGCCCAATAGGGGCAGGGAGAGGGCAGAGTTGGAGTGGGGACTTTGGCGGAGTAGTTGCAATGGGGCAGGCGGGGGCGGGACAGGGGTGGAGTCGGGGCCGGGGGTAAGGGGACGTGAGCATCCAGCGGCGCCAGGAGAAGTTGGCAGCTATGCTTGGCAGTTTGGCCACAAATCCAGCTGCGGGGACACAGGTGCCATTTTATACTGTACAGCCGTGATTTGGGCAGGCGCACACTTCTAACCAGAGAAATCAATACGGCTGTCCAGCATTTAAGACCCTTGCAGATGCAAGGAGTCTCACCAGAGTGGGGTTAAACTGGCTGCATAATAACTTGTCAGACGTACTTAGGTGTTTGGGCAAGGTGCCCGCAGCAGGTGGAGTGGGAGGACAGGGCGTGAGTAGGGTGTAGTCCTTTTGGCAGTTGGCTAAAGGTGTGTGTGGGGCGGGGGGTGTACGTGTACTCATACAAACTGCTTGGTGTTTAAAGCTCAGCCTCTAGTTCTTTCGGAGAAAGAAAGGACACGTGTTCTCTCTCCCCGTCTCCAAGAGAACTGAAAACAGACCACAAAGAAATGGCATAACTTGCTTGAGAAAGTGTGCCTAGTCTTGCAGGGCTGCGCTATATCAATGCAGGGTTGCTGTCCTGGGGTGTGGAGCCATGTACTCCTGCAGTCGGTGCAGATACTCTCTGGGAGCAGGCAGTAGGCACTTCATAACGAGTGGTGCCGCAGTGCAATGCATCGTTAGCTAGGTTACTGGCCCATAGCCCTTCCTGAGCTGTAAGCCCTGGAAATGGATTTCTCCAGTGGCTCTGGAAGTCTGAGTGCTCCTAACTTGACAGAAAGGTTGGCAGTAAACAAGAGGCTGATATTGCTCTTATAGATTCATAAATATTTAGGTCAGAAGGGACCATTATGATCATCTAGTCTGAACTCCTGCACAACGCAGGCCACAGAATTTCACCCACCACTCCTACAAAACACCTCTCACCTATGTCTGTGCTATTGAAGTCCTCAAATCGTGGTTTAAAGACTTCAAGGAGCAGAGAATCCTCCAGCAAGTGACCCGTGACCCATGCTACAGAGGAAGGCAAAAAACCTCCAGGGCCTCTTCCAATCTGCCCTGGAGGAAAATTCCTTCCCGACCCCAAATATGGTGATCAGCTAAACCCTGAGCATATGGGCAAGATTCATCAGCCAGATACTACAGAAGATTCTTTCCTGGGTAACTCAGATCCCACCCCATCTAATATCCCATCACAGGCCTATTTGCCATGAATATTTAATTACCAAAACCAAGTTATCCCATCATACCACCTCCTCCATAAACTTATCAAGTTTAATCTTAAAGCCAGATAGATCTTTTGCCCCCACTGCTTCCCTTGGAAGGTTGTTCCAAAACTTCACTCCTCTGATAGTTAGAAACCTTCGTCTAATTTCTAGTCTAAATTTCCTGGTGGCTGGTTTATATCCATTTGTTCTTGTGTCCACATTGGTACTGAGCTTAAATAATTCCTCTCCCTCTCCAGTATTTATCCCTCTGATATATTTAGAGAGAGCAATCATATCTCTCCTCAACCTTCTTTTAGTTAGGCTAAACAAGCCAAGCTCCTTGAGTCTCCTTTCATAAGACAAGTTTTCCATTCCTCGGATCATCCTAGTAGCCCTTCTCTGTACCTGTTCCAGTTTGAATTCATCCTTCTTAAACGTGGGAGACCAGAACTGCACACAGTATTCCAGGTGAGGTCTCACCAGGGCCTTGTATAACAGTACTAAAACCTCCTTATCTCTACTGGAAATACCTCTCCTGATGCATCCCAAGACCGCATTAGCTTTTTTCACGGCCGTATCACATTGGCGGCTCATAGTCATCCTATGATCAACCAATACTCCAAGGTCCTTCTCCTCCTCCATTACTTCTAATTGATGCATCCCTAGCTTATAACTAAAATTCTTGTTGTTAATCCCTAAATGCGTGACCTTACACTTCTCACTATTAAATTTCATCCTATTACTATTACTCCAGTTTACAAGGTCATCCAGATCTTCCTGTAGGATATCCCTGTCCTTCTCTAAATTGGCAATACCTCCCAGCTTTGTATCATCCTCAAACTTTATGAGCACATTCCCGCTTTTTGTGCCGAGGTCAGTAATAAAAAGATTGGTCCCAAAACCGATCCTTGAGGAACTCCACTGGTAACCTCCCTCCAGCCTGACAGTTCACCTTTCAGTAGGACCCGTTGTAGTCTCCCCTTTAACCAATTCCTTATCCACCTTCCAATTTTCCTACTGATCCCCATCGTATCCAATTTAACTAATAATTCCCCATGTGGCACGGTATCAAACGCCTTACTGAAATCTAGGTAAGTTAGATCCACTGTGTTTCCTTTGTCTAAAAAATCTGTTACTTTCTCAAAGAAGGAGATCAGGTTGGTTTGGCACGATCTACCTTTTGTAAAACCATGTTTTGTATTTTGTCCCAATTACCATTGACCTCAATGTCCTTAACTACCTTCTCCTTCAAAATTTTTTCCAAGACCTTGCATACTATAGATGTCAAACTAACAGGCCTATAGTTACCCAGATCACTTTTTTTCCCTTTCTTAAAAATAGGAACTAGGTTAGCAATTCTCCAATCATACGGTACAACCCCTGAGTTTACAGATTCATTAAAATTCTTGCTAATGGGCTTGCAATTTCATGTGCCAATTCCTTTAATATTCTTGGATGAAGATTATCTGGGCCCCCTGATTTATTCCCATTAAGCTGTTTGAGGTTTCTCTTCTACCTCAGATATGGTAATATTTACCTCCATATCCTCATTCCCATTTGTCCTGCTACCATTATCCCTAATATCCTCTTTAGTCTTATTAAAGACTGAGGCAAAGTATTTGTTTAAATATTGGGCCATGCCTAGATTATCCTTGACCTCCACTCCATCCTCGGTGTTTAGCAGCCCATGTCTTCTTTCTTTGTTTTCTTCTTATTTATATGGCTATAGAACCTTTTACTATTGGTTTTAATTCCCCTTGCAAGGTCCAGCTCTACTTGACTTTTAGCCTGTCTCACTTTATCCCTACATGTTCTGACCTCAATAAGGTAGCTTTCCTTGCTGATCCCTCCCTTCTTCCACTCCCTGTATGCTTTCTGCTTCTTCTTAATCACCTCTCTGAGATGCTTGCTCATCCAGCTTGGTCTACAACTCCTGCCTATGAATTTTTTCCCCTTTCTTGGGATGCAGGCTTCTGATAACTTCTGCAGCTTTGATTTAAAATAATCCCAGGCCTCCTCTACCTTTAGATCCATAAATTCTTCAGTCCAATCCACTTCCCTAACTAATTTCCTTAATTTTTGAAAGTCAGCCCTTTTGAAATCGAAAACCCTAGTTGCAGATTTATTTTTGTTAATCCTTCCGTTCAGTTTGAACTGAATTAGCTCATGATCACTTGGGCCAAGATTATCCCCCACAACCATTTCTTCTAGGAGGTCCTCACTACTCACCAAAACCAAATCTAAAATGGCATCCCCTCTAGTCGGTTCAGCAACTAATTGCTGAAGGAATCCATCAGCTATCGCATCTAGGCAAATCTGAGCCCTGTTATTATTACTAGCACTCGTCCTCCAGTCTATATCTGCGAAGTTAAAGTCTCCCATGATCATGCAGTTTCCATTTGTATTTACTTCATTAAAAACATTAAAAAGGACTCTATCCATATCCAGATTAGATCCCGGCGGTCTATAGCACGCCCCAAGCACTATCCCAGGGGAGGCTCTAATATTTTTCTTCCCCAATGTAATTTTTGCCCAGACGGACTCTGTCTTATCCATTCCATCGCTTCTTATTTCTTTACATTCAACCTCCTCATTGATCTACAATGCTACTCCACCACCTTTGCCTTTATTTCTGTCTTTCCTAAACAGCACAGACCCCTCAATACCTGCAGCCCAGTCGTGACGACTATTCCACCCTGTTTCCGTTCTCCCTAGAATATCTGGTTTCATTTCCAGCACCAGTAGCTCTAGTTCCTCCATTTTGTTACCCGGCTCCGCGCACTGGGGTACAAACATCTTCATTTTTGCTGTTTGGCCTCGCTCACGTTCTGTACCCGATTAGGCCCGGTCATTCTACAGCCAGTAGAACCTATTAGACTGGTATCTACACTGCCCTTCCTCCTACCCACGGCTGTATCCTCTCTTACTTCGTTTTCTTTCCTCTCAATGCTAAAATCCGGCGTGGAGATTACCTGGACATCTCCCAACCATCTCCCCCAAATTCCTAGTTTAAAGCTCTCTTAATCAGTTGTGCCAGCCTCCATCCGAGAAGTCTATTTCCTTCCCTACTCAGATGAAGTCTATCCTGAGAGAACTGTCCTCTCTCCATGAATGCCTCCCAGTGGCCATACATCCCAAAGCCCTCCTTAGAGCACCACTGCCTGAGCCATCTGTTGATAGTCATAATCTTGTCACACCTTTGTTGTGCTTCTCTAGGAACAGGCAGAATCCCGCTAAAGATCACCTGAGCCTCGATTTTCCTTACACGTCTTCCCTAGCCTAGCATAGTCTCCCTTAATACTTTCCAGCGAGAATCTAGCCGTATCATTTGTTCCCACATGAAGGATAATTAGGGGATTCTTTCCTGCTCCCTTTAGAATCCTTTTCAACCTCAGGTCTACATCCCGTATCTTAGCACCTGGAAGACAGCACACCCTCCTATTCTCCGGATCAGCTCTGGTTACAGTCCTGTCTATTCTTCTCAGTAAAGAGTCCCCAATCACATAGACCTGCCTTTTCCTGGTGATGGTGCTATTCTCCAGTCTATCTACTGTTCCCTCTGGCTGCAAGTTCTTTCCATTCCTGTTCTCCCTTGTAATTCTCTTCAATCCATCCTGTATCCTCCTGGGGCTCATATTTGGTGTTGTTTGGAAGAGGACTGGCTGAATGACCCAAAAGCTCCTTTCCAGCCCTCCCACCTAAGAAACCTTTGGCTGCGTCCTCCCCCATAGGACGCAAGGGTTGTCCTAGGCAGGATCCTGATACACAAACATCTCTCCAAAGTAGATCTCCCCCAGTGTGCCTGGAGCCAAAAGGGGTGAAAGGCTGAGTAGGAGCCCATAGCCTCACACCCCTGGATGGTTCATTATTGGAGTGAGATGCTGCTGCCCCAGACAGCTAGTGAGAGGCAGTTCAAGCTCCTTAATGGATAAGACCCCATTGTCCACACTCCCCTGTAGACTGGTGGCTGTGTTTTTTAATGTGTCTGTGGGTATCCAGAATTGCACATATTCCAGTGCGTCCTGGCTAAACCAATATCTCTTTGCGCCCCTGCAGAGAGCCAGGAGGCACCTGAGGCCTGGAAAATCAGTCTGGAACACACTCGCGTATGAACTGTTTGCGTAGTAGCTCTCAAACTTTTGTATTGGTGACTCCTTTCACATAGCAAGTCTGGGTGCAACCCCCCATATAAATTAAAAACACTTTTTTATATATTTAACACCATTATAAATGCTGGAGGCAAACCACGTTTGGGGTGGAGGTTGACAGCTTGCGACCCCCCATGTAATAACCTTGTGACCCCCTGAAGGGTACCAACCCCCAGTGTGAGAACCCTAACTCCAGAATCCTGCCAGACCTGCCTCATTTGTCTCCCCCCTTTACAAGGAGATGCTTGCTCTCCTCCTTTGAGCCTCCCTCACTGTTCCAGACTCCAGTTCCCTGTCATGTGGCCAGTCCCTCTCCCCTGCTCAGCCTGCCAACGTGCAACAGTCTGTTTCCAGCTAGACGCACGCCCTTACCATAACCAGGGCTGGGCAAGTAGATTTTGCTCAATATGCAGGTTACATCCCTCAGCTTCAGATGTCCCCTCATGATATATGGTTCTCAAACGTCCTTATTAACGGAGCTGGGGGAAGGCAGGGTTACATCTCCACCCCCACACAAACAATTTGACCTCACTAGCTGTTTGGGCTCTGAACTGTGAGTAACACGCAGCTTCCCAGAATGGATCCTTTGCAGCGATGAAGCAGATGTGCTATGAGGCAGGGTGATATACCTGACCATGGTGGGAGACTCCAGAGGCCTGCAAGTGCTTTGAATAGGAAGAGCTGGAAGTGCAAAGTCTAATCATGGTGTCTGGCTGCTTTTAAAAGCCATCTGGGAGTGAATGGCTGTGGAGAGGAAATTCCCTTCGCCAGGGAAGGAAGGTGGTAAATGCAGAACGTTCCCTTCGGCCACTTACGCTCGGGCCACAAACATGGCTGGGAGTGACGCTGCAGACATAGAGCTGGTTCCAATTTGTCCGAAGCAGCCAGACTTAAAGCAGCTGGTGCAAATTGGATCTAGTCCGTGAGAGCTCCTAGGGCCCATCCTGCGGGCAGAGCTTGCAGCCTTCCCTCTCCCCATCCTGGCACTATTCTCTACCTGGGAAGCCATTCGTCCTCTCCTCTTCTGTGTCATTCCTGGCATATCTCTGTACAGCTTCTGACAACTCATCCCCACCTTTCCCTAGGGAACTTCAGCTGCGGGGTGGGCCAGCTTTCTCCTTCCCTGGGACCTTCAGGGGAGAGAAGGGTGTGGCTGAGGGGAGGCACTTAACCCACCCACACTGCCTGGAGCAAAGCAGCCTGGACAGTGTTTGAAATGTGGCTGAACCAGATTGCGGTTGCAAAGTGATTCTGGGGAGGAGCAGATGAGACAGCTAGACGCTTCCTGGTGTAGTCGCTGCCTTAAGCCCCAAGGAAATATTGCTGGTCTGGAAGACACAATGTCTGGGCATTTTAGCACTGCCTGTCGCTCTGGGGAGGAACGGGCTCCCCTACTGGAGTGGGAGGACTGCAGGGAGAAGCCAGGGTGGGACAGAAAGGAGCGGGCCCAGCTCTTGTATTTCATGAATGAACTCATCTACGTTAGGGGGAAGGGTTTGATGACTTTGTTCTTAAAACTTTTAAATGTGAAAGATTATAAATGATGAAACCTCCCTTACCTAAATAAGGGCAGTATCAGCCAGGTGTGATCACTTCATTTATTAGCTGAGCTCTAATGTTCTGCCCAGTTTCATAGAATCATAGAATATCAGGGTTGGAAGGGACCTCAGGAGGTCATCTAGTCCAACCCCCTGCTCAAAGCAGGACCAATCCCCAATTAAATCATCCCAGCCAGGGCTTTGTCAAGCCTGACCTTAAAAACTTCTAAGGAAGGAGATTCCACCACCTCCCTAGGTAACGCATTCCAGTGTTTCACCACCCTCCTAGTGAAAAAGGTTTTCCTAATATCCAATCTAAACCTCCCCCACTGCAATTTGAGACCATTACTCCTTGTCATGTCCTCTTCTACCACTGAGAATAGTCTAGAACCATCCTCTCTGGAACCACCTCTCAGGTAGTTGAAAGCAGCTATCAAATCCCCCCTCATTCTTCTCTTCTGCAGACTAAACAATCCCAGCTCCCTCAGCCTCTCCTCATAAGTCATGTGTTCCAGACCCCTCATCATTTTTGTTGCCCTTCGCTGGACTCTCTCCAATTTATCCACATCCTTCTTGTAGTGTGGGGCCCAAAACTGGACACAGTACTCCAGATGAGGCCTCACCAATGTCAAATAGAGGGGGACGATCACGTCCCTTGATCTGCTCGCTATGCCCCTACTTATACATCCCAAAATGCCATTGGACTTCTTGGCAACAAGGGCACACTGCTGACTCATATCCAGCTTCTCGTCCACTGTCACCCTGAGGTCCTTTTCCACAGAACTGCTGCCTAGCCATTCGGTCCCTAGTCTGTAGCTGTGCATTGGATTCCTCCGTCCTAAGTGCAGGACCCTGCACTTATCCTTATTGAACCTCATCAGATTTCTTTTGGCCCAATCCTCCAATTTGTCTAGGTCCCTCTGTATCCTATCCCTCCCCTCCAGCATATCTACCACTCCTCCCAGTTTAGTATCATCCGCAAATTTGCTGAGAGTGCAATCTACACCATCCTCCAGATCATTTATGAAGATATTGAACAAAACCGGCCCCAGGACCGACCCCTGGGGCACTCCACTTGACACCGGCTGCCAACTAGACATGGAGCCATTGATCACTACCCGTTGAGCCCGACAATCTAGCCAACTTTCTACCCACCTTATAGTGCATTCATCCAGCCCATACTTCTTTAACTTGCTGACAAGTGGGAGACCATGTCAAAAGCTTTGCTAATGTCAAGAAACAATACATCCACTGCTTTCCCTTCATCCACAGAACCAGTAATCTCATCATAGAAGGCGATTAGATTAGTCAGGCATGACCTTCCCTTGGTGAATCCATGCTGACTGTTCCTGATCACTTTCCTCTCATGTAAGTGCTTCAGGATTGATTCTTTGAGGACCTGCTCCATGATTTTTCTGGGGACTGAGGTGAGGCTGACTGGCCTGTAGTTCCCAGGATCCTCCTCCTTCCCTTTTTTAAAGATTGGCACTACATTAGCCTTTTTCCAGTCACCCGGGACTTCCCCCGTTCGCCACGAGTTTTCAAAGATAATGGCCAATGGCTCTGCAATCACAGCCGCCAATTCCTTTAGCACTCTCAGATGCAACTCGTCCAGCCCCATGGACTTGTGTACGTCCAGCTTTTCTAAATAGTCCCTAACCACCTCTTTCTCCACAGAGGGCTGGCCATCTATTCTCCATGTTGTGATGCCCAGCGCAGCAGTCTGGGAGCTGACCTTATTAGTGAAGACAGAGGCAAAAAAAGCATTGAGTACATTAGCTTTTTCCACATCCTCTGTCACTAATGTTTGGCCCATTCTCCCCTGGGTTGGAGTGCCAGGGCCCTGACTGTGTAGACTGGTGTGCTGGTTGCTTTGCTGGTGATAGATTCCAAGTCCAGAAAGGACTATTATGATCATGTACCCTGATCTCCTGTATAGCACGGGCCAGAGACCCACCCCAAAGTCATTCCTAGGCAGAGTCATTCCTAGAAAAACCTCCCGTCTTGATTTAACAATTGTCAGTGATAGAGAATCCACCATGACCCCTAGTAAATTGTTCCAGTGGTTAATTGCTCTTCCTTAAAAATGTACACCTTGTTTCCAGTCTGAATTTGTCTAGCTTCAACTCCCAGCCATTGGATTTGGGGGAAGAGGGGGGAATCAAAGCTCCAAGGGCTAAGCCTCACAGCCCAGCTCCACAGCTTGTACACAGAGAGCAACCCAGAGCTGGCCCAAACGCGCCACTCACCACGTCCCGCTGCCTCCCAGCACGGAGCCTGCAGCTTTTTCCCTCCAAAACTCCCATTAGCTGCCTCTGGTCACCGCTCCAGAAGGGACTGGTTCCATGGAAACCACTCTCTGGGGTGTGAACTTCCACAGCCTGATAGGATCAGAAACCCCCTAAATATTGGGCTCAAGTGACTGGCCAGCCTCTGTCTCGCTGCAGGCAAGGGAATATGAGTGCATGATTGGAATTGCCTGTCGCAGTCGCGTGACAGACAGCCTCGAGCAGAGACTGCTTGTGGACATAGGAAGTCCCCTACAAGCTTCCCTTACTCTCTGCAAGAGCATGAGGGCTGCATGCATTTCCACTCTCTGCTTGCACTGAGGAGACAAGATCGTGTTGGCAGACTGCTCTGCTAGGGTCTGCAGGTGTCTAGAACTGAGTGCTTTTTTTAAAGCAAATTGCATGTTCTCTCCCTTATTTGCTGGGCTGATGCTTGCTTGTAAACACTTGTCCCGGGTGGCAGGAACTCTGGAGCAAGAACGGTGTCGGGAACATCAAACTTTTCCGCTAGTGTCTGATCTACTACCTAGGCATGCAGCTGTGGATGAGGGGACCATGAGGCAGAAGTTACCAAGAGAATTATATAGCTGTCCTATGGCTCTGGCCTCCCCTTGCATCTCCTTTCTCCTTCCTGTTTCATTGCACTCTGGCCCATGGAATCCTCACCTCCCATCAGCCAGCACCCTTCTCCATCCACAGTCACGCTGCTCCACCATCTGCCTCCTCTGCGCTGAGCTCTTGTGTGGGCCTCCCCACATCTCTTGCCTACACCATCCCACTGGCTGCTCCCCAAGCACTGCTGTCAGAGGCAGGGGCTGGAGGAAATCAAATTGGTGCTCAAATTTGACTGGGGCAACAATGGCAGTTATGCTGAGACTGTGTGAACCTCTCTGTGGCCAGGGTTATGGGAGGGAAATTGTCCCTATTTGATTAACAAGTGTCCCTGACTTGCTTCCGAGATCTGGCAGCTAACACATGCTGCACCGCGCTGCCAAGTGACTATGTACAAATGAGTCTAGGGGCCAGGAAGAGGAGTTCTGGACATGAACTCCGTGGACTGGTCTTGTGCAGATGGGCCTTTCCCATCCTCCTGTTCTTGTAGGTTTCACCTACTGGGACTGGGAGGGATGGGGGAGGTAGAGAGTGATTTCCTCTGTGGCCAGGCCCTTTGACAACTACAATACATGAAGCTGTTGTCACTGTAGCATGAGTGAAGCCTCCTGTGTTGGCAAGTTAGAATCCTAGAATATCAGGGTTGGAAGGGACCTCAGGAGGTCATCTAGTCCAACCCCCTGCTCAAAGCAGGACCAACCCCAACTACATCGTCCCAGCCAGGGCTTTGTCAAGCCTGACCTTAAAAACCTCCAAGGATGGAGATTCCACCATCTCCCTAGGTAACGCATTCCAGTGTTTCACCACCCTCCTGGTGAAATAGTGTTTCCTGATATCAAACCTAGACCTCCCCCACTGCAACTTGAGACCATTACTCCTTGTTCGGTCATCTGCCACCACTGAGAACAGCCAAACTCCATCCTCTTTGGAACCTCCCTTCAGGTAATTGAAGGCTGCTATCAAATCCTCTCTCACTCTTCTCTTCTGCAGACTAAATAACCCCAGTTCCCTCAGTCTCTCCTCGTAAGTCATGTGTCCCAGCCCCCTAATAATTTTCATTGCTCTCTGCTGGACTCTCTCCAATTTGTCCACATCCCTTCTGTAGTGGGGGAACCAAAACTGGATGCAATACTCCAGGTGTGGCCTCACCAGTGCCGAATAGAGAGGAATAATCACTTTCCTCTATCTGCTGACAATGCTCCCACTAATACAGCCAAGTATACCATTGGCCTTCTTGGCAATGAGGGCACACTGCTGATTCATATCCAGCTTCTTATCCACTGTAATCCCTAGGTCCTTTTCTGCAGAACTGCTGCCTAGCCAGTCGGTCCCCAGCCTGTAGCGGTGCATGGGATTCTTCCTTCATAAGTGCAGGACTCTGCACTTGTCCTTGTTGAACCTCATCCGATTTCTTTTGGCCCAATCCTCCAATTTATTCAGGTCCCTCTGATTCCTATCCCTACCCTCCTACCACTCCTCCCAGTTTAGTATCCTCTTCAAACTTGCTAAGGGTGCAATCCACACCATCCTCCAGATCATTAATGAGGATATTGAAGAAAACCGGCTCGAGGCCTGACCCTTAGGGCACTCCACTTGATACCAGCCGTCAACTAGACATGGAGCCATTGATCAATACTCGTTAAGCCCGATGATCTAGCCAGCTTTCTATCTACCTTATAGTCCATTCGTCTAGCCCATTCTTCTTTAATTTGCTGGAAAGAATATTGTGGGAGACCATATCAAAAGCTTTGCTAAAGTCAAGGAATAACATGTCCACTGCTTTCCCCTCATTCACAGAGCCAGTGTAGTGTGTAGCCTCTTGCTGTTTTGTCACCAAAAGGCAGTTTTTGGCAACAAAACTTGCCAGTGTAGACAAGCCCTGAGTTACTGAAATCTTCACATCTTTAAGTCAAGACTTCAAGTTACAGAGAATCCACCATTTGCACTAGTTTAAACCTGCAGGTGACACGTGCCCCACACTGCAGAGGAAGGCAAAAAAAACCCCAGGGTCTTTGCCAATCTGACCAGGGGAAAATTCCTTATCAACACCAAATATGGCTATCCATTCGACCCTGAGCATGTGGGCAAGACCCACCAACCAGACACCTGGGAAAGAATTCTTTAGTAACCCAGAGCCTGCCCTATCTAGTGCCCTGTCTCTAGCTGTTGGGGACTTTTGCTACAGGCAGTCACCTATGGGCCACATACCATTGTAGGTGGTCTCATCGCACCATCCCCACCATAAACTTATCAAGCTCAGTCTTGAAGCCAGTTAGGGTTTTTTTGCCCTCACTGCTCCCCTTGGGAGGCTGCTTCAGAACTTCACTCCTCTGATGGTTAAAAACCTTCATCTAATTTCAAGCTTAAACTTGTTGATGGAACTTGTTCTTGTGTCCACATTGACGCTTAACTTAGATAACTCCCCTCCCTCCTTGGTATTTGTATATGTGATGTATTTATAGAGAGTGATCCTATCTCCCCTCAGCCTTCATTTGGTGAGGCTAAACAAGCCAAGCTCTTTGACTCGCCTCTTACAAGGTAGGTTTATCATTCCTCGATCACCATCCTCTGCACCTGTTCCAGTCTGAATTCATCTTTCTTAAACTTGGGAGACCAGAACACCACGCGATATTCCAGATGCTTGTGTAATGGCAATAACACTTCCCTGTCTCTGAGGGAAAGAAAAAAAGTGAGGCCTGTGGAGTTCTGGAAGGCAGGGTTTGTGCTACCAGAGGCTGGGGACAAAGCTGTCTCATGCTGAGGGCAGGTGCTGGCGAGATGCCTCCCAACCATGGGTGGTGGGTGAACGTGCCCTTGGGGGAGGCTAGCCCCGGGCCCCTCCCCGTCTGCACAAGGCCCCGCCCCATCTGTCCCCCTCCACCACTGGAGCACCCCCTCACCTGTCCCCAGCCCCAGAGCTCCAGGTGGTGTGCCCCCAGAGCACCAGGCAGCACAGCTCCAGCACTGGGAGGACGGGTGGCACGGCATGTCTCCAGCCTGGGGGTCTTGTGTGCACCGCAGCTCTTGCCAACAGAAGGGAACAGCAGGCAGGAGGAGGCCTGGGGATGGAGCGTAAGCAGGGCCACACCAGGCTGTTTGGGGGAGCACAGACTTCTCCAGCCTACAATATCTGCCGCCTATGCTCACAACCCAGGGCGCCCTGGGGAGTGGCACAGGCAGGCACTGTAATGAGCTGGTATGTGACACTACAGTCCATCAGATAAGCCAAATGACTCATAACATGGCTTGGATGCCATGTTGTCATAGCGACACTCTGACTTCCTTGAGCAATGCCTAGCCAAGTAGCTGGGCCGGAGCAGAATCTGTCCTGAGGCATGGGAGGGATAAAGGAGGAAGCGATATTTATCTCCCTAGATTGACTCGCCTTTCACACAGTCAGTACCATGAGTCATGGTCAGCAGCCAGGCGGCTTCATTAACCAGCTCTCTTCAGCAGGCAGAAACGGGTGCTGGCAGCTCGACTCTTCCTCTCCTGAGAGTCCCAAAGTTACCTCTACTCCACATGCTCTTTTACTGGCTACTGGTGTGTCTCAGAAAGGGAGCCTGTCGCTCACACGGAGGGAAGCGAATCCCATGGCACTTGCTTCTGGCATGTGTAACCTTTTTTTGCGCCCTTCAGTTTGGGCGACACAGTTATAGCTACAGTTCGGGGAACAAACCCTGTCCCTTCAGCAAATGTGCTGGGAGCTCTTTGCAGTCAAGAAACTACAAACTCTAGGGAATGCTGTAAGCTCCTTCTCCTTGGGGTCCCGGAAGGCCAATCTAATGGTCACTAGAAGAGGTTCTTTCAAGTTGTGCTGGCTGCTGACTGCTTCAAGTGTCTCTAAAATGAAACATCTCAGGCTGCTCTTGGCACCTTTGCTGACAGTTTGTTTCCTTGCCCTGTCAGGGTTTGGATGCCTGGAAATGTGCTCCAGCCCCTAGTGATCCAGCAGCTTTCACCTTGAGCCTGTGGAAAGCGCCTGAGGCATTGCTGTGTTTGCACATGAGCACCGCAGGTTATCTGGCTCACCCTGCTGTTTGTGGGAGAGAGGGTTAGCATCGTGGTTGGCTTCGCTGACGTGCAGGGGGCCTCCACCACCTCCCACCTGGCACCATCAAGCCACCTGTGCTTCCTTGCCCTGACCCAAATACCACAAAGGATAACAGAATTGGCTAACGCATGAAACTGCTGCTGGCTTTGGGTGGGACCGTGTGCTACTGGGCTGCCATCTAGAAACACCCTGCAGCTGTGAGATGCATTAGTCCCACAGAAGAAACCGCTGCACGCTTGCACTGCCTAATCAAGCTGCCCCAACTAGATATGGGCATCTCAGGGTGACCCAGGCAGAGCCCTCCGGCCTAGCCAGACATATGGAGTGTGTCTGTGCACAAGGACGTTGCTCTGGGCATGCTGCCTGCACCTTGTCCGTGTCAGTGGAGCAGGATGTGGAGGGGCCACTGTGCAACCGTGGGAGGGACTGGATGGAAGGACTCATTTGGGCAGCCCTGGAACCCTGTGCGTATAGCACACCTGGCAGCTCTGAGCTAAGGTGTGCCTGGAGCGGGTGTGTGCCAGGCTTCCCAGCTCCTAGAGCCGGAAAAGGAGGCTCCAATGTCAGAGCCACTGGCCCCTTCTGAGGCTGCTGCTCTGGAAGCAAACCTGCAAACTTGACTTGCAGCATCTCTGGGCGCATCTATACTGCCCAAAACCCCACCGCAGCCAGTCTGAGCCCAGGTCAGCTGCTGCGGGCTCTTGCTACAGGTCTAAAAAGAGCAGCGTAGCCGTTCCCACTCAGGCTCTGAAACCCAGCGAGGTGGGTGGGACTTAGAGCCCGAGCGGGAGCAGCTCTGCTGCTATTTTTAGCCCGATAGCATGAGCCCCAGGCAGATGACCTGGGATCTAAGACTCACTGCAACTGGGATGGGTTTGGTTTTGTTTTTTGCCACGTAGACATGCCCTTTGACTGCACAGATTGCATCTCTGCAACCCCGCTGCGTGTACCAAGGCAGAGCTCTTCAGTCCGGTTTTGTTCAATATCTTCATAAATGACCTGGAGGATGGTGTGGATTGCACCCTCAGCAAGTTTGCAAATGACACTAAAGTGGGAGGAGAGGTAGATACGATGGAGGGTAGGGATAGGCTACAGAGGGCCCTAGACAAATCGGAGGATTGGGCCAAAAGAAATCTGATGAGGTTCAACAAGGACAAGTGCAGAGTCCTGCACTTAAGATGGAAGAATCTCATGCACTGCTACAGACTAGGGACTGAATGCTTCGGCAGCAGTTCTGCAGAAAAGGACCTAGGGGTTACAGTGCACGAGAAGCTGGATATGAGTCAACAGTGTGCCCTTGTTGCCAAGAAGGCCAATGGCATTTTGGGATGTATAAGTAGGGGCATAGCGAGCAGATCGAGGGACGTGATCGTTCACCTCTATTCGACATTGGTGAGGCCTCATCTGGAGTACAGTGTCCAGATTTGGGCCCCACACTACAAGAAGGATGTGGAAAAATTGGAAAGAGTCCAGCGGAGGTCAACAAAAATGATGAGGGGACTGGAACACATGAGTTATGAGGAGAGGCTGAGGGAACTGGGATTGTTTAGTCTGCAGAAGAGAAGAATGAGGGGGGATTTGATAGCTGCTTTCAACTACCTGAAAGGGGGTTCCATAGAGGATGGATCTAGACTGTTCTCAGTGGTAGCAGATGACAGAACAAGGAGTAATGGTCTCAAGTTACAGTGGTGGAGGTTTAGATTGGATATTAGGAAAAACTTTTTCACTAGGAGAGTGGTGAAACACTGGAATGCGTTACCTAGGGAGGTGGTGGAATCTCCTTCCTTCGAAGTTTTTAAGGTGAGGCTTGACAAAGCCCTGGCTGGGATGATTTAGTTGGGGATTGGTCCTGCTTTGAGCAGGGGGTTGGACTAGATGACCTCCTGAGGTCCCTTCCAACCCTGATATTCTATGATTCTATGTGAAGGGGTACTTCCTCGACTGTGCCCAGGCAGGCAGGGTCTGGATATGCAGCCAGTGGGCCGCCTGCCATCGTGAAGCAGCTGCAGTCTTGTTTGTCAGATCTCCTGGAATTCCAATTTGTGGTCTATATTAGCGCCCAGGGTACAGAAATGCCTCTGCAGGGGGCATGGATGGCTTCAAGGGCCCAGGGGTTTCCTTGCCGTCTCAGGCTGCTCAGACTATGCCATGCGGAGAGAGTTTCTCAGACACAGTCGGATTTTTCTGCACTAACGTGTTTCTTTCTCTGGCTCTCAGTGCTGTGGTAGAGCACACCCAGGGCTGCCTGAGTGACTCCACTATGGCTGTTACAGTCTCTTCACCCAGGACGTAAAATATCACTACTCCCCTTTCTGCCTCTTGTCCCTGCTGTGCTCCATTCCTCACCCACTGGAGCTCACACTCCAGCTGTCCTTTCAGTAATTGTTCATCTGGAGTCACCAATTGGTGCAATACCTCCCGAACGTGTCCCTCGCCTGCTCTTGGTAAGCACCAAATATCTTTGCAAAGGGGGAATGAAGACATTGCAGAGTAAGCTGCTCTCGTGTGTGGCAGCCTGGAATGGCTGGTCCACCCCGTTCCCACATGTCTCCTGCTCACTTCCGGTGCAGCACTAGGATGGCATGATGGACAGCAGGAGGTGGCAGGTGCTGCAGTGTCATCTCTGAGCGAAAGCACAGCACAGCTCGCTTAGGAGAGCGTAAACCAGGGTGTAATCATTCCTGTGAGATCCGGGCATTCAAACAGTTCGGAGGATTATGGTGTGCAGCACCTCCTGGCACAGAGAATCAGCAAGGGAACCTGAGCAGCCCCAGCCCCAGCGATCTAGCCACGATACCTTGGTCTCCTGTACTCACTGCCTGTGATAAAGCAAGGGTGAGGGCGTTTGTAAGTGCTCAGCCTCCAGTGAGCTCTGGCTCCACTGACTTCAGGGAAAGCAACATCAGGCCAGCACAGAGCACTTCTGATCATCCCCACCCTAAATTGTCTTCCCTGTCCCCCACCCAGCTGCCAAACCTCCTCCTCCCCCTGTCCCACCAGCGACTCCTGCAGTGAAGCTCTCAGTTGTCACTTTCATATTCAATTTTAAAAGCTGGCACCAACTGCCACAGAACTTTCATCCTTCTGCACAAACCCCCAAGGGCTGCAGAGGGCTTTGCTGCATAATTTAGGGGGCCGGCTTGCCACAGGGATCTGCCTGTCTGATCACAGTGCGAGGGAGGGAGTGTATGTGTCTCTCATATATCTCAGTGCAGGTAAACACAGTGTCTTACAAAAAACTCTCTGGACACTTCCATACTTCTAATGCTAGGGAGAAAAAAATTCTGGCCCACAGAGGAGCTCAAATAATAACATGAGTATTAAAGTGAGCAGCACTCACCATTTCCAATACTGAGAGCTGATTGTAATTCTGTGCTGCCATCGTTTAGCCAGCAGTACGATATCTCTCCTGCACCCTCTGGGCTTACGAACCCCCTAGTCTTTCCCTCTGCAGCCACTGGGGGTTTGTGCAGAGGGATGAAAGTTCTGTGGTAGTTCGGTGGCAGCTTTTAAAATCAAATATGAAAGTGACCCCTGGGTTACCAACAATTGAGAGCTTCACTGCAGGAGTCGCTGGTGGGGCAGGGGGAGTAGGGGCAAGAGAGAGGTCCTTTCTTCCCACCTAACTCTAATAGATTCAGCTCCTTGAACCAAACAGCTCAGTCTATGATGGACATACAATGTTACCGTTTTTAATTTTTGCATAGCCGGTCAGCTCCCCGGCCTGGGGAAGTGTCCTAGCTCATATTAATGTAGCAATCTTAACCTTGAGCCTGGGTAAAGTCCCTTAGGTGTTGCTCTGTATAGGGGAGAAGTTCTTGGATGCAGGTTGAATAAGCTGTCTGGCTCACCCTGATGTTCCATGGGAGATATGGACATCACCCAGTAATACTCAGTAAGGGATTGTGCTAGGTGAGGAATGTAAAATGGCTTAGCGACTTGGTTCTAAAGGTTCTTGCCCCCTGTTCTCTGCTCCCCTAGGATCTCGTGGACTGGTACAAACCATTGCTCTGGCAGGTGGGCCATTTGGGGGAGAAATATGATGAGTGGGTGCATCAGCCTGTGGACCGGCCAATTCGCTTGTTCCACTCGGATTTCATAGAGTCCCTCTCTAAAACAGCATGGTAAGTGTCGCCTGAGGGAGGCTTGCAGCAGGTCTGGCCTTGTCTGACCCTCCCCCAGGGCTTGTGCTTCTTGGCACCTCCAAGACCAGAATCTCAATACAGACGTTCATTGTGCGACCATGTCCCCAGGGAAAGGGGAGGGAAGCTGGGCCTGTTGGATACACAGGGAGCTCCTGGGGTCCGACAGGGAAAGCCAGCTCAGTGCAGTGACTCCACAATGGGCCGAGCTCAGATAATAAGACACATCCCATCTGGGAGCTTCTTGGAGCATCCAGGTGTTGCTGGAGCCCTCGCGCTCTCTACTCTGTCACCTACTATCCTCCAGTCAATATTGTGTCCAGTGACCATGGTGAGATTTGCTCCCGCATCCCTCAGTGCCCCTCAGGAGATGAAGCGAAGGGGAGCAGCTGCAAAGCAATGAGAAGTGCTTCCTCGACAGCATTCCTAGGATGGGAAGCAAGAGACGTGGACACTGAGCCTGAGTCTCTGCTGTAGTTGTGCACAGCCCAAGCCACTGGGCTGACTCCCCTGCAAAGCAGCCTCTGGTACCAGGGCCTGCTCCTTTAGGATGTAGGATGGCTGCCACCTAAAGCTCTTCTCCCAAATAGTTTGAATTGGGTCTCCTCCTCCCTCTCTCTGTTGAGCCTGAGCAGGAGGTGAGGGCCTATGAAGTGTAGAGCAGCTAGAAGGCTGGTTTTGGGGCCACTGGTACAGCTGCCCAAATATCTCCCGAAGCACGTGCCCTGTTTGGAATAGCTAAGGGCTAGTCTGCACTAGATACACCACAGTGGCCCAGCTGCTCTGATGCAGCGCGTCTGGGGAGGACGCTTGATGCTGATGGGAGAGAGCTCTCCTGCTGGCGCAAGAACTCCACTCCCAGGAGAGGCAGTAGCTACGTCTGCAGGAGAAGCTCTCCTGCCGACATAGCACTATCCACACTGGCGCTTAGTTCAGTGTAAATTACGTTACTCAGGGGGGCGGCTTGTTCCCATTCCTGAGTGACATACGTTCTACCAATACCAGTGGTAGTGTGCACAAGCCCTAAGTTTGCCATAGAGCATGGAGAAGGCTTGTGAATTTGCTCAAACGAATTCCTCTCTTCCACCCCCTAGGTACATCGTTATCATGGTGTGGATCCCCGTGGTGCTGTATCTCAGCTGGTTCTGCTACACATCTCTTGCGCAGGGAACTACCAGACTCTTCTCGTCATTCACAACAGGTACTCAACTCCAGCGCGTTTCCACCTGTCCCTGTCTAATCCGGGTCCCTTAAGCCGATTGCACTCACCTGCATCCTGGCAGCCCTGCTTTCCTGATGGGAGTCGCTAGCATGTACTTTGGCACAAGCTATCCCACTAGCATGAAGGGGCCAAATCTGTGCGTGTGCAGGGCCATGGGGATGGGGGGCTGGCTGGCTTGCTTTCCACCATCCCACCACACTGGTGCATGTTTGAAGCTACAATTAGTTGCATGGAACAGTAGCAAATTAACCCTTTTTGTCAAGTACAGCTTTTGAAATAACATCCGGTCTCCTTTAAACCCAGTCACAGCCATGGTTGCCTGCATCCATCCCACGCTCTGGGCTAAGTGTTACAGCTGGTGAGCAGCACCAGATCACTGGCTTGCTGCAGAAGTCCGGTTGCTGGGGGCTGTGGTCTGGGGCAGCTGTAATCCATCCATCACGGTGGTGCTTTTGGGCAAGGCATATAAGAGGAAGAAAATATTGTACCAGTCCAGTGACTTGTGCCAAGTGCGCAACGCTTCTCTGTCGTCTGTCCAGCCCCCAAAGCTTCCTACCGAGCGCAAGCCCATGGGCTGCAGCACTGGAGCCAGATTCGGCTCCTGTGGTGCTTCACTCCAGACACACCCGGCAGGCCTGCATTATCCAGCTCCCTATGGCCGGATCCTGAGCAAAGATGCAAGCCATTTCCTCTTTGGCCCACTTTACTAGAACTCCTTGTCTAGCCCTTCCGGGTGCCTCTACACAGTAGGGGGAGATGTAATTCCAGGTTGGGGAAACACTCACGCGCTAACTCTGCTGGAGCTACCATGCTGAAAATAGCAGCAGGCACCCAAGTAGAGTCCCGTCTGACCCTGTAAATAGTGGCGTCTCTGTAACTTGAAGTCTTGGTTATTTTTAGTAAAAGTCACAGACAGATCACGGGTAATATGCAAAAGTTCACAGAGCCCATGACTGTCCATGACTTTACTAAAAATAACTGGGGGACAAGGCTAGGTAGGGGGGAGGAATGGAGCCCCGTGGGGGGGACTGACAGGCCAAGCCTCCCTCCCACCACGCCATAGCAAGGGGTACAGCCCCAGTTCCAGCAGGGGACGCAGCCGGGGGGGGGGGGGGGAACAGCCACCGCTCTGGAGCTGGCTGCAGCTGCAGGATGGGTGCACGGCTCCAGCTGCAGCCCCCACCAAGCCCAGAATGGTGTGGGGCTGCAGCTCCTGGCGGAAGCCGTGGGACTGGGGCTGCAGGGTCCTGGTTCTAGCCAACCCCAGTTGCAGGGCATGGGTGTGCGCCTCCGCCTCCTGAAGTCCTAGAAGTCCCAGAGGTCCGGTTAAGTCACAGAATCCATGACTGCCGTGATCGCCATGATTAAATCGTAGCCTTATTCCTAGTAGGAACTGGAGACAAGCTCCTGGGAGGAGTTTGCAACAATTCCAGCGTGGACACTGTCTAGTTATCTTTACAAGGAAAAAGGCAAGAAATTCAGCTGCATAAAAGCTGAGATTCCACTTTTTTGGGGTCCCACAAATCAAGGGGACCCACAACTATGGCGCTTTGGGGGCTGCAGAGACCATCTCCAGTGGCCTTTAACCTGCTGTGGGGCATGCTGCTCGCAACTCATCCCTGCCCACTTCTGCAGCTGAATAGAAGCAAAAGAAACAGCCAGCGCTGTAAGTCTGCAGCCCTGCTCGGTTGTTCGACAAGCCCATCCGCAGTGCTGCTGGTGCTGGACAAGCCTCGCACAGTGCGTGGCTTGTTTGTGTGAAATCCCCCACTGGCCACCCTCCTGCCAGCAACAATTGCAGCTAGACCATGTTGCCGCCTTTGTTTCCAATGTGCTGTTTTCCTCCCTGAGCTGCATTCCTTTGGAGATGCTACTTGGTACCAGCGTGGGCTGTGGCCAGGGGCGGGTGAACAGCAGGGGGAGGCTGGAGGGGGCGCTCCTCCTCCTCCTCTTGGCAGGCTGACCTGGTGTCATATGGCCATGCCCCACCAGAGCCTGCCGTGGTGGCACGGGTACAACTCAGTGAGCTGGAGGGGGCGCTGCATTTGGAGAAGATCATTGGCAAATGCTGTTAGCTGGGGTCTTAAAGGGACCCCTTCAGCTTGGAATCGAGGGGGGTTTGGGGGTTTTTTGTTTTTTTTTAAAAGCTAGTCAAAAGTAGCTTGAAGTGCTGCCTCTGTGCCCCACCTCCAGCCGGCCTTTGCGCCTTTGTTATGAACAATCGCGTTTATGGCAGCAGTGCCCAAGGGCCAGCTAAGAACAGGCCCTCGCTGTGCCAGGTGCTGTACAAACACAGTAGCAGACAGTCTCTGCCCTGCTGCGCTTACAGCCGAAATAGACCAGGCGGATGCGGGTGGGGGAAGGGCTAGAACACATGAGCAGCGTGAAGAGTGCGATGGCAGCCTAGAGCAGGGTAATGCCATCATTGTTATTATTTTAGGGGCTGGGGGATCAGCTAAATGGAAAGAGCAGGGACAGGGCAAGAGCCAGAGCCTGAGAAGGGCAGATGTGAAATGAAGCTGTGGTGAAAAGACCATGAGGCAGGGAACAGCTTGGCGCAAACAGCCAGTGACGCAGGGCTCAGGAAGTCCAGTCAAACCTGTAGCTAGATCGCCGCCTGTTGAGAGGATCCAAGTGCCCTGCATTAGGAGCCAGCCAGGAGGGCAGCAGCAGCTCTTGCCAAGGCTTTGTGACGCGACGCAGACTTCCTCATGTGTGTGTGTTGGTGCCCCCCGCCCGCTGCAGTGTTAGCTCTGCTGTGCTCTCAGCGGGGCTAGGGAGAGCACCGCTACGCATTCGCAGAGTCACCTGGGCAACCGGTTTGTTCTGGGTTGAGGCTTTCTCCCCTTCTTCCCCCCCTCGCCCCCAAAGCTAATTGTGAGTCTTCTGTGCTGTTGGCTGAGGCCTGATCTGTGACAGGTCGTCCTGTCCGTGAGGAGGGGCTTGTCTCCGTCCGTGAGGAGGGGCTTGTCTCACGCCCATTTTAAAGATCTGAAGTGTCCGACCAGTAGTAGTCGGATTCCTGGCCTCAGCTGGTAGCAAGTTGAACAGTCTGTGTCGGTGGGCGGGGGTTACCTTGTTCCTTTTTCAGTAAGAACTGCTGTCTGCAGGAAGCATCCCCTAGGGCACGGGGCTGGGGGGCACCGTGGGGGCATACTCCAGGCTGAGACTGAGGGCTGCGTGTGTCACTAGAAGTACGAACTACAGCAGCATTTAGTGGGGAAGTGGGTAGGTACCGCAAGGCCCGAGTGCTAGGGACTCTCACTATAATCCAGTGAACATTGGGGGGGCAGGGGGTACGAGGGAAGAGATGGGGTGTGCTGGCAGAGTCTGGAGAGAGGAGGAGATGCGGAAGGAATGGAGATCACTGAAAGCATCTGAGCCCCAGGGACAGGGCGGGTGGACATGGTCAGTGCTGCTCAAGGGGAGGAGGAGAATCTTGACCACAGCATTTGGAGGGTGGAGAACTGAGAAACCAGAGGTGTTTGCAGTGGCCAAGTCAAGAAATGACCCATGGCCATGAAGCAGGCTTTAGCAGTAAGGCTAGCTTATTGCCGGAACAGAGCCTGGCTGGCAGGGGAGAGGAGAGGAGAGGAGACTCCTGGCTCTCCAAGAGGGTCTGGATGGATATGTCTGAAGCTGCTAAAGGGGAAATACAATACATCTGGGAAGTACAAAGTAAATGTGACGTGATCCCCTATCTTGCTTGCTAGCAGTGGTAGTGATGCATGGTTGCTGATAGCTGCATGTCTCCTTGTCATGTAGAGTATTCCATCCCTGTGCACAAGTACTTCTTCCCATTCATCTTCGTGCTGGGAATGTGTCTGTGGTCCTTAGTAGAGTATCTCATCCATCGGTTTCTCTTCCACATGAAGCCTCCTGCTAGTAACTATTATCTCATCACACTGCATTTCTTGTTGCACGGCCAGCATCACAAGGTGAGTAGTGCTCACCCCTGCTTGCAATGTAGGGAGTGGCACAACGGATCTCTGGAGATAACAGGCTCGGGCATGGGAATTGTGGAGCCTAGTCATGCATGTCAGTGACTCGTGTCCTCTCTCTGCTTAGAAAAGGAGCACCGCCCAGTGCTATTACACTTGCCCAGAGCAACGGTTTTGCCACGAAAGCTAAAATTCAAGGTCTGACTGACATTGCGGAGCCATGCTTAGACACGCACAGGGCCAGCTCCAGTGGCAACCTGCCAGTCTCTTGGCACGTGGCATTTCAAGCCATATGCAGCAGGACTCCAGATGTAGGGGCGTTTGCCTGGAGTTTCTCAATGGTGACTGGAAACGCTTTAGCACCTGTGAAGCCTGCAGACACAGGGTTGTTTCTCAATGACTCAAAGCAGGGTGAGGCGCCATGTCCCTTCTAAGACAGTAGATGCTTTAGCCCTAGTGATGGGGAAATGCGGAAGCCTTGAGTCTTGTCGGATAACTAGAAGTTGGGCGAGTTGATTTGTGATTTAATATCCCAAATCCATGAATGCAGTGCCAGCTCCTTGGCTGGTGGAAATCAACGTCACTCGATTGAACTCCAAGGAGCCATGCCAGTCTGCACCAGGTAGGGGTCTGACCAAGTTGAGACTTAGATGGTTAAAAGTAGCTTTTAACAAACTTACCCTTCTGTGGGCACCTGAGCTGCCTTGGCAACCTCTAGCTTTGTTAGTGGTGGGAATGGTGGCAGAGTAGCTTTAGAAGAGGCCACTGCTGCAGCTAGAAGAACCCTAACCCCCTGAAAGGTGGAGGGGCCAAGATCCAAATCAGCTTCCCCTGGGAGCTGGCCAGCGTAGCCAATCTACCGCCCCTGCACCTGCAACAGGCGCTAGTAGATGCTTCTGACGCTGCTCGGAAGCTCCCTCATGATGCCTTAAACACAGCTCCTTTGACCGGTGAGGGGCTCCACCGTAGCTGGTTGTAGACCACAGGAGCAGAGGCAGATGTGTTTGTAGCTTCTGATCTGATGCTAATTGTTCATATTGCCCCCTCTCTCTCTGGGTCACTTGAACCAGGAGAGTATCCCACCTGGATTCCTTAAACGCGCTAGGAACTCACCCTGCCCATTGTGCTCCTCTGCTTACAGTCTCCATTCGACAGCTCCCGTCTGGTCTTCCCTCCCGTGCCTGCATCGCTGGTGATTGGGTTTTTCTACACTCTCTTGCGTCTGCTCCTACCTGAAGCAGTTGGCATTTCTGTGTTCGTTGGCGGGCTGTTTGGTTACGTCGTCTACGACATGACTCATTACTACCTGCACTATGGCTCGCCAAAGAAAGGCACCTACCTGTATGGACTGAAGGCTTATCATGTGAAGCACCACTTCGAACACCAAAAATCAGGTACCTGCCCCTTTCCCCTCCTTCCCGCTGTGCCTCGGAACAGACACGCGGCCAGCGAACACCACTGACCCCCGGGGAGCCTGAGACCACGTGGCTGAGCCAAGGTCAGACTGTGCTCGTTAGGTCTGCATCATCCATGCCTTGGGGCTGGGGATGGCATGTCTCTGAACCATTGTTCATCTCCTAACCCCCCCCAGTCTTTGCTCTTCTCCCTTGAGTCAACTGGAGCTCCACGCCTGTGTGCGTAAACCTCCTGGAGACTTAAAACTGGCCCCACGCTTTTAATCACAGGGGCCTAACTTTCAGTACCCAAAGCCACATTTAGGCAAAGAAAAACGTGGCCTGATCCTCACAGATTCTGAGCCCTGGCAGCCCCTACTGGGGTCAAGAAAAGCTGCAAGTTCTCAGCAACCACTTATTGTGGTGCCTAAATGTGGCCGTGGGTACCTGAAGTTAGGCACATCTGATTAAAAGCATGGGCCCCGTTTTGAGTTTCCAGGAGATTTACACATGCAGTGGAGAAGTTGAATCGGACTCAGTGGAGGCGTTCCAGACTGGTGGTTATGGCACAGACACATATACCACACCCCAACATGGGTTTGCAAATGGTGGTGGTACGTTCTCTTGTCAGTCCGTTTTCCTCCAGTTACTGTCTGATGTGTGAAGAAAACGTGGGATGCTTTTTCCCCCTCTTGATTCACGTTAATCAGGGCTGAAATCAAGCTCAGGAAATTCCAGTACATATGGCTGACTCTACTGAGCCTTAACTCTGCCCCATGTGTATGTGCCTTGAAATAGTCTTAATACTGCACAGTATATGAGCACATGGTTAAAAATTAAGACAAGTTGTGTACTTGAGTCGTAAAACTTACTTTGATTTATTAAATGTGCAGTTTTAATACTCTACAATTACATACAAACATATATAAAAAATGAATTTGAATCAGTTGCAAACAGATGCTTCCTAGTCTACCAAGAATCCTATTTCAGAGCTTTTTACATTTGAAACAAACCTTAGCTACTCCCTTGTGTGTGCAGACATAGGTAACAGGGCCTGTGCACAGATGCACACGTGTACCTGAAGTTGTAGAAAGTGTCCTTGTTACCAGAGCCCTAGTATGCGAGGTGAAGTTGAGCTTGTGTGATTCTATTGGTGTAAGAGGGCGGAGTTAAAGTGGTGCATTCAGCCGTGACTTCTGCACTTGGGAGGATTTTAAGCCTGTAAATGAAGCTATGGTCATGTAGAGGCTGGGTGGATTTCAATAATGTTCCTCTTTGTTAGAAATTAAGCCATCTAGTCAGCTGCAGCTCTGCAAGGGCTTGGCAGGTATGTGGATGGGAAAATCTAGGTGCTGAGAAGTGTGTCCAAAGGTTTTAAGAAGTAGGTGCTGCTTTCTGAATTGGCACTAAAATGCAGCAGTGCTAAGGGCACTCTCCCACTGGGCTTGTAGCCTTTCTGATGGGGTATAATGCAAGTCCTGACTGCTTCTGGTAATTAAAGCGCCTGTTTAAATGTTAGGCAGGGGTCAGGGTGTTGGCCCCAACGACCGGTTAAAATAGCCCTTTGGGTGACTAGTCTGTCATGCTAAATTTCCACCTGTAACTTCGCTTGGGTTTTTGTAGAGTTCACTTCCTGCTAAACTGCTGTGTGAATCAGCTGCTGCACTCTTCCGCAGAGGTGGCTGCATTTCAGTGGTGGGAGAAGGACCCAATCCTCTAACAAATTTTTGTTAAAGCTCTGAGGTTACGTCTCCTCTGAGCACTCTTTATAGGGATGTCGAGTACATACACTGCATGCCCCACTCGTCCACGCACAAAGAGCAATGTAGATGCTGCCGGTGCCGGAGCCGGAGCCTTTCCTCGCTGCCTCCCCCATGCCAAAGCCTTTCACTGACCCATGTAGCTACACGCCGCAGTGACAAACAAGATGCATCCACGCTGTGGTGTGAAGCTACATATGTCCCATGTGCTGCGGCCGCTGGTGGTGTGCACTGTAGATGTAGCCTGCCACTGTTTCAATTAGGGTGAAAGGTTCTTATAGAAATTAAAGCTCAGATGTAGCCTGCAGCATGGAGTATGAGGCTTATATCCTCGGGCATTGCCTAGCCAGCATTATCTGACCAGCCCTGGGCTCTCTGCATCTTCCTCTTCCATTAGCCAGTGAGGATGCGCTACCCGAGCTGCCTGCAGGATATGCAGATAGAGAGGCACATCCCTACTGCCTCATGCTGGGGGAAAGGTCAGGGTCCAGGGTACCCCTTTCTGCTTCTCCAGTGATCCTTGGCCCAGGAGCGCAGCAGTTATCTCCATTTTCCAGATGGGGAAACTGAGGCACACTGGGATTAAATGATTTTCCCAAGGCTACACTGTCCCCACAGTACAGGCACCCTAAAACCATGCTGCTCATGCCGTGCGCTGCGGCGGGGCCGAGGTCTCCAGACAGGCAGGAGAAAAGTGCTGTACATAGGGTAGCTGATGCCGTCCTGACGGCAGGACATTGGCTGCAAACGCTCCCCTCCCACAGGCAGCTGGCCCCTGCGCTCCTCCCCTCTCCTGAGGCCGTGGGTTCTCTGATCCATGCAGCGCTCGCGGTCGGGGGCTGTTTCTAGAGGAGACCTGGGTTGTTCAGGTTGGCAAGGGTTGGCTGTGTTAGTGGTGACCTGTTTGGGGCCCAGAGGGAGGGAGGTGGTCCCTCCTCTGCTTCTCATTCCATGGCTGCTTTTAGTCACCAATGTGCTTAAAAACCCTCCAGCTTTCCCCAGGAACTCCTGCAATTCACTGGAAACGCTCTGCCTCTCCTGCTGTCCAAGCAGAGCCCCAAAGGCCAGTGCTGGGTTTTAAAAAAACTCCCTTGCATCTTACCAGTGTCTCTTTCAAATGGAATGAATTCCATAAATCAAAGGTATTCCTCCCCATTAGCAAGGCCTTAGTCCCCTTACAGCCCTCGCTCCACTGGGAGCGGTGGGGAGCGTGGAGGCCCAGCCCTGTACACTAGTCCAGTGCAGAATATTCATTGGGTATTGTGGGTAACCATGGCACAGAAGATGCAGTGGCATGAACCCTGACGCCGGCTAGCAACCCACACACATACGCAGGATCCCCAGTGGGCTCATGGGCCTGGAGCATGGGAGGATCTGAACTAAATTTAATATTAATCTTCAAATGCAAAATGAGCAAACACTCTGGATGGTGCCCCAGCGCTCTGCCGTGTTCAGCAAAGCAGCAATGATTCTTGGAGCAGCACTCAACAGCACTCAGACATGCCTGCATTTGGTGGGGGGACTAGTGCTCATGCAGCTTTCTGAGCCATGGCTCCTTCTCCCACCACTGAAATGCAACCACCTCTGAGGGAGAGTGCAGCAGCTGATGCACACAGCAGTTTAGGCAGGAAGTGAACACTACAAAACCCAGTTGAAGATACGGATGGAAATTTAGCATGACAGACTGGTGCAGAGCACTTGTTGCCACAGCTTCCCTGACTGTCGATACTGAATATCTAGTTGGGGGGAGGGCGGGAGATGCAGCCGATTTCATAATGTTTTCCCTCCCTCCGCCTGAGCCAGGAAAACCCCTTCCAAACAGGAGCCACCACATACAGTGCCTGTGCCAGGTAACCGTTCTCTGGGAATGCACAGGGACCTGGCACCAGCGTGGGCAGCTCACCCTTGCTCCTGGGAGTTGGCAGTGTGAGGGAAATGTCCCCGAGATGCTGTGTCAGAGAAGGCTCAGACTGACAGCTGCTCCTAGGCAGCTCACACTTGGGGGCTGAGGCGCGCAGGCCTGACTCCCCTCCCATCGCCTTGGCGGCCCAGCACTTCGGTTGTTACTTGCCTCAGAATCCGCTGGTGGCTGCAGTTAGTCTAAATTCACCTCTGAGGAGCCGCGGCATTCCACCCAGAATGCACCTGGCCTGGGGTCACCATACACTGACCCAGGTGTCTGTGCTCCCTGGGCGTCTCCGCTCTCACTGACTGAGGCGGGGTGGGCAGGGGTCCTAATGCGACAATTCCTAGTTCAGCCCCAGCGGGACCTTGGGCGAGTTCCTAACTCTATCCTGTGCCTCCCTGGCTCTACAATGGGGACCCTTCCCCACCACTCGGGCTCCATTAATGACAGTGAGGTGCTCAGACAAGAAATGACGAGGGCCATATAAGACAGGTCAGGTGACTCTTTTTTGAATGCCAGTTCACACAGCCTCTCTCTCTTCTCTCTCCTCTCCCGCCTCTTCCCCCAAGGCTTTGGCATCACTAGTAAATTTTGGGACCGTCCATTTAAAACACTAATCCCGGAGGAAACCTTTGAGGAAGAGGATTAACATCCATGGCTCCCCCGCTTGGCATCTGGCTCCCATGTCCCTGGTGCATCACGCTGCCACCTCCCTTTCCACCAGCCGCAGGACGTCGGGAGGGCGCCCACCTTTGTAGAACTGAATGACTGGGAGTAAAAGCCCCTTGACCGCAGAGGGAGAAGACTGCCCTGTGTTGCTGGCTTTTGTCGCTTCAACCTCACGGCACTCTGCCTGGCTCCTGGGAGGTAAAGGCAGGTATTTGTCCCAAGAGGGATCTGCACAGCGTTCTCTAATGATGCTTGAAAGGTTGTCACACCACTCAGTGTGGAGGAGCAACTTTGTGTTTTTGCAGTGAGTCTGCCAGGAGACAAGTGGCTGCTGTGTAAACGCTCTGGGTTTCTTTTGCTCTGAGCTCGTCAGCAAGGAGGGAGGGAGGAGTGGGGACAAGAACTAACTGCCAAGCCAAGAGATGCATCTAAACTATCCCAGCAACCTGCCTTGTAAACACCAGAGCAGGCTGCAGCCAGGGAGACTTCGGATCCCATCATGCACTGCACTCAACATCAGACTGTCCTGGCCCAGTGCTGACCTGGCTCTGGTCAAGGGGAAGCATTGCATGCTGGGACCTGTATTCTCTATGGGCGGCATCTCCCCATTACAGGTGGGAAAGTGGAGTCTGGGCCTTAGGGGAAGACTTGGCAGGCAGGCACACGCAGCCCAGCTGTTGGCACTGGAGTGAGGGGATGGACGCTTCAGCTCTCCAAATGCCAGGGGCTGGCCCCACCGCTGAGGGCTTGTTAATTCAAAGTAAAGCATGACAATACACTGAGGAGGGGGTGGGGCTGCAGCTTCACTGCCTGCTCTGCAATCGGGGCCGGTGGGAGGTGTGCTGCCATTTGTTCCCCAGTGCACTGGCCGTGCAGTCAAAATCCCGCCTGCCCAGCACACACGTGCATTGGGTACAAAGCTTTTGGCTTTGGTGCCACATGGCAAAATCGTGCCTGCGACACCCTCCCACCTTGGAACCAGCCAGTCCATCGTCCCCCTGCTCTCCACCGTGTGCCAAAGCACCAGGAGATCCAGCCTCTTCCTGGGGGGTTGCCTGCCCTCCGGAGGGCAGAGTATCCCAGCTCGCTGCACTGCCAGTCTGACACATCTCCTGCATTGGTGTCCGAGTGGAGAGGGGCCCATGGCTGGAGGCTCTCTGGACATGGTGGCCAGCGGGAGAGGAATTGCAGTAATGATACTCCGGCTTCTGCCCCAGCTCAGGTCCCTTCCCTCTGTCTGTCGGGTTTGTTGGGGCAGGGTAGGATGTTCCTTCTCCCTGCCCCAACTCAAATCCTTGTAACAGCCAAAGTGACAGCTGTCCAGGCCAGCCCCGCTAGAAGCTAGGAGTCCTTGAGCCCAGGGGAGGAGGAGGGTGCTGCAGTGAATGGCCGCCCTAGGGCCTGCTGGGAGCAGAACCCCCTCCTTTCCCATCTGACCTCCCCAACTGGGGGGCCATGTGCTTTCCTCTGGGGCTCCAGAATGGCGGTGTCCTTTCTGGCTGGATGGGGTGTTTGGAATATGGATGCCGGTGACACCAGGAGCTGCTGGGGGCCCCTCTGAACCCGGCTGAGCTCTTGGGCCACCGCACGGCCTGTGGAGCCGGAACTGCCCTTCCAGCTCCGTCCGGGCTGGGCAGCGCCTGCTGTCTCTTGCCTCCATTAGCCCTGTCCTTTCTGCCCGGTGGCTGGCACTGGCAGCTGAGCACAGACACAGAGCGAGTGACCCCTGGGTGGGGTGCTGGGACTCCCCAATGGGCGCTCAGTGCTGTGGCATGCCTTTGGGCTGTTGGCTCCCTCGTAGAAGAGGAAAGCAGTGCTGCTGTCTTTAACTTTCCTCTCCGCTTTCCCCTTGGCTCTCAGCTCCACGCCTTTACCTGTCCCCTCCGGTAAGGCGGGAAGAGAGGGGTGAGGGAAATGAGAAGGGGCTTGTACGGCTCGGTCATTTGGCCAAAAAGCAAGTGATGGAGCCGGCAGCCTTTGCCTGGGCTCTCCTGGCCCCTGGGTCCTACCCCAAGACGGTTGCTCTGCATCTGCTGCTCAGCACAGATCCCTTGTGCTGCTGGCTGGTTCAGAAGCATCTGGCTTAGTCCCTGCTCTTTGTGGGAGCCAGATGTTACAGGAGCAGAGGTGCCGTCTGTGTTCTCTGTGAGTGCCACCTCTGCCCAGTCCCGTCCTGGAGACACATGACAGCGGGCGAGTGTGCAGAGTTCCAGGAGAAGTCTTGCTCCCCTTAGAACTAGCTTAACGTCTGGTGCTGGGGCCAGTGGGCTGGGGGGCCCCTGAGAACTCTGCCTTTCTCACAGTGGGCCAGACTGTCCACAGCTGACTTGCCAAGATAGGGGATTCTTAGATCCCCAGGCTTTCCTTCCCCTCCCCCATGGTGGGCCACTGATACACGGGTGGAATCTGCTGCACAGCATGCCCTGATAGATGAAGTGCCAAACATGCGCCCGCCTCAGGCTTCCTGCCCTCCCTGTTCCTGGGGCTGCTGCAGGCATTCCCACTCTGCTTTTTGCTCCTCCTCGGCTGGCCGTGTTCTCTAGCTCTCCCTCTGCCTTGCTGGCCTAGCAGTCTCCTGCTGCTCTCTGGGTCCCCTTGCCATGTGTCTCCTTCCCAAATTCGGCACCTTGCTCCACAGCTCGGGGAAAGAGCACCCAGCCGCCAGAGCATCCAAAGTGCAGCTAGCTGCCTCCAAAGCGTCCTCGCCCCCAGGAGACCGCACTGACTGCTAGACAGTGTTCATATGGCGTCCAATACCCCCCCTCCCCCCCAGCTTGGTGGGAGGAATCCAGGACGTTAATGTTAAGCATCATGCAGTGTTCATGACCTTGATGTTAAATAAGCTCCTAGAGTCTGGAAGCTGCTGCTAATGTGCTTGCCAAACCTTCAATAGACTAACCCCTGGTGGGAGCCTCTCTCATTTTCATATGACTGCTCTTGTATTGCAAACTAGGCTGTGCCCTGGTACTGCTTTCCCCACTCCAAGATCTGAGGCATGTAGCACTTGTGACTCTGACCAGATCACTTCAGAGGGGGCTTTTTTCAAGTCACCCCCACCCCACCAGCTGGGATCTGGGGGGATCCCAGCTGGGGCGGGAGGGAGTTGCTCAGGGAGCCCAGCTGAGCCAGCGGTAAAGGTTTTGCAGGTTTGTGTCTTGCCTTCTTCTAAGCCAGTGTACAATATCTTTTTTGCCAGATTTATCCTGTTAATGTTTTTTGTAGACATTGGCTACTTGAAACTTAAACTCCAATGAATATAGTTGCTAAGAGGCCTCTTACTTTTGATGATCCTATGACTTGCTTTTCCCTAATGTCTACTGCTGACATTTAAAGGTTTGAAATAGTTATCCATAAAACTGTAGACATGACATAATTGTAAATAAACTGTATATTTTGAAAAAAATGTTTAAAAAGTGTGTGGATGTGTGACTTCTTGGAGGGCAACTAGACTGGTTTACCTTAACAAGAGACCACACCCAAGCCTGAAGCCCCATGATGTCACATCTACCTGTGGTTCCTAGGTACCAGTGCTGGTGCGTGGTTTCAGATGTCTCCAAGCAGGCAGTTCTAGAAGGAATTTCCCTGGAATCTTTTCCCACTTCACCATCCTCCATCCCCGTCCCCTGAGACAAGGCAAAGTGCTCAGCCGTGGCACCTGCAGAGCAGCAGCTCTTAGCAAAGCTGGGGGAACTGAATGTCCTTCAGACTTCTAGGCATCCCCGTTGGCCATGAATGGGGTGGGAGTACATAGGTTTTCCCTGGACTTGTGCCAATCACTGGGGGAGATGGGGAGCAACCATGAGTCAGCCTGCATCGGCACTGGAGAGACATACCCACACTAGCGCTAAGAATGAAGGGTAGCGGTGGTGGCGTGAGCAGCAGGAGGGTGAACCGCCCCAAGTGCGATCCTGTGTGAAACCCTGGGTCCATCTGTGGGGGGGTCTCGCCCGTGTAACTGCTGACCACAGCCCAGCAAACTGGCTGGCAGGGGCTACCTGCACTTCAGCATGGTGGTGGATTTGGGGTTGGAGGGAGAATTACTGGTTTGGCCTCTAGCGTTCAGGCTATAATGTCTTGTAATAGCCGCCAGGGGTAGCCCATGCTGGTTAACAGGATGGCCCTAGGGCAAGGGCGTGCTGCTGTCTAACTAGGGCAGAGGGATGAAATGGAAGCAAACCCATCCTATGGTGAGGCGTACAGGGCAACAGCCCATGGCCCCTCACCCATGCAGTGAGTTCAGCAGCTGACCTGCCCGCAGCCCAGCCTTCTCCTTCCTGCCCACCAGGTGCAGTGGGCCCGTGCCCCTGCCATGGCTGAGCCGAGGCAGCTGGCATGGCTGAAAGCCTGCTCCTGACTCAGCAGCTAGGTGCACCATGAGCTCTGCTGACCCCTGTGGTTGCCTCCCCCTAACTAAAGAAGCTGGCTGCAGCTTATTTCTCACCTTGGACACAGGGCTTTTGTGTGCTGGACGTGGGGGTAGCTGCAGATTCTCCATCCTGTGGGGTCTTCGCAGCAAGGCCTTTCTAAAGGGTATGCTCTATTTTGACCCCAGGCAACTGGACTGGACGCAGCGGTTACTGGGTGAATGATGGAGAGATGCTGCAGGAGGGACCCGCTTTTCTGACCTGGAAATCTACCAACCCAGGCAGAAGGTGGGGATAGCGGTGCAACAGTGTGTGTGTGTGTGGGGGGGTCCTATTATTTAAAGAGTCTGCAAAACTAGTGAGCGGGCAAGAGTGAGAAGGAGCAGGAAAAGCCATGGCAAGGTTCTGTTTTGTTTTATTCACACTTGGTACCGTCCAGGGGCCAGGCAAGCGCTGAGCAGTCGGAATCTAACAGAAAGGGGAGTTGGCAGCTCGACATACAGAGACTCTGCCGCTGCTCAGTGGAGTGAGTAGGTCGGGGCCGGAGCCAATGCTGGAACCCAGAGGTCCTGCTGGCCCATCTCTCTTGCTCTAGCCAATAGCCAGCATTGCACCCCCAGGTCCCAGTCTCAACCACTAGCTCATTCTCCCGGGTCGGTGCTGTGTGTTAACTTAGACACGAGTGTGCCTTCAAACACAGGCCAGAGTCAGTGTATCAGGTCTGACGGGGGGAAGGGCAGCAGCACCCCCTCTCTGGCTGCAGGTTGCCCCCAGAACAGACTGTGCCCTTGGGAGACATGGTGTGTTAGTGCCACCCTGTGCCCACCTGCTGTAACTACAATCTTAGGGGTGTATTCAAAGCTAAGGTCCGAAGTGCCTTTGGGCACCTGGAACACAGACTCCACCCTGCATCCAGCCCAGCACTGATCGCAAGAGAGGCCCTTTCCAGCCGCTATCAGCACCCTGTGATACCTGAGGGGGCAAGTCTGCTTCCACCCACAGGAACACTCACAGGAGGGGTATTTACACCACACGCTAACAGGGATAAATCCTAGTGTAACCCTTCTGCCCGTCAGCGTTGGCAGCAACAAGGGCCGGGTTCAGTATCTAGGGGGTCCATTCCAATAACACAATGCAAACCGGCTCGAGCCCCCACCCAGTGACCTGGGACAAATACATACCACCCCCGCTGGGCGCCTCCAAGAGGCGATACTTCCCCTCTCGCAAGCACAGAGTCTGAGTGTAGCAAAAGCCTTTTCATAACAGAGAGAGACAATGTGGTATTATGTTGGGGAAACACCACCAACCGGATTCATAACACAGCCCATGAGCAAAAAAAAACCACCCCAAGCAAATCGGGGCATGTCCTTTCCCTTTGGTTCTTGAGTCCAGCAACCCCAAATCACCCAAAGTCCCAAAAGTCCAATGACGCAAAAGTCTCTGTCCCTGGTCAGGGCAGCCCCAGAGTTCAAAAGTTTATCTGCAGAGCTTTACCTGCCAACCTGAGTGGAAATGGGACGGGGGTAAGAGGCACCTTACATGAGCTGAAGCTGACCGCCCCACAGCTCCATAGGCCTTCGCTCCGCTCCGCCAGCCGCCCCACGAACTCCTTCACTCAGCTTCACTCAGCTCCGCGGCCCACAAGCAGCTCCTGCCGTCCACAAACTCCACGTCGAACTGCTTCATCAGCCTGTCCACAAGGCGCTCCAGCCGTCCTGCAAACTGCTCCCCAATATCTCTTCAGGCTCCCCCACTACTTAACACAACACTCAGTGATTTCAGCTCTTTGGTGAATTCAGCTTGTAGCAGGGGAGCCCCAGTGCTGGTGCACCATTAGCCCACAGTGAATTCAGCTCAGCAGCCTGTAACTAGACTTCTAATGGAATCAAAATCAGCTCTGTTATTCTACAGTGGAGAGAGGAGGAAGTGCAATTAGCATGTAACACCCTCACCAAGGGGTCCATGCCACCAAGTATTAATACTTGTCCCCAGCCTCTCTCAATTCACAGAGTTTTGGAACCCATGACCCTTGCCTAGCGAGTGCTGCTTAGTTGATGGTGAGTCCCTCCAGCATAACAAAAGGCCACGTACAGTTCCAAGCACAGTTCCCATAGTCAGGGTAATAACAATTTATTCTTCCTGCCCCAATAACAGAGACACTGGGGATCCCACAGCAGCCAAAGTGACCATTTGGGCAGCTATGGCCTCATTCTAGGCGGGGTGGGTGTGCCTATGCAAATGAGATCAGCCCCTGAAGTTCTTTTCCACAACTTGCCACACCTCACCACCAGATGTCAGGGTGCAGCTCATCCTGACACTGCTTACACTAGAATCAAGGCAAGCAGCATTGATTCTGTACTGGGGCCACAGGGCTGACCTATTTTGACATGGAAAACCAGAAGGGTGCTGGGGGAGGGGAAAAAACCATCATCAAGAGCACATGTTAATGGCAATACACACTCTGACAGACCTGCTGCCACACAGGGCCAGAGGGACCCAAAGGCTGGTCCCTCTCTGGGCCCCCATGCAGTACAGGTGTTAGCAGTGCCACTACATCCCTGCTCAGTCTCTCACCATAAAATCACAGAATATCAGGGTTGGAAGGGACCTCAGGAGGTCATCTAGTCCAACCCCTGCTCAAAGCAGGACCGATCCCCAACTAAATCATCCCAGCCAGGGCTTTGTCAAGCCTGACCTTAAAAACTTCTAAGGATGGAGATTCCACCACCTCCCTAAGTAACACATTCCAGTGTTTCACCACCCTCCTAGTGAAATAGTGCCACCACTGAGAACAGCCAAGCTCCATCCTCTTTGGAATCCCGCTTCAGGTAGTTGAAGGCTGCTATCAAATCCTGCCTCGCTCTTCTCTTCCGCAGACTAAATAACCCCAGTTCCCTCAGCCTCTCCTCGTAAGTCATGTGTCCCAGCCCCCTAATAATTTTCTTTGCTCTCTGCTGGACTCTCCCCAATTTGTCCACATCCCTTCTGTAGTGGGGGGACCAAAACTGGATGCAACACTCCAGGTGTGGCCTCACCAGTGCTGAACAGAGGGGAATAATCACTTCCCTCGATCTGCTGGCAATGCTCCTATTCAAACAGCCCATTATACCTTTGGCCTTCTTGGCAACAAGGGCACTCTGTTGACTCATATCCAGCTTCTGATCCACTGTAATCCAGGTCCTTTTCTTCAGAACTGCTGCTTAGTCAGTCTGTCCCCAGCCTGTAGCAGTGCATGGGAGTCTTCCTTCATAGAATCATAAAATATCAGGGCTGGAAGGGACCTTGGGAGATCATCTAGTCCAACCCCTGCTCAAAGCAGGACCGATCCCCAACTAAATCATCCCAGCCAGGGCTTTGTCAAGCTTGACCTTAAAAACCTCTAAGGAAGGAGATTCCACCACCTCACAAGGTAACCCATTCCAGTGCTTCATCACCCTCCTTGTGAAAAAGTTTTTCCTACTATCCAACCTAAACCTCCCCCACTGCAACTTGAGACCATTACTCCTTGTTTGGTCATCTGCCGCCACTGAGAACAGCCAAACTCCATCCTCTTTGGAACCTCCCTTCAGGTAATTGAAGGCTGCTATCAAATCCTCTCTCACTCTTCTCTTCTGCAGACTAGTTCCCAGTTCCCCCAGCCTCTCCTCGTAAGACATGTGCCCCAGCCCCCTAATCATTTTCGTTGTCCAATTTGCCCACATCCCTTCTGTAGTGTGCGGCCCAAAACTGGACACAGTACTCCAGATGAGGCCTCACCAATGCCGAATAGAGAGGAACGATCACCTCCCTCGAACTGCTAGCAATACTCCTATTTATACAGTCCAAAATGCTGTGAGCCTTCTTGGCAACAAGGGCACACTGTTGACTCATATCCAACTTCTTGTCCACTGTAACCCCTTGGTCCTTTTCTGCAGAACTGCTGCCTAGCCACTCGGTCCCTAGTCTGTAGCAGTGCATGGGATTCTTCCGTCCTAAGTGCAGGACTCTGCACTTGTCCTTGTTGAACCTCATCAGATTTCTTTTGGCCCAATCCTCTAATTTGTCTAGGGCCCTCTGTATCCTATCCCTACCCTCCAGCGTATGTACCTCTCCTCCCACTTTAGTGTCATCTGCAAACTTGCTGAGGGTGCAATCCACACCATCCTCCAGATCATTAATAAAGATGTTGAACAAAACCAGCCCCAGGACCAAGCCCTGGGGCACTCCACTTGATACCGGCTGCCAGCTAGACATGGAGCCATTGATCACTACCCGTTGAGCCCGATGATCTAGCCAGCTTTCTATCCACCTTTTAGTCCACTCATCCAATCCATACTCTTTTAACTTGCTGGAAAGAATAGTGTGGGAGGCCGTATCAAAAGCTTTCCTAAAGTCAAGATAGATCACATCCACCACTTTCCCCATATCCACAGAGTCAGTTATCTCATCACAGAAGACAATAAGGTTGATCAGGCATGACTTGCCCTTGGTGAATCCATGCTGACCCTGATCACCTTCCTCTCCTCCAAGTGCTTCAAAATGGATTCCTTGAGGACCTGCTCCATGATTTTGCTCAGGACTGAAATGAGGCTGACCAGTCTGTAGTTCCCCGGGTTCTATATTTTTCCCTTTTTTAAAGATGGGCACTATATTTGCCTTTTTCCAATCTCCCCGCATCACCACAAATTTTCAAAGATAATGGCCAATGGCTCTGCACTCACATCAGCCAACTCCCTCAGCACCCTTGGATGCATTAGATCTGGACCCATGGACTTGTGCACATCCAGTTTTTCTAAATAGTTCTTAACCTGTTCTTTCACCACTGAGGGCTGCTCACCTACTCCCCATGCTGTGTTGCCCAGGGCAGCAGTCTGGGAGCTGCCCTTGTCTGTGAAGACTGAGGCAAAAAAAGCATTGAGTACTTCAGCTTTTTCCACATCATCTGTCACTATGTTGCCTCCCCCATTCAGTAACAGTCCCACACTTTCCCTGACCACCTTCTTGTTGCTAACATATCTGTAGAAACCCTTCTTGTTACCCTTCACATCCCTTGCTTGCTGCAACTCCAATTGTGCCTTGGCCTTCTCTGGATTAAGTTTAGAAGTGTGAGCAACAAAGGTGATGTCGTGGTCGGAGTCACCGGATCAGGGGGATGAGGTGGACGAGGCTTTCTTCCGGCAACTAACGGAAGTTACTAGATTGCAGGCCCTGGTTCTCATGGGAGACTTCAATCACTCTGATATCTGCTGGGAGAGCAATACAGCGGTGCACAGACAATCCAGGAAGTTTTTCGAAAGTGTAGGGGACAGTTTCCTGCTGCAAGTGCTGGAGGAACCAACTAGGGGCAGAGCTCTTCTTGACCTGCTGCTCACAAACCAGGAAGCAACAGTGGATGGGAACCTGAGAGGCAGTGACCTGGCTGGGATGATTTAACTGGGAATTGGTCCTGCTTCGAGCAGGGGGTTGGACTAGATGACCTTCAGGGGTCCCTTCCAACCCTGATATTCTATGATTCTATGAGATGGTCGACTTCAGGATCCTGACACAAGAAAGAAAGGAGAGCAGCAGAATACGGACCCTGGACTTCAGAAAAGCAGACTTTGACTCCCTCATGGAACTGATGGGCAGGATCCCCTGTGAGAATAACATGAGTGGGAAAGGAGTCCAGGAGAGCTGGCTGTATTGTAAAGAATCCTTATTGAGGTTTCAGGGACAAACCATCCCAATGTGTAGAAAGAACAGTAAATATGGCAGGCGACCAGCTTGGCTTAACAGTGTAATCCTTGCTGATCTTAAAGACAAAAAAGAAGCTTACAAGAAGTGGAAGATTGGACTAATGACCAGGGAGGAGTATAAAAATATTGCTCAGGCATGCAGGAGTGAAATCAGAAAGGCCAAATCACACCTGGAGTTGCAGCTAGCAAGGGATGTTAAGAGTAACAAGAAGGGTTTCTTCAGGTATGCTAGCAACAAGAAGAAAGTCAAGGAAAGTGCGGGCTCCTTACTGAATGAGGGAGGCAACCTAATGACAGAGGATGTGGAAAAAACTAATGTACTCAATGCTTTTTTTGCCTCTGTCTTCAGGAACAAGGTCAGCTCCCAGACTACTGCACTGGGCAGCACAGCATGGGGAGGAGGTGACCAGCCCTCTGTGGAGAAAGAAGTAGTTCGGGACTATTTAGAAAAGCTGGACGTGCACAAGTCCATGGGGCTGGATGCGCTGCATCCGAGAGTGCTAAAGGAGTTGGTGGATGTGATTGCAGAGCCATTGGCCATTATCTTTGAAAACTCATGGTGATTGGGAGAGGTCCCGGATGACTGGAAACAGGCTAATGTAGTACCCATCTTTAAAAAAGGGAAGAAGAAGGATCCTGGGAACTACAGGCCAGTCAGCCTCACCTCAGTCCCTGGAAAAATCATGGAGCAGGTCCTCAAGAAATCAATTCTGAAGTACTTAGAGGAGAGGAAAGTGATCAGGAACAGTCAGAAAGCAATTAGATTAGTCAGGCATGACTTGCCCTTGGTGAATCCATGCTGTGATGAAATAACTGGCTCTGTGGATGAGGGGAAAGCAGTGGACGTGTTGTTTCTTGACTTTAGCAAAGCTTTTTACACGGTCTCCCACAGTATTCTTGTCAGCAAGTTAAGGAAGTATGGGCTGGATGAATGCACTATAAGGTGGGTAGAAAGCTGGCTAGATTGTCGGGCTCAATGGGTAGTGATCAATGGCTCCATGTCTAGTTGGCAGCCGGTGTCAAGTGGAGTGCCCCAAGGGTCGGTCCTGGGGCCGGTTTTGTTCAATATCTTCATAAATGATCTGGAGGATGGTGTGGATTGCACTCTCAGCAAATTTGCAGATGATACTAAACTGGGAGGAGTGGTAGATACGCTGGAGGGGAGGGATAGGATACAGAGGGACCTAGACAAATTGGAGGATTGGGCCAAAAGAAATCTGATGAGGTTCAATAAGGATAAGTGCAGAGTCCTGCACTTAGGATGGAAGAATCCAATGCACCGCTACAGACTAGGGACCGAATGGCTAGGCAGCAGTTCTGCGGAAAAGGACCTAGGGGTGACAGTGGACGAGAAGCTGGATATGAGTCAGCAGTGTGCCCTTGTTGCCAAGAAGGCCAATGGCATTTTGGGATGTATAAGTAGGGGCATAGCGAGCAGATCGAGGGACGTGATCGTTCCCCTCTATTCGACATTGGTGAGGCCTCATCTGGAGTACTATGTCCAGTTTTGGGCCCCACACTACAAGAAGGATGTGGATAAATTGGAGAGAGTCCAGCGAAGGGCAACAAAAATGATTAGGGGTCTAGAACACATGACTTATGAGGAGAGGCTGAGGGAGCTGGGATTGTTTAGCCTGCAGAAGAGAAGAATGAGGGGGGATTTGATAGCTGCTTTCAACTACCTGAAAGGGGGTTCCAAAGAGGATGGCTCTAGACTGTTCTCAATGGTAGCAGATGACAGAACGAGGAGTAATGGTCTCAAGTTGCAGTGGGGGAGGTTTAGATTGGATATTAGGAAAAACTTTTTCACTAAGAGGGTGGTGAAACACTGGAATGCGTTACCTAGGGAGGTGGTAGAATCTCCTTCCTTAGAGGTTTTTAAGGTCAGGCTTGACAAAGCCCTGGCTGGGATGATTTAACTGGGAATTGGTCCTGCTTCGAGCAGGGGGTTGGACTAGATGACCTTCAGGGGTCCCTTCCAACCCTGATATTCTATGATTCTATGATTCTCTGTGGCTGGCGCCTGATAGGGGACTAAAATCAATTGTGCAATTGACCGTCCACGCGGGAGCGACTGCGGAAGATGGGTCCACACCTGAACCTTAATAACGCCGGTGTAATGGGTGTCAATGACCCCTGGGATGACAAAAAAACCCTGTTTCCCAGCGTGTGAGCGAGGGAGAACCAGCCCCACAAATCCGGCAGGGAGAGGTCCCATCACCTGTGTAGGTATGACGCAAACCTCCCCCGGTAACTGAAAATCAGCGTCCTCCTGCATAATCAAATCAAGCCCTGCACTTCCGGCAGTCACCGCCCTCAAGGAGTCTATGGATTTTAAGGCAGAGGAACAGTTGTCTGAGTGGGGAACACCCCCGTTTGGCCCTGGGTTCGGGGAGGACCCGTTGTGCGGTTTCCCGACCCGCTACGACACTGATTAGCCCAGTGATAGCCCTTCCGACACTTGGGGCACTTCTTTGAGGGGTGGGCGGGCGCTGTCGATGAGCAGCACTCCCGCTGAAAGTGACCCTCCTTACCACAGCGATAACAACGCTTCCCCTCCTTCCCGCTTTTCCGCAGGGCAGCGGCCAGAACCCCAGCTTTATGTGCTTGTGTGCCGATGTTTTGGCACGCCCGCAACATGTCTGACAACTCTAGAATGCCAGCGGCTTGTGCCGCCTGGAGAGCATGGCGGCAATCCTCGTTCGCATTTTCAACCGCCATTTTTAACAGAATCTCCTGAGCTGCCGCAGGGTTATCCACCTGTCGGAGGATAGCCTCCTGCAATCTGTTGGTAAAATCCATAAAGGACTCTGATGCACCCTGATGGATACTGGCAAAGCTTTTGGTAGGCTTGCCTGAATCCGGGACCTTCCGGAAAGCATGCTGGGCGCAGGCAGAAATAATGGGGAAGAAGGCCTGCTGGAGTTGAGACTGCATCTGAACGGTAGCAAACGGGCCCTCCCCTGCTAACTGCTCATAAGTGACACCTTGCGCTATATATACCTGGGCTTGGCGTTCCGCCATCTGCCGACACTCACTAAGCCAAATAACATACTGACTGGGTGTCAGCATCATGCGCAACAGCGCCTTCCAATCTTCAGGGACCAGGGTGTACCCAGTACCTAGCCCTTCAAGGAGACCACGTACATATGTGCTAGTGAGGCCGAACTCGCAAATCACTTTCTTTACCTCTCTGATCACCGAGTAAGGCAAACTGACCCAGTTTGCAAGCTGGTTGCCCCGGCCATCATCCTGCCAGGTCACCGGGAAAACGGAGACCAGATCAGCTAATTCCTCTGCTGTAAGATCTGGGCGAGTCTTCGCTGCGTGAACCATTTGTTGCACCATCGAAAGCCCCTGAGCAGATGCGGATGACCCCCCAGGGGGCCCCGGAGCATGGGCCCCCACAGCGGGACAGTGACCACTCACCAGTTCCAGAGGGGAAGACAAAGGAGGCAGTGGTAATTGAGGCACTGGGGGCGAAGCAGGGGGAGGGATGGCTGCAGGAGCGGATGGGGGTGGCGAGATCGGCATCCCCTCTGTTGGCGTGGGAGAGGGTCTTTCCGAGGTGACACGCTGTGTCGCATCACCAGGAGGAGGGATGGCTGCAGGAGCGGACGGGGGTGGTGAGATCACCAGCCTCTCTATTGGTGCGAGGGAGGGCCTTTCCGAGGCAACACGCTGTATCGCGTCGCGGCAGAGGTGCCAGGCATGTAAAGCCTGCACAGGCGCCCAAGGCTCTTTGTGCAATGTCTGGCCCAACCGCTCCCAGTCCGCTAACTTAAGGGTTCCGGCTTCAGGGTACCACGGGCATTGGGCACTCACCTCCTGTAGCAGGAGAGCGAGTTCTCGAGTGGGGCAGTCGTGCTGAGCCTTACACAGCAAATACTGTAGTTCATTGCGGTGTTGCACTTGCAAAGCAGAGAGGGAGCTTCCCATACTTACCATGACGAAAAATACTCACCGGGATCCGCGAAGCGGATGAGTGACGCGTCTGAAACCCTTGCCGGGCGAGGTGAGTGCTGAGGGCCCCACGTTTGGGCACCAATTGTTGCAGTTCAAATACAAGACAGAACAAGGCTTTAAGCAAGCAAGCAGGCTGGTCTGCCGACGGGCTGGTCCCCTGTCAGCTTTCCACCCTCTCTTTTATTTTTTCTCTCCCCCCACGCAATACATACTCCAACAGATAAAAGGAATACACTGGCTTTGTTTAATATTCTTATTTACCAATATCTATCTACCGCATTCCTTGCTCTCGGGCCTTGAGCCCAGTCCTGGGAGGCTTCCCACGGTTCATGTCATCTGGGCGAGATTCCAAAGTTCATGCCCTTGAGAGGAGCGGTGTGTGCACTGCTCCTACACAACACTCTGGGTGTGCCCTAAATGTTGCCAAGTGCATGAACCTTGCATGAATGCTACAGTCAACAAAAATGATTAGGGGACTGGAACACATGACTTATGAGGAGAGGCTGAGGGAACTGGGATTGTTTAGTCTGCAGAAGAGAAGAATGAGGGGGGATTTGATAGCTGCTTTCAACTACCTGAAAGGGGGTTCCAAAGGGGATGGATCTAGACTGTTCTCAGTGGTAGCTGATGACAGAACAAGGAGTAATGGTCTCAAGTTGCAGTGGGGGAGTGTCAAGGTTCCTCCCCCACTCTGAACTCTAGGGTACAGATGTAGGACCTGCATGAAAACCTCCTAAGCTTACTTTCACCAGCTAAGGTTAAAACTTCCCCAAGGTACAAATTAATTTTATCCTTTGTCCCTGGATCTCCACTGCCACCACCAAACTCTGACTGGGTTTACTGGGAAAAGTAGTTTGGACACATCTTTCCCCCCAAAATCCTCCCAACCCTTGCACCCCACTTCCTGGGGAAGGTTTGGTAAAAATCCTCACCAATTTGCATAGGTGACCACAGACCCAAACCCTTGGATCTGAGAACAATGAAAAAGCATTCAGTTTTCTTACAAGAAGACTTTTAATAGAAATAGAAGTAAAGAAATCACCTCTGTAAAGTCAGGATGGTAGATACCTTACAGGGTAATTAGGTTCAAAACATAGAGAATCCCTCTAGGCAAAACCTTAAGTTACAAAAAGGACACACAGACAGGAATAGTCATTCTATTCAGCACAGTTCTTTTCTCAGCCATTTAAAGAAATCATAATCTAACACCTACCTAGCTAGATTACTTACTAAAGTTCTAAGACTCCATTCCTGGTCTATCCCCGGCAAAAGCAGCATGCAGACAGACACAGACCCTTTGTTTCTCTCCCTCCTCCCAGCTTTTGAAAGTATCTTGTCTCCTCATTGGTCATTTTGGTCAGGTGCCAGTGAGGTTACCTTTAGCTTCTTAACCCTTTACAGGTGAGAGGATTTTTCCTCTGGCCAGGAGGGATTTTAAAGGGGTTTACCTTTCCCTTTATATTTATGACAGGGAGGTTGAGGTTGGATATTAGGAAAACGTTTTTCACTAGGAGGGTGATGAAACACTGGAATGCATTACCTAGGGAGGTGGTGGAATCTCCTTCCTTAGAAGTTTTTAAGGTCAGGCTTGACAAAGCCCTGGCTGGGATGATTTAGTTGGGGATTGGTCCTGCTTTGAGCAGGGGGTTGGACTAGATACCTCCTGAGGTCCCTTCCAACCCTGATATTCTATGATTCTATGAATGGAGAAAAGAGCCAGGGCCAGCCCACAGGGAGCAGCTTACTCCTCAGAGGATGCTCCCCAGCATGAGTGGGGCCAGGGCTGAGCACACATCTCCACCCACACCATCCTGCCAGCTGCCACTCGCCTCCCATAAGTGTTTGGTTTGCTGCCTGGTGTGGCTATGCTGCAGGGGCCTGCTCCACCGCCAGCCCCCAACCCTGATTCCCCCTGATGGTGCCATCTACCCTGGGCTCTGCCTCCCTGAGGCACCAGGCCTGGGGCATCTTCACTTGGTCTAACCACTGAGCTTGTTACTCTGCTGGTGTGTGTCCCAGGGCATGAGACTACCCATGGAGAACATGATCCCAGCCGCCTGGGGGTCGGCACTGGTGGGGAGATGAGGAGTGGGTCCCCCCAGGGGTAGCTGAGGTTCCAACAGGCCAGTAGAAGCCCTCACCCCTCGGGGGGGGGTGCACAAGGCTGCCCTGTTCTGAAGCTAGGGTTGCCAACTTTCTACTCACACAAAACCAAACACGTTTGCCCTGCTCTGCCTTCCTCTGAGACTCCACCCATGCCATGCCCCTTCTCTGAGACCCCGCCCCCGCTCACTCCATACCCCACCTCCCTCTGTCACTCACTCTCCTCACCTTCACCCCCACTTGCTCATTTTCATCAGGCTGGCTCAGGGGCTGGGGTGCAGGAGGGGGGTGAGGGCTCTGGCTGGGGGTGAGGGCTCTGGGGTGGGCACAGAAATGAGGAGTTCAGGGTGAGGGTGGGGGCTCCAGGCTGAGGCAGTGAGTTGGGATGTGAGAGTGAGTGAGGGCTCTGGCTGGGAGTGCAGGCTCTGGTGTAGGGCAGGGGATGAGTTATTTGGGGTGCAGGAGGGGGCTCCAGACTGGGGCTGAGGAGTTCAGAATCATAGAATCATAGAATATCAGGGTTGGAAGGGACCTCAGGAGGTCATCTAGTCCAACCCCCTGCTCAAAGCAGGACCAATCCCCAATTAAATCATCCCAGCCAGGGCTTTGTCAAACCTGACCTTAAAAACTTCTAAGGAAGGAGATTCTACCACCTCCCTAGGTAATGCATTCCAGTGTTTCACCACCCTCCTAGTGAAGAAGTTTTTCCTAATATCCAACCTAAACCTCCCCCACTGCAACTTGAGACCATTACTCCTTGTCATGTCCTCTTCTACCACTGAGAATAGTCTAGTACCATCCTCTCTGGAACCACCTCTCAGATAGTTGAAAGCAGCTATCAAATCCCCCCTCGTTCTTCTCTTCTGCAGACTAAACAATCCCAGTTCCCGCAGCCTCTCCTCATAAGTCATCTGTTCCAGACCCCTAATAATTTTTGTTGCCCTTCACTGGACTCTCTCCAATTTATCCACATCCTTCTTGTAGTGTGGGGCCCAAAACTGGACACAGTACTCCAGATGAGGCCTCACCAATGTCAAATAGAGGGGGACGATCACGTCCCTCGATCTGCTTGCTATGCCCCTACTTATACATCCCAAAATGCCATTGGCCTTCTTGGCAACAAGGGCACACTGCTGACTCATATCCAGCTTCTCGTCCACTGTCACCCCTAGGTCCTTTTCCGCAGAACTGCTGCCTAGCCATTCGGTCCCTAGTCTGTAGCTGTGCATTGGGTTCTTCCGTCCTAAGTGCAGGACCCTGCACTTATCCTTATTGAACCTCATCAGATTTCTTTTGGCCCAATCCTCCAATTTGTCTAGGTCCTTCTGTATCCTATCCCTGCCCTCCAGCGTATCAACCACTCCTCCCAGTTTAGTATCATCCGCAAATTTGCTGAGAGTGCAATCCACACCATCCTCCAGATCATTTATGAAGATATTGAAAAATACCGGCCCCAGGACCGACCCCTGGGGCACTCCACTTGATTCCAGCTGCCAACTAGACATGGAGCCATTGATCACTACCCGTTGAGCCCGACAATCTAGCCAACTTTCTACCCACCTTATAGTGCATTCATCCAGCCCATACTTCTTTAACTTGCTGACAAGAATATTGTGGGAGACCATGTCAAAAGCTTTGCTAAAGTCAAGAAACAATACATCCACTCCTTTCCCTTCATCCACAGAACCAGTAATCTCATCATAGAAGGCGATTAGATTAGTCAGGCATGACCTTCCCTTGGTGAATCCATGCTGACTGTTCCTGATCACTTTCCTCTCATGTAAGTGCTTCAGGATTGATTCTTTGAGGACCTGCTCCATGATTTTTCCGGGGGCTGAGGTGAGGCTGACTGGCCTGTAGTTCCCAGGATCCTCCTTCTTCCCTTTTTTAAAGATTGGCACTACATTAGCCTTTTTCCAGTCATCCAGGACTTCCCCGGTTCGCCACGAGTTTTCAAAGATAATGGCCAATGGCTCTGCAATCACAGCCACCAATTCCTTCAGCACTCTCGGATGCAACTCGTCCGGCCCCATGGACTTGTGCGTGTCCAGCTTTTCTAAATAGTCCCTAACCACCTCTTTCTCCACAGAGGGCTGGCCATCTACTCCCCATGTTGTGATGCCCAGCGCAGCAGTCTGGGAGCTGTCCTTGTTCATGAAGACAGAGGCAAAAAAAGCATTGAGCACATTAGCTTTTTCCACATCCTCTGTCACTAGGTTGCCTCCCTCATTCAGTAAGGGGCCCACACTTTCCTTGGCTTTCTTCTTGTTGCCAACATACCTGAAGAAACCCTTCTTGTTACTCTTGACATCTCTTGCTAGCTGCAGCTCCAGGTGCGATTTGGTCCTCCTGATTTCATTCCTACATGCCCTAGCAATATTTTTATACTCTTCCCTGGTCATATGTCCAAGCTTCCACTTCTTGTGAGCTTCTTTTTTATGTTTAAGATCCGCTAGGATTTCACTGTTAAACCAAGCTGGTCGCCTGCCATATTTACTATTCTTTCGACTCATTGGGATGGTTTGTCCCTGTAACCTCAACAGGGATTCCTTGAAATACAGCCAGCTCTCCTAGACTCCTTTCCCCTTCATGTTAGTCCCCCAGGGGATCCTCCCCATCCATTCCCTGAGGGAGTCGAAGTCTGCTTTCCTGAAGTCCAGGGTCCGTATCCTGCTGCTTACCTTTCTTCCCTGTGTCAGGATCCTGAACTCAACCAACTCATGGTCACTGCCTCCCAGATTCCCATCCACTTTTGCTTCCCTCACTAATTCTTCCCTGTTTATGAGAAGCAGGTCAAGAAAAGCTCCCCCCCTAGTTGGCTCGTCTAGCACTTGCACCAGGAAATTGTCCCCTACACTTTCCAAAAACTTCCTGGATTGTCTATGCACCGCTGTATTGCTCTCCCAGCAGATATCAGGAAGATTAAAGTCACCCATGAGAACCAGGGTGTGTGATCTAGTAGCTTCTGCGAGTTGCCGGAAGAAAGCCTCATCCACCTCATCCCCCTGGTCCAGTGGTCTATAGCAGACTCCCACCACTACATCACCCTTGTTGCTCACTCTTCTAAACTTAATCCAGAGACACTCAGGTTTTTCTGCAGTTTCGTACCGGAGCTCTGAGCAGTCATACTGCTCCCTTACATACAGTGCTACTCTCCCCACCTTTTCTGCCCTGCCTGTCGTTCCTGAACAGCTTATAACCATCCATGACAGTAGTCCAGTCATATGGGTTATCCCACCAAGTCTCTGTTATTCCAATCACAGCAAAATTCCTTGACATCACCAGGACCTCCAGTTCTCCCTACTTGTTTCCAAGGCTTTGTGCATTCGTATATAAGCACTTGAGATAACCTGCTGATTGCCCCTCATTCTCAGTATGAGGCAGGAGCCCTCCCCTCCCAGACGTTCCTGCCTGTGCTTCCACCCGGTATCCCGCTTTCCCACTTACCTCAGGGCTTTGGTCTCCTTCCCCCGGTGAACCTAGTTTAAAGCCCTCCTCACTAGGTTAGCCAGCCTGCTCGCAAAGATGCTCTTCCCTCTCTTCGTAAGATGGAGTCCGTCTCTGCCCAGCACTCCTCCTTCATGGAACACCATCCCATGGTCAAAGAATCCAAAGCCTTCTCTTCGACACCACCTGCGTAGCCATTCATTGTCTTCCACGATTCGACGGTCCCTGCCCCGGCCTTTTCCTTCCACGGGGAGGATGGACGAGAACACCACTTGCGCCTCAAACTCCTTTATCCTTCTTCCCAGAGCCACGTTGTCTGCAGTGATCCGCTCAAGGTCATTCTTGGCAGTATCATTGGTGCCCACGTGGAGAAGCAGGAAGGGGTAGCGATCCGAGGGCTTGATGAGTCTCGGCAGTCTCTCCGTCACATTGCGAATCTTAGCCCCTGGCAAGCAGCAGACTTCTCGGTTTTCCCGGTCAGGGCGGCAGATAGATGACTCAGTCCCCCGAAGGAGAGAGTCCCCGACCACCACCACCCGCCTCCTTCTCTTGAGAGTGGTGGTCGTGGAACCCCCCCCCATCTCAGGACAGTGCATGCCTTCCAACCAGCGGAGTCTCCTTCTGCTTTCTCCCTGCAGACATATCATCTGGTCCACTCTCCGCAAAGGTACCTGTGGAGAGAACATGAAAGCGGTTAGTTACTTGTGTCCACGTTGCTGGAACCCAGACATTCCCCCTTCTTCTTCTGGAGGTCAGAAGAAGGGGTCTTCCGGAGTGTGGGAGGGGGCTCTGGGCTGGGGATGCTGGCTCTGGGATGAGGCTGGGGATGAGGGGCTTAGGGTGCAGGAGGGTGCTCTGGGCTGGGATTGAGGGATTTGGAGGGTGGGAGGGGGATCAGGTGTGGGGCAGGGGGTTGGGGTATGGAAGGGGATCAGGGAGTGCAGGTTCCGGGCAGCTCCCAGAAACAGCGGCATGTTTCCCCCTACGGCTCCTACGTGAAGGCACAGCCAGGTGGCTCTACCCACTGCCCCATCTTCAGGTGCCACCCCACAGCTCCCATTGGAGCACAGAAGCTAGCAGCAGGGAGCCTGCTAGGCCCACACAGTCAACGGCCCGGTCAGTCACTCGGTCACCCTATTTGAGGCACCTGCTGCTGGGGGCACTGTGGGGGTCAGGGTCCCCCACCCACTGGCCAGCACTTGGGCAGGAAGTGAAAGGAAACTCTTACTAAAAAACAAACGGCATTAAACATCCTGAAGGTTTTCATAGTGAAGGTTTTCTTAGGTGCATGTACATGAATGCAAGAAGCCTGGGAAACAAGCAGAAGTCCTGGTACAATCAAGGAACTATGATGTGATTGGAATAACAGAAACTTGGTGGGGCAGTTCACATGACTGGAGCACTGTCATGGATGGGTATAAACTGTTCAGGAAGGACAGGTATGGGAGGAAAGGTGGAGGAGTTGCATTGTATGTAAGAGATTGCTTTGATTGCTCAGAGATCCAGCCCTGGTTTACACTAGGACTTTAGGTCGAATTTAGCAGCATTAAATCGATGTAAACCTGCACCCATCCACACGATGAAGTCCTTTATTTCGACTTAAAGGGCTCTTAAAATCGATTTCCTTACTCCACCCCTGACAAGTGGATTAGTGCTTAAATCGGCCTTGCCGGCTCGAATTTGGGGTACTGTGGACACAATTCGACGGTATTGGCCTCCAGGAGCTGTCCCTGAGTGCTCCATTGTGACCGCTCTGGACAGCACTCTGAACTCAGATGCACTGGCCAGGTAGACAGGAAAAGAACCGCGAACTTTTGAATCTCATTTCCTGTTTGGCCAGCGTGGCAAGCTGCAGGTGACCATGCAGAGCTCATCAGCAGAGGTGACCATGATGGAGTCCCAGAATCGCAAAAGAGCTCCAGCATGGACCGAACGGGAGGAATGGGATCTGATCGCTGTTTGGGGAGAGGAATCCGTGCTATCAGAACTCCGTTCCAGTTTTTGAAATGCCAAAACCTTTGTCAAAATCTCCCAGGGCATGAAGGACAGAGGACAGGGACCCGAAGCAGTGCTGCGTGAAACTTAAGGAGCTGAGGCAAGCCTACCAGAAAACCAGAGAGGCGAACGGCCGCTCTGGGTCAGAGCCCCAAACATGCCGCTTCTATGATGACTGCATGGCTGCATGCCATTTTAGGGGGTTCAGCCACCACTACCCCAGCTGTGTTGTTTGACTCTTTCAATGGAGATGGAGGCAATACAGAAGCAGGTTTTGGGGACAAAGAAGATGATGATGAGGAGGAGGAGGTTGTAGATAGCTCACAGCAAACAAGCGGAGAAACCGGTTTTCCCGACAGCCAGGAACTGTTCCTCACCCTGGACCTGGAGCCAGTACCCCCCAAACGCACCCAAGGCTGCCTCCTGGACCCAGCAGGCGGAGAAGGGACCTCTGGTGAGTGTACCTTTTAAAATACTATACATGGTTTAAAAGCAAGCATGTGAAAGGATTACTTTGCCCTGGCATTCGCGGTTCTCCTGGATGTACTCCCAAAGCCTTTGCAAAAGGTTTCTGGGGAGGGCAGCCTTATTGTGTCCTTCATGGTAGGACACTTTACCACTCCAGGCCAGTAACACGTACTCGGGAATCATTGTACAACAAAGCATTGCAGTGTATGTTTGCTGGCGTTCAAACAACATCCGTTCTTTATCTCTCTGTGTTATCCTCAGGAGAGTGAGATATAATTCATGGTCACCTGGTTGAAATAGAGTGCTTTTCTTCAGGGGACACTCAGAGGAGCCCATTCCTGCTGGGCTGTTTGCCTGTGGCTAAACAGAAATGTTCCCCGCTATTAGCCACAGGGAGGGGGGAAGGTTGAGGGGGTAGCCACGAGGTGGGGGGAGGCAAAATGCGACCTTGTAACGAAAGCACATGTGCTATGTATGTAATGTTAACAGCAAGGTTTACCCTGAAAGAGTGTAGCCACTGTTTTATAAAATGTGTCTTTTTAAATACCGCTGTCCCTTTTTTTTTCTCCACCAGCTGCATGTGTTTCAATGATCACAGGATCTTCTCCTTCCCAGAGGCTAGTGAAGCTTAGAAAGAAAAAAAAACGCACTCGCGATGAAATGTTCTCCGAGCTCATGCTGTCCTCCCACACTGACAGAGCACAGACGAATGCGTGGAGGCAAATAATGTCAGAGTGCAGGAAAGCACAAAATGACGGGGAGGAGAAGTGGCGGGCTGAAGAGAGTAAGTGGCGGGCTGAAGACAGGGCTGAAGCTCAAATGTGGCGGCAGCATGATGAGAGGAGGCAGGATTCAATGCTGAGGCTGCTGCAGGACCAAACCAGTATGCTCCAGTGTATGGTTGAGCTGCAGCAAAGGCAGCTGGAGCACAGACCGCCGCTACAGCCCCTGTGTAACCAACCACCCTCCTCCCCAAGTTCCATTGCCTCCACACCCAGACGCCCAAGAACGCGGTGGGGGGGGCCTCCGGCCAACCAGCCACTCCGCCACAGAGGATTGCCCAAAAAAAAGAAGGCTGTCATTCAATAAATTTTAAAGTTGTAAACTTTTAAAGTGCTGTGTGGCATTTTCCTTCCCTCCTCCACCACCTCTCCTGGGCTACCTTGGTAGTCATCCCCCTATTTGTGTGATGAATGAATAAAGAATGCATGAATGTGAAGCAACAATGACTTTATTGCCTCTGCAAGCGTTGATTGAAGGGAGGAGGGGCGGGTGGTTAGCTTACAGGGAAGTAGAGTGAACCAAGGGGCGGGGGGTTTCATCAAGGAGAAACAAACAGAACTTTCACACCGTAGCCTGGCCAGTCATGAAACTGGTTTTCAAAGCTTCTCTGCTGTGTACCGCACCCTCCTGTGCTCTTCTAACCGCCCTGGTGTCTGGCTGCGCGTAGCCAGCAGCCAGGCGATTTGCCTCAACCTCCCACCCCGCCATAAACGTCTCCCCCTTACTCTTACAGATATTGTGGAGCGCACAGCAAGCAGTAATAACAGTGGGAATATTGGTTTCGCTGAGGTCTAAGCGAGTCTGTAAACTGCGCCAGCGCGCCTTTAAACGTCCAAATGCACATTCTACCACCATTCTGCACTTGCTCAGCCTGTAGTTGAGCAGCTCCTGACTACTGTCCAGGCTGCCTGTGTACGGCTTCATGAGCCATGGCATTAAGGGGTAGGCTGGGTCCCCAAGGATACATATAGGCATTTCAACATCCCCAACAGTTATTTTCTGGTCTGGGAATAAAGTCCCTTCCTGCAGCTTTTGAAACAGACCAGAGTTCCTGAAGATGCGAGCGTCATGTACCTTTCCCGGCCATCCCACGTTGATGTTGGTGAAACGTCCCTTGTGATCCACCAGTGCTTGCAGCACTATCGAAAAGTACCCCTTGCGGTTTATGTACTCGGCGGCTTGGTGCTCCGGTGCCAAGATAGGGATATGATTCCGTCTATAGCCCCACCACAGTTAGGGAATCCCATTGCAGCAAAGCCATCCACTATGACCTGCACATTTCCCAGGGTCACTACCCTTGATATCAGCAGATCTTTGATTGCGTTGGCTACTTGCATCCCAGCAGCACCCACAGTAGATTTGCCCACTCCAAATTGATTCCCAACTGACCGGTAGCTGTCTGGCGTTGCAAGCTTCCACAGGGCTATCGCCACTCGCTTCTCAACTGTGAGGGCTGCTCTCATCTTGGTATTCATGCGCCTCAGAGCAGGGGAAAGCAAGTCACAAAGTTCCATGAAAGTGCCCTTACGCATGCGAAAGTTTCGCAGCCACTGGGAATCGTCCCAGACCTGCAACACTATGCGGTCCCACCAATCTGTGCTTGTTTCCCGAGCACAGAATCGGCATTCCACAGCATGAACCTGCCCCATTAGCACCATGATGCATGCACTGGCAGGGCCCATGCTTTCAGAGAAATCTGTGTCCATGTTCTGATCACTCACGTGACCGCGCTGACGTCGCCTCCTCGCCCGGTATCGCTTTGCCAGGTTCTGGTGCTGCATATACTGCTGGATAATGCAGTGTGGTGTTTAATGTGCTCCTAATTGCCAAAGTGAGCTGAGCGGCCTCCATGCTTGCCTTGGTATGGCGTCCGCACAGAAAAAAGGCGCGGAACGATTGTCTGCCATTGCTCTGACGGAGGGAGGGGCAACTGACGACACGGCTTACAGGGTTGGCTTCAGGGAGCTAAAATCAACAAAGGGGGTGTCTTTACATCAAGGAGTATTTCAGGCAGGACTTCACGGAGGGTTCCAATAAGAAATGGTGCCCCTAAGTTATTGTTCTTATTGGAACAAGGAGGTTAGCCTGGCCTCTGATTGATACATGGCTAGATTTACCTCGCTGCACCTTCTCTGTGAGTGACTACAGTGTGACCTAGAGGAATGAGTCCCCTAGACAGGGGAGGAGGCAAATGAGTACAAAACAAATCTGGTCTATTTCTTGTTTTGATCCACTCCATCTATCTTTTACATCTTTGGCTGGCAGCAGACAGTGCAGAAGGACTGCATGCCATCCACATCTCATGGCTGCTCGGCAGAAGATAGTACAGTACGACTGCTAGCCATCCTCATCTCTTGCCTGCCCGGCAGAAGATGGTACAGTACGACTGCTAGCAATCCGTATCGCCTGCCTGCTCACCATAAGACGGTTCAATAGGACTGACTGCAGGACTAAAGAGAATGACCTGGTCAAATCACTCCAAATTTAGTCCCTGCGCCCATGTCTGTCCAGGCGCTCCCAGCCGACGTGGCCAGGAGCACCTCAGACACGACGAGGACGGCTACCAGTCGTACTACACCATCTGCTGCCAGAAGGCAATGGGTTGCTGCTACTGTGTAGCAATGCCATATCACATCTGCCAGCACCCAGGAGACATAGGGTGACGGTTACCTGAGTGGGCTCCATGCTTGCCGTGGTATGGCATCTGCACAGGTATCTCAGGAAAAAAGGCGCGAAACGATTGTCTGCCCTTGCTTTCACAAAGGGAGGGAGGGAGGAAAGGGGGGCCCGACGATATGTACCCAGAACCACCCGCAACAATGTTTTAGCCCCATCAGAGCAATACAGACTCTGTTCCCTCCCCACTCTGAACTCGAGGGTACAGATGTGGGGACCCACATGAAAGACCCCCTAAGCTTATTTCTACCAGCTTAGGTTAAAAACTTCCCCTAGGCACAAATCCTTCCCTGTCCTTGGATGGCTACTGCTGCCACTGCCAAGTGAGTTAGACAAAGATTTAGGAAAAGGACCACTTGGAGTTTCTGTTCCCTAAAATATCCCCCCAAGCCCCTTCACACCCTTTCCTGGGGAGGCTTGAGAATAATACTCCAACCAAATAGGGAAACCAGATTCTTAAAAAACAGAACTTTATTATAAAGAAAAAAAAGTAAAAGAAGCACCTCTGTAAAATCAGATTTGAAAGTATCTTCTTTCCCCATTGGCCCTTTTGGTCAGGTGCCAACCAGCTTATCTGAGCTTCTTAACCCCTTACAGGTAAGGAGCCCAATTTGTTCTTGACAAATCTATGCCTACTGTTATTTATCACCTTATTATCTTTTAGGTGTTTTCAAATTGATTGCTTAATTATTTGCTTCATTGTCTTTCCAGGGTCAGAAGTTAAGCTGACTGTTCTGTTATTCTCTGGGTTGTCCTTATTTCCCTTTTTATAGATGGGCACTATATTTGCCCTTTCCCAATCTTCTGGAATGTCTCCCGTCTTCCATGACTTTTCAAAGATAATTGCTAATGGCTCAGATATCTCCTCAGTCAGCTCCTTGAGTATTCTAGGCTGCATTTCATCAGGCCCTACTGATTTGAAGACATCTAACTTGTCTAAGGGCTTAGCTACACTTGCGAGTTAGAGTGCATTAAATCAGCCCTGGGCACCCTAACTCATGATGCATCCACACTAGCAAGGCACGTAGAGTGCCCGGAATCTGCGGCTGGAGCGCTCCTGGTGATCCACCTCGATGAGAAGAATAAAGCTTGATGCACCCCGGCTGGAGCACCACAGCACCAGTGTGGACGCCCTGGTCTATTAATGCGCTCTGATCAGCCTCCACAAGTATCCCACAATGCCTGTTCTAGTCACTCTGGTCATCACTTTGAACTCTACTGCCCTGCCCTCAGGTGACCAGCCATCAGACCCGCCCTTCAAATTCTCTGGGAATTTTGAAAATCCCCTTCCTATTTGCTCAGCAAGGTGTGGAGTGCTCTCAGTGAATCTTTCCAGGTGACTATGCCTCCACGCACCAGGTGATCCCCAGTATGGATGGTGAGGTGCTGGACCTCATCAGTGTTTAAGGGGAAGAAGCTGTCCAGTCCCAGCTGGGCTCCAGCTGTAGGAATTACGATTCATTCGGGCAGATATCAAGAGTCATGCTGGAAAGGGGCCATGATGTGATGCACTACAGTGCAGGGTTAAAGTGAAGGAGCTGCGGAATGCCTACCACGAACTGCCACTCCGGTGCTGCCCCCACGACCTGCCGTTTCTACAAAGAGCTGGATGCAATACGTGAGGGCGACCCCACCTCCACTTCGAAGACCACCATGGACACTTCACAGCCCAGTGCAACAAGGTGGGAGGAGGAGGAAAGTGGGCACAAGGGTGCTGAGGCGGAAGAAGACACCCCAGCATCCCTAGATGCATGCAGCCAGGAGCTGTTCTCAAGCCAGGAGGAAGGGAACCAGTCACAGCACCCGGTGCTTGGGGAAGAACAAACACCAAAGGAGGTGCCCAGTAAGCAGCTTTTATTTTGGGAAGGACGTTGTTTGGTGCAGGCTTTTGGGGTGAGGAGGGTTAGGGCTGCATTCATGCCTAGATGCGGAATAGGGCATTGATGTGCTCTCTCACATCGCGGTAATCAGCCTCAGTGATCTCTTCAAAGGTCTCAGCCAGCACTTGGGCAATGCGCTTGCACAGGTTTCTCGGGAGAGCCACTGTGGTCCTGTCCCTGTCAGGCTAACTTGTCCACACCACTGTGCCATGAGGGGCGGGGGGACCATTGCTGCACACAGGCAAGCTGCATATGGGCCAGGGTGGAAGCCACATGGCAGTAGAAGACCCTCCCTTGCTTCCCTGGTCACCCTCAGCAGCAAAATATCTTCCAGGACAGACTCCTGTGGAAAATGTGGGGACAGTGTTCAGCATAAGGGCCCTCTGCCGCTGTTGGCTCTCCCCAAGGCACAGAACCCCAGAGGACAGTACAGCCGTGAAACAATCAGTCACACTTGACCCTGTGCTTACTCACCATTTTGGGGCTCCTGTGGGTTATGTGCTCCTGTGGGTTATGTGCTAGTGTGTAGACTGTGCTTGCCCTTAAGTACGGGGGAATCATTGCTCTGTCTAGTGTGAACAATGCTGCCTGTGTTAAGTGTTGCATTTTGGCTTTACAGCTGCAACCTTGAGATCCCAGTCGTCCTTGTTATCAATGGCTGAAAGACTCCAAAGAATCAGGAAGCGGCCACGTAGAAGCAAAGAGGATATGCTGCATGAAGTAATGCAGCAGTCCCTTAATGAAAATCAAAAAGCGCAGGAGTGGCGGAAGAGTGAAAGGAGGGTCCGCCAGCAGAATGCAGATTGCCAGCACCAAAGCACGGAGCAGCTGCTAAGCATCATGGAGCGCCAAGTGGACTCGATACAGGTGCTCATAGCAATGCAGGCGGAGCACTTCCACCCCACCCCCCACAGCCCTTGTCCCAAAACTCTTTCCCTTGTGCCCCCATGTCACCTCCAACCCACTTTCCCCAACATCCGGGTTCTTACCACCACCAGCTGCCTCCAACACCTGTAGCTTCACCACCCAGCCCTGCAAACTGTGACCGTTACTCACTGCACTCAACCCTCATCACCATGCATTTTAGCCAGCCAGAAGTGCAGCACTTATTGCACAGCACTCCAGACAGGAAGGCTGAGTATAACAACAGGACATACACAAATGTGTGATTGTACTGTTCCCCATCCCACCCCCTTGCCCTTTGTGTTTCCAAAGCAGTTTCTTTTCAATAAATGCATTTTTTGGCTTTGAAAACATTCTTTATTATTGCATAATGTAAAAGATACCTTAGCCCAGGAAAGCAACAGACACTGCAAGTCAGTGTATCATACGTAGCAAACACAGATTCCTACTAACATTGGAACCACTGCACTTCATTCCCGTGCAGGGCACCAAACATTACTGGTGGCTTTCAGCCTCAAATTGTTCCCTCAAGGCATCCCTAACCCTTGCAGCCCCTCTGATAACCCTGCTCTCTGGCTGTTCAAATTCAGCCTCCAGGTGTTGAACCTCCGAGGTCCATGCCTGAGTGAATCTTTCACTCTTCCCTTCACAAATGTTATGGAGGGTACAGCACATGGATACAACCTTGGGGATGTTGTCATCGGTTAGGTCCAGCTTCCCATACAGACAGCGCCAGCGGCCTTTAGACAGTCAAAAGCACACTCCACAGTCATTCTGCACTGACTCAGCCTGTTGTTGAACTTCTCCTTGCTGCTGTCAAGGCTCCCTGTAGGGTTTAATGTGCCATGGCATTAAAAGGTAAGTGGGGTCTCCAAGGATCACAATGGGCATTTCAACTTCCCCTATGGTGATCTTCTGGTCTGGGAAGAAATTCCAGGTTTGCAGCTTCCTGAACAGGCCAGTATTCTGAAAGATGCATGTGTCATGCACCTTTCCAAACCAACCTGCGTTAATGTCAATGAAAAGCCCACGGTGATCCACAAGCACCTGGAGAACCATCCCTTCCGATTTATGTACTCGGAGACTAGGTGGGCTGGTGCCAGAATTGGAATATGCATCCCATCTATCACCCCCACAGTTAGGGAAAACCATTTGTGCAAAGCCAGCCGCAGTGTCACACATGTTACCCAGAGTCATGGTTCTTCTGAGCAGGATGCGATTAACGACCCTGTAAACTTGCATCAACACAATTCCAGTGGTTGACTTTCCCACTCCAAACTGGTTAGCAACTAATCGGTAGCTGTCTGGAGTTGCCAACTTCCAGATCGCAATAGCCACCCGCTTCTCCACTGGCAGGGCAGCACTCAATCTCGCGTCCTTGCGCCGCAGGGTGGGGGCGAGCTCCTCAGACAGTCCCATGAAAGTGGCTTTTCTCATCCGAAAGTTCTGCAGCCACTGCTGGTCATCCCAGACTTGCATGACGATGTGATCCCAACACTCAGTGCTTGTTTCCCAAGCCCAAGAGCGGTGTTCCATGGTGGTGAGCATGTCCGTGAATGCCACAAGCAAACTCATGTCATATGCGTTACTCTAGTCGATATCATCATTGGACTCCTCACTGTCAGTTTGCAGCTTAAGGAGTAACTCAACTGCCAGACGTGACGTGCTGGCAAGACCCATCAGCATATTCCTCAGCACTTCGGGATTCATTCCCACAGAACGAAAGGGAAGACAGAGCACGCAGTACAAAAAAACATTGAAAGATGGCACCAAATGTGGCCAGAAGCACAGGGAATGCTGGAATGCGAAGCGATGCATCACGGGGCGTTGGGACATGACCCAGAATGCCCCGCACTCCCTGCCTCCTTCCCACAAGCCACAGCTCCAGAATGGGAAGAGGTGCTCTGTGGGATAGCTGCCCATAATGCACTGCTCCCAATGCCGTGCAAGTGCAGCAAATGTGGCCACCCCACTGAGCTTGTAGCTGTCAGTGTGGACAGACTGCAGTGCTTTCCCTCTGCGCTCTACAAAGGCGGGTTTAGCTCACAGCGCTCTACATCTACAGGTGTAGCCAGGCCCTAAGTCATTTTTCACTTCTTCTTTCTCTATTTGATATCATGTAATGAGAGGCCTTCCATGGATGCACAGACAACTTGAATTCCTGACTCTTGAGAGCTTGACCTCACAACTGTATAGTTCTTGTGATGAGTTTTTGAACTCTACTCTACAGTGTGTGTGTCCCAGTGGCACCTAAATCCCTATGGGGCCAGGTGCTGCACATTGTTTACAGACACTGAGTCAGATCCTGCCTGGAAGATCCTGCAGTCCAGTTGGATGAGAGACAGACGGAGGGGAGGAGAAAAAGAAAGGATTATCCCCATTTGATAGACTGACTCGTTTAAATCACATGGCGTCTGCAACAGAGCTGGCAGATCTCCGGAGCCATGTGACCTTCCTTTTTGCTGGGAGTGTGTTATGTGATTGTATATGACCATGTGTGTCATACTAAGGCTCGTGCAACAGGAGGAAGAACTCTGGCTGCTGACTTGGACTCACACTGCAGGGCAGTTGCCTAGCAGCTGCCTAGCTGCTCCTTAAATACTTCAGGAGAGGGGTTCCTGTCCTGCCCCCGGCTCCTTGGGTATCTCCAAAAGATGCCTCTTGCAGCAAGCTGTTCTGGGAACATGTTTTTGATGTGTGTGTAACGATGCTGCCCTTGGTGGGAGCCAAGTGAGAGTACCAATTCAGGACAAACTGCTCAGAGCAGGGCAGTCACAGCCCCAGGCTGGGGGTTCCTTTGCACACCAAAGCAAACCAAACCAGCCTGTCACAAGGTGTCACAGGGTTCTTCCCCCTTGTCCCTGCACCCTGCACTTGAGCTGGCAAAAGAAAGGGTCTTAGACACCTCTTGCAGGTGCTTCACAAATGTTTCTTTATTTACAGTGATTGTACAGTCCCAATTCCCCCCCCCCCCCAACACCTCACTGGGTCCTCTGGCCTTTGAGGCTTGTGTCAGCCAGCAGGGATAGAGCCACAACCCTTCGACCTTCCTGCCTGGCTAGCCTCTCCTCACTGAGCTCCTCCCTGGGTTTATATGCCTGCCCAGTCCTCAACCCAGCTGGTTCCACTTGGCTTAGCAGATCACCCTGAGCCTACCCTTGTTAGGGCCTGTAGCTGGGCTCCCTGTAAAGGGTTTCAGCCATGCCCCCAATCACCTTACAGGGAAGCAGGGGGAAGCCCTGCGACACAGCCAAACACAGAAGACTGGTTATGAAAACCAATACCCCAGTAAAAGAAAAAAGGTTCTCCTGATCCCAAGGACCAAGCCCCAGATCCAGGTCAAATGATAACTTAGATCTTACCCAAAATACATGCTTATAGCCAATTCTTATTAAGTAAACTAAAATTTATTAAAAAAAGAAAAGAGAGTGTTGGTTAAAAGATCAATATACAGGCAAATTCAATTCTTGAGGTTCAGATACGTAGCAGAGATGAGTTTGTAGTTGCCAGAAGTCCTTTTAGAAATAGTCCACAGGTTATGGTCCAAAGTTCATATTCAGGGATGACTGGGGATCTCAATCCTTGTGGTTTAAGGTTTCTCCCTCTTGAAACCCAAACAGATCTGAGATGAAGAAGGATCATGTCCCTGGGTTTTTATACATTTCCAGCAGCCTTTTGGCCTGAGAAAACAATAGGTTTCACTTTCCTTCTCCCAAACATCATGGCAATTAGCCCAGGGTAATTTATCCATTAAACAGTTCAGACACCGTTATTACAACCTTCAACAAGACATATAGACAATAATACTATTTTACTCAAGTGTCTTCCTAAATGTTAATACTCCTTTTTTGATCTTTGAATCAAAGCCATGGCAATAGACAAGACTTGCTTGCTTACATCACAAGACCTGAGCAAACAGCTACCCTTCTATCTCTAACAATGCAGGCTTGCATTTCAAAGCTCTATTCATTTACATATCTTCCTAACAGGTCTTCAAAGTTCGGCCATGGGTCAGGTCAGTCTGTGAGTTAATAACTCTTTCTGGCCCTATGTCACCTTTCAATGAGATATAAAAATTTTATTAAGATGATGTTTAAAAAAAGTGAACAGTACAGAGTTTAAGCATAGAAGTTTCTGGTTATCATGGAATAATGCACAGATTATCAAGGGGTGCAAAGTTCAGTTTAAGATCGGGTGGCATAAGGAATACATAAGCTGCAATATCCCTGATTGGGGGTAAAAGGTTGATGGGGCAAAGTACAGACATTGAGCTATGAGGATATGTTGTTCATATAATGGCTACATTCAGGTGTGGAGTATGAGTGGATACTGTTATGATGGATTGACCCTCATTTGGTGAGATTTAACGTTCAGTGAGTTTATGGTTCCAGTTCATATGGTCCAACGGACAAAGTCTTCTCGATCCCTTTCTCAAAGTCAAAGCATGATGTCGCTCTGGCTCACACCTCCTGGTACTCTCAGTGGCCGGTGATGTGTTCGGTTTAGATGTCCCTGGACCATCGGATGAGGCGCCGCATGAGCGGTACCACACACCGATCCTGCACGCACTTGTTTCAGGGGTCCCAGGCTCCCAGGGCTCCGACGATCAGGGCATCTGTCAAGGTTCCTTCCCCACTCTGAACTCTAGGATACAGATGAAAGACCCCCTAAGCTTATTCTTACCAGCTTAGGTTAAAAACTTCCTCAAGGTACAAACTTTACCTTGTCCTTGAACCGTATGCTGCCACCACCAAGCATGTTAAACAAAGCACAGGGAAAGAGCCCACTTGGAGATGTCTTCCCCCAAAATATCCCCCCAAACCCTACACACCCCCTGTCCTGGCGAAGGCTTGATCAAAATCCTCACCAATTTGCATAGATGAACACAAACTCAAACGCTTGGATCTTAAGAACAATGAAAAAGCAATCAGGTTCTTAAAAGAAGAATTTTAATAGAAGTAAAAAAATCACCTCTGTAAAATCAGGATGGTAAATACCTTCCAGGGTAATCAGATTCAAAACATAGAGAATCCCTCTAGGCAAAACCTTAAGTTACAAAAAGACACAAAAGCAGGAATATACATTCCATTCAGCACAGCTTACTCAGCCATTTAAAGAAAACAGAATCTAACGCATATCTAGCTAGATTACTTACTAACTAACAGAAGTTCTGAAACTGCATTCCTGATCTGTTTCCGGCAAAAGCATCAGACAGACAGACAGACCCTTTGTTTCCCCCGCTCCCGATTTGAAAGTATCTTGTCTCCTCATTGGTCATTTTGGTCAGGTGCCAGTGAGGTTATCTTAGCTTCTTAACCCTTTACAGGTGAAAGGGTTTTGCCTCTGGCCAGGAGGGATTTTATAGCACTGTATACAGAAAGGTGGTTACCCTTCCCTTTATTTTTATGACAGCATCCATCTGCACCCCATAGTCCTTCGCTCTCAGGCCAGGGGGGCATACTTTTCCAGCTTACGAGCTCGGGCTTCGCGAAAGGCTGGGTCCTGTTCTCAAAGGAGACCATGCCGTTGACGAGGATGATCTTTTTCTGAGCCTTGTCGGTGATGACAACGTCAGGTCGCAGCTGGCTGTCAGTACCGGGGATGGCGCAGTTCACAGAGACCTCCCCCAGGCATGGTGCTATGGCTTTCACCAGGCAGTTCTGGATGGCATTGTGACGCAGCTGCCAGGCTCTGGAGTGGGGCTTGCAGATACACAGGGCAGGGTCTCGTTGGAGTAGCCGCACTTCCTACAATGCTTGTCTCGGTTCCTGTGGCGGACGGCTCCGTTGAGCGGGACGCAGTTGAGCTGGGCAAGGTGGATGAACCGTCAGTCAGTGAAATGGGTGAAGCCGCTCCCAGTGAGGAAGTGGTTGCTGACGTCCCACTTGCTGGTCAACTCGAAGGCTTTACCCTGGTCCGGTTTATGCTTCAGGGTTTCCACATACAGTGAATGGCTGGCTGCCTTCAGGGTCCTCTCCAGCATGCTCCGGGGCTCAGGGTGATGATGGTGTTGTCGGATCTGATCTGTGGCACCAGGACTCCCAGCACTTGGTGCTCCTCGCACAACTCCCAGTGACAGCCGATGCGCTTCCCCAGGCGATGTGTGGCATTGCGAGGGCGGGACCACAGTGAAGCAATGTGACGCCTGTCCCATCCAAATTCGCCATCCAGGGAACCGCTCAGGAAGGTGGCAATGTCTTGGTTGGAGGGGGCTCTGCCGATCCGCTTCTTTGTCGCGTCATGGAGGGCATTTGCCGCCATGTTCTTACCATGGAGTTGGGACACGTCAGCAGGCGGAAGGCGTGGGTGATCACCGCGATGTCACACAGGTCGCCCATGCCGGGGATTTTGGTGCCGCCATGCCTGTGAGCAATGTAGACCAGCTCATTGCTGGCTGTCTGGTAAAGCAACAGCCACTTCTTCATCAGCTGCCAGACAATCTTGTCTGCCTTGTTGAGGGGCACCTGCACCACGGCGGATCTTCTTAGGACGAATGAGATGTGGGGGATCAGGAAGGTGTTCAGGGCATTTATCTTCTGCCATGATGCCAGCAGGGAGGTGTCGATCTTGGTAGCATCCTGCAAGATCTCTTGGATGGTGTCCTTGGGTGTCTGCAGGACACGGAATTCCATCGGCGTGCCAAGGTGCTGGTATGCCTTCCCCTCTAGATCTGGAACTCCGTCGCCTGCACCAGGTCCCTTTTGCTACCGTCAATGTGGAGAGTTGCGCACTTCTTTGCATTGAAGTGGAGCCCCATCCAGTTGGCAGCTTGACTGGTGGCATCTAGCACATGTTGGAGGCTCTCTGGGTCGTCTGTGGTCAGGACCAGGTCATCTGCGTAAGCCAGGATGCTCACCCTCTCACCATGGACGTTTAAACCATCTGTGCTGTTGGAGATCGCTCATAGCAACAGCTCCATGGCGAGGTTAAAGATGATGGTGCTGGGAGGACAGCCCTGCTTTACTCCGCTTCGGATCGGGATCTCAGCAGTCTCCCCTTCGACTGAGTGGATGGTGGTGCTGCACCCCTTGTACAGCTCTTGGATCACACGAAGGAAGTTCTATGGCATCTCAAACTCCTGGAGCGTGGTAAAGATGTGGTGGTGGGACATGGACCCAAAGGTGTTAGCCAGGTTGAGCCACGCTACCACACACTGCTTCCATGCCCTTCTGGCTGTTTGGATGGTGGTTTGGAGGATGAAGTTGTGTTTGTAGCAGCCCTCGCAGGACATGAAGTCTTTCTGGATGGAGCTGATGGCTCCCCAGGTCACTGACCACTCCATGATCCTCGACGCCAGACAGCTGGCATACAGTTTGTACACCGTGGAGCAGAGGGAGATGGGCTTCCAGTTGCTGGGGTCGTCCCACTCGCCCTTCTTGTATACCAGCACCGTCATGGCCTTCTTCCAGGAGCTGGGAGTCCAGCAGACCTGCTTGCACTGGTTGAAGAGTGTGGCAAGAACCAGGCAGCTAGGATCTCATTTTCTCAGGAGGCTGTAGGGGATGCTTGCATTTCAAAGCTCTATTCATTTACATCTCTTCCTAACAAGTCTTTAAAGTTCAGCCATGGGTCAGGTCAGTCTGTGAGTTAATTAACTCTTTCTGGCTCTATGTCACCTTTCAATGAGATATATTACACTAATAAGGTCACAGTCTGCCTTACCAGACTGTGGGGTTTAGCAGTGTCCTCTTTGGCACCTGAAGTACAAATGCTTTCAGAGGAGATTTCCTTAACAAAACCACATGGGCTGAATCATGACCTCCCACCCACCCAGGCTTCTCTGCAGGGATTGGGGAAATGGGCTCCTCACCCAGGCTGAGGAGCTGTTCCACAGATAATGCCTGCCACCCATAGAGAGGGGAGCATCTCCAGCTCTCTGTTCTTCCCATGGACTCCTTCCTGTCTTGCTGTATTATCTCAATAGACATGACTTTTAGGAAAGATCATCGCTCCTTCCCTGCAGCCCCTGCTCGTGAAGGAGTCTCTTTAGAAGGAATCTGCACTTTCTCCCTTAAGGGGTGGGACAGCAGCTTTCAGGGGCTATATGGAACTTAGATGCTCAGGCAGGGTATAATAGAGCTGGCTCAGGGCAGTGTAGCAAACAGATGCTTCCCCTGATGCTTTCTGTCATGTTCCAGAATCTGTTTTCATGTCAAAAAAAGATCTGATTCTCTCTAATGTGGTGTATTGAAAGCTGTGGTCTTATCACAGTGGTTTTCAAACTTCTATTTCTGGCAACCCAGTTGAAGAAAATTGTTGATGCCCGTGACCCCACAGAGCTGGGGATGAGTGGTTTGGGGTGTGGGAGGAGCTCAGGGCTGGGGCAGAGGTTTGGGGTGTGAAGGCTGTGGGGTGGGGCCAGGAATGAGGGGCTCAAGGTATGGGATGGGGTCAGGGTTCTGGACTGGGGTTGCAGGCTCTGGGGTGGGGCTGAGGATAAGGTGTTTGGGGTGCATGAGAGGGCTGTGGGTTTGGGGGGAGCTCAGGTAGGGGATTGGGGCACGGGCTTACCTCAGGCCACTCCCAGTCAGTGGCACAGCCAGGGTGCAGAGGCAGGCTTCCTGCCTGTCCTGGCACCGTGGACAGCAGCAGTCTGGCTCCTAGGCGGAGGCACGCAAGTGACTCTGTGTGGCTCTCACCCACAGGCACCACCCCCTACAGCTCCTGAGTGCTGAGCCAGTACTTGGGGTCAGGGCAGTGCACAGAGCCCCATGGTCCCCCTGCCTAGGAGCTGGGCCTGCTGCTGGCCGCTTCCGGGGTGTAGCGCGGTGTCAAAACAGTTAGGGACTAGCCTAACTTAGCCCGGCAGCACAGCCAATGGGACTTTCAATAGCCCAGTCAGCAGTGCTGACCAGAGCCACCACCACCCAGTGCCGGGTCATGACCCACAGTTTGAAAACCAGTGGTCTATTGTTTTAAATTCTATGGAGTTTTCCTTCTCCTACATGCAGGCAGGATGCTCTGTGGGAAAGTGTGTGATTGGAGTCCTGTTGTAGGGAGAAGCCTGCTTTGTCTCTCTGTTCTGGGATTCTTGTGTTATCATTCAGATTCTAAGTGTAAGCAATCTGTATGAGCTCTCCCCTGACATCCAGCTGTGGAAAAAGACTTCAGAAGCAGATCTCATTTTCATGGACACACCCACCCTGCCTAGGTGCTCAGCATGATAGGACTGCTTGACGGAATGATCACTTGTGCCTGGTGTTGGATGCCCAGTCTCCTTGTTATTGGGACAGGAGTAATAAAGAGTTGCTATCTTTGTTTTGTGAACTTAGGGCAGCAGAACTGTACCTGGCATACCCCAGTGGAGGGTATGACTTGTGAATCACCCTCAACTGAACAGCACTCTCTAGGCAGGGGACATGGGTTCCAAAGCCCAATGAATTGAGAGAGGGTGGGGTCCTATTTAAGGGTACTAGACAGCATTTGAGTCCCCCCACCTTGCCATAGTATAATAAAAGAGCTAATTTAGATTCAATTGAGAGTCTTGTTACATACTGCAGAGCTGAAATCAGTAATACCTACTTCTAAGCATTAGACCTACTTTCTCTATTGCAAGAGACTGCCCAGTGTGCACCAGCAGCGAGGCTCCCCCACTAACAGCCAAAATCACGGAGAGCTGTGTTAAGTGTGCGGGTGGGGCCTGAAGTCATCTTGATGAGTGGGTGGCTGGTGGAGAGGTTAGGGTTCGTGTTGGGGAGAGGCGTGGCAAGCAGCCAGCTGGGAGGCTGGTGGAGAGGGCCAGAGCAGAACTCCGCAGAGGTGTGGCAATCAGCCGTTGGGGTGACGAGCGAGTGCTCGAGGAGTGCAGCGTGTAAGGTGCCTCCTTGCCCACCCCCTGCCTTCCACACGATGGGAGGTGAACTCTGTGGATGAATCTCTGAACTCTGGGGCTGTACTGGCCAAGGACAACAACTTTGAATGGGTGTGGAGAAGGGACAAGCATGTTAAAGGGACTTTTGGGTTGCTGGACTTAAGATCCTGAGGGGGAAAAGGACACTGCCCAACTTACTTGGGAGTAGGTAGTTTGCTCATTGTTTGTGTGACAGATTGGATTACAGAAACCCCTTTTGGCTGCCACCTGTGTTGTCTAGACTACCTCTGAGCCGGTTTTCCCTGCCAGCTTGGGACTTCAGTACCTTGCCTTGTTTGAGCCAGACATGCTTGCCTGATGCAAACAGATCCAAGTCTGAACCATGTCCCGCACAAGCTGTAGACTTAACTGAAAACAGCTTAAGAAGTGCTGCTGTCTCCAGCACTCAGGTACCCAGCTCCCAATGGGGTCCAAACCCCAAATAAATCCATTTTACTCTGTATAAAGCTTATACAGGGTAAACCCATAAATTGTTAGCCCTCTATAACACTGATAAAGAGCTATTCACAGCTGTTTGCCACCCCCACCCCGCCCAGGTATTAATATTTACTCTAGGTTAATTGATAAGTAAAAAGTGATTTTATTAAAAACAAAAAGTAGGATTTAAGTAGTTCCAAGTAACAACAGACAGAACAAAGTGAATTACCAAGCAAAATAAAATAAAACACACAAGTTTATGCCTAATACAGTAGGAAGCTAAATTCAGGTAAATCTCACCCTCAGAGATATTCCAATAAGCTTCTTTGACAGACTAGCCTCTTTTTAGTCTGGGTCCAGCAAATCACTCACACCCCTGTAGTTACTGTCTTTTGTTCCACGTTCTTTCAAGCATCCTTTGGGGTGGAGAGGCTATCTCTTGAGCCAGATGAGGACAAAATGGAGGGGTTTTCCAGGGGCTTATATAGCCTCCCACTTGTGGGTGGAAACCCATCTCTCCCCCTGCGTAGAATTACAGCTCCAAGATGGAGTTTTGTAGTCACATGGGCAAGTCACATGTCCATGTGTCAAGGTTCCTCCCCCCCTCTGAACTCTAGGGTACAGATGTGGGGACCTGCATGAAAACCTCCTAAGCTTACTTTTACCAGCTTAGGTTAAAAGTTCCCCAAGGTACAAATTAATTTTATCCTTTTTCCTTGGAATATCCACTGCCACCACTAAACTTTAACTGGGTTTACTGGGAAACGTAGTTTGGACACGTCTTTCCCCCCCCCAAAATCCTCCCAACCCTTGCACCCCACTTCCTGGGAAAGGTTTGTAAAAATCCTCACCAATTTGCATAGGTGACCACAGACCCAAACCCTTGGATCTGAGAACAATGAAAAAGCATTCAGTTTTCTTACAAGAAGACTTTTAATAGAAATAGAAGTAAAGAAATCACCTCTGTAAAGTCAGGATGGTAGATACCTTACAGGGTAATTAGATTCAAAACATAGAGAATCCCTCTAGGCAAAACCTTAAGTTACAAAAAAGACACAGACAGAAATAGTCATTCTATTCAGCACAATTCTTTTCTCAGCCATTTAAAGAAATCATAATCTAACACCTACCTAACTAGATTACTTACTAAAAGTTCTAAGACTCCATTCCTGGTCTATCCCCAGCAAAAGCAGCATATAGACAGACATAGACCCTTTGTTTCTCTCCCTCCTCCCAGCTTTTGAAAGTATCTTGTCTCCTCATTGGTCATTTTGGTCAGGTGCCAGCGAGGTTACCTTTAGCTTCTTAACCCTTTACAGGTGAGAGGATTTTTCCTCTGGCCAGGAGGGATTTTAAAGGGGTTTGCCCTTCCCTTTATATTTATGACACCATGCATGACTCAGTTCTTTACAGGCGGATGCCATGTTAGCCCGAACATTCCCAGGAAAGCTCAGATGTGGATTGACATCTATCAAGGTCCATTGTTGGCCAAGTACTCCCAATTACTTGAATAACATCTTCACACTATGTTGACCAAATCTACCGTAGGTGTTTTCTACAGCAATTACTTTAAATACAAGCATAGAGCCAACGCTTATAACTTCAGATATAAAAATGATACATGCATACGAATAGGATGAATACATGCAGAAAAACATAACCTTTGCAAAGATATGTTACATGGCATATGTAGCATAAACTTATTTCAGTTATGTCATATTTACATTCATAAGCATATTCCTATAAAGCATTATGGGGTGCAACCTCACAGTTTGTGTTTATGAACCCTAGTTGAGGTGTTTTCCCAAATTAATGTTGAGTTAATTCCCTCCTTTTATTAAAAGTTTTGCTACACTCAGGCTCTGTGCTTGTGAAAGGGGAAGTATCGCCTCTTAAGAGGCACCCCGGGGATGGTGTGTAATTGTCCCAGGTCACTGGGTGGGGGCTCAAGCAGGTTTTGTGTTGTATTGTTGAAAAGGAACCCCTAGATACTGAACCCAGCCCTGGTTGCTGCTGGCTCCACCTAGCACAAGGGTTACATAAGAAAATAATATTACGCTAAAATCTTCCAGCAAGATCATCTTGGTTTTATGTAATTTCTGTGTTCTGTGAAATATAACCTCTAAGTTGGGAATAAAACATTCAGAATGTTGAACCAAGCATAAACCAATGTAGAGATCTGCCTAAGTCAACAGACCACCTAAAACAATAGCTCTGAGAGAGGTCAGCTGCCCACTATCACCATGAGATGTTGACTCTGAAGTTTAATGAAGACAATATAATCATCAAGTATTTCCTTGCTGGTCAGAACACATAAGACACGTGGACATTAATCATTAACTATCTACTAGGAGTGACATGTCATAGCAACTGAAGTGAGTCGGTCCTCCCCTCCCCTCCCCACCATGATCCCCGTGTCCACGCAGAGCTGTCCATCGCACTAGGGTGAAGCAGCACGTCCTCACAGCACAACTACATGTTCTTGGTCTGCCGCACAATAGTGAACAATTGAAAATGACAGCTGTAAAGCAGCAGCAGCAAATGGCTCAAAGCAAATCGTCTCAGTGGGAGGGCACAGCTTTGGCTATGGCTTGAGGGTAAAAGGAAGTAAGCAGAGTTTTGTAACCAGTGCCAGTGAAGCTGAGTTCATCATGTGAGTTACAAATAACTTATTTCAGAGTAACAGCCGTGTTAGTCTGTATTCGCAAAAAGAAAAGGAGGACTTGTGGCACCTTAGAGACTAACCAATTTATTTGAGCATGAGCTTTCGTGAGCTACAGCTCACTTCATCGGATGCATACCGTGGAAACTGCAGCAGACTTTATATACACACAGAGAATATGAAACAATACCTCCTCCCACCCCACGGTATGCATCCGATGAAGTGAGCTGTAGCTCACGAAAGCTCATGCTCAAATAAATTGGTTAGTCTCTAAGGTGCCACAAGTCCTCCTTTTCTTTTTACAAATAACTTAGGGAAACTTAGTTAGGCAGTATTCTTCTTAGTAGTATTATAGCAGCACCTAAAGGCCTGAAGTGAGACTGTAAGGCACAAATACATAGTGAGAGGACCACCGTCAATTGGCTCCCTATCTAGAGCAGGGGTTCTCAAACTGGGGGTCATGACCCCTTAGGGGGTCACAAGGTTATTACACAGGGGGTTGTGAGTCCGTAGCAGCACCAGGCTCTTCCCAGTGTGGGAGCTGAGGTGGGACCAGTGGTGTGTAAACTGGGAGTCACGCCAGAGGTTCTCAGGAGGAGTGGGGGTAGGGCAGGCAAAGAAACTTTGTCAATATCACATTTCACAGCAGACTGTCCTCTGCGCTGCTGCTGGCGGTGGCGCTGGTGTCAGAGCTGTGAGTTCTGGCTATTGGCAGAGTGGAAAGGGGTGGCCAGTACAAACAGTTTGAGAACCTCTGATCTAGATAGACAAGGCATGCCAAAAAAAAAGACTGGGGGGGAACAGAGGGGAGGAAGGGACGTGGTCAGGGTCACGCAGCTAGCCTGAAATAGAACATAGGCTGCCCATTTCCCAAGCCAGTGCCATATCCACTATGACTGGGCCATAACATCTCACTGAGATGCAGGACATTATCTTAAATATGTATAGCCTCAGTTAATTCCATCAAATGCTGCCTTATCATGGATTTCTGCTAGCACTGGGCAGTCAGCTAGGCTGTCATTGTGAGGGCAGAGAGAAATCTTTAGTCTCCTTTTCATAGCACCAGAGCCTTGTCAGCCCACAATAAATCCTGCTGATCCCAGGAGATCAAAATTGCTACAAGCAATTCTGATCAATGATCCTTTATATCACAAAAAAAGCAACACAAGCCACATGGGGGAAAGGCTTTAGTGAGCTAACAAGCCAAGATTTAGGTAGTTAATTTTTTTCCAGCAGAGGTGTAAATCTTACTCCTGTGGGAATTCTGTGCCAAAAAATTAAAAATTCTGCACACAATATTTAAAAATTCTGCAAAATTCTGTATATTTTATCAAAATAATGCAATATAGTCACTGGTTTAAATTATTTTAGTAATTTTATTACTAACAAACAAACTAATGGAACAAAGCACTACTAATTCACACTTTTCAAACAATCAAGCACACAGTCAAACTGACAAACTGTCCCCGCAACAGACACTTAGATACTCACCAACACAGCCCCCCTAATACTAGAAATAAAGAGGCAAACCTAGCTACATTACCATTAGGCAAGGGGGTTTAGGGATTTCCTCCAATGCTCCCCACTCCTATTCTACATCCATTGTATTATAGTTTAAATAAAATTTCTAGAGGAGGTACACTAAGTGCTGTGGTAAGGGGGCTGTGCTGGTGAGTATCTGAGTGTCTGTTGCAGGGACAGTTTGTCAGTTTGATCATGTGCTTGATTGTTTGAAAAGTGTGAATTGAGAGTGCTTTGTTCCAGGGGGACCTTGAGTGGGCCTGACTGCTATAAAAAGGCAGTCAGCTGAGCGGCAAACAGTGGAGAGTCTGCAGCGGGAGTGTGACTAGGAGTTCACCTGGGGAGAGCCCACTGAGGCTTTCGTCTTGCAGGCTTCTCTGAGTAGTTACTGCAATAGCTGAAGAAGCTTGTAGAAGGAAGGTAATATGGATGGTGAGTGATCAGCTGTTGTGACCTGTACAGGATGTGCCATGTTTGTCTTTCTTCCACAGGACAGAAGCGACATGTCTGTACAAAGTGCAAGCTGGTCTCCATATTGGAAGAGAAGGTTCAAGGTCTGGAGAAACAAGTATCAACCCTGCGTTGCATAAGAGAAAACGAAGATTTCCTGGACTGATGTCAGGATATGCTTCTGCGGGCACAACATTCTTAAGATTCAGAGCAGGCTGCACTGTGGGGACAGGAGAACGGTGAAGAAAATTGGCAGCATGTGACCTCCAGAAGAAGAAAGAGGAGCATCCATGTACCAGCAATGCAGATACAGGTGAGCAACCGTTTTCACAGTCTCTTCATAGGTACTAATGCGGAGAGTGGACTAGATGATACATCTGAGGGAAGGGAACAGAAGGAGACTCCACCAATTGGAAAGTATGAGATGCGGGTTCCACGACCGCCACTCCCAAGAGAAGGATAGACAATCCAGGAAGTTTTTGGAAAGCGTAGGGGACAATTTCCTGGTGCAAGTGCTAGACGAGCCAACTAGGGGGGGAGCTTTTCTTGACCTGCTTCTCATAAACAGGGAAGAATTAGTGAGGGAAGCAAAAGTGGATGGGAATCTGGGAGGCAGTGACCATGAGTTGGTTGAGTTCAGGATCCTGACACAGGGAAGAAAGGTAAGCAGCAGGATACGGACCCTGGACTTCAGGAAAGCAGACTTCGACTCCCTCAGGGAATGGATGGGGAGGATCCCCTGGGGGACTAACATGAAGGGGAAAGGAGTCTAGGAGAGCTGGCTGTATTTCAAGGAATCCCTGTTGAGGTTACAGGGACAAACCATCCCGATGAGTCGAAAGAATAGTAAATATGGCAGGCGACCAGCTTGGCTTAACGGTGAAATCCTAGCGGATCTTAAACATAAAAAAGAAGCTTACAAGAAGTGGAAGGTTGGACATATGACCAGGGAAGAGTATAAAAATATTGCTCGGGCATGTAGGAATGAAATCAGGAAGGCCAAATCGCACCTGGAGCTGCAGCTAGCAAGAGATGTCAAGAGTAACAAGAAGGGTTTCTTCAGGTATGTTGGCAACAAGAAGAAAGCCAAGGAAAGTGCGGGCCCCTTACTGAATGAGGGAGGCAACCTAGTGACAGAGGATGTGGAAAAAGCTAATGTGCTCAATGCTTTTTTTGCCTCTGTCTTCACTAACAAGGACAGCTCCCAGACTGCTGCACTGGGCATCACAAAATGGGGAAGAGATGGCCAGCCCTCTGTGGAGAAAGAGGTGGTTAGGGACTATTTAGAAAAGCTGGACGTGCACAAATCCATGGGGCTGGACGAGTTGCATCCGAGAGTGCTAAAGGAATTGGCGGCTGTGATTGCAGAGCCATTGGCCATTATCTTTGAAAACTCGTGGCAAACGGGGGAAGTCCCAGATGACTGGAAAAAGGCTAATGTAGTGCCAATCTTTAAAAAAGGGAAGAAGCAGGATCCTGGGAACTACAGGCCAGTCAGCCTCACCTCAGTCCCCGGAAAAATCATGGAGCAGGTCCTCAAGGAATCAATCCTGAAGCACTTACATGAGAGGAAAGTGATCAGGAACAGTCAGCATGGATTCACCAAGGGAAGGTCATGCCTGACTAATCTAATCGCCTTCTATGAGGAGATTACTGGTTCTGTGGATGAAGGGAAAGCAGTGGTTGTATTGTTTCTTGACTTTAGCAAAGTTTTTGACACGGTCTCCCACAGTATTCTTGTCAGCAAGTTAAAGAAGTACGGGCTGGATGAATGCACTATAAGGTGGGTAGAAAGTTGGCTAGATTGTCGGGCTCAACGGGTAGTGATCAATGGCTCTATGTCTAGTTGGCAGCCGGTGTCAAGTGGAGTGCCCCAGGGGTCGGTCCTGGGGCCAGTTTTTATCTTCATAAATGATCTGGAGGAGGGTGTGGATTGCACTCTCAGCAAATTTGCAGATGATACTAAACTGGGAGGAGTGGTAGATACCCTGGAGGACAGGGATAGGATACTTAAGGGCCCTAGACAAATTGGAGGATTGGGCCAAAAGAAATCTGATGAGGTTCAATAAGGATAAGTGCAGGGTCCTGCACTTAGGACGGAAGAACCCAATGCACTGCTACAGACTAGGGACCGAAAGGCTAGGCAGCAGTTCTGCGGAAAAGGACCTAGGGGTGACAGTGGACGAGAAGCTGGATATGAGTCAGCAGTGTGCCCTTGTTGCCAAGAAGGCCAATGGCATTTTGGGATGTATAAGTAGGGGCATAGCGAGCAGATCGAGGGACGTGATTGTTCCCCTCTATTCGACATTGGTGAGGCCTCATCTGGAGTACTGTGTCCAGTTTTGGGCCCCACACTACAAGAAGGATGTGGATAAATTGGAGAGAGTCCAGCGAAGGGCAACAAAAATGATTAGGGGTCTGGAACACATGACTTATGAGGAGAGGCTGAGGGTACTGGGATTGTTTAGTCTGCAGAAGAGAAGGAGGGGGGATTTGATAGCTGCTTTCAACTACCTGAGAGGTGGTTCCAGAGAGGATGGTTCTAGACTATTCTCAGTGGTAGAAGAGGACAGGACAAGGAGTAATGGTCTCAAGTTGCAGTGGGGGAGGTTTAGGTTGGATATTAGGAAAAACTTTTTCACTAGGAGGGTGGTGAAACACTGGAATGCGTTACCTAGGGAGGTGGTAGAATCTCCTTCCTTAGAAGTTTTTAAGGTCAGGCTTGACAAAGCCCTGGCTGGGATGATTTAATTGGGGATTGGTCCTGCTTTGAGCAGGGGGTTGGACTAGATGACCTCCTGAGGTCCCTTCCAACCCTGATATTCTATGATTCTATGATTCTAAGGAGGCGGGTGGTGGTCGGGGACTCTCTCCTCAGGGGGACTGAGTCATCTATCTGCCGTCCCGACCAGGAAAATAGAGAAGTCTGCTGCTTGCCAGGAGCTAGGATTCACGATGTGACGGAGAGCCTGCCGAGACTCATCAAGCCGTCGGATCACTACCCATTCCTCCTTCTCCACATGGGCACTGATGATACTGCCAAGAATGACCCTGAGTGGATCACTGCACACTACGTGGCTCTGGGAAGAAGGATAAAAGAGTTTGAGGCGCAAGTGGTCTTCTCATCCATCCTCCCTGTGGAAGGAAAAGGCCCAGATAGAGACCGTCGAACCGTGGAAGTCAACGAATGGCTATGCAGGTAGTGTTGGAGAAAAGGCTTTGGATTCTTTGACCATGGGATGGTGTTCCAAGAAGAAGGAGTGCTAGGCAGAGATGGGCTCCACCTAACGAAGAGAGGGAAGAACATTTTCACAAGCAGGCTGGCTAACCTAGTGAGGAGGGCTTTAAACTAGGTTCACTGGGGGAAGGAGACCAAAGCCCTGAGGTAAGTGGGGAAGTGGGATACCAGGTGTGATGAAGTGGGACTGTTCTTAATGTTTCCTCTGAATACTGTGGGGTGCCTCAGTTTCCCCTGTGCATTTCTTAAGTCTCGAGGTGGTGGGATAAAGGGGTGTAATTGTTGCAGAGCAAAGGATCAGTGTACTTAAATGGCCGACACTCTGTCTCCTGGCAACTGATGGCCTGGGCCCTTCCCCCCTGCAAGGTGATAGCTAAAGGGTTGGAGAACAAAGGAATCTGGTGACCTCCTGGCCTGGGAAAGGGACAAAGCCAAGAGGAGGAGGGGGTGAAGGGTGAGTCAGTTTGGGCTGGCTGGGGACAAGGAGTGAAGTGCAGATGTGGTTGTCTGGCTCACTGCCCCTCAAAATGGACCCAGCTGAGGGGTCCTGTTCTCTGTACCTACAAGCTCTGTTTCAGACCATGTTCTTGTCATCTAATAAACCTCTGTTTTACTGGCTGGCTAAGAGTCATGTCTGACTGCAAAGTTGGGGTGCAGGACCCTCTGGCTTCCCCAGGACCCTACATGGGTGGACTCGCTGTGGGAAGCGCACAGAGGGGCAGAGGATGCTGAATGCTCCAATGTCAGACCCAGGAAGGTGGAAGCTGTGTGGGCTTTTTGCCCTGAAGACAGGCTGCTCACAGAAAGGAGACTTCCCCAGAGTTCTGCCTGGCTTCGTAGGGAGCAGTTCCAGAGCATCGCCCGGGGACTCCGTGACACCAGGAGGAAGCACGAGCAGGAGAGTACAAGAGGGGAGGATTCCTGCCTCATACTGAGAAAGCAGGACGATCAGCGAGTCATCTTAAGTGCCTATACACAAATGCAAGAAGCCTGGGAAACAAGCAGGGAGAACTGGAAGTCCTGGCACAGTCAAGGAATTATGATGTCATTAGAATAACAGAGACTTGGTGGATAACTCACATGACTGGAGTACTGTCATGGATGGATATAAACTGTTCAGGAAGGACAGGCAGGGCAGAAAAGATGGGGGAGTTGCACTGTATGTAAGGGAGCAGTATGACTGCTCAGAGCTCCGGTATGAAACTGCAGAAAAACCTGAGAGTCTCGGGATTACGTTTAGAAGTGTGAGCAACAAGGGTGATGTTGTGGTGGGAGTCTGCTATAGACCACCAGACCAGGGGGATGAGGTGGACGAGGGTTTCTTCCGGCAACTAACGGAATTTACTAGATCGCAGGCCCTGGTTCTCATGGGGGACCTCAGTCACCCCGATATCTGCTGGGAGAGCAATACAGCAGTGCACAGACAATCCAGGAAGTTTTTGGAAAGTGTAGGGGACAATTTCCTGGTGCAAGTGCTGGAGGAACCAACCAGGGCCAGAGCTCTTCTTGACCTGCTGCTCACAAACTGGGAAGAATTAGTAGGGGAAGCAACAGTGGATGAGAACCTGAGATGCAGTGACCATGAGATGGTCACCTTCAGGATCCTGACACAAGAAAGGAAGGAGAGCAACAGAATACGGACCCTGGACTTCAGAAAAGCAGACTTTGACTCCCTCATGGAACGGATGGGCAGGATCCCCTGGGAGAATAACATGAGGGGGAAAGGAATCCAGGAGAGCTGGCTGTATTTTAAAGAATCCTTATTGAGGTTACAGGGACAAACCATCCCAGTGTCTAGAAAGAATAGTAAATATGGCAGGCGACCAGTTTGGCTTAACTGTGAAATCCTTGCTGATCTTAAAGACAAAAAAGATGCTTACAAGAAGTGGAAGATTGGACTAATGACCAGGGAGGAGTATAAAAATATTGCTCAGGCATGCAGGAGCAAAATCAGGAAGGCCAAATCACACCTGGAGTTGCAACTAGCAAGGGATGTTAAGAGTAAGAAGAAGGGTTTCTACAGGTATGTTAGCAACAAGAAGAGGGTCAAGGAAAGTGTGGGCCCCTTACTGAAGGAGGGAGGCAACCTCATGACAGAGGATGTGGAAAAAGCTAATGTACTCAATGCTTTTTTTGCCTCTGTCTTCACTAACAAGGACAGCTCCCAGACTACTGCACTGGGCAGCACAGCATGGGGAGGAGGTGACCAGCCCTCTGTGGAGAAAGAAGTGGTTCAGACTATTTAGAAAAGCTGGACGAGCACAAGTCCATGGGGCCGGATACGGTGCATCCAAGGGTGCTAAAGGAGTTGGCGGCTGTGATTGCAGAGCCATTGGCCATTATCTTTGAAAACTCATGCCAATCGGGGGAGGTCCCGGACGACTGGAAAAAGGCTAATGTAGTGCCAATCTTTAAAAAAGGGAAGGAGGAGGATCCGGGGAACAACAGGCCAGTCAGCCTCACCTCAGTCCCTGGAAAAATCATGGAGCAGGTCCTCAATAAATCAATTCTGAAGCACTTAGAGGAGAGGAAAGTGATCAGAAACAGTCAGCATGGATTCACCAAGGGCAAGTCATGCCTGACTAACCTAACTGCCTTTTATGACGAGATAACTGGCTCTGTGGATATGGGGAAAGCAGTGGATGTGATATATCTTGACTTTAGCAAAGCTTTTGATACGGTCTCGCACAGTATTCTTGCCAGAAAGTTAAAGAAGTATGGGCTGGATGAATGGAATATAAGGTGGATAGAAAGCTGGCTAGATCGTTGGGCTCAATGGGTAGTGATCAATGGCTCCATGTCTAGTTGGCAGCCGGAATCAAGCAGAGTGCCCCAAGGGTCAGTCCTGGGGCAGTTTTGTTCAATATCTTCATTAATGATCTGGAGGATGGTGTGGATTGCACCCTCAGCAAGTTTGCAGATGACACCAAAGTGGGAGGAGAGGTAGATACACTGGAGGGTAGGAATAGGATACAGAGAGACCTAGACAAATTAGAGGATTGGGCCAAAAGAAACCTGATGAGGTTCAACAAGGGACCAAGTGGCTAGGCAGCAGTTCTTCAGAAAAGGACCTAGGGGTTACAATGCACGAGAAGCTGGATATGAGTCAACAGTGTGCCCTTGTTGCCAAGAAGGCTAATGGCATTTTGGGCTGCATAAGGAGGAGCATTGCCAGCAGATCAAGGGACGTGATCGTTCCCCTCTATTCAGCATTGATGAGGCCTCATCTGGAGTACTGTGTCCAGTTTTGGGCCTCACACTACAGGAAGGATGTGGAAAAACTGGAAGGAATATGGAGCAATTACGAGGTGCTGGACCTCGTAAGAGTTTGGGAGGAAGAAGTTGTCCAGTCCCAGCTGCGCTCCAGACGTAGGAATTACAATACCTTCGGGCAGATATCAAGGGACATGCTGGAAAGGGGCCATGACCGGGATGCACTGCAGTGCAGGGTTAAAATGAAGGAGCTGCGGAATGCCTACCACAAAGCCCGTGAGGCAAACCCCTGCTCCGGTGCTGCCCCCGCGACCTGCCATTTTTACAAAGAACTGGACGCGATACTTGGGGGCGGCCCCACCTCCACTCTGGGTACCACCATAGACACTTCAGAGCACAGTCCAACAAGGCAGGAGGAGAAGGAGGAGCAAAGTGGGAGCAAGAGTGCTGAGGAGGAGGGAGCTGTGCTCAAGCCAGGAGGAAGGTAGCCAGTGGCGGTGGCCGGTGCTTGAGGAAGGACAAACACCACAGGAGGTTCCCAGTAAGTGGCTTTTATTTTGGGAAGGAAGTTATTCGGTGCGGGCTCTTGGGGCAAGGAGGGTTAGGGCTGCATGCATGCCTAGATATGAAATAGGTAGTTAATGTGCTGTATAAAGCTTATACAGGGTAATTGTTCAGGGTAATCATAAATTGTTCGCCCTCTATAACACTGATAGAGAGATATGCACAACTGTCCTCCCCCACCCCCAGGTATTAATACATACGCTGGGTTAATTAATAAGTGAAAAATTATTTTATTAAATACAAAAAGTAGGATTTAAGTGGTTCCAAGTAATAGCAGACAGAACAAATTGAATTACCAAGCAAAATAAAATAAAACACTCATCTATGCCTAATACAGTAAGGAAACTGAATACAGATAAAACCTTACCCTCAGAGGTGTTCCAGTAAGCTTCTTTTTACAGACTAGTCTCCTTCTAGTCTGGGTCCAGCAATCACTCTCACCCCCTGTGGCTACTGTCCTTTGTGTGGGGGTGGGGGGCAGGGAGGCATGTGGCAGGGGATTCAAACCATGATGCAAGCAGGGAGCTGTTTGAAATTCCTCTGAAATCAAGCCTGGCCCTCCAGATGAAAGCAGATGAGCTGGCTGATGAAGGGAACAGGACCTTGAGGTAAGCTTGTGCCTGAATTAATCCTTATAGTAACTTCCCCTCATTTTTGTTTGCCTGAAATCTCACTTCCCTCCTCCTCCGCCCCCATGCTCCCTCCACTGCCCTTCACCATCCTATCTGCAGCTTTAGAGAACAAAGGCACTCATTTTTTGACTGACTCACTTACTAGTGTGTTAGAAATTAAAATTTGTAGAGATCATAGAATTGTAGGACTGGAAGGGACCTTGAGAGATCTCTAGTCCAGCTGCCTGCACTCCTGGCAGGACTAAGTATTATCTAGACCATCCCTGACAGGAGTTTGTCTAACCTGCTCTTAAAAATCTCCAGTGATGGAGATTCCACTACCTCCCTAGGCAACCTAGAATCCATTCCAAAAGATAACAGGCAGTCCAGTTACACACCCACATCGGTTAATCATAGTATCATAGAATCACAGAATATTAGGGTTGGAAGATACCTCAGGAGGTCATCTAATCCAACCCCCTGCTCAAAGCAGGACCAACACCAACTAAATCATCCCAACCAGGGCTTTGTCAAGCTGGGCCTTAAAAACCTCTAAGGATGGAATTTCTTGTGCTTGGACAGATAGAAGAAACAGATGGTTGGTGTCCGCTTCTCAATTCTTTGGCTGGTTGGGCTGTGCAGTGACAGGCCATGTAGAGTTCACTTATCACGTGAAGAGGGACATCCCTTTTGTCCTTTGAGGGAGATTGCTGGAACTTTTATGGAAATACTCTGAAATTCTCGCCCTCTGAATGTCTTCCCCCCCAATAGACTTTCCCACTCCATTCTGCAATGCATTCAGCTGGCACCACTGCAATGGGATAGCAGCATAGGGGCCAGGGCAGCTTCAGGACCCCAGTGGCAGCCAGGTTCTCTGTGCCTTTGTCACCCTCAGCGAAGATCACCACTGCGTGTGACAATTGTCAGTATTCACTGCACTTGCCCTATACCCAGCTTCTGAAGGTTCCATGCAAGAGAACACACACACATACCATAGTAGACTAGGCCATATTGCTATGGCTCGAGCTGCGGAGTGGTGCTGAATCAAAGCAATCCAAAGCTAAAGTGACAGTTAGCCTTGCCTAATAAAAGCTGTCTACAGGACTCATGCAAGGGCCTTTGAGATCTGACTTCCCTCTCTGTGTCTATAAATCTAATGCTGTATCTGTCTCAATCAGTAGCCTTTGGCGTGGTGGCCTTGATAGGCATCCCTTCCTACCTGCAGAATGGAGGAGAAAGAAGACCAGAAAGGATATGGTCAGCCAACTCTTCCAATCCTCTACAGCTTCAGACTGGGAACACAGGGCTTGGAGGGGCCACAGGACTGAGACCATGGAGAAGGTCTGAGAATGGAGGAATCAGCTGCTGCAGGAGAGGGAAAAGAACTGAAAGGCTCATTGGGAAATGTACCAAGCCATCGAACATGAATGTTGCAGAGCATTGACCTACATGCCCAAAGAACACTGCCACAGCAGTCTTTCCAGGTCTTCGAGACTCATGGTCACTCCTCCCTACGCCCCCAACACATCAGGTGGTATCACAGGCACACCAGACCACTCCATGACTGGGGGAAATAAGGAGAACCACAGCTACACAGACATGTGAAAACCACAGGATCAGACAATACTTGTTTCATTCCATTTTGTAGATGGGGATGTGGGGCGGCATGTGGTGTCAAGTGCCCTGCCAGATTTCTGTTTGGCCTGCTAAGAGGGAGGGAGAGGGGCTCTGTCCTTCTCCCACTGCACTTGCCCTCTGGCACCTTTGGCCCCTGTTCCTGGCACCCAGGCCTGGGCGGGGAGCTGAAAGGGCAGGGCCAGCCGCTTCTCACACCAGCTGCTCCGGATCGTTGCTCTGTGCAGGGCAGTGGCTGCCTGCAAGAGCCTGTCTGGGGAAGTGGTGACGACGGTCTACCCCTGGCCTGGGCCTGGCTGCTGGGGACAGAGGCCAAGTGCGTCCACAGCCGCCGACTTCTGCTCATGCTGGTGGGTGCTCGACCCCCCTCTGCCCCTGCCCCTCCTGCCCCTGCCTCCCACCCCCATTCCAACCCCTTCCCCAAAGTCCCTGCCCCAACTCCGCCCCCTCCCTGCCCCTATTGCGACTCCTTCCCCAGATCCCAAAGCCCTGCCTCCTCCCCTGAGCACGCCACGTTCCCACTCCTCCCGCTCCCTCCCAGAGCTTGTAACGCCGCCAAACAGATATTTGGCGGCAGCAAGCGCTGGGAGGTAGGCGGAGGAGCAGGGATGCAGCGCGCTCAGGGGAGGAGGCGGGGGAAGAGGTGAGGTGGGACAGGGTGGGGAGCTTGGCTGCTGGTCAGTGCAGAGCACCCACTAATTTTTCCCTGTGGGTGCTCCAGCCCCGGAGCACCCACGGAGTTGGTGCCTATGAGTGAGCCAGAGTCCCCGCCCCCCTCCACGTTTCTGGCTCACTCGGCCCCTGTCCTTGGCAGCCAGGCCTGGGAGCTGGGTGGCCCATCACCGCCACCACTCCAACCAGGCTCTCTCCCAGGCAGCTGCTGTGCTGCACAGAGCATCGACCCGGAGTGGCCAGCTTCGGCCGGCATGAGAAGCGGCTCCATCTGGCCCCATGCCCGGGCCCAGCTGTCCAGGGAGAGTGGTTGAATGTGCCAAGTGGGAGGCACAGCGGGAGAAGGACAACCCCCCCCCCCCACACACACACACACAGAGGTAACTGGTGGGGTGGGGAGAGTACGGTGGCCCCAGGCCGGGTGCAAGACTGGGTTCAGGGCCAGAATGGGGGGATCACTGGGCAGAGGAGACACACAGCATATTCATGTGTCCTCCCCTTTAGACTGTACCTCCCTTCTCCCTCCTCCCCCCCCCCCCCCCCCCCGCACAGTATGGGGAGGCACAAGTCAACTATGGGTGGGGATTTTAAAGTATGGTCCTCCTTTAACACTGTTGCTAGACTGTCTTTACCCTTGTGTTTTGCCCTTGTGCTGTTTGTTTGCACATAATAAAGTTTTATTGTTGGAAACTGAGAATCTTTATGACTGTGCAGCAAACATTACAGAATGTATAACAGGAGGCAATAATCAACCTCTTGCAAAAGCTTACTCAAGCATTGCCCATTTTGAAGCAGGAGGCAGTAATACACTCCGGAACACTGTTTCACAAAGCGTTACACAAACTAATGTGCCTGGCTCCACAGTGAGCTCTTCCAATAGCCCCGCAGGCAGCCAGTCCAGCTTGTTCCTCCACCGCGGCGGTAGCTTCCCCTCCACCCCACCCTTTGCCTCACAGCTACTGTGCAGCACATACAGCGATAACAATGGCCTTTCTGAGATCCTATTAACTGAACAAACATCAGCAATGACCCTTCAAGCTCCCACAAGCACATTCAGCCTGCACATGAGACCACAGGTGAATCTTTCCTTGGCACTGTTGAGCAGGCCAATGCAGCGCTTCGTGAGCAAGGGCTAGTCTGGGTCCCCACTAACGGCATTTCAACATTGCCAGTGTGAATGTGCCAGCTGGGGAAGAATGTTGCTGCTTGCAGCTTTCTGAACAATCTCACACCCTTAAAGGTGCAAGGATCATGTACCTTCACAAGCCATCCCTGTGAAGCATCCCTGGTGAGCACCAGCGCTTGGACTGCCATGGAAAAGTCTCCCTTTCTGTCGACGTACTCTGGGGCAAGGTGGCATGGTGCAAGAATAAGGAGATGTGTGCTATCTATTGTCCCACTGCTATTCAGCAATCTACTGTTGCAAAGCCATCCACTAGTTCCTGCACATTACTGAGAGTCACAAACCTGGGTGACAAGAGGCAATTAGTTGGCTTACACATTTGGATGACAGTGGCCCTGTTGTATTAATTTAGGTGGAATATATGGGCCACAGCAGTTAATATCACCCAGTCACTGTCCAACATTAAACCAGGTTTGGTAAACAGAGACCTCAGCCACCTTAGTACCTTGGCACGTCTTCAAACATTGTTTTAATGTTTTACTAAAGGTACAGAAAGGAAGAAAAAACAGTTAATGCTTTACATCTCTAATGCTTTAAGTAAGGCTTCTATGTTAGCAGCTTGTTTTGTTCCCTAGTTAGAGGGAGTTTTACTCCTGAGGGAATTCTGTGGCAAAAAATTCGAAGTCCTGCGCACAATATTTTCAAATTCTGCAAATTTTATTGTCAAAATAACACTACATAATCAAGCTAGTTTCAATTATTTTGGTAATTTATTTCAAAATACCTGTCGGCAAGTATATATTGGTACAGACACACACAAAAATCCCCCCAGAAGTAGAGAGTTAAAGAAACCCCTATGACAATCCATAGACTCATAGAATATCAGGGTTGGAAGGGACCTCAGGAGGTCATCTAGTCCAACCCCCTGCTCAAAGCAGGACCAATCCCCAATTTTTGCCCCAGATCCCTAAATGGCCCCCTCAAGAATTGAACTCACAACCCTGGGTTTAGCAGGCCAATGCTCAAACCACTGAGCTATCCCTCCCCCATGTTCCCTAGTTCCCCGTGTTAGCATTGCTCATCCAGTTCCTGTTTCTCTGCCCCCTTCCCCGACTCAAGCCCAGCCAGCGGGCCAGACACCCACAACCCTTCCCCCCCAAGAGCCCAGCCGCGAGGCCACCCAGACAATGCACCTGAACCCCCTACCCCCAGAGCCCAGGCTTGGTGGCCCCCCGCAGCCCAGATACCTGCACCCCCTCCCTCCAGGAGCCTAACTGTGGGGTTCCCCCCAGCCAATACACCCAAACCCCCTCCCCCACAAAGCCCAGCTGCAGGGCCTCTCTGGCCCAGATACCCACACTCCCCACACACCAGAGCTCAGCCGTGGCGCTCCCTCCCCCGGCCCAGATATTCACAGTCCCTTCCCCCAGAGCCCAGGGATCCAGAGGGAGAAACAGTCTGATGCTCAGGTCCAGGCTTGCACAGAGTTTCCTGTGGGCCGCCCTCTCCTTCCCTCAGGGCATGCTGGGAACTGCAACTGCCACGAACTCTCTAGCTCAGGGGTGGGGAACATTTTTCTATCAGGGGGTCACTGACCCACAGAAAAAATCAGTCACAGGGGGGTGAGCCAGCATTCGTGGCTCCAGCCTGGTGGGGAGACACAGAGGTGCACAGCTTCCCCTACGCTCCAGGGTGGGGCCCGAAATGAGGGCTTCAAGATGCGCGAGGGGGAGCTGGGCTGGGGCAGGGGATACAGGTGGGGGTGCGGGGCTGGGAGGGAGTTAGGGTGTGGGATGGGGTTCCAACCTGGGGAAGGGGGCTCAGGGTGTGGTCTCCGGCCTGGCAGCACTTACCTCAGGCGGCTCCCTGCCTGCCCTGGCTCCGTGCTGCTCCAGGAAGCAGCTGGCATGTTTGGCCCCTAGGTGGAGGGGCCAGGGGGCTCTGCGCGCTATGCACTGCCTGCACCTGCAGGCACCAACCGAACAGCTCCCATTGGCTGTGGTTCCCAGCCAATGGGAGCTGCGGAGCCAGCGCTGGGGACATGTGGTCGCTTCCAGGAGCTGCACGGAGCCAACCGGACTTTTAACGGCCTGGCAACCGTAGCTTCCCCCCGCAGCAGGGTGAGCTGGTGCTTACGGCTCCAGCCCCATAGGGGGGCGCTGAGGTTTGGGGCTTCTTGCCCACAGCATGGAGACTTGCCGCAGGCCATATGAAATTAAGCAGTGGACCAGAGGTTCCCCACCCCTTCTCTGGCTCCCTCTTCCCGCCAGTCTCTTCTATGTTGGAGCTGGGCTCTGCCAGGTCCAGTGTCCCTTAGTGGCGGCTAGCAGCACTGCAGCCCACTTCTGTCATGGGAAAGGAAATTCTGTGTGCATGTTAATTTCTGCAAAATTCTGCATTGCACAGTGGTGCAGAATTCCCCCAGGAGTAAAGTTTTTAGACAGAAACCTCCCATGGTTTGACAGACTCTTAGATGGTATCAAATATGGTAATAATGGTCTGCTTGGGGAAAAGAAGTCAGTTACGATGAGTTGGAGCTGCTGTTAAAGTCCATCCCATTTCATCCCAGGTTGTGGTTGGGATGCAGCAGGAGCCAGTAGGGGTGACAATGTCATCTGGATTCCTCTGTCTGGCCTGATCTGGTCAAGACATCCCTCAAGATTAGGACAGAGAGAGTCTGGGGTCCCAGGAAACAGTGAGGGTGGCAGCCATAACAGCGAAACTCACTCCAATAGCCTCTGTCTGTTCGTTCTGTTCCCGCCCCGCCCCCCAAGTCTTTCTTTAAAGGGACCACCAAGCAGTGCTCATTTCTCAGAAGCAGCAACCCGCTGTGTGCAGCTGCTCCATGAATGCTTGCAACAGCCTGGCATTTTAATGTTGTTGTGTTCATCAGCTTTCAGGTTTACTGTATCTTCCTCCTCTGTTGTGGCAGTAGTCGTTTAGGACCTGCAAATACAGTGGACTTATACGTCCCGTGTTAGCATTGCTCATGTGAATTGCGCTGAGCTGTGCAGGGTCCATGCTTCTGCCAGAGCAATGGCAGAGACCAAAAATCTGCATGCAGGATGATGGGAGTTTTTAAAAAATGGTGCAAAAATGATGGGATGGAATAGGCATTATTCGATGGAGAGAGTGGCATGGTGAGAACTTGACCTCCTCCCTCCCAAAACTCTCTAAATGAATGAGTGGCATCCCACAAAGCACTGCAAAAATATCCCACAAGGCCCTGAGCCAGACTGCAGCTGGTAACACACTGGGATGCCTGTCTGTGATGAAATGCATTTTACACTGAGGCGAAGACTGGCGGTGAGGATGCACAGCGTCGATGCAAGGAGCCAAGCGCGCAGGCCCGCAGGTGACATGACATGCGTTGACTGAACCTCATAGTGCTGCCATTGCCCTTAACACAAGAAGCAACTTCACTGGTGAAAGCTGGGCTTGGAGGGGACTAACCAGCCTTATTGACACGATATCTGGCTACATAGATCAGCATTTAAAACTCCCATGGAGCAGTGGATCTCCGGGAGTACACATCAGTAATGAGATCGGACCCCTTCGATCCACCCCTGAGGGCTAGTGGAGTCTGTCTCCTAATGATGCTTATCTGCATGGCCTTCCAACAGGTGCCACCCCTCCCCACAGCCCAGAACCTGGCCAGTTAGCCTGCCGGGGTATTGACTTTCAGGCTTGTTCTCCAATACACTCCAATAGCCATACTGTTTATAACCTAGCGGAGCCTCAGAATCCAACGTCTGGCCTCCTACCTGGGAATGATTAACTACCTCTCTAAGACTCACCCTGGGCTCTGCCAGCCTTACATAGGCCTTGCTCCTGGAAAGTCCTGAAACGTGTGCTCAAGTCCACCCCTTTTCAGGACAGCAACTAAGCCCAAAAGTGCTTAAAGAGTGTCCTGAACAGGGGTGGTTTCCTCAGCTGGGAACCACAGTCCCCCACGCAGGTTAATGGACAGAATCTCAGCAGATAGCAGCAGTGTGTGTGTTGCACAGAGAATTACTGGGTTTTGCTTCTTTCTTTTTAATAATTTGCTCATTACATCTTTAACCACTGCATCGTACAGCACATGCAGATGAGGACCAGTGAGACAGCTCAGTGGTCACCTATGGAGGCTGCTACTGTAGGCTGGGACTCACTTTTGCACTCAACTGTCGCATTTCACAACTCGGGACCTGGAATCAGGGCCTGCAGCAGAGCTAGTCTCTGAGCAACCTAATGAGTGCATCTGGCCGGTCGGAGTCTGCCTGATTGGTTGGATGAGTCAGCAGACCGGCTCTTACGCCCAGCAGCAGCAGCCATTCAGTGGTTGCTCAAAGCATTTACTCATGGCTGTGAGAGCACCTGAGCTTGCTTGTTCCTGGCCTTGCTTCTGCCTCAACCTTAGCCCTACCTCGCCTCACTCCAGGTAACCCAGGCCTGAGCCTCGGCTTTGACTCCTGACTTCCAGTGTTGGCTCTGACCCTGGCTCCGATTCCTGGTTATGTGCTTTGACCACTGAACAGGACCTTCTGCACTGTCAGCCATGGTCCCTTTAAAAGGGATGAGCTCAGGTCACGTGTGTCAGGAATTGGTCTCTGCTGAGAACTGGGTTCCTGGTGCAACCAGTAAAGGCATGTTTATTGGTTCTGTAGGCGCAACCTCTTTCTTATGCACTAGCTACAACAAGCATAAGAGTAGGGTCTAGCAAGTTTCCTTTCCGCTGTATTTTTGCGGACAGGAGGGTTGCCCGGTATTCAGCCTACTTCTCGGCAGGGCGAAGCAACAGAGCTGGGAGCAGCTCGGCACTTTCGAAAGTCATGCTGTGTAGCTGTGTGCCCAAATATGGATGTAGTTGCCTGAACCCTAAGGCTTCCAAGTTCAGCCCCTTGGGCCTGGGATGACAGTGTTGCCAATGCCAAGTGTTCAAAAATCATGAGTCCCACCCCCAAAATAACAGGACTGGTTTAAAAAACCATGAGATTTTTGGAAGTAATTAATTTGAGGTGCTCCTGAGTGAGGTGGGAGCTTTGGGAAATCCCATGCACTATGTTTGTGGATGTAACTTTCCTGTTACCATCTCTCATGTCAGGAGTGTGGTCCTCTTTGGCTGTTTACCCACTTGCTGTCCAAGCAGTCAGTCCAGACGTGCTGCCCGTGGCCAGTGCTCGGTGTGGATCTAGAGAAGTGCAGGGACACGCTGAAATTTCATGTGTTCAGAACAAACACGCAGAACTAGGATAACTTCTTCAAATGGATGTTATATGCCTTTTGACAGCTGCCAAGCCACTTCAGATCCAGTGTGCCCTGTAGGTCAGAAGCTGATACCTGTTCTTGTATAGGGTTGTCTCTTCACCCACAAATAGGCTGCTGAGGTCAGTGGCGTTACCTGTGCATTAAGGTGCTACCCAACATGAGTAAAGGGATCAGAATCTGGCCCTATGTTTTTGTCCTGTGTCTGGGAGCCCATTTGAAACAGCCCACTTCAAGCCTTACCCACATCTTTCACCCTACAGTGCCCAATAGCAAAGCAGCCCAAGAGATGGAGGATCTGTTCAGGAGACTCTTCACAGCAGCACCCCCTCTGCTTCCCTCCCTCCTGGCACAGGGCACCCTTGTGTCTTGCTGATTATCTGCTGCTGCTGGATCAGTCCTCAGGGGCCATTGGTAACTGGCATACAGCAGAGCAGCCCAAAGTCTGCTCTAATTTATAGAGGAAACTGACCCAGTGTCTAGAAGCTCCAAAACTGGAGAGGCACTGAGGTGGCTTAAAATCAATCTTTGCCCACCCCCACAGGACTTGCACCAGCTGCTCCTTGACTGATCTGGTGAATCCTGGCCCCCTACTGTTTAAAGAAGTTTAAAATGACATTAAGCTACATCAGAACATGCTATAGCTCATAGAGAGGGGCTGATCTCTCTGGAGAGTTTGGGTCTCTTGGCCACCAACTAGGTCCTTGTTAAATTTAGCTTTTCCTCCTGCATTATTATTTCTGCGCTCTTTTATTTAAAAACAATAACAACGAACAAGTGATGCGATCTGCCCTATCCCTTTTCTCTTGAGGGCCAGAGCGAGAAAAGCCACAGACAATTTCCTGCATGAAAAGAAAAGCCACTAACTTCCGTCCAATGCAGAGATGGCTGTAAGAGGAAACAGATTTGCAGAATTGCATAATCCTAAAATTTCGTCAGGGAGGAGGGGCCAAACTGGGAGAGAGACAAGCAGAGGGACTTTCTCAAAAGTTTACTATGATACTCGGTAGGTCTCTCGGACAAGAGAAGGGATCAAGGACAGAAATAGCTTGGCAGGGGATCAGGTAAGTTTGTCTGTTTGATTGCTACACTGAAGAGAGGAAGGAGCTTTGAGCTGGGAAGTGCCAGGCTGATCTCTGAAGGGAAGAGAAACTGGTTACAATTTTAAAATGCTTTTGTTGAACCTCTGCCCTGACCGAGACACAAAGTATGGAGTTATTAGAGCCAGGCAGGCTCCTGGGATAGGCTACAGCTGCTCCCAGACAGCTCTCTTTTCTGCCCAGCTTTGGAGGCGTCATCTTCTGACTGCAAGCCCTTTGGCTAGCCTCAAAAGTGAAAGAGAAGGCAGACAGGCAACAGAAGGGAAAGTACCCAGAAAGGCTGCCTGGGATTCTGGTGACCCGGTCTCTGTGGGTGGGCTCCGAATATGCAGATTTCTGCGGTCCATGTTTGCATCGCTGACTGCAAGGATGCTCAGAAAAGGGGTGGCTAAGCAGGGTCACACTGTGCCCTCAGAGGGCCAGTGGGGAACAAAGCATTACTCAGTTGTGACCGTATGGCCTGCTAGTGACAGGCTTCACAGGGAATTCTCCCCACCCAGTGCATATTTGGCTGGGCGGAGGGGTGGGCCGGGTGGCAGCAAAGCAGGCCCTCCAATAGAAGGGCACGTGTGGTCTATTTGTTTTGATGATGGGCCAGTCCCTGAGGTCCTTATTCTGTACTGACTCAGGCCAAACATCCGCTGACTCCACGGTGAGTTTCACCTAAGTAAAGGCTGAATTACAAAAATGAGTGGGGAGCTCAGATTGGGGCAAATCAGACCAGACTCTCAACTAGTTTAAATCAGCGTAATTTGATTGAAACCAATGCTGATTTACACCAGCTGAGGATCTGGCCCCTGGAGACTATTATTGCTTTGAACAATGAAAGATAAAGTCATCCTGTGGCAAGCAGGGTGTGCAGCCTCATGGAGGGAATGTCCAAGGCACAGCAAATGTGTCTGTCTTGAGAATGTAACTCAGTAACCTTGACATCTCATTGGTGTAGCATAGTGTCAGCTATAGAGTACAATGCATTCACATGTTAATGAATAGCCTTCCTACAGAGAGCATATTTTCTAGGAGCAGCGCTAAACATGGTGAGAAATGACAGAACATAGTACACGATATCTAAAACGCAACTGCGTGAAGACGTATGGTAAATAAAGTGCCCTGTTATAAGAAGAATAAGGGAGGGAGGGAGAAATATAAAAATATGTTAGGCAAAGGTATTTTCAGAGTCTGTTGGAAAAGTCTATGAGGGATGGGCAGATCGGTCTGGGAAAACACAAATATCAGAAGCCCTTTCACCCCTTCTAATCTCTGGGGCCTGATTTTTAGAATTGAGCTTGCAAAAAGTGTGACTCTCTCTCTCTGTGTATGTGTATGTATGCCAATGTGGTAACTGCACAATGTACCCAGTCTGACCCTTGTCCAGTTCTGCATCTAAGGTTCTGAAATATTTGGACACATCTTTGGCCCTTGCCTCAGTTGGCCTCAGTTGGTGCACAGGACTTCTACTACCAGCCTCAGAAAGGTTGGGTGGCTCAGACTCAGTTGGCACAAGAAGCTGACTGCTCACATGCTCATCCAAAATGAACCCCAACTGCGAACCTGGGGTGAAAGTCATCCCTGTGGCAGAAAGCCTGCACAAGCCCATGGCACCCTCAGGACTTAAGCTGGACTTAAACAGAACACTGGGGCTTAGTGCTAGCCCTCTGCATAGGCCTGAATTTCAGCTCCCTGGGAGGTTCATCTGTCACTGGTCAGTGAGGCAGAGGTACAGGGATGCTGTCCCACCTGGCAGGGATTGCAGAGGAGAAGGCTCTTGCACCTAAGGGTAGGAAGAGACTAAGGGGGGATTTATCTAATATAAATCCTATCACTTCAAAACAAAAGCAATAAAGGAAAATAACATCCCCTTCCCATGCCAAAGGGGTGGTGGATTCGCCATCACTGGCCATTTTTAAATCAAGCTTGGATGGAGGCTCTAGCTCAAACAGCAGCTATTAGGGGGTAGGCCTGTGGGATACAGCAGGTCACAGCAGATGGTCATAATGGTCTTGGGAGCTAGGAATCCCCAGCACAGGGCGTGCCATGTTACTGATAGCTGAATCCCATTCCTTTCAGATATGGAGGTAGTGGAGAAGGTCCTGAATGTGGCCCACATCATCTACGCCCAGTGCGAACAAGTGAAGTGCTGTAAGCACCAGTGCCGCCGTCTCGTGTACCGCGTTCACATCCTGCTGAGGCCTGTGGAGGTCCTCAGGGCACAGCCTCCGAAACAAATCTCCTCCCAGGTAGAAGAGACGCTGCAGCAGCTGCTGGAGACCTTGGAGAAGGCCCAGGAGCTGGTGAAGAAGTACAGCCAGACGAACTGGCTGCAGAAGTTCCTGAAAGCCAACGATGTCGTGGAGGGGTTTGCGCGAGTGAACGAGCGCCTTGGGGATGCTGCTCAAGGGCTCTCCCTCCTGCTGCAGGCTGAGAATAAACAGTCCTTCCTCGAGACCTTTCAGCAAGACACCTGCAGCAGGGAGGACAGCCAGGACACCAAGGATGACAAAGCCCTCTGGGAGGAGCTGCTCACAAGTGAATATGCATTTTTAAGACTCTCACATACCTTACAATTGGGAATTAGCTGGGATGGCTGGAGCCAGCATGTCTGGTTCCACTTCCTCTTTCTGCTGCAAGGTTCAGCTTTGGCCCAAGGGTTGCACATTCAAACAGGAACAGGCTAAGCCTACAAGGGACCCAGATCAATGATGTGCCATTTGTGTCACAATGTTGTGATATTGGCTGATGCAGTTCTACCACTTCTGTGAGCCCTTCAAGAACACAGGACCCAGACCTATTCCTCTACCCTTGATCTAACCATACCAGCAGGTCTATTGGCAGGCTAGTGGGCACCGGCACCTACTACACAGGACACTTGTGTGACCGCTGCTGGAATCTTGTGTCCAGTTCTAGTGCCAAACAATGGAAGAAAGATGTTGATAAATTGCAGAGGGGTCAGAGAAGAGCCACAAGAATGATTAAAGGATTAGAAAACCTGCCTGATAGTGATAGACGCAAGGAGCTCAATATGTGTACCTTATCAAAGAGAAAGTTAAGGGATGACTTGATTACCATCTATAAGTACCTACATGGGGAAAAAATATTTAATAATGGGCTCTTCAGTCCAGCAGAGGAAGGTCTAACACGATCCAATGGTTGGGAGTTGAATCCAGACAAATTCAAACTGGAAATAAGGAGTTAATTAAGCGAGACTAATTAACCATTGGAACAATTTACCAGGGGTTGTGGTTGATTCTCCATCAGACCATTTTAAAACCAAGATGGCATGTTTCCCTAAAAGATCTGCCCTAGGGATTATTGTGGGGCAGGTCTCTGGCCTGTGCTCTACAGGGGATCAGAGTAGATGATCACAATGGTCCCTCCTGGCCTTGGAATCTCTGAATCTAAAAGAAACCTCAGGGCTCTGGCTTCTCTGAAGTGATACATTTCCAGGTACAGAAGGGGCTGGGGTTGGACCTGGAGTGGTGGGAAGGGCAGCGCTAGAGCTGTGACCTTGCAGCCGCAGATTCAGGTTTCAAAGTAGCAAAATAATGGTCCACAAGGAGGAGGTGTTTGTTTGATGTGAACCAGGAAGTGACTGGTGCTGGCGGGTGGGATTTTCACAGGCGTCTATGTAACCTAGGCGATCCAAGTCCCATAGTTACAAAAGTGCAACTAAAAATGCCACCCTCAAACCTTCCAAAAGATATTGGGGGCTGGCAGCATTCTAAGACCTGGCACAGCGATGGAGGGGGCGATAGCTGCCTTATACAGCACTGTTCTACTCTGAAAAGCAATGATGAAAAAATGGCCTCTTCACACTCAGCAGATCTGCTGCCAGGTTATTGTGCTGACAATGATACGTTCTTCTGCTTTTTATTCCTGCGTTGGCTCTGCTGAGTCAACACAGCTATGGGAGAGGGAGCTGAAGTTGATTCCTTCTTCTGCATCAGTGCTTAGGTACCATGGTGATAGGTGTCTGAGAAAATGGATAGATCCACTGCATTATTTACTACGTCCCAGACAGTTACACTGAAGACAATTGGGCTGGGACAGGTGTTGCTGAGATCCTAATTTGAGTCTCAGTGTTGACATGGAAGAAGGGAAGAGCCTAGCGTGACTCTCAGATCCAAGTTTGCAGGTCAGATGTTTTCCCCTGTACACTAAGCACACTGGCTCTAGAGTTGCTAAGAGAAAATAAACAAGGAGCCCGGCAGGGCCATTCTCATGGAGTCACTTTTCAGAGCAGAACTGCACTTTAAGCCGGGTGAAAAATTAACAGCATGAAAGGCCAGTCCCACTAAACCTCTCTGGCACACAGCCCAGTCTCAGGGTACACTCAGTCAGTCCCCTGGTGCCCAGACCATGTGGAAGACTATGCCATGCAACAAACCCCAATGGTGCTCAACAAGCATCCATCTCACAAGTTCCTTTAATGACTTTGACTTTCTGCTTCTTCCTTTCCCCTAGGAAGTACAGAGACCAAAGATGCAGTGGATAATGTCCATAATGATGTCAGACATGTGGGAACAAAGGTGGAGGATGTGGGAAGCAGGGTGGAAGAAGTTCGCCAAATGATGCAAAAATGTAAGTTACCATCAGGCCTCTCTCCCCTCCGGAATACCCCTCCCAGGGCAAGGGTGGGCTGCGAACTGCTGACAATGAATAATCATCCTCCAGGCTCAGGGTAAGCAAGTTCAGTGGAGGGATTTGCAGTCCTGATGGATCGGATTAAGAATAGGTGGAGTACTTGGTGCCTCCACAGGCTCCTTTCAAGTTCAGCTCTGCTTCCTATGTTGGATGGCTCCTTATTTACCTTGTCAAGCCTGCAAAACCCCACACAACATCCATCCAGGGTCCTCATCCTCCCCACAGCAGAAGTCTTCCCCAGAGGGGTTACCTTGGTGTGGAATGGGAGGGGAGGAATCATTAAAGGCTAGATCTCTCCATTGCGACAAAGCATCTCTGTGCTGCCTTTGCATCCCTCCCCACCACCCCTTCCAGGAGGGCAGGGCTGAACCACCTTCAAGGAGTTTCAGTACTGCTCACGTACTGGCCACCCTGAGTCGTCAATGATGTGATTTCAGTCTGCTCCTTTATGTCTTGTAAGCGCTAAGAGCCAGACACACGCAGACTCAGCAATTCCCACCTGGCAGGGCACAGCGTCACCCCCAGGCTACTTGGCTAGCTCCTGAGACCCAGCTCCTGCAATATAGTTCTGGTACCTTCTTGGTATTGGGCATTAGTGACTCATGGTATGAGAGAAAGTGGGAATAGATGCACTTTTAATGATAGCAGGAGTAATAGAAATGGGATGAAATCTGATAGTCCAAAGTGCAAGATCATGCACTTAGGGACTAACAACATGAATTATTGCTATAAGCTGGGGACATATCAGTTGGAAGTGACAGAGAAGGAGAAAGACCTGGGTGTATGGGTTGATCACTGGGTGACTATAAGCTGCCAATGTGATGCGCAGTGAAAAAGGCTAAGTCAATCCTAGGATGCATCAGTTGAGGTATTTCCAGGAGAGACAGGGAAGTGTTATTGCCGATGAAGTGAGCTGTAGCTCACGAAAGTTTATGCTCAAATAAATTGGTTAGTCTCTAAGGTGCCACAAGTACTCCTTTTCTCTTTGCGAATACAGACTAACACGGCTGTTACTCTGAAACCTGCCGTTATACAAGGCATTGATGAGACCGCACCTGGAATACGGTGTGCAGTTCTGGTCTCCCATGCTTAAGAAAGATGAATTCAAACTGGAAGAGGAGCAGAGAAGGGCTACTACGATGATCCGAGGAATGGAAAACCTACCTTAAGGGAGGAGACTCAAGGAGCTTGGTTTCTTTAGCCTAATAAAACAAAGGCAGAGGGGAGATATAATTGCTGTCTATAAATATATCAGATAGATAAATACTAGGGAGGGAGAGGAGTTATTTAACTTAAGGGTCAATGTTGGCACAAGAACAAATGGATATAAAGTGGCCATCAACAAGTTTAGGTTTGAAATTAGACAAAGGTTTGTTACCATTAGAGGAGTGAGGTTCTGGAACAGCCTCCCATGGGAACAGTGGGGGCAAAGAACCTAGCTTGTTTCAAGGCTCAGCTTGATAAATTTATGGAGAGGATGGTGTGATGAGACAGCCTACAATGTAGCATATGGCCTATTCACTACTGCTGTTAGCAAATATCTCCAAGGGTAGGAGATGGGACACTAGATGGGTCTGCGTTACTACAGAGAATTTTTTCCCAGGTGTCTGGCTGGTGGGTCTCAACAACATGCTCAGGGTCTAACTGATTGTTATAACTGAGGTTGAGAAGGTATTTTCCCTGTGGTCAGATTGGCAGGGACGCTGGGGTGTTTTCACTTTCCTCTGCAGCATGGGGCACAGGTCACTTGCTGGTTTGAACTAGAGTAAATGGTGGATTCTCTGTAACACGAAGTCTTTAAATCAAGATTTGTGGACTTCAGTCACTCAGCCAGAGGTTATGGGCCTGCAATGTCCAGGAGGGCAGACTAGATGATCATAGAAGATTAGGGTTGGAAGAGACCTCAGGAGGTCATCTAGTCCAACCCCCTGCTCAAAGCAGGACCAATCCCCAACTAAATCATCCCTAAATCATCAAGCTGGGCCTTAAAAACCTCTAAGGATGGAGATTCCACCACCTCCCTAGGCAACCCATTCCAGTGCTTCACCACCCTCCTAGTGAAATAGTATTTCCTCATATCCAACCTAGACCTCCCCCAATGCAACTTGAGATCATTGCTCCTTGTTCTGTCATCTGCCACCACTGAGAACAGCCAAGATCCATACCTCTTCAGGTAGTTGAAGGCTGCTATCAAATCTCCCCTCCCCCCCCCCCCCACTCTTCTCTTCTGCAGACTAAACAAGCCCAGTTCCCTCAGCCTCTCCTTGTAAGTCATGTGCCCCAGCCCCCTGATCATTTTTGTTGCCCTCCACTGGACTCTCTGCAATTTGTCCACATCCTTTCTGTAGTGGGGGGAACAAAACTAGACGCAATACTCCAGATGTGGCCTCACCAGTGCCGAATAGAGGGGAATAATCACTTCTCGCAATCTGTTGGCAATGCTCCTACTAATGAAGCCCAATATGCTGTAAGCCTTCTTTGCAACAAGGGCACATTGCTGACTCATAATGACTCATGATGGTCCCTTCTGGTCTTAAAGTCTCAGTCTATGAGATAAAGCCCTGAAATCTCACTGCATAGGCCTTGTTCTCCATTATGGCACAGTTGCAACAAGCCGTAGGGAAGCCATATAGCAGCTTTATAGGACATGTGGAGCTCCCTCCACCCCACGTTCGTTTATCCAGAGACAAATTATGACAGGCCATTGTGTCTCCAAACTAAGGACATATGTGGGAAGATGCCATTGAATCATTAAATCTGGATGCTGTGGTGATGAGCACGTATAAAAAACTCGTTGGCTAGATTAGGTCAAGTGCCTCCATCCATACAACAAATTATGAAATAAGCAAGTTATTTCTCCTACAGGCTGGGAAGGCAGAGAGACGCTTGGTCTGCACTTAGAAGTTACAGCAGCATAGCTACATCAATCGGGGATATGCGGGGGAAAACCTCACCCTGACGACACAGCTATGTTGACAAAAACCGCAGTATAGACACAGCTATGCTTATGAAAGCTGTTAATGTCATTTGGGGAGGTGGTATTTCTACACCAGCAGAAAAACTCCTTCTGTCGTTGTACACTGCAACAACAAAAGGGCAGTGTGCTGGCATGGACTCCATAGCATAGCCAGAGGAAGAGATTTCTTACCAAGAGCATCATTTAAAACCCCCTCTTTGTTTCCCTTTGTCCCAGTGCAGGACGCAGTCATGAAAAAGGACAATGCTGTTCCAAGAGAGGAAATCACTGAGATTAGGATGGAGGATCTCACTAAAACCTCATGGACCTTCCTGATGGAATCCAAAAGCCACACGCTCTACAAAGGAGAATTCTACAAGTACCCTGTTGCTATCAAAGTCTTCAAAAACCCTGTGATTACCTCCACTGAGTGAGTTATTTAGCAAAGGTCCCAACAAGAATGTAACTACTGAGGAGGGGACTGCTGTCATCCTCTCCCTCAATCACTGAGAAAGGCCTTGACACTGAAGAAAGGGGGTTCTTCAGCAGGGAGACAAACTGGGCACTGACAAAGTAGCTTTGCTTTCTCCCTGCTAAAGTTGATAGCAAAACATGCTGCTCTCTGTGTGCGCCGGTCTGGTGTTATGCAGGGAAGGCGGAGTAAGAACCACAAAGATGAGGGAAACCAAAAGCAGCAATCTAACTATAATAACTCAAACTGGGGTGGGCAAACTACAGCCCAGGGGCCACATCTGGCCCTTCAGACGTTTTAATCAGCCCTCGAGCTCCCCTCAAGAGGCGGGGTCCGGGGCTTGCCCTGCTCTGGCACTCCAGCCAGGGAGCGGGGTCGGGAGCTTGCCCCGCTCCATGCGTGCCCTGGCTCTGCACAGCTCCCGGAAGCAGCAGCATGCCCCGCCTCTGGCTCCTATGTGTAGAGGCAGCTAGGGGGCTCCACTCCGCATGCTGTCCCTGCCCCAGGCGCTGCCCCCACAGCTCCCATTGGCTGGGAATCGCCAATGGGAGCTGCAGGGATGGTGCGTGCGGATGGGGCAGCGTGCAGAGCTGCCTGGCCATGCCTCCCCATAAGAGCCAGAGGGGGGACATGCCGCTGCTTCCGGGAGCTGCTTGAGGCCTAGAGCCTGCACCCCAACCCCCTGCCCCAGCCCTGATCCCCCTCCTGCCTGCCGAACCCGTCAGTCCCAGCCCGGAGCACCCTCCTGCATCCCCAACCTCTCATCCCCAGCCCCACCCCAGAGCCCACAGCCCCAGCTAGAGCTGTCACCCTCTCCTGCACCCCAATTTTGTGACCATTCATGGCCCGCCATACTATTTCCATAACCAGATGTGTCCCTCAGCCCAAAAAGTTTGCCCACCCATGACTTAAACACTAGAATTTGTCCTGTGGGGAGAGGGCATGTTGGGCAGGATCCTGGGGTTGTCTCCTAGTTTGCCTGGAAAATGCAATGGGATCTGATTCCCAAAAGTGCAGCTCCTGGAGATGGACACAAGGGACTTCATTGGAGTTTACACACAAATAGGCATCCTCGTTGGATGCAGAAGGCCCAAATTGACAGGCTGTGGGAGAATTTAAGCCCATTACTCCTTTTAACTTAGTTTTCCTTCCCCAGAGATCAGGCCCCAAGTACTCACCAGCTGACACATCCCAGCATTCCTTCTGCTGGTGCCATCACATCTGCCATTCATCTTCAGACATGGCGTCTTGCTATGGTGGGGGGTGTGGGACAGAGCTGTTTGCTTTCTTCCTCCCAATATTCAGAGGTTCTCTGCGGTTTTCAAGGAACCCTGGTGGGTGAAGGGTACTGAAAAGAAAATGCTAGGGGAATGCTAGGGGAATGGACGTGCATTACTCCTCACAAGCATGGACACCAGGCTCCAGTGCCAATGAGTGATGGCTGCCACATTGCTAGCAAGGTGCATGCTGGGAAGTCTCACAGAGCAGGAAACCACTGGTATCCTTAGGTGGCTACTCTTTAGAGAACTACAAAGATAGCAAAATGCAGTTAATGGGGGATTTGTGTGCTTGCTCTCTGCTATAGTTCAAGCTTGGGGAGGAAGCCTGGAATGGGGTTGGAGGCCATGTTACCAAGATTAGCCCACATTGGACTGTATTGGAGGAGGGGGTTGTCCCTGCCCCCACCAGCTCTCACAGACTCACTCTGGCCAGAGGCCTGACTGCTCTACTGCCTGTTGCAGGAAGGTGAGGGAGATTTTCAGGAAGGAGATTGAAACCATGAAGAAGTTTGAGTCTCCGAACATCCTTCGTATGTACGGGATCTGCATCGATGAGAGCGGTAAGGGGCCCCGGTGTGGTGGGATCTCAGTCACTGACTCTCCACAGCAGGCTCCCATGTCACCTCTTTGCACCCACCTCCTAGCACAGCGTTTGTCACCCCTGCTGCTGCACAAGTGGAGGTGCCTGAATGTACGAGTCCAGACATCAGCCCACACTTGTCACATCAAACGTGACACAGCCACAGCCCGGATGGGTATGATGAGATATGGCCAAAGCCAGCCAACAGGGATGGAAGGCCCATGATGTAATACCACAGCTGGCATGGCCAAGAAAATACCTGAAGGGATAGGGTCCTGCTCTGGCCACCCCTTTCCACTTTCCGCAGGAATTCATGACTCCAATAGTACATATCCAGCAAAGTGGAGCTGAGCTGTGTCTGCTTTTCATTCCCCTAAGTGACATGGGGCCAGCCTGTGGCTGAACCTTGCTCAGATTCCACAAGAAGGAAGACACTGGGAGCTGTCTCCTGCAGGAACAATGCAATGTTATTTTAAGTAACTAAACTATAGTACAGGCTAAGGAATGATCTTTAATGATTTTACCTTTTTCCCCTATGTAGGTTACTTTGTCTGCATTGAAGTTTTGAGATACAAACCAGTTCAGTGTATCTCTTATGAATGCACTAAAAGATTAAGCAAGTAGTTGGCAAACAAATATCAGTTTAAGCAACATGTCTCTGGTTAATTTAACTTATAATTGTCCTAACCTAATTTACAATGGTCAAATTAAGGTTGTAATTGAGATAACGCACTGGTTCAATTTATCTGGCTCGCCAATTACTGCAATTAGTAATGAATTCATATTGAACAAGTTTAGAAAACAATTCTCTTCGGGTTTTAGAGGAAAGTTAAGGGGAGAGGCCATTCCCTTTTATTTAAGCGAGTTAGCTCAGAGCCTGTTACTTGCCCTTAAGGAAGTACAGCTCTTAAACAGATTTGCCAGTTAACTTCCTTCTCAAACTGCTTTCTTCCATTAACTTCACTTTTCACAGAAATTACATCAAACTTTGGTTTATTTGGTCCAGCGGTTCTCAAACTGTGGGTCAGGATCCCAAAGTGGGTTGTGACCCCATTTTAATGGGGTCGCCAGGGCTTGCATTAGACTTGCTAGGACCCAGGGCAGAAGCTGAAGTCTGAACTGCACCCCCACCTGGGGTGGTGAGGCTTGGGATGTGGGCCCCTCTCTCCCCACACCCAGGGAGGTGGGGCTCGGGCTCTGCTCCCCTCTGCCCCCCAGGGTCATGTAGTAACTTTGTTGTCAGAAGGGGGTTGCAGTGCAATGAAGTTTGAGAACGCCTGATCTAGTTTATTTCTCCTCCCCATTTTAACACATTTGCCTGCATCTTTCTGACAGCCTGGCACAGACACAGGATGATTGATAGAGTCCCACACTTGTAGCGGCTTTAGAACAACCCTGGTTTGGAGATCTCTTACTGTTTAAATAACAGCCTTAGGAATGTAGTGTCTACTTTGGGGGACAGTTAAGTGATCTGCAAAGAGAGACGCACACACTCTAAAGGGTGTTGAAGTGATTCAAGCCTCTCTGAATTGCTCCACAATGGTTTTCGCACCTTTTCCTTCTCAAACTCTTTAGCTCATGTGATTGGTCTTAGTTTGGAACAAAGTTGATTTTTACCAGTGGCTTTATTGATGATAAGATGTAACTTGGAGCTCTTTTACATGCAGTGTGGCAAGTTTGGTCTTTTCTCTCTCTGAGTTGTACTTCAGACTTGGAATCTTTCACTTCCCCTTCTCTAGATGGCCAATGCCAGGAAGAGAGCAGGATACAACTCCAAATGTCATTGGTGGTACAAGAGAGATACCACACCCCCACACCCACACACTTCTCTCTGCATAGTTAGTATTAAGTTTTGTGGGGCTCACTGAATCACCTACTCTGCCACAGGGGACACTGTTGTCCAGTCAGAGATTCCAGCATGTCAGCTGTAGCTCATCATGGACCAATAATTCAGTTTCTTGATCTGAGGACATAGTAGAAGATTCCCGTCTGAGATGTACATTTTCTGGCAAAACCTGTTGAGATCCACAAGCAGATGCCCTCATTCTAAGCAGGACATGTGAGAGGCCAATGGGAGAAGGAGTTGGAAACAGACCTCCATTTAACGGAATAAGGCTACGTAAAATTATATATAATATAGTATTTTGCTAAATATAATTAAAGGTTCATCATCAATTACTCTTTCATGCATTTCCATTCATTCCTTGTGACCAAAAGCATTCCAAGGGAAAGTGGACACTGCGGGGGACCAAGCCCAGGGTGAGTGCATGGCCCATAGCAGTGCACTTTCACCTCAAATAAAAGCTGCTTTAGCATTCTTATTTATACTAAATGTCATTTAGCATTTGACCCAATAAAGTTGTATGAATATAGATGGAATATAGATGGAATATATGGGCCAAACATAACCCAGTCACTGTCCAGCATTAAACAAGGTTAGACAAGGTTGGGATACAGAGACCTCAGCCCGCTTAATACCATGGCAAACACACCTTTAAAATTCCCTTGAACCTTTTTTCTTAACGATACAGAAAAGAAGGAAAAGCAGTTGAAGCCTTGGAAAAGCATTAAATAAGGGTTCTGTTGTAACAACATCCTTTGTTCCCTTTCCCTTTAGCTGGAGTGAGAAGGCAAAGCCAAGTGTCTGACAGTCCCTTAGAAGGTATCAAAGGTGGTAATAACTCTCGTGCTGGGGAAAAAGAGAAGCAGTTACCTGCAATGGGCTGGAGTTGTTGTTGTTACAATCTGATCCTGTGTCACCCCGGGTGTGGCTGGGATTCAGCTGGAGCCAGTAGGGGGGCGACGTCGTCTGGGTCCCTCTCTCTGGCCCGTCTGGGCAGGACATCGCTCAGGATCAGGCTGACAAAGGCTCCAGAGCCCAGGAAACAGTGGGGGTGGCAGCCATGGTGGTGAAGCAAACTCCAGCAGCCAAGTACTGACCTCAGTTCTGGTCCATGGTCACTACGCACCTTCACCCCAGTGCTCTCTCCTCTTGGGCCAGCCACAGCTGCAGTCTCTGAGCTCTACTGAGCACAGGGGCTGCTCCCTGCCAGCTCCCTCTGGGGCTCAAGCCACCCCACAAGGGGGAGGGAGGAGGCAGCCCAATAGTTTCACTCTTATCCCCCTGCACCAGTCCATGAAGCTGGCTAGCCATGGAAGGGATCATACCCTCCCAAGGAGTGGCACAATGGGTGTTCTTTCCCTGCCTGGTGGGAAGTTCAGGAGGCACTGCTTCCCTGAGCACAATGCCTCCTTGTGCTCCCACTGGGTCAGTGCAGCTCCGTACCACCCCTACTCACAGCTATAAGGCAGGTCTAGCCCCAGGTAAATATGGCTAATCGGTAAATTAAGGGGGAAGCTCAGCCTGTGTGGACTGTGCGGAGTGAATGGAGGGTGGCAGAATCGGGCCCTTGATAAATTGGGGACGGGGAATTAAATGGCAGCATAAGAGATTAAAAAGGTGTGCTTTCGGGTTTTTGCACATGCCCTCAGGCCCTGACACATCATGTTTACTGGGGTCCCACCCTCTCCCATTTCACTTTATTTTTACACAGATGTTACAAATGTTTTGGAGGCCCCCCAAGCTCGGGTTTTCGAAACAATCGTGCTCTCTTTTTCCCCCTCCTGTCAGCCCGGCCTGTGCAATCAATAATTTGTGGAGGCTTTTTAGCGATAGCAATATTAAATCCCTTCGTTGGCTACCTGGGGCATTTCTGACTGCTCATCAGGTGGCCATGTGTAAACCTTACAAAAAATTCTTCCCAGTTACATCTGAGCAACTCCAGGGATTGCATGGGTTGCAGAAGTCAGGTCTGGTCTCTTGGGAGTGGACAACAGAGGATGGATCACTTGGTGATTGTCTGTTTTGCTCATTCCCTCTGAAGCACCTGGCATTGGCCACTGTTGGAAGACAGCATGCTGAGCAAGATGGACCATTAATCTGACCAGTATGGCCATTCCTATATTTTTTATTGCCCACAACGTGGGCACATCAAAGGGCCTTAAGAACTGTCACTCCTGAATCTCCTGACAATGCTTGATTTGAACTGTGCAGAGTTAAAGTTGCATTAATCAGGATTCTGCATTTCCAATGGAGAATGAAGTAAACACGTGAGTTGCCTCAGCTCAGGTCACCATTCACTGGGCTTCTGTTTTGATCAGGTTCAAGTCCTTGTTTCTCCATTGTCATGGAATACTGTGAAAAGGGGACCCTGCGGGACGTGCTGACAAGGAAACCCCAGCTCCCCTGGGAGACTCGCATTCGGATGGCGCTGGATGCGGCCAGAGGCCTATACAGGTATGTCATGGGGCCAGTGGCCCTTTAGAAGAATTAGAGCCCAGCTGACCCATGATGACCCGATGGGTTGCACCTGGGAGCAATCAGATGCTCATGGGAGTGCCCTTTAGTTAATTAGAATTGAAACAGCTGAATTAGGAGGAGGCTATGATAGTATAAAAAGGAAAGTGCCAGTGGGAAAGGAATCTGTCCCTGACAGTCTGTGCCTAGCTCTGGGAAGGGAGTAGGACGGCTGAAGGGTAGGCTGTAGAAGGAAAGAGACCCCCTAGAGCAGGGGTTCTCAGACTGGGGGTTGGGGACCCCTCAGGGGGTTGTGAGGTTATTACATGGGGGGTCATGAGCTGTCAACCTCCACCCCAAACCCCGCTTTGCCTTCAGCATTTATAATGGTGTTAAATATATAAAAAAGTGTTTTTAATTTATAAGGGGGATCACACTCAGAGACTTGCTATGTGAAAGGGGTCACCAGTGAAAAAGTTTGAGAGCCACTGCCCTAGAGTGAGGCTAGTTACTGAAAAGTTAGTGCTCTGAGGAAGAGTAGCTAAACCAGAGACTAAACCCCAGCATGGGCAGGACCAGAGCAGTGGAGTCTGAGAGACAAGAGGGACTTCTGGCAAATGCGTGGTCAGAAGAGGCAAGAGACTCTGGTAAGGAAGAAACAAAGCTTTGGACTATTCTCTGATGTAGGCTCAATGGTTGTGGGTAAACGAAGATTCCCCTGAATAAGGGAGAGGCAAAGACGGATTTATTTATATGATAAAAAGGGGAAACGGAAGCATGGCATGGCATCTAGGTCTGTGACAAGGTACCAAGCATGACTGAAGACAAATGAATTCATTTTCTGATGTCCCACTATATGCCTGAATTGGTCTCGTCTATAGAAGAGCAAGGGTGGATGGGTTGTAGGTACCGTGGTTAAAGTCACCCTCACCATCCACAAATCCCATGATATCGAAACAGGCAGTGGGAAAACTGATGGGAGGCTGGGTTTAGATAAGAAAGTGCCCAGATTCTCAGATGCCCTTGGCTTGCAAATCTGGCCTGAAGCCTGGTAGAAAGAGCCTTTCTCCTGAGATACCTGGTGCTGCTGTTTCCAGAAGTACCTTATAGAACATCACTAAATCATTAGGACTACCACCCAGTAACAGACTGGTTACTGCCTACTGTTCCTAGGCGGCTCTGACAATGGCATTCACTGGCTTGCCACTTTACAGGCAAAAAATGATTATCTTGTAGCCATTGGAAAGGTCTGATTTGTGGCTGTTGTCCCAGAATAACTGGGCACACTAGGGGTGGCTTCTGAATGCTCAGTAGTATCCAAAGGTCCGTCCTTGTCGCTGTTCTGGGTGGGAGCAGAGAGAGGGAAGGTGGCAATGGATCCATTACTAATGCTTTCTGCTCTTGGTTCTGACTGGCCGTAGGTTGCACCAGACGGGGGAGAAGTCTAAATTGCATGGATGCATCAATAGTACCAAGTTTTTGGTTGCTAAAGGTTACTGTGTGAAGGTAAGAGCTGTCTTGTGAGAAGACTTTTTGAGAGGTTTGAAAGCTTTTGTGGGTATCTATTCCATCTCACCTTCCCTCCCTGCCTCCCAGGACGCCATGGCCTCCGGAGTAACACCTCAAGCATCTATTCTTTCAGTGCTAATTTACTATGCAGCTGGGACACCTGAATTATATGGCCAAAACCCCTACCATTACACAGTCTTCCTCCCCACCCCCCTTAAAACCTCTTCCCCTTTCCAGCCCTCCTCCCAGGACAGTATGAGCAGCACAGGAGTCTGTGTGTTTATTTAGATGTTAACTTCAGGCTGTTCTACACAGTCCCAAAATTTTTAACACGCAGCTGCTTTTTATATTGAAAATGCACTGCTGCACTGCAGACTCTGACGGGGAATTCCCTCTTGACTTTAATGGGAATATTGGATGAACATCATCTCTGAAAAGCCGGCTACGTTGTTATTTATTATTTGTTATTACTGTAGCGCATAGGAGCCCTCCTTGTGGATCAGGACCCCTCATGCTAGGTGCTATACAAACACAGAACAAAAGGATGGCCCCAGCCCCACACTTATGTAGCTACCTAAATATGGATGTGGGTGTCTAGCTTTAAGCCCCCAGGTTTGCAAATATGAGCCTCAGTGAAAATGTTTCCATCAGCCCTTCATGCAGGGATAGTGGCTGATTAAAGACAAGCTGCCACAAGCAAGGTGAGGATGAACGGCATGAAGAAGAGGAGAAGCAGAATTGAGGAATGACAGAGTATTGTCATAACAACATGGGATCTTAAAACACACAGTACCCACCTCGGGGTATGTCTTCACTTTAAAAAATACAAAAAACACGGCAATGAGTCTCTGAGCCCAAGTCTGCAGACTTGGGCTCGCACTATGGCACTACAAATAGCCATGTAGCCATTCTGGATCCAGCTGGAGCTCAGGCTCTGAAGCTTCAGGAGGGAGATGAGCTTCAGAGTCCAAGCTCCAGCCTGAGCCTGACCATTTACATGGCTATTTTTAGCGCTGTAGTGTGAGCCCGAGTCTGTAGGCCTTGCTCTGGGACTTACTGCAGTGGGATGTTTTCAATGTAGACCTATCCTAAGAGCCCCATCCCTGGTACCAAGCATGTACCCTTTCCATGGTTCAGGAAGGCTATATCAAGTGGGGTCTGGTAAGGATCTGTCCTGGGTCTGGTTCTATTCAGTATCTTCAGAAACAATTTGGACAATGGCATAGAAAATAGAAAGTTTGTGGACGATACCAAGCTGGGAAGGGTTGCAAGTGCTTTGAAGGACAGGATTAGAATTCAAAATAATCTCGACAAACTAGAGAAATGGCGTGAAATAAATAGGATGAAATAAAATAAGGACAAATGCAAAGTACTACAATAAGGAAGGAATAATCAGTTGCACTAATACAAAGTGGGAAATGATCGCCTAGGAAGGAGTGCTACAGAAAAGGATCTGGGGGTTATAGTGGACCACAAACTAAACGAGTCACCAATGTGATACTGTTGCAAAAAAAGCAAACATCATTCTGGAATATATTAGTAGGAGTCTTGTAAGCATGACACAAGAAGTAATTCTTCCACTGTACTCAGCACTGATAAGGCTTCAACTGGAGTATTGTGTCCAGTTTTGGGCATCACACTTTGGAAAAGATGTGGAGACGGTCCAGAGGAGAGCAACAAAAATGGTTAAAGGTCTAGAAAACATGACCTATGAGGAAAGATTTGGGGGGCAAAATGGGTTTGTTGGAGAAGAGAGGACTGAGGAGGGAACACAACAGTCTTCAAGTACATAAAAGGTTGTTATAAAGAGGAGGGTGATAAATTGTTCGCCTTAACCACTGAGGACAGAAGTTAAATTGCAGCAAAGGAGATTTAAGATGAACGTTAGGAAAAATGTCCTGTCAGGATAGTTAAGCACGGGAATAAATTACCTAAGAAGGTCACAGAATCTCCTTCATAACAGGTTTAACAGACAGGGATTGTCTAGATAGTCCTACCTCAGTGCAGGGGATTGGACGAGATCAGTGGTTTTCATACTTTTTAGGCTGTGAACCCCTTTCCAAATAATGTAGTCTGCTGCATACCCCCATCTGAGATAGGGTCATAATATACCTATGATTAGATTGCCAATTCTTTCTAATTAGAGTGAGCTGTCTGCCATTACAGGATTTTTCTCGTGTACCCCTGATGACAGTATGCGTACCCCACTTTGAAAACCATTGGACTAGACCAGTGGTTTCCAAACTTTAACAGCCCACGAACCCCTTTCACTAAATTGTGAAATCTTGTGAACCCCCTCCTAAAAATGAATATTTCCAGGGCCTTTAAGTTTAAATTTCCTCTGCACTCCACAAGGCTCCTGCTGCTGGACCGCATTGACTGCCCCAGTCAACTGAGCTCCACTGAGCTCGGGCTGCGGGTCCCGCTGACCACCGGGGCTCAGGCTGCCGGCCCCGACTGCCCAGCCCCGCTCTCCCTGGGGCTCGGGCCGTCTGCCCTGCAACCAGGTCCCACCTGCTGCCTCCAATGCCCGGGATCCTCTGGCCGCCATGAGTGACATTTTTCTGGCGAATCCCCTGTAATATTCTGTGAACCCCCAGGGGTTTGCGAACCTCAGTTTGGGAACCACTGGATTAGATGATCTGTCAAGGTCCCTTCCAGTCTTACATTTCTATGATTTATCTGCATCCTTGAGGATCTCTGCTTCTACCCCCTTTTTAATCTTACCAATATTGTGGCCATCATATCTCCACACAAGGATTAGATAAGACAGCTTCTTTCCATCAGTTGGCCAGAGGGGATCATGGTGGTGCACCAGGAAACACGCCCTCTCCCTTGTTTCTTCCCTTCTCAATATGGGGTCAAGCACATCAGCCTTACACTTATAAGACCCAGGAGTGGGAATCAAACCCATGACCTCCTGCATGACAAAGCAGAGGACTCAGCAGAACAGGTGGGCCCTGCAACATGTTCTTGCAGTGGTCTGCTTGGTCCCCTGGCAATGAAAAGACCACCATATAACCCAAAGGAAGTCAGCTCATTAACCTTGAGCTAAGGACCAGTTATGTAATCATTGCTGCATGGCCCTGATTGCATGGAGCTCATGCTGTTCCTCCCTTTGTCTTTCTCTCCTTCCCTTGATCAGCTGTCAGGATTTGAATTGAGTAAAACTGAGTCATCCATTAAGAGGAGCTGCAAGAAGAAATTGACAGATGTCCCTTCTTCGGCTTACATCTCTCCCCTGGGCCTAGCTTCCCTGAGCCACAAGTATGACGTGCCCAGTGAAATATACAGGTATGGGGATGCTGGACTATAATACATAAAGGTTGGATGCACTGCTGCAGACAGGTTTCAGAGTAACAGCTGTGTTAGTCTGTATTCGCAAAAAGAAAAGGAGTACTTGTGGCACCTTGGAGACTAACCAATTTATTTGAGCAAAAGCTTTCGTAAATTGGTTAGTCTCTAAGGTGCCACAAGTACTCCTTTTCTTCTTGCTGCAGACAGTTTCCTACAGAAGACAGATTTTTAGACAGGTTCTGTAGGTGACTTGCTTGGCACAAAATGATGGGAACCAAGAATCACAAGATAACTGGCTCTGTGGATGAGGGGAAAGGAGTGGACGTGTTCTTCCTTGACTTTAGCAAAGCTTTTGACACGGTCTCCCACAGTATTCTTGCCAGCAAGTTAAAGAAGTATGGGCTGGATGAATGGACTATAAGGTGGCTAGAAAGCTGGCTAGATTGTCGGGCTCAACCGGTAGTGATCAATGGCTCCATGTCTAGTTGGCAGCCGGTATCAAGTGGAGTGCCCCGAGGGTCAGGCCTGGGGCAGGTTTTGTTCAATATGTTCATTAATGATCTGGAGGATGGCGTGGATTGCACTCTCAGCAACTTTGCACATGACACTAAACTGGGAAAAGAGGTAGATACGTTGGAGGGTAGGGATAGGATACAGAGGGACCTAGACAAATTAGAAGATTGGGCCAAAAGAAATCTGATGAGGTTCAACAAGGACAAGTGCAGAGTCCTGCACTTAGGACGGAAGAATCCCATGCACTGCTACAGACTAGGGACTGAGTGGCTAGGCAGCAGTTCTGCAGAAAGGACCTAGGGGTTACAGTGGACCAGAAGCTGGATATGAGTCAACAGGGTGCCCTTGTTGCCAAGAAGGCCAATGGCATTTTGGGATGTATAAGTAGGGGCATTGCCAGCAGATCAAGTGATGTGATCGCTCCCCTCTATTCGACATTGGTGAGGCCTCATCTGGAGTACTGTGGCCAGGTTTGGGCCCCACACTACAAGAAGGATGTGAAAAAATTGGAAAACGGAGGGCAGCAAAAATGATTAGGGGACTGGAACACATCTCTTATGAGGAGAGGCTGAGGGAACTGGGATTGTTTAGTCTGCAGAAGAGAAGAATGAGGGGGGATTTGGTAGCGGCTTTCAACTACCTGAAAGGGGGTTCCAAAGAGGATGGATCTAGTCTGTTCTCAGTGCTAGCAGATGACAGAACGAAGAGTAATGGTCTCAAGTTGCAGTGGGGGAGGTTTAGGTTGGATATTAGGAAAAACTTTTTGACTAGGAGGGTGGTGAAGCACTGGAATGCGTTACCTAGGGAGGTGGTGGAATCTCCTTCCTTTGAAGTTTTTAAGGCCCGGCTTGACAAAGCCCTGGCTGGGATGATTTGGTTGGTGTTGGTCCTGCTTTGAGCAGGGGGTTGGACTAAATGACCTCCTGAGGTCCCTTCCAACCCTGATATTCTATGATTCTATGACTGAGTTCTATTCCTGACTCTACCACTAACTTAACCTCTCTCTCCATTAGCTTTCCCTTCTGTTAAAAGGGAACAGTGTTAGACACCCTACAGGGAGGGCAGAGCTTGATTAATGTTTGTATAGGGCTTTGTGGATGGAGGCTGCTACCAAAGTACAAATTAATACCACATAGGAAATGGAAGAGCTTTTGACATTTCACTTGGCAAGGTCTCTTCCCAAAGGGATTGGGCACACAGGTAGGCAGAAGTCAATATTAAGTTAGATGGACTCTCTGGAATAATCACAGGAGCCAGCCCGGTGGGTCCGGAGTGGAAGATGAGTCTGCTGTGTGGGAGAGCAGCTCACAAATCAGCCTGACATGCTGATTCCTAAACGGGGAAGGAGGGAGTGCTCAGAGATGATGTGTTTGTTAGGTGGCTGAGGGTGTGGTTCACCCTCCTTCTCCAACACTATCCAGCAAGCAGCAGAGCTGATGAGCATAGGAGGAGGGATCAGAGGGAGGTTGAGGAGGCTTTTTTGATGCTCAGCAGGCCTGTTTGTGTCCTTTCAGCTTTGGGATCGTCCTGTGGGAGATCGCGACCGGCAAAATTCCATTTGAAGGTGGGCAACAAGGGCTTGTTTTCTGTCATACTGCAAGCACCTGGGTAAAGGCCCAGGGTCCAGTCCAGATGTGTTCTGCTGATGCAGGGTGATATTTGGGATCAAATGCACCTCTTGGCAAATGTTCCCTATTGCTACCTAGTGCTCAGGAGCTTCAGATCCAGAGGGGCTATGAAATGACTGAATGACTGTCCAACATGCCTGTAGCCACTTGGACCAGGTAGCAAAGTAGCTTTAACTCTGGAATCTTTCCTGGAATTTAGGCTCCAATTCAGCAAAGCACTTACAAAGACACATACTTAATTGTAAGCAAATAAGTAATGCCATCTGTATTCAACAAAGCACTTAGGTATGTGCTTCGCTACTATTGAAGTTAAGTGCTGTGGAATTGGGGCCTTAAGGCAGGGTTCATAGCAGATGAGTTTTTCATAGACGCAGCATAATGAGTATTTCAATCCTGCCTCTTCCCTGCTGTGGGCTTGGCAGGCCGCATGAGGCTCTATTTAAATGCTTTAATTAGGTTCCCTCTCCGCTACCTTCTTGTGGAATCCAAAACAAGTCGGTGCCTCCTGACTCCCAATTTGTGTGTGTTGTGTTAGGCTGTACTTCCCAAGAGATCTATCAGAAAGTTTATGAGCAACGTTACCAGGCTCCTGTTGGGGAAGATTGCCCCTCCCACCTGCAGGATGTCATCAATCAGTGCCGGGCCTTTGAGCCTTTGCAACGTCCTTCTGCTGAAGGTAGGATGGAGTCCCATGTTTGCTTCCCTTTACTCTACAGCAATACTAGCTACCAGGTGATCGCTGCTTGTCCCCGGTCAGACCTGCTGAGGAAATCCCAGGGAGGAGTGGAGGGACTGCAAGCCTAAACCCCCAGTCTGGAGGGAGAGGGATGGGGGTCTCTGCCTGAAAGAGGAGATGGCTAGAAAGACTGAAACCTTTAAGTGGGTGCCCTTGAGGAAAACCAGGGTGGTGGGTCAAGTGCAGTTTAATCCTGAAACTGCCAGTGATGATCCAGTCTGACCTCCTGTATAACAAATGCCAGAGAACTTCACCCAGTAATTCCTGCATCAAGCATAACAACTAGTGGTTGATCTTTTTGCAAGACATCCAGTCTTGCTTGATAGATTTCAAGTAATGGCAAATCCCCCACACCCCTGGTAAATTGTTCCAGTGGATAATGACTAAGGCTACGTTTTAGTCACAGGTATTTTTAATATCACAGGCAGTAAACAAAAATTCACAGCCCGTGACCTGTCCATGACTTTTACTATATGGGCGGGGGGTGGGGAGGAGCTGGGTACTATGGTGGGGGTAGAAGGCAGCGCACAGACCAGGACCCCCGCTGGTGCTGAGGCAGTGGGTGTTGGTGGGGCCAGCAAGCTCCCTACCTGGCTCCATGCCTCCCCCCTCCCTCCAGCAGCAGAGTTTGGGTATGGGAGGGGGCAGGGGGTTGGGGCATGGGACAAGGTGAGGCAGGCTCTGGGCGGCACTTTCCTGGGGGGGGCCTCCCCGGAAGCAGTGACATCCCCCTTGCTCAGCTGCTAGGCGGAGGCGTGGCCCGGCAGCTCTGCGCGCTGCTTCTGCCTGCAGGCATCGCTCCCACAGCTCCCATCAGCCATGTGAAGCCAGCGCTCTGGGTGGAGATAGTGTGCAGAGCTGCCTGGTCACACCTCTGTCTAGCAGTTGAGCAAGGGGGATGTTGCCACTTCCGGGGAGCCCCCCAGGTAAGCACTGCCCAGAGCTGCCTCACCCATCCTGCTCCCCAGCCCCCTCCCACACCCAAACTCTGCTGCTGCGGGGGGGGGGGGAGAGCAGTGGCCCAGCAGTGGCCCATGTGACTGATGCAGGGGCTTGCCTGAGCTGCCCCTGAGCCAGGCACACCGGCCAGTGCAGAAGTCACGGAATCCATGACCTCAGTGACAAACTCGCAGCCTTAGTAATGACTCCCACTGTTACAAATGTGCACCTTGTTTCCAGTTTGAATTTGTCAAGCTTCATCTTCTGGGAGAGTGAAGGTATAGGGAGAGAAAAGGAGCTAGAACAGGGGTTCTCAAACTTCTCTGCACCATGACCCCCTTCTGACAACAAAGTTGATACATGACCCTGGGAGGGAGGCACAGCCCAAGCCCCACCACCCTGGGTGGGGGTGAGAAGCAGGCAGCAGCCCAAGCCCTGCTGCTCCAGGTAGGGTGGAGAGGGGGCCACAGCCTTAGCCTGCCCCCCCAGGTGGAGCTGGAGCTAGTGCTTCAGCCCTGGGTCCCAGCAAGTCTAATGCTGGCCCTGGCAACCCCATTAAAATCAGGTCATGACCCACTTTGGAGTCCCAACCCACAGTTTGAGAACTGCTGAGCTAGAAGAAATGGGGAATTAAAGGAAGAGATCAGAAATGGAGACTGGAGGAAATAGAGAACAATGAAAGAGCAAGGGATGAAATGAGAGAATGAGGAAGGACCAGACAAGGGGAAAACTGCAGAAGAATGGAGAGGAAGATGAAATGTTTAATAATCAGCCAGGAAGCAAGCAGGTTTTTCAGGGGAGAGGACACTTCTGCTAACTATGGAACCGCCAGCTCACATCAAGGTCACACTGAGCTTGTTCAGAGGCTTAACATGGGTGTTAGCATAGTCATACCTGTCCTCTCATTAAATCTACTCATTCGCATAGTCACTGCCATACTCAGAGCTGGGGGAAACCCCAGCTTAACACACTGGTTTTCTGAGATCAACAGCATCAAAAATACTGTGCTCTGATGAGAGCAGCTCCTTGGTGCTATGGAATCTGGGGCTTGGCCTTTCACTCTGAGCAATAAACTGCAGTATATGAGAACATCAGAATAGCCACACTGGGTCAGATCAAAGATCCATCTAGCCCAGTATCCTGTCTTCAGACAAAAAGAAAAGGAGGACTTGTGGCACCTTAGAGACTAACCAATTTATTTGAGCATGAGCTTTCGTGAGCTACAGATCATTTCATCGGATGCCATTTCCAGCTGTTGACAAGAACGTCACTGGCCCACCTTGATTATCACTATAAAAGGTGTTCGTTTCCCCGCCCCCCCAGCTCTCCTGCTGGTAATAGCTCACCTTAAGTGATCACTCTGGTTAAAATGTGTATGGTAACACCCATTGTTTCATGTTCTCTGTGTATATAAAATCTCCCCACTGTATTTTCCACTGAATGCATCCGATGAAGTGAGCTGTAGCTCACGAAAGCTTATGCTCAAATAAATTGGTTAGTCTCTAAGGTGCCACAAGTACTCCTTTTCTTTTTGCGAATACAGACTAACACGGCTGCTACTCTGAAACCTATCTTCAGACAGTGGCCAATGCCAGGTGCCCCAGAAGGAATGAAAAGAACAGGTACCATTAAGTGATCCATCCCATCATCCTTTCCCAGCTTCTGGCAAACAAGAAGCTAGGGACACCATCCCTGTCCATCCTGGCTAATAGCCTCCAAGAACTTATCTAATTCTTTTTTGAACCCTGTTATAGTCTTGGCCTTCACAACATCCTCTGGCAAACAGTTCCACCGGTTGACTGTATGTTGTGTGAAGAAATACTTTCTTGTGTTTGTTTTAAACCTGCTGCCTATTAATTTTATGGTCCCTAGTAGCAGGAGCTGTTCTGTCTCTGGGAATGTCTTACTGCTGTTGCTTTTAGCACATACAAAAATAAATGACCGATCCTTCTTATACTTGACGCAGCAGCACAAAAGGGAGCAGGGACCCGCTGTTGTCCATGAAGACTTGTGTGATAGGGAAGTTGTCCCCTCCTCCCACTCGGTGTATCAGGCAGGAGGCAACTTTCTTTAAATCACTACCATCCCACCATATGGGGCATATACACTAGCCATTTCAGTAGTCTTTTGTAAGGAAAGAGTGAGACCTTAAGGTTTGCCATTAGTAATCCACCATGCTCTCCAAAGGCACAAAGATTTTCGGTAGCATAATTGACCAGGGAATTTCCTGTGCTGAGAACTATAATGAGAGTTGCCACTAAAGGGCACTCAAGAACATCAAATTTGTCAGCCCCTTCTGGCATTTGGCCCTAGGTGCTTAGTATTCTACATTACCCTCTCTTCTTGATAGCTCCATCATGCTGGCTTACATTATTTAAAAAAAAAAAAAAAAAAAAACTTTCTGCAGCCTCTCCCAATCCCTTCGCCATGTGGATCTGTCTCTGCTGTACATGCTTATTCCTCTTTTGTTGCTCTTGCACAGTATAAAGCAGTCAGATTTCATTTTCTTTGGTTGAGCCTGTAATGAAGTGATCCAGTGATACGTACTCAGTAATAGTCCTGTATACTATTACTGAGTACGTATCAATCATCTTGCCAGGAAAAAAAAATCTGAGTATTCTAATCTGAAAACAAATTCTGTTTGTCTTCTGCAGAGATTGTGGACTCGCTGATAGCCATCTATGGCAAGATAAATACAGCAAGCTAGCTACAAGACACAAACTCAAGGCATCCCTTGAAGAAAAGAGGCAAGCGTGTTTAGGAGCAAAGCACGGGCTGCTCCATCCCTGTGTACCATGACACTCTAGCATGAAGTTTGTTACACTTTGCCAGATCTGTATACTCTGCTTTTTTTAAACAGCATCTTGACCTGCCCTCCAACTTCGAGGGTGCAACTCTGAGCCTTTAAATAGTTGTGCCTGCAATTTTGCATCAGCAATTTACTGTGGACATGGTTTATAGCACTTAAACATCTCCCTTCCTGAGCATGCTCCCAAGATTAGAAAGCCATTTTTATTTCATGTAGGGGGGACCAGCCTAGAATCCTGAAGGGAAGCTCCCTTAGTACTGTCAACAGAGTAGGGGGAGTCAAGGTAAGGCTGTGACAGCTGCAGCGCTGGCTTTAGGTTTGGGGCTAATACTGATGTGGAAATTTGAGAGAGTTTGGCAAATGGTGGTAGGCTCTGAGGTGCAGGTGCTTGTCCCTGGCACTGCAGGGGGGCTTTGTAGCTGAGATAGGGAGCAGGTTAGGTAGGGGGGTCAGTCTGAAGGTGTTTGTTACTGGAGGGAGTTATCATATGTGATCTTCCCTTACCCTTCCCCAACAACCAAATGACTTTCTAGCCTCTCTCCCTCAAAGGACTCCTGACCTCCATCCCTTCCCCTGCAGTGCCCCTCCCTACATTAAACTTAGTATACTCATCCTCAGTGTCCTGTAGTACCTCTCCTCCCGCAAACAAGGTGAACTTCCAGAGCACCCCAAGCTGAGGGGACCCTCCATGCTGGCTGTTACTCAGCAACCAGAAGAACCTGCCTCTCCTCTGTTGATTTCCCAGCTGGAGGGAGGAGTTGGGAACCAGGAGTGGATGGGGCTGGTGGCAGGGGTGTCAGAAGGGCAGGTCAGGAAAGTCAGGTGGTTCCCACCATGTGGGAGGTGAACTTAGATTTCCCAGTAGCCAGAAACCTCCCCCTCCCCCTCCGTTCCAGGCACAGTATCCCAGCAACTTTTCCCAAAGCTTAGACAGTTGCCAGCCCCACGTGACATCTGCTTGTGGACTAGCTAGTTTCCTAAGCAGCAGAAATTTATGTGGGGCCCAGCTACTTTCGTGTTCAGCTCCAGCACAATGCCTCCCCCGTTGTGAGGCCTGGCATGCCATAGAGTCTGTAACATTCCAAACTGTAGACTTGTAAGATGAGTCCAGCATCAGATTGTGGCATGCCCCACATTCCGCTGTCCCTCGAAGCATGCACAGTTCAATGGATAAGTATCTGGGACCCAAGTCCACCTCTGAGCCAGCACTGCAAGAGAAAGGGGAATGCAGCAGAAGCCTGCATGACCAGAGACACAGTGGATCACATGTCAGACTAGGCATCCTTACTACTAGTATAGAATCTTCCCCTCCCTAGTAGTCCCCCACCCCAAGCTCAACTATCATCTTCCTCTTCCCGTCCCTGCTCCCTGCAGAGAGACCCTCATTGCCCCACATTAGGAGTTGGCCTTTGCTGGATCCACTGCGACAGACACCTCTGCTCCAAAAGGGTGGAGCAGTGTTTAGCCAATTATTTCCATCTTTGCCTGGTTGGACAAAACTAAATATTTGAGCCCAGGCAAGAAAAAGCAACAACATTTAATAGCTATACTATCAGCACCCCAGGTAGCCTAGGTCAATCTGCCTTTGGAAATTATAACCCCTGGGTGCTAGGAAGGTTAGGGGCAGTAGAGTTTGGGACAAAATACCCATGTGAATATAATGAGCTGAGAAATTAGGTCATTCTTGTAAAATCAAGACACAGGCTGTCCAGCTACTCTATTCCAAATGCAGGAGTTGATCTAGGCATTTGCAAAGCGCTGTGTATGTTAATGCTGCTATTGAAATGTGTGTTTTAAATAAATGTTCTTTATTTGAGGCACTTGTAGCCACGCATCAGGCACCACCAACTGTCAGTGATGGCCAAGTCTGTCTGTTGAATTTGAAACAGAACAGCATAAAAAACACAGAGGTTTTAACACATCAGTGGCACTCCTGAGACTCTCTTGTTGTCACTATACTGCTAGGCATGATTACTCAGAACTTCATGGTGGTAACAGGGTTAAAACTCTGATGGATTTTATCCAAAAGCACTAGCTCATAACAACTGAGCTATGGGAGAATCTCTGTTAACATTATAGGGTCCATGACACAGAGAAGTTTAACTTCACACAGCCAGCCAGCTCTTTACAGTATTATTTCCTTCTTTGGCCATCCCCAAAATAGTGCCAATAGTTTTGTGGTAACTCAGAGTACTGCAGCATGGACACACAGGCCAGGGCAGCAGCCATTTGGTGGAGGCAGCATGTCAGTAACAGGGCTGCTACTCTGAAACCTGTCAGTAACACTTCAGGCATTTAAGGAATACTCAAATTTAATTAATTTCCTGTGCAGGGTTATCCACAGTATAGAAGCCTCAAGGAGGTTGAGTAATTAGCAAATAAATTATTTTAAATTAATTACTTTTGCTCTCCCTCTGTTTGTGCACTCTACTCTTCCTCAGTTAGTGTTGTTTCAGCCCAATTAAAAATAGTTCCAAACTAAAACCAATGATGCCTCCTGCTGTGACCCATGGGGAAAAAAAATGATTCTGGCTCTGACTGTGCAAAGGAGCCGATGTCACAATTCCTTGGTGGGAATACTGGACTGGTGGGCACTGATCATATTTATTTATAAAGGTGCCTATCATCAGGAAATCTAAATTCAGCTCCTGCAAAGTCCTGAAAGTGTTTTCCTCGAAGCTTAGCATCAAATACATTTGTTAACCCTCCCAAACAAATTCTCTCAACTTGGGAGTCCCTTGCCAAAAATCACCTTACCCACTCTCCCAGCGGAGGCTAACCTTGCAAGGGGATGGCGCCAACAGAAAGAGAGCAGAGCTGTACCTCAATTTTAAAGAAGAAAAAGTTGGCACTTTTTTATATTTGGAAAGTCCACAACTGTGTGTTACAGCCTCTCAATAAATAATAAGAGTCATTCGCTTCCACACGCTGCTTCGCATCCCTAGGTCTTGAACCACTTTAAGAAGTGCGGCATGGGCCCCCGGCCGTAGCAATTTAGCGGGGAGTTTAGGGACATTTTAGACGTTCCGTTGAGACGCACGCAGCACAACCCTTGACAAAGCCCTGGCTGGGATGATTTAACTGGGAATTGGTCCTGCTTTGAGCAGGGGGTTGGACTGGATGACCTTCTGGGGTCCCTTCCAACCCTGAGATTCTATGATTCAGCCTCGTGGCCGCCAGCGGCCAGGGCTCCGAGGCCACGTTCGCGCGCGGCCGGCCACGCTGGGGGTCGGGCAGCCGCTCCGACTCGGCAGGAAACGGCGAGCAGCAGCTGAGGAGCCGCAGAAGCAGAACCTGGGGAGCGACTGGGCTCCCGCTGGCCGGGCCGGCGGAGAAAAGCGGCCGGTAAGGAAGCCACGCGCGAGCGGCCTCAGGCCCCTGCCCGCCCGCCAGGGCCCCGACGGGGCGGCGGCCGGACTCGCGCCAACGGAGGCGCTGCCCCGCCGGAGGAACCCGCCCAGCCGCCAGCGCCAGCTCTGCCCGGGGTGCGGCGGCGTCACTCCCGCTTCCGGCCGCGCGGCGGACGGGCCCAGCCCCGGCTGCCTGCGGGGGCGGCTCGGCGGCGGAGCGCTGCGGGGAGGCCTCACCTCGGCCGCGCGCTCCGGCAGAGCGGGGCATGCCGGGAGCTACCGCTGCCCGCCGGGCGCGCTGCATGCCGGGAGAGGCGCTCTCGCCGGTGGCTATCTCCTGGGCCCTGCCCCCTTTCCCCCTCGGCCCTGAGGGCGGGATGAGGCTGGGGGTTCTAGCCCCTCCCCCCCGGCGCCTTTTCTACCGCCAACAACGTTCGAACTTGCTCCTTTCCCCTTCTTTTTATTTGACAGGCAGTTCATTGCTCCCGTCAAAAGGTGCTTCCTGAGGCCTTGTCCCGCCTCTTCCTTTTTCCTCTGATCGACAGGCCGATCATCTAGTCACAAAGGGGCACAGGCGGAATTCTCGCCCCCACTCCAGGTGATTGACAGACTTGTGGCCAATAAAAATGGAGCGCCTGAGTTTTCTCGTTCCCCCCCCCGCTAAACTGGCAGCCAATGTGTCCAATAAGAGCTGATAACGTAAGATTACACCGCCCAATAGAAATACGGGTTACGCCAGGGAGGGCGGTAGCCACCAATGAGGCCGCGGGGCGGGCTGTCGGGCGCCGGCGGGGAGATTGAGCTGGGCGGGAGGCCATGGCGCCTCTCTAGGGGCGGTTGGTAACTCGAGCCTGCCCGCTCCCGCGGCTGCAGGTGAGTGCGGCGCCCCCGGGGCCCGGGCCTGCGCGGACGCACTGTGCCCCGTGGGGGCCCCCGGGCTCTCCCCCTCGCAGCGCCCCCAGGCCGGCCAGTAACGTCCGCGGGCCCGTCGCCGAGCGGTGCGCGGCCCCTGGAGGCGGATCGGGCGCCCCGTACGGCGGGCCCTGCGCCTGGCCCTGCAGCCGACGATCGGGGCCCTGCGGGCTCTGGGGGCCTGGGGGCGAACCGACGGTGGGGGACCGTGCGGTGGCTGCTCGCCCCCTGCTGGCTGGTGGGGTTTGAGCGGAGCCTGGGCTGGCTGTGTCTGTCCGGGCTCCCTCCCCACTCTGACTCTGGGGTACAGATGTGGGGACCCGCAGGAAAGACCCCCTAAGCTTGTATTCCACCAGCGTGGGTTAAAAACTTCCCCAAGGCACGAATCCTTTCCTTGTCCTTGGGCGGTATGGCTGCCACCACCAGCAAGTGATTTAAACAAACATTCAGGGAGGGGCCACTTGGAGCCCTATCTCCCCCCCCTTCACCCCCCTTCCTGGGGAGGCTTGAGAATAATCTACCAACCAACAGGTTAACAAAGTGAGCACGGACCAAATCCCTGTTTTTTAGGACACTGAAAATCAATCAGGTGACATGATCATGTGTCACTGTAAGACCTCATTCTCCATTCTTTCAGGGTTGGCCTGCCAGGAAGGTTTGGGAGTAAATAGAGCCGTTTACAACCAATTGTCCTGGTTAATGGGAGCCATCAAGATACCAAGCCATTATTAATGGCCCACACTTTGCATAGTTATAATAGGACTTTAGAGTAATACTTGATATTTCTAGTTTTGTATACAAGAATGATACATACATAGAATCATAGAATATCAGGGTTGGAAGGAACCTCGGAAGGTCATCTAGTCCAACCACCTGCTCAAAGGAGAACCTAATCCCCAATTAAATCATCCCAGCCAGGGCTTTGTCAAGCCCGGGCTTAAAAACTTCAAAGGAAGGCGATTCCACCACCTCCCTAGGTAACGCATTCCAGTGCTTCACCACCCTCCTAATCAAAAAGTTTTTCCTAATATCCAACCTAAACCTCCCCCACTGCAACTTGAGACCATTACTACTTGTTCTGTCGTCTGCTACCACTGAGAACAGTCTAGATCCATCCTCTTTGGAAACTCGCTTCAGGTAGTTGAAGCCTGCTATCAAATCCCCCCTCATTCTTCTCTTCTGCAGACCAAATAACACCAGTTCCCTCAGCCTCTCCTCATAAGTCATGTGCTTCAGCCCCCTAATCATTTTTATTGCCCTCTGCTGGACTTTTCCAATTTTTCCACATCCTTCTTATAGTGGGGGGCCCAAAACTGGACACAGTACTCCAGATGAGGCCTCACCAATGCCGAATAGAGGAGAATGATCACGTCTCTCGATCTGCTGGCAATACTCCTACAGCCCAAAATGCCTTTAGCCTTCTTGGCAACAAAGGCACATTGTTGACTCCTGTCCAGCTTCTTGTCCACCTGAGATCCTTTTCTGCAGAACTGCTGCCAAGCCATTTGGTCCTTAGTCTGTAGCGGTGCATGGGATTCTTCCTTCCTAAGTGCAGGACTCTGCACTTGTCCTTGTTGAACCTCATCAGATTTCTTCTGGCCCAATCCTCTAATTTGTCTAGGTCCCTCTGTATCATGTCCCTACCCTCCTGCATATCTACCACTCCTCCCAGTTTAGTGTCATCTGCAAACTTGCTGAGGGTGCAATCCACGCCATCCTCCAGATCATAAATGAAGATACTGAACAAAACCGGCCCCAAGATCGACCCCTGGGGCACTCCACTTGATACCGGCTGCCAGCTAGACATGGAGCCATTGCTCACTACCTGTTGAGTCTGACCATCTAGCCATCTTTCTATCCATTCACCTAGCCCATACTTCTTTAACTTTCTGGCAAGAGTACTGTGGGAGACCGTATCAAAAGCTTTGCTAAAGTCAAGGAACAATATATCCACTGCTTTCCCCTCATCCACAGAGCCAGCTATCTCATCATAGAAAGCAATTAGGTTAGTCAGGCATGACTTGCCCTTGGTGAATCCATGCTGACTGTTCCTGATCACTTTCCTCTCCTCTAAGTGCTTCAAAGTTGATTCCTTGAAAACCTGCTCCATGATTTTTCCAGGGACTGAGGTGAGACTGACTGGCCTGTTGTTCCCCGGATCCTCCTCCTTCCCGTTTTTAAAGATGGGCACTACATTAGCCTTTTTCCAGTCGTCCGGGACTTCCCTCGCTCGCCATGAGTTTTCAAAGATAATGGCCAATGGCTCTGCAATCACGTCTGCTAACTCTTTTAGCAGCCTCCGATGCAGTGCATCTGGCCCCATGGACTTGTGCTTGTCCAGCTTTTCTAAATAGTCCCGAACCACTTCTTTCTCCACAGAGGGCTGGTCATCACCTCCGCATACTGTGCTGCCCAGTGCAGTAGTCTGGGAGCTGACCTTGTTCGTGAAGACAGAGGCAAAAAAAGCTCTGAGTACATTGGCTTTTTCCACATCCTCTGTCACTAGGTTGCCTCCCCCATTCAGTAAGAGGCCCACACTTTCCCTGACCACCTTTTTGTTGGTAACATACCTGTAGAAACCCTTCAAATAGGATGAACCCTACAAATAGGAATAACACAGTAGATTATAAGCTTGGTAATGATACCTTAAAAGAGACCATTTGCATGAAACCTATTCCAGTTACATTATATTCGCACTCATTAGCTTATTTCAATAAAACATGGAGTGCAATGTCAGAGTGCCAAAGTAACTTTGTTGAAGTATTTCAGTGCTAGCTGGCTGCACTGAAATATCCATTGGACAGATGATAAACAACTGTTGGTCCTGCCTTGAGCAGGGGATTGGACTAGATGACCTCCTGAGGTCTCTTCCAACCCTAATATTCTATTTTTCTATGTGTGGTGCTCAATTCTCCCTTTCTAAAGGTAGCTAAAATTACATATCACGGTCAGTGGAAAATATAGGGAGTTTTTCCTAACATTTGTATTCCATGTGCCTGTTCTTACATGCAGTTACTTAGCTTCAATCAGTTTCTGAGATAGAAGTGACTTTTGAAGTGACATGGAGTTAGCTCTGCCAGGCCTTCTGTGTTTACATTGTACAGGCTCTTCACAACAGGTTGGTAGACTTAACTTTAAGATGAAATTCATTTCTAGGTTGATGGTCTAATCTAGTCATGTCTTGCAGGATACAGCAAAAGCCATGGAATTTGTATTTTAACATAAAAAGAAGAGGAGTACTTGTGGCACCTTAGAGTAACAGATTTATTTGAGCATTTCTCTAAGGTGCCACAAGTACTCCTTTTCTTTTTGCGAATCAGACTAACATGGCTGCTACTCTGAAACTTATTTTAACATAGTAACTTTTCTGCATTGGTCAAGCTGAGAACTTCCTCTTACTGAAGAGGAGTTTAAAATATTTACAACACTGAGTGTTTCAAAGTCCTATTGAGGCAGTGTTTGGATTGCATTAAAGAAAATAGCAAGTGTCATAAAGGATATGCCTGATCTAACAAGTTTTTATATTTTCCCTCTAAGACAACTTATTTAAAATATTGTTTGAATTTCACTATGGATTCCTTTATTCTAAAATGGAATCATCCGTATTATATAGCCGAAGTTATATCATATAGAAGAGGATTCCATCCTATTCCTCTACATACACTTGTATGAATTGAGACTGTTTAATTCAGTTGAATTAACTTTGAAGGTAAAAAGAACAGGAGTACTTGTGGCACCTTAGAGACTAACAAATTTATTAGAGCATAAGCTTTCATGGGCTGTAATAAATTTGTTAGTCTGTATCCGCACAAAGAACAGGAGTACTTGTGGCACCTTAGAGACTAACACAGCTGCAACTCTGGAACCTGTCATTATTTAAAGGTAAAGTTTTTTGTTGGATAAGTTAAGGTTGCAGGAATGTATATGTAGATTTAATACATATTGCCTTTCAAGAACCTTAGTATTAAAACAGACAAGCTATAAGAAACACAGGACATGCAATGTTGCAATTCTCAAAGACCCAAACTGCCATACCTTTCTATCCTTTGTAGAAATACCAGCCTCCCATCTTCTCTCCTTTGCATGGAGAGAATCTCAAATGTGCAACATAGAGCGTTGATCTTCTAGTTCGTATGAGAGAGATTTGTGTAAAACAAAGTGTGCTATGCTTTTGCAGTGCTAATCTTTGCTTTCTCCCTGTAAGTACATTAATTTCAGGATCCTGGGTAGCATGTATGTAGTGTGTATATGGAGAGACATTAGAGCTGCCTAATGACATGACATCTGGGATCATTGAGCCTGATCAGAGAGGTTCTGAGTACCTCCAGAAAAGTGCAGAGTGCCCTCAATATCCTGCAGAATTGGAGCTGTCATAAATATAAAGGAAAGGGTAACCACCTTCCTGTATACAGTGCTATAAAATTCCTGCTGGCAAAACCCTTTCACCTGTAAAGGGTTAAGAAACTAAGGTAACCTCGTTGGCACCTGACCCAAAATGACCAATGAGAGGACGAGATACTTTCAGATCTGGAGTGGGGGAACAAAGGGTGTCTGTCTGTCTGTGTGATGCTTTTGCCGGGAACAGATCAGGAATGCAGCCTCACAACCCCTGTTAGTAAGTAATCTAGCTAGAAATGCATTAGATTTCCTTTTGTTTAATGCCTGGTAAAATAAGCTGTGCTGAATGGAATGTATATTCCTGCTTTCGTGTCTTTTTGTAACTTAAGGTTTTGCCTAGAGGGATTCTCTGTGTTTTGGATGTGATTACCCTGTAAGGTATTTACCATCCTGATTTTACAGAGGTGATTCTTTTACCTTTAATTAAAATTCTTCTTTTAAGAACCTGATTGATTTTTCATTGTTCTTCAGATCCAAGGGTTTGGGTCTGTGTTCACCTGTACAAATTGGTGAGGATTCTTATCAAGCCTTCCCCAGGAAAGGGGTGTAGGGCTTGGGGGGATATATTGGGGGAAGACTACTCCAAGTGGGCTCTTTCCCTGGTCTTTGTGTAAGACGCTTGGTGGTGGCAGCATACGGTTCAAGGACAAGGCAAAGTTTGTACCCTGAGGAAGTTTTTAACCTAAGCTGGTAAGAATCAGCTTGTGGGGACCTGCATGAAAGACCCTCTATCTGTACCCTAGAGTTCAGAGTGGGGAAGGAACTTTGACATGGTGGCAGAGCGGCGGGATCATTTTGAACCAGAAGGACAGCATGATTTTAAAAGGTTTTGTAAAAGGTGATTGCAGCTGTAGAGTCTGTCTGCCTGGGGGACAGAGCAGCAGGCATAACAAAAGGATTTTCTGTAGGCTGAGAAGAACTATCAGAAAGGTTTAAAAAAAAGGGGGGGGGCAGGGATATCAGGTTACAGCACAGCAAAATTTTCCAAGCCAGGTTTTTGTTTTGTTGTTTTTCTTTCTAACCCTCAGGTGTAAAGAAAGTTTAAAAACAGAGAGGCTAGGATGACAGAAAGCAAGGCACAACATAAACTGGTGTTAACCAGACTGGAAGCAAAAGAGAATGGTTGAATTAAAACGACTCGATAAGAAAGCCCAGGATGCTGCCCACAGGAGAGCTTTGGAGGAATGCGGGATTTGATGTTACAGGAGCAATTCCTGAATATGTCCAAAGATGATATAAAACAGTGTTTATGGGATAAGAAAATGGACTCAGGAGGAAGTCTTGCTTCTTATGCTGATCAATACGAGCAGTCCCAGACCGCCAGAGAGGCGGGGCAAACCGGAACAAAACGAGAGGAGAGAACAACAACCCTGGTCGCAGTTGGAGCGGATACAAGAAGGGACAACCTCAGACCACACCCTACTACCAGGGGCAGCCCAAGGCTCCAACTACACCCCAAGGAACACTCCAGATACCTTATCGTCCCGCCACACCGTTCTCCAGCAACCCACCTCGCCCCAGTGACCCATCAGCTGGACGATGTTTTAAATGTAACAAGCTGGGGCATGTAAAGGCCAACTGCCCCAAGAACCGCAACAAATTACAGTTCGTTGCACCGGAATCACACCAGAGGTTCTCAGGCCCCGATAGTTCCCAGATACCATCAGAGCGGAGGGAAACTGTGAGTGTGGGCAGGAAGAAGGTCACAGCGTGGAGGGACAATGGAGCACAAGTGTCGGCTTTCCATACTTCCTTAGTGGACCCCATTTAATCGACCCAGAGGTCCAAGTGACGATTCAACCCTTCAAGTCAAACTCTTTGGACTTGCCTACAGCCAAGTTGCCGGTCCAGTACAAGGGCTGGTCAGGAACATGGACTTTTGCAGTCTATGATGATTATCCCAACCCCATGCTGTTGGGGGAAGACTTGGCCAATCATGTGAAGCTAGCCAAGAGGGTGGGAATGGTCACCCGCAGCCAGGCTAAGCAAGCTGTCACACCTAGCTGTAGTCCGGAAACTTCTACCAGGACCTAGTCAGGGATGGTGGAACCGGACCCCATGCCCACGTCTGCAACAGCAGTAGTGGATCCAGTCCCAGAGACCCAGACAGAGCCAGAACCGGAACCGGCAGAACAACCCGCACCAGAACCATTGGCAGCACTGAATCCAGTACTTGCAACCCCAACACCAGAAGGCCCCACCGAACCTGCACCGGCGGCAGCAGCAGATAACCCTACACAAGAGGCTCAGCCAGAGCCTGAACCCCAACATAGTGCACCAGCGGAGAGCGGTTCACAGTCAACGGAAACAGCCCCATCACCTGCATCGCTTCCCGAGGGACCAAGCCCAGGCCCACAATCCAATGAGGAACTGATGTCTCCAGCATCAAGGGAACGGTTCCAGACTGAACAGGAAGCAGATGAAAGCCTGCAGAGAGCTTGGACAGTGGCACGGTGCAACCCACCGCCTCTCAGCTCTTCTAATTGATCCAGGTTTGTTGTAGAAAGAAGACTTTTATACAAGAAAACTCTTTCTGGTGGACACCAGGAAAACTGGCATCCTCAGAGACAGTTGGTAGTTCCAACTAAGTAGTGCAGAAAGCTATTAAGCTTAGCCCACAATCATCCTAGTGGCCATGCTGGGGTGAACAGAACCAAAGACCATTTGGGAAAGTCGTTCCACTGTGAGGGAATGGGCAAGGATGTTTCTACCTATGTCCGGTCTTCTGAGGTGTGCCAAAGAGTGGGAAAACCCCAATTCCAGGTCAAAGCCCCTCTCCAGCCACTCGCCATCATTGAGGTTCCATTTCAGCGAGTAGCTGTGGGTATTCTGGGTCCTTCTCCGAAAGACACCCAGAGGAAAGCAGTACATACTGACTTTCATGGATTTTGCTACCCGATGGCCAGAAGCAGTAACTCTAAGCAACACGAGGACTAAAAGTGTGTGTCGGGCACTAACGGACATTTTTGCCAGGGTAGGTGGGGCCTCCGACATCCTCACAAATGCAGGAACTAATTTCTTGGCAGGAACTATGGAAAGTCTTTGGGAAGCTCATGGGGTGAATCGCTTGGTTGCTACCCCTTACCATCATCAAACAAATGGCATGGTGGAGAAGTTTAATGGAACTTTGGGGGCCATGATACGTAAATTCGTAAATGAGTGCTCCAATGATTGGGACCTAGGGTTGCAGTGGTTGCTCTTTGCCTACAGAGCTGTGCCCCATCCCAGTTTAGGTTTTCACCATTTGAACTCGTATATGATCACGAGGTTAAGGGGCCATTGCAGTTGGTGAAGCAGCAATGGGAGGGATTTACACCTTCTCCAGGAACTAACATTCTGGACTTTGTAACCAACCTACAAAACACCCTCTGAACCTCTTTAGCCCTTGCTAAAGAAAACCTAAAGGATGCTCAAAAAGAGCAAAAAGCCTAGTATGATAAACATGCCAGAGAGCTTTCCTTCAAAGTAGGGGATCAGGGCATGGTCTTAAAGGTGCTCCAGGCCCATAAAAAGCGTTATGGGAAGGGCCATTCACGGTCCAAGAGCGCCTGGGAGCTGTTAATTATCTCATAGCATTCCCCACCTCAAACCGAAAGCCTAAGGTGTACCATATTAATTCTCTAAAGTCCTTTTATACCAGAGAATTAAATGTTTGTCAGTTTACAGCCCAGGGAGGAGATGACACTGAGTGGCCTGAACGTGCCTACTACGAAGGGAAAAGTGATGGTGGCGTGGAACAGGTGAACCTCTTCATGACCCTGGGGCGTATGCAGCGATACCAGATCAAGGAGCTGTGCACTAGCTATGCGCCAACATTCTCAGCCATCCCAGGGCTGACTGAACGGGCATACCACTCCACTGACACAGGTAATGCTCACCCAATTAGAGCCCAACCTTACCAGGTGTCTCCTCAAGCTAAAACTGCTATAGACTGGGAGATCCAGGATATGCTACAGATGGATGTAATCCGCCCCTCTGGCAGTGCATGGGCATCTCCAGTGGTTCTAGTTCCCAAACCAGATGGGGAGATACTTTTTTGCATGGACTACCGTAAGCTAAATGCTGTAACTCGCCCAGACAACCATCCAATGCCACGTACCGATGAACTATTGGAGAAACGGGGATGAGCCCAGTTCATCTCTACCTTGGATTTAACCAAGGGGTACTGGCAGGTACCGCTAGATGAATCCGCCAAGGAAAGGTCAGCCTTCATCACACCTGTCGGGCTGTATGAATTTAATGTGCTCCCTTTCGGGCTGCAGAATGTACCAGCCACCTTTCAAAGACTTGTAGATGGTCTCCTAGCAGGACTGGGAGAATATGTAGTTTCCTACCTTGATGATGTGGCCATATTTTCGGATTCCTGGGCAGATCACCTGGAACATCTACAAAAAGTCTTCGAGCGCATAAGGGAGGCAGGACTAACTGTTAAGGCTAAGAAGTGTCAAATAGGCCTAAACAGAGTGACTTACCTTGGACACCAGGTGGGTCAAGGAACTGTCAACCACCTACAGGCCAAAGTGGCCTGTCCCAAAGTCAAAGAAACAGGTCCAATCCTTCTTAGGCTTGGCCAGATATTACAGGCGATTTGTACTTCAGTACAGCCAAATCGCTGCCCCACTGACAGACCTAACCAAAAAGAAACAGCCAAATGCAGTTCAGTGGACTGAAGAGTGTCAGAGGGCCTTAAACCAGCTTAAATCGACACTCATGTCTGACCCTGTGCTAAGGGCTCCAGACTTTGACAAACCGTTCCTAGTAACCACAGATGCATCCGAGCATGGTGTGGGAGCAGTCTTAATGCAGGAAGGACCAAATCAAGAGTTCCGTCCTGTTGTGTTTCTAAGCAAGAAGCTGTCAATCAGTGAAAAGGAATGTTACACCATTGTCTACGCTCTGGAAAAGCTACGCCCATACGTTTGGGGACGGCATTTCCACCTGCAAACCGACCATGCTGTGCTACAGTGGCTTCATACCGCCAAGGGAAATAACAAAAAACTTATTCGGTGGAGTTTAGGTCTCCAAATTTTTATTTCAACTTACAATACATTTTAGGAGCTTCTAGCAAAGTGGCTGATGCAGTCTCCTGTGAAAATTTCTCAGAATCAACTGGTTAAAATCGTCCTTGAGATGTGGAAAATATTGTTGGTAGTCTATTTAGAGGTGCATGTGTCTTATTAACTCTGTTTTCTCCTAGAGCTCCAGGAAAAAATCACAGCCAGTGTTTCACCCTATCTGTGATTTGGGGGGCGTGTCATAAATATAAAGGGAAGGGTAACCACCTTTCTGTATACAGTGCTATAAAATCTCTCCAGGCTAGAGGCAAAACACTTTCACCTGTAAAGGGTTAAGCTAAGGTAACCTCGCTCGCACCTGACCCAAAATGGCCAATGAGAGGACGAGATACTTTCAGATCTGGAGTGGGGGAACAAAGGTGTCTGTCTCTGTGTGATGCTTTTGCCGGGAACAGATCAGGAATGCAGCCTCAGAGCCCCTATTGATTAGTAAGTAATCTAGCTAGAAATGCATTAGATTTCCTTTTGTTTAATGCCTGGTAAAATAAGCTGTGCTGAATGGAATGTGTATTCCTGCTTTTGTGTCTTTTTGTAACTTAAGGTTTTGCCTAGAGGGATTCTCTATGCTTTAGTGTGATTACCCTGTAAGGTATTTACCATCTTGATTTTACAGAGGTGATTCTTTTACCTCTTCTTTAATTAAAATTCTTCTTTTAAGAACCTGATTGATTTTTCATTGTTCTTCAGATCCAAGGGTTTGGGTCTGTGTTCACCTGTACAAATTGGTGAGGATTCTTATCAAGCCTTCCCCAGGAAAGGGGGTGTAGGGCTTGGGGGGGATATATTGGGGGAAGACAACTCTAAGTGGGCTCTTTCCCTGGTCTTTGTGTAAGACGCTTGGTGGTGGCAGCATACAGTTCAAGGACAAGGCAAAGTTTGTACCTTGGGGAAGTCTTTAACCTAAGTTGGTAGGAATAAGCTTAGGGGGTCTTTCATGCAGGTCCCCATATCTGTACCCTAGAGTTCAGAGTGGGGAAGAAACCTTGACAGGGGCCCTTAATAAATTGTCTTAAGTATGCTATTTGTCTAACCAGGAATTTCTAAAATTCTTGTTTGTGCTCTCTACGACCATGAAGAAATCCAGAATTAATATGAACTAAAACGCCGTAGTCACAATGTGGTTTTGTGTGCACTAATATAATGAAACTGGAGAATCCTAGAAGATTAGGGTTGGAAGAGACCTCGGGAGGTGATCTAGTCCAACCCCCTGCTCGCAGCAGGACCAACCCCAACTAAATCAAAACCCTAACCCTCTGTGTAAGCTCAAAGACTTGTCTCTCACCATCGGAAGTTGGTCCATTGAAAGAGATTCCCTCACCCAGCTTGTCTCCATAAATAAAATAGAATGAGTTCTGTTAGGTGGCTTATTCCTTCACCCACTTACTTCTCTGGTCCTTCTCACGTGAACAGAAAGCAACAATACCCGAAGTCCAAAGGTGCAAACAATTCAATGTTTATTGGGGTGAACTTCCAGCAAGCATGATTCCAGTTTCCTTCCTTAATGTCCCTCTTCCCAGCTCTGACACCACAGAGCCTTACCTGTGTCCCTGTTCCCTTTAGCTAAACATGATTCCAATTTCTTCACCCCCATTCCCTGTTCCCATTTCCCCGACACACACTCACTTCCTGACTGACTGCAGACTGTACAGTAAAACTTGAGTTCTGCTTAGCTATAACTTAACCATCATTTTCCTGAAATTTGACTAACCAATCCTAACATATTGTAACATGATTATGTAACCAATTATATCCCACCACCTTAATTAGTTTACACCCAGCAAAATTAATTATACAGCAGACAGGAACAATCACAGAACCAGACCGAGATTATACAGACAAACAATAGCAAAGTGGGAACTATAATGGCAAAACAATACAAAAGGGAGGATTTCACATCCCAGCTATTGATAAGTGGGTTCTTGCCAGACAGGATGCTATCAAACTAAGTTTCCTTTTACATCTTCTAGGCACTTCCCTTTCTCTGGAGGCGATCGGCATTATCAGGACAGGATTGTATTCCTAACAGCCCAATAGCACCTTATTTCAATGTGACTAGGTTGAAATGTGAGGATGTGACCGGTCGCTTCCCAGCTTATGGCTTAGCCAAAGGCCTTAGCCTAAGAACAGGGCCTCAGACTGTCACAGTAAGAGAAGGCCCTTACACTGGCAGACAGTGATTTTGATTCTTTCTTTTATACCTCTATAACTAGCCAAGTGATAAGAATACACCTAAATTCTTAGAGTATAGGCCTTTACAGACAGGCCTGAATATCTATATCCTAACAAGTTCCTTAATTTTTTAAAGCATAGCTATGGGAACAGAGTTAAAGTAGTCTGTATGCTCATTCTTGAGAGTTAATCAGAAATCTGCATTTCCTGAGTTTTTAATATGATTGTTTTTAACTAACATTCCTGCTTCCAAAAACCCTACATTGATATATATGAAATTTTGCAATGAAATTCACTCTCAATAGGAGTATGTACCTACATATGGCATATAAAGGGGCTGATGTATCAACAGTGTCCTGATTGGAGGTATTGCTAGAGTATACTGCTTAGGTTTATGCAATACTAGTGAACGTAAGGTGGTATATGCACAATAGATGGCGCAGCCAGGTGAGGTTCATGGTGAACTTGTTACCTTAACTGAATCTCATTCATTTACTAGGAAACTCTATTTATTAAAAAAAGAGAAAAAAAAAGAAATCTATCCCAAAAATGAACATTGTGAGTCCTCTGCCATGTGTGTGGTGCTCTATTAATATTTATTTACAGCCATTTCTGTGATGATGATCATATTGAGATGCTCAGATACGTCCTTTGAGATCATAGATTAAAGATACTAAGGGCCATATATATTATTATTTGTTAAGCACTGTAGACTAATGTAGCACTCTTTTTTATTATTATTATTATTTTTAAGGGGGGTTTAAATACGTAGCATCTGCCAAAATCTCTACCCCAAAATACAAAAATAATCTGTAAATACGTATTAGCTAACAAAGATACCAGGAAGAACTTCCTAACTCACCTACTCCCATTAAAAGGCTAATTTGAATAGACAGGACTTGCAATGTGTCCATGAGGCTAGAGAACTCAGGCTGTGTTGGGTCAGAGACTTCCAGAGTCGAGGATTCTGAAAATGCTTTGTCTAGCCCTCAACCAACTGAGATATAAATCCAATGTTAAACTGGAATTCTCAAATCATCTCAGCTGCCAGAGAAATGGACTCTAAGAAGCACTGGATCTTAATCCTAAAGGATATTGCAGTCAGCGTGTGTCTTTATGCTGGCATGAGTCAAATGTGTCTGTACCTTACTTGAAGTGTGGACTTGTGTACAAGTGTTTGCACTAATCCCACATCTTTGTTTTCTCCATCCCATGCCTTTCTCAGAAATGGCACAGGAAGAAATGGAAGTGGATCTCCAGCCAGCAGTTACTTATTCTGTGGAGCACCATGAGGCATTTCCCACAGAGGCCTCCGGTCATGCTCTACTGTCACTGCCATCCAACTCTCCAGTACCCAGTGATGAGGCAGAAAGCATTATGGTTCCTCCTGCTGATGAGGAAGTCATTGTGGTCTCTGGTGCTGATGAAGTAGTGACAGTTGCTGAGTCTGACCCCCAGTTGCATGCTGCCCCTAGCCTGGATGGGCTGCAGAGGCTGCATGGGGTATTGGAGCTGTTTCAACTACAGGCTGCACAACAGATCACACGACAGCCACCAACAAGGAGAACTCGCCGGCGACGAAGAGGTGGTGGATCCCAGAGGACAATCAGTACCAGGTAAAACTGAAATGGAGTCAAGTCTGAGTGCTTTTTTCCCCCAACTTAATGATTTCACTTTAGGTGAAATCTAAAGTGTCATGCTTCCTATGTTATGCTGCACTCTGGAAAGCTCAGTCCAGCCCACCTGTGCATCCCAAGTTTTCAATAACCCTAGTAGGTAGTAGTGTGATTCTTCTCATCTGCTCTTTAGACTCTCTTCTGGGAATCCATGCTTTTTGGCAAGACTCTTCACTTGCTGCTTAGATACTGTGATAAATGTTCCAGAAATGCTTACAGACATAGCTTTATGCTTGTAAAGCACAGCATTCAGTGTCCCTGTCAGGGTTCCCTCCCCACTCTGAACTCGAGGGTACAGATGAGGGGACCTGCATGAAAGTCCCCCTAAGCTTATTTCTACCATCTTAGGTTAAAAATTTCCCCAAGGCACAAATCCTTCCTTGTCCTTGGATGAGTACTGCTGCCACCACCAAGTGACTTAGACAAAGATTCAAGGAAAGGACCACTTGGAGTTCCTGTTTCCCCAAAATATCCCCCCAAGCCCCTTCACCCCCTTTCCTGGGGAGGCTTGAGAATAATCTACCAACCAGATAGGTAAACAAGGTGAGCACAGACCAGACCCTTGGGTTTTTAGGACACTGAAAACCAATCAGGTTCTTAAAAGCAGAACTTTATTATAAAGAAAAAGTAAAAGAAGCACCTCTGTAAAATCAGGATGGAAGGTAATTTTACAGGGTAATCAGACTCAAAACACAGAGGATTCCCCTCTAAGCAAAAACTTCGTTGCAAAAAAAAAAAAAAAAATCCCCAGGAATAAACCTCCCTTTTAGCCTAGGGAAAATTCACAAACTAAAACAAAACATACTCTAATGCATTTCCTTGCTATTGCTTACTGTTTCTGTAATTTTAGATGTATCATTCAGTAGGAGCTGGATTACTTGCTCTCTCTTTGTCTCGGGGAGAACACACAGAAACACAAAACAAAAACCTTCCCCCACAGATATGAAAGCATCTTCTCCCCTTATTGGTCCTTTTGGTCAGGTGCCAACTAGGTTATCTGAGCTTTTTAACCCCTTACAGGTAAAGGAGGGATTTTATACTACCCTTAGTTGTATGCTTATGACAGTCCCCTTCAGCAAACAGCGCAAAAAAACAAATTTGAAAAAGTTTAAAGCTTAATTCTATGCTGAGCGTCACCTGTATCTTAGCTTCATGGGGGGCCCATCAGCAGAGATTTTCATGTTTAACTTTCTTTACGTTTTGGCTGTGCAGATCCATTCTAAGTACTGTGGGTTAAATCCTGGCTCTATTCAAGTCAGTGGAAGTTTGGCCATTGATTTCACTGGGGCCAGGATCTCACCCCAAGTGACTAAACACAGCTGTACAGTATGCTCTGGGTTCTCCTGTGGACGTAATTCACTTCCGCATACGCAGGCCGCTGGGCAATTACGCAGTCTTGCAAAATTGTACTTGCAACTGAACGATTTTTTTTTTTTTTTGGATTGGCAAGTAAAGTAGCATAAGCTTTCTTCAGTCTAATCATTATTGTAAAGTAGTTTGTACATATTTTTGCCATGCCACAATCTTGCAATGCTGATTAAAGGAAAAAATGGGTTTTTGTGAGGGGCATAAATTAATTTAAGGGATGGGAGTCTGACTATAAGCAGCCAATTTGTTTCTAAATACTGTGACTTCATCTGGGGACCCGGTGATGAGTTCATTTGATAAATCAAAAAAAGCAAAGTCTAGTGGTGAGAAATCAGCCAAGGTGGCTCAGCTGGGAAATAACTCATGCACCATACTTCCTGCCTTTTGAGTCACTTTACCCCCATTTTACATATGGGGAAAATAAGGCACTGAGGGATGATACTGACCTCCTTCGTAAAGCGCTCTAAGATCTGCTCATAAGAGCTAGATAATGACACAAACAGAGTCAAGTGTACCACATCTTGTTTTCCTCCTTTCCAACCCTGCAAAAAAAATATTCCTTCTAAGTAGAGGCAGATCAGGCACCTGCATTTTCTAGACCCAAGCGGTGAAGCACTATCCTAGCTGCATGTTATGTTTGCTTCTTAGAATTGTTAATTCACTGCCTTGCCTGGGGATTGATGCTGTTCTGGGTGAGACATTTCTTGGTCAGTTTGGTTGTATCCCTTATGTTGATAAACAGAGTCTTGGGTTTGTGGCAAAGAAATGATAGAATTTTCTCCTGTACGTTTTACCTGCAATAATCAATATGAAGAAACACTGTAGGTTTTACTCCTTGCTTTTCAGAGCCAGGGCACCACTGGATAGTTATTTCATGGTCAGCAGGACCCAAGGATCAACCACAGCAGCATCTCCACCACTGGAGACTTTGCATCTTCCAGTTGGCAACAGTGGTCACAGCTCAGAGGAGACCCTGGAGCTGAGCAACTCTGACAGCAGCAGCTCCACTGAGGAGGAGGATGTGGCAGTACCCCAGGAGGCGGCACCCATAACTGCCAGTTTGGGAGGTTTGTGCTGGTTTCACATCACTGGGCGCTCTGAAATGCCAGAAATTCCTGTCACTGCATTTCCACTGTCAGACAGGACAACATTTCATAGAGAATCTTTTCAAGCTTTACAACAGAGCTTCAAAGGTCTAAGATCAGTATGCTCATGGCTGACATGGATGGGTTGCTGCCATAATGCAGCAGTGCATGAATATAATCTTGAACAAGTTTTTTTTTTTTTTTTTTAAAGCTGTTTACATACCCACTGATGCCTCCTGGCAATCTTCTTCAAAATAGCTGATTTAGAGATTATTCTGTTTTCTACTTTCTGCAGTTCTCCTTCCTACCCCGATCTTTATTATCAGGGATCGTCTCCAAAACAGAAGGCCTCAATTAATTATTGTAAACCAGCGAAACCAATTTACAGTGGAGGATCTGGCCCAGGATTTTTTATTGCTGAGGAATTCATCTGCTTCAAGTGGTTATTCCTTGCTCCATGTAACTTCCCTTCCCTTAGCTGCTTTGGGGATAGTGGCTTACTTAGTGGATCACTCAGTGTTTTTCAACCTTTTCAGGTTGGTGTTCCTTATTCAAAAATGTTCATGAACCCCTTAGTTTTTCTCTTTTATAATAAATATAATAATGCTCAATCTATACAATTTGTGCGTTTCAAGAGTGACAGAAAATACTTGATCTTGAAAGGTAAGAGGATGTGGGCAGTAGGGGAATGAGATTCTTAAATTTTATTACACAAAAAGCAAACACCTTGCAATTGTCTCCTGGGAAATTTTACGGGGTATCAATCTTAACCCACCTATCTCATTACCAAGGGATAGCTGCATCATTTTGCCCCTCCCCCCTCTTTTGCTCTCTATTGTTCTCCCTTCCAGAGCTTGCTTTTTTTTGCTGTCCTCTTATTTAATCTTCAGGTACCCACATAACATCCCTACTCTACCTCCAAATTCCAGAGTGAACACTTAGGATCAGTAAAAATAAGATCAGTTGTTGGTTATTAAATTGTGTGTGGGAGGGTGTATGTTGTGAGGTCCTGCAGGAGTCAGTCCTGAGTCTGGTACTAGTCAACATTTTCACTAATGACTTGGATAATGGAGTGGAGCGTGTGCTTATAAAACTTTTGGGTGACACTACACTGGGGTTGCAAGCCCTTCGGAGGACAGGATTAGCATTCAAAATGACCTCAACAAATTAAAGTAGTAATCTAAAATCAGCAAGATTAAATTCAATAAATACAAGTGCAAAGTACTACTCTTAAAAGTAAGAATAAAATCCACAACTACAAAATGGGGAGTTACTGATGAGATGGTAGTACTGCTGAAAAGGATCTGGGGGCTATAGTGGATTACAAATTGAACAAGTCAACAGCGTGCTGCGATTGTGAAAAAGGTTAATATTATTCTGGAGGGTAGGTAAGACACGTGAATGTAATTGTTCCACTCTACACAGGTCTGATGAGGCCTCAGCTGGAGTGCTGTTTTCAGTTCTGGGTGGCACACTTCAGGAAATATGTAGATAAATTGGAGAGATTCCAGAAGAGGGCAAGAAAAATGATGAAAGGTTTAGAAAACCTGGCCAGTGGGAAAAGATTTAAAAACCTGGGCACGTTTAGACTTCAGAAAAGACTGATGGGGGAAGGCTGATACCTCCTCAGATATGTTAAAAACTCTTATAAAGAGGACAGTGATCAATTGCTCTCCATGTCCACTGAAGGTATGATAAGAAGTAATGGGCTTAATCTGTAGCAAGGGGGATGTAGGTTAGATATTAAGAAAAACTTTCTATCTCTAAGGGTAGTTAAATTCTGGAATAGGCTTTCAGTGTTTGGTTATGGAATCCCCATCATTGGAGGATTAAAAACAAGTTGGACAAACACCTTTCAGGGATGGACTAGATTTACTTGGTCCTGCCTCAGCACAGAGTGCTGGACTAGATGACCTCTCGATGTCCTTTCCAGCCTTACATTTCAATGATTTATGAAGGTGTTACAAAAACACTTTGTTGATTGTGCTAATTAATTATCTTTTTGCTTCAGTACATATCATCATTTATACTTCTAGTATGTGGAGTAAAGTTTTTGTTTGCAATCCACATTAGTTACTGCATCAGTGCTTGTTCTGATGTCCTAGAATACTAAAGTTGCAAAAGAAAATTCAGACTAGAACCCAAGGAAGAGAGTTCACCAGTTCAAATAAATTATTCTTCCTTTTTTTCATGTCTGCTCTGAAGTTTCTGATCAGGTCCCACCAGAGCATGAAGGTCGTGATGCTGAAGAAGCAGAAGTCCAGCACAAACAGGTAAAGTGAACCAACAGTCATTGGACAGAGAATAAAGATGGCAAATATTTCATTTGTCTGATCTTTGTTGTTGTTGTTTCAGAGAACTCCACTAAAGAAACCTGATGTGACAGTTCCCACTGTACCACTGGATGAGGAAGAAGGGGACACCTGTGCCATCTGCTTTGAGCAATGGACTAATGCTGGGGAGCACCGGCTCTCAGCATTGCGGTGTGGACACCTGTTTGGATATACTTGCATCGTAAGGTGGCTTAAGGGACAGGCAGGAAAATGCCCTCAGGTAAAGTGCACCCTTTTGTGTTGGAACAGACTTGCTCTCAGCCTCTGGTCCAAATGTGACCATAATTAAGAGAGTTATTATTCAGAAGGGAATGACATCAGGGTTTTAAATACTGTGTAAAAAGTCCACCATTTCAGCCTGTTAAACTAGGTTCACCAGGGGAAGGAGACCAAAGCCCTGAGGTAAGTGGGATACCGGGAGGAAGCAGGAGCATTTAAGGGGGCAGGGCTCCTGCCTCATACTGAGAAAGAGGGACGATCAGCGAGTTACCTCAAGTGCCTGTACACAAATGCAAGAAGCCTGAGAAAAAAGCAGGGAGAACTGGAAGTCCTGGCACAGTCAAGGAATTATGATGTGATTGGAATAACAGAGACTTGGTGGATAACTCACATGACTGGAGTACTGTCATGGATGGATATAAACTGTTCAGGAAGGACAGACAGGGCAGAAAAGGTGGGGGAGTTGCACTGTATGTAAGGGAGCAGTATGACTGCTCAGAGCTCCGGTATGAAACTGCAGAAAAACCCGAGTCTCGGGATTAAGTTTAGAAGTGTGAGCAACAACGGTGATGTCGTGGTGGGAGTCTGCTATAGACCACCAGACCAGGGGGATGAGGTGGACGAGGCTTTCTTCCGGCAACTCACGGAAGCTACTAGATCGCAGGCCCTGGTTCTCATGGGAGACTTCAGTCACCCCGATATCTGCTGGGAGAGCAATATCAATGTGCACAGACAATCCAGGAAGTTTTTGGAAAGTGTAGGGGACAATTTCCTGGTGCAAATGCTGGAGGAACCAACGAGGGGCAGAGCTCTTCTTGACCTGCTGCTCACAAACCGGGAAGAATTAGTAGGGGAAGCAAAAGTGAATGAGAACCTGGGAGGCAGTGACCATGAGATGGTCACGTTCAGGATCCTGACACAGGGAAGAAAGGAGAGCAGCAGAATACGGACCCTGGACTTCAGAAAAGCAGAGTTTGACTCCCTCAGGGAAGTGATGGGCAGGATCCCCTGGGAGAATAACATGAGGGGGAAAGGAGTCCAGGAGAGCTGGCTGTATTTTAAAGAATCCTTATTGAGGTTACAGGGACAAACCATCCCCATGTGTAGAAAGAACAGTAAATATGGCAGGCGACCAGCTTGGCTACACAGTGAAATCCTTGCTGATCTTAAACACAAAAAAGAAGCTTACAAGAAGTGGAAGATTGGACAAATGACCACGGAAGAGTATAAAAATATTGCTCGGGCATGCAGGATTGAAATCGGGAAGGCCAAATCACAACTGGAGTTGCAGCTAGCAAGAGATGTTAAGAGTAACAAGAATGGTTTCTTCAGGTATGTTAGCAACAAGAAGAAAGTCAAGGAAAGCGTGGGCCCCTTACTGAATGAGGGAGGCAACCTACTGACAGAGGATGTGGAAAAAGCTAATGTACTCAATGCTTTTTTTTGCTTCTGCCTTCACGAGCAAGGTCAGCTCCCAGACTACTACGCTGGGCAGCACAGCATGGGGAGGAGGTGACCAGCCCTCTGTGGAGAAAGAGGTGGTTAGGGACTATTTAGAAAAGCTGGACGAGCACAAGTCCACGGGGCCGGATGCGCTGCATCCGAGAGTGCTAAAGGAGTTGGCGGATGTGATTGCAGAGCCATTGGCCATTATCTTTGAAAACTCATGGTGATCGGGGGAAGTCCCGGACGACTGGAAAAAGGCTAATGTAGTGCCCTTCTTTAAAAAAGGGAAAGAGGAGGATCCTGGGAACTACAGGCCAGTCAGCCTCACCTCAGTCCCCGGAAAAATCATGGAGCAGGTCCTCAAGGAATCAATTGTGAAGCATTTAGAGGAGAGGAAAGTGATCAGGAACAGTCAGCATGGATTCACCAAGGGCAAGTCATGCCTGAGTAATCCAATTGCCTTCTGTGACGAGATAACTGGCTCTGTGGATGAGGGGAAAGCAGTGGATGTGTTATTCCTTGACTTTAGCAAAACTTTTGACATGGTCTCCCACAATATTCTTGCCAGCAAGTTAAAGAAGTATGGGCTGGATGAATGGACGAGAAGGTGGATAGAAAGTTGGCTAGATTGTCGGGCTCAATGGATAGTGATCAATAGCTCCATGTCTAGTTGGCAGCCGGTATCAAGTGGAGTGCCCCAAGGGTTGGTCCTGGGGCCAGTTTTGTTCAATATCTTCATAAATGATCTGGATGATGGTGTGGGTTGCACCCTCAGCAAGTTTGCAGATGACACTAAAGTGGGAGGAGAGGTAGTTACGCTGGAGGGTAGGAATAGGATACAGAGGGCCCCAGACAAATTAGAAGATTGGGCCAAAAGAAATCTGAGGTTCAACAAGGACAAGTGCAGAGTCCTGCACTTAGGACGGAAGAATTCCATGCACTGCTACAGACTAGGGGCTGAATGGCTCGGCAGCAGTTCTGCAGAAAAGGACCTAGGGGTTACAGTGGTGGAGAAGCTAGATATGAGTCACCAGTGTGCCCTTGTTGCCAAGAAGGCCAATGGCATTTTGGGATGTATAAGTAGGGGCATTGCCAGCAGATCGAGGGATGTGATCGTTCCCGTCTATTCGACATTGGTGAGGCCTCATCTGGAGTACTGTGTCCAGTTTTGGGCCCCACACCACAAGAAGGATGTGGAAAAATTGGAAAGAGACCAGCGGAGGGCAACAAAAATGATGGGGGACTGGAACACATGACTTATGAGGAGAGGCTGAGGGAACTGGGATTGTTTAGTCTGCAGAAGAGAAGAATGAGGGGGGATTTGATAGCTGCTTTCAACTACCTGAAAGGGAGTTCCAAAGGGGATGGCTCTAGACTGTTCTCAGTAGTAACAGATGACAGAACAAGGATTAGTGGTCTCGAGTTGCAGTGGGGGAGGCTTAGGTTGGATATTAGGAAAAACTTTTTCACTAGGAGGGTGGTGAAACACTGGAATGCGTTACCTAGGGAGGTGGTGGAATCTCCTTCCTTAGATATTTTTAAGGTCAGGCTTGACAAAGCCCTGGCTGAGATGATTTAGTTGGGGATTGGTCCTGCTTTGAGCAGGGGGTGGACTAGATGACCTGCTGAGGTCCCTTCCAACCCTGATATTCTATGATTCTATGAATAAAATCTCCACTGCTTTGAAGTGATTTTCACCGGGTTCAGCTCGCTCTGTTCCTCTGAAGGAGAACTTAAATTCTTAACCTAATTCAACACAATTTTGCTGAAATGAGTTAGAGTATTAGTGTTGCTCAGTGGGTAGCAGCATCACATGTGGGGCAAATGGCAGAGTTCAAGTCCTGTTCAACAACTTGGTGTCAGGACACTCCGGTGCAGTCGTGGAGGGGACTGCCCAGTTTGGTGCCATTTGTCGGATAAGATTAATTACCCTTAATGGAAATGTCTGGCAGTGTTTTAAATTAATGGCTGAGAGCTCTGGTTTCCTGGTCAGGCACCTAAAGGAGGTTCTAAGGTTCAAGGCTGTGCGAGAATCACTAAGTTCAGGATTGCTGCTGCATTTGTCTGCTGTTGCTGCACTCCAATATCCATCACTGCTTCAAAGGGTGAAAAAGTACTTTAGTCAACCTAATTGTAAGTAAAAAAAACAAACCACCTCAGCTTTTGCTCCCTTAGAAATGCGGTGTCAAATAGCCTCAGATATTTGATAGCATTTGAGCTATCAGATACCAGAGAGAGGTTAAAACCTAACCATCAACTTCTTAAACCATTAATGTCTTGTGATTGGATGCTTGTAAATTAACAATTAAGGGATTCAGCCTTTTCCCTACTATTCACCTAGCCTTTCACTCACTCATTCCTTATACTCTCTCCCCACCCATTTGAGAGATCATTTCCAATATCTGATTTATTTTGACCTTAACATATATTTTTCCAGTTTTTAACAGGGCAGTATTAAGTTTGGGCAGGATTAAGTTGTGTGGGATTTAGCCCTGGTCTACACTAGACATTTTACATTGGTATAGCTACATCTTGAGAGTGTGAAAAATGCATACCCCTGTGAGATGTAGTTATACTGATCTAACCCCTGGTGTAGACATTGGTAGACAGATTCTTCCATCGACCTACCTACTGCCTGTTGGGGAGGTAGATTACCTACCCCACCCCTCCCATCAGCATAGGTAGTATCTACACTGAAGCGCTGCAGCTGCACTGCTATAGTGTGTTAAGTGTAGGTATAACCTAAGGGTATGTCTATGCTGCAATAAAAAAAACCCTGTGGCTGGCCCATGCCCGCTGATTTGGGCTTGTGGGGCTCAAGCTGAGGAGCTGTCTAATTGTGGTGTAAAAATTCAGGATTAGATTGCAGCCTGAGCTCTGGAACCCTCCCTCCTTGCATGGTCCTAGAGCCCAGGCTGCAGCCCAAGCACGAACATCTACACCACAATTAAACAGCTCCTTAGCCTGAGTCAGCTAGCGTGGGCCAGCAGCAGGTCTTTAGTTGCACAGTAGACATAGTACTCTAAGTGAATGAAGTTACGTGGTATTGGGAAACAGGCTGGATCATTTAACTGTTCATTTCTGGTGGTCCTAATGTTTTGAGGTTTTATAAAGCTGTAAAGTTGGTTGGGTTTGGGGGTTTTGTTATGATTTTGCAGAGTGTAATGTTGTGTCGGTGTTAGCTGCACTCCTCTGAAACATAGTTTCACTCCTAACTCTGTTAAAACTATTTTTTTAGATCAAGAATAGTGTTCAATTTACAATGCAAAGAGCCAACTGTCACTTCCTAGCCTTCTTACCTGAGGGCTAAGGTTTCATTAGCTCTCAAATGAAAAAGCCATTGTATAGTTTTTTAGATTTGCTTGCTTTTGAGTGGGATTCCTGCTGAAGCAGTCTGGTGTTTTACACTGTAGTTAAACAAAAGGATTCATTCTTCAGATCTGCCTCTCGCTTCTCATCCTTGTCAAATCTGTGTAACTTTTTTCAGAACAAAATCCTCAGAGCATTCCTCAGACTTGGACTTCTGTTCTTAAACTTCTGTGATTTCTCATTCTTACTATCGCTTACTTCTCTCTCAAAGGGAGGAGGAGAGATGCTCTAGGAAACACAGTAGTTGATATCCTGAGTGATTAGACTTTTGGTGTCTATTATATATTTCTGCTAAACATTCTAGTGGTGCATTATGTGTTTTTGTGTGATGATCTTAAGGATGCCTAAGGCTGGCTGGCTGAGTGTCTTCTAGTGACACAGCTACCTGAGAAGTGTCTGAGATGGGCTTCTCGCTCTAAAGAAGAGATGAGCTAGCCTTGGGGTTTTTACTCTGCAGTCCCAGTTGCTATATTCTTTAACTGATTTGTACATAATTGCTGTGCATGTGGCTTTGTAGAAAAGGTGGTTTGAGTGCAAGTTACTATTATAGTTTTAACATTCTAGATCCTACTAGTGACCTCTGTTGGGTGCTAGAGAAGCAATCGTAAGCATTTACTGCTCTTCACACTCAATCTTTTGCCAGACATGGAAACCGTGACCATGATGTATGTCTTTATACTACTAAACAGTAAATATACTTGCATTTAAAAGACATGAAGTAATGTGGGATTCCCCAAAGGCTGCTTGATATGGTCTGTCTCTAATCCCCTTTATCTGATGCCAACAACACATTTTCTAAACACTAAGCCTTGCAATCCCCCCATCAGGGTGGTATTAATCCAATTTTACAGATGGGGAAACTGAAGTACAGAGAGGTTAAGTGACTTTGCCAACACCACATAGCACGTACAAGATAAAGTTGTGAATAGACTCAAGGAGTACCTGATTTGTGCTGCTCTCAAAGTAGAGGTGGGGACTGTCTGTTTGCATGAGCATTTGAATTGATCACAGGATTTGTCTGGCAGTCCTGGGTACTTGGTGGTTTTGAATCACAAGACCCGGGGCAGCAGAGGGATGCTTTCTGAAAGGTGAATGCTGCACTGGAAAATCAGATCTAAAATTTCAAAATAGCAATCCTGATTAAGATTCTAATGACCCATGGATAGCAATGTTTGAAGGGGAATTTCAAAATATTTAACATCTGGGTTTAACAGAGTGGGGAATATTTAATTTGGGTTTGAATTGAATGTTAATTTCCCAGGGATAAACTGAACCCACTTTTTATTTTAGTGCAATAAGAAGGCAAAGCGCTCAGACGTTGTGGTCCTGTATGCCCGTACTTTGAAAGCACTGGACACCAGCGAACAGGAACGCATGAAAAGGTATGGAGCATACACCTCAGATGTACCATCACTGTCCCACATGTACATGCTGTTGTGGAAAACAAGTTAGACCATCTGCTTGGCTCAAACAGCCTGAGGTCTTTTATTGAATACAAGCATGCAGGGAGAGGGAGATAGAGATGGTCACACACGGGTGCCACCCTGGTCTCTCTGCTCTGCCCCTATAATACCAGACTTATGTAGGTCCAAATTCAAGCCAAATGATACATTTCCTTACCACTCAGGCATTCTTAATAAAGCCTTATAAGGAATTAATGGAAGGGCAGTTTCATAATTAGCATAGTGTTGACGCACCGTGTTGTTATCAGGATCTACGGTTTGCTATGGCAGCGTTTTGACTAGGGACTTCTGCAGGGTGGAGGGTACATATAATGGACGGCTAGGGACTTTTCCGGAGGCCCTTTGGCTCTTTTCTAGTTAGAGATTGGCCTAGTCCATTATCTGGGTCAAATGCCACAGCCTTGTATACGTAAATGCTTTAGCTTAAGCCAAGTCTTACAGGATACAGGCCTATAGGCCTCTTGCTTTACAGCTCTTGCATATGTTGCATATAGTGCATAGATTTTGCTGCAGAATGGGATGGAGTCAGTTTCAACAGCAAGGTTAATAGCAATTTCCCTCACAATGCCTAAGAAAGAAAACTGATTTCATGTAGCGTGACTCTTACCTAAGCCTTTTTTCAGCTATGCTCCCTGAAACTGGCTATGCACTTTGTCTTAACTGCGAGTACCAGTATTATGGATTGCCTTAAATATGGAGATCATGCTGGGTTCAGCATTTGTTATCTGGAACAAGGATCCCTATTATAATTGAATTCTTGGGTTTTGTGTCCTTGCACATGTTATTGAGAGCTGACTAAAGCAAGCTTAGGTGGTGTATGTTAAAACACCACAGCTGAAGAATGTGCCAAGTCCTTCCAAAAAATCCCAAACTAACTGCTAATTCATCTTTAAATGTGATATGAAGCACCTTGTCCAGAAATGCAGTGAGGGTTGTCAAGGTTCCTCCCCCACTCTGAACTCTAGGGTACAGATGTGGGGACCTGCATGAAAAACCTCCTAAACTTATCTTTACCAGCTTAGGTCAAAACTTCCCCAAGGTACAAAATATTACACCCGTTATCCTTGGACTGGCCGCTACCACCACCAAACTAATACTGGTTACTGGGGAAGAGCTGTTTGGACGCGTCCTTCCCCCCAAAATACTTCCCAAAACCTTGCACTCCACTTCCTGGACAAGGTTTGGTAAAAAGCCTCACCAATTTGCCTAGGTGACTACAGACCCAGACCCTTGGATCTTAAGAACAATGAACAATCCTCCCAACACTTGCACCCCCTCCTTTCCTGGGAAATGTTGGATAAAAAGCCTCACCAATTTGCATAGGTGACCACAGACCCAAACCCTTGGATCTGAGAACAATGAAAAAGCATTCAGTGTTTTACAAGAAGACTTTTAATAAAAAATAGAAGTAAATAGAAATAAAGAAATCCCCCCTGTAAAATCAGGATGGTAGATATCTTACAGGGTAATTAGATTCAAAAACATAGAGAACCCCTCTAGGCAAAACCTTAAGTTACAAAAAAGATACACAGACAGAAATAGTTATTCTATTCAGCACAATTCTTTTCTCAGCCATTTAAAGAAATCATAATCTAACACATACCTAGCTAGATTACTTACTAAAAGTTCTAAGGCTCCATTCCTGGTCTATCCCTGGCAGAAACCAGCATACAGACAGACCCAGACCCTTTGTTTCTCTCCCTCCTCCCAGCTTTTGAAAGTATCTTGTCTCCTCATTGGTCATTTTGGTCAGGTGCCAGCAAGGTTACCTTTAGCTTCTTAACCCTTTACAGGTGAGAGGAGCTTTCCCCTGGCCAGGACGGATTTCAAAGGGGTTTACCCTTCCCTTTATATTTATGACAAGGGTGAACAGTAGACTTTAACTTTATCTCTTTAGATATGAATTAAAAAGTGGTCTCATCTCATTGTCAGAAATGTATTATGATATGGAAACTGATATTCTGAAGTCAGTCTGACGACATCTAAGCTGAACATTTAGAATTCATTATAAACCAAAAACCAGGACAAAATTAGCCATTGTAATTTCTATGGTGTAAGTTCATGTACAGTGTTAAATTTCTGTTATACGCAACTACAACTAGTATAGTAAAATCCAATAAAGGTTAAAGGTTGCAGAATCCCAGGTCCTTCCTAAATCTTAGTATTGCTGAGCAAAACATCATTTCAGCTTCCTTAGATCATTTCCCCTTTCAGGAAACTTTCAGACTCTTTTTTTCAACTCAGTACTTATTTAAAATACCACTACCATGGTGAAACTTCCAAGTGAGCTCATTATCTCCTAATATAGCTTTCCTGCATTACCCTAATTGCCAATCAGAAATGGGTGAGGAAGGAATTTTAACTGGCATTCTGTGACCGAGGTCCTGGGAGGGCCACACTGAGGGTACTCAATTAGGGCAAACTGCAAAGAATGGGGCAGCCAATCTCCAAAGCTGGTGGATATTCCAATACTTAGGTTTACCAAGCCAGCACAAACCAGCTTCTACAGTACCTTACTTGCTTCACAGAAGCCAAAACACAGTTCCCTTATAGCAACCCAGCCTTGACACCCAAATCGATCAGGATTACTGAAAATCTTATTAATCATATAAGAAAGTTCTGCAGTCCCAAAGGATTGGACACATTACCTCCCAAGTTAATGAATATTTCAGATTTTACCCAAATACACGCTACAGCCAATTCTTATTAACTAAACTAAAATTTATTAAAAGAAATGAGAGTGAGTATTGGTTAAAAGATCAGTATATGTAGACATGAGTACAGTTCTGAGATTAGTTTCATAGTGGAGAAAATGAATTTTGTAGTTGCAAAGAGTTCTTTCAGAATTAGTCCACAGGTTATAGTCCAGTGTTCATATTCAGGGTGATCCAGGTGGGACTGGAGATCGTGGTCTTCTAACTCAAGCTTCCCCTGCATGAAGCATCAAGCAAATCTGAGATAAAAAGGATCAGGACCCAAGAGACCTTTATACAGTTCCAGGCCTTCTCTTGACAGCAGAGTCCTTAGGCGAACAATAGGCAATCATTGAGCTTTTGAAGTAGACCTATTTCCTAAGTATCACTGGTAATTAGCTACATGAATTAATATAAAGCAATTGCCTGTTTTCCACCATTAGCAGGTGATTCTCTATGCATTTCAAAGAGATCAATAAAGTGATATCACTATTTACAGTTCATTTAAATGCTAAGATCTTCTTTTGATCTCTGAAGTAACAGAATACAGCATAGATAGGAACTCTTGGGTTACATTGTAAACCTCTAACAATATATTGTGTAAAAACACAAATATTATCTACCAATATGTCCCAAAAGGTTGAATTTGGGTAATTTATCCTGCAGAATGCTTAACCCTTTCTGGCCATGTGTCTCACGTGCCATTGCCTGATGCTGTGTTTTTGATCTCTGTAATGTTACAATTCATTGTGAACACTGGATGTGATGTTGCAAAGCACAATATCGGGGAGATTTTAAATACAAATGACTGTCGGGCTTCTAACTCCCACTGAAAGACTAACTGCTATTTTGTGTCCTTGAAAATCTTCCCTACAGGCTGTACCTTTTCTGCTGCTGCCACCACCCTCCCCCACTGACCATTCATGTCTCTTCCTCCCCCACTCCCCCCACACACTTCACTGCTGCCTTTCTTCCAGCGTAGTCACAATCCATCCAAAATATCTGAATTCCTCTCTTTCGTTAGGCTCAGAGTGCCAGGGTAGGAACATAGAAGTTGATAGAATACACATCCTTAACTCTGCCCCTTTGCACCTATGTGCTCTTAGTCTTATGTTTGTGTTCATATTTGATTTCTCAAATTCAGTAAAGCTGTTCTTTGACCTCTAGATACATATCCGTGTATCTAAAGGCCGTTATCTTTGAAAACTTGTGACAATCGGGGGAGGTCCCAGACGATTGGAAAAGGCAAACATAGAGCCCATCTTTAAAAAAGGGAAGAAGGAGAATCCAGGAAACTACAGACCGGTCAGCCTCATCTCAGTCCCTGGAAAAATCATGGAGCAGGTCCTCAAGGAATCCATTTTGAAGCACTTGGAGAAGAGGAAGGTGATCCGGAACAGTCAACATGGATTCACCAAGGGCAAGTCATGTCTGACCAATCTGATTGCCTTCTATATGAGAACTGGCTCTGTGGGTATGGGGAAAGCGGTGGACGTGATATGCCTTGACTTTAGCAAAGCTTTTGATACGGTCTCCCACAGTGTTCTTGCCAGCAAGTTAAAAAAGTATGGATTGGATGAATTGTCTATAAGGTGGCTAGAAAGCTAGCTAGATCGTCGGGCTCAATGGGTAGTGATCAATGGCTTCATGTCTAGTTGGCAGCCAGTATCAAGTGGAGTGCCTGAGGGGTCGGTTCTTGGGCCAGATTTGTTCAATATCTTCATTAACGATCTAGAGGATGGGATGGATTGCACCCTCAGCAAGTTTGCAGATGACACTATGCTGGGGGGAGAGGTAGATACGCTGGAAGGTCGGGATAGGGTCCGGAGTGACCTAGTCAAATTGGAGGATTGGGACAAAAGAAATCTGATGAGGTTCAACAAGGACAAATGCAGAGTCCTGCACTTAGGACAGAAGAATCCCATGCACTGCTACAGACTAGGGACTGACTGGCTAAGCAGCAGTTCTGCAGAAAAGGATCTCGGGGTTATGATGGACAAGAAGCTGGATATGAGTCCACAGTTGCCAAGAAGACTAACTGCACATTGGGCTGCATTGTTAAGAGCCTTGCCAGCAGATCAAGGGAAGTGATAATTCCCGTCTATTTGGCACTGATGCCACATCTGGAGTACTGTGTCCAGTTTTGGGCCCCCCACTACAGAAAGGATGTGGAGAAATTGGAGAGAGTCCAGCAGAGGGCAACAAAAATGATTAGGGGCTCAGAGGTTTTTAAGGCCTGGCTTGACAAAGCCCTGGCTGGGATGATTTAGTTGGGGTTGGTCCTGCTTTTGAGCAGGGGGTTGGACTAGATGACCTCCTGAGATCTCTTCCAACTCTAATCTTCTGTGATTCTATGATATGTAACTCATAATATCATCAATATAGATATTCGCTATAGATGTTTGTAATGGAAACTTCCTTAATATCAGCCCCGATACTAAAACAAATGCAGTTGTATTTTGCTTTTTACACAACAAAAATCATGTGACAAAATCACAGAGGTGCAGTTAGGTCCCACATAGTAGTGTTTACTAAACAGACGCAAACATGAAAGCCTATGTATGCACATGCTGCTGCTCTGACTGGTTTGCAGCAGCTTCTGAAACAGAACACAGTAGCACTAAAAACTCCCAAATTATTTAAAGTGTTACTACTCTATTCCTATATGCTACATACTTGTTCCCCCTTTATGTAAAGGACACTTAAAAGAAAAGTTACAAATGTGTTACTGTCAAAAACTTATCACTAAATATACAACATGGCATAGATTAGTCTGAGAGGTGGTTTATGACATCTCTGGACAATGTCTTAGGCATCACAACAGTATCTACTTTCTGATGTAGCTGTATTAGTAACATCTTCCTGCTGTTTAGTATTAGGGTCACTTGTAATAGAAAAAAGGACCCGAGGCTCACAGTATTATTACAAGTGAGTGTCTGGCTGTATTGTAGGCTTATTAATATTCAGTACCTGTTGAATTCTTACATAGAAAATGTACAGAATATTTTTTTCCTCCGTATTTGCTTTATTTTGGGATTGATGGAAAGGGCTCATCTGCTTTAGAAAAGTAATCAAACAGTCCTTGTGAACCACTAGATAAAAGGTCACAGTTACTGTTATGCATAACTGAGAGCATAACTAAGGCCCCTCTGCTATTCCCCTCCAATAAATCATTAGGAGGGCAACTCGGATGAGAGAGTTGTTTATGCACCCCCCAAAAAATAAACCCAACTCGCTGTTACGCTTTGGTCACAGAAACCCCCTTGGGACTGCCACCTGATGTGCTGGGACTACCTTTGAGCCTGTTTTTCCCTAGCAGCTTGGGACTGCAGTACCTTGCCTGGTTGTGCCAGACATGCTAGCCTGCTACAAACACAGACCCAGGTCTGAACCACATCCCCCAAAAGCTGCAGGCTTAACTGAAAACAGCTTAAGAAGTGCTCCTGTCTCCAGCACCCAGGTACCCAGTTCCCAATGGGATCCAAACCCCCCAAATAGCTTTTACTCTGTATAAAGCTTATACAGGGTAAACTCATAAATTGTTCGCCCTCTATAACACTGATATGCACAGCAGTTTGCTTCCCCAGGTATTAATACTTGCTCTGGGTTAATTAATAAGTAAAAAGTGATTTTTATTAAATATAAAAAGTAGGATTTAAGTGGTTCCAAGTAATAGACAGAACAAAGTAAATTACCAAGCAAAATAAAACAAAAACACACAAGTCTAAACCTAATACAATAGGAAACTAAATGCAGGTAAATCTCATCCACAGAGGTGTTCCAATAAGCTTCTTTGACAGACTAGACTAGATTCCTTCCAGCAATCACTCTCACCCCTGTAGCTACTGTCCTTTGTTCCAGTTTTTCAGGCATCTCTTTGGGGTGGAGAGGCTATCTCTTGAGCCAGCTGAAGAAAAATGGAGGGGTTTCCAGGGGCTTTTATAGTCTCTCTTGTGGGTGGAAACCCCTCTTTCTCCTGAGTAGAATCACAGCTACAAAATGAAAAGGAGTACTTGTGGCACCTTAGAGACTATGAAGTGAGCTGTAGATCACGAAAGCTTATGCTCAAATAAATTGGTTAGTCTCTAAGGTGCCACAAGTACTCCTTTTCTTTTTGCGAATACAGACTAACATGGCTGTTACTCTGAAACCTGTCAGCTACAAGATGGAGTTTTGGAGTCTCATGGGAAAGTCACATGTTCATGCATGACTCAGTTCTTTACATTGTCTACATGTTAGTTTGAACGTCTCCAGGAAAGCTTAGATGTGGATTGGCATCTTTCAATGTTCATTTAGTTAAGTACTCCCAATTACTTGAATAACCCCTTCACACTATGTTGACCAAATCTGTCTCTTGTGCTTCCTACAGCAAACACTTTAAATACAAGCATAGAGCCAATGCTCATAACTTCAGATATAAAAATGATACATGCATACAAATAGGATGAATACAGTAGAACATAACTTTTGAAAAGTTACGTTACATGGCATATGTAGCATAAAACATATTCCAGTTATGTCATATTTATATTCATAAGCATATTTCTATAAAGCATTATGGGGTCCAGTGTCACACTGGCTACCTGCTAATGGCCAGGAGGCAGGGCAAGGAGATAGAGTGCAAGACCATTAAGTGGGATTTACTGAAACTGTTAAGTTTACCTGAGCGGGCTGTGTTTTAACCTACACTGGTGATAGAGCTGCAACCGGGAGGAACATCCTAAGTTGTCTCCACCCATGATCATTTCTTTTTTTCCTCCTCTATTTAGTTCTTTAGAAAAGGAGCAGTTGTTGCGGAGACAGGCGGAATTGGAATCCGCACAGAGCCGTCTCCAGTTGCAGGTCTTGACAGATGAATGCAGTAAACTTCGCAAGCAGGTCCAGGTAAGTTCAGCTGCTGCCTGTTGATGATGGGCTCTTCATTGCCCTCCTTCTCTCCAGCCCCTGCCTCATGATGTGCCTGCCTTCCTCCCATGTGTTGTCTGAGCGAGCTTGTGTGTGTTCTTCCAAGCAAGAAAAAATCTTTGTCAACACAAACACACAGCTTCCAGGAGTACTTGTGGCACCTTAGAGATTAACAAATTTATTTGAGCATAAGCTTTCGTGGGCTACAGCTCACTTCATCCGATGCATGCAGTGGAAAATACAGTAGGACCATTTTATATACGCAGAGAACATGAAACAATAGGTGGTACCGTGCACACTATAACAAGAGTGATCACTTAAGGTGAGCTATTACCAGCAGGAGAGGGGAAAAAAAGGTTATCTGTTCCATTGTCAACTCATTTCTTGATGTATCAAGGGATACAAATATTTTATTCAGCCTTCCACTTAGTTTCACTTTTGTTTTTGTTCTTTGCTTTTTGAATTTCTCCTGTTTTTATGTTCTCCTTGTCTGTGGGGTTAGGTGGCACCTGCTGTGCTACAGTCTGCCAGCAAGACCATGACACAAGGCTTCACAAATTAATTGGCTGACTTCCTATGTCAGATTGCATGTCACTTGAGCTAATGAGAGGATCTGGTTCACCATGGACATTGATCAAGGAAAATCATGGATGCAATAAATCTTAGATTCCACAGTGTAATATGTCTTTCTGCAGTTCTGTTGAGTTTTTACATTGATGAAGTATACAGACTAACAGTGCCAATAGGATAAGTCAGAAATACTATACAGGTTTATTACCACACATACTCCAGCCATATCTTCGTATTTATACTGTATTCCTCACTGGGGCATCAAAGTGACTAAAATTACACACCAACATTAAAGTGCAGTACTGTACGTACTTTACATTCTGAATGAAGTGAAGGATAATGTCACTAACAAATTAACATTTGGCGGAAAGTTCGGAATTGGAGTCCTATGTGATTTGTGTAGCCTTATACTAGAAGTATATGGAATAAGAGTGCTACATGTTTAATTTGAGATTATATAGTGAAATATGCAATTTATATTTTAATAAGAATAGTGTTACTGAACACTTAGATGTATCTAAATGACATAAAAAGCTATGAAGTAATTAAGCTTATAAAATTAAGTATAATGTAAACACAAGCTCTTATGAATCTATTTAAAAATATGAAGAATATATTCAATAATAGCAAATTCTCTAATTGCATAGAAGTTTCTTGGGGGATATGGTACAAAACCAGTAGATATAGAACAATGTCATATACTTCTAGGAATCTTAATGGAAACTAATGTAAATTTCCCCTTATTAAAATTACTGTGTAAGCTAGTTTTTTTTGTTGCTAATATCCATAATTTTAAACTGCATTATCAAAATCAGTGTTGAAACCCTATGCAGTAATAGATGTACATTTGGTATTAGAATTTTCTAAGATTAAATAGTACTCTTGCTTTAAACAGAAATTCTTAAGCATTTCAGTTTTTATAAAGTCATACTTCTGGTATTAAAATTGAGCTACTGAGTGCATATGTGCAATGTATCTTGGCTTTTATTGTAGTTTAACCACTGTATATAATAAAATTTTGTGGCTTTCTCATTAAAAGCATATTAATTAGCTGCTTGCGCATTTATAGTCAGAAAAGGCTACCTTAAGTGCATAGCCCCTTGTTCACTGTGGCAAGCTGAAACTTAATTCTTTAGCAAGGTCCCTGGATTCTGTGGCATTCTGAGACAGACTGAAAATTGTGCAGCAATTTCATTTGCAAATCAGGAAATGTGTATGTGGGAGTGTGAAACTAAGCACGCATCTGGATAGTTTTGCTAAAATAATCAGCACTAATAATAATTAGTGTTAACATTTTAAATTGTCATCCCAAGATTTCAGCGCTTTCAGTCCTTTGAGATGAACGGGGCAGCTCACACTTCTCAAGCTATTGTTTCAGGCTCACAACGATGGCCTTGCTTCATTTATATTTTCAGAGTTACTGTCATACCTGTAAGGGCTGGAAATGCGTGGAGGTTTTTAATGAAAATTTAAGTTGTGGAGTACAGTTCTGTTGCAATGGGTAGATCCCACGAACAATGCACAAGACAGAGTATACAGCACCTTGCTTATGTACATCTAAAACAGTGGTGTCAAATGCCAACCCTCTGGGTATATATGTTGTGCCTCACATGACAGATTGAGATTTGAGTTTTTAAAATATTCTCCTGAAAGTTTCTAGATGTCCTGGGGAGAGGGGGGGGACGGGACCTTCCAGCAATGAACCAAATATGAACTGATGCAGTGCTGTCTTCCTGAGTCTGCAAACAGAGATTGCAACAATAGCTCTAACAGATGTGAATTCTGTCCCTATTTATCACATTGGTCTGTTAATGCTAAGCCCAATGATGACACTTTTAACGCAGTGGTCTCCAGCCTTTTTACGCTCAAGATAACTTTTTGAATTTAAGGGCAACCCAGGAGGTACCCTGCCCCTTCCCCCGAAGCCCTGCCCCACTCACTCCATCCCCCCACTCTGTCGCTTGCTCTCCTCCACCCCCACTTGCTTTCACCAGGCAGGGGGTTGGGGTTCAGGAGGGGGTGCAGGCTCTGCGCTGGGGCCAAAGGGCTCACTGTGGGAGGGAGCTCTAGCCTGAGACTGGGGCAGTGGGTTGGGGTGCAGGAGGGAGTGCAGGGGGTGGACTCTGGGAGGGAGTTTGGGTGCAGGAAAGAGCTCTAGGCTGGGGCAGAGTGTTGGGGTGCAGGAGGGGGTACAAAGTGCTGCCTCTGGAAAGGGAGGCAGGGCTGGTGCAGGGGGTATGGAGTGTAGGAGGGGGTATGAGGTGCTGGCTCTGGGAGGGGGCTCAGGGCTGGGTCTTGGGGTGCAGAAGGAAGTATGGGAGGATGCAGGTTGGCTGGTAGAAGAGAAGTGCTGATCCAGCATAGTTGGGCCTGCTGTATTCATGCTACTTCTGGTCTTAATGCTTCAGAGCCATTCAGCACCTGCCCATTGAAGGGAGCGATACTTAACTTGGGCAGCCCCGGCTCCATGCTTCTCCCTGGGGGGGGCATATGGCTCCTTGCGCTGCCCCCCTATACAGGCATCACCCCCGCAGCTCCCATTGGCCACAGTTCCCTGTTCCCGGCCAATGGGAGCCTTGGGGGCAGTGCTTGCAGGCAGGAGCAGCATGTTGAAACCTGAGCCCCCACCCCCACCCCACAGGCCACTTCTGGGAGCGGCGTGGGGCCAGGATAGGCAGGGACCCTGCCTTAGCAGCAGCTGGCAACCCCATTGCACCACTGGAGATCGCGATTGACTGGGAGAGTTTCCAGGATCGACCAGTCGATCACGATCGACTGGTTGGTGACCACTACTTTAACATATCAATTATTTGATGGAAAATTTCCCAATCGCTCTATTGTTTCCGCTCCACTAAATGTTCTCTCCCTGTGATAGCACACTTCTCCTGAATGGCATGAGCACCAAACTGTAGAGAAGGTGTTTTTACATTTTTTGCTTGTTTCCTGATATTGCCTGTATTTGTACAGTCTATAACTGGGTATGCACTACATATGTCTTTTACTATGGGGATTCCTGCCCCCATGTCCAGTAGAAAATTTACAAGCCCATCCCCAACTCGGATGCTTAAGAGCGGGTGCCCCCGACATCTATTGTCATGGGTTGCTGAAAAACACATTCAGAGTCTCTGGGAGGGCTGTCCTATGCTAGCTGGTCGCTAACCACAGGATCGTTCAATCTGGAAGCCAAAACAGTCGCTTTAGCAACCTTTGTTAGAGCCTTATTTTCTTTCTTCTGACACTCTTTGCTAATCATTCATGCCTGCAGCTGTGCCCCTAACTTCTCATTCTCTCCTTTAAGATCTTGATTCTTCTGCTTCAGCACTCCAGACTACACTCCTTTGCTCTCTCAGTTCATTCCTCCGCCTCTATTCATTCCACAACCTCTCCAACCCCGGCCTCTGCCACGGGGAGATTATCCTGGTCCCTCTGTTCTCCACTACCCCAACTGTGTTTGCAGCTCATTTACAGGGGTCCCTTCCTGTTTGACAGCAGTATCTACTTTTTCACTCCGCTAAACTCAGGTGATAGACAGGGTCTGGTAGCTGCTTGTTGTGGAAAATCTGTTGAATCCCCTCTCTTCCCCAGTTGCCTTATCTTCCTGTCTTTAAAAAATTAACTGGTGAGGCTTTTGAATAAAGTCTTTAATGTGGTGAAAATTTGTCATTTCTGTTTTTTGTTTTTTAATTACCTGCATCTTTCTCTGAAAGACACCACTCTCTCTAGTTAAGGATGAAATTCCATTAACATCATTATGGCCTCCTTTCCCTCCCCAAATCCTCCTGTCTTTGCCTATTGCTACTCCAATCCCCTTGAAACATCACATGTTTGGTCTTATGCTGGGGTAGAATCTGGGCTTTTGAGGCAAATCAGAGAAGGTTTTTGGGAGATGTGAAGTGAAACCATATTTAAGCTCTCAAATCCTTTTTCCTAAAAGGGTTTTTTTGTTTTATTTTGTTTTTTTTGTTTGTTTGTTTGTTTGTTGTGTTTTGGCTTGAGGATCGTTATAAATTAGTTTGACCTTAACTCCTATTTTCTTTTAATGTTTGTCTTTTTAGAACTGTTGCTGTTGACTATTTCTGGTTTGAGCAAGATTAGTTGGTGCAATTATTAAAGCTAGTTTATGCATACGTTAGGAGCTTGGAGATCTTAAATCTATAATATCATTTCTATGGTGCTTAATTGTTTTGCAGACAGTATACTGTATTTGGAGTATATCTTAAGTTATCCAAGCTGTGGAAAGCAGGCCCCATCTCTCTTTATCTGTCTGCTTTAGGTATTTGTAAATATCTATGTAATAGTATAGAATCATGGGATTAGTGCTGGTGGTCATGACTTTGGGTTGGGTTATAACCATTTGGGCAGAATTCTTGTCAGAGTTATAATGTTCAAAATTGCCATACCCTCATACTTTCTGTGGATGATCTTTTGTGGGGAGGAAAATTATCCAGTGAACATCTGTTAACACACTGTGAGTCTTTGCCTTTCAGTAGTGTGAAAGTGGCTCTTCCTTTGTTGGATTAAAAGTCACTCTTTTGAGAGCTACAGTACTGAACATTTTGAACCATAGTTCTTCGGCTTTGGAGAAAGTGAACAAGTCTTGGGTTCTTACAAAATTCAATCATTCCTGGAATCTCTGCTGGCCAGGATTATAAAGACCAGTGTGTAGGTCAGTTCCTTTAATCTGCACTATCTTCATGGTGGTGAATTCCTGTGACACTTCTAACCTTGAAACCAAGGATTTTCATTCCATCTGGGATGTTCTAGAAACTCCTGAAAATGGTTCTAATTGGTTGTGGGTTTTTTTAATGGTGACTCCATTCTTTTCTAAACATTGTTGACCTGGTGGTGATTGGATTTTGTGTGGTGCCCATGGGTCCCTTTTCTTACTGGTTCTAATACACATAATTTTAAGAGATTTTGACTAAAGATTTCAACAGAGCTTGCTGGAGTAGTCTGCAGATTTCTATTGTACTTACAGTCAGAGTAAACTGGAAATCTAGCACTCCAGTAATAGCATGGAAATGGAGTACAGTAGTTTTCATTGTTATGGAACAGCCCATGTTCCCACATCCCTGCCTTTGAGGCGTATCAGACTCCTGTATCTGCAAGCAGAAACAAAGGCCAAGTTTACACTAATAACTTGTGTCACTCAAGTGTTAATAAGCCACCTCCCTGAGTGAAGGAAATTACACCGACCTACACACCAGTGTGGACAGCTCTGTCGGTGGGAGACCTCCCACTGACATAGCTACTGCCTCTCTTGGAGGTGGATTTATTATGCCAATGAGAGAGCTCTGTCCCATCCGCATCAAGTTTTTTCACCAGATGCGCTACAGTGGCACAGCTGCAGCACTTCTAGTGTAGACTAACCCTAATACACAGCACACTGAGTTACAACTTTAAGGGAGTAGTAAAACTCTGTCCTTTCTTTTCAGGAGCTGAAAGCACTGATGGCCCAGCACAGCGCTAGCGCCTCTCAGCAACCTGGCAGCTCCCGTTCCTGTTTCCCAGGCTGCGTCTCCTCCAGTCAGAGCCAGCACAAATACCACTTTGAGAAGGCCTTCCTGGTTTCTCAGTCAGGGAGCTGCCGGGTTATGGCTTACTGTGACTCACTGAGCTGTCTAGTGGTGTCACAGCCCTCTCCGCAGGCCACACTTATTCCTGGTAAATCAGCAAATAACTAAAGACACTCTGGGTTTTATAGAAAGAATCAAAAAAATTTTATCTGCAGGCTTAAAAAAGTTAAATATGTTCTCTGCTCTTTCTTCCTCTACCCCACCCACACAACCGCCCTGTGGATTAGGGGTGCTCCCTCACTAATACAACTCCCACATTCCACCTGACCCCTACTCCGCTTTTTCCCAGTAGTGTAATTTACCTCCCCATTGGCAGCTGGTAATTGTACTCTCCCAGTAATTAATCTTTACAGCTCTGCCTCTTCGTTCTGAAATCCCATCCCCTTGGGAAGGGTGCAGAAAGATCTGTGTGATGCCTCTCACAGAGACTATTGCACCCTTGCAAGAGCTGGAGACAAGCACCTAAGGGAATCAGGTAAAAGATTTAAATGCAATCTCTCATATAGAAAACATCAGATTCGGAAGCGTGGATTGGCCAGTAAATGTGGGAACAAACAAATATTGTTTCTGAATGCGTTTGTAACTAAGTGCATATATGTACAGAGGCAGTATTACCCCGTGGGTGAAGAGGACTGGGAACCCCTTTGCATTGTAGTCACAACTCTGCTTCTGACTTGCTGTGTGACCTTGGACAAGTTGCTTGTCTTCTCTGAGCTATTTCCTGTCTGTAAAATAGGTACACAGTCATACCGGCTTTCACTGCAAAGAGCTTTGACATTCTCTGACACTTGAAGTACAAATTATTTTATGTGGTTAATGATTTGGGATCTTAAACTTCTCTTTCAAGAGATGTCCCTGTGGGTGCTCCACTCTAGGTGAAGGTGCGTCCTTGCACCTTCGATCCCAGATTTTTTTGCAGCAGTTTCTGTATGGGCCGCACACACACAGTGCCTGCCTTGCGTGCTCTCGGTGCTTGAACAGTGTGTGCATGGCCCAGACTCCTCAGTTCCTTCTCCACCATCCCCGTCCAGAGATAGAGTTTATCAGTTTCACTCTTCATAGCCATTGTTTAGATACAGTTCTAGTAGTTAATTAGTTTTTGTTACTTATTTAGATAAGTTTATTACTTACCTCCTATAAAAAAAAATTTAAAAAATTCTTTACTTCAGAGTTAGTGACTCCCAATATGTCTGGTTCACCAGGCTTCTAGAGATGCCTAAAATGCAAAGACGCCATCTCTGATGACCATTCTCAGTGCATACAATGTTTGGGGAAATCCCACGTACTCCAAAAATGCATACACTGTAGTAAACTTAAAGTTCGGACCCACAAGGACAGCGACCTCAGACTGAAGCTCATCCTCCTGGAAAAGTCCCTCAGATCCTCATGGGACTCAGGCCAGCAGTCTTCTTTCCGATAGAATTCACCACCAAAATCCTCACAGGATAAAAAAATGGCAAAGAAATGACTGGCTTCCTCCCGTCTCAGGAGGCACACCTCTTCCAAGCAATCGCTGACTGCTTCGGCTCTGTCAGTGCTGGCCATTCCATGGCTTAGCACGTACACTTCTCCAGGCATCTCTGGCACCAACCACACGTCAGCAGCCACGCGCTCTGGTGCCGAGGCTCAAGGCTTTGAGTTGCCTGCCTCCAATGCAGCACAGTTGGTCACCAACAAGAACCCGGTACCAACTAGTGTGATGGCACTGATGTCACCAACTACTGCTGCGGTGCCGACACCACAAGCTCCACCGACCATGCTCCCTGGGTCATACTTCTCATCGCCGACTTCGCGCACGACACTCGCTGAGTCTATAGCACCTTCATCATTGGCAGCTACATCAGCTCAGCCCAAAGCGCCGCCGGCATGGACTGCACCTCCTGCATCAGCACAGTCTCAATACATGGCGCCTCACCTGCCTATAGTGACTCACCATTCAGCATTGCCAGCCACTGCACAGCCCCAGTTTCTCCACCACAGAGACCTAGCTATCGCTCCCACTCCAGTCTCTCCTCTACTAGGCACTGACCTCTCACCGGGACTATCTCGCAACTGTCTCCTGCCCCTTCACACCTCTTGAGTGAGGAGGACATTGACGGCATTTTTTCTCCATGCTATTCTTCCCGTTAAGACACCTGTGACTGGGGGACATCTTAGATCTTGCTCCTCATATTCCAGGGAATTCCCACCCTAGTATGGCCACCCTTGAGTGGGACCACTCATACATTTCCCCAGCCATTGGCCATACTGGAATCCCTGGGAATCTTATAAGAGACGTTGTAGCACTCTACCTACCTCATGCAGAGAGGATCTTAGATTTCCTCCCCCAGCCACAAACAATGATGCCAAGCTACGAGATGAACCAGCAGCTCAGCCAGCAGAGGATATCACACCTGACACCTCTCCAACTAATAAACACTCATCTGTCTCGCCCAAGAAGGCTATTATGCCTCTGCCACCACCAACAGCTGACTGTTTCACACACGTCCAGGACTTATTTAAAAGAGTTGCTGATGAGCTCAAGATTACTCTTGAGGAAGTGTCTGAACACCTAGACGCGCTTACTGACATTTTATAACCCACCACCTCTTCCAAAATAGCATTGCCAATCAATGGGGCCATCATGGGACCAGCTAAAACCATAATGCAGACTCCCGCGACTATACCCCCAACCTCCAGGAAAGCAGACCGCAAATATTACGTCCCCTCCAAAGGTTCCGAGTTTCTCTGTACACACCCGTCGCCCAATTTGTTGGTGGTTGAGGCGGCCGACCAGAAAAAAAACAGCAACATTTCCGGGCTACCCCACCTGATAAGGAGAGCAAGAGGATGGACTTATTTGGCCACAAAGTGTATTAATCTTCCACCTTACAATTAAGGTGGTGAACTATGTGGCTCTTTTGTCAAAGTATGACCACAGGAACTATGCTAAATTTGTGGAATTTATTAATGACATTCCTGAGGACAAGCGACAACAATTTAAAGCTGGGGTCTCTGAGGGACAGATAATATCCCGTATGGCTCTTCAGGCTCCCCTTGATTCTGCTGACACAGCCATCAGATCCACCGCCACGGCTGTTGTCACACGGTGATCCTCATGGTTCACCTCCTCCTCCTTCCTAACCCTAACCAAAACAATTTTGACGATGTCCCTTTCAATGGTGAGAAGCTGTTTGCAGCAAAAACGAATGAGGCCTTCCATACCATGAAGGACTCGTGTGCCACACTAAGGTGGCAGGCATATGTTGCAGAGGGACAAGGATGAGACAAAACAGCTATCAGCCTTGCCAAGGCCCAGAATATCCCTCCTACACCCAGCAACAGAAAAGACATTACGATCCACAACAACAGTAACGCCATAGACCTAGAACCCAATGAAGCCTCAACCCCCTCCATCAAACCAGCAGATCTGAGGCTTTGGTTGCGGGTATAGAAGACCTCCCACCCACTCCAGCGCCTACTGCAACCATCCATCCTTTTGGACGCCGTCTGCTCCTATACCTCACCAACTGGGAAGCTATCGCTACGGACAAATGGGTCCTAGAAATCATCCGATCGGGTTATGCCATCCCCTTCCTCTCCATGCCCCCTACCCACCCTCGCTCCCCATCACTCATCAGGGACCCTTCTCACAACCACGTGCTCTGTCAAGAGGTGCACCATCTTCTACAACCAGGAGCAGTGGAGCAGGTACCCCACTCCACAGCAGGGGAAGGGATTTTATTCCCCACTATTCCTTGACCAAAAAGTAAAGTGGGGGATGGCGACCTATTCTCGATATTTGACAACTAAACATGTTCATCCTGAAATTCAGGGTGGTTACCCTGTCAATGATGATTCCAGTGTTGGGGCAGGGAAATCGGTTTTCAGCCCTCGACCTGCAGGATGCGTATTTTCATGTCACTATACACCCTCCCCAGAGACACTTTCTCAGATTTGTGTTGGGCATGGATCATTACCAGTACAAGTTTTGCCCTTTGGTCTTTCAACTGCTTCCCAAGTTTTTTCCAAAATTCTAGCTGTTGTAATGGCACACCTCAGAAAAAAGAGAATAATTATTTTTCCTTACCTGAATGACTGGCTTCCAACCGTGTGTTCAGGAGACATTCGAACGACCTACACACCCGTACATTGCTTCCACAGCCTTGGCCTGCAAATAAACATAAACAAATCTACTTTACATACTACCCTGCAGCTAGACTTCGTAGGAGCTCATCATGATTCCACCACAGGTCTCACATCACTTCCAAAGGACAGATTTTGCACACTGAGCAACCTTCATCATGAGGGTAAGAAGCAGCCCACAGGTCACCCCTCAAGACTGCCTACAACTTTTAGGCCACATGGCTGCATGCACATTCATTGTCATGAACACACACCTGTACATGCAATGCCTACAGGGCTGGCTAGCCACAGTTTACAAACCCAAAGTGCACAGACTAAGCAGACTGCTAACTATCCCCTCAAAAGTATAAGATTTGCTCATATGGTAGACCCTTCCTCTCAAATTGTGTTCTGGGGTCCCCTTCCAGCAGGATCCTGCCTCCACTATCATCACCACGACAGATTCATCCCTCACTGGCTGGGGAGCACACATGGACCATCTCATAACTCAAGGCCTCTGGTCTTCTAAAGAAATCACACTTCATATAAACCTAGAGCTCCAAGCTGTCTGCAATGGCTGCCTCCATTTTCTTCCCCTCATCAAGAACTACAAGATCAGTCATGACCGACAACATCTAATGTATGTTTTACATAAACAGTCAAGGGGGAGCTCGATCCCACTTCCTGTGCACTAAGGCTATAAAACTTTGGAACTGGTGCCTCCAACACAATATTCACATCTCGGCCTCACACGTCCCAGGTTCTCAGAACACCCAGCAGATGAGCTCAGTCGATCCTTCCCCCTCCATCACAAGTGGGAGCTAAATGACACCACTCTACACGACATTTTCCAGAGCTGGGGCTATCCCCAACTGGATCTCTTCGCAACTGCAGTCAACAAGAAGTGTCCAACATTCTGTTCCAGAGCAGGTCTGGAAAAGCATTCTCTGGGAGAGACATTCATGATCACTTGGTTCGACACTGCTGTATGCATTCCCACCAATACCTCTGTACAGAGTGGTACAGAAAATAAGGAAAGACAAGTCCCAGGTCATTCTAATACCTCCGACATGGCCCAGGCAACCGTGGTACCCCTTTCTAACAAGGATGTCCGTCCGTCCCCCAATGTTGCTTCTCCCACTCCCCAACCTACTATCACAATGCAGGGGCTAGTTATATCGCCCCAACATAGCGATGCTCCACCTCAAAGCATGGCTACTCAATGGTTCTCTGAGAAACTAGCCTGGACTTGTTCTAAGCATGCAGTTTTATTACATAGCAGGACACACTCCACGCTCACTACCTCTCTGCAGTAATGGAAATGGTTCATCACTTGATGTTCTGCCAGACACACCCCTCAAGCTTCCACCCCCTTCCACTGATACTAGACTACCTTCTAGAACTCAAAGTAGCCGGCCTTTCTCTTAGCTCAGTAAAGATTCACTGAGTTGCAAACACAACATTTCACCACAAGGTAGAGAACACCACTGTTTTTTTCCCATCCTGTCACCAAAAGATTCCTCAGAGGTATCCAAACGCTCTACCCGGACATAAGACCACCGGCTGAGCCATGGGATCTACACCTGGTCTTCACAGCTTTGATGTACAAACCCTTTGAACCCTTGGCTATCTGCTCCCTTCTACACCTATCCATGAAAACCGCTTTCTTAGTGGCATTTACATCTGGCAGACGCATGGGGGAACTCGGAGCAATGATGGCCGAACCTCTGTATACTACCTTCTTCAGAAACAGTTACACTTTTGTACACATCCTAAATTCCTTCCTAAGATGCATTCATCTTTTCACCTGTATGAACCTATTCACCTACTAACATTCTTCCCAAAGACACATGCTAATGTATTTGAGGCAGCAATGCACATGCTTCACGTTCATAGAGCATTATCCTTCTATCAGGATAGAACAAAGCCATTTAGACAGATCCTTAGGCTCTTTATCGCTCAACAATCTCAGGGCAAAGCGATCTCTACCCAGAGACTATCCAAATGGATATCGTACTGCATACATCAGTTACCAATTGAAATAAGTCCAACCTCCTGTGGCAATCAAGGCACACTGTACTATAGTGGTTTTCAAAACGCGGGTCGCAACCCAGTACTGTAAGGCATTGGGTCACGGCGGCTCCCCTCAGCACCGCCGACCAGGCCATTAAAAGTTCCATTGGTGGTGCTGCCCAGCTAAGGCAGGCTAGTCCCCAATTGTTCTGACACTGCGCTGTGCCCTGGAAGCAGCCAGCAGCAGGTCCGGCTGCTAGGCAGGAGGGGGGCCACAGGCCTCCACACACTACCCCCACCCCAAGCACTGGCTCCTGGCCAATGGGAGTGGGGGGAGGAGGGGCTGTGCCAGCAGGCGAAAGCTGCATGGAGCCACTTGCGCACCTCCGCCTTGGAGCCGGGCCTGTTGCTGGCCACTTCCAGGGCGCAGTGTGGTCCACGGTGCCAGGATGGGCAGGAAGTATGCCTTAGCACCCCACTGACCGGGAGCTGCCCCCGCACCAATCCCCTGCCCCAGCCCTGAGCTCCCCCTAAACCCAGAGCCCCTTTCTGCACTCCAGAGCTCTGACCCCCTCCTGCACCCCAAACCCCCTACCCCTCACCCCTACACTCCAAACCCCTTATCCCCAGCTCTGTTGGGTCTCGGGCATCATCACTTTTCTTCAACTGGGTCACCAGGAAAAAAGTTTGAAAACCACTGCTCTACTAGATCCGGTCCACTTCCATAGCATTTCTCCGCAACGTCCTGCTTTCCAACATATGCAAGGTGGCCACTCAGGCGTTGGACCTTTGTTTGCTAAACGTTATGCTTTCATGCATGGTCCTTCATCAGACACCCAACTGGGTCGAGCTGTCTTATCAACCACTTTCTTACCAGATCCGCAGTCCCGACCATCATAAGAGATACTGCTTTTCAGTCATCTGGAGTGGAGCACCCACAGGGACGTCTCTCAAAGGACAAGAGGTTACTCACCTTGTGCAGTAACTGATGCTCTTCAAGATGAGCATCCCTGTGGCATGCTCCACTACCCAACCTCTTCCCCTCTACTTCGGAGTTTGGAGCAGGCTCCATTGTAGAGAAGGAACTGAGGAGTCTGGGCCATGCACGTGCTGTTCCAGCACTGACAGTGCATGAGGCCCATATGGGAACTGCTGTGAAAATCTCCGATCGAAGGCACAGGGAGGCACCTTGACCTGGAGTGAAGCACCCACAAGGACACTCATCTCGAAGAAAGTCAGTTACTGGACAAGGTGAGTAACTTCCTCCTCTTTCTGAACAACTTCTCAGTTCACCTTAGTCATCTTAGCTTCTATGTAGGGACAGCTCTCTGGCTCAGTAATATTGGAATGCAGCTCTGTATAGTGACATTTCTAGAGTACAAGTGAACAGTTTACCTGTAACTATTCTTTGAAAGTACATTATCATCCTGTATAGCGCTCCAGCCACACTGAACATTGGGATTTGTTTAATTTGGCTAGAATGTCTAGGACCTGGGTCGAGAGCAACTGACAGATTATGATACTAATGCTGAAATTCTCATGAGTTCTGTCTCACTGACCAGAACGCATGGAGGAGCAGAAAAAGGAGTTCTGTAGTGATTGATCTCCAGAACAAGATACCTACCCTTCCTGTGCACACTTCACAAGTTCAGCATAAATACTGAAGTGAGACCATAGCTTAAAATCAGACACCCCAATAACTTGATGTAGTCACCAGCATACATAGTATCTGATCAGCTTTGTCCTTTCTTCATGACAGGTTGTGGCTTTAAGATGATAAGTGCTGCCAACCTGAAGAGCAGTCAGTACATTCCCATCCACAGTAAGCAGATCCGGGGACTGGCCTTCAGTAATCGGACAGATGGCTTGCTGCTGTCTGCTGCTTTGGACCATACGCTCAAACTTACCAGGTGTGTGCTGCTAAACAGGGGCAGCCAGCCCTATCTGCCCTTCACATTTTCCAGGTTTGGCTTTATCTCTAGCTCACCTCTGTGTGCGCTTTGGAGCACCCATTTTTTCTTTCTCACAGGGAGTTGAGAACAGATCTCAGTTTGAACTTCATCCGTCCTCTGGAATGTGTGCATTATCGTGATGAATTGTTCTCACTTCCTAGTCCCTTTAATGAAGGAGGGATTATGTCCCTACCTTTTCCTGGTGCCTCCTCTCAGTGGCATCTCTGTTGGGTACAGCTTTGAAAGTAAGCCAGCACAAATCAGCTGTATCTTGTGGCACAGATGTAGCATTATCTGCTAGTGTGACTTTTACTACCTGCTTGATTCTCTTTGATCAAGGATCAGGGTTTTTACTGTTTTCCTCTGTCCCCTATTCCTCAGAAGGTTGCTCTGATTTGAAACTTCTAATCAAGGTTGAGCTGCACACAGCCTAAGTATATGGAAAGAGCACTAAGCAGCACTCCTGAGAACTGCTGTTCCACTAATGTAGGAACAATACATCTGTACAGCTGTGCTGGGAGACTTAAAAGGACATGTTGGGGTAGAGCAGAGGTGGGCAAACTACAGCCCACGGGCCACATCCAGCCCACAGAACTGTCCTGCCTGGCCCTTGATCTCCTAGCTGGGGAAGGCTAGCCCTCGGCCCCTTCCCTGCTGTCCCCCCGTCCTCCGCAGCCTCAGCTCATTGAGCCGCCAGCGCTCTGGATGGCAGGGCTGCAAGATCCTCCAGCCTGCCCCAGTGCCCTAGACTGCGCGGCGGCATGGCTGCCAGTCCTGGTGCTCTGAGCAGCATAGTAAGGGGGTGGGGAGCGGGGGGGTTGGATAAGGGGCAGAGGGGACCCAGGGGCCAGTCAGGAGACAGGGAGCAGGAGGTGGTTGGATAGGTGTGAGTCCCAGGGGGCGGGGGTGTGGATAGGGGTTGGGGCAGTCAGGGGACAGGGAGCGGGGCGCGGGGTTCGATGGGGGGGGAGGTTAGGGACAGGGGACCTGGGAGTGGGTGGTCAGGGGACGGGGAGCAGGGTGGTTTGGATGGGTCGGGGTTCTGAGGGGGGCAGTCAGGGGACGGGAAGTGGGAGGGAGGGTGCTAATAGGGCGTGGGGGCCAGGCTGTTTGGGGAGTCACGGCCTTCCCTACCCAGCCTTCCATACAGTTTTGGAACCCCAATGTGGCCCTCAGGCCAAAAAGTTTGCCCACCCCTGCGGTAGAGGAATCCCACAGGATAGGTGGGATTCCTCCAGTCCTGGTCTGTAGCAGATGCCCATTGAGTATTGTGGTGTTGGGGGTTTTTGTCACTCCTTATCTCCTTACTCCATACTACCTATATTGATATTTCTCATTGGCTGACTAAACATCTTGAGATCCAGTGCTACTCGACTTACGTTTCTCTTTTCAGTTAGGACAGGCTACAATTATGCCCTCTAGGTTGTGAGGTTGATGTCTCTTCCAGTTCTTCATGCTCATGGCGTACCTGTATACATAATTAAAAAAGTAGAGTTGTTTTGCAATAAGATTAATTTAATTCTAATTTTCCCATTCCTATTGTCTATATGGTGGAATATGTCAGATATTTTTGAGTTAAACAAGTTACTCCTTCCTGCCTACTTTAAAGCCAGTGTGTAAGTTCTGAGCCTGTAAGGTTGGTACTCTTGCATAAATGGAGACAGTCTAATGCAAGTAGTTGCCACTCATCACAGAATTTATACCAATGCTTGATACGCAAACCTTTACACTACTGATACGTCCATCAGTTGGTCTCTAACAAGTTGTATCCAGTCTTCACTTTTGCTTGATACCAGAATGTTCTCTCAGAAGATTGCCTGCTTCAACCTACTCTTTGCTTTCCCTGCATTGGTCCCTGAGGTTGCTTGACTAAGTCAACCTCCCTTTTCTAATCACTTATTGCCATTTGCATATCCCTAATAATTCTCCAGGATGTGTTTTGTCCTTTGTTACATCTCCTGTTCTGGTACATGGAAGAAAACATAACACATTGTTCTCTGCATAAATCACTGTTGTCTGGTTCCTAACTATTAGAATCTTCATCAGGGTCACCTGACCTCCTGCCCTGCCCCGCCCGCCCCCGGGTGGTTCCTTCTGTGCAAAATATTTGTCGTGGGTGTCTTGGGTGAAATGACTCTACAGATTCCCTTTTTTGATATCATCTCTATCTTTCATCCCTACTGAATCTCAATTTGCCACATATCTCTGATACGTCCCTCCATGCAAAATCCATTTTAATTTCCAGTTTCTTCAGTGACTCCAGCCTCAGCTGCTGTTTCAGCTCCTCTGCCTTGTCCCAAACACAGCATACACTTCCCCCAATGACAGCGTTCTGCAAACTGTTAAGAATTTTTTGACATTCATATTTGTGTGTGTGTGTACGTATACTGTTTTGTTTACCCTATTTGCTCTCTAACACTAGCTTAAATCAGTTCCTTTAGGTGTTAAATGCTGTTTCTCAGAACTTGAGCCCTCTCAGATAAACAGGCAGAAGAGAATAACTAAGCAGGGAGAAGAATCTTAATGAATGAGGCTCCTAATTTCTGGAAAATACAGTATTCTGGGACCACAGTGCAATGCGTTCTCCTCCTAACTATTTCCAGACAACTAATTTAACCCTGCTCTCCCAACAAAGCAATTAGGAGCTCAGTCTGATACTCCTATCCCTGCAGCCAATATAAAGTGATTTTTATTCCCCAGGATCAGACCAAAAAGTCAGAGAGAAGGAGTTATTTTACCTTTTTCAGTATCTGTATATGCTTTGGTGGAATGCTAGATCTTGACAGTTTCACAGTGATATACTATCTATATTCTTCAGATTCTTTTCTGGACTATGGGGATTAAAATCTGTAGTGGGGAACAGCCTCCTATTCAGTTCCTTAGGCAGAGATTTATTCTAGACTTGTTAGCTGGGTGTGTTACACTGAGTCTTCTCATCCCACAGTATAAGTTTGCATTGTCACTATATTCCTTTCCCTCCACAGTTTGACAACAAATACTGTGGTCCAGACGTACAATGCCGGCCGCCCTGTCTGGAGCTGCTGCTGGTGCCTTGATGATACCAACTATATCTATGCTGGGCTTGTCAATGGCTCTATCCTGGTGTATGATCTAAGGGACACAAGCTCTCATGTCCAGGAACTAGCCCCTCAGAAGTCCAGGTATGATTTCAGTCTCTATCCCAGAATTTCACAAGTGTACTGCCAATTAAATGTAGCGTCTTAAACAGATGAGTATAATTGCCTGATTAAAGAGCATCTTTTGTGCACGTTAACGGTAAGCTGTAAAAATATTGGCTCATGGCTTAACCAGGGCAGATTCAGAACTAGCAGCAGGGATGGAACAATCTGAGATACTGTCACCTCTGCAGTTCTGCATCTGAGAATTAAACGTTAGTACAGATGTCTGGTCAGGATTCCCTGGGAGCTGTGTGGTGTAGTTTGGACACTAAAACAGGCCATGCTTGCCAATGGCTGGAGCATGCTGAGAAGTCTTATACCAGGAAACTTGAGTGCTATTAGATGTTTTTCACAACATTGCACTTCTACTGGTGTAAGGTAATAGACTCTGGGAAGGGCATAGGGTTAATGTGACTCCCTACTTTGTTCTTTCATAGGTAGCAGGGACAAGTTGTTTGGTTCCTAAGCACGTTAATAGACATGTTCTGAGTGTATGCGTAGTGGCATACAAAAGGTTTTCCCAGGGAGAGCCAGCACACAGGAATAGTGCCAAACTACAAATAGTTTTCTTCAGGGTTCCCTTAGTGTTTTGGCTCTGATGCTCCCGTAAGCTCCATGGTGGAGCAGGTCTTTTTAAAGTGTTTGCAAGTTCTTCTTTGGGCATTGCAGCCTTTTGATTTGTGATCACCTCTTCAAGGATTAGTAAATTGTTACCCATAGTTCTGGAACATAGCATGTCTACATGTCCATCATTATGGGTAGGCCCTACCAAATTCTGGGTTCACTTTGGTCAATTTCATGGCCACAGGGTCTTAAAATTAGTCAATTTCACAATTTCAGATGTTTACATCTGAAATTTCAGGGTGTTGTAACTGTGGGGTCCTGGTCTAAAAGAGGATTGTGGGGGGATCCCAAAGCTGTTGTAGAGGGGTTACAGGATTACTATACGCACGTCTGTGCTGCCTTCAGAGCCCAGTTCTGAAGGCAGCTGCTGCTGAGTTTCCTGCATCTGGAGGAGACTCCCAGAGGTGGAGGTAGGTCTGATCTCCCCAGTGCTTCTGGGATCACCCCAACTAGGGGCTCCTAGCTACTAGTCAGGACCAGTACTGGATTAACGCATGGGTCCATGGGGCCCATGCCCAGGGGCCCCGGATAATTTGAAAAACGGGTGCCCCAGCCCTGGCAGGAGCCAAGGATGGAAGCCCCGAACCCCAGCAGGTGCTACGGGGGCTGAAGCCCCAAGCCCTGGCAGGAACCCCAAGGGGGGACAGAAGCCCTGAACCTGGGTGGCCCGGAGTCAGGGAAGGAGCTATGCGGGGCAAAAGCCCCAAGTCCTGGGTGGCAGCTCCCAGCTAAGCTCCCTAAGCCCAGGGAAGGAGCCATGGGGGGGGCAGGCAGCCGCCCTGGGGAGGAGGGAGTGGAAGCCCCGGAGCTTGAGCGCCAAGAGGTGGGGTGGGGACAGACTTTGGCAGCAGCAGCCCTGGAGCTCGGAAAGGAGTCAGGCCGGGGTGAAGCCCCACAAGCTGAGCTGGATCTTCAGGGGGTGGCAGCCCCCAGCTCAGGTCCCTGACCCTGGGCTGGAGAGATGGCGTGGGGGGGGGGTAAGAGGGAGCAGAGGTCCCGGAGCTCAAGCACCCAGAGCCCAGGCAGGAGCTGCGGGGGCTGGAGCTGTGGGGGGTGGTAGCCCCCAGCCCAGGTCCCTGAGCCCGGGCAGGAGCCCCAGGGGTGGAAGCCCCAAGTTCCAGCCAGAGCCCTTGCAGTCCCCAGCCTCGACCAGAGCCATGGGGGTGGGGCGCGCGGGTAGAAGCCTGGAGCCCAGCTCTGGAGCTACTGCAGCACAGAAGTGAGGGTGATACACCTTCACTTCTGCGCTGCCTGTGGAGGTTCATCCTATCTCCCTCAGATAACAGGCGTGCAGGGGAAGGACAAGTCCTGTCCCTAACCAATCCAGCTGATTTTGGGGAGATAGATTTCACAGGGAAGTGACATGTATTTCACGGCTGTAAAATTGGTAGGGCCCTAATTATGGGACTACTTTTTCTTTTTTTTGATAGAGTAAAGTTGTTGCATAAGGCCCTGAAACACTAAGATCATTACCTCTCTGGATTTTTTCACCCTTGCTAGTTCAGATGTGGGGAAGTACAGGAATCTTAGCCAAAATTAGCATTGGATAACCGAGAAAGGTTGAGTAGTATTGTGTAAATGACTTCCAGAGGCTGCTATTCTTGTGCTTAGGTCCTGGGGATTAGTGCTGTGATCAGTGCCAAGTGTCTCACTTGTTCAGGAGCTGACTGAGGAGAAATCTGAGCCATTAGCAATTTATCTTATCTTTGAAAACTCATGAAAACTGGAGAGATTCCAGAGCACTGGAAAAGGGCAAAGTAGTACCCATCTATAAAAAGGGGAAAAGGACAAATCAGGGGATTACAAACCTCTCAGCTTAACTTCAATACCTGGAAAGATAATGGAGCAAATAATTAAGCAATCAGTTTGCAAACACCTTGAAGATAATAAGGTGATAAGTAACAGCATGTCAAACCAACCTAATAGCTTTCTTTGGCAGGGTAACAAGGCTTGTGGATGTGGAGAAGCGGTAGATGTGGTATATCTTGACTCTAGTAAGGATTTTGATACTGTCTCACATAACCTTCTCATAAACAAACCAGGGAAATACAACCTAAATGGAGCTACTATAAGATAGGTGCATATCTTGTTGGAAAACTGTTCCCAGAGAGTAATCAGTGGTTCAAAGTCAAGCTGGAAGGGCATATCAAGTGGGGTCCTGCAGGGATCAGTTCTAGGTCTGGTTCTGTTCAATATTTAATCTGTGATTTAGATTTCGCAGAGAGTACACTTATGAAGATAGTGGACGATATCAAGCGGGGAGGGGTTGCAAGTGCTTTGGAGGATAGGATTAAAATTCAAAATGATCTGGACAAACTGGAGAAATACTATGAAGTAAATAGGATGAAATTCAATAAGGACAAATGTAAAGTACTCCCCTTAGTGTGACGAATCAGTTGCACGCATACAAAACGGGAAATGACTGCCTAGGAAAGAGTACTGCAAAAAGGGATCTGGGGGTCATATTGGACCACAAGCTAAATATGAGTTAACAGTGTAACACTGTTGCAAAAAAAAGCAAACATCGTTCTGGGATGTATTAGCATGAGTGTTATAAGAAAGACACAAGAAGTAATTCTTCTGCTCTACTCTGCACTGATTAGGCCTCAACTGAAGTATTGTGTCCAGTTCTGGCCGCACATTTCATGAAAGATATGGACAAATTTGAGAAAGTCCAGAGAAGAGCAACAAAAATGATTAAAGATCTGGAAAACAATCTACGAGGGAAGATTGAAAAAAATTGGGTTTGTTTACTCTGGAAAAGAGAAGACTGAGTGGGGACATAACCATTTTCAAGTACAAAGGATGTTACAAGGAAGAGGGAGAAAAATTGGTCTCCTTAACCTCTTTGGCTAGGACAAGAAGCACTGGGCTTAAATTGCAGCAGGGGAGGTTTAGGTTGGACATTAGGAAAAATTTCCTAACTGTGTCAGGGTGGTTTAAGCACTGGAATAAATTGTAGGGCTGTCAAGCGATTTAAAAAATTAATTGTTCAATTAATCGTGATGTTAAGCAACAATAGAATATCATTTATTTTAAATATTTTTGGATGTTTACTACATTTTCAAATATATTAATTTCAGTTACAACACAGAATACAAAGTGTACAGTGCTCATTTTATATTTTTTATTACAAATATTTGCACTGTAAAAAACAAAATTGTGTTTTTCAATTCACCTCATACAAGTACTGTAGTGCAGTCTCTTTACCATGAAAGTTGAACTTACAAATGTAGAATTATGTGGTTTAAAAAAACAAACAAACCTGCATTCAAAAATAAAACAGTGTAAAACTTTAGAGTCTACAAGTCCACTCAGTCCTACTTCTTGGTCAGCCAATCACTTAGACAAAGTTGATTACAATTTGCAGGAGATAATGCTGTCTGCTTCTTATTTACGATGTCACCTGAAAGTGAGAACGGGTCTTCACGAGGCACAGTTGTAGCTGGTGTTGCAAGATATTTACATGCCAGATGCACTAAAGATTCATATGTCCCTTCATGCTTCAGAAACCATTCCAGAGGACATGCTTCCATGCTGATGACGGGTTCTGCTCGATAATGATTCAAAGCAGAGTGGACCGACGCCTGTTCATTTTCATCATCTGAGTCAGATGTAACCAGCAGAAGATTGATTTTCTTTTTTGGTGGTTCAGGTTCCGTAGTTTCCACATCAGAATTTTGCTCTTTTAAGACTTCTAAAAGTATACTCCATACCTTGTCCCTCTCAGATTTTGGAAGGCACTTCAGATTCGATCGGGGGAAGTCCCGGATGACTGGGAAAAGGCTAATGTTGTGCCCATCTTTTTAAAAAAGGGAAGAAGGAGGATCCTGGGAACTTCAGGCCAATCAGCCTCGCCTCAGTCCCTGGAAAAATCATGGAGCACATCCTCAAGGAATCAATTCTGAAGCACTTAGAGGAGAGAAAAGTGATCAGGAACAGTCAGCATGGATTCACCAAGGGCAAGTCATGCCTGACTAATTGCCTTCTATGACGAGATAACTGGTTCTGTGGATGAAGGGAAAGCAGTGTTGTTCCTTGACTTCAGCAAAGCTTTTGACACGGTCTCCCACAGTATTCTTGCCAGCAAGTTAAAGAAGTATGGGCTGGATAAAATGGACTATAAGGTGGATAGAAAGCTGGCTAGATTGTCGGGCTCAACGGGTTGTGATCAATCGCTCCATTTCTAGTTGGCAGCCAGTATCAAGCGGAGTGCCCCAAGGGTCGGTCCTGGGGCCGGTTTTGTTTAATATCTTCATAAATGATCTGGAGGATGGTGTGGATTGCACCCTCAGCAAGTTTGCAGATGACACTAAACTTGGAGGAGAGGTAGAAACGCTAGAGGGTAGGGATAGGATACAGAGGGCCCTAGACAAATTGGAGGATTGGGCCAAAAGAAATCTGATGAGGTTCAACAAAGACAAGTGCAGAGTCCTGCACTTAGGACGGAAGAATCCCATGCATCGCTACAGACTAGGGACCGAATGGCTCGGCAGCAGTTCTGCAGAAAAGGACCTAGGGGTTACAGTGGACGAGAAGCTGGATATGAGTCAACAGTGTGCCCTTGTTGCCAAGAAGGCCAATGGCATTTTGGGATGTATAAGTAGGGGCATTGCCAGCATATCGAGGGATGTGATTGTCCCCCTCTATTCGACATTGGTGAGGCCTCATCTGGAGTACTGTGTCTAGTTTTGGGCCCCACACCACAAGAAGGATGTGGAAAATTGGAAAGAGTCCAGCAGAGGGCAACAAAAATGATGAGGGGACTGGAACACATGACTTATGAGGAAAGGCTGAGGGAACTGAGGATGTTTAGTCTACAGAAGAGAAGAATGAGGGGGGATTTGATAGCTGCTTTCAACTACCTGAAAGGGGGTTCCAAAGAGGATGGCTCTAGACTGTTCTCAGTGGTAGGAGATGACAGAACAAGTAGTAATGGTCTCAAGTTCCAGTGGGGGAGATTTAGGTTGCATATTAGGAAAAGCTTTTTCACTAGGAGGGTGGTGAAACACTGGAATGCGTTACCTAGGGAGGTGGTGGAATCTCCTTCCTTAGGAGTTTTTAAGGTCAGGCTTGACAAAGCCCTGGCTGGGATGATTTAATTGGGGATTGGCCCTGCTTTGAGCAGGGGGTTGGACTAGATGACCTCCTGAGGTCCCTTCCAACCCTGATATTCTATGATTCTTAAACCTTGGGTTGAGTGATGTAGTTATTTTTAGAAATCTCACATTGGTACCTTCTTTGTGTTCTGTCAAATCTGCTGTGAAAGTGTTCTTAAAACGAACATGTGCTGGGTCATCATCCGAGACTGCTGTAATATGTAATCTATACAGAATATGGGTAAAACAGAGCAGGAGACATACAATTCTCCCCCCAAGGAGTACAGTCACAAATTCAATGCATTATTTTTTTAACAAGCATCGTCAGCGTGGAAGTGTCTTCTGGAATGGTGGCTGAAGCATGAAGGGGCATATGAATGTTTAGCATTTCTGACATGTAAATACCTTGCAACGCTGGCTACAAAAGTGCCATGCGAACGCCTGTTCTCACTTTCAGGTGCCATTGTAAATAAGCAAGCACCAGTATCTCCTGTCAATGTAAGCAAACTTGTTTGTTTGTCTTAGAGATTGGCAGAATAAGTAGTAGTACTGAGTGGACTTTCAGGCTCTAAAGTTTTACTCTGTTTTGTTTTTGACTGCAGTTATTTAACCAAAAAAAATCTGCATTTGTAAGTTACACTTTCACGATAAAGAGAGTGCACTTCAGTACTTGTATGAGGTGAAATGAAAAATGCTATTTTTTGGTTCATCACTTTACAGTGCATATATATGTGTAATCAAAAATAGCAATATAAAGTGAGAACTATGCACTTTGTATTCTGTGGAATTGAAATCAATATTAAAAATGTAGAAGAACATCCATAAATATTTAATAAATTTAAATTGGTATTCTATTGTTATAAGTGCTGGCGTTACGCTCTTGCAAATTCTCCTTTCAGGTGTCCTGTGGTTTCCCTGTCCTACCTGCCCCGAATGGCCTCCACCACGCTGCCATACGGTGGGGTAATAGCTGGGACCTTAGAAGGAGGCTGCTTTTGGGAACAGAAGGCCACCAACTCCTACCGGCCTCACCATCTGCCTCTAGAGTCTGGAGGCTGCATCGATATTCAGACTGAAATCAGCACTCGGCACTGCCTTGCAACTTACAGACCTAGTAAGTAATTGTGTGCAAGTACAACACCCTTTATGCAGTGCTTTTATCAGTTTGCCGTAATTCTGCCCTGCCACATAAGCCCCTGTGAGGTGCCAGGGTTTGGTGGTAGCTTTGGAAAGCTGGCGCCTCAGGGAATTGAGAGCATAGCAGAAATCATGCTTTTACTTTTCAGAGGCGAAGGCCTGGATAACACACTAGTACCATGCTTCCCCTTGGACACAGTAAAGCTTTTTGTGTGGCTGCACATATACAAAAGAGATGCTGCTGAGAGTGGGGTTGGGAGGAGAAGCCTGGTATGCCTGGCTGCAAATGGACCGTTCCTTTTGCCTCACAATGCCTCTTGCCTAGGGCTTCCATCCCTGTGGTGACCCTGAGTGGGTTTGTATTAGGATTCTAGTCTCTTTGCAGCTTAGTTCTGGCCCTTTCCTGAACAGGCTATTGTACAGTGGGGAAAAATTGTATTTGGCGAAAAGAACGAGGAGTACTTAATCATAGAATATCAGGGTTGGAAGGGACCCCTGAAGGTCATCTAGTCCAACCCCCTGCTCGAAGCAGGACCAATTCCCAGTTAAATCATCCCAGCCAGGGCTTTGTCAAGCCTGACCTTAAAAACCTCTAAGGAAGGAGATTCTACCACCTCCCTAGGTAACGCATTCCAGTGTTTCACCACCCTCTTAGTGAAAAAGTTTTTCCTAATATCCAATCTAAACCTCCCCCACTGCAACTTGAGACCATTACTCCTCGTTCTGTCATCTGCTAAGGTGCCACTTCTGGCACCTTAGAGACTAACAAATTTATTTGAGAATAAGCTTTCATGGGCTAAAACCCACTTCATCGGATGCATGCAGTGGAAAATACAGTAGGAAGGTAGGTGTGTGTGTGTGTGTGTATATATATATGTATATATATATATATACACACAGAGAACATGAAAAAATGCGTGTTGCTGTACCCACTATAACGAGAGTGATCGGTTAAGGTGAGCTATTATCAGCAGGAGAAAAAAACCTTTTGTAGTGATAATCAGGATGGCCCATTTCCAACAGTTAACAAGAAGGTGAGAGTAATAGTATGTGGGGGGGATATAAGCATGGGGAAATAGTTTTACTTTGTGTAATGACACATCCACTCCCAGTCTTTATTCAAGCCTAAGTTAATGGTGTCCAGTTTGCCAATTAATTCCAATTCAGCAGTCTCTCACTGGAGTCTGTTTTTGAAGTTTTTTTTGTTGTAATATTGCCACTTTTAGGTCTGTAATCGAGTTACCAGAGAGATTGAAGTGTTCTCCGACTGGTTTTTGAATGTTTTGTGTCCATTTATTCTTTTACATAGAGACTGTCCGGTTTGGCCAATGTACGTGGCAGAGGGGCATTGCTGGCACATGATGGCATATATCCCATCGGTAGATGTGCAGGTGAACGAGCCTCTGATAGTGTGGCTGATGTGATTAGGTCCTATGATGGTGTCTCCTGAATAGATATGTGGACAGAGTTGGCAACGGGCTTTGTTGTAAGGATAAGTTGATAGAGATCTTGTAGTTGTTTGTCTCTGTCTGAGGGGTTGGAGCAAATGCGGTTGTATTTTAAAGCTTGGCTGTAGACAACGGATCATGTGGTGTGGTCTGGTTGAAAGCTGGAGCCATGTAGGTAAGTATAGCGGTCAGTAGGTTTCTGGTATAGGGTGGTGTTTATGTGACCATCGCTTATTTGCATGGTAGTGTCCAGGAAGTGGATCTCTTGTGTGGACTGGTCCAGGCTGAGGTGGGGTGGAAATTGTTGAAATCATGGTGGAATTCCTCAAGAGCTTTTTTCCATGGGTCCAGATGATGAAGTCGTCATCAATGTAGCGCAAGTAGAGTAGGGGCGTTAGGGGACGAGAACCCCTCAGACAGAGACAAACACCTACAAGATCTCTCTCAAGCATTCTTACAACTACAATACCCACCTGCTGAAGTGAAGAAACAGATTGACAGAGCCAGAAGAGTACCCTGAAGTCACCTACTACAGGACAGGCCCAACAAATAAAGTAACAGAACGCCACTAGCCATCACCTTCAGTCCCCAACTAAAACCTCTCCAACGCATCGTCAGGAATCTACAACCTATCCTGAAGGACAATCCCTCACTCTCACAGATCTTGGGAGACAGGTCAGTCCTTGCTTACAGACAGCCCCCCCCAACCTGAAGCAAATACTCACCAGCAACCACACAACAAAAACACTAACCCAGGAACCTATCATCGCAACGAAGCCCGTTGCCAACTCTTTCCACATATCTATTCAGGAGACACCATCATAGGACCTAATCACATCAGCTACACTATCAGAGGCTCGTTCACCTGCACATCCACCAATGTGATATATGCCATCATGTGCCAGCAATGCCCCTCTGCCATGTACATTGGCCAAACCGGACAGTCTCTACGTAAAAGAATAAATGGACACAAATCAGACGTCAAGAATTATAACATTCAAAAACCAGTCGGAGAACACTTCAATCTCTCTGGTCACGCGATTACAGACCTAAAAGTGGCAATATTACAACAAAAAAACTTCAAAAACAGACTCCAGTGAGAGACTGCTGAATTGGAATTAATTTGCAAACTGGACACCGTTAAATTAGGCTTGAATAAAGACTGGGAGTGGATGTGTCATTACACAAAGTATAACTATTTCCCCATGTTTATTTCCACCCCCCACTGTTACTCTCACCTTCTTGTCAACTGTTGGAAATGGGCCATCCTGATTATCACTACAAAAGGTTTTTGGTTTTTTTTTCTCCTGCTGATACTAGCTCACCTTAATTGATCGCTCTCATTATAGCGTGTATGGCAACACCCATTGTTTCATCTTCTCTGTGTATATACATCTTCCTACTGTATTTTCCACTGCATGCGTCCGATGAAGTGGGTTTTAGCCAGGGAAGCTTATGGTCAAATAAATTTGTTAGTCTCTAAGATATCACAAGTACGCCTCGTTCTTTTTGCTGATACAGACTAACACAGCTACCACTCTGAAACCTGTATTTGGTAAGTGACTCAGCTTGTCAGTGGAGTTACCCTTTCTCTACATCCCACAGATAAGAGCAACAATTGCCTGCATTGTGTGGTGATGGAACTGTCCTGCAGCCAACTGACGGATGCATCTGTCGACATGGTCTGCTCCTGTCACCCAGTTCAGACATTCAGTGCTGGGCCCACCTGCAAACTGCTGACCAAAAATGCCATCTTTCAGAGTCCAGAAGAGGATGGCAGCATCTTGGTGTGCGCTGGCGATGAGGCCTCAAACTCTGCCATGGTATTTCTTTTTTCCTTTCATTTTCATCAGGCAGCGTTTTATTGCAGTGCTTAGGAGAGAAACCTTATCTGTCCCATGTTGTTAAATCCAGTGTGATGCAATTTGCATTGTAGGTAACAGGTGAGTGGGCAGGGAGGTGTTTGTGTGTGTGTGTACATTAACTTTCCATACTTTGCTTGTGGGACTGGCTAACTCCCTGGCAACTTAGAGATACTGCTTCAGGCTGTAAACCAGTAATGCACAAAACTAGATACTGTGTCCTTACGGTAATTTAAATATAGGCAGGTTGCCCCTGTAGTGAACTTGTGCCTGCTTCCTACCTGAGGAATGTAGGTAGGCAGAATGTAATTAGCCATGATAGACTCTGTCCAGGGCCTAGGAATTAACACTTTCCTCCAAAGAAAATGTCCTGTTGTACAAATGGTACCTGGCCAGTACAGTGCCACTTACAGGAGCAGCATGCTGGCACACTAGCTCAATACCAACTCACAGGGAAGAGTTCAAGCCTGTTGAGTCGCAACATCACTTCTTATGATCTGGTCTATGGAAACCAGGGAGTGAACTTCCCTCCTAGAGGTGGTCTCTTCAGGTTAGGGTTGAGACAGGTTGGCAGGGGACAGTGGAGGAAGACTTGTACTGCTGCCATCTGTGCGGTGTCTGTTCTGAGGTTGAAGGAGGACTTCAGCCTCCAAGGTAAGAGTGTACCTTGGCATTTAGCTATGGTTAAAATGCTATGGCTACAGCCCCAAAGCAAACCTCTTGTTACATAAGGGGTGTGATAGAGAATTGGTCCATCCAGCCTTCCTTGGGAGCAGTAAAATAATGAGGAAAGCTGGCTTAACAGCTGTTGGAGACTACTGTTCTCGAGCCACAGAACAGTTACAGCACAAGAAGCTATAGTGCTTCATCCACATTACCCTGCCACTGTTTCTAAACACTGACTTGCAGGGATCATCTCTAGGAGTGAAGATGGTTCATTCTCCATGTCTTCTCTGAAACATGATTTTGGCAATTAATTGATCTTTAAATATTCATGGTAAATAGGCCCAATGGCCTGTGATGGGATGTTAGATGGGGTGGGATCTGAGTTACTACAGAGAATTCTTTCCTGGGTATCTGGCTGGTGAATCTTGCCCATATGCTCAGGGTTCAGCTGATCGCCATATTTGGGGTCGGGAAGGAATTTTCCTCCAGGGCAGATTGGAAGAGGCCCTGGGGGTTTTTCGCCTTCCTCCGCAGCATGGGGCACGGGTCACTTGCTGGAGGATTCTCTGCACCTGGAAGTCTTTAAACCATGATTTGAGGACTTCAATAGCTCAGACATAGGTGAGAGGTTTATTGCAGGAGTGGGTGGGTGAGATTCTGTGGCCTGCATTGTGCAGGAGGTCAGATTAGATGATCATAATGGTCCCTTCTGACCTTAATATCTATGAAACAAACAACAAGGGTTCTTACTGCTGCCAGGTGGCTTTGTAGATCCCAGCCAGGTGGGAAATTGGTACATCTCAATCCATTATCTCCCACAGGCTGAATCATAGAATATCAGGGTTGGAAGAGACCTCAGGAGGTCATCTAGTCCAACCCCCTGCTCAAAGCACGACCAATCCCCAACTAAATCATCGCAGCCAGGGCTTTGTCAAGCCTGATCTTAAAAACTTCAAAGGAAGGCGATTCCACCAGCTCCCTAGGTAACACTTTCCAGTGCTTCACCACCTCCTAGTGAAAGTTTTTCCTAATATCCAACCTAAACCTCTCCCACTGCAACTTGAGACCATTACTCCCTCGTTCTGTTCTCACTGGTACCAGATGACAGTCTAGATCCATCCTCTTTGGAAGGAAGAGCTGCTAGTTGGTAGCTCATAGTCACAGTGAACCCAGGCTGAAATTAAACTAGTCACAGAAGTAAGAGGCTGCATATCCTATTATTAAAGCAGTGGTGGGGGTTAGGAAAAATCAGTTTTAACTTAAATCCCCTCCCCTTGCAAAATCTGTGCACAAGCTTTTTTTTAATGCATTAAATAGTATTACTAAAATTCTTTCCAATAAGAGTAACCAGAACACACACACGCTATTGATAAATAGAGATCTTTTCTTAATGAAGCATGTAATATTCCTAAATTACATGGGTTTATAGATCTTCTGTTACCTGTACACATAATCCTATATCAAAGAACAGGAATACTCTAGAGAAGCACGTACTGGCCATATTTGGTTCATGTCTGGAAGATGACTTTTGCAATAGTAAGTGTTGCATTTATATATGCAAGCTAAAGGAACTTTGTACAGGGTTACTGAGCCATGGGACGTGTTTTAAGAAAAACTTTTAAAAGTGGAATTCAGACTGCCTCATCACAAATGACCAGCCTTGCCCACTTTCCATTTTCCCTGAGTTAGTTGTTTAGTCTGCGGAAGAGAAGAATATGGGGGGATTTGATAGCTGCTGTTAACTACCTGAAAGGGGTTCCAAAGAGGATGGCTCTAGACTGTTCTCAGTGGTAGCTGATGACAGAACAAGGAGTAATGATCTCAAGTTGCAGTGGGGGAGGTTTAGGTTGGATATTAGGAAAATCTTTTTCACTAGGAGAGTGGTGAAACACTGGAATGCGTTACCTAGGGAGGTGGTAGAATCTCCTTCCTTAGAAATTTTTAAGGTCAGGCTTGTCAAAGCTCTGGCTGGGATGATTTAGTTGGGGATTGGTCTTGCTTTGAGCAGGGGGTTGGACTAGATGACCTCCTGAGGTCCCTTCCAACCCTGATATTCTATGATTCTATGTCCCTGATTATCTGACCTTCCCGAGAGGAGGCTAATGGCAAGTTTAGTGGCTCAGAAGTGAGTCTTTCCTGGCTGGAGAAGGTGTTGGAAAATGGCTGAGCTAGCTGGGATGTTTCTTTGAGGAGGGGCTCCTTCCCACCAACAGCATTAGAACCAAGACTGAGTGGGAGGAGAGCACCATGGTGCCTGACCCTTTGTACTTCACAGGTATGGGATGCTGGAAGTGGCTCCTTACGGCAGAAGCTACAAACTGACCTACCTGTGCTGGACATCTGCCCTTTCACGGTGAACCGCAATAACTTCCTGGCCACTCTCACTGAGAAGATGGTGAAGCTCTACAAGTGGGATTGAAAAAGGCTCTGTAAGCCTTCCGCAGAGAGGAGCTTCCAAAATGTGCTGTTAACAAACTACCAATTCCAACAAATTCTCTGCTGTCCCACCACAACAGCACAACCCCAGGCTCTGCTTTCCTGCCTGAATTGTTTATGGGACAGGAACTGCCACGGCATCTCTCATGTTGGTGCATTCAGGAACTGGAGCACTGGTGTTTTGTCTTTTCTCCCCACCCTAATTTGTATCTGTCCTTATTCCTTCAGTTGATCCCAAGGTCAGTTTTTTCTATTCTCAGGCAAACTGGCAGCCTGCCTCAATGCAGTGCTCACTCTTGGCCTGTCTCCAGCTGCACAGTGTTATAACTCTCTCTCTCTTCCCCACCCCCACCCAGCATTAACACAGTGCTGGGACTTGCAAACCACTTCATAGAATGACCCAAAGGAAAGGAATTTCTGAGACTCCCCCTGTACTTTGCAGTCCTCCTCCCCTTGCTCCATGATGAAAGGGCCTTTAAGTAGCAGTTTGGCTGCTGCCTTGTACTTAGATGGGCATTTTCCCAGGAATGTTGTGGACATGTCCTGTAAAGGACTTACTCAGCTGTTCCTATGCGCTTTTTGAGGCTTCTGGGCAAAACAAGCTTGGTGGGGCTTTTCCATCAATCAGGTAAAGCCAACTCTATGCCATTAGTCTTTGCCATGGAGAAGATAGTTTTGGGACTGGAGTGAGAACACTTCTCTTCTGCATTTTCATATGCATATAGTATGAACCTTGCCTCCTCTTTAGGCGCAGCCCAGTCCAAACATCGTAGAACTGTCTTTTGTCTGGAGAAAGTTGGCAATAGGGTGGGGTGGGGAGACTTTTGTGCAGTTTGATGCTAGTTGCAATTCATGTTAACCTTGCCTAAGGCTCAGGTGGCTGAACAGCATTTGAATTGAAAAGAAAGAAAGAGAAAATGTTGGCTGCTTTGTACCAAATGTAATAAAAACTGTTGGATTTCCTGAGGTTTGATTCACCAGAGGGTCACAGAGTGGTCCCCGTCATCCTTGTCTGTGGCACAATTCTTCACATCCTAGATGTGAGTCTGAACCAGAATTCCCCATAAAGAGTTGGTGGGGTGTGGGGTGAGCCAAGGGTTTGAGTGCCAAGTATGCAGACTGATTCTCAGCCCACATGTGTTCCTGTGAGTAAGGACATTTCATTTTCTGACTTGAAATGTAAATCATGTTCATCCCCATGTTTGTATTTGCCAAAGACAAACTATCAAGAATGTTACACAAGTTGCAAGACAGTTTCCCTGCATGGGGAACCTGTCCCTGGGCACTGTTCCTTGCATGAAGCCTGTGTAAACGGCATCTTTTCTGTTACCAGATCCAGGGTGTCACTAATTAAATCCACAGAACAACTTTCCTTTCTAAAACTTGCAGGGATATGAATTTTCTTTGAGTCTTCTCTTTAAAAACAAGATAATGTAAAATATACACATCTCCATTTAATTGTATCTATTTTTGTGTGATAGTTTGTTCCTATCTTTTTATGTGATGTGAAAAATAAAGCATTTATCATTATAGAACCCTGCTTCTGCTGATGTAACTGTCTGACCTTGTGAAATGTGTGGTACAGAGATGTGCTTCCATCTAGATGAATATAAACAAGGCTCCGTGTACTCTGGCAAGGATCCCTTCATCTGATAGGACTTCCAGGTTGGATGTGGGAGTTTCAAGTATATTTACTAATAGAGGCTTCTAGTGAATGTAATATGAAAATTGAGTCCCCTGTGGTGGCTTCAGTATCAATTCAATTTGTCTTACGCTGACCTCCATCTTTCAATTTTGCTGCAGATTTTTATATTGACAAAGCAAAACGATATCGTAGAAATGATTGGGGATTGTACAGGAAAATCTGAAGGCATGGACAGCTGCCTAGAGGGACAATTGATGATAGTCTTCTTCGAGGAATGTCCCTGTGGGTGCTCCACTTTTAGGTATTCGAGCACCCCTGTGCTTCTAGTTGGAGATTTAAGGTATCAGTGCCCTGCTTGGCTATGCACGCGCTGCTCTGAGTGGGTATCGCCCGCAGCCAACCATCCCCCAGTTCCTTCTTTGCCACTGTTGGCTTCGGTCGGAACAACAGCAGCACCTCAGAATAATCTTCCTCAGAATACTTTTTCCTTTCCTTTTTTGCCTGAAATTACCTCTTCCTGTTCCCTGCGGGGTTACTGTCTCTTCCCTTTCCTGGTTAAAACAAAAAAAAAAACCAATCACTCTCTTCAAGTGGTTATGCCTGGCTCCCCAGGCTTTAAATGTTGCCTCGCCTGTAGACTATCAATACCAGTCTCTGATGGTCACTCCCAGTGTGTTCACTGCCTGGAGGAGATTCACGTTATGCAGAAGTGCCACCGCTGCAAAAAATTAATGGCAAGGACCAGAAAGGCTAGGGAACTCCAGCTCAAACTGATGCTTAGGGAGAATCCCTGTGTCCTGCCTCTGACCCTGAGCAGGGGACCCCTCCCCACCAACTCGCTCACTCACCAACTGCCATGTCAGACATGGGATCCTCCTCTAAGATGAGCACAAAGGATCCAGCCCCCATGAAAACAAAGAAGCGGTCTCACTCCTCCCCACAGGGAGAATCGCCATGCAAAAAGCAATCTCTGACCGCTAAATCTGCCGTGGTACCATCGGCATGCAGAGTCTTGGACCACGTCACACTGGGTCCGTCCAGTGCAGAGGCAACCCGAGGAGCAAAAGACCTGGTGCAGTCTAGCTCTAAGACGGGCTTAGTTTTGCCATGGCTGCCTGCTCCCTCAGAGCCTAGAGAGCTGAAGTCCTCGGCACGGAGCAGTGCTATGGCGCCACCTGCTGTTCCTGTATATTGCAGCAAGCCGGCAGCACCAGCAGCACAGATGCTGACTAACATCTGTGCCCCTCCTGTGCCTGCACCTGACTTTCCAGTGCTGCAGCATTTAGTTAGCCAGGCAGACCTTTTTCGTTGCCTCCATCCCGGGCATGCCTCTCTTCAGCACAGATGGCACCCCAGGTAGACCAGCCATGAGTCTCAGTTACGCCTGCTGGCTCAGCCCCTCCTCCCTCAAGTGATGAGGGGGATGAAGTGGCTGTAGGGATGGAGGCCCCATGTCATTCATCACCCAAACCTGGAACCTCAGGGCTACAGCCCCCAGTGTGGCAACCCCCCCAATGGATGCCCTCCCTCCAAACTGGCCATACTGGGACCCATGGGCACTGTACAGGGCTCACAATATTCAGCCCTTCCATGCAATCCAGGTCTAGAACACCAAGATCAGCTAAATCTACCTCACTGGTTGCCCCAGCCCCCCCTGAAGTTGCTGGGGTGGAGCATGAGGGCAATGAGGACTTAATAGAGGGTGACATCCTACCTCCTACCCATATTTCTTCATCATCCCCGGAGGACACAATCATGCCTCCCCCCACACCAGGGACAACTTTAAATCTTTCCAAGACCTATTCAAGCATATGGCTGATTCCCTAGGCATCTGCGTAGAAGAGCTGCCAGAGACACAGCATAAGCTCACTGACATTCTCCATTCCTCTTCTATGGCCAAGATTGCATTATGGACCTGGCAAAAATGGTCTGGCAGACACTGACCATGGCCCCACCTTCTTGTAAACGTTCAGACAAGAAGTATTATGTGCCAGCAAAAGGGGCTGAGTTCCTCTTCACTCACCCTAGCCCAAACTCACTGGTTGTGGAAGCAGTTTATCAAAGGGAAAAACACCTGGCTCATACCACCCCTTACGACAAAGACTGGAAACGCCTTGACCTGTTTTGGTAGAAAAGCCTATTCCTCAGTGACTCTTCAGTTATGCATTGCTAACTACTCCACGCTATTAGCCAAATACACTGACAACATTTTTGCACAGATGCCTATATTTATTGAGCATCTCCCAACAGACAAAAAAGAACAATACAAAACAAGCATCTCAGAAGATTGCCTGATTGCCAGGACTGCCTTGCAGGTGTCATTGGATTCTGCAGACACGGCAGCTCACTTCATCGCCACATCAGTAGTCATGCGGAGGGCCTCTTGGTTCCACCTTTCTGGCTTCCCCAAGGAAATCCAGGCCATGACCGAGGACTTACCTTTTGAGGACAAACTCTTTGTAAACACACGGATGCAGCCTTGCATACGCTCAAGGACTCCTGTGCCACGCTGTAAACCTTGGGAAGGTCAGCCAAGACGACGACAGACACCGGGGTAATCCACCACGTCCCAACCCTCTACTTCTAGACAGACATTTTGAAGTGCTGGTCGAGGGCATGAGAGCCCTTCAAATTCCATTGCTGCAACCATCTCCCGAATTAAGCTCAGCTACAGGACAGCCTAATACAAAAACGAAGAAGAAGAAGAAGAAAAAACACTGTTCGATACTTATCAGTACAAATGGATGCAGTATGTTCCTAGCATTGTAAAACCAGACCTGTTAATTGGGGAAATTGTCAAAATTGCACACCAACAGTCTCTGGAGCAAAGGTATGGAAGGTTAGCCCTCTCCCCATATTACACATGGGATCCTTCTGGCTACCCCGGACCTCGAGCCAGTGGGCTGGGGAGGGAGGGAAGCTATTGGACACTAGAGGTTGTATCGAATGGACTCCTCAAAAGTGGGTGTGCCTCACCTTGCCTGTTTCCCCAGAACCTTGCAGTAAAGATACATCACTAGGATCATGTATGTGGGATGAATTGGAATCACAAACTCAAATTGCCTCATAGTACCTTTTTTTGAATAGGCTACATAGAAAGTGACACTGACCATTATAAATCTTAGTGTCAAAAGGGGGATTATGTTGGATCATATTAAAGAAGTTCTGTATTAAAATCACATGAGTTTGATTCCCCATATTTTAAATTCCAGGGTATTACTAATTAAGAGGGAGGTCTCTTAGTTTTTGGCTGCTAATTGTGTTAGTACATCCTAAGACAGTCTGTTCTCAAAGCAATACTTTGTAACAACTACTACTCTCCGGTCACATAACCAATAACACATGACCATAAGCAATGGTCACATAACCATCACCCTATACCGGAAACCTACTGACCGCTATTCCTACCTACATGCCTCCAGCTTTCACCCAGACCACACCACACGGTCCATTGTCTACAGCCAAGCTCTACGATACAACCGCATTTGCTCCAACCCCTCAGACAGAGACAAACACCTACAAGATCTCTATCAAGCATTCTTACAACTACAATACCCACCTGCTTGAAGTGAAGAAACAGATTGACAGAGCCAGAAGAGTACCCAGAAGTCACCTACTACAGAACAGGCCTAAGAGAGAAAATAACAGAACACCACTAGCCGTCACCTTCAGCCCCCAACTAAAACCTCTCCAACGCATTATCAAGGATCTACAACCTATCCTGAAGGACGACCCATCACTCTCACAAATCTTGGGAGACAAGCCAGTCCTTGCCTACAGACAGCCCCCCAACCTGAAGCAAATACTCACCAGCAACTACATACCACACAACAGACCCACTAACCCAGGAACCTATCCATGCAACAAAGCCTGTTGCCAATTGTGCCCACATATCTCTATTCAGGTGACACCATCACATGGCGTAATCACATCAGCCACACTATCAGAGGCTCGTTCACCTGCACATCTACCAATGTTATATATGCCATCATGTGCCAGCAATGCCTCTCTGCCATGTACATTGGTCAAACTGGACAGTCTTTACGTAAAAGAATAAATGAACACAAATCAGATGTCAAGAATTATAACATACATAAACCAGTCGGAGAATACGTCAATCTCTCTGGTCACGCGATTACAGACATGAAAGTTGCGATATTACAACAGAAAAACTTCAAAACCAGACTCCAGCGAGAGACTGCTGAATTGGAATTCATTTGCAAATTGGATACAATTAACTTAGGCTTGAATAGAGACTGGGAGTGGCTAAGTCATTATGCAAGGTAACCTATTTCCCCTTGTTTTTTTAACCCCCCTCCTCGCCCCCCCACTGTTCCTCAGACGTTCTTGTTAAACCCTGGATTTGTGCTGGAAATGGCCCACCTTGATTATCATACACATTGTAAGGAGAGTGATCACTTTAGATAAGCTATTACCAGCAGGAGAGTGGGGTGGAGGGAGAGAAAACCTTTTGAAGTGATAAACACCCATTTTTTCATGGTCTGTGTGTATAAAACATCCTCACTGCATTTTCCACTTTATGCTTCCGATGAAGTGAGCTATCGCTCACGAAAGCTTATGCTCAAATAAATTGGTTAGTCTCTAAGGTGCCACAAGTACTCCTTTTCTATGGGAGAAGGGTACCCATAAATTTCTTAGGGTACGGAAATAAGATTTTGGGTATAGTAGGTTGGGCCTGAATTACATAGGTCAGGATCGTATAAAATACCTTGTAAGAGAGAGCTCTTAAGCTCTGCTAGGTTTCTTCTACTTAACTTCTTCTTCTTAGACTTCTTAGGGTCTTAAGCTCTTAAACAAAGTTCTACTTCTTAGATCTTTTCATCTATCTATTCTATCTTCTATCACGCTATCAGCTCAGCTTGTTCCGTATAGTATAACTACTTAACATTCCTAACCATTGGGGAAGCCAGCACCATCACGTAATCGGGCATGCCAGGAGTGAGGCTGGTCCTTCACCTCCCATTACCGGGTCCTCAAGGAAGGGTGTGAGTATGTTAACCTTAACCTAACAATAGAAATGGTACCACCAGGAGTTTTGGAATTCTTTTACTGTTTTGCTGTTATAAGCATCATTGCATTTCTTATTTTTGTTAATTTCAATAAAGGTTTTATCAATTTGATATTGTCCTCAGTGTACATGTTCTTGCCAACCACCCCAAGAATCCTCTCCCAATATAGAACTCTGAGTTCTTGAGCTCCGTAGTCTGAAATGGATAAGAACCTATAAATCTTCTGGTCAGATGCGATCAGTGGCGAGCCATAACAACTAACCCATCAAATTCAGGTCAACAGATTGGCGAGCCGGCAGGAGTCTCGAGGTGTGCGTGGCAAGCACTTACTTAAGAGCTTAAAAAGCAAAACTCTGTGACTTAGTCACTGGGCATAGTGTGGTAAGTTTCCTTTGTAACAGACAAATTCTGGGCATCGATCCCAGAGAACTTTATAATACTTCCTTTTTTCTTTCTCTCTCTCTCTCCTTGCAGCTTTTGGGTTAAATGGTTTAACTGTTTTATGTCTGTTTGTTTTTATGTGGCCAAATATTAGGAGTAATAGTAGTACACGTGAGATAAGGGGTGGTTTTTTGTTTGTTTTAGTATTGAGTATTGATCAGGCAATTGCATTGGGCCCAATGACCCACACTCGTGGTGGCTGTGGAGTTGATTAACGTGGTTAGCTCAGAACTTGTACGGTTCCAGTTGCCCCTTGGAAGTCCCCTCAGCTCCCCTGGATTGCCCCCCTTGAGCTGTTCCTGAGCAGTATTTGCCCCTCTGTTCAGTAGGTCCCGCCACGGGTTTTACCTCTCGATTTTGCTAATACACGTTGGCCATCGAGGGAAGAGAAGGATCCTACCCCCATCCTTTCTTCAGGGACTTGTTTAAAGTATTGTTGGACCGGTCTGGGGTATATTTTTTATTACTATTAGTTTTGTAAGGTGCCTTTAGATTTCTTAATTTAGATTTAAGATTAAGTTAAGTTATAGTGTTAAGTTTCCTTCCTTTGTTATTTTAAAGGTTAAGTATATTCAGTGTAAAAGCAAAAATGAGTGAGAGAGAGGCAGCAGAGCCTGTAGGGACTGCCTGCGATATAGCCTTAAAAACTTTTTGTCAAAAGTTACATTAGGGAATATGGAGGAGGACTGGAGCAATTGAAAGATGGAGAAGTTGTCTCCAAGCATAGTAACCCGTGGAGTCTCATGAGTCGGGTATTTGAAATTGAAACTGAGAGGAAAAGAAAATATAGTGAAATGAGAGGGATTGCAATGGAGTGTTTGTTGACAGCGTGTGGTCTTCTAGAACAGAAATTAAATGCAAAAGTGGAGCTGCTCAATAAGACACAAAGTTGTAGAGAAGAAGGATAAGAAAATTCAGGAGTTAAAGGAGCAGTTATATACTGCTTCTGAAGAGCGGTTTTCTCTTTTCTGTAAAGGAAAAGAGTTGGAAAGAAAGTTAGAACGGAGTCAGCATCACAACCATGAGTTGCGTGAGGAAGGGTACGGATGTCAGAAACGAGCAGCTGCCAGTTTAAAGTCACTGAAAGGTTATAAACTAGAGCGTGGCCGGTTATTGGATTGGATCAGAAAGTTAGAAGGCATTTGTGATTCACTAAGAAAGGATAAGGCAAGGTGTATGGGAGAGACCACAGGAGCTCCTGTAACCGTAAGCACCTGGGTCCAGACAGATTGTAGATAAGGAAGAGTCCCCACGGATTATGGCCAAGGAGCTAGGAGAGACAGGAGTTGAGTCAGCAGTGGTTCCTATCCCTATAGGGTTAGGGGAACCAACAGAAACTGATTGGCCCATGCAGCCAGTGACAAGAAGGAGAGCGAGAGAACTAGCTAGTGCGGAGATGGCTTCTGAAGCAGAGAATGCAGTGGAACAACCTGGTGAGTTAGAAGAGGAAGTTGACAGTGAAGGTACAGGAGCCAGTTTGCCAGCAGAAAAGGGAAGTCCTCCAGCTATAGTGCCCGAAGAGGAGGAGTTAAGTGAACCAGACGCTGTCATCTTAGAAAAGCAAGTAGATGTTGCAGAGGGAGAGAGAGAAGATGATTCTGAAAAGACTGTCTCAGCTCTTAGTGGAGCAGAAGAAGCACCTTTTGGAGGTTCAAATTGCTCAGGAAATGGAGTGTGCTGTAACAGAAGTGGTTCAGGTATCTAATGTGTTTGATACAATCATCACCAAGATTCAGGAGAGAGAGAGCAGCCTAGGGATGTCGTTCCCCCACCTAATGTGGTGGCACCATCCAGTTCAGGAGGTTTTTCAGGATTACCTGAAGGGAGTGGTCTTTTGCCCTGGCAACCAGGCCAGTCACCGGCACCACCAAGGCTTATGGAATACCTGGGAACTTCGACTCCATGGTATGTGTTAACGTCACCACGTGTACCAGGGGAAGTGTCAGTACGGTATATAAGTACCTTCCATAGGAGTTATCCAGAACACTACACTAACCATATATTTCCCAGGTTCCCAGGTTCCACTCATGGGAAATATCTGATATCTGGCATTACAATTAAAACAACTGGTATCCCAAAAGGAAACCCACCTTATCCAAATAACAAATGATGTGGATAAGACTGAACAAGCAATTGTCCAGTTATTAGATGGGGAAGGCCAAGAAGTAGATCCTCCCTGGGAGGAAATTGGATTGAAAGGATGGATTATAATCCAAAATATTGCAGCTTGGATTGTTTTCATCACTTCAGGATGTATGCAGTGTAAAATCAATAAATTATAAAGACAAACGCCACCAATAAAACCAACTAATTATGCCTCTATAATGCCCACGTTGGAGATCTATCAAGAAATGGAACCTGTTCCCACACTGAACTACCTGTTGCTTGGTCAGTGTAATGGGGTTCTTTAGTAATCACCCCCATCAAAGGGGGGATTTGTAGCCCATTGGATTATTTTGCTAGCTATTATATCCTGCTAATCCAGCCAGCAGTATCAATAAATGTTTCTTTTTCTGAAATTAATCCATTTTATTCTTATAGTTAATAAATATTAATTCCTTTGAATTTAGGATGTGTTGAGGTATGTGTTTCCTAATAATAAGTTTTGCTGAAATGCAAGAAGCCTACTGGCCTGTAAGATCCTCTATATAGCAAAAAGTATAATCAGTTATAAATATGTCAGCATAAAAGTTGGCAATCTTTTTGGCACAGATAAGAATGGTCCCTGAACTTTGGAGAACCAAAGGGAGGAACTATCCACATCACATCACAGGTTTATCCGGTTTCTACAACCAGTTGGTAACCGCAGGGTACACCACAACTCAAGGTCATCAAGAGAGTCTAGGTTGGCAGTTTTTGAGTGAGATAATCCTTATTAATATATTTAGAAAGTAAGTGTCATATTCCGCTAACCTATAAGAGAAGGGTACTGTGACGGGGCAAGGCCAGATGGCTATAGAAAAGTAGTGGGAGATAGATATATTAGCTCCAGGCTAAACAAATCCCTGGTACCAGGTTAAGTGAAATGGAAGCTGCTCCAGGTCAATTAAGACACCTGGGGCCAAGTAAGAACTTTCCAGAAGGCAGGGAGAATGCTAGGTTGATTGGGACACCTGAAGCCGATCAGGGGCTGGCTGAAACTAGTTAAAAGCCTCCCAGTTAGTCAGGTGGGTGGACATGTCAGGAGCTGTGGGAGGAAGTTGCGCTGTTGGAAAGGCTGAGTAGTACACACCATATCAGGCACAAGGAAGGAGGCCCTGAGGTAAGGGTGAAGTGGAGCTTGAGGAAGTGGGGGCTGCTGTGGGGGAAGTAGCCCAGGGAATTGTACATGTCATGTTTCTAAAAGGTCAGCTACCATAGCTGATACTATTAGGGACCCTGGGCTGGAGCCCGGAGTAGAGGGTGGGCCTGGGCTTCACCCCCCCCCCCACCTTTGCCCCCTGATTAATCACTGAGACTGGGAGACAACAGAGACTGTGCAAGGAAGGATAACTTCTCCTCACCTCCCTCGCTGGCTTATGATGAAAATGGCTCAGTAGACTGTGACCCTTGTCTCTAGAGAAAGAAGGGTTACATGGAGGGTCACAGTGAGCCTCTGAGGCTAGCAAAATCCGCCAGGAAACGCAGGACCCACGGAGGCAAGGACAGAGCTTTGTCACAACTGGTGTCAGCAGTGGGATTTCGTTCACAGCATGGCGGAAGAAAGAGGTTTTAAAAAAAAAGTGCACTGGGGTTTTGGATTTTTTTTTTTTTTTTTTTTTGGTTTTTGTTTGCTTTGTACCACAATGGAGGAGGTGGTCAGAGCTCTGGTGCAAGCCACGGCAGCCCAGCAAGAGGCCACCCGGGTTCAGGCAATGGCACAACAGGAGTCTATGCGGCTACAGCAGGAAACCAATCAATTATTGATGAGCCAGGCGACCCAAGATCGTGCCCTCTTGAGAGAGGTAGGTGGACGAGCTGAAGATCCTCACCACCCAGGCCCGGGGTCCAATGGGACGCAAACCCTGAGGGCCACCGGTTGTCTGCCAAAGATGACGGCAGGAGATGACGTAGAGGCATATCTCCTCTCATTCGAAAGGACCGCTCAGCGTGAGGCGTGGCCCCAGGAGCAGTGGACCAGCATTCTCGCCCCTTTTTTGCGTGGAGGGGCCCAGAAGGCCTACTTTTCCTTGCCTGCCATGGATGCCACTGACTATACCTGTCTGAAGGCAGAGATCCTAGCACGATCGGGGTAACGGCAGCGGTAAGGGCCCAGAGGTTCCATGAGTGGAAATACCAGGAGAACAAACCCCCAAGGTCCCAGCTATTCGACCTCATACACCTCGCACAGAAGTGGTTACAGCCCGAGGTGTGCAGGCCGAAGGAGATTTTGGAGACCCTGGTCATCGACCATTACATGCGGGGACTGCCGCCAGATCTCCGCAAATGGGTAGGCCAGAACGATCCATCCACGTACGATGAGATGATCATACTGGTAGAAAGACGGATGACAGCCAGGGAACTGACCCAACTACCCAAGGAAGGCCCCTTTCGAAGCAAGCACCTGACCCCGACCCTGGAAGGTTGGGCAGCCAAACCCCTGGGGAGTTCTAGGTGGAAGAAGGGGCTGGGGGGCTGAAAACCAGCAGTGACCCCAGAAGGAAGGGATTGGCCTGAGTGGGGGGAACCCCGGGACTAAACCCCATAGCCCCCAGGATAGGGGAGTGATTAAAAGCAATTATAGATATCATGCATGTGGGGAGTGGGGACACATAGCAGCACAGTGTCCCAGCACCGAGGAGCCTATGCAATGTAACTTGGGGGATTGGGAGGTCTCATGCTCCCTTATCCACCTCACGGGGGTTGCATTAGCCCCGCATAATTACACCAGGCCAGTGAGGATAAATGGAGCAGAGACTACAGCGCTTGTGGACTCTGGGAGTGCTATCACCCTCATATCGGATAAGCTGGTAAAAAGTAGTCAGCTGCTACAAGCCAAACGCGTAGCAGTGACATGCGTGCATGGGGCTGTGAGCCATTACCCCACCATCCCAGTGAAGATAGAGGTTCAGGGAAAGCCCCTTGAGGTGACCGTGGGCGTAGTTCCTAAACTTCCATATCCTGTAGTCAGTGGGAGGGATTATCCAGGGTTTGATGATTTTACTCCCCCCGGAGAGGCTGGAGGGAGGTGGGGACCCTGAGAACAGCGACTAGTCACTGGGGGAATGTCTACCCCCAATGTTCGCTGAGATTTCTCAGGATCTGCTTTCAGCCCTCGGAAAGACCCAAAAGACAAAAAGAGAGAGGAAGGCTGCGAAGGCCTTGGGAACCTACTTGGAGAAAGTTGAGGCATTACTGCGCACCTTAAGGCAGGCTGGCCTCACTGCTAATCCCGCTAAATGCGCCATAGGGCTAGCAGAGGCTAGGTACCTGAGATATATTGTGAGAAGGGGCATAGTGAAGCCCCAAATGAATAAGCTAGAGGCAATTCAAAACTGGCCCCCGCTGACCCGAAAGAGGCAGGTCTGTGCGTTCCTAGGCGTGGTAGGCTACTACCGACGGTTTATTCCCCACTTCGCCACTAGGGCAAGTCCCCTAACGGACCTGGTGAAGGCCCGAGGTCCAGACATGGTAAAGTGGACCGACGCAGCAGAGGGGGCATTTACAGACCTTCGGATGGCCCTCTATAATGACCCTGTACTCATAGCCCCGGGCTTTAACAGGGAATTTATTTTACAAACAGACGCTTCCGAGGTGGGGTTGGGAGCAGTTTTGTCGCAAATGGCAGGAGAAGAGGAACACCCGATCCTCTACCTGAGCAGAAACCTTCTTCCAAGAGCACAGAAAGACGCAGTAGTCGAGAGAATGCCTTACTGTCAAATGGGCTATGGAGACACTGCGTTATTACCTCTTAGGCCAGCGATTTACTCTTGTGATGGATCATGCACCCCTCCAGTGGATGCAGAGGAATAAGGAAAAGAATGCAAGGGTCACCAGGTGGTTCTTATCCCTCCAACCATTCCAGTTCCGCATACGGCACAGGGCTAGATGCCACCATGGCAACGCTGTTCGTCTGTCATGAGCATACTGCCTGGTGTCCCAAAATGCCCAACTCTATGGTGTTGAGCAGAGGGGGGGATATGTGACGGGGCAAGGCCAGATGGCTATAGAAAAGTAGTGGGAGACAGATATATTAGCTCCAAGCTAAACAAATCCCTGGTACCAGGTTAAGTGAAATGGAAGCTGCTCCAGGTCAATTAAGACACCTGGGGCCAAGTAAGAACTTTCCAGAAGGCAGGGAGAATGCTAGGTTGATTGGGACACCTGAAGCCAATCAGGGGCTGGCTGAAACTAGTTAAAAGCCTCCCAGTTAGTCAGGTGGGTGTGCATGTCAGGAGCTGTGGGAGGAAGTTGCGCTGTTGGAAAGGCTGAGTAGTACACACCATATCAGGCACAAGGAAGGAGGCCCTGAGGTAAGGGTGAAGTGGAGCTTGAGGAAGTGAGGGCTGCTGTGGGGGAAGTAGCCCAGGGAATTGTACATGTTATGTTTCTAAAAGGTCAGCTACCATAGCTGATACTATTAGGGTCCCTGGGCTGGAGCCCGGAGTAGGGGGTGGGCCCGGGCTCCCCCAACCCACCTTTGCCCCCTGATTAATCACTGAGACTGGGAGACAACAGAGACTGTGCAAGGAAGGATAACTTCTCCTCACCTCCCTCGCTGGCTTATGATGAAGATGGCTCAGTAGACTGTGACCCTTGTCTCTCGAGAAAAAAGGGTTATGTGGAAGGTCACAGTGAGCCTCTGAGGCTAGCAAAATCCACCAGGAAACGTGGGACCCACGGAGGCAAGGACAGAGCTTTGTCACAGTACCCATAAATTTCTTAGGGTACGGAAATAAGATTTTGGGTATAGTAGGTTGGGCCTGAATTACATAGGTCAGGATCCTATAAAATACCTTGTAAGAGAGAGGTCTTAAGCGCTGCTAGGTTTCTTCTTAACTTCTTCTTAGACTTCTTAGGGTCTTAAGCTCTTAAACAAAGTTCTACTTCTTACATCTTTTCATCTATCTGTCTATTCGATCAGCTCAGCTTGTTCAGTATATAGAACTCTGAGTTCTTGAACTCTGTAGTCTGAATTGGATAAGAACCTATAAATCTTCTAGTCAGATGCAATCAGTGGCAAGCCATAACTAACCCATCAAATTCAGGTCAACACGTTCCAACAACACACCCTAACAGTTTGTCAGTTTGACCATGTGCTTGATTGTTTGAATTGGGAGTGCTTTGTTCCAGGTGGGCCTTGAGTGGGCCTGACTGCAATAAAAAGGCAGTCAGCTGTGAACAGCAGAGAGGCTAACAGAGGAAGTTTGACTGGGAGTTCACTTGGGGAGAGCCTACTGAGGCTTTGGTCTGGCAGGCTTCTCTGATTAGTTACTGCAACAGCTGAGGAAGCTCTTTGAAGGAAGGTAATATGGATGGTGAGCGATCAGCTGTTGTGACCTGCACAGGATGTGCCATGTTTGTCTTTCTTCCACAGGACAGAAGCGACTTTGTCTGTACAAAGTGCAAGCTGGTCTCCATACTGGAAGAGAAGGTTCAAGCTCTGGATAAACAAGTATCAACCCTGTGTTGCATAAGATTTCCTGGACATATGTCAGGATATGCTTCTACATGCACAACATTCTGAAGATTCAGAGCATGCTGCGCAGCAGGGACATAAGGACGGTGAGGAAAATTGGCAGCATGTGACCTCCAGAAGAAGAAAGAGGCGCACCCATGTATCAGAAATGCAGATACAGGTGAGCAACCATTTTCACGGTCTCTCCACAGGCACTAATGTGGAGAGTGGACTAGATGATACATCTGAGGGAAGGGAACAGAAGGAGACTCCACCAATTGGAAGGCATGAGATGCACTGTCCTAGGGATGGGGGTTCCACGACCGCCACTCCCAAGAGAAGGAGGCCGGTGGTGGTGGATGGGGTCTCCCTCCTAAGAGGGACTGAGTCATCTATCTGCCGTCCAGACCAGGAAAGCCAAGAAGTCTGCTGCTTGCCAGGAGCTAGGATTCACGATGTGACGGAGAGACTGCCAAGGCTCATCAAGCCTCGGATCGCTCCCCCTTCCTGCTTCTCCACGTGAGCATCAGTGATACTGCCAAGAATGACCTGAGTGGATCACTGCAGACTACGTGGCTCTGAGAAGAAGGATAAATGAATGGCTATGCAGGTGGCGTCGGAGAGAAGACTTTGGATTCTTTGACCATGGGATGGTGTTCCAAGAAGGAGGAGTGCTAGGCAGAGACGGACTCCACCTAACAAAGAGAGGAAAGAGCATCTTTGCAAGCAGGCTGGCTAACCTAGTGAGGAGGGCTTTAAACTAGGTTCACCAGGGGAAGGAGACCAAAGCCCTGAGGGAAGTGGGATACCAGGAGGAAGCATGAGCAGGAGAGCGCAAGAGGGGAGTGCTCCTGCCTCATACTGAGAAAGCAGGGTGATCGGTGCATTATCTTAAGTACCTATAACACTGTCACACTGCCTGTTCTGCTGTTTTCCCACTCACTTCTGATGTGCGCCCTGCTTCTACAGGTCTCGCAATATTAGGCTAAGACTTAGCTCAACGGTTGCTCTGTCTCTGACAACTTAAAATGGCTACACTTGAACCCTCTTTCTTTTCCTACCTCCACACTCCCCCCTTTTGTGCTTCTGAACACAACTAACATTCTTAAAGCTCCAGTTGCATCAAGCCTTGTATTTCTGTTTCTAGCTCAATAGGGTCAGGATCAGCCCTATACATCTTAACTGCATTTAATGATAATGCATAATTAGTATGAACATGAAAGGCATTTCTGTTATTACACCTTTTACAACAACAACATATTCCTATACTAAACAAAACAATACAAGCATTAATATCCCCATTGTAATATGCTGGGATTGATTCATAACCTTAATTACATAGCACATTACATCATAATTAGTATATAAAATAGACACTCTGTAAACTGTGTGGAATACATGCTTTTCAATTTGATATATATTTTAAAGCACAGGAATTTAACTCTGTAAGTCAGAAATTTTCTAAACCTCAGGTAGGAGTGAAAATAAATTTTGAAATTGGTCGGGTATTAAGGTAATCCAATTAAAAGGTATTTAACATTTGATGTCTAATTGTAGGACTCTGTCTGCAGGCCAATAAATAATGTAATTTCCTGGGGTCGTGGTGAGATTAAAATGCATGTCTAGCAAAATGGTGGCCTTAACATACACACAGCTATCATAAGCGTGGAAAGGTAACTGTCCTGTCAGGGTAGTTCCTTATCTCATACCTTCCCAACAAACGTTGTCATTAACAGTGACAACTTCCCTTTGCTTCAATTTCCTTACACACTGAAGCTGCGGGAGTTCCAAGGGCCATAATGTCCACTAATTCCCTATTCCAATCCAGATATCAGGTGTTATTCTAGGAGCACTAACACTAAATCGGGTAGGCGTACCAGGTGGTCTAATCTCCCAAATGCCACAGTGAATAATCCAATCCCACAGGCGTCTTCCCCAAGGACCCGGCAGGATTCGGTATGTGGGAGCCCACACCCCTCCTACCGGCCCATTGGCTTGGAAGGAGCACTGTGAGTACTTGCACATCCGTCCTGAAAATCTCCCAAGTATGTCTCAATAGCCACAAATCAGATGGTACTCCCTGAAGCTCTAGTAATGGCAGTGGGCCAAGCCTGATGCTCAAAATCACTCCAAATGGTCATCAGCTAGTCATTCAGGAAATCCTGAATCTCTGAACATGCCAGATCCCACTACACTTCCTTTCCTGCCTCAGTGATATTTAATACCATCTCTGTCAACAGCTTCTGGGTCATCGAACTAAGGGTGGAAATAACATGTAATACACCAACTCCAGCTTGCACCTGAGTCAGCTGTGCTCCAGAAATAAGACCAGTGGCTTTTTCTAATTGCCCTAATTTTCCATCATGTCGTTGGCCCTTAAGAATATTCCAAATTGCTGCTGCGCTATTGGCACTATCCCATAAGTGTCCGGCGAAATCTCTTTTCTGCCTAGGGGAGTCCCCTGCTGTGCTAACCGAATAGCAGCTCCCTTGGAACCATTTGGATATATAAAAGTAATTTGAAAGCTGGATGGGGCATGGTAAATTTCACTGTCCCTAATGTGGCATTAATTATGATTATTCAATATCCTAGTACATCGCTCTTTGGGACAGTACCATACTACATCTGTTGTTCAACTATTGTCAGGTACTTTCAAGAGGCATTAACATTAATAGCATAGGAGAGGTATATTGTAATGTGGTACAGTTTAGATTATTAATTACTGGGACCATCTCAGTACAAATAAAATTTCCGGTGGCAGAAATTTGAGTGTGAGTCTGATTATTTACTAATTGGGTAACTAAATAACAATAAGGGCCCCTTTCTCCTAATACACTACAAACCCCTAGAACGGCCATCATGTCAACCCCTTCATAAAACCCACTAATCTTAATTTCAAATTCCTGAGGCTCATTTGTAGTGATATCATATACTTTTATCTCCACTAACCAGTCTGTTTTCCACTCAATTGTTCGTTTATATGGGATATCCTGAACCTCAAAAATAAAATTTTCAAACAAAATTTAAATACTTAATCACTAAAATATAAATGGGAACCTGGGAGCCAGTGACCATGAGACGGTTGAGTTCAGGATCCTGACACAAGGAAGAAAGGAGAGCAGCAGAATACGGACCCTGGACTTCAGAAAAGCAGACTTTGACTCCCTCAGGGAACTGATGGGCAGGATCCCCTGGGAGAATAACATGAGGGGGAAAGGAGTCCAGGAGAGCTGGCTGTATTTTAAAGAATCCTTAATGAGGTTACAGGGACAAACCATCCCAATGTGTAGAAAGAATAGTAAATATGGCAGGTGACCAGCTTGGCTTCACAGTGAAATCCTTGCTGATCTTAAACACAAAGAAGAAGCTTACAAGAAGTGGAAGATTGGACAGTTGACCAGGGAGGAATCTAAAAATATTGCTCGGGCATGCAGGTGTGAAATCAGGAAGGCCAAATCACACTTGGAGTTGCAACTAGCAAGGAATGTTAAGAGTAACAAGAAGGGTTTCTACAGGTATGATAGCAACAAGAAAAAAGTCAAGGAAAGTGTGGGCCCCTTACTGAATGAGGGAGGCAACCGAGTGACAGAGGATGTGGAAAAAGCTAATCTAGTCAATGCTTTTTTTGCCTCTGTCTTCACGAACAAGGTCAGCTCCCAGACTACTGCACTGGGCAGCACAGTATGGGGAGGAGGTGACCAGCCCTCTGTGGAGAAAGAAGTGGTTCGGGACTATTTAGAAAAACTGGATGAGCACAAGTCCATGGGGCCGGATGCGCTGCATCCAAGAGTGCTAAAGGAGTTGGCAGATGTGATTGCAGAGCCATTGGCCATTATCTTTGAAAACTCATGGCGATCGGGGGAGGTTCCAGATGACTGGAAAAAGGCTAATGTAGGCCCCATCTTTAAAAAAGGGAAGGAGGAGGATCCGGGGAACTACAGGCCAGTCAGCCTCAACTCAGTCCCTGGAAAAATGAAGCAGGTCCTCAAGGAATCAATTCTGAAGCACTTAGAGGAGAGGAAAGTGATCAGGAACAGTCAGCATGGGCAAGTCATGCCTGACTAATCTAATTGCTTCTATGATGAGATAACTGGCTCTGTGGATTAGGGGAAAGCAGTGGACATGTTATTTCCAAGGGTGAGACGTGGACCCTTGGAAATGTCAGCTCAGGAAAGGAAAGCTCAGGAAATGTGTTGTCTAGAAAGGTTTTGTTAGAGTATGTTTAGCTAAGCAGACACTGGGCGCTACAGTGTCTATATTGGTCTGGAAGAGAGCAACAAGAACAAAAGAGCTGGTAAACTCTGGCAAAAGGACACAAGACCTGGGTCTGCGCATGCCCAAGGATGGAGGGGGTGAGATTGACGTCTGTCTTCCAAAGACTCGGGTGGGATCACGTGGTGAGACAAACCTGATAGCAACAAAGGATAAATTTCTGCTCAAGAGAGCACAGGGTGAAAATAAGGAGCCAGCAAATTGTTTCATACACAGATTAGATACCAAGAACAATCACCAAGAGTAGCTAACACCCCTACGTTATCCTCCCTGACCCTGCCAAGAAAGAGGCAAATGCTGGTGTTCTCCAAGTCCCTGTCTCTCCCCAGCAGGGGACCGTCTCCCTGTGCGTTCTCTCATGTAGGGATGAGAATTTTAGGAAATAAAGTGGGTTCCTGGCTCAGGCTGTGTTTTTTAATAAGCTCCAGGATGCTTTTCTGGCTCTCAGCTATTGCACGCTATCTGTGGGAGCCGTGCCGAAGAAGAGGGTAGGACTGTGTGGGCAGGAAGTGCTTTTCTGCACAGCAACAGTGAACCAGTGCCAGCTGGCAAGGGAACCCAGGAGCTCTGGCTCCAGGTCTGTGCTGTTCCACCCAGCAAAACCCTCCCTTCCCAGCCTATTGGCCTCTCTAGAAGAGTCAGTGTTTCAGAATGTTTGTTACAATGAAATGGTGTAATCTGTTTTGTCTCTGAATCAGTGCCCTTGAGTGTCATAAAAACACAAACCTCACAAGTAATTTCACTTAGAAAAGCACCTGCAGAGCATGTGTTAGGACTTCTCAGAAAGGAGAGGAGAAGGGCTGGCTAGGAGCTGGGCTAGAGCCCTTACTATAGGAACTGGCCCAGCTGACTCGAACAATTCCAAAGGATGGAGTGGAATAAGTAGGCCAATTCCACAGAAATGATCTTGGATACAAAGGGTCCCACACAACTCATTTGAGAATCAGGGATGGATGATAGCATGACTATCAGATTCTTTATGGCCTGTGAGCTTATGATGTGATCTTCTTGGATTTCTGAGGCCAGGCAAACCTCCAGCCAGGAGTCAGATAGGGAGGGTAATCTCCTTTTCTGTCACTCACGACATCGGCGCTAAGATTATGGATGAAGCCACCAGGAAAAATGCTGGCTTGTCAGGTTGTTGTGAGCAGGCCCAATGGAATCTCTGCCTCTAGGGCAAACATAGAAGTTGTGAAAAGTTACATCAGTTATTCATGAGTAAGGCTCCGTGTTGGTCACGGAGGTCACTGATTCTGTGACTTCTGCAGTGGCCTGTGTGGCTGGCCCAGGGGCTGCCTGTGTCAGTCTCAGGCCTCCCCACCCTCCAGCAGCAGGAGTCTGCGGGGGGCCTCAGGGCTGGGGGTTGGTACAGGGCAGTGCTTACGTAGGGGGGTGCTCCCCAGAAGGATCATAGAATCATAGAATATCAGGGTTGGAAGGGACCCCAGAAGGTCATCTAGTCCAACCCCCTGCTTGAAGCAGGACCAATTCCCAGTTAAATCATCCCAGCCAGGGCTTTGTCAAGCATGACCTTAAAAACCTCTAAGGAAGGAGATTCTACCACCTCCCTAGGTAACGCATTCCAGTGTTTCACCACCCTCTTAGTGAAAAAGGTTTTCCTAATATCCAATCTAAACCTCCCCCACTGCAACTTGAGACCATTACTCCTCGTTCTGTCATCTGCTACCATTGAGAACAGTCTAGAGCCATCCTCTTTGGAACCCCCTTTCAGGTAATTGAAAGCAGCTATCAAATCCCCCCTCATTCTTCTCTTCTGCAGGCTAAACAATCCCAGCTCCCTCAGCCTCTCCTCATAACTCATGTGTTCCAGACCCCTAATCATTTTTGTTGCCCTTCACTGGACTCTCTCCAATTTTTCCACATCCTTCTTGTAGTGTGGGGCCCAAAACTGGACACAGTACTCCAGATGAGGCCTCACCAATGTCGAATAGAGGGGAACGATCACGTCCCTCGATCTGCTCGCTATGCCCCTACTTATACATCCCAAAATGCCATTGGCCTTCTTGGCAACAAGGGCACACTGCTGACTCATATCCAGCTTCTCGTCCACTGTCACCCCTAGGTCCTTTTCCGCAGAACTGCTGCCTAGCCATTCGGTCCCTAGTCTGTAGCGGTGCATTGGATTCTTCCATCCTAAGAGCAGGACCCTGCACTTATCCTTATTGAACCTCATCAGATTTCTTTTGACCCAATCCTCCAATTTGTCTAGGTCCTTCTGTATCCTATCCCTCCCCTCCAGCGTATCTACCACTCCTCCCAGTTTAGTATCATCTGCAAATTTGCTGAGAGTGCAATCCACACCATCCTCCAGATCATTTATGAAGATGTTGAACAAAACCGGCCCCAGGACCGACCCTTGGGGCACTCCACTTGACACCGGCTGCCAACTAGACATGGAGCCATTGATCACTACCCGTGACAGGAACTCCCCTCCCTCAGCTCCTAGCTCCAGGTGCTGCCTCTGCCCGCAGGCACTGCCCCTGCAACTCTCATTGGCCGCAGTTCCAGCCGATAGGACCTGCAGAAACGGGGCTTGGGGCGGAGCGGAGGCAGAACGTGGAGCTGGAGGTCACCGCTTCCCAGGAGCTGGGTACGGAACCTGCCTCAGACCCAACCTGGCCGCACCTGAGCACCTGCGCCTCCCCCTGGGCCGCGACACCCCCCCGAGCACCAGCGGCACTGCCAGGCTGTGCACCCCTCCGAGCACCCATGGCACCCCCAGGCTGCACCCCTCCGAGCTGTCACCCTCCCAAGTTTTAGGCAGGGGTATATAGTAAAAGCCATGGACAGGACACAGGCCGTGAATTTTTGTTTGCTGCCCGTGAGCTGTCCATGAATTTTACTAAAAATACCCGTGACTAAAACGTAGCCTTATTCATTTGGTGCTAGTGTGCCCCAGTTCCAGTTCTGCTGATCCCGTGCACGAGCATGCAGTCAGGGGTGGCAAACTGTCTCTCAGACAAAATGCCCTCTTGCACTTATTGACGATTCCCTTGTGTTTTTTACAGGCTGGTTTTAGGAGCTCTTAGCAAAGCAAGTCTGGCCCTTGGATTGCATTGCAATCTCCACATCATGACATGGCTTCGATGCATGGGGCACTGCTTTACCATCTATCACTGCAATGTCATCACACAGTGACAGTGCAAAGCCAGAAACAAGATTTCAGGATAGATGGAAGCCCACCCAATCCCACCTTTCCTGCAGCCAGAGTGAGCAGGAGTACACCTTTCTCTCTTTAAAACACTAGTTCTCCTGAAATGAAGAATAAAAATCCGAGACTGTAAGTGTGTCCTTCTCTGCATCTGGCCAGTGCCCTGCACAATGGGGGTCCGTTTAAAAAAATTGGAGTGAAATTTAAAAACTTTAGGAAGCCAGGGAATTAGGAGTGAAGGTTGCATTTCTCAAGCTGGGTGTGAGGCAGATAGAATGAAGCTACCATGTAGTTTTATTTAACCATTGTCTTCAGCACACCAGGAGGAAATGCTGAGGCACAAGAAAGCACCTGATTGGTCATTCCTATGCTCCTCCAAAGCTCTGCCCAGGTTTTCATGCAGACATGTCTTCAGAAATCCCCACCCAAGCAACTCCACGGTGGTAGCAATGGCAGATCTGCTAGTGCAAACAGGGCATAGGCATTGCTAAACATCAGTAGTGATAAATATTTGTATTACAATAGCATCCAAAGGCCTGGTGCCCTATGGTAGTAGATGTTGGTGCAAGCAAAGAAAAGAGACAATCCCACTCTTATGATTCACTTATTGTTTTCCTTTAGCTTTAGTTGATACATACGATTAATGCTTTTAATTTATAAGCCAGATCCTCAGCTGGCGTGAATCAATGCTTCTCCAATTAAATCATTATGTTTCATGACATACAAACAGAGAAATTAGATAAACATCATCACTAATCTTGCTGGAAGGTTGCAGTGTAACACTTCTTTATTTCTAAGAATTCAGAACACACAAACCCCCCAAAACAGAGAGAACAAAGCAGCCTGCTCCGTAAAACAGAGAGGCACAACTCACCCCACCTTACTGTAAGCTGGCTGGTTCCAAACTGGCTGCTGCTAGACCGCAGGCTTCCCAGGAGAGCCCCATAGGCGTCAAGCAGGATCGGGGAACACCTCCCCAGCCCCGCTCTTAAAGCATTAGCTTGCAATTTCAACACAGTCCTCAGTACATAAAGGCCTGTGTTTTTTGCAAATGTGAAATAAAACAAAAAACAACAAATAATACAAAATAAAATACATTCACCCCACAGCAGTGGCTCCTGTCCCATAGGGCTGGGCCCGGCTCTCCCCTCCAGGTGCTGTGACCGGTGCATGGGATTGCAGAGCTGCTCAGGCTTGGCCTGCCCCCCCCCACTATCATGATAATGAAGGGGCAGTAGAGCCAGCTCCAAGTGAATTGTGTTGTGATCCCATGTGCCAGGTTGCAACAGCCAGAATGGGCAGCCAGGTACAGCCCCATGGGGAAGCAACTGCTGCTGTGGGGTGAGTGCAGGCCAGGCTTACCCTCCAGCCCTCCCCAGGCTTCCCTTCCTCACTGGGGTGGGCTTGCTAGCCAACTCCCTTGGCCCTTCGCACCCCCCCCCACCACCACCAAACACACACACTGCCCAGGGCAGCACCCCCCACAAAAAATTCCCCCAAAATAAAACAATTCTAAGATGACTTTCACAGGGCTCTGTCAATACCCCTCATGCTCCCGCCCATGCCAGCTGAGGACCTAGCCCTATGACTTCAGGGCTGTACAGACCCAGCCCAGAAACCAAACCAACGACTTTGCTCACAAGTGTTTGCATAGTGCCCAAGGAGGAGATAAGAGCCTGTTTGCAGGGATGTGAAGGGAGATAAGAGCTGCTGGCAAAGAGGCGAACTCTTTGGGGCAGGGGGTCATCTCTTTGTTCTGTGTTTGAACAGTGCCTAGCGCCCTGGGGGCCTGCGGCTCCTAGGCACAACCATACTACAGATGGTGATAATAAGCCCAAAAGTTAGGGGTGGAACATCTTAGGGCTAGGATACACTAGGACGGCTTTGTCAACACAGCTATAGCAGTGTAGCGATACCTGCTGAGGCCCTCAATGGAGACCCAGCTTCAGAGAATATCAGGGTCAGGAGGCCATCTAGTCTAGCCCCTTGCTCAAAGCAGGGCCAATCCCCAATTTTTGCCCCAGATCCCTATATGGCCCCCTCAAGGATTGAGCTCACAACCCTGGGTTTAGCAGGCCAATGCTCAAACCACGAAGCTATCCCGCCCCCCAGTGTATACCCTGCTTTTCCAGTGTGAGATGTGGTAGGACAGGGGTTCCCAAACTTTTTTCCTGCATGACCCAATTTTCAGATACAGTGCTTCCTGTGACCCTGAACAGACGGGAGGACACCAGTTTGTAAAATGGTGTCCTCCATACACTCGGGAAGGCCGTGACCCAATTGCTGATGGAGTGTCCCCACTTGGGTCATGACCCACAGTTTGGGAATCACTGGTATAGGTAAACCACCTCCCCAGACAAGATAAACTGTATCAGCAAAAGGACTCTTTTCCCGGTATAGCTAGAGCTCCACAGGAGGGGTTGAGATTTTTTTCACACCCCAGACATGGTTACGCTGACAAAACTTTGTAGTGCATACCTGGCCTGAGCTGATGTAAAACAAATCTAAGCAAAGGTCTTGCCTAATGGGAGAAGTATAATGGCCTTAAAAGTGACCTGGGGAAGGAAATGGATTTGCATCGCCTCCTGGTTTTAATCCCTTCTTTATATTGTCGGTGATGAGTGGCTGTTTACAGGTCTTCTTTGTTTTCTTTAAGAAGTGGAGTTTGCTACATTTTAAAAAATATTACATTCATATTTCCTCTCGCATTGAAGATAGTCACTGGAGAACAAGTGAAATGGTGACATCACAAGAGGCAAGAGACTAAAAGCCGAGACCTGGGCAGTGCTACAAAGCTTGCCCATGCCTGAATGTGGCTGTGAACAGTCATTTTAGCTGACATGATGCTGAAAACATTTTAGTCCTCAATGCATCTGTCTACACTGTACACCAAGCCCAGGTTCTGACTCAAGGTTGAGCCTAAGCACCCCTTCTGTCCACGTACACATCAGTCTGACTCAGGTCAGCAAGCAGTCAGGGCCTGAGTCCTAAAACCCAGCTAGAGAGGTGGATCAGAGCCTGAGTCGTGCTATGACTTGGTTCCAAGCCATCCTTCTGCAGTATGGATGCAGGTCAAGCCACAGATCCAAGTCAGAAGATCTGCGTAGCACAGGATGGACACATTAGTACAGCTGAGACACACAAGTCCAGCAATTGTTAACACAGGTTTGCAATACAGAGTGGATGCTCAAGTGCAGGCTTGAAGACACTGAGTCCACAAGCCCAAGTCCCACAGATCCAGGTTTACAATGAAGTGTAGATGTATTCAATGTGGGAGCAGGGCAGATCACAGGAGCATTGTATCAGCTAAGTGTGAGTAAACATTTTAGTTCTAGATTTTTGCAAAGCATTAGTGCGTGAACAAGAAGCGGATGGCAAATGCTCATCTGGATGTCTGTGGGCAAGTCATCATATCTCCCTGTGCTTTAGTTTTTCAGTCAGTAATATGAAGTTACTATCTCTCTTGTGGGGCTGTTCATAGAATCATAGAATATCAGGGTTGGAAGGGACCTCAGGAGGTCATCTAGTCCAACCCCCTGCTCAAAGCAGATTTATTTGGGCATAAGCTTTCATGGGTAAAAAAGCCACTTGTTCAGATGCATGGAGTGAAAATTACAGATACAGGCATAAATATATATTGGCACATGAAGAGAAGGGAGTTACCTTACAAGTGGAGAACCAGTACGGACAAGGCCAATTCAGTCAGGGTGGATGTGGTCCACTCCCAATAATTGATGAGGTGGTGTCAATACCAAGAGATGGAAAATTGCTTTTGTAGTGAGCCAGCCACTCCCAGTCGCTATTCAAGCCCAAATTGATGGTGTTAAGTTTGCAAATGAATTGTAGCTAAGCAGTTTCTCATTGAAGTCTGTTTTGAAGTTTTGTTTTTTTTTGTTGAAGAATGCTTTTATAGGACAGAGAAGGCAATGAGGTTTGTTACAGGGATTGGTTCCTGGGTTAGTGTTTCTGTGTTTCCACCCCACCATCAACCTCAGCCTGGACCAGTCCACACAAGAGATCCACTTCCTGGACACTACAGTGCAAATAAGTGATGGTCACATAAACACCACCCTATACCAGAAACCTACTGACAGCTATACTTACCTACATGCCTCCAGCTTCCATCCAGGACACATCACACGATCCATTGTCTACAGCCAAGCCCTAAGATACAACCGCATTTGCTCCAATCCCTCAGACAGAGACAAATACCTACAAGATCTTTATCAAACATTCTTAAAACTACAATACCCACCGGGGGAAGTGAGGAAACAGATTAACACAGTGAGACAGGTACCCAGAAGTCATCTACTACATGACAGGCCCAACAAGGAAAATAACAGAACACCACTGGCCATCACGTACAGCCCCCAGCTAAAACCTCTCCAGCACACCATCAACGATCTACAACCTATCCTGGAAAACGATCCCCCACTCTCACAGGTCTTGGGAGGCCCGCCAACCTGAAGCAAATACTCACCAGCAACTACACACCACACCAGAGAAACGTTAACAACCCCTTGCCAGGCTGCCTCCAGGAAACAAACAGGAAGGTAAAGGAAGACTGTAAGCCCTGGAGCCTAAGGGCTGATTGATTAGTTTTATGGTAAGTTGATGGACTGGGCTAATTTGAGCTGAAAAGAGCAGAGCCTGTTTGCAAAAGTTGGCCCATCACAAAGGGACTACACACAGAAACTTTGACAGGGCTCCGCCTCTGGAAGCTGCTTACTGGATGTGCTACATGTCTGTGTGCGCAGATCTTTACCTGCGTCGCATCCCACAAAGTTTGACTCTCAAGCCTCTGCCCTTGCTCATGTTACCTCTGGCTGGGCTATTCAAGGGTGCTTGAGGGAGTTAGGTATCCAATCTCATTGACCGGCAGTAAGCGCTGGAAGTCTAACTCTTGTACATACCTTTGAAAATTCCAGCTTTAGCCTTTAATCTTAATGACCATCTTGATAATGCTATTCAGTTGTGTATATATCACTGGTGGGGACATTTTCTTATGTATCCTGCACATTCAAGGCAGCTTTATTTAACACAAAAATGGACATACTGGTTTTGTGTACTTTAAACCTGAATTTCTATTAAATGTAAAAAATAAGACTTTAAGGTTATGGTATAAAATTGTTTAAATAAATATGTATAGCTATAGTATGTGCTACTGGTTAGCAAAAGGAAGCACAAAATGTAGTGAAAAGTCTATATAAAATGTGGATTAAGGCAGACAACCGGTGTGACATTCCCTTATGGTGTTATCTGGACTGCTGATCTGCTAGGTCACTCCAATCCTTGACTCTGGGAGCCAGCCATAGCCTGCTCTGCTGTGAGAACCCGCACTCCTGGGAGGTCCACACACAGCCTCTGACATGTAAACTGCTCCAAGCATGTGAGTGAGCACTTTTGGCCAACCACTGCTTGGATTGTGCAACCGAATGACACTAGCCAATATCTCCGGTCCCAGACACAACCCTGGGAACCTCCATCTTGCAGTTATGCACGCTGAACGCTGCAAGCTTATATGAGTTCGTCAATTTAACAAAGTCATTTATATGTACCAGGCTTGTTATCCCAAGGGGAGTCTCTGACTCGCTTCAAACCAAACGCACTGCTTCAGGTAGAATAAACAAACAGATTTATTAACTACAAAGATAGATTTTAAGTGATTATAAGTCAAAGCACAAAAAGTCAGATTTGGTCAAATGAAATAAAAGCAAAATGCATTCTAAACTGATCTTAACACTTTCAGTGCCCTTACAAACTTAGATGCTTCTCACCACAGGCTGGCTGGTTGCCCTTCAGCCAGGCTCTCCCCTTTGATCAGCGCTTCAGTTGCTTAGTGTGGTGTCTGTATTTGTAGGTGTAAGAGAGAGAGAGCATAGCAAACATCTCTCCCTTTTATCATGTTCTTTCTTCCCTTTTGGCTTTGTCCCCAAAGGGACATATTATATCATCCATATTATAAGGATGAACCTGGGGGTGCAGGGTGTTCCCCCGAGATACAGAGTGTCACAGTCAGCATGGAAAATTTCAGCCCCCATGGCGAAAGCTGGGCAAACCAGGAAAAAAAGGTCTTGTAATGCGAAGTGTTGGGTGCTCCTAGCCCTGCCTATACTGCATACCCTGACACCTTTAGTGACCCCTCTCTATCTGCCCTTTGGAGACAGATGGATCTTTGGGAGATCTTACGTATTAAGTTCCTGTATCACTGTGGGCCGGGGACTGTATCTAATTCCATGCGGGAGGAGGACTACAGCTCCTCCTGGAACTAGAACAGTGGGGGAGGACTAGGCAGATTCACTCAGAGCAGTACCACCACCTGAGGAGGATCACATATACTGGTTCACCACTGAAATCTCTAGAGACCAACAGACAAAGAAAAGACTTTTGGATATATAGCCTGAGTTTAAACTGATTCAGGCCTTCTTTCTGTTCCAACAAACTGATGGCACTTGCTCTCCGAGGGGCCCCCATCCTTCCTGGATAGGTTGGAAGGACCCCATAAGACTGATGGGTGACCTCTAGTAAGTATTTAACATGCATATAGGAACTTTTATTGTTTTTATATGTATTCTCCTTGATGCTTACTGCCTTAAGAATAAATGTGCTAACTTAGAAAGAGCTATGTTGTAAATTATAACTGGTGGCCATTACATAAGCCATCAGAGAGAAAGCAAAGTGCAGACACAGGCCTGTTTAGGCAGTCTGGCTTGCTGGGAATATCACAGTGTAGGCAGGGAACGGTGCAGCTTGGAAAAACCCTGGTCAGGATGGAAAGAGATGTGGGTCTCTGCCCAAGAGAGGTGATGACTGGAAGCCTAGAGTGGGTGCCCTCAAGGGATCACAAAGGGGGAATACAGGTGCAGTTGCCCTTAACTATTACAACATACACTGACATCTTAACTCCTCTCTGTCCATCCTTTCTACTTCCCTTGACCAAAAAAACATGTGGATTCACCCCAACTTCCTTTGGCTAAATGGACTTGAGGATGAGACACTTACATCTGAGAGGTTCCAGAGCAGCAGCTGTGTCAATCTGTATCTGCAAAAAGAAAAGGAGTACTTGTGGCACCTTAGAAACTAACACATTTATGTGAGCATAAGCTTTCATGAGCTACAGCCCATTTCATCGGATACATGCATCTTTTCTAGAATCTGGCCCCTTCATAGAATCAATCATAGAACATCAGGGTTGGAAGGGACCTCAGGAGGTCATCTAGTCCAACCCCCTGCTCAAAGCAGGACCAATCCCCAACTAAAATCATCCCAGCCAGGGCTTTGTCAAGCCTGACCTTAAAAACCTCTAAGGATGGAGATTCCACCACCTCACTAGGTAACCCATTCCAGTGCTTCACCACCCCACTAGTGAAAAAGTTTTTCCTAATATCCAACCTAAACCTCCCCCACTGCAACTTGAGGCCATTGCTCCTTGTTCTATCATCTGGTACCACTGAGAATGGTCCAGATCCATCCTCTTTGGAACCCTCTTTCAGGTTGTTGAAAGCAGCTATAAGATCCCCCCTCACTCTTCTCTTCTGCAGACTAAATAACCCCAGTTCCCTCAGCCTCTCCTCATAAGTCAAGTGCTTCAGCCCCCTAATAATTTTTGTTGCCCTCCGCTAGACTCCTTCCAATTTTTCTACAGCCTTCTTGCAGTGTGGGGACCCGAACTGGACACAGTACGCCAGATGGGGCCTCACCAATGTTGAATAGAGGGGAACGATCATGTCCCTTGATCTGCTGGCAATGCTCCTCCTTATATATCCCAAAATGCCGTTAGCCTTCTTGGCAACAAGGGCACACTGTTGACTCATATCCAGCTTCTCGTCCACTGTAACCCCTAGGTCCTTTTCTGCAGAACTGCTGCTTAGCCACTCGATCCCTAGTCTGTAGCGGTGCATGGGGTTCTTCCTTCCTAAGTGCAGGACTCTGCACTTGTCCTTGTTGAACCTCATCAGATTTCTTTTGGCCCAATCCTCTAAGTTGTCTATGTCCCTCTGTATCCTATCCCTACCCTCCAGCATATCTACCACTCCTCCCAGTTTAGTGTCATCTGCAAACTTGCTGAGGGTGCAATCCACGCCATCCTCCAGATCATTAATGAAGATATTGAACAAAACCGGCCCCAGGACCAATCCTTGGGGCACTCCGTTTGATACCAGCTGCCAACTAGACATGGAGCCATTGATCACTACCCATTGAGCCCGACAATCTAGCCAGCTTTCTATCCACCTTATAGTCCATTCATCCAGCCCATACTTCTTTAACTTGCTGGCAAGAATACTGTGGGAGACTGTATCAAAAGCTTTACTAAAGTCAAGGAATAACACATCCACTGCTTTCCCCTCATCCACACAGCCAGTTACCTCATCATGGAAGGCAATTAGTTTAGTCAGGCATGACTTGCCCTTGGTGAATGCATGTTGACTGTTCCTGATCACTTTCCTCTCCTCTAAGTGCTTCAAAATTGATTCCTTGAGGATCAGCTCCATGGTTTTTCCAGGGCCTGAGTTGAGGCTGACTGGCCTGTAGTTCCTCGGATCCTTCTCCTTCCCTTGTCTCTGTCCCGGTCTGCTCTAGGAGTGGCCTCTTCACACAGCATCAACATAAAGGTAGGAAAAGAAGGGTGCCACTTGGAAACCCCTTCCCCTTTCTCTCCCTGCCTCATCCATTCTCTCTCATTCTAAGTCTTCCCTCAAAGCATCTTTTCTCCTTTAATGTCTTTCTTACCATTTACTAATACACACTATTTAGCTCTGTAACTGTATTTATTATCAGTGGAAAGTTTTCGGGATACAATTTGCATTAAAGATGCTACACACAATAAAATGTTACTGTTTAATGACTCTGTGAAAACATCTGTACCTCAGAACCTGTAAATTCTATTCAACATGGTTGGCTCAAGACTATCCTTCAGGGAGAAAAAAGCCAGCCCACATACTTGATTTGGTTTCTTTTTGTAATTTTATACACTTAGTATCCAGAGATGGAACTCTCATGCACCATCATAAACACGTGTTTCATATGAGTGTATTCTGCTGAGTAAAACTAAGGGAATACAAATGCAGCAGATCCTCAGGGTTATGAACTGATCAGTCAACCACACACCTCATTTGGAATTAGAAGTACGCAATCAGGCGGCAGCAAAAATTAGGGGCTAGAGGGGAGAAAGCCAAAATAGTGCTGTGCTAAATGTAAACTACTACAAATAATAATAAAAAAGAAAAAGAAGGGAAAGTTTAAAAACTAAAAAGATTTGACAAGGTAAGGAAACTGTTTCTGTGCTTGTTTCATTTAAACTAAGATGGTTAAAAGCAGTATTTTTCTTCTACATAGTGAAGTTTCAAATAAGTCAACGTTCAGTTGTAAAATTTTGAAAGAACAACCATAATGTTTTGTTCAGAGTTGCAAACATTTGAGTTACGAACAGCCTCCATTCCTGAGGCGTTTGTAAGGTTCTACTGAGGTTCTGTACATTAACAGGCATCAGTGTTTTATGCAGCAGATATAACAGGGCTAGTGTTAAGATGACAAGGATGACCAGTAAGTAGGAAGCTAGTTACCAGGTCAAATAAGCTGTAAGAAAAGGGCATAATACTGAGAAATATATAATTGATAAAGAAGTAGTTGTCTGGACCTTATCAGTCCAGTAAGGACAGAAGGAAAAGCTCTGGCTACTAACACATCGTCAGTCCTCAGTGAGCTGATAAAGGACCATTGATAGGGACCTTACCCACCATTTGTCACCACCAAAGCAGCAGCACATTGCACCAAGAAAGCCTGGGAGCTGTCAGAGCAGCTGCAGCAGCAGGTGTTGGGGAGAAGGCCAGGCTGGACTCCCTTTCTCCCCCACCCCCCTGGACACCACACATGGCCTCATCAGCCCATCCCCTACTCTGGGAGCACCGTGTTAGGGGCTTATTCCTTCACCCACTCACTTCCCTGGTCCTTCTTGCTTGAACAGAGAGCAACAATACCCGAAGTCCAAAGGTGCAGACAATTCGATGTTTATTGGGGTGAACTTCCAGCAAGCAATGATCCCAATTTCCTTCCTTAGTGTCCCCCTTCCCAGCTCTGACACCACAGAACCTTGCCTGTGTCCCTGTTCCCATTCCCCCCTTTAGCAAAACATGATTCCAATTCCCCCACCCCCATTCCCTGTTCCCATTCCCCCCTTTACTTCCTGATTGACTGCAGACTATATAGTAAAACTTGAGTTCTGCTTAGCTATACCTTACCCAATCATTTTACTGAAATTTAATTAACCAATCCTAACATATTGTAACATGATTATCTAACCAATTATATCCTACCACCTCAATTGGTTTACACCGAACAAAATTATTTATACAGCAGACAGAAACAATCACAGAACCAGACAGAGATTATACAGACAGACAATACGGAGATGGAGACTACAGTGACAGAACAACAAAGAAATGAGGATTTCACATCCCAGCTATTGATAAGTGAGTTCTTGCCAGACAGGAAACTAAGTCTCCTTTTACATCTTCTAGGCACTTCCCTTTCTCTGGAGGCGATAGGCATTATCAGGACAGGACTGTATTCCTAACAGCCCAATAGCACCTTATTTCAATGCACTTTGGAATGTAAGGATGTGACCACACACTTCCCAGCTTATGGCTGCCTCAGCTGCTCAGCCAGAGGCCTTAGCCTAAGATCAGGGCCTCAGATTGTCACAGTAAGAGAAGGCCCTTACACCGGCAGACAATGATTTTGATTCTTTCGTTTATATCTCTATAACTAGCCAAGTGATAAACATATACCTAAATTCTTGAAGTATACGCCTTTGCAGACAGGCCGAAATATCTATATCCTAACACACCATATGGGTGGGAGATCCTACCTCCTCCCAGGATGAGCTGTGCCAGACCAGAGTCCTCCAACCATTTCCTGGTCCCAGCAGCCCATCCCTTCCACGGAATAAACAGCCTTCTGAGGCTGCCAAGTCAAGCAGTCAAAAAGTTACAAAATGCCAGCTGTTGGATTGCCCGTGAAACCTTAATTCAGGCCCCCTTGTGCATATGCATGTACTTTAAGTACATGATCACATTCTGTTTTTTTCCGCACGACCCCTGCCTGACTCCCCAGGAGTTATGTACAAGGAAGCAGAATTAAGGATGTGCAGGCCAACTGTAACTCTAGCTTTCCCTAACTTTCTAGTGCTTGACTTTGCAATTTAAAAAATGTTCTTTTAAGGTAGTTTTTGGTATGTAATTTAAATGTATCATGAGAATGTCTGCAGTTACATTTGATGGAAGAAAACAAAAATCAAAGGGCTATAAACCGTCCTGGTTCAGAGCATGAGACAGCCACTAATTGATAGGGGTTAGGAAGACACATTCGCCCTAAGGGCAGGTTATACATAATTGCCCAGTGCAGAATTGCTTACATCTTCCTCTGGCGCTGGCCACTGTCAGAATTTGGATACTATTTCCACACTGTTTTGCCTACAGCAGGAATAACAAACTTGATGGATTTTAGAGGGACATGGCTAATAAAATGAGGCAAGGGAAGTGCCAACTGAGAACTAATTAACCAAACATGCTGTGGCAGATCCACTGAGTCTGAGGGGATACCTCTGAACTGCCTCTTTCCCAACCTGAAGCTCTGACTTCTGGGTCAGTGTGAGACAGCACAAGGATACTAGAGCCGAGGGCGGTTTGCCTCCAAAGCCAACCTTGCTTTTAGAGAATCAGGGAAGATACTGAGCTCTGAAAAGACCAAGAAAAGCAGAAGTAGCTCAATAAGAAAGCAAGAAAATAAGCCATGATCCAAATCAGGTAGAATAAAATATGAAAGATAGCTGATTAGGTCAGGCAGGATGGTGTTGGTCCTGCTTTGAGCAGGGGATTGGACTAGATGACCTCCTGAGGTCTCTTCCAACCCTAATATTCCATGATTCAGCTACCACAACCCTCTTTTGTAGGGACAGCAAGGACCAAATTCAGCCTTGGAGTAAGTGGGAGCAATTCCCACGGACATCAGTTACTCCTACTTATAGCAGGGCTGTATTTGGCCCTTTATCACAAGACTCCAAAGTCCTTAGTGCAACGGTTGTCTTTGTTTTATTATTCAGGGACAAGCTCACTAATGCGGATACTAAATAAATAATATGGTAACAATTTCCTATTTCCATCTGCTGGCAAGCGTCTGTAATAATCACTGGGAGGGCAGGTATATTAGGGAAACTGGAGAATTGGCATTGGGAATGAAATTGTAATGCCAAAGTTCTATCAATTTCCCAGCCACATCCCTATGGGACAAAAGCTGCTTTCACAGGACACAATATTCTGGGATTTGTTCTTTTGTAGAAGATCTTTTTATACACACAAAGCATGAAAAAATACCTCCCCCCACCCCACTCTCCTGCTGGTAATAGCTTATCTAAAGTGATCACTCTCCTTACAATATGTATGATAATCAAGTTGGGCCATTTCCAGCACAAATCCAGGTTTTCTCTCCCCCCCCCCAAACCCACTCTCCTGTTGGGGGGAGGTATTTTTTCATGCTTTGTGTGTATAAAAAGATCTTCTACACTTTCCACAGTATGCATCCGATGAAGTGAGCTGTAGCTCACGAAAGCTTATGCTCAAATAAATTGGTTAGTCTCTAAGGTGCCACAAGTACTCCTTTTCTTTTTGCGAATACAGACTAACACGGCTGCTACTTTGAAACTTGTCATTATGCAAAGTATAATACAGTTTATCATTCCATTAAATCTCCCCTTTGAAGTTCTACATTCCTACCATTTACACTATCTTTGAAATTCAGTAAGTATCAGTCTGTTCAGCATCTGTGACTCCCTCTGGTTGTCTAAATGCACAACCCAAACACACAACAACTTGGTCATCCGACTGTCCATTAGTTGCAATGACTAGCTGTGGTCAGTCCTGGGTCCTTGAGTCATCATTTTGTTCTGCATCTGTAGTGTTTGCTCTGTTGACTGTTCTTTCTGAAGAATAATCTAGATGCCCACAGTTTCTGTTGAACTCTCCACTGTCTGTCTCTATCATACTATCTCAGCACTGAATTCTTTCTTTTTATGTCAGGTGGAGTTGTCCATCCTTTTTCCCATCCAATTTGACATGAACATGGTCACCAGGCTCTAGACCTGGCAGTTCTCGAACTCAGTGATATCTGTTGTAAAAATGTTCATAAACTGTCTTTTAATATTTTTATCCATTTTGGCTACTCTCTTCATATCTGGCCATTTGAGAGATAGATTCCCAGCTCAGAGTTGAAACAGTAGGTCTGAGTTGTCCTCCTATCAGGTTTTGTGCTCGACCATATCCAGTAGCTGCTATTGGGGTTCATTTGTAACTCAGGAGAGCAAAGAAATGCATTTTCCTGCTGTAGAATTTTCTTGGCTATCTGTACAGCTCTCTCAGCCTCTCCATTTACTTGTGGATACTATGAGCTGCTAGCAACATGATCAAAATCATATTTTGTTTCAAATTACTTAAATTCTGCTGCAGTGAATTGTGGTCCCTTATCCATCACTAGTTGTTCAGGAATATCAAAGTGCACTTCAGTTTCTCAATAACACTGAAACGTGTTATGACTTTCAAGTACATGATTTCTATATACCAGAAAAATAGTCCACTATAACCAAATCCTCTGAATTTCCATCAATCTGCAGCTAATCTCTTCCCAGGTCCCTCTGATAGAGGTGTTTGTACATTGTACGATTCAACATGGTCTCTTAAGTTGATTAGTACTGGATCATCTTTCAAAACTCCAATTCATCAAATCCTCTGTCAAATTCTTCCACCTTTTCATTAAATCCATCATGACTGCCATGCTGTAACTAAGAAGGTTGTTGGTCTTTGATCCTTTGCATGTACTCTGAATGCATAATTTTTGTTTTCATAAGCTCTTTCTGTGGTGAAGTGGCCCACACAATTCAGAATACCACTAGGGCTAGTCAAAGCTTTGTCAAGTGTCTTCACCTCTGAAAGGGGTTGAAGGTGATTGTAAGACCCTTTTGAAATAACTGTGATGTGAGTGTTAAAGTCAATAGTCTTGCCATGAATATTCAGTTTCACTCTCCAGGTAGAATCATAGAATCATAGAATATCAGGGTTGGAAGGGACCCCAGAAGGTCATCTAGTCCAACCCCCTGCTTGAAGCAGGACCAATTCCCAGTTAAATCATCCCAGCCAGGGCTTTGTCAAGCCTGACCTTAAAAACCTCTAAGGAAGGAGATTCTACCACCTCCCTAGGTAACGCATTCCAGTGTTTCACCACCCTCTTAGTGAAAAAGGTTTTCCTAATATCCAATCTAAACCTCCCCCACTGCTGCAACTTGAGACCATTACTCCTCGTTCTGTCATCTGCTACCATTGAGAACAGTCTAGAGCCATCCTCTTTGGAACCCCCTTTCAGGCAGTTGAAAGCAGCTATCAAATCCCCCCTCATTCTTCTCTTCTGCAGGCTAAACAATCCCAGCTCCCTCAGCCTCTCCTCATAACTCATGTGTTCCAGTCCCCTAATCATTTTTGTTGCCCTTCGCTGGACTCTCTCCAATTTATCCACATCCTTCTTGTAGTGTGGGGCCCAAAACTGGACACAGTACTCCAGATGAGGCCTCACCAATGTCAAATAGAGGGGAACGATCACGTCCCTCGATCTGCTCGCTATGCCCCTACTTATACATCCCAAAATGCCATTGGCCTTCTTGGCAACAAGGGCACACTGCTGACTCATATCCAGCTTCTCGTCCACTGTAACCCCTAGGTCCTTTTCCGCAGAACTGCTGCCTAGCCATTCGGTCCCTAGTCTGTAGCTGTGCATTGGGTTCTTCCGTCCTAAGTGCAGGACCCTGCACTTATCCTTATTGAACCTCATCAGATTCCTTTTGGCCCAATCTTCCAATTTGTCTAGGTCCTTCTGTATCCTATCCCTCCCCTCCAGCATATCTACCACTCCTCCCAGTTTAGTATCATCCGCAAATTTGCTGAGAGTGCAATCCACACCATCCTCCAGATCATTTATGAAGATATTGAATAAAACCGGCCCCAGGACCGACCCTTGGGGCACTCCACTTGATACCGGCTGCCAACTAGACATGGAGCCATTGATCACTACCCGTTGAGCCCGACAATCTAGCCAGCTTTCTACCCACCTTATAGTGCATTCATCCAGCCCATACTTCCTTAACTTGCTGACAAGAATACTATGGGAGACCGTGTCAAAAGCTTTGCTAAAGTCAAGAAACAATACATCCACTGCTTTCCCTTCATCCACAGAACCAGTAATCTCATCATAAAAGGCGATTAGATTAGTCAGGCATGACCTTCCCTTGGTGAATCCATGCTGGCTGTTCCTGATCACTTTCCTCTCATGCAAGTGCTTCAGGATTGATTCTTTGAGGACCTGCTCCATGATTTTTCCGGGGACTGAGGTGAGGCTGACTGGCCTGTAGTTCCCAGGATCCTCCTTCTTCCCTTTTTTAAAGATTGGCACTACATTAGCCTTTTTCCAGTCATCCGGGACTTCCCCCGTTCGCCACGAGTTTTCAAAGATAATGGCCAATGGCTCTGCAATCACAGCCGCCAATTCCTTCAGCACTCTCGGATGCAACTCGTCCAGCCCCATGGACTTGTGCACGTCCAGCTTTTCTAAATAGTCCCTAACCACCTCTATCTCCACAGAGGGCTGGCCATCTCTTCCCCATTTTGTGATGCCCAGCGCAGCAGTCTGGGAGCTGACCTTCTTAGTGAAAACAGAGGCAAAAAAAGCATTGAGTACATTAGCTTTTTCCACATCCTCTGTCACTAGGTTGCCTCCCTCATTCAGTAAGGGGCCCACACATTCCTTGGCTTTCTTCTTGTTGCCAACATACCTGAAGAAACCCTTCTTGTTACTCTTGACATCTCTGGCTAGCTGCAGCTCCAGGTGCGATTTGGCACTCCTGATAACATTCCTACATGCCCGAGCAATATTTTTATACTCTTCCCTGGTCATATGTCCAACCTTCCACTTCTTGTAAGCTTCTTTTTTATGTTTAAGATCCGCTAGGATTTCACCATTAAGCCAAGCTGGTCGTCTGCCATATTTACTATTCTTTCAACTCATTGGGATGGTTTGTCCCTGTAACCTCAACAGGGATTCCTAGGTAGGCGCTAGGTCATCACAAGTGATAGATCCCAGTAAGAATAGCTATTGACTGACTGTCTGTCTGTAACAAGTCAACTCCCTGACTGCTTTGGTGCAGCAAACAGCTGTAAATTGTCAATTTCTTCTTCGAGTGCTGTCCCTGTTGGTGCTCCACTCTAGGTGTCGGTGTGACCCAGTGCCGTTGATCGGAGATTTTTGGTAGCAGCTCCTGGTCGGGATGCAGGTGCTCAGTTGGTATCTCCCATCTTGTTGTAATCTTCCTGAGCGCCTGCATCCTGCACCCTCCTCAGTTCCTTCTCAACCATCCCTGGCTGAAGACGGGTCTCGGGGCAGTGCTACTTCCCTTCCCTGATCTCTGTAGCAAAAAAGTAACAAAGAATATAGAAATAGTTATTAGTTACATCCCAGTTGTTTCCCTTCCTTTAGTGTAGTTACATAGTTACTTAGTTAAAAAACAAACAACAAACAAACAACAAAAAAACCTTTTCACTTCAGGCTTGTCTCCTGCTGAGACACTCTCCCCTGCCATTTCTAGATCATAATGCCAGGGGCTTCAGGATTCAAAAAGTGTGTTTCCTGTCAGGACTCCATGCCACGGTCCGATGGGACTCACATTGTGTGAACTGCCTTGGGGAAACCCACATCCCTGCAAAGTGCGTCCGCTCTACGAGCCTCAAGTCAAGGGCTCGGCGCGACAGGGACCTGCGGCTTTCAGAGACGGGGAAAGTTAAACCTGCTCCTACACGCTCCCCGGGCAGATCTGAACCAGTGGGGAGCGTTGCTTCACCCTCTTTGGAACAGAGGCAAAAAGCACAGCAGTCTCATAGGAGAGACTCTGACAAGGGTAAAGGGTCTCCCACGAGATCCTTACCCTCTGTGCTGACCGTGCCACAGGCAGGTGCCTCAGCTCTTTCTAAAGCCTCAGCCACGGCTCCCACAGACCGTGGAGGCAGGAACCCGACCTCCTGTACTGGGAAGGTTTCTGCAGCACCAAGCGCCTCAGCACTAAAACCCTCTCTGCCCCGGTGCCGACAAGGACATCAGCACTGACCCCCCTGCGTGAAAAATAGCCGCAGCGCCAACTGCGCGCTCTGCCCCGGTGCCGGGGAGAATGTCGTCTCTGAGCCTGCCTCCTGCCCCGGCACCAGCAGCCGACCCCCTGCAGGGCACCTCCAACAGACCGTGGCACCGCTGACACTTTCATGTTCACTCGCTAATGCACGAGAGCACAGTCCAGGCTGGGTGCAGCCCAGGGAGCAGGAGCAGCAGTTCCTCACTCAATGTGACCTCACAGTGCCACCTGAGCCTAACTCTCCTCTCCTGGATACACAGGGCTCACTCTTCGAACAGCCGCTCTCACCACCTGCACTAACTACCTTCACTGACAGTGATCCCGATATACAGCAGCAGGCAGAGTTCTCCCCACCTGCCTCTCCTCCTCCACCGAACCCTCTTCCACCTCAGGCTACGGTCCACAGCCACCAGCCTCAGTTTCCCTACTTTCCCTCCCGTCCCGCCCCCCATGGACTGCACCTGGGTTCTCCTACTCTGTGCCTTGGCCCCAGTGGTACCCTTGGCCACATCCTCCTACCACTCATCCTCAGACCTCTTCCACGAAACCACTACCCGCTTCTGTGCCTCGAACTCCAGCTCCGTCCACTTCTAGAGTACCTGAACCCCCTCCTGAGAATGTGAGCTACAAACCATATCCTGACTCACCGAACCCTAATTCTTCATCTGCTCCAGACGGAGCCCTCTCCCCACCCCCACCTCCACAGAACACGGACAACTGTAAACAATTTCAAGAGCTTTTCAAGAGGGTGGTACTCAGTCAAGACATCCCCCTAGAAGAGGTTCAGGAGACACAACACAAACTCCTCAGAATCCTTCAACCCTCTGCACCCTCAAAGATCGCGCTCCCTATAAATGAAGCACTAGTGGAACCAGCTGACACTCTCTGGCAAACTCCAGCTTCTTTATTACCTACCTGCAGAAAGGCCGAACGTAAATACTATGTTCCTGCTAAGGATGCTGACTTCCTATTTTCTCACCCACAGCTGAACTCTCTCGTCATGGATGCAGTCGCACAAAGGACGAAACAGCCACAATATCGGCCCACCCTGCAAGACAAGGACTTGGGTCGCAAGGTTTACACGTCCTCCACTCTACAATTCAGGATTGCAAACTACTCTGGACGCCTCGCCAGCTATGACTTTGATAACTACAATAAACTTTTTGAATTTGCCTCCTACATTCCAGAGGATAGGAGAGCGGACTTTAAATCAATTCTGAGCAAAGGCCAATTGATTTCCAGAACGGCCCTACAAGCCTCTTTAGACACGGCGGACACAGCAGCCCGTACTACTGCAACTGCTGTGGTGATGCGCAGATCTTCATGGCTTTCTGCATCTGGCATCCATAAAGATCTGCAGACCAAAGTGGAGGACCTCCCCTTTCATAAAGACAAACTGTTTTCCAAAAAAACTGATGAACTACTTCACACTATGAAAGATTCTAGAGCGACACTGCACACCGTGGGTATTCACCCATCTCTTCCCAGGAGACAACGATACCAACCTTACCAAAGACCATGCACACAACAATATTATCGGCCTCAACCCAAACCATATGACGTGAATAGGAATCGCTCTAGACCCCTAAGCGCAAACAAAATCAAGTTCAAGCAACCACCTCCCACCCATCCGGGAATAAACAACAATTTTGAAACGTTGGTTGAGGGTCTGCGTGACCACCCCTTGATTCCACAGCCTACTTGCCCATTTGGTCACCGGCTCCAGAGTTTCCAACATGCCTGGCAGCGTATTACACAGGATCACTGGGTCCTCGAAATAGTTCAGTCCGGTTACTCTATCCCATTCATATCCTATCCTCCTACCCTTCCCCGTCCCTCTTCAGGGACCCCTCTCATGAGCACCTACTTTGCACAGAAGTGGCTCACCTTCTCCAGCTAGGCACAGCGGAACCTGTGCCAATGCAACATCGAGGGAAAGGGTTCTACTCCCATCACTTTCTGACCCACAAAGAGACCGGGGGATGGAGGCCTATACTAGATCTATGCTGACTGAACAAATTGGTGAGGATACAAAAATTCAAGATGGTCATACTGGGCATAATAATTCCTGCACTGGATCAAGGGGACTGGTTCACAGCCCTCGACCTACAGGACGCTTATTTTCATATATCAATTCATTCAGCTGAAAGACACTTCCTACAATTCACAATCGGTCATGACCATTTTCAATAAAGAGTTCTTTCTTCCTTTTGGCCTCTCCACAGCGCCAAGAGTCTTTTCCAAACTCTAGCCATGGTCGTGGCTCACCTCCACAAACATGGGATCACACTTTTCCCCTATCTGGATGATTGCCTCATCAAGGGCAACTCCTATGGCGAGACACTTCAAGCTACCCATTTCGCTATCTCCTTCTTTCACAGCCTAGGCCTCCAAATAAACATCCAAAAATCCACCCTGACACCTACACAACAGATCGAGTTCATCGGAACTCATTTCAACTCAAGCCAGAGCACAGTCTCGCTCCCATATCAGAGATTCCTTGCTATCACACAGCTCACATGTACGCTCTCTATGCGTCCCAGGACGCAAGCAAGAATCTGTCTACAGCTCCTTGGTCACATGGCAGCCACCGCCTTTGTGGTCCAGTTTGCCAGGCTACACATGAGATGTCTTCCGGGCTGGCTCAACTCCAATTTCAAACCCAAAAGACACACCTTAAGGACGCTGCTAACTCCTCCTCCCAATGTTCTAGCTTCCCTACATTGGTGGACAAGACCAGAAAACCTCTGCATGGAGGTTCACTTCCAGCAACGATCCCCAACACTCATGCTCACCACGGACGCTTCCCTAATTGGCTGGGGAGCGCATCTAGGGGGACACAGGGCACAAGGCCGATGGTCCGCATCAGAGACGCACCTACACATAAATCTTAGAGCTCAGAGCTGTGAGGCGAGCATGCCTTCACTTTCTTCCCCTCATAAAGAACAAATCTATTTGGGTCTTAACAGACAACATAGCATGTATGTACTACATCAACAGACAAGGGGGAGCCCGATCACATTCCCTATGGATGGAAGCCATCCAACTGTGGAATTGGTGCATACAACATCAAATACAAATCATCACTTCCTACCTACCAGACTGCCACAACACTACTGCCGACACACTCAGCAGACACTTCTCAACAGAACACGAATGGGAACTGCATCCCGCAGTACTTCAACAGATCTTCTCCCTCTGGGATATCCCATCAGTAGACCTCTTTGCCACAACCCAGAATCAAAAATATCGGCTGTTTTGCTCCAGAGCGAGACTCGGGACTGCATCTGTAGGAGACACGTTCCTCATCCCATGGAACAACTCTCTCCTCTACACCTTCCCACCAATCCCTCTGCTACACAGGGTTCTTTGGAAGATCATAGACGACAAGGCCTGGGTCACCCTTATTGCCCCTGCTTGGCAGAGACAGACGTGGTATCCTTACCTACTCCGCATGTCCTCCCGTCATCCACGGGCTCTCCCCAAAAAACCAGATCTCCTTTCCCAATGGATGGGTTCTTCACCCGCAGCTCCAAAAGCTCCACCTGACAGCCTGGTTCCTTCATGGTTCTAAACCCATGAACTAGCCTGTTCCGAGCAAGTCCGATACATCCTCCTGCACAGTAGAAAAAACTCCACTCGTAAAACTTACCTGCAGAAGTAAGTTAATCACTTAATGCCCAATACGGTGACCCTCCCTAACATTCTAGACTACCTCCTGAAACTAAAACAGGACGGACTTTCGCTCAGCTCCATCAAAGTACACCTGGCGGCACTTACCACCTTACATGACCTGTTAGAAGGTTATTCACGCTTTACCCACCCCACCATAAAACGATTTCTCACGGGCCTGCAAAATTGCTACCCTGAAATTTACCCAACGGCAGCTACATGGAATCTTAACCTCGTTCTTCACGCTCTCATGAAACCTCCATTCGAGCCTTTGGCTACCTCCTCTCTTCTCCATATGTCCATGAAGGTGGCTTTCTTAGTTGCAATAACATCAGCAAGGAGAGTAGGTGAAATAAGCGCCCTGATGGCCCATCCTCCCTACACAATCTTCTCCAAAGACAAAGTCACTCTGAGACCACATCCTGAATTTCTCCCTAAGGTAGTATCCACCTTAACCAACCAATATACTTGCCTATTTTGTATCCCAAACCTCACAAGACTCCACACGAGGCATCCCTACATACTCTCAATGTCAGGCAAGCAACTGCCTTTTAGTTAGACAGGACTAAGCCATTTCGTAAATCTCCATGACTCTTTGTCTCCATCACCGAAAGATCGAAAGGTACGGCTATCTCTAAACAATGTCTGTCCAAGTGGTTCTCTGACTGCATCAGATCCTCTTACAATATTCAAAATATTCAACCGCCCGAAGGCATTAGAACTCATTCCACTCGAGCTGTGTCGACATCCGTTGCCTTCCTACATAACGTACCCATTTCTGACTTCTGTTGAGTGGCTACATGGTCATCTGAACACACGATTGCCAAACACTATTCTATCACGCAAGATACCACAGCAGACACCATAGTAGGCCATACAGTACTCTCTACAGTACTCACTGCCTTATCTCCAAAGTCCCACTGACGATAGTGGGTACTGCTACACATTCACCTAGAGTGGAGCACCCACAGTGACAGCACTCGAAGAAGAAGGGGAAGTTACTCACCTTGCAGTAATTGAAGTTCTTCAAGATGTGTGTCCCTGTGCGTGCTCCACTCCCCACCCACCTCCCCTCTACTTTGGAGTACTAGTATAATCGCGCCACAGTAGAGAAGGAACTGAGGGGAGTGCGGGATGCAGGTGCTCACGAAGATTCCAACGAGATGGGAGATACCAACTGAGTGTCTGCGTCCCGACCAGGCACTGCTACCAAAAATCTCCGATCAATGGTGCCAGGACGCACCAACACCTAGAGTGGAGCACCCACAGGGACACACATCTCAAAGAACTTCAGTTACTGCAAGGTGAGTAACTTCCCCATTTTCTGCATTTATTACACCGTGCACCTCTGTCTGGACAGACATCTCTTGGAATATGACTTTTCCATACCTTGAGCATGCAGGCTGGAATTTGTCCCTCTGGTTCTGGGAGTTCTCTCTCCTTGCCACATAGGTTTTATGATGATGAGTTTTAACACTCAAGTATCTTTATAGCTTCTAAGGTAGTTTCAGGTGTTTCAGGTTTCCCCCTACCTTTTGGTCTGTTGTTCAAACTGCTTTGCTTCTGTATAGCTATGGCTAGGATCAAGTCTGTCTTCAATTGTAGCTGCTGTGAAAGATTTTTATCTGTTAACCCAATAACCATCCTGTCTCTGATACTGTCATGTTTTTTGCATTCCCCAAATCAGTTTTCAACCAATGTATATGTGACAGGTTGGATCACAGAAAACCCTTTGGGAACTGCCAACTGATATGCTGGGACTACCTCTAAGCCGTTTCCCTGCCAGCTTGGGACTTCAGAACCTTGCCTGCTTGAGCCAGACAAGCTAGTCTGCTACAAACCCAGACCCAGGTCTGAACCATGTCCCCTAACAGCTGCAGGCTTAACTGGAAAACAGCTTAAGAAGTGTTTCTGTCTCCAACACTCAGATGCCCAGCTCCCAATGGGGCCCAAACCCCAAATAAATCCATTTTACCATGTATAAAGCTTATACAGGGTAAACTCATAAATTGTTCACCCTCTATAACACTGATAGAGAGAGATGCACAGCTGTTTGCCCCCCAGGTATTAATACTTACTCTAGGTTAATTAATAAGTAAAAAGTGATTTTATTAAATACCAAAAGTAGGATTTAAGTGGTTCCAAGTAATAACAGACAGAACAAAGTGAATTACCAAGCAAAATAAAATAAAACCCGCAAGTTTAAGCCTAGTACAGTAAAAAAACTGAATACAGATAAAGCCTCACCCTCAGATGTTTCAGTAAACTTCTATCACAGACTGGAGGCCTTCCTAGTCTGGGCACAATCCTTTCCCTTGGTACAGCCCTTGTTCCAGCTCAGGTGGTAGCGAGGGGATTTCTCATGATTGTAGCCCCCTTTGTTCTGTTCCACCCCCTTATAAAGCTTTGGCACAATGCGGGAATTTTTTGTTTCTCTGCATCCCCACCCCTCCTTCTAAATGGAAAAGCACCAGGTTTAAGATGGATTCCAGGACCAGGTGACATGGCACATGTCCTGTGAGACCCCAAGCCTTCATTCCTCCCAGCCTGACTCACAGGAAGGCCAGCCTGCAAACAGAGCCATCCACAGTCAATTGTCCTGGTTGCCGGGAGCCATCAAGATTCCAAACCACCATTAATGGCCCACACTTTGCATAATTACAATAGGCCCTCAGAGTTATATTTCCCATTTCTTTTTCAGATACAAGAATGATACATACGTACCAATATGATGACCACACTTAGTAGATTATAAGCTTTGTAATGACACCTTACAAGAGACCTTTTGCATGAAGCATATTCCAGTTACATTATATTCACACTCATTAGGATATTTTCATAAAATCATATAAAGTGCAACGCCACAGTATGCAGGCCTCTTATAAAACATTCAACATTTTCCCCTGGCTCATGAATTCTCTGGTGAAAACGTGCTCTTTCATAAACCACATTTCTCTAAGGTATAAAGTATGCATCAAACACAGCTAGAACCCTTTCACAGTCATCTTTGTGTCATCAGTTAAAGTCAAAGGATTTAAAGAGATGCTCTGCATGCTTCCTCATAGCAAAAATTAAAGATGATACCTATATAGCTCTAGGATTTTTGTGTGGAACTTATTTGCAATTACAAATCTTGCAAAATACGGGGTCCAGTCTATCCATTTGTCAAAGCAGAAGTTCTCTGGGCATTGAAGAGTGGCATGCTGATGAGATCCTGCAAACTTTGTTGCTTTGTTCCTTCTTTTTGCAACCTTTGTTGCTTTTTTCCTTCTGTTTCTGTTCTCCTTTGGTTGTAGCTTACTTCTGACTCCATGTCATGTTCCTGTACCAGATATGGCTGACTATGAAGCTTGCTTCTGAGTGACCTACACAACAGATGTGTTCATCATAAGATCTTTAATGTACTGCCAGGTATGGCTGAAGTAAGCTCAAATAAGATATTTTCTCATACTGCCACTGTGACCAGAATCCCAGGGGAGCCATACTGTGGTCACTCAATTAGGGTAAACTGCAAAGAATGGATCAGACTATCCCCAAAGCTGGTGGATATTCCAATACTTAGATTTACCAAGCAAGCACAAAATAGCTTCTATAATACCTTACTGGTACCCAGCTTTAGCTGACAACACAGTGCCCTTAAAGCATCCCAGCCTTAAGCCTCCACCCACACCCCCAAGTCAAATATGATGAGGACTACTGACAATCTTATTCATCATATAAGAAGGTTCTACCAATCCCAAAGGATCAGACACATTGCCTCCCAGGTTAATGAATATTTCAGATCTTACCCAAATACACACTTACAGCTAATCCTTATTAACTAAACTAAAATTTATTAAAGAAGAGAGAGAGTACTGGTTAAAAGATCAGTTTACGTACAGACATGAGTACAGTTCTGAGATCAGATTCATAGTGGAGATGGTGTGCTTCATAGTTGCAAAGAGTTATTTTAAAATTAGTCCATAAGTTATAGTCCAATGTTCACAATCAGGGTGATCCAGATGGGACTGGAGATCTCAGTCTTACGACTCAACCTTTCCCCGCATGAAGCATCAAGCAGAAATGATATAAAAAGGATCAGGACCCAAGATATCTTTATACAGTTCCAGGCCTTCTTTTGACAGCTCAGAGTCCTTAGGCGAACAATGGGCAATCATGGAGACTTTGAAGTAGACCTATTTCCTAAGCTTCACCAGTAATTAGCTACAGGGATAAACAAAAAGCAATTGCCTGTTTTCCACAATTCGCAGGTGATTTGATATTCATTTCAAAGAGATATGAATACAGTGATATCACTATTTTTACAGGTTTCAGAGTAACAGCTGTGTTAGTCTGTATTCGCAAAAAGAAAAGGAGGACTTGTGGCACCTTAGAGACTAACCAATTTATTTGAGCATAAGCTTTTGTGAGCTACAGCTTACTTCATCGGATGCATACTGTGGAAACTGCAGAAGACATTATATACACAGAGACCATGAAACAATACCTCCTCCCACCCCACTCTCCTGCTGGTAATAGCTTATCTAAAGTGATCACTCTCCTTACAATGTGTACGATAATCAAGTTGGGCCATTTCCAGCACAAATCCAGGTTTTCTCACCCTCCGCCCTCCCCTCCCCCATCAACAAACTCAATCTCCTGCTGGTAATAGCCCATCCAAAGTGACCACTCTCTTTACAATGTGTATGATAATCAAGGTGGACCATTTCCAGCACAAATCCAGGTTTTCTCACCCCCCACCCCCATACACACACAAACTCACTCTCCTGCTGGTAATAGTTCATCCAAAGTGACCACCCTCCCTACAATGTGCATGATAATCAAGGTGGGCCATTTCCAGCACAAATCCAGGTTTTATCACCCCCCCCCGCCCACACACACACACACACACACACACACATACATACAAACTCACTCTCCTGCTGGTAATAGCTCATCCAAACTGACCACTCTCCTTACAATGTGTATGATAACCAAGGTGGGCCATTTCCAGCATAAATCCAAGTTTAACAAGAACGCCTGGGGGGGCGGGTAGGAAAAAGCAAGGGGAAATAGGCTACCTTGCATAATGACTTAGCCACTCCCAGTCTCTATTTAAGCCTAAATTAATAGTGTCCAATTTGCAAATGAATTCCAATTCAGCAGTTTCTCGCTGGAGTCTGGATTTGAAGTTTTTTTGTTGTAAGATAGTGACCTTCATGTCTGTGATTGCGTGACCAGAGAGATTGAAGTGTTCTCCGACTGGTTTATGAATGTTATAATTCTTGACATCTGATTTGTGTCCATTTATTCTTTTACGTAGAGACTGTCCAGTTTGACCAAGGTACATGGCAGAGGGGCATTGCTGGCACATGATGGCATATATCACATTGGATGTGCAGGTGAACAAGCCTCTGATCGTGTGGCTGATATTATTCGGCCCCGTGATGGTGTCCCCTGAATAGATATGTGGGGACAGTTGGCAACGGGCTTTGTTGCAAGGATAGGTTCCTGGGTTAGTGGTTCTGTTGTGTGGTATGTGGTTGTTGGTGAGTATTTGCTTCAGGTTGGGGGGCTGTCTGGAGGCAAGGACTGGCCTGTCTCCCAAGATTTGTGAGAGTGTTGGGTCATCCTTCAGGATAGGTTGTAGATCCTTAATAATGCGTTGGAGGGGTTTTAGTTGGGGGCTGAAGGTGACGGCTAGTGGCGTTCTGTTATTTTCTTTGTTAGGCCTGTCCTGTAGTAGGTCACTTCTGGGTACTCTTCTGGCTCTATCAATCTGTTTCTTCACTTCCGCAGGTGGGTATTGTAGTTGTAAGAATGCTTGATAGAGATCTTGTAGGTGTTTGTCTCACAAATCTTGGGAGACAGGCCAGTTCTTGCCTACAGACAGCCCCCCAACCTGAATCAAATACTCACCAACAACCACATACCACACAACAGAACCACTAACCCAGGAACCTATCCTTGCAACAAAGCCCGTTGCCAACTGTGTGCACATATATATTCAGGGGACACCATCATAGGGCCTAATCACATCAGCCACACGATCAGAGGCTCGTTCACCTGCACATCCACCAATGTGATATATGCCATCATGTGCCAGCAATGCCCCTCTGCCATGTACCTTGGTCAAACTGGACAGTCTCTACGTAAAAGAATAAATGGACACAAATCAGATGTCAAGAATTATAACATTCATAAACCAGTCAGAGAACACTTCAATCTCTCTGGTCACGCAATTACAGACATGAAGGTCGCTATCTTAAAACAAAAAAACTTCAAATCCAGACTCCAGTGAGAAACTGCTGAATTGGAATTCATTTGCAAATTGGACACTATTAATTTAGGCTTAAATAGAGACTGGGAGTGGCTAAGTCATTATGCAAGGTAGCCTATTTCCCCTTGCTTTTTCCTACCCGCCCCCCCCAGACATTCTTGTTAAACTTGGATTTATGCTGGAAATGGCCCACCTTGGTTATCATACACATTGTAAGGAGAATGACTGGGAGTGGCTAAGTCATTATGCAAGGTAGCCTGTTTCCTCTTGTTTTTTCCTACCCCCCCCCCCAGATGTTCTGGTTTAACTTGGATTTAAACCTGGAGAATGGTCAGTTTAGATGAGCTATTACCAGCAGGAGAGTGAGTTTGTGTGTGTATGGGGGTGGGGGGGATGTGAGAAAACCTTCATCTATGCAGGAAATAGCCCGACTTGATTATGTAAAGAGTTGTCACTTTGGATGGGCTAGCACCAGCAGGAGAGTGAATTTGTGTGGGGGGGTGGAGGGTGAGAAAACCTGGATTTGTGCTGGAAATGGCCCACCTGTTGATCACTTTAGATAAGCTATTACCAGCAGGACAGTGGGGTGGGAGGAGGTATTGTTTCATGATTTCTGTGTGTATATAAAGTCTGCTGCAGTTTCCACGGTAAACATCTGATGAAGTGAGCTGTAGCTCACGAAAGCTCATGCTCAAATAAATTGGTTAGTCTCTAAGGTGCCACAAGTACTCCTTTTCTTTTTGCGAATACAGACTAACACGGCTGTTCCTCTGAAACCTGTCATTGTAAGGAGAGTGATCACTTTAGATAAGCTATTACCAGCAGGAGAGTGGGGTGGGAGGCGGTATTGTTTCATGGTCTCTGTGTATATAATGTCTTCTGCAGTTTCCACAGTATGCGTCCGATGAAGTGAGCTGTAGCTCACGAAAGCTTATGCTCAAATAAATTGGTTACTCTCTAAGGTGCCACACGTCCTCCTTTTCTTTTTACTATTTTTACAGTTCATTTAAACGTTAGGATCTCCTTTTGATCTCTGAATTAACGGAATACCGCATAGCTAGGACCTGTTTGATTACACGGTTAACCCCCACCAATAGATACGTATAAATGTACAAAAGCACAAACACTATGTGCCACCACGTCCCTAACGGTTGAATCTGGGTCATTTAGCCTGGGAGCTGCTTAACCCTTTCTGGCCATGGGTCACGGCGGACTGAACAGTAGAACAGAGAGAGCAGGCGGCCTTGCGGCACCTCAGAGACTAACACACTCATCCCAGCATGAGCTTTCCTGAGCTGCAGCTCACCGACGCTCCTGCTGGGCTAAGCGCGCCCGTCTCTGAGGCGGCGCAAGGCCGCCTGCTCTCTCTGCGGACGGGGACCCACAGGCGGCTGCTCTGGAGGCCGGCACAGGCGGGCTCAGCAGTGCGCTGCGCACCGCGCGGGCCGCTGACACCGCTTTAAGTCACACACTCGCAGGCGCCCCCGCGCAGTGCCAGGCGACCACACGATCTGGATTAACGACCTTTGGGGCCCGGCTGGCCACCGGTCCCGCCCCGCGTGACTGCGGACAGAGCCCGGGGCAGCGGCCCACGCCGTCCCCACCTGCCTTGCCACGCGCAGGCCTCTCCGCGGCCCCGGCCGCTCCGCCCCCGCCTGCAGCCGGGCCTGCCGCGACGGGACTCGGCCGACCCGAAGGCGAGAGCTCGGGGCTCGCCAGCAGAGGGCGCTAGGCCGGGGGCGCTGGCGGGGCCCGGGGGCCTCAGAGCCCCGCGGCGGGAGGAGGCGGAGCTCAGGCGCTGGGCGCGGCCGGCGCCAGCCACGGACAGGCGCGGGAGGGGCGAGCGCATGCGCGGCGCGCGGATCCTGACACGGCTGGGCCGCCCGCGCCAGAGAAAGGGGCGTGGCTCTGTGCTGGGGGCGGATCGGTCCAGGCCCTGGCGGCCCCCCCGGCTGCGCGGTGGCGTCATCCCGTGGCGGCGCGCTGATTTGCATACGCGCTGCGTGCGGTGGGGCGGCAAGCGGGCTGGAGGGTGTCGGATCCAAGATGGCGCCGTGCGGACGTGTCCGGAGCCGCTGGCCAGGCCCGCTGGCGCTGCTGCTGCTCTCGCTCTCGGCCGCGGAGCCGGCCGCAGAGGGGCCCGGCCTGGGGCCAGCTGGCCCGGGCGCCCCGCAGCAGGTCCCGGCGGGCGGGCCGGGCCCCGGGGGCCGGGGGCCCCGCGGCGGCTCCAGCGGCGGGTGGAAGCTGGCGGACGAGCCCGCCTGCCGCGAGGACGTGAGCCGGGTCTGCCCCAAGCACAGCTGGGCCAACAACCTGGCCGTGCTGGAGTGCCTGCAGGACGTGAGAGAGGTGGGCGGGCGCGGGGCGGGCGCGGGGAGTTGCTAGCCCGGCCGCTGCCTGGCGGCTTGGCGGGAGCTGAGGGCGCCGGGGGGGGGCGAGAGGGGCAGAGGCAGGGTCTGCTCGCGGCGTGCGTCGGGGGGGGGGCGCGGGGCGCCTGCGGGCCGGGTGAGAGCCTGCGGGCCGGGTGAGAGCCTGCGGGCCGGGTGAGAGCCTGCGGAGGGACCCTGGCCGTGCCTCTGCGCCTGCTGGGGTGGGAGCACTGGCCGTGGTGCTGCTGGCGGGGAGGGGAGTGTGGTTCGTGGGGGGCACCCTCCCCTCTGATTTAGAGCTGAGGCCCTGACGGCACCACGATTACTTCTTTGGTGTTTAAATTGCAAATGCTGCTGAATGATGACAGCGCGTAGGGCAGTGATTCTCACCAGGGGTACATGTATCCCTGGGGGTACACAGAGGTCTTCCAGGGGCTACATCAACTCCTCTAGGTATTTGCCTGGTTTTACAACAGGCTACATAAAAAGCACTAGCAAAGTGAGTGCAAACTAAAGTGTCATACATACAATGACTTGTTTATACTGCTTTTATACACTATTCATTGAAATGTAAGTACAATATTTATATTTCAGTCGATTTATTTTATAACTGTATGGCATAAATGAGAAAGTAGGCAACTTTTTCCGTAGTAGTGTGCTGCAACACTTGTATTTTTATGTCTGGTTTTGTAAGCAAATAGTTTTTAAGTGAGGTGTAACTTGAGGGTACACAAGACCAATCAGATTCCTGAAAAGAGGTACATTTGTCTGAAAAGGTTGAGAGCCACTGGTGAAGGGCAGTACAATTGTCTGTATTGTTTTGTGTAGAGGTAGCCGGACTTGATCCCCCTTTTGTCAGTTAACTTAATTCTGTACTTGACCTCTGTTTAGAGCTTTTATCTTTTGATAGCTTGATGGTAATTATTACACTGTGTATTCATAATTGTGCTGCTCATACCACAAATGGGGTTGCAGGTGTTTTGATAGAGTATCCAGAGTATGGCCATATTTTTCTTGGTCACAGAATTCTGGATTGATGCCTTTATTAAACTAAGTCATGTCAAGCTATCATTCATTCAGTTTGGTCCTTATTTGTTAGTAGTTACTAGGATTGGGGAAGGATTAGGTGTGTGTTAAATGTATTTGAACTGCTGTCTAGTAAATTTAATTGAAAAAAGGAGTGTCTCATGTCCTCTTTCAGGTCTTTAGCCTACGGGCTGGGAAGGAATCCCCTTCCTCTATCCAATGTACAGCAGTAATCGGTTAGGTGCATTATAGTGGGTCTCTTTTCTTTGAAACACTGGGTATTAGACTGCTGTTTGGAGACAAGGTACTGGGATTGCAGGATCTGTTTTCTGACTCATATGTCAGTTCCTGTTGAATGTGCATCATACTGTATTTTTCATCTGTACACATTAGGTCTGTTTCACTAGCTTAAATTAATGGCCAGTAAATTTAGAAAGAAGAAATTATTACTTCCTAATGTAGCTATTGAGATTGGGATTAAAAACTGTCACTGAACTTAATTTTTATTAGAAGCTTTCTATGGTAAGAGAAGGGTAGTCATTTCTCCTGCTTCTCGATATACAGTACTGCACAACTGGCCTGGGTGCACTGAAGGTTTTGCTTTCCTCTGAAGCACCAGGTAACATCTACTTCAGGAAGGAGGATACCAGATGGATTGCATGAACCTACAATCTGTTCAGAAGAGTGGCTTGTCCATTTGTTTCATTTTTTCTTACTCCCTTCAAACAACAACTGGGCTTTTAATGTTGAAAGAATTTTATATCCTCCCTTAAGTTTATCTAATATATGTTTTTGATGGATGGTAAGCTGAGCAGAGGAATCAAAGCATGGTCTGGGATTCTGATAACCCTATAAGTGGGGCCCTTTCTTTTGTTGAGTTGTGATTTTTACTGCTGTAGTAAAACAACTTGGTGAACATGTGTGGTGGTTTTACATCTGCCTCTTATTTTTCTATAAGTGCTCATATAAATGGGGTACATATGAAGCTGCGGTACTAGTAAGAAGTCTGTAAGAGCAATCAAAAGCTATATGCTCAAAGCATATTGGCAGCAAAATCCAGCTGTGTGATAGATTCCTGTTTGAGTGAGAGAAGAGACTGGTTGCATTGAGTTCTCAATTTAACAAAAAGCTTTTTGTCTTCTGTGATTGATAGTTACACGTTGTGAAACAAAGTTACTATTTCCCCATGTTTCCACCCCCCAGCGTTCCTCAGACGTTCTTGTCAACTGCTGGAAACGGCCCACCTTGATTATCACTACAAAAGGTCCCGTCTCCACTCCTGCTGGTAATAGCTCACCTTAAGTGATCACTCTCCTTACAGTGTGTATGGTAACACCCATTGTTTCATGTTCTCTACGTATATAAATCTCTGCACTGTGTTTTCCACTGAATGCATCCGATGAAGTAAGCTGTAGCTCACGAAAGCTTATGCTCAACTAAATTTGTTAGTCTCTAAGCTGCCCCAAGTACTCCTTTTTGCGAATACAGACTAACACAGCTGCTACTCTGAAACCAAAGGTTACTTAAATGAACTCTCAAAAAATAAGACACAAGCACCATATCATCTGTGGGCAAACACTTTTCACAGAGCAATCACTCCATATCTGACCTCTCAGTCCTCAGCCTCAGAGGAAACCTGCACAACTCCTTCAAATGATGACCCTGGGATCTTAAATTCATATTAAATTTGCTGAAACTAAAAATCATGGATTTAATAAACACTGGATTTATGGCTTATTACAACAATCTGTAATCCAGTCATCGCCCTTTTTTGTTCTGTGACTGCAGAGGTGTTACCTGGACACTTCACCTTGAATTGTCTCTTACAGTATGCATTTACTACTTGTGCTAAACTGTCTGTTCCACCTTCTGTTTAGCTGTGACATTCGGATTACCTTTCCTGGACCTGAAGAAGAGCTCTGTGTAGCTCAAAAAAGAGTGTCTTTTTCACCAACAGAAGTTGGTCCAATGAAAGATATCACCTCAACCACCTTGTCCTGCTAATTAGAAGGTGTGTCGCGCACCATGACATTTCTTCAGATTTGACTAATGAGTTGTAATGTATCCGTGTAAAAGAGCGTAGTACTTGTGGCACCGGCTCCGCCTTTTTACATGCAGTGTGTTTAGCCATGTCCTGCATGCTTTTTCTTTTACTGTTGTTAAATGGCCTTTCTCCAGTGGATCCTTTTTATCTGTCTTCAGATTTTATACTGCTGCCAATCACCCCATAGCATCTCATTGCCTTCTACAAAAAATCAGTGGCATTATTAGCAAAGTCCCTAGCAGACAGACTTCATGGAGTTTCTGGTTTTGACTTTTTGGAGTAAAATTCCTGCTTGGACTGGCTTTGGTGTTTTGTTTACAATTTTTTTTTAAAAAATATTTTTGAGGGGAAGTGTTGGGGCATTTTGACTTTTAAAAATCAATCAGTATCTCCCAGTGCCTATGGAAAGTACTGCTTTGCTAGGTCTGGAGACTAAGGGGGCTTGTTCCAGTGTCCTTGTGTTCCGGAGGTTTACCTCCTAACTCCATTGTTGTGTTTTCGCTGTATGATGTTCTCAGCCCCAGAAGGACTTCAGTGGTTCTTTGCATATGTAGGTCTGTACATCTGTGTAGCTTGAAGCACTTTGAAGTGAAAGTTGTTAAATAAACACAATATATTTCTATCCACCATGTAGCTGCAATAGGAGTCAGTGGTGCCAGTTTCCCCATATCGGCCTGGTAATATCAGATCTGAAGCTCTAGGAAGCACCTTCAGGGAGTGCTGGGGGAGGAGGGGTGAGGTTAGCTAAGTTCCCTGTAAGCCACATGGCTGCACAGCAGGTTTTAGCGGGGTGCAGGTGCTCGGGGAACCCGCCCGGGGACCTGGCACAGCAGGGGCGTCCTTACCCAGGCTCCAGCTTAGCCTGGCCCTCAACCTGCCGTGGCTTGGGCAGCCCGAACCCAGCTCTGAACCTGTGAGCCTAGCCCTGGAGCTGCCGTGGTGGGGAGAGGTGCCTCTCCTATTCCCCACCCTCCCCATCCCAGCCCAGGTGCTATGGGGAGAGAGAGAGCTGGGAGGAGTCCTCTCTCCCCGCTGTAGACCCAGACCATCTTCCTGCATCCCAAACCCCTCATCCCTGGCCCCACACCAGATCCTGTACCCCTAGCCAGAGCCCTCGCATCCCTACATCTCAACCTTCTGCCCCAGCCCTGAACTCCTACCCATGCTCCAAACCCCTCGGCCCCAGCCCCACCACATAAATTTTGTTACGTGCACCAATATGAAGGTGTGTCACACATCACCTCCATATTGGTACACATAACAAAATTCATTCTGCACATGGGTAAGAAATATTAGAGGGAACACTCGAGGTCAGTCCTTATGATCTGTTCAGTACTTGGTGCCTCTGATAAGTAATGGTATTTTGTGAAGTGGAAATATGTGCTAAGAACTGTCCTCATTTCTCTTTTGTTATCAGAGCTAGCAGATATCAGTGACTTATGGTTAGCCTCATTGGGGTGGGCTTGTACCATTGGCTTAGGAATGACAGTGATCACTTCCTAAATTAAAAAAACAAAACAAAACACCCAAACAAACTAAGATTCTTTCTAACCTTAAATTAGAAGTTTTTGCTATTTAGTTAAGCTGTCTTTCAGGTTTAATTAAAAAACATGACATGTCTCAAAATGGTATAAAATAACTTTTTACAGATATAGCCCATTTTTGTGTTTTACCATGGGTTACTAACCCCTTCCTGTTGTTTTATACCACTCAATTGATGCCTGAATGGGATTTTTGGGAGGTAGCACGTTTTAGAGAAGCCATACTGTTTTTGGGGTAGACACTTCTTGCCCCTCCCTTTCATTTTCTTCAGTTTTTCTGTTACTACCACTTCTGCTTTTCTCTGTTCCCCTTGCAATACATCTCTTTATCTTACCCGTCCACTGGTATTCTTCCGTAAGCTCTAGTAGTGTCTGACATCTGGGGCTAGTAGCACTACAAATAAATCTTTTAGTTTACACCCCACTTTGTGACAGGGCATCATCCAATCCAATGTGATTTTGATTTCACTCCCAGGGTACAGTTCTGCAGTCTGAACGGAATCCCATGTGTTTGTTTGATTTTTGACTGATAAAGGATACTGTCAGGTACAGCACAATGATTAATCTGCAGTGTAATAGTTCTGATGAGCAATGTCATGATATATCAGTATCTGTTTTTACCTCTCAAAGGTTCACTACCGAGAAGTAAATTAAAATGGTTATTTGAAAGGCCTACAGTATCTTGACTTTTTGCATACTGAGAGTTTCTGCAGTTTACCCCGTCAGTATTTTGAGTCTCAACAGTGTTAACCAGTTACTAACCAGCATTGAGTAGCATGTGGGAAGGTGTGCTCTATGCTCTTTATTCTGTTCAATATGTCATCCAAGACACCCTGCCTTCAGGTTGGAAATGGAGGGAAGAGTTTGCGGGAACAAATGCTGTCTAAAACTAGTCATCTTCTGTAAAGTTATGGCTTTATTTAAGAGGTCCTACAGTGTTTGTAAAGCAAACATGCAAAGTGGTGGCCATACAATAACTCTTTCTAAAACCAAAATTTTAAGGTGAGGAAGTTAAGAATCCTGAGCCCAGTAAAATAGATTGCAAAGTGTTTTAGGAGATACTATCTTTTTATTGTGTGTACAATGAATAGCACAACAGGGTCCCAGTTCCTGACAGGGCCTCTAAGCAGTCTTGCAGTACAAGTAATGAATAAGATTGTAAAAGCAATCTGGCTGCTGAGCACCAAGTAGGTTGTGGTAACTTGAGCATGATCTGATTGTCTTAATACTATATCTTAAATATTCTCCTGAAGTGGAGAATACACTGGAATGCGTTACCTAGGGAGGTGGTGGAATCTCCTTCCTTAGAAGTTTTTAAGGTCAGGCTTGACAAAGCCCTGGCTGGGATGATTTAATTGGGGATCGGTCCTGCTTTGAGCAGGGCTTTGGACTAGATGACCTCCTGAGGTCCCTTCCAACCCTGATATTCTATGATTCTATGATAACCTGCTTGAGTTACCCAGTGCTTCTAATGTCCTCTTCTGCCTGGACAGCTAGGTTTCTTTCCCATACCAGCAAGTTAATAATGGGGGAGTTGCTGGCTCATACATCAGTATGCTAACCCCAGCAGATTGAACTAGCCCCCATATGACCTTGTTTTTTTTATGATGTCTAACGAAAGCCTGAACATCCTTTATTTTAATATCTACTTGTTACTCTGGATATATCAAAGGAAAGTAACACATGTTTCCTGGTTTTTCTGCATAATTTCATGGAGACTAGAGAACTAGAATGCGTGTTTTCTCAGCCCACAGTTGATGGATTGGTTGTGTCCAGTCTCTTAGAACCCTCAGTTGAAAAATTGGGGGTATCAGTCTCCTACAAACATAGACATTTGGAAGAAAAGCTATCATGAATGTGTTAAACAGGGGTTAACAAAAACAATACTCAGTACAACAGTAACTTTCTTCCCCTCACTCCCCCCCTCGCCCTGAGTCCTTTTCCAGGGGCATCAGCAAAAACATTTCTGATGTTTTAAAGTATAAGTACCTTCCTGGGGAGAAAATTCAGGATGGTAAAAGGCTGTTTAATCAAGGTTAGAAAGGCATAACCGGAATCAGTGGCTGGAAACTGTAGCCAGGCTCAAACTGGAAACAAGGAACACATTTTGAAGACTGAGGATGATTGATTATTGGAATAAACTACAAAGGAAGTGATGGATTCTCCATTTCTTGATGTTTTTTAGTTTCAGACTGGAGGCCTTTCTGGAAGCTATGCTTTAGCCAAACACAAGTTATTGGGCTCACTTCATAACTGTCAGTGTTTCCTGAACCATCTTAGACATCCTCCTGAATTGTTAGAGGCGCTTAATAGTCTTACTGTTAAAAGGATGGGTTATGTGTGTATTACCTGCTCATTGAACTAACTTGATATAATGGTCATCTTATTGTGCTTTAAAATGTACAGAGCATTGAAACATTAACTAATTCTCACAGCACCCCTATGGGGTAGGTGATAAGTGTTCCCATTTATAGATGGCTACTCTGAGGCAAAGAAATAATGCGATTTGCTCAAGTCCAGACAGCAAGTCAGTGGCTGAGCAAAGATTAGAATTTGAGAACTGACCCACAGCCCATGGTCATTACTGTATAGATACACTGCCTCCCAAGGTGGGTGAAGCAGCTGGCTGTAAAAGGGAAACAGTGTAATCAGGTCTAAGGACTTGTCTGTACAGCCTGCACTTTGCACTGCAGAGTGCGAATTGCTGTGTGCACTAATGTGCTTATGCTGTAACTGCCCTGTGTGGAGGCCTGGGGCAGGAACTAAAAGGCACCTCTTTAAAGAGGAATGGTAACATGAACTAGGAACCTTTTAGTTCCCTTCTGCTGTGCTGCAGTTCACACCCATGTAGTCCAAAGTGCAGGGCAGTATTGACCTTGCATAAGTGTTTGTTTCCACCTAAATAAACATCAGCTCCTCCTTAAATCATTGAGAATTTGGTTCAAAGTTGCAAACGTGATATGTTCAATTGAGAACAATAGAATTAATTTCACCATCTTATTTTTAGACTTTGAAATGGGCCTGGCACTTCAGATAGCATGATAATGGTGGAAGCTATACAAGAACCTAGAAACAGTATAGGTCTTTCCTTACAGGGCAGTTAGCATACAATAGTTGATGGAAGATCATCTGGGCTGTATTCCTGACTTGCTGCAGGAAGCAGATAAAATCATCTAACCTTTCTGTACGTCAGTGTCTTCATCTGTAAAATGGAGATGATACTTATGCCCGTCTATGAAGCATTTTGAGAGTCTCTGAAAGGTGCCCTAAGCAAAAAATCCTATTGCAGCTGCTTTGAAACTGAGATATCTATTGCTTTATAATTGTAGTTGAGGCTCTCAATATTATAGCTTCATCTGATTTCCTTTTTTAAAAATAATACATAATTTCAGAATGATTACTATTGATATAATGAGGCTAGAATCGTCTATTGCTCTGGCATTTAACTTTAAAACGGCCAGGTAAAGCAGTTTGCTGCTTTAGCTTCTCTCTGTTCCTTAGAAGTCACTTTCCTCAAATTAATCGGACTTCCTGTTTTTACAACTCAGATTTGCTTGATAAACTGTTAGTCAAATTAGGTACCTAGAACGTCTGTCGGGTATCATCCAGGTCTCCTTTAGGATATGACTTCCCTATCCCACAGAGGTCCACTGTAGAAGCTGTGTGCTTAGCCACAGAACTGCTTTTGGTAGGATGGGATTGTGCTCTTGAGCCCAAAATCAAGGACATAAGTAGCCCTTGATGCTAGTGGGTCCTCGCTTGACCTCTGTCTGCTTGCAAGAGTAATTGCACAGCCAATTTTTCCCTCTTTTGTGACTTTAGTAGTTAAACATTTGTAAATGGCATTTTAGTAGCTAATTCATAGGACTTAAATAAGCTATATAGCAGGGCCTCCGCTTCCTGTAGCTACCATTGGCTGGGGACGGTGAACCGTGGCAACTGGCAGCTGCGAGCGGCCCTATCTGCGGATGCTTAGGTAAACAAAGTGTCTCGCGGCCCGCCAGGGGCTTACCCTGAATAAGCCATGAGCCAAGTTTGGGAACCCCTGCTCTACAGTTATTTCCTGTTTTTGAGTCCATTTTTGCAGATTCAATTTTTAAAAAAGCTGACTCAGCACCCTTCTCTTTCAAGAAGCTCTGAAAGTGCATGGGGTGGAGAGACCTCTTACTCATGTCTAAAAGTTCCTTAATCATTTGTGCAGTGGAAGTCTGCTGAAATGCTGTTTCTTGGGTCTAGCCAGAGGTGCTCCGTTATGGAGAAGCAGTCATTGAGTATCTCTTGGAAGAAAATATTTAGATACTGAAATCTGTAACAAGTGCATTAAAATCTGTCAGTTATGATGAAATGTGCATTTCTTTGGATATGAAACAATATCCATAACTATTTTTACTTTTAAGTGCTTGGGTTTTGTAAAGGGTGAGATAACTACATTGTTGACACTTAGCAGTCTTAACTGGATTTTGAAACTAAGGTTTTGTTTTTTTAATACGTAATTGAAGATCCTTCATTATCCTTGACCGTTTAAGTTATGGGATGTTTACACATTGCAATGGCAAGAAAAAGATCTTGCTTTCTTATCCTGCATGAATGTGCGTTCTCCTGGAGCTTAGCCTTTCCTGGTAAATTGATTGGATAATTTGAAATTTGACCAGGAACTGGATGGTGGTAGTCTGAAACACTGGCTGTTAAGACCATAACTTCTGTTTGAGCTACAGAATATCTTAAAGATATCCAGTCTTTATGTAAAGCCTTCACCAAGGAACGCTGTGGGTTCACATCTTTTGAATTCCAAATATTAGATCTCATGTCTTTTTCAGCTGCATTAAAGGGATGCCCATTACCAGAATCTCTTCCCCATGTAGGTACTTCTAGACCAGAGGTGGGCAAACTATGGCCTGCGGGCCAGTCGTGCCTGGCCCCTGAGCTCCAGGCCAGGGAAGCTCGCCCCGGCCCCTCCCCCGCTTCCCTCCGCCCCACAGCTATGCCGCCGCACGAGCAGTGCAGCTTGCGCCCGCCCACCTCCTAGGCTTTCCATCAAGTCTGTCCTGCCGCTCTGAGCAGCATGGTAAGGGGGCGGGGGAAGGGGGAGCTAGGAGGTCCTGGGGGGCAGTTAGGGGACAGGGGGTGGTCGGATGGAGCGGAGGGAAAGAAGGAGCCGGGGATGGAATCAGTTGCAGGAGATGAAGATTGGAATGGGAGGAAGGCCTAGTTTGGGATAGATCCCACTGGAGGCAGATATTATGGGCGTGGGAGAGAGGCATAGACAGAGCTGGTGGGACCTATCACAGGGAGAGTAACAGGAATGGGAAATTGAGCTGCTGGAGAAAAAGGGAGAGGCTGCAATGCAGGGAAGGGTATGGCGAGAGAAGAGCTGTACGAATGGGTGGCCCTGCAGGGAGTTGGTTTTTTATATGAATCAGGAAGACAGCAAATTCTACAGACCCACAATTCTGGATGAATCAGTGAGTTAGAAAAAAAAATTTGAGGAATAAATCAGTAAGCAGATAATTGGTTATGGACCAGAGTAGTTAAGCAGAGAGAGTCAAGTATAGGGGACAATAGGTTAGCAAGAAAACTGAGTTTTGGATTTAGACGAATGAGGTCTGAGTGACATCAGCTGCAAAGGCAAAGAAACTGTGCAGGTGTGCACTTGTGAGGTGTGGTGTCTTTTTGCACTGCTGCAGATGCTCACACTGGGGTAGTAGTGGCCTCTCCAAAGCCCTCATTGTTCCCAGGTGGTGCATTACTTTTCTTGTGTGCCTTGATGTTTTGTTTCTGCAGGAGATGACAACTGGATGTTCCTTCAGTAGTATGATTTCCCTGCATATGTGTACTGTGGCTCAACTTTGCCTACCCTTTGGTCTTTGGAGAATGTGCTCTTACGGTTAAAAGGCTTTACAGACACTTTGGCAAGCACTCTTCTTTTATAACTGGAAATGTTTTTAACCTGAATAATTGGAAAGATTAGGTATTCGCTAATTACCTTTTTTATTTTACACCTTTCCTTTCAAAAAGTATCTTATCTTGTGGGGTCCCAGAGCCCATGCTCCATCCCAAGTCTGAACATCTGCATTGCAGTTGTGTAGTCCCGTAGCCCGAGCCTTGCGAACACAAGTCAGTTGACACAGGCCAGCTTCAGGTGTTCTGTTGCAGTGGAGACATTCCTTAAATATTGACCTTTTATTGACAAATTACTGTAAGGGTACAGCACCCAGCATATGTTGAAAAACTAAGCCTTATATTATGCCATGTTTGCCTTATTTAAGAAGACCTTCAAACTGAGTTATGCTTCCTTCTTTGTTGCACGCTTGTGACCAGCCATTCTTCATTTAAATTTCATTGAGGGTATAAAGAAAAGGAGTGCTTGTGGCACTGTAGAGACTAACAAATTTATTTGAGCATAAGCTTTCGTGAGCTACAGCTCACTTCATCGGATACATACAGTGGAAAATACAGTAGGGAGATTTTATATACACAGAAAACATGAAACAATGGGTGTTACCATACACATTGTAATGAGAGTGATCAGATAAGGTGAGCTATTACCAGCAGGAGAGGGGACGGGACCTTATGTAGTGATAATCAAGATGGGCCATTTCCAGCAGTTGAGAAGATTGTGTGAGGAACAGTAGGGGGGGGAATATAAACAAGAAGAAATAGTTTTACTTTGTGTAATGACACATCCACTCCCAGTCTTTATTCAAGCCTAAGTTAATGGTGTCCAGTTTGCAAATTAATTCCAATTCAGCAGTCTCGTTGGAGTCTGGAGTACATGGCAGAGGGGCATTGCTGGCACATGATGGCATATTTCACATTGGTAGATGCGCAGGTGAATGAGCCTCTGATAGTGTGGCTGATGTGATTAGGCCCTATGATGGTGTCCCCTGAATAGATATGTGGACACAGTTGACAATGGGCTTTGTTACAAGGATAGGTTCCTGGGTTAGTGGTTCTGTCGTGTGGTGTGTGGTTGCTGGTGAGTATTTGCTTCAGGTTGGGGGGCTGTCTGTAAGCAAGGACTGGCCTGTCTCCCAAGATCTGTGAAAGTGATGGGTTGTCCTTCAGGATAGGTTGTAGATCCTTGATGATTCGTTGGAGAGGTTTTAGTTGGGGGCTGAAGGTGATGGCTAGTGACATTCTGTTATTTTCTTTGTTGGGCCTGTCCTGTAGTAGGTAACTTCTGGCTCTGTCAGTCTGTTTCTTCACTTCAGCAGGTGGGTATTGTAGTGGTAAGAACACTTGATAGAGATCTTATAGGTGTTTGTCTCTGTCTGAGGGGTTGGAGCAAATGCGGTTGTATTGTAGAGCTTAACTGTAGACAATGGATCGTGTAGTGTGGTCTGGATGAAAGGTGGAGGCATGTAGGTAAGTATAGTGTTTGTGTCCATTGCTTATTAGCACTGTAGTGTCCAGGAAGTAGATCTCTTGTGTGGACTGGTCCAGGCTGAGGTTGATCATGGGATGGAAATTGTTGAAATCATGGTGGAATTCCTCAAGGGCTTCTTTTCCATGGGTCCAGATGATGAAGATGTCAGCAATATAGCGCAAGTAGAGTAGGGGCATTAGGGGACGAGAGCTGAGAAAGCGTTGTTCTAAGTCAGCCATAAAAATGTTGGCATACTGTGGGGCCATGCGGGTACGCATAGCAGTGCCACTGATTTGAAGGTATACATTGTCCCCAAATGTGAAATAGTTACGGGTGAGGACAAAGTCACAATGTTCAGCCACCAGGTTTGCTGTGACATTATCGGGGATACTGTTCCTGATGGATTTTAGTCCATCTTTGTGTGGAATGTTGGAGTAGAGGACTTTTACATCCATAGTGGCCAGGATGGTGTTTTCAGGAAGATCACCGATGGATTGTAGTTTCCTCAGGAAGTCAGTGGTGTCTCGAAGATAGCTGGGAGTGCTGGTAGCGAAGGGCCTGAGAAGGGAGTCTACATAGCCAGACAATCCTGCTGTCAGGGTGCCAATGCCTGAGACGATGGGGTGTCCAGGATTTCCAGGATCTTGGATAACAGAATACCCCTGCTCGGGGTTTTAGGGGTGTGTCTGTGTGGATTTGATCTTGTGCTTTTTCAGGGAGTTTCTTGAGCAAATGCTGTAGTTTCTTTTGGTAACTCTCAGTGGGATCAGAGGGTAATGGCTTGTAGAATGTGGTGTTGGAGAGCTGCCTAGCAGCCTCTTGTTCATATTCCGACCTATTCTTGATGATGACAGCACCTCCTTTGTCAGCCTTTTTGATTATGATGTCAGAGTTGTTTCTGAGGCTGTGGATGGCATTGTGTTCTGCACGGCTGAGGTAATGGGGCAAGTGATGCTGCTTTTTCACAATTTCAGTCCATGCACGTTGGCAGAAGCAATCTATGTAGAAGTCCAGTCTGTTGTTTCGACCTTCAGGAGGAGTCCACCCAGAATCCTTCTTTTTGTAGTCTTGGTAGGAAGGTCTCTGTGGGTTAATATGCTGTTCAGAGGTGTGTTGGAAATATTCCTTGAGTCGGAGACGTCAAAAATAGGATTCTAGGTCACCACAGAACTGAATCATGTTCATGGGGGTGGAGGGGCAGAAGGAGAGGCCCCGAGATAGGACAGATTCTTCTGCTGGGCTAAGAGTATAGCTGGATAGATTAACAATATTGCTGGGTGGGTTAAGTCACTAAACCATCCAATCGGTAGTCACGACACGCGGTGTGTACAAAGGGCAGGGACTTAATCAACGTGAGCTGATGATCCACACTTACTGGGAATTCCTCGTTCAAGGGGAATAATTGCAATCCCCGTTCCCCATCACAAATGGGGTTCGACAGGTTACCCGCACCTGTCGGCGTAGGGTAGACACATGCTGAGCCAATCAGTGTAGCGCGCGTGCAGCCGCAGACATCTAAGGGCATCACAGACCTGTTGTTGCTCAATCTCGGGTGGTTGAACGCCACTTGTCCCTCTAAGAAGTCGGATGCCGATCGCTGGGGGGGTCGCATAACTAGTTTGCATGCCAGAGTCTCGTTCATTATTGGAATGAGGGTATAGTTAGGCAGGGTGAAGGGCTGGGTACAGCTTGGTTGCTGCAGCCTAATAAAATAAAGGCTGCACCATCTTGCCGAGCATAGAAACTTACATGGTAAAGCACTCTTTATCATATACAATCAGAGGAACATTATTGCCAATATTTAAAGATCATTTACAGTTTACAATAAAGTCATTATTTAAGAAGCGTTATGCCAAATGAAACTTCATGTTAGCCAGTTAGGTTGCTTGGGTGGCTAATTACTATTATCTGTTTTGTGAAGTAGTGTAATCTGTATGTTATTCACTGATAACCAGAAACTTCTACTCTTAAACTCTGTACCCTTTTTTTATTTTAACATATCTTAATAAAATTATTAAATCTGAAAAGTGCTATAAGTGTGAAATAGAATGTTGTCACAATTTCATGGTATCCCACTTTGGAAGTCTCGTTTTCCATTATGGAACTCCACAGAGCCCCACTGTAGGAATTGCATTTCTAACCACAGAACCATTTGAAGCAGTAGTTGACAGTTAAGGTGTTAATGCGTGTTCCTTAAGCCCAGGGTTCTATACGCTGGGAATAAATATCCTGTCTCTGCTAACCATCCCTCAGTTTTTCTGTTTCTGCCAACTGTACCAGTCAGAGAATCCAACTCTTTTTCCATAGCAGTTGACAAACCTAATTGTAGTTCATTTAAAAAATTTGCTTTGGCAGCTTTAGTTTTGCCTTTATGCCGCATAGCTGTGGGAGACCATTATCCTCTGACAGCTTGTTCCAGAGATCTCTGGGATCAGGATGGAAAGTGCTTTGGTGTTGTCCACACTCTTGCTATCAGAAACCATTTACAAGATAGTTAAAACTGAATTTTCTAAGCTGTCAAACTTGTTTTTAAATTTTGCCCAGTTGGTACATTGATGAGACACTTCTCATCAGATGAACTGCAGAGCACACTCAGTCCAGCTTGCATTTTACCATCAGAGTAGTAAAATTATGTTATACAAAAACTTTTTTGGGTGGCACTTAGTAGAATGTTCTTAATACCAAACAGGCAAAATATAAATTAGCTGAGATGTAAACTCTTTTCCTGCAGCAGTCCAAAGTTTATTCTAGTTATGTTGATAGTGGGTCAGTAGAATGTGAGAACAAAACTTGTTGTAATGTTCTCTGGGTAAATTGGAGCAACATCTCAAAGTAGTAGTTTATGGTAATTTTTTTCATTAACAAGTTTAATTTCTCATTTCCCTGGCCTTTGGAGAGAAAATAATGCAGTATATGATAAATCCAAAAAATTAATTTTATTGCAGTTTAGAAAATGTACCAAATGTGTGTTTGAATGTGAGACTACAAATCATTAAACTTGTTCATGCTAACTGAAACAGAGTGATATTGTTGTTGTAGCATCCAAAGGGCCCAGTGAAAATGGGTACCCTTTTATTCATGGTATTGAACAATTTTTCAATGTTTTAATATTTGATATGAGTGGAAGGGCAGGACTGGGTCATCCATTGTTTCTGTTATTAAAATACCAATGCATTGGGGGATCCCAGATCCCATGGTCTGACTCCAGAACAAATGTGCTCAGTTTACAAATAAGATCATTTTCTAACAGAAAACTTCCCTCTGAGGTCACAGTGAATTATGTTCTACACTACTTGTACATCATGATTAGTAAAATCTATAAGCCAAATTTTGCCACAGTTGCAATTGAGCAACTGTCTTACTATTCTGCTGTTTTCTAGGTGTAAATTAAGACAGAATTGGAACATAGTTAACAATTCTGTTAATGTTCAAGATAGAATAGAATACAGTTCTTTCTCAGACCTATATTGGCCCTGCATTGTGAACTGCAGTAAAAAGTAGTTAATACTGCTGTCACTAATGTGGAAGATCTGAGTCTGCACACACAAGTAACAGCTCTGCTGAGCAAGATGGCCTATTTACACATTCACTCTCAAGAATAGAATTACACTTACAATTTTCATAGATTCCAAGGCCAGAAGGGACCATTGTGGTCAGCTAGTCTTACCTCCTGTATAATACAGGCCAGAGAATAGCCCCAAAATAATTCCTAGAGTAGATCTTTTAGAAAAACATCCAATCTTGATTTTAAAATAGTCAGTCATGGAGAGTCCACCATGAACTGGTAAATTGTTCCAATGGTTAAGGTGTAAATTTTTAATATTGAGAGTAATTATTTCCAGTCTCAATTTGTCTAGTTTTAACTTCCAGCCAGTGGAAGTTTCTCTGCTAGATTGAAGAGCTAATTATAAATTATTTGTTCCCAAGTAATTACTTCGACTGTAAACAAGTCACCCTTAACCTTCTCTTCGTTGAGCTAAATAGATTGAGCTCCTTGCTTCTCACTATAAGGCATGTTTTCTAATTATTTAATCATTCTCATACTCTTCTTTGAACCCTCTCCAATTTATCAGTATCCTTCTTGAATTGTAGACACCAGAACTGAACACAGTGTTTTGCAGCTGTTGTGCCATTGCCAAATACAGAGGCAAAATAACCTCTCTACTTCTACTTGAGATTCCCCTGTTTTTGTGTCCAAGGATCACATTAGCTCTTTTGGCCACAGTGACACTGGAAGCTTATGTTCAGCTGATTATCCACAATCTTTTTTAGCTGCTTCCTTAATGAAACTGCATTGTAATACCAAGAATCTCTTCACAACATGCATAGGTTAAATAGGGATGACAAATAGGAGGTGGTTTTGGATACCCTTTGCAGAGCAGCATTCACATTTTCTGTAGAAAATGATTTGGAATAGCGGCATAAACAGATACTCCATTATAGTATTAAGAACACCAGAAAGCTCAGGTGGGCTAAATGTAACTTTTACCCATAATTGGAATGAGTATTCAGAATTCTCCACTCTATAAATAAGTGGAATTCTTGCCATAAATAATGAGTTATTAGTCTGCCAGTCTTGGTCAGTTAATAAAGGAATGCCAACAATGTACAGATGTATGTTGGCTGCAAGTGTGAGGTCTGTATTGGATTAGGATGAAAAGAAGTGGTAAGAGTACATAACTATCAGATCACACTCCAGCAGGCAGTGGAATATGAACAAGTTAAACTAATAGTGGCAGCCTGTTGCTATGTTACAGTAATCACCATTATATGGTTGCTGCTGTTGAGGTGGAGTTCCATTTTTCTCTCAGTAACTTGGAGGTGGGTGAGAATTAACTTTGGGCTGAAATTTTATGCAGAAGATCAAAGTGTTATCTTTTTTAAAAGTCCGATGTGGAGAGCCCCTCTTTACTAACTCTTATCAGGTCACAATGACCAGGCTCCAAGTAGAATTTTAAAAAGGGTGAGAATATAATCAAGGTTAATGGGAAGCTAGTTCACAGTTTATAGGATTTTAAAAACATGTTTGAAGCCTATTTGTAACGGGAAAAACTTGAATGTTTGAAATTTAAACCTGAGTGGTCTCAAGTGTCTTATAATCAAAGTGGTCAAACCAGGTCAGAAGAATCCTACCTATTTGAACTTTTTCTCACTGGTGGTCCTTGTAGTGAACTCATCGAAATTATCTGATATACCATGTTTTAGTGTCCTGGGATCATGGTGTCATCAGGTCTTTAGGCTTGAGATGGTTTTCTTTTTTGAAGTGCTTAGCTCATGTGTTGTACAGTAACCCACTTTTTATAGGAATTATCTTCAGTTTTGGTTTAATCCCTTTTCAGGAGGCTGAGGATTTAGTATTTAACAGCTGTATTTTAAAAATAGGAACTCTCCATAATGACTTGCAACAATATTTCTTCTCAAGCAAAGCAGTTAAGATCAGATGTCTAAGTGCTGAAAGTGTATTTCCCTCTCCAGCTAACCCAAAACTTAAGCAACATAATGAGAGGTTGGTACCTTATCCTGAAGCACCCCATTAAACAGTAGATCAAAAGGTCATCCCTCAAATTATGTTTAAAGGGTAGCTCAAAGTTTCCTGAACCTCCAATCTTGTCTCTCCGGAAGAGACTCAGCTCTAGTGAATTAACTGCGTGGAGTCATATGTCGCAACAGTAAAACAGAAGTTAATCTTAAAACAAATTTGAGATAAAGTGTAGGAATTAGCAAGCAGTTGTAAACGAAGTGCTGCACTGCCTAGGCATCTTCAAGATATTTGTATGAAGAATTAGATGGTACTAGAGAACTTCGTAGTGGTGTTATCTGAATCCTCTGAAGAAATACCAAGGTGACACGTTCATAATTACTTTTTGGTGGTGGTGCTTCTCAAGGCTGTGCATCGGAACTAGTCAGCTACCGGATATTTGGGTATCCTCTTTGTTTCCTGCATCGTGCTTCCAGAAGCTCCGGTTATATCATTTGAAGAGATGTTGCAGCTGAGTGGCTTCCTGATGTTGTCACTTCAGTCTGACAGACCAGAGGAAGGCCAGCAGATAGAGAGGGGTCCTGACTCTATGGTAGACTTAGTTTCCACCTTCATGGGACCAACAGATCAAATCTGCAGAGAGGGCTTGAAGAGTCCCTCTTTTGATTATGCACTCATGAAGTAGTCCATTGCGTGTGATGTGAAATAGACAATTGGAAGCATGAAGATCAGGGCAAATATACAACTTGGACAAAGTTTACTGTTCAGATTTGAGGAAGTTGGGTGCCCCAAATGTAAAAAATCCTGTACTCTTAAAACTGCTAGACTCTGGATTGCAGTCATTGTTAATTAAACATTTTTGTTTGTCAGTATCATTCTGGAGGCTTTTAGTTTGTATTCATATCCCCATGCTTTGCAGGTTATAGTGATTGATTTCAGTATTAACATGTTATCTGAAACACAGCCTAACTTGAAATCTCATAATTGTACGCATCTCAGCTGGAAACTACTAACTCAGTTCAATGGTAATTAACTTTTCCCGTTAGGTCCTTTGATATGCAAATGAGGAAGAATCCCTTCTTAAACGGCTGTTTTAGTATCCGAGCTGGCCTACACATAAGCTTGTCCTGAAATAACTAAATGTGTTTGAATTCATATTTTTTGGTGTTTTGATATAAGCTTGTGTGTGTGAACATTCTTACATCAAAATAAATAGCTGTTCTGAACTATGCATTTTAATTGTAGCCATGTCAGTCCCAGGACATTAGAGAGACAAGGTGGTGTGAGGTAATATCTTCAGAAGTTGGTCCAATAAAAGATATTACCTCACACCCCTGTGTCTCTTTGATGTATAGCTTTTCTGAACTAAGAATGTGTTCATACACACAAGCTTACATCAAACAACGGATTTTGTTATTTCAGGGCAAGCTCACTAAGCCAGCCCTAAGAACTGCCTGCTTGTTCTCAGTTCCAGGGCACTAAGGAGCAGTAATAATTACTATCAGTTACAATGTTTGTTGGTTTGGAGCTGAAGCTTGATCACTAAGTCTTGCTTAATAAAAACTACATAGTATTTAGAATTCTGGTATTAGTCAGGTACATTATAGATTTTTCATATTCACAGGGGATTGGCTACTATCTGCAGACATGAACCAGTAGTGTAACGTGTTAATTATGGCAGATACAGCATGTGCCTGTCACTAGTATGTATTTTCTAATTTTAGAGTTTTTACGGTACACCCATTTGCTTATGTCTGGTCACATGTACAAATCTTAAATAAAAGATTGGGTAACCATGGGTTGTAAGATACTTTTATCAGGCTGTGGGAAAACAGCGAGGTCAAGAATCAAGAAATAAACACAGATCCTATATACCAAATAACCTGGTTTCCCCATGCCATGTAAAATATGGATCACAGCAAATGGCTTTAGAACCTCCCGTGGGTGTTGCAGTTACCTGCTACACAAATGGAAAATGAAGAACAGCCCAATATACGAATGTGGAGAAGACATCCAAATCATGGAAGGAAAGGAAATATTGGATATTTTTCCGTCCCCGGACACATGTTTTCAATGGATATTAAAAATAAAAAATCATCTCTAAATAAACTCACAATGTAATTCTTTTTCATTAAATATATTTGTTCAGACAAAGAACAAAACCAAAAAATTAGAACCCGTTGTACAAAAACAAAAAAGAAATCCCTTGCAAACTTGTAACACTGTAGCAATGACGATGCTGATTTAGATGTCTCATCCCGGGGGGGAGGGATAGCTCAGTGGTTTGAGCATTGGCCTGCTAAACCCAGGGTTGAGTTCAATCCTTGAGGGGGCCATTTAGGGATCTGGGGCAAAAATTGGGGATTGGTCCTGCTTTGAGCAGGGGGTTGGACTAGATGACCTCCTGAGGTCCCTTCCAACCCAGATATTCTATGATTCTATGGAACAGTCTAGTGAACCACTGCCCTTTAAGATCCTTTTCTGGAGGGACAATCTTGATTAATTCCATGTCACCAGAATGGGTGGATGACAAACTTGAACATTGACCTTTAATGTTGCTTTTTAAGTTCCTTTTAGAATCTGTCCTCTTCTTGGTCTTGTGAGAGAGACACTAGATTCATCAGTATCACAGCATTATAAATGTTCCATAAAAATAGAGCTCTGCATGAATAACCTTGAAAACCCATAGTGTCTTTCTTTCAAATTGTTAAAGCTGTAATATTGTTAAAAATAGCCTAAATTAATTTGGTGAACAAATGAGGCATAAATTATGCTTACATGCTTCCTATCAGTTTAAATGAACATATGCTTTATAATGTATTTGCTAGTCAGACTTTCATATGCTATGCATAATCTTGTACTGTACCTCTGAATTATATTATCTTCAGGTGTTGCCCTTTCAGCCCGTCACTAGCTCTGAGCCATTTTGCAAACCCAGAAAATGCTCCGCTAGTAATCTTGAAGAGCTCCTTTTAGTCTCTAGCCTCCTGAAAAAGACTGGCTGTCTTAGACTGTGTGTTCCTGAATTTAAAGCATTGTTTTGACTTTATTTTGGAGCAAAACTGCAACTTACTTGAGCCCTAGAATTCCTTTGGCCTAGTAGTCATGTATCCAAGAATGGCAATATTCTGTTTTTTACAAAATGCCTTGTGAGACTCCTATATGACAGGGCTGTGGTCTGGAATAGGACATTGCTGGCTTGAATAGCTTGTCTGTTCTTAGGCTTTACAGTCAGGTAAGTGCTCTCCAAGAAAACATTGTCTCCCATTCTTCAGGAAAAGTATTCTGTAGTTTTAGATATGAGATGTCTGTGCAAAAGTTGTACCAGTTTAACTAAACTAATTTAATTAAATTCAGCAAGCATTGTAAATGTGGATGCATTTAAACTCACTATATCTATTTGCAGTAGGTGCTTAAATATGGATTTAGGATCCTAACTTTACAGAACCCAAATTAGCAAACTTTCACCTAGTGAAAGTGGAAAAGGGTTAATGAATTACAGGTAATGTTACTAGAATAACATTTAAATGTGCAACATCTGATTAGTGGCTTTTTCTATAGGTTTCCTAGCAAACGTGGTCTGGAGAAATGTGCATGTGATCCTGAGTATTGGAGCCTAGGAGATGCTGAGCTCTAATCCTGTCTGGGTGTGCCACTGATTTACTTTGTGACCTTGGGCAGTCATCTAACCTCTCCCTTTCCTCATCTGTAAATTGAGGGTGATAACTATTTCTAGTGGAGTGTGGAGGTTTAATGTTAAAATGCTTTAAATATATACAAAGCTACATAAATGCTAAGCATTTATAGCTAAGCAGCAGTGCAAGAGAACCTTAGACTTCAACCCTTCCTTCCCCCCAAAAAAGGTCACCCCAATCCTATCAAATTAGTGGCATGTTCCTTCTCTTCTGGCTATGGAGTAAAAAAATCTGATCATTCTTCTGAAATTATTTCCTCCCTGTCATATGTTAACTCTGTGCTCCTAGAGGAGCTGGTGGTCAGATGCTCCCTCTGTTGTATGATTTCTTTGTATACTGGTGACATATGCTTCACCTTTGCTTTGCTCTCTAGAGCAGAGGTAGGCAACCTATGGCATGTGTGTCAAAGGCAGGGCACGTGAGCTGATTTTCAGTGGCACTCTCACTGCGTGGGTCCTGGCCACTGGTCCCAGGGGCTCTGCTGCCAGCCGGGGTTCTGGCCGCCAGCTCTGCTGCCAGCTGGGGTTCTGGCCGCCAGCGGCACCCAGCTGTGGCCATGAGGGGTGCACCTCCGCCTTAAAAATTGTTCCAGTGCCACTGTATAGGAATATTAAGTCCTGATTTGCTGCTTACATCACTATCACGCCATGTGGAACTGCACTGCGTGATGTTGAGATGAAATGTACATGCAAGAACTGGAATCGGAATTTTCTGACAGATTTCAAGATTTCCAGCGATTTGGCCCAATGCTTTCTTTTCTAATTAAACCTGAAAAATTCAATGAAAGCGACTTGGATTTATCTGTATTTCAGTGGATGGGTATTGAAGACTTCAAAATGCAGCTCATTCAGTTAAAAAGCTCAGAATTGTGGGCATCAAAGTTTGGAGATCTGCGGAGTGCATTTGAAGCTACCAAGAGAGATCACGGGGCCTCTATTCTGACCTGCTGGACATCCCTGACAGTGAAATTTAACTGAAGAAAATTGTGTTTGCAATGCTTTCAGCATTTGGATCCACATACCTGTGTGAACGGTATTTTCACACATGAAATCTGTTCTCAGTCCCTCTCAGAGCTGGTTAACAACTGGTCACTCAAAAGCCTGTGTGCAGCTTAAAGTATCCAATTATGTGCCAGACATTGGGAAACTCAGCAAGGAAAAGCAAGGGCAAGGATCACACTAAACTGATAAGATCTGCATTTTAATTTAATTTTAAATGAAGCTTCTTAAACATTTTAAAAACCTTATTTACTTTACATACAATAGTTTAGTTATATATTATAGACCTATAGAAAGACCTTCAAAAAATGTTAACATGTATTACTGGCACGCGAAACCTTAAATTAGAGTGAATAAATGATGGCTTGGCACCCCACTTTTGAAAGGTTGCCGTCCCCTGCTTGAGAGGATGTACTCTTAGGGCTAATAATCTGCACTAGAAACACTACAGTGGAATAGCTGCAGTACTATAATGCTCAAGTGTAGCCATTCATTACAGTGATGGGAGGGGTTTGCCACTTCACTAAGAGGTGGTTGCTAGGTCGATGAAAGAATTCTTCAGCTGACCTAGTGTGTCTACACTTGGACTAGATCGGCGTAACTATATCACTCACTGGTCTAGATTTTTCATATCCTGGCGTGATGCAGCTGGGTTGACTTGACTTTTGAGTTCCGACCTGGTCGTGCAGCTGGAAGGCACTGCAAACACTTTGACTAGAACCCTTTCTGTAGTCAGGGTATCTGACTTGAATTGCAGTTCTGTAGCTGCCTCTCCTTATGTTTTTTTAACCCCTTCCCCAAAGTGGAGCTTTTTAGTGAGCACACGTCACTGCTGAAAGATGGAGGGGTAGCACTTCTTAAGCTTTAAACAACTCCTTTGGACTCTTTGTAATGCTGCAATTGCAGTGTGCTGCCATCTTTAGCAATTATATCCTTACCTCCTTGGTTACTCAAAAATTGATGTGCTCTGCTCCCCTAGTATTCATATGTTTTCTGCAAGCAGAATTCTTCATTGATCTTTTCACTAAGGTGTTACCCCAGATCAGTCGGCTCCCTCTTTGAAACTTTTGTATATTAGTAGTGAACTGAGAACCTTTTGACTATGTCAGTGTATAACATTACATAAATGTATTATCTGTAGATGAAAGCATCTCTTCTTGACCAGAAAGAGAGACAGAATTGTCAGGTACTAGAATAGTATGAAAAGCCACATGGTTACATATTTCTTGCCCTTCACGAAGTGTACTATATTTAACTGTCTAAAAGTTGGTGTTATGTTTTAACCAATTAAACCACAGTAAATCTGTACCAAAATGAATCTGAGATAGTGAGATTGCCTGTCCACTAATGGGAAAATTTTTAAAATAACAAAGAAAAGGAGTACTTGTGGCACCTTAGACTAACCAATTTATTTGAGCATAAGCTTTCATGAGCTACAGCTCACTTCATCGGATGTAGCTCATGAAAGCTTATGCTCAAATAAATTGGTTAGTCTCTAAGGTGCCACAAGTACTCCTTTTCTTTTTGCGAATACAGACTAACACGGCTGTTACTCTGAAACCTTTAAAATAACAGACACTTCAGCCAGTAATATTTCTTCTCATAAAAGTAAACTATTATGGATATCCTTTAGCAGAGCATTTTATATTTCCAAAGTAGCAGATTATGCGCCCTGGGGGGCTGAAGTCCTGAGATCACCCGCCCCGCTGGGCAGAAGCCCCTACCCCACCACCCCGCTGCAAGACTGCATGTGGCTCGCAAACCATAGTTTGGCCACCCTTGGTATAGAGGCCGATAGAAAAAGAGGAGACGTTCTCAGTAGTCAGGGTGAGAGGTGATTAGAATGTGGACAAGCATTTTAACAGTTGGGGCAGAATGCAAAGGATGGGTTTTTAAAGTCTTTTAGAGGAAAAAGTGACCAAATGTCGTCATGACTTGGATGTAGAGAGTACCTGAACAGTGGGAAACTGCAGAAAACATTACATTCTGTTCCTGCCACACACTAAATGCTCATTAGGGTGAATTCAGGATTGTGTGTCCATAGGGGTTAATGGTGAGATACTTATTGAGCTCTGGCTAATTACTCTCCTGTTAAATCTTTGCTTAGTACATGGGAGATACCACAAATTACTTGAAGATCATAAAAAATTCAGATAACCACGATTCCAATGTATTTTACACTTCTGCACATAACTGACACCTAGAGGTACTTACCTTACAGTTTTCTGTTGAAAATGGTTTTATTTTCATGTAATTGGAGGCAACTTAACTTAAAAGATTTAAATTGAGACTTTCCAGGCTCTGCTTTCAGAAATAGCAGTCATGACAACTTAAATGGGATTCCTTACATGAAATTCAGGTGAGCAGATGGTTCCTGGAGACTGCAGGTAGGGGAGTCCATAAGAGTAGTTGCAGTTATCTGTCATTATACACTGTTTAACCTGTTAGTTGAGGTCTGTTGGACTATTAAACAGGTAGCCTTATCTGCTGTTTACGGCTTTTGTATTAAAGCCTACCCGTGTGTTCCATACCTATCACATAGACCAAAACATATATGCAGTTTTCTCCAAGGAGTAAATGGAGCTAAAATAACTAGCTGCTGCAAAGATTAATTACCAAGCTGACCAGTTTAAGGAGCATCTCAAACTGTCATAATCATAGAAACTTAGTTCTTGGCCGATTTTTGTTTATTGTGAACTTCTATGGACCAAAGGTTAAATTTTATATTAAAAACCTAATATGGCTTTTTTAGTCTCTGTAATAATCATGACATTAAGGATAAAAGCTTCCCACTTCCTGATGTGTTTAAACTAGATTTTATTCAGGATTTTGAAATATGTTTGAGTTCTGTTTGCCAATTACCATGGTAAAAAGCATAACTATTTGTAGTTAAGTACTAGCATGCTAAACATTGGCATAAGCTGTTGTGCTATCATTCCTAATGCAGATGCCTAGCATGAATACAGTGTAACCCAAACTGAATGGAGGAGTCATACCTTAATGTCTGATTGTTCGTTAATAGCCTGCAGCATCCTCCCTTTATGGCGAGCTTCAGCTTCACTGAACTCACTGCAGAATTAACTGGAAATTCTAAGGCTGAAGCTGTCCGAACTGCCTCTCTGCCTCCCCCCCCCCCCCCCCCGTACATTCAACCCACTGCATCATATGGTCTCCTCCTTTGGTAGCAGCATCAGTATAATAGTATCAGTAAAGTAGTATCAGTACCAGCTGATGTGGCTTCTGCTGTGACCACAGGAGAAGTCAGTTTGAGGGGTTAAAAGCAGCTTAATATGTTGTGCCATTTCAAGGCTTGCCCTTTTCCTATGCTCTGGGTGGTATGACATACAAACGTGCTAGGGGACATTGGAAGGTGACGTGCTTTGTGAGAAGAAACATGTGGTATTTGAATAGCAGCACGAGGGCCATAACTGGAAGCCTCCAGGTAGAAATGTTGCCTGTATACTTAAATGCAAATGACCCGGGCAGATTGCACTAATTGAGAGAATACAATCCTTACAAAAAAGTAGGTCTCTCTAAAAGAGAATCGATATAAATCCCCATCAACTGCTGTTAAAATAGTCTAGCAGTTAATGATTGAACAGATACCTTACGCTGTACCTTGGAGCCTGCCAAAATGAGGACTGGCAGGCTGTCAGAGGGAGCAGGTTACAGAGGCATGAGCAATCCACTTACAGTTTCTAGCCACTGGGCCTGCAGAGTTTTCCTCGGGGTAGATCACAAAAGGGACTGTTACCTGCACCCTCCATGACGGAACACAGAGGGGGCTTATAGGGAGGGAAACTGTCTTGTAGATCAGTTTCAAACCAAGTTAGTGCTTTATAGGTTATAATTAACCCTTGGAGTGTAAAAAGAAAAGGAGGACTTGTGGCACCTTAGAGACTAACAAATTTATTTGAGCATAAGCTTTCGTGAGCTACAGCTCACTTCATTGGATGGAGTGTAGCCGGTGATCAGCTTGAAGCACTGAGACTATGCAGGTTTGCCTAATTTAAGAGTGAAATCCCCTGCCTTATGCCCTAGCTGAAATGTCCAGGTGTCTTTCAAGAGAATCATCATAATATTACAGCAATCAGCCTTGACGTTACAAAGGTGTGTATCACAGTTTTGAGGGGACTCATTCTTAAGTGGTACAGTCTGAATGTCCTGGTAATCAGGGCCGTCCTTAGGATTTATGGGTCCCGACGCAGTATTATTAAACGGGCGCCCCTAGGCCCTAGATCGCAGCCCGTAGGGGCGGGGGTAACAAAGGATAACAAGACTCCTGGCCCGCCTCATGGTGGTGGAGAGTCACAATTCGCTGCACAGACCCCCATACCCTTTCCCTCATGCAGAATGGACATGCAGAAGGTACCTAATTAAAAGCACTAAACTTGGGAATAAAAATGTCAATCACAAGTTTTTTGATATGCCCTGAAGTTTGTCAGATTTCAGACCTCTAATAGCTAGAGGCAGGTGAGAAAGAAGGTGCTTCCAAACTGAGCCTAGGAGGATAGCACCCGAGTTTTAAAATGACCTGGTATTCTCTCTGCACCCCTATCTCAGCATCTGGAGATGGCAGGAAGGTTTGGGATTCTCACCAGCATATTACATCCAGCCTTCATTGGTTAGCACACCACTTCTGTCCTATTGGTTTCCAGCTGGTAGGTATGTGGTAACACTTTTTCTGGACTTGTGTGCCTATTTGAGCTTCAATAAGTGTTCGTATAGCTGTTACTTGCTGAAAATCCTGTTGTATAGTATGTTATGGAAAACATGGAGTTTCAGCATGGATAGAGGTAAGAATGGGCGCCAGGGGTTTAGCTGAGTCACATAATGTTGTATTCTCTGGGAAGTGGCATTCAGTGATGGCCAGCAAGCACAGAATGGAAGTAGACAGTGTTTCACTGTTTTTTACTTTTACAAAAAGGCACCCCTTGTGGTGGTTCAGTTGGAGCAGTGTCTTGTGTGTGATTCCCATGCTTTGCACTAGTTAAATTAATTTTGTCATAGCAGTAGTCCTTAGGAGACTGGCTCTCCCTGTCTTTACATATGATCTATATATGTAAATTCCAGTAAGCAGTTGCTCTGGAAATGGTGACTGTCATACTGAGACACACCAGATGTAACTAACTGGGCTTGGGGCCTGGTTACATAATCTTAAATGGTTTCCAAGACTGAACATGGGCTGCAGCAGGAGAACAGGAGAGCAAATGTAATCTGAGAGTTGGATTGGGTGCTTAACAGCTGGTGCTTATTGATGTTCCCTATGACCCCTCTCCAGCTGGGTCTTCCACTTCACACTTAAAGAAAAAGAGATGGATGCAAGCACAAAAGCTATTTAACAATGTGTCCAGCCCATTGTGGGAAATGTCAGATTTTGACAACACTGTGTCTTTGCCTACAGTTAAAAGGCTTGCTGGTATAACTTCCTAGTGTGGATGGAGTTTATACCTGAAAAAAAGTCATATTGCCTGTATAGCTTGTACAAAGTTTCCTCGGCAAAATAAGCTAGTCTTTTTGCCAGTATAACTAAATCTACACTAGGGCTTTTGGTGGCATAGCTATGTTGGCAAAAAATACCCCTGACCAAGGGATCTGAGTCAACAGTGTGCCCTTGTTGCCAAGAAGGCCAATGGCATTTTGGGGTGTATAAGGAGGAGCATTGCCAGCAGATCGAGGGACGTGATCGTTCTCCTTTCGGCATTGGTGAGGCCTCATCTGGAATACTGTGTCCAGTTTTGGGCCCCACACTACAAGAAGGATGTGGAAAAATTGGAAAGAGTCCAGCGGAGAGCAACAAAAATGATTTTTAAGGTCAAAGCCCTGGCTGGGATGATTTTAGTTGGGGATTGGCCCTGCTTTGAGCAGGGGGTTGGATTAGATGACCTGCTGAGGTCCCTTCCAACCCTGATATTCTATGATTCTATGATCTGCCCCAGTAAAACGTCTAAGAGTAGGCCAGGCCTAAGGCTTAGTCCTTAATATTTCATATAAACAAAAGTGGAAGGGTTCATAGTAAAATGTTTAGGATTTTGTTATAGAGAGTGTCTTTGGACTTTATGAAGTTAGGCCAAGATGAGGATGAGAATAATATCAAGTGCCACTGGGATTTATCTCTGGCTTTGTCTTTAAAGTGATCAGGCAGGATATTCAACTTATGTATATCACTAGCAATATTATTGTGCTACTGAAGCTTTTGGTGCCAACGTGATTGCCAATTATGTAGCAGCATTCCCTGGTAAACCTGCTTTGGAAATCGTTGGAACCTGTTATAATAGGTTTGACAGATGTGGACACTTCTATAGCATCATGACATCAAGCCTGCTAGGAAGCTGCAAATCTACAGAACCTTGGTTATACTAATTATATTTTACAGAAATGACATGTGGGCACAGTTGAAAGCGGAAGAACATGAGAGAGGCATTTCAGTCATCTGTGTCAGCTGCTCCATATTAAGTGGCAGGACAAATGAGGATATTTGAAGCTGAAGCCCGCAACCTATCTCCACCAGCACTGGTTCATTTTCAGAGGCTTTCTTGGTATGGACATACATGCAGATGAGTATCGCCAATCTGTGCGTGTGATGCTTAAACATTTCCACATAATTGAAAACTGAGCTTTCCTCTGTCTTTCAGGAATTAAAAAGAATTCTGCCTTTTCTTTAAAGGGCAAACCACCGGCAGAAAAATTATTAACTTAAGCATAACCATTCAAGACTGGAGCTATAAAAGCTGGTGTTCCACAGCTTTTGGCATATCATTAGTTTTGTTAAGGACTCTGTTAATCCTTTTTTTTTTATTATTTAGATGTATAGAGGCATGAGTGGATATAAACTCTCCAGCAGTTTTGAAAGTAGTTACCCAATAATAACTTCGCAGTTTCTGATAAGTAGTTACCCAATAACTACTAGCTAGTTGAGCTGCCTCTGTTAAATTGGCAGAGGCTTGCATCATATATTTTTAAATCTGTGTAAAATTTCCAATTGACCAGTCCTGACATAGGAGATCAGGATATGTGGTCTATTTGATCATGCTGCAGCTGTGTCCTTAAGCTGGCTAATAGGAATTTAACTCTGGGAAGCGAGTTAGGAGCTTGCCATCTGCTTTTTGAGCTGCTGTGTTCCAAATGCAGACTGGTCTTCAAACTGGCATGCAAAACACCGTGAATCATTGTCATAGGAGTAATTGTAAATATGGTTGGGGAACAAGGAACTCTCCCTCTGAGAAGGGATTTCATGTTACAAACGTAAGTCTCTGTAAGTGAATGCATGATGGTATATGCTCATGCTCCCCTTTTGTGCAACAGTAGATCTATTTATGAAATCTCTCACTTTTAAAAAGTTTCAATTAATACAGCTAGACTAGACTATATAACAGAGTGTGCTCTTTACAAGCTAGAGGAAGATTTGTGTGCAGTTCAGTATCTGGAGGCCTTGAATACTAATAAGGGCCACGGGAGTCAGCTTTCTGAAGGTTGCCTGTCTGATCTGTCAAACTGGTAGAAATGCTGTTACAATTGAACAACTGAACTGTACTTTTAACCGACCCACCTGATCAGTTTAACTGACACTGGAACATCTAGATTAAATTACTAAAATAAACATTGCGGTTCTTGAAGATATGTGACTAAGCCAGAAATGACAAGTTCAGTGGCTGGGAGGGTACAGATGAGTTACCCCTTCTGGAGGAGTGGCTGACTGGGCATTGCAGGATCTTTGAACTTTGGACTACGGGTGTAAGGAGCATATGGTTCAGACCACAAATACCATAGGTGCCTGTGGGTGCCGAGAGGGAACATGTTAAGATACTGGATTTCCTGTAAATTAAAATCTGGGTTTCCCTGTTTTTGACCCTTTAAAAATGTCCCCGCCACTGAGGATGGGAATAGAATTGAAAAAACAGATTTGCTTGCTGCAATAATAAAACAAGTTTATCCCAAACTTAGTTTTCCTTTTCTCATCTTGTTTACTACACCTTTGTTATAGATTTAAGATAGACAAAGCTTAAACTTTCACTGCTATGAAAGCAGGAATGACATGGTACCTTCCTTCATTTCAGTACTTCAGGACATAAAAGGAAGTAGATGCGTGTTAGCCAATTAAACTTCATCTGGGCTGTTTATTACATATAACACTCCTCTTCTGACCCAGTACTGTAGATGTATAAAAGGTAGCTGACTGAAATTCATGCTGTCCTAATCTGTTGTCTCTCTTGGCTGTGTATTTGGGCAATCGAGCAGAAGCAGGAGAATAGGAGCAATCTTCTCCTGAGGGAATTTCTTGTAGAAGAATTTAAAGTGCAAGTTTTAGGGGGAGAAAAAATTCCTGCACCAAATTTAAATGCTGGTTGCATGCCCTTTGTAGATTTGGTTGCAGTAGCTCCTCCAAATTTCTGATTCTGAAGTGCAGTGCAAGAGTGACAGCCCAGTGCCAATGAATTTATAATCTGACCCATTTCAGAGTAACAGCCGTGTTAGTCTGTATTCGTAAAAAGAAAAGGAGTACTTGTGGCACCTTGGAGACTAACCAATTTATTTGAGCATAAGCATCCGATGAAGTGAGCTGTAGCTCACGGAAGCTTATGCTCAAATAAATTGGTTAGTCTCTAAGGTGCCACAAGTACTCCTTTTCTTTTAATCTGACCCAGCAATTGGGAAGCCAGGAAAAACTAGCTCAATCTCTAAAGCAGATAGCAGCATATCTGATGGAAAAAACTAAATATTTAACTGTGGAAGGCAACTGATTCTGGCAGTGTGATCCTAGGTCTGACCATGTGAGTGAGTTCTTAATGCTGAAGGATCTGCACAATGGTGGATTTCTGATTTTTGTGTTCGCAGATTAAATTTGCCTTAAACATGCTTCACAGAAGCAAAGTTTATTGATGTGCAGAATATACGGATTTTCTCCAGTTAGGCCTTGTTGAAGCTCTGAGGATCATTTAATATTTTCCTTGCAGATACTCAAACATGCTCAGATTGCTTTTCTCTTCCCATCTTTACCTCCCAAAGACCTCTGCTCTTGGATATTTTTTTAATAGTCTGATCTACATGTATAAAAATGAAATTTTCATTCTTGACAGAATGAACATTTTGCTGATTTACAATAAATGTAGTGGAACTCCAGGTGAATTATATTTAAGATCTTAAGAATGAGAGGTTATTTAGGGGAATATAGCAAAACCTTTTGTGTGTGAGAAGGGAATCAACGTAGTACTACTCTCGGGGTGGTTGGCAGAGAACATGTTGGGAAGGGGAGCATATACATTGCTGTAACCTTTTATCAGGCAACCTATTCTTTTGTTTTTGCCTAGTTTATAAACTGAACATAATCTTGTATTTTGATGCTTATCAGTTTCTATGGTAAGGCATTTGATTAGGGTGATTTTCCTGACTGGCTCACACAACACTGGTTGTAATGAGAATTAATGGGCATATGTGGTTTATAATTTCCCCCAAAGATTCTATAACCTGACAAAGATTATCGCCTCACTTTACATTAGCATTGTATTTTCACTTAGTTGGCATTCATTAGTATATTCACTGATCATTGTCATTAACTAAAGGCCAAAATTAAAGCAAACAATGATGTAGCTGAACTTGCCATTAAGGGAATGAATATTAATGGAATTTTGATCCAAAAGATAATTCTATCTGTACAGATTTCCCACGTCTGTAACACATCTTCACTGTTAGTGAGATCCTGGTTGGAAGAATAACTACACAACAATGGTACCTTCTTAATCAAGAAATCCATGTGTGTTTAGTCATTAGCTTGTTCTGGTAACACAAAAATAATTTAGTACTACTCCTTTTAGCCATGCAGTGCTAACATAGCTGTGGACAGATTTGTTCAAGTTTTGGTGCAAAGAAGCCTTAGTGCCAATATCAGATGAGAGAGAGAGAGAACCCAGCTTGATTTTCCAATCCCAGATTGAGTCTCTGGTACTGCTGGTTAGAAAACAGGTCTCACCCCTGCAGACTGCACAAACTTGGAATTAGATAATAGAGATGCATGTGGAGCTCCATGTTGGCCTTTTAGTAATTCTTCAGAATAGAACCACACTTGAACCTAATAATGAACTTCAAACTGTTCTGTAGCAAATTGCCTTTAAAAACCTGAAGGAAAAAATGAGCAGAAGGATTTGTCCTATTTTTGACAGCAGAATTCTGGTAAACTCTGGCTTCTGATGAAGCTTTCTGTGGTAATTAGTATAGCTAATCTGCATTTTTTAAATTTTTGTAATGATCTTGTGAATAACATCCTCTTGTGCAGGTGGTGGCATATTAAGGTGAATTGTGTTTACCTACTTGGGCAAGGATTCCAAAACACCTGATATACCACTTTTCACTTCACCTACCATTGAAATGTGGGCATCTTTGAGGTGAAAGGCCCAAGGTGAAAGCAACACATCACAACCAGTTTAGGACAAGAAATTAAGGTTGGATATATACCCAGTTGAAATAGAGGGGGAACTGTAGGTTAGTACAATATATTTGGTAAAACTGTATTTCAGAGTAGAGAAAATGATTCTGCACTAGTCAAGTAGGAAAATAATTCCTTTGAGAAGAAGCCATCTAGAATGGCATTTAAACTTAGATGTGCATTTTTCATAGAGTACATTTAATCATTTTTCAAGCAGAGGTTTAATTCTCTTTTACCAAAGAAATTAGAGCATCTTCTTCCCCATTTCAGCAATCTACATATCCTTACTGTACATGATACTGTTATGTAAAACCTTCAAATAGCTGTATTGAGAGGACAGAATATGACCAGAATGTTTCTTGTCCCTGTTCCTTATCTCTTCATACAGTATAAAATGGTGGTGTAGTAATCCTACTTCCAGTGAAACTTTAAACTTAATAGGAATTAGGGAAGATGAATCAAGTCCTCAATTTAAATAATTAATAGATTAATTTGCAGCCCTTTATAGATGATAAGCAAATCAAGAACTGGTTTCTGGCTGCAGAATAGCCACCTGAGCCCTGCTTTCATTAGTGAGGTCTGGTTTGTACTGATGAGATATCCCTCTGCATAGCAGAACTGTTTAATGAAACAGTCTTCCAGAAGCTGCGCCAAGTGATCTAGGCATTTCTTAGAGGGCATCTTTATTCACAGGATCTGCAAACTTTAGATTCCTGACAAGGGATAAACTTTACTGTGCCCTTTGTTTTTTTTAAAAGTGAGTTGGGGAGTAGCTATGTCATAACTTCCCTCCAGAAACTCATCCCTAGTTGAATATTATTGGCACATTATAATAGAATTTCAGTATCCCTGTCCTAAGCTAAATTGGATGAGCAGAGCAGTAGTGAAGGCAGTCCATTCAGCCCTAGGAGTTGAATGAGCAAATCACATTTCCCTCCCTCTCTCCTTTCCCCCAAAGCAAACCACCCCCATTGCTGCTGGTGCTTAGATGGAAATTGACGGTTCTGGTGAGCTCAATATCTAATCCGCTCTTTGGAGACCAGAAGAAAAAGGGAGACCTCAGAAGAAATCCCTCTTGAAATCTCAGAAATTGGTGCATTGATGTGTGTTTACACAGCTGTAATTCAGCCTTTTTTCCCCACACTGTACATAAGACTTTTGATTGCTGGTCACTAAACTCCCAAGTTTGTAGAAGATGTTTTTAATAAGTAATCATTCAGCTACTGTTGCACATATTGTATACAACAAATGATCCATGGTTGCTTTTATCAACGAGGGGTTGCTGAGCTGACCACAGGACATGTTTGTTAAATATAGGTATTTCACTAGGATGAAACATCCTTCACCACTCCTTGAAGTTGCGTAGGACCTTTTGGACTCACGCATTTAACCTTCAACGCAACTTCAACCCTGCTGAAGCCTGGAAAGCTGAATGGAGTTCACAAGAAGTCACAAATAAAACACCCTGTGAAAGACCCGACACAGAAGATCCCTGACTTTGATCTCCCACAAACCTCATGGGCAACCCTAAACCACATCCACACAAACCATGGCAGATGTGGATACACAAATGGAAAATGGAAGACTCGCCAGTGTGCGACTGTGGTCACCCAGAACAGACCAACTCAATGCCCGATTCACAAATACAAAGAAGGCATCACAGCAATACACTCTGCTACTCCAGACGCAATTACTGTATCTGGCTTAAACATCTAAATGTAAAATTGTAGTTGTTGCTCTACATTTACATCAGCCATATGAAGATGATGATGATTAGGATTAAATGAGTGGACTGGAGAAAGCTGAGTATGTGCACTAAAAGTAAAAAAGGCAAGGTTGACCTCAGAGTACTAATACTTTCAATGACCACCACAACAGAAATGGCATTTTAATCCTTGAAACCAATATGCCTCTAGGCTCCATAATAAATTAACCTTTTTAAGATCAGTCCTGTTAGTTTAGGAAGGGAGGGACTTGGTTTGTTCAAAGAGAGTTCAAAATGTCAGAGTTTTAAAGGAATAAAGAAATTATTCAGAGAGGAGTAAGAGGTTTTGAAACTAGAAGTATTAATTTTGGGCAAAAACTTTTCCTCAAACAGTGAAAACAACCTGTTTTTTGGAAGTGCTGTCTAACCAGTGGTGGCAAAATTCCCAGAAATGGGTTACATTGGAAAGCCAGAGTAAGAAGAGCTCTGGGAATAAAGTATTACTAATTATCTGTGAAGCAGCCTTGCAATTCATGTGTTCAGAAGCCTTTCTTGCCATTTGTATTAAGTTCTGACTTTTGTAACTGGAAGCTTATGTACTTCACAGTGTGACCCACAGGAAATTAAAGTAACACATTTATGACACCATGAGTCTGGTAGCCCAGTCAGATCATAATCTAGGCTTTTCTGCTGCAGTTCTAGTTTAGCTTGGGCAGTTGTCACAGACGTCTGCAGCAATATACTGGCTTGCCTGCAAGATGATAGACTTGCCAGACTTAGCCTGTAAAATATAATCATGAATTTAACAGCTACGGAGCTAACAGATACGGAACAAATTAGCTTTTTTCTTTTTTTTCTTCAGAGGCCAGTGATCTGTAGACCAGACTTTTTTTTCTATGCTGGATGTTGTAGTCTGGTGAAGACTTCAAGACGGTTACTGAGATTTTCCTGACATGCTAATCCAGGGGTCGGCAACCTTTCAGAAGTGGTGGTCTTCATTTATTCACTTTAATTGAAGGTTTCGCGTGCCAGTCATACATTTTAACGTTTTTAGAAGGTCTCTCGCTATAAGTCTATATATTATATAACTAAACTATTGTATGTAAACAAGGTTTTCAAAATGTTTAAGAAGCTTCATTTAAAATTAAATTAAAATGCTGATCTTACACTGCTTGTCCGGGGTTCTATTCACCTAGGCCGGCAGCAGGCTGAGCGGAGCCTGCGGCTGGGACCCCAGCTGGCAAGGGGCCGGCAGCCAGAACTCGGGGCCGGCGGCGGGCTGAGTGGGGCCGGCGGCGGGCTGAGTGGGGCCGGCGGCGGGCTGAGTGGGGCCGGCGGCGGGCTGAGTGGGGCCGGCGGCGGGCTGAGTGGGGCCGGCGGCGGGCTGAGTGGGGCCGGCGGCGGGCTGAGTGGGGCCGGCGGCGGGCTGAGTGGGGCCGGCGGCGGGCTGAGCCCACTGCTGGTCTGGGGGTCTGTCCGCTGGCTCCTGCCCGCCAGGGTCCCGTCCGCTCAGCCCCACTGCTGGTCTGGGGTCCCGGCCCTGTCCACATAGAGTAGGTACCTACCTTCTCCCTGGTTCTAGCCATTCTCTTCCTCTCTCTGCACTGAGCTGAGGGTGGGAGTGCGCTGAGTACAGGGCTGGGGGTTGGGGTGCAGGGTCTGGCCAGGAGCTAGAATGAGGGAGGGGGCTCAGGGTTGGGGCAGGAGGTTTGGGTGTGGAGCGCTTACCTGGGCAGCTCCCATTTGGTGCGAAGGGTGCAGGTGGGAATGTGTGTGTGTGTGTGCGCGCGCGCAGGAGCTTCCATTTGGTTCTCAGGGTGGGGGTAGGGATGTGGGGGTGCAATAGTCAGGGCATGGGGTGTGGGGGGCTGGGTATGTGGGGGGTGTGCAGGAGTCAGATCAGGGGGCTGGGGGTCTGTGAGTAGGGTGTAGCAGTCAGGGCTAGGTATTTGTGGGGGTGCCGGAGTCAGGGCTGGGGTTGTGAGGGGGTGCAGGGGTCAGGGCACGGGGCTAGGATGTGTGTGGGGGGGTTCAGGGGTGAGGGCAGAGGGTGTGGGCTGGGGTCCTGGGAGTGCTCCCAGCCCCCTGCCCTGAGTGGCACACAGCAAGGGGCTGGAGGGGTTATGCTGATTCCACTGCCTTCCCCAAGGTCCCCGGAGCAGAGAGCAGGAATGCACTGCGACTCCGCTTTTCCCTCTCCCTGGCCGTCAGCTGATCAGCCGCAGGGAGGGAGAAAAGGTGGGGCAGGAACCCAGCATGCAGGGGAAAGAGGCGGGGAAAGGGGAAACTTGTCTGCCCTGCAAGGAGAGAGTGGTGGGTGGGGGGCGGAGAAGAGCGGGCCAGGGCGGGCAGGATTTTTAATTGCACGCTGCTGTCTGCCGGCCCGGCAGACAGCAGCATGCCATTAAAAATTGGCTCGCGTGCCGTCGGTTGCCGACCCCTGTACTAATCCATAATTCACTAGGGCTTCTTGAATACAAATTGTCTGAACAATTGGCAGCAGCCCTGGCAAGGGAGGAAATTTTTATAAGTAAAAACTTGTTTTGTGAGTCAACCAAGCTGCTCTGTCAGTCTGTAACTATAATTTCCCAGCAAGCTTCCCCCTCTTTGTTCTCTTGTGATAACAGAGCTGCTCCCAGCACTTCAGTGATAGGTTTGAATTGATAGTTTAAATGGCCCTATAGTGAGCAGAAAGTGTATTTTGCTTGCTTGTGAACTGCTATCAGCATTTATTGAGGTATTCTCTGTGTGGTGGCTTCCAGAAAAATGAAGACCCGCTCTCCCACTTGCTTCTAATGGCGTCACCATGGAAATAATGATTTGAAGCATAACAAGTTCCTTGGAATTGACCCTTACTCTTCTGAGCTCTGGAATTCTGTTATTAGCCCCCCCCCCCCCCCCCCCGTGTTCTGCAACTGATCCAATTATTAGGAACTTTTTAAAAAAAAACAAAACAAATTTTCAAGGCATTGTGTTAGTGACCGTTTTGCTCTTCAAGCAGCAAGTGTACTTCTTACAACTGACTGTCCTTTCTTCCTGATGTTTGTGTGGAATTGCAGATTGCTGTGTACTGTGTTGTGGCTGGAAAATAGAATAAATCAGGGAGTTGAGTAGGGGATGACTTTTTTAAGTTGATCTATGAATGCTTTTATCTAACCGAAAGGAAAGTTCTGAGACCTTTTTTGGTATTTGTTTGCAAAGGGGGGGAGGGCGGGGGGGATGAAGAGATGCATAAATGGCTCCCTAAGAGTACTAAAAGCATAATTATTTGTACACAAGCACATGGACTATGATCTGTGTGTGAGTCCATTTAAAGTGCCCATATGGCCTGTTCCATCTGATGATTAACTTGTGGATTTCTGTAACACATTTTATGAATCTTGGGATGACTCATAGTTTTTGCATAGTGCAAATCTGTTTTCTTAATAGCTAAATGAGCTATAATTAGTGACTTTCTTTTTGTGCAGTAATAGGACTGTAGATGAAAATGCACAGATTTTAACTATGCAGTCTACATTTGTCCAACTTCATTTTGTACTATTTTCCCAGCCCCTCCTGCTTGAGCAAAAGTGATGGAAGTCTGCCTCCTGTGAGTGGAAGTCAGTAGCTAACGCACACTACTGCATTATCACAGTGCAAACAGATCCATGCCTTTATTTGCTTGTCGTTGTTTGCATTTCTTGATGAAAGATGAAATTACCTTGTTTTATGTGCATATTTGTGCGTTTCTTGGGGGAAGGATGTTCATATGGCCATTTTCATATCATAGGTGATATTTATGCATCGATTAAGAGCAGACCCTCAACTGTGTCTGTGAACTTATACTCTTCACAGCTTGCTTTTAGGGCAAGGAATAGTGTGAAAAATATGCCTTGTCAGAAAACTCTTGCTAAGGTGCATAGGACATAATTCCTGCATTGTTTCCCAGGTCTGTTAGTTCTTTTTGTCCTGAATTTCCACCTCAACCAACATCTCAATAACATTTGTGTACGAAGCATATGGAGTGAAATATTTACATGCTGTGTGGTTACAGGGAGTTTAGGCAGACAAGCAAGCATTTTTTGAAATGTCTTCTATTGTAGTTTTCCACCAATTGGCGCACAATGGATGCGAGGATACTAGCTTGATCTAATTTGAAGCCCTTGGCAATTATGCTTAGAAGACACAGGGAATCTGCCAACTGACACTTTGCTACTCTGTTTTGAACAGTTTCTTTCTTGTTTTGTAAACAAGAAAAAATGTAAAGGCATTTGCAGGCTGCCTCATTCAGTGGCTTCTTCTGTTCTGTGTATTGTACTGCTTACATGCAAAGATTCTTTACAAAATAATTGTTAAAAATACTCATAGGGTCTTGCTGCACCGAGTTCCACCAAAACTTTTACTTAGAGCTTTCACTGCTGTGTTCATGCCCATCTGCAGTATAAAACACACTACAGTGATGAGTGCAGTATAAGAACCTATATGGAGCCCACGAAAGCTTATGCTCTAATAAATTTGTTAGTCTCTAAGGTGCCACAAGTCCTCCTTTTCTTTATATGGAGTAGAATACAGTGTTAAATTACTGGCCTTAAAACAACCGAAGGACTTCCCATTTGTGCATTAAGTAGACATGACTAATGTCTGTCATGCGTGGGTATGTTCTTATCCTCTGCCCAGAGAGCGAATTGTGTGTGTAGTGTAGTGTTTAGTAGGGTTTTGCTTTTGGGATTTTTTTAAAAGGAACATGCTGCTGAGTGTTCATCCTGTACTTGTTATGGTCCTGTGTATGGGGAGAAGACCCAAACCATGTATGTCATAACCAAGTTAAGAAAAAATATACTTTAGCCTTAAAAGTGGCTTAAAACATGGGGCCTGACTCTCCTCCTGCTGAAGCCCCCTTTTCAGCTACATTGGTGCACAGGGGGCTGAAACCCAGCAGATCAGGTCAGCTGATAATTCTTGTGTAAGGGGAATCTCCATGTGTAGGGCCTTACCAATTTCAGGGACTGTGAAATTAGCCCTTCCCCATGAAATCTGCTCTCCCCTTTGCTGCTGGAAGCCTCCTAGCTGCAAGTCCCTGCCAGGCTGGGGAGGGACAGGACTTGTCCTTCCCCTGGCTGCTCAGGCGGGAGGGGGAAATCAGACCCACCTCCGAGGGCCTCCCCCTGCTGTAGGAAGCTCCAGTGCTGGGCAGCAGCCTTGGAGGTTCCTGCAGCTGGAGGAGGCTTGTGGAGATGGATCCGATCTCCCCCTGTGTCTGGGAGCACCCCAGCTGGGTGGGCTCGGAGCTGCAAGTCCCTGCCAGGTTGGGGGAGCGGCAGGACTTGTCCTTCCCCTACAGGGCTGCTGGGGGAGGTGAGTGGGGGGAGAGATCAAACTCACTTCTGGGTTGGGACCCTCACAGTTATAACACCCTGAAATTTCAGATGTAAACATCTGAAAACATGAAATTGACTAATTTTAAATCCCTCTGGCTGTGAAACGGATCAAAATGGATGGTGAATTTGGTAGGGTCCTATCCATGTGGCCCTATGCACTCTGGTATGGAGGAGTGTGATTTGGGGGGAAAGAAGGTATGGCTGGAGTGTCTGTACATTCTGGTTATTCCCTGCTGGTGGAATGGCCTCTGAGCAAAGCAAAAATTAAGGCAATCTTGAGGCTGATCTAACTTTCTGGAGCTGATTTGGCCTATGGAGTTTTGATAAGTCACCTGTGTCTCCCTTGGATCCTGCACTGGGCACAGCTCAGCGGGACTCAAGGATTGGGTCCCAGGTTTTAACAGATTCCATCTACACAGTGAAGCCCAGACCATGTTGTAACAGTTGCTCCCTAGTATGAAACTGTGCTTAGAGGCAGACAGGTTTGTAGTACAAATAAGTCCACAGCTCCTCCAAATTAGAACTGTTACACTGCTGCAGTCATACCAGTGTAATTCCTTATGTAGCCAGTCTTATTCCAGAATGAGTTTGTCGCTTTGGAAACAGTATAAGCTAGACTGGAAAGAGGCACTTTTATTACTCCCCATGTGAACACTCTTATTCCAGAATAGTGGTATAACTGTAGTGGTGTAATTATACTGGTGAGTGTTCCCTCTGTAGACAAGCCTTTAAAAAGAGAACCTTGAGGTAATTGAACTTGTTTTAACCTGGATTTGACTATAACATTGCAGCCTTCTGAAGTATTGCTTAGCATTCTCAAGGAGTGCTTAAGACTTGCTAGATCAAGGGTGAGCAAACTATGGCCTCGGGGGCAGCATCCAGCCCTCCAGACATTTTAATCCAGCTCTTGAGCTCCTGCCAGGGAACAGGGTGCGGGGCTTGCTCTGCTCCACACGGCTCCCAGGAGCAGCAGCATGTCTCCCCTTTGTCTCCTACATGTAGGGGCAGACAGGGGACTCTGCATGCTGCCCCCGCCCCAAATGCTGCCCCAGCAGCTTCCATTGGCCGGGAACCGTGGCACCTGCAGACAGGGCAGTGTGCATAGCCGCATGGCTGTGCCTCCACGTAGGAGCCAGAGGAGGAACATGCCGCTGCTTCTGGGAGCTGCTTGAGGTAGGTGCTGCCCAGACCCTGCCCCCCTACTGTGCCCCAACCCCCTGCGCCAGCCCTGATCCCCCTCCATCCCAGCCTCCTGCACCCCAGCCCCTCATCGTCAGCCCTACCCCAGTGCCTGCACCCTCAGCCAGAGGCCCCCTCCCCCCAACCCTGAGCCCCCTTCTGCAGCCTGAACTCCTCATTTCTGGCCCCACCCCAGACCCCACACCCCAGACCTCAATTTTGTGAGCATTCATGGCTCGCCATACAATTTTCATACCCCGATGTGGCCCTCAGGCCAAAACGTGTGTCCACCACTGTGCTAGATCATTTAGATACAAGGTTACATTTATTAGCCTAATTAATATAGATATCATGGTAAAACAATATGTTGGGAAACTTGCCATTTCTTACTGCAACTACAAAAGTAAACATAACTCTGGTGAAACTGAATTTCATCTGCCTCTAAGCAGTCTGAAAACATTGTTAGAATCAGAATCTAGATTACAGGCCCTAGTTCTCATGGGGGACTTCAATCACACTGATATCTGCTGGAAGAGCAATACAGCAGTGCACAGACAATCCAGGAAGCTTTTGGAAAGTGTAGGGGACAATTTCCTGGTGCAAGTGCTGGAGGAATCAACCAGGGCCAGAGCTCTTCTTGACCTGCCGCTCACAAACAGGGAAGAATTAGTAGGGGAAGCAAAAGTGGATGGGAACCTGGAAGGCAGTGATCATGAGATGGTCAAGTACAGGATGCTGACACAAGGAAGAAAGGAGAGCAGCAGAATACGGACCCTGGACTTCAGAAAAGCAGACTTTGACTCCCTCAGGGAACTGATGGGCAAGATCCCCTGGGAGAATAACATGAAGGGGAAAGGAGTCCAGGAGAGCTGGCTGTGTTTTAAAGAATCCTTATTGAGGTTCAAGGAACAAACCATCTCGATGTGTAGAAAGAACAGTAAATATGGCAGGGGCTTGGCTTAACAGTGAAATCCTTGCTGATCTTAAACACAAAAAAGAAGCTGACAAGAAGTGGAATATTGGACAGATGTCCAGGGAGGAGCATAAAAATATTGCTCAGGCATACAGGAGTGAAATCTGTCTTCACAAACAAGGTCAGCTCCCAGACTACTGCACTGGGCAGCATAATATGGGGAGGAGGTGACCAGCCCTCTGTGGAGAAAGAAATGGTTCGGACTATTCAGGAAAGCTGGACGAGCACAAGTCCATGGGGCCAGATGCACTGCATCTGAGGGTGCTAAAGGAATGGGTGGATGTCATTGCAGAGCCATTGGCCGTTCTCTTTGAAAACTCATGGCGATTGGGGGAAGTCCTGGAAGACTGGAAAAAGGCTAATGTAGTGCCCATGTTTAAAAAAAAGGGGAGGAGGAGGATCTGGGGAACTACAGGCCAGTCAGCCTCACCTCAGTCCCTGGAAAAATCATGGAGCAGGTCCTCAAGGAATCAATATTGAAGTACTTAGAGGAGAGGAAAGTGATCAGGAACAGTCAGCATGGATTCACCAAGGGCAAGTCATGCCTGACTAATCTAATTGCCTTCTATGACGAGATAACTGGCTCTGTGGATGAAGGGAAAGCAGTGGACGTGTTGTTCCTTGACTTTAGCAAAGCTTTTGACATGGTCTCCCACAGTATTCTTGCCAGCAAGTTCAAGAAGTATGGGCTGGATGAATGGACTATATGGTGGATAGAAAGTTGGGTAGATTGTTGGGCTAAACGGGTAGTGATCAATGGCTCCATGTCTAGCTGGCAGACGGTATCAAGTGGAGTGCCCCAAGGGTCGGTCCTGGGGCCGGTTTTGTTCACTATCTTCATAAATGATCTGGAGGATGGTGTGGATTGCACCCTCAGCAAGTCTGCAGATGACACTAAAGTGGGAGGAGTGGTAGATACGCTGGAGGATAGGGATAGGATACAGAGGGACATAGACAACTTAGAGGATTGGGCCAAAAGAGATCTGATGAGGTTCAACAAGTACAAGTGCAGAGTCCTGCACTTAGGAAGGAAGAATCCCATGCACCGCTACAGACTAGGGACCGAGTGGCTAGGCAGCAGTTCTGTAGCAAAGGACCTAGGGGTTACAGTGGACGAGAAGCTGGATACGAGTCAACAGTGTGCCCTTGTTGCCAAGAAGGCTAACAGCATTTTGGCCTGTATAAGTAGGAGCATTGCCAGCAGATCGAGGGACATGATCGTTTCCCTCTATTTGACATTGGTGAGGCCTCATCTGGAGTACTGTGTCCTGTTTTGGGCCCCACACTGCAAGAAGGATGTGGAAAAATTGGAAAACGTCCAGCGGAAGGCAACAAAAATGATTCGGGGTCTGCAACACATGACTTATGAGCGAGAGGCTGAGGGAACTGGGATTGTTTAGTCTGCAGAAGGGAAGAATGAGGAGGGATTTGATAGCTGCTTTCAAGTATCTGAAAGGGGGTTCCAAAGAGGATGGATCTAGACTGTTCTCAGTGGTACCAGATGATAGAACAAGGAGTAATGGTCTCAAGTTGCAGTAGGGGAGGTTTACGTTGGATATTAGGAAAAACTTTTTCACTAGGAGCGTGGTTAAGCACTGGAATGGATTACCTAGTGAGGTAGTGGAATCTCCTTCCTTAGAGGTTTTTAAGGTCAGGCTTGACAAAGCCCTGGCTGGGATGATTTAATTGCGGATTGGTCCTGCTTTGAGCAGGGGGTTGGACTAGATGACCTCCTGAGGTCCCTTCCAACCCTGATATTCTATGATTCTATTCTATTATTCTAATCCTTGACTGAGTTTCCATACCCAGCATAAACTGGGTTGTGATTGTTCAGTGTGTGCTTGGGCTGCTTTCAGTTTGTTCTAAAGCTGTTATAATCTCAGACCTTGTTTTTGAGAGGAGCTAGGTTGTGGGTGAAAACACTGTACCCTAAAAACCGTTAGGGTGCAGTCCTCTCCTACTTGTTGCACTTCCTTTGCTTTCAGATGTTACTTTGTAGTACGTAAGCCGTTTATACCCATAACTTCCCATTTATAATCAAATTTTTAAATGTCACATTTGAAGTCTTTAAAAAAAAAAAGCATCAGAAAATTCTACTGAGTTTATCCTCCATCTGCTAGCTTGTTTACATCTATCTCATTTCTAAGTGTTGGTGCATCATTGGGCTGTTCATCAGATTATATGAATGGGAATTGGGAATGCTCAATTCCAGTATATTTTTTCTGAGTTTTTTTTATCATTTTAATATGTAATTTCATAGCTGAGATAGCTGCAGACATTCTTAGGCTGGGCATTCCTCTATCAAATAGTGTGTAGAAATTAAAGCAATAACCCATGACAGGATTCCTCTTTTACCAGGAGAGAGCGCCATACTCCTTGGAAATATTAGGTGTGTGTCTGGAGATCTCACTCTCAGGCCTTGTCTATACTGGCAAGTTTCTGCGCAGTAAAGCAGCGTTCTGCGCTCTAACTCCCAAGGTGCACACATGGCCACGCCACTGAGTGCACAGAAACTGTGCAGTTGCAGAGCTGTAAAAAACCCACCCCGATGAGAGGCGTCAAGCTTTCTGCGCCGGGGCTACAGTGCCTCGGTGCCAGTGTAGACACCCTGGTCAATTACAGCGCTGTGATTTGGCCGCTGGGAGGTGTCCCACAATGCCTGTTCTTGCCTCTCTGGTCATCAGTTTGAACTCTACTGCCTTGCCGTCAGGTGACCCACTGTCATCCCTACCCCTTAAATTCCTTTGGAATTTTGAAAGTCCCCTCCCTCTTTGTTATCACCAGCTGAACGGCTGCGCAAAATTAAAAAGCGGCCACGAAGAACTAAAGAGGACTTTCTGCGTGATGTCAGATGCACTCCGCGGCCAAAAAACAAGAATCAAAGGCGTGGCGGGACAGTGAGAATAGGGACTGAAAGGAGAATGCGGCACACCAGAATGAAGCCACAGAGCAGCTCTTAAACATTATGGAGTGTCAAGCAGACACGCTCCAGGCACTAATAGCACTAGAAACTGAGAAGGTCCACACCCGCCCTCCCCTGCAGCTGCTGTCACAAAACTCTTTCCCATGTGTCCCCAGACATCGCCAACATACTTATCAACCTCCTGGCTCCAGTCTGTAGCCACTGCACTCCAATCCTGCCCAGTCAGTCCAGCCCTGCCACCTCACAGTACCCACTGCACTCAACACCCGTCCTTCTGCAGTTTAGCCTTGCTGAAGTTCAGTACCTGCTGCACTGTACTGCAAAGGGCAAAGCTGCATATGATACCTGGACACACACAAATCTTTAACTATATTGGGACCCCACCTCCACCTGCGACCCTCCCTTCCTTCATCCCCCACAGTGCTGATATGGGGTTTTTTGTTTCCTTCTCTCCTCTGGTTGTTGTTTTTTAAATAAAATAATTGTTTTGGTTTGAAAGCAATTTATTCATTAATTGCAAGTTTGCAGATGACACTAAAGTGGGAGGAGTGGTAGATACGCTGCAGGGTAGGGATAGGATACAGAGGGCCCTAGACAAATTGGAGGTTTGGGCCAAAAGAAATCTGATGAGGTTCAACAAGGACAAGTGCAGAGTCCTGCACTTAGGACGGAAGAATCCCATGCACCGCTACAGACTAGGGACCGAATGGCTCGGCAGCAGTTCTGCAGCAAAGGACCTAGGGGTTACAGTGGTGGAGAAGCTGGGTATGAGTCACCAGTGTGCCTTTGTTGCCAAGAAGGCCAATGGCATTTTGGGACGTATAAGTAGGGGGCATTGCCAGCAGATGGAGGGACGTGATCGTTCCCCTCTGTTGGACATTGGTGAGGCCTCATCTGGAGTACTGTGTCCAGTTTTGGGCCCCACACTACAAGAAGGATGTGGAAAAATTGGAGAGAGTCCAGCGGAAGGCAACAAAAATGATTAGGGGACTGGAACACATGACTTATGAGGAGAGGCTGAGGGAACTGGGATTGTTTAGTCTGCAGAAGAGAAGAATGAGGGGGGATTTGATAGCTGCTTTCAACTACCTGAAAGGGGGTTCCAAAGAGGATGGCTCTAGGATGGTTCTCAGTGGTAGCAGATGACAGAACAAGGAGTAGTGGTCTCAAGTTGCAGTTGGGGAGGCTTAGGTTGGATATTAGGAAAAACTTTTTCACTGTGAGGGTGGTGAAACACTGGAATGCGTTACCTAGGGACGTGGTGGAATCTCCTTCCTTAGATATTTTTAAGGTCAGGCTTGACAAAGCCCTGGCTGGGATGATTTAGTCGGGGATCGGTCCTGCTTTGAGCCGGGGGTTGGACTAGATGACCTCCTGAGGACCTCCCTTCCAACCCTGATATTCTATGATTCTATGATTCTTCTTTGGGTCTGGGAAATCAGGCCTTCCATGGGCCTAGCCACAAGCCATTAAAGCCTTCCTTCTAGAGCATCATGTTTCTCCATGCGAGCCAGTTAAGAAATGAGGGTACAAAACGTGTTTTACTCCTCTGTCCCTTGAATTGCCATTCACTCCTAGTGTGGGTGTGTAAATAAACTTGGGGTAAGTTTTTTCTATATCGCCCATACCTGCTCTTCTCAAAACATCCTTGCATGAGGATATATGGCAGCTAGCTTCTTGAATGATTGAGCCCAAAGTACCCTTCCGCCCCTTAAGGGCAAATAAGCAACACAAGCACTGTGCCTCTGGCTTTAGTTTAGATTTGTGAATGCCCCATAAAAATTAGATTGTCCCTGCCTTTTAAGGGAGGCAGGCATTTCAGGAACAGGGTGAATTGGGTCCCATAGGGACCCATAAGGGGATCCCTACTTACATCATTTAAATCCAGATCTTGCTTTTTTCATCTTTGTTGAGTTCTTGGTTTATCCTCTGTGGTAAACTTCCATGGATTTAGGACATATGCTGTGCCACCCACAACTGTTGCAAAGGGTCCCAAGACTTATTCTCATGGAAGCTTCTGGGTCTGTTTCCAAACATTCTCCTGCTTTCTCCTCAGTAGATGCAATCTGTATTTGCAAGGGGCTTGAGCAAGAACCTTCATCTCAGGCAGAGATCCTTCAGTGAATCAAGAGTATTGCTTTGTATCTGCCTTTCTCTTCTCTCTCATCAGTCCCAGAAGGGCCATCCTATTGCTTTGGACATCCCAGCCAGATAAATGTCTGCTCCTGTACTACTCTGAATCAGACAAGAGTAGCTCTGACTAAAATCCCAAAGATTTAGACTAAGCATAACAAATGAGAGTAAGAGGAAAGAGAGTGAACAGAAATCTAATTCCTTTTCAGCATCATAAACCACTGGAGCCCTGTGCTCAAAAGCTGTGCTTGCCAAGAAAGAGGAGTTAAACTGTATGTCAGGGCAAGGTCATCCCTTCATGCCATTATCAAAACTCAGAAGCCAAAGGCCGCCTCTGAACTCTGCAGAAGACTGGAACATCAGCTAGCAGAAGTAACTGAAAATAGGTATTTACATCTTTGTTCTGAGTTTTCCCGGGCTGAGAACAGAAAATTGCACCCTCCAACTTGCTATTTGTCCCTTCAATCATATTTGGTGTCCGCCAAATGGGAAATCTTGATTTAATGTGTACCTCAGAAGATCAGTTAATGAATAAACTTATTTGGATCATTACTAGCCAACAGAGAAATATATAGGTGGTACTAAGATCTCTCAAATTGGCTGTCTGTTAGTTCTCTTTTTAAAATTTTTGTTTAGTCAAGTTCATCTATAGAAATAATTAATGCATCAGGAATTGCCTTGAGCTGGCACAAAAATTCTTGCTGCTGCTGCTTGCTCAGAGTTACAAATCAGTTCTGAATTGGTTTCTTGAGATGCCATAATTTAATCAAAAGGTGAAAATCATTTGTACATCAGTGATATTAGCAAGTCTCTGAGAATAGTGGTTAATTGCTGGTACAGAGAACTGCAAAATCAGTATAGCATGAGATTGTTTTAATGGTGGCTTCCTCAAAACAATCTCTAATTTGATAACAGTATAGGAGTTGAGAAACAGGAGAATTTTTTTTGTTAATCATTTAAGTTGGGTCAGCCAACTGTAGATGGATGTGATACGGGAGTGATAGTCATTCTGAGGAAATGGGGTGCAGATATTTAACTCTATGCAGTCCAGGACCATGTCATCCTGCTTATATACACTTAGAACTATAGAATATTAGGAAGAGACCTCAGGAGGTCATCAAGTCCAGTCCCCTGCTCAAAGCAGGACCAACACCAACTAAATCATCCCAGCCAGCCCTTTGTCAAGCCAGGCCTTAAAAACCTCTAAGGATGGAGACTCCACCACCTCCCTAGGTAACCCATTCCAGTGCTTCACCACCCTCCTAGTGAAAGTGTTTCCTAATATCAAACCTAGACCTCCCACACTGGAACTTGAGACCATTGCTTCTTGTTCTGTCATCTGCCACCACTGAGAACAGACGAGCTCCATCCTCTTTGGAACCACCCTTCAGGTAGTGGAAGCCTGCTATTAAATCCACACCTTACTCTTCTGCAGACTGTATAACCCCAGTTCCCTCAGCCTCTCCTCGTAAGTCATGTGCCTCAGCCCCCTAATCATTTTCATTGCGCTCCGCTGTACTCTCTCCCATTTGTCCACATCTTTTTTTAGCGGAGGAACCAAAACTGGATGCAATACTCCAGGTGTGGCCTCACCAGTGCCAAATAGAGGGGAATAATTGCTTCCCTCGATCAGCTGGCAGTGCTCCTACTAATACAGCCCAATATGCCGCTGGCCTTCTTGACAACGAGGGTATACTGCTGACTCATATCCAGCTTCTTGTCCACTGTAATCCCCAGGTCCTTTTCTGCAGAACTGCTGCTTAGCCAGTCAGTGCCCCAGCCTGTAGCAGTGCATGGGATTCTTCCTTCCTAAGTGTAGAACTCTGCACTTGTCCTTGTTGAACCTCATCAGATTTCTTTTGGCCCAATCCTCCAATTCATCTAGGTCACTCTGGACTCTATCCCTACTCTCCATCGTATCTACCTCTTCTCTCAGCTTAGTGTCATAAGAATGGCCGTACTGGGTCAGACAAAAGGTCCATCCAGCTCAGTGTCCTGTCTGCCGAGAGTGGCCAGTGTCAGGTGCCCTCGAGGGAGTGAACCTAACAGGTAATGATCAAGTGATCTCTCTCCTGCCATCTATCTCTACCCTCTGACAAACAGAGGCTAGGGACACCATTCCTTACCTATCCTAGCTAATAGCCATTAATGGCCTTAACCTCCATGAATTTATCTAGTTCTCTTTTTAAGCCCTGTTATAGCCCTAGCCTTCACAACCTCCTCAGCCAAGGCGTTCCACAGATTGACTGTGTGCTGTGTGAAGAAGAACTTCCTTTTATTTGTTTTAAACCTGCTGCCCATTAATTTCATCTGGTGGCCCCTAGTTCTTACATTATGGGAACAAGTAAATAACATCTTCCTTTTTCACTTTCTCCACACCACTCCTGATTTTATCGACCTCTATCATAGCCCCCCTTAGTGTCCTCTTTTCCAAGCTGAAAAGTCCTAGCCTCTTTAATCTCTCCTCATATGGGACCGGTTCCACACCCCTAATCATTTTAGTTGCCCTTCTCTGAACCTTTTCTAATGCCAGTATATCTTTTTTGAGACTAGGAGCCCACATCTGTACACAGTGTTCAAGATGTGGGCTTACCATGGATTTATATAAAGGCAATAAGATATTCTCCATCTTATTCTCTATCCCTTTTTTAATGATTCCTAACATCCTGTTTGTTTTTTTGACTGTCAGTGCACACTGCTTGGATGTCTTCAGAGAACTATCCACAATGACTCCCAAGATCTCTTTCCTGATTAGTTGTAGCTAAATTAGCCCCCATCATATTGTATGTATAGTTTGGGTTATTTTTTTCCAATGTGCATTACTTTACATTTATCCACATTAAATTTCATTTGCCATTTTGTTGGCCAATCACTTAATTTTGTGAGATCTTTTTGAAGTTCTTCACAGTCTATTTTGGTTTTAACTATCTTGAGCAGTTTAGTATCATCTGCAAACTGCCACCTCACTGTTTACCCCTTTCTCCAGATCATTCATGAATAAATTGAATCTGCGAACTTGCTGAGGGTGCAGTTAATCCCATCATCCAGATCACTGAACAAAACCGGCCCCAGAACCGACCCCTAGGACACTCTGTTGATACTGGTTGCCAACTAGACATCGAGCTGTTGATCACTACACATTGAGCCTGACAATCTAGCCAGCTTTCTATCCACCTTATAGTCCATTCATCCAATCCATACTTTTTTAATTTGCTGGCAAGAATACTGTGGGAGACCTTATCAAAAGCTTTGCTAAAGTCAAGATATATCACATCCACCGCTTTCCCCATATCCACAGAGCCAGTTATCTCATCATAGAAGTCAATCAGGTTGGTCAGGCATGACTTGCCCTTGGTGAATCCATGTTGACTGTTGATCACCTTCCTCTCCTTCAAGTGCTTGCAGAAAGCTCTGTTCAAAATCATTTTTTGCATGCAAGGACCAGTCTGTTTGTCACTTGTCTGCAAAACCATCAAGATGCAATTCTTGGCTCAACTGCTGGTGAGCTGGCTGTTTACAGCAGTGTCATCCTGAACTCCCTGAATTAACCTCATACCCAGTAGTTTAAAGCAAAATATTCTGCTTGATAGGTTTATTGCTAATTTAATAGGAAACTGTCAAGCTTGTTATCACAGGGGGTTTCAGGCTGGAATTCTCAAACAAAGAATTTAAAAATGGTTCAAATGTTGAGCCTCGGAAGCAGAGGTCAGCGGAGAAGCAGGCTATAATTTAGTACCCCCGTGTTCTCCTGGGGACCAAGGCTAAGTTGGGTGGCTTCTTTGAGTGATGGTCCCTATGTGTATTCCACACGTGGGGATGCATGTACGCCAAGCGCTTGAGTCTGGAAATTCTTCAAAGCAGTGTCTGTTGGCCCACATGTGTGCAGTATCTTTCCTTGTGCTCTCGACCAAGGGTATAAGAGGCATTGTGGATTGATGCCTCTCCATTCCTCCTCTTACCAGAAATCCAATAGGATCTGAAGCAGAGGGGATAGAGAGTGGGTAGCGGATTACAGATCGGGACCACACAACTCTAAAAACCTCCAGTTACAGTAAGTAGCTTCCACTTCTTCGAATGATGGGAAATAAGTGTACCTCAATAAACCTAGGTCAAAATATCTACTACTTTCAATTGTAGAATGTGCTTGCTGGTTTTTGGGTTGTATTATGGTTGTAGAAGGGAGATGGTAAAACAAAGTGAAATTCCTTCAGCTCTTCCAGCAGCCCTGTCTAATAAAAAGTGTACAATCTGGTGAACTAAACTCATGAGGATAATTTCATTTATTTTGTACTGTACCAAGTGTCAGCTGTTCAATGTCATCAACATAGTTGTATCATGAAGTTGAGTAGAATTTTATCTAGTCATGTCTGGCAAAGGTCGTTTTGAAAACTTTGATTTAGTGGTAGGCCTCTAAATAAATTTTCACGTTACGTTGGATTTTTTATTCAGTAGTTAATAATTAATTCAAACTTCTTTTATTTAAAAAAAAAAAAACCCTTGAAAACATAGGTGGCAGTTAATCAATCCGGGAAGCATAGTGTCTGCAATAGTCTTCTGCAATAGTAGTTAATTTCTGAAATTAAATGAGCCATAATGTTTACGAGCAAGTCCTTTATAGTTTTACATGAATGTAGCTGTTCTTAATCAATAAGTAGGGCCCTACGAAATTCACGGCCATGAAAAATGTGTCACGGACAGCAAAATCTGGTCTCCACCATGAAATCTGGTCTTTTGTGTAACTACGCTTCTACCCCGATATAAGGCGGGTTTGCATACAATCTGGTAAAGCTCTGACACGCTGCTTAAGAGTGTCGGGCAGGCTGGTGCCGAGGGGTTGGATAAGGGGCCTTGGGGGCGGTCAGGGGACACACACACACACCCACACCCCTCCCTGGGTCTGGGAGGCAGGAGCTATGGGAGGGCACTTTTGGGGGCCCCGCAGTTCCAGAGTGGCCTGGGGGATTAGCAGGGGGCCAGCCGTGTTGCTCAGGGGAGGGGGGGTTTGGGAGAAGGGATCCCCCCATCGCAGTCACCGGCAGCGATGGAAGCGGAGCAGCCCGGTCCCAGCCCGCTCCACTCCACCAGCTCCCAGCCGCAGCACTCCGCTTCCCGCCGCATGTGAGTACGCGGGGCGTCCTTTCCCCAACCTCCCTGCACTTACTGGCGGCGGGAAGCGGAGTGCTGCAGCTGGGAGCTGGCAGAGTGGAATGGGCTGGGGCCGCATTGCTCCACTTCCTGCTGCTGCCGGTGAGTGCCTGTCAGGGGGTGGGGGGTGTGGATATGGGTTGGAGCAGTCAGGGGACAGGGAGCAGGGGGGTTGGGTAGGGGGTGGGATCCTGGGGGTGATTCGGGATGAGAGTCTCTGGAGGGGGTGGTCAGGGAACAAGGAATGGGGGGGGGGCAAAGCAAGTTAGATATAACAGGGTCTCACCTATAACACGTTGAGATTTTTTGTCTCCCAAGGACCGTGTTATATCAGGGTAGAGGTGTATTAGCCTATACTATACAGATTTCACAGGGGAGACCAGTGTTTGTCAAACTGGGGTCCTGATCCAAAAGGGAGTTGCGGGGCAGTGGGGGGAAAGGTTTGCAAGGGGATTGTGGTATTGCCACCCTTCTGCACTTCCTTCAGACCTGGGTGGCTGGAAAGCGGTGGCTGCTGGCTAGGCACCTGGCTCTGAAGGCAGCAGTCAGCAGCAGCGCAGAAGTAAGGGTGGCAATGGGCAGCCAGAGAGTGGCGGCTGCTGGCCAAAGGACCAGCTCTGAAGGCAGCAGCACAGAAGTAAGTGTAGCAAGATCATACCAGGCCACCCTTACTTCTGTGCTGCTGCTGCTGGCGGCGGCACTGCCTTCAGAGCTGGGGGCCCAGCCAGCAGCTGCCACTTTCCAGCCACCCAGCGCTGTCGGCAGCGCTGTCGCCAGCAGCAGCACAGAAGTAAGGATGGCAACACCATGACCCTGCTGTAATAATCGTGCAGTGTCCCCAGTACTCCCTCTTAGGCCAGGACCCCTACAGTTACAGCACCGTGACGGTTCAGATTGAAATAGCTGAAATCATGACATTTATGGTTTTTAAAATCCTATGACCATGAAATTGACCAAAACGGACTGTGAATTTGGTAGGGCCCTATCAATAAGAGATTTATACATTGATAGCATAAAGTTCTGGTTACCTTATCAGTTAATCTTTTTGGTTTAGTATGCAGAGCTACCTATCGGAAGAGATTGTAGGATTTTACACCAATCAGTCATTTTTTATAGGTGTTTCTAGAGTATGGAAGAGAACAGAGGCTAATTTGTCTTAAATCAATGTTGTTCCCAGAAACACTTGATAACTGTTCAGTTACCAGCAAAGCGCTAGAGGTTACAAGACCAATGGCTGGCTTTAAAAGTCTTAACCCAGGCCATTTGCTAATTCCAAGGGTAATGGAGACTGATCATACTGTAACATAGCTGTCTGCTAAATCATGACTGTGACTCTACAAAACTGCCTATCCTGATGTATTAAAGAAAGAAGGCTTGAGGGTTACTATTGGGTTGAATGCCCTTTAGTAGATGCTCTTTTATAATGGAGGAGAGGGACAGAGAACGAATGAAACTGTTTTTAATTTATTCACAAACGTGGGATTCAGGTTCTCAATTTGCCTCCTGGCTTGTCTTCTGAAATTCAGGATGGATAGGGTAGCATTTCTCCTCAGACATGGCTCTTTCAAACTTTCACTGGCAACAACTTAAAAATGGAAGGCAGGATAAATGGGCATGCAATTCCAAAGCGGTAGTATGTAGTTCCTAGGACTATCTAAAAGCAGTAATGTATAGACTTCCCCCCAATTAATCCAAATGGTGCAGCTGAAAAACTGTCAGGTGAACACATTTCAGAGGAGGTGGCGAAGGTGTCAAAAGACTGTTTCATGCTTTCCCGAGGCTCAGAATAAAATGTTGTTGCACAAAGACTGAATTTTGGGGTGGGTGTCTTTACAATAGCTTTTTCCCAATAGGCTGACCAAACTCAGTCTCATTTAAGAGAGCTGACTATATTCCAAGGCATGAATACTGCAGGACACATGCCAGGGCCACTGCTATCCATCTCAGGTGCTAGAGTAGTGATTAATATCTCATTCAAAATGAGAATGCATTCTGGGAGTCTCTTATGTGTTAGGAGGAAGAAGTTGATACTGTTCTAGGTCTCATGTCACAGTATGTGGTGCTACCAGCAAGCCCTCATGTTGGGCTGCCCTTGCAAACCTTTAATGCCCATAGTAGAAATCAGATTCTCAGCAGATGCTTGACTTGGCACAAGAATGGTTTGACTTGTTCACTGAATCTGGTCTTGCATGTGAACACGGGGAGAGAATCAATATTTTTGATCAAGTGTGCATTTGCCCAGGACTGCATCAGCCAACAATAGGAGGTAACTGGTCCTACTTGAGAAAATAAGGGCTACTTCAGTGCTAACAATATTTTTTTTTGCTGCATTAGCTGCGGGAGAAGAAAATTGTACACAGTCACTGCTTTTTACTTTTCCTTTAGCTGTATACAATGTGCTGGTGGGGAGAAGGGTGATACAATCACTCTACTTCAAACTGAGTTTTTAAGTCGTTTTTTTTATGGTTACAATCCTGTCTATACATCATAGCAAACAGGATGTGGTATTTTTAATGACCCCGAAGCAAATTTATCTACGAGAATGCTTTGCCGCAGGGAAGTATTTAGCATCATTTCAAGAATGGGCAGTGGAGGAAAGGCAGATTTTTTTTTCTCTATATATAAACTTTAGGCACTTGATTGTCAAATGGGGTTTTTATGTGCAAGGTGATTCCTCTGTGGGCTTTCTTACGCTCTTCTCTAGCCTTTCCAATATTGATGAAATGGGGAAGATAACTTTTAATCCTTTTCTGGTGCTGAAATGTGTTCTAGCAGTATTTTATAAGTAATCTGTTTATTATGCAAAGACCCACAGATCTGTTTTGATGGGTACTTCAGCCTGTTTGCTGCTCAGACCTGTCCTTCACTGATAGCAGGGGGATGCCCTGCCTCCTGAAGTACCCATGAGTTCTTTTTGCCTCCACAGTGGCCGGTGGGTGTAACCAAACCCTTCTACTCCACAGCTTTTCTAAGAGAAAACTCAAACTTTTATTCCAAATCTCAAACTTAGCAATTTAGCTGTCTATACCCCAATATGTTCCAGGGCTGAATCTACTTTTTGGGGAGTGAACAGAACAGGGCAGTTATCAAGTGATCCATCCCCTGTCATCCAGTCCCACCATTTGGCAGTCAGAGGCTTAGAGATGCTCAGAGCATGGGGTTGCATCCCTGATCATCTTGGCTTATAGCCATTGATGGGCCTATCCACTATGAACTTATCTAATTTTTTAAAACTACTTATATTTTTGGCCTTCTCAACATACCCTGGCAATGAGTTCCACAGATTGACTGTACATTGTGTAAAGAAGTACTTCCTTATGTTTATTTTTAAACCTGCTAATTATTAATTTCAGTGGATGACCCCTGGTTCTTGTGTTATATGAAGGGGTAACTTTCGCTTTCTCCACACCATTCATGATTCTATAGACCTCTTTCATATCCCTCTTTAGCTGTCACTTTTCCAAGCTCAACAGTCCCAGTCTTTTCCATACCCTTAATCATTTTTATTGCCCCTCTCTGTACCTTTTCCAATTCTAATATAGCTTTTTTGAGATGGGGTGACTGGAACTGCACACAGTATTCAAGGTGTGGGTATACCATGGATTTATGTAGTGTCATTAGGATATTTACTCTATCTATCCCTTTCCTAATGGTTTCTGTCATTGTTAGCTGAATACTGACTATCTATTCCTATGCTGTGGAGAGTTGAAGCAATCTTAACTACAGAGAATGCTGCTTTGCAAATGGTAGCTAAACAAGTTCAGGGAAGGCATGAGCTGAGGAGACACCAATGGATGCTTAGAACAATTCACATAACTCCAGTTCAGCTCTTTCTGCTGCCAGGTTTTTTAGCTTGGGAGCAAATGGTTTCTCTCAACTCTGGTCAGAATGAGGGTACTGGACGCTGTATGGAGGGAGAATTCTCAAGAACTATGCAGGAATAACAGAGACAAGATGGGTGAGGTAAGATCTCTTATTGGACCAACTTCTGTTTGGTGAGAGAGACAAGCTTTTGAGCTGCACAGACTCTCTCTCAGACCTTCAGTACGGGTTGCTTATATGTACTGATCACTTAGAAAACTGGCTGCAAACAGTATATGTTTTAATATGGCCAAATGCAGTGTCCTGTATGTAGTAACAAAGAATGTTAGTCCATAGGACAGATTGGTGGTGACTTTGTTGCCTCTGGAAAGAACAATAAAGCATTCTGGCAGCCCTCCAAATGCCAGGTCCTGGGATCAAAGTTGGCAGCAGATTTCTCTCAAAGCTATCCAACAGGTCTTTGTGACATGCCTTTCCACTGCTCCCCAGGACTATTCAAAAATGAGAGAGAGTGCCATAATGATGCTGATGCATTTCTGGGCAAAGAGGCCATTGTTCTTAGACCTGTTCATCCCAGTATCAGACTTCCATGGGGCCTCTGCCACCCAGAGACTTGCTAATGCTAGAAACAGTCCTCCACTCACGCTCAACCTAGCTATCTTGTATTTTAGTATCCATTTTAAGTGACTGCTTTCAGATGAGCCAGTTAACATACTTAGAAACGTAGAAAAGTCAGCACACTTATTCTGCTCACTCATGTTCCATGGATTCATTTCCTTTAACATGGGAATTAAACTTAGCATGACATTCTTTCAGGTTGCCATTTAATGTGGGTGTATTTGAGTGTCCAAGCTAAAAGGCCAAGTTTCTTCACTATTCTATGTTCAGGAGGCTGTATCTATGCTGAAGATTTTCTGAAATTCTCCCCTGGTGTTAGAGCACCTGGGGAAGAATGTCTGGAAGTCCTATGGAGACAAGATCAGTGGAGGCATTGGTTCAGCTCTGAGTAGAGATCACTCAACTGTCATAGAATCATAGAATATCAGGGTTGGAAGGGACCTCAGGAGGTCATCTAGTCCAACCCCCTGCTCAAAGCAGGACCAATCCCCAACTAAATCATCCCGGCCAGGGCTTTGTCAAGCCTGACCTTAAAAATATCTAAGGAAGGAGATTCCACCACCTCCCTAGGTAACCCATTCCAGTGCTTCACCACCCTCCTAATGAAAAAGTTTTTCCTAATATCCAACCTAAACCTGCCCCACTGCAACTTGAGACCATTATTCTTTGTTCTGTCATCAGCTACCACTGAGAACAGTCTAGATCCAGACAGATCTAGAACTGTCAGTCCTCTAGTTATTAGCACTAGACCAGCGGTTCTCAAACTGTGGGTCAGGATCCCAAATGGGGTCGCCAGGGCTGGCATTAGACTTGCTGGGGCCCGGGGTCGAAGCCCGAGCCCCACCGCCTGGGGTCGAAGCTCTGGGCAGCGGGGCTCAGGCTTTGGTTTCAGCTCTGGGTGGTGGGGCTCAGGTTACGGGCCCCTCACCTGGGGCTGAAGCCCTTGGGCTTTGCCCCTCCACCTTGGGCAGGGCTTGGGCGGGCTCAGGCTTCAGTCACCCCTCCTGGGGTCGTGTGGTATTTTTTGTTGTCAGAAGGGGGTCACAGTGCAATGAAGCTTGAGAACCCCTGCACTAGACGAAACAGCCTCTGCTTTAAAGATTAACTTTTAACAAATATAAGCTTGTGAGTTTAAAGGGTAGGAACTTTTCATATAAAGTATCCTATTTTCACTGTTTATCCCCAGTTAGCTGAGGTGTTGCAAATCCCATTGGAAGCAATCCATTTTATTCAAAGACAGTTATAGCTGGAAACAGCCATCAGAAACAGCAGGGCTGATAAGGTACTTCCATTAAGCAGTGTTCTCATTTTAATATTTGTTTCTTTAGGAATAAAGTGCAACTACTAAGTTTTTTCCACTTTAGCAATTAGACTTTAAACTGTTACATGGATTTTTGTAGCAGTAAAAGCAATGATGTCACTTTCCCAGAACTGAACCAAGAAAAGACTAAATAGTGAAGAAAAAAGGTAATGGATGCTTCTGGCAGTGAGGAAACTGAATTTTAATTCAAACATTTGTGACACAGTTCCTCTTCTGCCTTGGTGGTCCTGTGCTTATTGGCAGATTTTCTTGCCTCAGAGGTTCATGGCAGCCCTCAGTTTTTGCCACTTTCGGCTCAAATCTGCCATTCACTCAGTTAGCCTCATCACTGGCCAGCATGGGGAAAGGAAGAACAACAATCCCTGCAGTCTCTGCTGTTCCACCAAGTGGATCGTGGAACAGGCCAGAGACCTTCCCCTCTGGTGGAACCCACAGTCCAGTTCAACTCCTCCGGTATCAAGTAGGGAGTTGGAGGGATGGCGGGAACCTGGGCCCGCCCTCTATTCCAGGTTCCAGCCCAGGGCCCTGTGGATTGCAACTGTCTACAGTGGCTCCTGTAACAGCTGCCTGACAGCTACAACTCCCTGGGCTACTTCCCCATGGCCTCCTCCCAACACCTTCTTTATTCTCACCACAGGACCTTCCTCCTGGTGTCTGATGATGTTTATACTTCTCAGTCTTCCAGTAGTGTGCCTTCTCACTCTCAGCTTCTTGCGCCTCTTGCTCCCAGCTCCTCGCACACACCACAAACTGAAGTGAGCTCCTGTTTAAACCCAGGTGCCCTGATTAGTCTGCCTTAAATGATTCTAGCAGCTTCTTGATTGGCTGCAGGTGTTCTAATCAGCCTGTCTGCCTTAATTGTTTCCAGAAAGTTCCTGATTGTTCTGGAACCTTCCCTGTTACCTTACCCAGGGAAAAGGAACCTACTTAATCTGGGGCTAATATAGCTGCCTTCTATCACTTTCCTGTACCCGGTAGGCCAGCCTATATTTCACCTTGGTTCCGAGGCCCACCGGGGATATTTGTTGGCGGCTTCTTCATGGAGCCGTGAGCATGGGCATGTACTTGGTGCGGTTCACCCCTATCCCAGACGTCTGCCCCTTTTGAGGCGTGAGGGAAACCCTGGCGCACATATATTTGGAGTGTGCCAGGCTGCAGCCCCTATTCCGGCTCCTCACCGATATTTTATTATGATTTTGGTTGCACTTTTCCCCTCACCTTCTTATTTATGTACTTCCTATCCACTGCCCCACAAAGTCACAGGATCTCCTGGTCAACCTCCTCCTGGCCCTAGCTAAAATGGCCATCTGTAAAACCAGAGTGAGGAGGTTGGCCGATGGAGTTTCCTGTGACTGTGGGGCCTATTTCCGATCCTCCGTCCGTTCACGTATCCGGGCAGAGTTCCTCTGGGCGGCGTCCACTGACTCCCTTGATGCCTTTGAGGAGCAGTGGGCGCTGTCCAGGGTTCACTGCTCGGTGTCCCCTTCCGGTTCCCTTCGTTTGACCCTTTGACCACACTCCTGTCCCTGTTATTTCATTAGTTGTCCCCCGTATTGATTTGGTGTCCAGGTCCTGTGGATCCCCCTCTTAGGCGGGGGGGGGGGATCCTTTAGCAGTGGGTGGGCTTTGCCCACCCACTTCCTGGATCCCAATAGGATCACTCTCCTGTAGGCACCTGGCCCGACCCTGTCACACATTTCATAGAGGTGTAGGACTGGAAGGGTCCCCAGTAGGTCATCAAGTTCAGTCCCCTTCTACACTCAAGGCAGGACTGAGTAATACTTCCTGACAGGTGTTTGTCTAACCTGTTCTTAAAGACTTCCAATCATGGAGATTCCTTCCTGAGCAATTTGTTCCATTGCTTGACTGCTCTAACAAGAAGTTTTTCCAAATGTCTGACCTAAACCTCCCTTGTTTCAATTTTAGCCCATTGCTTCTTGTCCTATCCTCAGAGGTTAAAAAGAACAATTCCTCCTCCTCCTCCTCCTAGTAATACCCTTTTATGTACTTGAAAATTCTTATCATGTTCCCCCTCAGTTTTCTGTTCTCCAGGCCATTTTTTCAATCTTTCCTCAGTGATCATGTTTTCAGACCTTTAATTGTTGTTGCTCTCCTCTGGACTTTCTCCAGTTTGTCCATATCTTTTCTGAAATGTGGTGCCCGAGGCTGGACACAATACTCCAGCTGTGGCCTATCAGCATGGAGTGGAGCGGAAGAATTACTTCTGGTGTTTGTCTTACAACACCTCTGCTAATACAACCCAGAATGTTTGCTGGTTTTTTTTTTTTTTTTTTTTTTGCAACAGTGTTACACTGTTCACTCATATTTAGTTAGTGATCCACTATGACCCCCCCCCCCCCCCCCCCGATACCTTTCTTCAATACTCCTTCCTAGGCAGCTGTCTCACGTTTTGTAAGTTTGCAACCGATTGTTCCTTCTTATGTGGAGTACTTTGCATTTGTCCTTATTGATAGCATTTTATCCTGTTTACTTCAGACCATTTCTCCAGTTTGTCCAGATCATTTTGAATTTTAAGCCTATCCTCCAAAGCACTTTCAACTTCTCCCAGCTTGATATCATCTGCAGATTTTATAAGTGTACTCTCTATGCAGTTATCTAAATCACTGATGAAGATATTGAACAGAACCAGACCCAGAAGTGATCCCTGCAGAACCCCCCTCAATATGCCCTTCCAGCTTGACTGTGAGCCACTGATAACTAAGACTATGATTATGTCAGGGAAGTCACAAATTCTGTGACTTCCATTGATCTCTGACATTTTCTGCCCTGGGGCTGGAGCTCCCAGCCAGCCTCGCCCTCGCAGTTCCCAGTCCCCAACTTGGTGGGGGCACCCTGCAGCTGCCCAGCTGTGGTGGGCGAAGAGACTCTGGAGCTCCCACGCACTGCATCAGTGGGGGATCCGGGAGCCCCAGCAGCAGTGGGTGTTGAACCCACCTATCCGTTTTGTCAGGGAAATTTTACTAAAAATATCTGTGACAAAAACGTAGCCTTACTGATGATTACTCTCTGGAAGTGGTTGTCCAACCAGTTATGCACCCATCTTTTAGTAGCTCCATTTAGGTTGTATTTCCCGAGTTTGTTTGGGAAGGTTGTGCAATACAGTATCAAAAGCCTTACTAAAAGTCAAGATATATCACATCTTCCCTCACCCCCACTCCCATGATCCACAAGGCTTCTTACCTTGTCAAAGAAAGCTTAGGTGGTTTGAAATGATTTGTTCTTGACAAATCCATGTTGGCTGTTACTTATCACCTTATTATTGTCTAGGTGTTTGCAAATTGATGTTTGGTTATTTGCTTATCTTTCCAGTTACTGAAGTTAAACTGACTGGTCTGTAATTCCCTGGATTGTCTTTATTCTCCTTTGAATAGCTTGGCAATATATTTGCCCTCTTCCAGTCCTTTGGAGACTCTCCCATCTTCCATGAGTTTTTGAATGTAATCGCTAAAGGCTCAATCAGCTCCTTAAGTATTCTAGAATCTATTTCATCAGGCCCTGCCAACATAAATACAACTAACTTTTCTAAGGCCATGTCTACACTGTCACTTATGTCAGCAAAACTTGTGTTTTGGAAAAAATACCACACTGAGCGACATACGTTTTGCCGGCATAAGTGGAAATGTGCATGATGCTATGTTTGCAGGAGAGCTGCTCTCGCTGTCATAGCTACCATCACGTGATGAGGTGGTTTTATTATGTCAATGGGAGAGCTCTCTCCTGTCAGCATAGTGGCTACATGAGCGATCTTAGCAGATGCATTGGTACAGCTGTGCTGCTGTAAGCTTGCTGGTGTAGACATGACCTAAGATGTGGATGTGGATAAATTGGAGAGAGTCCAGCGAAGGGCAACAAAAATGATTAGGGGTCTGGAACACATGACTTATGAGGAGAGGCTGAGGGAACTGGGATTGTTTAGTCTGCAGAAGAGAAGAATGAGGGGGGATTTGATAGCTGCTTTCAGCTACCTGAGAGGTGGTTCCAAAGAGGATGGTTCTAGACTATTCTCAGTGGTAGAAGAGGACAGGACAAGGAGTAATGGTCTCAAGTTGCAGTGGGGGAGGTTTAGGTTGGATATTAGGAAAAACTTTTTCATTAGGAGGGTGGTGAAACACTGGAATGCGTTACCTAGGGAGGTGGTAGAATCTCCTTCCTTAGAAGATTTTAAGGTCAGGCTTGACAAAGCCCTGGCTGGGATGATTTAATTGAGGATTGGTCCTGCTTTGAGCAGGGGATTGGACTAGATGACCTCCTGAGGTCCCTTCCAACCCTGATATTCTATGATTCTAAGTAATTTTTAACTTCTTCTTTCCTTATTTTAGCCTCAGATCCCACCTCATTTTCACTGGCGTTCATTGTTAGACATCTGATCACTACTAACATTTTTGGTGAAAACTGAATAAAAAAGACGTTTTAGCACCTCCGCCATTTCCACATTTTCTGTTGTCTTCCCCTCCGATTGAGTAAAGGGCCTATCCTGTCCTTGGTCTTCCTCTTGCTTCTAATGTATTTGTAGTATGTTTTCTTGTTACCCTTTGTCTCTCGGTAGAGTCGTCTCATTCTGTGCCGTGTCCTTCCTAATTTTGTCCCTATATGCTTGTGTTGGTTTTTTTGTATTTGGTCTTTGCACGTAACCAACTTCTGAAATTCTGTCCCTGTCTTACTGGGATTCCTGGGAAAAAAACAATGGACAGTTGCAGGATATAACCATGCTAAATCTTGTGTACATGACAGAACTGAATAGATCACTACATTTGAGATTTGGAAGGAATGACAAGCCATACAGTGTGAAGGATCTCGATTTCCACTAATGAGTTAAAAGGCATGAGGTAAAATTTTCTTCTCCCCAAATACTTCCATTATAGGGACTCCTTGTGCAGTAGCTTTTCACCACTAGAACCCTATGACTATTAATTAAAGATTTGGACATTGCATATTAGTTATCACCACTCCCATGTCTGGGAGCCAGGGGAGCAGAGCAGGCTGGGGACAGGTCGCTCCAGTTACCGCTGCTGGTGAGTGCAGGGTCAGGCCTGGCTGCAATCTTGCTTGATGGTCTTCTGCTCTTCAAGCTAAGGACTGGAATAGCAGGTGGCACAGGCCAAGATTAAAGTATGTGGGGGAGTTTTATTTTTCCAAAACCAGTCTTCTTTTGAGATGATGCTATTGACTAAAACTTTGAGTTGTGTTCTGTATTGTGTTCAGTGTAAGGTTTGGATGCAGTGTGGTAAATAAGGGCAGGGGCAGAGAGAGAGAAAGAGAAACATAGTGAGTGTGTGACTTTGCAACCTTAATGTTCTTTTAACATGTGTTTTAATGTAACGTATTAGATTCCAGAAGTCTGGCACCAAAGCTGAATGTTATCCTAGGAATATTAACTGGAGCATGTTGCACATACTAGACTATATACCATGTGGTATTCGGGGCCGAGCTAGCTTTACTGTGACGGTCATTTTTCATTTTGACTTTTGTTTCAGATAGTAGCTTGCTTCAGTGTTAATATACAAAAGCTGATGTTAACATAACAAGTTTTAATAATGCCATCGCCCTTTCATCCATCCTGGAATTCCCTGTTAACAGGAAGAGAAGATTGTTTAGAATGCCATGTTACTTTTGGAAATTGGTACTTTGTCACACAGTGCACAACAGCTCTTTACAGTGCTAACACAGTGATTCTCAACCCACGGCCCAATCCGCACGCAGCTGCGGCCCATGTAGATGTTCCTGTAGTATATATATTGCCTGCATGTGGTCCACCTGACACACACAGAGCTGCATGTGTGGCCCACAATGGTAAATAGATTGAGAACCACTGTTCTAGCTGTTTAAAAATCTAAATTGGGTACATTAAACTCCCAACAGCCTTGTGCCTCAGAACCCAATGGGGGCTGGGAATGTATGAATGGGCTTATAAAGTGCCTTCTCGTGTCTTCATGTTCTCCTTGATTTTGTATTCTGGAATGCAACTATAAAATTGCAAATGCAGTTTAGGTTGCTATTGCTAGTATTGTATTTTAAGCTGATGCTGCCAGTATACAGTTGGCTCTGCAATGGTAGATTTGTTTTTCTATGGGATCAAGACTTCCCTAAGCACAGAAGTATTACTAGTTCAGAAGCATGAAACTAAATTGTGTTTATGAATTCTCCATGCTTATTGCAAGTTTTGCAGTGATGTAGCTCATCAGTTGACTTTTTCGGGGCAGGCGTGGGAGGGCTGTAGGAGAAGTGGAGCTAGAGAATTTCTAATTTCTGTCTTTAGAGAGAAGTTTAAATTTAATTCCAGGGAATTCAGAGAAGCACTCCTTTAATGTAGGTTTTTATAATTGGATGCTTGGGCTGAAATGCAGATCTCTGAGGATCCAGTCCTTCCTCAGTTGCTCTAGAAATTCTACAACATTCTAGTGAGCAGCAGCTTATAGAAGTTTATAAATGTAGTGCAGTAATGAATTCAGCAGCAAAATCAATAGACCAGCACATAATATTGGAATGAGCCAGGCAGTCTGGATCAACTATTCACAAAGTTTCAAAGGAGACAGAATCTGTGTGGTATAGTAAACCAAAATGATGTCATTGATACAGTACGAATTCGAGGGCTGTGACAGACTTCAGGGCCACCCCAAATAAATAAATAAATAAATCAAGCTTAGGTGTTTACCTGTCCATTTCACAAGGAAGAAGACTGCTGAAGCTGGTCCTTTGGAATGGACATAGCTTCTGCGTGGCATTGATTCAGGGCTTCCTGTGGTGATGACTTCATTTGTCAGTCCAATCCTTCATATTCACCTTTCCTTTCCTTACACACTGAGATGCCAACAGCCAGGGAAGGCCAAGCAATGGCTACCTAGTTCTGCAATATCATTGAATGCATGTATTAAGACTAAGTGGGGGCAACTTAGTTTAAACCAACAAACAAACCCTAAGGGGGAAATGCTTCAATTGTTACTGTTTCTTTTTATAAACAAGCTTTTATCCTTCTAAACTTCAGAGTCTCAAGCAGTTGGGGGAGCCAGGAACTTTGGCTGTTTTAACCATGATGCCTCTTATTCTACTATATCTGTGTCCTCAGCTCTGAGTCATGCACGGTGAAATGTGGGTATTGCCAATATTCCCCAGTGAATCCACTTTTGAAACCAAAATTCCGAAAGTATAAACCCAGTCTGTATAGAGTTGACTTTCAAATTTGGGGGTGAAGTTTTCAGGTCATGCTTGGCAGCTCCATATGCATTTTCTGAAATTTAAATGCGGAGGGCCTGGACTTGACCTCTTGAAGACACTGAGGGCAGGTGGCTCTTCGAGTAGCCAGACTGGGATGCTGTCAGACCTATGGAAAACCTGCCTTATTTATAGGGATGGTAAGGTTTGATTTTAAATCAAAGCAATTTAAATCACCAATTTTAATTGTGATTTAAGTCAGCAAGCTGGAAACTTTGATTTAAATCATCAGTTTTAATTGTAATTTAAGTCAGCAGGCTGGAAGCCTTGATTTAAATAATTTATTTTAATCATGTTTTGCATTTGTACTTTATTTTCCTAAAACAAAAGGTTTGATTCTCATTAGATGGTAAACATTAAAACATATTGATTTGCATCTAAATATAGCCTTTATACTAAATGTAGTGCTTCTTTTTGCTAACCAGGAGGGTACACTCTGGCTCAGATCCTCAGAGGTATTTAAGGTTCAAACTTGCATTGAAATCATGGGACTTTGAGGATCTGGGCCTCTATCTATATCAGGAGCAGGCAAACTTTTTGGCCTGAGGGCCACATCAGGTTTCAGAAATTCTGTGGAGGGCTGTATGTATGACAAACAGCCAGGCGTGGCCCGGCCCCCGCCCACTATCCCTCCCCCCCACTTCTCATCCCTGATGCGCCCCCCCCCCGGACTCCTGCCCCATCCAACCCCCCCTGTCCCCTGACCACCTCCAGAACCCCTGTTCTGACTGCCCCCCGCCACCCCATCCAGCCCCCCCCCCGGAACCCCTGCCCCCATTCAACCCCTCTGTTCTCCGCCCTCTGACCGCCCCTACCCCTATCCACACCCCTGACCACCACCCCGAAGTCCACTGCCCTCTATTCAGTCAGGGCTCCCTGCCCCGTTACTGCGCTGCCTGGAGCGCTGGTGACTGGTGGCGCTACAGCTGAGCCGCCCGGCTGGAGCCAGCCATGCCACCACGCAGCACAGAGCACCGGGTCAGGCCAGACTCTGCAACTGCACTGCCCCAGGAACTCTCTGCCCTGCCGTCCAGAGCATTGCGCTGGTGGCGCAGTGAGCTGAGGCAGTGGGCGAGGGGGAACAACAGGTGAGGGGCTGGGGGCTAGCTTCCCAGGCCAGGAGCTCAGGGGCCGGGCAGGAGGGTCCTGCGGGCTGTAGTTTGCCCACCTTTGATCTATGCACATTTATTTAAGCAGTTATATAGCTTAATTTACATTTGTTCTGATTATTAGTTTTTACATTTTTATGTAGAAAAACTATGAAAGATGCATTTCTTATTTACTAGATTAACTTTTTTACTTATGATTCATGTCGAGCTCTATTTGGATGGAAATTCAAGTGCAGATAAAAGTGCACAAAACCAACATTTTAATGTTTTGTTAAACTATCTTAAGTGCTGGATACATACAAAAATTATCAAAACATGTTCTGCATTTCAAACCAATTTATTAAACAAATGAAGTGTTATTGGTAATTAATAAATTGAGTTGATTTGTTTCTGGTCACCACATCTTTCAAGATTTTAAAACTAGTAGATCTCATCCTTTCATACCTAGTTTTTATTCATAGATTGGACGAGGAAAACGAGCTTTCCTGCTTTTTCAACTCCCAATTGATTTCTTAACTTTGAATGAACATTGAACGGAACTAGTTTACACTGAAATGTTGAAATATTTACACTAAACCAGTTGAAGAGGCTAGTGTTGTCAAAAGCTGGTTTAGCACTTCAACAAACTCTTGACTCCAGGTGCTTAGCCAGTGTGTATCAATTTAGTGGTTTAACTTTCTTAAAACTTGGCAGTAAACACACACTGCTTAGTTTTTGGATATAAATGATTTTAAATAGATTGTTTAGGCCTTAACTTAGGTTGTTAATTTCAAATTTAATTTTAAATAGGTTTATTTTTTAAAAATAAACATATTTGTGTGAAATAAAACTGGCAAGGCAAAAAAATCAATTTTTAATTAAAAATATATTTTTATCCACCCTAATTAAAGCATGGGCTGGGAGGGGATGCAGAGGGAACCAGAATCCTAGTTTTTAAGGAGCAGAAACTTGACAGCATAGAATGCTAGCGCAAGTTGGAAGTAGGAGAGGGAGCTCGACTCAAGTCAGCCATTAATGACTTGCTACTCCTACTGCTGGGCTTCCCTCCAATTTTCTTCCTGCTGGGCTGCTTACTGGCAGTACGTTTGATACATGACTGACTACAGCTAAAATGATTGCTCTAAATCATCATGGAATAATTTTTCTTGATGTAGACATCCTTCTAATGCTGAGAGTTCAAAATACCTTTAAATCACTTGGTCTAGCAGTACCTTTTGTCACTGGTCCCATATTGAACGTACAGAGGTCCAAGATCTGATCACGTTCACTACAATTGCATCAACCTATGAATTTTTGTGTAAATACCTATTCGTTTCTCTGATATTAAACTGGAATTTTCCTTTAAAGAACAAAAGTGGCTTGCTTGCTTTTTGTAGGGGAGGTATTCTGAACTGATTATCCTCCTAGACAGCCAGTAGAGTTTGTGAGCACTGTTACAAGAGGCAGATCCATTTTAGGCCATTGAAATGTACTGTGTAGGAGTGCCCTGAAATGCAGCTAATCTCTGTTCCTAATTTTTTCAATTTTCATGGCCTAAGTTAGCCCTGCACAATTCTACTTGCCCACTCATATGGAGTGAGTCACTTTTCTTGACAGGTGACTAAAATGTCGTAAGTTTTCTATTAACTTTTCTGTGGCATTTGATACCATAGATCACCAAATACTCTCATCTCACTCTAGGGATCTGCAGCGTAAACAGAAATGCCCTGAAATGGCTAGGTTCTTCCCCATAGACCTAACTCAGAGGGTCACTGTGGGCTGGGCACTGTTCCTCCACCTCCAAAGGCTACTTGCAGTAGCCTGTGAGGCTCAGTCTTCTCATGATATTCAGTGTCTATATGAAGCCATTGGTAGAGATGGTGAGGCATAATGAGTTGAGTGCAGATGATACCCAGATTGACATTTCCTTTATGTCAAACATGCAACTCTGTCTCCTACCTTTCTCAGTGCCTAGCCAAAACTAGCACTCCTGAGCTATCTGCTAGTTAAAACTGAATGCAGGCAAGATTGGAATAATACATGCAGAAGGGCTGCACTTCAAAGAACATTCCTCTTCTATTACTCCCAGCTGACCTGGGTGTCCACACTCCATCTTGCCTGTCTGGAGCTTTGGGGTCTTCTCGCTGTCATTGGATGCCCAAAAAGCCATCGCAACAAAAGGTCACTTCCATCTGCCCAGAATATTAGAATAAATTACACTGTCAACCAGTAGAAGAGACTTGTGAGTGTAGGAAATAGAACTTCCATAGGAGCTGGACCTAGGCAGTGGAATATACTTTCACAAGAGAAAAGCATGACCATCAGAGGTGAAAGTAAGCTGGTACGGTGTACCGGACCGGATCGCTTCCCTGGAGGGGTCGGGGCTCCAGTCGCTGCGGGGAGCCCCAGCCTTTTAAATCACTGCTGGAGCTCCGCCACTGCTGAAGTCCCGGGACCTTTAAATCTTGATTTAAAGACCCCACCTCTTCTGGTGGAGGTCACGCCCCTTCCAGTTGAGGCCACGCCCCCGCTCAGGACTCGGGCGTACCAGTAAGTCCTTTAAGTTACTTTCACCCCTGGTGACCATGTAGCTTGCCACTTTCACATCTAAATATTAAACTCATTTTTTAACTTGGCTTGCGTGCACTACACACCCACTTGTATATCTCACAAACACAACAGAGAGAACCCTGTAAACTAGTCTGACTGCTTCTCCTGCACTCAGATGCTATGGAGTTTGTGGGGCCATATAAGTACCTAGGTAGAACATTGCAGTGAATAGTTTGTGTCTTGGTTTGTAAACTTCTATTATTGTTCTGAGAGAGTAAATGTAGATAAATTATTAAATGAATATTTCTGCACCCTAATTTTTTTAGTCCAAGCTTTTGCTTTTTTCCCCTGGCCCTACACAGTCAGGGAAGGATGGATGTATTTTACAGTGACTGGATCCAGCAACATCCAAACTTAGTCTGATACATTTTTCAGCTGCTAAAGTTATTTCAGACCTGTGTATACGCACTGCCTTGTTAGTCAGATCTGAATGAAAAGCAAGCTATAGCTCCACTGGCTTCTTACAGTTTCTACCATGCAACTTCTTGTCTGCAGACTCTCAGCCTCTCAATCTGAGGTAGCTGACAAGCGTGTACCCATAACCTCAGCTCTTCTGAGGGGACGAGCTAGATTGCAGTCCCAGGCATGGTACTAATGTTGCTCTTCCCCATACCAAAGCATGTGCCTGCGCCTCTTCCTTTCAGTGTTTTCTCCACTGCAGCTGCTGAGTTGCATTGTTTTAATTTTTCTTACATATTCTGACTTCTCAGAGGCAGATGTGCACCAACTTCTCTCTTGTGTAGAAGCCTCATACTCTTCCTTGGACTAGTTTTCTACACCTAGAGCTTAGTGACTGCTGGTCGTCTTGCCTCAGCAGAATCTTCAAAATACATTTAGATTATAAAAATGTGAGTGCCTAACGAGTTGTGGGTTAATCATAGAATCATAGAATCTCAGGGTTGGAAGGGACCCCAGAAGGTCATCTAGTCCAACCCCCTGCTCAAAGCAGGACCAATTCCCAGTTAAATCATCCCAGCCAGGGCTTTGTCAAGCCTGACCTTAAAAACCTCTAAGGAAGGAGATTCTACCACCTCCCTAGGTAACGCATTCCAGTGTTTCACCACCCTCTTAGTGAAAAAGTTTTTCCTAATATCCAATCTAAACCTCCCCCACTGCAACTTGAGACCATTACTCCTCGTTCTGTCATCTGCTACCATTGAGAACAGTCTAGAGCCATCCTCTTTGGAACCCCCTTTCAGGTAGTTGAAAGCAGCTATCAAATCCCCCCTCATTCTTCTCTTCTGCAGGCTAAACAATCCCAGCTCCCTCAGCCTCTCCTCATAACTCATGTGTTCCAGTCCCCTAATCTGAGTTTCAGCCTCTAGAAAGAATGTTGATGGCCTCTATCAGCATTACATTTCCATACAGGAGCTGCTGGACACCCATGGAAAGAGCATCTGCAAAAATCCTTAGTGTGCTTCTACTCTGTGAAATGACTGTCTCCTGGCTAATCATCTTTCTGTGTGTTTTAGAGTCCAGAGTCTGTATACAGACAAAGTTACTAATTTGTCCTCCTGTTGGCTCTGCAGCTGTATTCTTGCTTCTGTATCAACAAGATTAACTAAATTACTGCTTTCACTTGGGTTGTGGAATCTCTATTACTGGTAGTGAGGCACAGACCTGAAAACCCTGCCTGAGACTCCGATCTCAGCATGACTTTGCAAAATTGGCAGGGGTTTTTTTTTGGTGGGGGTGGGGGGGTGGAGAGGAGGTGGATTCATGTTGACTGAATGTGCTTGATTTGTAATAATTAAGTGAATAAATATGGATCCCTGTGCTTCGTCATCCTTAGACTGAAATTGCACTTTAAGCATTTATTCAAAGCCACTGGCTGTTTGGTATTACTTTATACATGTAACCAGGTCCCACCAAGTAATTTCTGCTCTTAACCACACAGTAACAGAAACAAGGAGAACAAGCACTAGGGTTCAGTGCAGTTTTGCTCTTACTGCTTAGATACTTTTCAGAGGAACAGCGGTGTTAGTCTGTATTCGCAAAAAGAAAAGGAGGACTTGTGGCACCTTAGAGACTAACCAATTTATTTGAGCATGAGCTTTCGTGAGCTACAGCTCACTTCATCAGTGATTCCTTTTCTTTTTGCTTAGATACTGTGGGTCATTCAAACCGTGGAGCACCTTTCATTCTATATACTGTAGCTCCTGGGAGCAGCAACACAGGTCAAGACATCTTCATCCTTAACTGACTTTCTCTGACTTTTGTAAAAGCAGACCTCTAATATGTTCTTGTATTAATATTGTTTGGCTTTTGGCTTCCCAGTTTGATGTCTCTGCGTCTCATTTTAGTGTCTTGTCTGGACGATATGTCTGCTGCTATCCTGTCTGAAAAGATCCGTAACTTAGAAGGAGGGAGGAGAAGGGTTTGGCAGGGGCAGCAGAGATGGTTGTGGAATCCCAGGTTTTTGTAACACAGAGAAACCTGTTTTGTTGCAGAGCACAGGAGTTACGAGATGGCTTTGTATTGGAAGCAGTGTCTCGCATAGTACAAAACCTGTTTCTAAGACTAAAAATTGCTTCTGGTTCTCTTTTACAATGTAGAATTAAAATGTCAATATACAAGTTGCATACACATTTGGATGGCAGTTGATGCTCAGGCATTTGGACGTAACTTGTATTGCATCAGCTAGGCATTCTTGGCTAATGCACACCTGACCAAGTAGAAACAATTGTTCTAATTTATTTAAATGACTTTCAGCATTGCTTTCCTTTTTTAGGTTGCTCCCTTTATTTACTAAGAAAAATGAAATAGCCAGAGCATCAAGGGAGTTGGGGGTGTGCTGACTGTCTTAGGCTTATGTGATTTTTTTATTGGCATTTAAGCAAATATAATATGCAGTGTGATTCCTCCAAACAGATTTGCTTTTAAAACACTAATTATCAAGTAAGGGCTTCCTACTGGTAAATTACAATGTAAAATCTGTTTCCTATTTTTTTACTAAATGTGGAGCTAGAGACCATATAAAGCAGACGTCAGTTAGCTTGGTGTATCATTTTACTATATATGTATTTAGATTGCTGTAATACCCACAGTATGGTACGTGCTTTCCACATATGTTTGCCCTGAAGAGTTTTTGTCTTTCAGGTTACTAAATGGACAAAATCTAGGGAAGGGGCTATACCACATAAGCATTGATGGATCGATATCTGCACATGTTGGTAGTACCAAGCTTTCTTTGCTTACATATGCTATTCCCAGCTGCCCTTCAACCTAGCATTTTTCCCTGGTGAATTTCTTGTAGTCTTCATGTCACATGGTTCTCGAGGGACTGGCATAAGATGGGAGAGATCTGGCTTACTGGCTTGAAAAGGACATTCCCTTTGTAAGGTGCATTCCATATGTGGGAGAACTGAATGAGTGGGATAACACAGATGATATCAGTGTGTTGCTTCCTGTCCCTGTTCTGCCAGATACAAGGCTGGATAAATAGTGAGAGAACAGGGATGCAGAGCCTGGAAGGGTGATGACAAACCTGAACCTGATGAAAGAGAGAGAGAGAAGGGAGTCAGTGGAGAGGTTCAAGGGGAGTATTAAATATAAATCTAAGTCCAAAACAAAGTGCTCCAGCACTTGAAATTTAACCATCATCAGTACCAGCTACAGTACTTTTAGTTACTACTTCATAAAGACAGGTTTCAGAGTAGCAGCCATGTCAGTCTGAATCCGCAAAAAGAAAAGGAGGACTTGTGGCACCTTAGAGACTAACCAATTTATTTGCGCATAAGCTTTCGTGAGCTACAGCTAAGGTGCCACAAGTCCTCCTTTTCTTACCTCATAAAGAATGTGTCAATGTGATAAATGCAACAAATTCTTCCCCAGTAGAGATAATACTAATGCTCCATCAATTCTTTCTCTTCCTCAAAGAAAGGATCTTGAATGTGGGAATAGTGGCATTTATGAAACTGACTGAGATCCTGTCCCCTCCCAATAGCATAAAAACTGGAAGTGAACAAAGGAGGAGAGGAAGCTCAGCCAGCTTTTGGTTAAGAGAATCTTAGATCTCCCCAAGTCCTCAGACTCTACCCACAATGGGTGGTTGTCATTCTTATCTTCCTAGTCCCACATCTGACTGTGGATCATTTTCAGATAATGCTGAATCCCAAAAATGAAGGATGAAATAAAGCTTTATTTTGTATATATGTCTTAGGGAGGGCTCTGTGTATCTTGCAAATTGTGGGGTAGCAGTACACCTAACCAAGCCTGTGTACCATAGAACAAACTATTCATGATCTGTCTTGAGAAGAAATTGCATGGCATTTGATAATTCATGATATAGATTACTCCTGAAGGAATTCTGCGCCACTACTTGTGCGGAGAATTCAGGTCCCTGCAGATTTCTTTGCTTCCCTGCAGAAAAATTACTTTCTGACAGAGAAGAAAAGGGAAGCCACAAGAGCAATCATCTCCCTCCACAGCAGTCGTTTTGGGTGCCCAGAGCAGCCAGCGTAGAGGTAAATCACCATGGCAGGGGATGAGGGGGCTGGGGATGCTTTGGCTGGTGGCTTCTACCCTGTGCTGGGCTCAGCTGCTAGTTCCATCTTGGCTGGAGGTGGAGGAAGACAGGACTTCCTCTTCCTCTGGAAGGAGTGGCCTGGTCCAGGTCAGAACCACCCCCAGAAACCTCCCTGGCTGCAGGAAGCTCCACACGCCCACCCCCCACAGCTTCCTGCTCCCCTGTCCACCTAACCCCCATGTATCTGAACCCACACCAGGCAGCTGCACCCAGACCCCTCACACCCAAACCCACCCACTCAGATGAGGTGGGTGCACCTGGACCACACTGAGTCCCCTGCACTCAGACTGCCACCCCACTGAATGCCAACTGCACCCAGACCCCCACCCCTGTACCCAAACCACCCCCTGCTGAGCCCCTGCAGTCAAATCCCACCCCCCCGAGTCACAATCACCTGGACCCCCACCCAGTACCCCCCAACAAGCCCCTGGGCATCCAGATCACCCGGACATCCCACTGAGCCACTCGCACTCAGCTTGCCCCACCCAGGACCCTCTCACCCTACACCTGGATCACACCCACATTAAGCCCTTCCACACTTGAATCCTGCTGGGCTGAGCCTGCCTGCCAGCACCTGGTGTGGGGGGGCAGTGCCCCGGGGTCTTTCTGGGGTAGGCCCGGCCCTTGCGCTGGGTCAGGGGCAGGTGCAGCCTCATTGCCCAGTCCATGTTGGATGGGGAAGAGCTGCTGGGTGATCTCTCACCTGCATGCAGCCAGTAGCTTGTGCTCCCTATTGCCATTCTGGAGCCTCCATGTTTGTTTATTGACAAAATTTGTAGAATTTTAAAATATTGTGCTCAGAATTTTTAATTTTTTGGCACACAATTCCCTCAAGAGTAATAAGTACAGAATTTAGTTGAACAGGCTTTGCTGGGAGGCAGCATGGTGACACTAAGTCCTAAATCTGAAATTAGAGCCGTGACTCCTTAGTTCTGTTTTTTGAATCAAGACTGGGTATTCTTCTAAAAAATATGCTTTAGTTCAAACACACGCTTATTTGGGGGAAGTTCTGTGGCCTGTTAAGCAGGAATTGATTACATGATCACATTCGTTTCTTATGACCTTAGAATCTATTAATCTAGTTCAGCATGGGTTTTATTATTTGTAATGCAGCATGGAAGCAAAACATTTACTTTATTTTGTGTCTGTCATGGGTGGTATTCAGTCTGAGTTATTGCTTTTCTTTAATTAGAATCAGGATAGTACCTTATTCTAGAAATCACATATGCTACCAAGTGTTGCTGAGTGCGAAGGGGCCTATGGAGAAATGTTTAGATAAATTTGAAAAAAGGCAGCCATCTGTGCTCTTTAAAGCTGCTAAGAAGTTGAAATCCTACCAGGTGCTACCCCTTAATTTTGATTGAATGTTCAATATTTTTAATAGTCTGGTTAGGTGGTGTCAGAATAATCTGTGTCTCCACCCCTCTCTCTTTACTTAAAAGTTCCTCCTTTCTGTCCCTTCTACTTTCCCTAGAGCTTCTTGATTTCTGCACATGGTCTGTGTCTTCACTACTCTATTCCTTTTTCATCCAGGGATCTCAAAACCGCAGTCGTTTGGGTAGTTTCTATGTGGTTAGCCCCAATACTTGCCTCTGCTGTCGCTCAGAGCTTTCATAAATAGCACCATGAAACTGTTGTGATCGACTCTCTTGCTGCTGCTTGCTGCCCATAGTGTTCTCTGTAGGTAGAGCTCCGTAAATCCGTGGGTATCCGCTTTATATCCACAGACTGTTTTTGACCAGATGCAGATACAAATTTTGTATCCATGCAGGGCACTGTGTGTAGTAGTGAAACTAATCAGTCTTTTATTTCGCTGGGCTGCTGCTTAGGAAGCCATGTGTAGATGTAGAGCCACTGATTTGATCTCTCTTCAGACTTCGGAAGGCAGTACTGCCATTGGTCACATTTAGAAGGCTTGTTTTGTAGCCATAAGGGCTAATTCTTTTACTGTTACGATACCTAAGACTATATAAAAAGATTAGAGAGTTATTTTCCTTTTGTATGCTTGCTTTGAGTGTATCACTTTATGTATTTTACCTGTCCATATGGATCTCTCACGTAGCAATAGGGAGAGAAGAACCTTTATGAAGGTAGGGAAATGCGACTGTAAACAAATTGGCAGGGAGATTTGGGATCAGACACTACCTCATCCCACCAGTAACTCATGTTTTTAAAAGACTAGATTTCTAGTTGATATTTAAATTCTGCAGAAAGTGATGACTGAGTCCCCCACACTCATCATGTTTTCCCCCTTACCATTAGTGTGTGAATCCTTCAAACCCTGGTTTATAGCTCATCACAACCTTCCCTAGATTAAGCTATTGCCACTTATGAGTGAATTGGCCTTGAATGTGCCTGGGGGCACTTAGGAGCAGTTGTGCTCTTTCAGTCAGGTTGCATGTAGTTAAATATTCCTACACAATGAAAATAACATCTTTTAAACACAATCACTGCTGGTAGATGACCTCTGGGAATTGAATGGATTGGAAATCAGAAGCTACATAGCAAGGTTATAATGAGAACGACTATGTATGGGTGGGGGAATTGGTGTTCGCGAGTGGTTGCTGCTTGGGTTCCTGATTAGCTTTCCAGGTCATTGGTAGACTATTCTTTCTTGAAAGGGTTGACAGCATTTATAGTAAACAAATCTTAACATTTGATTAAGTTCTGGCTTTGCTTTTGACATTCCAGCAAAAGCAGTAGCACAAGTTTAAGGTAGGTCTCATGGTAAAACTTGCAGAATCCTTGAAAGAGAGACGAGGTGTGTGAGGTAATTATCTTTTATTGGACCAACTTTTGTTGGTGAGAGAGACAAGAATCCTGTAAGTTAGAGATGGAAAAGATGTATTAGATTTTTCTAGTTCACCCCTCTCAAGAATTGGGACAAGCAGCCCAGAATTGGACCTCAACCCACATTTCTACAGGAGAATGTTAGTGTAAATAATGTGGCACCTAAGACCACTTGACCCATCCTGTCTTTCCCAGTGAAAGCATGATTCTGTTTAACACAGCAGAAGACTGACCACAAAGTATTAGGAAAGCCAAATTTTCATTTTTTAAGTGATGAGTATTTTTAATAAAAAGTTGTCTAAATCTCTCAGGTGAGTGTCCAGACCTTACAGCACCTGTAGGTATAATGTCACACAGGAACTGAGCCCTAATCCTATGCAGATTTGAACCTAAACTGGTGAGATTGAAGATCATTTGGTACAGTCATAAAAACAAATAACCAAAGCAACTGAGATGATTTCTGGGTTTGCTCTCTCGTCCTTGCAAATTCTTTTGCTTACCAGACACATTAAATCAGCCCTGCCCACCTTAGGGAAATTACAGTGCTAGCCTCCATCCTTCTGTGAAGAAACTCTGTCCTTGTCTAAAAGATTTGATGGCAGGTTTAATTGAGGGTATTCTGGCTCTTGCTTTTCAATTAGTTCAGTCTAAAACTGATCTATTTTGGTTCCAGCCATTGCTGAATAATTAAGATGAGACTAGAGAGGGGGAAACTTAACCTGTAAATCAGACTTTAGTGGTTAGAAGCAGATGTAACTTTAAAATACTGTAAATTTGACATTTCCATGTTTTAATATTTCAATTTGGAACACACGAGCTGCAATATGAGAAAGTTGTGAACTGGCTCTTATATCCTTTAACAAAGCTGACTGTCCAATCTTCAGGTTATCACAAAGCTGGGAAATGTTTTGAAAATGCAAATTTGTATTCTTAATGTTTTTGCGGTATTTTGAAGATTTAACATCCTCATGCTTTAGCATATGTTAACCAGTTCACATTAGATCTGGACTAAAGCTCCTTTCTTTCTTTCTTCTTTCAGCCGGACAATGAAATCTCTTCAGACTGCAACCATGTAAGTATCAGTTGATTTTCTTTGCTCTCTAGCTAGCTGTAGCATTTGAAACTTATTTCCTGCAGCAACCCCTGGCTATTTTGCAGAGACAGAAAACAACACTTTCCACAAGCTGTGATGTTTTCTGTGCCAATATGAGTTCCTGGGCTGACTCCCAGCAAGGGAACATGGAGCCAGTTTCTTTACCACTACACACCATCTCATTTAGGCTTTCTAAATTCAGATTTGCAGTAGGAAGGTGCTGAATGCTTAACTCTAAGTCTTCAGCTGTGGATCACTTGGGTTAAGCTAGGAGTGTCCAAAATTTCCAGAGTTCTCAATGTGACCTCCTCTTTCATGGAGATTGCAAGTCTCAGTATGCAATGGTCAGTCCTCTCTGGAGGTGAGTTCTTTGGCTCAAAATGGAGTATTGCATGCTGAGACCTGTAGTCTATGAACTGTATCTTTGTTAAAGGTGTAGGTAGTTAAAATCTTTTCCGTCCTATGCATAAGTGTGGCCCTTAAACTCCTGGGAATGCTAGGATGGCCCTCAGTTGGGTAAAGACTGAAAATCCCTGATTTAAATTGTGTGGTCTATTCAACAGCAGGTCCCCTCTGTGTAAGCTGGATCATGGAGATTTTCACGAACCATAAAAGGTAGAAAGAAACCAAAGACATTGACATATTTGTCTTGACAAAGAGCACAGAGTTGCCAAATTAGCTCAGAAGGTAATTGTGACAGTTCCCAGGGCTGTGGGCACCTCTGCCTTTAACATGAGGAAGCCTTGTCTATGCCTTCCGCGGATCGGTTTCCAACTCCACTGGCCACAGGCAATAAAGGCCCCGCTGTCACTCTGCAAGTTAGCGACAGGCACACTCCAACTCTTGAGCTGTCCGAGAGTCTCCCAGGAGTGTCATAGAATCATAGAATATTAGGATTGGAAGAGACCTCAGGAGGTCATCAAGTCCAACCCCCTGCTCAAAGCAAGACCAATCCCCAACTAAATCATCCCAGCAGGGCTTTGTCAAGCCGGGCCTTAAAACCTCTAAGGATGGAGATCTCACCGCCTCCCTAGGTAACTCATTCCAGTGCTTCACCACCCTCCTAGTGAAGTAGTGTTTCCTAATATCCAACCTAGACCTCCCCCATTGCAACTTGAGAACATTTCTTCTTGTTCTGTCTTCTGCTACCACTGAGAACAGTCTAGCTCCATCCTCTCTGGAAGCCCCATTCAGGTAGTTGAAGGCTGCTATCAAATCCCCCCTCATTGTTCTCTTCTACAGACTAAATAATCCCAGTTCCCTCAGCCTCTCCTCGTAAGTCATGTGCCCCAGCCCCCTAATTATCATCATTGCCCTCCACTGGATTCTTTCCAATTTGTCCACATCCCTTTAGTAGTGGGGGAACCAAAACTGGATGCACTACTCCAGGTGTGGCCTCACCAGTGCCAAATAGAGGGGGATAATCACTTCCCTTGATCTGCTGGCAATGCTCCTACTAATACAGCACAATATGCCATCGCCCTTCTTGGCAACAAGGGCGCTTTGTTGACTCATATACAGCTTCTTGTCCACTGTAATCCCCAGGTCCTTTTCTGCAGAACTGCTGCTTAGCCAGTCAGTCCCTAGTCTGTAGCGATGCGTGGGATTCTTCCTTCCTAAGTGCAGGACTCTGCACTTGTCCTTGTTGAACCTCATCAGATTTCTTTTGGCCCAATCCTCCAATTCGTCTAGGTCACTCTGGACCTTCTCCCTACCCTCCATCATATCTACCTCTCCCCCCAGCTTAATGTGATCTGTGAATGTGCTAAGGGTGCAATTAATCCCATCATCCAGATGATTGATAAAGATGTTGAACAAAACCAGCCCCAGGACCGACCCCTGGGGCACCCCGCTTGATACTGGCTGCCAACTAGAATCAAGCCATTGATCACTATCCATTGAGCCTGATAATCTAGCCAACTTTCTATCTACCTTATAGTCCATTCATCCAGCCCATACTTTTTTAACTTGCTGGCAAGAATTCTGTGGGAGACCGTATCAAAAGCTTTGCTAAAGTCAAGATAGATCACATCCACCACTTTCCCCATATCCACAGAGCCGGTTATCTCATCATAGAAGGCAATCAGGGTGGTCAGACATGACTTGCCCTTGGTGAATCCATATTGACTGTTCCTAATCATCTTCCTCTCCTCCAAGTATTTCAAAATGGATTTCCTGAGGACCTGCTCCATGATTTTGCTGAGGACTGAAGAGAGGCTGGCTGGTCTGTAGTTCCCCGGGTTCTCTTTTTTCACTTTTTAAAATATGGGCACTATATTTGCCTTTTTCCAATCATCCGGGACCTCCCCCGATGGCCACGAATTTTTAGAGATAATGGCCAGTGGATCTGCCGTCACATCAGCCAACTCCCTCAGCACCTTTGGATGCATTAGATCTGGATCCATGGACTTGTGTATGTCCAGCTTTTCTAAATAATCCTTAACCTGTTCTTCACTACTGAGGGCTGGTCACCTCCTCCCCATGCTGTGTTGCCCAGTGCAGCAGTCTGGGAGCTGCCCTTGTCTGTGAAGACGGAGGCAAAAAAAGCATTGTGTACCTCAGCTTTTTCCATGTCATCTTTCACTACGTTGCCTCCCCCATTCAGTAAGGGTCCCACACTTTCCCTGACCACCACCTTGTTGCCAACATACCTGTAGAAACCCTTCTTGTTACCCTTCACATCCCTTGCTAGCTGCAGCTCCAGTTGTGACTTGGTCTTCCTGATTACACCTCTGCATGCTCTCGCAATATTTGTATACTCCTTCCTAGTCATCTGTCCAACTTTCCACTTCTTGTAAGCTTCCTTTTTTGAGTTTAAGCTCACCAAAGATTTCACTGTTAAGCCAAGCTGGTCGCCTGCCATATTTGCTATTCTTTTCTGCACTTTGGGATGGTTTGTTCCTGTGCCCTCAATAGGGCTTCTTTAAAATACAGCCAGGTCTCCTGGACTCCTTGCTCCCTCATATTAGCCCCCCGGGGGATCCTGCTCATCAGTTCCCTAAGGGAGTCTGTCTGCTTTTCTGAAGTCCGGGGTCTGTATTTTGCTACTTTCCTTTCTTCCTTTTTTTAGGATCCTGAACTCAACCATCTCATAGTCACTGCTGCCTCAGTTGCCACCGACTTCTACTTCCTCTACCAATTTTTCCCTGTTTGTAGTTTGTAAGCAGCAGATCAAGAAGAGCACGGCCCCTAGTCGGCTCTTCCAGCACTTGTACCAGGAAGTTGTCCCCAACACTCCCTGGATTGTCTGTGTACTTCTGTATTGCTCTCTGGTCCCTCGTCCACTGAGCTCGCAGCATTCACAGAGTTGCTGCTTCCAAAGACACAGTACATCCCCATCTTACCAGTTCCTCCTCTGATCACTACTCTACTTAACACATAGCACTTAGATTTGTTTGTATTGAAAACAACAAAGCTTCAAGGTATGTTTGGCAGGGTGTTGTGGTGGTTATTTAGCAAAGCATAGCGATTCAAGAAGTAGCAAGTAGAAGATTTGGAAATGGTTACATATAAAATAATATAACATGCATTCTAGAGCGTCAACTTAATTAACAAGGTATTCATGTCTTGTAGAGTATTGCTCACCCCAAATCCTTGCCAGGCTTTACAGCCAGAGTGGCTGTGGCCCTTCTTTCATGAGACACATGCTGTCACATTGCCTGCTAGCTGAAGGATTCCATGTGCCCCTTTGCACTCATTGTGCCATCAGCCAGTTGACACCCGAGGTTCACTGGGTCACAGGAATATTCTGAAGAGTACTGTACTCTTGCACTTAATGCTCTTAGCCTTAGAAAAATGTGTCTTACACAGTTATCTTCATTCACTAAAAATCTTAGCCACTCACATGGAAACTGCTGTGGCAGCTTGAAAAATAACACAAATCAGTTTGGTTTATTGTTTCTAAAGCTATGGGAAGGTATAGTGTTTGGAGAGAGCTTGGAAGATGCTGCTGGGTCTAGGACAGGTTTTCCTCTGATTACCTTGTTTATCAATGACCAGCTTATCATTATCAAAATTCCAGATCGCCAAGCTGACATTTGAATTTACTGTTGTAGTTTAATAAAATTTGGTAACTTTGCTAGTTTAGTGTTCATTCTTAAATAAAATAATTAGATTAGTTTTTATACAGTACTGAGTGTCTTGGCTAGAATTGTGCAGTGTATTTCTGAGCTCTTAACAAAGCAGATCCAGATGTGGATGAGTTTTAAATACCCTTTAAGAACAAAATGATGGACCAGTACTTGCTGCCTGAAATGGTAGGGGCATTCTCCAAGGGCCTGCTTGGTATTTGTTGACTTCATCCGTCAGGCCTGTCGTGATCTTATAGGTTCATAGATTCTACGGCTAGAAGGGACCAGGCTGACCATCTAGTCTGCCCCCCTGCCAGCACAGGCCAGACAACTGCCCCACAGTCTTCCAGCTTGCACTTTTTCTTCCTGATGTAATAGGCTGTGGAAAGCCCAGGCTCTTGCTGCTACGACCAAGGCTTCAGGTCCAACAACTTCAAATTCCCCATCCCCTACCCCCACCATAAATAAATAAAAAGGAACCAGCTCCTAGTATGTCAGAACTAAAACACTTCCAACAGCCCAGTCTGGATCAACAGCCCATAGCCATTCTATTATGACTGGTGGTGAAAAGAGGACATGGTGCCAAGAGGCCCCCTCATCGCAGCCCTCTGCATAGAGCAGGTGATAAAAATACCAAAGGGGTCATGCATAAAAGTATCCCTGCGTGCAGAGGATGTGGGATTGAATATCAAATGTGTTTTGTTTCTGATAATTGATAGTGTTCTCTCTCCCCCTGCTCTGTCCGGAGAGTCCCTCAAATCAGAGTTATGCCTTGGCTCCTACCAGGGAAGTTAAGGCTTTATCCAAACTTCATGTCTGTGGGCAATCCTCCATTTCCTTGGTCTGCAGTCTTTGGTTGCATTCTCACTCAAAAGCATTTGATCCAGTTTATAGGGACTCAGACCTGTGAGCTTCCATCTGAGGGAAAGTCTTTTTGGGAGTCTCCTGTTAAGTCTATTATTCCAGTATCAGTACATTCTTTCTACCTCTAATGTTAACTTCACAGTTCATGGTGGAGATGTGTCCAAAGTCCTTCCCACCACCCATCTTTGGGCTTCTCCCATGCATTAGTGTCAGATGATGGCGGTGTGATGGGTTGGATCAAAGAAACCCCCTTGGAGCTGCCAACTGATGTGCCAAGTCTACTTCTGTCCCTGCCTTCCCCGCCAGCTTGGGACTCCAGAACCCTGCCTGGTTGTGCCAGACACGCTTGCTAGCTACAAACACAGACCCAGGTGTGAGCCACATCCCACAAACTGCAGGCTTAACTGAAAGCAGCTTAAGAAGTGTTCCTATGTTTAACACTCAGATGCCCAACTCCCAGTGGGGTCCAAACCCCAAATAAATCCGTTTCATAAATTGTTCATCCTCTATAACACTGATAGAGATGCACAGTGCCCCCCCACCCTCCAAAGTATTAATACATACGCTGGGTTAATTAATAAGTAAAAAGTGATTTTATTAAATACAAAAAGTAGGATTTAAGTGGTTCCAAGTGATAGCAGACAGAAGAAAGTGAATTACCAAGCAAAATACAATAAAACATGCAAGTCTAAACCTAATACAGTAAGAAGCTGAATACAGATAAAATCTCACCCTCAGAGATGTTCCAATAAGCCTCTTTTACAGACTAGCCGCCTTCTGGTCTGGGTCCAGCAATCACTCACACCCCCATGGTTACTGTCCTTTGTTCCAGTTTCTTTCAGGTATCTTTGGGGTGAAGAGGCTGTCTCTTGAGCAAGCTGAAGACAAAATGGAGGGGTCTCCCAGGGATTTAAATAGACTTTCTCTTGTGGGTGGACACCTCTCTCTCCCCCAATGTAGAATCCAGCTACAAAATGGAGTTTGGGAGTCACTTGGGCAAGTCGGATGTCCATGCATGACTGAGTTCCTTACCAGCCAAGCCACGTTCCTTGGAAAGCTCAGATGTGGATTGGCATTTCCAAGTTCATTGTTGGCTTAAGTGTTTCTTGATTGGGCACTTACTGAGAATAGTCTTTTCTCAGTAAGCTGACCAACTGCCTCACTGAGGCTATTTAAAATTAAACAAGTACATAACCAATACTCATAACTTTGAATACTAAAATGATACATGCATACAAATAGGAGGAATGTATTCAGTAGATCATAATCTTTGCAGAGATATGTTACATGGCATATGTAGCATAAAACATATTCCAGTCATGTCATATTTACATTCGTAAGCATATTTCCATAAAGCATTATGGGGTGCAACGTTACAGTTGGCTCCTTTGGCTTTTTCATATTTTTCCGAAAGACCTAAGCACAAGTCTCCCATCTTTTGCAAAATACCCTGAGGACTTATCTCCATGTCTGATCTTTCAAATACTGAAGTTGAGGGAAGAAATGCATAGGACTGTTGTTCCTGTGTCATCTGTAATGCTTCGTATGCTGCTGCCTCTGCCTTCTGAAGACTTTAAACAGAGTTGTCCTACTTAGATGACAGCACGTCTGCTGCTTAATTATTTTTTTAGTTTTTTGGTTTTGTTTTATTAAGTGTTGATGTATAATACAAGTCTGACACAATATTGGCTTGACCCCTTAATAGATTATTTTGTCACAAGTACAAAATACTTGTTTGAAATAAACATTTTGTGGCTTAAACTCCTATGCTTCTGGAGAGAAGTGCAATAGAATAAGCTAGTAGTGGCAACTGGGATATGAGGCCAGGCTAGCTCTGGCCTGTTGCCAAATTTACTGAATTCTTGTTACCTTGTCTTATATTTCTTCCTTTTAAATTGATCTACTACTGAGGTGCCAGAGGGCAGCTGGAACAGCCATGTTTATGGAGAGCACAATGTGCTAAAACTGAAATTCATTTTGGATCAGTATAAACAATTAGATCATATTTAATCAACTAATCCCGGACTCTCTCCTAGGAGGGGCAGTGACCCTCATGCAGGAGTTTGGGTGTTAACTAGCTCTGTTGTACTGCCGAAATGCCATTAGCCTTTTGAAGAGAGAACCCCTAAGTTTTCATGGAGTGCCATCACAACACAATTTGTCCTAGATGTTATCTTTTTAATAGCCTTCTGAAGAGGGAAGTGAATGAGCAGCTGACTGGAATCTCTTTCCAGCCAGGCTGGAGTTAGAACGTTTCTGGCATAATCCAGTTCATGCTGAGGGCATCACTGTGTCTGCATAGAGAATACTATATTGCACAACTAAGCCATACAATTTATACAGAAAGATTAGCGAATTGAATGCATTACTTTGCTAAAAGCTCAACGGGTGTTAACTTAGGAAGTCTTCATTGTCTTATAAACAAAGATCGTGTGATTCAGAAAATAGATTCAATGGTACCTTTCCTTTTAATGACTTGGTTAATGATTATATGTAGAAATTTTGGCTTTGGGAATCATTTGCTTAAAATGTGGGACGGTAGATAGATGACTATATCATGGTGTGATAAATTTAATTGATGGGCTTTTTCTGCATAGTTTTAGATATGACCGAAGAATGAAGCTCATGCACAATGAACCACAGTAACTGTATGTGAAGGAGATTAGATTGCCTCAGTTTCTGTTTTAGTCTGAAGCCAAAAAACATCTGTTTTTATCATCCCTAGGTGCAAAACTTCCAACCCTTTCTATACAAAATCATGCGTTCTCTTTTATTTAGCTGTTGTGGAACTACAAGTTGAACCTGACTACAGACCTGAAGTTTGAATCCGTGGCCAGAGAGGTCTGTAAGTCCACCATAGCAGAGGTGAGGGTGAAGAAAGGGGATTGCTTCATCTGTTTGTTATATTTGTGCGCTCTTCTTACCCCTCTGCCACCAAAGCAAAAACACTTCAAATCTATCTAAAGAGCCCTTAAAGCTTTTCTAGATTGCGGAAAATGAGTGGTATGCTAAAATGTTAGCTAATTAGTAATTAACACAATCTAAACACTGCTTAGAACCTAATATAGAGATATTAAAAAAGGTGTTAGCTGAACCAGTGTAGACAAGCCCTCTCTACGGGGAGATTGAACTGACAATAGACCAAGTCTTCTCTTCCACATTTGGGGTAGGGTCAGGGGTGGGAGAAGGGAGAAGAGGGGAGGCAGGTTCCTGGGGATATCATTTGGTATTTGCAAAAATGTGTTTAACTTGAGTGGTGGTAAGTGGTTGGATAGGAGGAATGATGGGAACAGAATAAAGAGAAACAATAAACTAAGAACCCCTCAGTTCCTGCCTGACCTGTCACAGATCCACAGGGTCTGGTCTATGGCCTAGTCCTTTGGAAGTGACCCCTTTCAGTGTGCTGCATCCCAGGGACACCCATAGTTCCATAGGGGCAGGCCCATGGCCTCCAAGACTCTGAAATTGGGCCTTTGGCAATCCCTTTCTCTCTCCATGGCTCCCTGCAATAAATCCAGCCAAAACAATCTCCTGTTGGAGGCTTGTACTGTGCCCCTTCAGGACACAATGTTCTCAGTGTTTGCAGTGACAACAGCAGCATTTTCAAAACAAGGGAACAATTTATTAGTCATCAAGCATACAGAATCTAAAAGTCCTTTAGTTAGCACAGAGACACAAAGGTTAAGACATGGTCCATGCTGGCTCAACTGGTGTAATCAGCCAGCCAAGCTGTTATGGAATCCATTTCTCTGTCTGCTTTTCAGTCCCCAAGGAGAGCTTCTGTCTCCCCACTGTCCCCAAAGGCCAGCCCTTGTCCCAGCCACCTGACACCTTGCCCCTTTTTTCTCTACCTGGGGCCTTTGCTCAGTTTTCCTGTCTAAAAGTGGGGGAAATCTACTTCCTCTTGGTCATTGGTTGCTAACTACAACTGTCCTGTCCATTGGGGTTCCCATTGCTTTTCTGAATTATCCATTGATGTGGGTTGGTTCCCGCCAGTTGTTTAATGACCCATTCATTCCACCCCGTACAGCTCAGTGAGAGAAACCTCAGGTCTCTTAATCTGCCTCCAAGAGCGGATCTGACCCTTTGCACCCCCGGATAGAAATGCAGAGTACATTGGAAAAGTGAGGCACACACAGGAATTATAAAAATATTAAAGATTCCCACTTTGTCACACCTTCCACCAGGTGTTTTGTGCAGGTTGGATTCTTCCATTCTTTGAGTACTAACAGCCATACTTAAGGTTGCAACTGAGTTTCTATTACAGACTTCATTTTCCATGTTCCCTTCCCCAGTAAAATCCATGTGTCTTATTGGCATCAAAATTGGTTAGTTAGGTCTGGGACCAAGGTAGAATTTTTGGCGGGGGAGGGATAGCTCAGTGGTTTGAGCATTGGCCTGCTAAACCCAGGGTTGTGAGTTCAATCCTTGAGGGGGCCGTTTGGGATCTGGGGCAAAAATTGGGGATTGGTCCTGCTTTGAGCAGGGGGTTGGACTAGATGACCCTCTGAGGTCCCTTCCAACCCTGATATTCTGTGAAATTTGAAGTGATTCAAACCATAGGTTCCTGAATGGTGAACTCTTCTATTTTTAGCTTGCCCTAAGAATTAGTGATCTAGTTTGTATTGCATTACAAGGCACTGTGCTGTGTTTGGAAGTTTATAGCTCCAAAATGGAAGCAACATCACACATATCTCTACAAGCTGACACTTTGCAGTCAGAGTAAAGCCAAATGCTTTCTATTTTCAGCTCTTTGGTTTCTGTAATAGAGCTGTTGCAGAATTTGTACAACCCAGGCATGTTTGAGAATGCTCCCTTATCACAGCACAGTTAATTTCCCTTTTTATACATTGACTGTCTAGCATTGTTGTAATCATTGCACTATAAATCTTAGATAAAAGCTCCTAAATGTGGTGGGGAAAGACACAGAATTTTAATTGTACACTTATTTCCATAGTCTTCCTCTTATATAATTTTTTGGTGAATAATGATACAAACAGGTGGCATCCTGGTTTTATAAAATTCCAGTTTGATTGTTTTTACAATCATACATGCTACACCTCTTATTGATATTTAATAGCAAAGTAGATGCATGAAACAATCTTTGTTTTACATTGGATAAGGTAGATTATCAATCTGAAATTTTGCAAACTGACAAAAAAAATTTTAAAAGACCACCCTTTAAAATGTTTAAGAATTGAAAAGTCATACCACACCTTCCTACTGGGGGAACATGACTTTAGATTTGTATTTAATACACTACATACCAGTGTGAATTGTCCTGTTCAGTCCTAGACCACATTGGCTACATTTTGATTTTAATATATATATATATGTTTTGATTTCAAAAGCCTCTGGGGGAATTAGGCAACCAACTTCCATTGGAAGTCACTAGGAGTTAGGTACTTCCCTTGGTCATTTTTGAAAGTCACACCCTTAAAACTTTTATATTAAAATGGTTAATGCCAGTGTAAAATGGTAGTCAAATTAACAAACAATATTATGGTTGTATAAGCATTTGGCCAGGAGCTTAACCCACAATAACAGTTGGCTTCCTCTAGAGCCAAAAATGGGGTTTCATTAGAAGTGTCCAGAACCAGCAACCTAGTACTTGCTGTGTTCTCTGCACAGATGACTGATCTAGACCCCATCTTTGAAACGGAATTATTTAACTCAAAAGAAATTATGCACTTTGTCTTGTCTTTAGTGATCTCACCCAACAACTGTTATAACTGTAATTTTTCTAGGGATTATATAGGTTAAAATGTTGAAATTGCACTATATTTTGAATGTTCGATAATTTGATTAAAACCATTATCCTTACAAATGAGGTTTTTAAATGACCACATGTTATAGTTAGCTGGTATATAGAAAATAATTGATAGATTATCAGGGAAGAAGGAATCATTGTGATCATCTAGACTGACCTCCTACGTACTACAGTCCAAAGAACTTCCCTGAGTTAATTCCTGTTTGACCTGGAGCATATTTTATGTCTAGCTTCAACTACGAGCCATTTGTTGCTGTTTATACCTCCATCTGCTAGATTGAAGAGCTCTTTATTATCAAATTTGTTCCTCTGTGTAGGCACTTGTGTGATCAAGTCACCCCTTAACCTTCTCTTTGATCAACTAAATAGATTAACCTCCCTGAGTCTATCATTATAAGATACATTTTTCAGTCCTTTAATCATTCTCATGGCAATTTATCAACATCCTACTTAAATTGTGGACACCAGAACAGGATGCACCATTCCAGTAGCAGTTGCACCAGGGAGAAATAGAGGTAATATAAACTCTCTACTCCTACTCAGTAAGTTCTCTGTTTATACATCCAATGATCACATTAGCCCTTTTGGTCATTGTATTACACTAGGAGCTTATGTTGAGCTGATTTATTAACCATGACCCCCAAGTCTCTTTCGAAGTCTGTTTCCCAGGATAGAGACCCCCTTTCTGTAACTCATAGAATCATAGAATATCAGGGTTGGAAGGGACCTCAGGAGGTCATCTAGTCCAGCCCCCTGCTCAAAGCAGGACCAACACCAGCTACATCATGCCAGCCAGGGCTTTGTCAAGCCTGACCTTAAAAACCTCGAAGGAAGGATATTCCACCACCTTCCTAGGTAGTGCATTCCAGTGTTTCACCACCCTCCTAGTGAAAGTTTTTCCTAATATCCAACCTAAACCTCCCCCACTGCAACTTGAGACCATTACTCCTCGTTCTGTCATCCGCTACCACTGAGAACAGTCTAGCTCCATCCTCTTTGGAACTCCCTTTCAGGTAGTTGAAAGCAGCTATCAAATCCCCCCTCATTCTTCTCTTCTGCAGACTAAACTATCCCAGTTCCCTCAGCCTCTCCTCATAAGTCATATGTTCCAGTCCCCTGATAATTTTTGTTGGGCTCCACTGGACCCTTTCCAATTTTTTCACATCCTTCTTGTAGTGTGGGGCCCAAAACTGGACACTGTACTCCAGATGAGGCCTCACCAATGTCGAATAGAGGGGAGCGATCATGTCCCTCGATCTGCTGGCAATGCCCCTACTTATACATCCCAAAATGCTATTGGCCTTTTTGGCAACAAGGGCACACTGTTGACTCATATCTAGCTTCTCGTCCACTGTAACCCCTAGGTCCTTTTCTGCAGAACTGCTGCCGAGCCATTTGGTCCCTAGTCTGTAGCAGTGCATGGGATTCTTCCGTCCTAAGTGCAGGACTCTACACTTGTCCTTGTTGAACCTCATCAGATTTCTTTTGGCCCTATCCTCTAAGTTGTCTAGGGCCCTCTGTATCCTATCCCTACTCTCCAGCATATCTACCTCTCCTCCCACTTTAGTGTCATCTGCAAACTTGCTGAGGATGCAATCCACGCCATCCTCTAGGTCATTAGTGAAGATATTGAACAAAACCGGCCCCAGGGTCGACTCTTGGGGCACTCCACTTGATAGCAGCTGCCAACTAGACATGGAGCCATTGATCACTACCCATTGAGCCTGACGATCTAGCCAGCTTTCTATCCACCTTATAGTCCATTCATCCAGGACATACTTCTTTAACTTGCTGGCAAGAATACTGTGCGAGACCATGTCAAAAGCTTTGCTAAAGTCAAGGAATAACAGGTCCCCTGCTTTCCCCTCATCCACAGAGCCAGTTATCTCGTCATAGAAGGCAGTTAGGTTAGCCAGGCATGACTTGCCCTTGGTGAATCCATGCTGACTGTTCCCGATCACTTTCCTATCCTCTAAGTGCTTCAGAATTGATTCCTTGAGGACCTGCTCCATGATTTTTTCCAGGGACTGAGTTGCGGCTGACTGGCCTGTAGTTCCCCGGATGCTGCTCCTTCCATTTTTTAGAGATGGGCACTACATTAGCCTTTTTCCAGTCGTCCGGGACCTCCCCCGATGGCCATGAGTTTTCAAAGATAATGGCCAATGGCTCTGCAGTCACATCCGCCAACTCGTTTAGCGCTCTCGGATGCAGCACATCCGGGCCCATGGACTTGTGCTTGTCCAGCTTTTCTAAATAGTCCCAAACCACTTCTTTCTCCACAGAGGGCTGGTCACCTCCTCCCCATGCTGTGCTGCCCAGTGCAGTAGTCTGGGAGCTGACCTTGTTCGTGAAGACAGAGGCAAAAAAAGCATTGAGTACATTAGCTTTTTCCACATCCTCTGTCACTAGGTTGCCTCCCTCACTCAGTAAGGGGCCCACACTTTCCTTGACTTTCTTCTTGTTGCTAACATACCTGAAGAAACTGTGGCCTGTATTCTTTGTTTCTAGATGTATGACTTTAGATTTGGCTGTATTGAATTGAAACAGCTTGGTAAGCAGGGCACAGGCAATCCAGATCGCTCTATCCTCTGATCTGTCCTCTTCATTATTTACCATTCTGCTCCAGTCTGTATCATCTGTAAACTTGATCAATAATGATTTTGTTTTATTACAAGACAAAGCAGAACTCTAATCTTGCTGATTTTGTTTTGGTGGTTAACTAACATAGAACCAAGAAATGATCTCCCTGGGACCCTACTGGATATGTACTAGGACAAAGTTCGTCCTCTACCTTGGTGGATCTTACGCTTATTGGCGGATTTGCTCACCTTGGAGCTTCACGGCAGCCCTCAGCTTGGCCATTTTCGTGAACCCACAGTCCAGGTCAACTTCTCCTGTATCTAACTAGGAGTTGGGAGGATTTGGGGGGAATCTGGGCCTGCCCTCTAGTCCAGGTTCCAGCCCAGGGCTCTGTGGAATGCAGCTGTCTAGAGTGCCTCGTGGAACAGCTGTGCAACAGCTACAACTCCTTGGGCTACTTCCCCATGGCCTTCTCCCAACACCTTCTTTATCCTCACCATAGGACCTTCCTCCTGGTGTCTGATAATGCTTGTACACCTCAGTCCTCCAACAGTCCTCATTCTCACTCTGAGCTCCTAGTGCCTCTTGCTCCCAGCTCCTCACATGCACACCACAAACTGAAGTGAGCTCCTTTTTAAACCCAGGTGCCCTGATTAGCCTGCCTTAATTGATTCTAGCAGCTTCTTGATTGGCTGCAGATGTTCTAATCAGCCTGTCTACCTTAATTGTTTCCAGAAAGTTCCTGATTGTTCTGGAACCTTCCCTGTTAGGAAACGGAACGTCTTTTGCTTGCTCCTCAGCTATCTGCTTTCTGTTCTTTCCTAAAGCCCCCTGGCCCGGATTTTTCTTACTTTTTGCACCTGCCTTAGTCCCCCCCCGACCGGGCCAGACGCTTTTTTGTTTTTTCTTTTCATTTTTTGTGTTTTTTTTCCCGTCTACGTCCTTCGCCAGCCACCCCCCCCCCCCCCACGCCTGCTTTCGGGCGCAGCTATTTGCCTCAGCTGAGCCCCCGGAGGAGGGGAAGATTGCCGATTTTGCTGTCCGGAGGGGGGAGTGGAAACCCCCAAACCCAGCCGTTTCGCCAGCAGCTCGGACCTTATAGCATTCTTAACATACCGGAGGACTTGGAACACAGCCAACACAGCCGGAGACGGAGATTTCATCGGACAGAAGAAATAATATAAATCATCGTGACGGAGGCCGTAAGACTGAGTAACTTTCTGAATTATACTCTCGTGGGGGGGAGTTTGATTGTGATTACTTGCGTTTGTGGCGGCACAGGGGGTGTGGCGTGGAGACCCCCACCCCCGATCCATCGGTGCCCCTACCCCCCCATCGTTATTACAACTGTCACGGCCCCCCCGCAGTCTGTCCTTGCTGGCAATCTGCCATCTCCCTTCGGATCCAGCTGTTTGCTTTGAACTTTGCCTTCCGGACCGGACCTAACAACCGACCAACCGAGACTCTTTGGACAAACGTGTGTGGGTCTGCACCCCCCCCCCCCCCGGATTGCTTATCCCACAACTTGCCCCTTTTACTGGACCCCGATTTTGTTCCCCCCGCTCCTCCCAGCCCCCCTCCCTCGGCATTTTTTCCCTTCCCGTCCGCAGCTAGCGGAAGGAGGGGCTATTCTGCCTTCTCCCCTCCCCCCTCCTCCTTCCGGTGTCTCCCTGTCTCTCCCTGCTCACAATGGCGGGGAACGAGAGGGGCGAGACTGCTTCAATAAAATTAGTTGTCCCTTCCCCACCACCACCCCAGCCCACCCCCCAGGGTCCCTCCCCTACTACTATTGTTAAGGTACTTGCCACCCCCCCTGCTGGGGCACCAGTAGCAGGAGGCACCAGGGTGATTGCTGCTGCTGCTGCACCCACCCCCCCCCCCAGATTCTAGGAAACCCCCCCCGGTTCGCCAGAAGGGCCAGGGCGGGTGGAAGGGAAAGGGCCCCGCTAAAACCACCGAGCCCTCCATGGCAGGGGCTGCCCCCACCACTGCGGCCTCGTCATCAACCGTGGCGTCCCTCCCAGCATTTCCCTCCACCAGCTCTGCGATTGTCCCTCCCCCGGCCCCCAGGACGTATGCCCGGGCGGCAGCGGGCTCCCCCCTGCCTGCCGCTTCGTCATCTCGCCCCCCCCCCCGCCTCCGCCACCATCACCAGTGGCCGAGGCCCTTTCCCCGCCTTGACCAGGAAGCACGGCGTCCGTTGCCTCCTGGTGCCCGCCTCGCCCCGCGTGGAGACATACGTGCAGGCGTTGGCGAGGGTGGTGGGACCCACGGCTATTGTGGCGGCCTCCAAGATGTATGGGAAGGTCGTTTTCTTCTTAGCCTCGGAGGATGCCGCCCAGGAGGCGGTGGAGAGGGGCCTGACGGTAGGGGGGGTGTTTGTCCCCCTAGAACCGTTGGAAGACCTGGGCGTTCGCCTCGTCCTTACCTCCGTTCCTCCCTTCTTACCCAATGCTGCCCTGTTACCCGCTCTTTCCACCCTGGGGAAACTTGTTTCTGTCATCAGCCCTCTCCCACTGGGCTGCAAGGACCCCACCCTCCGTCACATTTTTTCGTTCCGCCGGCAAGTGCAGCTTCTACCACCGGCAGGGGCGCGTGACGGAGAGGCGCTTGAGGGGTCCTTTCTAGTCCCCTACGAGGGAGCCCGCTATCGGGTCTTTTATTCTACCGGAGAGGCCCGGTGCTACCTCTGCCGCTCAGCGGGGCACGTCCGCAGAGACTGCCCTTTGGCTCGGGGGGGAGGGGCACCCGAAACCCCCGAGACCCGGCAGGACATCGGCCCCGTCGCTGCCGACGCCCCTGGCTGCCCAGTACCTGAAACCAACCCTCCTCCTACTCGACCCATCGCTGCTCCCGTCCGGGCCCAAGAGATACCTTCCCTACAATGCCCAGGCGAGCAAGGGGTTTCCACCCTTGCTAGTACCACCCCAATAGAGCCCATGGAGGAGGGTGTGGCAAGGATATTATCGGGTATAAGAGAGGGCCCTCCCCAAGGAGAAGCCCCCGCCCCTCATGTTGCCCCACCGCTACCTCCCCAAACCCCTAAACCATTGCCTCCGCCCCCCGACACGACCCCTGCTAACCAACCCCCAGATGATGCTATGGAGGGCTGGACCCTAGTCCAGGGGAAGCGAGGCAAGCGGAAGGCTCGAGCTCCGCTGCATCCACCCGACGCGGAAGCCCCCCGGAAGACCAGGAAAGGAGGCACTGCTATCGAGCCTCCCGCCACGGCCGCGAGCGAGATCCATCCGCCGGTGTCGGGAGGGGAAGACGGACTGGCATTGGAGGGCAGAATTCCCCCTCCACGGGAAACCCTCCCCTCCGAGACTCCTGAGGACACCCCTTCTGCCTGGACGCTACCCGAACCCCCCGCGGACCCCGAGGCGGCCGTTGAGGCTGGCCCTAGAGGAGAGGCCCCCGGGGTGGCAGGAGTTGGCCTCTCCTCCGTGTACGCGGAGATTGAGGCCCTAGATTTGACCCCGGTCACCCAGGGAGGGGATGATTTGCTGCCGGCTGGCCTTGAGCTAGGCAGCCTTACCCCAGCCTCCCTTTCCCCATGCTCCCTCCCCCTTTTTGCCTTCCCGGGTGAGCACCCTGCAGAAGGCGGTCCACCACCTGATGCCGTGACCGCTAAAACCACCATGGAGCCAGCACCTAGCATTATTGGGAGCCCTCCCCCTTAACCCTTGACTTTGCTCAGGAGGCACTTTCCTTTAGTTGCTCGCCTCCTGCACCCCAGAGCCTTACCCCTGCCCCTGCCCCCACCCCTGCCCCTGCCCAAGGTCCCTCCTCCTGCAATGTTAATGCCGCCCCTGGAGTTATTTCCTTTCCGCCTTTTGCAGACTCCCCCCAGGGAGCAGTCTTTGCACTTTCTAGTCGCGACCCGTTAGGAGTGGCAATTTTTCCCCTGCCATCCCCCTCCACCCCAAGGCGTGAAATGAATTTAATAACCCCAGCCTGTCAGACGCCCCGTCGGTGGTCCGCACCCTGTCTACCTGCCTTAGCGGACCACGAGGCTGTATTAAGAGGCCCATCAGGGAATACCTCGGGAATTGTAACCCCACTCCCCCATGAGCTGCGGCATGCGCTACGGAAGTTCCTAGAGCACTCCCGTGGCGCCCGCGATAGGGCACAGCTGGCTCTTCGGCTATGGGGGGACTTTGATCAACTCCTCCAGGCCACAAAGGCCCTTATAAAGGAGGGCAGGGGGCAAGGAAAGCGCGGTGCTGCGGCCTACAAGCGAGCCCGCAGCTTCCGAAGCGATCTACTCACCCACGGGATGGGTCATGGGTTGCTGTGCAACCCGCCGGGGGCCCTGAACCCCCCCGCCAGTACGAGACCACCACCCCCCCAGCCCTCCGTATGACGCCTCTTATTATTGCGACCCTGAATACCAGGGGCTGTAGGATGGCTCTCCGCAGGTCCCAGGTGCTCTCTTACCTTCGGGAGGGGAGGTACTCTGTAGTTTTCCTGCAGGAGACCCATACAGACCCGGCCGCCGAGGACAGGTGGCGGCTGGAGTGGGGAGACGGGGTATACTTTAGCCACTTTGCGACCTGGCAGGCTGGAGTGGCAACCCTATTCTGCCCCAACCTACGGCCTGAGGTGCTAGGGGTCAATGAGGCCGTGCCGGGCCACGTGCTGCACCTTCGAGTCCGTATGGAGGGGCTCGTGGTTAATCTTGTTAACATCTATGCCCCGCAAATGAGCTCCAGGCGGCCACAATTTTATCAGCAGGTGTCCGACTTTCTCGGCACCCTGGATTCGCATGAGTGCCTGGTCCTGGGAGGGGACTTTAACACCACCCTCGAGGAACGGGACCGCTCAGGGGCCGAACCGAGTCCGGCCGCCCCGAATATTCTCCAAGGGATAGTCGACCATCACTCCCTAGTGGACGTCTGGCGCGACCATCACCCAGATGACACCTCCATGTTCACCTTTGTCCGGGTGGAGGCCCATCGGTCACACCACTCTCGGTTGGACCGTATTTACTTATCCCGTTTCCATCTTTCACAGGCCCACTCCTCCGCCATTCGGCCGGCCCCATTCTCCGATCATCATTTAGTCGCTGTAACGGTTTCCCTCCGTGCAGAGAGACCGGGGCCGGCCTATTGGCACTTTAATAACAGCCTGTTGGAGGATGAGAGCTTTGTGATGTCCTTCCGGGAGTTTTGGTTGGCCTGGCGAGAGCAGTGGCGTGCCTTTCCCTCGGTGCGGCGATGGTGGGATCTCGGGAAGGTGCGCGCCAAGCTCTTCTGCCGTGACTACACTCGGGGCACCAGCCGACGGCGAAATGCGGCGATAGAGCAGCTGGAACGGGAGGTCTTAGAGATGGAGAGGCGCCTGGCCGCCGATCCCGAGGACCCGTCCCTCTGCGGAGCGTGCCGGGAGAAGCGGGAGGAGCTCCGGGCCCTTGAGGACCACCGGGCCCGAGGCGCCTTCGTTCGATCCCGCATCCGCCTACTTCGGGAGATGGACCGCGGCTCCCGCTTCTTCTATGCCCTGGAGAAAACGAGGGGGGCCAAGAAACACGTCACCTGCCTTCTTGCGGAAGACGGCACCCCCCTCACGGGTCCGGAGGAGATGTGTGGGAGGGCCCGTGACTTCTACACAAGCCTTTTCTCCCCGGACCCGACCGATCCTGACGCTTGCGAGGTGCTCTGGGAGGAACTCCCCACGGTCAGTGTGGGCGACCGAGACCGACTAGAGCTGCCTCTCACCCTGGCCGAGTTCTCGGAAGCCCTCCGTCGCATGCCCACCAATAAATCTCCGGGCATGGATGGGCTGACCGTGGAGTTTTACCGCGCGTTCTGGGACATTCTCGGCCCAGACCTAGTTACCGTCTGGGCTGAGTCCTTGCAGAGCGGGGTCCTCCCTCTGTCATGCAGGCGAGCGGTGCTCGCTTTGCTGCCGAAGAAGGGGGACCTCCGCGATCTACGAAATTGGCGTCCCGTCTCACTCCTTAGCACGGATTACAAAATCGTAGCGAAAGCAATCTCGCTGCGGCTAGGGTCCGTGATGGCGGACGTGGTCCACCCAGACCAGACCTATACTGTCCCGGGTCGCAGCATTTTCGACAACCTCTTTCTCGTCCGAGACCTTTTGGAACTCGGGCGGAGAGATGGTCTATCGTTCGCCCTCCTGTCTCTTGATCAGGAGAAGGCGTTCGATAGAGTAGACCATGGGTACCTCCTGAGCACTCTGCAGGTGTTTGGATTTGGACCTCAGTTTGAGAGTTTTCTCCGGGTGCTGTATGCCTCCGCGGAGTGTTTGGTTAGGCTCAACTGGACCCTGACTGAACCGGTCAGCTTCGGGCGAGGAGTGCGGCAAGGGTGCCCCCTCTCGGGCCAGTTGTATGCTCTGGCGATCGAGCCTTTCCTCTGTCTCCTCCGCAGGAGGATGACAGGGTTGGTGCTGCGGGAGCCGGAGCTGCGGCTGGTCCTGTCGGCGTACGCCGATGACGTACTCCTCGTGGTCCAGGACCCGGGCGACTTGGCGCGAGTGGAGGTATGCCAAGCCATCTATTCGGCAGCCTCCTCCGCCCGAGTCAACTGGGTCAAGAGCTCTGGCTTGGCGGTGGGGGACTGGCGGCAGGTGAGCTCCCTCCCACCCGCACTTCAGACCATCCGGTGGAGTGCGGGTCCACTGCTCTATCTCGGTGTTTACCTTTCCGCCACGCATCCTTCCCCGCCGGAGAACTGGCAAAATTTAGAGGGCGGGGTGATAGAGCGGATCCGGAGATGGACGAGGCTTCTCCGATGTCTCTCCCTCCGAGGGAGAGCACTGGTGCTTAACCAACTAGTCCTGTCCACGCTCTGGTACCGGCTCAACACCCTGGCCCCGGCCCCGGGTTTCCTGACCCATCTCCGGAGATTGATTCTAGAGTTCTTCTGGTCAGGAATGCACTGGGCCCCTGTTGGAGTTCTTCATCTACCCCTGAAGGAAGAAGGGCAGGGCCTGAAGTGTCTGTACACTCAGGTCCGCGTCTTCCGCCTCCAGGCCCTGCAGAGGCTCTTTTATAATGCAAGTAGTTCGGCGTGGAGCATATTGGCGCACGCCTTCCTGCGCCGTTTCCAAGGGTTTCGATATGACCGGCAGCTCTTTTATCTTTCTCCGAGGGGTTTTCCGCGAGACCTCTCCGGGCTGCCGGTCTTCTACCAGGACCTCCTCCGGACCTGGAAATAGTTTCTAACAACCAGGTCCGTGGCGGCCACCGTGGGGGCAGATCTCCTCACGGAGCCCCTGCTACACAACCCCCAGCTCCGTGTGCAGGTGGCGGAGTCCCGCTCGGTGCGCCAGAGGTTGGTCCTGGCAGAAGTCACGAGGGTCGGAGACCTCCTGGACTACGACCGGAGAGACTGGCTGGATCCCCTGATGCTCGCTCGGCGCATGGGGCTCTCCAGTCTTCGTACCCCCCGGCGCGTACTTCAGGAGGTGAAGGCCGCCTTGACCCCCGCTGCTCGGGCTTATGTTAGCCAAGCCTTGTGCGAGGGCGCACCCCGCCCATCCCTTACCCCAGGCCCGCCGGACCTTTCCATCGGGCCCCCACCCCGTAGATCCCAACACACCCCTCACCCTTTCACTGCAAGCCGGCTGCACGAACTGCAGCCGGTTAGCTTTCAAATTGCTTTACGGAAATACTTATATACACTTACGCTTCACACCCTTCACGCCCACACCCTGGTGTCCCGCCCCGATACAAAGTGGCGGGATCTCCTGCCACCTTTGGAGGGTGAGCAACCTCGGTGGGCCAGCCTGTATTCCACCCTGGTCCCAAGGCCCGTCGGGGACATCAGTTGGCGGCTCCTTCACGGAGCTGTGAGCACGGGCGTGTTTTTGACACGGTTTACCCCCATTCCGGACACTTGTCCTTTTTGTAATGTGAGGGAAACCCTGGCGCACGTGTATTTAGAGTGTGCCAGATTGCAGCCCCTTTTCTGGCTCCTCACAAATATTTTATTACGCTTCTGGCTTCATTTTTCCCCCCACCTTTTTATCTACACACTTCCCATTCGTGGCCCCACAAAGTCGCGGGATCTTCTGGTCAACCTCCTCCTAGCTTTGGCTAAAACAGCCATTTATAAAACCAGAGAGAGGAGGTTGGCCCATGAAGCGTCCTGCGATTGTGGGGCCGTTTTTCGATCCTCAGTACACTCACGTATCCGAGCGGAGTTCCTCTGGGCGGCGTCCACCGACTCCCTTGAAGCCTTCGAGGAGCGGTGGGTGCTGTCTGGGGTTCTCTGCTCGGTGACCCCGTCCGGTTCCCTCCGTCTGACCCTTTGATTGAGGGGAAGAGCGAGAGACGCCAGCCCCAGCCGTTGCCGCTGTGGATACCATCATTCCTGTCATCTAGGAGGGGTCCTATAATACATGGGTGTCTACCCCCCCCTCCCTAAACTGCCCACCCCGCAGCCGTGCCCATCTTACCGGGCACTCTCAGGAGGGGGAGGATCGGTGACACTGGGCGCGGCACTGGGTAACTCGAGGGGGTGGAAGACCACGAGTGTCGAGGAAGCCCCCCCGCTCTGGGCCCAGGCTAGCCTGAACACTTCTCCCTCCTGAAAGCTGCTGTGTTATACCTTCTGATTGCGTTGTTTTGTTGCATAGTTGTTTTGTTTCCTTTGGTAATTCTGTAAGCGTTACCAATAAACTTTCTTTCTGTTTCAAAAAAAAAAAAAAAAAAAAAACCTTCCCTGTTACCTTACCCAGAGAAAAGGGACCTACTTAACCTGGGGCTAACATATCTGCCTTCTGTCACTCTCCTGTAGCCGTCTGGCCTGACCCTGTCACAGTACCCTCTTGATTCCCACATACAATTGCATTTTGAGACTTCAGTCAGGTTTTAATTTATGTAATGTGTTATGTTGATTTTGTTTCTTAAAAAAATGTTGCGCAGTATCAAGTCAAATGCTGTACAGAAACCCTAAGTAAATTACATTGACACTGTTACCTTAGTCAGCCAAACTTGTATACTTATCAGAAAGATATTGTTGTTTGACATGGTCTACCTTACATAAACCTATGTTACTTAGCATTTATTATATTACTCTTCTTTAATTCTTGATTAATTGAGTTCCATATCAGCTCTTTGTTTATGTTGCCTAGGAATGATCTACGGTTGACTGGCCTATAGTTACTCAAGTTGTCCTGTTTACCCTTTCTTCTTATTGGCACAAGATTAGCTTTCTTGCAGTTCTCTGGAACTTAACTAGTGCTCCAGGGCCTACTGAAAATCAAATTAGCAGTCCAGAGCTGTTTGGCTGGCTCTTTTAAAACTCTCTAGGTATATCTACACAGCATTTTGGAGTGGGAGTGAGCCTGCCAGCCCAGGTCAACAGATTCGGGCTAGTGCTCTAAGTATAGCTGTATAGACAGCATTCTGAATTTGTGGTTTGGGCTCTGAAGCTCACCTTCCACACTAGTGTTCAGAGCATGAGTTTCAGCCTGAGCCATAGCTTCAAAATGCTGTATACACAGTTATTTAGTGCTAGCATGAGCCCCACTAGCCTAGTCTATTGCCTTGGGTTGGGAGTCTCACTACTGCTTGGCCCAAACTGCTGTGTAGACATAACTTGCATCACAGCGTATGTGCACCTGCTGATCTAAAAATGTCTACCTTTAGTAGCTGCTCCTACTAAATAATTGAACACAACTCTTTCTCTGAACAGATTAAAGAATGTGCAGATGAGTTATCTGGGAAAGGCTACTTGGTGTCCTGTTTGGTGGACCATAGAGGTAACATCACTGAATACCAGTGTCACCAGTATATCACCAAAATGACAGCCATCATCTTCAGTGATTACCGTCTGATCTGTGGCTTCATGGATGATTGCAAGAACGATATTAACGCCCTCAAATGTGGCAGCATTCGACCTGGAGAAAAGGTATCCACAGGACAGGTGGATGGGAAGTGGGTTTATAAAGTTGACACTCAGGGAAATTGGATGCTATTGTGGGACTTGTATGTACACCAGACTTAATTACAATGACTGAAAACCAGCAAAAGAGACACAAGGTATCAAAAAAGGTGATGTGTCCGTGCTTGCAGTGATTACCTTTTTAACAAGTTGTCTCGATTATTGTTAGTGCTTGAAGTTCTTTACTGACATACTAGGAAAAATCCTGTTGTACTTGCTCCCAAATCAGATGTGATTGATTTGTCTCCACTCCCACCAGACCCCCAACACAATTTAAAATAGTAAACAAATTTATGTCGTGGATCACACTTATGTGACTTTTGCTTTATATGGTGAATCTTAGTCACGATTAACTAGACCTGTCTCTAGACAAATTTCTCTGTGCCTTGATGCATATTGTCAAATCTGACCTGGGAAAGCCTTTAGTATAGGGGAGGCTGCTCTTGTGGCCTGCCCAACCTATCCCTCCTTTCTCAGGGAGTGTAAATTTGATACAAGACAAAGCAGAACTCAGATCTTGCTGTGCAGATGTCTTCATGGGCCTTCGTTAGTGTTTTTTTGCAACATGCCATTTGCTGCAAGAAGAAAGAGAACGTTTGGTAGAAAGGTTCTTTGGAACCTCTGGTGTATTTGTTAAGTGATGTTGTTCACTAGCAGTGTACTGTTTTTATGAATTAAGAAATCCACTTGTGCTTTCATCCTCCATTGGTTAATTTCAGGGCTGTTAAAATGGACTGTGCTGCCCCTGTTAATGCCTCCTTCATTCTGTTATGATAAAAGAGCTGCGCATATCAGTTTGAGTGTTTTAATGTTTGTTCCTGATTGGTTGTTCAGTCCTGATCACATCTTCCAGCTCTTGCAGCAACCCGTCTGACTGCACAGCATCACGTTTCACTGGAAGTGTGGGGAAATAGCCAGTTTAGACAAGCTATATCCATTTCAGCTCTGATTGTGCATTAATGAACCATTTAAAGATGCCAGAGAAGTTTGTGGTAGGATACTGGAGGAAGGATTTCTAGGTACTACTTCCCCTTTCCTATTTCAGTGGCGCTTATGTAATCAGCATTATGGTACTGTATGTATCAGTGGACTCTTACTTTGTGGGTAAGTTGATGACAAGGGATAAAGTTAAACTTAACTAAACTTTCTACAGTGCTTTGAAATTCAAAGTCCTTAACTTGGATTACATTGCTAGAGGTTGAATCGACCACTCCTGGAACAATGAAAAGGTGCTGTCCTAGAAAATAGAGCAATTTCTTGGTGGAGATGCAGATGTGGTGCTTTGCTGCTCCAGTGAGACCTCACTGGCCTTAGCAGATCCTTTACTGTGCAGCATCTAAAATTGCAATGCAAGTGCGGATAGGAAGGTTGTCTAACTGAACAGCAGGAAGTGCAAGTATGTACTGCTTAGATCAGCTTGTTCTGTGGCTGTTCCTAGTCTGGGGAAATGAGTGAAACTGGCAGGCCCCTAGAGCTTTGAATTGGTAATTGTCTTTGAGTACTTTTCAGCAACCTTGATTTCTCTGTAAAATGAAACGTGTCTTTGTCCTTTTAAACTGGAAGGTCTTTGGGACAGAGACTTAAATCACAAGTATGGTATTGGTCCCCTATACTGAGTTGGGCGCTTAACTGTCGCTTGACCAAATTAAAATATTTATAGAACCAGTGAAAGAACCTAGTTGAAAGGAAGAATAATAGGTATGCTGAAATCACTGATATCTAGGGCATATCTCTTGCTTGAGGTAGTCACCTCTGATTTCACACCTAACTGTGAAACCCATGTCTAGGCCTGCTCTAGTGGCTGGTAAACATAAATTGCCTTTGCTACCAGGTAATCTGGTAACTCAAGTGGCAGAAGTGTGCTATGGACATAAAAGTCCTGACCCTGCTGATAAACTTTCATAGAATCATAGAATATCAGGGTTGGAAGGGACCTCAGGAGATCATCTAGTCCAACCCCCTGCTCAAAAGCAGGACCCATCCCCAATTAAATCATCCCAGCCAGGGCTTTGTCAAGCCTGACCTTAAAAACTTCTAAGGAAGGAGATTCCACCACCTCCCTAGGCAATGCATTCCAGTGTTTCACCACCCTCCTAGTGAAAAAGTTTTTCCTAATATCCAACCTAAACCTCCCCCACTGCAACTTGAGACCATTACTCCTTGTCCTGTCCTCTTCCACCACTGAGAATAGTCTAGAACCATCCTCTCTGGAACTACCTCTCAGGTAGTTGAAAGCAGCTATCAAATCCCCCCTCATTCTTCTCTTCCGCAGACTAAACAATCCCAGTTCCCTCAGCCTCTCCTCATAAGTCATGTGTTCCAGACCCCTAATCATTTTTGTTGCCCTTTGCTGGACTCTCTCCAATTTATCCACATCCTTCTTGTAGTGTGGGGCCCAAAACTGGACACAGTACTCCAGATGAGGCCTCACCAATGTCCAATAGAGGGGGATGATCACGTCCCTCGATCTGCTCGCTATGCCCCTACTTATACATCCCAAAATGCCATTGGCCTTCTTGGCAACAAGGGCACACTGCTGACTCATATCCAACTTCTCGTCCACTGTCACCCCTAGGTCCTTTTCCGCAGAACTGCTGCCGAGCCATTCGGTCCCTAGTCTGTAGCTGTGCATTGGGTTCTTCCGTCCTAAGTGCAGGACCCTGCACTTATCCTTATTGAACCTCCATCAGATTTCTTTTGGCCCAATCCTCCAATTTGTCTAGGTCCCTCTGTATCCTATCCCTGCCCTCCAACGTATCTACCACTCCTCCCAGTTTAGTATCATCCGCAAATTGCTGAGAGTGCAATCCACACCATCCTCCAGATCATTTATGAAGATATTGAACAAAACCGGCCCCAGGACCGACCCCTGGGGCACTCCACTTGACACCGGCTGCCAACTAGACATGGAACCATTCATCGCTACCCGTTGAGCCCGACAATCTAGCCAACTTTCTACCCACCTTATAGTGCATTCATCCAGCCCATACTTCTTTAACTTGCTGACAAGAATACTGTGGGAGACCGTGTCAAAAGCTTTGCTAAAGTCAAGAAACAATACATCCACTGCTTTCCCTTCATCCACAGAACCAGTAATCTCCTCATAAAAGGCGATTAGATTAGTCAGGCATGACCTTCCCTTGGTGAATCCATGCTGACTGTTCCTGATCACTTTCCTCTCATGTAAGTGCTTCAGGATTGATTCTTTGAGGACCTGCTCCATGATTTTTCCGGGGACTGAAGTGAGGCTGACTGGCCTGTAGTTCCCAGGATCCTCCTTCTTCCCTTTTTTAAAGATTGGCACTACATTAGCCTTTTTCCAGTCATCCGGGACTTCCCCCGTTCACCACGAGTTTTCAAAGATAATGGCCAATGGCTCTGCAATCACAGCCGCCAGTTCCTTTAGCACTCTCGGATGCAACTCATCCGGCCCCATGGACTTGTGCACGTCCAGCTTTTCTAAATAGTCCCTAACCACCTCTTTCTCCACAGAGGGCTGGCCATCTATTCCCCATGTTGTGATGCCCAGCACAGCAGTCTGGGAGCTTTGTGGAGGTCAGTCTGATTCCACATGGTGGAATTTGTTTTTACATATCCTTTTTTCAGTAAGACAGTAAATTTCATATAAAAATACATGAAAAGAACATTGATTACAAAATCAAGAGTTTAGGGAACACCAAAATTCAGGCTGCCTCTGCAATCATAACTCGCCCCACTTGTGCATGTGCATTATGATAAACTTTTAGTTACATGATCACATACAATTTTTTTTCCCCAAGACGTCTGCTTTCATTCAGTGCACGGATAAACAGTGCTCTGGGAACAAATCAGGGTTGTGTAGTGATTAAGTCTGTAGGATTTCTGCTTTGTTTGTTGCAGAAGATGAAAGGTACCATGAATGAGACAGGGTTGCAGGAAGAGAAAAGATGGGCTTGTGCATAAAGCAGTCAAAAGCCACCTTGGAGAACTGGATTCTAAGGGAAGGTCTACACTACCGTGGGAGTCGATGGTCTGAGATAGATCCACTGGTGGTCGATTTAGCGGGTCTACTAAAGACCCGCCAAATCTACTGCAGATCGCTCTCCAGTCGACCCCTGTACTCTTCCCCAAACGAGAAGAGTAAGTAAGTCGACAGGAGATTTTCTCCCATCAGCCCCCGGCTGTGTAGACCCCAGAGTAACTCGACCTAATGTACGTCAACTCCAACTACGTTGTTCCCATAGCTAGGGTTGCGTAGCATGGGTCGACTTACTGCGGTAGAGTAGGCATAGCTTAACCTTGCCTCTACTAGAGGTCTTATGTGATGTTGGCCAAAGCAAGTCACTAAACCAAACTTTCCATAGGTGGCCACTCATTTTTGGGTGCATAACCTGAAATGTATTGGGACCCAACATGCAGAAGTGTGCTGAGCGCTCATAACAAGATGGGTCACATGACTTTTTTCTGTTGTCAGCAGCTGACCTGCCATGACACTTGCAGCGACAGACAGCTGTTCTACTACTGTGGAAGTTGCTTTAAGTGGCTACATGAGGAGTATTCCCTCTTCCGGCACTGTTTAGGGGAAACCTAATCTCCTTTAGTGCCTCCATAGATTCTTGTTCACACTTTACCGCATAATGCCCAGGATTCTAGGAGTTGCCTGTTTAATATCTGCAGTCTAGCGCTTGTCTCTCTTCATCTGACCATGCCTCAGTGAATTGATGTGACTATGGTTTAATACACAGCCTCTGTACACCCGAGCTGTGAGACTGAACAGCTGTCTAGCCCTTATTTTTCTGGAGATGAACGCCATGGGACCACTAGGCCTCTTCACGTCAGGCTACTGCCAAATAAAATATTTGCCCATTCATAACTTTATTATAAGTGATTGGGATAAACTGGCTTCCCTTTTCTTCACTTGATTTGCATTAGAGCAGAACTTCTAGGGCTAAGGCCATATCTACACTGCGGGTGCTACCCCTGCGCCGCTCGGACCCTGCAGCAGTGCCGTAGGCGCAGAGCGAAGACCAGGGCTTCTTCCAACAACTTTTCTGGTGGTCTCAATGCGGCCACCAACTCTGCCCGGTGGCTGCACTGACACTTTTTCCTAAAAGACTTAATTAACTTTAGGAAAAACAAATAAATATGCACATATACATGTCCAAATCAGTGTAATCTCTTCATGTAGAGGTTTTTTGCAGACTCAATAATAAAAATAATGCTGTGAAAAGTGATATTTGTATGTTAGCACTTTTTACAGCATACTTAGGAGCTACCTGGGAGGCTGTGAAAATAAGTGATATTAACAAACATAAAAGTATCACTTTTCACAGCCTCACAGCTAGCTAGTAAGTCTGCTGTGAGAAGTGATACTTGCATGTTTGTTAATATCGCTTCTCTCAGCAAGCCCCAGGACCCATTAAGCTCCAGATGGGGAGGCAGTGGGGGCCAAGGGCAATGAGGAAAGGGGGTTGGGGGAGGCAGCAGGGGCCGGGGCAATGGAAGTGGGTAGTGAGCCCGGCTGCTGCATGGCCGGAACCAGGGGTTGGTGGCTGTGGCGGGGGAGCAGTGCCCGCAGCCAGAACTTTGGGCAGAAACTGCATGCTAAGAGCCAGGGGTTGGAGCCCGCTGCCACACAGCCGGAGCGTGGCCATAGCCGAGGGTCAGCACTGTCACTGTGCAGCAACTGGAGGCAGTGCTTGCTGCTAGGGCCAGGGGTCAGCACCCCGGGACAGCCCCTGCTGCCGCTTAGCTGAAGCCCAGGACAAGCGCTGGGGATCAGCGCTTGCTGCCGTGCAGCTTGGGTCTTGGCACCAGGGACCGGAGCAGCGCGGCCGGAGCTGGGAGTTGGCACCCAAAGCCATACAGCCGAGACTGGGGGGGTCAGTGCCCGCCCTTGCACAGCCAGAGCCCGGTACCGGAGCCAGAGGCCAGCACCTGGTGCCACATGGTTGGAACTAGGGTCTAGAGGCTGAAGCTCCATGATTGGAGGCCAGGGCTGTGTGGCCAGAGTCGGGGAGTCAGCATCCGTCACCCCACTGCCAGACCCCTGGGCTGCATGGCCAGGCTTCCGAAGTTCCGCCGCTGGAGCCCACCGCCCAAAACCCTTCCCCCACACCAAGGTAGGTCGAGAACTCATCTAGCTCTTGTAGTGCTGTGCCCTGCCTGTGTCCAGAGCGTGGCGTGTGCAGGAGCAACAGGGAGGGAGGGAGTGGGGCCAATGGTCCCGCACCCAATTCCCCTCTTCCTCCCCCATTACCTCTCAGGAAATTGTCATAGCCCCACAAAAGGCCCCAGCTGCAATTGAGAAACGCTGGCATGGACCCTTCCTTTCGTGATGGAAGGGTTTTTTCAGTCTCTGGTTAACTACCCTGCACGGAGAGGTGAATTAGGTCAACAGCACATTCTTCTGCTGATCTAGCCGCATGTATACTGAGGGTTAGGTTGGCTTAACTGCAGCTCTCAGAGTTAAGAATTTGTCATTCAATGACAGCAATGTAGCTGGTTTCTCTAAATTTTTAAGTGTAGACCAGGCCAAAGACTCTTTTCCAGCCCTTGTTATCTCACTTTCCTTTTCTGTAAACTGTCTCCTCTGGTTTATGTAGCTTTCTTTCCTGTCCCTTTATCTACTCTCTCTAGTCCATTTTATTCCATCTCGTATAATTTCTTCTGGCTTGTTGCTTGCCTTGTCCTCTATCTACTGGGTTGTATCTCATGCTGTTCTGTTTCTTGTGTGATCAGCAGAGTGCAGTTCATGTTTCCTGATTTCCGACTTCATTTTGCTTCATGTATCATTTTGCTTCATGTATCTTGTATAAGTAGGGGCATAGCGAGCAGATCGAGGGACGTGATCGTTCCCCTCTATTCGACATTGGTGAGGCCTCATCTGGAGTACTGTGTCCAGTTTTGGGCCCCACACTTCAAGAAGGATGTGGATAAATTGGAGAGAGTCCAGCGAAGGGCAACAAAAATGATTAGGGGACTGGAACACATGAGTTATGAGGAGAGGCTGAGGGAGCTGGGATTGTTTAGCCTGCAGAAGAGAAGAATGAGGGGGGATTTGATAGCTGCTTTCAACTACCTGAAAGGGGGTTCCAAAGAGGATGGCTCTAGACTGTTCTCAATGGTAGCAGATGACAGAACGAGGAGTAATGGTCTCAAGTTGCAGTGGGGGAGGTTTAGATTGGATATTAGGAAAAACTTTTTCACTAAGAGGGTGGTGAAATACTGGAATGCGTTACCTAGGGAGGTGGTAGAATCTCCTTCCTTAGAGGTTTTTAAGGTCAGGCTTGACAAAGCCCTGGCTGGGATGATTTAACTGGGAATTGGTCCTGCTTTGAGCAGGGGGTTGGACTAGATGACCTTCTGGGGTCCCTTCCAACCCTGATATTCTATGATTCTATGATTCTATGATCAAAAAGGAGTGTACATGGAAAGCAGAAAAGTACCATTGTATCTTACAGCTGTATGCTTGGTCCACTTTCTGCTGACAGTGAGCATACTTATGTCTCCTTTCCTCTCACCTGGATGTTGTGCTGTGTCCTGAGTTTGGTTCCCTGGTGTTTAATCCCTGCTTTCTTTTATACAATAGAAGCTTAATGTGATACTCTTTTCACTGAGAATTGTGGTGGCAGCTGGGCCTTTCTCCTTCAGAACTGTCAGCATAAACCAGCCATTTCTCTGACCTTTGTCTACACACACACGTACACCAATTTAACAAAATGTGTGTGATTCAACCGGTTTAGTTTAAACTGGTGCAAATCTGTACCTAGACGAGGCCTCTAGCTGAGCTGGTTTAGGCATGGTTTTCTTCCCATGGGTATTAAAAGTGACATTTAAAAAAAAAATCTCACTTATCTCAGGGTAGTTTACTTGCTTTGGTTACAGGTAACATTTAAGATTACTTTGAGAGATTAGGGGAATGTAATCTTCCTCATTTTTCTGTTTTTCAAAGAGCTTTGGGCCTAGTCAGTGTCACTGTTGTGTAGGTCTTTACAGAGCAGCAGAGTAGAGAAAAATGACGCTAAATAGAAAAATATGATAGTTTAAAAAAAGACATGAGTGAAGGGTTGCATAGTTTCTAGCGCTACTTTTAACTCTTTTTTTAAACTGGCTAGATTTCAAATAGACAGCATCTTTTTAATTTTGGTTTCCACTACAGGCTACTTAAAGCTGCTAAAGTGGGACTTGCAGTAGAACCACTGGGAGAAGATTGGATTTCTGTAGGTTAGTTATTTTGGTTCAGTCGGGTCATCTGTCTGGCTTCTTGTGCTAGCTATTGACTAGTTGCACAGCACTTGGCTTGAACAACAAAGATACCAGTCAGTTTTACTTTCTGGCTTTCCTATACAAGCACAATGCAGGTGTTTCTGCTCCAGCTAGCTAGAGGGGGTTACTGGACAGCAATAGGAAGCACCTAGTCCAGGGGCAGGCAAACATTTTGGTCTGAGGGCCACATCAGGTTTCCAGAATTGTATGGAGGGCTGGTTAGGGGAGGCTGTCTCCCCACAAACAGCCAGACATGGCCCGGCCCCTGCCTCCTATCCGACCCCGGGAGGAGTTGGGGGCTAGCCTCCCGGGCCAGGAGCTATGGGGCCGGGCAGAAGGCTAATGTAGTGGAAAAAGGCTAATGTAGTGCCAATCTTTAAAAAAGGGAAAAAGGAGGATCCTGGGAACTACAGGCCAGTCAGCCTCACCTCAGTCCCTGGAAAAATCATGGAGCAGGTCCTCAAAGAATCAATCCTGAAGCACTTGCATGAGAGGAAAGTGATCAGGAACAGCCAGCATGGATTCACCAAGGGAAGGTCATGCCTGACTAATCTAATCGCCTTTTATGAGGAGATTACTGGTTCTGTGGATGAAGGGAAAGCAGTGGATGTATTGTTTCTTGACTTTAGCAAAGCTTTTGACACGGTCTCCCACAGTATTCTTGTCAGCAAGTTAAGGAAGTATGAGCTGGATGAATGCACTATAAGGTGAGTAGAAAGCTGGCTAGATTGTCAGGCTCAACGGGTAGTGATCAATGGCTCCATGTCTAGTTGGCAGCCGGTATCAAGTGGAGTGCCCCAAGGGTCGGTCCTGGTTTTGTTCAATATCTTCATAAATGATCTGGAGGATGGTGTGGATTGCACTCTCACCAAATTTGCGGATGATACTAAACTGGGAGGAGTGGTAGATACGCTGGAGGGGAGGGATAGGATACAGAAGGACCTAGACAAATTGGAGGATTGGGCCAAAAGAAATCTGATGAGGTTCAATAAGGATAAGTGCAGGGTCCTGCACTTAGGACGGAAGAACCCAATGCACAGCTACAGACTAGGGACCGAATGGCTCGGCAGCAGTTCTGCGGAAAAGGATCTAGGGGTGACAGTGGACGAGAAGCTGGATATGAGTCAGCAGTGTGCCCTTGTTGCCAAGAAGGCCAATGGCATTTTGGGATGTATAAGTAGGGGCATAGCGAGCAGATCGAGGGACGTGATCGTTCCCCTCTATTGGACATTGGTGAGGCCTCATCTGGGGTACTGTGTCCAGTTTTGGGCCCCACACTACAAGAAGGATGTGGATAAATTGGAGAGAGTCCAGGGAAGGGCAACAAAAATGATTAGGGGTCTGGAACACATGACTTATGAGGAGAGGCTGAGGGAGCTGGGATTGTTTAGCCTGCAGAAGAGAAGAATGAGGGGGGATTTGATAGCTGCTTTCAACTACCTGAAAGGGGGTTCCAAAGAGGATGGCTCTAGACTGTTCTCAATGGTAGCAGATGACAGAACGAGGAGTAATGGTCTCAAGTTGCAGTGGGGGAGGTTTAGATTGGATATTAGGAAAAACTTTTTCACTAAGAGGGTGGTGAAACACTGGAATGCGTTACCTAGGGAGGTGGTAGAATCTCCTTCCTTAGAGGTTTTTAAGGTCAGGCTTGACAAAGCCCTGGCTGGGATGATTTAACTGGGAATTGGTCCTGCTTTGAGCAGGGGGTTGGACTAGATGACCTTCTGGGGTCCCTTCCAACCCTGATATTCTATAATTCTAAGGGTCCCATGGGCCGTAGTTTGCCCACCTCTGACCTAGTCCCTGTGTTATCTCAGAACAAGTATTTGCTGCCCCTTTCCCATTGGTGCAGCTTCCCATCTTTACTTTATGTATTTTCTCCCAATATCTGCACTGCTTCCCCCACTCCTTGGTTTCCTTTTGTCTCCTCTTCGTTCCTAGCTCACCCCAGTTCTTCTGCAACTAGAGCAGAGGTGGGCAAACTACAGCCCGCGGGCCACATCTGGCCCGCGGGACCGTCCTGCCCGGCCCTTGAGCTCCCGGCCAGGTAGGCTTGCCCCCAGCCCCTCATCCCCTGCAGCCTCAGCTCGCCATACTGCCGCAGCAGGGCTATGAACTCCTGCTGGGCAGCGCAGCAGCGTGGCTGGCTCCGACTGGGCAGCTCGACTGTTGGTGCTCTGAGCTGCATGGTAAGGGGGCAGGGCGGCGGGATTGGATAAGGGGCAGGGAGTCCCAGGGGGCAGTCAGTGGACAGGGAGCAAGAGGTGGTTGGATGGGGTGGAGTTTCTGGGGAGGGGGCAGTCAGGGGATGGGGAACAGGAGGGGTTGAATAGGCATGGGAGTCCTGGGGGGGGGCTGTCAGGGGGCCGGGGTGTGGATAGGCGACAGGGCAGTCAAGGGACAGGGAGCAGGGGAGGTTGGATAGACGGCAGTCAGGGGTCAAGGAGCAGGACGGGTTGGATGGGTTGGGGATTCTAAGGGGGAAAGAAATGGGCGGGAGCGGATGGGGGTGGGGGCCAGGCAGTTTGCGGAGGCACAATCTTCACTTTCCAGTCCTCCATACAGTTTCGGAACCCTGATGTGGCCCTCAGGCCAAAAAGTTTGCTGACCCTTGAACTAGAGCAACAGGAATTTTATGCACAAGTCAAATTTTATTCTTTAGAACCACCCAATGTCCCCCACTCCTTTGGGGTTTTTTGAAAATGAGAGGGAAAAGTAAACACCAACAGGAATTGAACATATAGGTTGAATTTTGCATAGGCCACATTTTATAGAAATCTGTTTTAGGAATGCTTTAGAGCTTTAAAACTATCCTGTGTCTGTCTGGGGGGAAAAAAGGTGTTTTAGGCATCAAGTCCAACCAAGATGGCCTTAAAAAGAGGGGAAAATTAAAGTAATACATTTCAAAACATTTCTAAAAAATGCCTTAAATGCCATATTTTAAAATGTCTCAATGCATTCCCTGGGTTGAAATGTTCTATTCCCCCTGGGGAAGATGGTTAGCCCCCTTTTTTCGATGATCTAAAGTTTCCATTTCTAACTTGGCAGGATTTCAAGATATTGGACTATAAATCTGTCTATGCGGGAATGAATTACCTGTCTGTTTTTCCCAATTTGTGGGTAGTGGGAGAGAAGAGGCATATTTTTTAGCATGTTGATATTTTTTTAAATGGCTGGAAGCTGCTGTGTATCCTTTATAATTTTGGAAATAGTTCTGGCAAAGATACATTAGCAAGCAGAGTGCTGGTGTAGGTGTATTTATTCACATGGCTCTGCACTGCAGCTAGAGCTTAATGAATAATGCAGTCATTCTGAACTCATGCCAATAATTTTTTGTCACCTTTCTGTGTGCTTCTGTCAAACTGCATTAAAAGACTATTATGGTTGCATATTTAAGTACACTAGTCAAGAAATGACTCTTCTGCATAGTCTATTTTCTTTCTAATACTATAATTACATGAGCACTATTCCTGGAGAGCAGTATATACAATTCAACATTAGAAAATCTTGTAATCTTTTCTTTCTGGTATATTAAGCTATTTTCACTCTCAGACTGAAGCAGTTAACTTGGATTTCTATATAAATTACTATAAATTTCGTGAGCATGAGCTCACGAAAGCTCATGCTCAAATAAATTGGTTAGTCTCTAAGGTGCCACAAGTACTCCTTTTCTTTTTGCGAATACAGACTAACACGGCTGTTCCTCTGAAACCTATATAAATTAAGATACTCTTCTCTATGGTATAGATTTAATGACTTAGCAACCATATTCTATAGTCAGCATTTTAAAGAAATTGGTAGCTAAAGTTAAGCTCCTGAATTGCATATTTAGGCACTGAAAGAAGTAGCTTGATTTTCAAAAGTTCCCAAGCTTCTTGCAGCTCCTAATGATTTTCATGTGAAGTCAGAGCAGCCAGGAGCTTGGCACTTAAGAAAATCAGGCTTCTTTCAGTGCCTGAATGTGCAATTCAGAGGAGCATAACTTTAGAACCAATTTTTGAAAAGCTTGGTCTATATTTTTTATCAAACAGCAGCTCAGTCTTATGCACTTATGAGGAGGTCACACAGTTAACTATTATGCTAATTTAGTTACAAACTTAGATGGCCTGTGTATGTCTGCAAACTTCCACTGTTCTGTTGTGCTGGATATGTGGCAAATTTAAAAGCAGTTTAGTATGTATTTTAAATGACTGGAATACAGTGTAATGCAGAGTATGAAAGATATATTTACCTAAGGTTGTAGAACATTTGTGAGCTAGCATGTGATCATGTATTCATGATATTATTTTACTACATAGATGCAAGTTAACTCTTTTTTTTTAGTAGGTTGTGTACACACAAATAAAATATCTTCCATCCCATTCATGTACCTAATGTGCACTGAAGTCTTTATCTGAAGTTTTAATTAAAGAAAATCCCATGGTATGAGGAAATCTTGAATAGAGTGCTCTCTAGTTCTTTTGCCTTAGGGCTAGAAACCATACCCTTCCCAGGTAGGAAAAGTTTTCGTTGTCTCATGCCCGAACAAGGAGGGTGCCCAGTCTGTAAGCTTGCAGATGAATGAGAGGATCTTTGAAGCAGAGCTTGCAGCTTGGAAGGCAGGCTGGAGCAGGGAGTTGTCAAATGCGTTTAAGCCACATTTTATGAAGTTTGTAATACTAAATGGCTCGATTGCAATGGCTGTATGTGCATCACCACGGGGATTTGAGGGAGAAGATTTGTGTCCAGCATGGTTACAGATAAATCAGTAGTGTGGGATAATATTCTGGCATGATGCCACACACTAGCAGTATTCTGTAATGGCACCTCTGAAGGCTGCTGACTCATGGCTGGAGCTCAGCTGACACATCCATCAGGTTTTTACCCAATATCCTTTTGGCCATTTTAAAAAAAAGTGGTGGCAGTTCTGGGCTTGGTGATGGTTTAAGTAACTCGTGGCTTTTGAATGCTGCTTGTGTTCCTAGTGTGCCAGTATTGGAGGCTTCCTGAGCCGGGAGAAATGTCGGAAAGGAGGGAATGATTATTGGAAGAATTATGTGGCTTTAAATAGCAATGTTACTGTTTGAAAGATTCCTGTTTTGTTCCAACCCCTGCTGCTGTCTGCTCATAGCTGTTATGGTAACACTTGCTTGACATACAGAGCGGGACTGAAGGAGATAAGGGCTCACCGTAAATGCCTGTTAGTGCAGGACACACGAGCTGCTTGATTTATCCAAGCAGTCAGATAGGGCACTACTGGACAGTTTCCCTTAGAGTAGGTGATTATCACACCAAAGCAGCCTACATTGAAGGAAAGGGGCTGATAGTTGAAAGTCCTCTGGTCATAGAACTCTTCTCAGCCAGCTGTCTTGGTCAGAGCTCCACCAGAGATGGATTCATATTTTAAGGGCTCAGACTTTCTGAAGGCCCCAGGAGTCTTGGGTACCTTTTTGTTTTAATTTTCTAAGCATGCCCAGCTGTGTGGCTGTGAAAAACTCACTGATCAACATTCTGCTGCCTACTTCAGGGGTGCTGGGCAGAAGTGACTCACCTAGTGCCATCCTATGGAAACCAGTGAGCTTCCTCAGGTTGCTTGCTATTGTTACTCATGATCCAAAGTTACATTTGGGCTCTGTTGAGCCCACTTGGCAGTGGACGTTAGCCTGGAGTTGCTTATCGTATGAGACTCAGTGCAGTGTTGGATGCTTTGACTTTCTTTCATTGGTGGAATTAGCACTGAGAATCCTAGATTGCTAAAAGCTCCTTTGTGAGTGCTTAACATCACTAATTATCAGTGACCAGAGTGAAGGCTGCATTGACAGAGCAGCTTTCTAATTCCTCCCCTCCCCCAAATATGTTCCTTTAATGTGACACTGTTGTTTGCTGTTGCCATGGTGATAAGAAGGTTGTGTCAGATTAAAGATAACTTGGCCATTTTGGTAAACTGCTCTAAGCAGTGTGTCTAAACGGTGATAATCTCCTTAAACCACATTAAAGCAAACCCAGAAGCATTGAAGGAGGCTACTCCACTGTGAACCGTCAGCACTTCAACAGTCTGTTATGATACTGTGATGAGTTGGATCACAGAAACCCCCTTTGGGACTACTACCTCTGAGCCTGTTTTCCCCGAGCTTGGGACTTCAGTGCCTTCCCTGGTTGTGCCGGACATGCTAGCCTGCTACAAACACAGACCCAGGTCTGAACCACATCCCCCACAAGCCGCAAACTTAACTGAAAACAGTTTAAGAAGTGCGCCTGTCTCCAGCACTCAGTTACCCAACTCCAAATGGGGTCCAAACCCCAAATAAATCCATTTTACCCTGTATAAAGCTTATACAGGGTAAACTCATAAAGTGTTCACCCTCTATAACGCTGATAAAGATGCACAGCTGTTTGCCCCGCCCCCAGGTATTAATACATACTCTGGATTAATTAATAAGTAAAAGGTGATTTTATTAAATACAAAAAATAGGATTTAAGTGGTTCCAAGGAATAACAGATAGAACAAAGTGAATTACCAAGCAAAATAAAATAAAACACGGAAGGCTAAGCCTAATACAGTAAGAAAGTGATTACAGATAAAATCTCACCCTCAGACATGTTCCTATAAGCTTCTTTTACAGACTATCCTCCTAGTCTGGGTCCAGTAATCACTCACACCCCTGTAGTTACTGTCCTTTGTTCCAGTTTCTTTCAGGTATCCTTTGGGGTTGGGGAGGCTACCTCTTGAGCCAGCTGAAGACAAAATGGAGAGGTTTCTAGGGGCTTAAATAGACTTTCTTTTGTGGGTGGAAACCTCTTCTCTCCTGTGAAGATCCAGCTGCAAGATGGAGTTTTGGAGTCTCATGGGCAAGTCACATGTCCATCCATGACTCAGAACTTTACCAGCTGATGCCACATTCCCAGGAAAGCTCAGATGTGGATTTGCATCTCTTAAAGTTCATTGTTAGCTTAAGTGTTTCTTGATTGGGCACTTAATGAGAATAGTCTTTTCTCAAGAAGCTGACCAACTGCTTCAGTGAGGCTACTTAAAATCAAGCAAGTACATAGCCAATATTCATAACTTTGATTACAAAAATGATACATGCATGTAAATAGGATGAATATATCCATTAGTTCATAAGCTTTGCAGAGATATGTTACATGGCATATGTAGAATAAAACATATTCCAGTCATGTCATATTTACACTCATAAGCATATTTCTATAAAGCATTATGGGGTGCAACGTCACAGATACGGTATGTGGATCATGCCACTCAAGGCTGTTGGATTACAAAGAGAGGTGGGGACTGTGAATACAGAGCAGATCGCTTTACAGTTTAGTTTTGTTTGGCCACTCCTGGCTTGGAGCCTGACGGTGGGGTACTTCTCTCTCATCTCAGTCTGAATTTGGGAGCCAACTATTTCCAGGCTTTGTGAATTGTTGCTCCTACCAACTGTATGAATGTCCGTGACCTACTGGAACAGAATGCATGTCTGCATAATTTTCAAGTCTATATTTAAATAGAGCGTCACTTAATTCTGGTGGTAGGTATCTATAAAGGGTTAAAATTGCTTGGGCTTTCTTAGCCACTTGCTAAGCCTAGTGTGGGATGTGTAAATCAGCATTATGGGCTGCTTGCGGTGCAGAATATGGATTTTTACACATTGGATACATTAAATTAGTAACCAGGCATTTTCCACATTCCCATGTGTTATGAAATATTTGTTCTTGTCTTCTGCTTGTAAATAATGGACCACAAATCCTGTTGGTAAAGGTCTTGATGCAATCTTTTTGTTGTGTAGGATGCGCACTCACAAGGAGAGGTGGTGGCCTGCCTGGAGAAAGGGCTGGTAAAGGAGGCAGAGGAGAGTGATCCCAGAATTCAGGTTTCTGATGTGTGTAAGAAAGCAATTCTTCGTGTGGCTGAACTCTCCTCTGATGACTTCCACTTGGACCGACACTTGTACTTCGCATGCCGCGATGACCGGGAACGCTTCTGTGAAAATGTGAGTAGTTGGAAATATTAGTCCTTTCATCCCTTCTGTCTTATCCCACAAATCAATGCCTGAAAAGAACCAAAGGACAGAGAGGAACCAGAGCAAGATCACATAACAGCCGAAGGTATTCTGGGAACTACCTGTCAGCCTTCACACGTCCATCTTCTATGGTGAAAACTGTGCGAGAGATCAACCACATTAGGCAGCCTTTGGTTACTACTCTGTTCCACCGTCAATAGCATATGATCTCTGTTAAGCATCTCATTTTTATCAGTCCTTTGAGTGGCTGGAAACAAGTTGTCAGGTTTTTTTTTATCTCTGTGGTTTGAGTAGCAGATTTTCTTGCTTTTCTAAGCCTTTAGTTTAGCACTTTTGGCACCGGGAACTCCTATGAGCTCTTATGAAAAGTACATTTTGATCTCATTGTGTGGTTTTAGAGTGGACAGGAGGGGAGAATCTCTGGATTACTCCAATTCTTGTCATGATGTTGAATTAACGGCAGCAGAAACATCATAGGCTCTGCTAATGGAGAAGTGGCATGGAGTGATGCAGCAGGAAAGCAGACCTATTGCTTTGTTCTGGTTCTCTTGCATTAATTGAAAAGGTATTTTCTCAGCGAAAAGATGGCAGAACCCAGGAGCCAGAGTAAGGAAACTCAGCTGAAATATTTTCCTTTACAAAAAAACACCTTCAATTCTGTGCTATGTTTAAGAAATGTTAGTGATTTATTCCCATAATGTACATGAACACTACTTAATTAGTTTAAAAGTAGGTCTTTGGTACAATAGCACAATTCTATTGGATTTTGATTAGCAAGAGGGTAAGCTGTAAACTATCCTAAATGACCAGTGTTGTTGTTCTGTTTCACAGACTCAGGCTGGGGAAGGCCGGGTTTACAAGTGCCTTTTTAACCACAAGTTTGAAGAATCTATGAGTGAAAAGGTAGGTATCTATTTCAGGTGGGCAAATCCTTTACTCATTGATCATCCATCCAGCTAACTGACCCTCTGTCTTGTTCATCCCTATCCCCAGTATTACTAAATTTACAGTAACTCACTATTAAGCTGGCCAGACAGATATGGATCCTTGAATAACTTTGAACAGATGCCTTTAAATTGGGACATTCATGCTTCCAGCATGGTATGGATTGGTTACTCTTGTTTAGTTATGGGAGTGCTACGTTTGGTATATAAAGCACTAAGGATATACAACTGTAGTCCTTCTACCAAGCCAGGGAAAGCAAAGGTCAGGAAATTCAGGGATCTTGACAAGTAAAGCTATCTCTCCTGTTCTTTGGGTGGCTATTCCTACTTTAAACGTTGAATGGTGATGTTGCTATTTATCCCTTAAGTCCTAGATAAATGGTGTTGCTTTTGTGTGTAAAACAAATTGTTTTGATGTATCTCTCGATATAGGGATTGCATATTAAACCTATCGCTTTGTCACCAGGCTACTCATCAAGGGCTGTTTTTAGCAAATTTGTGGAAATGATGCATTGTCTGTGGTAACTGCAGTTTTCTAAATTTCTCTATAGAGTTTAATAGGAATTGTAACAAATTGACTTAATCTCACAGATGTGCCAGACTGGAGTCCAAAACCTTTTCCGTCTGTATCTATATTTTCACCTTGTTTAATGGCACAGGAACATAAATGCAAGCAATACAGGAGTAATTCAGTCTGGATGCTGTGCAGTTTGCTGCCATCAAGTAGCATCCTTGGGACACTCGATCCAGAATAGTGCAGTAAAGGAGCCTCATGACGGGTGAATGTGAGCTGTGCGGGAAGCAAGGGGAAAGGATCTTTATCATCCATACTAGAGGTTCTTACTTATAGTTTTAGTGGCATACATGTTTGAGAGAGAGGAACCCCTTCGACTCCCAAAGCAGCATCTTAATGATTGGGGCTAAAAAGAATTAAAGTATCTGTTGTCTGAAGGGATGGAGATGAGAGGTATCTGGGCAGACCTGCTTTGGGGCTTGCCAGAGTGAATGAGCCTGTGATGAGATACCTGGAGGCAATGTACTCATTGCATTTTCTTCAGATGTTTTAACTATCTAACAGTTCAGTTAAAATGAGCCGAAATCAAAACTGTAGGAGTAGTGCCTGCTTTTAAGAATGGCTCCAGCTAAGCTTCATTTCTCACGAGTATTTTAGACTCCAAGTGGCTGCCACTTTTTCCTAAGTATATTTGGCCTTTTTAGAGGCAGTGGCTTTTTGTGGCATGATAAGCACTGCTGCAGATAGGAGCTTATGAGCTCAGCACGGTGAGAAATAGAAAAGCATTTTCATACCCTCCCGGCATGTGCATATATCCAAAGCAGCAGTGAACTTTTACAAGCTTCAGAGCTGACAACCTGCACTCTCGCAGCCCGAGGTGCTGGTTCTAAGAGTACATGATGTATGTATTGAGTGGCAACAGACTCATGGCCTGGAGCTCAACCCTGTGTGCTCCCTTTTGGTCAGCTGTGGCGCTGCAGTGGAGACCTGCCTCACATCCCCTTCACCTGGCTTATAAACAAATGCAGACAAATTCTTTTTAATCAAAGAGCACCCCTTTTCCAAAGGTCTTGTTTATTAACTAGAGCCATAAATATAAGCAGGAGACTCTCTTCTTTCTTGAGTCTGTCTTTGGAAACCTTCTGGGTTCCTCCTTTGGGTTACTCTTTTCACGGCTTCCTTAAGCAGGAATCCCCAGCTTTCCTCTCTAGAGCTGGGTTCTGTTAGTCAGATTTCCTGGTCCTTCCTGAGCAGGAGTCCTTAGTTCTCTTTTCTGGAGCTGAGGGGGTGTTTTCACCAGCTCTGAGGCCTTTGCCAGTCTCTGCCTCAACTGGCCGTTATTCCTTAATCAGGCTTCAGCCTTTCCTTGATGGTATCTCTGGGTGTCTTGTCTGCTGTGAGGGAGGAGGCAGCTTGTCGCCAGTTGGTTGGAGGAGAGGGGCGTCTTGCCCTGCCCTCTCTGCAAGACTCCTGGCCCCAGGCCTGTTAGAGGAAATCCTATCACTCTATCTCTAAACACCATTCATTCCTGAGACTACTTCCTTTCTCTTCACATCCCCCTTAGGTCCTTATGTTGGACCTTTCAACCCCTTAAAGGGCCACGCTATATTCGAGTGGGCTGACAAATACACCCCATGATGGTATATATTTGTATTGATAGCTCAACTGTTCTAACACTTATCTTCCTCAGTGTCGGGATGCACTGACAACCCGTCAAAAGCTGATTGCTCAAGACTATAAAGTCAGTTATTCATTGGCCAAATCCTGTAAGAGTGACCTGAAGAAGTACCGCTGTAACGTGGAGAACCTTCCCCGGTCCCGGGAAGCCAGGCTTTCCTACCTGCTGATGTGTCTAGAGTCTGCAGTGCACAGAGGTGAGAGGGGTTAGAGTTGGGTAGCGTGATTTGCTCACTTATTTGGAAACTTAACTACAATAGATTCCACTTAATAGCAATCCCAATATTAACAGCTTTTGCTTAATCGCAACATTTTGCCAGGGGCTGATCCATCCCATTGACTATAGTGTTAATGGCATTCAGATTGTGGCAACAGGCATGTTGCTTACTAAGAACTTTTTTTGGAAGAAAGGCCCTGGCCACAGTTTGCAGGGCTGCAGCCAGGGAAGAAAGCAATGGGACATGCTCAGTGCTGACTGCAGGCAGGTTTGTGTGGCTGCAGCCAGAGAGAGCCTGATTCAGTGCTTCCTTCCCTGGCTATAGGCCTATAAACCTGCCTTCCACTTATTGGCAATTTCCAGATAACAGCAACTTCTTTTGCTGGACACCAAGAGGTTGCTCATTAAGCAGAATCTGCTATTTTCAAGCTCCAGCTCATCAAAGAAAAATGGAACTGCCTACTGATGATACTTCCATCAGTGGGGTGTCCCTCATGCAACAGTACTTGATATAAAACTTTCATATGCCTAAGCTGTTAGAGATCTGGTGGATTGTTTTGTAGCTAAGGTTTAAAATAAAATCTGGCCTGTAACTCTTAATGTGTTTTGTGGAAGACCATTGCTTATTTGAATTCTTACATCATGGCAGAGATCTCAGTGTGAAGATTATCAAATGGAGAATAGTTTCTGAAGTGTGCTCAGTGATTCCTATTATATACTTTAAAATCCTTGACAATAAAATGGCTAAGTCTACTTAAATTGTTGCTGTGGAACTGAAACCTGAAACAGCTGTACTAAATCCTTCCCTCCACAGCTAATCGAAGTGATTTTCCTCTTTGCTTATATAGTAAATGTGAAATATATGTTACTTAGTATATGATATAAACCGCTAACTTAATTTATGATCAACTCACAACATGAAAGCCAAAGCTATTCACTTACTCTTTTGCCTGTTGTAAGTAGCCCATCTCCCTCAGCTAAGTTGTTTAAGTAAATTAATTTTCTTACTATACACATGTGTGTATATATATCAGCAGAGCATACTGCATCCTAGTGATACACAATGCTAATTAATGTTTTTCTGTAAATGTAGAAAGCAAAGATAATGAGTGCTGAGGCTGCCCTGGAACCCATAACTGTCCCACAGGCATTGCAGAACATAAGGGCCTATCAGAGGGTCTCAAAAAGCAGGACCATGTTACATAAACTTGGCAAAGCTGCTATAATACTGTGTACAAGTGGCGCACACAGTTACACATTCTTAACTTGTGTCTTGGAGATGTTTGAACCACTCTGCAGTGGTCTGTATCATAGAGAATCATAGAATATCAGGGCTGGAAGGGACCTCAGCAGGTCATCTAGTCCAACTCCCTGCTCAAAGCAGGACTGATCCCCCATTTTTGCCCGAGATCCCTGAATAGCCCCCTCAAGGATTGAACTCACAACCCTGGGTTTAGCAGGCCAATGCTCAAACCAGTGAGCTATCCCCCCATAGCTAGTAGGACTGCATGCTGTAACGCCTATGGCGCAATGAGGGCCAAAGTGCCGTGGCAGCCTTTATCAAAGTCTTGGCATTTATGGCCTTGAATGAGTAATTACATTTGGATTGTGTAAAAAATGTTCTACTTACTGCCTACTGTAGCGTTTTCTTTATAGGACAGGTGTGGACTGGTTGCTTCCCTGAATTCCTCAACCCTGCAGGCAGTTGCTGTGGTGTGTTTAATTTCCTCTTTGCTGATGGAACATGTTATGCACTATCTAGTCCAGAGGTGCACACATTCTAGCTCAGAAGGAACATTGCTTCACTCTCCCAGCCGTATAATTTAAGCATGACTTGGGAATTGGCAAAAATTGGAGTTGAGAGATTTCCAGTTTCAGGTTTTGGAGTCAAACTGTATAAGGGAATTCTAGAAAGGTTTCTAACATATCTTAAACTCTTTAAAGCTGAATTTCTGTTTAACTATTGTCCATTTGCTAGAAATCCAGCATGTCATTTCTGTAATGTGCCTGAACTTCATGGCCGTCTGAGTACGAGACTCTGTTGTCTCCCATGAAACCTTTCTCTCCCTAAATGGCACTTTTAACCCATCGTTTGGCCAGAATAATATTTTCCAATTACCTAAAAGTCCCTTAATTTACTGCAAGTGGCTTCGATCTCTGCAGTGAAACTGATAGCTTGAATGTGCTAAGAATAGATGATAACCTTGTAGTTCAAGGCTAGAAATCCATTGAGGGCTTCTGCTTATGGTACAAAAGCTGCTCTTGAACCATATATGCTCAAACTGGAATGTCCCTGTAAATTTTTTCCGAATAAAATATTCTATTTAAAGAACTTCCTATTCCCAGCAGTTATGTTACTATTGATTTGAAGTATTAACAGTGACTATCAGTCATAATTGTTTGTTCACTGGTTTATCGGGTGGTGTTCAGTAACTATCTATATTGCCTCACTGCTGTACAGAATGCCAGTATTGTCTCTACTCCTTCAGTGTGTGAAATACTCAATTACAATAACCTTCCTCGCACTACAGAAAGACCCCGCTAAGCATTAACACTAAATCACATCTACCTTCACTTGGCCTAGGTCGGCAGGTGAGCAGTGAGTGCCAGGGTGAAATGTTGGATTACCGGCGCATGCTAATGGAAGACTTCTCGCTGAGCCCGGAAATCATTTTGAGCTGCCGAGGGGAGATTGAACACCACTGCTCAGGGCTGCATCGGAAAGGGCGTACTTTGCATTGCCTGATGAAAGTTATACGTGGGGAGAAGGGAAACATTGGACTGAACTGCCAGCAGGCGGTAAGGAGAGGCATATGTCACTTCAGTTCCATGTTGTGTGCTCTGTAGAAGAACTGCTTACTCTAATTGATTACGTTGCTGTGAGGATTCTAATGGATGCAATCTAGCCGTACGGGGAACTAATAAAAGCTGGTGGTAGCTGTACATCCTGGTACCATGAAGCTTGACTTAGTATCCAGCAGCAGTTGAAAATTTTACTTTAAAGATCCAATTACAGTGTTGCGTTTCTTTAACTCCGCTTTAAAAATTCCAGCTGCATACTTGATCTCCAGATACTGTAGTTCTTTGAAATCATCTGGCTCTTTCCTACACACATGGTGTAGGGAAACTTCCATTTATACAAGAATATTCCACTTTTTTGTTTGCCAGAAATGCAAAAGCTCTTCACAATTTTACTTTTCACTATTCTGTTTTAGTCTTTATTTCTCCCAGCTTGAACAATGAAAATAGACTAGTCATTTTCACTTCAAGTTCTGATACGCTACAGTGCTGCAAAGTTTGGGTTGCAAGCATTTCAGGGAATATTAACTCTTCTCCAAAAGATGAGAAAAAATAACAATTTTTCTTTTGTCTTTAAGTTTTATAAAAACTCTTTTCTAAACATAAGTTTTGTTCAGATTTGACCTGACAGTAACCCTATAAATTGAACTCACTAATTCATTAATGTCTGTTTTCAAACTTATTAGTTCTGCTTAATTTTAAGTTTGTGCCTAATTTCTATTTTAATGACTATACTGCTTGTTTGTGTGGGTTGATCCTGGAAGTGGTACTGTGGAGGGCAATGACAGTTGATGACAACTGGTGTAGGGACTTCACTTCTAGTGTGATGTGGCAGTCTGGGTGAGCAGCTAAACTGTTAACTGCAATGTGTGGAAGTCACTGTAGCCATAACTCATGGCGATTGGGGAAAGTCCCGGACAACTGGAAAAAGGCTAATGTAGTGCCCATCTTTAAAAAAGGGAAGGAGGATGATCCTGGGAACTACAGGCCAGTCAGCCTCACCTCAGTCCCTGGAAAAATCATGGAGCAGGTCCTCAAGGAATCAATTCTGAAGCATTTAGAGGAGAGGAAAGTGATCAGGAACAGTCAGCATGGATTCACCAAGGGCAAGTCATGCCTGACTAATCTAATTGCCTTCTATGACGAGATAACTGGCTCTGTGGATGAGGGGAAAGCAGTGGACGTGTTGTTCCTTGACTTTAGCAAAGCTTTTGACACTGTCTCCCACAGTATTCTTGCCAGCAAGTTAAAGTAGTGTGGGCTGGATGAATGCACTATAAGGTGGATAGAAAGCTGGCTAGATTGTCGGGCTCAACGGGTAGTGATCAATGGCTCCATGTCTAGTTGGCAGCCGGTATCAAGTGGAGTGCCCCAAGGGTCAGTCCTGGGGCCGGTTTTGTTCAATATCTTCATAAATGACCTGGAAGATGGTGTGGATTGCACCCTCAGCAAGTTTGCAGATGACACTAAAGTGGGAGGAGTGGTAGATACGCTGGAGGGCAGGGATAGGATACAGAGGGACCTAGACAAATTGGAGGACTGGGCCAAAAGAAATCTGATGAGGTTCAACAAGGACAAGTGCAGAGTCCTGCACTTAGGACGGAAGAATCCCATGCACCGCTACAGACTAGGGACCGAATGGCTCGACAGCAGTTCTGCAGAAAAGGACCTAGGGGTTACAGTGGATGAGAAGCTGGATATGAGTCAACAGTGTGCCCTTGTTGCCAAGAAGGCCAGTGGCATTTTGGGATGTATAAGTAGGGGCATTGCCAGCAGATCGAGGGACGTGATCATTCCCCTCTATTGGACATTGGTGAGGCCTCATCTGGAGTACTGTGTCCAGTTTTGGGCCCCATACTACAAGAAGGATGTGGAAAAAATGGAAAACGTCCAGCGGAAGGCAACAAAAATGATTAGGGGACTGGAATACATGACTTATGAGGAGATGCTGAGGGAACTGGGATTGTTTAGTCTGCAGAAGAGAAGAATGAGGGGGGATTTGATAGCTGCTTTCAACTACCTGAAAGGGGGTTCCAAAGAGGATGGCTCTAGACTATTCTCAGTGGTAGCTGATGACAGAACAAGGAGTAATGGTCTCAGGTTGCAGTGGGGGAGGTTTAGGTTGGATATTAGGAAAAACTTTTTGACCAGGAGGGTGGTGAAACAGTGGAATGTGTTACCTGGAGAGGTGGTGGAATCTCCTTCCTTAGATATTTTTAAGGTCAGGCTTGACAAAGCCCTGGCTGGGATGATTTAGTTGGGGATTGGTCCTGCTTTTGAGCAGGGGGTTGGACTAGATGACCTCCTGAGGTCCCTTCCAACCCTGATATTCTATGATTCTATGAACCTCATTATAAACTCATTGCAAACAAAGTGTCTTGTGGCCAAACCATTTTCTTCTATTTTTATTAATAATGAAATCTAGATGAGTGTGAGCACTTGATTAAATTTTGTATATTAAGTTATATGGAGCTTTTTTGAGAGTTTATTTTGGACTCTTGAAGTTAGCAGATGCATCAGTGGAGTGATTGCATACTTTGAAATTGGATTGTCTCCTCACAATTTAGTTACTCTGGAAAGTGTCAGAGGATGGGTTTCACTTGGGGAGTAAGTCGCACGTTTTTGTAGCAGTTAAGATAAGTGTCTCATGACTTAATGTGAAGGGAATCTCCATAAGATACTATGAAAATGCAAACGTTTGGAAAAGAATGTGGGAATAATCTATGCTTTTCACTGGACTCTCTGTGGGGACTTTTCAGATCTTCTCTGATTCAACCATTGATTTTTGTGTTGCAAGCTGGCTCAGTAGCAGTGGCTGCCTATAAATCAAGTGGCCTGTGCTCTGGAGAAAATAAGCAGCAGGAGCAAACAAAAAATTAATAATGGAATTATTAATTTCCCCCTTATTTTGATGGGTGAGGGTAGAGGGATGGGGAGAATAGACTGATGCACAAATAGCTTTCTAAATGGAATGTTCATCTTATCAAGTAGTAGTGGGCACTTAAGTATCATGTGTGACTTATATAACATTTAAGTTCCCACATAGCTACATATAAACTTAAGTATCTGGATTCCTTTATTGCTGCATTATATTTCATCTGTGCAGGATATTTTGATGATTAGTGACTGCCTCAGCTATCATTATTTTTGGTCCATTCTAGTATCACACCACAATGAGCTTGCTGCTTTTGCTCTTCTGTGGATGTTAGTTAAAGCACGTCTCTAAAAAGAGAACATCACCTTGATCCCTGCTTCTAGATCGTATGCTTTGAGTATAAGAAAAACAGGACGTCATCTAGGGCTTGTCTACACTACCGCTTAAGTAGATGTAAGTTACATCGACTTAAAGAGACATCCATGTGGTGCTATGACAGCTCTTCCACAACACAGCTTCTGCCTCTCGTTGAGGTGGGGTAATTATGCTGACCTGAGGATGCTCTCCTGTTGTCAAAATACATTTTCACCAGTCACACCACGGAGACACAGCTGCATTGGTGCAGATTAGTGGGATAGTGTAGACTAGCTACTAGTTCTCAAAGGCATGGCCCTTTGAGGCACCAGTAGATGTCTCTCACAAAGATCAATGATTAATGTTTCAGTGCCTTCTAAAACCTTGCCCTTTAGTTCCTTACTGACAGCAGTCAGCGAAGGAGAGCCCTGCCCCTATTAGGGCAGAATTGTATGCTGAGCTGTTGATGCCTGTGAGGCTGGGTTTTCGGCCCCTCAGTTTGAGTTTACTCTTTGGGATGCATTGATGGCCTCTGCACTTTCTTCAGGGATATTGTTCTCTGCAGCTCCATTAACTTCGGTGCTGCACTGGTAGCTCTAGGGGCTTTATGCAGTGCCAGGTTGGCCTTTTGTTGATGTGTTGTCTCTGGTGTATGTCCTGAGTTGCAGAGAACACTAAGATCTCTTAACAATTGATGATCCTTAGGGACATTGAAAGTAGAGGATTTACAAGCTTGCTAGAGCTGAAAGCCGTTAGGCTCCCTCTCACACATTTTCTCCCACAGACCAGAGGGCAACTGGTGCAGATTTTCAGACAATATGGTCACAATGTATTACCTACATCAGAGGTGGGCAAACTATGGCCCGTGGGCCACATCTGGCCCATGGGACCGTCCTGCCCGGCCCTTGAGCTCCCAGCCGGGGAGGCTTGCCCCCGGCCCCTCCCCTTCTATCCCCCCTCCGCTGCAGCTATGCTGCCACGCAGGTAGCGGGGCTGCAAGCTCCTGCCGCTCTGAGCGGCATGGTAAGGGGGCGGCAGCAGCTCACACAGAGGTGGGGAGGTTGGGTAGCGGGTCCCAGGGGTTGGTTGGGGGCGGTTCCGGGGGGCGGTCAGGGGTTGGGGAACGGGGGGGTTGGATAGAGCGTGGGAGTCCTGAGGGGCTTGTCGAGGTGGGGATGTGGATAGGTCGGGGCAGTCAGGGTACGGGGGGGGAGGGGGTTGGATAGGGGGTGGGATCCCAGGAGGGGGGCAGTTTGGGGCAGGGGGTTCCAGTCAGGGGATGGGAAGTGGGAGGGGGTGAATAGGGGGCAGGGACCAGGCTGTTTGGGGGACATAGCATTCCCTACCCGGCCTTCCATACAAGGAGGAAGGCCCGCACCCCGATGTGGCCCTCAGGCCAGAAAGTTTGCCCATCCCTGATCTACATGGACAGGGGTTAGTCACCCCTGCTGTGTTAGGAGGCAATCAGTCTGCTATGCACTTTGCAGGGATTAAACTTTTCAGTCGATAGCTTGATTAGAAAAAATCTGGATCGTCTTGCATTCAGTCATCTGTGCAGTGTCATGACTGATATTTGTCAGGCTGCGGTCATCCATACATTGACTAGTTTGTTACAAAGCAGAACATCTGCTTCAGTGCAGGTAAAGACCCACCATGCATATCAGACCTCCTTCGTTCACACTGGGGAAAAGGGCTCCAATGGCCATCTCTGTTTGTTCTCATCCCCAGAATACTGAGGAAGAATCAACAGAATAGTCAGAACCTTAGTCACTTTGGTCTGGTCCTAACAGAGCTGGCCCTTCCAAAGTTCATCTGCCTATTTACCTCAGAGTCCAGATTTATTGTCCCAGCAGAACAGCTGGTTGTTTACTTACAAGTTTCTTCATTTGACAGCACTGCTAACAAGCTTCTATGGAAGCATGAAGGGGGTGTACCAGACCCTGAGGCCCCCTGCTGGAGACCTCTTGGCCTTACCACACCACACCCCAGGAAAGAGCAGAAGAGGTGAGTCCTCCAGGTTGCCAAGAGGAGCTCTGGGGAAGCAGCAAATCAGAAGATGCTGCAGGGAGCAGCCAATCAGAGTCCAGCAGGTTCATATAAAAGAGCTGCTGGAGTGAGCAGATTCGGTTGCTGATTGGAGCCAGGGGATCAAGGAAGATGTTCCTTGCTGACTGCAGGGACTCAGACTTCAGCCCTGAGATAAAGATGAAAGTAGTGGGTCCACGGGGAAGTGGCCCGTGGTAACACAGCGATTAAAGGGACACAGCAGGTGGCGGCTGCTTATAGGGTTGCTGAGTTGAAACCCAGATTAGGGGGCAGGCCTGTGTCCCCCCCAGCCAGCCGCTACGGAAGTGGCTTAAGCCCTGAGAAGGGAAGTAGCCCAGGAAGGAGCTGAAGACCCTGAGAGAGAGGTCAGCATTTGTGGGACTCTTGATACCACCCCAGAAGGGGATTGAACTGTAACGAGTGACTCATCTGGAGAGCTGGGGCAGTAGGCGAAGGCTCCAGGGAGGAAGCCCTGGGAGCACTGCTCCAAACCAGAGCAGGGACAGTTTGAGAGAGTGCCCAGAAGGGGCTGAGAGACTGTTTGAATCAGGGTGCTGCAATAGGCCCTGCTGGACTGGTTGAGGACTGAGCCCAGAGATAGGGCTACGGGCAGAGACTTTACAGAGGGTACTGTGGCAGGCCCTGGTGAACTACCCTGTAAGGGGTCTGTTTTGTTGGTGCGTATACAGACGGTGTGTGACTTGGCCAGAGGGCTGAGTCACTGAAGACCCACCTGAGAAGTTTAACTGCCAGCAGGGGTCACCGCAAGCAAAGCAGAGAGGTGCAGTGCAGACACACCCAGCTGACAGGGGCTCTTGCGTAAGGGGAGTGACCCTCTCACAGGAAGGATATCTTGTCTTCTCCTTGTTTGAGGAGATAAAGACAGTCCTGTTTGTCTTGAAAATCTTCCACTAGGAGGTGTTATGCTACCAGACAGATGTAGTTTAAAGGGTTGGCTTAAAGTTAGAAAGGTCTAGATCCTGATTGTGTTCATTCTTGGATTCTGGTGTTAAGGCTGTCCCTGGCTATGACTTAGGTCATGTTTCTGCCAGCCATGTCCTTGCAAAAGGAACCATGGCATTTGTCCAGCCTCCGAAACAGTTTTTAAAGGCGTTATAAACTTTTGCCTTCTTGTGTGAGCATTGTCAGATCCTAGTGTTTCACACTGTTACTAACCAAAATTATGTAAAATTTTGTAAGTTCATCCAACCAGGAGGATGGAAGCTTTACTGGCATATGGCAGCAGTGTGTCCTTCCCTGAAATCCATAGGGCTATGGAGTTCTGGTTCCACCATCTCAGATTACTATAGTCAGCCCTATATCAAGGACAGATACTGGTTTTGGGAGGGCAGTACCTCTGTCACTGTTTAACAGGGCTCCTCACCCCACCTTCTTAAGGAAAGAACTGCTAGCTACTCTTGTTGTCTCTGTAAAGCAGGCATGGGCAACTGCGGGCTGCATCTGGACCGTGAGCCATTTCAATCCAATCCTCAAGCTCCCGCTGTGGAGCAGGGTCTGGGGCTTGCCCTGCTCTGGTGCTCCAGCTGGAGATCAGGGTCGGGGGCTGCTCCATGCGGCTCCCAGAAGCAGCGGCATGTCCCCACTCCAGCTCCTACGAGTAGGGGCAGCCGGGGACTCTGCTCTGCACACTGCCCCCACCCCAAGCATTGCCCCCACAGCTCCCATTAGCCAGGAATCACGACCAATGGGAGCTGCAGGTGCAGGGCAGCATGGGGCAGCATGCAACAGAGCCGACTGGCCAAGCCTCTGTGTAGGAGCCAGAGTGGGGACATGCTGCCGCTTCTGGGAGTCACTTGAAGTAAGCGCCACCCAGAGACTGTACCCCTGAGCCATCCCCCAGCGCCTCAACCCTCTGCCCCAGCCCTGATCCCCCTCCTGCCCTCCGAACCCTTCAGTCTGAGCCCGGAGAACCCTCCTACCCCCAAACCTCTCATCCACAGTCCCACCCCAGAGCCCGCACCTGTAGACAGAGCCCTCACCCCTTCCCACACCCCAACCCCAATTTCATGAGCATTCATGGCCCACCATACAATTTCCATATCCAGATGTGACCCTTGGGCCAAAAAGTTTGCCCACCCCTGCTGTAGAGGCGATCTCATGAAAGAGAGGCAGCCCCCCACCCTTATGCTTCAGAGCTACAAACAAAGCTCTTGGGGGCAGAAAGGAACAGAGGCACAGTTAGAGCGGGGAAGATGTCTAAAAGTTTCTTCTCCATTAGAGTGGAGGTTGTAGATCTCAAGGGATATATGTATATGCCCTCTTAACAGCTAGCTGTTTCCTGGAAAGGGTCTGAGGCCAAATGGATGAGTATGTGACCCGTACAGCATCGCTCTGGTGAGTCAGTACAGTCAGAACAGGAGCTGCTGTTGACAAATGATTTCTCTTACTCTCATCACCTTTTCTGGCCTCACTTTTCTTTGGGCCCCTCTTCTCTTATTATCCCCATGAGCATGTCATCCCTTCCAGCAACAGTTATGGGCGGAGCAGTCATTCTGCTCTCAAATTCTGATGAAGCTAATTGTGAGTCAATCAGCTCCTAATTCAGCTATGACAGAGAATAAAAATTGAGCAGAACCAAGGAATTATAAAGTGCTGCTGAAGAGCAGATGGACTCAAGGGCTAGTCTAGTGTGGGGTAGAGGAGAGTTTTAGGAATGCTTTTTCGTGTTCACCACCTCTCACCAAATCATTCCCTCCCCCTCTTTCCTGTTGCCATGGCAGCTGGCTGGGCTGCTTTGACGTTTTGCACTTGGTTAAAAATCTGAATTGGGGCCCCTGGAACAGCTCCCAAAACAACATTTTAAGTAATAGTGAAACTTTAAAGCAATGTAGCCCCTTCTGAAGTGCTGCTGAGAAGTCTCACCACTGGGGATTGCAGGCAAACAAACATCAATGGAAACAGCATATCTTTTGCCCAGCCTGGTCAGCATGCTTTAAAGTCAACTGGGCAGATTAAACCATTGCTTTCATTAGCGAAGGAGATTGGGGAGTGTTGAAAGTCCTATTGTAATAACCTCTGGGTAGAGGCATTGAGGAATTTCACAGGCACACCAGTGTAAACTTTTTCAAAAGAACTGATTAACTGCCCTTGTTTTGTGTAATAGAATGTTATAACTGAAGTATTAATTTTTTCAGCTGACTTACAGAAATTTCTGCTGCACAGAGTTTCATGGTTTTCCCTGTGCGATTAGTTTTTTCTTCTCTGTGCAGATATTTCACACAGCACCATGTGGGACAGAGCTTTAAAAATAGAGAGAGAAAGCAGTAACCACAAACAGGCAAAAGGGACTCAGGAACAGATATAGTACCCACTACTGCTTTTAATTCAGGTTTCTTTAAATGCCTAAATTTCAAATTGACAATATCCTTATAATTTAACTGCCAGGAAATGCCTGGCTCAGAAGTCATTGCTATTATAAATCACGCCACCTGAATAAATGAAGAAAATATAATTATGGTTCTGGTTTTACTGTGCTTTTGACAATGCCTTTCTGGTAGTTAAAGGCCTGTATGTTAACATGTGGGAGAACTGACTTTATTCTCAGTGCTCTGATAAATTTATAATAGAGCTTAACTGCTAAAGGGGAGAGAACAAACTTCTCCTTTATGGGAACATGTGACTCTCATCATAAATGGGAGGTTCCCAGTGTCCTTTAAGTCACTGCCCTACAGCTTTGCTCTTGAAAACAACCATACAGAGTGAATTGTGACCTTTGCAATTCAGAGTGAGCAAAGTGAGTTTGATTCCAATTATGACATGTAACAGGAACATATGGATCATCTTAAAACTTGAAAGTACAGTCTTCTAAGGAGGGCATGTGGACTGTTGAGTATCACAGCAAGTGAAAAGCTAGAGCGTCTAATATGGAAACAAGACCTAAGCAGACAGCAGTGTGGTAATTCAAGACATCTCTTCTGCTCCACCTCACCCAATATGTGTTGAAATTGGCTTCTTCCACTTGCTAACAGCCAGAGTTAGCATTCTGCACACAGAGACATAAGGAAGAATATCTTGTCTGTATGCTGACTTGATACGCTCTGACCCAGACAACTATTTAATCTTCACTTGTGAGTATGTTGGAGTGATGAAAAAGTGAAACATTTTGATTTAGAAAACTATTTTATGATCCTTTTAATATGAAAAGTAATAGCTGAAATCCTGTGCTGTTGCAGGAGTGTAATTCGTTAAATCGTGGGTTTTGTTTTTTTTAAAGCCAAAACTGGCTGAAAATTTAAAAATTGGATGGTAACAGGCCATGAACCTAGCGACAATCAAACTTGGAGATGAGCTGTGGCTTCATGTAAATGAGTGAAGGTGGGTGAATCTGTGTGGTGAGCTGGAAGAGTTGCGTTGATTTATATGTGGGTTGTGTTGTACTGGGAAATTTGTGTGGATTTGTGCAGATGATGAATAAGGGGCTGTGCTTCAGTGAGAGACTGGGTGTGTTTGGTGGTGTTGTGGGTGCTGGTTATGTTGTGTGGGTGTCTTTGAAGAATTGTAGAGAGACAAGGTGGGTGAGGTAATATCTTTAATTGGACAACTTCCATTGGTGAGAGAGACAAGCTTTCAAGCCCCACAGAGGAGTTGAGCCAAGTAATCCACCATCTATGTAGTATCCTTCATATAACCAATGAAATGGTTGCATGCAAATTAGTTGTAGAGTAAGTGTGGTAATTGGCTGGGTTACCTCTGATATTATAGTTGTCTAGGACCCTTGGCGTGCCATAGATACATGCCTTGCTGTTGCATGGGTGTAATTCATAAAACTGAAAATGGCTGAGAACTTAAAATTGGATGGTAACAGACCCTATCCCAGTCATGATAGAACCTGCTGATATTCTGAATAAAAAGAGCTTTCAGCCATGCTCATAGCTGTTTCCATCGCTTCACGCCAACTCAACAAACATTCTAGACTTCAGAGTAACAATCCTGAAATCTTATATAGATAACTGGCCTGAAGCATTCTTAATGCCTTACATATGCAATGTCACTGGGGGGGAGGAGAGGAGGAAGGGCATGGGAATTCCTCTAGTACAGTGAAAAGAAAAGGAGTACTTGTGGCACCTTAGAGACTAACACATTTATTTGAGCATAAGCTTTCATGAGCTACAGCTCACTTCATCAGATGCATGCAGTGGAAAATACAGTGGGGAGATTTATATACATAGAGAACATGAAACAATGGGTGTTACCATACACACTGTAACGAGAGTGATCAGTTAAGGTGAGATATTACCAGCAGGAGAGCGGGGGGGACGGGACCTTTTATAGTGATAATCAAGGTGGGCCATTTCCAGCAGTTGACAAGAACGTCTGAGGAACAGTTGGGGGTGGAATAAACATGGGGAAATAGTTTTACTTTGTGTACAGGTTTCAGAGTAACAGCCGTGTTAGTCTGTATTCGCAAAAAGAAAAGGAGGACTTGTGGCACCTTAGAGACTAACCAATTTATTAGAGCATAAGCTTTCGTGAGCTACAGCTCACTTCCTCAGATGCATATCGTGGAAACTGCAGCAGGCTTTATATATACACAGAGAATATGAAACAATACCTATTCCCACCCCACTGTCCTGCTGGTAATAGCTTATCTAAAGTGATTTCCAGCACAAATCCAGGTTTTCTCACCCTCCACCCCCCCACACAAATTCACTCTCCTGCTGGTGATAGCCCATCCAAAGTGACAACTCTTTACACAATGTGCATGACAATCAAGCTGGGCTATTTCCTGCATAAATCCAGGTTCTCACATCCCCCCCACCCCCATACACACACAAACTCACTCTCCTGCTGGTAATAGCTCATCCAAACTGACCACTCTTCAAGTTAAAATCCAAGTTAAACCAGAACATCTGGGGGGGGGGGGTAGGAAAAAACAAGAGGAAACAGGCTACCTTGCATAATGACTTAGCCACTCCAAGTCTCTATTTAAGCCTAAATTAATAGTATCCAATTTGCAAATGAATTCCAATTCAGCAGTTTCTCGCTGGAGTCTGGATTTGTAGTTTTTTTGTTTTAAGATAGCGACCTTCATGTCTGTGATTGCGTGACCAGAGAGATTGAAGTGTTCTCCGACTGGTTTATGAATGTTATAATTCTTGACATCTGATTTGTGTCCATTTATTCTTTTACGTAGAGACTGTCCAGTTTGACCAATGTACATGGCAGAGGGGCATTGCTGGCACATGATGGCATATATCACATTGGTAGATGTGCAGGTGAACGATCCTCTGATAGTGTGGCTGATGTGATTAGGCCCCCAACTAAAACCTCTCCAACGCATCATCAAGGATCTACAACCTATCCTGAAGGATGACCCATCACTCTCACAGATCTTGGGAGACAGGCCAGTCCTTGCTTACAGACAGCCCCCCAACCTGAAGCAAATACTCACCAGCAACCACACACCACACGACAGAACCACTAACCCAGGAACCTATCCTTGTAACAAAGCCCATTGTCAACTGTGTCCACATATCTATTCAGGGGACACCATCATAGGGCCTAATCACATCAGCCACACTATCAGAGGCTCGTTCACCTGCAGGAAATTAGAAGTTTCCCAAATTTTCTCTTCAGTACAGAGGTCTGCTCTGGCCTAATTTTTAAGCTTGGAAAGGGTCATGCTATTTTCCAACCTTTCCCTCCCAAACCTGAGTCGGCATCATTGGTGCAGCAGCTGCATGTGCCACATTCCTGCCAGCTGCTGCCCCCTTCTGCGCTGTGTGCATTCCATAGAGCAAAAGGTACTGTAACTCCTTGGCACGCTGTCGATCCCAGGGACAGGAGGAAGAGATCCCACCCTAAGAGGGTCAGGTTATTTTTGCACTTGACTTGAACCAAATGCTTGTTGTCAGGTCCTGTCACGGTCAGGTTACAGGGCTGTACATCAGTAAATATATCGTAAACTAAACCACCTATGCAGTAGCATAACAAAGGGCCATCTGGAGAGGAACTGTGTTGTAGAGCTGATAACAGAGCCCATATCTCCTGACTCAGGGCTGTGCTTTAGCCACTAGACCATGTTTTGTCCCCATCTTGTGGGGCCAGGCTAGTCTGGTCAAAGGTTGAGAATTGATCATTTCTGCCACTGTCATTAAATAGATTGATTAAATACATGTTGAAATGGTTACACTTGAAGTCTATCTGTCTATTCCAGTTTAAATTCACCAAATATCAGGTAAGTTAATTTGGTTTAACCCTTCAAGACTAGACAGGTGGACTAATGCTTTCTAACTTGTATATCTAAGACTAGAAGCCCCAAATATATATTTTGTCTCTTGGCTTATATACTACAATTGGAGAGTTTCAAGTTCCATCATTAGGGCCCTACCAATTTCATGGCAGTGAAAAACATGTCACGGACCATGAAATAAACCCTCCCCCATGAAATCTGATCTCCCTGAAATCAGCCGGGCTGGGGACAGACAGGACTTGTCCTTCCCTTGTACAACTGTTATCGGAGGAAGATCAGACCCACCTCCCACATGTACCACCCTCACTTCTGTGCTGCAGCAGCCCCAGAGCTGGGATCCGGACTTCCACCCCCTGCAGCTCCTGCCTAGGCTTGGGGCACTTGAGCTGGGGGCTGCTGCCACTGCCTGCAGCTCCTGCCAGAGCTCGGAGCTGCTGCTCCCCTCCTTCCTCCTCCCCCTCCCCCCAGTGGCTCCTGCCGGGGCTTGGGGCACTTTCCCCCCGCCCCCCACACTTCTGCCCGGGCTTTGGACCCTGGGCTGGGGGCTGCCACCCCCCAGGGCTAGAGCCCAGGCTCAGGGACCTATACTCTGGGTTTTCGCTTCCCACAGCTCTTGCCTGAGCTCCAAGTTGGGCTCTGAAGGCAGCACGGAAGCAAGTATAGTAATCCTGCAGCCCTTCTACAACAGCTTTGGGACACCACACAATCCCCTTTTGGATCAGGACCCCCATGGTTACAACACTGTAAACATCTGCAATTGTGAAATTGGCCAATTTTAAGACCCTGTGGCTATGAAATTGACCAAAGTGAACCATGAATTTGGTAGGGCCCTATCCATCACCCAGCAGATTAATGGGTGACCTCTTGTAAATGCTGAAAACCAAATCTTTACTGTAAAAGCTCTTAGAGTGAGTTGGAAAATCACTGCTTTATAAACAGAGCTTTGAGTCAAATATTTATACAGTGTATGGTGTACCCCACTATCACCATCCACGTGGTTCATTGTTTCCAACCAGTAAGCAGAATAGCACTGGAGAAATCCCAATTCATGGAACCATGGAGTAAGATCTTTTCCTATTTACTGTGGTTCACTTAAGAATGACGAGATAACTGGCTCTGTGGATGAGAGGAAAGCAGTGGATGTGGTGTTCCTTGACTTTAGCAAAGCTTTTGACACTGTCTCCCACAGTATTCTTGCCAGCAAGTTAAAGTGGTATGGGCTGGATGAATGGACTATAAGGTGGATAGAAAGTTGGCTAGATTGTTGGGCTCAACGGGTAGTGATCAATGGCTCCATGTCTAGTTGGCAGCCGGTATCAACCGGAGTGCCCCAAGGTCGGTCCTGGGGCCGGTTTTGTTCAATATCTTCATAAATGATCTGGAGGATGGTGTGGATTACATCCTCAGCAAGTTTGCAGATGACACTAAAGTGGGAGGAGAGGTAGATGCACTGGAGGATAGGGATAGGATACAGAGGGCCCTAGACAAATTGGAGGATTGGGCCAAAAGAAATCTGATGAGGTTCAACAAGGACAAGTGCAAAGTCCTGCACTTAAGACGGAAGAATCCCATGCACCACTACAGACTAGGGACCGAATGGCTCAGCAGCAGCTCTGCAGAAAAGGACCTAGGGGTTACAGTGGACGAGAAGCTGGATATGAGTCAACAGTGTGCCCTTGTTGCCAAGAAGGCCAATGGCATTTTGGGCTGTGTAAGTAGGAGCTTTGCCAGCAGATCGAGGGACGTGATCGTTCCCCTCTATTCGACATTGGTGAGGCCTCATCTGGAGTACTGTGTCCAGTTTTGGGCTCCACACTACAAGAAGGATGTGGAAAAATTGGAAAGAGTCCAGTGGAGGTCAACAAAAATGATTAGGGGACTGGAACACATGACTTAAGAGGAGAGGCTGAGGGAACTGGGATTGTTTAGCCTGTGGAAGAGAAGAATGAGGGGGATTTGATAGCTGCTTTCAACTACCTGAAAGGGGTTCCAAAGAGGATGGCTCTAGACTGTTCTCAGTGGTAGCTGATGACAGAACAAGGAGTAATGGTCTCAAGTTGCAGTGGGGGAGGTTTAGGTTGGATATTACGAAAACCTTTTTCACTAGGAGGGTGGTGAAACACTGGAATGCGTTACCTGGGGAGGTGGTGGAATCTCCTTCCTTAGATATTTTTAAGGTCAGGCTTGACAAAGCCCTGGCTGGGATGATTTAGTTGGGGATTGGTCCTGCTTTGAGCAGGGGGTTGGACTAGATGACGACCTAAGATCCCTTCCAACCCTGATATTCTGTGATTCTATGAATCTGTACGGAGGCTTCAGTTGCTATCCAGTTAGAAACTGTTGATTTTGAGAAGTGTTTCGGTTAAAGGCCATTTACTCAGATGCACAGATTTGGGCTTTTTCTTGGGAAAGGATATCTAACTTTAATGGGAGTGAGTGAAAAACCTGCCTTCTCTAAAGCATTCTGCATTGTCAGTTGCTAAAATGAGCAACTGTCAAGTAGGTGTGGTGTCTGTTACAAGGCAGTTAGCATTGTGGAATTGCCAATTAGAAGATAGGAGCGCACTGACATTGATCTGCCATGCTGGCTAAGCTATTTTTCTGTCTCCAATTCCTCTCTTCCAGCTTCAAACTCTGATTCAAGAGACTGACCCTGGTGCAGATTACCGCATTGACAGAGCTTTGAATGAGGCTTGTGAATCAGTAATACAGACGGCTTGCAAACACATACGATCTGGAGATCCAATGTAAGTGGCTTTTTCATAGTCACACTGTACTTTACACGTGCCCAGTAGCAATAGTAGAGCTCACTTGAGTAACCAAACGAGATATTAACCAGTCTAAAAATGAAGACTCCCAAGCAATCAAGAGCATGTACCAGCAATTTATATAGCAGCTGGAAGTGGAATGCAATCTGCATGCAGCTCTTGCTGTGGATCATGCTGAATTTTTTTGTTATAGGACTGTCATGGCGTTAGCCAGGGTTGTCTAGCTTTATTAGTTGTAGGTTGAGCTTGTATCATTTGGTGTGCTATCTTCTGTTACACACAGCTTCCTAGTGTCATTTTTCTAAAGAGAAATGCAGTAAAAAAGTATCAGAAGGTTTTTCGAAAGATGAAAGAAGGAAATCCATGTTGCAGAGACAACTGTCCTATTTATACCCTCTTCTGAGCCAAATTTTTTTATTTTTATATATAAATAAAAATATGATGCTTTTGCCCGATTTAACTGTGAACACATTTGAGTCTAGTTCATATAAACAGTGGAATTTAACACAGCACACATGGGAGTGTAACTATTTTGATTTATTCCTTTTTTTAGGTAGAATGGTTTGGTTTGGTTTGTTTTTGTTTGTTTGAAACCTCTATGATGTGACCTACAACTCTTACCAGCCAAAATTTTTCTATGGAAAGGCAGATCCATAGAGTATAGAGTGGAATCAGTACAATGACTGGTGTACGTGGGGGGCCCACAGCATGGCCTTTCTCATTTTCTTCTCTCCTGTTTCCTTTCCATTCCCAGGATTCTGTCTTGCCTTATGGAGCACTTGTACACTGAGAAAATGGTAGAGGACTGTGAACACAGGCTCCTGGAGCTCCAGTACTTTATTTCTCGTGATTGGAAGTGAGTATTGTTAAACAGAGGGTTTAATTTTTCTTCCTGTTGCACACATCAGCTGTGCCAGATAAGCAACCCCCTGTACACCAGCACTGCTTTCTGTTGCTCAGCTGGAGGTACTTTATACTAATGACCAGCATGTTTATGCCCTGGAGACTTGGCTTCTCATCTCTCTGTCCAGTGCCTTGGAAGCCAAATCTGCTGTGGGGCCACCCTCCTATGCCTGGTGTTGATATAGAACTAGAGGTTCAACTTTCCAACCTATATGTCCTTATTTAGAGCTTTGAGACTTGAGAGGAGGGTAGGCATGTGCATAATTATAAGGAGTTCATTGCCTGCCTTTCAGATGAAGTTTACTTGCTCAGTGGATGGGCATTATCTTCAGTAGTGATGGGTGGGTATTCCTTTAAAAATCTTGCTCTTCAGGATAGCGAATAGGGAGGATTCGCTATTTCTGTAAGAGGTTTCCTATTCTTTTATGGAACGTGGAATGCTTCCATTCCTGACTTGTTTCACTCCCAAAATCCTTGTAAGCCCTGTCTTTCCAGCCAATGTGGACTAGGTGGAATTCCCTTTAGAGCATCACTGCCTTTTTATTTGGCCAGAGTATCTCCAGTGATGAGTATCTCACACATTTAATTTCCCTCCTTCCCCTACCTCCCTTGATGGCTGCATTTATTGCCTGTCCTGCACTTCCAGCAGGGAATCACTTGTTTGAACCAAACCACTCGATTAACTGCAGAATTTTTCCTTCTGTTGACTAATGCGTATTTAACCCTCATGCTGTTTGAACAAAGATCGTTCTAACTCAAATCCTAAGTGGACAGCTGGTGCCCGGCCTTTCATGTTTATAACCACCGGTCCCTTGAGTTGGCTAATGAAGCTGCAGTGTAATTCCCGAGGAGTGCAGGCAGAATGGAAATCTTGCATGATTTATTTTTCTTATTGCTTCTCAAAAGCAAGTGTTTGCGGAACTGTTTTCTCTACAAATCTCCTCCTCCTCCCTGTCCTTCTGAAAATGCCATGAAGGCCTGAAGCTATTTATAAACCTCACCACTAACCCTCTCTGCCACTACATTTCCATTCCAGAGGCTCATAGTACCAATCTCTCATTTTGGTGTAATATAATTAAACATTTCCTCCCAAGAGCAGATTCCATGTGTGCAAAGCAGGGACAATGAGGCTTCACTTTGCCCTGTCTCCCGAATCTGGACTGACTGTGGTTAACTGGAACTAAATCTGTCTCCTGTAAAGCTGAGACTTATTTCAAAATGGAAATAATGGTACTGGCATTGGAGGTTCTCTTTAGGCAAATCTAGTGTGCACTCTGCTTTGCTGTGTCACCTGTTGTACTCCCTCAGGGAGCTGATTTTCTCAGATTTCCTGCACTAAGCATTGCCAGGCCTCCTCAACGTTGGGATGGGAGGTCTTAAGGGAAAACGGGGGTGCGTCAGGAAGTGATTTGGGTGATTCATTCATGACTTCCTTATGAGTCTGTACTAGAGCAATCCCCTTGCATGTTATGGGAGACTGTGCTGCTGGAGGTGGCCACTTTGGGAGAAGATATAAAATCAAGATCCGCACTACCTGTAGACACCAGCGATACCAGAGCATTTGTTGCAAGAGTAAGGACTTGATTCCCGATTGAGTGTTATACGGTCTGCCTGTTGGTTTGGTTATAGAGTTCTCATGCTTTGCTGTGTTCAGTCAATAGTGGATCTGTCCACTTCATAAGCATTTCTGTGGTTTCTGTATCCAAAAATGTATAAAGCATTTGGTAGGTGCTGGGGTGTGGAAGGTGCTGTGGTAATGATGTTGGCTTCCTTTTTTTCTACTACAGATTGGATCCAGTCCTTTATCGCAAGTGTCAGGGAGATGCTTCTCGACTCTGTCATACCCATGGCTGGAATGAGACTACTAGTGACCTGATGCCTACAGGGGCTGTCTTTTCCTGCTTGTACAGGCATGCCTACCGCACGGAGGAGCAGGGAAGGAGGGTATGCACTCAACATTAACTTTTCATTCTCTTCATTGGTGATCTGTGAGTCGGATGCATGTTCAGCTATCAGTCATGCTGCATTGACAGTCAGTACTACTGAAAACTAGTTTGAAAAGGCAGTTGCTGCAGATATTTATTGCGTCAATGCAAAGATCTTTACCAGCTGTGTCCTCCATGGACATACCTCTAATGTCTATATTAGAACTTCAGTAGAAAGAGGAGAAATGTGGTGTCTTACCAGCAGAATTGCCACCTTGAGGCATTTGTCCAAGGAGTTGCAGCAAAGCTTGAGACCTAAGAGTCCTGTGTTTAAATCTGTGCATAGACACTATGTAAAGGCATCTAGCAAATCATTAGACTGCCATGTGCTCCAGCCACTTAGCTGCCAGACTGCTTTTATACAAAAAGTCCCACTGTCATAAAGACCAGGCTGTCTATTCTCAGATTAAGACCTGAGTCTGTTCAAAGCAACTTCCTTTGGTTTACATAATCTATTAAGAAGGTCTCTGTAGTGACACAGACTATTATTTTAACCCTAGGTAGGAGAAACCATAATGCATTTCCCAGTAAAATTTATGACTAGAGCACAGTAAAGATTTGACTTACTGCACAGCTGCTTTCCTCCTTGGATATGTGCTTTCAGAAACCTTTTACTGCTGTTCAGTGGGTTCTTGTGCTGAGTTTGCTGCCCTCTAGTGCCTTGTTGAGGGACTGAGCCTCTCGGAAACATTTTGGTGCTCAAAGTTCCATTTGCTTCTTTGGTGGTTGCGCTGTAGGATGCAGTTCCAGTGATCTTTGGTGGGATTATGCAACACTCTTGCTTACGAAATGATTCTCTGGAGCAGTGGTTCTCAAACGTTTGTCCTAGTGACCCCTTTCACACAGCAAGCCTCTGAGTGCGACCCCCCTTATAAATTAAAAACACTTTTTTATATATTTAACAGCAATGCTGGAGGCAAAGCGGGGTTTCGGGTGGAGACTGACAGCTTGTGACCCCCCCCATGTAATGACCCCTTATGGGGTTGTGAGGTTCTGACCCCCATTTTGAGAACCCCTGCTCTAGAGCCTGATGTAAATTGTCTTATGATAGGGAGGTCAAATATTGATCAAAGGTTCCTTCCTTTTAGGGAATGAATTTTTTATTCGATGGTTTCCAGTTCAGCCTTTTAGTGCCATGAGCTGAACTTTTCGTTGTAATGCATTTTACATTAGTGCTAACCACAGAAATTTCATGCCACTGCAAATGATGTAGCAGTTATGGGAGAAAAGTTCTTTATATGTGGGGAGCAGGTGTGTCCGCAATTCAGTGTTAATGAAAGACTGATCCCACTGATCAGAGCTGTACTTTGCCCACAATACTTGCCTATATAAATATACCACCTGGTATTTACCTAATTTCCAATAAGTGGTGCTCACAGTGTTCTATGTAACTTTCAATACTCCATTCTGTTCCAGGTTTAAGACCTCATATAACTCTGCCAATGCATCTCACACCTGAGTTGCAGCATATCTTGCTAGTTCAGCACTGCAGCTCACCAGCATCACCTCCTGCTGTTGCAGCCCTGAACCCTTCCACAGTTTGCGCCTCTATTTCAGTCTTGACATCATCATCCTTGTTATGCTAATATAGGACTCGCCTAAAGGAAGTGACAGGACACACTGTGCAAGGATAAGGGCTGTCCTTCATAAACTGATGCCATCACTGGGTTATGAGTGTCTCCAGATTCAGACATAGTCCTCAAAAAATAGAAACACTCTTTTCATGTGTAATGCAGCGGTGTCCTGTTTGCCAACTTAGAGGCCTGTTCTAGTATTTAGTTCCAAAGCCAAGTGAATGTTAGCTTCCAGTAAAATGTTCATTGCTGAATACTACATGCCATAAAGACCACGGAACAAAGTATCCATCCCTAGGGGAAAATGCTCTCCAAGCAATGAGGAAAGCCAGAATTGAGGATACCTTTGGAGCTCAGACCACCTGGCTGGTAGAGGCCAAGCTTATCGTGGGGCTGATGCTCTCTCACTGGAGGTTAGGAAGAAGAGAAATTTCTTGTCACTTTCCATGGCACATCATTTATTAGTAACTGAACAAATCAGTTTGCAATGTAGCAGGTCAGAGCTGCACATTTGTCCCCTTTAAACCGTTCTCTGCTCCCCATTTAGCTGTCACGAGAGTGCAGAGCAGAAGTACAGCGAATCCTTCACCAGCGTGCAATGGATGTGAAGCTGGATCCAGCCCTCCAGGACAAGTGCATGATCGACCTGGGGAAATGGTGCAGTGAAAAAACAGAGACAGGACAGGTACTGTGCAAATGCCTTTTTGTATGGGGACGAAGGAACCCCTTTGTTGCTGGCAGGTGTTGATTCTTTATGTTCATAGCTTATAGTTTATTACAATTTGTAAATTTCCCAGGCACTTTAATAAATAAAATATATAATAGGCAAAAAGACAATGGGTAGTAATGTCTGTGAAGAAGAAACTACACAGCTCTGGAAGTCGCTTTGTAAAAGAGATCTGAATGCTTAATATGAAGTGATAGTTAACACCATGAGCTCTCCTTTGATATAACAAGTATCTTTTTTTCAACTCATATTTGTAATATCCTGTTACAAACTTGACATTTATTTTCCCCATAAACTTTGTCCCATTTCCGTTTGGCAAATATTAACATGCTTCCTGTGCTTGAAAAGAGTGAAATTCACCTGCTGCTCTTTAATGAGACTCCAACAGATAGTTCTTTTATATTAAATCATTGTGCTCTGGCATAGCTCTGGGGAGAGAGCTGTTAATTAGTGTATGCGAAAGAGAGCACCTCACTCGTTTTTTGAAGGGTTTCTCACTGATAGGTTTTGGTATCATAGGTTCTGGAATTAAGGGTGCTGGGGGTGCCGCCCCACCCCCTGGCTTGAAATGATTTCCTCATACACTGGATTTACAGTTTGGTTCAATGATTCTCAGCACCCCCACTATACAAATTGTTCCAGCACCCCTGTTTGGTAGTTTGGGATGTTTGTCCATGTATGAAGGTTATACTTATCAAACTAAGAGCAAACCATCAGACAAAACATTCCAGCATGTGGTGTTCCATCCTAAGGTCATTCCCAGTCACTGCTGATAGTGTCTGTAACTTGATTTTTGCAAAACATTTAAACTAAATTTGAAAATTCAGAGGTGCTTACTTTGTATGTTCAAAATGTGATTAGCTTTTTAAAAAAAAAATAGTATTTTTCCACTAGAAAATAAGACTGAGTGGACAGAGGTTCATTTTCATCCAGAGATATTTTCTCTCTAAAGCAGAAAAATGCAACATATCAAATTCAGAATTGTCCTTGGATTCAAGACCATCTGCATTGAAAACATGAAAATCTTGTCTTCAGGGTGGTGAAAAAACCTCTATCAAAATAAACATTTTTCATCATTTTCACTTAGCTCATTGGCTGTGGGAGGCACCTTGATCTAGAACAGTAAAGGGTTGGGGGTTAGAAGTTTGAGTTCTGCTGCTGTCTCCCCTTGTGCAAATCACTTCTCTTGTGTGCCTCATCTTACCCTATCTGTAAAGCATCAAGACCAGCATCCCCAGCACTTATGAATTTACTAAGGAAATGAGCAGGGAAGCCACTGGATGGTTAGTGCAAGCACCAAAAGAGCAAGAAACGTGAAACATTAAAGATTTTGCATGTTCATTTTAGTATAATCTAATCCACTAGTCCTGCAAGACTGGTCTCCAAGCTACTCTATAGCTGAGGCCCTTCATCTAGCATAACACCTTGTTGCTCTTGCAATCTTGAGTTGATCTGAACAACTGGAACTTCTCCAAAGCAGTGTTTAGTTCTCAGAAAGCAGGCAGAGGGAGGGCACAGTGAACATTAGGGATCCTTTACTTGCTAAGATGTTGTATGTATCATAATTTCTCTGGCACAGGGCTCTGAATTTTCAGTATCTTGTCACATATTAAGATGACTTGTCTCTCTGTAGGAACTTGAATGCCTCCAGGACCATCTTGATGACTTAGTGGTTGATTGCAGAGACATAGTTGGAAACCTTACTGAGTTGGAGTCTGAGGTAAGCAGTTTGCAGCCTGGCACAAAGGGAAGAGTCTGTAACAGAGCATGTCCAGCTGCCCTCATACCAATCCTGGAAAAATATATATAGCATTTCTGTGGTGGGTTTCTGATACGTCATCAACCCACCACAGAAATGCAGCCATCTTTGAGGTGAAGCAAGTTGTCCTGTGTCAGTACTGCACAAGTGTTTGTAGGGAAATGAAATAACAGCTGGGATTTGAGATGCGCTCAGTGCAAGCACCACAATGAATGTGGCCGGGGTACTGGGGCTAACACCTGTACTCTTGCAGAAAGGAACACAAGAGCTGTAATGACCAAAATACGCTCAGGAGCTCAGATTTTGGCCTTCTCTGAAAGCAGTTCCAGCAGCACACAGCGCCCGCCTAGTGTTTTGCTGGAGGCAATGTTAGGCAGTGAGTGGTGGGAAAAGCATCATCCATGGAGTCAACCGCACCACTTCTTGCAGCAGCCCACGTTTTCATTGAGTGCCTTTCCATCTAATCATTGGCTCTGCTTTACATCCAAGACACTCTCTGCTCTAGGGGCTGTTTCCTTTCCACGCTTCGAATGCATTTTGCTGAAAATGGCCACTAATCTCCAGGTATCTAGGTTGCTGTGTGGCACCTATCACTGTAGTGTCTCTAGAATGAGTTCCTCTTAGCGAGACTGAGCTGGCTTAATTATCTGAGTGGTAAGGGCTTCTCCAGCTCTATGGAGAGCTGTTCTGCTCCAAGCCTACAACCTGGAAGGCTCTCCCAGCATTCACCCACACTTGGCTGGAGCACGCAGCGTGACCACCAATGCCAAAGGGTGAAGCTGTCTGGATTTCATCTGAACAAAATACCATAAACTCAGGGGACAGCTTGACTTGGAGCACAATTTTCAGAACCTTTAATGCATGAACAGAGCCTTCCCCTTATGGCTGTTTGCTGTGCAGTTGTTATGGGAGCTGAATGCTGCATGTCTCTTCTGCAGGATATTCAGATTGAAGCCTTGCTGATGAGAGCGTGTGAGCCCATCATTCAGACGTTCTGTCATGTAAGTTCTTCATGATAGTCTGGGACCCCTAGGGAAATGAGAGGATGTTGGAAAGGTTAGAATTTTCATTGTTCAAGCATAATAGGAAGTACCAGACCCAGGCATCAGAGTGAATGCTAATGTAAACGGATGCAATTAATGATGTATGTATGCCGCATGTTTGTTTTGCCTAAGGATAAAAGCTAAGAGAACACCCAAGCCCTGTATGTGATGCCAGAACTGCAGCTTGGGTTATATTGCCTTACAACAGGGGTAGGGAACCGATGGCCTGTGTGCCAAAGGCGGCCCGCAAGCTGATTTCAGTGGCACTCACACTGCCCGGGTCCTGGCCACAGGACTGGGGGGCTCTGCATTTTAATTTAATTTTAAATGAAGCGTCTTAAACATTTTAAAAACCTTATTTACTTTACATACAACAATAGTTTAGTTACATATTATAGACTTATAGAAAGGGATCTTCTAAAAACATTAACATGTATTACTGGCACGCAAAACCTTAAATTAAAGTGAATTAATGAAGACTCGGCACACCGCTTCTGAAAGGTTGCTGACCCCTGCCTTACAATAATTTAATGATCTAGGACTAGGTAACTGTTTTCAGCCCATGTGTGTGTACAGGGGTGTCATAAATACACACATCTGAACCATAGTCAGATTGTTCACAGAACTAAAAAAAACAGGTTAGTCAGACGAATTATATATCGAATAGCCAGCTGAATCCCAAGGCTCCTAATTCCACCCAGGGCTTCTGCTATTATCATAAGCCCTGTCACAGGAGCTAGGACCTCTAGATGAAATTGCCCTGTAATTCAAAATATTACTGTTTTATATTGGGTCAGAACCCCAGTTCCACAATAGCAGACTCCCCAGTGGCTCTGCTCCCTTCCTGACACTCTTGCTGTTTCTCATCTTTACTGCATCACTCTGTGGTATTGATTAATCACACTTTATGATAAGCAGGTAGCTTCACATCTGTTAGTTACAAAGTTCTTACCATGGGTGTTGGCCGGGGGGGGGGCGGGGGTTCATGCTGCTTTGAGAGCATTCCACTCTCAGATGTGTGACTAAGTATCTACAGAAGGATTAATGTTAATTAATCCACACAGCGTCACATAATGAGCCCAAGTTCAAAGTATAGAAGAGCTGTTAATTTCACTGCATTGAATTCTTATTAGTGGTCATTTGATTGCCTGGTTGATTTATAAAAAGCATGGTGGAATGGGAATGTTTTCAAGAGGGTAACCCATTTCTGAAGTGGAGGTAACAGCCTGTCCCTGCTTCCTTCCTTCAGGAGATGGCAGATAACCAGATAGACTCTGGGGACTTGATGGAATGTTTGATTCAGAACAAGCACCAGAAGGAGATGAATGAGAAGTGCGCCATTGGAGTCACTCACTTCCAGCTGGTGAGCAATTACCTGCCTCCCCACACCGTATACCTTATAACATCTCACTTTGTCCAGGGAGAGGTGGGTAGGAGACTTCTGATCATGCAGAATGAGGGGGGGATGAAGAATGAGGGGGGATTTGATAGCTGCTTTCAACTACCTGAAAGGGGGTTCCAAAGAGGATGGCTCTAGACTGTTCTCAGTGGTAGCAGATGACAGAACAAGTAGTAATGGTCTCAAGTTCCAGTGGGGGAGATTTAGGTTGCATATTAGGAAAAGCTTTTTCACTAGGAGGGTGGTGAAACACTGGAATGCGTTACCTAGGGAGGTGGTGGAATCTCCTTCCTTAGGAGTTTTTAAGGTCAGGCTTGATAAAGCCCTGGCTGGGATGATTTAACTGGGAATTGGTCCTGCTTCGAGCAGGGGGCTGGGGTCCCTTCCAACCCTGATATTCTATGATTCTATGATGCCCCTCTTCATGATCCAAGACCCAGTCCAGCTGTTGTGAATTCACTTCATAAATCTGATCCCTTATTTCATGTCACTATTTGTACATCTAGTCATAAACTTTCACTTTCGAATGTTAGTTCTAATTCCATTGATGCCCCTTCCCTGTCTCTCTTTGAGGCAGGGCCCGGTGTATTCTGTAGCACAGTAGGAACAAATTCTATGGCAATATTAATTCATTGTGTCTCTATGAAATACCCAGCATTCCCATCCCTCCCACACCTATCCCCACACAACTGTGGCTCTTGGTTGAAAACATGGATTGATGGATTTTTTCACTCTGTTCTCCAGATGGTTCGGCTCCGTGGTCTTCAGCAGTTACAATGTTGTTTTAGCAGCCTGATTCAGAATGTCTTTGTCCTGCTCTGTGCATGGCAGGGAAGTGGGGAGCTTGTAGTCAGCTTCTATGGTGATTCTTTTCAGCTCCCTAGGCTTTGGGTGCTACTCTGCATTTAAAAAAAAAAAAATTGGGGGATTGGTCCTGCTTTGAGCAGGGGGTTGGACTAGATGAGGGACCTCCTGAGGTCCCTTCCAACCCTGAGATTCTATGTGGGGGAGGGATAGCTCAGTGGTTTGAGCATTGGCCTGCTAACCCAGAGTTGAGAGTTCAATCCTTGAGGGGGCCATTTGGGTTCTGGGGCAAAAATAGGGGATTGGTCCTGCTTTGAGCAGGGGGTTGGACTAGATGACCTCCCGAGGTCCCTACGAACCCTGATATTTTATGATTCTGTTCTCTCGGCAGCCTAGCTGCCCAATTTGCACATCTGGCTCCCTGGCTACAGTTCCCTGTCTGTAGCAAAAATAATTCTGTGGTATGCAGAGTCCATGGGGTGCCCCAGGTGAGAGAAATAGGGCCGCTCACACCTCTGAGCTGTTGTTTCAGGCTCTTTGCAGTGGCTTGCACTTCGTACATGTTTGAGGTGACCTTCCCAACTGTCAGGGCTAGAAACTTACCTTTTAAACAATGAAAGTTGAGATACTGGAGCTAAATTCTGGGTGAATTCTGCAATTGCGGAATACTTGGGTCCCTGATATCTCTTGGGCATTCGTGGTGGTTAAAAGTCAGCTCTCCAGTTTCCTTGCCACCTTCTTAACCCTCCATCAGTGCAATTCTGACGTTTATGGATCATGATCAGTATGTTGCTGGTGATGAGTAAGGCTACAATGTAGTCACGGAATCTGTGACTTCCAGCAACCTCTGTGACTTCAGCCTGCGGTGGTTGGGAGCTACAGGCTCCCGCGCTGCCCATGGGGGCCTGGACGGGGCGGGGACCCCTTATTGCTCCTGGCCACGGCAGACCCTTGGAACTGTGGGCAGCGGGGGTACCCCGCAGCCTCCGTGCAGTTGCTCTGCTTCAGGCAGTGTGGAGACCCACTGATCCCCGTTCTGTCAGGGATATTTTTAGTAAAAGAAAAATTCACGGAAGCTGTTACCTGTGTGTGACTTCCGTGAATTTTTCTTTTTTGCCCATGACCTATCCGTGACTTTTACTAAAAATATCCCTGACAAAACCTTAGCCTTGGTGATGAATAGTCAGCAGAGGCAGCTGCCCCAGGAAAGCTTGAGGCTGCCGCAGATTTTGTTAGGCAAATTATGAGGTGCTCATCCAAACCTGTCACGCCTTGAGACTCCTTCTGTAGTAAGGATGCCTTGAGATTGTGGTTCACGTTGTTTGAGGTGTGGGGGTAAGGGTAAAGAGGAGAAATTGGCCAGAGGGCGCCCATGCTTCTGGTCAGTGGAATTGCATCAGGTACACAATGTATTGGCCCTGTCTTAATAGAGCATGGCAATTCAGGTGCTATGGAATATGCTGTTTTAAGCAAGCCTGTTGTCTCAACTTGTTTTGATATACTCCTTTTATTGTCTGCTTCTTGTTCTCTTAGGTTCAAATGAAGGATTTCAGGTTCTCATACAAATTTAAAATGGCTTGCAAGGAGGATGTGCTGAAACTTTGCCCCAACATCAAAAAAAAGTACGTAGCAGCTGAATGACTAGAAACACGTAATGAAGTCCTCTAACAACATTCCTTTGCCTCTGTTGCCAGAAGTGTTAGCCTGTCCCAGTGAAAATTGCTGTTCCTGTTCCGCTTTGCTCGACTGCATGCGGCGAACGTTTACGATGGAGGAGCTTCCTCTTTAGGAAAATACTACTTCCGCCTTAGTTGCAAATTTCTAATCTTGCTGTTCTGTTCAATGGCCTTAAGACTAGGCAGACACTCCAGACTTTTAAAGGACTTCCATTGTCTTATGCTACTCCTGAGAGGTAGGAGACTCTGTTGATTAGCTGACGAAGGGAGAAGCTCCACAAATTTCCAGCAGGCTTGTTCTCTTCAGAAGAGAAAAGTTTTAATCGTCTAATATGATCTACGAACAATTGATGATAAAAATGTGAATTGGAATACAAGCTCAAGCTTACTCTTGCCTTATGCAACATATTGTAGCTGGCGTAGTCACTCTTTCTCTAGCGCGCATATGCTTACTTTGAGAACCATTCCCATGACATTGAGAGTGGGTTTTTCAAAAGCAGCTACATGATTGAAGCACAAGTCCCAGGTTTTCAGTGGGATTTTACACAAGTCCCCCTGTGCTTGCATTTATAGTGTCCTGTACAGAACCAAGCTGCCGAGTCTGGATTCGGGATTAGAAATCCTCACACTGGCTGTTTTAATCTGCAGTCAGTTACACTCTTATCCGATCATGCCTGGGCTAGTTCTGCCTTCTGATCAAATGCACAGGCACTGTGTGCTGACATGGCATTCCTGAGTGTCGTAGGCTACCAAGTTACTTGCTTCTTGGCGACATGGTGTGCAAAGCTAACCTTTGGCCTGGTGTACAAGGCCAAGAAATGAGTTGGCATATGTATAAATAGGGACGGGTTTCCTTTTCTGCAGGGTGGATGTGGTGATCTGTCTAAGCACTACAGTGCGCAATGACACACTGCAGGATGCCAGGGAGCAGAGGGTGTCTCTGAAGTGCCGCAAACAGCTGCGCGTCGAAGAGCTAGAGATGGTAAGTATGCATGGGGCTCTTGAGCATCTATTTTTCAATATTAGTTTCCTCTCTTGCATACTTTGGAAAACGAATTAAGCTCATGAGATACAGCTAACCCACTTTGTACTTGGAGAGCTGAAAGGAACAACTTTTAAAGCAACACATCAAACCCAGTTGCCTTTCAGACTCACAGTGATGACTTAGTGTTCTGATGCTGGCTGCCTGAATCTAGCTCTTAATACACAACCACTGACTCCCTCTAGCCCCCATGAGGAAAGTGTGAACTGTATTTTACACATGAGGAAGTTGAGGCACAGAGATGAAGTTTTGTCCAAGGCCACCCATTGAGTCAGTGGCTGAGCAAGGATTAAAACCTCTCTAGAGCAGGCTAACTCCTTCTCTGGCATTGGTAGTATTTACATTAATAGAGCCACAAGACTTTTCCCCCTACATTATTTTGTGTAAATGGTGAAGCTCTGACTGACCATCCCCAGCACCCTCAGAGGCAGCACGCTCAGTCTGTTGGTCGGGGGGAGTGAATGCCTTGCAGCACTGAGCAGCACCTTCAGTTAATGAGCACACCAGGATGTGTTCCCATCAGTGTTCTGACCTTTAATCTTCAATCGGAAGGAGGTTGGCTGTCTTGGACCCTGGTGTGGAGGGAAAGAGAGGAATCTTCACTGCTGTAGAGGAACCCTGCATTTAGAGGAAGAAAGGAAACCCCACTCATTGTTAGTATTCTGTGTGACCTCAGATTAAATGCAAAACAGTTGCTTTAGTAAAGCGGTGTAAAATAGAATTTCACTCTAAGGTTGTGTCTACACTGGCACTTTCAGTGTTAAACCTTTATTCATTCAGGGCTGTGAAAAAACACCCCCCCACCCCCCAAGGGAGAAGTTTTAGCGCTGAAAAGCACCAGTATAGACAGCACCGGTATAGAGAGCTCTCCCCTGGCAATAAAGCATGACTACGCTGCCCACGTCACAGCGTTGCCATGGCCGTGCTGTCACGTGGGCAGTTGTAGACATACCCTAAAACCCACAGCCAGCTGTAAGATGTGACTGTATCTTGATCTGCTGCATAGATTTGCAAAACTGATTATTCACTGGCTTTCACCACTTGCCCTGACCAGGATCATTCAAACACACAATCAGGTAAGTGTGGAAAATGAAGCTGGTGAATATACATAAGTGACAGACGTCTGTGAGTGGGACAAGGGAGCCAGATATTGTCAGTCCTGCAAGGAAAGGTAGCCAGTGAAAAGTACCCAGAGTGGGATATGCATTCAAGATAGTACCTAGACATGTGACAACTCAGTGACTTTTTCAGCACTGATCATTCTTACTCACTAGATCATTAACTTCTAAGCACTAAAGACTTCTCTTTTGTGATACTCCAGTGCCTCCTTTGTCTGCTGTTGTGAATATGCTGTAGTCCCTGGATAAAACACAAATTGACTTTCTGATTGAGTTAGCTAACTGCTTGTTTTCCTGGGTCTACTTATCTTACAGACTGAGGATATTCGACTTGAACCAGAGCTGTATGAAGCTTGTAAGAGTGATATCAAGAACAATTGCCCGAATGTGCCCTATGGCAATGCACAGGTGATGAGCTTCTTAACTATTTACAGGTTTCAGAGTAGCAGCCATGTTAGTCTGTATCCGCAAAAAGAAAAGGAGTACTTGTGGCACCTTAAAGACTAGCAACTTTATTTGAGCATAAGTTTTCGTGAGCTACAGCTCACTTCCTCGGATGCATGCTGTGGAAAATATAGTGGGAAGATTTTGTATACTGTGACATGGTCGGGCCAGATCGCTATAGGAGAGTAATAGAAAGTAGATATATTAGCCCCAGGCTAAGTAGGTCCCTTTTCCCTGTGTAAGGTAACAGGGAAGGTTCCAGAACAATCAGGAACCTTCTGGAGACCATTAAGACAGGCTGATTAGAACACCTGCAGCCAATCAAGAAGCTGCTAGAATCAATTAAGGCAGGCTAATCAGGGCACCTGGATTTTTAAAAGGAGCTCACTTCAGTTTGTGGTGTGCGTGTGAGGAGCTGGGAGTAAGAGGCACTAGGAGCTGAGAGTGAGAACGTGGACTGAGGAGAACAAGCATTATCAGACACCAGGAGGAAGTTCCTATGGTGAGGATAAAGAAGGTGTTGGGAGGAGGCCATGGGGAAGTAGCCCATGGAGTTGTAGCTGTCGCACAGCTGTTCCAGGAGGCACTCTAGACAGCTGCATTGCACAGGGCCCTGGGCTGGAAGCCAGATTCCCCCCAAATCCTCCCAACTCCTGGTCAGACACAGGAGGAGTCGACCTGGACTGTGGGTGCAGAAAAATGGCCAAGCTGAGGGCTGCCGTGAAGCTCGAAGGCGAGCAAATCTGCCAATAGGCACAAGACCCACCAAGGTAGAGCAAAAAGAAAAGGAGTACTTGTGGCACCTTAGAGACTAACCAATTTATTTGAGCATGAGCTTTTGTGAGCTACAGCTCACTTCATCGGATGCAAGGTAGAGCAGGAACTTTGTCACAATACACAGAGAACATGAAACAATGGGTATTACCATACACACTGTAACGAGAGTGATCAGGTAAGGTGAGCTATTACCAGCGGGGGGGGGGACCCTTTTATAGTGATAATCAAGGTGGGCCATTTCCAGCAGTTGACAAGAACATGTGAGGAACAGTAGGGAGCGGGGAAATAAACAAGGGGAAGTAGTTTTACTTTGTGTAATGACACATCCACTCCCAGTCTTTATTCAAGCCTAAGTTAATGGTGTCCAGTTTGCAAATTAATTCCAATTCAGCAGTCTCTCACTGGAGTCTGTTTTTGAAGGTTTTTTTGTTGAAGAATTGCCACTTTTAGGTCTGTAATCGAGTGATCAGAAAGATTGAAGTGATCTCCGACTGGTTTTTGAATGTTATAATTCTTGACATCTGATTTGTGTCCATTTATTCTTTTACATAGATACTGTCCAGTTTGGCCAATGTACATGGCAGAGGGGCATTGCTGGCACATGATGGCATATATCACATTGGTAGATGTGCAGGTGAACGAGCTTCTGATAGTGTGGCTAATGTGATTAGGTCCTATGATGGTGTCCCCTGAATATATATGTGGACACAGTTGGCAATGGGCTTTGTTGCAAGGATAGGTTCCTGGGTTAGTGGTTCTGTTGTGTGTTGTGTGGTTGCTGGTGAGTATTTGCTTCAGGTTGGGGGGCTGTCTGTAAGCAAGGAATGGCCTGTCTCCCACAATCTGTGAGAGTGATGGGTCATCCTTCAAGATAGGTTGTAGATCCTTGATGATGTGTTGGAGAGGTTTTAGTTGGGGCTGAAGGTGACGGCTAGTGGCGTTCTGTTATTTTCTTTGTTGGGCCTGTCCTGTAGTAGGTGACTTCTGGGTACTCTTCTGGCTCTGTCAATCTGTTTCTTCACTTCAGCAGGTGGATATTGTAGTTGTAAGAACCCTTGATAGAGATCTTAGAATCATAGAGATCTTGTAGGTGTTTGTCTCTGTCTGAGGGGTTGGAGCAAATGCGGTTGTATCGTAGAGCTTGGCTGTAGACAATGGATCGAGTGGTGTGGTCTGGGTGAAAGCTGGAGGCATGTAGGTAGGCATGGTGGTCAGTAGGTTTCCAGTATAGGGTGGTGGTTATGTGACCATTGCTTATTAGCATTGTAGTATCCAGGAAGTGGATCTCTTGTGTGGACTGGTCCAGGCTGAGGTTGATGGTGGGATGGAAATTGTTGAAATCATGGTGGAATTCCTCAAGGGCTTCTTTTCCATGGGTCCAGATGATGAAGATGTCATCAATGTAGCGCAAGTAGAGTAGGGGCGTTAGGGGACGAGAGCCGAGGAAGCGTTGTTCTAAGTCAGCCATAAAAATGTTGGCATACTGTGGGGCCATGTGGGTAGCCATAGCAGTGCCTCTGATTTGAAGGTATACATTGTCCCCAAATGTGAAATAGTTATGGGTGAGGACAAAGTCACAGAGTTCAGCCACCAGGTTAGCTGTGACATTATCGGGGATACTGTTCCTGACGGCTTGTAGTCCATCTTTGTGTGGAATGTTGGTGTAGGGGGCTTCTACATCCGTAGTGGCCAGGATGGTGTTTTCAGGAAGATCACTGATGGACTGTAGTTTCCTCAGGAAGTCAGAGGTGTCTCGAAGATAGCTGGGAGTGCTGGTAGCGTAGGGCCTGACGAGGGAGTCTTTATAGCCAAACAATCCTGCTGTCAGGGTGCCAAAGCATCATCAAGGATCTACAACCTATCCTGAAGGACGACCCCACACTATCAGAGGTTCGTTCACCGGCACATCTATCAATGTGATATATGCCATCATGTGCCAGCAGTGCCCCTCTGCCATGTACATTGGCCAAACTGGACAGTCTCTACGTAAAAGAATAAATGGACACAAATCAGACGTCGAGAATTATAATATTCAAAAACCAGTCGGAGAACACTTCAGTCTCTCTGATCACTCGATTACAGACCTAAAAGTGGCAATTCTTCAACAAAGAAACCTTCAAAAACAGACTCCAATGAGAGACTGCTGAATTGGAATTAATTTGCAAACTGGACACCATTAACCCAGGCTTGAATAAAGACTGGGAGTGGATGGGTCATTACACAAAGTAAAACTATTTCCCCATGTTTATTTCCCCCCCGCTACCGTTCCATTCTTGTCAACTGCTGGAAATAACCCATCTTGATTATCACTACAAAAGGTGTGTCCGTGTCGTCCCGTCCCCCCCCGTCCGTCCCCCCCGGCGCTCTCCTGCTGGCAATAGCTCACCTGATCACTCTCGTTACAGTGTGTATGGTAACACCCATTATTTCATGTTCTCTGTGTATATAAAATCTCCCCAATGTATTTTCTACTGCATGCATCTGATGAAGTGAACTGTAGCTCACGAAAGCTTATGCTCAAATAAATTTGTTAGTCTCTAAGGTGCCGCAAGTACTCCTTTTCTTTTAACTATTTACATGTCAGTTTTCACTGCACACAGCCTGTTTTTGAAAAACATCCTTGTCTCACTAACACACAGCATTAGACTTGCATTTTGGAGTATTTTCCAACTTTTGTGAGGATTAGAGCATTTCAGTGTCCAGCTTTTTCTGCCTAACATCAGAGCACAATGTGACAATTGGTTTATCCCTTTGTACCGTGCCAAAGTGAGGGATTTTGTAAATCTAGTTGAGTAGGAAGGTGTCATGACCATCTGACTAAAACTAACAAGTGGCTAGCTGAATACAATCTGGTCTACAGTACAACATTAATGATTTTTTGTGTGTGTATGTCGGGGGGGGGGGGGGAAGGATTCCAGCCTCTGATGCCTAGGATTTAACAAGTACAGATACTTGAAAATGAGCCCACAGGGGAACACCAAAAGTATTTCTTGACCAAGTATGAGGGGAGGATTTTTACAAGCGGTGTGCCTTTCTCAACTGTTGTCACACTGTCTTGCTGCAGATTATTGAGTGTTTGAAGGAAAACAAGAAGCGTCTGAGCAACCGCTGTCACCAGAAAGTGTTTAAACTGCAGGAGAATGAGATGATGGATCCAGAACTAGATTACACACTCATGAGGGTCTGCAAACAAATGATCAAGGTAACAGTAGCAGGCTGACCAGTGAGAGGATGGATTTGAGACCACAAGGAACGTTAATTCACCTAGAACTCTCAGCATATTCATACTTGACACAAGGCTGGGGGGGAAAGGGTTGGTTTTATTTAAAATAAAATAAAACCCAAGTTCCGCATTCTCTACGATGATTTATTTCCAAAATGGCTGCTTCGGACCGTGCTGCTTTTTTTTACACAACATAACTGGGTCTTTTTTTTTTACTTATCACCTTGAATCAGCATGAGTGTTCTTTCAGGGATCTCCTCTTTCAAATGCACTCCCTGCCTCCAAATGCCAGGCTGGGGTACAAGCAAATCTTTTGCCTGGAGTATCAGCTGGTGTTGGAGGAGAAAGGGGGTTGATGTGCTGGAGTTTTTGATAGAACTTGGATCTCGTCTGTCCTGCTTCTGCACTGGATCCGTTTCTGTCAAAGGACAAGAAGTTGTCAAGAACACAGATTGATGTAACTCTTTCAGTTCACCGCTAATACAGACTTTTATCAAGTGACAGATAAGGCAAAATCATATAGCTGCTCTGGCCGCATGCAAGATTAAACCACCCTCAAGATCAGAATGCTGACACCTTGTAGTCAGGAGACAACATTAAACACTAATAAACACTTTGCTGGATAGCTGGAGGAGCCCAGGGCACTGAGTTAACATGGAGAGTTAATAAAAAAAAGTAACCTGGCTCCATTTATGGCTGAGGCTCAATGTCTGACTGTAGAGCTGGTAATGGACCCAGGCTTTTAAAAAAAAATCTGTAGCATAATCAAGGCTAGCGGAAGGTTACCACACCACAGAAGCTCCTAGAAGTAGAGACCCTCCCTGTAAGAGCAGGATCCAGCAGAGCAGTGATTAGTCTGCAGAGTGTTTGTCAATCCATTGATCTAGATGGACAATTTTATCACTGTGCACTACATGCAGCTCTCCAGTGCTCCATAAATTGCACTGAGTACTGCCTTAGTGTTCTGGTCTCCTGCACCACACCTGTGGCACAGGGCAGTGACTTGTAGGTACGATCACCAGATTCCATTTATTCCTGTTTCTGGAGCAAATAGGGAGAAAGGAAAAAGATGTATATGAGACCCAGAAAAACATAATGGAAGTTTTGCACCAAAATGTGGAATGAGAATACTGTGAATGGGGAAGTAAAGGGGCGTCTGGCTTTGCTTGGTGGTACTGACATAGAGCAGCAAGCTGCAGCCTGGGACCTCGGAGGAGGGATAGCTCAGTAGTTTGAGCATTGACCTGCTAAACCCAGGGTTGTGAGTTCAATCCTTGAGGGGGCCATTTAGGGATCTGGGGCAAAAATAAGAGACAGTACTTGGTCCTGCTGTGAAGGCAGGGGACTGGACTGGATGACCTTTCAAGGTCCCTTCTAGCTCTCCATATTTTTTAGGTTGGATATTAGGAAAAACTTTTTCACTAGGAGGTGGTGAAGCACTGGAATGCGTTACCTAGGGAGGTGGTGGAATCTCCTTCATGAGATATTTTTAAAGTCAGGCTTGACAAAGCCCTGGCTGGGATGATTTAATTGGGGGTTGGTCCTGCTTTGAGCAGGGCGTTGGACTAGATGACCACCTGAGGTCCCTTCCAATCCTGATTTTCTATGATTCTCGGTTGCTAGGAGCTATTCAGACAGTGCTGCATAAAATGATGTTCCCCTCCTTTCTCTCCCCTGCCAAAGCAGAGTGTGAGAGGAATTGCTGTTGGTGGTGGGTATTGGGAGGGAGAGTCAGTCATGGTCCCTCTTTGGCTTGGGCAGACAGATATTTAGTCTCCCTTGTGAATGCTTGACGTTTCATATGCTATAAAACCTGGCTTTCCCTTTGCAGAGGTTTTGCTCTGAAGCAGATTCGAAGAACATGTTGCAGTGTCTGAAACAGAATAAGAACAGTGAGGTGATGGACCCTAAATGTAAACAAATGATCACCAAGCGACAGATCACCCAGAACACAGGTACCATGGCCTCCACTTCACTTTTTTATCCAGGGGAAGAAGCTAGTTCCCTGCCTGGGCTGAGAAGTGATCTGCACAGCCTTAACTGCAGACAGCTTCCCTTCATTTAATTCCCCTTCACCCAGAATCTAAGAACAAACAGTCTCTCCACCCTAGTTACTGAGTGTCATGTGATTATTGGTTTCACTTACTCCCTAGGCTTGTTACTATGTGGTCAATTTCTTCGAAGTAAGAAGTCACAATTTAACTCTTTTAAACTGCTGGAAGACAGTGTCACCCAGAAGGAATTCCTCCTACAGATTCTCTTTGGAGCTCTGTCACCTTGTTGACACATCTTTTTTTCCAGTAGTGTGTAAATTCTAATGCAGTTCCTTTCCATCTTTCCTCTCTTGGTTAGATTACCGCCTGAATCCAGTGCTCAGAAAGGCCTGCAAACAAGACATCCCCAAATTTTGCCAAAATATTCTGAGTACAGCTAAGGATGATGCAGAGTTGGAGGGGCAGGTTGTCTCCTGCCTCAAGTTGAAATATGCAGACCAGGTGAGTGAGGAAGGTAAATGTGTAAATATGATCCGCATAGAAACATGCGCAGCAACTCTGATTAACCCTCCGTCCTAGTAAATTAGACTCACTCGCAGTGTATATGTGTGTAATCTGGGGCGACCTACGAATAAGAGTCCATGTGCTTTGCACTCACAATTTAACCTTCATTATCTCTTAGCCTTCACTATAGAATAAACATCTTAAATGCATTTAACCCTATTATTAAAGGTGCCAAGACATCTGACTTGCAAAAATCAAGCTCAGTATTTGGTTGGCTAATTGCTATCTTTCTCCTCTTGATAGCGTCTGTCTCCAGACTGCGAGGATCAGATCCGAGTAATAATCCAGGAATCTGCTCTTGATTACCGGCTAGATCCCCAGCTGCAGATGCACTGTTCTGATGAGGTAGGAGATGTGACCACTGTGCCCCTTAGTTCAGTTGAAAGCTCTTCTCAGCAGCTTCACACTCAGTTTCACCCCTTTCTAACAAAATGAACCCTTTTGACAAGGCAGCTTAACTACTCAGAGCTAGTTCTAGGCTCTCTGTCTGCAACTTGTGCCTAGAACAAAAGATTTGTATTCTTCTGCACAATCAGTATTTCTAAGTCAGGCTTTGCCTCTGGTATGCATATTGACACTGATATACTCTAGAAGTACAAATCATCATCATCACTTGTGCAAAGCAGACAAGTTAATGTATCCTTTTGAGTTGCCCATCAATCGTAAGTGAACCAGAGTAGCTGAAATCTGCTTTGTAGTTTCCATGTCAGCTTAAGCAATGGCTCATGAATGACATGTTTCATGCTAGAGCTGTGATTGTGCCATTTTTCTTCCCCGGCTCATGCCTCTTTGACATGGGCATCTCAGAGCAGCAGTAGTAGGCATTGGGGTCAGTAGGGTTGTCGTTTTGAACAGGCTGGCTGGCTGAGGAGCATAAGAGGAGCCCTTGCGCCATTGGAGAGAAATAGGAATGTCTCTAAAACTGGGAGGTGGCACTGCTGGCAAGGTGGAGGGAGAGGAGGAGAGACGGGAACTGTGAGCTAGTCCTTAGATGTCTTAAAGGATGAATATACGGGTCCGTGGAGATTTTAGGGTTAAATTGTACAGCACCCGGTCGAAAAGGGACCCTGGTGGCTCCAGTCAGCACCGTCAACTGGGCCGTTAAAAGTCCAGTCAGAGGAGCTAAGGCAGGCTAGTCCCTACCTGTCATGGCTCCACACTGCACCCCAGAAGCGGCCAGCAGGTCCGGCTCTTACATGGGGGCGCCCACGGAGCTCCGTGTGCTGCCCAAGCACCAGCTTCGAACTCCTGTTGGCCAGGAATCATGGCCAATGGGAGTTGCGGGGGCAGTGCCTATGGGCGAGAGCAGCGTGCAGTACTGCCTTCCACACCTCTGCCTTGGAGCCAGACCTGCTGGCCACTTCCGCGCAGAGTCAGGACAGGCAAGGTCTGCCTTAGCCCCACTGTGCCGCTGACCAGGAGCCACCCAAGGTAAGCCTGCGCCCCTGCCCCAGCCCCCTGAGCGCCCCCCACCCTGCACCCCAGAGCCTGCACTTCCAGACGGAGTCCTCACCTCCTCCTGCATCCCAGCCCAGAGCCACACCCTGAACCCCTCTGCCTCAACCCGCAGCCCCCTCCTGCACCCTGAACCCCTCATCCCCGGCCCCACCCCAGAGCCCTAACCCCCTTCTGTCCCCCCAGCCCAGTGAATGTGAGTGAGGGTGGGGGAGAGCGAGCCACCAAGGGAGGGGGAATGTAGTGAGCAGGGGGCAGGGCCTCAGGGAAGGGGCAGGGCTAGGGTGTTCAGTTTTGTGCGATTAGGAAGTTGGCAACCCTAATAGCACAACATGTAGAGGTCATTCTTAATCCGTTCACTGACCTTCTCTTGCTGCATAGGACGTGTTGAGTACATTCCAAGCAGGCCACCTTTGTAACAACTCATAAGGTAAGCCTGCCTTAGTGAGCGAGATTAAAAGAATTATTGGAACTGCCAGGCTCTTTGAGACATAGTTACTAGAAGAGTATTTTCTCTCTGTAAAGAGTAAGCAAGTAAGCTGTGATTGCCACAGTTGTCTTCAAATGAAGACAATGTTTTTATAAGATTATGAGTTTTCCAAATTTGGGCCCGCCTTGTGTTGAAAGTTTTGCGGTGCACATTCAGATTATCTGTCATTCTTTCTCTCTATAGCCTCTTACTGTAGAAATAGTTTTTCTTGGATGATTGTCTCCTAGTGAGGCCCCTATGTGTAATCCACTTGAGATGTGCATCTGCTTGAGGCTGGATGATATTTTTTAGCAGGGTCCGGAGGTCCGTTCTTGTGTCCTACACCTTTCTGTGCTCCCTTCCAAGGAGATAAGGCAGCCCGCCCCAGCGCTTTTCAGTTCTGTTCTATCACCTGTGCTCTGAGACAGAACCCCTCTAATATCCGCAGGTTACCTAGCATTTCCTTTTCTTAGCTGTAAATAGTTTTTCTTTACTAAGTTAGTTTTAGATAAGCTCTTTAAAGAACTTTTGGGGTTCTCTCCCACCCCCTTTATACTATGCCCAGGGCCCCAGGTTTTAAGAAATGTGTGGTGTGTCTCTGGGCCTTCCCAGTCAGCAACAGCCATAACACCTGCTTGTATTGCCTCGGGAAACTCCTATCCCCTCCAAGTGTAGCATCCCTGCACAAAGGAGGTTCTTAAGGTTTACTGTTGGTCTAGACCGGTACTAAGTGCTGTTCTCATTCAGCCCCTTGGGAGTGTCAAGGAGGTTCATGAAGGTATTATTGGTTGTGGTGGCATATCTGTCGTCAGGGCAAGTCATTGTTCCCCTACTTGGATGGCTGGTTGTCCTCACGGAAATCATGCTAGGAACTTCAGATAGACTCTCAAGGAAGTGCTACACAGCAAAATGGAAGAGATTTTCCAAATGGTAACAATGTCATCAGGTATCCCTGGAAAGTTCCCGGATCCCCCTTTTATTGGGCTGTTTCCCCTCCCTGAGGATATCAGGATTATCGCCAGCTCCTTAAGGGTACAGTTGGCAGATCATAGAATCATAGAATATCAGGGTCGGAAGGGACCTCTGGAGGTCATCTAGTCCAACCCCCTGCTCAAAGCAGGACCGATCCCTAAATGGTCCCCTCAAGAATTGAACTCACAACCCTGGGTTTAGCAGGCCAATGCTCAAACCACTGAGCTATCCCTCCCCCCCGATGATAGTGCCTGTCACCCCTGGATGTACAACTATACCATCTTTGCCCATCCGGTCCCAGTATGAGGTGTTTCTCTGGTGCTGAAACCATCCCTGGCGTGAGACCTCAGTTTAGTCCTATCTGAATCCCCAATTGAGTCCTGTAGCCTCATGTTCTTCAGTCATTTATCCATGCAAGTTGCCCTTGTTGCCATCACCTTGGCAAGGAGTGGGAGAACAGGCAGCCCTTATGGCAGAGTCTCTCCCTACACAGTCTTCCATAGGGTGCAGTCACAAGGAGACTTTGGCCCTAATTTCATTCCCCTAAACTTTTTGTCTCCTTCACTGGAGAAATGAGAGGAAAAGCCGTCTCCTCGCAGAGACTTTCTAAATGAATTTTGGGCTGCATTCTGCTTTGCTATGAATTGATTGAAACCCATGCCAGGCAAGGGGTTAGGATACACTCAGCTAGGTCAGGTAACCTCTGTAGCTTCCCTGCAAGACCTCTGTCATCTTTAGATAAGTAGGGCAGCAACGTGGAGGCCCTCTTGTAAGTTTGCAAGATTATGCCCTGGTGCAGACTTCAACAATGGATGTTTCCTTTAGTAAAGGTGTCCTTCAATCAGTCGTATGGTAGGGGTCCTTGTACCCACCACCTCTGTGCATATTGCTTGTGACTCACCTCGAGTGGAATACACAAAGGAATCATCACTTGAAGAAAAAGTTTACTTATCCTGTACAGTAACTGATTTCAGAGTAGCAGCCGTGTTAGTCTGTATTCGCAAAAAGAAAAGGAGGACTTGTTGCACCTTAGAGACTAGCAAATTTATTTGAGCGTAAACTTTTGTAAGCTACAGCTCACTTCATCGGATGCATGCAGTGGAAAATACAGTGGGAAGATTTATATACATAGAGAACATGAAACAATGGGTGTTACCATACACACTGTAATGAGAGTGATCAGGTAAGGTGAGCTATTACCAGCAGGAGAGCTTGGGGGGGAAAAACCTTTTATAGTGATAATCAAGGTGGGCCATTTCGGGCAGTTGACAAGAATGTCTGAGGAACAGTGGGGGGGGAATAAACATGGGGAAATAGTTTTATTTTGTGTAATGACCCATCCACTCCCAGTCTCTATTCAAGCCTAAGTTAATTGTATCCAGTTTGCAAATTAATTCCAATTCAGCAGTCTCTCGTTGGAGTCTGTTTTTGAAGGTTTTTTTTGTTGAAGAATTGACACTTTTAGGTCTGTAATCGAGTGACCAGAGAGATTGAAGTGTTCTCCAACTGGTTTTTGAACGTTATAATTCTTGACGCCTGATTTGTGTCCATTTATTCTTTTACGTAGAGACTGTCCAGTTTGACCAATGTACATGGCAGAGGGGCATTGCTGGCACATGATGGCATATATCACGTTGGTAGATGTGCAGGTGAACGAGCCTCTGATAGTGTGGCTCATGTGACTAGGCCCAATGATGGTGTCCCCTGAACAGATATGTGGACACAGCTGGCAACGGGCTTTGTTGCAAGGATAGGTTCCTGGGTTAGTGGTTCTGGTGTGTGGTTGCTGGTGAGTATTTGCTTCAGGTTGGAGGGCTCTCTGTATCATAGAATCATAGAATATCAGGGTTGGAAGGGACCACAGGAGGCCATCTAGTCCAACCCCCTGCTCAAAGCAGGACCGATCCCCAATTAAATCATCCCAGCCAGGGCTTTGTCAAGCCTGACCTTAAAAACTTCTAAGGAAGGAGATTCCACCACCTCCCTAGGTAACGTATTCCAGTGTTTCACCACCTTCCCAGTGAAAAAGTTTTTCCTAATATCCAACCTAAATCTCCCCCACTGCAACTTGAGACCATTACTCCTTGTTCTGTCATCTGCTACCACTGAGAACAGTCTAGAGCCATCCTCTTTGGAACCCCCTTTCAGGTAGTTGAAAGCAGCTATCAAGTCCCCCCTCATTCTTCTCTTCCACAAACTAAATATCCCCAGTTCCCTCAGCCTCTCCTCATAACTCATGTGTTCCAGTCCCCTAATCATTTTTGTTGCCCTCCGCTGGACTCTTTCCAGTTTTTCCACTTCCTTCTTGTAGTGTGGGGCCCAAAACTGGACACAGTACTCCAGATGAGGCCTCACCAGTGTCGAATAGAGGGGAACGATCACGTCCCTCGATCTACTGGCAATGCCCCGACTTATACATCCCAAAATGCCATTGGCCTTCTTGGCAACAAGGGCACACTGTTGACTCATATCCAGCTTCTCGTCCACTGTAACCCCAGGTCCTTTTCTGCAGAACTCCTGCCGAGCCATTCGGTCAGAACGAGGAGTAATGGTCTCAAGTTGCAGTGGGGGAGGTTTAGATTGGATATTAGGAAAAACTTTTTCACTAAGAGGGTGGTGAAACACTGGAATGTGTTACCTAGGGAGGTGGTGGAATCTCCTTCCTTAGAGGTTTTTAAGGTCAGGCTTGACAAAGCCCTGGCTGGGATGATTTAACTGGGAATTGGTCCTGCTTCGAGCAGGGGGTTGGACTAGATGACCTTCAGGGGTCCCTTCCAACCCTGATATTCTATGATTCTATGATTCCCTAGTCTGTAGCGGTGCATGGGATTCTTCCGTCCTAAGTGCAGGACTCTGCACTTGTCCTTGTTGAACCTCATCAGATTTCTTTTGGCCCAGTCCTCCAATTTGTCTAGGGCCCTCTGTATCCTATCCCTACCCTCCAGCGTATCTACCACTCCTCCCACTTTAGTGTCATCTGCAAACTTGCTGAGGGTGCAATCCACAGCATCCTCCATTTATGAAGATATTGAACAAAACCGGCCCCAGGACTGACCCTTGGGGCATTCCACTTGATACCAGCTGCCAACTAGATATGGAGCCATTGATGACTACCCGTTGAGCCCGACAATCTAGCCAACTTTCTATCCACCTTATAGTCCATTCATCCAGCCCATACTTCTTTAACTTGCTGGCAAGAATACTGTGGGAGACCGTGTCAAAAGCTTTGCTAAAGTCAAGGAACAACACGTCCACCGCTTTCCCTTCATCCACAGAACCAGTTACCTCGTCATAGAAGGCAATTAGATTAGTCAGGTGAATGCCCTTGGTGAATGCATGCTGACTGTTCCTGATCACTTTCCTCTCCTCTAAGTGCTTCAGAATTGATTCTTTGAGGAACTGCTCCATGATTTTTCCAGGGACTGAGGTGAGGCTGACTGGCCTGTAGTTCCCCAGGTAACGCCTTCTTCCCTTTTTGAAAGATGGGCACTACATTAGCCTTTTTCCAGTCTTCCAGGACCACCCCCGATTGCCATGAGTTTTCAAAGATAATGACCAATGGCTCTGCAATCACATCTGCCAACTCCTTTAGCACTCTCGGATGCAACGCATCTGGCCCCATGGACTTGTGCACATCCTGCTTTTCTAAATAGTCCCGAACCACTTCTTTCTCCACAGAGGGCTGGTCACCTCCTCCCCATGCTTGCTACCCAGTGCAGTAGTCTGGGAGCTGACCTTGTTCCTGAAGACAGAGGCAAAAAAAGCATTGAGTACATTAGCTTTTTCCACATCCTCTGTCACTGGGTTGCCTCCTTCATTCAGTAAGGGGCCCACACTTTCCTTGGCTTTCTTCTTGTTGCTAATATACCTGAAGAAACCCTTTTTGTCACTCTTAACCTCTCTTGCTAGCTGCAACTCCAGGTGTTATTTGGCCTTCCTGATTTCACTCCTGCATGCCCGAGCAATATTTGCATACTCATCCCTGGTCATCTGTCCAATCTTCCACTTCTTGTAAGCTTCTTTTTTGTGTTTAAGATCAGCAAGGATTTCACTGTTAAGCCAAGCTGGTCGCCTGCCATATTTACTATTCTTTTGACACATCGGGATGGTTTGTCCCTGTAACCTCAATAAGGATTCTTTAAAATACAGCCAGCTCTCCTGGACTCCTTTCCCCCTCATGTTATTCTTCCAGGGGATCTTGCCCATCAGTTCCCTGAGGGAGTCAAAGTCTGCTTTTCTGAAGTCCAGGGTCCATATTCTGCTGCTTTCCTTTCTTCCTTGTGTCAGGATCCTGAACTCGACCATCTCATGGTCACAGCCTCCCAGGTTCCCATCCATTTTTGCTTTCCCTACTAATTCTTCCCGGTTTGTGAGCAGCAGAACAAGAAGAGCTCTAGCCCTCATTGGTTCCTCCAGCACTTGCACCAGGAAATTGTCCCCTACATTTTCCAAAAACGTCCTGGATTGTCTGTGCACCACTGTATTGCTCTCCCAGTAGATATCAGGGTGATTGAAGTCTCCCATGAGAACCAGGGCCTGCGATCTAGTAACTTCTGCGAGTTGCTGGAAGAAAGCCTCGTCCACCTCATCCTCTGGTCCAATGGTTTATAGTAGACTCCCACCACTACATCACCCTTGTTGCTCACACTTAATCCCGAGACTCTCAGGTTTTTCTGCAGTTTCATACTTGAGCTCTGAGCAGTCATACTGCTCTCTTACATACAGTGCAACTCCCCCACCTTTTCTGCCCTGCCTGTCCTTCCTGAACAGCTTATATCCATCCATGACAGTACTCCAGTCATGTGAGTTATCCCACCAAGTCTGTTATTCCAATCACATCATAATTCCTTAACTTTGCCAGGACTTCCAGTTCTCACTGCTTGTTTCCCAGGCTTCGTGCATTTGTGTACAGGCACTTGAGGTAACTCGCTGATCGCCCCTCTTTCTCAATGTGAGGCAGGAGCCCTCCCCTCTCACACGCTCCTGCTCGTGCTTCCTCCCGGTATCCCACTTCCCCACTTACCTCAGGGCTTTGGTCTCCTTTCCCCCGGTGAACCTAGTTTAAAGCCTTCCTCACTAGGTTAGCCAGCCGGCTTGCGAAGATGCTTTTCCCTCTCTTCGTTAGGTGGAGCCCATCTCTGCCTAGCACTCCTTCTTGGAACACCATCCCATGGTCAAAGAATCCAAAGCCTTCTCTCCGACACCACCTGCGTAGCCATTCGTCGACTTCCACGATTCAACGATCTCTACCCCGGCCTTTTCCTTCCACGGGGAGGGTGGACGAGAACACCACTTGCGCCTCAAACTCCTTTATCCTTCTTCCCAGAACCACGTAGTCCGCAGTGATCCGCTCAAGGTCACTCTTGGCAGTATCATTGGTGCCCACGTGAAGAAGCAGGAAGGGGTAGCGATCGGGGGCTTGATGAGTCTTGGCAGTCTCTCCATCACATCGCGAATCTTAGCTCCTGGCAAGCAGCAGACTTCTCGGTTTTCCCGGTCGGGGCGGCAGATAAATGACTCAGTCCCCCTGAGGAGAGAGTCCCCGACCACCACCACCCGCCTCTTTCTCTTGGGAGTGGTGGTCGTGGAACCCCCAACCCTAGGACAGTGCATCTCATGCCTTCCAGTCAGCGGATCCTCCTTCTGCTCCCTTCCCTCAGACGTATCATCTGGTCCACTCTCCGCATTAGTACCTGTGGAGAGAACATGAAAACGGTTACTTACCTGTATCTGCGTTGCTGATACATGGACATTCCCCTTTTTTTTTCTGGAGGTCACATGATGCCAAATTTCTTCACCATCCTCCTGTCCCCGATGTGCAGCCTGCTCTGACTCTTCAGAACCTTGTGCCCGTAGAAGCATATCCTGACTTCTGTCCAGGAAATCTTCAGTTTCTCTTATGCAATGCAGGGTCGATACCTGTTGCTCCAGACCTTGAACCTTCTCTTCCAATATGGAGACCAGCTTGTACTTTGTACAGACAAAGTCGCTTCTGTCCTGTGGAAGAAAGACAACACATCCAGTGCAGGTCACAACAGCTGAACACCCCCCATCCATATTACCTTCCTTCTACGAGCTTCGTCAGGAGTTGTAGTAATTACTCAAAAAGAAAAGGAGTACTTGTGGCACCTTAGATACTTACCAATTTATTTGAGCATAAGCTTTCGTGATCTTCAGAGAATCCGGCAAGATGTAAGCCTCAGTGGGCTCTCCCCAGGTGAACTCCCAGGCAAACTCCTTCTCTTAGCTGCTCAGCTGGTTCTCAGCTGACTGGCTTTTTATACAGTCAGGTCCACTTAAGGTTCACCTGGAACAAAGCACTCCCAGTTCCCACCCTTTTCAAACAACCAATCAAGCACACTGTCAAACTGTCCTCACAACAAACACTCAGATACAAACAAACACTCAGATACTCACAACAAACAAACAAACACTCAGATACTCACCAACACAGCCACCTGTAAGCAAGGACTGGCCTGTCTCCCATGAGTGATGGGTCGTCCTTCAGGATAGGTTGTAGATCCTTTATGATGCGTTGGAGAGGTTTTAGTTGGGGGCTGAAGGTGATGGCTAGTGGCATTCTGTTATTTTCTTTGTTGGGCCTGTCCTGTAGTAGGTGACTTCTGGGTACTCTTCTGGCTCTGTAACTGGAGTTCTTCAAGGTGTGTGGTCCCTCTCTGTAGTCCACCACCCACCCTCCTTCCCCTCTGCTTTTGATTCTTATCTTAAGGGTAGTCACTGTAGAGGAGTAACTGAAGAGACGGTCGGTCTGCATCTCCCCTGATGCCCTTGGCTGAGACCATGAGTAGGGGCAGGGCACAGACCAATGGATACTGCTAACAAAAAATCTTCTGGTCTCAAGCACATGGAGCATATGGTGAAATTACACAGAACGATAACACATCTCAAAGCATTACTGTACAGGGGAATAACTTTGTTTTTTGTGAAGTTATCTGTGTACGTTACATTTGGACAACAGCACTCATTTCTTAGTATACCCCAAAATCGAAGTCCATTTCTCTTATGGATTGCAAACCTAGCAAGCATATTTTTGAGAAGATACATCTTTGTTGGTTTCTTTAAACAAGAATGAATTAACCAAAAGTTCTGTTTCAGGGCACACTGCAAATATTTCTCTCTGCCTTCTCCAGCAGGTCCAGCAAAATCTGACCACAGGGTTTGCCCTTAAATGCAGCTGTATTACTAGGTCTTGAACGAACAAGAAAATTGTGGCTGTGTAAACACTGTTAGGCTACCATAAGGTGTTAAGAAATATCATGCTCTCCAATCATGTATACACATCCTTTAGCAAAGGCTACTCTGTGGGTTTGGGATAAAACTGCAGATAAAGTGTTCTTTTGTTTTTTCCCCTCACTAGTGACACCCATTGCAAATTATCCAGATCTGAATTCAAATTACAAACCAAAGGGCTTTAACAGTTGGGAGAACCGTGGAATGCCTACAGTTGGCCAGTTATTCACTGAAGAAATGTTTCTAACTTATTTAGAAATCAAAACTAACTTTGATCGGTCCACTCTCCGATGGCACTAGTACTTTCAAGTTAGGCATCGTTTCTCAACTTCCTAGAAAAGCTTTTTCTATAGAAAGCTAACTTTAATAGAAGTGATGGTGTCTGATGAATTAGGAAACAAAAAAAGGATTACTAAATTATCAATTTTTGCAGATGACAAAAAAAGGGCCATATATGACATGCTGAGAAAAGAATCTGGGTAGACAAATTACCCTGAGGAATGAACTTTGATCTGGAAAAGGATCAGCAGCATTAGTGTGTAGCATGATAGAGAAGATTTCTGAGATGGTGCTTCACACCTGTCAGGTTAAAAAATAGAGAGATTGCATGGGGATGGATGTTGGCAATGTTGTGGTGATAGAGGAGATTTTATCCATATGCAGTGGACATGTCCAGTCAGAGATTATTGGGGTGCAGTTCGTAACCAAATATCACAAAATGGTTGGATATTTATTACCAAATGATCCTTTGGTAATCCTCCTGGGGCTTCCCAGCTGAAACGGTCACACAAGAGGAAATGAAGAATTAATTTCTTATCTGCTTGTAGATGCTGGGCTACTGAGAGAAAAATAGCCCAACTATAGAGAAATGGTTCCAAAAAAAAAGGGAAGTGGTTGTTATGGAAAAATGAACACACCAATTATATACCCAGCAAAGTAGACAGAGGACAAATACTTAGATATTCAGTACTCAGAGTACTTTCACCTGCCAAACAAACCAGCACACCTGTCCAATATTTTTTTAATATGAACATTTGACACACCTGGTCTGTTAAATGTGTGTAATCTGAGATTCGCTCAGTTCCTAGGAAAAATGTGTATGGATGTTATAACACTGCTCACGCTGTAATAGGGGGACGCCTGTTAAACAGAGAGAGCTGGTGACTGTGTTCCTGTGTGTCTCTTTAAACAAAAACTCTCCGTTGTAAAGATCACTGTTTTGTTTCTGATATTTCCATGGCAAGGATTGGTAAATCTGTTAATCGCTAAATAAATAGTTTTAAAATAGTGGCTGTATTTGTCTGTGTGCAGCTTTTTTTACTTCAGAAATTCAGGGCTCCAAGTGAGGGATGGATGATAACACAGCTCAAGGCTTGCCCCCCAGCCATTGTATATAATCCTGCACTAACATGGCAGCATGCAAACGCCTTGAAAAACAAATCTGGTTCCTACTTTATTTCATTCATGTTGAAATCGGGATTTTCCCCCCAAACAGATCTCCAGGTTGTGTGCAGAAGAAGCAGCAGCCCAGGAACAAACGGGGCAGGTGGAGGAGTGCCTGAAAGTTAACCTGCTCAAAATTAAACCTGAGATGTGTAAAAAGGTAAAAAAAAAAAAAAAGGAAATGGTGCGTCTCCCAAACCAAATGGGCCTTAAAGGACAATTACTCCTCAAGTGTCAGATGAACAAACATGATTCGTTACAAGGCACAGACTAGGAACAGTGTGAAGCCAGAGCTATGTACACTTCTGTGCACAGCTGAGCCAGTGCACCTCATCCTGACCTGCAACATCCTCGACCATTTCAGTCCTGGCTCTGAGATATCCCTCCCTGCCAGGGAACAGTAATCCCAGTAAGAAGTATGCCTTACTATTCCAGTCCTGGATTCCCTCCTCACACACTCCCAGGGTACCTCAGTGCTGAGCTGCCTCCCACTCTTACTTCAACCCTAGGCCTCTTGGGCACAGATTGGCACTGGATCTGGCAAGGAGCTTTGTAAACTACCCCCATAGATCTATCACCTCACCTTATTCCTGACCTGTTAGTCATGCCAAATTATTTGACTTAGTGTTATAGATTAGTGTGTGTATCTATTTAATTAATGGAATTATGCTGATCCATAAAGCAGGACTGCTGATCCACCCTGGAACAGCTTCAGTTCACTTATCCAGCAGCAGCATTGTACTCTGTGATCCCTTTTTTAAGAAGGTTAGGTAGCTCTAGGAACTATTAACCAGTATGGTTTGTGTTGCTTTCTTTTCCCTCTTTTAATGTGTACCTGTAATGTGTAGGTTTCAGAGTAGCAGTGTAATAACCTTCCCTCCACAGGAGGTGCTCAACATGCTGAAGGAGAGCAAAGCAGACATATTCGTTGATCCAGTGCTTCACACAGCCTGTGCCCTAGACATCAAACACCACTGTGCAGCCATCCCACCCGGAAGAGGACGTCGTAAGTGTTGGCATGTCAGACTGTGTGAGATCTCCCAGCTCCTGGAGTGACCTAAAACTGGGATCTTTCTTGAATGACTTGAGGTCCTCTTAAACAGTAGATATTGCTTCCAGTTGTCGTGGCTGGTGAACGAGGAATACTGCCACTTGTATAGTATATGGGTGTCCTTCCTCTCTGTGCTTGGCTTCTTAGCTTGGAAATCTTTCCTTACATGGCCTGGTAAACGTTAAGCTAGTTCTGTTCTTTCTAATGCAGTTTGAAATTAACATACTATTTTTCTTGGAATAATGTTAATTTCTGCTACAGAATGAGAAATAAGTTAAAAACGTACTGCCGCATACCCTCCTTGGTACCAGGTATCTTTGATGTTCCTTCACATTTCTCCTCAACAAAGGATGGACCTGATAGTGCTTGAAGTAAACCACTTTTCTAAATATATGTTACTCTGTCTAGTGCAGATGGGACACCTGACACAGGGCTTGTCTACACTTACCCAGGGGATTGACACATTGGCAGTTGATTTAACGGGTCTAGTGAAGACCCGCTAGATCGACCGCAGATCGCTCTCCCGTTGACTCCTGTACTCCATCAGAACGAGAAGAGTAAGGGGAGTCGACGAGAGAGCATCCCCCATCGACATCATATAGTGTGTACCCCGCGGTAAGTAGATATAAGCTACGTCAACTTGGGTTATGCTATTCATGTAATTCAAATTGCGTAGCTTAGATTGACTTAGATCAAAAAAGATATACTGGCATTGGAAAAGGTTCAGAAAAGGGCAACTAAAATGATTAGGGGTTTGGAATGGGTCCCATATGAGGAGAGATTAAAGAGGCTAGGACTTTTCAGCTTGGAAAAGAGACTAAAGGGGGATGTGATAGAGGTCTATAAAATCATGAGTGGTCTGGAGAAAGTGAATAAGGAAAAGTTATTTACTTGTTCCCATAATATAAGAACGAGGGGCCACCAAATGAAATTAATGGGAATTAGGTTTAAAACAAATAAAAGGAAGTTCTTCTTCACTCAGTGCACAGTCAACCTGTGGAATTCCTTGCCTGAGGAGGTTGTGAAGACTAAGACTATAACAGGGTTTAAAAGAGAACTGGATAAATTCATGGAGGCTAAGTCCATTAATGGCTGTTAGCCAGGATGGGTAAGGAATGGTGTCCCTAGCCTCTGTTTGTCAGAGGGTGGAGATGGATAGCAGGAGAGAGATCACTTGATCATTACCTGTTAGGTTCTCTCCCTCTGGGGCACCTGGCATTGGCCACTGTCGACAGACAGGATACTGGGCTGCATGGACCTTTGGTCTGACCCAGTATGGCCGTTCTTATGGCATTCCCCTGTAGTGTAGACAAGGCCACAGTCTGCACAGACCCCAGGCAGATCCTTGTTTTGTGTTGAACTTCCTCTAAGTTCTTGGAGAAGACACACAGGATTTAGCATTCTTAAAATAATTTTAGTGAGCTGCTCTGTGAATCCTAAATATCCTGTCAGTTCAGCTGAGCTTAAGCCTTGGATACCTAAAGTTAACCCTTTAATCCCCCTCCATAGGTCAGCGTTCCTTGCCACTTAAATATCTGAAGTGAGACCTTAGCTGGGCTGCTAGCTCTGAGGGTTAAACAGAGGTTTCCTTTCAAACCAGTCTTGGGTTAAATTTCCCAACACTGATTCAGAGGAAGTTTGATGGATGGCTTGGCTGTACAACTTTGTAAACAGCCAACCAATGTTCGGAGGAATTGGAATGCACCTCCCAAGCACTCTGTATTGTGACCTTTCCCTGGGGCCAGTTTGTGTGTGTTGTGATACCATGTTCTCCATTTTGCAGAGATGTCTTGCCTAATGGAAGCTTTGGAAGACAAGCGTGTGAGGTTACAACCCGAATGTAAGAAACGCCTTAATGATCGGATTGAAATGTGGAGCTATGCTGCGAAGGTGAGGATGCAGGATGGGCTCTAAACGCCACCTGGCTTTTGGTTCCCCCCAAACTTTTCCCCGAAGCCCACTTGTGCCACTGCAATAGGCACTGTGACCCACTATTAATGCTTTTTGAGGAAAATATATTTATTTTAATTATTACACGTACATATAAACTATAACACTGGAAATAAAAAATGTACATGTTTTCTTTTAATGTAAATTAATTGTAACGATAGAAATTCCTAGCAATATGCACTCAAAGAAATGCTTCAGGGTCTTTGAAACCAAGCATTTTAGTAAAACTACAATTTAAAAACACATTAAAAAATGTTGAGAGCAAAGTGTTGTGTTCAAAGAGGGAAACACACTGGACACGTGCACAGTGTGGAAAACTGAACAAGAAGCAACACCACAATGTTAACAAAATTCTTAAACACATTGTGGTTTTTTTTAAAACAAAATAATTGTGCAACTTTGAACACTATATTGTGTTTTCAATTTTTCAGTGTGAAAGACCCAATTCTCCTCTCTGTTAATTAGAAAAGAATAAAATATTGTAAATAAAAATATAAAATAACAGTTATATTATAACACGCTGAAGCAATGGCTACTCCTCTGATCCAGTAAAGGAGAATCCAGACTTCGTGTGTGTCATCATATTTTCCTACCACTTAATTTATTTTTTTGGCTGGCTCATTTTGCGTAGTTGTAGGTGGTCTGGAGCTTTCATTATCTTCTCCATCAGTGCACCCTTCTTGTTTTCAAAAAATATATCAATCCATGTCACAATGTTGTACTCACGAGAATTAAACTTGACACATTGCAGCTTGCTTTTTTAAAAATAGTTTTTCCCTATACTCTCTCTCCAACATATACAGCTCAACACGTTACACTCATATAGTTTTTACTTAGATTACATGAGTCACATGGAGTTAAAGATTTACTAAGAGCTTGAGTAGAGAATGCAGTCGCGCTGGCGGACCACCCGGGGCTGTTTCACAGTCCACAGTTTGGGAACCCATGTTCGGAGACTGAGACATGGTTCTTGTGATTCAGACCGTTAGTGTCTTGTGAAGGAACTGGCAGGAGGGCAAGGTGGGGATTGTGCTTTCAACCATGGGAAGGCTAAAGAACAGATGTGCCTCAGTCCTGTGAAGTGACTGAGTGAATGCAATCAACTGTTATGCCTCTGTCAAGCAGAACAGTGGGAAAGGACAGTCTTTCTGCAGATCAAATGGTTTAACAAATACAAAATAGGGTTCACTTAATAAATGAGGTGGTAATGTAGAGTTCAGGCTTCTGCTTTGTTCCATTCTGATCTTGCTGTGCCTAAGTACTGCAGCATGTATTGTATATGTCAGGCTGAATTCAGAGTCCCATGCACACCAAGCCAAGTAAAGAACAAAGTTTTGACCTTAATTCAGTAAAATGGAAAGGACTGTAATGGTTGGATGTGTTCGCAGTCTTTAAACCAGTCCCAGCGCTGCCATCAGACCCTAACCCCAGGCCTTCTACCCTGGAGGCACTGGTTTTGCCCTCTTAGTCTGTGTTGGCCCCAGTCTTCAGCTGGGCTCCTGAAAGTTCAGTCCCCTTCTGAGGGTTTACTGATGTCCAATTGTAGGCTCTTCCCCAGTGGCCTCTGGGGGGAAATCTGGGCCCACCCACTACTCAGGGCCCAGCTGTCACTGATATCCTGCCCTTAGCTCAAGGCTCCTCTAAGCTCAAACCCAGTAGCTCTTCCATGCTCCCTAGTCCTGACTAGCTCTGGGCTGTCCATTGTGCTGCAATTCCTTCAGCCAGCCACACCATTCATGCTCCTCTAGCTCTAGCGAGGAACTGCACTCTCTGGTCTGGCTCTCTAGCTCCTTTTTATACTGCCCTCCTGGGCCCTGATTGGCTGCTTCCCTTGCAACCACTCTAGCCTGCTTGGAGGACTTCTTCATTGCTCCTTATCTGGTATGAGAGTGGCAGGGCCCTGAGGCCTCCAGCAGGAGGCCTCTGGGCCTAGTCCACCCTATCACAAGGACCATTAAGTTATTTATACAACCCCTTTCTCAGCATCTGGATTACTTGCCTAATAACACTGAAATCAAACTGCTCTCAGTGCCCCTCGGGACTAGTTCACAAGCAGGGCAAAAGGTGCCAACAGAGGAAGAGCTATGACAGTGGGAGGGGTGATGTGAATGGAAAGGCAGGGTGCTGGAGAGAGCTAGAGGAGGAGCTGGGATGTCTTTTGGGCATTTAGGAGCTTTAGAGCTTTGTGTCCCAGTTGATGAAGTCCATCTCCTACAGGCCTATTTGTATGTCCCAGCTCATGCGTGTTACATAATTGTGTACCAGGGAAAGTTCAGTTATAAAAAGAGAACATGCTGGATGCTTACAGGAGGCAAATGGGGAATTTACAAGTGTCCTTATCCAGCTCGTAAAATAACATCGTTCTACATGTCGTTAGTTTCTCTGCAAAGACTGATGTGGAAACTGAAGTCCGGTTAATTATGTTTTTTGCCTTGCCCCCTAGGTTGCCCCAGCAGAAGGCTTTTCTGACCTTGCTATGCAAGTGATGACTTCTCCGTCCAAGAACTATATCCTGTCTGTTATCACAGTCGGCATCTGTGTACTCTTCCTGATTGGCCTCCTGTGCGGACGCATCACCAAGCGGGTGACACGAGAGCTCAAGGACAGGTAGAGCCTGGGTTGCCTGCTGAAGAAATGCCTGCCCAGTACCCAATTTGTACAGCCCTCCTCTGTATAGTCTGCCCACCCGCCCCCTCTTGGGAGAGGAGAATAAAAAAGAATTGGAACAGCAGCAGGTGTCGGCTCAGTTTTCCCATCTTGGATCTCATCCATGGCATCTTCACCACCTTAAGAAAGAGTCGGCGTAGCCAGCAGCTTTTGTTACCCCTTTGTTAGCGGACTCCTGTTACCCGCCTGTAGATGAGTCTCTTTATTGTATTGTTGGACCTGCCGTCACCAAATCAGACTGATATGACCTGCAGCTCAAGCAGTTTTTAAGTAAATTTTTAAAGGAAGAAAAAAATATAAGTACCAATCCTATGAGTTAGGCAGTTTCTTACTGGGACGTATTCATGCTCTGCAGCTGGGTAAAATTGAGGTAGGAAATTAGAAGGTAAATTGCATCACTCACCGCAGTTGGCCTTGTTTCGGACATCTTGCTCATCCTATTCCAAGCATCTTCAGGGCATAGTTTCAGAGTGCTAAGAATGTCAGTCAGTGGAGTCATCCTCCGAATGTCCTGTTTTTGTTACTGTGGGTTTTTTGTTTGGGAAGATGATGCCCTCCAATTCCCGTTTTCCTCTGCCACTCACAGGATAAAATAAAATACTGGCCAGGATCAAAAACTCCAGTGGTCTGATATGCCATTTGAGCCATATAGCATATATTTGATTAGGCTAGGGAAAGGGTGTGGAAGTTATGCATAGAAGAGCCAGTCAGTGTAATGCATTGACAGCTGCACTGTACATACCCTGATTAACTAGCCTATTAACCTTCATTCATCAAAGGCAATGCAGTTGAATTTTGTCAGTCCTTTATTTCTCCCTTCTGTTGCCAAGCGAAGACACCCTGCCCCCTCGAATGAACTATTCAAAGATGGTCGGGTTGATACATTAACAACGCTCCATGTTGCCCAGTGATATTGAATGGGATTGAGATACTAATGTCTGTTTCCATAGAAGGATCATTTATGGGTTAGTGCAGTGATTCATCATTGGCCTCTCTGAGTCTTAATTGCTTGAGTTACAGCATTAAAAATACAGTAAAACTTTCAAACCTCTAAAACACTGGTTTATATAGATGGAATTTGGCATCTAGTGATGTAGGTCAGAAGTGCTGGCTCTAAATGCCAAGCAGGAGAGAATTCTGATAGTGTGAGGTGAAGGACAGACATGTTGATCTTTAAGGGGAAGCTTTGTTGTCACCCACTGATGTGCGCACATAAGCTCTAGTCACATTTCCAGAACTTGGTTCTCAGCCCCATTGCCCAGCTCAAGGGAGGTGTTTTGTAGAAACACCTTTAGCTGTGGTAACTGCTTACCATCTTCTTTGTTACACAAAGAGTGGAGGGAGTAGAGCCTCCTCTAGGCCTCTCTCTGTGGTTGGGACCTGCGATACACAGGTTGAGTGCGTGGTTCAAATATGGCAGTGCTGCACAAGAGTCAGCATGTACAGTAAGATATATATAGATATATATTTTATTAGCCTGTTAGATGTGTTCTCCTATGCGTGCTGGAATATAAATCATGTGCCTAACACTGTCCAACTAGGCTAATGCTTGATCCATAACTTTCTTTTCCTGCTCCCTGTTGTTGCATTGCTAAGTAATTTCTGAAATTTCCAGTGTTATGTATTGATCTGATACAAGATGGGGCATTTCTGAATGTGGAGCAGCTGATTCTAATTATGCTATGTAAACACACTGATCTCTAAAAATACTGTGATTGCTTTTGCAAAATGCTAGAGAGGGGTGCAAAGTTATCTTCACCATGCCACTTTGAAGATAGAAAATAAACTATTTTGAGACCCAGTCTTAGTAGTATGGTGATGAGATACTAGAAAAGCTCATGTGAAAGACAATTGTTGTTGGTGTCTGGAGTCGAACCATGAGAGCCAAGGGACTATAAAGACTGGACAGGGAATGATGGGAGAACCTGAGCAGTGGAGCAGATTCCATAGAAGAGATCTGTCATCTTGCTTGATGTGCTGTAGGCTTCCAAGCGGATAACATGTAAGTCATCCTTGGAACAGAAATGGAGCCTAAATTACTTCCCCCACCTTCATTGCCCAAAGCTGCTTGTGTGGTTTCCCTGATTCTGCATGAGTGAATGGAGCTGAGGGCCAAGAAGGCGATGGCAGATCACATCACTTGCTTGAAGCATAAAAGGGTGTGGGTGACACACAAGTGTGCGCGTGGCAGTTGCAAAATCACATGGTTTCACCTCTCACTCGAAGCAAGTGTCGTTGCAACACTTTCTAACTGTCAAGGCTGCAGGTCAGACAGATGGAATGGATTCAAAGTGCAGGAGGAGGGGGAACACGATTGTACCTTCTCCCCAATGCAGTCTTGCTTGTTTGGCAATCCTAGTGCTGCCTACGTTTTGCTACGGCAAAATTGAATTGGCGTCCAGAGACTTCATATTTGTGAGGGAGCATTAGCTACCTGTTTAACTTGAAGAACCTAACTGAGGAGGTGTAAAATGCATTGACTAGCATCTGCTGGTGAACCCCAAATTTAATTATAGTGAAATACTGTAGATGTTTTGTCAGCCATGGTTCTGGCTGTGTATCTTGGTGAGGGAAGAAGGGAAATGCTGTTTTGCTTTCCAACTTAAGTTTTGTATTGGAGTAGGGTAGAACATGGGAAGACTTGATTTCCTGCATTTTCTATTGCAGTAGACGTAAGGAATGCTAAAGGCAAAAGACTAGTCAGCTGTGTAGTGTAGAGGGTAAGAACAGAGCCCTAGATGGTAAAGAAGACATTGTTCTGTGGAATGCAGGGTCTCTTCCTGAGTCCTCTTCTAGCCAATCTCTGTATGTGTGTGTGTTGAACTTGAATGCAGTATTGTCTCATTGCTTTAACCAGCTGCAGTCGTCATCCCTGCTCCTGCGTAGTGCTGAGACCTTCCTCTTATCCAGGTGCATCTATTGCTACCTGATTGTTCCATTGGTGTGAAGCCTTCACGAAGCAAACTCCAAGCAGCAAGCGCCCTTTCTGGGTATTGCATTGAGCATCTGCAGTCTCCCTGGTGGTTGCCTTCAAAATTTCATCCTGGGACGTAGTTTCAGATGTCAGTGGACAATGAAGCTGCTGTCAATGGGGGAGCGGGGGAAGGGGTTTAATGAAGCAGGAAGGTGTGACATGATGTATGTTTCTGTGTGGTCGCCTTCTGTAATGGCGTGGTCAGAAGTGCAATAACGCACAGGCCCAGGGGTCCTGTTGCAATTACAAAAGGGAATAAAATAAAATCAAGAGAGACCCATTTCTTGCAGGGAACTGATATGGTTAGGCCTGGGCAAAGAGAACTTTGTCACTGGCTGCCACAGTTTTAGCCATTTCATAATCATTAAGATTTACACCCAATTCACCGCCTTCCAGATGGGACCCCCTAACATATTGCATGCTAAACACACTAATTCTGGCATAGGAGCATCTTTTTAGGGAGACTAGAAATATTCCAGTGCAGTGTGTTAGAAATGCCATCCTAGCCATCATAGCATGTAAGGACCTGTGCATCTAGAGAAGGCCTCTAGAAAAAACACAACAAAGTAACCAATATTGTTCTAAATATATCCTGATTGCTGAGCACCTGCCCCATGGATCTCTAATGCAAACACTTGCTCACTGTGTGCCAGTAAATGCCCATAGCGGGTGGTCATTCCCTATAGCAGGAAGGGAGAGGGAAATACATAGTTGTAAAATGCACTACTGCCTTCTTGAATTTAGGGAAACTTTTTATTTTGATTTAATGAGAACATTAGAAATACTTGGGAATCAACCATTTCAAAGGGGACAGATCTGAGGCTTCCTTGCCACTTCCCTACTCTTAGCCCTAATGTTCATCATTCCCCTCCAGCATTGACTTAACTGTCTCCCCTCAGTTCAGGGAGCCTGCTATCCATTTCATGGCGTATACTGTAAATGTATGTCCTTCCTATGGCTAAGCATTCCTTCTTGGGGGCTTGTTCTAGATATTGTAGAGCTCATGCTCCTGGGAATGGCTTGACTGGAATATCCAAGAGGGGAAATAACTCCTAGTAAGGACTGGTGCTTCTGTACACCCTGCCTTCCTCTTCTGCTCAGATGCCTAATGGTACATTCAGAGCTTATTCTCACCAGTCAAGATCATGTGTCCGAATAACATGGGAAGGATTGTGCGTCCCATGCACGTGCATCTCAGTACTTCACTCTGGCTAGCCAGGTGGTGGTTGCTTGCGTGTTCTTGTAACAAAATAGCCTTATTCATTGTTTACTAATGGGTCAAATCCAAGTCTTTCGATTTTTCTTTTTTGTTGCCTTTTGGTTAGCTCTGTCCCTGAGTTTTCATGCCTCCCAGAAAAATCACTTTTCATATGCAGGTGGCTGCAATAAGGATGAGGCCAGGAGCAGCATTCCTTCTCATGCTTCACACACAACTTGTGTCCTTCCTCCTCTGCTGCCGCAGAAAGGCTGAAAGACCCTACTGAAGTTAGAATAATACTCTGCAAGTTCCACATGTGAGGATTCCTTCCAGAGTCTGGCACGTGTGATCCATGCAAACATGGTGATCTTGGCCCTGAGTGAGACTCTTGTGAGCATGCTCTGTGAAGATGCACTATATACTGGGGAGGGCTGAGTAGGGCAGCATGCAGTTAGCATGCAGTTACTGTTAGCAAAGAAGTTGCTTTTCTTTGCAGTGGATGAACGGGGAGAAGCTGGAAGAAAATGTGATGTGCAAACTCGGTGCCAGAGGCGGTAAGCTCTGGTTTATCACATTCAGGTGAATGTGCTTAACTTGGATAATTTCTGTGAATGCAGACTGTTTAGTTCAGAAAGAATGTAGTTGTCTGACTCTTTTTTTGCCAGCTTTTGGTTTTCAAAGTTAATTTTGAGTTCAGTGTGAGATCAGAGCAGGTCAACTAGCTTTTTCCCCCTATTAAAATACTTGGGAGTAGATCTATAAACTGTTCGTGATTTGACTAAACCAATGAGGTTTTTTACAACAGGGTCATGGAGAGAAGCGCAGCTCCCAACCATGTACTGTTGCTTTCCAGCTTCTGAGGGTAAGGAGAGGGGCCAGACTAGGTTTTCAGCCTAATAAAGAGCCGCTGTGTTGGGTCCCGTTCACAGTGTGTGCTCTAATTCACAGCAAAGGCTCGTCTGAGTGGGAGAGGAGAGTACTAACTGGTACAGCCAAGATCTAAATCTGGTAAATTGGTACAGCTGCTTTTCTCTTGCACTGTTGGGCCTGCAGAACCTGTCTGTAAGGGCGGGGGAGCAGTATTCTGCCTTCTTTACTGGATTGAAGCAGCCTGTGTGACGACCGTTTCCAATAACAAACTGTTTATTTTGATTTTGTAATTGATTGAAAGCAAAAGATCTGTGTTCTAGGGTAGGTCACTGAAATGCCGGAGTGCAAAGAGATTGGATGTTTGTGTAAGGGGAGACATGTTAACACAGGCACAGGGAAGGGTCTCTAAATAGTATGCAGGGATAATATTGTGAGCCTCCCCAAGTACAATGTACAAAACAGACCCAAGCAAGAAATCATAGACTGTACAGCAAAAACTGTTCGAACTTAGTCCTTTTTTTAACGTAACATTAACAAGACTCTTTGTAAATTGTTTTCCTTTCTGTGTATAAAATCCTGGCAGTTTCTTGTTTTTTACATGTTCATTCTGTGTAATTTTGAGATGTTACTGAGATTCTGGACATAATGTGCTTTTTTTCTGTACAGATGAAATGGGAGAATTTAATAAAAAATGAGTCTGCAGGTTTTTACTTGTTTGATCTTTGTTGATTGTGAATTAAAAGAGATTCACCCACAGCTTTTCCAGAGTGGAGCTTTCTGAAGCTGAGCCTGATGGTTTGATTTCTTTTAATTGTTTTACTGACTATCCAACAGAGTTCCATACCAAACAACTACCAAGAGAGACGAAACAGAATTTGGCCACTTATTTTTAAAAATTCTGACCGGACTGCCCTAGGCCAGATTTCAAGTGGTATCCTAGAGATGAAAGGCTTCCTAGCCCATTACTAATCTCCTGCCTGTTACACTTCAAGGGATTCTCTTTAAAGACTGCTGATTTTTTTTACAGATATTTTCAAAGTGCTCCTCCCAATAGATCAAATGCATGCCCGTTTGATTCCCCTATTTCAACTCCACTATCTGTGCTTACAAGAAAACTAATCAGCTCCTCAGTTAGTTTAAGAGTGGACTATGCACATCATCCCCAAACCCTCCACCCTCTGCTGGTATCCAAAAATTGCTACAGCTCTGAATGCCATAAGTGATGACTTAATTGCGCATTGAAGGGCCATAGAAAGCCACATGCTGTGAGCACACACTTAAGCTGAGTTTGGTTTGGGGATGTTATGCTCATGCGAACCTCACCAAGTGCAGCATGTCTCAATGGAACCAATCATAGAATATCAGGGTGGGAAGGGACCTCAGGAGGTCATCTAGTCCAACCCCCTGCTCAAAGCAGGACCAATCCCCAATTAAATCATCCCAGCCAGGGCTTTGTCAAGCCTGACCTTAAAAACTTCTAAGGAAGGAGATTCCCCCACCTCCCTAGGTAATGCATTCCAGTGTTTCACCACCCTCCTGGTCAAAAAGTTTTTCCTAATATCCAACCTAAACCTCCCCCACTGCAACTTGAGACCATTACTCCTTGTTCTGTCATCTGCTACCACTGAGAATAGTCTAGAGCCATCCTTTTTGGAACCCCCTTTCAGGTAGTTGAAAGCAGCTATCAAATCCCCCCTCATTCTTCTCTTCTGTAGACTAAACATTCTCAGTTCCCTCAGCCTCTCCTCATAAGTCATGTGTTCCAGTCCCCTCATCATTTTTGTTGCCCTCCGCTGGACTCTCTCCAATTTATCCACATCCTTCTTGTAGTGTGGGGCCCAAAACTGGACAAACTACTCCAGATGAGGCCTCACCAATGTTGAATAGAGGGGGAACGATCACATCCCTTGATCTGCTGACAATGCCCCTACTTATACATCCCAAAATGTCATTGGCCTTCTTGGCAACAAGAACACACTGTTGACTCATATCCAGCTTCTCGTCCACTGTAACCCCTAGGTCCTTTTCTGCAGAACTGCTGCCGAGCCATTCGGTCCCTAGTCTGTAGCGGTGCATTGGATTCTTCCGTCCGAAGTGCAGGACTCTGCACTTGTCCTTGTTGAACCTCATCAGATTTCTTTTGGCCCAATCCTCCAATTTGTCTAGGTCCCTCTGCATCCTATCCCTACCCTCCAGCATATCTACCACTCCTCCCACTTCAGTGTCATCTGCAAACTTGCTGAGAGTGCAATCCAAAGCATCCTCCATTTATGAAGATATTGAACAAAACCGGCCCCAGGACTGACCCTTGGGGCACTCCGCTAGATACCGACTGCCAACTAGACATGGAGCCATTGATCACTACCCATTGAGCCCGACAATCTAGCCAACTTTCTATCCACCTTATAGTCCATTCATCCAGCCCATACTTCTTTAACTTGCTGGCAAGAATACTGTGGGAGACCGTGTCAAAAGCTTTGCTAAAATCAAGGAACAACACGTCCACCGCTTTCCCTTCATCCACAGAACCAGTTATCTCATCATAGAAGGCAAATAGATTAGTCAGGCATGACTTGCCCTTGGTGAATCCATGCTGACTGTTCCTGATCACTTTCCTCTCCTCTGTGCTTCAGAATTGATTCTTTGAGGAACTGCTCCATGATTTTTCCAGGGACTGAGGTGAGGCTGACTGGCCTGTAGTTCCCCAGATAACGCCTTCTTCCCTTTTTGAAAGATGGGCACTACATTAGCCTTTTTCCAGTCTTCCAGGACCACCCCCGATTGCCATGAGTTTTCAAAGATAATGACCAATGGCTCTGCAATCACATCTGCCAACTCCTTTAGCACTCTCGGATGCAACGCATCTGGCCCCATGGACTTGTGCACATCCTGCTTTTCTAAATAGTCCCGAACCACTTCTTTCTCCACAGAGGGCTGGTCACCTCCTCCCCATGCTTGCTACCCAGTGCAGTAGTCTGGGAGCTGACCTTGTTCCTGAAGACAGAGGCAAAAAAAGCATTGAGTACATTAGCTTTTTCCACATCCTCTGTCACTGGGTTGCCTCCTTCATTCAGTGAGGGGCCCACACTTTCCTTGACTTTCTTCTTGTTGCTAACGTACCTGAAGAAACCCTTCTTGTTACTCTTAATCTCTCTTGCTAGCTGCAACTCCAGGTGTGATTTGGCCTTCCTGATTTCACTCCTGCATGCCCGAGCAATATTTTTATACTCCTCCCTGGTCATTTATCCAATTTTCCACTTCTTGTAAGCTTCTTTTCTGTGTTTAAGATCAGCAAGGATTTCACCATTAAGCCAAGCTGGTCGCCTGCCATATTTACTATTCTTTCGACACATCAGGATGGTTTGTCCCTGTAACCTCAATAAGGATTCTTTAAAATACAGCCAGCTCTCCTGGACTCCTTTCCCCCTCATGTTATTCTCCCAGGGGATCTTGCCCATCAATTCCCTGAGGGAGTCAAAGTCTGCTTTTCTGAAGTCCAGGGTCCGTATTCTGCTGCTTTCCTTTCTTCCTTGTGTCAGGATCCTGAACTCGACCATCTCATGGTCAGTGCCTCCCAGGTTCCCATCCACTTTTGCTTCCCCTACTAATTCTTCCCGGTTTGTGAGCAGCAGGTCAAGAAGAGCTCTGGCCCTAGTTGGTTCCTCCAGCACTTGCACCAGGAAATTGTCCCCTACATTTTCCAAAAATTTCCTGGATTGTCTGTGCACCACTGTATTGCTCTCCCAGCAGATATCAGGGTGATTGAAGTCTCCCATGAGAACCAGGGCCTGCGATCTAGTAACTTCTGCGAGTTGCCGGAAGAAAGCCTCGTCCACCTCATTCCCCTGGTCCGGTGGTCTATAGTAGACTCCCACCACGACATCACCCTTGTTGCTCACACTTCCTAACTTAATCCCGAGACTCTCAGGTTTTTCTGCAGTTTCATACTTGAGCTCTGAGCAGTCATACTGCTCTCTTACATACAGTGCAACTCCCCCACCTTTTCTGCCCTGCCTGTCCTTCCTGAACAGCTTATATCCATCCATGACAGTACTCCAGTCATGTGAGTTACCCCACCAAGTCTCTGTTATTCCAATCACATCATAATTCCCTGACTGTGCCAGGACTTCCAGTTCTCCCTGCTTGTTTCCCAGGTTTCGTGCATTTGTGTATAGGCACTTGAGATAACCCGCTGATCGCTCCTCTTTCTCAGTATGAGGCAGGAGCCCTCCCCTCTCACGCGCTCCTGCTCGTGCTTCCTCCTGGTATCCCACTTCCCCACTTACTTCAGGGCTTTGGTCTCCTTCCCCTGGTGAACCTAGTTTAAAGCCCTCCTCACTAGGTTAGCCAGCCAGCTTGCGAAGATGCTCTTCCCTCTCTTTGTTAGGTGGAGTCCATCTCTTCCTAGCACTCCTCCTTCTTGGAACACCATCCCATGGTCAAAGAATCCAAAGCCTTCTCTTCGACACCACCTGCGTAGCCATTCGTTGACTTCCACAATTCGACAGTCTCTACCCAGGCCTTCTCCTTCCACGGGGAGGATGGACGAGAACACCACTTGCGCCTCAAACTCCTTTATACTTCTTCCCAGAGCCACCTAGTCTGCAGTGATCCGCTCAAGGTCATTCTTGGCAGTATCATTGGTGCCCACGTGGAGAAGCAGGAAGGGGTAGTGATCCAATGGCTTGATGAGTCTCGGCAGTCTCTCCGTCACATCGTGAATCTTAGCTCCTGGCAAGCAGCAGACTTCTCAGTTTTCCTGGTCGGGGCGGCAGATAGATGACTCAGTCCCACTGAGGAGAGAGTCCCTGACCACCACCACCCGCCTCCTTCTCTTGGTAAACTGGAATATGTAACTTTTTGTGGCTAAATAGAGTTAATTTATACAGACCCAAGCTATAAACAAGGGGAGGAGCAGGTTTGCTAAAACTGATAGTTCGGAAAAGTGTTGGTTGTCAACTCAAGGCATATCAGGCAGTCCGTGTTCTCCTATGATATGAGTCCCAGCACGTTTGAACTGGCAGTCAGTGCACTAAGTAGGGAAGCCAAATTCCCAGACCAATTCGTCTGTTACATTCCAGTGAACCAAATGAGAATGCAGGACACTGGCTGTTCATGCTGCGTGTGTGCTATACACTATGTATACAGCCTGGGAGTACTGACACTCGCCCCACAGACTTCTGTCTCCTAGTTCTCCAGCAGTATGTCTGGACATTTTTCGGTTTGTTAGCCCCTTTTTCTTTTCTCTTGATGCTGCAAAAACATCCATGAGGATCCTGTCTACCCTCTTGAGAGTCAGACACTGAACTGTAGTCCCGGTAACTTAACAGATTTGGGCATTTTTAAATGGCTATTTTAAAATAAGTTCTAAACCAAAAAGCCTCCTGTGTAATACTGTGCTGTTCTGACTCTCTTGAAGTGTTGAAGCCAAGGGTGTGATAGGAGTGGGATTGACAGCCCTGGAAGCTGAAGCCATCTGTCCATAGCACAGGTGAAACACAGGAAGGAGCAGGGCAAGTTAGTTCTGAAACTCTAGTCTGTTCCCCAAAGGCTAAATTCTGCACTTGTGCAGTTCCCATCCAAGGGCAGAATTCTAACCATCAACTCTGAAATCCCAAATACTAACATGATTTACTAAAACAAAGTATACTAATATAAATAAGCAGTGCACACTGAATTACTAGGGGGCTGATCCCGTGTCCTGATTGAAATTAATGGCTTTATCTGCACGCATAAAGACTAGATGAGTAATGAGTGCCTACTCAGGGACTGCTATCTTAGAGAGAGTCATTTAAAATCAATTCCTTCAAACTTGCCACCTCTCTGCCATAAATCACTCCTTAGAAGCCACGCAGGATGAGACAGACTGCATGGTCTCAGCCATTAGGAACCCCAACTGTCTGCAAAACCCTTGAAGGAGCAATGTTACTGTCTACGCTACACTGCAGGTTCTTTCTCTCATGGCGAGTAGCAAATCACCATGGGGAGTCTCCACAATACAAGCACTTGTCTGAATGAGGCAAGAAAAGCAGAGACTGAACTAGATGCTTCTACTCCTTGTGAGGGGTGGATTCTAAAGGGGAAGGAGGAGAAGTGGGAAGCTGTGGAGGAAAAACTCATTTGGGAAGCTTTTAAGGGGGCACAGGATCAGCCCCTGGCCCCTTCATGGGGAGAGCAGGGGGAGGCCCACTAGGCTCTCCTGATCCAGACCTGAATCTGGCTCCCTCAGGAAAAATGGGAACACCAGATGCGAGCTGCAGGGAATCCTCTCCTTTCTCGTACTGCCCAGAGTGTCCTGTCCAAAGCTGGATTCTTAGCACAGGAACTCTGAGGCAAGTCACTGCCAGCTGGCTTGGGCCCACACCACCTAGCAGCCAGCTGGGTGGGGAACCCAGCTTGCCTGGCCATTCCAAACATGATGGAGGAAGCCCTGCAGTCCACCTCAAACACAAGTGAGCCTGACTCTACCTGCTCAGGTTTGGTGTCTGAGGCCTGAAGACTGAGCCATAGGCTGGCAGAGCTTGTTTTACCAGCAGAGCTATGTCTGTTAGGGGTGTGATTATTATTTTGTAACCAACAGTTTTGCTGGGAACAGCCCTAGTGCAGATGCAGTTTTACTCCTCTAGCTCCATGTTTCTCAAATGCGGCCACCAGGGGCTTTTCATATGGCCACAGATCACCTGGGTGGTGACTGGGATGAGGGGGAAGTATCAGTCCCGCTCCCTTCCTTCCTCTTGCTTCTGCATGTGCTACCCTGCACCTCCTCTGGAGACAGGTGGGGCACAGCACTGAAGGAGCAAGGTGAGTTCCTGACCTACTGTAGGGTGCACTGTGGGGCTCAGGCTTCCACGCCGGGGTGGTTGGGCAGCGGGCTCAGGTGGCAGGACTTGGGGAGCATGGCTGCGCAGACCAGGGCTCTAGCTATGGGGCTTCGGGCACCAACTCCTGGCTCCAGCTGCGATGTTTCAGGTACTGACCCCCAGCTCTGACCGCACAGCCCCAGCCTGCGGCCAGGCCCTTGGGGCTTCAGGCTCCAACACGTGGCCACGCGGAAGCAGGCTCTGATCCCTGGCTCTGGCTGTGCAATGCTAACCCCTGGCCACAAGTTCCAACCCTAGCCACTGACCCAAGACACTAACCCTGAACACCAACCCCTTGCCCTGGCTGTGTGGCATTGGGTGCCACCCTGAGCTTCCGCAGGTACTGGTCCTGGGCACCAATCCCCAGCAGTGGCCGCTGACCCCTGGCACCGGCCTCAGCTGTGGATCCCTGGCCCTGGCTGCTGACTACAGGCTTTGGCCCTGGCTGCCAAACCCAGACTCCAGCGGGCACCAGCCCCTGGTGCAGATCCCTGGTGATGGGTTCCGACCCCTTGCTGTATGGTTGTGGGCTCCAACCCTGAGCCACCGACCCCTAGCTTCAGCCATGCTGCAGTGACTGCTGGTACCAGGTGCCAGCACCCCAGGCCTGGCTGTGGGTGCTGACCCAGGCTCCGGGGCGTGCTGGCCCCGGGTGCCAATCCCCAGCCTTGGCCATGCAGCAGTAGGTGCTGGCCCTAGATGTCAAGCCACAGTTCCCGGCTCCTGCTGAGCAGCACCTGCCCCAGGCTCTAGGTGCGGGCACTGATTTCCAGCCACACAACTACCAACCCCTGGCTCTGGTCGCTGAACTCACTATCCACGCACATCGCTCCTCGTCCCTGCTACCTGCCCCAGCCCTGCATCCAGCCCCCCATTGCCACTGGCCCCCACTGATTTCCCCTCCAACCCCACTATCCAGGGCTTAATTTGTCCTGGGGCTTGCTGGGAAAAGTTATATTAGCAAACAAGCAAATATCCCTTTTCACAGCATTATTTTTATTATTGAGCATGCAAAAAAAAACAAACAAATAAACCTTCATAACTAAATTACAACGGTTTGGATGTCTATATGTGCATATTTATTTTTCCTAAAGCTGTTAAAAGTATTTTAGGAAAGTGTTGGTGCAGCCACTGAAAAATTTGTTGTGAGAACCCCTGTTCTAGCTCATTTCACTTCCCTGCACCAGAATCAGAAGTAACAATAAGCACTTTTATACTGATAAACCTACGCCCCTGCTACGGGTGGTTTTGCTGCTGGCCTAGTTAAAGCAGCAAAGCTTCCAGAGTGAGGTTCGTGCTGTCATCCTCCCCAAGGAGCAGGAAGAGGCAGGGGAGAGAGCCCGGAAGGGCAGTCGGTGCAGTACAAAATCTCTTCAGCCTGACTGGTTCTTCACTGCCTGTGTCTTCACCCAGTCAGCAAGGAATTCTGGGCCATGGCTGAAGAACTTTCTCTTTGTTGTTTGGGTGACACGGAAAGATTTCTCCTATTCTCTCTGCTTAAAACCAGCACTTAAGCTTAAATATGTGTGCTGCTTATTAGATGCAAACAAGTTTAGAACAAGATCAAAGACCACACGCCTGTATAAAGGAATCATTCAGATTCCTGGGGGTTCTTGTTCTGAGGAAAAGGTGCTATGAAGAATCCGTCACCACGGAAGGACCCTGGGTGGGTTTGAAGGACTGTTCGCCTGCCTGACTCTTTACTGTGGTTGGGGTGTGCTCTCCAGTAAGCGTGCTGCTAATAAATGTTCTCTCTGACATTTTTACCTTAAGAATAAATGTGCTTGCTTAGAAAGAGCTGTGTGGTAGTTTAACTGTGCCAATTTCGTTCTTTATATCCTTCGAGAGGGCAAAGAAGGCCTGCTTAGGCAGCCTAACTTGCTGGGAAATACAGTGTCGGGCGAGAACTGTGCAGCCTGGAAATACTCTGCTCAGGAGGGAGAGAGACGCGCGTCTCTGCCCAAGAGAGGTGAGGGCTGGAGAGCTGGAAGGCTGAGAGTGGGTGGAGAAGAAGTGTCTGGGAGTGTTACCAGATTTGCCTGTTACTTTGGGGTTCGCTCATTTACTAGGGTTACTCTTCTGGGGGGGGGGGTCCTGCTTGTGTCATTTGTGTTCTCATATGGAGTTCTGCTTCTCCCTTCTGCAAGTCCCCTCCCAATGGAGTTCCTGCAGGACCTAGGTTCCCCAGGGCTGGGTTCCTCCAGCCCAGAGTCAGACGAACACACACGCACATTAACAGAGCGCGTCTGAGAGGACGGGGTTAATCAGCACTCCCAAGCTGACCCCTTAGATGCCCCTGGGCTCAGCAGACTGAGTCGAGCAGCACTTCCAAGCTGCCACCTTCAGATATCCCAGCACACAGGGCAGGGTATCATAAAGATACTTGTAAACACCCATCTGAGGTAAAATTTTTGGTATTAATGTTACCTCCTGCACTCCAAACTCCTTGGCCCCAGCTTCTAGCCCCCTCCTACACCACAAACCCCTCATCTCTGGCCCCACCTGGAGCCTGCACCCGCAGTCCTCACCCCCCCTGCACTCCAACATCCTGCACCCTGGACCACCCCAGAGCCCTCACCCCTCTCCCACACTGCTGCCCAGTGAAAGTGAGTGATGGTGAGGGGAGAGCGAGGGACAGAGGGAGGGGGGATGGAGCAAGCAGGGGTGGGGCCTCAAACAAGGGCAGGGGCAATGGTGTTCCGTTTTGTGCCATTAGAAAGTTGGCAACCCCACGGAGGTGAACTCAGTGCCTCTCTCTACCCTGGATTCTAGCCCAGGGCCCCTGGTAGCAGGTGGCTAAGGTTTGGCTGGGCAGCCCTCTTGCTTCTTCCCTAGGAGGGTCCATCTTCTCAGGGTGGTGGCGGGAGTCTGCCCTGAGGGTGAGCGCCTGCTCCCAGTTCTCGGTGTAACCCGGAAAGAGGAGCCAGCAGCAAGCTGTCCCGCTGCTCGGTTCTCTCCAGGAACTCATGGCGCTCGGCTGTGCTGGTCTCTGGCCAAGGGCCCGTCTGCCACCTCGGTGGCGGCTGGGCGGGGGGTGGTTTCCCCCTCCCCCAAAGAGGGGGGGGCAGAGTGGAGCGGGCTGGGGCTGGGTCGCCCCACTTCCCGCTGCCCCGTGATTGTGGGGTCGGGTCCACTCTGCCATCACTGGGCAGCGGGAAGTGGGGCAACCCGGCCCCAGCCAGCTCCGCTCTGCCGGTGAGTGCTGGGGGGGGGTGTCTCCTCTGCCCCCCAAGTCTGGGGAGGAGATGGAGCAGTGGGGAAGGGGCATGGGATGGGGAAGAGAAGGAGGCAGGGGAGGTGGGGGTGGGGGGAAGCAAGGGTAGGGGGAAAGAGGCAGGGGGGAAGGAAGGGGGTGGGATGGGGAGGAGATGCAGCAGTGGGGAAGGGGCATGGGATGGGGAAGAAAAGGGGGCAGGGAAAGCGGGGGCAGGGCTGGGAGAAAGAGGCAGTGGGGAGGAAGGGGGTGGGGATGGTTGGGGAGGAGATGGAGAGGTAGGGAAGGGGCACGAGAAGGGGGCAGGAGAGGCAGGGGTGGGGGGAAGCAAGGGTAGGGGGGAAGGAAGGGGGTGGGATGGGGAGAGGATGGAGCAGGGGGGAAGGAAGGGGGTGGGATGGGGAGAGGATAGAGCGGTGGGGAAGGGGTACGAGACGGGGAAGAGAAGGGGGTGGGGAAGTGGGGCCAGTCGAAAGAGGCAGTGGGGAAGGCTGGTGAGGAGATGGAAAGGTGGGGAAGGGACATGGGATGGGGAAGAGAAGGGGAAGCTGGAGCCCAGCCTGCGGCATCCCCTTGGCAGAAGCTGGGGCTCCCCTGTTAAGCAGGCCCATTGAACCCTCACCCTGACAAGCCCACCTCCCCTGCATCTGTACCACCCTGAAGTGCCCTCCCAGACACTGTCCCCACTGAGCCCCAAACACCTGCACCTAGACCCCCCCCCCACTGAGCCCCAAACACCTTCACCCGGATCCCCTGCATCTGGAACCCCCAAAGAGCTTCTGTGCATCCAGATCCCCCACTGAGCTGCCCGCACCCAGATTGCCCCACAGCGAACTCTCTTACCCCCAGCTGGATCCCCCCCCCCCCGCTAAGTCCCTCTGCACTCGGATCCTGCTGCTGGGCTGAGCCTGCTCACCCACCCCGGTGCGCCTGGCGCAGAGGGGCAGGGCTCCAGGGTGTTTCTGGGGCAGGCCTGGCCCTTTCGCTGTGTCAGGGTCGGGTGCAGCCTCACTGCCCAGTCCCTGTCCCGGGGCGAGGTGGGGAGGCTGCAGGGTGATCTCCCACCTCCATGCAACCAGTGGCCTCTGCTCCTCACTGCCAGGCTGGAGCCTCCACATCGATTTATTGACAAATAAAATTGGCAGAATTTTAAAATGCGCACAGAACGTTTAATTTTTGGTGCAGAGTCCCCCCAGGACGATGGGGCGCTGTGCAGCTGTGATGGGGGGACTGTGAGGAGGGTGGTGGGCAGTGAGGAGGTCTCTGGGTGGGGGGCAAGCGGTGCGGTGTGCAGGGTGCTGCACCGTTCTGGTGGGAGGCCACCAGGGGAGGTCTCTGGAGGGATGGCGGGGGGGTAGAGAGACCTGTGGGAGGAGGTCTCTGGAGGGGTGGCGGGGGGCCCAGAGGTCTGTGGGGGAGGGCTCTGGAGGGGTGGCGGGGGGCACAGAGGTCTGTGGGGGAGGTCTCTGGATGGGTGGAGCAGGGGCACAGAGATCTGGGGGGGGAGGTCGGTGGAGTGGTGGGCACACAGACCTGTGGGAGGGTCTCTGAAGGGGTGGTGGGTGGGCACAGAGACCTGTGGGGAGGTCCTCTGGAGGGATGGACAGGCACACGGATCTGTGGGGGAGGTCTCTGGAGGGGTGGTGGGGGGGCACGGAGGTCTGTGGGGGGAGGTCTCTGGAGGGGTGGGGGGCGGACACACAGACCTGTGGGGGGAGGTCTCTGGAGGGGGGGCACACAGATCTGTGGGGGGAGGTCTCTGGAGGGGTGGGGGGCGGACACACAGACCTGTGGGGGGAGGTCTCTGGAGGGGGGTCACAGAGGTCTGTGGGGGGAGGTCTCTGGAGGGGGGGCACACAGATCTGTGGGGGGAGGTCTCTGGAGGGGTGGGGGGGGCACGGAGGTCTGTGGGGGGAGGTCTCTGGAGGGGTGGGGGGCGGACACACAGACCTGTGGGGGGAGGTCTCTGGAAGTGGGGTGGGGGGGTACAGACACCTGTGGGGGGAGGTCTCTGGGGGGAGGTTGGGGGGCACACCGACCTGTGGGGGGAGGTTTCTGGGGGGTCACAGAGGTCTGTGGGGGGAGGTTAGGGGGCACACAGACCTTTGCGGGAGGTCTCTGGAGGGGGGGGCCACCCCCCAGTGCCTCTTTCCCCCTGCCCCCACTTCGCCCCCCTTTTCTTCCCCATCCCATGCCCCTCCCCCAGTGCCCCATGTCCGCCCCGCCCAGCCCCCCTCTCTCTCCGAGCCCTGCCCCCCTTCCCAGCGGAGCCCGCTGACTGACAGGCCTCCAGCGGGGGCGGGGCCTCAGCTCGCCCCGCCCACAGCGTGGTGGCGCCGCTTGCGTCTCCGGCCCCGGCCCGCCCCCGTCGTGCCTTGAAAGCGGAAGCCCAGGCCCCGCCCGCCGCACTTGCTGGTCTCCAGCAGCAACAAGCCCACGTGGGGCGCGGGAGGGGGAGGGGCTGGAGGAGACGGGGATGGCTCTTGATTGGTCCGCGCGCCGTTGTCGTACTGTGGGCGAGAGCCGTAAAGTGCGGGAGGTCGCGCGCGGGCGAAGCTCGCGGCAGTGGAGGCAACGACCCCCCCTTCCGCGCGCAGAGGTGACCCTGGGCGCCGTGACCCTGGGGCCGGTCGGGGTGGGGCGGCCCCGCCCGCTGCGGCTGGGTCCTGGCCGGGCCGGGGTCAGCGCTGGGGGGCCCGGACGGTCGGGGCGCGGACGGTCGGGGCGCTGGGGGCCCGGGGCGCCGGGTCGGGGCGCCGGGGCGCGGACGGTCGGGGCGCTGGGGGCCCGGGGCGCGGACGGTCGGGGCGCTGGGGGCCCGGGGCGCCGGGTCGGGGCCCGGGGCGCCGGGGGGCGGGGTCGGCGGCTGACCTCAAGCCGCGAGGGGCGGCAGACGCGCCGCGAGCCGGGGTCAGGCTGGGAAGCGGCCGCGTCCGGTCGGAGCCTGGCTCCCCGCTCTAGGGGAGGCGGCTGCGCAGTGAGCAGCGTAAAGCGCTCCCCTGGGGCGGGCCAGTCGGCGCCCGGCTGCGGACTGGGGCGCGCCGGGGGGGCGGCCGCCGAGCAGGCTCAGCGGGTCACGCCAGGAGCGTCAGTCGAGAGTCCTGCTGCTGCAGACAGAAGAGCGATGTCGCTTTAGGAAGCGTGTTGATGGGTGTCTCGTGTGTGGAAGCTGGGGAGTGGCAGCGCCACTCTTCCTGGCGCTGGTGGGGCCGCCGGCGGGGCCGCTGCTGGGCGCTACGCCAGGAAAGACCGGAACAAGTTGTTGAGAGTCCGGAGGAGAGCAGTAGAAAGAGCGGTTTGGAAAACCTGACCGAAGAGGAAAGGTTGAGAGAGATGGGTATGTTCCATGTAGAGATGCCAAGGAGGGGGAGTGTAGGGAACCTGATAACAGTTTTCAGATTCTTTAGGGGCTGTTATAAAGAGGGTGGTGGCCAATTGATCTCCATGTGCACCAGGTGTAGGACAAGAAGTAATTAGCGTGGTTTGCAGCAAGAGAGATTTAGGTTAGGTATTAGGGAAAAAGTTTTTTTAATTATAAGGATAGTTAAGCATTGGAACAAGTTATCTAGGGAGCTTGTGCAATCTCTCTCATTGGAGGCTTTGAAGAATAAGTTAGACAAACACCTGGCAGGGGTGATCTACATGAATTTAATTCTGCCTCAGCACAGGGAGATGGACTTGGTGACCTCTTCAGGTTCCTTTCAGCTCTACATTTTTGTGATTTCTAGCATGATGCTCATGATTATGAGGTGGTAATAATGGCTGGGGCTTTAAAGAAATCTAAGGTAGGAGCCCAACTCCCATTAAAATTCAAACTCCATTGGAGTCCACTCTTGTCGGACATGTCTAAAATGAGATTGTAAGGCCACGGCTGGGGGACAGGCACCTTGGCCCTGACCCAGTCCTGCCCCAACCAGGAGAGAGGTGCCCCTTGGCCCTGACCCGGCTTGGCCTTGACCTGCCGGGCTACAGGCACCCCTCCCCCAGGAGCTGGACCTGCTGTGGCCAGGGGACAGGTGCCCCTCCCCTGGCTCAGCTAGGCCTGGACCTGGCACGGCTGGGGAAGAGGTGTCTCTCCCCCCCAAGTCCAGGTGGTGCTGCTGCTGCTGGGGGGGAGTCCTCTCTCCCCACTGGAGCCCCGCTGGAGCCCTCACCCTCTCGCACTCCAATTCTCTGCCTCAGCCCTAAGCCCCCACCCCCACTCCAAACTCCTTGGCCCCACCCCACCACATGAATTTTGTTATGTGCACCAATCTGGAGGTAATATGTCACACATCACTTCCATATTGATGTACATAACAAAATTCATTTTGCACGTGGGTGGGGAAAATTAGAGGGAACACTAGTTGGGGGTAAACTGAAGAAAGGGAGAAATGTTATAACTGGTGAGCTCCAGTGTGTGAATCATAGCAGTGGGACTAGACCGTGTATCAAGCTGAGCAATGCTAACTGTACAGCAAGGAGCCTTCAGCAGCATCCGTGATCAAACTAGCATCATTATGAAGCAACTGTATAGCCTCAAGTCAAAGCTGTCTGGATTCTAGTTCGTGCAGGCTGTGCCTCTCCATTCAAATAAAGGACAAACGTATCACTCATTCTTAAACTCCACATTTTGCCAATTAATTTCAGAAGCCAGTTAAAAATTCTCTATAGTCCTTCATGGACTCAACTTTCTCTATTTCATTCCCTGCACCCTCCACTCAGTTCACATTTCAGAGTAGCAGCTGTGTTAGTCTGTATTCACAAAAAGAAAAGGAGGACTTGTGGCACCTTAGAGACTAACCAGTTTATTTGAGCATAAGCGTTCTTGAGCTACAGCTCACTTCATCGGATGCATAAAAGTGTATCACTTCAAAAGGTTTTCTCCCCCCACCCCACTCTCCTGTTGGTAATAGCTTATCTAAAGTGAAGGAGGACTTGTGGCACCTTAGAGACTAACCAATTTATTAGAGCATAAGCTTTCGTGAGCTATAGTGATCACTCTCCTTACAATGTGTTTGATAATCAAGGTGGGCCATTTCCAGCACAAGTCCAGGGTTTAACAAGAACGTCTGAGGAGCAGGGTGGGGGAAGGGGGTAGGAAAAAACAAGGGGAAATATGAAAGCTCATGCTCAAATAAATTGGTTAGTCTCTAAGGTGCCACAAGTCCTCCTTTTCAGTTCACATTGGCATCTTCTCTGTCTCATCACATGATCTTGCCACTGTTGGTGCAAGAGCCTTTTCTCTGCAGCTCTTGTCACCTGGAACAGACGTCCTGGGTATATGTAAAAACTTTATCTTGTTTTCTTCCTCATTACTGGGCTAAGCCAGATTTAGAAGAGAGAAACTCTGGGCCTCATCAGTCTCCTGATCTGTCTAGTTCCTTTCAGTAGTAAGGCTGTTCTTTGAGAACTCTCAAAGTCTGCACAGGCTCTTTTCCTGCTTACTCAATCATCAGCATTTAAAGATCCCAAGTTGTCAGTATAGAGGCTTTCAGATACCTTATTGCACATCATGTATTACATTGTCCCAGTCGCTACGCTCCTCCTCCCTACCCCTGAGTTCCCAAGAACAGCTTTGTGCACATGTTTTCTGATAAGTGGTAATAATAATCTGTTGCTTTTTCCTTCCCTAGAAGAAGTGGCAGTGAGCTAGCATCTTAACGTGTGTAGGTGGTGTCTCGAGAAAGCTGACTGACACCCGTTGGGATGTTTCTTCGGTTACTGTCAGATGTCCGGTGGTGGACAGCCAGCCCAAGATGGAGAAGCACGTCCAGTTTCCGGCACATGACCACATCTGCGGCAGAGCCTCCCCCCGTTTCCCTGCCAGCTCAGGCACAGGTGGTAATCTGTGGTGGTGGAATCGTGGGCACCTCCATTGCATACCACCTCTCCAAGCTAGGATGGAAGGATATAGTCTTACTGGAACAGGGCAGGTAAGAGTTTGATTTTCTCTTCATTAAAGCATACTGAAACCAAAACCTCAGAACTGTATGGGACTTGCGCACACACAGTATCTTTCTTTGTGTGATCTTTTCATCATCTTACTTTCTCCCAGCATCGGAGCTGGTAACACTGCACATCAGTGATGAAACCTAAGTCAAACCATTGGCTTTGCCCTTTCTTCACAGGCCCCCAGGTAATTGCATATTGTGAGCTCTACCCTACCCAGTGGAACTTTATAGGCCATTCTTCAAAGCCTAAATGCCTCATGTAGGTCAAGAAAAGTAACTACTTTAGTTTTCAAACTATACTTGAGTCTTCTTTCTCTTCCACATTAAACTTTCTCACTGCCATCATGATGATCTTGCTGGCCTCCCAATTTATTTAAGATCTCTCACTCCAACTTCTGAACAAACTCCAACATAAACAAAGGAACTGCTCCTTTGTTTGTCTACACAGGGATAAAAAAATCTCTGGCTAGCCCGGGTCAGCTGATTCGGGCAGTAGGGCTGAAAAATTGCAGAGTCGGTATTCAGGCTTGGGCTGTGGAACCCTGTGAGGGTGGACAGTCTCAGAGCTTGGGTTCCATCCCAAGCCCCAACGTCTACACAGCAATTTTTAGTCCTGCAACCTGAGCCCTGTGAGCTCAAGTCAGCTGACCCGGGCCAACCGCAGCCATACTTTTATCCCTCTGTAGACATATCCTGAGTTTATGATCCTTCACTATATTAAATTCCTAGTCTTTTTGCCAAACCTTTAGCAATCTGTACTTAAGGCAGAGACTAGGGTGGGGTCTAGATGAAGAATTGTTGAGTTGGGAGAGGGCAATGTTAAATTTATTTCTTTGTGTATGTAAGGGAGGCTAGGGTGTAGACTCAGGCCTGCCTGCACAAATTTGCACCATTTTAGCTAAACCTGTGCAAACCTTTGTGTGGATGCTATAAGCCATTTCTAACTGCATCTAGGATTGCCCACACAGGGACTTATCTAAACAAGTAGATCTGTGCAGACAAACCCATAATATCCTCAATCCTGTAATAGCTTTAGCCCATAGCTTTATGCATGTGAATAGTCCCACTGAGGTCAGCCTGCTCTCATGAGTAAAGTTACATAAACATCATCATAGGACTGGAAGGGACCTTGAGAGGTCATTTAGTCCAGTCCCCTGCATTCATGGCAGGACTAAGTATTATCTACATACACATTAAGTGTTTGTAGAATAAAGCCCTGAGTTCATTCTGTCTGTGCTCCCTGCTAAGTGGAGGAACCTAGACTTGCTAGGGTTACTGATGGGCAGGTTAAGCCCTTGAGAAATTTTAACATAAAACAATTTTACAGTTTCATTTCAGTTGATTTTGTGCCTGCAAGGCCCAGCTTTTCTGTGAATTTTCATTACTGTGGTAGTTTTGCATCAAAACACATGGAATTCCACCCTCCCCAGTTTGTGCTTGTGTTTAATGCAAAATTTAATCTTCATACGAATTAAATGTTGAGGGTCTTTATCATAATGAGGCCATCTGAATGAAAATAGGTCTATGTGACACTCAAATGATCCTGCAAAATAAAGGAAAGAAACCCTGAAAATTTTGCATGTTCTTCATAAATTGGACCTTCAGCTTTCGGTCATTGATAAGAAGCTACTGCTAGGGCTTGTTACACTACCAAGTTTTGTTGACAAAACTTATGTCGACGCCCAAAGGTTGGCACAACAAAAATCGCCAAAGGGTGTTCACACTTGCTCCCTCTGTTGACAGATCATGTCTGCATAGGGGACACCATCATTGACAAGGTGAGCAATGCACCGTGGGTATGTATCCCACAGTGCAGTGTTGTGGAAAGGAAGAGCTGATCCCTGCGCATCTTGGGATTCTGAGTTCTCCCACAGCCCCCTCAGCTGCCGAGAGCAACATTTGAGGAATGGCAAAGCAGCACAGCAGTCTGTCCCCTTCCCACTGCAGCAGCTGTCTGCCTGCTGCTGTGTTCCTAGTGCAGGGCAGAACAGGAGCATTCCAATGATTTGCTCTTAAACAGAGCAGCTTCCCAGAGCTTTGAAAGAGGAGGGGCACATGCCTGCAGGGCACCAGAGATCAAAACACTGAGCAGAGCAATCAGGGCAGGCATTGTAGGATACTGGCCAAAGCCAGTTCTATTGACAAAACAATCAGCAGTGTCTACACTGGCTCTTTGCGGACAATAAACGGAGGGAAAAAGACAAGTCTCTCATGGGGGTGGAAGTTTTTTGTCTCCAAACTGGGTGTTTTTCGTGACAAAAATCCCATTGTAGTGTGTATGCCTTTTGGTGACAAAACAGAGCAGTTTTTGGTGACAAAACTTGGTAATTTAGACAAGGCCCTAGACTTCTTTCAGTCCTTAAACATCTATTCAATCCTTAAATTACTTGATTCACAGAGAGTGAATCAAGTAATCTTGTCTGAGAGCCTTTTTAAACTGAGTGCCCGGTTGAGTCCAGGTGGAAGCTATTTCTGATTGGCTGTTTAGCCTCTACACCAACTTTTTCTAGAACAATTCCCTTCACATGGGAAGCTCCTCCAGTGGGGTTGGCTTTCAGGGCAGTACCCAAGTTGGTGGTCTTGTATAGTTTTGTCATTACATTTCTGATCACAGCAGTGGCTGTGAAGCTAATACTTAGTCCTGCCTTGAGTGCAGGGGTCAGGACTAGATGACCTCTCGAGGTCCCTTCCAGTTCTGATTCTAGCGGTGCGAAGCCCACGGTACTTACCCATTGTGCTGTGTGCACTGCTGGCCTGAGCCCTGAGCAGGTCCTCTGCCTGCCTTCCTTTGCAGGGAGTTAACTTCTTTCCTACTTCCTTTTCAGTGGCCACGTACACTTCATTACAGGTCCCTGGTGAGCTAATTGCGATACAAGCCCAGTCCATGTACATACTGAGAAAAAGCATTGTGTTAGAAAATCCGTTAACTTAGACATTTTAGTTAGCATGACATTAAACATGGTTGTGACATAGGTGACCCGATATTAAGTGCTTTGTCTTATATATACAACTTTTTCCTCCCCCTAAATAGTGCCCTGCTTTTTTACAAATGCTATCTGGTCACCCTGTTTACACAAGAATACCTATGTTTTAAAAATGTCAGCTGGATATTATTTATGAAGATTATAGCATAGACAGGGTCACTGAGGTGTTACTTTTACAGGAGATAGATATGATAGACAATTGTGAGCTCTGCGAAGGCCTGTGCGGCAAAGTGCCAGCTGGTGTAATGGCAGGAAAAATGGGTTAATCGCCCTGGGAATCCTGGCAAAGTGGTGATAGTGTGCTTAGATCTAATTGTCATTTCTTTACATGTTCAGAGAATTTCAAAGGGTAAGATTCTAGTGGCACCACAGCAGTCCCTTGCCCAGTAATATAGATGTACAGTAGTTAGAACATAGAAAAGTATCAGAGCAGCAGCCGTGTTAGTCTGTATTCGCAAACAAAAAGGAGGACTTGTGGCACTTTAGAGATTAACAAATTTATTTGAGCATAAGCTTTCATGAGCTACAGCTCACTTCATCAGATGTAGCTCACGAAAGCTTATGCTCCAATAAATTTGTTAGTCTCTAAGGTGCCACAAGTCCTCCTTTTCTTTTTGCAGATACAGACTAACACGGCTGCTACTCTGAAACCTCAGCAGAATGTTTTTCATGTTGTCAGAATGTCTATTGTCATGAATTCTCATAAATTTCAAAAGGTGAGCTAAAAGTCATTTCAGGAATCACACCTGCCTGAGTCGTCTTGCTGATTTTTATGCTTTTATAGCCATATTTTTGTATTTTAAAGTGTTTCTCTCACTTGTTGCTGTGTGAAAGACCTATACAAATAGGCAGAACTGATTATAGAGGGGAAATAATGAAACTGACACTACAGAGTGCTGTTTAATACGCAATGCAAACAAGTAGGAAAAAAGAAATACTCTTTCTTTAATTTATTAGTCATTTTAGGCATTACTTTTGACAATGGACTCATAAAAAGTGAGAGGTTTTTATCTTCATGGTGCTCCTATAATCGTACTCAAATCATAAAATCTTTCATCTGTAGATCTTATGAACTTTATGTAAATTGGTATCATTATCCCCATTTTACACATGGGGAAACTGACTCAGAGCTAGCCAAGGCCTTTTCTAGGCTAGGATTTGAAGATCCTTCGTATGTTAAGCTACACATTTTAAAAGTATAGTGTAGTCCAGGCAGTGTGTCTTGACTATACTAAACTTTTTAAGAGGTTGTTTGCTAACCCCCAGCCTACATGAGGCCTAATTGACTTTCCCAGGGTCAGACAGTAAGCCAGTGGCAGGGCTGGTATAAGAACCCAGGTCTTCAGATTCACATCATTTTGCCCTATTCACTCCACCATGGTGCCTCATCCATGGTGTTATTTAACGGTTCCCTAGTAGGCTTTGTGTTGACACCTTGCTGGGATGAATGAAGTGAGGGGGCACAGACCATGCTGGGCAACTGCTGCTGACTGTTGATTGGACACTTGGTTTTGGGTGTGTGAACACAGTAGCAGTGCAGCAGTTTGCATGGGATGCTTTTTCTTTTCAAAGAAAGGAAAACATGGACTCAACCCATATTTTTAAACAATAATAACTTGGATTCTGAGGAACACGGCAAACATGGCTAAAAAGTCCCTAAAATGAGGGGGTCCATGCAGTTTTCCCCACAGTTAAAATTTTCCACCTGTCCTCCTGATGAATTTTCCCATAGTATATTTCTTGGAAACAGAGGGCAGTGTTTTTAGCACTCTAAACCTTTTTGTATTCTCTCTTAATTTGGTTCATGTAAAGTTTCATTGTTCACACATTGACAGGATTAGTGGTTGCAGCCTGTGGCCTATTAAGTGCTCCAAAGCACAGAATCATAGAATATCAGGGTTGGAAGGGACCTCAGGAGGTCATTTAGTCCAACCCTCTGCTCAAAGCAGGACCAATCCCCAACTAAATCATCCCAGCTAGGGCTTTAAGTGTGACCGTAAAAACCTCTAAGGAAGGAGATTCCACCACCTCCCATTCCAGTGCTTCATCACCCTCCTAGTGAAAAGGTTTTTCCTAATATCCAATCTAAACCTCCCCCACTACAACTTGAGACCATTACTCCTTGTTCTGTCATCAGCTACCATTGAGAACAGTCTAGAGCCATCCTCTTTGGAACCCCCTTTCAGGTAGTTGAAAGCAGCTATCAAATCCTCCCTCGTTCTTCTCTTCTGCAGACTAAATAATCCCAGCTCCCTCAGCCTCTCCTCATAAGTCATGTGCTTCAGCCCCCTAATCATTTCTGTTGCCCTCCGCTGGACTCTTTCTAATTTTTCCACATCCTTCTTGCAGTGTGGGGCCCAAAACTGGACAGCGTACTCCAGATGAGGCCTCACCAATGCTGAATAGAGGGGAAGGATCATGTCCCTCAATCCTTATACACCCCAAAATGCTGTTAGCCTTCTTGGCAACAAGGGCACACTGTTGACTCATATCCAGCTTCTTGTCCACTGTAACCCCTAGGTCCTTTTCTGCAGAACTGCTGCCTAGCCACTTGGTCCCTAGTCTGTAGCAGTGCATGGGATTCTTCCATCCTAAGTGCAAGACTCTGCACTTGTCTTTGTTAAACCTCATCAGATTTCTGAGCACCGTTATGTAGCTCAGGTTTTGAGCTTAACAAGTGACAGAAATCTGAATTAGCTGTGAAACATGTCTTTGTTGTACCTAGAGGAGATTTAAAGTTGTATTGCCACTGTGATGGGTTGGATCACAGAAACCCCTTTAGGACTGCCATCTGATGTGCCTAGACTACCCCTGAGCCTGTTTTCCCTGCCAGCTTGGGACTTCAGTCCCTTGCCTGGTATGAGCCAGACATGCTTGCCTGTTGCAAACACACATCCAAGTCTGAACCACATTCCCCACAAGCCACAGGCTTAACTGAAAACCGCTTAAGTGCTCTTGTCTACAGCACTCAGATATCCAACTCCCAATGAGGTCCAAACCACAAATCCGTTTTACCCTGTATAAAGTGTATACAGAGTAAACTCATAAATTGTTTGCCCTCTATAACACTGATAGAGATATGCACAGCTGTTTGCCCCCCAGCTATTAATACATACTCTGTGTTAATTAATAAGTAAAAAGTGATTTTATTAAATACAAAAAATAGGATTCAAGTGGTTCCAAGTAATAACAGAACAAAATGAATTACCAAGCAAAATAAAATAAAACACGGAAGTCTAAGCTTAATACAGTAAGAAAGTGATTACAGATGAAATCTCACCCTCAGATGTTTCAATAAGCTTCTTTTACAGACTAATTTCTTTTTAGTGTGGGTCCAGCAATCACTCCCACCCCCATGGTTACTGTCCTTTGTTTCAGTTTCTTTCAGGTATCCTTTGGGGGTGGAGAGGCTACCTCTTGAGCCAGCTGAAGACAAAATGGAGTGGTTTCCCAGGGGTTTATATAGTTTCTCACTTGTGTAGAATCATAGCTCAGCATGGAGTATTGGAATCACATGGGCAAGTCACATGTCCATGCATGACTCAGTGGTCTACAGGCCAAGCTGAAAGCTTAGATATGTACTGGTGTCTGTCAAGGTCCATTGTTAACCAAGTACTTCCATTTACTTGACTAACCCCTTCGAAGTGTGTTGACTGAATCTTCCTTAATGTGCTTTCTACAGCAAACACTTTAAATACAAGCACAGAGCCAACGCTTGTAACTTCAGATATAAAAATGATACATACATACAAATAGGATGAATACATGCAGAAGAACATAACCTTTGCGAAGATATGATACATGGCATATCTAGCATAAAACCTATTCCAGTTATGTCATATTTACACTCATAATCATATTTCTGTAAAGCATTATGGGATGCAACGTCACACCCACAATAAACAATAGATATCTGAAACTCCGTGCATAATCATTTGCTTCTCAACAGTGATTCTTTGTAGGGCCCTGAGGTTATAGAATCATAGAAGATTAGGGTTGGAAGAGACCTCAGTAGGTCATCTAGTCCGACCCCCTGCTCAAGGCAGGACCAACACCAATTAAATCATCCCAGCCAGGGCTTTGTCAAGCCGGACCTTAAAAACTTCTACGGATGGCGTTTCCACCACCTCCCTAGGTAACCCATTCCAGTGCTTCACCACCCTCCTAGTGAAATAATGTTTCCTAATATCCAACCTAGACCTCCCCCACTGCAACTTGAGACCCTTGTTCTGTCATCTGCCACCACTAAGAATGGCCTAGATCCATCCTCTTTGGAACCCCCTTTCAGGTAGTTGAAAGCAGCTATCAAATCCCCCCTCACTCTTCTCTTCTGCAGACTAAACAAGCCCAGTTCCTTCAGCCTCTCCTCATAAGTCATGTGCCCCAGTGCTCTGATCATTTTTGTTGCCCTCCGCTGGACTCTCTCCAATTTTTCCTACCTCTTTCTGTAGTGGGGGCCCCAAAACTGGACGCAGTACTCCAGATATGGCCTCACCAGTGCCAAATAGAGGGGAATAGTCACTTCCCTCAATCTGCTGGCAGTGCTCCTACTAATACAGCCCAATATGCCGTTAGCCTTTTTGGCAACAAGGGCATGCTGCCGACTCATATCCAGCTTGTCATCCGCTGTTATCGCCAGGTCCTTTTCTGCAGAACAGCTGCTTAGCCAGTCAGTCCCCAGCCTGTAGCAGTGCATGGGATTCTTCCATCCTAAGTGCAGGACTCTGCACTTGTCCTTGTTGAACCTCATCAGATTTCTTTTGGCCCAATCCTCCAATTTGTCTAGGGCCCTCTGGACCCTATCTCTACCTTCCAGATTATTCATATCTTTCTGATCATGAATTCCTGTCTCAAAACCAAATGTGTGGGATTATAGGGCTTGAAATGTCTGCAGTAGATGCCCATACCAGATAACTTGTTTTTGTTTTGTTTTTTTGTTTTTTTTAAGCCATCCTCACTAGCACGACATTAGGACTGCAGAGGACAGGAGATAGAATAGTAATCTCAATCTATGGGAAGGCTGTTGGATTAAAGGTAGATATCCTGAGTAAGATAGATGTGCCCACTGCTCTGCCCATTAAACGGCTGGATTTTAGCAGAGGTTTCCAAAAAGTATTCAAAATAGAATGAAAATGTTTTGCTTACTCAGCCGTGCATTTTTTTAACAAGACCATGCTGGTATAGCTGAGTGAATGGAGAGAAAATACAGCAGATGGACATGTAGTTTTACAAGATGTGTACATGACACTGGAGCAGACAATAATTTCCTTGACTAAGGTCCCTCTTCTGCTTGGTGTGTCTCACCAATTGCTTCTATTGGAATCATGAGTCATTTTGAATTAGTTTCTAGGATTGTAATGTCACCATGTGCATAGCTCAGATGAGCAGTTTGAGCTCTGTATAGCATACTAAACTATACACTGTGCTATGGGCTGCTCTGTCTTTGTGAGAACACCCCTCAAATTCAATCTGCTCTGTGGCGGTGCTTTCCTTTGCGTCTTTGACTTGGGAATGTGCTTTCGCTGATTGAAGACTATTTCCTTATAGAATCATAGAATAGAATATCAGGGTTGGAAGGGACCCCAGAAGGTCATCTAGTCCAACCCCCTGCTCAAAGCAGGACCAATTCCCAGTTAAATCATCCCAGCCAGGGCTTTGTCAAGCCTGACCTTAAAAACCTCTAAGGAAGGAGATTCTACCACCTCCCTAGGTAACGCATTCCAGTGTTTCACCACCCTCATAGTGAAAAAGTTTTTCCTAATATCCAATCTAAACCTCCCCCACTGCAACTTGAGACCATTACTCCTCGTTCTGTCATCTGCTACCATTGAGAACAGTCTAGAGCCATCCTCTTTGGAACCCCCTTTCAGGTAGTTGAAAGCAGCTATCAAATCCCCCCTCATTCTTCTCTTCTGCAGACTAAACAATCCCAGCTCCCTCAGCCTCTCCTCATAAGTCATGTGTTCTAGACCCCTAATCATTTTTGTTGCCCTTTGCTGGACTCTCTCCAATTTATCCACATGCTGTAGGGAATGGCGTCAATTCTGTTTGGTAGGTTCTTTGCATGTGTAGGTCATGGTTAAGGGTACAATTAAGTCCTAGGTATTTTTAGTAAGTCATGCACAAGTCATGGGCAATAAACAAAAATTCATGACCTGTGACCTGTCCATGACTTATACTAAAAATACCTGTGTTTAAATGGGGGTGGGAGGGGCTGCTGGGTGTGTGTGTGTGTGTGGGGATACTGTTGGGGGGTGGGAGGGGCTCCTGGGGCGAGCGGCTCCAGCTCCTGGGGGCCACAGACTGCAACTGCTCCAACCGGCCGGGGCCTGCCGCCCAGAGCCGTGGACTGCGGCTGCTCTGGCCGGCTGGGGACAGCTGCTCAGGGCTGCTCCAGTAGCTGGCTTGCTGCTTGGGCACTGCAGAAGTCACGGAGGTTGCAGAAAGTCATGGAATCCGTGACTGCCATGACTGACGCGGAGCCCTAATCGTGGTAAAAGCACTCTTCAGTGTCCAGCTTTGAATGCAGTCTCACTGTACTATGCCTCATTGGACAGTAGTCTTCCTTCCACCTGTCTCTTGCTGGAGTGCAAGTATAGGGTGCATGTTATCAACAGGCAGCTAAAAATACACTCTAGAGCTGGAATGCCCAGTGCGGTTTTGTTTGTAGCAGGGGTTGCAGGCATCTGGACATGGGATCTGCCCAGTCAATGGAGTACTCCAAACAGAGAGGGCTTTTAACTAACAGAGTTTATTACTCTAACATCAGCTCAAGTTACCAGGAATTCATGCCTACCTCAGTTCTGGGCTGTTCTTTCTCCCCCTTTTTCCCCCCTTCCCATATCTTAGTGCTGTTCTACACTACGAGGTTAGGTTGAATTTAGCCACATTAGGTTGATTTTATAATGAATGCATCTACACAACCAACCCCGTTCCACCGACCTAAAGGGCTCTTAAAATCGACTGCTGTACTCCTCCCCAATGCAGGGAGTAGCACTAAAATCAACCTTCCTGGGTCGGAATTTGGGGTAGTGTAGATGCAGCGCTGTGCAATTGGATGGTGTTGGCCTCCGGGAACTATCCCAGAGTGCTCCAATGTGACTGCTCTGGACAGCACTTTCAACCCTGATGCACTAGCCAGGTACACAGGAAAAGCACCTGGAACTTTTGAATTTCATTTCCTGTTTGGTCAGCGTGGTGAGCCCAGCAGAACAGGTGACCATACAGTCCCAGAATCACAAACGAGCTCGAGCATGGAGTGAACGGGAGACACTGGATCTGATTGCTGTATGAGGAGAAGAATCTGTGTAGGCAGAACTCTGACCCAGCAGAAGAAATGCTGATATATATGCCAAAATCGCACAGGGCATGGTGGAGAGAGGCTACACCAGAGATGCACAGCAGTGCTGCGTGAAAATTAAGGAGCTCAGGCAAGCTTACCAAAAGATAAAGGAGGCAAATGGTCGCTCTGGGTTAGAGCCCCAGACATGCCGATTCTATGATCAGCTACATGCCATTCTAGGGGGGACCCTACCAGTACCCCAACACTCTCCATGGACACCTGCAAGGTGTCAGCCTCACGCAACACAGATGAGGATTTTGTGGATGAGGAGAATGGATTCTCCGCTAGCCTGCTGCACGTTCTCCTGGGCAGCCAGGACCTTTCCCTCACCCTGGAGCCAATACCCTCTCAGGGCCTATTGTTCCCAGACCCTGAATGCGGAGAAGGCACCTCTGGTGAGTGCACATTTATAATGACACTACAGGAGTTAAAAGCAATTGTGTTTAATGTTTGATTTGCCCTGAACAATTGGGACGCATTCGCAGCCAATACAGCTAATGGAAAAGTCTGTTAACGTGTTTGGGGATGGAGTGGGAATCCTCCAGGTTCATCTCCATGAAGATCTTCTGGAGGTACTCTGAAAGCCTTTGCAGAAGGTTTTTGGGGAGGGCTGCCTTATTTCGTCCTCCATGGTAGGACACTTTACCACGCCAAGCCAGTAGCAAGTGATCTGGAATCATTGCAACACACAGCATGGCAGCGAATGGTCCTGGGTTTTGGTTGCATTCATCCATCATTTGGTCTTTTATCTTTCTGTCCGCCTCAGGAGAGTTACCATTCATAGTCACCTGGTTGAAATAGGGGAAATTTTGTAAGGGAACAGTAATCCCCTCTGTTTGGTGATCCCCGACACATTAGACCCCGAGCATGCTGGGCTGTTTGCGCATGGCTAAAAGGGATCATCCTGGAGAATAGCCACGTGTGTGGGGAGGAGGGGTTTGCTGCACATCCACCCCAAAACCGCAGCCCCTCCTTTTAAATGGCGAACACAGTGGGCATTGGTTGCTATGGGAAAGGAGGGTGCTGCAGTTTGAAACCATTTCCATATGTTATGAACATGAAAGAAGCCAAACCCACGTACCCTTTGGCTTATCATGGCTGCTTGCAAACCAGATTCTGTTGCCCAGCCATGTGTGATGTGTCACCATACCGGCAGGTGCTAAATATAAAAGGAAAATGTGACTTTGTACTTAAAACATTTGTGCTGTCTGCTGTGAATTGCTTGATTCACTGTAAAAGAATCTCCCTTTTGTTCTCAGAAATGTATCTTTAAAGTCTACTCTCCCTCTTCTTCCCCCCTGCAGCCACAAATGCTTCTATGCTCCCTGCATCAACTCTGTCCCTGAGGTTATTGCAGATTAGAAGGTGAAAAAAATGCATCTGTGATGACGTGTTTTCAGAGCTCATGCAGTCCTCCCGCACTGATAGGTTACAGCTGAATGCATGGAGGCATTTGGTGGCAGAGGCCAGAAAAGCATACAGTGAGCGTGATCAGAGCACGCAGGAAGAGATGCTGAGGCTAATGGGGGAGCAAATGGACATGATTCATAGATATTAAGGTCAGAAGGGACCATTATGATCATCCAGTCTGACCTCCTGCATGATGCAGTCCACCAAATCTCACCTACCCGCTCCTGCAATAAACCTCTCACCTATGTCTGAGCTATTGAAGTCCTCAAATCATGGTTTAAAGACATCAAGGTGCAGAGTGACCCGTGCCCCATGCTGCGGAGGAAGGCGAAAAACCCCCAGGGCCTCTTCCAATCTGCCCTAGTGAGCGTTGTCAGTGATCTAAAGTTTTTTTAATAAATAAAGAATGAATGGATTCAGAGCAAAAGGGACTTTATTTCCTGTGCCAGCTGTGGATGAAGGGGGGATGGGGTTTGGCTTACAGGGAAGTACATTCACCAAACGGGGCGGCTTTGCATCAAGGACAAACACACACAACTGTCACACCGTAGCCTGGTCAGTCATGAAATTGTTTTTCAAAGCCTCTTCGATGCGCAGCGCGCCTTGGTGTGCTCTTCTAATTGCCCTGGTGTCTGGCTTTTCAAAACTGGCCGCCAGGCGATTTGCCTCAACCTCCCACCCCACCACAAATGTCTCCCCCTTACTCTCAGATATTATGTAGCACACAGCAAGCAGCAATAACAATGGGAGTATTGCTTTTGCTGAAGTCTAACCTACTCAGCAAACTGTGCCAGCACCCTTTTAAATGTCCAAGGCACATTCCACCACTATTCTGCACTTGCTCAGCCTATAGCTGAACTCCTCCTTCCTGCTGTCCAGGCTGCCTGTGTATGGCTTCATGAGCCCTGGGAGCAAGGGGTAGGCTGGGTCCCCAAGGACAACTATTAGCATTTCAAATTCCTGGTAATGGTAATTTTCTGGTCTGGGAAGAAGGTCCCTCCTTTCAGGTTTCCAAACAGCCCAGAGTCCGAAAGATGCAATTCCACTGAATGCATCTGATGAAGTGAGCTGTAGCTCACGAAAGCTTATGCTCAAATAAACTGGTTAGTCTCTAAGGTGCCACAAGTACTCCTTTTCTTTTTGTGAATACAGACTTTACACAGCTGCTACTCTGAAATCTGTATACAATTGGTTGCTAAAGATCGACTTCTATAATACCGACCTAATTTTGTAGTGTAGACATGCCCTTATTGTGATTTCACCACCTTGTAGCTACACACACAAGCAGCAAACTCTGGTCACCAATAAGAGGGGCTATAATGCCTACTGCATCTGAGAGGTTCATGTCCCGAGGTTGCCCCTGAACTAGAGGCTCTGGTATGATACTTTTCAGAGTAACAGCTGTGTTAGTCTATATTCGCAAAAAGAAAAGGAGTACTTGTGGCACCTTAGAGACTAACCAATTTATTTGAGCATAAGCTTTCGTGAGCTACAGCTCACTTCATCAGATGCATACTGTGGAAAGTATAGAAGATCTTTTTATACACACAAAGCATGGGAAAAAAAATGGGTGTTCACCACTACAAAACATTTTCTCTCCCCCCACCCCACTCTCCTGCTGGTAATAGCTTATCTAAAGTGATCACTCTCCTTACAATGTGTATGATAATCAAGTTAGGCCATTTCTAGCACAAATCCACGTTCTCCCCCACTTCCCCCCCCCCCCCAAAAAACCCCACTCTCCTATTGCTAATAGCTTAAGCTATTACCAACAGGAGAGTGGGTTGGGGGGGGGGGGACACCTGGATTTGTGCTGGAAATGGCCTAACTTGATTATCATACACATTGTAAGGAGAGTGGTCACTTTAGATAAGCTATTACCAGCAGGAGAGTGGGGTGGGGGGAGAGAAAATGTTTTGTAGTGGTGAACACCCATTTTTTTTCATGCTTTGTGTGTATAAAAAGATCTTCTATACTTTCCACAGTATGCATCCGATGAAGTGAGCTGTAGCTCACGAAAGCTTATGCTCAAATAAATTGGTTAGTCTCTAAGGTGCCATAAGTACTCCTTTTCTTTTTGGTATGATACTATTTTGTATGAGGCTCCTGCTGTATTTTCTCCTGCAGGCTGGCTGCTGGCTCCACTCGATTCTGTGCTGGCATTGTGAGCACAGTCAGACACTTGTCCATAGAGCTGAAGATGGCTGACTATTCAAACAAGCTTTATGAGCAGTTAGAACAAGAGACAGGAATCAAAACAGGTAAGAAAAGGAACTTCTGGCTCAGTTCCCTGCTGAGTGGATTCACATGAACTCCACTGCTTTCTGGGGCTTGGAATCAGAGTAACACTAGCATGTATGATTGCTGGTTTCTAAGCACTGAATGGGGCTTTAGCCTTCTCAGCTTGGAGACACTCCCATGGCATCCTCACGTTTGGATTGCCTGCTGCAGTCATTTAGAACACAATACTTGTGACCGGTAAAGGCAGAATTGTTGAAAGAAAACTGCCCCCATTATGCTTAAATCAGCAACATAAAAGTTAACTGAGTAAGAGTTAATTAGAATTAGCCATGAAGCTCATACAGATGCATTCATTTTTGTATCTCCAACAGGGGCAGAATCTTAGCATAAAGTACTTGTTTATATTGCACACACACACCTGCATATTAAAGGGGGAGCAGAGGATGAGAGCCCAGTAGCAGTAACTCCACACCTGTTTCCAGCCAGCTTTAATTATAGCATGTGAGAAATATACTGTCACAGATCCACAGGGCGAGTTTGCCTCAAGCTTTTAAACAGTCTGTCAGGGAGCATACCCCTCTTAGTGCTAGTCTCTGCTCAGTGTCCCCGTCCGGTTCCCTTCGTTTGACCCTTTGACCACACTCCTGTCCCTGTTGTTTCATTAGTTGTCCCCTGGATTTATTTGGTGTCCAGGTCCTCTGGATCCCCCTCTTAGGCTGGGGGGGGGATCCTTTAGCAGTGGATGGGCTTTGCCCGCCCACTTCCCGGATCCCAATACAGCTAGTCCCTAGGTCTCCAATTTTTTCAAGGGTTACCCCTGGAGCACCATTACTTTGTGGCTGGGCCTTGGTTTCAGCACCACTGTTTCTCACCATGGCTTCTTCAGTAAGACCAAAAGAACCTGAACTCCTGTTGGAGGGAGACTTTACCCCTTTGGGAGCAGATGTTTGCAGCAACACAGGGCAGCCTTTTCAGTACAGGACAGCTTTTCTTAGTCCACTAGAATACAATATTTTAGGTTCCTTAAATTACAATGGAAGAGCAAAGCTTATATGTACATCCATGCTGGCCAGACAACCTGCCTCTTTTGCCCAGAATGTTCAAGATTAAATCTCTCACTGCACAGGGCAGCTGTATCATAACAGTTTTCTAACACCTCGGTTCTTTGTTTCCAGCCCTAGTCACCCTGTTTGCACATGATCTGCCTCCCTTGGCTCCCAATAATTAAAAGTTAATGTCCAGTCAATGGTCTTCCATCGTATCTCCAAAGGAAGCTAATGATACGTTGGCAATTCTTGATGATTCATTCATACCAATCCTGACATGCTTATGTGACTTACATACATCTCTTAGCTCCCTGTCCTAGAGAAGATGACAGCCCCTTGAGTCATAGTAGATCACAACATAAAAGTGAATGGGGAAACAGTCGTATGTTTTTCATAAAAATACAGAAATTTCCCACATTCTGTACAACTACATAAATAGAACATACTTCATTTTTCAAAGTCAAGCACTCAAAAGTTAGGATATGCCAGTATTAAGTTTCCTTCACAACCTTAATTCAGTCCCCTTGTATGTATGTGTTATGAAACAGTATGCCTCTCACAATGCACAGATTGGATGGTGTTCTCTTAACAGCTGTTCATTGTATGGCACCATGCCTTATTTACTGCATGTTGTTTTGAAGACAGAACTGTTAATTTCCTTATTGGCTTTCCATGATGCTTATCACTACAATATCTGAGGGCTTCACAAACATTAATGAATTTATTTTTACAACACTCCTGTGAGATTAATCATAGAATATCATGGTTGGAAGGGACCTCAGGAGGTCATCTAGTCCAACCCCCTGCTCAAAGCAGGACCAATCCCCAACTAAATTATCCCAGCCAGGGCTTTGTCAAACCTGACCTTAAAAACCTCTAAGAAAGAAGATTCCACCACCTCCCTAGGAAATGCATTCCAGTGCTTTACCACCCTCCTAGTGAAAAAGTTTTTCCTAATATTCAACCTAACCATCACCCACTGCAGCTTGAGACCATTACTCCTTGTTCTGTCATCTGCTACCACTGAGAACAGTCTAGATCCATCTTCTTTGGAACCCCCTTTCAGGTAGTTAAAAGCGGCTATCAAATCCCCCCCTTATTGTTCTCTTCTGCAGACTAAACAATCCCAGTTCATAGAATCATAGAATATCAGGGTTGGAAGGGACCCCTGAAGGTCATCTAGTCCAACCCCCTGCTCGAAGCAGGACCAATTCCCAGTTAAATCATCCCAGCCAGGGCTTTGTCAAGCCTGACCTTTAAAAACCTCTAAGGAAGGAGATTCTACCACCTCCCTAGGTAACGCATTCCAGTGTTTCACCACCCTCTTAGTGAAAAAGTTTTTCCTAATATCCAATCTAAACCTCCCCCAAAGGTTCCCTCAGCCTCTCCTCATAAGTCATCTGCTCCAGCCCCCTAATCATTTTTGTTGCCCTCCGCTAGACTTTGCAATTTTTCCACATTCTTCTTGCAGTGTGGGGCCCAAAACTGGACACAGTACTCCAGATGAGGCCTCACCAATGCCGAAAGGAGGGGAATTATCACATCCCTCGATCTGCTGGCAATGCTCCTCCTTATACACCCCAAAATGCTGTTAGCCTTCTTGGTAACAAGGACACACTGTTGACTCATATCCAGTTTCTTGTCCACTGTAACCCCTAGGTCCTTTTCTGCAGAACTGCTGCTGAGCCATTCGGTCCCTAGTCTGTAGCGGTGCATGAGATTATTCCGTCCTTAGTGCGGGACTCTGCACTTGTCTTTGTTGAACCTTATCAGATTTCTTTTGGCTCAGTCCTCTAATTTGTCTAGGTCCCTCTGTATCCTATTTCTACTCTCCAGCGTATCTACCTCCCAGTTTAGTGTCATCTGCAAACTTGCTGAGGGTGCAATCCATGCCATCCTCCAGATCATTTATGAAGATATTGAACAAAATAGGCCCTAGGACCAACCCTTGGGCCACTCCTCTTGATACTGGCTGCCAACTAGACATGGAGCCATTGATCGCTGCCGGGTGATTTAGCCAGCTTTCTATCCACCTTATAGTCCAGGGGGTGTTAGACCCTATCTGTAAAAGGGGACTAACATATACACTAATTTTGGGTGCCCAATTTGAGACATCTAGGATCTAAATTTTCTGATAGCATTATATAGCACTTAGTATTCAAAATGCAGATCTCAGTTCCATTGATTTTAATTGCAGCTGAGAGCACTCAACACTTCAACAGATCAGACATCAGGATCTCAAGTCAAGCATGCAGAAAATACACACGCAATTAGTGAGCACTATGAAAAGTTTAAGTGATTTGCCAAGTATCATATAGGAACTCCATTACAGAAGCAGGGGTAGAATCCAGTTCTTCAGGCAAGCATTCAGCTGCCTGAACCATGAAATCATCATTTCCCTTCCCACTATCCTCTGCCTCAGTCACCACTCCACTATCGTGATTCACCCCCAGAGCAAGTACCTCTTGTGCACTGAATGAGTCTGGGGTCCTATGGGAAATAGCCTTTCATTACATTATCACATAATCTATCTTGATGTGCATATATATATATATGCAAAAGGGGACAAATTAAGGTTTCAGGGGATCCTTAATTCTAGCATTTCCGGAGTTCTGAGTGCTTGACTTTTAACATAGTTTGTATGTATTTTCCTCGGTTTTTAAATATGCAAACTGGAAAAAACAGAAATTCCATTGTGTGGTATCAAATTGAAACCCACATCGGTCATCAGCAGGGTCAAAACCTTTAGATCCACCATATGAGTTAAACCACAACAATTAATGAAGTAACTAATAGCAGTAACAGGTTGTCACCCTCTGTGGACCAGCACTAGAGGGGATGGGACATTTCCAGCGGGTTTCACAAATAGCAGAGGAACACTGAGACTTAGGGAGCTGAGGTGACATTCTGGGATCTGGAGGGGAATGTGATCTAGTGGGCACAGAGCTTTCTGCCTGCTGTCCCCAAACCTAACCCCTTCTGCCAAGCCCCCTCCAACCTTTCTCTGTCCCAGACTCTCTCCCCTCCCCCAATTCCCAGCTACTTGCCCAACCAATCCCAGTCCCCCTGCCACCCTGCTCCTCATCTGTTCTTTCTGTCCACTGCCAGTCTCCAGTGACACACACCCTGTTCCCCATTACCACTGGATCTCAGTCCTAGTGTCCTTCCTTGGGCTTCTTGGCCAATCTCTGTGTCCCCGCCCCCATCTTCTTGTCCCAGTTTCCTTACCCAGCTAGCCTTAGTTCTTCCCCTGAACTCCATCTCCTCATCACATCTGTCTCCCTTCCTCCCTCTCCCCAACACCTCTGGTTCAAATCCCAATCTTCTCACCTAGTCAGTCCCAATATCCCCACTCCCTTCCCCCAAACTCATCTGATCTCAGTCACCCACTTCCCAGTTTCCAGTCTCTGCCCAGCCAGTCCTATTCTTCTCCCTCTCCTCCAGCTACTTGTCCCAATCTACTCTTCCTGGCATTCCCTTCCCAGGTCCTGTTCCCTCTGCATTCGAATTGGGCAGCTTCCTCCTCCAGTGACCAGCCCTGATTCAGTCTGCAGTGGCACAGAGCTGCAGCTTCAGGGAAAGACCTGCTTAGCCCCAGGCCACAGCATGCTCAGAGTGGACGTAATCTTTGGGGATTTAGATGTGAGACTCTAGCAGGTCTCTGCTGTGCATGTGTGAACTGTGATTTTTTTTCAAAGGCATAGCTTGGTTAAATTTGGTTGATTTTCCCAGGGATGGCAAAAGGTACATCCCTGACACTTAGACTACCCCCTTGCCAAATTTCAGGTCCTTGCTCCAAAGCTGGGGGAACTTTAGCTTTTTAAAAGAAACAGTTGCCAAAATTTTTAACATGGGCAACAAATTTTTCCCTAGCCTCATTCTCAGAATGGCTGAATCATTTAGGCTGAAATTTCAAAATTAACAAAAAAAAAAAAAAAAATCTGTTTGAAGCAGACAGCTGACATGGAAGATTTCAGCCCACACAGTTACCGTTTGGCAGAACTATAAGCAACAGAAAACAGGGTATTACAGTGGAATGTGTCAGGCAACCTTAATAGTCAGCGTTACTAGCCCTGCCTATAATTAAGTTTAATATTTAAAGGGTCATATTCGTCCATTAAAGCCAATGGATTTACCTTGGTGCGAAAAGGTTTACATTCATTTATTGCATGTTAGTTTTTTCGTCAGCTTATTAAGCAGTTATTAGAGCACATGGGGCACTGGTCTGAATCCCTAGTTTTAGCCTCTTCTTGCCCTGCCAGTTTCTCCTTTACTGGGCAGAAATGTGTGGCATATAATCTGTGAGAGTATTTATGAACCTGCATCCGATGAAGTGAGCTGTAGCTCACGAAAGCTTATGCTCTAATAAATTGGTTAGTCTCTAAGGTGCCACAAGTACTCCTTTTCTTTTTGCGGATACAGACTAACACAGCTGCTACTCTGAAATCTGTCTTTATGAACCTGAGTAACTTTTAGTATAAAGCAGAATTAAAATAACTTTAGTAGTCTAAATTAAACTGTGCCTTGTAAAACAATTGTAGGTTACTAGCTAATCAGTATATGAATGTGGGAAGCTTTTTTGACTACTGTGTATTGGAAGCAATGATTCTGCTGAAACATGAGGGCTTGGAGAACCTGCCCAACTTTGACTTGACTTTGGTCATTGTCTTAGGTTACGTGAAGACAGGCTCTATCTCACTGGCTCAGACTCAGGATCGATTGATCTCCCTGAAACGCATTGCCTCAAGGCTCAGGTACATATGAGAGAGAAACTGTACCTGATCTTAAACTTTTCCTGTGCTTGCCTTTCCTGAGAAGCTAATGACAAGCATCCTCTGTGTGTTCTGTGGCAGTGTAATGGGAATACCTTGTGAAATCATGGCTCCAAAACGAGTGGCACAACTACATCCACTAATCAACATTCATGACCTTGTGGGTGCCATGTATGTACCAGAGGATGCAGTCGTATCATCTGCCGATGTGAGTCTTGCTCTGGCAAATGCTGCCTCTCGAAATGGTATGAATATTTTTAATCTATAATATGCCAGCTCCCTTGTGTGATGTCTGCCTTTTTGTTATAAAGGAAAATGACCCTTTCATAGGGATGGTATCAGATTTGGGATTCATCTTATTCTCTTTTGATGACCAAAGTCTACTAATTTCTTTAAAGGAAATATTCTTTAAATCTATTTTTCTCCACCCTAAAGTCAGGTCAGATCTTGTTTGGGTGCCGCATCTTTAGAGATATTTAGTAGAAGGAATCACACACCACAGGCTGCTGTAGTCATTATTTATATACAACCCTACAAGTCTACACAGTGCTTTACAATAGGTAGAAACCCAGATGGGAGCTTAGTCTAAAGGCACAAGTGGATTCATACCAGTCTGGACAGTTTCATTATATATGAGCCTAGAGGGGTGTGAGATCAGAAGCTGGAATATTTAACTGGACAGGTGGATTTTTGGGGATTTGGAGGTGGGCCTGGCATATGCCATTGGAAGCTTGTTCAGTGAGATTGGGGTGGTCTGAAAGAAGGGACAGTGTCATGATTTAGCAAAGGAGATGGGAGTGGAACTTGGTCAGATTGGAGGAAGCTTATGAGGTGAACAAAGGTGGAGGCTGTATGGCAGCGGCATGTTCTTTGTGTATAGCAAGGCGTGAGGCCAACAGCCAATTGCCTTCAATGCTCTGGAAGTGCTATTCTTATAATTTAGCATCTCTTAGTATTGTACTTATGACCTCATATCATTGTCTTTGATTGAGAAAAATGTCGTTCGTCTCACTAAGTGCCACACAGTTGGGTGCCCCAGAACTGCATTGGCTGGATCTTCTGTTTGCCAGCTGGATTTCTGAGTCCCGCTTGTTTTCAGTGTCATTCACTAACTGGGGCAAAAATGAATGACTGTGTTCCCTTGAAATAACCATTAGCTTTTGTATCTGTGCCACCATCCAAACTTAAGACTCCAGCGTTTATAAATAAAGTTTATAGAGTCTTTGGTTTACAGAGTTCCTTCCTCACACTTCCTTCCTCCATAAATGCCATCTGTGCTCCCTATTTGTTTGCTCCTGTCGCCCAGTATAAGTCTCCTCCAAAAAAGGTTGTAACTCCAGCTCACTGCATTGCAGGATCTGTCCTGCTCCGTTGTACGCAAGCCCTTCTGCTAGTTTCCCTGTCAGAGGGTTTCAGCTAGATCAGGGAATGCCTGTGTCTGACACGGAGGAGAGATGGTTCTTTTGGCTTTGGGGGTAGCAGCCTGATTTTTTCATCCTCTCAGTAAGGCCTGTGGTATCCTGACTACTTTCTCTGGCCTCTCTCTGCAGGTGTCCAGATCCATGAGCGGACAAGCATCAGCCATGTCATGGTCCAGAAGGGTTTTGTGACTGGAGTGGAGACTGACAGAGGACAGATTGAATGCCAGTATTTTGTCAACTGTGCTGGGCAGGTTAGATCTGATGGAAATTTCCCCCTCTGTGTCCTCTTGTAAGGACTCCCAGTGTATTCGGTAGCTGTAATAGCAGAGGAGGAGATCATTCAGTAACCAGTGAAAAGAGCATGTCACGTTTCTTCAGAACAAACGCACGCTTGTCAACCCCAAAAATAGGAAAATATTGGTTACATCCCGAAATAGCTGAGTTCACACCCTCTGTCTCCATGCTATCTCTATCCTAATTAGAGCAGTCCTAACAAGCAGTGCTAAGTTTCTGCCACCCATGTATTTGTTTTTAATAGTATTTTTACTTTATAAAGAAGTGTATATGTTCTGTATTTTCTCTGCAGTTTCATGCATTATAATGTTAAGGTTCACTTTGGCCTGATCTGCTGCAGTACATCAAAGGCATGCCAAAGGCATCAAAGGCATACCCCAGAATGGTAGTTATATTTAAGTCCTGGTCTACACTACGAGTTTAGGTCGAATTTAGCGGCGTTAGATCAATTTAACCCTGCACCTGTCCACACGACGAAGCCATTTTGTTGACTTAATGGGCTCTTAAAATTGATTTCTGTAGTCCTCCGTGACGAGGGGATTAGCACTTAAATTGACATCGCTGGGTCAAATTTGGGGTAGTGTGGACGCAATTTGACGGTATTGGCCTCTGGGAGCTATCCCAGAGTGCTCCAGTGTGACCGCTCTGGACAGCACTCTCAACTCTGCGAAGGCTTTTCCTGTCTACCTGGCCAGTGCATCGAACTTCTGAATTTCATTTCCTGTTTGGCCAGCGTGGCAAGCTGATCAGTACAGGTGACCATGCCGATCTCATCAGCAGCGGTGATCATGGAGTCCCAGAATCGTAAAAGAGCTCCAACATGGACCGAACAGGAGGTACTGGATTTGATCACTGTATGGGGAGAAGAATCGGTGCTATCAGAACTTCATTCCAAAAAACAAAATGTCAAAATATTTGAAAAAAAATCTCCAAGGGCATGAAGGACAGAGGCTATAACGGACCTGCAGCAGTGCCACATGAAACTTAAGGACCTCAGGCAAGCCTACCGAAGAGGCAAACACTCGGGGTCAGACCCCCAAGCATGCCGCTTCTATGATGAGCTGCATGCAATTCTAGGGGGTGCCCCTACAAATAACCCACCCCTGTTCATGGACTCCTGCAAGGGAGTCTCACGCAATAGGGATGAGGATTTTGGGGACGAGGAAGATGATAGCGCACACCAGGCAAGTGGAGAAACCGTTCTCCCCAACAGCCAGGAACTGTTGATCACCCTGGAGACAGTACCCTCCCAACCCAGGCTCCTGGACCTTGAAGGTGGAGAAGGCACCTCTGGTGAGTGTACCTTTGTAAATATAATACACAGTTTAAAAGCAAGTGTGTTTAATGATGAATTTGCCCTGAAGACTTGGGATGCATTCGCAGCCAGTACAGTTACTGGAAAAGTCTGTTAACGTTCTGGGGATGGAGCGGAAATCCTTCAGGGACATCTCAATGAAGCTCTCCTGGAGGTACTCCCAAAGCCTTTGCAAAAGGTTTCTGGGGAGGGCAGCCTTATTGCGTCCTCCATGGTAGGACACTTTACCATGCCATGCCAGTAGCACGTAGTCTGGAATCATTGCATAAGAAAGCATGGCAGCGTGTGGTCCCGGTGTTTGCTGGTATTCAAGCAACATCTGTTCTTTATCTCTCTGTGTTATCCTCAGGAGAGTGATATCATTCATGGTCACCTGGTTGAAATAGGGGAATTTTATTAAGGGGACATTCAGAGGTGGCCAGTCCTGGGCTGTTTGCCTGTGGCTGAAAAGAAATCATCCCTGCTGTTAGCCATGTGGTGGGGGGAGGGGTTAAGCGATCATCCCAGAGAATTGGGTGTTGAGGGGGTTTAGTTGGGTTTGTGCTGCACATTAACCTGAAAACATCAGCCCCTCCTTTTAAATGGTCAGTGTGTCTTTTTAAATACTACTCTCCCTTTTTTCCTCCCACAGCTGCAAATGCCGCTATCATCTCCGTCCCAGAGGCTAGCGCAGATAAGAAGGTGAAAAAAACGCACTCGAGATTAAATGTTCTCTGAGCTCATGCAGTCCTCCTGCACTTAAAGAGCCCAGCAGAATGTGTGGAGGCAGACATTGTCAGAGTCCAGGAAAGCACAAAATGCACGTGAGGACAGATGGCTGGAGCAACAGGAGAGGTGGCGGCAGTGTGATGAGAGGAGGCAGGATGCAATGCTGAGGCTACTGGAGGATCAAACTGATATGCTCCAGCATAAGGTTGAGGTGCAGGAAAGGCAGTAGGAGCACAGACTGCCACTGCAGCCCCTGTGTAACCAACCACTCTCCTCCCCATGTTCCATAGCTTCCTCACCCAGATGCCCAAGAACAGGAGGGGAGGGGGCTCTGGGCACCCAACCATTCCACCCCAGAGGACTGCCCAAGCAACAGAAGGCTGGCATTCAATAAGTTTTGAAGTGCAGTGTGGCCTTGTCCTCCCCTCCTCCCCCACCCCTCCCGGGCTACCTTAGTAGTTATCCCCCTATTTGTGTGATGAGTTAATAAAGAATGCATGAATTTGAAACAATGACTTTATTGCCTCTGCAAGCAGTGATCGAAGTGGGGAGGGGAGGGCAGTTGGCTTACAGGAAGTAGAGTGAACCAAGGGGGTGGGTTTTCATCAAGGAGAAACAAACAGAACTGTCACACCGTAGCCTGGCCAGCCATGAAACTGGTTTACAAAGCTTCTCTGATGCGCAGCGCACCCTGCTGTGCTCTTCTAACTGCCCTGGTGTCTGGCTGTGCAAAACTAGCAGCCAGGTGATTTGCCTCAACCTCCCACCCCGCCATAAACGTCTCCCCCTTACTCTCAGATATTGTGGAGCACACAGCAAGCAGTAATAACAGTGGGAATATTGGTTTTGCTGAGGACTAACTGAGTCAGTAAACTGCACCAGCGAGCTTTTAAAAGTCCAAATGCACATTCTACCACCATTCTGCACTTGCTCAGCCTGTAGTTGAAGAGCTCCTGACTACTGTCCAGGCTGCCTGTGTACGGCTTCATGAGCCATGGGAGCAAGGGGTAGGCTGGGTCCCCACGGGTAACTATAGGCATTTCAACATCCCCAACAGTTTTTTTCTGTTCTGGAAAGCAAGTCCCTTGCTGCAGCTCTTCAGACAGACCAGAGTTCCTGAAGATGCGAGCGTAATGAACCTTTCCCGGCCATCCCACGTTTGATGTTGGTGAAACGTTCTTTGTGATCCACCAGTACTTGCAGCACCATTGAAAAGTACCCCTTTCGGTTTATGTACTGGCTGCCTTGGTTCTCCAGTTCCAAGTAAGGGATATGTGTTCAGTCTATCGCCCCACCACAGTTAGGGAATCCCATTGCAGGAAAGCCATCCACTATGACCTGCACATTTCCCAGAGTCACTACCCTTGATAGCAACAGCTCAGTGATTGCGTTGGCTACTTGCAGCACAGCAGCCCCCACAGTAGATTTACCGACTCCAAATTGATTCCCGACTGACCGGTAGTTGTCTGGCATTGCAAGCTTCCAAAGGGCTATCATCACTCACTTGTGAACTGTGAGGGCTGCTCTTATCTTGGTATTCTTGCGCTTCAGGGCAGGGGAAAGCAAGTCACAAAGTTCCATGAAAGTGCTCTTACGCATGTGAAAGTTTCTCAGTCACTGGGAATCATCCCAGACCCACAACACTATGCGGTCCCACCAGTCTGTGCTTGTTTCTCAGGCCCAGAATCGGCTTTCCACGGCATGAACCTGCCCCATTACCACCATGATGTCCAAATTGCCAGGGCCCGTGCTTTGAGAGAAGTCTGTGTCCATGTCCTCATCACTCTCATCACCGCGCTGCCATTACCTCCTCACCTGCTTTTGCAGGTTCTGGTTCTGCATATACTTCATGATAATGCGCGAGGTGTTTACAATACTCATAACTGCTGCAGTGATCTGAGTGGGCTCCATGCTTGCTGTGGTATGGCGTCTGCAGGAGAGCAGAGTTGCAGGGGAAGTAGTGGTTGGATGACCAGTTTTGCAGACCTACTGCACAGTCTGCTACTAGGACACAACAGCTTAGCGGGCTGCACGCTCGCCGAGGTATGGCGAGACGAGAGCAGGAGAGCAGAGTTGCAGCGGAAGCGGTGGATGACGACAGTCATATAGAGGACCTGTGAGACCACCAGGAGAGCAGAGTGGCAGCAGAAGCGCTGGTCGGAAGACCAGTTTTTCCGACCTACTGCACCGTCTGCTGCCAGAGCAGGAGAGCAGAGTGGCAGCGGAAGCTGTTGTTCGATGACTATAGTTAGCATCCTACTGCACCGGCTGCTGAAAGCAGTATGGGGCCCGCATGGAAAAAAGGCGCGAAATGATTGTCTGCTGTTGCTTTCACGGAGGGAGGGGCAACTGATGACATGTACCCAAAACCACCCGCGACAATGTTTTTGCCCCATCAGGCATTGGGAGCTCAACCCAGAATTCCAATGGGCAGCGGAGACTGTGGGAACTGCGGGATAGCTACCCACAATGCAACGCTCCAAAAGTCTATGCTAGCCTCAGTACTGTGGACGCACTTTGCCAACTTAATGTGCTTAGTGGGGACACACACAATCGACTGTGTAAAATCGCTTTCTAAAAAATCGACTTCTATAAATTCAACAGTTACAGAGTAACAGCCGTGTTAGTTTGTATTCGCAAAAAGAAAAGGAGTACTTGTGGCACCTTAGAGACTAACCAATTTATTTGAGCATAAGCTTTCGTGAGCTACAGCTCACTTCATCGGATGCATACTGTGGAAAATACAGAAGATGTTTTTATACACACAAACCATGAAAAATGGGTGTTTATCACTACGAAGGGTTTTCTCTCCCCCCCCACCTCACTCTCCTGCTGGTAATAGCTTATCTAAAGTGATCACTCTCCTTACAATGTGTATGATAATCAAGGTGGGCCATTTCCAGCACAAATCCAGGTTATCATACACATTGTAAGGAGAGTGATCACTTTAGATAAGCTATTACCAGCAGGAGAGTGGGGTGGGGGGAGAGAAAACCCTTCGTAGTGATAAACACCCATTTTTCATGGTTTGTGTGTATAAAAACATCTTCTGTATTTTCCACAGTATGCTTCCGATGAAGTGAGCTACAGCTCACTTCAGCTTATGCTCAAATAAATTGGTGAGTCTCTAAGGTGCCACAAGTACTCCTTTTCTTTTTATAAATTCAACCTAATTTCATAGTGTAGACATACCCTAAGAGGAGACTAGTGCATGCTGTTTGCTTGGCACTGTAATCTAAGTGGCAGCCTGTTAAGAAGCATCCTGCAGTGTGGCAATACACACCTGCCAAGTCTCACTCAGTGGGAGGGGTACATCTTTCTGAGGTGAAGGACTTTGCTGTGACTCTTAATGAGACTATTGAATCTCCATAATGTTTCTGAAAACCTCCCTCATTCTAACTGTCACAGCTTGTCAGCCCTGAAGATATATTTGCCAGTTGATGTTTCTCAGCCTGCAACTGGCCATCTTGGTAACATGGGACCGCAGCAGTCCAGGAGCCCAAGAGAAGAATCATTGTCTATTATGTTTTCTTCAGAAGCCAAACCAATAGTGACTTCACTGTATAAATTCTTCTTCTTCGTCTTGTTTATTTTATATCATGATAGCACCTAGAAGCCTCAGTCATGGACTAGGCCCCCATTGTGGTAGTTGCTGTTCAAACACAACAAAAAGATCTTCCCTTCCCCAAAGAGCTTATAATCTAAGTAGAGAGGGGGGAAAAAAGTAAATTTCTTCTCTGTCTAAGGCAATATTGCAGCAGCGTAGACATGGACCTGCTCTGGTGCTGTAGCAAAAGCACTCCGATGAAGACAAAATAGGCCTGTGACTCGGCTTTCTCCCTGTCACTTCCATCCCAACTAACCCTTTCTGGTTTCAGTGGGCCTACGAGCTGGGTCTCTCCAGTGAAGAGCCGGTCAGTATCCCGCTGCACGGCTGTGAGCACTTTTACCTCTTGACACGTCCCTTGAAGAAGCCACTAGAGAGCAACACACCAAGTGAGGACTCTCCCACTTTGTTTTATTTTGCTGGTGAACTCTCTCTATCCTTCCAAAGTCAAGGCTGGCTGGAGAGTAGAGCTGATGTGTGCAGACCTGAACTCTGCCAGGAATGTGCCTGGCGTTCAGGCTCACTTGCTCTGAGTGCCCTCTCTCAGAGTTGAGGTGGGGAATAGTTGTCAATTTACTCAAATATAAACTCTTGCCACAAAAGATGAGCTCTTTTGGGTTTACCAGCTCAGCTAGCAAAGATTGTGGCTTGGGAATGATTTTGACTCTTGCTTTACAGGTGGTTGCATCTCTGTTGGATGCATCAACTATGCACCACATGCTCTGGAGGGATTGTGCTAACCTTGCTATTATGTTCTCCTTGGAGGCTGCTGTGCCCATATGGGCCATGTATTTCTCTCTTTCAGATGAAGTTAAGGCTTTACAATGGCATTTGCATGTCATTGAGCAGTAGGGGGCATCCAGTGTACTTGAGATAACTACACTTCCCTCCCCACACACCTGGCTTTTGGCTCCCTTGAAGGAGAGCGCACATATGGATACCAGTGCTGGGAAGTGGAAAACTCGCGTGCTCATGCGCACACACACGTGCAGTCTGTCTTTTTCTCTAGCAAGCATTTCCGCAACTAGTAAGTAATGGTTATGCTCCCCTAGGAACCCAGCTCTCTGACCTGAGGGCCTGATTCACTCTCTAGTGAATTCTCTTCACTGACTGATTTGTTAGTCATTTTTGTATTCCCAGCCTCTCTGTGTGGGGAGCATGGTCTATTTTGATATAAACAAAGTTGTAATTTGTCCTGCACTTCCCAATCCTTCAACATGCTCTCATGTTTCCTCTGCAGCTATCGTGGACCCAGACGGCAGGATCTATATCCGCAGTTGGCAAGGTGGCATCCTCTCAGGTGGCTTTGAGAAGAACCCCAAGCCCATCTTTACTGAGGGCCGGAACCAGCTTGAGATTCAGAATCTGCATGAGGACTGGGATCACTTTGGTATGCTAATCAGATAGGGTTTACAGCAGGGTGGATTTGATTTAAATGAGGATTTAAATCAGTAGTTAGGAAGACTCGATTTAATAATGGATTTCTACATAAAGGGGCATTTTTGTTGGTTGTTATAACCTTAATACATATTCTTCAGAACTCCGAGATAGATGTACGTTTCATTTTTAGAAGTTACACACTGTACATTTTTAAAGTGATTTATTTTGAAAACTTTTCAGATTAGTTTTACAGCTATATCAGAAAATGAATGCTTGTTTGGTTATTTCATTTACCAAAGGTAATTGACGCAGATATTTTATGAAGTCATTGGGAGGTGAACTATCTTTAATTCAACAGGTTAATGATTAATATTTGGAGGATTTTCTTGCCATGCTGTATTAGGAAGAGAACATCACCAGACAGACATTTAAATTGTTTTATTTAACTAAAACAACAGCGTTATTCTGTAAAAGCGGCAAAGACTCCTGTGGCACGTTACAAACTAACAGACGTATTGGAGCTTTCATGGGTGAATACCCACTTCTTCAGATGCATGTTATGCAACATTATTCTGGATTTTTTCTTCAATAGCAAACGTATAATATTTTAACAAAACATGCATATGAATTTTTTAATTTAGTTAAACGTTCAAGTTTTTTAAAACCAGGTTTGTTTAAAATTGTTTAACTAAATTGAATTAAAAAAACCACAAATTAAATCGACTCTGTCAGCCAGGTCAACATAAAATATTGGCTTCTGCAGCAAACTCAGTCATCTTCACCTTCATTTTCCTGTTTGTTCATAATCTGGAAAAGAAAAACAATCTTTCCTGCTTTTTCAGGTCCCAAACGATTTCTCAATTTGGAATGAATTAGTCCAAAGGAAGAAAATATTCTTTCTACACCAGCAGAAGAAGCTACTGCTGTTAAAAGTGAGATTATCACTTCCACAGTCTCTGAATCCAAATGCTTAAGTGACTTCCACCAGTTCACTGGTGTGACTTTCTTTAAAACATCATCAACAGACATATATTTCTTGAATGGTTCACCCTTAGCTCTGAAGTTTATTATAGTTGGCATTATGGAGGGATGATTGCTGGATGTCCATGTCACAGCCAACTCCTCTTCTTCAGCAGTTAAGGTTTGACCCTGGTACTGAGTATTGAGAATATTTGCAAGAAAATCAGCTGGAGATAGTGCTTGTCCCATTTGTTTTTTTGGTGCTTGTAATTTAACTCTGTTGTTGTGGAGGGCAACAAAAATGATTAGGGGGCTGGAGCACATGACTTATGAGGAGAGGCTGAGGGAACTGGGATTGTTTAGTCTGCAGATGAAAAGAATGAGGGGGAATTTGATAGCTGCTTTCAGCTGCCTGAAGGGGGTTCCAAAGAGGATGGATCTAGACTGTTCTTAGTGGTAGCAGATGACAGAACGAGGAGTAATGGTCTCAAGTTGCAGTGGGGGAGGTTTAGCTTGGATGTTAGGAAAATCTTTTTCACTAGGAGGTTGTGAAGCACTGGAATGCATTACCTAGGGAGGTGGTGGAATCTCCTTCCTTAGAGGTTTTTAAGGTCAGGCTTGACAAAGCCCTGGCTGGGATGATTTAGTTGGGGACTGGTCCTGCTTTGAGCAAGAGGTTGGGCGAGATGACCTCCTGAGGTCCCTTCCAACCCTGATATTCTATGATTGCATATTTCTCTTTTTAAGATCTCACTCAGTTCCTTCCAAATTTCAACAGCGTCAGCCATAAAACAGCTATTTCCCTGCATTTTGTTCAAGGCGACAGAAACAGGCTTCCGGATACTCAGCGTGTGTTCAACCTTTCTCTTAAGCCCAATGTTGGGAACTTTGGCTGTGACAGTGCCATCTATTTTTTCACACTTTTGTTCACAAACTGTCATCAGATTAGGTTAGTTCTTGATCTAGTGCTCAAAACAGACCAGTACTGAGTTTCATTGCATGACTTGTGGGAGAGTGAGCTTGATTTCTCCTACTTTTTTCAGAGCAGTAGCTGCAAAGTGGTTGTTATGGAAGTATTTTGCAATTTCAACAACATTAGCCTTTATTTCTGGAACACTGAAGTCTTTGGCTAAGAGATGCATCAAATGAGCACTGCAACCGTATGTTATTAGCTTAGGACTCTCTTCTAAATAATTTCTTCTCATCTTGGATACATTTGCAGCATTGTCTGTGACCAAGCTGTGTACTAGACATTTGAATTTTTTTTCAGTTTGTTATAGCTTTTATTTCTGCTACTTGTAAGTATTCTGCTGTGTGTGCATTTTGTGATGTATCAGTTGTTGCTCTTCGAGAGGGGTCCCTGGGGGTGCTCCACTGTAGGTGTTGGTGCGCCCTTGCGCCATTGTTTGGAGACTTTTACAGCAGTACCCGTATCAGCTGCGCATGTGCGGAGCCTGCCTCACATACCAGTCTTGTCTTAATAGTGTGCATGCGCGGCCGAACTCCTCAGTTCCTTCTCTACCATCCCCTGCCGGAGTTGGACCTGGAGTAGACTCGTTAAAACTTTTTCTCTTACCAATTCTACATCCTTTTCCCCCCCTTGGTTTAGCACTCTAGTTACTAGATAAGTTCATCCCTCAAAAAAAAAATTTCCCCCTTGTTCCTCTCAGCCTCCAGCCGACGCTAATATGCCTGGCTTCCCAGGATTTAAGCAGTGCACTATGTGCAGGGACACCATCCCTATCTTGGATGGTCACTTCCAGTGTATAAAGTGCCTGGGGGAGCCCCTCATTCTTCAGAAATGTGCCCATTGTTCCAAATTAAAATCCAGGGCAAGTAAAGATTGCTGAAAATGATTCTTCGGCAGGAGTCACTCGGACCTGCTTCTGACCCAGGTATGGGCTCCTCAGTGAACCGCAGCCCTCCCGTCTCCAAAAAGGACAAAAGAGAAAACGCCCGCCTCCTCACCCAGAAGGGAAACATTGCAAGCAAAAAGGTTACTGAGCAGGTCTTTTTCTTCTGTGCAGACCTTCTCTCAGCTCAGCACCTTGGGTGTGCCGGGTTCCTCCAGCATCGTGCTAATCCTGCCTCTGGCTGCAGCGACAGCACAAGCTCCTGGTGCCAAGGCTTCAGGCTTCCAGTTGCCTGCCTCTCTCATGGCACCGTTCGGCACTGCAGTGGACACGGTGCCAGCACAGAGGACCTTCCCAGAACAGACTCGGGCTGCTCTTACCTTCCCGGCACCACCAACCTCAGCGCATGCATTGAGCGCTACAGTGCAGAGAACGTCGGTGCTGAATGACCCTCCAGCGCCACAGGCGCTCCTAACAGAGGGTTATTCACACAGGCTCTCCGGCATCGCAGTTCATTCATGCACCGGACCTACAGGTGTCACCTAATCTACAGTCTCATCTACTTGACACCTATTTTTTTTTCCGGACATTCGCATGCGGTCTGGACAGCTGTCTCCTCCTATATCTCACTTTTCTAGTGGTGAGGAAGCCATAGTGCAGGGAGACTTTTCATCATACTAGTTCTCCCAGTCACAGACCCAAATCAGCAGTGGTCACACAAAATCTAGGTCTTCGTTCATCAAAGACCTCTCTCCCTGGTATACAAACCCGTGGATGGCACCACCTATGTCCTTCCCCGGTCAGTGGCAATACTGAGGTCCGTGGGCACCATATAAGCGATTCCACTATGATAACCAAGATGCCAGAAATAGGAGTAATGCCACCTCGCCACCACCAGTGCATACGGCTACAAATGAGACACAACAACAAGCTGTTACTCCACACTTTGATGAACACACTACACATGCTTCCCCAACCCTTCTGGAGCCCGTATCCACACAGGATGAGGCTATACTGCCTGCCCCACCAACACGGTCGGATGATTTCTTAAAATTTCAAGACCCCTTCAAAAGAGTCGCCAACGAGTTGAGGATTAATCTGGAGTAAGTTTCTGAAAATCAGCATGAGATGACTGATCTCCTGCAACCTACCTCCATATCCAAGATTGCCTTACCTATAAATTCAGCCATAATGGATCCTGCCAAAACCATATGGCAGACTACTAGCACACTTACCTGTAAGCGAGCTGACCGGAAATACTTTATTCCTTCCAAAGGGTCTGAGTTCCTTTTTACTCACCCAGCATCAAACTCATTGGTAGTAGAGGCAGCTAACCAAAAGAACAAACACCAGTTTCCCAGGTCTACCCCAACTGTTAAAGACAGTAAAAAGCTGGACCTGCTTGATCATAAAGTGTATGCTTCGTCCACATTACAATTCTGGATATCTAATTATTCATCCGTTCTGGCAAAACATGACCACAAAAACTATGAGAAACTCATGGACTTTATTGATGACATTCCAGAGAGCAAAAAAAAATCAGTTTAAAGCCATAGTCTCTGAGGGACAAATCCTCTCCAGTACCGCACTACAAGCTGCGCTTGATGTTGCTTATACGGCTGCAAGATCCACTGCTACAGCAGTTATGATGCATCAAGCTTCATGGCTTTCATCGTCGTCTTTTCTTCGCGCAGTTCAGAATACCAACAAAGATCTCCCTTTTGATGGTGGAAAACTATTTGCCAATAACACCAATGATGTGCTTCACTCCATGAAGGACTCGAGAGTGACATTACGATCTCTGTATCCAAACCCCTACAAATAGGAGGAGACAATATAGATACCAACCTAATCAATGTCCACCTGACATATACTCAACAAAGTCATAGACCATAAGAACAACATCATTGCTGTACCAATTCATCGGCTCCATGTCAACCCCCTCCCACTAATAAGCAAATTTGAAGATGTGGTCGAGAGTATAGAAAACATCATCCCTACTTCAGGGACCCCTCTCACAAACAACTGCTCCATCAAGAGGTGCATCACCTCCTCCAATTAGGAGCAGTAGAACTAGTGACCGACCAACACAGAGGAAAAGGGTTCTATTCCCATTACTTTTAGCAGAAAAGCAAACTGGGGGATGGCAACCCATTCTCGACCTCAGATGCGTCAACAAATTCATTATTTAAAAAAAAAAATTGACTCTTGCAACCATAATCCCAACACTGAAGCAGGGAGATTTGGTTTTCAGCCCTTAACCTGCAGGGTGCTTATGTTCATGTGACCATACATGCTGCCCATAGACGTTTTATTCGCTTCGTTCTGGGCTCACAACACTACCAGTACAGGGTCCTACCTTTTGGTCTCTCGACTGCGCCTCATGTATTTTCCAAATTCCTTGCAGTTGTAACAGCTCATCTCAGAAGGAAGGGAATTTTTACTTCGACAACTACCTTTTCAAAGCCAGGACCCTCCAAGAAGCCGTTCAGTCCACAGAACGGACAGTCCAATGTTTCCATGCTCTTGGCCTGCGAATGAACAAAGAAAATCTACACTCACTCCCATCCCACAACAGGAGTTCATAGGAGCACATTTCAACTCACGCAAAAGAATAGCATCTCTCCCACTCCACCTGCTCAACATCATCAACCTTTTGGTTGCCAAGCTGTACAACAGTCCACAGGTGACTGCACGAGATTGCCTACAACTCCTAGGCCACATGGCCTCTTGCACTTTTGTAGTCAGGAATGCTCGCCTCTTCGTCAGGTGTTTTCCAAAGTTGGATGACCACTGCCTGCAGACGGAATGTCCATGGTCTGAACAACCTTTTATACATACCTCCCAGAGTCAAGGACTCCCTCCACTAGTGGACATTGCCTCACAATCTTTGCTCCGGGGTCCCCTTTCTACAGGACGTCCCGCTGGTTATCATAACTACGGACACATCCCTTACAGGATAGGGAGCACACATGCCCCAGTACGCTGCCCAGGGCTTTCGTCTCCTGCCGAGACGTCCCTTCACATCAATGTCTAGAACTCTGAATGATGCGCAATGCCAGCCTCCATTTTCTCCCCTTCATACAAAGCCAACATAGAATCATAGAATATCAGGGTTGGAAGGGACCTCAGGAGGTCATCTAGTTCAACCCCCTGCTCAAAGCAGGACCAATCCCCAATTAAATCATCCCAGCCAGGGCTTTGTCAAGCCTGACCTTAAAAATATCTAAGGAAGGAGATTCTACCACCTCCCTAGGTAACGCATTCCAGTGTTTCACCACCCTCTTAGTGAAAACGTTTTTCCTAATATCCAACCTAAACCTCCCCCACTGCAACTTGAGACTATTACTCCTTGTCCTGTCATCTGCTACCACTGAGAAGAGTCTAGATACATCCTCTTTGGAACCCCCTTTCAGGTAGTTGAAAGCAGCTATCAAATCCCCCCTCATTCTTCTCTTCTGCAGACTAAACAATCCCAGTTCCCTCAGCCTCTCCTCATAAGTCATGTGTTCCAGACCCCTAATCATTTTTGTTGCCCTTCGCTGGACTCTCTCCAATTTATTCACATCCTTCTTGTAGTGTGGGGCCCAAAACTGGACACAGTACTCCAGATGAGGCCTCACCAATGTCGCATAGAGGGGAACGATCACGTCCCTCTATCTGCTGGCAATGCCCCTACTTATACATCCCAAAATGCCATTGGCCTTCTTGGCAACAAGGGCACACTGTTGACTCATATCCAGCTTCTCATCCACTGTAACCCCTAAGTCCTTTTCTGCAGAACTGCTGCCGAGCCATTTGGTCCCTAGTCTGTAGCAGTGCATGGGATTCTTCTGTCCTAAGTGCAGGACTCTGCACTTGTGCTTGTTGAACCTCATCAGATTTCTTTTGGCCCAATCCTCCAATTTGTCTAGGGCCCTCTGTATCCTGTCCCTACCCTCCAGCGTATCTACCTCTCCTCCCAGTTTAGTGTCATCTGCAAATTTGCTGAGGGTGCAATCCACACCATCCTCCAGATCATTTATGAAGATATGGAACAAAACCGGCCCGAGGACTGACCCTTGGGGCACTCCACTTGATACCGGCTGCCAACTAGACATGGAACCATTCATCGCTACCCGTTGAGCCCGACAATCTAGCCAACTTTCTACCCACCTTATAGTGCATTCATCCAGCCCATACTTCTTTAACTTGCTGACAAGAATACTGTGGGAGACCGTGTCAAAAGCTTTGCTAAAGTCAAGAAACAATACATCCACTGCTTTCCCTTCATCCACAGAACCAGTAATCTCATCATAGAAGGCGATTAGATTAGTCAGGCATGACCTTCCCTTGGTGAATCCATGCTGACTGTTCCTGATCACTTTCCTCTCGTGTAAGTGCTTCAGGATAGATTCCTTGAGGACCTGCTCCATGATTTTTCCGGGGACTGAGGTGATAGAATATCAGGGTTGGAAGGGACCTCAGGAGGTCATCTAGTCCAACCCCCTGCTCAATGCAGGAACAATCCCCAACTAAATCATCCCAGCCAGGGCTTTGTCAAGCCTGACCTTAAAAATTCCTAAGGAAGGAGATTCCACCGCCTCCCTAGGTAATGGATTCCACTGTTTCACCACCCTCCTAGTGAAAAATTTTTTCCTAATATCCAACCTAAACCTCCCCCACTGCAACTTTCTATCCACCTTCACCTCCACTTTCTGTCCATTCATCCAGCCCATACTTCTTGAACTTGCTGGCAAGAATACTGTGGGAGACCGTGTCAAAAGCTTTGCTAAAGTCAAGGAACAACATATCCACCGCTTTCCCCTCATCCACAGAGCCAGTTATCTCGTCATAAAATAATGACTGACAACATTGCCTGCATGTTCTACGTAAACAGGCAAGGGAGGGGTGGGGTGATCCCACTCCCTTTCTACTGAAACGATGGAACTGGTGTCTCAGACACAATGTCTGAATGTCAGCTGCATACTTACCTGGCTCTCTCAATACCACCGCAGATGACCTCAGCAGAAGATTTCTCATAGACCACGAATGGGAACTAAACAAGGATATAGTACTAGACATATTCCACACAGGGGGATACGCAACTGCAACAAAGGAGAAATGCCCAAGATTTTGTTCTAGAGCGGAACTAGGCAAACACTCCACGGGGGATGCGTTCATGTTCTCATGGAACACCAACCTAATGTATGCATTTCCCCGATACCACTCGTACACAAAGTACTGATAAAAATACGAACAGACCAAGCCAAGGTCATAATGATTACCCCCACGTGGCCCAGACAGGCATGGTACCCTTTCTTTGCCAAGATGGCGCTCTCCGCACCCATCCCATTACTGTTCCACCCGAATCTCTTGTCCCAACAACGCGGTCTACTACTCCACCCCAATTTAACCATGTTACACCTCAAGGTTTGGCTCCTTCATGGTTCTCTCATGCCGAGCGAACTTGCTCGGAGCAATGTACTCCTTCATAGCACAGCAAATTCTACATGCACCACCTACCTTCGTAACTGGACAAGATTTACACACTGGTTGGCTGCCACAGAAACCGCTCCTTTTTTCCACGCCTCTGCCACTAATCCTTGACTATCTGTTAGAGATTAAACTCTCTAGACTCTCCTTGAGTTCCATCAAAGTCCACTTGGCTGCAATTACAATGTTCCGTGATGCCACTAACAATAGGCCTATCTTTGCTCACCCCATTACTAAGTGATTCCTTAAGGGACCCCAAACCCTATACCCGGATATCAAACCGCCTAATCCACCTTGGAACCTTCTCCTATATTTTTTGCTCAGCCATGAGAATTCAAGAATAGTCCAGAAGGAAGACAGGCAGTCCTTAAGAAAGAAGTATGAAATAAAAAAGTTTACCAACCTGAAGATCCTGCATGTTCAGACTTGTTCCTTTCATCATCTTCAACGCAGCTTCCTCCTGAGAAAGAACACTTCTCATGATGTTTCATTTGGGCAACCAAGCCTTACATTTCTTTGTTGCACTGTTTGCATTTTGCACGCATGCTTGTCACCCACAGGTAGAGGAACTTCATTAAAGAATTCTCAAACTGGGTCTCTCTTATGGCCTGCTGCCATTGTAGGTTTTCCCTTCTAGTGAGAGAATGGTATGGTAGATCTCAAATCAATGAAGGCTACACTGAGAAAGACCTTAAGACTTCTGGAATATGCTGCTCAAACAGTTTCACTTTTGTTTCTACTGCCAGTCCCTCCCTTTTCACATTTATCTCCAGACTTCTTCTCCTTGTCCAGATCTATTCCACCCCAACAATCTTCTGTTCATTGAATTTTTTGAAACTTTGCACTTTTAGAGAGAGGTAAGGGTTTGACTGTGTAGACAAATTTGCAGAGGGACAATAGGGTTGAGGTCTGTTATTTCTCACCTCTATATATTTATTTAAAAACACTTTTGCTGTTAACAAGCATGTTATCTCTGGAGACACAAATCCACAATTTGAGAACTGCAAAACTAAGCATCTCTGATGGTATTTTCTAGACTGAGCACTGAGTCCCATTGGGTGGATAGAAAGATTAACCTAAATAATCTATACAAAAGCCCCTGGAACCCCATAAAATTGCGTCCCTAATCCATGAACTATTGGAACTCATTTACAAAACTTTTCTTAAACATTACATGAATATATTGTCTCATACTATAGAATTAGAATTTATAATCCCTGTTCCATGATGAGATAGTTTTAATTAAGATACATTATAGCTCAAAGATACCTTTAGCAAGGTTTTTTCCTCAAAAAGCATTTTATGAAAAAAATGATTTTTTTAAAAATTATTTTTTTTAAAAATCATTGATTTTTATCCACCCTGGTTTACAGTCCTTACATGGGCAGGGCTGCCACAGCAGCACAACAGAGGGCTCAAAGGTAAGGCAGTGCTGCCTACAAGGGAGAGTGTGCTGTGGATTTGCTAGAACTCTTATCTGTCCTTTCTTAAGAGGCAGGGGAGGTTGGGCACTTTAATAAGTGGGTTCAGTTGTCAATTTGTGGGACAATTAGTGTGAGAATCCCACTCCCATCAATTGCAGTTGCCTCGTATGTGCATTGCTGGAAATCACCATTAGCCTTCAGCATGTCCGTTCACATACTTCAGTTTGTACCAAGTATAGAGCAGAAGAGCACTGTGCAAACCTCCCCAAAGCATTTGATGTTAAAGCTACAGCACCACCTGCTTCTCCACTTACAGGCTCCCTGTTCAGCACCAGTAACCTGCCATGCACTCCTCATACTCCAGTCCTGCATCTCTTTTGAACAGGGACTGCCAGGTGCACCTAATTTTATGATACCTTTTATGTGGACAAAGTATAGCATGGCTGCTCCTGGATTCCTCCCAGCCGGTGGGGTGGGGTGTTGGATTGTTTTTCCCCAGATATACTGGCTTGTATTTTCCCAAGTTGAATCTCATTTTTATTTTCTGTCCATAATTTTAACTAGAGGGTTGCAATTCTGTCTTCTCCCTTCCCTGCTGAACAGTTAAATCTTCCACTGCTTTTACTGACCCTACCTCAGAACCTCCTCCACGGGAGCCTAACCTGCTCCTGTAGAGTTCTTCCTTTGTTGTGTCTTGTCTTAGCATGCTTTCCCTCACTGCTTCCCTTCCCCAGGGACTCTGGCATCTTCCCCTAGGGATCTCCTTGTACCTTGTAGGCCTTAGCTCAGGGCTTCTCCCACAGGAGCCTATGCCACTCCCTGTGGGTTCTCCTACTTGTCAGAGAGTCCTACTGTCTCTGCAGTCACAGTCTCAATCTCTTTCCCCCAAAGAATTCTTCATTGTGTTGTCTTTTTCCTAACTCTTTCACAGCTTGGATCACAAATTATTGTTCAGTTGCCATATGACAGTCACTTGAGCAGAGGGGGGCTTGCTTGCTGCTGGGTCACAGGCAAGGCTGCGCCTGGCTTGCTTTAAAGGGTCCACCAGCCTTTGACACTGCTGTTCTAGATATCTTATAAGACCAGACCTGACACCGGCTGCTCTGAGACCCCTCTCTAGAGAAATTCAGAACCCCATACTCACGCTGGAATCCTCATGTGCATGGGGAGTGGGCATAAAAGCTTTATTTCTGTTCAGACATTTTTAAGGGAACATGAAACGTGACCATTTTAGTGCTTGCAGCTGCTGAATTTTGAGCAAAGGAAGGTGAGAGATTTTAAATAAAATACCTTGTGGAGGGAAACCCCGAACCAAAAAAAAATTGAAATGAGAGAATTTGCTTTATGGGGATAGCCAGTTCTTCATACCCCCAAAAGGGTTCTCTTTAAGGGTTGATCCATTTTAATTAGCCTGAGAAGGCAAGCTCTGCTAGGTTTCCTGCCCTTCTGCTGATCTACACCTGTGGTACTTTACAGAAAATGTCCAGTTTGTCCCATGGATGCACTGAGACATGGAAGATACTGCTATCTGTTAAGATCATATAGCTTACTGTTTGTTTGTCTTGGTGTAAATGGACTGGTTTGTGTGTCTGGTTTTGGGATGGAGGAGTAGTGGTTGAAGTGTCTGTAGACTAAAGGACTAAATTGTATTGTTTTGTTTTGGTGACTAGAGCCACTGCTGAGTTCTCTTCTGCGGAGGATGCCGAGGCTGGAGGCTTTGGAGATCATGCAGTTAGTGAACTGCCCAGAATCCTTCACTCCAGATATGCGGTGCATCATGGGAGAGTCGCCCACGGTACAGGGCTACTTTGTCCTGGCTGGAATGAACTCGGCTGGCACCTCTTTCGGTGGAGGAGCAGGCAAGTAAGTGGCTCACCAGCAATGTTCCCTCTAATTTTTTATAACCATATGTGGAATGAATTACACCTCTACCCATATATAACGCTGTCCTCGGGAGCCAAAAAATCTTACTTATAGGTGAAACCACGTTATATCAAACTTGCTTTGATCCACAGGATCGCGCAGCCCTGCAGCCCCGGAGCACCGCTTTACTGCATTATATTCGTGTTATATCGGGTCACGTTATATCAGGGTAGAGGTGGATGTTATGTGCACCGGTATGGAAGTGACGTGTGACGGGGGTGGGACCCAGGGGTTCGGAGTCTGTGGGAGCTCAGGGCTGTGGCAGAGGGTTGGGGTGCGGGCTCCAGCTGAGGGTGCGGGATATGGGGTGGGGCCGGGGATGAGGAGTTTGGTGTGCAGGCTGCCTCTGGGCTGGGGCCGGAGGACTTCTCTCCCCCCCCCCCCCAGCCCTGTCCCCACTGGCGGCAGCCCCTGGAGAGAGGCGCTTCTCCCCAACAGCAACCCTGCACACCCCCAACTTCCTCCCCTCCCCGTCTACCTCGCTTCTCTCCCCGGCCTGCGTGGCTCTTTATAGCCTGCTGCGCAGCTTAGAGGGAACTTAGCTCACCGGTATAGTGTGGTTTTGTGTACCACAAGACAACATGCAGAATTTGACTATATAAAACTGTTTGTCAATTCATGGGAGCCTGAGCTTAGTCAAGAAAGCAGCCTGGGTTATGAAAGAGCACTGCATTTGAGAGGGTGAAAAGCATATTGCATTTTCTCTGATTTCCTTCTCCGTGGGGGTGTCTGACTAATCAGATTGTTGGCTTTCCTTGTGCATCTTCTTTTGGGCTCCACATGTCAAGGACCAACAGTTTGTTGAAGACTGATGAGGCTCCTTGCAGGGTCCACCAGTCCTGTTCCTTTTCCCAGCTGGCAGAAATAAATGCTGAGCACAGCACAGCTCATCTTGTCCCCTATGCACAGGCTGGGTGCATTGCCTCTGTGGGGCTGCCACAAGAGGGGGGAAACTCCTAAATCGTGGACCTGCAGGCCAGCCTCTCTCAGGCCAGATTGTTCAGGTGACTCTGAGTTAATTTTCACAAAAAATGCAGGCGATAAAATACTCTCTACTATAAATACTAATGTGAGTTAAATGTTGGTGAAAGGTTCTGGGGTTCACAGCCCTAGAGACTCATTTATATATTTCCCAAACAAACTTCCCCCACACTTCCTTCTGCCAGCATCCCAGGGTTGTGATGACTCCCTGATAGGTTAGACTCTCACACAAATCCAGGAACTTTGACAGAATTGTACAAATCACATCCAGGAAAAAAGGCTGCATTTAAAATGGCTGCTGCCCCTCACCCTAGTTTGCCCTCACCCAGTCTCTCCTATTGTGGTTCCATCTTGGCACTCTGATCTGGCCCAGCATCCTCTGCCCCCACCCATTGCCTTCCGTTAGTCAGGATCCTTCCTAACATCCCAGCCCCAGAGCGACCTCTGTTTTTTTCCCCCTTCTTCTGTGATGGCTATTGGTATCTAGATTTAGTATCCGTTTGGTTCTGATAGCCATTAGTTGTCAAATGATTCACCAAAAAAAAGGGAATCCTCCATTTTTCTCGGTCATAATAAGGTCCATAGCACCATTACAGGAAGATCTGCAGGCTATTTCAGTTTTTGGGTCAGAACCAGACCTGTCCATTTGTCCGTTCAAGCTGTCTTGACATTGCATTAACATAGCTTTCTCCGTAGATTTTCTGATGACCCCTTTGCTATTGTCTCTGCCAGCCAAATGTATTGAACTGTTCTGCTTTAGTTTGGGCTGCTCTCTTCCTTTTAGCTTTCTGTCATTCTGACTTGACAGGGGTCTAGAGTACACCCTCCAGGCCTAGCTTAGTCATTGCCGGAGGTGTTGCCAAATGTAACCTCCAACTTGACAGGCACCTTCTGCTAAGGCGTGAGCCTGCACCAGGTACTGGAAATGACAAAGATTAAGCATACTTCAACCCTCCCTGCTTTGTGTATCCTAAGGATATAGCATAATGCTAAATTATAAACTGCTAATCTGATGCTCTGTGGTTTCACTTGCAGTGTCCTCAGCTTCCATTGCTCTGTGTGGTAAATTTCATTGCAGTGGGAAGTTAATAATTCCATTATCTGGTGGCTGGTTTTGTTTTAGATTGAAATCTCCCAGCTCCCATTGGTTTCTGTATTATTGTAACCACCTTTTTCAAAGCCTCTGCTGATTGCACGAAATCCTGGTGCGCAAATTCTCTTTACTCCTTGACTTAAGAGCTAGACTCTTGCTCATAGTGCTTCAATTAACATCCAAATCCTCCTTGGTTTCTGCCTTCAACTAGGTACCTGGCTGAGTGGATGGTAAATGGTTGCCCATCAGAAAATGTTTGGCCACTGGACCTGAAGCGCTTTGGTGCCCTTCAGAGCAGTCGCACCTTCCTCCGTCACCGCGTCATGGAAGTAATGCGTAAGTCACCTTCCAGTGCACTCACTGTTCTAGTCTAGATGGGTTCTTGTGCTGCGCTTATCACCGTAGCACCCAAACATCTGGCACTGGTGCACTGAGCAACATGACGAACATCTGTCAAGTGGTGTTCTCTTACCCTCTTCCCCCAGGGGAGAAATGTTTTTCAGGGGAGTGTCTTGTTTTGATGGGGTTTTAGGTTGTGAAAATATATATATTCATGTTGCACTGTATCTATGTTAGAGAAGACAAGATCGAAGAAATGCACCTTTCATTTGGAGTGGAAGGTGGTGAGGTTGTGATGACTCTGTCTAGCATTCACAGAGGTGTGTAGGACTCTGTTGTCTCTGCTGCACCTCTTCTTCTCCCAGCATTGAACTGCAGTCATTCTGAGGGCCACGTTCTCCTTTCCGGCCCTCTGGGTGGCCACGCAGCCTTTGCCCAATAGGAGAGAGCACCTGGTTTCCTCACAGAGAGTCAGTAGCACTCCGCTCGTCTGTTCCAGAGAGATGCTCTATAGTGGCGCTACGGACCCCTTTGTGCTTGTCTGCTCACCCAACACCACTTCGACCTTGTGGTTTTTATCCTGGGTAACACATCTTCTGCATGCGAGTCCCGTGCATGGCCAGCTAGGACTCCAATAGAATAAAGGCAGTGCAGAATGGTGGATTATCTAAGTCTTTAAATCAAGATTTAGAATTTATGGGTCTATTACAGGAGTGGGTGGGAGAAGTTCTGTAGCCTGCGATGTGCAGGAGGTTAGACTAGATGAGCCTGATGGTCCCTTCTGGCCATAAAGTCTGAGTCTGTGAAAGTTTCCACCTAAAAGCATTGTGTTATCCCAAGCATCCTGATAGTTTGTGTCAGTATAATGTGAAAATGTAAATTTAGGAATATTGAGTCTAATGATCTTTTATCAGTTCTAAAGGTTTTAGAGACACGCTCCACTGTCATGGGCAAAATGGCTCAGCATGCTGCTGCTGTGTGTATTTCCCCTCATGCCACCATTTCTAATCAGTTGAGGCCCATAATCTTGTATATTAAGTGCCTTGTAGGGTGAGGCCCATCATTATGTGTTTCTTCGTATCACTGGGTAATCTTGCGTGAAACAAAACTGAGCTTCAATAAAGAGTGGCTTTAGATGCACCCAGGAGTAGTAAAGAATTGGCTGAGCAGCTCTCTAAACTATTAATATTTTTAACAAATCTTGGGACACTGGGTAAGTCCCAGAGAAGTGGAATAAAGCTAATGTTGTACCAGAATTTTAAAATAAGGGCAAATGAGATGACTTGGGTAACTATAGGCTGGGTATCCTGACGACATTCCCAAGCAAAATCATGGAAAAGCTGATATGGGATGCAATCAGTAAAAGATTAAAGGATGGTAGCATAATTAATGCCAGTCAGCATGGTTCTATGGAAAATAGGTCTTGTCAAACTAACCTAATATCCTCTTTTGATGAGATTACAAATTGGATTAATAAAGTTAACTGTGTTGACATAAAATACGTAGACTTCCTGTAAGGTATTTAATTTAGTCCCACATGACATTGGTTTTGTGTAGTGGTACTTTTTTTTAAAATGTAGTTCATATTACATTGATCAAAAACAACTGATAGACCTCAAGAAGTAACTGTAAATGGGGAATCATAGTCCTTTGGGGGTATTTCTAATGATTCCAGTGAGGATATGTTCTTAGCCCAATGCTGTTCAATATTTTTTTCAACAATCTGGAGGAAAATCTAAAATCATCGCTGATAAAAGTTGCAATGACACAAAAATTGGTGGAGTAGTAAATAATGACGGGGTCATACCCACTGATCAGGATTGCTTGGTAAATTCGGCTCATCTGAACATGGTGCATTTTAATGCAGCCAAATACAAGGTCATACTTCTAGAAATAAACACATTTACAAGACGAGTGACAATGTCCTGTAATGTCCTGACTCTGAAAAAGATGTAGAGGTAATGGTAGATAACCAATTGAACATGAGCTCACAGTGTGATGCTGTAGCGAAGAGGGTGAAAATAATCTTGTATTTATAAGCAGGGAATATCAAATAGGAGTAGGGAGGTTGTATTACCTCTGTTTACAGCATTAGTGAGGCCACTCTTGGAATACGTGGGCACCAGAACTGGACAACACTTGAAAAAGGATGTTTAAAAAATTGGAAAGGGTTCAGAATAGAGCAACGAGAATGCTTCGAGGTCTGGAAAGAGACTTACGAGATTATGACAAGAGACTTAAGAAGCTCAACCTATTTAGTTTATCCAAAAGTTGGTTAAGAGGTGACTTGATCACAGTCTGTAAGGGTCTAAATGGGAAAGACATTTTTGACAGTAGAGTGCTCTTTAATTAAGCAGGACAAGGCCACGGTTGGAAGCTGAAGCTGACAAATTCAGACTAGAAACAAGATGCAAACTTTTGGCGGTGAGGATAATTAGTGTTTGGGACAACTTACACAGAGATGTGGTGGATTCTCCATCACTTGTAATATTTAAATCTAGACTGGATGTCTTTCTTAAAGATATGCTGTAGCTCAGAAGTTATGGGCTTGATGCAGAAATTATGGGCAGAGGTTCTACGGCCTGTGTTATGCAAGAGATCAGACTAGATGATCATAGTGGTTCTTTTTGCTGTTTAAAATCTATGACACATGCACCCAGCTGCCATGGCATAGGATTTGGGGGCAGGCTGGTGAGAGAAGGCTAGATATGGCTCCAGATATATGTAATCCAGCCACCCATTGGTAATAGTGGAGTAAGGCTGCTCCATAATCTAAAACTATAGTGTTGTGTTATAACCAACAAACAACAATCAGAACCTAGAATAAAACCAACAAAGGAGTGCTTGTGGCACCTTTAGAGATGAACAAATTTATTTGGGCATAAGCTTTCGTGGGCTAAAACCCATTTCATCAGATGCATGCCATGGAAAATACAGTAGGCAAATATATATACACAGTACATGAAAAGATGGGAGTTGCCTTACCAAGTTGGGCGGGGGGGTGTCAGTGCTAACAAGACAATTCAATTAATAGATCGTCTTGCAGTCAGCAATTTTATGAATCCTTTTCCTGCTCCTCCTCATCTCAGCTTCTGTACTGCATCGAACTTACCAGTGTCCTTTGAAGAGCTGACATTTGAATGACAACACTTCAGAAGTGACATACTTGATATAATGGGACAGCATTGAAAAGTGAAGTTTGATACCATAAGGAGCAGCAAAACAGCTGAATACCAGAATTCTTTCTTCAGCTATGATTTTGCTACCTTATAAACTCTATAGAAGTACTGCAGAATGGGTACATTTTAACTGTTAGAAAGGAATACTTGTGAGGAAGGGCAGTCTTTATAAGGAAGCTGGGCTGAAGTGTCAGCAAGTTAGCTGATATTTGGCCACCCTTGACCATTACAGCCCTGATCTATGATCTGAAGGTTCCCCGTTGGGACTTCCAGACTGGCAGGCAGTTGCGTACTTCCCCTCTGTATGATCGCCTGGATGCCCAGGGAGCCAGATGGATGGAAAAGCACGGATTCGAGAGACCCAAGTACTTTGTCCCACCAGGGAAAGGTGAGATCATATTCTCCTCTGCATAGAGCATTCCTGTTGATTTAATGTGCATTGCAGTCAGCTTATGAATTGTTCTCTTGATTCTTGCCTTCTATAGATCTGTTGGCATTGGATCAGAGCAAGACCTTCTACAAACCAGATTGGTTTGACATTGTGGGGTCAGAGGTCAAGTGCTGTAAGGAGGCTGTGTGTGTAATTGACATGTCATCTTTTACCAAGTTTGAAATAAGTGTAAGTACCTCAGGGGTGACAAAGGGACAAACTGGCAAATGCTGTTTATTGTGGGCTGTTCGCTGCTTTCTTAAAATGCTGAGTCATAGAATATCAAGGTTGGAAGGGACCTCAGGAGGTCATCTAGTCCAACTCCCCCTGCTCAAAGCAGGATCAACACCAACTAAATCATCCCAACCATGATTTTGTCAAGCCTGACCTTAGAAACCTCTAAAGAAGGAGATTCCACCACCTCCCTAGGTAACCCATTCCAGTGCTTCACCACCCTCCTAATGAAAGATTTTTTCCTAACATCCAACCTAAACCTTCCCCACTACAACTTGAGACCATTACTCCTTGTCCTGTCCTCTTCTATCACTGAGAATAGTCTAGAACCATCCTCTCTGGAACCACCTCTCAGGTAGTTGAAAGCAGCTATCAAATCCCCCCTCATTCTTCTCTTCTGCAGACTAAACAATCCCAGTTCCCTCAGCCTCTCCTCATAAGTCATGTGTTCCAGACCCCTAATCATTTTTGTTGCCCTCCGCTGGACTCTTTCCAATTTTTCCACATCCTTCTTGCAGTGTGAGGCCCAAAACTGGACACAGTACTCCAGATGAGGCCTCACGAGTGCCAAATAGAGGGGAATGATCACGTCCCTCCATCTGCTGGCAGTGCTCCTCCTTATGCAGCCCAAAATGCCATTAGCCTCCTGGGCAACAAGGGCACACTGTTGACTCGTAGCCAGCTTCTTGTCCACTGTAACCTCTAGGTCCTTTTGTGCAGAACTGCTACCTAGCCACTTGGTCCCTAGTCTGTAGTGGTGCATGGGATTCTTCCTTCCTAAGTGCAGGACTCTGCACTTGTCCTTGTTGAACCTCATCAGATTTCTTTTAGCCCAATTCTCTCATTTGTCTAGGTCCCTCTGTATCCTATCCCTACCCTTCAGCATATCTACCACTCCTCCCAGTTTAGTGTCATCTGCAAACTTGCTGAGGGTGCAATCTATGCCATCCTCCAGATTATTAATGAAGCTATTGAACAAAACAGGCCCCAGGACCTAGCCTTGAGGCACTCCTCTTGATACTGGCTGCCAACTAGACATGGAGCCATTGATCACTACATTGATCTGGCCCCATGGACTTGTGCTTGTCCAGCTTTCTAAATAGTCTTGAAGCACTTCTTTCTCCACAGAAGGCTGGTCACCTCCTCCCTACACTGTGCTGCCCAGTGCAGTAGTCTGGGAGCTGACCTTGTTTGTGAAGACAGAGGCGAGAAAAGCATTGAGTATATTAGCTTTTTCCACATCCTCTGTCACTAGGTTGCCTCCTTCATTCAGTAAGGGGCCCATACTTTCTCTGATCACCTTCTTGTTTCTAACATACCTGTAGAAACCCTTCTTGTTACTCTTAACATCCCTTGCTAGTTGCAACTCCGTGTGATTTGGCATTCCTGATTTCACTCCTGCATGTCTGAGCAATATTTTTATACTGTTCCCTGGTCATTTGTCGAATTTTGCACTTCTTGTAAGCTTTTTTGTGTTTAAGATCAGCAAGGATTTCACTGTTAAGTCAAGCTGATCGCCTGCCATATTTACTATTCTTTCTACACATGGGGATAGTTTGTTCCTGCAACCTCAATAAGGATTCTTTAAAATACAGCCAGCTCTCCTGGACTCCTTTCCACCTCATGTTGTTCTCCAGGTGATCCTGCCCATCAGTTCCCTGAGGGAATCAAAGTCTGCTTTTCTGAAGTTCAGGGTCTGTATTCTGCTGCTCTCCTTTCTTCCTTGTGTCAGGATCCTGAACTCAACCATCTCATGGTCACTGCCTCTCAGGTTCCCATCCCCTTTTGCTTCCCCTAATCATTCTTCCCTGTTTGTGAGCAGCAGGTCAAGAAGAGCTCTGCCCCTCGTTGGTTCCTCCAGCACTTGCACCAGGAAATTGTCCCCTACGCTTTCCAAAAACTTCCTGGATTGTCTGTGCACTGCTGTATTGCTTTCTCAGCAGATATCAGGGTGATTGAAGTCTCCCACGAGAATCAGGGCCTGTGATCTAGTAACTTCTGTTAGTTGCTGGAAGAAAGCCTTGTCCACCTCATCCCCCTGGTCCGGTGGTCTATAGTAGACTCCCACCATGACATCACCCTTGTTGCTCACACTTCTAAACTTAATCCAGAGACTCTCAAATTTTTCTGCAGTTTCATACTTGAGCTCTGAGCAGTCATACTACTCTCCTAGATACAATGCAACTCCCCCACCTTTTCTGCCCTGTCTGTCCTTCCTGAGCAGTTTATATCCATCCATGACAGTACTCCAGTCATGTGAGTTATCCCACCAAGTCTCTGTTATTCCAATCACATCATAATTCCTTGACTGTGCCAGGGGTGACAGTGGACGAGAAGCTGGATATGAGTCAGCAGTGTGCCCTTGTTGCCAAGAAGGCCAATGGCATTTTGGGATGTATAAGTAGGGGCATTGCCAGCAGATAGAGGGACGTGATCGTTCCCCTCTATTCGACATTGGTGAGGTCTCATCTGGAGTACTGTGTCCAGTTTTGGGCCCCACACTACAAGAAGGATGTGGATAAATTGGAGAGAGTCCAGCGAAGGGCAACAAAAATTATTAGGGGTCTGGAACACATGACTTATGAGGAGAGGCTGAGGGAGTTGGGATTGTTTAGTCTGCGGAAGAGAAGAATGAGGGGGGATTTGATAGCTGCTTTCAACTACCTGAGAGGTGGTTCCAGAGAGGATGGTTCTAGACTATTCTCAGTGATAGAAGAGGACAGGACAAGGAGTAATGGTCTCAAGTTGCAGTGGGGGAGGTTTAGGTTGGATATTAGGAAAAACTTTTTCACTAGGAGGGTGGTGAAACACTGGAATGCATTACCTAGGGAGGTGGTAGAATCTCCTTCCTTAGAAGTTTTTAAGGTCAGGCTTGACAAAGCCCTGGCTGGGATGATTTAACTGGGAATTGGTCCTGCTTTGAGCAGGGGGTTGGACTAGATGACCTCCTGAGGTCCCTTCCAACCCTGATATTCTATGATTCTATGACTTCCAGTTCTCCCTGCTTGTTTCCCAGGCTTCTTGCGTTTGTGTGTAGGCACTTAAGATAACCCGCTGATCACTCCTCTTTCTCAGTATGAGGCAGGAGCCCTCCCCTCTCGCGCTCTCCTGCTTGTGCTTCCTCCTGGTATCCCACTTCCCCACTTACCTCAGGGCTTTGGTCTCCTTCCCCCGGTGAGCCTAGTTTAAAGCCCTCCTCACTAGGTTAGCCAGCCTGCTTGCAAAGATGCTCTTCCCTCTCTTCATTAGGTGGAGCCTGTCTCTGCCTAGCAATTATTCTTCTTGGAACAGTACGTTCCATTGGGGATAGATATAGAAGGAAAAATTGTATGATTGTATGTATGTATTGCTGCTTTTACCACATGCCTGTAACATTCTGATTGTATGATTAGTATTTATTTGTACTACCCTTTGTGGTTTAATTTAGAGTATTTGTGACAAAATTAATTAGAATTAATAGACTTAGCTTTCTGAAAATTCTTGGATATTCTTGTATTATGTGAAAAGCCTTGGCCATCTGTGTAATTACCGTTACGAATTGAGAGGCTTTTGGTGGGATGAATCATGGGGTGCTATGTAGAACAGCCTGCATGACTTTGCATTGCCCTGCAGCTTGTTGCTCAGCCAACTAGCCTAATCCTCTCTTTCCATCTCAATCCCTGCAGTCCACAGGGGATCAGGCACTGGAGTTTCTGCAGTATCTCTTCTCGAATGACCTGGATGTGCCAGTTGGGCACATTGTGCACACAGGCATGCTCAATGAAGAAGGAGGGTATGAGAATGACTGTAGCATTGCACGATTAAATAAGCGCAGGTAAGTCCGCACAGCAGCATCCTTATTTAACAGTCAGTCTCTCTGTGTTCTTGGCATTAATTTCAGTTTCCATAGTACCTCTTATTGCAGATAAGTCAGAGTCTTCATTTTCTTTCCCTTTTAGTAGTCCTTTGCTGCAATTAAGTCTGATTTCTCCACCCCCACAGAGTCCTAATTTCCTCACCCAGTAGAACCACTGTTTGTAACAAGGCAACGTGGGGAAAAAACATCTTTTCTCTGTTGGTGCAGTAATAAGCGTATGTTTTTAAAAGGACGTGTGTGACCAGTCTGTTTAGAGCCTGAAATATTAAGCTTCTTAAAAGGAAGGTAAATTCTATTCAGCAAGCCTTTGAAGCTGTTATTAATGTTTTCCTAATTATTTAAAATACAAGACAGAATGCACACACATTGGATTCTAGGCAGCCCTGCCAGCATAACTGCACTGAACCCTCACCACCTCTCTCCTTGATTATTTAACTCCACATATCTTGTTGTATGACTTCCCTAATCATCAGCTCTCCAGATTATAGCCTGTGCAAACTTCTATTGCCTGCCCCCACCCCATAGATGTACAGTGTAGCATGGTCACATGGCCCAGTGCTTGGAGAGCTCCACTGATTTCTCATTCATTTCAGGATCAAGTCCAAAGCTTCCCTCAATTTTAAAACTCTCCATGGATATGTTCCAATCTATCTTGTATAGCTTATATCTCTCTCCTCCGTTCCCCTCTTACAGGATCAGCTTTCTTTATGTCCCACTGCACAGTCTCCCTATTGTTAGTGTGAGAACCTTCTCCTTTGCAGCTCTTGCTGTCTGGAACAGTTTCTTTTTATCTCGTCATTGCATCAGTTCTCCATGTGTTTTCATATACCAGGTGAAAGCATTTGTGTGACCCTCGTAGTTTTCCCTCCTATTATTCATTTTTTCAGCTGTTTTATCTAACTCAGTAAAGCACTTTGGGGTTCACTTTGTATGAAAGACATTAAACCAAATAAAGGTGTATTAGGTCTTCAGAGAGATAAATATAAATACCATTCATTTTACTGTATCAAATTGAGTTCTGTTTCCTTGGAAACTGATACAAATAACCCCCCAAGGTGTACCGACAGGTGGTTTTTCACTCATTTTTCTTGAAACAGGAAATTACACAGGGAGTAGAACCACTTATTGGTTATTGGAGTAGCTAGAATCTTGGTGGCTGCAGAGAGGTGTGAATAGTTAATTCTTTGCATTGTGGTCATGACATTTGAGATGCCTCATGTTCTTTGGGAATTGACACCATCTCTAGTCCAGTTCTTGTGCCTCTATTCCCTAAATAAATCACCAGCACTCTTAACACTCCAAGGCTATGGTTTCCCAGTGAAATCAGTAAATCCAGTGACTTTATACGTGGTCTTAGCAAAGCAATTTGCCTCTGTTCTTGTTTGCTCAGGGGATTACTGCCTGGCTCCAGAGTTCAGAGACGTGAGTTTTGGTGTGGGATCCCCGAGATAGAATGAAAAGGTTCACCTTGTGGCCATCCAGTCACTGTCCTGCTTTTAATTTTCTATTCTAGCTTCTTCATGATTTCTCCTACTGACCAGCAAGTCCACTGCTGGGCCTGGCTCAAAAAGCATATGCCTAATGACAGTAACTTGCTCTTGGAGGATGTGACCTGGAAGTATACCGGTAAGACATGCCTGGAGGCAGAGGTGAAATTGCCCTGAAATTCTGCATGCTTTTTTTTTTACTATCACTGCACGCTAATCAGTTGTGTAATCTGTCTGCCATGACACTCAGGTCTTTTTTCCTGAATGGTTACATAGAACCCAGTAATGTGTCTGAGTAGTTCAAACTGTTCCTTCCAATGTGCATAAGCTTGGATGCCACTTCCACTTCCTCATAGGCTCCCAAGAGAGCAGCTAGCTGACCCCTGGAAGATCTTTTTCCATTTCTAGTTTCTGTGAATCTCTATAAATCTTGTGACTGTTGTCCATAGCAACAATTGATACAGAAATCAGAGACTGGAAAAAGGTAAGGTAAGCATGCAGCCAGATGGAACCTTCCCCTTCATCCATCTTATTACTCAGTAGTAGAAAACCTTTTCCTTTCTCCATCTAGCTCTCAATCTGATTGGCCCTCGTGCAGTGGACGTGCTGTCAGAATTATCCTATGTCCCGATGACTCCAGAACACTTCCCCTCTCTCTTTTGCAAGGTGGGTGACTTGCATTTACAGATGAGTACAAATACTTAGAATTACTGAGATAACTGAACTAGGTACTTAGCACTACTCAGAGTGTATTTTTATTTTCTCCCTTTAAAATCTACTTACTGATTATACAGCAGAGTTTCTTTGAAATGGACTTTATTTTGTGTAGCTGTAGTTCTGATATCTCAGTGTATGTGACAGTAATGGAATACGAAGCCACCAGTCACTGGTGACACCTAGGATCAATTTCTGTAGAGTTACCATCTCCGCCCTTTACTATTTAGAGGCTCAGCAGATGCTTTTGTGTTGTGCAGCCTCTTACGTGTCTTGAGACTGCAAGCCTTTGTCCAGTCCTTGCTCATACTTCATTTCAGGAGTAACAGCCGTGTTAGTCTGTATTCACAAAAAGAACAGGAGGACTTGTGGCACCTTAGAGACTAACCAATTTATTTGAGCATAAGCTTTCGTGAGCTACAGCCACATCCGATGAAGTGAGCTGTAGCTCATGAAAGCTCATGCTCAAATAAATTGGTTAGTCTCTAAGGTGCCACAAGTCCTCCTTTTCTTCATACTTCATTGTTATGATTACACTTGAGTCATTCATAATTGTTTATTTGCCTTGGATAATGTATCATTCCTGTTGGATTCCAAAATACCTTGCATGCATCCTCACTTGCAAGAATGCCTGAGAAACAGATTAAAACATTGTCCATTCTGTTAGGTTTTCAATGCAAAATTGTTTTTGAAAATCTCAGCCATTTCTGGCAATTTTGTCTGAGCCAGGAGGTCAGGCAGTAAGACAGAAAAACAATGTCACAGTCCGGGAGTAACCATAAAGTGTTCAGTGCAAGTAAGAGAATTTTTCCTGCAGTTTTCCACCAAAGTCTAGAAAACTACCTGTAATTTTCCAGAGGCCCTGCTTCAGAGATGTGTCAAAAAATAAAGCAGAAGTGCTACACTATTGTGTGGATTGTAGTCTGTATTTTACTTAATAAAAATCATGATTAGAAAGGTTCCAAATGAGAGAGCATCCATTTATCTTAAGTTTCTTGAGCAAAATAGTTGGCTTTTATCCTTCTAAAAGACTTAATTTCTATCAACAGGAAGAGTTATTTACATTTACTTTTTGGGTAACTGGGGCAGGCCTATTAGGAGTCAATTAGCCAATCAGGAGGTTTGGTTGCTTTCAGTACCACATAATTATAGTGAGGGGTTGGTGTCTGTATCTGACTCTATGGCAACATTCTAATTATTAAGGTATACTTTTGTGTAGTGCACAAATGAGTGGCTTGGAATGCCTAGATCATTTTGGTGTGTGTGTGTACATATTTTTTTTAGGGATGTTCTTATCTTTCCCATCCTCCCTCCAAAACCCACATACACATACTGTTATCATTGTCTATTATCTGATACATCTGACTGGAGAGCACCCATGGACAAAGCAGTTTTTCCACTGGACCTGGCCCCTAATAACCTCAAAATGAATTATGCCTCTTCCTTCCCACCACAGGATCCACTCTCTTGTCCTCTGAGGAAACTCTTCTTAAAATAAGAGGTGGGTGTCCACAGCTCTGCCAGTATTTATGATTGGTATGAATGTGGGCATCTTTCTCATACGGCTTGTGAGTGAAGGATTAGAAATGCAACTCTTCCCGTGTGTGTTTGCAGATCTTATCTCCCAGGAACATCTTTGGCACTAGTGTTTATGGCTTTCCTAATGAGATATATGTTAGTGCAAGTAGCAAATGCCCTGAAAACCATCAACTTCAGGAAATAAGAACTGATCAAATCTCCTTGTTTAAATTAAACTTCACTTTTGAAGTGAGCTCAGATGAGGAAGGGGAAAAGGTTTAGCCCATGGGGTTTGCATTGTGGGTGGGTGGTCCCCGTTCTGGATCTTAGATTCCATGGTCCAGTCTGAACTTTGATTTTCTCTCTTTAACTCCTCCTTTCTGCAGGAAATGAGCGTGGGGTATGCTAATGGGATCCGTGTGATGAGCATGACACACACAGGAGAACCTGGATTCATGCTATACATCCCTATAGAGGTAGAATGGTTTATAAGTCTTAACCAGTCAGTACAGTCCTTATGTCTTTAATCAGTAACACTTCCATCTTAACCATACAAAGATGAATAGGCTTCTTTCCTGTTTGGGTGGGTGTAGTTTTCTTTGACCCTTTTAGCATGGAGAATGGCATTTTGTAATCTGAAGTATACCAGTGCCTTTGCTAGGACCTCTGAATTCTGGAAGTGAAATTAATGCTGCTTTACTTTCAGTCAAACGTGTTTGCTTGCTAGAGTCAATACTTAGCCATTTGTATAAAAGGAAGGTTTACCAGGCCGGACTATTTTCTGCCCTTGGAGTCCAAATCATTCCACTGTAGTTCTTATAGTGCTGTAAAAGATCAAATACTGTTGTGTAGTCATGGGCACTCAGTGCAAGGTCTGGGTCTTATGACAGTGTGGGACAGAGGGAGGTGGGGGTAGGGAAACTACAGCATATTAAATTCAAGATTATGGGAGTCGAATGTTATTCAAAGCCAATTATGGGAAGAATGACCCATTCAATGGAAATAATAGCTGGCAAATTTAAAAACAAATAAATGAAATACTCCTTCCTACAGTGTGTAGTCAGGCTGTGGAAGTCACTGATATACAGGATCAATATACAGGATCAATATACAGGATCAATGTCCTATACTGTGGCTGGCTTTTAAAGGATGGATACATAATTATATGCCCCTTATTTGTAGTAATACTAACTCAGACAGGGTAGTCAAATCTGTCTTTACTGTGTGAGCTGATCTCTGAAAGGGACAGGAAGACGTTTCCCTTCTTTATGCAGCATTACACAATTGAGCAGGTACCTTGTGCAGTCTTTCCTGAAGCATTGCTTCAGAGACGGGGTATTAGAGTCTGCCTCTTGGTGTGGCAGATTGTCCCTTTGTCTTCTCTGATGCTGTGTGTGCTGGTAATCCTGACGTGTTAACTCTTCCCTGCAGTATGCTCTGCATGTGTACAATGAGTTGATGAACGTGGGACAGAAGTACGGGATCCGGAATGCTGGCTATTACGCACTTCGCAGCTTACGCATTGAAAAGTTCTTTGCGTTCTGGGGCCAGGATCTGGACACTTTCACCACCCCTTTGGAATGTGGACGTGAGTTCCGGGTGAAACTGGACAAGGTACTGTGTCTGAGGGTGAATCGGCTCCCTCAGCAGTGTTTGCATGAGAACACTGAAACAAAGAAGGCAAAGCAGTACTGCCCAGAAAAGAGTGCTCTCTAACGGGATAGATTCCAACACAAATATTTTCATGGGGAAGTGGAGAATTTGTCTGTATTAATGACTGATTCTGTTGCATCTTGAAAAGATGCTAGAAACCACACACATGCTGTACTCTCCAGCCTCTAGGGCAGTAATCTCAACTACTTGTTAGTGAAGAATTAGAAATGCAACTCTTCTCGCATCTGTGTATGTTTGCAGATCCTATCTCCCAGCAACCCCTTTGGCACTAGTGTTTATGGCTTTGTGCCTAGTGTGAACCTTTTACGTGGATAGGGACAATGGGTGTGGAGGACACTCAGTGCCTTGCAGGATTCAGCCTATTGTCTAGCTTTCTCCTACCAGTCCCCCTGCCCAGTTTCATTGATGGTGCCAGCACAGCCCATGGAACAAGATTTGTGGTCAGTTCAACTGCATAGGGAAGCCCAAGAGCAGCAAACCCTGGTTTTTTTGTTTTTTTTTTGTTTTTTTTGTTTTTTTTTTGCAGGGATCATCCATAAATAATTGCTGTTATGGCAAGGGGTAGGTAGAGATCGGTGTGACGGGTTGGGTCACAGAAACCCCCTTGGGACTGTCACCTGATGTGCTTGGACTACCTCTGAGCCAGTTTGGGCCTCCCAGAACCCTGCCTTGTTGAGCTAGACACAGCAGTCTGCTCCAATACAGACCCGGGGTCTGAACCATGCCCCCAGAGATGCAGACTTAACTGAAAACAGCTTAAGTGCTCGTGTCACTAGCACCCAGACACTCAGCTCCCAATGGGATCCAAACCCCAAATAAATCTGTTTTACTCTGTATAAATCTTATACAGGGTAAACTCATAAATTGTCCGCCCTCTATAACACTGCTAGAGATGCACAGCTGTTTGCTTCCCCAGGTATTGATTACTTACGCTGGGTTAATTAATAAGCAAAAAATGTTTTTATTAAGTATAAAAAGTAGGATTTAAGTGGTTCCAGATAATAACAGACTGAACAAAGTAAGTTACCAAGCAAAAGCAAGCAAAACATGCAAGTCTAAGCCTAGTACAGTAAGAAACTGATTATAGATGAAATCTCACCCACAGAGATGTTCCAATAAGCTTCTTTCACAGACTGGACTCCTTCCTAGTCTGGGTCCAGCAATCACTCACACCCCGGTATTTACTGTCCTTTGTTCCAGTCTCTTTCAGACATCTCTTGGGGGTGGAGAGGCCATCTCTTGAGTCAACTGAAGACAAAATGGAGGGGTTTCCAGGGCCTTTTATATTCTTTCTCTTGTGGGCAGAAACTCCTTTGTTCTCCTGTGCAAAATCACAGCAACAAGATGGAGTTTGTGGCCACCTGGGCGAGTCACATATCCGTGAATGATCCAGCTTTTTGCAGGCCAATGCCATTGTTTACATGTTAGTTTGAATAAAAGCTTAGATGTGGATTGGCGTCTCCCAAAGTCCATTGTCAGTTAAGTGTTTCTTGATTGGGCACTTACTGAGACTAGTCCTTTCTCAAGAAGCTGACCAAATGCTTCACTGACGCTACTTAGAATCAAACACATTGAGATAGAAGTACCTAGCCAATATATAACTTCAGATACAAAAATGATACACACAGACAACATAATCATAACCAGCAAACTTCAACCTTTCCATAGAGACCCCACTTGACCACCTCTGTACAAGATCTGGTGCAACCATAGGACCCTGGTTGCAACAGTGATCTATACAGTCACAAGTCTCAGAGCGGTAGCTGTGTTAGTCTGGATCTGTAAAAGCGGCAGAGTCCTGTGGCACCTTATAGACTAACAGATGTATTGGAACATAAGCTTTCATGGGTGAATGCCCACTTCGTCGGATGCATTTAGTGCATCCTACTTTTTCACTAGGAGGGTGGTGAAGCACTGGAATGGGTTACATAGGGCAGTGGTGGAATCTCCTTCCTTAGAGGTTTTTAAGGTCAGGCTTGACAAAGCCCTGGCTGGGATGATTTAATTGGGGACTGGTCCTGCTTTGAGCAGGGGGTTGGACTAGATGACCTCCTGAAGTCCCTTCCAACCCTGATATTCTATGATTCTAGTGGAAATTTCCAGAGGCAGGTATAAATATGAAAGCAAGAATCAGGCTAGGGATAACGAGGTTAGTTCAATCATCTGATTTTGTCCTGTTTGCAGGGGTGAGAACTCTCTTGGTAAAGTATTAGGGGGTAGCCATGTTAGTCTGTATCCACAAAAACAACAAGGAGTCCGGTGGCACCTTAAAGACTAACAGATTTATTTGGGCATAAGCTCTTGTGGGTAAAAAGCCAAAGGTTTTTTACCCACGAAAGCTTATGCCCAAATAAATCTGTTAGTCTCCTTGTTGTTTTTGTGGATGCAGACTAAGACAGCTACCCCCTGATACTTGACACCATGGAAGGCACTAAATTTAGTCGTATAAGTGGAAATCCATCAACCTCAACAAAAAACTCGCATAGATACAGACAGACATCGTCTTCCTCTCCAAGTGGAAACAGAGGGACATCATACCAGAGGGACTGAAGGTAAAAAATCCATTGCAATCAACATACTACACTGACTACTGTGAGAGACTCCCACACACTCTCAAAGAAACTGAGGAAACACCTGATCAGCATCCTGTACAGCAGACAGGAGAAGATCGAGAATGAGCTCTCAAAACTGGAGACTCTCATACAGAACCAACCTTTCACACACACTTCCACGTGGCTGGACTTTACAAAAATGAGACAAGCCATTTACAACGCACACTTCACTTCTCTACAGAGGAAAAAGGACAGTAAACTATCTAAACTCCTATGTGCCACAGGGGGCAACAACAGTGGTACCCTGAACTCCCCTAACAATATTGTTAATCTATCCAACCACACACTTAGCCCGGCAGAAGAGTCTGTCCTATCTTGGGGACTCTCTTTCTGCCCTACCACCTCCACGAACATGATGCAGTTCTGTGGTGATCTGGAAGCCAAGTTTCGTCATCTCCAACTCAAGGAATATTTTCAACACACCACTGAACAGCGCACTGAACCACAGGAACCCTCCTACCAACACTACAAGAAGAATAATTCTGCATGGACTCCTCCTCATGGTCAAAATGACAGACTGGACTTCTAAAGAGAGGGCTTCCGCAGAGGTGCACAGGCTGAAATTGTGAACAAACAGCATCACTTGCCCCATAATCTCAGCCGTACACAAAGCAATGCTATCCACAGCCTCAGAAACGACTGACATTATAATCAAAGGGGCTGACAAAGAAGATGCCGTAGTCATAATGAACAGGTTGGATTATGAACAGGAGGCTGCTAGGCAACTCTCTAACACTACATTCTACAGGCCACTATTCTCTGATCCCACTGAGGAGTACCAAAAGAAACTACACCATCTGCTCAAGAAACTCCCTGCTATACCACAGGAACAAATCTACATGGACACCCCCCCAAAGCCCCGACCATGGGTATTCTATCTACTACCCAAGATCCATAAACCTGAAAACCCTGGATGCCCCATCATCTCAGGCATTGGCAATCTTACAGCAGGATTATCTGGCTATTTGGACTCTCTCCTCAGACCCTGTGCTACCAGCCCTCCTAGCTGTCTTCGCGTCACCACCGCCTTCCTGGGGAAACTACAATGCAATGGTGATCTTCCTGAAAACATCATCCTGGCCACCATGGATGTAGAAGCTCTTTCACTAATATTCCACATGAGGATGGACTACAAGCTGTCAAGAACAGTATCCCTGATGAGGCCACAGCACACCTGGTGGCTGAGCTTTGTGACTTTGTCCTCACCCACAACCATTTCAGATTTGGGGACAGCTTATACCTGCAAGTCAGTGGCACTGCTATGGGTACCCGCATGGCCCCACAGTATGCCAACATTTTTATGGCTGACTTAGAACAATGCTTCCTCAGCTCTTGTCCCCTAGCGCCCGTCCTTTGCTTGTACTACATTGATGACATCTTCATCATATGGACCCACAGGAAGGAGGAGGCCCTTGAAGAATTCCACCATGGTTTCAACAATTTCCACCCCACCATCAACCTCAGCCTGGACCAGTCCACACAAGAGATCCACTTCCTGGACACTACAGTGCAAATAAGTGATGGTCACATAAACACCACCCTATACCAGAAACCTACTGACCGCTATACTTACCTACATGCCTCCAGCTTCCATCCAGGACACATCACACGATCCATTGTCTACAGCCAAGCCCTAAGATACAACCGCATTTGCTCCAATCCCTCAGACAGAGACAAATACCTACAAGATCTTTATTAAACATTCTTAAAACTACAATACCCACCGGGGGAAGTGAGGAAACAGATTAACACAGCGAGACAGGTACCCAGAAGTCACCTACTACAGGACACGCCCAACAAGGAAAATAACAGAACACCACTGGCCATCATGTACAGCCCCCAACTAAAACCTCTCCAGCACATTATCAATGATCGACAGCCTATCCTGGAAAACGATCCCTCACTCTCACAGACCTTGGGAGCCAGGCCAGTCCTCACTTACAGCCAGCCCTCCAACCTGAAGCAAATACTGACCAGCAACTACACACCACACCACAGAAACACTAACCCAGGAACCAATCCCTGTAACAAACCTCGTTGCCTGCTCTGTCCCCATATCTACTTTAGCGACGCGATCAGAGGATCCGACCACATCAGCTGCATCATCAGGGTCTCATTCACCTGCACATCTATTAATGTTATATGTCATCATGTGCCAGCAATGCCTCTCTGCCATGTACATTGGCCAAACTGGACAGTCCCTACGTAAAAGAATAAATGGACACAAATCAGACATCAGGAATTGTAATGTACAAAAGCCAACAGGAGAACACTTCAATCTTCCTGGACATTCTATAACAGATTTAAAAGTGGCTATACTTCAGAAACAGACTTCAAAGAGAAACTGCAGAACTAAAATTCATTTGCAAATTTAACACCGTTAATTTGGGCTTGAATAGGGACTGGGAGTGGCTGGTTCACTACAAAAGCAGCTTTGCCTCTCCTAGCATTGACCCCTCCTCATCAATTATTGGGAGTGGACTGCATCCACCCTGATCAAATTGGCCCTGTCAACACGGGTTCTCCACTTGTGAGGTACCTCCCTTCTCTTCATTGTCAGTGTATAATGCCTGCATCTGTAATTTTCACTCCATGCATCTGAAGAAGTGGTTTTTTACGCACGAATACTTATGCCCAAATAAATCTGTTAGTCTTTAAGGTGCCACTGGACTCCTTGTTGTTTTTCTTGGTAAAGTAGTGACTCCAGGAACTTGATCCCATTGATCTGGAGTTGTAAAGTTTGACTTGCCTTTGCTCTTTCTGGGCTCCCTTTTGTCACTATATCAGCAATACGTACCCTGCTCAAACCATGTGACCAGGAGGGCAGCTAACGTCCCCAGAGAGTGGAGTAATGCTCCACAACCAGAGCGGAGGGAAGGAGTGCACCTTCCCTGTATCCACTTTCAGCCCTGCTTGCTTTGGGGTGCAGATCTGGCCATTTACTTCCTGCAGTGCGATGTAGTGGCTGGAGTAGTGATCTGAAAGTCAGGAGACCTGGTTTCTGTTCCTGATTTTGCAAGTCAGGCAAGTCACTGAACCACTGTGCCCTGTTTACTTATCTGTAAAGTAGGGATAACAACAATATCTGCCCATCTTTGTGAAACGGCATGCAGTCCCCTGATTGTAAGTTAAAGGCTTGAGTGATTCTAGAATAGCTGTTCCTGATTAACTCTGTTTGGAAGAGGATTAAGCTAATTTTGAATAAGACACTCTTATTTTGGAATAAGAACATCCAAACAGCGAGTTAATCAGGAATGTTTATTCTGCTTAAAATTCACACCCTACCTTAATCCAAATTAATGTCACAGTATAGCCAAACCATAAATTGCTACTACCAAAGTCTAAAATGATTATCCATGCTAATCCAGGAAGTGGAGAATGATTGCTTTGTTCATGGTTTCCAACAAAGTGCTTGTGGGACTAGACTATAGGAAAGAAACAAAATATAACAAAATCCCACCCTTTTAAAAACACACACAAAACATGAAAAGCTGCAGCTGAACTAAGGGAAAACAAAGGATTGAAAGGGAAGGTAATAAATAGAGGGCCAGCAGTAGCCATGCTAAAACACCTCTAGGTGGAGAGAACTAAGGCAGCAGTCCTCCATTTTTTCCCATAACATTAGCTTCGGACCACATGTTGATAGAGATTGCATACCTTCCTATTGCTGACTGTGTGCACGCTGCCCCTGCCCATCTGTGACCAGATCGCATCTTTGGGGCAACTACAGTAATTGTTTACAGTGAATGTAATGCTAAGGAAGTACAGTGGGTGTTCATTCTGCTTTTAGAGGCACTGCCACTTCCAACAATTTACACACAACAAAGTGGGGGAGTCTGCTGGAATCAGTAACGCTGATAAACCTGGAATGAATTTAACTGCACCTACTCTGTTTTTGTATTTTTTTTATGCCTGTTTAATGCAGTTCAGCAGCTGAAAATGAGGGAAGGCAGAACATGTGAGTGACTCGCCAGCTCTTGTTTCTTTGCAGCTGGGAAGGAACCAGCTTCAGTGGGTAGTGTTGGCCCTAGGCTGACCTTGTATCACTAAGCATCTATCGCTTAAAATCTAGCAGCTGAGTCTGGCACAGATCACATGCCCTTCATCAGCTGGCCTTTCCTTCTCTCTCCAGGGGACTGATTTCATTGGCCGGGATGCACTGATGCAGCAGAAGCAGGACGGCGTATGCAAGCGCTTCACCATGTTCATCCTGGAGGATCATGATACAGACCTTGATCTCTGGCCCTGGTGGGGGGAGCCCATTTACCGCAACGGACACTATGTGGGCAAGACCACCAGCAGCGCTTACAGCTACACCCTGGAACGCCATGTCTGCCTGGGCTTTGTGCAGAACTTCGACGAGGAAACCAGGGAGGTGTTGCTGGTGACACCCGACTTCATCAACCGGGGCGAGTATGAGATTGACATTGCTGGGCAGCGCTTCCAGGCTAAAGCCAAGCTCTACCCGTTCAGCTCCCTCTTCACACAGCGCCGCCGCAAGGACGAGATGGAATTGAGTGGCTACCATGGGAAGTAGAACCACCTGGCCCCACCCCATCTCCATAATGGGAGTCTGTCACCATCCTCCTCTCCTTCCCCACGATCTCCTTCATTCTTCAACCCATACGGTTCCACTTCCTCTTCCCCCTGCTCTTTCCATTTTTAAACGTTTTCGGTGTGTGACACTTTGTACATTGTAGAACTAATTTTTCAAACCCTTCCACCCTCTCATCCAGTCTCTCTCTCACACCCTTACTCCTTCCTATGCCATGTTCCCACATCTTCCTCCCCCCACGGCAGCAGCGTGGTGTTGAGTGTACGTCCGAAAGCCCATATGGGAGCAAGCACCTCCAGAAACCCTAGGCTGTACCCCAATGGCTGTTGAGCGGGGTGCAAGTGAAGTCTTAAGGATTGTACCCCATCTCCCTGCTGCCTACGGCCTAGAACAGGAGGTGTTTTCTGGCCTGTAACTCTGTTTTTCTGTCCCCTGGCTAAACCTATTGGTGTAACCTCACCTGCGAGTTGCAGTGGAGAGGCCAGACCTACCATAGGGTGCACACAGGGCCAACTAGGGGGTTCCTTCTTGCCAGCCAGTTCCTCCGCGGTCCTCCAGTCCACAATTCAGAGGGGTCAGTGCATTGATACACAGAGCAATAGAATGATCAGCTACCTCACTGACACCACACAAGACGTAACAACGTTGTGTGACCAGCAGCGAACAGGCAGGTTTTGGTGGGTTCCAGGCCATCACCACCCTCTTTTTTTCCTTCCAGGGAGTGAGTCTAAGAGGCTTGATCGAGAGGCTGTGCAAGTGACAAAATAGCGCTGATAAGTTTCCTCTTCTGTGTTGGGTCACTGAAAGGGAATGGCTTTCTCTGAGTGAGTGAAGATCAACATGTGCACTTCACTCTTACAAAGGGACAGAACTTTGTATTTTTATTCTCAGTGAAAATGTCTGTCTCCAACAATGACCGAGACACTGGACTCCTGGCTACAGCTTTTGTTTCAGCTGCACAGTGGATTCTCTGTGGATTCTCCTCCTTTCTCCTTTGTTTTGCTTTGTGTGTTTGAGCAAGCACACTTGTCTGGCTTACCCACCAACCATTAGAGTTGGATGTGAGGATTTTGTTATTTGGGAAACTAGAGCAGAGGAAGGGATGGAGTCTTGCATTTTCAGCCAGCTGGGGCCAGCCAGCAGCCTTGGAGCAACATGCTGGTGACCACTGGGAGATTAGAGTTGAGGGCCCAAGTTTGGTTCCTTGAACCTATGATGCTCTGAGTGCTGCAGAGGCAAAACGCTATGCTCCTGATAAGGGTGGCAATGTCTCTCAGCTATGCCCGCTGGCCCATAGCGTGTTTCCTGTCCTCATCAGATCTGTCTTCCCCATCACAATAATACCTCAGTTGAAGGTAGTTGATTCACTATGCAGGGCCCTGCGGTTAGAAGAGAAAGTGAGTAAGGATCTTTGAATTGCCTTGCCTTGGCAAAATCTCTCTGCACAGTCATTATGCAGAACCTCACACAGACATTTCAGACTACAGAGATGGAATCCACCTACTCTGAAGGTGACAGCTCTGCACTGATTACAAATAGTTATGGTGGAATAGGAAGGAAAGTGGATGAAGAATGTTAAATTGTATCCTATGGATTTGTCTCTTAAATTCTTCCTCCTCCCATTGTCAGCTAGATCAGAGTAATGCATTTTCTCTTCCCTTATTTTAAAATTATCCATTAAAACATCTCCAGTAAACTACCTCCTGCCCCCACACACACTTCTGGTTTTCCCGCTTTGTGGTTCTCAGCAGCCCTTCCACCGAAGCCAGCATCTTTCTGTCTAGCAAGTAGCACCATTTGACATTGTCTGTGGTCACTGAACTGGCTGACTTGTTTGTCTTTGAGCCAGGAGCCAGAACTTTACCTAGCTTTGGCACTTGCTTTTCCTGTCATTGGGTGAGCATCAGTAATGTTACATTTGAGCATAGCACTACTCGAGACCTGGCTTGGATTCTTGTCTTTTGAAGTTTTTCTCCTTTTCTGGCTTCCATCAATACTTTGTCCTGCTAGTGTAGAGGTGGTAATATCCCAGACCTTCCCTCCCATACGCTGGAAGCTGGCTTTTTGACTTCTGCTGCTGGAGATAGTAAGAGCAGGCGAGGTGGGAGACTGACACACTTTAATTGTAAAGAACTGGCTGTCAGAGGAGGCTTCCCAAATGGTAAAGTGTTGTGCAGCTTTCACAGCTTCTGGGAGTGGAGCACGGGGAGGGGCATGGACTAGAGAAGGAACTGGGGACTCAAATGACAGCACTTCTTGGCAGGATCTCTGGCAGGCAGGCAGGAGGGAACACAGAGTGGGGTCTGCATTGTGGTGGGACATGGATACACTTGCTGTGGCTGGCTGTTTTCTTCCTGCAGTGGCTTCTTTTGTAAACAGCAGTTAATACTATTCTAAACGAATAATAATAATAATGTCTCCTCCTTCAGGATTCCCAAGTGACTTTCACACGAATAGCTTCCCTCATGGCTTGAAATGGAACCACTTTTGGGGTGGAACGTCGCAGCCATTTGACAGGACACAGAAGCAGTACTGGACACAATTGGTTGTGGAGGAAATTATTGTACCTCGCTAGTACTGTTTCACTAAAATTCCTCTAGCAGTGTTATCACCTGAATTGGAATTTGGCCAGTGTACCAGGGTTAGCACCCCAGTTTTAACTAAATGTGCCATAAGGTCTTTCACGGCAAAGTGGTCAGGGTGTTCGTTTTACAGCCACTCCATAACATTTACATCCCCCATGCTGGGGCATTTGTTCAGTACTGATTCAGAAGAATGCCACCTAGTAAATCCACCGATACTACTTTCTGCAGCACATGTGGTTTTCCTTGGAGGTCTCCTACGAAGTACTGATCAGTCCTGACCTGTCTTGTTATCTGGCACATTACTGTGTCTTTGTTTATATAGAGTACTGGCTGATGACCCGAAGAAAGTGGTTATTACTTGGTACCTGGCAAGGTTAAGGAAAACTTCTCAGCCTCCCCTTACTGTACAGCACCAGGGCACTTCTGCGGTGGAACACATCAGTCACTTTACACAGTAAGTGCTACATAACAGTTTAGGAGGGAAAGTGAAAAATATTTCATTCCACAGTGGAGAATTCTGGGTAGACTGAGTATAACTATCTGAGTTTGAATTGGACCAGAACACCCTTCACTTTCTTAGGAAGAGTGTTATAGTGTGAAACTTTAATGACCACAGCTGGTCAGGAGCACACAAAAAGCCAGTATCTATTAGTCTCACAGCAATAAGGAATCCCTGAACAGGAGCATCTTTTTTATATGGCTTCCCCATCCCAAAGTGGTCCATACCTAGGAAGATAAAATTGTCTCTGTAGCATGGGTAACTTTTGCCCTTTTGCTGAGTTAATAGCTCCCTTTCTGTCCAGGTCTATTTAACCCTGAAGTACCCACATATGAGGGTGAAGATTTTGTAATGGTGCCACACAGGTATGCTGTAACTCCATCCATGTCTGTCTCTTCCTGCTGGGATGGTTAAGTGTAACTGGTACTATTTTGAAATAAGACAGTTTAGCAATTGGCTGTCTCCCAGTTCAGGCGCACCCATTCTGGCCTTACCTGTTACCAGTCCTCTCTCTGACTTTGGCCTAGCCTCTGTGCCTGTGCTCTTTGAAGTCTCACCTTTTCCTTGGTAGATTTTTTTTTTTTCCCTTTGTGCTGCTGACAAATAATTTGACTTTGGCAACTTGAGTGCTTGTCAGTGGACAGTAACATGATGGATTGTGAAATACTGTACTAGGCACCAGGGTCATGCAAGGAGCTTCTACCTTTTCTATAATGCTTTCATACTCTTAAAGGGAAACTGCAGTGTAAAGATTCTACCTATTGTATCTAATTACAAAGAATAAAGCGCCTAAGGGAGAAAGAAACAAGTTGGAAGCTGCCATCTTGGCTTTGATGCAAAGTAAGACTGAAAACAACCCCTCATTAAAAAAAGCAGTGAGAATTTGAGTTTTGGAGATGCTGTAACACACAGTTCCAGTGCTGTCTGATGAAGTTGGCATTTTCAGTTGTCCCTGACACCACAAGGCTGGAAAAATTTAAGGGTCCCTTCTTCATACTCATTCTCCCTCCCCCCGCATAATATATACACCTGTGGATCACACTTCTGGAGACACTTCCATCCTTCTATTTCTGGGGCTGTCCCTTGGTGCTCTGCAGAGCTGGCTGCTCTTTCAGGATTCCCTTTGGGAACGCTTTTCACCGCAGGACTCGTATCCTCTCTCTCTTCTCTATCACTCTCTTCTTGGCTGATCTCTTTGGCTATACCATGGTCTCTTGCATCACTTCTGTGCTGATGACTCTCAATCTACTTTTGCCCAGTACCTCCTCCAGAATGTCCAACCATCTCCTCAAACTTAACATGGCTAAGTCTGCTCTTCACCTCTCCTCTTCCACCTTCCTTTGCCCTTTTCACATCACACTCTCCTCCTACCCACCCCAGCTCACAGCCTTTACTTTCTTTGACTCTTCTGTTTCCTGCTGTTCTCTTATCCAAGCTCTCACCAAGTCCGGTTGCTTTTTCCTTTGTAACACATCTACATTCCTCCCCCCACTGCCAAAATCCTGGTTCGTGCCTTGTTCTCTGTAACTACTGTAAGCTCCTCCTCCTGTTCAATCTATCCACAGTGCTTCCTTTCCTACACTCCAACCAAGTCCACCCCAAATCCTTTTATTGGTCTTTCTGCATCAAGTTCAAACTTCTCAGCTTCACGATGCTACACAACTCTGCCCCTACCTGCACCCCACTCTGCCCTCTCTTTGTTTAATCCTCCCTTTGTCTCCTCCCAATCCTACCTTCATGCTGTCCATACCCCACATGTCTGCAGTGACTTCCCTTTGTCAGTGGGATACAGCATCCCTCTGCATTCAGATCCCTCCTTTCACTCTGGCTATCTCAGCTGGTTTTCCATCCACCATCTGTTTGCTCTACTTTGTTCTCAGATGTAACATTCTCATCTTCCAGGATTCACTCTCGACATGTCACCCTTGTCCATTCCTCCCTCCCCAACCTGTTGTGATTTCCAGAGTTTATCTATTAAGATGGTGAGGGGTCTTGGTCAAGGGAGCATGTCTGTTTTCTGTGAGGTTTCATGCAAATTTACAGTGCTAGATGCCCACTGAATAATAATGATGAATGCAGACGTTCACTTTCCACCATAAACTTCTCTCCATTGCCTCTCCTTTTACTAGAAGGAAGTCAAGGCAATCAGAGGTTATGATGGAGCTGCTTGTGTATGCAGAGCTTGGAGTACCGGTCTCATTAAAAGGCAAATTCATGCAAGTAGTGCCTAATTCCGAAGAGGTAACGTCAACATCTGTAAGCCCAGTATTGGACCAACCCTTTTGTCATTCATAAATTTGCCGAACGCACATTTGTGTGTTTTTTTTTAAAAGTTCAGAAGCCCTACAAAAACAAACCAATATCTAGGGGTGAAAAGGAAAGTTCCTTCCAAATGCAAGAGTTTCACTTATTTTTAAAACAAAGGCTTATATCCTGGTGGGTACAGAAAAATATTCATAGTTTGTCAGATTTCTGTCATCCCAGGTTATTTTTCTAATTTTTATCATAGTGCCTCTGGAGGCAAACATTTTGGCTAAGTTTGTGAAGGACTTTCAGTTCTACTGACTTCTCTTCAGTCATCACACGTGTGCCTGTCTGTCTGTCTGTCTCTGTCTCTGTCTCTCTCTCTCTCTCTCTCTGTGTTTGTAAGGGGAGAAAACCTAATGCCATTTAAAGCAAATTAATTCAGCTGTTTGGGTTAAGGAAATCAATTAAATCTTATTTTTTACACTTAAAGAAAAAGAATAAACTTCCTCAAACAATTGAACATTAAAAACTTGGCGTGCTCATAGTCCTCAATGAGCACAGTCCATGTTGAGCTTGAGGAAGGAACACTTAACAAGTCTGTAAATGTCGTAATGCTTTACATTAGATGTTTGTGCACACTGCTGGATTTGTTACTGCATATACTGTACTTGCAGAGCAGGTACAAATGCCAGCAGGGGCTGTTGAGTAAATGCTGAAGGCAGTGGAAGTTGCCAGAGAGCATTTGTTCCTCTTCCTTTGATGCAGCCGCAGAGTTTGCACAGAAGTGCTGTGGGAATTCAGTCAAGAGGGAAACACCCAGGCAGATGCACGGTTTCCGTTTTTGAGCAAATATCAGCAGGCAATGCTTTTTTTCAAGGGTGGAATTGTGCAATTAAGGGGGACAGAAAAACACCAGTGTAACTGCTGCTAAGGTCCTTTGCTTAAAGAAAAAGGTGTCCGCTGGCGTAGAACGTGCTTCACGGCAGGACCCCATTGCTTTCCAGCTTTTAGAAAACACAGTGAAATCCTCCATCTGAATGTTGCGTTTACACACCAAGCCAGGGCATTTAGGAGTTAAGTTAACCTCGCCATGTTGCTCTTTTGTCCGGTCGCTTTATTTATACAGGTAACTTCTGGATTTCTTAACTCCTTTATATTTAAATACTTCACTTTATTATGTTACTAATGTGTAGGCTTGCATTGGAGTTGCAATATAAAGTGCAATATTTATATATTGCTGGTATACAGTTACTGTCTAAGATGTTTCACCTAAGAAGGTACGTGCATCAAGGGAGATCATGAAGGTTATGGAGAGAAAGGTATGCATGGTTGTATATGAACAGCTTCCTGACCAAATGACGACAAACAACTGATCTTGCCAAGTGTATGTTTGATACCCACCTCTGTTACAAATACACTGGTTATCCAGGAGCTGCCCCCACATGCTTATGGCACAGTTCTCTTTTGTAGCATAGAAGGGACAGTCCCAGGCTCTTGTACCTCTTAGGGACGTGGTCAAGATCCCTTCTATGCTTCAAAATCTTTTAAGTGTGTTGAGGGCCAACTGGATCCCCTTGACTGGACCTAGCTCTGATTCTGTTCCACTGGTATGGTTGCATTTACACCTTTTGCTGAGTGTGCTTCTACTATGTTAGGGTAATGTGTTGGTGCAGATTCATCTCTCTGGGGTCTAAAACTGGCTGTCTTGGCTGCTGTTATGGCTACAGAGAGAGTTGAATAGAGGTCTGGTCACATGTGATCATCTGAGAGAGTAATGATGCAAGCTCTACATGAGGGAAGCAAACTTACTCCTGACATTGAGGGTCGATCTCTATAGACTAGCTCCCTGGCATGCAGTTTTCTCACAGTTCCATAGCATGCATTAGTGATGTTTCGCTGGCACCTCTCCCTCCAGAACATGGTGTTTGCTGTCAGATCTGCAAATGGGTTGGCTCAAATAACTGTGAGTGAAATGTTTTAAAACTCCCTGGACAGGGGTCTCTTGCATTTAGTTATTGCCTGGATCATCATTTATGTAAGCAGCCTGCTTCCTTTTTGCCTGATCCTTACCTCGGGCTCTGGATAACGTTCTGTTACAGCTGCTTAGACTTGGCAGCCCACACTGTTACTGGTGCACTGTTTTTCCGGGGAACTGAGCTGTGCGGTGCAAGCACTTCTGCTTTCCCTACTTAAGTCCAGAGTTGCACCTTGTACAACACAAAACATGACAGTTCTTTCCGGAGCAGAACTGTGACCCTCAGAACTGCACACAGAATTAGGCATCCCTTCTTTGGGTGATTCTTATTTTCATTCTTAGTGGCACCTTAAATTTGTTTGTCCATTGAAATGTCATCCCTTCATAACCGTCTGCACTTTCCCCTTCCAAGAACCAAGTTTATAGGGCTAGGAGAACTTTAATTTAAAAGTTTTTTTTTTTTAAATGTGCCATCATTTCTCCTGCAGAACCAGAACTGGAGATTTGAAGCTGTGAAAACATTTATAGTCTCACTGTTTTCTAGTGCCTTATGCTTATGAATGTTGTGTAATGGATGCATCTGATGCAGGAGATAGCCACAATCAACTATGTTAACATGATTCCTCAGCCATTATAAACCACCACCTCTCCCCTTCCAAAGAGAATGTGTTTCAGCAGATGGATGTAAATGGATCATTTCTAGGAGTACAAATTATGCTTTTAATTGCTTTGAACTCTTGGGATGTAGAAAATCTCAGTGTTACTGTAAGATATTGTACCATATTGTCTGCGTTTGCGGAGAGCAGCAGCCTCACCTCTCTTATAGCATTTAGAATGAGAACTTATTTATGGAGACACAGAAACCCCTTTAATAATTGGAGCCAGTTCCGGGAGACGTAAATGTCTGTTCCCAAGTGCACGAGAAAAGGTGGGCTTGCTGTTCTCCACCAATGCCATGTTGTTACCTACTTTGTATGCTGCATTTATATCGTGCTGAGTTTCAATTAATAATTTCCGTCCTTGTTGGTTTACAGGTTACTAGGTTTCTATATTAATAAATAGACATTTTAACTGCTCTTGCCACAGAATTCCAGGGGCCATTCTTTGGAGCCTAGTTATGTTCTCTACTCTGGTTTCTGACCACTCTCCCCATTAATATTTACGCAAGTATGTGTAGCTGGAATGAGGGAGCATTTAGCATCATTCACTGTGGGGGACAGTGGAAGCCATACCAGCTACTGGGTATGTCTCAACTGAAAACTTAAGTCGACCTATGTAGGTCAACTTACAGCCACCACAGTAATTACTGTGGAGGTGTATGTTCACACTATCCTCCTTGGATTGGTGGTGCATGTCCTCACCAGGAGTGCTTCCAGCAACTTAAGAGAAGCAGGTTTCAGAGTAACAGCCATGTTAGTCTGTATTCGCAAAAAGAAAAGGAGTACTTGTGGCATGAGCTTTCGTGAGCTACAGCTCATCCGATGAAGTGAGCTGTAGCTCACGAAAGCTCATGCTCAAATAAATTGGTTAGTCTCTAAGAGAAGCAATGGCAGCTCCTGTTGGCAGCTTCCTGCTGTGAGCCAGACTGTCCCCCTACCCCAGATTTCGTACGTGAGGTCTGCTTGTGGTGCATGCCCTAGCTCCAGGCGGAGCTCTTAACTGCAGTGCAGCCTGAGCGTGGAATGTAGTAAGTTCTGTGGAGGAGAGGTGCTGCTCCCAGCCTGTGTCCCAGGAGCAGGGAGTCAGTAACTTGCTTATAAACAGAGGCAGGGTGATAGAAAGGGCTGGTAATTAATTTAAATTAAGGATCTGGAAGTCGTTAGATGAGCCTGATAGCATTGCCAGGCACTCCAGTTCTTAGATCTGTAAAACAGGAATCCTCTGCATGGGGATGGTAAAGAGACCGCAGGGAATGAGGGTGGAGCTGGTCAGCTGGGGAAGGACAGAGCCATGGTCCCAGAATCAAGGGGACGAGGGAATGATCAGACCCATCTGAGCTGGAAGTAGTGTTCCTCCCAGCTGAGTTCTAGTCTTGAGCCCTATCCTGGAGCAATCCCAGGAGAGCCTGGCCCCTCCCTCACCCCTATCCTGATCCCTCCCAGCCCTGCTCCCATTGCCATGAGCACAGCAGTGTCTTCGTGTGATGGGTACAGACAGGCCATTCACACCACTGAGACAGGCCCCAAGTCCCTTCTCTCTTGGGGACATCAGACCACACCACATGGCCATGACCTACCCGGGCCCAGATCCCCCCCCTGAGTTAATCTGTGTGTTACGTTTGAGTTACTGAAAACAAGAGAAATGTAAAACAAACGAACAAAAATCTTTATTATGTTAACTAACTTAAGCTGTTTAAGGTTGCATCCTACAGACCAAAAGATATCAGTATGCAGTGAAGGAATACCCAAGCATCAAGAAAAGAAAAATGAAATGCTTTATAAATAAGATACTGGTCAAATACTCCTCAATCTGCCATATATGGACAATTAAGTTGGCAATCCGCTAATAATCACTGTCCGTTAACTTAAACTTGGCTACTCTGTAAAAACAACTGTATGATGGGCATTACTGCTGTACGCCATTTACCGTGTGCTAACCTCTTTAATCAGCCCATGCAGGGCAGCAAACCCCATGAAGGCAAGGAAAAAACAAAGTGGTAAAAAATAGTTACACAGTAACTAGAAATTGGGTAAACCAAGTCCCTGTTCTCACCAGTCATAACGTGGGTTACAGAGTACCAGCTGTGTTAGTCTGTATTCGCAAAAAGAACAGGAGGACTTGTGGCACCTTAGAGACTAACCCATTTATTTGAGCATGAGCTTTCGTGAGCTACAGCTCACTTCATCGGATGCATACTGTGGAAACTGCAGAAGACATTATATACACAGAGACCATGAAACAATACCTCCTCCCACCCCACTCTCCTGCTGGTAATAGCTTAGTGCTACTACATCCTAATCTGAGGCATATGCTGTTCAAAACAATCTTGTTCAGTGTCTGGGTACCAATACTACATCCTGACACACCAATATTAAAAAAAATTGGTTACTGCCCCTCCAGTGGGTTATCTGGAAGACAGCCTCCCTAAGAAACAACTGGATCTACGTCAACTACTGGTCTATCACACAGTCGTGCAGCCAGTGGAACAAGCTATCCCTGCCCAGGAAAGCTTACCCGAGGGTGACAACCAGCCGTAAGAGTAACCTATAACACGGCTGGATAGTACAATATAGTAATGAATTACAGAACATTTATATATAAAGGCCTCATTTGTAATGTCACTACTCCAAATTTCTGTTTTACTTCTCATATACATAGCGCGGTGGGACACGCTGTAATAATCTCTATCCCGATATTACAAACCACTTAGCCCACGACTACTACTAACACTGCAGGTAACTGTAATGGCTCTAAGAGGAGTGTGTTGCTACTTGCAGTACCATAAGGGCCAAATCACAACACCAGATTAAAAAAAAGATGGTTAGGCTTGAATATAAGGTGGTGTCATATGTACAGACACATTCTCTCTCTCTCTCTCCACTACAAATATATGCGCCGTATCCATATTACTCATATATATAAATTATTTGGGAATGCCACCAAGGCTCAATCATAAAATTACATTCCTCACTCAAAGTCCCAGGCCCACCATAAGGAACTAAATATATAATTGAAAAATAAAACCTGTCCATCGGTTGCACAGGGGAGTGTGCAGACTAAGGGAGAGATGGGGCATGAATGTATGACCAGTAAGGTGAGGTGACCACATAACAGTGTTTAGCCCACGGGGTCATCTTCAGTCCATGCATTATGTTTTTCCGGGACGATGGGTAAACATCTTTCCCATAAAAAGAAAAAAAGGGGGGGAATGTAGTAGGAAGAGGGCCTAAAACATAAGGCCTTGTATCAGAGGCATGGTATGAAGCCTGAGGCCTGGGCTAAAGTAGTCAAAACTTTGCTGATATAAAGCAAAGTTAAGCTGTGAGCAAGAGGCAGGCCCTGCTCACAAAATCTGGCAAGAAGAGGGCTAATATTTCAGAAACACACATTCCTAAGTGATGCTAGGCATTAGAATATATATGCAAACACATTCCAAAACGGTGGTACCAGAACACCTTGATACTAGCACGTTCCCCTGTGGAAGTATAACATTGTATAAGGGGACATGCTGGATACATTGTATCTGAGAGGGCATGCCAAAACATGGTACAAAGTATCTGAGGGAGCACACGTAGGGACAGTTAGCTTTTGAATGGAGAAGCAATTAAGATAGAGCCAGCACGTCTAAGAAGCAGGCATCAGAATGGAAGGTGTGAAGGGCAATTAGTTAAGTTAACTGGAAGCTGTTAAAGGAGATTGTTAAGGGTGGCAGGTAATTGAAGATACGTGACTGGTCTCAGGGATCTCGAAGGGTGGTGACTAAAATCTTTTTCTTCTTTTGTCTGTAACTTCTCTGTAACTTGTTCTCCAAAAAACTGTATAAATTAAAAGACACAAGCCCCACTCGGGGGCTCACTTCTAAATGTATTAGCAGAGCAGCTTTGCTAATAAAACAGAGTGGTCTGATAAATTGTGAGTCTGAGTCAAACTTTGACAATTTGGAGGTTCCACCGAGATGGCAAGCGGCTTCACTGAGGCCGTGTGATCCCTGACTGCCTTGCAGGACGATCGTGGCAGCCGGCGCCTGGACGCTTAGTCCAAGCGATCCTCCACAAGACAGAAAGGTACACAGCAGCAGCGCAGTCTACGCCATTGAACTTGTTGGTTCCCACTCTGTTCGGGTAGGGGTCTTTGGATCCAGCTTCTGGAATCAGACGTCTCAGGTAATTATTATTTTTGTGCTTTAACCTGTTTGAGGACTGTCTTGTCTTTGTGTCTATCCGTCTTCTCCATGGTGTGTGTGTGTGAATCTGGGAGCCATCTCAGTCCGGAGACTGGCTGACCAAGGGGTCCCTGTCCCCACAGTCTGAATAAGTGGAATCTGCACAGCTGCAGCCGCACCATGCCTTGGGTATAACCCCTGGTGTGAAAGCAAGGGTAGTTGAGGCAGTAGCCTGTGGTCTCCTTTCTGTGTGTTGCACCGGGTACCGCTCTGCTGAGCCCAAATTTCCTTCTTGTGTGAGTGCTGTGTGAAGTCCTCCTGGATGGGTAATCAGAAGTCTAAGGTAGAACAGTTCCCTAGGGGAACTCCAGCTTATTTTATGTATTTTAGGAGGGGTCCGGACTCTTGTAGGTTTCTTGAAAAATGGTCCAAATTAGCTCTAGAGAACCCCAAATTACAGTGGCCACTGTTAGGTTCTTGGGACAAGGATCGAGTGGACACTTTAAAAAGCAAACTCGTCCTCCCAAAAACCAAATTGGAGAGAGGAGAAGTAGACTGCTTCATGCAGTGGTGGGAAGAGGCAAATCGTAGATGGACTGAGGCAAAACTCACCTCTCTTAAAAATTCTATCAAAAAACTAACAGTTCAATTGGATGCAGTCTCTCCCACCACTAGTCTGAGCGCTCCCCTTTGCCCAGCCCTGTGCAATGATCCGGATCAAACCCGACCCCCACCATACTCCTGCGCAAATAAGAAATCAGAAAAGGAAAAATCTTCAGTGACTACAGATAATGAAAGCGAAGAAGATACCCTCATTGGCCTCGCAGCTCTGCAAAATATTATGAAGAAGAAATCCAAAGCAGACTGCAAAGATTCTCTTGACATCTCTTCTTGGAAAAGAGAACCTGATGGGAGGTTAATGAGAGACTCTGATCAAACTGTTGTGGCACCCTTACGAGTCCTTAAGATGGGAGAAAGTGAGTCCATATGGGATTATAAGCCCTGGACTCGTACAGAACTTTTATCTATAGTTAAAAGTTTTCCCAAACCACAGGAAAACTCTGTCAAATTTGCTGAGGAGTTTCTGTTAATCTGTGAAACCTATGAACCCTCTGAGACAGATCTCCTCCAACTGTGTAAATTGTTAGCTCCTGCCAGTTATTATGAGAAATGGTTGGCTGCCGCAGACTGGCCAGCTGAGGCATGCCACTCAACCATAAAAAGTACTGGCGCAGATTCGGCATACAGAGACCGGTGTATGGCTCTTTGGAAGCGCCTGCATCAAGCCATTCCCAAAGTGTGGTCTCCTAAAACAAACTGGACAGCAATACGTTGCTGTAAGCAAGGGCAAGGAGAAAGCCCAGGCGACTATAGGTCCCGGCTAACTGATATTTTCCTACAACATTCAGGGATACAAGAGCCCGATGTAAATGGGCAGGGGGCCTTGGCACATGCATTTGTTGATGGTCTTCTCCCTGCCACAGGCAGCATGTTAAAACGAATAAGTGTGGGATGGGAGACTGAAACCATGGACAAATTGCTGGCAGTAGCAGAGCATTGCCACCGCACTTTAAAAGGAAAGGAGGAACAGTCCTCCCAAAATTTAATGGCTCTGCAGATACAGCATTATTCAGGACTAAGCAGACCACACTGGGGACAGGGACGGGGTTGCGGAAGGGGGCGGGGGGCTGGATTAACTGGGGTTTGTAACTACTGTAAACAGCCTGGACACTGGAAAAAAGAGTGTCCAAGACAACCTAATAATTGTATGGGAAATCAAGTGAACCCCCCGCTGGTTCCTCCAGCTGATCGCCAACCCTATTTTTCACCCCAACAATGACGGGATGCTGGGGAACCTCACAAAGTTTTAGCTCCCTTATTACCTCTGTTCCCTACTGGAGAATGTGTCCTGACTGTAAATGATCTCTCTCTCCCTTTTCTTGTTGATACTGGAGCTTCTCTTTCTACAGTCCGCACCACTGACTTGCCTGAGGTTCCCCGATCTGGAAAATCTGTGTCTGCTGTTGGCATTACAGGGATCCCTACCTCTTTTCTCCTCTCAAAACCTTTGTCTGTTCAGGTCGGTCCCCTCTCTGAGGAGCATGCATTCCTCCTCTCTGATTCCACCCCTGCAAACCTTCTGGGACGGGACTTGCTATGCAAACTTGGCTGTTCTATTTACTGCTCCCCAGATGGTGTCTATCTGCAAATCCCTCAGTCTTCCTTATGTGACTCTGTAGCCTCCCTGCTGTCTGAAACTTCCCTCTCCACTCCGGTCCCTTGCTGTCCCTTAACTCCATCCCTAGAGCACCTAATCTCTCAGGTTCCTTCCTCCCTATGTCCATCTCACCCATCTGAAGTGGGCCGATTAAATACTGACCCAGTTTGGATTACTGTAGACAATTCCAAACCTCTGCCTTGCCTGTCTCAGTATCCTTTGAATCCTGAGGCAGAGGCTGGGATTGCTCCAGTTATATCTGCATTAAAAGAACAAGGAATTATTGTCCCTTGTTCCAGCCCCTGTAACACCCCTATCCTCCCAGTTCAAAAGGCTGATGGCAAATCATGGCGATTTGTTTAAGACCTTTGAGCTATTAACCGTATTGTCATACCTTCTTTTCCAGTGGTTCCTAACCCTGCTACAATACCAGCGTCTATTCCTCCTAATGCAACCCACTTTACTGTTGTAGATTTGTGCTCTGCTTTCTTCTCTGTCCCAGTTCACTCTGAATCCCAGTATCTCTTTGCCTTCTCCTACAAGGGTCAGCAATATACATGGACTACCCTTCCCCAGGGGTATACAGAGAGTCCATCCTATTTTTCTCAAGCCCTAGCCAGGGATCTCGCTGATCTGGTTTTCCCATCAGGATCCACACTGATCCAATATGTGGACGACTTACTCCTGTGCTCCCCCTCTCTGTCTGCCTCAGAAACTGATTCACTAACACTTCTCACAGCTTTAGCAAACAAGGGTCATAAGGCTTCTCGCACAAAATATCAGCTCTGCCAAACCTCTGTCACATACCTAGGCTTCCTTCTCTCCCAGGGCTCCCGTACACTCTCTCCAGCCCGGGTACAAGCCATCCTTAGGTTTCCCCAGCCTTGCTCTCCACGCCAGGTCAGAAAATTCTTAGGCATGACAGGGTTCTGTAGGCAATGGATTCCCCAATATGCTTCTCTGGCTAAACCACTCCAAGAACTCACTCGATCCTCTGTACCTAACCCCATGCCATAGCCACTTGAAGCAAATGCTGCTTTCATCTCCCTTAAGCAGAATTTAGCCTCTGCCCCTGCCTTAGGGTTACCTAACTATGACAAGCCTTTTACTCTTTTCTGTCACGAACAATCTGCTTGTGCCCTCGGGGTTCTTCCTCAGGAGCACGGTGACAGAAATCGCCCGGTGGCTTATTTTTCTGCAACCTGGACCCTGTAGCCCAGGGTTTACCCCCTTGCCTACGTGCTGTAGCTGCTGCAGCACGCCTGATCCAGATGTCTGAGTCCCTTGTCCTCCGCTCTCCTCTCACTCTCCTGGTTCCCCATTCTGTGGAAACTCTCCTTCTGCAACGCAACACTGCTCACCTCTCCTCTGCTCGCCTCACTAGGTATGAACTTTTGCTGCTTTCAGCCTCACATATCACTATTAAGCGCTGCTCCTGGTTAAACCCTGCTGCCCTCCTTCCTTTACCTAGTGATGGTGAACCCCATGACTGCCTTGCAACTGTCTCCGCTATCACTGTCCCGCGCCCCTACCTTTCAGATGTACCTCTCCCTAACTCTGACCTGGTATTATTCACTGATGGGTCCTGTTATAGAAATGACCAAGGCCACCTTCTTGCAGGGTACGCTGTGGTCTCTCTCTCTGAGACCATAGAAGCTGCGCCCTTACCCTCTGTGACCTCTGCCCAGGTGGCTGAACTGATTGCTCTAACCCGTGCCTGCTTTCTAGCCGAGGGGCTCTCTGCCACTATTTTTACTGATTCTTGGTATGCCTTTGGGGTTGTGCATGACTTTGGCACCCTCTGGCAGGCTCGAGGTTTTCTTACCTCTACTGGTACCCCTATCAAGAATGGCCCCTACATTGCCGCCCTCCTGTATGCAGTTTTACTACCGTCTGCCTTGGCAATTGTTAAGTGTACTGGCCACTCAGCGGCAGACACCGAGGTGTCAAAAGGTAATGCACTTGCTGATGCTGCTGCAAAACATGCTGCCACTATAAAACCTTCACCAGAAGCGTTTCTTGGTCCCCTCTCTGTCTCTGTAATGCCACCATCCCTGTCTCATCTCGCTCAGCTCCAGGATTCTGCCCCAGAAACAGAGAAAGACTCCTGGAGTGCTTTGGGTTGCTCTTTGCATTCTGATTCCCTTTGGCGATCACCCACTGGTACCTTTGTAGCCCCCCTCTCACTCTACCCGTCTCTAGCCGCCCTGCTACATGGTGTTTCGCAAGTCAGCAAGGAGGGGATGGTCTCCGCTATGAGTAAGGCGGGGTGGTGGGCTCCCCATTTCAGCTCCTTTGCAACCCGCCACTGTGCCGCTTGTGTTACTTGTCAAAGCCACAATGTAGGCAAATCTGTAAAAGTAACACAAGCGTTCCGGGGTTTGCCTCAAGCACCTTTCCTACACTGGCAACTTGATTTTGTACAAATGCCAAAGTGTCAGAAATATGAATTCATTTTAGTTATAATATGTCCGTTTTCGGGTTGGATTGAAGCCTTTCCCTGTCGCAAAGCTGATTCATTGTCCGTTGCAAAATGTCTGTTAAACCACATTATCCCTACCAAGGGAATTCCTGCCACTTTGTCTAGTGACCGGGGAACACATTTTACTGGAAAAATTGTTCAACATCTAAACCAGGTATTACATGTCACCCCCCTGTTGCACTGCCCTTACCATCCACAGAGTGCAAGGGCAGTTGAAAGGCGAAATGGTGTGCTTAAAAATAAGCTGGCAAAAATCTGTAGTTCCACAGAGTTAAACTGGCCAGCTGCTTTACCACTGGCCCTTATGGAAATTCGGTCATCCCCATCCCAGAGACACAAATTGAGTCCATTTGAAATCATCATGGGACGCCCTATGCGAACAATGGCTACTATTACCCCAGCCCCAGACCTAAACCTAACTCACAGCATGCTCCTCCAGTACTGCAAAGGGTTAATGCAAGCTGTGAGCTCCTTCCATTCGCAGGTGGGAGCAGCTTGGCCGAGGGAACCCACCTCTGCTGCCTGTCACACTCCTGAGCCTGGTGAGTGGGTCTGCCTGCGGCACCACCTTCGGAAGCCCGCCTTGGAACCCCGGTGGGAGGGTCCATACCAGGTACTGTTCACCACCCAGACAGCAGTGAAATTATCCGGCATCGCTGCATGGATCCACGCCTGACAGTGTAAGCCAGCGCCACCTCACGGGGACCAAGCACCTCTGCAAGACCACGCAGAACCAGCTTCAACCCCAGAAGACAAAGAGGAACAGCCTGCAATACCTTACAATCTGCACTCTCGCAAGGGTTGCCAGAAGCAGAGGGTAAGCAGACAGCAGGACCCAACAAACAAGAAGCAGCAGTGAGCCTAGCGCCTGCTGCCTGGTGGACGTAAAACCGTGACTGCGGTTCCCTCGAAAAGGGTTGTCGGAACCAGAAAGGGTCCTGCTTCCAACATGTGTCCTTTGAGAAGCTTAATCCTCAGCTCCTGTGTCCTGAGGGTCATAGAATCATAGAATATCAGGGTTGGAAGGGACCCCAGAAGGTCATCTAGTCCAACCCCCTGCTCAAAGCAGGACCAATTCCCACTTAAATCATCCCAGCCAGGGCTTTGTCAAGCCTGACCTTAAAAACCTCTAAGGAAGGAGATTCTACCACCTCCCTAGGTAACGCATTCCAGTGTTTCACCACCCTCTTAGTGAAAAAGTTTTTCCTAATATCCAATCTAAACCTCCCCCACTGCAACTTGAGACCATTACTCCTCGTTCTGTCATCTGCTACCATTGAGAACAGTCTAGAGCCATCCTCTTTGGAACCCCCTTTCAGGTAGTTGAAAGCAGCTATCAAATCCCCCCTCATTCTTCTCTTCTGCAGGCTAAACAATCCCAGCTCCCTCAGCCTCTCCTCATAACTCATGTGTTCCAGTCCCCTAATCGTTTTTGTTGCCCTTCGCTGGACTCTCTCCAATTTATCCACATCCTTCTTGAAGTGTGGGGCCCAAAACTGGACACAGTACTCCAGATGAGGCCTCACCAATGTCGAATAGAGGGGAACGATCACGTCCCTCGATCTGCTCGCTATGCCCCTACTTATACATCCCAAAATGCCATTGGCCTTCTTGGCAACAAGGGCACACTGCTGACTCATATCCAGCTTCTCGTCCACTGTCACCCCTAGGTCCTTTTCCGCAGAACTGCTGCCTAGCCATTCGGCCCCTAGTCTGTAGCTGTGCATTGGGTTCTTCCGTCCTAAGTGCAGGACCCTGCACTTATCCTTATTGAACCTCATCAGATTTCTTTTGGCCCAATCTTCCAATTGGTCTAGGTCCTTCTGTATCCTATCCCTCCCCTCCAGCGTATCTACCACTCCTCCCAGTTTAGTATCATCCGCAAATTTGCTGGGAGTGCAATCCACACCATCCTCCAGATCATTTATGAAGATATTGAATAAAACCGGCCCCAGGACCGACCCTTGGGGCACTCCACTTGACACCGGCTGCCAACTAGACATGGAGCCATTGATCACTACCCGTTGAGCCCGACAATCTAGCCAGCTTTCTACCCACCTTACAGTGCATTCATCCAGCCCATACTTCCTTAACTTGCTGACAAGAATACTATGGGAGACCGTGTCAAAAGCTTTGCTAAAGTCAAGAAACAATACATCCACTGCTTTCCCTTCATCCACAGAACCAGTAATCTCATCGTAAAAGGCGATTAGATTAGTCAGGCATGACCTTCCCTTGGTGAATCCATGCTGGCTGTTCCTGATCACTTTCCTCTCATGCAAGTGCTTCAGGATTGATTCTTTGAGGACCTGCTCCATGATTTTTCCAGGGACTGAGGTGAGGCTGACTGGCCTGTAGTTCCCAGGATCCTCCTTCTTCCCTTTTTTAAAGATTGGCACTACATTAGCCTTTTTCCAGTCATCCGGGACTTCCCCGGTTCGCCACGAGTTTTCAAAGATAATGGCCAATGGCTCTGCAATCACAGCCGCCAATTCCTTCAGCACTCTCGGATGCAACTCGTCCGGCCCCATGGACTTGTGCACGTCCAGCTTTTCTAAATAGTCCCTAACCGCCTCTATCTCCACAGAGGGCTGGCCATCTCTTCCCCATTTTGTGATGCCCAGCGCAGCAGTCTGGGAGCTGACCTTGTTGTGATGCCCAGCTGGGTCTGGGCAATCCAGAGTGACAGTGACAATTCTTTCATCCAACAACAGGTGCAGATAGCCCAGATCCTGAATATTTCTAATTGCTGGATCTGCAGCCACATCCCAGCTCACTCACAAGCTAGTATCCCCACCATGGCGATCCCTGTGAATTCCTCAGCGCTGGCTGGAGAACCCTATCCACTTAAAAGGACATGGAAGGAAAATGACACTTGGGGGCTGGGAAAAACATATGTTCCTAAACTTATAAGTGTGGTGAAAGGAAAGGGCCACTGGTGCTGGGTGTGTAATGGGACAGGGCTGAATCTAGGGAGGAGCAGCTGTCTCCAATACATCGTGTCCCATGGTGTATGGGACTATTCAAACAAGGTTGGAGAATGGCGAACCGGGTATGGAAAGATAAACTTCCTCTCAACCTGGGATCAAACCAAAGGTTCAATCTCTTGCTCCTCCTACAGCCTCCCTGAGAAAAACAGCACCATCTACAAATGTCATGTGAATGCTACCTCTTCTCCCAGTGAAAATCATCCTGTGCCCTTTGGGGGATACTATTCCTCCTTCGTAAATTCGTACATGTCAAAGGGTTGCAGTCAACCCTTCCCAGCTTTAATGGGACATCATTGGGTTTGTGGGGAAAATGCTTACACTGTGTTACCAGGTCAGGTATCTGTTATCCTGCTCAGCTTTTCCCACAATTCTGGGTGCTTCAATCCCTCCCACAAAATCGCCTCCGTAATTTCAGGCGAAAAAGGAGGGACTTGCCAGATGCTAAATGGTATGTGGATAACATAAGCCCCCTAACTTGGGAAGAAGCTGTTGGCATTTCTTTAGTCCCAGTAGGGGGGGTAATCCACCATGCAAAAAGGCTTTTAAGGTTACAAGCGGTGGTTGAGATCATGGCCAATGAAACAGGAGAGAGCTTAAAAGCTCTAGCCAAAGAAGCAGGAGCGGTCCGACAAGTGGCCCTCCAAAACCGTCGGGCATTAGATATAATACTGGCAGCCAAAGGAGGGACCTGTGCTCTAATTGGAACAGAAAGCTGTGTATACATACCTGATAATACTAATGAGGTAATAAATCGTGCTAGCCATCTGGAGCAAATTGCATACCTTCCCCACGAAGAACCAAGTTCCTTATGGAAATGGATAAGTAACTTATTCAATTTCTCTAGTCTGGGAAACTGGTTGTTTCAAGGAATCCTGACTATCCTATTTGGAATTCTAATAATCTTTGTGTGTTTTCAATTGATTTCTTGTTGTATCCAAAACTGCACAAGACACACCATCCATCAGGTTACCCCTAACCAGAGTGCTAATCTAATGTTGTTAAATGTCACCAGTGAAAGTAATGAAAAAGAACGATTGATGTATGGAATCCAGTAAGTCATTGGTCATGGGTGTAGCCTTGACCAAAAGAGGGGATTGTGGAAGTATAACATTGTATAAGGGGACATGCTGGATACATTGTATATGAGAGGGCATGCCAAAACCATGTTACAAAGTATCTGAAGGAGCACACGTAGGGACAGTTAGCTTTTGAATTGAGAAGCAATTAAGATAGAGCCAGCACGTCTAAGAAGCAGGCATCAGAATGGAAGGTGTGAAGGTCAATTAGTTAGTGCACAAGTCCATGGGGCTGGACGAGTTGCATCCGAGAGTGCTGAAGGAATTGGCGGCTGTGATTGCAGAGCCATTGGCCATTATCTTTGAAAACTCGTGGCGAACCGGGGAAGTCCCAGATGACTGGAAAAAGGCTAATGTAGTGCCAATCTTTAAAAAAGGGAAGAAGGAGGATCCAGGGAACTACAGGCCAGTCAGCCTCACCTCAGTCCCTGGAAAAATCATGGAGCAGGTCCTCAAAGAATCAATCCTGAAGCACTTGCATGAGAGGAAAGTGATCAGGAACAGCCAGCATGGATTCACCAAGGGAAGGTCATGCCTGACTAATCTAATTGCCTTTTATGATGAGATTACTGGTTCTGTGGATGAAGGGAAAGCAGTGGATGTATTGTTTCTTGACTTTAGCAAAGCTTTTGACACGGTCTCCCACAGTATTCTTGTCAGCAAGTTAAGGAAGTATGGGCTGGATGAATGCACTATAAGGTGGGTAGAAAGCTGGCTAGATTGTCGGGCTCAACGGGTAGTGATCAATGGCTCCATGTCTAGTTGGCAGCCGGTGTCAAGTGGAGTGCCCCAAAGGTCGGTCCTGGGGCCGGTTTTGTTCAATATCTTCATAAATGATCTGGAGGATGGTGTGGATTGCACTCCCAGCAAATTTGCGGATGATACTAAACTGGGAGGAGTGGTAGATACGCTGGAGGGGAGGGATAGGATACAGAAGGACCTAGACAAATTGGAGGATTGGGCCAAAAGAAATCTGATGAGGTTCAATAAGGACAAGTGCAGGGTCCTGCACTTAAGACAGAAGAATCCAATGCACCGCTACAGACTAGGGGCCGAATGGCTAGGCAGCAGTTCTGCGGAAAAGGACCTAGGGGTGACAGTGGATGAGAAGCTGGATATGAGTCAGCAGTGTGCCCTTGTTGCCAAGAAGGCCAATGGCATTTTGGGATGTATAAGTAGGGGCATAGCGAGCAGATTGAGGGACGTGATCGTTCCCCTCTATTCGACATTGGTGAGGCCTCATCTGGAGTAATGTGTCCAGTTTTGGGCCCCACATTACAAGAAGGATGTGGATAAATTGGAGAGAGTCCAGCGAAGGGCAACAAAAATGATTAGGGGTCTAGAACACATGACTTATGAGGAGAGGCTGAGGGAGCTGGGATTGTTTAGTCTGCAGAAGAGAAGAATGAGGGGGGATTTGATAGCTGCTTTCAACTACCTGAAAGGGGGTTCCAAAGAGGATGGCTCTAGACTGTTCTCAATGGTAGCAGATGACAGAACGAGGAGTAATGGTCTCAAGTTGCAGTGGGGGAGGTTTAGATTGGATATTAGGAAAAACTTTTTCACTAGGAGGGTGGTGAAACACTGGAATGCGTTACCTAGGGAGGTGGTAGAATCTCCTTCCTTAGAGGTTTTTAAGGTCAGGCTTGACAAAGCCCTGGCTGGGATGATTTAACTGGGAATTGGTCCTGCTTCGAGCAGGGGGTTGGACTAGATGACCTTCTGGGGTCCCTTCCAACCCTGATATTCTATGATTCTAAGTTAACTGGAAGCTGTTAAAGGAGATTGTTAAGGGTGGCAGGTAATTGAAGATACGTGACTGGTCTCAGGGATCTCAAAGGGTGGTGACTAAAATCTTTTTCTTCTTTTGTCTGTAACTTGTTCTCCAAAAAACTGTATAAATTAAAAGACACAAGCCCCACTCGGGGGGCTCACTTCTAAATGTATTAGCAGAGCAGCTTTGCTAATAAAACAGAGTGGTCTGATAAATTGTGAGTCTGACTCAAACTTTGACAATTGCATATGGAAACGACCAAAGGGGGCACAACCCCCTAGAGAACAGCCACTAATTATAACCTATAAGTAATGTAGTAAGCCCTCCCCAGCCAGTGTACTAGACAACCCAGACCCAACCTTCTCAGGCCCACTCTAATGGGAAGTCTGGAAAACTAATTGGAATAGGTGTGGTATGCCCGTACGAGAGAAAGTGCAGGGCACTATACTACACAAGGGGCAGTGGGACAGACAGAGCATTGACACCTTCCACCTTGATGCCTGGCCCTATCAGGAAATGTGTCGCCATACGTCCTATGCTTTTCCAGGGAAACCTGGGCAGGAGGATCCCAAAAGAAAAAGAAAAAGAAAAAAAGGGGTGGAGTGTTAGGATCTAGATATTCAGGCCTGTCTGTAAAGGCCTGTACTTTAAGAATGTAGGTATATGTTTATCATTTAGCTAGTAATAGAGGTATACAAAAAAGAATCTGTGGAAGGGCCTTCTCTCACCGTGACAGTCGGAGGCCCTGTTCTTAGGCCAAGGCCTTTGGCTAAGCAGCAGAGGCAGCCATAAGCTGGGAAGTGTCTGGTCACATCCTCACATTCCAACCTAGTCAATCTGGGGCTGTTAGGAAGGTGATCCGATCTATCACCTCCAGAGAAAGGGAAGAGCCTAGAAGATGTAAAAGGAAATTTAGGTTGATAGTTTTCTGTCTGGTAAGAACTCACTTATCAATAGACACAGCTGGGAAACCCTCATGTCTTTCGCAAAAAGAAAAGGAGGACTTGTGGCACCTTAGAGACGAACCAAGTTATTTGAGCATGAGCTTTCGTGAGCTACAGCTCACTTCATCGGATGCAGCACCCGATGAAGTGAGCTGTAGCTCACGAAAGCTCATGCTCAAATAACTTGGTTCGTCTCTAAGGTGCCACAAGTCCTCCTTTTCTTTTTGCGAATACAGACTAACACGGCTGTTACTCTGAAACCTCATGTCTTTATAGATGTAGTTGTGAAATCCTCACTTCTGTATTGTTTTGTCATTATAGGTCCCACTTTGCTATTGTTTATTTGCATGGTCGCTGTCTGGTTCTGTGATTGTTTCTGTCTGCTGTATAGTTAATTTTTCTGGGTGTAAACTAATTAAGGTGGTGGGATTATAATTATAATTGGTTAGCTAATCATGTTACAATATGTTAGGATTGGTTAGGTAAATTTCAGTAGAATTATTGGTGAAGGTGAAGGTATAGCTAAGAATATTACTATATAAATTAGGGGTAAACAGGAAGTAAGTTGGGATTTGAAAATAAGGAAAAAGGAACTTGGATTTAAGCTTGCTGGAAGTTCACTCCAATAAACATCGAATTGTTTGCACCTTCGGATTTCAGGTATTGTTGCTCTCTGTTCATGCGAGAAGGACCAGGGAAGTGGGAGAGTGAAGGAATAAGCTCTCTAACATAGCCCAGCTGTGGAAGCGGTGGGGGGCTGGTACCTTTCACTGAATCCAAACCAGAGAGCAGGGGATGTTTCTCCTTTAGCACCTGTCTGTGTCTTGTGGAAAGACAATTGTGTTCGGAGTGGTGAGTTATATAGGCCCATGGTGCCCAGGCTCTAGCAAATGGAGGGGCGGCTCCACCAACATTCGGGCCCCAGTCCCACCTGCCACCCCCGAACGCCTCCCCCCGAGCGTCCACCTGCTCCCACGTGCCTTCCCTGGAGCGTCCCCCAGCCCTGCCTGTTGCCCCTGCACACCTCCTCCCCAAGTGTTCCTGCCTGCCCTGGGCAGCAGGCAGCTGCCCCCTGCAGCTCCGCACTGTGCTCCCTTCCCAGCTGTTGCTGCGGCCAGCTACAGGGAGCAGTGCCAGGGACAGGCTGAGGTGGCTGCTGTGCCTCCAGAGGTGCATGACAGCCCTCCGCCCCCCCCCCCCCGGCAGGGACTCTGAATCAACTTGGGGGAGCAAGGGGCTTATCCTGGCTGGACCTCCTGAGCAGCAGCCTGGCGGGACTTGAGTGAGTGTCATGCTGGGGAGGCCAGGGAGGGTCCCCCCTCCCCTGGAGCTCGCTGCTGCCAGTGGGGAGAGGGCTGGGGGAGTCCTCCTCTCTGGTCCCCTGCCCTAGCCCCAGGGCAGCCTGCCTGCTGCACCCCAAATGTCTCATCCCCAGCCCCACACCCTGCACCCCAGCCTTCTGTCCCAGCCCAGAGCCTGCACCCAGCACCCAAACCCCCTCCCACATGCCCTCCTGCATGCCAACCCTAGCCCAGAACCTGGACCCAGCACCCAAACTCCATCCCAGAGCCTGCACCCACTCCTGCACCCACACCCAAACACCCTCCCAGAGCTTTAGCCAGGTTGGGGGTGGGGGGCAGCAGGACTTGGACCTGTTCTAGGCACCACCAAAAATTATACAGATCTGCAGCCCCTGATTGGGTTAGCATGGGGCACTTCCTATTGCGAGACAGATGGAGGAGATCTCACATAGCCAGGAGTAAATCATCCTTGGAGATTTTAAAAAATGATAGATACTTTTCTAACACAAAGTTTGGGACCCAACTTGGATGACTCTACTGTGGGCCTCATTGTGGGGGATAAAGATGAATTGATCATTGGACTGGATGTTAGTGGTTGCCATGGGGCCAGTGATCATGACTTGACTGTATTCAGTAAGGACCAGTAAGGAGGTTTTGGAACAAATTGATCAATTAAACAGTAATAAGTCACCAGGACTGGATGGGATTCACCCAAGAGTTCTGAACGAAGTCAAATGTGAAATTGACTGTTGTCTGTAACCTATCATTTTAATCAGCTTCTGTACCAGATGACTGGAGGATAGATAATGTGACGCCAATTTTTAAAGACGCCTCCTGAAGCAATCGCGGCAATTACAGGGAAGTAAACTTAACTTCATTACCAGGCAAACTGGTTGAAACTATAGTAAAGAACAGAATTATCAGACACAGAGATGAACATGATTTGTTGTGGAAGAGTGAAGATGGTATTTGTAAAGGGAAATCATGCCTCATCAACCTACTAGAATTCTTTGAGGGGGTCAATAAGCATGTGGACAAGAGTGATCCCCCATGGGTTTGTACTGAGACCAGTACTGTTCATCATATTCAGAAATTATCTGGAAAAAGGGGTAAACAGTGAGGCGGCAAAATTTGCAGATGATACAAAACTACTCAAGAGAGTTAAGTCTAAAGCAGACTGTGAAGAGTTAAAAAGGGATCTCACAAAACTGAGTGACTGGGCAACAAAATGGGAGATGAAATTCAAAGTTGATAAATGCAAAGTAATGCACTTTGGAAAACATAATCCCAACTCTACATGTAAAACGATGGGGTCTAAATAAAAAAGATGTTGGAGTCATCGTGGATAGTTCGCTGAAAAAATCCACCCAATGTGCGGCAGCAGTCAAAAGAGCGAACAATGTTGGGCATCATTAGGAAAGGGATAGATAATAAGACTGAAAATATATTGCCTCTCTATAAATCCATGGTATGCCCACATCTTGAATACTACAGGCAGATCTGGTCGCCCCATCTCAAAAAAGATAGATTGGAATTGGAAAAGGTACAGAGAAGGGCAACCAAAATGATTAGGGGTATAGAACAGCGTCCATGTGAAGTTGACTTAGAACAACGCTTCCTCAGCTCTTGTCCCCTAATGCTCCTACTCTACTTGTGCTATATTGATGACATCTTCATCATCTGGACCCATGAAAAAGAAGCCCTTGAGGAATTCCACCATGGTTTCAACAATTTCCATCCCACCATCAACCTCAGCCTGGTCCAGTCCACACAAGAGATCCACTTCCTGGACACTACAGTGCTAATAAGCAATGGTCACATAAATACCACTCTATACCGGAAACCTACTGACCGCTATTCCTACCTACATGCCTCCAGTTTTCACCCTGACCACACCACCCGATCCATTGTCTACAGCCAAGCTCTGCGATACAACTGCATTTGCTCCAACCCCTCAGACAGAGACAAACACCTACAAGATCTCTATCAAGCATTCTTAAAACTACAATACCCACCTGCAGAAGTAAAGAAACAGATTGATAGAGCCAGAAGAGTTCTCAGAAGTCACCTACTACAGGACAGGCCTAACAAAGAAAATAACGGAACGCCACTAGCCATCACCTTCAGCCCCCAACTAAAACCTCTCCAACGCATTATCAAGGATCTAGAACCTATCCTGAAGGACGACCCAACACTCTCGCAAATCTTGGGAGACAGGCCAGTCCTTGCCTACAGACAGACCCCCAACCTGAAGTGAATACTCACGAGCAACCGCATACCACACAACAGAACCACTAACCCAGGAACCTATCCTTGTAACAAAGCCCGTTGTCAACTGTGCCCACATATCTATTCAGGGGAGACCATCACAGGGCCTAATAACATCAGCCACACTATCAGAGGCTTGTTCACCTGCACATCTACCAATGTGATATATGCCATCATGTGCCAGCAATGCCCCTTTGCCATGTACATTGGGCAAACTGGACAGTCTCTACGTAAAAGAATAAATGGACATAAATCAGATGTCAAGAATTATAACATTCATAAACCAGTCAGAGAACACTTCAATCTCTCTGGTTACTCAACTTCTGATCTCAAAGTGACTATCCTTCAACAAAAAAACTTCAAAAACAGACTCCAACGAGAGACTGCTGAATTGGAATTAATTTGCAAATTGGATACAATTAACTTAGGCTTGAATAGAGCCTGGGAATGGTTGATTCATTATAAAAAGTAACCTATTTCCCCTTGTTTACTCCTCCCCCCCCCCCACTGTTCCTCAGACGTTCTTGTTAAACCCTGGATTTGTGCTGGAAATGGCCCACCTTGATTATCATACACATTGTAAGGAGAAAAAAGAAAAGGAGTACTTGTGGCACCTTAGAGACTAACCAATTTATTTGAGGAGAGTGATCACTTTAGATAAGCTATTACCAACAGGAAAGTGGGGTGCGGAGGGGGGAGAAAACCTGGATTTGTGCTGGTAATGGCCCACCTTGATTATCATACACATTGTAAGGAGAGTGATCACTTTAGATAAGCTATTACCAGCAGGAGAGTGGGGTGGGGGGAGAGAAAACCTTTTGTAGTGATAAACACCCATTTTTTCATGATTTGTGTGTATAAAAACATCTTCTGTATTTTCCACAGTATGAATTCAATGAAGTGAGCTGTAGCTCATGAAAGCTTATGCTCAAATAAATTGGTTAGTCTTAAGGTTACAAGGACAAACCATCCCGATGTATCCAAAGAATAGTAAATATGGCAGGCGACCAGCTTGGCTTAACGGTGAAATCCTAGCGGATCTTAAACATAAAAAAGAAGCTTACAAGAAAGTTGGCTAGATTGTCGGGCTCAACGGGTAGTGATCAATGGCTCCATGTCTAGTTGGCAGCCGGTGTCAAGTGGAGTGCCCCAGGGGTTGGTCCTGGGGCCGGTTTTGTTCAATATCTTCATAAATGATCTGGAGGATGGTGTGGATTGCACTCTCAGCAAATTTGCGGATGATACTAAACTGGGAGGAGTGGTAGATACGCTGGAGGGGAAGGATAGGATACAGAAGGACCTAGACAAATTGGAGGATTGGGCCAAAAGAAATCTGATGAGGTTCAATAAGGATAAGTGCAGGGTCCTGCACTTAGGACGGAAGAACACAATGCACAGCTACAGACTAGGGACCGAATGGTTCGACAGCAGTTCTGCGGAAAAGGACCTAGGGGTGACAGTGGATGAGAAGCTGGATAAGAGTCAGCAGTGTGCCCTTGTTGCCAAGAAGGCCAATGGCATTTTGGGATGTATAAGTAGGGGCATTACCAGCAGATCGAGGGACGTGATTGTTCCCGTCTATTCGACATTGGTGAGGCCTCATCTGAGTATTGTGTCCAGTTTTGGGCCCCACACTACAAGAAGGATGTGGATAAATTGGAGAGAGTCCAGAGAAGGGCAACAAAAATGATTAGGGGTCTGGAACACATGACTTATGAGGAGAGGCTGAGGGAGCTGGGATTGTTTAGTCTGCGGAAGAGAAGAATGAGGGGGGATTTGATAGCTGCTTTCAACTACCTGAGAGGTGGTTCCAGAGAGGATGGTTCTAGACTATTCTCAGTGGTAGAAGAGGACAGGACAAGGAGTAATGGTCTCAAGTTGCAGTGGGGGAAGTTTAGGTTGGATATTAGGAAAAACTTTTTCACTAGGAGTGTGGTGAAACACTGGAATGCGTTATCTAGGGAGGTGGTAGAATCTCCTTCCTTAGAAGTTTTTAAGGTCAGGTTTGACAAAGCCCTGGCTGGGATGATTTAATTGGGGATTGATCCTGCTTTCAGCAGGGGGTCGGACTAGATGACCTCCTGAGGTCCCTTCCAACCCTGATATTCTATGATTCTATGAAGGTGCCACAAGTACTCCTTTTCTTTTTGTGAATACAGACTAACATGGCTGTTGCTCTGAAACCTGTCATTAATAAGACTGAGACTTTTCAGCTCAGAAAAGAGATGGCTAAGGGGAGATATGATAGAGGTCTATAAAATCATCACTGGTGTTGAGTGAGTAAATAAGGAAGTGTTATATACTCTGTCCCATAACACAAGAAGTAGGGGTCACCAAATCAAATTAACAGGTAGCAGGTTTAAAAATAAACAAAAGGAAGTATTTTTTCACACGACACAGTCAACCTGTGGAACTCTGCCAGGGATGCTGTGAAGGCCAAAACTATAACAGGGTTCAACAAAGAACTAGGTACGTTCATGGAGGACCAGTCCATCAATTGCTATTAGCCAGGATAGGCAGGGATGCAAAACCATTCTCTGAAGTGTCCCTCACCTCTGTTTGCCAGTAGCTGGGAATGGGTGACAGGGGATTGATCGCTTGATGATTATCTGCTCTGTACATTCCCTCTGGGGCACTGTTAGAGGATAGGATACTGGGCTGGATGAACCATTGGTTTGACCCAGTATGGCCGTTCTTATGAACGATAGAGGACAGCCCCACCCAGAAATATTTAGATTTAGTGGACTGAAAGAGCTAACTTTCAAAAGCTGACAAAATTAGTGAAACTGTTTGGAGGAAAACCAGTAAACAGAACAATGTGAATGAACATTGGGAGCTGTTGTTTAAGAAGCTTGTTAGATGGGGATACAAGCCACATTGCATAATTAGCTGAGCTTGCAATGGCCTTCCACTCAAGGTGCAGGCATTTCTCAGTCTGTAAATGCAGTAACAGTTTTAAATTCTAGATCCGACCAATCAAAAAATTTCAGGTCTTGCTCCCTCCCTCCCCCAGGAGCCACACTCATCCTCTGCCCCCTTTCTGTCCCCGCATCCTCTGCAAGCTTTCAAAGATGGATGCCTGTGATGGTCAAGGTTTTGGCCCTTCAATGTACAGGGGAGGGGATGGATGGTACAGGAGTCCAGGCCCTCCCATTCCAACCCAGGCCCCTCTGAGGGCAACACAAGGCTCTGATGCCCAGGAGCGCCATAAAGCCACCCTCCCTGGGCCACTTCCTATCACCCTACTATTATCCAAAGTTCACAGTCTATCACAGGTTGGCACCTCTTCACAGCCAAGCATGGCATGGCAGCTCTCTCCCTCTTAGGATGACAGCTGCCTGCTCTGATCATAGAATCATAGAATATCAGGGTTGGAAGGGACCCCAGAAGGTCATCTAGTCCAACCCCCTGCTCAAAGCAGGACCAATTCCCAGTTAAATCATCCCAGCCAGGGCTTTGTCAAGCCTGACCTTAAAAACCTCTAAGGAAGGAGATTCTACCACCTCCCTAGGTAACTCATTCCAGTGTTTCACCACCCTCTTAGTGAAAAAGTTTTTCCTAATATCCAATCTAAACCTCCCCCACTGCAACTTGAGACCATTACTCCTCGTTCTGTCATCTGCTACCATTGAGAACAGTCTAGAGCCATCCTCTTTGGAACCCCCTTTCAGGTAGTTGAAAGCAGCTATCAAATCCCCCCTCATTCTTCTCTTCTGCAGGCTAAACAATCCCAGCTCCCTCAGCCTCTCCTCATAACTCATGTGTTCCAGTCCCCTAATCGTTTTTGTTGCCCTTCGCTGGACTCTCTCCAATTTATCCACATCCTTCTTGAAGTGTGGGGCCCAAAACTGGACACAGTACTCCAGATGAGGCCTCACCAATGTCGAATAGAGGGGAACGATCACGTCCCTCAATCTGCTCGCTATGCCCCTACTTATACATCCCAAAATGCCATTGGCCTTCTTGGCAACAAGGGCACACTGCTGACTCATATCCAGCTTCTCGTCCACTGTCACCCCTAGGTCCTTTTCCGCAGAACTGCTGCCGAGCCATTCGGTCCCTAGTCTGTAGCGGTGCATTGGGTTCTTCCGTCCTAAGTGCAGGACCCTGCACTTATCCTTATTGAACCTCATCAGATTTCTTTTGGCCCAATCCTCCAATTGGTCTAGGTCTTTCTGTATCCTATCCCTCCCCTCCAGCGTATCTACCACTCCTCCCAGTTTAGTATCATCCGCAAATTTGCTGAGAGTGCAATCCACACCATCCTCCAGATCATTTATGAAGATATTGAACAAAACTGGCCCCAGGACCGACCCTTGGGGTACTCCACTTGATACCGGCTGCCAACTAGATATGGAGCCATTGATCACTACCCGTTGAGCCCGACAATCTAGCCAGCTTTCTACCCACCTTGTAGTGCATTCATCCAGCCCATACTTCCTTAACTTGCTGACAAGAATACTGTGGGAGACCGTGTCAAAAGCTTTGCTAAAGTCAAGAAACAATACATCCACTGCTTTCCCTTCATCCACAGAACCAGTAATCTCATCGTAAAAGGCGATTAGATTAGTCAGGCATGACCTTCCCTTGGTGAATCCATGCTGGCTGTTCCTGATCACTTTCCTCTCATGCAAGTGCTTCAGGATTGATTCTTTGAGGACCTGCTCAATGATTTTTCCAGGGACTGAAGTGAGGCTGACTGGCCTGTAGTTCCCAGGATCCTCCTCCTTCCCTTTTTTAAAGATTGGCACTACATTAGCCTTTTTCCAGTCATCCGGGACTTCCCCCGTTCGCCACGAGTTTTCAAAGATAATGGCCAATGGCTCTGCAATCACAGCCGCCAATTCCTTCAGCACTCTCGGATGCAACTCATCCGGCCCCATGGACTTGTGCACGTCCAGCTTTTCTAAATAGTCCCTAACCACCTCTATCTCCACAGAGGGCTGGCCATCTCTTCCCCATTTTGTGATGCCCAGCGCAGCAGTCTGGGAGCTGACCTTGTTAGTGAAAACAGAGGCAAAAAAAGCATTGAGTACATTAGCTTTTTCCACATCCTCTGTCACTAGGTTGCCTCCCTCATTCAGTAAGGGGCCCACACATTCCTTGGCTTTCTTCTTGTTGCCAACATACCTGAAGAAACCCTTCTTGTTACTCTTGACATCTCTGGCTAGCTGCAGCTCCAGGTGCGATTTGGCCCTCCTGATAACATTCCTACATGCCCGAGCAATATTTTTATACTCTTCCCTGGTCATATGTCCAACCTTCCACTTCTTGTAAGCTTCTTTTTTATGTTTAAGATCCGCTAGGATTTCACCATTAAGTCAAGCTGGTCGCCTGCCATATTTACTATTCTTTCGACTCATTGGGATGGTTTGTCCCTGTAACCTCAACAGGGATTCCTTGAAATACAGCCAGCTCTCCTGGACTCCTTTCCCCTTCAAGTTAGTCCCCCAGGGGATCCTGGCCATCCGTTCCCTGAGGGAGTCGAAGTCTGCTTTCCTGAAGTCCAGGGTCCGTATCCTGCTGCTTACCTTTCTTCCCTGCATCAGGATCCTGAACTCAACCAACTCATGGTCACTGCCTCCCAGATTCCCATCCACTTTTGCTTCCCCCACTAATTCTATCCGGTTTGTGAGCAGCAGGTCAAGAAAAGCGCCCCCCCCAGTTGGCTCCTCTAGCACTTGTGCCAGGAAATTGTCCCCTACGCTTTCCAAAAACTTCCTGGATTGTCTATGCACCGCTGTATTGCTCTCCCAGCAGATATCAGGAAAATTAAAGTCACCCATGAGAATCAGGGCATGCGATCTAGTAGCTTCCGCGAGCTGCCGGAAGAAAGCCTCATCTACCTCATCCCCCTGGTCCGGTGGTCTATAGCAGACTCCCACCACTACATCACTCTTGTTGCACACACTTCTAAACTTAATCCAGAGACACTCAGGTTTTTCTGCAGTTTCGTACCGGAGGTCTGAGCAGTCATACTGCTCCCTTACATACAGTACATACATACTGCTCCCTCCAGCCAGGTCAGTTCCAAGCTTCTCCCCTTCCAGGATAGTCAATAAAAAGAAGCCAGGGATTCAATACCCAAAAAACTGGTTAGTAGGCATGAGGGAAAGCAGTGGATGTATTGTTTCTTGACTTTAGCAAAGCTTTTGACACGGTCTCCCATAGTATTCTTGTCAGCAAGTTAAGGAAGTATGGGCTGGATGAATGCACTATAAGGTGGGTAGAAAGCTGGCTAGATTGTCGGGCTCAACGGGTAGTGATCAATGGCTCCATATCTAGTTGGCAGCCGGTATCAAGTGGAGTGCCCCAAGGGTCGGTCCTGGGGCCGGTTTTATTCAATATCTTCATAAATGATCTGGAGGATGGTGTGGATTGCACTCTCAGCAAATTTGCGGATGATACTAAACTGGGAGGAGTGGTAGATACGCTGGAGGGGAGGGATAGGATACAGAAGGACCTAGACCAATTGGAAGATTGGGCCAAAAGGAATCTGATGAGGTTCAATAAGGATAAGTGCAGGGTCCTGCACTTAGGACGGAAGAACCCAATGCACAGCTACAGACTAGGGACCGAATGGCTAGGCAGCAGTTCTGCGGAAAAGGACCTAGGGGTGACAGTGGACGAGAAGCTGGATATGAGTCAGCAGTGTGCCCTTGTTGCCAAGAAGGCCAATGGCATTTTGGGATGTATAAGTAGGGGCATAGCGAGCAGATCGAGGGACGTGATCGTTCCCCTCTATTCGACATTGGTGAGGCCTCATCTGGAGTACTGTGTCCAGTTTTGGGCCCCACACTTCAAGAAGGATGTGGATAAATTGGAGAGAGTCCAGCGAAGGGCAACAAAAATGATGAGGGGACTGGAACACATGAGTTATGAGGAGAGGCTGAGGGAGCTGGGATTGTTTAGCCTGCAGAAGAGAAGAATGAGGGGGGATTTGATAGCTGCTTTCAACTACCTGAAAGGGGGTTCCAAAGAGGATGGCTCTAGACTGTTCTCAATGGTAGCAGATGACAGAACGAGGAGTAATGGTCTCAAGTTGCAGTGGGGGAGGTTTAGATTGGATATTAGGAAAAACTTTTTCAGTAAGAGGGTGGTGAAACACTGGAATGCGTTACCTAGGGAGGTGGTAGAATCTCCTTCCTTAGAGGTTTTTAAGGTCAGGCTTGACAAAGCCCTGGCTGGGATGATTTAACTGGGAATTGGTCCTGCTTTGAGCAGGGGGTTGGACTAGATGACCTTCTGGGGTCCCTTCCAACCCTGATATTCTATGATTCTATGATTCTAGGGGGAAATGCCTCCCTCTCTGGGTATAACAGAAGCAGGTCCTCCCTTCTCTCAGGGAGGGACATTCAGGCAGTTGCTGAGATCCTGCCTTCCCTCATGGCCTTCAAGATAGAAGTCCTTTCTTTTGCCTGGTCTGCCCACAAGTGGGCTGTTCTGCTCCCTTTTAAATTCTTCCCCAGTCTGTGCATCCCCTGCAGGTGTGTTGGGGTGGGGCTGGATGAGGCCAGAGCAGCTCCTTAACCCTTTGTTGCCCAGTGTGGGGTTTGTATTCCACATCACAAGTCCAAATAGAGGGGAAAGAAACTTGGAGTTATAGCTTCCCATACTGTTAACGGCTACCAAGCATCAGTCAGATCCAGCTTCTTATTTTTATTATTGATTTAAAGTAAAAATCAGTGTTACACACCTGCACAGGGGGTGTGTGTACATCTGTGAATCTTTCAAGGGCAGAAGTGAGATTGAGTGTACGTGAGAATTTATGAAAGAGTGATATAGAAGCATTCCAAAATGGTGCAAAGTGTGGCCTTGTGGACAGACAGAAAACAAAGTGGGGAATTCTTTCTCTGATCCCTCCCCGATGGCAATACAATCATAGAATCATAGAATCTCAGGATTGGAAGGGACCCCAGGAGGTCATCTAGTCCAACCCCCTGCTCAAAGCAGGACCAGTCCCCAACTAAATCATCCCAGCCAGGGCTTTGTCAAGCCTGACCTTAAAAACCTCTAAGGAAGGAGATTCCACCACCTCCCTGGGTAACCCATTTCAGTGCTTCACCACCCTCCTAGTGAAATAGTGTTTCCTAATATCCAACCTAGACCTCCCCCACTGCAACTTGAGACTATTGCTTCTTGTTCAGTCATCTGCCACGGCTGAGTACAGCCGAGCTCCATCCTCTTTGGAACGCCCCTTCAGGTGTTTGAAGGCTGCTATCAAATCCCCCCTCATTCTTCTCTTCTGCAGACTAAATAACCCCAGTTTCCTCAGGCTCTCCTCGTAAGTCATGTGCCCCAGCCCCCTAATCGTTTTCCTTGCCCTCCGCTGGACTCTTTCCAATTTGTCCACGTCCCTTCTGTAGTGGGGGGACCAAAACTGGACTCAGTACTCCAGGTGTGGTCTCACCAGTGCTGAATAGAGGGGAATAATCACTTCACTCTGTCAGGAAAGAGTTAAAATTTATCTAACAGCTAAAACAAAAACTGCAGAACAAGCAGAAATGTTTCAATAAGCATTCAGTAGCAAGGACACTGACAACTGTAAACAATTGATACGCTTGTATGGTCATGCCTGCCCAGTAACTCAGTTCTTAAAACAGGACAAACTCTCCCTTCACAGCCCACCAGATATCTATTAGCACTCATCCCTATCCCGCCCCACCCTGACTCCTTCCCCTGCAAGGTAGCCATAGATGTTTCATGGAATTAGGATGACCTCTGTATGTACGTACTGCTCTTATTTTTATCTTTGTTTAGGGTGCTCTCTTGACTTGTAACAATGTCTGTCTCTGTATGTACAAATAAATGCAAATCAATTAATAAAAGAACGTATGTAACTGGCCACTATGGCACCATATTTTTGAAGCTGCTTGTCAGTCTTCCCGGTGCCATGAATAAACCCCCTTCAGTATTGTCTGTGCTTGCCTGATTCTTGGGGAAAAGAATCTTTTTGCCTAACACCTTGATCAGCTGGCAGTGCTCCTACTAATACAGCCCAATATTCCATTTGCCTTCTTGGAAACAAGGGCACGCTGCTGACTCATATCCAGCTTCTTGTCCACTATAATCCCCAGGTCCTTTTCTGCAGAACTGCTGCTTAGCCAGTCGGTCCCCAGCCTATAGCGGTGCATGGGATTCTTCCGTCCTAAGTGCAGGACTCTTGTCCTTGTTGAACCTCATCTGATTTCTTTTGTCCCAATCCTCCAATTTGTCTAGGTCACTCTGGACCCTATCCCTACCCTCCAGTGTATCTACCTCTCCCCCCAGCGTTATGTCATCTGTGAACTTGCTGAGGGTGCAATCCATCCCATCATCCAGATCATTGATAAAGATGTTGAACAAAACCGGCCTCAGGACCGACCCCTGCGGCACTCCACTTGATACCGGCTGCCAACTAGACATGGAGCCATTGATCACTACCTGTTGAGCCCAACAATCAGCCAGTTTTCTATCCACCTTATAGTTCATTCATACAATCCAAACTTTTTTATCTTGCTGGCAAGAATACGGTGGGAGACTGTATCAAAAGCTTTGCTAAAGTCAAGATATATCACTTTCCCCATAGCCAATACAATGAATATACCCTCTGTTTTATTTATTTGGGAGACACTTCCACACCTGCTGGGCCAAGCCTGCTGCCTGGGAGTGAGGGTGCTACGAGTGGCCAGCAGCAGGCCAAAAGGAGTATGAGGAGCTTTTGGAGATATGGGGAAGGAGGTGCAAAGAGCACCTTGCTTTCAAAAGAGCCAAAGAAGAGAGGGACACGGTCCATGTAGAGAGACTCCTTTAGGGTCTCCTGGATGAAGAGAGAGGAGCAGGGAGCAGGATATGTGGGCCAGGAGGGTGGTTCATCCAGCGCACGTCACAGAGCCAGCACCAATGCATGTGCCAGTGGCAATGTGCAGGTGGACAGGTCCACGTAGACATGACATTGGGAGGGTGTTCCTGGTCCTGGCCCACAATGGTTGAAGGGTGGAGTTTGTGGCAGGGTCAGTGAGCAAAATTACAGAGTGGGTTTCTGTTCCAAACCACTGACAGTTGTGTGTCTGAGAGAAAGATCCTCTAACCTCTGTACAAGAGACATACCCCTGACTCCAAGAGCAGTGAGGTAGCAGAGCATATACTGGTTTATGCCATGTACTACACCTTTTCTGGTCAGGCCTAAACTCTCCAATGCCCTGAAGAATGGTCTTCTGACACTTAATCGCTTTTATATTTGCACTGTAGCGATTATTCAGACTCTCAGCCAAATCGGCCAGGTCCCACTCACACGCAGTGCTTCACTTTCCCCCTCTCTAAAGGAGGAATGTGCCTTGGTTCCAGGTCTCTGTCATCTCTAGCAGCTTGTCTGTTCCATACCCTGCTGTGCACCAGGCCCTATGCAGAGAGCTACTCTGGGCAAGGAGTACAGAGCCAGCTGTCACCCTGGCAGGCATAGACACAGGTTCCATAACCCTGACCCATAGTCTACCTCCACTGGCAGGCTCTTAACAAGGCTTGTGCAGAGAACATGGATGCCATGCTGAAGAGCCTGCTTAAAGAAACCCCCAGCACAGACAAACTCCAGCACATCTTGGAAGTGAGTATAATGCGGAGGAGCAGCAGGGGTTTTATCTTAGCCCTGGGGACTCCTAGAAGTGGAGACTGGAAAATCCATGTTTCCACTGTACCCTTCCAAGTATGCATTTGTGATACAAACTCACTGGGTGACCTTGGGGTTCACTCACTTCCCGCTTATGGCATCAGTTTTCTCCACTATTAAATCTGTCCTGGGGAAGAAGGACATCAGCCCCGCCAATCACCTTCACCTGTGGGTGTCTGGCCCTGGGACCCTAAACGAATTGGACTCTCTGCCCCATTACCTACACCTCCCTGTCTTTCCCTCTTCAGGCCTTATCCTATGTGCTCAGGGTAGCCCCTTCCTGACTTGTGCCTGACCGTTAAAGGACTATCCAAGCCCCTCCAAGGCCTGCTCCCACTGGGGTTTCTCTCCTGGCTGAGCACATGCTGCCCTTATATCTCCCAGCAGGCCTGGGTCCTAGTCTCATGCTGCTCCTTGTCACGCGACCCCTGCAATTATTCCCTTCACCTGGGGAATTGCATAACCTGGGCTAGGTGCAGTTGAATTCCAACCCCTTGAATAGCCATAGAATAAACAAACAAATTTATTAACTACAAAAGATAGATTTTAAGTGATTATAAGTCAAAGCTGTTAAGGAAAAGTTAGCACATGTGACTCCATTTTGGTTTGGGGCCCACCATTGTCTAAAAGCAAGTACATCATGCACCAGGAGGAGTGTTCCTTAGATACTGCATTCCTGTGAAAATCCTCCTCCTTGTCTCCAGCCTGCCTTGACTCCCGGTATCTGTTCTTTGTCTGTCCCTAACTCCCTATCTCCTGGCCTTTGATCTGAGGCCTCCCATCCTGATAATAAAAGTTACTGATGCATTGCTTTAGGACCATGCTGTGTAATTAACATACTAATTTAGCACGAGGAATGCACCAAGCAGGGATAGGTGGTAGATAAGAAAAGGGTTTGTTTATTGGCTAAGGTTTCCAATGCACGAGGGCAACATGCTTTGCTAAGAGATATATAACCTTTGTATAATCTGTATTCGGGGGTCCCCTCCTGGCTAGCAAGGGGGCACCACGCTCAAGCGTAATAAACTTGGTGTTTTTTAGGAACTCTGCAGTTGTGGACTTTGTTCATGTGCCTCAGCCTAGATTCGAACTGTGCGTGACCTATCAGGTATAATTCGCAGCAGTTTTGTGCGTGACCTATCAGGTATAATTCACAGAATTTGTGTGCGTGTCCTACCAGGTATAATTCGCAGCAGTTGTGAGCGTGTCCTATAAGGTATAATTCGTAACAAAGCACAACAAGTCAGATTTGATCAAATGAAATAAAAGCAAAATACATTCTAAGCTGATCTTAACACTTTCAGTGCCCTTACAAACTTAGATGCTTCTCACCACAGGCTGGCTGGTTGCCCTTCAGCCAGACTCTCCCCTTTGATCAGCCCTTCAGTTGCTTGGTGGTGATGTCTGTAGATGGAGGTGGAAGAGAGAGAGAGCATAGCAAACGTCTCTCCCTTTTATCATGTCCTTTATTCCCTCTTGGCTTTGCCACCCCATCCCCCGCCCCCGCACCTTCACAGTCAGGTGAGCATTACCTCATCGTAGTCCCAAACTGACCAAGGGAAGGAGGGTTACTCACTTGAGAGTCCAACAGATCCTTTGTTGCTGCCTAAGCCAGTGTCCTTTGTTCTGTGGGGCTGGGCTGGGTTTGTCCCATACTTGCCCTGATGAGGCGTGAACTGCCCCTCTGCTCTTGGAGAGTTTTGCCTGGGCCTCTGCGCCTGCAGAGTTTTGACTGGGCATGTTTTAAGCCATGGGGACACATTTTCAGCCTCATAACTATATACATGAAATTACAGCCTATAACATTACAATAACAACAATGCTCAGTGCGTCATGAGCCTTCCGAAGACACCTGCCATGACAAACTTTGCATTGGACATAACACAATCATATTATAAGGATGAACTTGGGGGTGCAGGGTGTTCCCCCGAGGTACAGAGCATCACAGAGACTGAGACACAGTTGGGGCCTGTCTGCACTCTAGGTCTGTAGCCCATTTGTAAGCTGCTGACTTCCACATGTTGTTCAGAGCCTATGGACAACACTACTCCTAAGCATGTGTTTGTTCTGTGCTTAGCCCCTTGTGATGGGTTGGGTCACAGAAACTCCCTCAGGACTGTCACTAGATGTGCTGGAATACCACTGAGAACAAACCCCTCTGCCAGAAAAAGCTTCCCTCCACTTCTGTCTTGCTGAGCTAATCACACCAGCCAGCTTCAGCACAGACCAAGGGGTTGGGCCATGCCCCCCTGCAGTACACAAAAACTAAGATTCACTTAGCTCAAGGGCTTCTCAGTTAACAGGAACTTTCCCAGCACCCAGTATTCAGTCTTTCTGGGAGCCTAAACCCCAAATAAATCCGTTTTACTCTGTATAAAGCTTATACAGGGTAAACTCATAAATTGTCTGCCCTTTATAACGCTGATGGAGAGATATCCACAGCTGTTTGCTCCCCCAGGTATTAATTACTTACTCTGGGTTAATTAAAAAGAAAAAGTGATTTTATTAAGTATAAAAAGTAGGATTTAACTGATTCCAAGTAATAACAGACAGAACAAAGTAAGTTACCAAGCAAAATAAAACAAAACACACAAGTCTAAGCCTAATACAGTAGGAAACTGAATACAGGTAAATCTCACCTTCTGAGCTGTTCCAATCAGCTTCTTTAACAGACTGGTCTCCTTCCTAGTCTGGGCCCAATCCTTTTCAGACCAACATTGTAGTTTATGGCCTGGGTCCAGCAATCACTCCCACCCCTGTAGTTACTGTCCTTTGTTCCAGTTTGTTTCAGGCATCTCTTTGGGGTGGAGAGGCCATCTCTTGAGCCAGATGAAGATAAAATGGAGGGGCTTCCAGGGCCTTTTATAGTCTCTCTCTTGTGGGCGGAAACCCCTTTGTTCTTGTTTGCAAAATCACAGCAACAAGATGGAGTTTGTAGCCACCTAGGCAAGTCACATGTCCATGAATGATTCAGCTTTTTGCAGGCCGATGCCATTGTTTACGTTAGTTTGAATGTTCCCAGGAAAGCTCGGATGTGGTTTGGCATCTCCCAAAGTCCACTGTCAGTTAACTGTTTCTTGATTGGACACTTACTGAGACTAGTCCTTTCTCAAGAAGCTGACCAAATGCTTCACTGATGCTACTTAGAATCAAACACATTGAGATACAAGTACATAACCAATATTCATAACTTCAAATACAAAAATGACACACACATACAGATAGTATAATCATAACCAGCAAATTACAACCTTTCCTTAGACACCTTACTTGACCTTCTTTGTACAAGATTTGGTGCAACTATAGGACCTTGGTTGCAACAATGAGCTATATGGTCACAGTTCATGTCAATAACAACACACCCCTATGTAACAGCTGGGCTGGATGGCCTTTTCTCGCTGTGCTGTGGGGAGCAGGTAGTGGGCACTAGGGATCTGAAGAGGCTGTCAAGGACTTTTTCTTGAAAACAATCACTATCAATGAACTGGAAGCCAATATAAAATCACTGCTGAGAACATTGGTGCCTGACAAAATACTTGCAGAGTGGTAATTAATGATGGGGACAGGGCAGTGATACAGAGCGATCCGGATCCCTTGGTAAGCTGGACCCATTCAAACATTCAAGCTGCAGTGGGGGAGGTTTAGATTGGATATTAGGAAAAACTTTTTCACTAAGAGGGTGGTGAAACACTGGAATGCGTTACCTAGGGAGGTGGTAGAATCTCCTTCCTTAGAGGTTTTTAAGGTCAGGCTTGACAAAGCCCTGGCTGGGATGATTTAACTGGGAATTGGTCCTGCTTTGAGCAGGGGGTTGGACTAGATGACCTTCTGGGGTCCTTTCCAACCCTGATATTCTATGATTCTATGAAACAAAACAAGTTTGAACAGAGCCAAATGCAAGGTCCTATACCTATCAACAAAGCATGCAGGTCACACCTACAGAATGGGGAAGTGTATCCAGGAAAGCAGTGAGACTGAAGGGGATTTGGGGACCATACTGGGCAAGCCCTTCGACATGAGCTCCCAGTGTGATGCTGTGGAGAACAGGGCTAAAGCCATCATTAGACGTAGGAGCAGAGCCATGAGTAGGACAGGGAGGTGACACAGTATCAGTGAGACTGAGATCGGAAGACTGCCTACAGTTTTGGTGTCCAAGTTTGAAAAAGATGTTGAAAAATTGGAGATGGGGCAGCAAAGAGCCACAAAATGTTTTGAGGGCTGGAGAAAAATGCCTTCTAGTGAGCAATTGAAAGAGCTCAATCTGTTTAGTTTAGAAAAAGAAGGTGACTTCCTTGAAGTGTTGACGTGCCTTAATGGAGAGAAAATATCAGGTATTAAAGGGCTCTTTAATATATCAAAAAAAGGCATAACAAGACCCAATGACTGGAAGCTGAAAAGAGACCAATTCATATTAGAAATAAGGCACAAATATTCAACAGTGAGGATGAGTCAGAAAAGGAACAAACTACAAGGGGAAGTGGCGGGTTCTCCACCATCTCCTGATATCTTCTAATGCCTTTCTGGAAGATGCTTTAGTCAAGAAAACAGCTATTCTGATATACAGGATCCCTGTGAAATGCAGGGAGGTCAGGTTAGATGCTCTAATTGTCTTTTCTGGCCATAAAGTCTACTAATTTATGAAAAACTGAGTGGGCCTGGGGAACAGCTTCTGATGTTTTACTGTGTAGCCGGCTTATTTCCTAGAACAAACAGTCATTAAGTGGGTTGATCCACAGGGAGTAGCTCAAGCATCCAAAGTGGCTAGCCAGGGGCAGGACATCAGCCCTGCCAGGGAGGGGTGGGTGTGGCAGTGACATCACAAGGGCCTTTGGCAGGACCTCAGCCTATTGGTCAAAGGTGGTGGGGAGGTGATGACCTCACAGAGAGACTCTGACATCAGCCAGGCAGGACAGGGGTGCAGGACGAGGGCAACCTCGGAGACCCCTGTGGGTTTGCCTCAGCAAGTCTCCTTCTCGAGGTCTCTCCTTGAGGACTGAGAGAGAATTCACTTTCACGTACATGAGCATGAGGAGGACCCTCTTCAGAGTTTTTTCCTTTCTTTTTACTGATTTCATTAAAAAACAGCCATCCCTGTTCAGAAGGTAAGAGTCTCGGAGAGGTTTATCCCCTCCAGTGCTGACCTGTGCCATCTTTTGGGGCATATGGTGAGAATCCTCAGCCTCCCCCTCTCAGAGTCTCATCGCTGATGGGTGAGCACGGGGCTATTGACAGGGAGGAGACTCAAGTCCTTTTTTTCTCTTTTAAGACCAAGGAAATAAGTCATAACCAAGCATGTATTTGATTACTCTTGCTGCTTCTCTCCATTCATTGTCTCTGAGCAGTTTATGATTCTTTCTCTAATGGTCTAGTTCTTCTAAAATACTTACTAAATAATTAGGTGTTAATAAAGCCATATGCACACCCATACATCTGGGAACAAAGGAGTCAGGCCGCACTTACAGAATGGGGGACTCTGCCCTGGAAAGCAGTGACTTTCAAATAGGGTTACCAGATGTCCCGATTTTATAGGGACAGTCCTGATTTTTGGGGGCTTTGTCTTATATAGGTGCCTAGTACCCCCCACCCCAACCCGATTTTTCACACTTGCTGACTGGTCACCCTACTTTCAAAAGGATTTAGGGGCCATAGTGGATAAATCGCTCAACAGGAGCTGTCAGTGAGAAGCTGTGGTAAAAAGTTAAAGCCATCCTTGGATGGATAGAGTAGTGAGAATGGAAAGGGAGGTGATCCAGCATTGGTGAGACTGATACTGGAATATTGAATCCAGTTCTTGTGTCCACGTTTTGAAAATTAAGTTAGAAAACTGGAGAGGGTACAGAAAAGGGAAGTAGTGGGGGCAAAAGACCTATTTGGCTTTAAGATTAAACTCGATAAGTTTATGGAGGAGATGGTATGATGGAATAACATGATATTGGTAATTAATTGATCTTTAAATATTCATGGTAAATAGGCCCAATGGCCTGTGATGGGATGTTAGATGGGGTGGGATCTGAGTTACTACAGAAAATTCTTTCCTGGGTATCTGGCTGGTGAATCTTGCCCATATGCTCAGGGTTTAGCTGATCGCCATATTTGGGGTCGGGAAGGAATTTTCCTCTGGGGCAGATTGGAAGAGGCCGTGGAGGTTTTTCACCTACCTCTGTAGCATGGGGCACAGGTCACTTGCTGGAGGATTCTCTGCTCCTTGAAGTCTTTAAACCACGACTTGAGGACTTCAGTAGCTCAGACATAGGTGAGAGGTTTTTCGCAGGATGGATGAGATGGATGAGATTTTCGCAGGGTGGGTGAGATTCTGTGGCCTGCGTTGTGCAGGAGGTCAGACTAGATGATCATAATGGTCCCTTCTGACCTTAGTATCTATGAATCTATGAAAAGTTTCATCTTTGAGTGATGGAGATGCTGCCTTATAGTGAGACATTGAAAAAGCTCAATCTGGTTAGTTTATACAAAAGAAGATTGAGAGGTGAGTTGCTTGACGTCATGGAGAGAAAATGTTGAGTAGGAAAGGGGTCTTTTGTCAAGCAGAGAGAGGCAATAACAAGACCCTATAGCTGAAAGCAGAAATAAGAAAAATTCTCATTAGAATAAGATCCAGATTTGTAAGTGGGTGATTCATCATTGGAACAAACTACCAAGAGAACTGATGGATTCTCCACCATCTCCTGGTGTCTCCTAATGAAGACTACATGCCTTTCTGGAAGATGCTTTAGTCAAGAAAACAGCTATTCTGACATACAGGAGGCCTAGGATATGCAGGGGTCAGATTAGATGCTGTAATGGTCCCTTCTGGCAATAAGGTCGACGAATATATGAAAAACTGAGTGGCCTGGGGAGCAGCCTCTGATGTTTTACTGTGTAGCCTGCTTGATCCCCAGAATGAACAGTCATTGAGGGGGGTGATCCAGTGGGAGCAGCTCAAACATCCAAACGGGCTGGCCAGGGGCAGGACATCAGCCCTGCAGGGGAAGGGTGGGTGTGGCAGTGACATCACAAGGGCCTTTGGCAGGACCTCAGCCTATTGGTCAAAGGTGGTGGGGAGGTGATGACCTCACACGAGACCCTGACATCAGCCAGGCAGGACAGGGGTGCAGGACAGGGGCAACCTCAGAGACCCCTGTGGCTCTGCCGCAGCAAGTCTCCTTCTCGAGGTCTCTCCTTGAGGCCTGAGAGAGAATTCACTTTCACGTACGTGAGCGTGAGGAGGAAACTCTTTGACGTTTTCTCCTTTCCTTTTACTGATTTTACTAGAAAACAGATGTCCCTGTTTAGAAGGTAAGAGCCTCTGAGAGGTTTGGAACCTGTTTAGTGTGATCCGTCTCGTGCCAGCTGAATTCTAGGCATGGAAAACACTAGACTGAGGTGGCAGAATTTTATTCCCCACCTAGGACTTTGTCCCTTAGAATCACTGAGGACATTGGGGTTTCTCCTTTTAGTTTTCCCTTGTCCTCTGTCCTGCCCGCCTTTCTCTTCTTTTCTTGCTTCTTTTGTTCTTTTCTCCTGCTTCCCTCCCACCACCAGGAAGGGGTGTATGGGGGGGTGTCCTCTCCAACTCACAAAGAGGTGTGGCTGGCTCTGAGAGATCCCCTCCAATGACCTGGGACATTCTTTGAGCTATTTGAGAACCCTCAGCTTCCTGACCCTTAAAGTCTCAATCATAGAATCATAGAATATCAGGGTTGGAAGGGACCTCAGGAGGTCATCTAGTCCAACCCCCTGCTCAAAGCAGGACCAATCCCCAATTTTTGCCCCATATCCCTAAATGGCCCCCTCAAGGATTGAACTCACAACCCTAGGTTTAGCAGGCCAAAGCTCAAACCACTGAGCTATCCCTGATTGGCTGAGCAGGGGGCTATTGACGTGGAGGAGACAGGTCCTTGTTGTTCTCTTTTTAGACCAAGCAAATAAGTCATAACCAATGATATGTTTGACTAATTTTCATTCTTTTCTCCAATCATTGTCTCTGAGCAGTTCATGATTCTCTCTATCATTTGAGTTCACCTACAATACTTGCTGAATAATTACTATGAACCGTTGTTGGTCTATAACTCATTTGAGAGCACTTTCTTCTCATCATTCAATGTATGAAAGTCAAGATGTGATGGTTAGTTTGAAAGTCAGAACTCCTGGGTCCTGTTCCCAACTCTGGTACTCACTGGCTGTATGACCTAAGACAAGTCAATTTTCCTTACTCAGCCTTGGTTTCTCCCACTGTCAAGTAGGGGTAACAATCCTCTCCTCCCTACCTCACAGGGGGTGGAGGATGGGGATCCATTGGAGAGTGTCACTAGTCGCAGTGCAGAATATGAGGTGTTTTATCACATTGAGTTGTATCAGATTATGACATAATATAATAGCTGAAAGATTCTATTTTATTTGTATTTTATTATTTTGAAATTGCTAAGAGCAGCAGCTACTTAGCTCAGACTGACGCACCTCATCTAATTTTCTAGATCACAGTGTCTCCTCTTTGTGTACGACGAGACAATTTAACACACTGTGACAAACAGGGGATGCTTTTGTTTTGCAACTACATATTTTTGCAAAAAATTTTCTTCCAACTTGTTATGATTTCAAGAAACAAACCAGTTTAGCCTCAATTGGCTTTTCTGACAGAAAACTGTTTCCATGAAAATTTTCCCCGCATCTGGATTACTGGGCTCTCTCCCTGCCTCTTGTGGGTTTGTTGTCTGTTAGTTAGAACAGGAGTCAGGACTGGTGGCTTCTCTTTCTGGCTCTGCCACCGCCTTGTGTGGGGGACCTTGGGTAGGTCACTTCCCTTCTCTGTACCTCAGGATCCCATCTGTCCAGTGGGAAGAGGGACAATTCTCTAACTCCAGGTGAGCCTGGGTGAGATAAGGGGCGTTAAAGCCCTCTGCGAAGGAGATAGGGATGTTTCAAGGTGTTGAGCACCAAGGAATTCTAAATTTTGCTAAAATGAAAACAAGAAATGGTCGGAGCCAAATTTTAACCATTGTCTTTTTTTAAAGCCCATCCAGGGATGTGAGTCCCACTGAGCCATAGAGAGGGGGAGCAATTTGCCCAAAGTCCCACAGGTCAGTAGGAAAACCAGCAATGGAACCCAGGAGTCCTGCCTCCCAATGCCCTGGTCCGGTCACTGCAGCAAAGCACTGTCCCTCTCAAAGGCAGGGGGAACCGGACATGAGGGCCTGGTTGTAATTGCCAGCTGTGGGAAGCAGTGTGCAGCAATGGCTAGTGAAGAGGCCTGGAAGTAAGGACTGCTGGGTCCCATTCCTGGCTCTGACACATGTGGTGACCCTGAGCCAGGAGCTTCCCCTCCCAAGGCCTGTTTCCCATCAGTAGGGTTGGGGTCCCAGTCCCCACAGCCCAGGGGGGTGGGAGGCTTCATGCAGGTGTGTAAAGTGGCAGGATGGCAGGAGCTGGGAGGCACTGTCACCCCCGCATGAGGGCAGTGTTCTGCACCCCCTGCTGCTGGCCAAGTTTCTCAGTCCCGTGGCAATAAGACAGACTCTTCTTTTCACAGCCAGTTGATCGCCCAGTGTCATCACCCTGCCTGCTGGCTGGGCAGGATAACTCTTCAGGTCACCACCCTCTCCAGCCTGCCTTGGGCTTGGGGAGTGCAGAGGAGGGTGAGCAGAGGACAGCTGGCAACCCTGAACATCTGCCATCCATCTCTCCATCACCTAGAGCAAGTGAGTGGCATTAGGGTTCCTCGGTGGCATCCCCTGTCTGTCTGGGGAGAGGCAGAAACAGGGGAAGAGAATCTCTCCCAAAGGAGATTGGATTTGCAAACAGCCCCCAGGAGCCCCTCGCCTTCAGACCGAGCAGGGGCTTCTCCAGTGTTTGGAAATGTTCCAGCCATGGGGTGCCCAGCCCTTCCCTTGTGGGAGACTGCTCCCCAGGCTGACAGTCTCTGAGCTGGGCCAGACCCTGTGAGCAGCTGAGCATGGGAATCAATGGGAAACGAGGGGGTCCTGGGCTTCCTATGCCTAGGGACTTTGTGACCTTGACTTTGGGAATGGTTTCCTGGAGAAGTCCGGACTCCTGGGATCTGGTCCTTCTCTAGCCTGGACAGGATAATAGCCTGGGACGGCAAGAGGGGTCTGCTTGTCCAAAGTGATGGATGGTCTTTGTGACTGACCCCACTGCTCTAAAAGGAGGAGACTCCCCGGGCATTGCAGCACCAGGGATGATGAGGGGGGACGTTGGGAGCAGATCGTGCAATGAACTCCTGCCAGTGTGTGTAGCTTGCATTCCCTGCACCCCTGTGGGGGGAGGAGGAGCTGCTCTGGCTGGGGCAGGGATGGGGAGGGACCAAAAAGGGCCATTAGTGAGAGGCTGCCTTGACCCCAGACTCACGCCTGCTCCCCACTCGGGTCCAGGATGGCCAGGATCCTGAGGATGTTCAGGAAGAAGGCTCTGCAGGTGGCCCCAGAGCCTGAGGGAAGCAGCTGCCATTTTCCCCAGGAGCAGAGGGGCCCCTCCATCCCCGCTGGCGGCGAAGCAGCTCCCGGCCAGGCCAGGAGGTGGAAGTGCCCAGCCTTCTGGCAGAGGAAACCCGCTCGCAGTGCAGGCAGCTCAGGGCCCAGTGGAGCTGGCCCAGGATGCGGCTGGGCAGGTGTGACTCCGCCCAGGAGGGGAGCTGGGCAGGGTGGCTCTGGGGCTTCTTGTGTGGGAAGCACCAGCCCCAGGAGCCAAGCCCCGATTTCCAGCAGGAGGCATCGTCGTGCCCGATCACTGAAGACCTTCCAGCCTCCCCAGGGCAGGAGGTGGAGGATCCCTGTCCCAGTCCCAGCAGCTTCTGGGACCCTGGCAGCAGGGAGGCCGATGGGCGCTGCTGCTTTGTGCCAGGTGAGGAACCAGGCTGAGCTCAGGCAGGGGTGAGGACAGGACTGTGAGCACCCTGGGTTCAGGCGCTCTACCAGTGCTATGCGGGTTGGGTCCCCAGCCCAGGTGTCTGGTCTGAGCCATGTGAACCCTACTGACACCAGCAGCAGCAAGGGAAGCTGGGGGGGGTGGGGTAGAGGGAGCTGCTTCCAATTTGGGCCCTGATGCTCCAGGGGGGCAGGCACCTTCCAGGGAGTCCAAGACAGTGGAGGGGGGGACTATCTGCTAGGGGCTCCTGAAGCTGCTGGGGGCTGAAGGCATCCCTGAGAGGGGGGAGTGCAGGGCCTGATCTGTCCTGGGTCCCTGAAGGAGGACATTAACCCTGCTGTCCCCACCACACCCCTTCCTTCCCCCAAGTGGCAGCTGGGGTCATCCTGTCCCCTCCTCTCCCTGGTGCAGGGACCCACAGGGATTCAGAGGAGGAGGAGGAATAGGTAGACATGGCCACAGGAGGCTGCTCTCAAGATCATCTGAGAGCAGCTCCAGTGCAGAGGAAAGGTACAAATATTCCCCAGCTGGGCTGAAACCGAGATTGTCCTGCCCCTTCCCAGAATCTCATCCCCCCGCAGAGGGTCTTGTCCCTGATGATCCACCACCCCAATGGGGACCTTTCTCCTCCATGATCTGAGACCCCCCAAGATGGGGGTGTTTGTCACACACCAGCCAGGGGGTCTCCTCCCCACATAGGCAGTGTCCCAGTTCTGACCCTGCTTGTGTCGGAGTAGTGGGTGATTTGGACAATGGGCGGATCCCCAATATGCCTCACTGGGGCCTGAGCCCTGCAGCTGGTGTGGCTGGGGCAGGGGGGTCCGTGGCTAACTGGCTCTCTCTCCCCTAACCCCACTCCTGGTGAGTGCAGGATGAGGCCCAGCAGCTCAGGTTCCTGCCCGCCATCCACCCCGCGTGTCTTGCTGCACAGAGGAGAGGGCAGGACACACTGGAGCCGCCCTGCTGCAAGGTGGCTGTGGTGGAGAGGACTGTGGTGAGCGAGACACAGTGCCCAGTGGCTGGAGGGAGGAGAGAGACATGGGAAGGGCAGGGGGTCTCCCCGGGCCAATGGATGGGGGCTGGGTGGTGCTGTAGGGGCAGCTGATGGCAGGGATTGCTGGGACTGAGGTTTGGGAGAAATTTTGAGATTGGTCACTCGTGGGGAGTGAGGGAATCGTGGGGCTGGAGGGGCAGCTGAGGCTGGGGGGACAAGGAATCAGATGGTCTCAGCTCAGTACTTGGGATGGTGTTGGATGTGGGTTTTGACAGGGAGGAGGGAAGAAGGGGAGTGGGACCGAGCTGGGCAGGAATCCTGGGAGGGGGCCAAGTTTGATGGGCAGGAAGGAATCGGAGGAGTGGAGGAGGCAGGTGGGGGGATCCTGCTGGCTCTGTGGGGCGCTGGCTGTGTAATCTCTGAATTGGGAAGTGTCAGTTGGGCCCGAATCTCACATGCTCCTTTGTTTCCTTCGGGTCTCACAGGAGCTCATTGAGGAGCTGCCTGATGACTCTCCAATTTTCCTCAGTCTGACCCATGGCTCTCCCTTGCTTTGCAGCCTCTGCACAAGGTCATGCCAGAGCTCCTGGATGCCATGCTGGGGAACCTGCTGGCAGAGTCCCCAGACAGACTCCACTACAGCTTGAAGGTGAGTCTGAGGAGGAGGCGCAGGGGGCAATTTTACCTTAACTCGTAGGAGGACTGGTAAGGAGAGACTGGAAGATCCATTTTCCAGTCTGTCCTCCTAGCTGGGTCCCAGTGAGCTGCCCTTGTTTGGGGCAGTTGGTTCAATGCAGCCTCAGGCCCTTCCTCCTTGAAAGGACAGAGGAAGGAGCTGGGACTTCAAGCCAGAGCTCTGCCTGGTTCTGTTGAGCACTAACCACAGGGCCCCTGGCTGGTTCGGGGAGTGAAAGTCTGAACCCTCCCTTCCCCCTGTGAGATCCAGGATATGGTCCGCCGAAAAGAGGCACAGGCTCCTCCCTATAGAAACAGGAGGACCACAGGAAATCAGCCCTTCTCTGCGACGGGCCCTGAGATTTCTGCGGGGATTGTGCTCACATTCAGGCCCTTCATCCCACCAAGGACTTGAGAGCTGGGGAGGGGCAAGGGGTCTGTCTCTTTCCCGGTGAGCTGTTCAGGAATCAGGATTTCAGGGAGGATGGGACCAGCCCCAACATCGAACATTGTCCCGATCTAGAGAGACAATGACACGTTGTGACCTGCGGGATACCAGCATCGTCCTGGGGGCAATAATCCCCTTCTAAAGCTCTGCAATCAATGACTCAGATATTCCCCCCTGAGCACAATGTCTCAGCCCCCTGGGGATGGGGAGGGGCTCATTGGCACAACTCATTGATCTTGACCTGCCTCCTTCCCCCACAGCCATCAACTTCTGGATCACGTCCAGGATGTCCCAGGAGAGAGCCAGGGCCATAAGGAGCAGCACGGCCCTGCTCAGATTCACCATCACCCTCCCTGAGTTTGACGTAAGTGACCTCTGACCCCAGCTTCCTGACTCCCGGCATAGGCGAGCTGGCTCCGATGGGCTGTAGGATCTGCTGCTGTAGGGGATGTGAATTAGGAGTGTTCCCCTTGGGGCGGCAGAGTCAGAGCAGGGAAGGAGCTAAGCTTGAGTCAAGTTCTTCTTTTCCTGGTTGGTGGTGATCCTGGGCCTTTAAGGGGACCCTGCTCCAGCCCCTGCTTCAGCCAGGTTCGTGCATGGCCTTGGGTCCCTTCTTGGCATCCTGGAGCAGCTCTAGGCTCCTTTGGCAACGGAGAAAATTAAGGGTCTATCTCTAGTTTCTCTCCCCCAGCATCTCCTGCAGAGGGGCCAAGGGGAAGGAGACTCCTGGCCCAGGGGAGATGGGGAACTGTCAGGAAAATGCTGATGGAGTCCCCTCTCTTCTCCCTTCCATTAGAATTCAGCAGAGTTCCCTAGGATCAGTCACCGTGTGGCACAAGTCTCTCTCTGTCTTGTTCTCTGTTCTTCTCCACACACACCCCCCACACACCCTGCAATTCTATTGGGCCAGGCATGCAGCGAGGACTCTGCCCTCTGTGCAGCCAGCAATGGGATTGGAAGGACACAGACTAGAATGCAGCTAGAATGACGAATGTGTGTGTCTCTCTAGCTCCCAGGGCTGACCATCCATGAGGTGGAAGATCTGTGATGCTGGGACTGGCACCAGGACCATGTCAGGGCATGACACAGCTTAGGGAGTGGGGCTGGCTGGGTTCTCTGCAGTGGCTGCCTCCTAAAAGAGCCCACTCCTTATTTCCAGCTCAGAGTTCCCTATCCAGCCCCCAGTGGGAGAGGCTGATACTAAAGGTCCCACGCTGGAACCTTGCTAGTTGCAATGATTTGTGTGTTTGACATGGATCCATTGCTAGTGGCATAAGGAGAATCCCTGGGTGGGTGAGTTAATGTAGGATTATGGCTCTGGGTGTCCCTCCACTCTGTGTCTTCCTGGCTGATACCCAAGGGTCTGAGAGGAGAGGACTGGGTCAGCGAGTTACTATTGGCTGGCCAGACCCTTGTTAGATTCCCTGCTCCCTGGAGAAGCAGAGAAAGGAGGTGGGGTTTGCTCAATGCGATCACCAGTCAGGAAGCATGTCAAGGCTGATTCCCTACTCTGGCACTTCGAGTGCAGAAGGTGGAGGCCCACAAGGATTCCAAAAATTAATACTGGCCGCTCCAGGCTTGTATTAAATTCCCAAGTTTACAGCTTTACTCTGAGCTTGCCTTGGTAAATGCTGCCACCACCCAAGTGAAAAACTGCCTCTCGCAAATCCTGGAAAAAACTCACTTGGGAAGTTTTCCCTGAGGCCCCCTTGGCTTTTCCACCCCTCTTTTGGGGAAGCCGAGAAAGAAAACAACAAAAGGGAAACCCAGCTTTTGCCAGCAGCTAATTGAAAAACATGTACACAGACCTTTTAAGACACAAAACCAATCAGGTTCTTTAAAAAGGTAAATTTTATTAAAAAACAAAAAGGAAGAAAATCCATCTGGAACTTAGGCTTTTGCTAGATTTTAAAAGAGCAATTCCAAAAATTAAGCATCCAAAATAGCTTTCTTGGGGGTTCAGCTTAAAGGTTACAAGCAAACAAAAGCATCGGGGGTAGCACAGAGGAGATCCACAAGCCAAAATAAAAAATAAACCTGATTGTGTCTAATTAAACATTCCCTATTGTGACATTATTGACATAATCTGGGACCGTACAGATCATCGTTGCAACCAGGTCCTGTAGTGGCACCAAATCTTATATAAAGGGGGTCAAATGAGAAAACTTTCTTCCCTCTACAGGGAATAAGGCTCCCTTCTAACACTCTCCTGCTGCTCCCTGGCTATGCTGTATCACACTATGAAAGATGAATTTTCATACCTGGTTCAAGCCTTACACACCATTGCTGCCCCGTATTTCCTTCTCCAGAGAACAACAGACAAAGGGAAAGTTTCTTTCCCAAATTTAAAAGTTCTACCTTCCCATTGGCTCTTTTGGTGAGGTACCCACTCATTTTCTTTTACCTGTGGGCTTGTTAACCTTGACAGGTAAAGCAAGCAGAGAAAAGACACCAAGAGGGATTTTACAGCTAACTGGTTGGCTGGGTGTTCATAAGCGGGGGCTACCCCGCCCCCCCCTTAATTTATCACAAAGCAGAGTGCCCCAGCCTGGGAACTGGGTAGGAGACTCAGTGAGCTCCAAAACCACTATAGATCACATGCGCCCACCTCACATCTCCGAACCTGTCCAGGGAATGGCAGAGTGTCTGGACCTCAGCCACCATTCCAAAGAAGCCCACTGTCACTGACCCGTGTTGCAACTACTTGATGCACAGGTAGAAAATCAAAGCCTCCCCTTCACACGACTACTGTGAGAACATCCGAACCCTCGAACACCCCATAACACAGTGTTCCGGAATTGGAGTCCAAGGTGAAATGGGGGATCTGCACAAAGTCATGGAGGAGGCCTAGGAATGGCTCCTGGACCTACAAGAGCGTCTACAGACTTGCTCTGCAGACTTGACATGAGAGAGACTGTGAGCTTGTCCCCTCTCCCACAAACTGAATTGCTGCCCCAGAACAAAAGGTTCATAGGCACATCTGTGTGGTGGGAACAGGGGCCTGAGTCTCCTTGTCTGTGTCATGTTGTAGTTTGGATTCCCCTCGGAAGAAGCCCAGGAGCTGTAGACACCAGACCCAGCTACTAGAGAAATCACTAAATTGGGGGGACTAGACCTTTGTTCTGCCAGCTCCAACCCCTCTGCCCCATGCCTCTAGCCACTGAGGTGCAGGAGATCTCCCTGCTGGAGCAATGCAGGGTCCCCTGTCATTGCTGTGAGCTGCACACCAGAATGTGTCTGTTCCCATGCACCGAGAGCCATTTCTAACCCAGCCCTGCCCCTGCGATAAATTGCCCTCCACAAAGAACCACTACAGGCTTTGGATTCCTATGTGCCGGCCACCTTTTACTAAGGGGGCTTCCCTGAGCCAGGGGCCCCTGAGCCCCTCCAGGGAATGAGATGCCTGCGCTGCAGCAGGTGTGCCCCTGGGCCACTAGAGGGTGATGCCGTCCCAGCCCCAGGAGCCTGGAGCTGGGCAACCTGTTAACGCCGCGCGTCCTGATGACGCCCTCCCCCAGTCTCCACCCAGGTTGGGAGGTAAAACTCTGCAGATGAACTTTCGAACTCTGGGGCTGCCCTGACCAGGGACAGAGACTTTTGCGTCATTGGACTTTTGGGACTTTGGGTGATTTTGGGTTGCTGGACTCAAGAACCAAAGGGAAAGGACATGCCCCAATTTGCTTGGGGTGGGTTTTGCTCATGGGCTGTGTTATGAATTCTGTTGGTGGTGTTTCCCCAACATAATGCCACATTGTTTCTCTCTGTTATGAAAAGGCTTTTGCTACACTCAGACTCTGTGCTTGCGAGAGGGGAAGTATCGCCTCTTGGAGGCGCCCAGCGGGGGTGGTATATATTTGTCCCAGGTCACTGGGTGGGGGCTCGAGCCGGTTTTGCATTGTGTTATTGGAATGGACCCCCTAGATACTGAACCCGGCCCTTGTTGCTGCCAACTCTGACGGGCAGAAGGGTTACATTCTATTCGACATTGGTGAGGCCTCATCTGGAGTACTGTGTCCAGTTTTGGGCCCCACACTTCAAGAAGGATGTGGATAAATTGGAGAGAGTCCAGCGAAGGGCAACAAAAATGATTAGGGGACTGGAACACATGACTTATGAGGAGAGGCTGAGGGAGCTGGGATTGTTTAGCCTGCAGAAGAGAAGAATGAGGGGGGATTTGATAGCTGCTTTCAACTACCTGAAAGGGGGTTCCAAAGAGGATGGCTCTAGACTGTTCTCAATGGTAGCAGATGACAGAACGAGGAGTAATGGTCTCAAGTTGCAGTGGGGGAGGTTTAGATTGGATATTAGGAAAAACTTTTTCAGTAAGAGGGTGGTGACACACTGGAATGCGTTACCTAGGGAGGTGGTAGAATCTCCTTCCTTAGAGGTTTTTAAGGTCAGGCTTGACAAAGCCCTGGCTGGGATGATTTAACTGGGAATTGGTCCTGCTTCGAGCAGGGGGTTGGACTAGATGACCTTCTGGGGTCCCTTCCAACCCTGATATTCTATGATTCTATGATTCTATGTTACATTTTTGGGGGCTCGTCCGGGATCCCTGGGTCAGTACCCCCTCACAAGCACCTGTTGAGTGATCCACTACATTGGGAAACAATTTATATTTTATTTGTTTGTGCTTATATTGTGAGGAAATTACTGTTTGTATAATGGCTAATACGTCAGGTTTATTGGGCCCTGGCTCAGCAGCTTCTAGCTCAGAGGTTGCAGCCTCGGCCGATGATTGGACAAAAGCTCTGGAGCAAACATTGGAAAAGGTTGTGCTGTCCCATGCTGCATCAAGCTCTTGTGGCAAGTTAAGGTTATTTGCTGGGGAGGAGGAGTTTGAACCCTGGTTGGAGCATACCACTGAAATGCTGCAAGAGTGGGCCGTACCAGATGCAGAAAAGCGAAGATGCCTCATAGAGAACCTTGGCAGCCCAGCATTAGATGTGATTCGCACCCTGAAGCTCATTGACCCTGGGGTCAGTGTGAAGGACTGCCTAGAGGCCCTTGATCACACCTTTGGTAGCGTAGAGGGCCCTGAAGACAGCTACTGTAAGTTCCTTAATTCCCGACAGCAAAAGGGCAAGAAGGCTTCAGCCTACATACAGAGACTGGAGAGACTGCTTCAGAGAGCTGTCATGAGGGGAGCAGTGACTGCTGAGCAGATGGATCAGACCAGACTGGCTCAAATTGTAAGAGGAACTCAGTATCAGAACCCGATTCTATTTCATTTCCAGCTAAGAAAACGACAGGAACATCCCCCAAGTTACTCCCAGCTGATAAAAGAGGTCAGAGAGGAGGAAGAAAGGCAGGCTGCCAGTGAGTTTTGGGAAGCCCAGACATCGGAGCCAGCCATCACAACACCACTGCAAATGGCCAGTGTACTGATGGTGAGCACCAGAGAGGAACTTGCCCAACAAATGCAGGTCCTGACGGAACGGATAGCTGAGCTGCAAAGTACCGTTGACCGAGTTAAGACTTCCAGGAATAAGGAGCCTCAAACTGTGGCGATTGAGAAGCCCGCACTTAGAGCCACCATCCCACCCAGGCGAGGGGGGAAAGGTCAATTCTTCTGCTAACAATGTGGTCAGGATGGACACAGTGCTGCCAAGTGCCGTAATGAAAAAAACCCCTCCTTAGTGTATGGAAAGCTGAGAATCAGTTGGGAGAGATCCGGTAGCTGCCAGAGGGTCTGGGGACGGGCACCCCCCAGGCCTGCAGGATTTGAAGATTCCCCCAGAAAAGAATGTCCAGCTGGGATCCCCGCAGGACTGATAGGGCCTCGAGCAGAGGTCATGATGAGGATTGAAGGGGTGGAGGGTAAAGCAGTCCTTGACACTGGATCTCAAGTGACTATTATATTTCAGTCATTCTACCAACAGATGCTTAGGCACCTGCCTATACAGCCACTGACTGGCCTTGGCCTGTGTGGCCTCAGCATGGATGAATACCCCTACCAAGGGTATGTCATCGTGCACCTGGAATTCCCAGAGGAGGTTGCTGGGGTAAGAGAAGAGGTAGACACAGCTTTCTTAATATGCCCTGACCCTAAAGGGACTTCTGATGTGTCTGTGCTGATAGGGACCAACTCCAGTCTCTTCAAGGTACTCGCGGATTACTGCAGAAGGCGGGCTGGGGACCAGTACCTGAATACCCTAATGATCCATACGCTTTGTGCTGAAGCCTATAGGAAAATTGAGAGCGCTAAAAGGGACACATCTGAGCTACCACTTGGGGCACTGAAGTACGCAGGCACGACCCCCTTAGTAGTGCCTGCAAGGACGGAGCAAGAAGTGCTTGTCATGAGTACCTGGCTGAAAGGCAGTAAACGGACGTTAGCAATGATAGAGCAGCCGATGGGAGGAGAGCTCCCTGAAGGAGTGCTGGTCCCCAGTGGAATCATAACCCTATCTGCTGAAGCCCAGGAAAGCATGACTATACTGATTGCTAATGAGATGAGTCGTTATGTTGTTGTGAAGCAAGGACAAAAGATAGCAGACGTCTTTGAGCCTGAGTCAATTGTAAAACCCCAGTGTGAAACTCAAGTTCCGACAATAGACCCAGCAAAGTTTGACTCTGGAGATTCACCAGTGTCCGAGGAGTGGAAAGATCGCCTGAGGAAGAAACTTTGTGAAAGATCCAAGGTGTTCTCACTGCATGAGTGGGATGTGGGATATGCAAAAGGAGTAGAGCACAATATCAGACTACATGACTCTCGATCTTTCAGGGAGAGATCTAGGAAGATTGCTCTCTCTGAGATGGAAGATGTGTGACATCATCTTCAGGAGCTGGCTGCAAATGGCATCATTACAGAGACTCGCAGCCCATACGCCTCACCCATTGTGGTAGTCGGTAAAAAGAATGGGAAAATCCGGATGTGTATTGACTACCGCACCCTAAACAGCCGTACTGTGGTCGACCAGTACACTATGCCTCGAGTGCAAGATGCCTTAGACTGTTTGCTGGGAAGACAGTGGTTCTCTGTGTTGGATCTTCGAAGTGGATACTACCAGATCCCTCTGGGAGAAGAAAGATAAGGAGAAGACAGCCTTCATCTGCCCATTAGGGTTTTATCAGTTCGAATGCATGCCCCAAGGGATTTCTGGAGCACCTGCCACCTTTCAATGTCTCATGGAGAAAGTTGTGGGAGACATGAATTTAAGAAAGTGTTAGTTTATTTGGATGACCTGATTGTGTTTGGAAGAACATCAGAGGAGCATGAAGAAAGACTTCTTAAAGAGCTTAATAGGTTGGAGGATTATGGTCTGAAGCTTTCAATTGACAAATGCCAGTTCTGCAGAACCTCAGTGAAGTATGTGGGTCACATTGTGTCCCAAGAGGGTGTGAGTACTGATCCCGATAAAATAGAAGCACTCACTACATGGCCATGTCCAAGTAACTACAGAGAACTCAAGACCTTTCTCGGATTTAGTGGCTACTACCGCAGATTTGTGAAAAACTATGCTACGATTGTAAAGCCTCTGAATGATCTTACCAGGGGACACCAGTCCAGCAAGAACAAATCTAAGACCAAGAAAAAGGGGAGGTCCCCAAAGCCTCCTGTGCAGAGACACTATGGCCCCTTCGAACCATTTGGGCCACGGTGGGATGAGAGATGTGAAAAGGGCTTTTCGAGAAATCATTACTTGCCTAACTCACGCTCCAGTCCTAGTTTTTGCTGACCCAAACAAACCATTTATCCTGCATACTGATGCCAGTTTGGAGGGTCTGGGAACCGTCCTGTACCAGGAAGTGGAAGGCAAATGTAAACCTGTAGCCTTTGCCAGCCGAGGATTGTCTGATAGTGAAACTCGCTATCCCACCCACAAGCTGGAATTCCTGGCCTTGAAATGGGCCATCACTGAGAAATTTCAAGACTACTTATATGGTGCTCAGTTCCAGGTATGGACAGACAACAATCCACTGACTTATGTGTTAACAAGTGCTAAGCTGGATGCTACAGGGCAGAGATGGGTGGCTGCCTTGGCTAGCTATGAGTTCAGCATTCAATACCGATCAGGGAGTAGCAATGTAGATGCAGATGCCTTGTCCAGGCGTCCGCAGGCTCCAGAAGTTGCTGTGATACCCACAGATGGAGTGAGAGCTATTTGCAATGTGAGTCGCCGAGAGCCAGAGGCCCATGAGACCCTTCAGGGATGTGTTGCAGAAGCTTTGGGCCTGCCCCCTGAATACATGCCTCTGCTTCAGTGAACTATATTGCATTAGACCAATCTCCCTTGCCCATGCTCAATGCGGCTGACTGGCAAGAAGCCCAGTGTCAAGATATTGACATTTGTGATACACTACTTGCCAAAAGGGAGGGGCAAAGCCCAGCTGCGGTTGTCCCACCTAACCCGGAGGGTAAACTACTATTGAGAGAATGGACCAAACTAAAACTGATTCAGGGAGTGCTACACCGAATGACCACCGACCCTTTACAAAAATAACGAGCCCAACTAGTACTGCCAAAAGAGTACAGAGCCCTGGCCATGAGGGCCCTGCATGATGACTTTGGGCATTTAGGGATGGAGAGGACCCTGGAACTTATTCGTAGTAGGTTCTATTGGCCCAGAATGGCTGAAGATGTTCACAGGAAATGGGAGACTTGCGTTCGATGTGTTCAAAGGAAAACTCTGCCCACGAGGGCTGCATATCTCAAGAACATCACCAGCACCAAACCTTTGGAACTGGTATGCATTGATTTCTTGTCTGTAGAGGTAGACGAGGAATGCTGGGAACATTCTAGTAGTGACTGACCATTTTACACAGTATGCACAGGCATATCGCACACGTGATCAGAGGGCCACCACCATCGCTCGAGTATTGTGGGACAAATATTTCTCAGTCTATGGATTCCTGGCTCGGATACACTCTGATCAGGGGCGGGATTTTGAGAGTCATCTTCTGAAGGATGTGCTAAAGATAGCAGGAATTAAAAAATCTAGGACAAGGTGATCCTCAGCCAGAGAGGGTAAACCGAACCCTATTAGATATGTTGGGAACTTTGCGACCAGAGCAGAAGGCAACCTGGAGCCAGCATGTCGCATTTCTGGTGCATGCCTACAATGAAACAAAGAACGATGCTACGGGAGTCACCCCATATCTCTTGATGTTTGGGCGAGAACCAAGATTACCCATAGACTTGTGCTTTGGTGTATCAGAGGATGGAGATAGCTATGAAACTCATCAGCAATATGTATCCCGACTAATAGAAAAGCTGCGGGATGCTTATTACTTAGCTACTGCTGCGGCTCGGAAGAACGCAGACCGCAACAAACATTGATACGATGCTAGAGTGCATTTGCAGGAGCTCCAGCCGAGGGACAGAGTCCTGCTGCGAAATTTGGGTATTGCTGGCAAACACAAGATAGCTGACAGATGGAAGGCAATACCTTACCTGGTGATGGAAAAGCTGGGAGACCTGCCGGTCTACAAGATCAAACCTGAAGAGGGTCCAGGGCAAATAAAGACAGTGCATAGAAACCTTTTGCTCCTTGTGGGGGAATTAGTAAGTACCCCTTATGAGCTGGGCTACAACAGGGCAACTGGGCAGGATAAAGGTGCGAGACCAAAGCCACCATCCAACATGGACAGCCAGCCCCCTGCAGCTAACCTACCCCCATGCAGCACATCCGAGAGTGAGTCTGAGGAGGAAGACACAACTTTGGTGTATCCTGGAATGGAGACAAGATTTCAGTCTCGATCAGCTGAACCAAACAAGAGGTTCCCCTCTTCAGCCCTAAACCCCATGGCGGAATTATTTAGGCCCATTTCTGACACCCCTGTGCCGCTGATGGGACCCCCGTGTGATGACACACACAGGTTATTGGACAATGGGGACAGACAGGTAGAGGATGTCCTGGGCACCTTGGACCCTCCAGTCTTAGAACTAGAAGTGCAGGGGCCTACGCCAGTAGCCAAGGGACCCTCAAAGGAAGCCTCTCCATCCATCACTCAAGAGGATGTTTCCCCTACCATGGCAACAGAGAGTCTCACTAGACGTGACAGGGTGATAAGACCAGTAAAACGGTTAACTTATGATGCACCTGGGGTGACTAGTGAGGAGCCAATACATTTAGCACACAGGCTTGTGGAAGCTAAAGAGGGCTTCTTGAGGCCCTTTGGAGGAAACCAATGAGTTGGTATAAAGGAAGTGTGATTTGTTGGGATGACAAATTCTTGGCTGGGGGGAGGATGTAAGCAGAGTCAGGATGAGCTCCACCCTGACATCTGGTGGTGAGGTGTGGCAAGTTGTGGAAAAGAACTTCAGGGGCTGATCTCATTTGCATAGGCACACCCACCCTGCCTGGAATGAGGCCATAACTGCCCAAATGGTCACTTTGGCTGCTGTGGGATCTCCAGTGTCTCTGTTATTGGGGCAGGAAGAATAAATTGTTATTACCCTGATTATGGGAATCAAGGACAGTGGAACTGTACTCGGCCTTTTGTTATGATGGAGGGACTCGCCATCACCTAAGTAGCATTCGCTAGGCAAGGGACATGGGTTCCAAAACTCTGTGAGTTGAGAGAAGCTGAGGATAGGTATTAACACTTGGTGGTATGGGCTCCCTTGTGAGGGCCTTACATGCTAATTGCACTTCCTCCTCTCTCCACTGTGGAATATCAGAGCTGATTTTGATTTCATTAGAAGTCTAGTCACAGGCTGCTGAGCTGAATTCACTGTGGGCTAATGGTGCACCAGCACTGGGGCTCCCCTGCTACAAGCTGAATTCACCTAAGAGCTGAAATCACTGAGTGTTGTGTTAAGTAGTGGGGGAGCCTGAGGCTATATGGTGGAGCAGCTTGCGGGATGGCGAGCAGAGCGGAGCGGCTTGCGGAGCAGCTTGCGGGATGGCGAGCAGAGCGGAGCGGCTTGCGGAGCAGCTTGCGGGATGGCGAGCAGAGCGGAGCGGCTTGCGGAGCAGAGCATTGCGGCTTGCGGGATGGTGAACAGAGCAGCTTGTGGAGCAGAGCGGTTTGTTGGATGCCTAGAGCAGCTCGTGGGGGTGGCTGGCAGAGCGAAGCCCCATGGAGAGATGGGGCCATCAGCTTTGGACCACATAAGGTGCCCCTTAAACCCGTGCCCCCCCCCCCCCAATCTCCACCCAGGTTGGGAGGTAAAACCCTGCAGATGAACTTTCGAACTCTGGGGCTGCCCTGACCAGAGACAGAGACTTCTGGGACTTCGGGTGATTTTGGGTTGCTGGACTCAAGAACCAAAGGGAAAGGACGTGCCCCAATTTGCTTGGGGTGGGTTTTGCTCATGGGCTGTGTTATGAATCCTGTTGGTGGTGTTTCCCCAACATAATGCCACATTGTTTCTCTCTGTTATGAAAAGGCTTTTGCTACACTCAGACTCTGTGCTTGCGAGAGGGGAAGTATCGCCTCTTGGAGGCGCCCAGCGGGGGTGGTATATATTTGTCCCAGGTCACTGGGTGGGGGCTCGAGCCGGTTTGCATTGTGTTAGTGGAATGGATCCCCTAGATACTGAACCCGGCCCTCGTTGCTGCCAACTCTGACAGGCAGAAGGGTTACAGGACAGTACTATTGCTCCTGGGAAGGGCAGGAGAGTCCCCTAAGTGCCCTCTGTGAGCCTTTCCTGCCCCACAGTTCCCAGTGGCCTTGTGTCCATGTCCCCCGCGTGACCATCCAGAGCTGCTCCCATTACTGGCAGCCTGGGAGGCCAAGGACTGACCGGTGATGGCGACTGACCAGGCAGGGCTGAGGCACATGGGTGGGGGAAGCATGTCCCACTGCTGGCAGGGCTGGACCCGCTCTTGAGAGAACGGGAGGATTCAGTCAGCAGGGGCTGCGGCTCTGCCCCATTCACCAGGGCTGCCATCCTGTGGCTTCAGCTTTAGTCACCGGGGTGACTTGGGGAAAGGTCAACCTCCCCGCAACCCACTTCACTGCTGCCAGCATCCCTTCTGTCCCACCCGCTAGAGTCCCCTCCCTGCCCTGAAAACTTGAGCTGTGTCCCCAGGTGGGTTGGAGGTGGAACAGCTGTCGGAGGTACTGAGGGGGAGGTGACAGGACACCCGACACCGAATGACCACCGACCCTTTACACCCTCACCCGACAAGGAGCAGGGTTGGCACTGGAGGTCACTACAGGGGACAAGACTCCATCCTGGGGTCAGGAGGGTGAATCCATCCCTCAGAGGTGGGCAGGGGCTGGGTGGAAATGCTGCTGGTTCCAGGTGCCGTTAATCCCCCCTGATTCCTGGGGGCATCTGAGTCTCTGACAGGTTCTCGTTCCCTTGCAGCAGGAGGACGTCACGGCCAACGTGATGCGCCAACTCTGCATCATCTGGCACTTGAGCCAAGGTCTCAGATCCTCCCCCCAGCTGTCTTCCAGGCCCTGGGATCTGTCACAGCCTCCCAGACGGGCGCAGCCTGCAGCTGAGCCACCTCAGAGAGCACTGGGGACAGATCCAGGGGCTGCGAGTTGTATGGGCCTGTGGTGCCTGGCTTCAGCAAATTCAGGGCCCAGGGGGCCTGGCTCCACCAGTGTTTGGTGCTGGGTCTCTTCCCGGCCCTGTCTGCCACCCCCGCGTTCCTCCCCTGGAGCGTCCCCCGGCCGCTGCCTCCATGCACCTCCTTCCCGAGCGTCCCTGCCTGCCCTGAGCAATGGGCTGCACTCCCTCACTGGCCGCTGCCGGCTACAAGGGAGCGGCTCCAGGGGCAGGCTGAGGCGGCTGCTGCGCCAGTGGAGGGAGGGGGGACATGACAGCCCACCCCACCCCCCCATGGCAGGTGACTCCAAGTCGACTCCGGGGCGGGGTGGGTATTCTGTCTGGAGCTCCTGAGAAGCAGCCTGGGGGGCTTGGGTGAGTGTTGTGCTGGAAGGGCCCCCCCACAGAGGTCGCTGCTGCCAGCGGAGAGAGGGCTGGCGGGAGTCCTCTCTGGTCCCCAGCCCCAGGGCAGCCTGCCTGCTGCACCCCAACACTCTGTCCCATCCCAGAGCCTGCATCCAGCACCCAAGCTCAATCCCAGAGCCTGCACCCCAAACCCACTCCCGCAACCAAACTCCTTCCCAGAGCCTTAGACCTGTTCTGGGCACCACCAAAAATCATACAAATTATACAAACCTGCCACCCCTGGGCAGGTCACCTCATCCTACCAAACCAAGCAGTGCTGGGTCTCAGAGAGGCTTACATGGGAGGAACCGCACTCCTTCATGGAGGTAAGATCCATTTACTAATAGACTCATAGAATCATAAAAAGAAAAGGAGTACTAGTGGCACCTTAGAGACTAACCAATTTATTTGAGCATAAGCTTTCATGAGCTACAGCTCACTTCATCGGATGCTGTAGCTCACAAAAGCTTATGCTTAAATAAATTGGTTAGTCTCTAAGGTGCCACAAGTCCTCCTGTTCTTTTTGCGGATACAGACTAACATGGCTGCTACTCTGAAACCTGTCATAGAATCATAGACTTTAAGGTCAGAAGGGACAATTATGATCATCTAGTCTGATCTCCTGCACAACGCAGGCCACAGAATCTCACCCACCCACTCCTGTAACAAACCTCTAACCTATGTCAGAGCTATTGAAGTCTTCAAATCATGGTTTAAAGACTTCAAGGTGCAGAGAATCCTCCAGCAACTGACCCATGTCCCATGCTGCAGAGGAAGGTGAAAAACCTCCAGGGCCCCTGCCAATCTGCCCTGGAGGAAAATTCCTTCCCAACCCCAAATATGGTGATCAGCTAAACCCTGAGCATGTGGGGAAGACTCACCAGCCAGACACCCAGGAAAGAATTCTCTGTAGTAATTCAGATCCCACCCCATCTAACATCCCATCACAGGCCATTGGGCATATCTACCGCTAATAGTCAAAAATCAATTAATTGCCAAAATTAGGCTATCCCATCATACCATCCCCTCCATAAACTTATCAAGCTTAGTCATGAAGCCAGATATGTCTTTTGCCCCAACTGCTTCCCTTGGAAGGCTGTTCCAGAACTTCACTCCTCTGATGGTTAGAAACCTTCGTCTAATTTCAAGTCTAAACTTCCTGATGGCCAGTTTATATCCATTTGTTCTTGTGTCCACATTGGTACTGAGCTTAAATAATTCCTCTCCCTCCCTGGTATTTATCCCTTTGATATATTTATAGATAGCAATCATATCTCCCCTCAGTCTTCTTTTGGTTAGGCTAAACAAGCCAAGCTCTTTGAGTCTCCTTTCATAAGACAAGTTTTCCATTCCTCGGATCATCCTAGTAGCCCTTCTCTGTACCTGTTCCAATTCATCCTTCTTAAACATGGGAGACCAGAACTGCACACAGTATTCCAGGTGAGGTCTCACCAGTGCCTTGTATAATGGTACTAACACCTCCTTATCTCTACTGGAAATACCTCGCCTGATGGATCCCAAGACCGCATTAGCTTTTTTCACGGCCATATCACATTGGCGGCTCATAGTCATCCTGTGGTCAAGCAATACTCCGAGGTCCTTCTCCTCCTCCTCTGTTAGTTCCAACTGATGCATCCCCAGTTTATAACAAAAATTCTTGTTATTAATCCCTAAATGCGTGACCTTGCACTTTTCACTATTAAATTTCATCCTATTACTATTACTCCGGTTTACAAGGTCATCCAGATCTTCCTGTATGATATACCGGTCCTTCTCTATATTGGCAATACCTCCCAGCTTCGTGTCATCCGCAAACTTTATTAGCACATTCCCGCTTTTTGTGCCAAGGTCAGTAATAAAAAGATGAAATAAGATTGGTCCCAGAACCGATCCCTGAGGAACTCCACTAGTAATCTCCTTCCATCCTGACAGTTCACCTTTCAGTGTGACCCCTTGTAGTCTCCCCTTTAACCAGTTCCTTATCCACCTTTCAACTTTCATATTGATCCCCATCTTTTCCAATTTACCTTATAATTCACCATGTGGAACCATATCAGATGCCTTACTGAAATCGAGGTAAATTAGATCCACTGCGTTTCCTTTGTCTAAAAAATCTGTTACTTTCTCAAAGAAGGAGATCAGGTTGGTTTGGCACGATCTACCTTTTGTAAAACCATGTTGTATTTTGTTCCAATTACCATTGACCTCAATGTCCTTAACTACTTTTTCCTTCAAAATTTTTTCCAAGACCTTGCATACTACAGATGTCAAACAGGCCTGTAGTTACCCGGATCACATTTTTTTCCTTTCTTAAAAATAGGAACTATATTAGCAATTCTCCAGTTGTATGGTACAACCCCTGAGTTTACAGATTCATTAAAATTTTTTGCTAATGGGCTTACAATGCCAGTTCCTTTAATATTCTTGGATGAAGATTATCTGGGCTCTCCGATTTAGTCCCATTAAGCTGTCCGAATTTGGTTTCTACCTCGGATGTGGTAATATCTACCTCCATATCCTCATTCCCATTTGTCGCCCTACCATTATCCCTAAGCTCCTCATTAGCCTCATTAAAGACTGAGGCAAAGTATTTGTTTAGATATTGGGCCATGCCTAGATTATCCTTAACCACCACTCCATCCTCAGAGTTTAGCGGTCCCACTTCTTTCTTTGTTTTCTTCTTATTTATATGGCTATAGAACCTTTTACTATTGGTTTTAATTCCCTTTGCAAGGTCCAACTCTACTTGACTTTTAGCCTGTCTCACTTTATCCCTACATGTTCTGACCTCAATAAGGTAGCTTTCCTTGATAATCCCTCCCATCTTCCACTCCTTGTAGGCTTTCTGCTTTTTCTTAATCATCTCTCTGAGATGCTTGCTCATCCAGCTTGGTCTACAACTCCTGCCTATGACAGGTTTCAGAGTAACAGCCGTGTTAGTCTGTATTCGCAAAAAGAAAAGGAGTACTTGTGGCACCTTAGAGACTAACCAATTTATTTGAGCATGAGCTTTCGCGAGCCACAGCCCACCCCATCGGATGCACACCGCGGAAACTACAGCAGACTTTATATACACACAGAGAATATGAAACAATACCTCCTCCCACCCCACTGTCCCGCTGGCAATAGCCTATCCAAAGTGATCATCAAGTTGGGCCATTTCCAGCACAAATCCAGGTTTTCTCACCCTCCACCCCCCCACACACAAATTCACTCTCCTGCTGGTGATAGCCCATCCAAAGCGAGGTGGGAGGAGGTATTGTTTCATATTCTCTGTGTGTATATAAAGTCTGCTGCAGTTTCCGCGGTGTGCATCCGATGGGGTGGGCTGTGGCTCACGAAAGCTCATTCTCAAATAAATTGGTTAGTCTCTAAGGTGCCACAAGTACTCCTTTTCTTTTTGCGAACTCCTGCCTATGAATTTTTTCCCCTTTCTTGGGATGCAGGCTTCCGATAGCTTCTGCAACTTTGACTTGAAGTAATTCCAGGCCTTCTCCGCCTTTAGATCCACAAGTTCTTCAACTTCCCTAACTAATTTCCTTGATTTTTTTTGAAGTTAGCCCTTTTGAAATAAAAAACCTTAGTCACAGATCTATTTTTGTTTATCCTTCCATTTAGTTTGAACTGAATTAGCTCATGATCGCTCGAACCAAGGTTGTCAGACATTACAAGACATGGTTGTAGGGGACAATGGCCACAGTTTAGTGGGCATGAATTTAAGCAGTTCGCAGTGGTTTAGACGTGCAACCGCTAGTCCCTATTTTTCCAATTGAACAGGCTGGTGGGAAACTATGTCAGAATAATAACATGCCTATGAAAAAGAATGCAGAGTCGGACTCTGATCCGTATTTAGCACTGTTAAACTACAGAACAGCCCCAATGAAGCATAGGCTGTCACCTGCTGACATTTTGTTCAACAGAAAAGTGAAAACAAAAATACCTGCGCTGTTGGAAACTGCAGTCAGAGTCACTGGGAACTTTGGGGAGCCTAAAGGGTCAGATTGGACCTCTGAATATGGAATTTTGATATTCTTTTACTTAGAAGTTACAAAAGTAATGCCATTAGGAAATAGATTACTTGGGATCATGCACTGAGCCAAGCTAAAGGCGAGAATCATCTTCCAATGTGTTACAAGCTCTGTCAAAGAGAAACATAGTTGAAGGGCAAGAGTGTCAATGGAGTCCCTATTGACACCTTACCACATTCCACTTCTAAGAAGGGTAATTCATCCCCTTTCCCCTTCCTCTTTCCTTAAACTCCTCCTCTGAAGCTATGATACTGAGCTCATACATCAAACTGCAAATAAAATTAATCCCAAAGAGGTTTCAAAATATGTTTAATCCTAAAACAAACAGGGCACTCTATCTCTTTAAAGGTTGCAGGGAAAGTCACAAACTAGGTTGTGGTTTAAATTTTGTGTTGAGGTAAACACAGCCCTGTTAGCTACGAACAGTCAGCCTGAACATTTAGGGGTGCCATTTAGGGGGTGGCAAAGGGCTCCTGCCCATCCTCTAAATTTCAGACAGATCTGCCCAGCACATGCCCAAGCTGCAGGCACAGTTCTTATCTGCCGGGCAGCCTGAGTGTGGAATGTAGTGAGTTCTGCAGAGGAGAGGTGCTGCTCCCAGCCTGTTTCCCAGGAGCAGGGATTCATAGAATATCAGGGTTGGAAGGGACCTCGGGAGGTCATCTAGTCCAACCCCCTGCTCAAAGCAGGACCAATCCCCAGTTAAATCATCCCAGCCAGGGCTTTGTCAAGCCTGACCTTAAAAACTTCTAAGGAAGGAGATTCTACCACCTCCCTAGGTAACGCATTCCAGTGTTTCATCACCCTCCTAGTGAAAAAGTTTTTCCTAATATCCAACCTAAATCTCCCCCACTGCAACTTGAGACCATTACTCCTCGTTCTGTCATCTGCTACCATTGAGAACAGTCTAGAGCCATCCTCTTTTCAACTACCTGAAAGGGGGTTCCAAACAGCTATCATATCCCCCCTCATTCTTCTCTTCCGCAGACTAAACATCCCCAGTTCCCTCAGCCTCTCCTCATAACTCATGTGTTCCAGTCCCCTCATCATTTTTGTTGCCCTCCGCTGGACATTTTCCAATTTTTCCACATCCTTCTTGTAGCATGGGGCCCAAAACTGGACACAGTACTCCAGATGAGGCCTCACCAGTGTCAAATAGAGGGGAATGATCATGTCCCTCGATCTGCTGGCAATGCCCCTACTTACACATCCCAAAATGCCATTGGCCTTCTTGGCACCAAGAGCACACTGTTGACTCATATCCAGCTTCTCGTCCACTGTAACCCCTAGGTCCTTTTCTGCAGGGAGTCAGTAATTTGTTTAAAACAGAGGCGGGGTGTTAGAAAGGGCTGGTAATTAAACCAAATAAAGGATCTGGAAGTCCTTAGATGAGCCTGAAAGCATTGCCAGGCACTCCAGTTCCTAGATCTGTAATACAGGAATCCCTCTGCATGGGGATGTTGAAAAGATACCACAGGGGATGAGCAGTGTCATCAACATAGCAGAAATACAGCCAAGGTTACATTAAAAAAAGAGGGAGATGTCAGGGGGAAAAGAAGGGGCCAAAACCAAGGGAAGGGCTAGCAGTGGTACAAAAAAGTTCCCACTCTACCTGTGGTACTTATGTGGCCCCATCACCGCAGTATCTGAGCGCCTCACAGTGTCTAATCTATTTCTCCTCATAGCCCCCCTGTGAGGTAGAACAGGGCTGTTATCCCCATTATACAGATGGGGCACTGAGACCCAGAGAGACTAAAAGGCCAGATTTTCAAAGGTATTTAAGCACCTAGCGAGATTTTCAAAACTGCTTAGAAGGTTAGATGCTTTGTAAACCCCACTGGAGGCACAGCTGCATCTTTGGGTGCCTAAAAACCATTGAAACTGTCTTCTAAGGCACTGGCCTGAGGTCATACTGGAAGTCCATGGGGGAAGTAGGGAAATGAACCCAGGTCTCTCAGGGTTAGCACCCTATCTACTGGATCTGCCTCTCTCTGCTGCAAAAAAAAAAAAAAAAAAAAAAAAGGGAACTCCGCTAGATGGGAGTAAAACCAAGGTGGCCAGTTCTCTGAGATGCCAGCAAGCGGTCCCAGGCACTTGGGAAGGATGTCAGGGCTGACAGCATGCAAAGCAGCACAGAGGTCAGGTAGATGAAGAATGAGAGTCAGCTGAGAGAAGATCACTTAACCCCCAAGGGATGGCAGGTTCTGCCCCATGCTGGGTTGTAGAGTTTTACATTTTAACTGAAAACCATCTTTTGTCATTTTTTGTTCTCAGTTTGAGAAAAGGAAAGAATGAGAAAGTGTCGTCTGAGGATCAGATGTGTTTATGCCTCAAATTCTTAGGGTTTCAGCTGTATCCAGGCCAATTCCAAACAAAAGAACAGAAATTGCATCCATAGAGTCCATAAAGTAGATGGTTACCGTCATGATTTGTATTATTCACTGGGACCCTCCATGTGCTCAGCACTGTTCACAAGATGCCAGAAAATATACTCCCTGAGCCAATGTGTATAAAACATGTAGCCCTGGATAAGATGGCTCAGATAGTTAAGTATGAGGTGCATAGTTATTGAGCACATGTTAATATCTATGAGTGGAGGCACTGTCAGCAATAGAAGTTTTACATGATTAAGGACTGGAAAATTTGACCCTCTAACTTTTTTTCAAGAAGAAGAGCTGCCCAGAGCTCCTGTGCCTGTTTATTTTCCTTTACTGCCTGCAGTGGCCCTGAGAGACCTCAGAAGACTCCATTTTTTTTCAGCTTTAATATGTGGAATTTTCTTGGTGTTTGGTTTTAAATATTCTCCTGTGAGACCTGCAACTCAGTCGCTGGAGTGTTGTGTTTAAGCCCCTTCTGGAAAGGAACGAGCCTTTAAACAGGAGTGAAGCCGTGCTGCCAACTGTCATCATTTTGTCAGGAGTCTCATGATAATTATTGTTTTCCTTAAATCCCCAGCTCCTGGAGTCAAGTGGAGATGTGATGATTTCAGCCTTCCTTCTGAAAGAAAAATGTCAGGTTTCCAGCCCTCGTGGCTTTGGAGAAAGTTTTAAAATGTGACCCCAGTGCCCCCTTAAGGCTCAAAACGCAGAAGGCAAATGAAAAGAGCCCCACCCCATCTGTTATTTTTACATAATCTCATTTTTAAGCCAATCGCATGATTTTTGGTGAGTCTGACTCATGAGTGTGAAATGGTTCTGGGTGAGGACAAAGTTCAGCCACCAGGTTCGCTGTGACATTATCGGGGACACTGTTCCTCGTGGCTCAACTTTGTCCTCACCATAACTATTTCACATTTGGGGACAATGTATACCTTCAAACCAGTGGCACTGCTATGGGTACCCGCGTGGCCCACAGTATGCCAACATTTTTATGGCTGACTTAGAACAACGCTTTCTCAGCTCTCGTCCCCTAATGCCCCTACTCTACTTGCGCTACATTGATGACATCTTCATCATCTGGACCCATGGAAAAGAAGCTCTTGAGGAATTCCACCATGATTTCAACAATTTCCACCCCACCATCAACCTCAGCCTGGACCAGTCCACACAAAAGATCCACTTCCGGGACACTACAGTGCTAACAAACAATGGTCACATAAACACCACCCTATACCGGAAACCTCCTGACCGCTATTCCTACCTACATGCCTCCAGCTTTCACCCAGACCACACCACACGATCCATCATCTACAGCCAAGCTCTACGATACAACCACATTTGCTCCAATCCCTCAGAGACAAACATCTATAGGATCTCTATCAAGCATTCTTAAAACTATAATACCCACCTGCTGAAGTGAAGAAACAGATTGACAGAGCCAGAAGAGTACCCAGAAGTCACCTGCAGGATAGGCCCAACAAAGAAAATAACAGAATGCCACTAGCCATCACCTTTAGCCCCCAACTAAAACCTCTCCAATGCATCATCAAGGATCTACAACCTACCCTGAAGGATGACCCATCACTCTCACAGACCTCGGGAGACAGGCCAGTCCTCGATTACAGACAGCCCCCCACCCAACCTGAAGCAAATACTCACCATACAACAAAAACACTAACCCAGGAACCTATCCTTGCATCAAAGCCCGTTGACAACTGTGTCCACATATCTCTATTCAGGGGACACCATCATAGGACCTAATCACATCAGCCACACTATCAGAGGCTCATTCACCTGCACATCTACCAATGTGATATATGCCATCATGTGCCAGCAATGCCCCTCTGCCATGTATATTGGCCAAACCGGACAGTCTCTCCACAAAAGAATAAATGGGCACAAATCAGACATCAAGAATTGTAACATTCAAAAACCAGTAGGAGAGTACTTCAACCTCCCTGGACACTCCATAACAGACTTAAAAGTCACCATTCTTCAACAACAAAAAGTCTTCAGTGAGAAACTGCAGAACTGAAATTAATTTGAAAACTTGATGCCACCAAATTAGGCCTGAATAAAGACTAGGAATGACTGGGTCACTACAAAAAGTAATTTTCCTTCTATTGATATTCACCCCTTCTTGTCAACTGTTGGGAATGGGCCACTTCCACCTTGATTGAATTGGCCTCGTTTAGCACTGACCCCCCCACTTGGTAAGGCAACTCCCATCTTTTCATGTACTGTGTATATATATCTTCCTACTGTATTTTCCACTCCATGCATCTGACGAAGTGGGTTTTAGCCCATGAAAGCTTATGCCAAAATAAATTTGTTAGTTTCTAAGGTGCCACAAGAACTTCTCATTGTTTTTGCTGACTCAGACTAAACACAACTACCACTCTGAAACGTGATAGATCAGAGGTTCTCAAAACTTCTTTTGTTGATGGACCCCTTTTCAAATGCAATGTTAATCATGGACCCCTGACTGAGAAATTGATTGACAAAATAAGTTTTGGATGTTTGGCTGTGTGTGTGTGTTCTCTCTGCATGCTGTACTGACTCTGGCCAGATAGCCCGTACAGCAGGCTCCGATCGAACTGCCCAATAAATCCACAGAATCAATTTTCACCGAAGGAACTTGGTCAGGTTTATTGCTGACAAAGCACGGTGTTAATGTCCTGGCTCAATGGTTACAGGTACACTAACAGATGTATGCTCATGAGAATGCACCAGCTCAGTGAATGGCGGGACTTTCCATTCTCCTCTCAGCCAGACAAAGACATTGCCTCTGAGATACATCTTTATACATTGATACAAACAAATTACGTATCACCTCTCTGATGTAGCTAACCACCACCCATTACCTTGTACCTGGTGGTTTGATCAAAACATTTCTATCCGTCATGCTGTCGTCCTGACCTTATCTTTAGGATGGGTTAGTGTGTTTATTATCTTTGGGGTGTCAAAGTTTGACTCAGACTCACAATTTATCAGACCACTCTGTTTTATTAGCAAAGCTGCTCTGCTAATACATTTAGAAGTGAGCCCCCCAAGTGGGGCTTGTGTCTTTTAATTTATACAGTTTTTTGGAGAACAAGTTACAGAGAAGACTAACAAATTTATTTGAGCATAAGCTTTCATGAGCTACAGCTCACTTCATCGGATGCATGCAGTGGAAAATACTGTGGGGAGATTTATATACACAGAGAACATGAAACAATGAGTGTTACCATACACACAGCAACAAGAGTGATCAGGTAAGATTACCAGCAGGAGAGCAGGGGGCGGGGGGGGGAAACTTTTGTAATGATAATCAAGGTGGGCCATTTCCTTGCAACAAAGCCCGTTGCCAACTGTGTCCACATATCTATTCAGGGGACACAATCATAGGGCCTAATCACATCAGCCACACTATCAGAGGCTCATTCACCTGCAAATCTAACAATGTGATATATGCCATCATGTGCCAGCAATGCCCCTCTGCCATGTACATTGGCCAAACTGGACAGTCTCTACATAAAACAATAAATGGAACCAATCAGACGTCAAGAATTATAACATTCAAAAACCAGTCGGAGAACACTTCAATCTCCTTGGTCATTCCATTACAGACGTAAAAGTGGCAATTCTTCAACAAAAAAACTTCAAAAACAGACTCCAATGAGAGACTGCTGAATTGGAATTAATTTGCAAACTGGATATAATTAACTTAGGCTTGAATAAAGACTGGGAGTGGATGTGTCATTACACAAAGTAAAACTATTTCCCCTTGTTTATTCCCTCTCCCCCCCCGCGCCCGACGTTCCTCAGACGTTCTTGTCAACTGCTGGAAATAGCTCACCTTACCTGATCACTCTCATTACAGTGTGTATGGTAACACCCATTGTTTCATGTTCTCTGTGTATATAAATCTCCCCACTGTATTTTCCACTGTATGCATCTGATGAAGTGAACTGTAGCTCACGAAAGCTTATGCTCAAATAAATTTGTCTCTAAGGTGCCACACATCCTCCTTTTCTTTTTGCGAATACAGACTAACACGGCTGTTACTCTGAAACAAGTATTAGTGTACAGCAGAAATGGTTTATCAAAATCAGGTCTAAATCAGGCTCTTTATTAACATTTCCTTAATTTTCTGAAGTTATTTTTCCTCTGATGTTACTCTAATATAGACACTAATGCTTTCAATGGTGTAATCACCTTGGCATTTAGCCATGAGAGCAATGTGGTGGTGTGCCTCAGCTTCCCTTTCTATACAGCAGACTGGATTTGTTAAGGTTTCTCTGCTGTGCCAAGGTCCAAAATTGCTTACAGGTATCAGTTGTAACATTTCACTATCATTAAGCTCTCTAGCATACAGTGTATTTTTAGGTATTATTCCCAATATGTTTACAGGCTTTTTATCAGTCATACACATTGTACCTTTTTACCAGGGTTAACATCAAAATCAAATACCTCAGAGGGCTTAACCTTAACAGTAACACCAAATTTGTTACAAATGTGAATGTTTATAAGTATCTTGGTTATATCATGCCTCTTGTTTCACTTGAATCTTTTGGGTGTGTCCTCTGTGCTAACAGCTATGGGCAAATATTCCCCCTCCCTTGTCAGCCAGGTAGATTGTATCAACCCAGACACTAGCTTTCAAATTTTCATCTGCTACCAATTTCAAGGCTGGACACTCATTCTTCCCATCAGCAGGATCTGGTCCCCTTTCCCCCACTCCTTTCTCCTAGAGGGTTGCAATCTGAACCTCCTTGCTTACAGGACTCCCTTTGCTGCCTAGGTGTGTCCGCCAACTGCAGCCCCTCTGCCCAGACACTGTTCTGGATACCTGCTTTTGGATCTACCACCACCACCAACTTGGAGACTGGATTCTGTTTTAAAGAGATACCAAACATAGCCAAAGTCCTGAAGACAAAAATCTTCATGGTAGTTTTTGCAAGCAGTTTGCTGCAGCTGATGGGTGTGGAAGTGATTTGATTGAATTAACTCAGGGTAAACAACTGTATGGAGAAAGCAACAGTTTGTTTGTTGGGAGACTTGTTTCAGTTCCTACCTGCCAGGTGTATGGATAGACTGACCTTAGAGCAGGGGTGGGCAAACATTTTGGCGCAAAGGCTACATCTGGGTGGGGAAATTGCATGCAGGGCCATGAATGTAAGGCTGGGGCAAGGTGTGGCAGAGGGTTGGGGTGCAGGTGTTTGGGGTCCAGGCTCTAGCCTGCCCTGGCCCCACACTGCTCCTGGCAGCAGCCAGCACCACACCCCTCAGGGGAGATGGTGTGTGTGGGCGGGCGGGCACAGGGCTCTGCATGCTGCCCTTCCTGCAGGCGCTTCCCCCTGCAGCTCCTAGGGGCTGGGAGTAGGGAACCATGGCCCAGGGGAGGTACCCTCAGGGGACGGCAGCTGGCCGCAGGGATGCGGTGCTGGCCAGGAGCGGCGTGGGGCCAGGGCAGGCAGGGAGCCTGCCTTAGCCCCGCGGCGCCACAGGGCTGGCGATCCGCCCGCGGGCCTAGTTTGCCCACCCCTGCCTCGGGCAGAAGCAGTGCGGGTAACCTAGGGACGGTCTCCGAGGGAGTGACACCTGTTGGGCCTTGTCCACACGGCCGCTTAGGCGCGGAAACGCTGCGCGCTCGGGGGCCGTGCGAGCTCGGCGCTGTACGGAGCAGGGAAGACGGCGCTGGGAGCGACGCCCTGGGCGGGGGTGACCGCGCTGCGAGAGCCCCGGGCAGCCCGGGGGTCACGCCCGGGTCCCCACCCACCGCCTGCGGCCGGTCAACGCTCGCCCCGCGCCCAGTGAAAGCCCCCGGCTGGGGTATCCCAGAGCCCGCGGGTGGGAAACGCTCCTGGCTCGGCCCGCGGGGAGCGCCGGGAACCCCGCGCCACCGCCGGGCCCCATCCCCACACAGCGCTGGCCGCCCCCCCCAGGGCAGGGCCGGCGCCGCCGGGCCCCATCCCCACACAGCGCTGGCCGCCCCCCCCAGGGCAGGGCCGGCGCCGCCGGGCCCCATCCCCACACAGCGCTGGCCGCCCCCCCCAGGGCCGGGCCGGCGCCGCCGGGCCCCATCCCCACACAGCGCTGGCCGCCCCCCCCAGGGCCGGGCCGGGCCCCATCCCCACACAGCGCTGGCCGCCCCCCCCAGGGCCGGGCCGGGCCCCATCCCCACACAGCGCTGGCCGCCCCCCCCAGGGCCGGGCCGGGCCCCATCCCCACACAGCGCTGGCCGCCCCCCCCAGGGCCGGGCCGGGCCCCATCCCCACACAGCGCTGGCCGCCCCCCCCAGGGCCGGGCCGGGCCCCATCCCCACACAGCGCTGGCCGCCCCCCCCAGGGCCGGGCCGGGCCCCATCCCCACACAGCGCTGGCCGCCCCCCCCCAGGGCCGGGCCGGGCCCCATCCCCACACAGCGATGGCCGCCCCCCCCAGGGCCGGGCCGGGCCCCATCCCCACACAGCGATGGCCGCCCCCCCCAGGGCCGGGCTGGGCCCCATCCCCACACAGCGCTGGCCGCCCCCCCCAGGGCAGGGCCAGCGCCGCCGGGCCCCATCCCCACACAGCGCTGGCCGCCCCCCCAGGGCCGGGCCGGCGCCGCCGGGCCCCATCCCCACACAGCGCTGGCCGCCCCCCCCCAGGGCAGGGCCGGCACCGCCGGGCCCCATCCCCACACAGCGCTGGCCGCCCCCCCCCAGGGCCGGGCCGGCGCCGCCGGGCCCCATCCCCACACAGCGCTGGCCACCCCCCCAGGGCCGGGCCGGGCCCCATCCCCACACAGCGCTGGCCACCCCCCCAGGGCCGGGCCGGGCCCCATCCCCACACAGCGCTGGCCGCCCCCCCCCAGGGCCGGGCCGGGCCCCATCCCCACACAGCGATGGCCGCCCCCCCCAGGGCCGGGCCGGGCCCCATCCCCACACAGCGCTGGCCGCCCCCCCCAGGGCAGGGCCGGCGCCGCCGGGCCCCATCCCCACACAGCGATGGCCGCCCCCCCCCCAGGGCCGGGCCGGGCCAGCGCCGGCCGCCCCCCCCCAAGGGCCGGGCCGGGCCGGGCCCCATCCCCACACAGCGCTGGCCGCCCCGCCCGCTCCGACATCTTTCTTGTGGGCGGGCTCCCGGCCGTTTCCTTCCCGTCGCCCCAGCTCCAGCTCCACCCCCTCCCCGGGCGGGCGGGCGCGTTTTCGCAGAGGGCTTTGCAGCTGTGGTAAGCTGGGGGCTGTGCAGAGTCCCCCGCTAACCTCTCCGGCCATGCGCAGCGCCGCGCACGCCCTGCCTGCTGCTCCCGGCGGCCGAGGGCACCCGGCCTCCCGGCCCCCGCGCCCCGCCGCCAAGCCCCACTGAGCGCCCCGGGCCCCCGCCGCCAGGATGCGAGAGGCCGAGGGCCAGGAAAAGCCGCCGCCGCGCGATTTGGCACCCCCCGGACTGGCTGGAAGGTGAAGCGAGCGAATGAAACGGGGGCTGCTGGGGGGGGGAGGCAGCCCTGGGGCCCCCCCCGGACCCCCCGCGCGTACCCGGCCCTGGGGCCCCCCCCGGACCCCCCGCGCGTACCCGGCCCTGGGGCCCCCCCCGGACCCCCCGCGCGTACCCGGCCCTGGGGCCCCCCCCGGACCCCCCGCGCGTACCCGGCCCTGGGGCCCCCCCCGGACCCCCCGCGCGTACCCGGCCCTGGGGCCCCCCCCGGACCCCCCGCGCGTACCCGGCCCTGGGGCCCCCCCCGGACCCCCCGCGCGTACCCGGCCCTGGGGCCTGTCTTTCGGGGGGATCTTCGCAGCGATTTAAGCCGGGATGTGGGTAGAAGTGTCGCCCCGACAGGACTCTCTGCCTGCGCTCCCGGGCCCGGCCAGAGCCCGGAGTCCCGGCGGCCAGTCCGCGCTGGGGTCTCCCTTGGGCCCCGCGCGGCGTCCCCCGCTCGCTCCCGTGCGCGTTGCTCGGGAGCCGCCGCTCAGCCAAACCCGGCAGCCAGCCCGCTGGCGCAACCCAGCTGCGGCCCTTTCACAGCAAGTCCTCGCCTGGCTGGGAACGGCTCGGGTTTTACCAGGAAATGTCGATTTCGCCGGACACGCACAAACCCATGAAAAAATATTTCCATCCATAATCAATGAAATTTACAGATAGGCAACGTGAGAAAAATGCTTCTTGAGAACTAAGAGACCAAATCCAGTGATTTAGGCTTGTCCCAAATGGACTAGAGAATGAATTGTAAAAACAGGTAGGGTTTGTTGATTTAAGGATATTTACTTTGTGTATTTTCATGGGCGAAATTGACAATTTGTGGTTGAAGGGTTTATACAGCTTTAACTTTCTGAATCTCAACATTTGGTGTCATTAAATAAGTGACACACACACCCGCAGTAATTTCCCATAACCAGCAGAATTTAAATAGATAAAAATCTAAAACAATGCTTAAAAATCAACATCAATATTATCTGTTGAAATTATAAGGGGAAAAACGGCAGATTCTGCCAAGTCTCTCTCTGGCAAGCCAGGCTTGTTCTTCGACTGATTAAGAACAGGACAAATGGCTAACTGTGTTTAATTGTCACAGATATAAAAATATTTGTTATGATTAGTCTTGTCTTTTTCTCTGAACACAACAAAAATTGGGCACAGCAAGCTCTCAAATAACAATGTTAATTACCTAGAGACAAACACCCAAGACCTAGCTTAATGCTCTGGCTTAATGTTTGAGGCTTAGCACTTAATGCTAAGCTCAGATCTAACACAAAGAACACAGTTAGCGCCACTAGAAGATTCACAAGCTGCTGTAAAATATTCTACCTAATTCCTGTACACTGCAATTAGATAAACCAGCTAGCACAGGGGTTCTCAAACTGGGGGTTGGGACTCCTCAGGGGGTTGCGAGGTTATTACATGGGGGGTTACGAGCTGTCAGCCTCCATCCCAAACCCCTCTTTGCCTCCAGCATTTATAATGGTGTTAAATATATAAAAGTGTTTTGAATGTATAAGGGGGGGGGTCACACTCAGAGGCTTGCTTTGTGAAAGGGGTCACCAGTAGAAAAGTCTGAGAACTTCTGAGCTAGCAGCTTTAGAGTACATTTTCCTTTTCAAGGCATTTGAAGAAATCTTCATCTGCGGCTGGAATATCTCTACGTCCTTTCCTTTTCTATCCCCCCAAATGCCAGCCTTCAGGTGACCAAGTTTGTGGGAACATATAAAATGGTTCAGAGTGTTGCATGTTATCCCAACATCTTGGTATCTTTGCATTAATTAACTCATTTCTCCCCCACTCATGCTCCCTATGGTGTGCTAGAGCAGGCCTTCCCTCTTGTGGGCCTCCTAGGGCGGGTTACAGGAATCGGGCTGTTCTCCAACAGGGTGTGGGGAAATGAAAGAAATTCCCCCACACAGCTAACGGGGTGACATGGTTAATTGCAGGGTTGTTGTAGCCATGTTGGTCCCAGGATATTAAAGAGACAAGGTGGGGGAGGTGATTGCCTCTTCCACCAACAGAAGTTGTCCCAATAAGAGGCAATCTTTTGAGTTGTCTTCACGTCTTGGGAAGGTGACCAGAGTGTCCAAGTTAAATACATGGTGAGACAGATTGTTAAACATAAGTGGTTCAGACATGCTATCCCACCATGTATTTAGCTTGGACGCTCTGGCTACCTTTCCCAGACCTGAAGAGGAGAGCTCCCTGAAGCTCAAAAGCTGTCCTTTCCTCCAACACAAGTCGATTCATAACCGACATTGCTTTACCCACTTTGTCTCTCTTGTTGTGGTTGCAGGCAGGTCAGCGGTTTGAGTGTGTGTTACCTTCAGAGGCCTACGATCTTCCAAGCAAAGAACTCCGACCGAATTCCAGAGTGCGAAGGAATGCAGCGGTAAGATTGTACATCCCATCCCAGGCACCCAGCTATCTCCCCCATGCCCTTGTAGAGAGGTCAGCTCCCACTTCCTGTCTTTGCGTGCAGAACATGTGTGCTGTATGCCCATGTCTCCGCTACTGAGCGTGCTGCTTTATCGCCATGCTGGCCTTCCTTCACAAGGAGCTCTCCCCTCACAATCTCAGCCGGTGACGTTTACCTACAAAGACACGCTGGCTCTGTGTCTGCTGCATGTGGAGAACTGGCTACTCCGTGGGATTGCGAGGCCTGATCCTAGGAGGTGTGGAATGCCTGTAGCGCCAGGTAGGCTCAGGCCCTGAATGGGGAGTAGGGTAAATGGCCTTTTGTGTGCAAGACAAACAGTGGGCCGACCTGAGCTACTTGTTCTCCTGTTATCCAGGCGAATGACATTGGGATTTGGTCTCTTTCTGTCCCTCCTCTCACTCCAGGCTCTCAAACCCAGCTCAGCTTAGAGCCCAGGGAGCAAAGGGCTGAAAATCCTGCATTTCTGCCCTCAGGGTGGGGCTGAGGGGCTTTGAATGGCACTTTGGGCAGAGTAGCCCTGTAGGGACTCATGGGAGTCTGACTAGTGCTGCCCTGCAAAGACCAGCTGGACAGGAATTCCTGTCAAAGGGGCAGTACTGAGGTACCTCCATCAGATAGGAGCACGGCACTTCTCCCTGAGCAAGGAACCTAGGGGAGGCACGTTGGTGTGTGGCGCTTGTCGTTTCTGAGTAAATGCCTTTCAGTAGAGACTGGAGGTGGGGAATGGGAGAGCGGTCACAAGCCCCTATGGCAGCTGCTAGCAACCTTTTCCTTCCGGCTGTGCTGTGGAACAGCTGGGCTGTGATAGCCCGGGTTATGGCTGCCGCGTTCTGGGAAGGGGTGTCTGGGAGAAGGAGGGGAGGGATCTCAGTGTGGTACTGTCCCTTGAAGCCGCACAATGAAAGACCCACAGCACTGCCTGTTGCTGGGTGATGCAGTTCAGTTGCTGAGTGATGCAGCCGGTCATAAGGCTGCACGCTGTGATTGCCGTAAAACGTGACAGGAAAGATGGCCTAGTCGGCTCTAGACTGGGTCTTGGGAGACCTGGCTTGAGTTCTCTTCTCCTGCACAGACTTCCCATGGGCCAGCCTCTTGGTGCTGCAGTTTCTGTCCATTGTGGATAGTAGCTGCGCCCTGTCTCACAGGGGTATTGGGGGAAGAAATACATCAAAGCCTGGGAAGTACTCCAATACCATAGAATGGGGGCCACAGAAATACTTACTGTAGAATAAAAAGGGGCTTAGACACAGGGAAGTCATCTATGCTTACCTGCAAATCCCCTTTCTTCTAGCAGGAAGCTCTGCAAATCCCCTCCAGTAGGTCTCCAGCCTGCCTGGAGCCCAGAACCGGGCCTGTTGGGCAAGGCGTGGGAAGTTGTGGAGAGAATTGCCTGAAGGAGAGAATTGCCACAGCAGCTCTAGAAGAGTTACTTTATTTTTAACGTTGAAACTGTAAGCTCATTTTGTTCTGTGCCTGCCCAATGCCTGGCACAGCGGGGTCTGGGGCCATGGCTAGGGCTCCCAGGTGCTGTGCCAATACCAATAATAAATGAATTCATCATAAACAATGAGGAATTAATATACTCCCATTACAGTCAATTACTGCAGGATACCTATTCTCAGTCAAAAAACACAGCTTTTGAGATACAGTCTCAAGGTCAGATGTTTTCTTCAGCTGGGCGAGATCTATGGCCTTCCCTATTAGAAGGATGGACACTTTGGGGTAATCATGGGTAGCTGTTTCTGTTCGGCTATACTGCAAGGGGTCACCAGATCTTTACGGTGGCATTTAAATAGCAGCCATGCAAATAGCTGTATGCATTAAAGATACAACAGGGAAATGACTTGCCCGGACAGCCAGAGAAGGAATGCTGGTGAGATCCACGTGGAGCGTCCTGCCCAGGGAAGGGACCTGATCCATCTTTCCTAATGGGCACTGAGCTGTTTGCCAGTGAGCGCTGGAGGCAGCTGCTGGCCTTTCTGCTGCTTGGAACATGTCTCTGAACTCTGGGCTGAAGCTGCAGACTTCACACTTCCCTGTCTTCAGAACTGACCCCTGCCTCTCCTCTCTCAGGTTGGAGGATGAGCGGAGGTGGCTGGCTGTCCCTAAAGTCTACGTCCTCCAGCCTTGGATTTTGAACCTTTTGATGAAATACGAACAGGTGGAACCCAGAAATACACAGGTGCCTGGGCACATCCTGAACGTAAGTGACTGGGGCTTGCTGTGTGCCACTTGCCCCTTCCCAGCGCCCTGCTGGGTGGGGGACCCTCTGCTGCGGGATGCCCCCGTGGCTGGAGTGTTTCTGCAGGACTCCACTCACTCTGCTCCCTGAGGGCTAACTCGGAGGGCACAGTGCAGGTTCAGTGCCCCTCCCCTGGAAAGGGTTGGGAACTGAGACCCATTAGAGGGCTGGTCTTTCCAACTCCCTACATACCCTCTCGCTCTAAAATTGAACTCCCCTCCTGGGATGTTGTGCAGTTTTCTCTCCGTAGAACCCACTTGCCTGCCAGTTCTTTGTCTGGTTCTCTCCCCACCCCTGTGGTGTTTCTCTCTCGGCTTTGTTGGGTGGGGGTGGGCTGAGAGCTCTCTCTTTGCCCCTAGTGGGCAACATATCACATGACCCCCCACCATTCCCCCCCGTGTCTAAGCCCTGAAGCCTATGATGCTGCTGCTCTTTCCATAAGCCTGAGTTGGTCGCTAGACAGCTGGGCAAGGCAGCCCTTTTCCACAGCACTCCCACGCCTGCTGCAATGGGATGGCCTCTGGGGTGCTGCCACTTCCCTTCCTGGACCTGGGTCTTGTCCCACTCTGTTGCTGTTTGAACACAGGATAGAGACAGGTCCCTGCCCTGATGGGCTTGCAGGGTATGTCTCTCTTGCAATCAGGAGTATGATCGCAACACATGTAGATGTACCCAGCTAGATCAAAGCTAGCTCTAGTAAGAAGAGCAGTGAAGTCATGGTGGGACCCTGAGTGGCTGCCTCCCGTGCTGCTGTGGCTTCATTGCTATTGTTACTTGAAGAGCTAGCTTAACTTTGGTATGTCTACACAGGCTGCAGCCACAGTGTAGACATACCCACAGCCTACAGAGGCATAGCTGGTGCAGAATGGGGCAGGAAGGCAGTGCCTTGGCCTCAGTAAGACCAGAGAAAGAGTGTGTGAGGTGAGTGTAGTTTGTGTCATTAATGTCATAAGGGAAGATGGAAGCTGTGATGTCTGAGGCTGGTTGAGAATTTTTTGATAAAACTTTTTTCTTTGGAAAACGTCAGTTCATCTAAACCAAAACTTGTTGTGGGAAAGGGTCATTTTTGACAAAGATCTCATTTCAGAAAAAAGTTTCAGATTTGTCCACGTTTCGTTTTATACAGGATTGTCGTAGCTGTGTTGGTCCCAGGGTATCAGAGACAAGGTGGGCAAGGGAATATCTTTCATTGGACCAACTTCAGTTGGTGAAAGAGACAAGCTTTTGAGTCCCACAGACCTGAAGATGGGCTCTGCATAAGATCAAAAGCTTGTCTCTCACCAACAGACAGTTGGTCCAATAAAACTTCACCCACCTTCTCTCATGTTTCATTTTGACATTTTCGAAACAAAGTTCAGTTTTTCAGTTAGAAGCCACAAAGCCCTGGCTGGGATGATTTAGTTGGGGTTGTCCTGCTTTGAGCAGGGGGTTGGACTAGATGACCTCCTGAGGTCCCTTCCAACCCTGATATTCTATGATTCTGTGAATTGACCCAAACTGATTTATTATTTTTGGATGCTCAGTTTACGAATATTTTTGAGATTTTGACTTTTTAAATCAACATAGGAACGGCTGTATTGGGTCAGACCAATGTCCTTGTAGCCTAGTGTTCTGTCTTCTGATAGCAGCAAATGCCAGGTGCTTCAGAGGGTATTAGGGGCTTGTTCCTTCACCCGCTTACTTCCCTGGTCCTTCTCGCATGAACAGAGAGCAACAATACCCGAAGTCCAAAGGTGCAAACAATTCAATGTTTATTGGGGTGAACTTCCAGCAAGCATGATTCCAGTTTCTTTCGTTAGTATCCCCCTTCCCAGCTCTGACACCACAGAGCCTTACCTGTGTCCCTGTTCCCATTCCCCCCCTTAGCAAAACATGATTCCAATTTCCCCACCCCCATTCCCTGTTCCATTCCCCCCGCCCTTACTTCCTGATTGACTGCAGACTACATAGTAAAACTTGAGTTCTGCTTAGCTATACCTTAACCAATCATTTTACTGAAATTTAACTAACCTATCCTAACATATTGTAACATGATTATTTAACCAGTTATATCCCACCACCTTAATTAGTTTACACCCAGCAAAATTAATTATACAGCAGATGGGAACGATCACAGAACCAGACAGAGATTATACAGACAAACAATAGGGAAATGGGGACTACAGTAATAGAACAAACACAGAAATGCAGATTTCACATCCCAGCTATAGATAAGTGAGTTCTTGCCAGACAGGATGCTATCAAACTAAATTTCCTTTTACATCTTCTTGGCTCTTCCCTTTCTCTGGAGGCGATAGGCATTATCAGGACAGGATTGTATCCTAACAGCCCAATAGCACCTTATTTCAATGTGAGTAGGTTGGAATGTGAGGATGGGACCGTTCGCGTCCCAGCTTATGGCTGCCTCTGCTGCTTAGCCAAAGGCTTTAGCCTGAGAACAGGGCCTCAGACTGTCACAGTAAGAGAAGGCCCTTACACCAGCAGACAGTGATTTTGATTCTTTCTTTTATACCTCTATAACTAGCCAAGTGATAAGAATTCACCTAAATTCTTAGAGTCTAGGCCTTTACAGACAGGCCTGAATATCTATATCCTAACAGAGGGAATGAACAGAACAGAGCAATTATCAAATGATCCATCCTTTGTTGCCTCTTCCCAGCCTCTGGCAGTCAGAGACTTAGGGACACCCAGAGCATGGGGTTGCATCCCTGACCATCTTGCTAATAGCCATTGATGGACTTATCCCCAATGAACTTACCTCATTATTTTTTGAAACCACTTATACTTTGGCCTTCACAGCATCCTTTGGCAAAGTTCCACAAGTTGACTGTGTGAATAAGTACTTATTTTGTTTGTTTTAAACCTGGTGCATATTCATTTCATATGGTGACTGCTGGTTCTTGTGTTATATGAAAAAGAAGTTTTATTTACCCGATTTGCTCTCTCCAGACCATTTGTGATTTCGTAGACCTCCAGTATATCTGCCCTCAGTTGTCTCTTTTCTAAGCTGAACAGTCCCAGGCTTTTTAATCTCTCTAGTAATTTTTGTTGCCCTTCTCTGTACTTTTTCCAGTTCTAATTAGGGTTGTCAAGCAATTAAAAAGATTAATCACATGATTAAACAATCATGGAATACCATTTATTTAAATATTTTTGGATGTTTTCTACATTTTCAAATATATAGATTACAATTACAACTCAGAATACAAAATGTATAGAGTTCACTTCATATTTATTTTTAATTACAATTATTTGCACTGTAAAAAACAAAATAATATTTTTCAATTCACCTCATACAAGTACTATAATACAATCTCTTTATCATGAAAGTTGAACTTAACAAATGTAGAATTATATATAAAAAATGACTGCATTGTTTTATTTTTTCAATGTAAAACTTTAGAGCCTACAAGTCCATTCAGTCCTCCTTCAGCCAATTGCTCAGACAACCAAATTTGGTTACAATTTACAGGAGATACTGTGCCTGCTTCTTGTTTACAAAGTCACCTGAAAGTGAGAACTGGTGTTCACATGGCATATTTACATGCCAGATGCTCTAAAAATTCTCATGTCCCTTCAACTTCAACCACCATTCTATAGGACATGCATCCATGCTGATAATGGGCTCTGCTGGATAACGATCCAAAACAGTGCGGACTGACGGATGTTCATTTTCATCATCTGAGTCAAATGTCTCCAGCAGAAGGTTGATTTTCTTTTTTGGTGGTTCGGGTTCTATAGTTTTCACATTGGCGTGTTGCTCTTTTAAGACTTCTGAAAGCATGCTCCAAATCTCGTCCCTCTCAGATTTTGGACGGCACTTCAGATTCTTAAACCTTGGGTCGAGTGCTGTAGCTATTTTTAGAAATCTCACATTGGTACCTTCTTTGCGTTCCGTGAAATCTGCTGTGAAAGTGTTCTTAAAACGAACATGTGCTGGGTCATCATCTGAGACTGCTAGAACATGAAATATGGCAGAATGTGGGTAAAACAGAGCAGGAGACATAACAGTTCTCCCCCAAGGAGTTCAGTCACAAATTTAATTAATGCATTATTTTTTAAGGAGCATCATCAGCATGGAAGCATGTCTTCTGGAATGGTGGCCAAAGCATGAAGGGGCATACAAATGTTTAATATATCTGGCATGTAAATACCTTGCAACGCCATGCAAACTCCCGTTCTCACTTTCAGATGATATTGTAAATAAGGAGCAGGCAGCGGCATCTCCTGTAAATGTAATCAAATGTGTTTGTCTTAGTGATTGATTGGCTGAACAAGAAGTAGTACTGAGTGGACTTGTAGGCTCCAAAGTTTTACATTGTTTTGTTTTTGAGTGCAGTTATGTATCTTAGGGGGGAGGGATAGCTCAGTGGTTTGAGCATTGGCCTGCTAAACCCGGGGTTGTGAGTTCAATTGCCAGCAGATCGAGGGATGTGATCATTCCCCTCTATTCAACATTGGTGAGGCCTCATCTGGAGTACTGTGTCCAGTTTTGGGCCCTGCACTACAAGAAGGATGTGGATAAATTGGAAAGAGTCCAGCGGAGGGCAACAAAAATGATTAGGGGACTGGAAAACATGACTTATGAGGAGAGGCTGAGGGAACTGGGATTGTTTAGTCTGCAGAAGAGAAGAATGAGGGGGGATTTGATAGCTGCTTTCAACTACCTGAAGGGGGGTTCCAAAGAGGATGGCTCTAGACTGTTCTCAGTGGTAGCAGATGACAGAACAAGGAGTAATGGTCTCAAGTTGCAGTGGGGGAGGTTTAGGTTGGATATTAGGAAAAACTTTTCCACTAGAAAGGTGGTGAAGCACTGGAATGGGTTACCTAGGGAGGTGGTGGAATCTCCTTTGTTAGAAGTTTTTAAGGTCAGGCTTGACAAAGCCCTGGCTGGGATGATTTAGTTGGGGATTGGTCCTGCTTTGAGCAAGGGGAGGGACTAGATGACTTCCTGAGGTCCCTTCCAACCCTGATATTCTATGATCCCATGACAGCTTACTTTGCTTACGAGCCTTTGGGGAGGGACCTTGTCAAAGGCGTTCTGAAAGTCCAAGTACACTATATCCGCTAGAGCAGTGCTACTCAAAGTGGTTGTCCAGAGCCATCGGCTGTCGGTCTGCGTGCACATTGGAAAAACAAATGGCTGGTCCCCCACATCAGATAGCTTGAGAAGCGCTGGGCTAGATCAGCCTTGTCCACCTGTGTGTTGATACCTCAAAGCATTCTAACCAATTTGCGAGACATAATTTTCCTTCACAAAAGCCATGTTGACTATTCCCCAGCATATGCTGTTCATCTCTGTGTCTGGTCATTCTGTTCTTTACTGTAAGCAATTTGCCTGGTACTGAAGTTACGCGAAGCAGCTTGTAACTGCCAGGGTTGCCTCTGAAGATTTTTTTAAGAAATCAGCATTACATTAGCTACCCTCCAGTCATCAGCTACAGAGGCTTATTTAAGCAACAGATTACATACCATAGTTAGTAGTTCTACAATTTTATATTTGAATTCTTTGGGAACTCTTGGGTGAATATCATCTGGTCATGGTCCCTTACTACTGTTTGTTTAATGGTTTTGTTCCAAAATCTCCTCTACTGACACCTCATTCTGGACAGTTTCTTAGCCCTGGTCTACACTACGAGTTTAGGTCGAATTTAGCAGCGTTAGGTCGATTTAACCCTGCACCCGTCCACATGACCAAGCCTGTTTTGTCGACTTAAAGGGCTCTTAAAATTGATTTCTGTACTTCTCCCCGGCAAAGGGTTTAGCACTAAAATCGACCTCACTGGGTCGAGTTTGGGGTAGTGTGGACACAATGCGATGGTATTGGCCTCCAGGAGCTATCCCACAGTGCTCCATTGTGACCGCTCTGGACAGCACTCTCTGCTCAGATGCACTGGCCAGGTAGACAGGAAAAGCCCCGGGGACTTTTGAATTTCATTTCCTGTTTGGCCAGCGTGACAAGCTGATCGGCACGGGTTACCATGCAGAGCTCATCAGCACAGGTGACCATGGAGTCCCAGAATCGCAAAAGAGCTCCAGCATGGACCGAACGGGAGGTACTGGATCTGATCGCTGTATGGGGAGAAGAATCCGTGCAGGCAGAACTCCATTCCAAAAGACAAAATGCCAATATATTTGCCAAAATCTCCAAGGGCGTGATGGAGAGAGGCTACAACAGGGACACACAGCAGTGCCGCATGAAAGTTAAGGAGCTGAAGCAAGCCTACCAAAGAACAAAGGATGCAAACGGTCACTCCGAGTCAGAGTCCCATATATGCTGCTTCTATAATGAGCTGCATGCAATTCTAGGGGGGGCCCCTACCACTACCCCATCACTGTCCGTGGGCACCTGCAAGGGGGGAGTCTCATGCAACAGGGATGAGGATTTTTTGGATGAGGAGGAGGTTGAGGATAGCACACAGCAGGCAAGCGGGGAATCCCTTCTCCCCGGCAGCCAGGAACTGTTCATCACCCTGGAGCCAATACCCTCCCAAGACGTGCTCCCGGACCATGAAGCCGGAGAAGGCACCTCTGGTGAGTGTACCTTTTTAAATATAATACAGGGTTTAAAAGCAAGTGTGTTTAATGATTAATTTGCCCTGAAGACTTGAGATGCATTTGCAGCCAGTATAGCTACTGGAAAAGTCTGTTAAAGTGTCCGGGGATGGAGCGGAAATCCTCTAGGGAAATTAGGGTGGGGAGGGATAGCTCAGTGGTTTGAGCATTAGCCTGCTAAACTCAGGGTTGTGAGTTCAATCCTTGACGGGGCCATTTAGGGATCTGGGGCAAAAATTGGGGATTGGTCCTGCTTTGAGCAGGGGGTTGGACTAGATGTCCTTCTGAGGTCCCTTCCAACCCTGATATTCTATGATCCTCTCCTGGAGGTATTCTAAAAGCCTTTGGCACGTGGTGGGGGGAGGCCCATTCATGCTGAGCTGTTTGCGTTTGGTTGAGAGGGATCTTCCCTGATCCTAGCCATGGGTGGGGGGCGGTGAAGCACATATGCTGTCTAATGTTAATTGCTTGATTCAGTGTGAAATAGTCTTCCCTTTGTTCTCTCAAATGCATCTTTTTAAATACTACTCTCCCTTTTTTTCCTCCCACAGTTGCAAATGTTTCTACGCTTCTCCTACCATCTCCATCCCAGAGGCCAGCGCAGATTAGAAGGCGAAAAAAACACACTTGCGATGACCTGTTCTCAGAGCTCATGCAGTCCTCCCACACTGAAAGAGCTCAGCAGAATGCGTAGAGGCAAACAATTGCAGAGTCCAGGAAAGTGTTAAATGAATGCGATAAGAGGAGGGAGGAGCACTCTGAGAGGAAGCAGGATGCAATGCTGAGCTTAATGCGGGAGCAAACTGACATGCTCAGGCATCTGGTGGAGCTGCAGGAAAGACAGCAGGAGCACAGACCGCTGCTGCAACCCCTATATAACTGCCTGCCCTCCTCCCCAAGTTCCATATCCTCCTCACCCAGACACCCAAGGACGCAGGTGGGGAGACTACGGGCACCCAGCCACTCCACCCCAGAGGATTGCCCAAGCAACAGAAGGCTGGTATTCAGTAAGTTTTGAACTGTAGTGTGGCCTTGTCCTTCCCTCATCCACCACCCCACCCAGTGCTTCCCTCCTCACCCACCCCTCCCGGGTTACCTTGCAAGTTTTCCCCCTCTTTGTGTGATGAATTAATAAAGAATGCGTGATTTTGAAACAATAATGACTATATTGCCTCTGAAAGCAGTGATCGAAGCAGGGAGGTCAGTTGGCTTACAGGGAAGTAGAGTCAACCAAGGGGGTGGGTTTTCATCAAGGAGAAACAAACAGAACTATCACACCATAGCCTGGCCAGTCATGAAAACTGGTTTTCAAAGCTTCTCTGATGCGCAGGGTACCCAGCTGTGCTCTTCTAATCGCCCTGGTGTCTGGCTGTGCGTAATCGGCTGCCAGGCGACTTGCCTCAACCTCCCACACCACCATAAACATCTCCCCCTTACTCTCACCAATATTGTGGAGCACACAGCAAGCAGCAATAACAATGGGAATATTGGTTTCGCTGAGGTCTAACCTAGTCAGTTAACTGCGCCAGCGTGCTTTTAAATGTCCAAATGCACATTCTACCACCATTCTGCACTTGCTCAGCCTATAGTTGAACTGCTCCTTGCTACTGTCCAGGGTACCTGTGTACGGCTTCATGAGCCATGGCATTAAGGGGTAGGCTGGGTCCCCAAGGATAACTACTGGCATTTCAACATCCCCAATGGTAATTTTCTGGTCTGGAAAGTAAGTTCCTTCCTGCAGCTGTTCAAACAGACCAGAGTTCCTGAAGATGCGAGCGTCACGTACCTTTCCCGGCCATCCCACATTGATGTCTGTGAAACATCCCTTGTGATCCACCAGTGCTTGCAGCACCATTGAAAAGTACCCCTTGCGGTTTACGTACCGGCTGCCAAGGTGGTCTGGTCCCAAGATAGGGATATGTCACCACACCACAGTTAGGGAACCCCATTGCAGGAAAGCCAACCACTATGACCTGCACGTTTCCCAGAGTCACTACTCTTGATAGCAGCAGCTCAGTGATTGCATTGGCTACTTGGCCCACAGCAGCCTCCACAGTAGATTTGCCCACTCCAAATTGATTCCCAACTGACCGGTAGCTGTCTGGCTTTGCAAGCTTCAAGAGGGCTATCGCCACTCGCTTGTGAACTGTGAGGGCTGCTCTCATCTTGGTATTCTTGCGCTTCAGGGCAGGGGAAAGCAAGTCAAAGTTCCATGAAAGTGCCCTTACGCATATGAAAGTTTCGCAGCCACTGGGAATCATCCCAGACCCGCAACACTATGCGATCCCACCAGTCTGTGCTTGTTTCCCGGGGCCAGAATCGGCGTTCCACGACAGGAACCTGCCCCATGATGTCCAAATTGCCAGGGCCCTTACTTTGAGAGAAGTCTGTGTCCATGTCCTCATCACTCTCGTCACTGTGCTGCCGTCGCCTCCTTGCCTGCTTTTGCAGGTTTTGCACATATGTCAGGATAATGCACGAGGTGTTTACGATGCTCACAACACCCGCGGTGAGCTGAGTGGGCTCCATGCTTGCCGTGGTATGGCATCTGCAGGAGAGCAGAGTTGCAGCGGAAGTGGTGGATGACGATGGATGCCACGAGAATAGATATTTATACAGAACGATGAGAGGACCTGCAAGGTGGATTCATGGCACCAGGAGAGCAGAGTTGCAGCGGAAGCAATGGATGACAATGATGGTTATCTGTCCTACTGCACTATCTGCTGACAGCAGTATGGCGTCTGCACGGAAGAAAGGCGCGAAACGATTGTTTGCCATTGCTTTCACGGAGGGAGGGGCAACTGATGACATGTACCCAAAACCACCTGTGACAATGTTTTTGCCCCAGCAGGCATTGGGAGCTCAACCCAGAATTCCAGTGGGCAGTGGAGACTGCAGGAACTGTGGGATAGCTACCTACAGTGCAACACTCCAAAAGTCGACGCTAGCCACAGTACTGTGGACGCACTCTGCCAACTGAATGCACTTAGTGGGGACACACACAACCGACTGTATAAAATCGCTTCCTAAAAATCGACCTAATTTCGTAGTGTAGACATACCCTTAGATTTGTCACCACAAAAGAATGGCTCAGGTGTGGGAATCTCCCTCCCATACTCTTCAGATGAAAATAATTCATTTAATTTCTCCACAATCGCCTTGTTTTCCCTGAGTGCTCCTTTAGCATCTCGATCGTCCAGTGGCCCCACTGACTGTTTGGCAAGCTTCCTGCTTCTGATGTACTTAAATATTTTTTTCCTCTTTTTGTGTGTGTGTGTCTTTGGCTAGTTGTTCTTAATTCTTTTTTTGGCCTGCCTAGTTATACTTTTAAACTTGACTTGCCAGATTTTATGCTCCTTTCTATTTTCCTCAGTAGGCTTTAACTTCCAATTTTTAAGCAATGTCTTTTTGTCTCTAACTGCCTCTTTTATTCTGTTGTTTAGCCATGGTGGCATTTCTTTTGATGGTCTTGCTGTTTTTGTTTTCTTTATTTGTGATGTTCATTTAGTTTGCGCCTCTATTATGTTGTCTCCATGCGGCTTGCAGGCATTTCACTCCTGTGACTGTACCTTTTAACTGCCATTTAATTAGCTTCCTCATTTGTGTGTAGTTCCCCTTTTTGAAGTTAAGGGTGAACTGTGATGGGTTTCTTTGGTATATTCCCCTCTACAGGGATGTTAAATTTAATTCCACTGTGGTCATTATTACTGAAGGGTGGTAATCTCAAAATTGTTTGTTGGATGAAAAACTGTTTCCTTCCCAGCTCGAGTGACCCCCACTTCACCTGCCTATGTACACCCCTGAGCTGCTCTCATGCAAACTGATTGCAGGGGAGTTTGCCGCCTGCCTTAGAAATTCCAAACATCTTTTTCTTCACTTGCGCCAGTCAGCTGCTCCCTCTTGCCATCTGTCCTGAATTAGCCTCCTTTCCTCTCCTGAATGGGACCCCCATTCCCCTGCCTGTCTTCTGCACTCCCTCTTTTCCTCTACAACCAGTCTTCCTTCTGCTGTGTTAATTTCGATGGAATAAATGAGCCAGCAAGTCAAAGGCATTAACATGACTGTCACTGTCCAACACTAAACATTAAGAATGGCTTGGGGTTTTGAGCACAGACACCTGCTTAGTCCCAGGGCAACAACAACCAGTAAATTGTTTTAAACCTTTTATTAAAGATACAGAAAAAGAAGGAAAAACAGCAAGCGCATTTAGAAAGGAGTGTATGAAGTAAGGCTTTCATTTTAACAGTATCCCTTTCCCTTTAGCTGTAGAAAATTTCTTATAGGGAAGACGACCTGACAGTTTTTAAATCGTGTTCAAGATGATAGGTGTCCTTTTTGGGAAAAATTAAAAAGATGAGTTGAGATGAGCTGCAGCTGTTTTGGTGGAAGTTCAGTCTTGCTTCCTTAAGATAAAACAAGACAAAAGATGGTGACGAGAACAGCAAAGATAGAAGATGCAGCTCTGTCTTTGGTGCTGACTTTCACTTGCAACCTTATTGCTGGAGAAACATGGGCCCGGCACGTGGTCTGATCAGCCGCACTGAGACCTGGCAAACTCATACCAATGTCGGTCTGTTTAGGACTTGCTTTCAGCTGCCTTTCTGGTCGCAGTCTCAGAGCAGTGTTGCAAAAAATGGTGTTTAAGCCTGACTCTAGACAGAAGATAGAAAAAGTGAGAGATGGGAAGGAAAAAGACACTTAAGGGTGGGGGTGAGAACAGAAACCCAAGTCTCCCATTCCAGGTGCTGTTCAGGGTTTAGCTGGAGCCTGACTTTGCCAGTTCCCTCTCTCTGGCCCGGGCTGGTCAGAATGCCTTTCAGGACCAGGATGATGAAGGCCCATTGGTGTCATAGCAGATCCCAAGGTCCCAGCCAGGAGGGTAAAGCGTGCTCCTTCCAGTCTAGCCATCTTTGGTGCTCTGATCCCCTCCAAAGCCTATTGTTAGGGACCCCAAAAGGGAGTGGTGCACAATAGCCTATCCCCTCATTACTTTGACTACTGGTGAGGTTTATTTTCCAACATACCAATTTTGGTCTGTTAATTTCCGATTCTGTTCTTGCGTTTACCAGTCATTACCGTAACACAGTCCCTGGGCGGTATCAGACCTCTGTGTGTATGCTAACCCAGTCTGGCAGTCTTTAATGTTTGCTGACTTTTATAAACAATTTCATGTAACAGGCCTCGCTGGATCCTTGTAACCCTGGACAGCTTAGAGTACAGGCCTCCATGCAATACTTCCCAGCTCTGGCTGCTTCCTCTCAAGGGGCCTTTCTGACCCAACCTGGGACTTGCAGGGGGTAGGGTTTGTGTCATGTGACCATGGCAAAGCATCGCAAACTTCCTTAGAGCCAGGGCAGCAGCCTTGCCCCAAGGCTGCCTTGTGTTTCACTCTGCTTCCCTGCAGGGCTCCTGCCCACAGCCTTCCCTGGCCCCCTCCTGTCTGGCTTCCTGCTGCCAACGTTCTCCAAGTCTCTGGGTGGTGGGGCCATCCCTCCTTTGTCCCTCGCCTGGTTCTCTCTCCTCCCTGCTGGAAGCTCCTGCTGTTACCCAGCCTATGGAATAGCACTCACATGACACCCGCTGTTTCCACCTGCTGCTCCTCCTAAGTGTGATTCCCTGACGGGAAGGCATGGGCAGATGCAGAGTTCCTGTGACTTCAAGGGTGAATTTAATTCACTGACTTCATGGAGTGCCCCAGGGGTCAGTCCTGGGGCGGTTTTGTTCAATATCTTCATAAATGATCTGGAGGATGGTGTGGATTGCACTCTCAGCAAATTTGCGGATGATACTAAACTAGGAGGAGTGGTAAATACGCTGGAGGGCAGGGATAGGATACAGAGGGACCTAGACAAATTGGAGGATTGGGCCAAAAGAAATCTGATGAGGTTCAATAAGGATAAGTGCAGGGTCCTGCACTTAGGACGGAAGAACCCAATGAACCGCTACAGACTAGGGACCGAATGGCTAGGCAGCAGTTCTGCAGAAAAGGACCTAGGGGTTACAGTGGACGAGAAGCTGGATATGAGTCAACAGTGTGCCCTTGTTGCCAAGAAGGCCAATGGCATTTTGGGATGTATAAGTAGGGGCATAGCGAGCAGATCGAGGGACGTGATTGTCCCCCTCTATTTGGCATTGGTGAGGCCTCATCTGGAGTACTGTGTCCAGTTTTGGGCCCCACACTACAAGAAGGATGTGGATAAATTGGAGAGAGTCCAGCGAAGGGCAACAAAAATGATTAGGTGTCTGGAACACATGACTTATGAGGAGAGGCTGAGGGAACTGGGATTGTTTAGTCTTCAGAAGAGAAGAATGAGGGGGGATTTGATAGCTGCTCTCAACTACCTAAGAGGTGGTTCCAGAGAGGATGGTTCTAGACTATTCTCAGTGGTAGAAGAGGACAGGACAAGGAGTAATGGTCTCAAGTTGCAGTGGGGGAGGTTTAGATTGGATATTAGGAAAAACTTTTTCACTAGGAGTGTGGTGAAACACTGGAATGCGTTACCTAGGGAGGTGGTAGAATCTCCTTCCTTAGAAGTTTTTAAGGTCAGGCTTGACAAAGCCCTGGCTGGGATGATTTAATTGGGGATTGGTCCTGCTTTGAGCAGGGGGTTGGACTAGATGACCTCCTGAGGTCCCTTCGAACCCTGATATTCTATGATTCTATGGTGAGTGATCGTAAAGGAGGCCCGAGTGTCTGCAGCATCCCCTGCCCTGGCTGTCTTTCTGGGAGGGGTGTTGAACACTAGCTCTGTTCCTCAGGGATGATGGAAGAGTCAAGCCCATGTTTGTTTTCTCCCCAATCTCTCGATAGGTTGTGAGTGACTTGAAGGCTGCAGACCAAGGCAGTGCCGCCGTCCTGCACATCTCAGATGGGTCCTACTACATCCGGGTGGTTGTTTCCCTGGAAGCCATGCAGATGGCGGAATGGTGGGTTTCACCTCGTCTGTCAACCCCTGCTGGGGTAACTGCATTGCAGCTGCTGGCCAGGCTCTCAGCAGATTTCAATGAAAGTTGGGTTGGGCTAAATCAGTAGCTGGGTGGGAGGCCTATGTGGAAAGCCCATGTGCTGCTGGAAGTAACTTATCTACTTTCCCAGCACGATGCCTGGAGGTGCTGTGGTGCAAACTGTGTTGCCTTTGAGTTGAGATTTCGACTGAGGTCCCGCTTATTTGGAATCGTTAAAGGTCCAGTGACACTTTACACAGGAGTCACAAAGTTTGGCTAGGACACCAAGGCTAATGGTAACTTCGGGGGGTTCCATTCTGCCTCTCTAACTTCCCTCTGCGGTTTCAGTTGGATCTGGTGTCCTTCACTTCCTGTCCTAAACAGTCTGTGTAGGACTGCTGTATGTGCCACCCCCAATGTGGGTAAAGGGATTATATTGGTCTATAACCCTCCTTGGGACTCTGCTGGCTACAAGCTGGTATGAGGTGTAAGGAGCTGGGTTCATTTTGCTCAGCAGAAGGTTTGAAAGTTGCCCCATTCTTCAATTTCATTTTCAAAGGCGGAATTAAAATTTTTGTGTGTGGAAAAATTTGGGAATTGGACCGTTAGGAAAAAAATGGAAGGAAAACACTTCTGCCATTTCTGCAATGTTTCCTTTCTACTTATCCACTAGCTCTAAGCTAAATGTCTGTCTGCTGGTGGAAGAGAAGACATGGCAGCAAATGTCCTGCTGATGTTCTCAGTGTCTCGCTTCCAGAGACAGACATTGCCCCTCATGATCATTTTCCAAGCCAGGGGTTCCTCCTCGCTTAGAGAACTGGGTGTTCATGCCAGAAATACTCGCATCCCCAGCCAGCAGAAGATCTCTGTGAGCGTAGGTGGAATTAAGTGAACATTTATGAGCCTCCTGTTAGAAGCCTTAGTCCGAAATACACTCATCAGAGCTACTGGTGCTTCTGAGGCTCCGCTGGAGTGTCCCTCGCTGTCTTCAATAGGGTTTCCCCCGTAGTTCCCTTTCTCACAGTTGACGGAGACTCCCACTGGCATCTCTGTCTCCCAGTCCCGCCTTCCCTGCAATCTCCTCGCAGGGAGGCAGCAGCAGCCAGTCGCTAGACATTGGAGTGCAAGATTTGAGTTCTGGTTCCAATTCTGTCGCTGTCTCTCTGTGTCCTGGGGCAGGTTACTTCCCCTCCAAACCTTCATCTCCTCATCTGTAAAATAAGGATACTACCAGCCTTGGTAAAGGGGTTTGAGAGCAAGGCAGGAAAAGCTTTATGTAAGCGCGAAGGATGATGGCTCCTGTGACACTGGGTGTTGCCTGGCTATATAAGTGCATCTGTGTGCTGGACATTAGCTAACAGCACTGGGGCAAACCACAGGTTTGTGTTAGGGTCAGACTTGAGGCTGCCACTGTGGCTTAGCCTGAACTCCTCAGTCATGCAGGCAGCAATTCATCCCTTGCTGATATAAAGCAGCTCATCTACTGCAGGATTCTGCCTCTCACATCATCAGTCAGTGCCTGCCAGTTCTGTGTCCCGACTCTGTTGCTGCCAATGAATCACTGCTCAGCCTCCCTCTTTTCAGGCATGCACCAGGCTGAGCTCTGCAGCAGTGACTGTTAGAAAACTCTTGGGAGCAAAGCCTCCTGTTCCAAACATGGGACTGGAACATGCACATTTTAATCCTGGCTCCACCACGGAGTCATGCCACGGCCTTGAGCCAAGTTACTTAACCTGTCTGCCTCAGCTTCCCCATCAAAGGTGGGTACGTATTATAATGCCCCATTTTACAGATGGGAAGAATGCAATGCCTGTTGTCAGTAGCAGAGTCGCGAATAGCATGCAGGCCACGCAGCTCTAAGCACTGTGGCGCTGCGCTTGGGATTGCTTTGTTCGATGGTCGCCCAACAGGCCGATTTCTAACAGCGCCACTGAGTTGGAGCAGAAGGCAATTAGATTAGTCAGGCATGAGCAATTGGAGCAGTTCGAGTCCTCTCGCAGGCCATCACCTGACTGGTCATGCATGTTTGAGACCATTTGTCACTCAAAAACTTGTTTTGCTGCTCTGTTTTCTAGTGTTCAACTGCAGTCCGGGTTCTCCAGCATCATTGGCAGGATTATCATCTTGCAGAAATACATGGTGTGCTTCCAGGAGGAGACCAAAGCGGTAAGGCTCTGTCTATCTCAGCAGCCATAGGATCCATCAGCTGAGCAAAGTGATGAGGGTCATATTCTAGGGCTGACGCTCTGTCCTGCTCTCTGGATATTCTAATGCTCTTGAATCCCGTTGAGATGCCTTGTGTTGAACAGGCAGCTGCCCTCATCAAGGGTCCAGAATCAAACGTAAGCTGGGCGTAGCTCCCCTTGTGCAGCTAGAAACCGTTTAACTCGCTTTGTTGTGTGGCTGAGGTGTTCAGTAAATATTACAACATTGTGATGGGTTCCCTCCGGGGTGCTGCCTGGAATACGGTACCATTGAGCCCACCTGACCCACCAGCCTGGGCTCACTTTACATTGTACTGCTGTGACAAGCTCTCAAGCCCCCTCCAGAGTGCATGCAAGTAGGGATACACTCAACTGCAGCACTACACACACAGGATCTTTAGTCAGCCCTTGCAGGAGTGAAATCAGGAGGGCCAAATCACACCTGGAGCTGCAGCTAGCGAGAGATGTCAAGAGTAACAAGAAGGGTTTCTTCAGGTATGTTGGCAACAAGAAGAAAGTCAAGGAAAGTGTGGGCCCCTTACTGAATGAGGGAGGCAACCTAGTGACAGAGGATGTGGAAAAAGCTAATGTACTCCATGCTTTTTTTGCCTCTGTCTTCACGAACAAGGTCAGCTCCCAGACTGCTGCACTGGGCAGCACAGCATGGGGAGGAGGTGACCAGCCCCCTGTGGAGAAGGAAGTGGTTCGGGACTATTTAGAAAAGCTGGACGAGCACAAGTCCATGGGGCCGGATGAGTTGCATCCGAGAGCGCTAAAGGAGTTAGCGGATGTGATTGCAGAGCCATTGGCCATTATCTTTGAAAACTCATGGCGATCGGGGGAGGTCCCAGATGACTGGAAAAAGGCTAACGTAGTGCCCATCTTTAAAAAAGGGAAGAAGGAGGATCCTGGGAACTACAGGCCAGTCAGCCTCACCTCAGTCCCTGGAAAAATCATGGAGCAGGTCCTCAAGGAATCAATTCTGAAGCACTTAGAGGAGAGGAAAGTGATCAGGAACAGTCAGCATGGATTCACCAAGGGCAAGTCATGCCTGACTAATCTAATTGCCTTCTATGACGAGATAACTGGCTCTGTGGATGAAGGGAAAGCGGTGGACGTGGTGTTCCTTGACTTTAGCAAAGCTTTAGACACGGTCTCCCACAGTATTCTTGCCAGCAAGTTAAAGAAGTATGGGCTGGATGAATGGACTATAAGGTGGATAGAAAGCTGGCTATGTTGTCGGGCTCAACGGGTAGTGATCAATGGCTCCATGTCTAGTTGGCAGCTGGTATCAAGTGGAGTGTCCCAGGGGTCGGTCCTGGGGCCGGTTTTATTCAATATCTTCATAAATGATCTGGAGGATGGTGTGGATTGCACTCTCAGCCAGTTTGCAGATGACACTAAACTGGGAGGAGTGGTGGATATGCTGGAGGGTAGGGATAGGATACAGAGGGACCTAGAGAAATTGGAGGATTGGGCCAAAAGAAATCTGATGAGGTTCAACAAGGACAAGTGCAGAGTCCTGCACTTAGGACGGAAGAATGCAATGCACCGCTACAGACTAGGGACCGAATGGCTCGACAGCAGTTCTGCAGAAAAGGACCTAGGGGTTACAGTGGACGAGAAGTTGGATATGAGTCAACAGTGTGCCCTTGTTGCCAAGAAGGCCAATGGCATTTTGGGATGTATAAGTAGGGGCATTTGCAAGCAGATCGAGGGACGTGATCGTTCCCCTCTATTCGACATTGGTGAGGCCTCATCTGGAGTACTGTGTCCAGTTTTGGGCCCCACACTACAAGAAGGATGTGGAAAAATTGGAGAGAGTCCAGCGGAGGGCAACAAAAATGATTAGGGAACTGGAACACATGACTTATGAGGAGAGGCTGAGGGAACTGGGGATGTTTAGTCTTCAGAAGAGAAGAATGAGGGGGGATTTGATAGCTGCTTTCAACTACCTGAAAGGGGGTTCCAAAGAGGATGGCTCTAGGATGGTTCTCAGTGGTAGCAGATGACAGAACAAGGAGTAATGGTCTCAAGTTGCAGTGGGGGAGGTTTAGGTTGGATATTAGGAAAAACTTTTTCACTAGGAGGGTAGTGAAACACTGGAATGCGTTACCTAGGGAGGTGGTGGAATCTCCTTCCCTAGAAGTTTTTAAGGTCAGGCTTGACAAAGCCCTGGCTGGGATGATTTAGTCAGGCATCAGTCCTTCTTTGAGCCGGGGGTTGGACTAGATGACCTCCTGAGGTCCCTTCCAACCCTGATATTCTATGATTCTATGATACCCTAAGTCACTGGACCCTTGCCTTTCATCCCCACAAGTAAGGCATGGTTATGCATGGGGAGCTTGGAGTCAGGCTCCCGCGACACCAGGACGCAGACCTCTCCAGAGGTCTCAACCCTCCCAGGTACCCAGTCCCTCAGGTCTGGAATGCACAAAAAGTTTCTGTAAAACAGATGAAGGACCCCCCACCCCAATCCCCAACATGCCATGCCCCACCTGCCGATCCCCCATGTGACCTGCCCCATCCTGTCCCCCACATTCCGTGCCCCATCCCCCACGTTCCATACCTCATCCCACCACATCCATAATGATCTATGCCGTCTCCTCATTCCAAATGTTCTCTGATACTCACTGGTTCTTTCCCACATCCATCCATAATGTAACACACTCATGGGCCGCCACTGTCTCTCCACATCCCATCGAGGCCCGCTCCATATCAGACATGCTGCGTTGCCATGCCCTCCACCCCCCTCACCCTTCCCAGGGCATTCAGGAGGTCATCTAGTCCAACCCCCTGCTCAAAGCAGGACCAATCCCCAATTTTTGCCCCAAATCCCTAAATGGCCCCCTCAAGGATTGAACTCACAACCCTGGGTTTAGCAGGCCAATGCTTAAACCACTGAGCTAACCCTCCCCCAATAGGTAGGGGCAGTGCCAGGCTCTGGAGAATTGCCCCTCAGAAAATGGGGTTTGTGAGGGGAGGGAGGATGTGGTGGCTGGAGGAAGCAGGCACTCCCAATCCCATTACACCCTCAGTCCCTTGGTGACTGTGTCATAATGCCCGTCCCATGATGAGGTGACTGCTTGTCCCCTGCTCCTCCACTTGCAGCCCAGGAGCTTTCCCAGAATCCTTTGCAGCAGTTGCCCAAGAGCTTTCTAGGCACTCCTTGGCCTGTCTCCCCCGTGGGGTCCGTCCCTCGGCGAGGGGCTGGCCAGGGAGTGCATCGACTTGCTCCAGCCTGGCTTGTCAAACTGGCCTGAGGCTTAGGGTGACCAGGCAGCAAGTGTGAAAAATCGGGACGGGGGGGGGGTAATAGGCACCTATATAAGAGAGAGAGCCCCAAATATTGGGATTGTCCCTATAAAATTGGGACATCTGGTCTCCTTACTGAGGCTGGAGCGGGTGCGGGCCCTACCCTAGAGAGGGAGATGGTCTGCAGATGACTAGGCTGTACACGTGGAGGGGGCGGACGGGGACAGGCAGTGCTCAGAGGTTTGTGACTTGAGCCTGAGCAGCCCAAGCCTTTCACGCTCCAAATAACGCAGCGGGGAGGTTTGTGGGTGCCCCAGCTAGAGCCGAGGGGAGGGAAGGGGTGTGTGGATGTGTTTGCTTGCAGTATATTATTCAGCCACTAGTGTCAGGGGTGTGTGGTTGGTTGTGGTACATGTATTCAGACACTAGATGTGTGCGTGTGCATATGTTGTTTAGACACTGGTGTGTGTTAGCTTGCCGTACATTATTCCGGCACTGGGGTTTGTCTTTGTGGCACGCTATTCAGATACGGGGCGGGGGGTGCTAGCTTTCGGGATGTTGTTCAGCCACTAGAGGTCTCTGTGCCATCAGGCGCCCTGGCAACCAGGCCGGGGGCGGCTGGGCCGGGGCTGTGGGACGGCCATCCACTGGGGGCAGGCTGTTATCCCGCATAGCGAGGGGGAGCCCCAGAGAGGACTGAGGCGAGAGGGCCCCCTCTCCTGCTCGCTCCAGCCTGTGACTTGCAGCGGCCACGGCCCCCCACCCTTCGCGTACCCCTCATTTGCTGAGGGGCCTGGTGGAGACACTCCCATTGCTCCCTAGGCTCCTACCCTCCAGTGCCCGGGGGGGGGCTGAGGAGGAGCCCAGAGCCGGTGCCGGGGGGAGCAGGTGGCTTTGCTGTGCACCCCACGCCTGACACTGCCTGTCTGTCCTTTCCAGGAGGAGTGCGAGTTCTACCTGTCCGTCCATCAGTTCATCGTGTTGCCCTTGCAGAGGCAGAGGATGGAGGCGCTGAACTGGTAAGGCCCTCTGCTTGTGCGGCACCTGCCAGCGCGCACTTCCCCCCTCGCTCAGTTTGCAGCTGAGGATGGGGACCCCAGGGGGATCCCACGCCCCCAAGGCAAAGCCAAGAGATTGCCAACGGTGCATCAACTGGCCTGTGTGTTGCATGGCTGTGCACGGGGTTGATGCCAGAAAGACCCTAGTATCGCACCCTCCAACTTCTAATTTTATCACCCCCACCTCTAGGAGCTTGTGGGGTTAGCAGCAGCCCACCCACCCACCCACCCACCCACCCACACACACACACACACACACACACACACACACACACACACACACACACACACACACACACACACACACACACACACACACACACACACACACACACACACACACAAGCGCAGCTCTCGTTGCACTGGGGTGAGAGCTGCAGCGGTGCACCAGCCATCTGCTTACAGGGGAAGAGGTTCAGCCTCTTGCTTGTGCTGAGGGATCAGGTTGTTCGCAGCATATCTAGCAGCTCTGATTGACTCTCTTCTTCTGCCTGCCTGCGGGAGACAGGGAATGGGGGAGAGCAGCTGATAGCTGGGGATTTCCCTGGAGAGCAGGGTTCTTCCCTGCAGGCCTGTCACAGAGACAGAAAACCACCCTCTGTGTGGGAACTGCATAGAGTTGGTGGGGCTGGGATCCCATCTGCCTCTTTACCCCTCAGAGGCCCTGCGGCAGCGCACCTCACTCAGTCTCCATGCAGCTCACGGCATGGCCATTTCTTGCAAATTTATGGTGGGTCATGGAATTGAGGCCCTGGCTGCAGATGCTGTGAAAAGCTTCACCCATCATATGCTTTTTGGAAAGCAAAATAAATATATGAGAAACTCTTCCCAGACAAGGCTCTGGCCGGATGGCAGGTTTGCTAAACTGCATGCTCAAACTCCTAGGCCTTCCAGGGATGATATTTTTGTGCCTTTGCTATGGTCTTGAAAGGAGTAACTATCATTCACCATTTTCCCAGATAAGCTACATGCTTGCAGAAGATCACTTTAGGCAGAGCGGGGCATAGAGCCCAGGTGTCAAACAGAGCGGAGTTAAGTTTCAACCACTTTGCCACACAACCTTCCATAAGGAACTTCTCCAGTGAGATGCCTTTGTGACCCACACTAACACAGTACAGGGCTGGGTCACCCTTTAGCAAGTAGACCATGTACAGAGGTCTGAGTCTACTACTGCTTCCATGCTAAGAGATGTGGTCCTTCAGGTCAAGTGGGTGAGCCTCTTATTTTTACATCCAGCGATCCCAGGTCCATTCCTCACAGAGCACCTGAGCAGTGGCGCTGGGCTGGGCTCTCTCACCACAATCTTCTCTGAGGCTGGAAACAGAAACTTAGAATCCTAGGGCCAGGTTCTCAAAGTGTTTTTAGGCACCGAACATCCATTTATTTCAATGGGAGTTAGGCACCTAAATACCTTTTGGGGATCTCAGCCTGAATGCCTAGTGTCCCCTTGCAGTCCCTCAAATACTTGGCGTCAGACTTGGGTTGCGGTCTTTTTAACTTCCTCTGCAGCATGAGAAGTGGAGATCATCTGGTCATATCTCACTTAATCAATCTCCTGCCGCTGCCGGGGCCTCAGATATTGATTCACCTAGGTCCATCCTGTTCTCTGCCTGTGGCCCCCAGTAGTTTAGTCTCCTGATGACTGTAATACTTTGATGTAATTATGGTTGTTGGATTTACTGTGCAAGTGGCTGGGTGTTTTGGTGGCCTATGCTAGAGAGGAGATGGGACTAGAAGAGGGTCCCCTCTGGCTTTGAACTCCAGAACATTACGATTTATGTACCCCGCTAGCAATACGTGATGGGCCGGTCCATAGCTTGTTCGCTCTTCAGGGCAGGCACTGTCTCTTACTCTGTGGCTGTACAGTGCCCAGCCCAACGGGGCTCTGATCTCAGTTGGGTTCTCTATTGCGAGCTCCCGCCCAAGAGGCTAAAACCGCCTCATTCGCTATTTGAGAGAGTTGGCCATAGGGTGGCGCGCTATGAGGGCAGAATTTAGAAGACAGACTAAAAATCACAATTGAATCTTAAAACTCATGATTTTGGGGCTAATTTTATAGAATCATAGAAACAGGCTGGAAGGGACTTCAAGGGGATCACCTAGGCCAGCCCCCTGCCCTGAGGCAGGACCAAGCAAACCTAGTCCAACCTGTTCTTAAACCTCCAGCGACAGGGATTGCACAACCTCCCTTGGGCATATTGCAGAATTTAACTACCCTGAGAGTTAGAAAGTTTTTCTAATATCTAACCTACATCTCCCTGGCTGCAGATTAAGCCCATCACTTCACTGGGCATGGAGAGCAATTGATCACCATCCTCTTTATAACACTCCTTAACATCATGAAGACTGTAATGAGGGCCTCACTCAGTCTTTTCTCCAGGCTAAAGATGCCCAGTTGTTTTAACCTTTCCTCACAGGCCAGGTGTTCTAACCCTTTTTGGGGTGTCTGACTCATGGGCTTTGAACCTGCAGGGCTGGCCATTCTGCGCTCCCTGCAGAACCCCTTAGTACTTCTCTGGCCCAGCTGCTTGGGCACTGCAGAGGTTGAAGGCATGTAGTCAGTCATTGAGGCTTTCACTAGCCCCCTGTGTGATGGTTCTCTAAACCCCTTATATGCTCCGTGTCCCTGGGGGCTCTCTGTAGCTCTAAACTGCTGTTCTCCCCCTGGCTTTAATCACATCACCCTTGGAGGAACTGCACTGATATGAGCCAGTCTGCCAGAGGGAGATACTGTGCAAGTTAGATGTGGTTGTCTTTATGACCATCCCATGTGTTCTAGCTCATCTGCTCTTTTGGGGAGGGGATGAGGGAAGGGGGAGATGAAGCCTTCAGGGAAATAGCGCTGCTTGCTATAGCGAGGGCAGTGCCTTGTGTGGGCATGTGGGGTAGGCTGCTGCACCGGTAATCAAGACTCTTTGTTGTTCCAGTAATCAGGAGCCCTCGATCCTCCAGAAGATAAAGGAACTGTGGCAGTGAGTACATGGCCCAGTTATGGCGCCATTTTCCCGACTTGCCGAGATCTGTGCTAGATCAGGGCATGGGTAGTGCTGACTAGTGAAAGGAGGTGCATGTTTACACAGCTTCCAGTGTGTGGGACTCCTGTGTCACAGGCTGTGATTGAGCTTGGCAGGAGTCACCAAAAAAAGCCATGGTTTTCATGGCTGAGTGTGTTCATAGTTGGGATGAAATGTTAAGGTGTGAGCCCTCGTGCTTCAGGGCGTGAGGAAACTTCCCCTACTGGCCATGTATTCCTCCTGAGTGAGCAGTGGCTCGGAGGGGTAGAGGGACCATTGCCTTGCTTGTGAATGGCTCCCTTAGGGCGCAGGAAGGCAGCTCCTGCTCTGCTGAGACCATGCCTTACAACTTCCACTGCTCACCTCCTGTTTGGGGTTTGTTGCTGAAGAGCAGCACGCTCCCTGCTTCATATCCCCGAGGAGGAAGTTGGGCTGAAACAATAGGGTTAGCTCCCCTGTGTCTCAGTGCAAGAATCGCACCTGGAAGAGTAGGGCTAGTGCATTCCTGGAAAGGCCCATCTCCTCGAAGTGCACTGCTTTGCTTGTAGCAAATTGGTATAGTGAGCCTGCCAGAGTGAAATTGCTCAGAGAGAGAGAGGCCAGGGACTGGCTCTGATTCCCACAGGGGCTCAGTCTTGGGGCACTCCCCCTGGCTCTGGTTTCCCTGTTGGGCCAGGGGGCACTGCATGAGCTTTGTAAGGTTTTCTGTCATGTGCTGGCCAGGGAAGATGTCTGGAGCCTGACCCTGGGATCTGTGGTGTTTGACTGTTGCAGGAGAGGCCTCACCCTGAAGAACATTTCCTCCTCAGGTATGGTGGGCATGGTGATCGGAGAGGCTGGGGGGTGCGGGGGGGCGGTGTTGTTGACCTGTGTGAAATTAGTTGGTGGATCTCAGTTCTCAGTCCACCTTACACAGACCTCTGCCACAATGGCACTAACTGCCCGCCTCGTCGGCCATCCCAGCAAGGAGTTGGATGTGGTTTAAAGACTGACCTGTGCTCCGGAGTTGTCTGCTCTGGGCGGGGCTGAGGCGTGCTGGCTGAACAGCATGGGCAGTGTGCCCTGATGCTGCCAGGGCTCTCGGTGGATAAACAGGACTGAGGGCTTTGTGGATGTCAGTGCAGCTACTAAACCCACTGAAAACACGGAGCCCGGGATCCTTGCCCTCATCTGTGCTGCAGTCAGAGAACCACTCTGGAGCAAAGGGCTGTAAACCCAGTCAGGCCAGGGGGAGGCCCTTAGTCTTCACTAAGCGCAGGGAGTTCGGCCTGAGGATTTGCTTGCCACATTTGGCCACACTACACTGGTATCCAAAGGAGGTGTGTTTTCCCTGAGGTCAGCCTGCTCTGCCCAGCCTTCCCTCTGGCACTGGGTGGCTGCCTGTGGAACTCTCAGCAGCACGAAATGGTCTTAAGAGTTTGGTTAATAAACAGCCCAGATTCATATTAACTCCCCTGGCCCAGAAGTGATGTCCTTGCTGGTGAAAGGGGCCTGATCAACAGCCCTGGCACTGGCCATCCTGTGTGCCTTCACAGAGCATGGGCAGTGCCCCCTTCTACCTCGCTCCTACACAGGAGTGCCACGTCACTGCACTGATTATAACTCTGCTCCTGTTGGGCAGCCTCTGACTCGTCTGCATTCTAATGAATCAGCCCCTTGCCTCTCTGTGACAGGCAGCAAAGTGGCTGGCACGAGGCCGTGGTGTGCTGTGGGCGCCTGTCCATCAGGAACTGCACTGAGATGCCCCCATCCTGGCTCTTAGCACCCCTGCTGTTCCAGTCCTGGGTCTTCCTGGAGCCAAAACTAACACACAGCTGAGGGCTCGGAGCAGACCCCATCCAAACTCTTCTTGCCTTCCCCAGTGCCTTTGGGTTGCCCCCTTCTGCCCCAGAGCCGGCGGCATTTCGTGCTCAGTAATTCTTGAGCGGTACATCCTTTGCAAAGTGCTTTGGTGATCCTGTGTGATGGAAGGTGCTGTGGGAATGTAAGACAAGTTTGTTGCTAGGAGCAGAAAGGAAGTACTGAGAGCTGTTTGTACAAAATAGCTTCTCCAGGCTCTCCGTGTGTGTCACAGCTAGGCTCTGGGCTTGCGGCCTCGGGCCTGTTGACGTGGGCACGTCTGTCTCCCTATAGGGACCTCGGTGTCTCAGTTAATGATCGACATAGGGCAGAGACGGCTCAAGGTTTTGAAGCAGAATGTCGAGGATTGCCTGGATTTACTGGACCCAAGTGAGGTGCCAGCCATAGGGGAGAGGCTCCCTGTCACCAACTGGGAGGCAGAGCGCAAGAGAGAGGAGGTCAGTCCTGGCTGCCAGCCTGTCCTGGCTGTGCGTGTGTCCAGAGATCTGGTTCGGGGCCAGGCGGGGTTGAGGGGCGATGGTGGGGCTCTTCTCGCAGAAGAAAGAGGTAAATCCTTCGACCTTGGGAGGGAAGGACCCAGTTGGAGGGAGTGAGGGTGGCTCTTGCTGTGGCATACAGGCTTTTGGCATTTCTTGGGATAGTGCTGCATTGCGTCGGGTTCCCAGAGCTCACGCGGGATGCTCAGACCTAAGAGTTAAAATCAGCTCTTCCGGGCTCACTCTCCTGGTCTGGGGAAGAGCTCCTGGTTTTCCCAGTGATGCTAGGAGCCCCAGGGATGGGTCAGTGTGCCGGGCTGCCTGGACTCCCTGTCCATCTGTCTGTGGAATAGAAGCTGGCTAACAGTTCTCTTTTCAGCTGAGTAAGGACGTCTTTACAGTACCAGCCAACTTCCTGGTGATCAGCCCAGAGGAGAAGGAGGCGATTCGTGATGCCTGCCTGGCAGGTCAGTACCACAGCCATACCTACAGGACGCAGACTGTGCACAACAGTCTGCTGTTTCTGGGCTTGGGCTCTGCCTGAGCGCCTTGCAGACCTGATTTTGAGAGCTGCAGGCTCTCAGTCAGAGCTCCCTGCGTGTTAGCAGGCTCCCCGCTGGCTGGGGCTCTCCAGAAGCGTGCCCAGGTCTCAGTGAGGCACCCTCTGCCTGACACTCTCTCCGCTCCCATCCCTCATGAGCTTTCTGCACCAAGAGCTTTCTGCACCAACCGGGTCTGCCTCTCAGGGGTGGCTCTGGAATGGGGGCAGGGCTCCCGAGCCGCATGGTTCAGTCAGGCCCTGCCTGCAGGGCTGCGCTCTCTGGGGATGTTGGTCCACGTGGCGTGGGATGGCAACTGGCATTCCAGTCCCTGGCCTGGTCCTTCACAGATGCAGCTAGAATGAGATGCTTCCTCTAGCCAGGGGATTTGCGAACCCTGTAATCATCCCCAGTGGAGACTGGGAGGCTGCAGTGGAGCTCTTCCCTGAGGGGTCCTTGTGGTTCTGGGGGGGGGGGGGGGTTTAGGCTGCTCTCGGGGAATGAGCTGAGTCAGCGAGAGGCACCCAGAGTGTGACGGCAACCCCCCTTTTCCTGCAGGAGCTCCTCACACTGTTCCTGGGAGTAGCTGCCTTGACAGGGACCCGGATGACCGTAGCGTAGTGTCATGCCCCAATGGTGAGTAGAGGAACCTGAGCCAGTGGCCACTGTTCCTTGCTGAGGCCTTTCGCCTGGCCTGCAGTTCTCCAATCTGTAGGGCTGTAGTCTAATTTCATTCTCGCTTTTGGCAGACCCTAGTGCGATGTCCCGAAGTTTGGACGTATCCCTGGATAATCCCTGGGACAAGCTTCAGTCAGTGTCCGTGACTCTGTCATCCTCTTTGGAAGGTGAGTGCACACATTTCCCTACAGCATCTCCTGTTGCAAGTGGAGACCGTCTTTCCTTCTCTCTCTGTGTCTGTACACCTGGTATCTTACACCTTCTGGAGATACAGGGTCAGACAGGAAGAATTGTGTGCTCACGCGCACGCAATTTATAAGCCTTGTTACCACCATCACACTTGAAATTGCACACTCACTTCTGCATACGCAGTTCTTAAAATGTGGCCCATGATGTGTGCACGTGCAGGGGATGAGGATGGTTTTCAGGAAGGTGCAGCCTGAATCTCTTTGATGTATTCAGGTGCCTGTGTGTGTGTGTGAGATAGCGTTTGCCAGTCCACCCATCTGCATGCACCAAGGGTGATAGACTTTATCTCCCCCCATAAATGGCTGATGCCCTTGCACAATATTGGTGGTACCTGTATCATGGTAGTGCCTAGGAACCACGGAGATCAACACCCCATTGTGCTAGGTGCTGTACAGACACAGAGTAATAGACTAACTCAACAAGACAGACACAGGCTGGGGGCGGAGGATAGCGGGCGTAGTGAGCAGCGGGATCAGTGACAGAAGCTGGGACAGGATCAGCTAAACGGAAAAACACCAGAAGGGAGAGGGGATGTGGAATGAGTCGGGGCGGGGCAGCCTGTACAGCAGGGAGAGACTCTGTGAGGGAGGGTGTTGGTGCAAACAGCCAATCAGCACGGAGGAGAAAATGCCCAATAGAACCTGGATAAGACACTTGAAGGACACCTCCGGTAGCCAAGAGTTGCTGTAGCAGAACCAACGAGGAGTCCTTGTGGCACCTTGGAGACTAACACGTTTATGTGGGCATAAGCTTTCATGGGTTAGAACCCACTTCATCAGATGCATGGAGTGGAAAAGACAGTAGCCGGTATATATACATACTACATGAAAAGATGGGAGTTGCCTTACCAAGTCGGGGGTCAGTCTAACAAGACAATTCAATTAACAGTAGAATACCAAGGGAGGAAAAATCACTTTTGTAGTGGTAATGAGGGTGGCCAATTTCAAACAGCTGACAAGAAGGTGCGAGTAACAGTAGGGGGAAATTTAGTTTTTGTAATAACCCATCCACTCCCAGTCTTTATTCAGGCCTAACCTTCTCCTGCCAACTTTGCCATCACTGGCCCCTGTGGATAGTTCCCCTTTGGAATTGTCCTTCTCCAGCTGCCTTCCCAGCCCCAGAGAGGTGGGACAGGCTCTGCCCATGCTGCTGTCTCCTGCCCTCGTCCACAGAGAAAGTTGTGTTTTGTTCTCTTTTGTCAGAGAAGTCCCTTATCCAGCCCAGCCTGCCAAGCACACAAGAGGCCCAGCTGGCAAGCTCTGCAGAGGAGGCGGCTATCACGCAGCCTGACAGCAACACCCCAGATTTCTTGGAGCCTTCCAGCCAGAAGTCCCCTTCTACCTTATCCCAGGGTGAACCAGTGAAGACTGTATCCCCATCACTGCTGTCCTACAGCAGTACACGTGCCCCAGAGGTTGCCAGTCAAGGAACAGCTGCTGCCACATTCCAGAGGGCACCACATGTGGACAAAAACCGTGATGCCAGCCATGACATTCCCTGCGGCCAGCCATCTGGGGCTTTCCAAACCAATCTGTGCCCTTTCTCTCCTGCTCTTCCTATTTTGGGCAGCATCAACAGCAGAGCAGCACCCCCTGCAAATGGAGGGCAGGCTGATCGTGGTGGCCTGGCTTCCCTCCCAGATGTGGGGAACAGTGGTCTGACAAGCTCTCAAGGGGACGCTGAGCTAGGGAGTGGAGCTGGGGGAAAAGATCTGTGCAGGAGCAGGCAGCACAGGGTGACTAAGAGAAAGCTGCTGGTGGATGACAATAAGGTCCATGACCAGGTTTTGCCCAGCCCAGGCAAAACCCATCAGAGAGCACAGAGGAAACCTCCCCATGCGGATGTGCCCATGGGGGACATGCGCTGCATGGACAGGAAGATAGTGGGCCAGAACCCAGGTATGGAGTTGGTGAGTGCTCAGAGAGCCAAGAAGAGCAGGCAGGAGCAGGCCGGGCCAGCTCAGGAGCCTGCACTGCCTGGGGACCCGGAGAGGCTGCCAGGAAGGGGGAATGAGACAGCTGCAGTCGGGAGCATGGCTACATCCAGGCCAGGCCAGCAACAGGTAAAGATTGAGAGGCTCATTGTCACTTCTTAGTTTTGTCTTAGTGTCCCACAGTCTCCTGTCTCCCAGCCCCAAGGCCCTGCCTTGTAGCCACCAGCCTTCCAGCTGAGAAGAAAAGGGAAGGGCTCCCTCTGAGGCTGTCTGCCTCTCCCTTGCTGGGTCTGAGCTTTCTTCCCCTGCAAGAGTCCTGCTCCAGGAGCAAGGGGTCTGTGTCAGCCCACGTCTGCCAGGGAACTGCCCTCTGCCAGGCATTCCCAATAGTAGCCATTGCTCCTGTGCCAGACAGTAGACAGCCATGTCCATGGTGGGAAGGTGGGAAAAGCCTGTTGTGACCATGTGGTTGGGGAAGGGGGAGGCAGAAGCCACATGCAGTGGGATTTGGAGGAGCTAGTCAGAGCGCAGGGGTGAGAGTACAGAGAACACACTCCAGCACTTGCTACAAGTCCCCTCCTGGGCTCCCAGATGGAGACGGGGTCCCCTCCTGGGCTCCCAGATGGAGACGGGGTCCTAAACAACCAAGGAAATCCTCCAGCTCTCTAAGTAATTAACTCAGTAACGTGTGAAAGAGGCCCTGTCATGCTGCACATGCTGAAGTAGGCTCAATCTTACAGCACAAGGCCCCCTCCTTGGAGGGGATCAGTCATTGTTTCAGGGGACCTCTCCTTAAGGTTGGTGTCTGTTTCGGGAGGCTTTCACTCCAGGGCTGCGCCAAGCACTCAGGGTAACTCAGATTTCCAAGAGAATCCCCTGCTCCTGCATGCTGGCTTGCCCAGAACTCTTGTCTTTCCCTGGGGACATCTAGTGTCTTGGTTCCACTGGGTAAACGTGCATGAAACCAGCTCCTGAGCCAGGAGAGCTGGTGGGGAAGAAAGCTATGCCCGGAGCTCTGCATGGGCTGGAGATATTTTTGAGCTGTGATGTTTAACATAGATTGAACCAAATTGTCTTCCTTCCCTCCACAAGTATGTGAAAACAACCCCGTTTCAATACACCTACAAGGCACCAACACCAGATCTCTGTGCCCGAGTGAACTCCACCAGGTGAGTGCGGTGCGTGGGTCTCCCAGACAGGGCACATCCCAGCTAAGTGGGCTTCTCAAATTCCCTTTGCATCTCATAAGCTGCTCTGCATCCTGTCCAAAGCATCTGGCACGGCTCCAGAGACCCTATTGCCGGTACAGCTGAGGCGAGAGCTGCGCCGGTCCCCCTTAGATTTCACTCCCATCCACCAGCTCCCTCTGACAACAGCTTGGGCTGCAGTGCCATGCTGCTGTCAGGGAGCTGCACTTGCATAGCCCCTACGAACCCAACCTGTGGGTCTCTGGCCATGCAGTGACTGACACTGCTGTGAGCTGGGTCCCCACTGCTTCACTAGGCGGTGGGCTCTCAAACCAAGCCAGTGTGGTTCACACTGTAATACAGAGATTGACTCATGGCCCTCTCCCCTCCCAGTTGCGGTTATCAACATGTGGGTGGTAAGTATGGCAGTTCTCGCCTGTGGGGCGTAGAACTGGAGCGCTAACCCATGTTCCCTCTCTGAGAACACTAATCGCACTTGATTTGTCTCTTCATTACACAGCTTAATTCCTCCCACCTGCAGTGTTCCCCTGCCCACTGGTTCCCTTCCACCCTGGACATACTGTCAGTACCTTCTTCCTTTCTCCCCTCATGGGCAGCTGGCAGTCCCAGCTCTAGTAAAGGCAGCCAGGCTGACTCCTGGTTTGAGCTGCTCTTACAGTCCTTGGCAGTGAGTGCTTGGACCCTTGTCAAAGCAGCTGAAGAGAAGCCGTGGCGCCATGTGACCAGCCTCTTTGGGGATTACCAGTCACTGCTGTGTGGAGCACAGCTTGGGCACAGCTGCTCTGGGGTCTCGCTCAGGGGCTCCCTCGGCAGAGTACAGTATTGTTCTGGATGGCAGCCGAGCCCTGCGGTAGGTAAGCACGGCAGCTGCACAGCAGCCGTCCCATTCACTCGTGCTCATGTTTTGGTTGACAGGATCTCGAAGGCGATGCTGCGGTGGGCCTGCTGGGTGATCACCAAAGCTGAGCAGCCCTGAGGCCCTGGTGGAGTTCCAACGTGCTATTCAGAGGTTCTCCTGTTCTTGTTCACAGCTTACCCAAAGGGAAGAGCATGACTCGATATCCCTACAGAGTAGGCTCTCTGGGGCCAAAAGGAAGGTCCGTTGGCACTCAAGTTACCCAAAAGGCACTCCAATCCCCACAACTCCAGCCCAGACTCTTGGAATAGCTACTGTGCCGTATGCTGGGAGTCCCCTGCCACAGTGGGGGCAGCTGAAGGGCTGTGGCTGCTGCAGGGAAGCAGCATGCGTGACCCTTTGCTGGCATGGTGTGACACTGCTGAATTTCAGGCTTAGCTATGGCTGGGAGGGGCAACTGGTTTTCTTCCTGTGCTCCACGAGAAGGGCTGGTGTAGGGAAAGTCAGGTAGACAGGATACCTTGCTGTGGGATATTCTGCTCTCCCTTCTCCCTACAATCACCTCTTCAGCATGTTAAACCCCAGCTGGAAAGCAATGCCCTTCAGTGCTCTGCCTGACCCGCACACCTGCCCAGTCTGTTATTTGTCAAGGAATGCAATGAGCGGGGATAGGAGCAGGCATCTCAAAAGCACACGCAGAGCACCTATGAGCAAGGGGCTTGCTACATCTCCTTACAACCTCCAGCATCCCTTAACTGGGCTAATGCCCCAGCCCTAGGCTCCAGCCAGAGGAGTTCCCATGTTGTAGCAGAGGTTAGGAAAGCACTGGTAGCGTTCCTTATCCACAGCAGTGCACCCCTCTACCAGTTGCAGCTCTGGAGTCAATGCAGTAGTGTGGTCTTTTAATGCTTTGTTTGATTAGGTTCCTGCTCCGTTTGTTACAAAATATTTCACATGGTTTATGCTTTGGAAATGAAAAATAAAAAGTTGTCTGTTTTTAAATACATGGCTCTGATAGAATATCCTCATCCCCCTCACACACATCAGGTGCAGCAAGGGCCATGCTGCGCAGCTGGAGGGGGAAGCAAAGGGACCTCTGTTCACAACACAAATACAGCATCCTCTGCTCTGCTTTGTGCTGGTGGAGGCTGTGGGCCGAGTTGAGCTACAGGCAGGTACTGTCTGTCAGGAGTGGGAACAGCTGTGTATGTGAAATAGCAGGGCTAAGGAAGTTTTGTTGCCTTAAGATAGTGGTTCCTAAACAGGGAGGGGGGTGGGGGGGGATGCAGAGAGGGAGCTCTGGTCTTAGCTCCTGGCAGCAGCCCTGATTGCCAGCCCCACCCCCAGCTCTGACCATGGCTCTGGGGACAACACAGATGGGGGGGAGGGGGCTGATGTAAAACATTTGGGGACCACTGCCTGAGGCTGTGAGCCTGGGGACAGAATTACTTGTATTTTTGGCTGCCGAATTTTGATCCAGACTCTAAATTAAATAAATTCTAGCCCTTGTGCTGGTGACAAAAACCTTAGCCAAGACCCAGATGTGAGTGACGTGTCAAGCCTGCAGCCAGCTGGAACCAAGAGCAGGACAGGTCTGAAGAGCTCCATTCCTCGCAGCAGCTTCAATTTAACTATTCCCAGCAGCTCATCTTTGCAGACCCCGAGTTCCTGTGCTTATCAAACCAGCTGCCTAAACCTGCTGCTGCTTCAGAGCAGTTGCTCAGTTTCTGTGTCTAATTCTGCAGTATGCTGAAATGATGGGGCACCTGAAATAAATGCACCAGCAGGAGAAACACACAGGGAGCTACACATGAGGGATTAGTCATGTTCACATTTTAATCAAACCCTCCAGGTTTGTTTTTTTGACTGACTGAGCAGTGCCCCAGAATTTCCAGCCTGCCATGGTGGAGCAGAGCAGAACGCAGAACCAGCATGTACAGAGCACATGGGCTGTGCCTTCAGCCCAAACCCCTGTTTCTGGAAGTGGAGGATCTGCTTGAGTAAGAATGGCAGGATTGTGTATACAAGTTAAATCAAACTGACAGCATGCACCCAGACTAATGGTTGGAGGGGAACAACCCGTTCTGGGCCCCAGAAGAGACAGATTGCTCTGTATTGAGTAGGTTTGGATGTGAGTATCACACGCTGCCTGAAAACCACCTAACACAGCATTGCACAGCCCTGTTGTTCTGGGGCTGTATAATACAAGGCAAGTTCCCATGTATGGCACACACACACAAGTCACTGGCCCATAGCTGTGCATGCATCTACAGAGCCAGATGCTCCAGGAAAAGCTTAGGCTGGTGGCAAACTCAGCTACTGGCTTTTGGCATCTCTGTTTTAGGCAGCTGGAGCTTGTGTAAAGCCAGCTGTGCGCAGTATGAGACTAGCAGAGGGTAGTGGGAGCTGGAAAGGGGGTTCTCTTGTAGATCATTCAGGAATTGTTAGCAGCCCCCCCAGTGGGGCCAGGCTCTGGTGTCCCCATTTCCATAGGCAGCACTGATGATCTACACCTGGGAGCACGAAGGGATGGGGAGCAGGCTGGGGGCCTCCTCCCCCATCTCCCCGCTGCCTGGGCCATGGTGCCCTGCACTGCACAGGTGCTTAAGCTGCTATTGCAAATTATAACCCTTCAGCTTGCACTCGGTCGCAGTGGTTTATTGGAAATGACAGCGGGTGGCAGCCCCCACTAACTCATTGTCCCTGGGGGGCTGCTGGCAGGTCTGGAGCCACTGCTCTTTGGTGTATGGCTGTTCTGTGCATTTTCAACCAGTTGTTCCACGGCTTGCGGCCACTCCCCCTGCAGTTCGGCTGTGGCCCTGTGCTCGTCCTGTGGCAGAGAATCTGGGGAAGGGGCCACAAACACAGCATGAGCGAGGGTCACAACAGCATTACTAACTGTAGAGCAACAAAGGGAGCCGGGAGCTGCAGCTCAGCAGGAGGGGAGAGGCCTGTCTGGCTGCTTTAACCTCTGTGCACCTGTCCCCACAGGGCCAGATTCTCCCCTTTACACCAGTGTAACTGCACTGGCCTCAGGGTGGCCACTCCCACCTCACATTAGTCGGGGGGAGAGCAGGATCAGGCAGGGGGCAGCACGCAGGTGTAGGGAAGAGGAGTGGACCGGGCCTGCAGGAGGTGCCGGGGCAATGCGGAAGGGGAAAGGGCTCTGAGTTGGTGCAAGTGCCATGCCCATGCTGTAGGGCTAGCCCATCCTTACCCTTCAGTGCTGCCAGGGGGCTGGGTGTGCTGCTCCCTGCCACATCCGCCAGGGAGTTGGGTTGAGGTTTCCGTTTCAGGACTGGCGAGCGCTGTAGGCGCAGGGGGATTTTTACACCTGGAGGAAATACAGCAGTGGGATGTTACCAGCTGGGGGGGCCCACTGGCGGGGCCCGGGGCCCGTGCAGGAGCCTAGGCCACCTCTATTCCTGCTGTTGCAGCACCAATGTCAACAGCACTGAAGCAGATTTGAAGTGGGCTCTGGCCCCTTTCTTCTTGGAGCTCGCAGGTGGGGTCTGGCAGGCTTGAAGGGGTGCACGGGCATGTAACCCATGGGCCTAATAGGGCGATCTCTCTTTACGAGACCCATTGGGGGAGGCAGGCGTGAGCTGTGTCTGGGTCACTGTTGCTAGGCAGATTAAGCATGCCACATCCAGAAGCTTCTGGAATGGGGGGTGGTAGTTTTGGGTCTGCTCCCCCAGGGTCCCTGGTGCAGGCTCAGGCTCAGGCTCCCTGCGGGCGAGCGGTCAGGACGGCGGCTTTGTAGAAGGTCACGGGCCCCGGGTGAGTTGGGAGAAGCTGAGCAGGAAGCAGGCTGGTGGCCCAAACGCTGAAGCGTGTTGTAGCCGGTTCGTGGTCTTGTGACCCCTCTAACAGGGAAGCCTGGGCAAGGCACATTATAGCCAGGGAAACTGGGAGGGAAAAATCACTTCTGTTTTAATTGTCCGTGTGGAATGTTGTTTTGATTTTAGTCAAACTGTTCCTGTTAACTTGTCTCAACTAGTCTGAGGCACCAGCTTTTCTTTAAATGTGATGGGGGAAAGAGTCATTTCTATTTTACTATTCTCAGCTTTGTATTTTCTTGTAACAGGGTTTTCCTTAACCAACCACTCAGTTACGTGTCTAGATTTAAACAGTCAGCTGACTGGCTCGCAGTGCTTTCTGCGGGGGACGAGTCTGCCTGGATTCCAACTGAAGATTCCTACAAGCAAGGGGAGGGAAGATGTTTTAGACTCAGCAAACTGTCTAGATTTGGTTATCAAAGACTCTGAGGCTTAGGTGAACAAAACCTAAGCTTTTGGGAACTCTCAGGTTCTTCTCGCTGTATTTCTGTGGGGACTAAACTGTTCAGATTTTAATTTGTTGTTTTTATTTATGTATAACTGTGAAGGTAATGTCTGTGGGTTATAACATAGCCATGTCATGTCATAAAAAATAGATTTGTTTATCATAAGATTTTATAAAGTTACTTAATTAAATTCCTCTTTAGTTCCTTTTGGGACTTGAATGTGGGGAGGTTGACCCTGTGCAGTCCTTGCTGAAAATCCTTCTAGACTGACCTCTGGGGCTCCAGCTACTTTCTGGGGGAGTGGGGGTTTTTGTTGGCACTGGAGGAGGGTAATGAAGTGAACTCTAGCCCACCAAAGGTTACAAATCGCTCGCTCGCAGGGAGTCTGACCCCACAACAGGAACCCTATGGGACCAGACCCAAAACTACCACCCCCAATTCCAGAAGCTTCTGGATGTGGCATGCTCAATCTGCCTAGCAACAATGACCCAGACACAGCTCACTCCTGCCTCCCACAATGGGTCTCGTAAAGAGATATCGCCCTATTAGGCCCATGGGTTACACACACAAGGTTTCAGAGCGCAGTTACAAACCAACAAAGAGGCCTGGGGCACCTTATAGACTTTATCCGACAAAGTGGGTGTTCACCCCTGAAAGCTTATGCTCCAGTACGTCTGTTAGTCTATTAGGTGCCCTAGGAGTCTCTGTGGCTTTTACAGATCCAGACTAACACGGCTGCCCCTCTGATACTAGTTACAAACCAAGTGAGTGTCGCTGCTGGGCGCGAGCAAAACGTCCCCTAGGCTGGGCACCTTATCTGGCGCGTTTCTGAGCTCCGCTGAGTGACCTGCCTTTTTAAAAAAAACCCAACAACAACAACAAAAACCGCACAGGTTTCAGAGCTGTTTGCGCTGGCAGATGCTGGCTCAGGGCACAAAGCCACAGACGCTTGGGGAGCAGCTCTGCTGCGCTAGTGACCGTCACTGTACCCGGGGGAGCGGGGTAAATGCGTGCGCTGCTGGGTCATGGGGCACCCAGCTACCCACTTTGCATTCACACAGCTAGGTACCCTTGGGCACTGCTACCCTGTGGGAAAATCAGCCCCTGTTGTTTCAGGCCCAGCATGCCTCTGCCAGTTCAGGAGCATTTCATTTAGGTGCGCAGGAATTACACCAGGTCAGAACCATAGACTCGTAGGACCGGAAGGGACCTCGAGAGGTCTCTAGTCCAGGCCCCTGCCCTCCCGGCAGGACTAAGTACTCCCTAGACCATCCCTGACAGCGGTTTGTCTAACCTGCTCCTAAAAATCTCCAATGAAGGAGATGCCACAACCTCCCTAGGCAATTTGTTCCAGTGCTGACCCGCCCTGACAGAATGTCCAACCTAAACGGCCCTTGCTGCAATTTAACCCCACTGCTTCTTGTCCTGCCCCCATGTAGGGAGCTCCCACACCAGGAGGAGCTCGGGCCCCAGGGCGCTCCCCACACTCACTCTCCAGAGAAGCCACGCAGCCCTGCTCCCTGAGCTGTTCTTCGTGAACGGAAACGGCGCGCCTGGTGGCCACGTTTTTCAGCCGAGGCTTGGGTTTCAGGCGATTGTCTGAAAAGAAGAGGAGACTGTCTCAGAGAAGCGGCTGCCTCGAGCGGAGCCTGCTCTGTCACTCTGCTGCTGCCAGTCCACCCTCGGGGGGATTCACCGCCTGGGTCACGCTAACCTGGCATCCTGGCTTTCCTTTTGCTGTGCCACAAACATTAACCCCTTCTGAGCCCACTCCGGCTGCATGAACAAGCCGCCCCTGCGCAGGGGTGGGAGCAACTAGGGAACCCGCCCACTCCAATGCCTGCAAAGCAGAACTGAATCCAGCTTGCAGGGCTGCTGCTGAGGCCTTTCTGGGACCAATGCAAAGGGAGAAACAACCAGGACACAGCCCGAGCCGCCCTGCCACCAGCCAGACCCCAGGCACCCACTGCGAAAGGGTTTGGAATGCCCCTGCTGGCAACACGTGGCTCTCGGCTACTCTGCACGCAGCCAGGGACGGAGCCCAGCCCTGCTGCCTGCAGGACCTAGCAGCTGCTCCGCACACCCCACTGGCACCAGGTGAATCAGGTTTCCGGTTAATTTACCTAACTTCACTTAACAGGAGTAGAAGTGGCCACACAGGGGCTTGCCCTATATCAGAGGTGGGCGAACTACGGCCCGTGGGACCATCCTGCCCAGCCCCTGAGCTCCCGGCCCGGGAGGCTAGCCCCCGGCCCCTCCCCCGCTGTCTCTCCTTCTCCGCCGCTGTGCCAGCCATGCGGCTTGTGCCCACCCACCTCCCAGGCTTTCCAATAAGCCTGTCCTGCCGCTCTGAGTGGCATGGTAAGGGAGAGGGGGGCAGTCAGGGGGGGTAGTTGGATGGGGCAGAGGTTCAGGGGGGCGGTCAGGAGACGGGGGGGTTGGATTGGGGGTGGGGTCCTGTCAGGGGGCAGGGGTGTGGATAGGTGTCGGGGTAGTAAGGGGACAGGGAGCGGGGGGGTTGGATGGGTTGGGATCCCAGGGGCGCGGATAGGGGTGTGGGGGTCCCGGGAGAGGGGGGTCAGGGGGGGTTGGATGGGTCGGGGGTTCTGAGGGAGGCAGTAAGTGGGAGAAGGCGGTTAGGGGGCAGGGGCCAGGCTGTTTGGGGAGGCACAGCCTTCCCTACCCGGCCCTCCATACCGTTTCACAACCCCGATGTGGCCCTCGGGCCAAGAAGTTTGCCCGCCCCTGCCCTATATCCAACATCACTGGAACCAGTGCCAGCACTGTGCGTGGGCAGGGCCTACAAGCAGGGGTTGCTGCTTTTCACGTCCGTCCACGGTCTCTGCAGGGCCCACCCAGTCCCAGCCGAGGGAACTAGAGTCTATAGCGTCACTGACGGTCAATGGGACTGGCTGGGGTATCACTAGGGACACTGAGGGAACTGGACTCTCTGCTCCCACGCTGCAGCTGATGGGCCAGCAGTCACCAAACCCATCATTCTCCTTATTAACTGAGCACCCGGGCCCTGGACCCAATGCCCCACCAAGCCCAGAGCAGCACTGAACTCCCCTGTTTCGATGCCAAGGCTGAGGCAAGTTGCACTGGCTGGAGAGCTACCTGGCTCGGGGTGAGAACACTCTGCATGCGAGGTTGATGGGCGATTGCGTCTGTCAGCCTCACTACCATTGCCTGAGGCGATGGCTCTCCAGGGCCATAAGCTATCTCTGCACTAGGGGAGTTACTGCTACAGGCCCCAGAGTACAGCCAGGGAAGGGAATAAGCATCCTGTAGGCACTGCATGGCACTGTTCGAATGGCGGGTGGGGTGGGGGGAGCAGGAGCAGGGCAAAACCTTGTCCCCTTTTAGTCACGGGGCTCTGTCCTTGGCCAACCCGAGGCCTGGCACAAGCGAGAGAACCAGAGACAGCCCAGGGGAGGGGGGTACAGGGAAAGAGGAGTACTCAATCCCATGTCCTAGCCCCAGGCTATTCTGCCTCTTGGCAGGCGGATGGGAGAAGAGAACTGTGACCAGGAGGAATCTGGATCCAATTTGGTGGTGGTGAAACTTCCACGGTCACGCCGAGGGAAGAATTTACAGGGGCCGTTATTGCTGGAAAGTCATTTGCTTGCCCAGCTGGAACAAAAGCAGTGGGCAGGTAACCATCACTAGAAGCACTGACTGAAAGCAGAGCAGGACGGGCCACAGTCCCACCGTGGGGCCCAGTGGCACGTCAGCCAGGGAGCGTCTGGAATGCCGGGTTGACAGGAACTCTCCCCCTCCCAGCCCAGGCACCTCCCTCCTCACCAAACGCACCCAGCACTCACGCTCCTTTGAGTGTGGGCTTCCCCTCTGTCAGTCTCACTGTGCCCCCCAACACTAGTCAGCCACACGGCGCGCCCCAACCCTGTGTCAGCCTCTCCCCGCTGGCTGCTGGACACAGCTGGGTATCCGTGCGTCAACATCTCAGTTTGTGTGTTTACTGAGCGAGCGGGAGCGAAGCCAGAGGTTGTGGGGCTATCCTGAACCGGACCTGCGACAGGGCCCCCCCGGGGGAGCCCTCAGCTCTGTGCTGCTCAGGGGCAGGAACTCTGGAAAACCCTTTTCCAGGGTCTGGAAGCCCAAGAGCGAGATCTCAGACACGAGAACCACGCACTTTTTATTCGCCCCCACAGCTGTCCAAGGGCTTGCTCGGTCCCACTCTGCCTCGGGCTCTGCTTCAGTGCAGCCCGCGACCTGCAGCGCGGGCAGGACCCAGGAAAATCCCAGGATGGGGCTGCCTGCTCTGGCACCCCAGCCAGCTCCCACTCCCTAAAAAGAAAAGGAGGACTTGTGGCACCTTAGAGACTAAGCAATTTATGTGAGAAAACCTGGATTTGTGCTGGAAATGGCCCAACTTGATGATCACTTTAGATAAGCTATTACCAGCAGGACAGTGGGGTGGGAGGAGGTATTGTTTTATGATCTCTGTGTGTATATAAAGTCTGCTGCAGTTTCCATGGTATGCATCCGACGAAGTGAGCTGTGGCTCACGAAAGCTCATGCTCAAATAAATTGGTTAGTCTCTAAGGTGCCACAAGTCCTCCTTTTCTTTTTGCGAATACAGACTAACACGGCTGCTACTCTGAAACTTCCCACTCCCTGAACTTCTTAACTCGGGCCCACAACAGATGCAGAATTACATCCTTCACTGAGCCCCAAGACGCTCCCACATCCCATACCGGCAGCGACTGCATCTACGGTGTCCCTGCTAGCGCCCGCGTTGCTCGTTCTCCTTGGTGCAGGGGCAGGCGTGCTCCTCCCAGTCCTGGGCAAGCTGCTGCTCCAGCTCTCTCGGACCTGCTGCTCCGTGGGGCTGCTCTGCTCTTGAACGACAAAGGAGCGCCTGGGGGAAGAATGGAGTTCAGAACACTTGCCCTTGAGCTCGGCATTCAGCTGCTTCCCCAGGGCCTTCCAGGAGAGCCGCACGTCGTTGGGCCCGCGGCTGGGCTCGGCTGCCGCTCGGCCCGCTGCGTCGGCAGGGCCACTTCGCGCAGATGGGTCTGAATGGGAAAGCAAGGGAGAGACGTAAGTTGGCCCCACTCCTGGCTCAGTGGATCAGCAGAGGGAGGCAGGCCCTGCTTTTCATGCCCTGGCCCAGTTCCAGCCCTGACTGTAGTACAGGCCGTCATCCCAGTAACACCAGCCTCACATCTTCAAAGCACTACTCCTCACAACCCATCGGGAGGAATACACTCCTCCAGGAGGAGCCTTGGAGCATGTCATCCCAGCCTGATGGAACCAGTGCATGATTCTTCCCGAGAGGCTGGAGGGAGACCCAGGTGTCTCGAGCCATTGGAAAACCCAGCCCCCTTCTAGCACCCAGTCACCACTTGAAGTCGTTACCCTGCTGTGCCCAGCACAACGGCAGCACACGCTCCACCCACAGGGCCCAGCAGGCTGTGCTTGCCGAGAGAAGGGACACGCGCCAAGGGGCATAGCCTGGGCCAAGTCCTGCCCACACCTCCCCCCCGACATCTCACAAGCCCATTCTACACAGGACCTGTTCTTTAACGTCTCTTTACTGGGAGGAGAGATTTCAGTATTGTGGCCTCTAGTGCTAGTGAGGAGTGAACTGGCCTTCCTGGGTTTCATGCACCATCACTACAGCCAAGTTGGTCTGGGAGGCGGAGAAGGCGTCCCCACGGGACGGACACCAACCCCTGTGCCACAAGCTAAGTACTCTGGCCTGGGGGCAATCAGCCAAGCGCCCCCAACTAATGTGGCTGGGCATGTCCTGTAGGGCTGGGCTGCAGTCCACGCACAGCCCCACGGTGCATGGCTGGGGAGGGGCAATGGGAGGGCCCTATTTTCCAAAGGGTGGCTTTAGCCTCTCATCCCCCAGCCCGTGGGAGCTGTGGGTACAGTCCCAGGTAGCTGTGCAGGACAGGAGCAAGGCTCGGCTTCCAGCCTGTCCCGGCAGAACAGGTCACGTTGTGCCCAAGGACCTGTCTGCGCCTGGCAGGGCAGGGCAGGCTCCCCCACATCCCCCCATCTGGTGCTACCACTGGGATGGCTGGCACTGAGCATGCTGCCCCTGCTCGGCCCACACAGCTCTCCCCTTGAGGTCCCCATGGCCACCCCCATCCAGCTCCGGAAGCCCTGGCTGGGATGATTTAGTTGGGGTTGGTCCTGCTTTGAGCAGGGGGTTGGACTAGATGACCTCCTGAGGTCCCTTCCAACCCTGATATTCTATGATTCTAAGGTGCCTGCAAGGAGAGACCTACCTGTGGACATGGAGTGTGCGCGAGATTTCAAGGCGAGGGGAGGGGAGCCTGCCGAGCTGTCCATGATGTCTCCTGGAAACACAAACATCTGCATTCAGGGAGCAGCACTGAACACTCAGGGGACCTTCCCCTCGCCCCCAACCACACAATTGTAGGGTTGAGCCCAAGGAAGGAGCTGTGAAGCCGCTGGGCTGAAAGCAACTGACTGCCCTGCTCTGACAGGGCCTCCAGAAATGGGCTCTGTGCTTAATGGCCACCAGGAGCCCCGCAGCCTGTTTATAGGTAAGATGTGAGGGTCCCTTTGCTGCCAGCCCTGCAGGCTCCCCTGGGGTGTGAGTAGGGTTTGGCCTGGAGTCTCCTGGAATCGGCATCGATCTCCCGGTGACTACTGAAAGCAATCTGGGAGATTTTAATAGGATAGTTTAAGAAAATGATATTCTGTTATGTTGGGGGAAAAAAAATCTCCTGTGCTGGTTTGTCAGAGTTGGCAACCCCAGATGTGAGCCACGCCAGGCTCTTGCCTCTCACACATTGTTCCCAGTAACAAAGATCCTGCAGTGCCCCCCCACTCCGCGCGCACGCACTCACTCACTCTCTCTACACCCCCCACCCTTGGTCTTCAGTGGATGTGCAAAGGGGTAACTGCAGGGTAACAAACAATTCCGTTCTTGCTGCATGAAAGGAAATGGCCTCCCTTGGCTGGGCGGACACACGTAATCTGAGCACTTGAGGCAGCAAGCTCTGATGTCGCTAGACAGCCACGAGCTACGCCCCACTAGCGTGAGCTGACCCCCCGCCTGCCCAATCTCCCATGGACACACCCTTGCTTGCTGCTCACAAACTTCCCATGCAGACAAGCCCTTAGACACAGCAGCTGGGACTGGGACTGGGGGGAGCAGATCTGGGCTGTAAGGAAGAGCTCTGGGGGTTTTCAAAGACAGGCATTGCTGAAAGCAGAACTGCACTTTACACTCTCTATGGCAGTGGTACTCAAACATTTTTACTGGCAACCCCTTTTACACAGCACGCCTCTGAGGGTGACCCCCTCCAATTAGAAACACTTTTTACTATATTTAACACCATTATAAATGCTGGAGGCAAAGCAGGGTTTGGGGTGGAGGCTGACAGCTTGTGACACCCCCCATCCCCGTAATAGCCTTGTGACCCCGAGGAGTCCTGACCCCCAGTTTGAGAACCCCCACTCCATGGATTGCAAACCCTTCCCTTCCAACCCTACCCTGCTCCTTAGCAAGGGCCGGGGGCTGGCCCCAATAATGCAGCACCACAGCCATGCTGCCTATAGGAGCGCTCAGGTGCCGGACCCCCTGGAAAATCAAGCCAGGAGGCAGTGCCCCTCCTGAGCCCGGGAGCCTGAGCGCAGGGGGATAACTGAGAAACGGGTTTACCTAGTCGCAGGGAAACATTGACCTTAGATACTGGGGTGGGGGGAAACTTGGGGCCTGGTTTTCAGAAGCCCTGAGCAGCCCGGTGCTCACTGGCTTTGGTTGGAGCTGTGTGTGCTCAGGGGTCTGATGTGATCAGGCACCGGAGCCGCCATGGGGAGCGTGGAACTGGCCCCCTGCAAGCGCCTCATAGTTCGGCTGAGGCCTGCACTGGGCCCTTGCATGGGCATATGCTACACAGTGACTTGAAACCACTTCAGTTACGCGGTATAACCACCCTCCACCCCCGCGGGGACACAGTCTGGTGTAAGGGGCCTTTTTGTTGGTTTAGTTTATGGCACTTGGAAAAGCCACGCCAAACCCAAGCCTTATGCTGGTGCAAGTGTGTCCACACGGGCCATTCAACTGGTGCAACGACAGCACTCGAGCTAGTCCCATGTGACACTACTGGTCGCACCTGGCTGCACGCTCTCCCGGCTGGTACTTCAGACTCATGACATCAGGCCTTGGTGCAGAGCCAGGGATTTCCCCCCGCCTGGCTGGCGCTGCTGGAGTGTGGCATGTGAACCCTCCCGCCTCTGGGGGACGGGCTTCTTGTGAAATTCACCTCCATAGTCTTATGTGCACTCTTGCCTCCTCCTGCAGCAGGGGAGCTAGCAGCTGCTCAGCTTGGGAACGTTGAGATAGCCGGTGTGCGCTTCTTCCCGTGGGATGCCCTAGGGGCCGGCGTACTGGCTTGTCCCCAGCTGGCCCCTAGGGCTTACCCTGGCTGAGCACAAAGTTACGGGCACGGGCTCGTCTCTGGCACTTTTAAGCTAGGGTGACCAGACATCAAGTGTGAAAAGTCAGGACGGGGGTGGGGGGGTAATAAGAGCCCATATAAGAAAAACACCCACAAATCGGGACTGTCCCTATCAAATCAGGACTTCCGGTCACTCTACGCCAGGCACTTCTCAGCGTTTGCTCTCAAAGCACATTTACACAGGAGCTCAATATTGTTAGCTCCACTTTGAAGTTTGTGAACTGAGGCTCGGGGGGGGGGGGGGCGTGAAATGACTGCTCAGGGCCCGCTCCTGTTGCTGGGCCGGTCAAGAGGAGTTCTGCCCCTGGCTTCAGAGGGAGCAGGCTCTGGCCCTTAGCTGGCAGTGGCCCTTCAGGATCTCACGTTCTTTCCGGCTGTTTGTAAATTCTGAGGCCTAGGACACAATTCGCCAGAGAGCTGGTCATTTTTCCAGCCCTGGCTCGAGGTGGAAAATGCATTTTTGACCAACACAAAAGCGTTTGCGATCATTTCCAAAAAAATTAATTGTCCAAAAAAAATTTAAAAAAAAGTTTTGAACCTAAATTTGTGTTGCCCGGGGACCAGAGTCTGCCACGCTGGCTCTGGCCAGTACTGGAGAGGTCAGGAAGTGGAAGCCCCTTCCCCCAGGAATGCCCCAGGCCTATTGTAGAGAAGGGGGAATTCCGGCCTGTCTCCAGCTGGAGATCTGATCTGCCCAGCACTACGCAGGCGGACTGCAGCGAGGCTGATGGCCACGGGACAGGGAGAGTGAGCCTGAGCCTAGACCTCTACAGGAATCACCTCCAGAGCTAAACCCCCACAGTACTGGCAGAGGACTCACCTATGGACCTAGCCTGCTTCTGTGCTGGGACTAGAGAGCGCAGCGTAGCTGGCAGGAGTAGCGCTTAGAGAAGGGATCTCCCCCGATTCATCTCTGCTACTCCACTGTGCACTCCCCAGAAAGCTAGCACAGGCCGCCACTGCTGTTTGAAGCAGCAGGTTGTCGTAGAGGAGGGCTACCCAAGGCGGGGGTGGGCACCGGGGGCCCCCTGGGCACCGGGGGCCCCCTGCTGCCCTATCCAACCCCCCTTCTCCTTCCTGACTGCCCCCCCCAGAACCCCTGCCCCATCCACCCCCCTGTTCCCCGCCCTCTGACTGCCCCGCCCTCTATCCACGCCCTCGACCACCGCTCCAAACCCCGGGCCCCCTGTCCAACCCCCGTGCCCGGAGGTGCTATAGTCACACCGCCCAGAGCACCGAGTCAGGCCGCGGCTCTGCAACTGCGCTGCCCGGCTGCCCACAGCACCGCGCGGGCGGTGGGGGAGGGGGAGGGGGAACAGCAGGGGAGGGGTCGGGGGCTAGCCTCCCGGGCCAGGAGCTCAGGGGCTGGGCAGGAGGGTCCTGCGGGCCGGATGTGGTCCGCAGGCCCTAGTTTGCCCAACTCTGCCCTAGGATATTCAACTGGCCAAGACCTTGCAGGAAAAAGGGCTTGCAATGCCAGGCAAGGCAAATAATGGCAGCTCTTCCCCAGTGAGAGAAATGCTGCTTGCATATGTTTTAATGTCTTTGCAGAGTGCTTAGCATTTCTCTGCACCAACCCCTGCCAGAGACTGTCCGGGCCCTGACGCCTTCTCTGGGCTCCTATAGCCTTGGCCTGAGGCCCAGTGGCCCTGATGAAGACTGGCAAGAGGTAGGATGCATCCGATGTCACTTACCATCTGAACCAGCTTTTTTGATCTCTCCTTCTTTGCTCTGCAAAACAAACGGAAAGAAAACCCCATCACAGGCAGAACCTCCTGCTAAAACACGCCCTCCCGCCCGGGACTGCTGATACTGCTAACCGGGGTCTGAACTACAGGGAGAAAACGAAGAAAGGGACAGCTGAGGCTGAACGGGATGGAAATCCCCCATGGCAGCAGAGACTTCCTGGACACCACACTGGCTGGGACATTTCCAACGGAACCGGCTAAAGCATCAGCAAACCCACGCTAGGAAACCATCCTTCCTGAGCCTGGGGATGCAGGCCGAATGGGACCAGGGGAAACTTTCCCCAGCAGCTCATTTCCATGATCTTCACCTGAAATGTTGTTGGGATGGAAGAAGCCAAACTCTCCATCCAGCCACGGCCTCCCCCAACTCCACTCAGTCCGGGTGTAAGCATCTGGCCCAGCAGCCGAGCATGCAGGAGGCGGCGACTTTCCAGGGAGTGGGGAAGCGCTGGAATGCGTCACCTAGGCAGCTGGTGGAATCTCCTTCCTTAGATATTTTTAAGGCTTGACAAAGCCCTGGCTGGGATGATTTAGTTGGGGATTGGTCCTGCTTTGAGCAGGGGGCTGGACTAGATGAATCAGAGGCCTAGAGGCCAGAGGGGATCAAGGACTGCCTGACCTGGGTCTAGTCTCTGCCCCTGGTTTACCTTGGTGCTGCTGCGAAGAAGGCACTTTCTTAACCTTCTTCTGCCCCGTAGATGAGGAGCGGTGCTGACTAGTCAAAGGCACCGGGAGGTCGCCGCACACCGATGCCGTTGTGCCGACTCGGAGCGGCGCGCCGGAGCCGGGGTCAGCGCCAACTCCATGAGAACGGCCCGGAGCCCAATGTCTCTTTCTCTCTTAGTCCGAGGTTTAAACAACTTGCAAATATCTCAGCAAACAGCGTAAACAGTCTGCGTGTGGATCACTCCTTGGCACAGATCGCCTACAAGTGTCGCCCGCCTTAAAAGCCGGGGCACAGGGCATGCCCCGGCCTGGGTACTCTAACTAAATGAACTAACTAACAGCGAACTAACGACAGGTACTAGCACTGAACGAATGAAAAGTTCTGGGGACGAGCTACAGCAAAGCTGGAGCAGCACAGTTCCAACGCACCTTCACGGGCGGCAAGAAGGAACTGAGCATTTGCTGCATCACCTGGCAAGTGCTTCCTAGAATGTGACGTCAGAGAGGGGTGGAGAAGAGACCGGGCCCATGGACTGGGAACCAGAGGAGGATGGTGCTCTGCGCACGGCACTGAGACAGGGGAAGTGCTACCATTAGAGTGACCCGACAGCCCATCAATGACACCTGCGGACAGTACCACTTGACTGGGGGTAGGGCTGAAATAGTGCGGAGGGATTTAGAGGGATTAGAAACACAAGTAGGAAATAAAAGAGGCCAGTCTGGGCCAGTGCAGTTCAACCCACAGTGAGGGGACAGGCTGATGCACAGAGCGGGGCAGCAGCCACAGCCCATGAGATTGGCAGTGACTGTGGGCAGAGGCAGGTTTGCAATGTGCTCAGGGTAACATCAAAACCCAGTGCAGGGGCATCGCCACCCAGGAGCAGTGAGGCGACAGTCTGTCAGCATGGGACACCGGTGAGGCTGCTCTGAGAATACTGGCCTTGGTCACGCCACCAGGCAATCCCAAAGAGCTAAGCAGTCAAGAAAGGGGAGTGAGGGAGGAGGCAAGGTGAAGGAACAACCATCACTGTAAAGTCACTGACTATAGCTGTGAGTGGGAGGGCCTAAGAACTGCCCATGAGAGGCATTTCTACACCGGGAACCCACTCATCTCAATGGGATTCTTCCTGCCAACTTCCTCCAGCTCTGAATCAGGCCCCGCGACAGCAGAGGAGTTCATGGGCTGGCCCGAGGGGGCACTGCAGAGAGCGAGGGCATGAGATGGAGCAAAGGAAAAACAAGCTGTGAAATGATCTCCTACGAGGAGAGGTGGAAACTCCATTGCTTGAGTCATCTAGAACTGGGTAGCGCAAAGACCTGGAGAATGGCCCACAGGGAACAATTCTACCCTAGCTGCTGGCATGGACTAGCCTTTCCCAGCTGTCTGTGTGTTCTCATGGGACCATCTACTCTATGGGCATTGGCCCTGTGGCAGCCCATGCTACATAACGAGGCCTTCCGACACAAGGGCAATACTAGTGCTCCCGAAGAGGGAATTCCATAGCAAAAACACAGGGGCAGCTCTCGGGGAGGTGCAGGTATCTCTACAGAAAGGCAGCTGATGCGCTTATGGGAATCAGGCATCCGGAAAGATCAGCCTTGGGAACGTTCAAGCAACCAGCGCCGGGGCCTGCCTCCCCCTGGGCACACAGGAAAGGAGGGAAGAGTAGCCCCTGCTGCTCCCTGCCCCTCCAGCTCTGCAGCAGATCATCAGCTCATGATGAGTCAGGGTTGCCTAACCTCTCCCCAGCCACAGGCCATGCTGCCAACATGCCAGGAGGCTGAGGGCTGAACCCATGGGCGCCGACTCCATGGGTGCTGCAGGGCTGCAGCACCTATGGGGAAAAATTAGCAGGTGCGCCGCACCCACCGTCAGCCGAGCTCCCCCAGCCCCCATCTCCTCCTCCTCCCACAAGCGCGCTGCGTCCCTGCTCCTCCCCCTCTCAGCGCCTCCCGCCCACCGCCTACCAGCTGTTTGGTGGCACTCAGGACTTTCCAGGAGGGAGGGGGAGGAGTGGGGATGTGGCACGCTCGGGGGAGGAGGCAGAAAAGAGGTGGGGCAGGGGCAGGGACTTGGGGGAAGGGGGCGGAATTGGGGCGGGGCAAGGGTGGTGCAGGGGTGGACAGGGGCAGAGGGGAAGTTGGCGCCTATGGCTGAACCTGAATGTGATCAAGGCAGTTGGCATGGCACCGGTGGCATTCATGCATGATCTCAGCAGGACCATGGCTGTGCTGCCATATTAAAGAGGAAGCCAGCCATGGGAGGCAGTTAGCTAGCAGGATGACCTACTGTTGCTCTAAAGACTCTCAGGAAAATCCTGGGCACATACAAGGGTTAGACAAAGACGTGACACCTCAGCAGACCGGTCTAGATGGGCTCCAGGACAGAGATCTGACTGGTCACTTCTACCTGCTGGTCCTAGGCTGATCAAACGTGTGTTTCCTAAGCATCATATGCAAAACAGCATTCACATTCTACACAGGGGTACCTGAGCACCTTCCAGTAGTGCATTGAGCAACATGACTATGATCAGTCCCATGTTCGTTCTCTCAGCCTTGGCCTATGGCAGGTGCACCATGGAGGGCCTTGTTTCAGTCGGGCCATTTTGATGTTATACGTTGCTCTGAGTTTATGTTGGCAAAGGCAAGGTTCAAGAAACATGGCTGGCACTGGAGGAGAAGGTGGAAAGATTTGTGATGACCCTTAGCTCCTGGGGGGAGTTCCAGGACCAAGCCCAAGAAAGTTCTGCCTCCTGCACAGCCAAGCTTCCCCCTTGTGGCAGAGAGTTCCACTGTGCCTGAGGAGCAGGGTTGTTGACCATGACATCTTCATCCCACAATGTTAGCAGATATCCTGGGCATGGACCACTTGAAGATAAGGACTGAAACCTCGAATCGGATTCTTTTTCCTATGGGAAGCCAGTGCAGAGAGCAGGTCTGATGTGAATCTGCCTCATGGAACCTGCACAAGATGCACTCATTCTTCCTGCTTGGGGGCAGTGTCAGGACATGCTGCTGACCTGCCATTTAACATGTATATTGGGGCAGCACCCACGGGTCCCCATTGGCATCACCATGCTGGATGCACGCAGGGAGACACCCTCTCTGCCCAAAGACCTCACATCAAAGAACACAGCTGTAATTTTGTGCACTTATGCCCTCATGACTCTGCAGCAAGCAGCCCCACTCCATCCCCTATAGGGCTGTCCAACACATACGTACTTGGTGGTAATGAGGAGCAGCAATGCAGATGCTTAATGAAGGGCTTCTCTCAATTCCAGAGGGAGGAAGGGAGAGCTGTTCCCACAATCCCCTGCCTTTCGCAGCAGAGTTGGAAATATTCACGGAAGAGCTGGGGAAAAACACATTAAGCATTCTGTGCATTTGAGCCAATGCAATGCCGAGTCCCCATAGCTCCCACAGCTTCTCTGCTCCTCCTCACAGGATATTTCCTTTCCAAGGGGATGCCCACCGGCTCTGCTCACAGAAGGCTTCCATTCACCTTTTGCTCTTGGCCCCTGTGGCCTTTCAAGACAACCCTGTAGGCTGGCACTTTCCTTGTCAATATCGGCACATGGTGTTGCAGATTTTCATGGGACAAAGTGGAGATGCAGCCTCTTAATTTGTGCTCACAGGTCACAGACTCATAGAATTATAGAAGATTAGGGTTCGAAGAGACCTCAGGAGGTCATCTAGTCCCACCCCCTGCTCAAAGCAGGACCAACCCCAGCTAAATCATCCCACATGTGTTTGTCAAGCTGGATCTTATAAACCTTGAATGATGGAGATTCCACCACCTCCCTAGGTAACCCATGCCCATAACAAACCGCACACATAAAAGGCAGCACTCAGCTATCCACCTGGACACCTGCCATTAGCAGCTGCAAAACACAGTTATTCATGCTTACAAAATGAGAGGATATTGCTGAAAATCAGAGCAGCTGCATTACAACAAAGCAAGGTTCTGGAGTCCTAGTAGATTCTCAAACTGCCCCTTGAGTCTCTAAAAAAAGAGCCCACAGGAATTCTCCTCTAACAGGCCCTGCTTCAAGCTACATATCACCTTACTCACCTGGAGCCACTAGCCATGTATATTAAACACAAGCGTCACCCCCAGACCCCTCAGTGCAAAGTGGCAAAGGGCACACCATCCCTTGACACATCAGGCCTGACCCACTCATTGCCCTGCACATTGTCATCATCTGTACTTAAAAGGTGTCGTGTGAAGTCTCATACACTGACTGGTGACACGCTGGTCCTGATAATCACTGTGCAATGTATGGACAGGCTGCGTACAAACAGCTAGAGATGCATGCTGGGAATACGTTCAGAAAGCCCAGCTTGCCCTAGACAAAAGGAAGAGGGATTTACTTGTCTGACCAGCTTGACCACATAGAACAATGAAAGGTACATTTACATAGAAGGTAAACAAAGCGAGCAAGTGGGGGAGATGACTGCTTAATGATCATGACAGGGGCTGGAGTCTGCACCCCAAGACGCCATCCTGGCTCTTGAAACAGAGACATTGGGGTAATAGGAGCAGGGGCAAAGGGACGTTCAAGTCATTCATCTCCTAAGGGAACAATGAAACCAGTACATGGATTCTGTGAGGGCTGGGTCCTGGCTGGAAAATCCCATCAAACTGGAGACTGCTGACAACTTGGGGTAAGGAAGAAACAATGTTAGGCAAAGCTACATCTTACTGAATTCAGTTTTAGACCCTAGAAAGTGTGTTGTTCTGTTTTGTTTATAACCCTTTCGAAGCCAGAAATCACTTCAATCTAGGGTCTCTGTTAAACATACATATTCGTTTGATTACAAGCCATCTCCAAGCTGGAGTTACATGCTCAGCTGAGCTACCTAGCTGGTCTGTGCACTGGCTCTTTGGAGGCAGCGAGCTTGGGATCAGCTCTGAGAGTGTGTGACGAAGCAGGGAGTTTTCTTGTTGTTTTCAATGGTTTGCATGAAGAGGGCATGGGACTCCGTTTCCCTGTGTGCTACTGGTTTAATGAGATGGTGGGAGTGGGAATTTGTTGTTATAGAGGGCCAGCAAATGGGCCGGAGAATGGATACCCCAGCAACTAGTGACCAGGAGACCCCGCTTGGGAATCACAGCTAGTGTGAAGACAATGGGCTGCGGAGAGAGAACCCTGGTGACCTGACCAGACGGTTCCAGCCAGAGGGAAAACAAAGGTCGGATGAGAGGAGAGGAGGCCCAGGCATCCTGTTTACCTGGGACAGAAGCAGGACTTGGGGGATGGTGATATCAGATGCCCAGCTGGAAGGAGGGGGTCTCAGGGCTGGGAGCAGAGAGCAGCTAGAGCCCAGCTGGAGGCTGGAGAGATCTAGATATACTGTCCTGAGTATTGCTAGGCCTGAGGCCCTGAGAGAGTCTCCTAGGCTATGTTCAGACGCTCAATAAACCCTCCTGTTTTACACTGGCTGAGAGTCACTCCGGTCTAGAGATCGGGGTCGCATTATTTCCTCTGGGTTTGGAGGCCCCAGAGTTCCAGAGTGAGTGGACTCCCTGAGGGGGCCCAGGGCAGAGACAGGCGCGGTTCCAGAAGGTGGAGGAGCCTACGGCTTAACCCCAAGAGAGAGTGGACCTCTGAGAAGGGCTGTCGCACTGAAGGGGGTTCCTCCCAGGGACTGTACGGAGCCGAGAGAGAGCACAAGTCCTGTGAGTCCATGACAGTGTACAGTCAGAGGGATGGGCCACTGCAGGGGAGTCAGTTTTGGGGGCACTTGGGACCAGAAGGGCTGTTGGGGTCACCCTACAAGGAGCAACCCAGGGGACCCCACTGTGCTGTGAGCATGCTGCTGGTGGCGGGGCTCTGAACCAAAGCTTCCCAGCACAGACACACCCAGGGCTCCGGGGCAGGTGGTGACAACCCCTCACTGGGCTGGGTGAATCCCCAAAGCCTCACAACCAGCCATCAGGATTATTCATTCCATGGCAGAACGCTTTACCCATGCCAGCTCTCTGCATTAGGTGAGGTCCCAAAAGCTGTTGCTGTATCCGTCCTACAGACAGTTCTGCTGTATCAACGTCCCCATCTGTTAACATGCCACAGGTTTGCCATGGAGCAAATGCTCTGTCAGACAACTTACTGCCTGAACCAGTGAGTTCATGCCTGCCTGGGACACACCACGCTCTGGGAGATTTACTGCTCATGTAAAGGGCTCATCTCAGAAGGAGCAGAGACTGGGAGTGGCTGGGTCACTACAAAAAATAATTTTCCCTCTCTTGATACTCACACCTTCTTGTCAACTATTGAGAATGGGCCACATCCACCCTAATTGAATTGGCCTCATTAGCACTGACCCCCCACTTACTGGAAAACTCCCATCTTTTAATGTGCTGTATATTTATACCAGCTTACTGTATTTTTCACTCCATGCATCTGATGAAGTGGGTTTTAGCCCATGAAAGCTTATGCCCAAATAAATTTGTTAGTCTCTAAGGTGCCACAAGGAATCCTCATTATTTTTGTTCAGACCAGAAAGGATCACTAGATTATTTTGCTAGCTGGAGCAGTTGTCACACTGCTGGCACATCCCTTTCTCAGTGTCCCCACACTTTTGTTTTCACGAATGGTGAATGGGCGCGTTAAGCCTTTGCACCGAGAAGAGAGTATGCTGTAGCAAAAACAGTTAACCCTACACTGCATGTAACCACATCACTGTGACAGAGGGCACAGAACTCACACCTTCCTGCTTGCCTACCATCTCAGTTAATGGAGAATCACCACTAGCTGTTGGCAGTGGAGGGCCTATGTCACACAGCTGTAGTTCCGATTACACCCAATAGAAGGCAGCAGTGTACGCACACGTGCCAGGCCATTGCACTACTCTGAGCACTTGGCCAGTCTGCCATAGTTTAAATTCTAATGCTGGGGTGTGAAGGGTTCAGCATACTGGTGATATTTGCCTATTGGGGGCCCATTCCCCTCATGTAAATGGGGAGGAGGGGGCAGCAATAAGGCTGGGGGGATGGGGACTGGGTTCCGAGCAGCACCTTCCTGCTGGTTATTCCATGCAATGCCGACTCTTCATCTGTAGGCGAGGAACACAAAACCTCAAGAGCCATCCTCCGTGGGGCAGGACAAGGAGCAGGGGGAAGGTGACTCAGCAAAACCAGGGTGGGGGTGTATGTGTCTCCTCTCACCTGCTTCTTCTTCCCCTCAGAGGACAGGACTTTGGTGACCCCGATCCGGTGCAGCATAACATGGACGCGCTGCTCAAAGGAGTTGGGGATCTCCCCGTCACTCTTCTCAAAGGGCTGCCTCTGAAGGGTAAACAGGACAAAGCCGGGGGCATGCCCAGGTGGCTGCATTACAGTCACCAGGGCCCCCACACCCGTTGTGCTGGGCAGGCCCCATGGCTTTCACCTTTGAGCCCGCCCAGGTATGGGCGGCTTCCCAGCCCCCAGCAGCCCTGTAGAGCCGTGGGGAGCCGGGCTATGCCATGGCACCTTGGCAGGCTGTCCTGCGAGAGTTCCCCATGGTGCTGCATGCTGCAGCTCTGTCCCATATGCCATGCCTGCCCCGACTGCTGCATGGCCTTGTGCCTTGCCCCCAACCCCACTGCAGCCTTCTGCAAGGCCTGCTCCAGGGATCCTCCCCCGTCCAGAACCAGGCTCCTTTATGACACTCAGCCCCTTCCACCTGGGTACAAGGGCCAGCGGGAGGGGGAGAGCGTACCCCAGGGGGCGAAGCAAGATCCATCCCTCCCCTCACGTTGCCCAGGCCGAGGGCAGGTTTGCCAAGAGACACGCCTGCCCCCTGGCAGTAACTGACGGCACCAGGCGAGTCTGGCTCGGGACACAACGTTTGTACTTCGCTGCTGGGCTGCGGCCACAGTCCTCTTCCCGATCTCCTGCCCCAGAACCGCAGCAGGTGCTACACCCCCCCCGGATAGGGTGACCAGACGGCAAGTGTGAAAAATCAGGACGAGAATGGGGGGTAATAGGTGCCTATAAGGCAAAGCCCCGAACATCGAGACTGTCCCTATAAAATCGGGACATCTGGTCACCCGACCCTTGGAGCTCCCTCTGGCGCGTGTTTGCCTAAGATCAGTTCCCCCACCCAGCTGTATCACAGCAGCTATTCCCGGTCCTTGGCTGCTCCGGGCTCTTTCTGATCCTCCGTTACTGGGGCAGGCCTCAAATTCCCCCAATCATCCCCCAGGGACGTGGGCAGGAGCAGGGAGGGGCCCAACAATAGGCCCCACAGTGCTAGACTGGTTGGTGCCATCCGTACCCCCAAAGTCCCCTGCCGCTTCCCAGGCACGGAGCAGGGAGACAGCCCCACGCCCAAACCCATCTGTAGTGCAGCCAGCAGCCAAGACTAGCTAGGACAGGCCAGGATTTGGGGCCTGATCCAAACCTGCCTGAGGTCAATGGGAGTCATCCCACAGATCCCTGTGAACCCTGGATCACTCTTAGGGTTCCCCTGGCTGGAGACACCAGCCCACACAGGCTGGGTCAGGCAGTCTGAGAGCTGGAGAACCAGCCTCCATGAACAGTCCCCTTTACATTGGCTGCAGCTCAGGCCAGCCAGGGGGGATACAAACCTCACACAACACAGAGCCTCCGGGCTCCTGCTCTCTGCTGCGCAGCTACTTAGCAAGTTCCCCTGTGCTGACTCCAGGGATGAACTGGGCCCTTACACTCAGGACACCCCTAAACTGGGGCAAATGCCAAGAGCACAGGCTCCCGGGGGCTAGGATTGGGGCGGTGGGGGAAGGGGGCTGTTACCTTTTCGTGTTTCGCTCCTAGAACCTCTTCATCCTCACCAGACAGGAGTATGAGGGACTGTGACTTGCCCTCTCGGGAATACTTGGGCCTGATCCTGTGGGCGGCATCGGGGGTCTGGCTGGGCTCTGCATTGGCCCTGGGCTCCACAGCAAGCCCACCCTCTTCGGATTTGCTCAGTGCCTTCCCAGGCTCCCCTGCCTTACTGGGAGGCTTTGAAATGTCACTGCGAGTGGACTTCCTGCCCTTGGCTGCCGAGGGGCTGCCCTCTGGCTCCTTCTCGCACTTCCAGGCCCTGCTGGACTTCGGCTTCTTGAATGCAAAGAAGTTTCCTATTTTCTTTTTGAAGGTCCGGGTGCCAGACGGCACGAGGCGGGCTGAGCCAGGAGAGATCCCCCGGGGAGCTGGGCTGGAGCAAGAGGAGGAAGCCAGGAAAAGAGTTAGCACAGGTGCTGATCGGAGACATGAACTGAGAGCAGGTACCAGAATCACTGTGCCCCCAATGCCAAGAACTGTGTCAAGCACTTCTCTGCTGCCAGCCTGCAGCCTGGGGAGCCAGTCCACAGGGAAGGGGCAGGAAAGGAACATCTCCACAGCAGAGGGGACTCACCACACCCTTGGAAAGGCAGCTGGCTCTGTGGCCTCTTGACTGTTTCCTTGTCTTTGAACTTCCCCCTGGCTATTGGGATTAGAAAAATCAGTGGGGGGGGGAGGCATGGTGGAGCGCAGCCTAGCCCCAGTCCTAGCCCTTGGAGGGTGCCCAGCAGGCAGCAGGATGCGGGGCTCTGGGAAGGGGCTGGGAAATGGGGGTTGGGACGGCAGGATCCCCACCTGGGAGATTCATTGCAGACACACTTAGCTGCACATTTCACCGTCTCCCCTCCAGGAGCTTCAGCCGCAGAGGTGCAGCTGCCTCTCAGCTCTGGACCGTAGCTAGGCAGGTCGGGGTCCCTGGCCCTGGGGACAACCTGTGCTGTTAGCATTCTCCAGCGCAAAGGTTCCTGTGCCAACACTTTCCCGGCCCACACCGAGCAGCCGTCCCCCCACGAGGACGGGCCGGACGTCCCCCCAGCACTCAGCCACTCCCCGGGGCTGCGCCGCTCTGCAGTCTCACACTAATCGGCCAGGATTTCTGCCCTAGCAAGTCAATAATTGAAGACGTTTCATACACAGTAGGTCAGGCGGCTTCGAGAGACACGGCCAGTCCCAGAACCACCCTGACTAGGCCCGGCTGCTGACACCACCATTCCCTGCGCCACAGGGGCTGCCAAGTCCCAGGGACTGCGCGAGAGGGAGGTGGAGAACCAGGAGCCGTCACTGACCGCAGCAGCCCTGGGTGGAGATCCAGGCTGTACCAGCATGAGCCCCAGTGTCCCGTCTCAACCTGCACCAGGACACAAGCTCAGTGGTACCCTCCTCTCCTGGCCGGGAACACGGAGGGGACTTCCCAAGGCCTCCCACTTGGGCAGGCGTGATGGCAATTTTCCTCCATGGCTGACATGGTCCCAGAGTGTAGAGATGGCCACACTCCCTAGAAGCCAGCAGTAAATAGGGGTGTGTCTAGGCGGCCCGTGAAGGTAGCCTGGGGTGGCCACACCATTACTCCAGCTAGTAGCAGACACAAGCTGGCTCTTCCTCGGCTTTACATAGCCTCAGGTGCAAGGGCCGACAGCTGGTTCTGTAAGAACCCCACCAGCTCCCCTCTGGGCACTGCTGCTTTCAGCACCACTGTTCATGATGAGTGCCCAGATCACAGAAGACATCCTTCTCTCCTTCCCCAGCACAGGCTGCTAGATACAGCCCAGCCCTTTACAATTCCCCTCTTCCCTGCAGGGCAGGTTCCACCCAGTAACCCTTGTGCTCTCTTCCCCCAGGATGGGGACAACTTCAGTTGGCCAGGACAACAGCTGGCTGGGTATGAAAACCTAACTACTGCACTGCATGAGGCTGTGCCTGGCTCTCGTTCTTACCATGAAGGGTCGTGCATTTCAGAGCCGGGCTTCTGCCAAGTTCAGGGGATGTCTCGATCAGGGAGCACCTCCGGCTCCCAGTGCAGCAGGATGCACGAGTAGAGTTTTACACCGAGACGGGGGCGGGGGGGGCAGATCTCAACACTAGTTTCATCAACAGGGATCACTATCGCTAGCTGGATGGAAAGCCCAAGTGACAAGTGGTAGGAAATATAGATCGACACAACGACAGGGAAGAGAGTCCTGCTCAGCAGGAGGCTGCTTGTGGGAGGGGTGACAGAGCAAGGGACAATGAGGAAAACAGAGACCGGAGAAGGATAAGAAAGGAGAGGGAGCAAAGGAGAGAAAATCTAGCTCAATTTTGACTCCTCCTGTGCAGGGAGGGGCGGGGGCAGAGTTTTGTTTGCGAACACACCTGAGCTAAGCCCTGCACAGGCCATGCTGCCTGGTTTCTAAGATCCGCCCCTAGCAATGTTCAGCCCACATTCAGTGCTTCCTGCCTTCCCAGCCCCAGTGAACGAGCCCTCCCAGAGCCTTTGCGGAGGTGGAAACGGATGCTAGGAGTGAGCTGCCCGAGGACACACAGCGAGTCTGGAAGGACAACCCACACGCTTTTGGCTTCCAGGTCCCAACTGACTGCATTAGCTCCCACTGCCCTTGTACACCGATTTCCTCCCAAAGGGCCATGGGCTTGGAAGGGCTAGTTTCAAATCCCAGCGCCCAGTCTGGTGCATCAGCCGACCTTGCCTCACTTCTCAAAGGCCACCTTCTGGCCGGGACCCCAAAGGGAGATGCCCACTAGCTGCAGAGCCCAGTACACTCATTGTTAAGTGTAATGGTGCGAACCCCAGTGTCCTGGGCTCATTCCAGTTCAGGGAATGGCATTCTAACATCCTAAATGCCCCCTTGCACTTCCAGTTGGATTTGGTGGGCCAGGTCCTCAGCTGGCATCAGATGGTGAGTGCCACTGAAGTCAGACCAGCTAAAGCTCTGAACCAGATTCTTACTCAGCCCCTGACCAAAACTGCGGTGTATCATTTCTGGGTGCTGTTAAACAGTTGCTGTGTAGCACCCCAGACATGAGTGCATTTCTGCAGTGGGTGAAATGATCCCTATAAGATCCCACACCCAAACACAGATAGTGTATTGTGAGAATTTGCTAATATGTTCACAAGGCACTCGGAGTGCTAGATGAATGGTGTTTAAAAGCATTGACGACTATTAATTAGTAGTGACCTGAATTTCAAACCATGCAAGGTAATTTTGCCCCAAGGAATGACTGAGGGCGATTCCCCAGTTTAGCACTAGCTTGTGACCCAGGCACCTCTTGATGCCAACTGGCACATGGCCTAAGGGTTACAGGACTCCCCTGGGCTTAGTATGCACATTCTAGTTCAAAGAATGCCACGTGAGGGCTCAAAGCCTGTGTCACACTGGTCATCGATACTGTTGTGAAATGCATGTACAGCTGTCATGTAAGGAGTTCTGTATATACACTGACAATTACATTCTTACAGCCTGCATCAAATGTGAAAAGCAGGTTAGCTGTCAGACAGGAGCGGTTTGTTCATCTAATCTGTTTACATGTAAATTGAGCATTGTCTGGTTCACAAGGAGCAGTCACTGGCATTTTAAGCTAATGAAGAGCAGAGGGGACTTTAGAAGGAAAGTAGCAGGAAGAGATAGATGTGGGGCAGGATGGGGGAGAGGAACCCTGTCTTGACGTAAATATCAAAGGCTTGTTTTTGTCTAGTTTGGGGGTGCAAAGAGGACTCCTTCAGCAAGGAAGTGAATGGGCAGGAAGTTTGCTTCATGAAAAGGGATTCCAGCCAGGCTTGGTTGAAAACACTGGAGAAATCTTTGGGTAAGACAAGCTTCTTTAGACAGGAGGAGAACTTGTGAACTAAGTTCGGTCTCTAGAAAGTGTGTTATTGATTTTATTTGTAACCATTTCCAATATTCTTATTCACACTCACTTGAATCTCTGATAATAAACTGATTCTTGTTTTCACTATAACTAGATCAAAGTGCTGTGTGTTTAAGCTAAGGGGGTCCCTTGTCCAGTTTTGGCATGGACAGTCCTCTGTTGGGGTGGTTTGTCCCCCATCTGGTACAGGGACAAACCAGATGTGGCTCTGTCTGGTAGCGGACAGAGGATGCCCTTTATGAAGGGCACGCCGCTTTGCCCCCTCCGGCATGACCCCAATTCTCCAGTGTTCTGGGATCATGCGAGCGTGATGTTATGTTTAGCAGAGCTGTGTTCTAAGGTGTAACTCATGAGCTGCGGAGTCCCGTCCCTGTGGGAATGGCAGGTAATTCTGTGCATGGTCAGTGGATCAGGGACTGGACGCTCCGAGGACTTGTGGGTTGGTACATGTGCGTCACTGCCTGTACACAGACAGCGAGGCCCACGGAGGTCCAGAAGGCAGGGCTTGTGTTGCCAGAGAGCGGACACACAGCGGGCATGGCCCAGTAGCAGCTACAGTACTGAATACACCTCGTTTACTTACAGCGGCTCCTCTTGGATCAGCTTCTTGGTAAAGAACTCCTCTAGCCCTTCATCCACGCAAGTAATGCTTCTGTCCTCGTCATTCTCAGTCGGGGCTGGCTGGACCTACGAGCAAGTGCTACAGTCAGAAGAGCTCAGTGCTGCAGAAGCAGGGAAGAGGGGAGGCGAGACGCCAGGGGAGAAGCTGAATTCAGGGGGACGCCCCCAGGAGAAAGTGAGAAATCACTCCCTGACGTTCCTACTGATGCAGCTGCTTTTTAATTGCATGCGCACGTACACACCTTTGTATGAATTTGCTGTTGAATAATAATAAAATAACAGTACTAGCAACCAGCTCTTACCTAGCACTCGTCATCAGCAGATCTCAAAGCTCTTTATAAAGGAGAGCAACACTATCCCTGTTTCACAGAGCGGGAAACTGAGGCACAGAGACTTGCCCAAGGTCTCTCAGCAGGCCAGTGGCAGAGGCGGGAATATAACCCTGGTCTCCTGAATCCCAGGACAGCGCTCTATCCACTAGTGCAGTGGTTCTCAGCCAGGGGTATGTGTACCCGGGGGTAGCAGAGCTCTTCCAGGGGGCACATCAACTCCTCTAGATATTTGCCCACTTTGCCAACAGGTGACATAAAAGCACTAGCAAAGTCAGTACACACTAAAATGTCATACAAACAATGGCTTGTTTATCCTGCTCCCTATACTATACACTGAAATGTGAGTACAGTATTTATATTCCAATGGATTTATTTTTAATTATATGGTAACAATGAGAAAGTCAGTGATTTGTCAGTATTACTGTGCTGTGACACTTCTGTATTTTTATGTATGATTCTGGAATCAAGGAGTTTTTAAGTGAGGTGAAACTTGGGGTACACAAGACAAATCAGCCTCCTGAAAGGAGTACTGTGGTCTGGAAAGGTCAAGAGCCATTGCAGTAGCTCACAAGGCCTCCCTTCAATGCCACGTGGCTGTGCATCAGAAGGGACGTAAAGAAAAAACCACTCCAGAATAAGATCACAAGCCAAGCGCTGCTTCCATCATCTAAACGGTTTCTTCCCTGTTATAGGGCGCACAGCTGCAGGCCTGACAGTCAGTTCAAACCCTCCACAGCCTTGGAGCACCTCCCGGCTGTCCCCAAACAACGCTGCCTGCAGGCTCAGAGACAAGCTCAGACATACACCCAGCTCCAAGAAACAGCCTGGCCGGGCTGGGGTGATGCCTAGCTTCCCCAGTGTACTTTGCACCAGTGTGTTTTCTTCTGCGCTTTCCCAAGAGCTGATGCTTGAAGCCAAAGCCTGTGCTATGGCTAAGCTCCCCCTGCCATTATTGTGCAGCATTTCCAGCTGCTCGGCCCTAGGTCTGAAAATTGCCCATGTGGTGCTTTTAGAACTTGTTGCCCGCTCATGCTTGGTGATGTTACCAAGTAAAGAAATTGCACCCGGTTCCAGGGAGATGGCCAAGAGCAGCCCAGTCTTCCTCTTCCCAGCAACATCCTTGGGGCACGTGTCCCAAGTGACAGACTCAGGAGCGGCCTCATAAACGCTTTCGCCTGGACAGCGGGAGACTGCGTGTGTTCCATTTCACTTTTGACTTACTGGAAAAGCTCCAGGACAAGGCGCCCAGTTTTGAAAACCCTAAGAAAACACCCCACCGAATACAGATTGCAAATATAGGGAATATTCTAGGCCAAAACTGGGTGACATCAGAGCTGTGAGGAGTCAGATCATTTGTATGCCGTATAGTCTCCAATTTCTGGGCAGCAAAACCCACCCCTCACTCCAGGTACTTGCCCTGGTGCCAGATTGCTCTCCACAGATCCTTTGCCAGTGTTTTGCCCCAGTGGTTTCTAAATGATCTATGCAGCCAGGGTTGGGGGAAGGAATTTCATCATTTCCCTTAGGAAATGATTCCACATGCTATGGGTCTGATCCTGTCCCCCTGGAAACACCACTACTCCTGTGTGTGGGAGCAGGCCCCTGCTGGCCAGTTGCTAGCCCAGATCTCCCTCCCAAGCTTCTTCATTTCATCCCATGAAGGACTCCTCACCTCTTCCATGTCTGGCCCCTTCACTGCTCTCCTCACATGCTGCTCCAGTGAGCCTCTATCTTTACTTTATGGCGGAGCCCAGATCCGAGCATCGTGGCCCAAATGTGTCAGTCACTCAACAGCCTGGGCCACGACCCGCTATCTCGTAACAGGCCTGGGTCCACCCCCAAACCACATTCCCCTCACACGTGTGCATCTGACTGGCTGGCTGCTCCCCCCACGGCCATAGGAACCGGAGAGGTTCCCCCAGACAAACACTGCTTGTTCTCCCAGGTCTAATTTGCTATTCTCCACTCCTGTGTTGGATCCCACTGGTCTCTCTAGGGTTTCTCTGCCCTTCCTGCTCGTCTCACTCCCACCTCCCCCCGTGCAGCCTCGCCTGCAAAGGTGAGGACTGGGTTAAGTGTGACCAATCAGAAGGAGGCTCCCCCAGCTAAACACATGGGGCATTGGCCTGTGCCATCCAGCAGTTCCTTTTCAACCCTGGGGTCGCGTTCACACCCAAGCCCAACCATGTGCTTTGATTGACAGGAGAAACACAAAAGACCGGCCTTCTGAGGAACTCCAGGGTGCTTGGGATATTCCCCTGGCGGGAAGCCTTGGAGGTTCACTCCCAACCCAGGCGGTGTTTGTGTCGTACCAAGGCGGTGCTATAGGCCTGCGCCCCTGTGCAGAGCAATGCCTGCAGCACACACAGCTCTCCGCTGAGTCGATTTCTAGAGGCTGTTTTCCGAGTCTAGGGAGCATTTTGCATGGCAGACAAAAGCCCTCAGCAACTACAAGAGAGGAACCCAGCAGGATGTGTGCACTCGGAGGATAATCACTTGCGGTTCTCAGAATGGGACCCCTCTGATTCCCCCACCCAACACGATCTCTGCTCTTGCAGAAGGTCTCTATGGTTTAGCAGTTTGAGCAACAAGGCCGGGGCAAGTGTGCTCAAGGGCTCCAATGGGGAGGGCGGGGGCTGGAAACCAGCCAGGTAACTGCCTCCCAGAGTGAGGGAGGTGAGCTCAGAGCATCCAACTGCCTCTGGGTGGCGACCAGCTCTAGCCACCCCTCGAGAGGCGGAGTGGAGACTGGCGAGCGGAATAGGGGACATCAACAAGCAAGCGACACTCCGATGTTGAGGGTTGCAGACCCCAGCCAGCTCCCGCCTCCAGAGACAGGGAGCGGACAGGAGCTTTTCAAGGAACTAAAAAGGCAGGGGGAGGCCAACTCTCAGACCAAGCCTGGCATACAGGAGCCTATACCCTCCTGCCCCTTCACAGTGCCAGTCGGGTAACTGCTTGCCAGCAGGTTTCATAGAATCATAGAATATCAGGGTTGGCAGGGACCTCAGGAGGTCATCTAGTTCAACCCCCTGCTCAAAGCAGGGCCAATCCCCAATTTTTGCCCCAGATCCCTAAATGACCCCCTCAAGGATTGAACTCACAACCCTGGGTTTAGCAGGCCAAAGCTCAAACCACTGAGCTATCCCTCCCCCCCAGAGTAACAGCCGTGTTAGTCTGTATTCGCAAAAAGAAAAGGAGGACTTGTGGCACCTTAGAGACTAACCAATTTATTTGAGCATAAGCTTTCGTGAGCTACAGCTCACTGTTGCTCAGGCAGAAGGGGTACTAGCCAGATGAACAGCTAACCAGTGAGGTGTAACATAAAGCAGGGCAGGAGAGCTATGCGATCTTCACCCCTGTGCAACCCCCGCCTGCTGAGCCGGCACATCTCGTGCTCATTTTGCGCACACACACTGAATGCCAACATGGTGCAACAACAGCACTGTCCAACCAAGGCTACGGCCAAAGCACTAGTACCACGAGCCCCATTTTCAGGGGCATGTATATGCAATAAGCAACTTACATCACCATTTACAGCCCCATTCACTTTGGCCCAGGAGAACTGCACCCTTTTCCCCTAGATCTGGGTGCAGCCTGCTGAGTGCCTCAGTTTCCCCAGCTGAAGATGGGGTTAGTCACATGGGGTTACCCAACTCCCTGGAAGGCTGCAGGGATGAACTAGTTACTGTGTGGAAGGCCCTTTGGAAAGAAAATGTAAAAGCACCAAGTGCAAAGTGTTATCATAATTCTATATGTTTAGTCCTATCGACAGGGCCGTGGAATGGAACACTGCCCCCCTGAGCCCCCTCCCAGACTGCTAGGAGGGCCACGGACTCCCTGGGGGTGCAGTCAGACACAGAGCAGCTGCTAGGTTGTAATAATCCCAGCTAAACACCTGGAAGGGCTCTCATCCTCCCACACTTCCTCCTCCCCACTCACCTGCAGCAGCCCGCTCTGGCAGAATTCAAGCATGCTTATGGAGGGCTGGAGTTACTGAGCGCTAAAATGGGATCTGTTGCCTTGTGAACTGAATGCTCCCTTCTGGGGATTTTCCACGGCTCCATCAAAAGCCACAGGAGCCCCCTACCACCCCCAGTCTAAATACAATGCACAAAGGGAGGACTGGGCTACAAAGCCCCTTCTAATGCGGTTACTTACAGGAGGTGGCAAAAGCTTTAAGCACAGTCTATCTTCTCAGAGCCATCTGCTTCTGTTCCCACCATGCAGACGCACAGGCCTCTCACGAGGCAAAACTTTTGCAGAGCCCTTCGCATGGGCCTGTGTGGAGTAGTCAGGATTCTTTCCCAGCATTGTCTGCAGATGCAAACTGCCCCAGCGTCTGGGGGTGTCTGGCTCATATTCGTCCCTAGTTCTAGGTCAGTTAACTCAGACGTTTTGTCCCATCAATGCCATGAATTAAAAAGTACTTTCAAATTGCAGCAGCTCTGCAGCACTCCCAAGCCCTGCGAGCTCACAGGAACTCCAAGCGTTGGCTGGGATGGAGCCAACATTTTGATTTCTCTTCCTACTGGGCCAAACTGGTGCTTGCAGGAAATGCTAATGAGGTCTCAACCAGGGTCTCTCCTTCTTCACTGCTAAGTGTTTGCCACAGAGTGTGTCTTTTGAAGAATGCCTGTACACCTGCTAGCCACCGCTCTGCATCCCAGAGGTAGCCACAGTTCAGTGGCTTAATTATCCTTGGGATGCTCATTCTCTGACTCAGCAAAGTACTTAAGCAGGTGTATAAACCTTAAATACGCACCTGTAAAAGCTGACCTTTGGGCCATAGCCAGTAAAGCGAACTGGGACTGGCTCCTGATAGAGTGCGCTACCTCAGTGGCTACCTACAACCAGCCCGAGGCACCTGAGCAACGGCCGTGGGGCACAAAGGTGCCCTTAGCATGCTAGGGTTCTCTGCTAACCATTTCAGGCATGTCTGAGCAGCCCCAGATGTCGAAGGCACCATGCAGAGAACCCGACTAGTGAGCAGCAGCTGCAGAGCAAGGAGGGCACTGCACAACAAAACCAGACGTTGCAAGGGGCAGATGCCGAAGCACCTCGTCCCAGAGCCAAGGCGAGGGTGGGCAGCCTGGGAAAGGATGAATAGTGTTTGCCCCAAAGTTAGGTCAAATCCCTGGCACACTCAGACGAGCTGCAGTGACTCCGTTAGAAGGGTGCCTATCGCTCCAAGTGCAGACCTTGGCCCACCATCTCCAAGGGACAGAGAGAAACAAGCTACATCAGCGCTAGGTATTCCCCTCAAGAGTCCGACCCTGGTCCGGTCCCATGAGCTGCACAGGGCTGATGGCTTTCAATTGACAAGTGCAAGGCTATTTCTTCTTTGCTGGCATTTAAATCCATACCAGCTTTTCATTCCACCATTATTTGTGTCTCTGGAGAGCAATGCCAGTATTAAGCATCCACTTGCACATCACCTCTGTCAGATACGGCCCTAGCCAAACGCTCAGGCAATACTAACCCGTAAGGACTCTTCCTGCCTGGATCGGACTAGAAAACCCCACAGTCCAAAGGCAGTGCCATGCCAGTCCCTTGGGCCTGTCCCTGTCTGTAGGAGCAACTTGCTACTAGACTGGCCAACATGGGAGGGAACTCATCCTCTCTCGTGTAGAGGAGATGTGTCAAGACAATCACCCTCATACTCTCAGCAGCCGTGCAAACCTTGGGCCTGACTGTACCGCTAATATAGCTTGCTAGTTAGTGAGGCAGTGGAATCAGGCCGGCTGCCTCCCATGCACCCCCGTGGCCTGGGCTCACGCTAGAGGCAGCCTGCCTCCGTTTCCCCTCTTAGACTTTTCAAATAAAACTTCCCTTCAAGTTTTTTCTTGGGCAAAAATACCCCTCCCTAGGGCCTGGGCTTATTAATGTAAAATAAGCCCTCAAAACCCTCCACTTCTCAGACCAAGTCTAGTCCTAAGGCCACCCAACCCAAGCTTCCTCTTTCTCCTCCCAGGCCTTCCTGGCTGGGGCCTTTGCAGGCTCTTCCCTGGGTCAGGGTCTCTCCCAGGCCTCCCTGCCTAGGGCAACTTCCCTGGTCTCCCGTCTTCCCCGCAGGAGCCATTCCTCATTCTGCAGATTCAACCACAGCTTCTGGAGCGTTGCCCTTTGTGCAGCGCCCTGCTGCCCTTTCTAGGGAATCCCCTGAGCCACCCCAGGGGTGCCTCACTCTATAATCAGGGCTGGCAAGCCCCAGTCCCCTAAGGGGTGAGCACCGGTACAGGCTGCAGCTCTCTTACTGCCAGTCCTGGATGCCAGCACAGCAGCGGCAATGTTCTGCACATGCCAGGTCTGAGCCCAGTGAAATCTTGGGGGGACGCGCCAGGGGAGGTTCCTGGGTCTCGGTGGTGCAGGGAGAAAGGAGAGACCCTAAAGAGCCTTTCCTCTTTGGAGGCTGGAGGTTACCCTGCTCTCATCGACACAAGGAACTGTGTTGCTGGAAAGAGGCCGTTAAGACTTTTATCATCTCAGGCTCAATAAGGAGCAGGAATGGTTTCTCTCCAATCAAAGCAATTCTCCCTTCCAGTTCATGGTGTTAGACCTTGGATGCCTGGCTGACCACCCCCCTGCACTGTGTGTAAACACACAGCCCCTGCTTGATGCCAGAGTTACCTCCCTCTGGCTGTGTCTGCTGGGCCCCAGTGGAAGAGAGGGAAGGCGAGACGCGAGGTCAGAGGGGCACCCTGTCTGCCAGAACAGCTGCGGAGCAGGGACACAGTCGCTAACCCGGACGCTGGAGAGACGCAAAATCAGCGGCAGCCTGCTGAGCCCTCTGGTAAAATCCCATCAAACCCCTTTGGCCCACAGGAGATGCCTAAACAAGGGGGTAGATGCAAGCATGCTATGAGAGGCCAGCCCAGTGCGACTCCCAGTGCACGACGTGGTCCTCAGCCAGGGACTCTCCCAATGCCCCTGCCAGGTGGCAGCTCCGCAGAGCTTGGAATGCAGGTGCCAGGCTTGATGCCATGCAGGTCCCAGGGCGGAATTCACCCTTGGCAGAGGGTAGGCTGCGCAAAGGGAGCCTCTGTGCCCCCTACATGCCAGGGAGGCGGCACTGGTGCCGAGTGGGGTTCGGAGGGTGGGCCGCACCTCCTCGGACATGAACCTGGAGTGGGCCAGACCTCTACCACTGGGAGCCTGGGGGGGGGCAACACCCCCATTACCCTTGCTCAGAACAAAGCCCACGTACGGGAGTCTGAGCCCTGCCACATCAGCATAGGGGAGCTGCATCCTGCCTGCACCGAGAGCTGATGCTTACTCCCAGGAGGGGCTGGGGAGCACCAGATTCTCCCTGTGTGCTGGGCAAACCCTGGGTTCATTCTGCATGGAAACAGAATCCCCTGCTTTGAAAACGAAGCCAGCCAATGATCAATTAACAGAAACAGCTTGACAAGGGAACCAAACTCTGCTCCTCAGCTTTTTAAAACCATCCCGCCGTGAGATGGGCTAGTCTGGCCTAAATGACTACCCACCTCCCCCAGGAATGGTGATCGCTCGCTTTATTTAGGCTCTAACTTCACAGCCCCCCAAAGTTATGTTGCCTTCCCCCGAGGCCTAAGGCTGAGTTATAAATGAACTGATTGACAGAAAGGGGGCAGATCCTGTCACTTTTGAAACTAATCAAATGAGTCAGAAGTATCAGAGAGCCATATAACAGTCAGTGAGCTTTTTTACTGTGGAAAAGATACACGGTTAATTCCAAATCTGTTCAAAAGGATAAGGGCCGTCTCATCAGGCCAGTGCATCCTTGGGGCAAACAAGCATCTAAGAGTTAAAGCAAATTTCCCAGTTTTGCTGAAGGCTCCGGTAGGTAGGAAATACACCCCCAGCAGAGACCTTCAAGCCAGCCAAAAAGGTTTCAAATCAATATAGTCAGATAGAAAACGACACTGCAAATGGGCAAAGCCCCTGCATGCAAACTGCAGCTTCTCTGCTTGTGTCACATCTACAACATTGCTGCAGCATCTCAAGATTTTAGCAATCCACCGGCAATATAAAACCACCACATACCCTCAGCTAAAACCTTCTCCTCTAAGGTAAAAACCAGCAGCAACCGAAGCCCAGCTGATGACTGCATAATAAAACAGCTGCTGCTCGGTATCTTTCATCTTTCAGGGCTGGAATAACTGCTGATTAAAGATATTTCCCCGTGACATAATTAAGCCCTGCCTGACTGAAGAATGAAAAGCAGGCTTACACTCGGCTTGCTTGGAGGCCGCTTGTTCCTGCGGTTGGGTCGGGGCCTAGCTCGGGTGTAGTGCTCCAGTTTCTCTCCCTCAGTTGGCAGGTCCATGAGGGATTGTATGGGTGCAGGCTCCGGGAAAGGAAGCAAACTGCTTCCAGTCTCAGCATCCTTTGTGGAGGCAGGGCGTGACTTCAGAGAGGCACAGCTGACTGACAGCAGAGCCTGGTGAGTTCCAATCTTGTTATCTTCTGCCTCTGCCTGAAGATCGAGCTCCGACAGACCTGGGGGGGGGGGGGGGGGAGAAGGTGGAGAAAACCTTTGAAAATCTGGCACAGGCAGAATGCTGTCCCTGCGCAGGGGTTCCTGCCACAGGGAGATTATTACACAAGCAGCTCAGACAGCCTTGCAGATCATGGCTAGCACGTTCAGTGCTCCCAGCACCACAGGGGAAAAATAACCCTTGTCACAATTTGCAAAAATGCCACAGACAGTGGGAGTAGCTTGTGCATCAATCTCTTGGAACGGACTTGGGCCCTGGCCTTCCATGCACAGAATTTCCCTGGGGATCGGTGGGAGCTCGTGCACAGAGGGCTGCCAGCATCTGGGCAGACTTTCGTGCATGTCAGTAGGGCACCGGTCAGGGCTCGCTCCTGCTCTGGGCACAGGCAGCTGAAGAGCTACCAGGGGAGAAATTGCTGCTCTCCTTTTAACTTTTAAGTGGACAAAACTAGCAAGAATTGATTCAAACAGAGCCCAGTTTAGCCAGGTGGCACTTGGACTGATAACAGAGGTCATGCATTCAGTTCCAATAAGCTTGGTCTAACAGGCTAGTGTGTTAGACATAAGGTCTTGGGGCAGGGGCTGTTTCCTTGTTCTGTGGCTGTACAGCGCCTGGCACAGTGGGGTCCTGGCTAGGGCTCCCAGGCACTCTGACAAACACAACCGATAATAAAATAATAATTAATAGTTTTATCTGTGATACTGTATTACCCTGAAACAGCACACACGCCAATAGAGATTAGTCACATCCCAGCAGAGTACCCAAGGGGGGAGCTACAATGGGTGGGGCAGATCAGCCGAGTCCCACTTCCCTGCTCCCACTCACCTGCCTGTGCTCGAGGGGAATTCACCCCCGGAAGGGCTAGAGGGGATGCCCCTGCCTCCCACCCCTAGGGGTTCTGTTGGGGAGATGCAATGGTTATGCTCCCACCAAGGACCTTCTATAGCAGAGGGCGGGTCAGGTCAGCACTGCCCTTTGGCGGCCTGGACCAGTACCTTCTCTCTGGAGCCTGTATGCCTGCTGGCAGTGAAGAGGTTCCCATCACCCTTGCAGCTGGCAGTGGCCCGGGTAGGATCGATACCACTCAAAAACGGCTGCTCCGGAACCAGCCATCGGAGCCACAAGGGCAAACCCTGTGCCCACACAGAGACCAATGACTCCGATCAGACCCCATGCAGTGCTGGGGCCCACCACACTGATCCAACTGCAGGATCAGGGCCTTCGTCTGTTCAGCAGCATAAGCAAGGTACCAGGGTGAGTGTCTCTCTGAGAGGCAACAGGCAACCAACCTGGAGTGCTGCGCATTACACCCCCCCATCACATGCAGACCGACCGACCGACCTCAGGAGGGTGGCTGCACAAAGGCTAGTATTTCTACTGACCTGACCACACGGTGGGTTCCAGAGAGTCCACATTGCTCAGACTCTCCTGCTTGGCCCTCCTTGCTACATGCAGTTAAACACCGACGTGTGGCTGTCCGCGATCAGCTCTGTGCTGATGCAGCGCTAAGCAGGAGATCAGGGCCTAGTGCAGCTAGAAGGGGGTGCTACTAGCAGGCAGGGCATTTCCTCGCTGGGCTCAACGGCGTTTGCTTTCTTAAGTCAGTCCCTTCCTCACCCGTAGCCAGCTGGTGGGCAAGGAGAGAGAGACCGTTTCCAGGAGAGGAGCAGGAGCTGGGGTTGGACTCCCTCCAAATCCCGCTGCTGGGGCCATCAGAACCATTCCCAAATGAGCCAGCAGCTCTCGTGAGCAGGGTAGAGAGGAGCCGTGCCCGACGCGGCTGCCATGCCAGTGCAAAGAGCTAGCACTGCAGGCCCTGGGGTACAGGACACATCTTCTAATCCAGTGCCACCTGTGGGGGCTCCAGCAACACCACAGACCAGCCTGCTGCCTTAGGGCAGCCCGTTCCGGGGCCCAGCACTGGCAGGAACAGAGTGCATGTCTGGGTCCCCCAGTGGGAACGGTTCGCTGTTGAGTGGCTGATGCTACACTGAGAATGCTCCATGTGGGAAGAACCTTCTCTGCCCCAGCGGCCACCTCCCCCTGCCTGAACCTGCAGTCCCACGTGGTACATTATGTACAAAGAGCCCCTCGGGGCTAGGAACGTGGAGCGATGGATTCTGGCACAAGACGGGGATAAGAGGGAAGGTCCTTGCATGGATCTGTAACTGGTTAAAAGACAGAAAACAAGGGGTAGGAATAAATGGTCAGGTTTCAGAATGGACAGAGGTAAATAGTGGTATCCCCCAAGGTGTATTCTGGGACCAGTCCTATTCAACATATTCATAAATGATCTGGAAAAAAGGGTAAACAGGGAGGTGACAAAGTTTGCAGATGATTCAAAACTACAAGAGAGTTAAGTCCCAGGCAGACTGTGAAGAGCTACAAAAGGATCTCACAAAACTGGGTGACTGGGCAACAAAATGGCAGATGAAATTCAATGTTGATAAATGAAAAGTGATGCACATTGGAAAACAATCCCAACTATACATTTAAAATGATGGGGTCTGAATTAGCTATTAGCACTCAAAAGAGATCTTGGCGTCATTGTGGGTAGTTCTCTGAAAACATCCACTCAATGTGCAGCGGCAGTCAAAAAAACACGAACAGAATGTGAGGAACCATTAAGAAAGGGACAGATAAGACAGACAGAAAATATCATAATGCTGATATATAAATCCGTGGTATACCCATATCTTGATACTGCATGCAGTTCTGGTCACCCCATCTCAAAAGAGCTATATTAGAATTGGAAAAGATACAGAGAAGGGCAACAAAAATGATTCAGTGTACAGAACAGCCTCAGTAGGAGGAGAGATTCATAAGACTGGGAATGTTCATCTTGAAAATGAGACAACTGAGGGGGGGGGGATGAGAGAGGTCTATAAAATCATGACTGGTGTGGAGAAAGTGGATCAGGAAGTGTTATTTACCCCTTCACAAAACACAAGAACCCAGGGGTCACCCACTGAAATTAACAGGCAGCAGATTTAAAACAAACAAAGGGAAGTTCCTCTTCACACATCGCAGCGCCAACTTGTGGGGATGTTGTAAAGGCCAAAAGTATAACTGGGTTCTAAAAAGAATTAAGTAAGTTCATGGAGGATCAGTGGCCATGAGCAAAGATGGTCAGGGATGCTACCCCATGCTCTGGATGTCCCTAGCCTGCAACTGCCAGAAACTGGGAGCAGACAACAGCGGATGGATCACTCCGTGTTGCCTGTTCTGTTCATGCCCCCTGAAGCACCTGGCATGGGAAGACAGGACACTGGGCTAGACGGACCATTGATCTGACCCAGTGCAGCCGTTCTAATACTCCCTAGAACTGGCAGGTGTACGTTTAAGGGGCTCATGGAGCTCACAGGCCCAAGCGACCTCTATTTGCTCTTTTAACATCCCAGGTTCCACCCTCCAGTTGGCAGGTTGCATCTTCCCAAATGGCAAGGGCCTCTGTTCACTCCCTCTTCTGCAGGCTGGGCACGCTGCCTCCACGACTGCTCCCAACCTTTACCAGCCCAAGCAGGGAGATGCAAAAAGAACCCCGTTCCCCACAGAGCAGGGACCAGCACCCCCACCCAGCAGCCCTACTGAGATGAGTTTAACTCCTGCGCCCCGTTGTGTCCCACTCACCGGCGAAAGGCACCCTCTGCCCTTTGGGAGAGAATGGAAGGTGCAGTGAGCTTTGTCAGCTCCTTGTTTTTAGAGGCAGGATTATACCCAGTACTTGTAACTGTGAACGCTTGAACACCAGACCCCGGTCTCCCAGGTAAGTGGGCAGTCAGAGAAGCCACCGGTGCTCCTCCATGACTGCTGTCCTCTAGCTGGTTGTGGTAACTCCAAGACCCCACGCACCAGAAATGGTACATGGCCTAGCTATGCTGCCCCATTGCAGCACATACCCCAGGAGTCTACAAGCTGCCAGGGCAGCCAACCCCACTCCCCAAGCACAGCCCCCCACTCTGGAGCGGAAGGGGTTAGACCCACGTGTACTGCAAGGAAGCTTGTTAGCCAACTGGCCAGCCCTGGATATGGCCCGCAGCTCCAGGGGCAATGCTAACAGATATGGAATGATCTGGTCCTTTGCAGAGTTTTCCCTCTCACAGCCCAAAGTAACTCAAGTAACAAAAGGTTTGGGGGAAAAAAATGCGAGCAGAAACCTTGGAAATCTGAGATGAAAACACCCGAGCCGGAGTGGGAATAAACACCCTGCAGCATGACTGCATTACCGCAGAGACCCAGGCATAAAGCGGAGTGGAAATCCAGGGGCTGCTTTTATTTTTGCCAGAGTCGGTGCCTGTTAGAGCAGCGCAGGCTAGGCAGCATTCCGGCTACTTTTATTTGCATTACAGAGGCTGCTGCTGGCTCTGGATTTCCTCACTGTGCGCTGGGGCCTATTCAGGGCCCCGATGGTCAACACTCTCTCCCAAGGTGGGGCCCATGACGCTGTCACTGGGCTCGGTGATACATGGCCAGCGAATCCTTCCAGAGCTGGACTTGGAATCACACCAGGATCAGACCCTGCTTCTGCCGAACACCCAGGTCCCGCTGGTTAATGTGAAACAGCCCACATCCTCCCCCTCATTCCTCCAGTGAGCTCCTGTCAAGCGATACTGTCACCAGGAGGCTGGCTTCCCAGCACAGACTGTAAGACCTGAAGCATCCCATGGCAAGGCACAGCATGCAGGGAAGGGGAAGGCAGGCCAAATGCCATCAGACAGTGCCTCCTTCGCTGACATTTTCAGAAGCCGTCTCCACTGGGTTTGCTCGCCCATACAAGCGCGGAAAACCGCTGGAGTGAAGGCAGAACGTGGAATCTTCTACAAACAATTCCTGGATTTATCCTTGTGTCACCACGAAACAAGGAACCACAGCTGTTTGACAGCTGCCCCAAAAGACAGAGTGCCACTCACTCCGCGGATAGCCCCAGGAATGGTCCCATACGCAGGGCATATTCCCAGCTGCTGGATTTGCAATGAAACCCCTTGAGTTCACTAAGGTGTGTGAGTGTGAGAGATTCACATGCACCCAACCTCCCTGTTGGCTCATTTATTCCACCACATGGGCAGAATAAATGATGGCTCAGGGTTAACTCCCCTCCCCCATCAGGCCCACATCAGGGAGCTGGGGGCGGCAGGATCCTGAAGGACCAGCAGCTTGGGGCATAGGCTGCAGAGAGCCCTTCACACACAGGGGATTCCACTCCTTGGAGAGGGAAACATGCAGCTTGAGCCCTAGATGTTTGCAATCCTGGCACAGCCAAACCTCCTTTCACTGCAAAGCAACATATCAGAGCTTCATAGGGGAGCCCAGCCAAGTCCTTCCTCCCTCTAGATCTAAGAGCCCTTGGGGGAGGTTCTGCTCCTGTTCCATTGTAGCAGACGGCTACTCCAGCACACAAAGCTGTTGGGTATGGATATTTGTACAGGATGTTTTGCCTGTTGAAAGCTTCCCTTTAAGCAAATCAGTTTTTCCAACTGGCCAGATTCTGTGACAAGAACGCCTGGGGCCGACCTGCTACAAACCTCCCTGTGCCCTCTCTGTGCTGCAGTTGGAGGGTGACACCTGGAGCTGACAAAAGCTGCTCTGCCAGTGTCACCATGGAGAGATGGCAGCCGCGCCCGCCTCTCCCGAGCACTGCAGATTCTCGGGGTGTGTTCTACCATCGTTTGATACTCATCCGCCTGATCTACGCTGCGCACCAGACAGACCTTCCCCTCGGAGCAGGGAAGTAGTAACATCTCCCTGCAACTGCCTGTGGACTAAATCAGATAAAGCTTATTTCTACAGACCCAGCCAATGGGAAATGCTCCCCCCATGGGACAAAGCACTAGCAATGATTTTCAGATTCCCACAAGCCCTAAATCGATCTGGGGCTCAGCAGTAGGGCTGAGTGGCTCGAGAAGTCGCTCTCCTCACCCCAGAGCAGAGCCATGAGTCACAAATGCCTCACACAGGGTTATTACTCAGAGAGAGCTGAAAACTGCATGTGCGCCTTTCTAAACAGATATTCATGGGGCTGCCCCAGGGCATCTTGGGAAAGGAGGCATTTCATTTCATGTCACAATTCCTTACAATGGCTCCAGTCACTGGCCCCAGGCATTTTATGCTAAACAAGGGGCCGGCACTTCCTATTACGCCTCCCCATGGACTCCAGGGGAACTTAAAACCATGCCTCACAACATGAAACAGGTGAACCAACTGGGCCAGCGACCCCACATAAGGGGTGATACCAGCACTGTCCCAGGCTGACTGGGACCAAGCCTGCTGCTGATCTGGAGGCCTGGAAGCTAAACCATGCTAAAATATGGGGCTGTGGCCACAGGGTGCTAAAACCACTAGAGAAGGAGGAAGACTTTGGGGACAATGCAGACGAATATATCCAGGCAACAAGGCGTTTGTATATCAGTCACAGAAGCATGGCTTTGATCTGCTGTGTTTGTTCTCATAAAAGAGAGATACCAGGTTCACTCTGTCCCGCAGAAGCTCTGGAGTTTGGCTCTTTGGAACCAGGAGAGCTGTGCAAGCTGGTGGAAAGGCAAATTTCAAGCGAGATCCCCTCCCAGATCTGCATCCACATGGTGCCAGCAGCCTTGTGGGTAATTCTGACATCGCCTGGCTGACTTATAGCAACGTGACTCAAAAGCAACACCTGGTGTGAGGCGATCAGTGAAACCGGTAATGCCAAAGCCCCAAGATGGCCAGGGCAGAGGGCTTAGCACTGCTCCTATTGGAGTCAATGAGAGTTTTACAATTGACTTCTATTGGAGAAGGATTCGCTCCAGATGCAGTAAGTCACCATAAAGCTCTTCAATGGAGAAGCAGCCTGTGTCCAGTTCAGGGGCCGGGCAACGTCTGCGCCAACCAGACTACATCAAAAGTCAGGCCCACCCCATATCTATTTGGCTGCCCGCGGGAAACAAACCTGCCATCTTAGGCCAGTCTCTAGAGTCCATAACTGAAACGCACCACCACGAACCCCACCGAGGAGACGGAGAGCTGAATACTAGCCACACTGGGTGGGAGGACTGTCACCACCACCTTAGGACTGCTCCGCGGCTGGCCAGGGGCTGGGACCTTGTCTCGTTCCCATGTGCATACCCTGGCAGAGTTTCGCTGGGCAAAGTTCACTGCCCCCTGGGACTCCTACTTAGCGCAGCGGGCACTCTCCAGGCCTCTCTGCTCAGCATCCCTGTATTTTGACCATCTGACCTGCATACCTCTTTGAAGAGAGTCTGTCTCCTGTCCTCATAGGTTCTGTAGCCCCTCCCTCCACCCCCATCCCAGAATTTAAGTCATCAATCCCTGGTAGTGCAGGTGTCAGATGATAGACACCTGGATATCATCTGTGATGCCACAATAGACACCTAAAAATGACCAACCCTGCAGATGTCAGAGTAGCCACTGACTCACAGTTGTAAGCAGACAACATCTCTGCATCAGCCTTACTTCTCATGGCAGGCATGGGCCGGATGCTCCTGAAGTGCTTGTTCTTCCTCCTCAGAGCCATCTTATACTGCAGAGAGAGGGGGAGATGTTGCTTTTCAGCATGCAGTGCTCTGCAAAACGTACACAGGACTAATTGCAAGTGGAGAGCAATTCCATTCGCCTTTCTTGAATAACCGGGCCTTGGAGGGGCTGAGATGGCAAAAGCCAAGATTACAAAACAAAATCTGGCAGCTGCATTACAGGCTTTGGGCCTGATACATTTGCATTATAAAATGGACTCCAAATCATAGAATCTCAGGGTTGGAAGGGACCTCAGGAGGTCATCTAGTCCAACCCCTTGCTCAGAGCAGGACCAACCCCAACTAAATCAGGAAGGCTATAGAAATCCAAACACTCCCAGAGAACCACCCAAATCTATGAACGATTGTACCGGCAATTATTTTAATTGTCTTTGTCTGGACAGATCAGCACCCCTTGAGCACAATTAATATTGCTCAGAGCTCAGGGAAAGGTTTAACATCTCCTTCTATTGGATCTTGATTTAATATCTTTAACCCACTGTGTCAGCCTGGACATTAGCATGAAGGGGAGAGAAGGAACCCAAGCCATACCTCCTCAGCTGCAAAGCTTTTCTCAGCAACATCCAGCAGATTCCTGCTCTTCTTTAGCTGAAAATCATCTTCCTCAATATTGTCTGCCTGTAGCACATGAAGATCTGGAGGTTGCTTGGCGAGATCTTCTGCCTAAAACCATTAAGTAGCCCTTGAATGTGCCCTGCCGTGCTTCATCAGGGGGAATAATTTATGTATAATAATGCCCTGCTCCTTATGAGCTCCAGTAACGTGCCATCCATGTTTCTATTGCTAGCAGGCTTCTGGCCTGCCAAAACTTCCCCCTCACAGCCCAGGTGTGGTGCCAGCAGAGCCCACTTCAGACACAGAGACCTGGCACAAAAATCCAGCTGGTGTTGGTTTTCCCCTGGCAATTCCTTACCGCTCTCAGCCACAGGGTGGCTCCTGGCCCTGCACTGAAAGGGGCAGGAGACAAATAGCACCAAAGAGTCAATCCCAGGATGGTGCCATAGCAAGGGGAGGGCAACAAGCCCAGCTGCTCTGCTGGGGAGGGGGAATACCTGGGGGAGAAGCCGGCCTAGGAGAAAAGCAGCGAGAGGAAGTTCTGGAGGGGGCTGCACAACAGCTGCTCCCCGTCACTAGACTGGGCAATGCCCGAGGTCAATGGCCTTGGCACGCCAGGGATTAATTGTGGCTTTAAGTCAGAGCCCTTGGAGAGGAGTGTGGCGGAGCAGTGACTCAGGTCGGAGGCAGGCCCGGTGCCTCCGGGGCCCTTGGAAGGGCGCAGCTGCCTCACCCTGTGCAGACCCTGGAGAGGAGGCAAGAGCCACAGCTCCAGTCTTGCCCTCTTTGAAGGCTGGCTCAGCTGCGGGTGCTAGCCCTGGCAGCTGCCTAGGACTGAAGCAGGGGAGAGTCTTTGCAGTCAGCTGCCCCGTGCCGGGCAAAGCCCAGTCTAGCCCCACCAGTACAGCGGGCACCCTGAGACCCCTGGGCCGCACCAGGAAGTGGGCCATCCATGTGGCCGCCGGCACTAGGAGCAGAAGGGAGAGGCTGTGTGCTCAAGCTGGCACCTCTCTGCCTGGCAGAGCCCCGGAGGAAGGAGAGAACAAACATGGCTACTCACCAGCCTGCACTGAGCACTTGTCAGGTCCTCCAGCACCTCGTGGATCAGCCCGTCGGCCACAGCCGCAATGACAGACAGCCTGATTTCGCTGTGAGAAGAGATAGGGCAGTTAGTGCGCGGCGGGGGCTGAGCCCCCCATCCCATGGGAGCAGTGGAGGGGAGAGGGAAGGCCACAGAAGCCAGTTCCCATCCCAGTAAGCCAGTGCTGCAGCCAGGGAAGATGCAAGAGAACAGGCCAGGAAGCAGGGCTAACCAGGCCCCCACCCGCATCGCACTCATGCTAAGGAGCCGGAATCGCGAGCCTGGCCCCACGGTACCAGGTGTTGCACATACAGCCCCTGCCCCGCAGAGCTCACATCGAAGTACAAGCCAAGCTGGCCTCTAGCCACTGCAGCTGGTGCTGGGAGAGAGCCTGCCAGGCAGCGTGGAGGGCAAGGCTGGCGCTGGGGCGAGGGCACGGGACAGGAAGCCAGGAAAGCGGAGAGGAAATGCCCTGACAGGCTGAACATGGCCCCTAGGATCAGTCCCCAGCCCCGCCGTAGACTCCCCGCACCTCTCAGCCTCCCCATCATGGGGATAGCGAGACCGGCCTCTTCTGCATGCACTAATTACTCCAAGGGGCCCAGAGTCCCTTGCCTGGGCAGCCCCACAGGAGGGGTCAGAGCTCCCCAGCCATGCTGGGGGCGGTGCATCACCCTGAGGGAGTCCCTGGGGCACCGGAGGAGGAAGGTTTATGACCCCCTCCAAAGGGGAGCCCTGCACTGTGGGCTAATCTGAGGGGGGAAGGACAAGGCCAGAGCCCCGCCGCATCCTGCCCTCGCTTGGGTGGCCAGGGGACTGAGGGCCCTAGACCTTGTACTGCCCCATATGCAAGCTCAAGCTGGGCTGAGCTGGGCTGCGGGGGGGGACAGCTGCTCTCCAGACCCAAATACCTTTGATAGTGAGCCAGGAGCAGCAGAGCTAACAGACCATTCCAGCAGCTTGCAGATTCGCCAGGCAGCCCTATGTGGTCTGTGCAACAGACACCCACGAGACCAGGACACGGCCCGAGCACAGACCCCCCAGCCCCGCCAAAGGGAAAGTGGTACCAGGCACCCCTCCGCCGAGCCGCAGGGAGTGGGCAGACCCACGCGGAGGCTGCCTGAACACAATCTGCTCGTGCCAAAGCTGCCGCCCTCACATCACCTGCACTTGGTTCCTAGGCAATGGGGCACAGGCAAAAAGGGGGGAAATCAGAGTCACCTCCCACAGCCTGGGCCCTGTGGCAGAGGAACAGCTTAGCCTTCTGTACAGCAGGAAAAGTGAAGGGATGGGTTCCCAGGAAGCAGCTCCCACAAGACCCTCCGTGCAAATAAACCAAGGAGGGAATGTGAACTGTGGGCCCAGCGTCAATCTTGTCTCAATCTGACATCGTAACTGAGGCCTAGACACCTTGACCCTGGCCTGGTCTGGTCTAGGGCATTGAGCAGAGAACTGGGACCTATGAGTCCCAGGTTCTAGGCCCAACTCTGCCACACGCTCACCATGTGACTGCACCTCCCTGCCTCTGTTTCCCCTTCTATAAAATGGGGACAATGATGCTGCACTCCTTTGTCAGGGGCTCAGCTCCAGCAGTTTTTGAAACACAGGTATGGACTGCCAAGGAGAGAGGATTGTGAGCGCCAAGGATTATTCGACTGGTTAGCACTCACCTGGAAACTCCCACACATGCATCACAAGTGGCTGGGAGCCCAGATCCAGAATCTGCACTGGGAGCCTGGCAGGAAGCCTTGAGCCAGCAGGGAGGGGTAAGGATTTGGGCAGGGCGGGGAAGTGCAAGCCAGGCTGCTCTGGTCCATCTGGCAGGGAGCTGTGGTGCAAGGGGAGGGACAAGGAGCCTGTGCCACCGCCACTTGGGCAGGGATGCCCCGTGCACTTGCTTTGCCCACTCTGGGCTGCGATCACAGAATATCAGGGCTGGAAGGGACCTCGGGAGTCAGCTAGTCCAACCCCCTGCTCAAAGCAGGACCAACCCCAACTAAATCATCCCAGCCAGGGCAGTTTCCCCCTACAGACACTGGGGAGGGGGGAAGCAGGGCTAGATGTGGTATAATGCACCCCTTGAATTGGGAAGCTACATCTGCCCCATGAGGGATGCTGTTATTCTCTGTTTGGATCCGAGATGCGACCCTGCAGGGTGCTGAGGGGTAGATGCTTTGCTCCTTTCAGGAGCAAGCCCCTAGTTCCTTAAAGGGAGATCAAAGGCTGGCGTGAGTGCGAAGCCCAGGCCTGGGCCTGGCCCAGCTATCCTGTAAGAAGGATGCCCGGGAACATCTACTAGAGGGGAATGGGCCGGCATTTTAATTTGCACAGAGGACATGAAATACATTTGCTCAGAGACAGCAAACTAGAGAGGGCAGCCCAGCCTCCCTGTAGGCGCTGGGGAGCCAATCACTGTAGCCGAGAACTGCTGCCGAGCAATTTAGTCCTACAAACAGACGACCCTCTCCCCCACCCTCAAGGTTACGGTGGAAGTGAATGATCAACCACACAGGGCCTGATGGAGTCTGACTCCCAGACAGAATTCACGCACCCAGTTTCCCTGCTACCTCATCCGTGAAGCAGCAGCCCCGGCCTGAGAACTCTGCTCTGATGGGTGCTGACTGGGCTAGTCCCGAGGCCAGGAGGCTGGGGTGGGGGGTGCGAAGAAGGGACTAGTCCTACGTCACAGACTGCCCCACATGTATGGTGCAGAGCCTCTGTGATGCCCACACCCTGACATGCGGAGAGGGGAGAGACTGGTGCCAGGGAGCAGCCTGCCCAATACAACATGCTACCTCGGCAGCCAGCTGTGATTTCAGCTGCAAATCCCAGTGGAGGCCAACGAATGCTGGCCCAGGCAGAGAGCTGCATGGAGGTCCCTGCTACACTGGACTTGCTCACTACACTTCGGAGCGAGCCTGCGCTTCTGCCAGACGAATAAAACACCAGCTCCCCTCTCTTCCTGGGGGAAGGCGGGCAAGCAGATCGGAGGCACGGGCTACTACTGTTTGGCCAGGCTGACGTAAAACTGTGATGAAACGTTACCCACGCGAGTGCCAACTCGCCCCGCCAGCCGGGTCACTGCTCCCAGTGTCCCTGGTTTGCCCTGGGGAGGCGAGACAGGACAGCGCTGGGTGACACCTGGTGCAGAGCCGAGTCAGAATGGGCAGGGCTCTGGACAGCACAGGGCCGGACGGGAATCCCACGGAAAGGAAGGTCCTAGAGCCACAGCTTGGCTGGCGGCCTGCTCGCTGTGCTGCCAGGCTGGCCCCGGGGAGCAGCCCTGGCTAGTTACAGCTCAGCAGCAGCAGGAGCTGCCCCTGCCCGCCCTGCTGTTATTCTGGCGGAGGAGGCTCCCTGGGCTCGGGGCGGCTGCCAGGCCACAGGCAGCCGGAGAAAAGCAGAGGTGGCAGCACACCCAGGGAATCACTATTAAACTCCACAGCTTTCCCACCCATCTCCTCGCCCCACCTCATCACCTGCCTGCTCTACAGCTCCGCTCTGGCCCCACGCGCTTCCCAGGCTCCTCACTCAACGATCCCTTTGGGGACAGATCCTGCGCCCAGTTAGGACAAGGGAGCTACTCTGGGTTTACACAGGCACGCGAGCGTAGAGACTGGCCTTCTGCCTCCTTTTCCCTCTTCAGGGCATGCACCACCACCCTCCCTGCTCTTCCCTGCCCTCTCCCTCTGCCTCTTCAGCAGTCCCCACACCCTTGGCTGGCCTTATTTAGGGCAGGTCTACACTACGAATTACTCTGGCATAACGACGTCACTCAGGGCTGTGAGAAATCTGCCCCCTTGAGCCGGTCGGCACAGAGCGTCTTCATTAAAGCACTTCGGCAGCAGAGCTGTGCCAACGCGGCGTTGTAAGCCCACGCTGCAAGGGACTGGCCGGATCTACCTTTGTAAAGTGCTGCATAAATTCACAGCACGCCAGAAATGCCTCGTATCAGCTTGTTCCTCTGGTGCGGCTATCTAGGATAGAAGTGAAGCAAGGCCAGGCGCCAGCTGAAATAATTTATCTCAGCTACGTGCCATAGCTGCTCCCAAGCAATGGCGGAGCAGCCGCTGCACCTGGCTAACCTGGCTGGTTTTGTGGTGATATTTCAAATGCGTGACAAAAGCCAGAGATTCTCTCACTCACGTTAGCTTGCTGAACACATCAGTGACCAGCTGGTCCAGGACAGCGCTCAGGCTGAGGTGGTCCTGAAGGATGATTCGCTCACAGATCGTGTGGACCAGCCGGTCCCGAAGGCCACTCTTCCGCAGAATTGTAGGACACAGATTCTGGGTGGTATCCAGCACGGCCTGCATAATAGCCTGGGCCATAAATCAAAGCAGAGGAGCAGCACTGAAGGAGGGTCACTCTCGAACACAGCTTGGTCAATGGCCTATGCACCTGCTATGTGCTTAACCCACCGCACGCAAATATTACTCCACGAAGGAATAGCCCTCTACAGCAAACGTGTCAAGAGCAGCCAGAGGAGCTGCTGAGTTCTGAATTGTGGGCTCTCCTCATTTTTAATATGGAGACCACATGCCCCATCATGCAATGCTCCATCTTGATTTGAATGGCCTCCCAGCAAGTCCAAGACAGAACAATGCATGCTGGACCCGTACCCTCCACCCCCCACACTGCTGTATTACAGGTGACCTGCAAAGGAAACCAACAGAGCTTGTGCCTTCTTTCTGATGGCTGAGGGCAGAATGGAAGGGTTTTGTTTGTTTGAAATTCAGGTCTTGTCCTCCTGTTTATCCTGGAGGACTCTGGAGGTCTGGAGAACTAGGTGGTTTATGACATCACAGCTCAAAACCCCTCCTTTAAAGAGAAAGAAATCCATCTTCCTGTGCCATAAAGGAGCCAATCAAAAAGGGCCCAAGCACAATGACCCCTAAAGAGGAGGGGGAAATCTCCATCCCAAGGGAGCCAAAGGTGGTCCTTGGGCTAACAAGTTGCCACGTGGCCCCAAGCTGGCCACAGCATGGGCGGATCCCCTGCCCACCGAAGAGGGGCGGGTTTTTTAAATAAAACAGGTCGGGGTGCAGGAAATGTATCTGCAGCTCATGGCTGTTCCCTTGCAACAGGCAGCTTCCTCATGCCCCCCCCCAGGCCCAAGATCTCAGAATTTAAAAGAATGAGTCATTTCATTCCTTTCCTGGCTGTTGGGGGGAAGCTAAGGGTGCCCTCAGATGGGTACTGCAGGCCTGGCTTTAACCCCTGAACAACACATTTTTGCACACTTTGCACTTCTACTGCAGGAAGAAATCCCCCCCAGATGTGCCCTCTGTCAGCTCTTCCGCACCTACAGCTGCAAAAGTGGATTTGATTGCGTAGCAGCAGGTCCGTTTGAGCCGGAACCAACACTTCCCTCAATGCCAAAGGCTCTGTAAAATGTATAGGGCGTCACAACACAGGCTGGAGCTCAGCCTCACCTGTACAAGCTGTAGCCCACCTCCCATATGCAGGGTGCGAGTCCAGGGGTCATGTGATGGGAGCATGCGACTCACAGCCAGGCCTGCTGGGGAGTTTGATCAGAGACTCTCTCTAGGCTCCCTGGCTGAGGGCCTGTGGAGAGCTGCAGCCAAACGGGGGTGAGTTTGTGTGTTTCATTTTGAACTGTGTTAATACACCAGCCCCCAGGGAGATGTTTCATAGATTCATAGATTCATAGATATTTAGGTCAGAAGGGACCATTATGATCATCTAGTCTGACCTCCTGCACAATGCAGGCCACAGAATTTCACCCACCACTCCTAAAAAAGACCTCACACCTATATCTGTGCTATTGAAGTCCTCAAATTGTAGTTTGAAGACCTCAAGGAGCAGAGAATCCTCCAGCAAGTGACCCGTGCCCCATGCTACAGAGGAAGGCGAAAAACCTCCAGGGCCTTCCAATCTGCCCTGGAGGAAAATTCCTTCCCGACCCCAAATATGGCGATCAGCTAAACCCTGAGCATATGGGCAAGATTCATCAGCCAGATACTACAGAAAATTCTTTCCCGGGTAACTTGGATCTTACCCCATCTAAAAACCCATCACAGGCCATTGGGCCTATTTACCATGAATATTTAATTACCAAAACCATGTTATCCCATCATACCATCTCCTCCATAAACTTATCGAGTTTAATCTTAAAGCAAGATAGATCTTTTGCCCCCACTACTTCCCTCGGAAGGCTATTCCAAAACTTCACTCCTCTGATGGTTAGAAACCTTCGTCTAATTTCTAATCTAAATTTCCTAGTGGCCAGTTTATATCCATTTGTTCTTGTGTCCACATTGGTATTGAGTTTAAATAATTCCTCTCCCTCTCTGGTATTTATCCCTCTGATATATTTATAGAGAGCAATCATATCTCCCCTCAACCTTCTTTTAGTTAGGCTAAACAAGCCAAGCTCCCTGAGTCTCCTTTCATAAGACAAGTTTTCCATTCCTCGGATCATCCTAGTAGCCCTTCTCTGTACCTGTTCCAGTTTGAATTCATCCTTCTTAAACATGGGAGACCAGAACTGCACACAGTATTCCAGGTGAGGTCTCACCAGTGCCTTATATAACGGTACTAAAACCTCCTTATCCCTACTGGAAATACCTCTCCTGATGCATCCCAAGACGACATTAGCTTTTTTCACAGCCATATCACATTGGCAGCTCATAGTCAACCTATGATCAACCAATACTCCAAGGTCCTTTTCCTCCTCCGTTACTTCTAGTTGATGCGTCCCTAGCTTATAACTAAAATTCTTGTTATTAATCCCTAAATGCATGACCTTACACTTCTCACTATTAAATTTCATCCTATTCCTATTACTCCAGTTTACAAGGTCATCCAGATCCTCCTGTAGGGTATCCCTGTCCTTCTCTAAATTAGCAATACCTCCCAGCTTTGTATCATCTGCAAACTTTATTAGCACACTCCCACTTTTTGTGCCCAGGTCAGTAATAAAAAGATTAAATAAGATTGGACATTAAATAAGAATGTTATTGGACACATGAGCCTAGGTGAGGTTCTTGGGGATCTTAAGCAGGAGAAACAGAGGCAGCAGACAGGCCTGATCCCCAGCTGGGTAAGCCCCTGCTACATAGCACCTCTCAGTGCTTTTAGCCAGAGCTGAGCCCTAGGGCAGGAGCGGGCAGCCAGCGGCCTCTACAGCAGGATAGCCTTGCAGAAGGGAGCGCTGGCTGAGAGCCTGCCCTGTTCTGGCTAGCTCAAGAATTGCCCTTGCACGCCTCCTGGGCCAGGCTCTTCTCTCTGTTATGCCAGTGAAAAGCCCAGGTAAATCCACAAGCCTCTACGGAGGGCGGTCGGATTATTTCAGATTCATGCCCAGGAGTTCACAGCACTGTAGATCCAGGGAGCTGGCGAAATGGAATCAATCGCACAGCAGGTGGGAGACACAGGAAGAACAACAGATACAGCACAAAGTCTGGGGGGAAGCTAGAAAAATAAAGGAAAAGCCTGGAGCTAAACCCCTTCACCCTGAGGGGACGTGGGCGACGGCACCAAGTAAATGCATCGTCACCCCCAGCACTGGCAAGTGTTCCCGCCTCAGGCTCCCAGCCTCGCTCCCCTATGTGTTCACAGCTCTGCCTGCCAGCTGCACCACTGAGCACCCAGTCAGGGGCAGACCGATGGACTCAGCTGCCCTCACACCTGGCCTCACCCCCTTCACTGCACGGCTAATTCAGGGCACCCCGGAGAAGGGAAGCGAGCAGTGACGTGGAGGCAAAAGACGAGTGCTCAGCACCCCTCTGCATGGCCAAAAGGTGCGAGAAGGGGGTGAAGTGAGGGAGATTGTCCCTCCCGACAGGCGCTCCTCCAGCCTAGCAGAGGCACCAGGAACCAGCCGCGCTGCCGTCCTCCCGCTTTACAAGCATTGCTCAGCCTGTTGCATCTGATCACGCCAAGGCAGGTGGCATCACCCAATGCACCACCTTGTGGCTGATCGGCAAGAACCACGGCACCCCCTGCAGTCCAGCCACCTACCTGGATCTCCCGGCTGCAGGCCTGCAAGGCTGCTTCAGTCAGACATTCCAGCTTGTGCTGCAGTTGGCAGTTCTGGTACGGGGTGTTCCCGGTCTCATACAGGAGCGGCAAAAGCTGCGATGGGAAGAGAAATCCCAGAGGTGAATGGACACAGACAGCCCCCACTCTCCCCAGGAAGCTTTCCCCATCAGGGATTTAGCAGAACCCTCTGAACCCTTAGCCCTTCACTGCAATAGTATTTGCCACTTCACATAAAGCAAGCCTTAGCCAGGGCCTCCCCCTCCCCCACGGCTCTGAGTATGCCCTCAATCCTGCCCTGCTGTCCCAGTCCTGGGCTTCCCACAGCTCTGCCAACACCTGTCACTCCTGACCCCCAGCCTCCGCTGTGGCAGCCCTGGGCTTCCCATGGCTCTGCTCACGGCTGCAGGTAGCGAGGCTCCCTGAAGCACGGAGCGCTACCCAAGGTCAAAGGGTGGGGCAGCTTCACGGCCTGCCCTGCAATCTCCACTTGTCACCCTGAGCTGGGAGCTGAACCTGCCGCTCCAGACGCTCCCGGCCTCTCTTGCGTCTTGAGCTCTCTCTTTAATCCCTGACTCCCTCTTGGCTCTTTGCTGATCGCTCTTTATTTCCTGGCTGCTGCCTATTCCTCTTCCCCTAACAGATAGTGTGAGGGCAGGCCACATTGCTCCCTGGATGCTGATCCCCTCCTTATCCCTTCTGGCTTCTTCACAGCGTTGACAGCATCATCTTGGATTAAATCTCACTGGAGCCCTTCACCGCCGCCTGCCCCCGGAAGCCAACAAGAATCCTCTTGCGATTATCCCACTGCAGAGACATCTAGGCACTGAGTACAGCCATTAATCCCTTGGGGTTTGAGAACCTGCCTGGGTAGTACCAGCCCTCAGCAGAGGGGGCTTAGTGCCAGGAGAGGCAGAGAGAAAAAACTACCACCACCACTGAAACAGGTGGGAACCAACACAGGGACCGTTCCCTGCGGGGCCCCCTTCCGGTGTCTGCTGGAGCAATGGATGGTCAGACTCGCTGCGGGAACTGCGAGAGTTTTTTCCTACAGCTCCCAATAATTGTTTCTCAGACGGTACAAGGGGCTGACTGTAAAGCAGGCAGGAATTGGAGCTGCTGCTGCATGGGCCTATCCAGGAGCGAGACTGGCTCCAAGGAACAAGGTCCAAAAGACACCTCTGGGGCTCTTCCCCAGGAGTTGCACGGACCCCTGTGCTCACTCTGAGCCGGTGTGGAGGGTTTCTCTCTTAGGAACAATCCCCGTCAGTTCCCCTCAGGTGGGAAGCTACAGACAGCGCCGTCTCAGCAAAGTTCACACACGCCAGCATGTCAGCTAGGATCCCTCTCTCCTGCATTACGGTGTGCAGCTGAAGGAGAGTGCGGACACTGCTCCAGCCCAGGAAACCAGGGTGGGTAGCTCCCCACTGCGGAGCCAGGGGCCCAGAGCAGCCACCCTGACAAACTCCTCTCGCAGGGGGCAGAGGCAAGGCCCTGGCCATGGGAGTGTCCAGAGTGGTGTTTGTTATGCTGATGGTTTCCTGGCCAAGCAAAGGGGTTTGTTTTACTAGTGGCAAGATTATTAGAAGGATTTTTGCCACCCATTGCTGAGATCAGCCTTCAAAGTTTGAGAATTTCCTTCATTTTTTCGGTAGTTTCAACATGGGGGGGGGGTTGTGGGGCACAGCTGCCTGCCCAAGGGGTGCAGGGGCAAAGCCCCTGGTGGTGTCACTCTCCTCAGGACCAGCCCAGGAGAGGAGGTCCCTCCCTAGGGATGTGACAAGGTCTGCAGGAAGGGAGGCAGGCAGATGGACCGTGGGGAGCAGCACATACCGGGCATCCCCTGGCCCTCTCTGTGGCTCTCCTGAGGTGCAGATGAGAAGATCCCCATCTCTGCAGATCCCAGGGGCGCACAGAAGCAGGCAGCCTCTTCGTGGGAGGGGAGCCCCGTCCCTGCAGATCCCAGGGGTGCACGGAAACAGGCAGCCTCTTCATGGGAGGGGAGCCCCGTCCCTGCAGATCCCAGGGGCGCACAGAAACAGGCACTCCCTGCATAGGGCACCCGGCGCCTGATGAGCCTTCAGAAGCTTGCTGGGGCCTCCAGTCTGTCCTTGACAATAAAGGGAGACTGGTGGGGCCCCACGTGAGAGAGTCAGGAGGCCAGTGCACCCCAGGACCACCCACAAGCCTCTCTCTGGCTGCCCCTCCCCCTGGGCCACCAGCCACCCAGCGAGCTTGGGAAGAATGCCAGCCTCCAAATGACCCCCTGTAGGCTCCTCAGGATCTGCCACTCCCCGTAAGCATGGGGCTGCGCCAAAGAGATATGGAGGCTTGCCCCCACTCCCCCGTGTCACAGAGAGTCTATAATGAGCAGTGCATGGACGGTAGGAGGGGTGCAATGCCAGGATTCTGCTCCTCCCCGCCCCATCTGTCCTTCCCCTGTCCCCAAACTCTCCTCCGCTTCCAGCCCACACAAAGCAGCCCCGTAGCAGACCCAACAGAGCGGGTACTGAGATTGGCAGGGGCCTTCAGGGGCTCAAGAGCCATGAAGCTCCTCTCCCCCATTAATACATGAATCCAATTAACTTGATTTGCTCCCCACTCTCCATGCCCAGGCTAAGATCTGGCAAAGAAAATTCTCCTCCTCCTGGTTACGGGTAGCGAGCACTTTAATCTCAGTGGGCTCATTTACCAGCAGCTTACCTGATTGCCCCCAATCATCATTCATGCTCGATTTGTGCCACCCCCCTCCCTGATCCAGTCACATTTCTAGCCCTGCACCCCCTGGGAAAAACCCAATAAACCCTTCCCTTTAACCCTAACCCTTCCCCTTCCCTTTAACTCTAACCACTCCCTTTAACCCTAACCCTAACCATTCCCTTTAAAAGCAAAGGAAAGTTTTGTTCTCCAGCAGCCATCCTATTTGATCCAGCTGTGAGTCAGGCTCATGTTACTGGTCACAATCTTACTGGCTTTTTAAATCAGAGTTAATCTTTTGGCCCCCTGCGGAGAACTTGGCTAGGGTAATCACTTGCTGGTTCTGGGCTGCGGCCAAAGACTTGAGAAATTCTCTGTTTTGAGGGTGGCCATGGTCCAGGTCATGGCACAGCTGGAAGAATGACTCAGCCTCCGCCCCAGAGCTAACGTCCCAATGGTCCTTTGTCTGTGGCACCAGAGCCAAGGAGCCAGTTTGGGGTTTGTCGTGGAAGGATTTGACTCCGCTGACAATAGCGCGGCTGGGCCTGGCTGCAGCCTGCAGCTAAGGAGCAGCTGGGCTGGGCCTGGGAAGCGGGAGGACAGAACACACAGAGCAACAGGCACAGCTTGGAGACTCACACTGATGGACAGGTTTGCTTTCCGAATTGCTTCTTCTGCACAGAAGACACTGGCTTCCACCTCTCGGCCCAGACAGGCACTCAGGATGTCAACGTGCTTCTGTAGGCTGGTGCACATCTCATTCACCATCTAGAGCACAGCACTCGCGTCAGTGTGTGACTCACGCACACCCGCAGGCCCTCAGGAAAGCCAGCCTCGGTGGCAGAGCACAGGGCTGGGCGGAAGCAGACCCAGACTCTCCCTACCTCTGACCTTGGCAAGGCCAGTTAACCCCTCCGTGCCTCAGTTTCCCCATCAGGAAATGGGGTTCATGGCACTCACCCCGGGGCTGGGAGTGGTCCTTTGTTAGTGTGCAATGCATGCCGAGAGCCTGGATGGGACAGCCTATGGACCCTCCAATCGGGATCAGACAGGCTGGGGCCCCAGCATATGGGCAGGAAGCAGGCTCAGAATCAGCAGTGGGGTTTGTCCGTGAGTTACCCCTGGGATCCCACAGTTCTCTCTTCGTCCGGCCAGGATCCCTCGTTCTTCCCCTGTTCTCCCAGACCATACTGTCCCTCCTCTGGCCTGGCTTCTCCAGGCTCTCCCCTGCTTCATACCTCACCCAGCCTTGGCCTGACTCTCTTCCCTCCATCCCTCCCAATGGGCCACTCTTCTTCTTCTTCCCTGATCTTCCTTAGAGCCCTGTCTGCCTTCTTCCCCCACCCCTCCTTAGTGCCACGTCCCACGCCCGCTTTCCCCGCACTACCCTGCAGTGATCCTCCTCCTCCCACCCCAGTCCCTGACTCTCCCCTGGCCAGGCAAGTCTGCAGCAGGGAGTGTGCTCACTACTGCCACTAGGATGGCAGGCATGCAGGGACAGCACTCAGCCCCTGCCACCGGAGGGACTGCAAGGAAATGCACACAGAGCGTCTAAAGCACGCTGGAGCCCATGGGGAAGCTTTCCACCACTGCCGTGGGCTTCCAGCAGGCCCTGCATGTACACAGATGTCCAGTGCGCAGGCAGGTACTGGACTTGACGGCTCATTGCCTTGGCTGGCAACGCCCACGCCCTCTGGCCGACCCCTTACAGAGAAGCAGGCAAGCGTGGCTGGCCCGGAATCCTTCTGACCTGTTCCGAGGAACTGGTGACAATTCCCTGCTGCAGCCGGAAGGTTTGCTTAGGCAGGGTCCGCCGCATCTGATTCCTCGCCAGGAAAGACTGCATCTGCAGCAGGCAAGAGGCCCAGTTAGCAGGAAGGGTTGGAGGCTGAGCTGAAAGGACCAGTTCCCACCGCATGCCAGCCCCAGAGATCTACCTTGTGGACAGCCTCCTCCGTCTTCTCCGGATTGCTCCGATAAGCCTGAGTCATGTCGCTCATGGGCAAAGGCATGGATCGCAGGGTGTAATTCCTGGGGGGTGACACAGCTGGAGTTAGCATCACTGAAACAACCTGGACTTGGCTGTGCTTGCCCCAGCTCCACAACGAGAACAGAGCTGGGATGGGTCCGGCGGGCACCCCGCCCCCCGTCCATTCTGAGCCCACCGCATCCCCACAACACCTTGTGCTGCCGTCCCACCCACAGGGGACGGGGGTTGTTGCTGCATTCATCCCCCACCAGGCAGAGAGCCCTCAGCACCTTTGCAGACACCTACAGGCCACTTGGCAACCTTCAGCCTGAAGGGCCAGTACTAAGGGCAGAGAGATTTCCCCACCAACCCACAATGGCTCCGTCTGTACCCCTTTCAGCTGCAGCCCCACGCAGGGTGAACTTCGCCTCTGGAAAACAAACTGACTTGGTTCCGAAGTCTTGCAGAATTGCCTGGGTAAATAACAGCGACACGCTGCACTCCTATAGCACCTGGCCACTGAGGAGCTCAGAGCCCTTCTCCCTCTCAGGGGGCTTGCCCATTTTATTGGCCTCGGCCCCCAAATGGCCACCATCCCCAGGCGGTCTGAGTGCCTCTCAACAAGGAGGTTAGCTCCTAGTCGTCCCTGCAGGGAGAAAGTTATTGGCAGACTGGACTGTGAGGGGGACGGTTCAGTGATTTGCCAAAGGTCTCACAGGAAGCATGTGGGAGAGCGTCTTCACCGTGGAGTGAAATTCTTATCCCCATCTCGCAGGACTAGATCTGAGGGGCAGCGCCACACCCGAGTTCACACAGCATCTGTCATAACTATAGAGGGAAGGGTAACCACCTTTCTCTATACAGTGCTAGAAAATCCCTCCTGGCCAGAGGCAACCTCCTGTTACCTGTAAAGGGTTAAGAAGCTCTGGTAACCTGGCTGGCACCTGACCCAAAATGACCAATGAGGGGACAAGATACTTTCAAATCTGAGGCGGGGGAAAGGCTTTTATCTGTCTGTGTGATACCTTTGCCAGGAACAGATAAAGGACGCAAGCCCTCCAACTCCTGTAAAGTTAGTAAGTAATCTAGCTAGAAAATGCATTAGGTTTTCTTTGTTTTGGCTTGTGAAATTTACTGTGCTGGAGGAAATGTGTATTCCTGGTTTCGTGTCTTTTTATAACTTAAGGTTTTGCCTAGAGGGATTCTCTGTTTTAAATCTGCCTGTAAGATTATCTTCCATTCGGATCTTACAGAGTTGTTCTCTTATCTTTTTTTGTTCTTCTAATAAAGTTCTGTTTAAGAATCTGATTGGGTTTTTGGGGTCTTAAAAATCCAAGACTGGTTTGTGCTCATCTTGTTTATTCTCAAGCCTCCCCAGGAAAGGGCGTGTAAGGGCTTGGGGGGGATATTTTGGGGAAATAGGAACTCCAAGTGGTCCTTTCCCTGATTATTTGTTAAATCACTTGGTGGTGGCAGCATTTACTTAATCCAAGGGCAAAGACTTTGTGCCTTGGGGAATTTTTAACCTAAACTGGTAGAAATAAGCTTAGGGGGTCTTTCATGTGGGTTCCCACATCTGTGCCCTAGAGTTCAGAGAGGGGAAGGAACACTGACAACGTCAGAACTGGGCACACATCCCTGAATCTCCTCTGGCCGCAAGACCCCCTCTCTCCTAAATCTCCACAATGCTGCCAATTTTCTATTGCACGGACACAATGCTCAAAAATGGAAAGTGAAGCAAACCCAGACTACGTCTGTCTTTCCCCCATGTAAAAGAGAGACTGTGATTGGATGCACCGGCTACATTATACTGTGAAGCCATGAGACGGCATCACAACTTTGTGTGCCTTTGGGTTATAGATGGTTTAGGGTCACAACTTTGGATCCAGGCTTGGATCAGAAATCTCTGATCCAGCTTCCGCCCCATCTCCAGTGTGTGCTATTCATTGTAATAGAGCGGTGATTTTCAACCTGGGGATCCGCAGACTCCCAGGGGTCTGCAGACTATGTCTAACATTTCCAGAGGGGTCTGCACCTCCATTCCAAATTTTTTAGGGGGAAGTAAATGAAAAAGGTTGAAACCCACTGTAATAGGCAGAGAAATCCAAAGGAAAAAGGTAGAGGACTTCAGATTCCCAGCGCCTGTATGACCTTGCTTCCTCCCCACTCTCCAATGCATTATCACTTCCCAGCTCTGCACCACAACCAAAGTGCTCGTGGGAGAAGAAATCCTTTCACGGTCTAAGTGGGCATTTTTTCTGTAAAGCCTTTGGAGGCGCCTCACTGTCATGCTGTATGCGGGCAGCAGGATTGTTTGCAGGAAGGCTGGTCCAGTGGGTAACGCACTAGCTGAGGCCCTGGGAGACGGAGCGTCTCTGCTCATCACAAACTGCTAGGGTGACCCCAGCAAGGCACTGAGCCCCGAGTTCTCCATCTGTGCAATGGGGATAATAGTGCCCTGCCCACAGGGCTGCTGGGAGAGCTACTGATAAAACGCACTGTGTCAGAGCCACGTGTTATTGACACCACGAGCCACGGAGCACAAGGCCGCAGGCCTCATCCGGGTCAGCCCACACGCTCACAAGTGACTCGTGATACTGGGTACCCAGCTTGTGACACTTTGAAGGGTCCCACTTTTTAGGGCTGCAAATTAGAACCTTTTAAGGCGTCTCGTCTGGGGAAATCTAAAGATAGCGGCACTCCCCCGTCACTAGCACCTTGGGGTTTGTCCGCATGAACACTTAATTCACGGCAAGCTGGCAGGTAAATCCACCATGTGCTAACCTGTCACACACTAGCTGTCAGCGTGGACCACGCTGCCTCGCACACGAACAATGTCCTAGTGTGCTTTAATCTATGCCCATTTCAAAGCTAGGCAGATCAAAGCGCACTGCAGAGCATCTAGCGCAAAGCAGCAGCAGGTCCACACGGACACATAGGGTACATCTACACTGCCAAAAACCCCACGGCTGCCAATCTCAGAGTACAGCCCTACAGATTCAGGCTTGCACTGTGGTGCTAAAAATAGCCATGAAGCAATTCGGACTCTCAGCCCCTCAGATCATCCTGTCTGCCAAACAGGGGACGGGCTGAAGCTTAGCTCATTAATGGTCAAGCAGCACTCTGAGATCTGTGGCTGCAAGATGGTAGAGAAGGGTGGGGCATAGCACTCGGTTACACGGGCTCTTCCCAGGCCTGCCTTCTAGCTACAGCACCTTGCACATCTCAGTTTCCTCTCGCATCTGGCTCATGTCCTGCATCCAACCAGCTGCCTGCCCACCCTCTTCCCACATGCAATTAACGAGGCTTCACTCCACCACAGCCAGCACCTTGCTTGCCAGAAGCAACACGCTCGACACAGCCTGTCCCCACTGCCTTGATGGTAGAAAAGCCAACAGGCCAACCCTCATCCCAAGGGCGAACCCACCTGTGCTCTAGCCTCCTGGCATCTGACTTAGACCCTGCTGGTTCTGTTAGTATCACCTGTCTAGTTTCACAGGGTTAGGGGCTGGCGGGAATCCCTTCCGTGAACGATCCCAAGGTCCCAACATAGAACTCCCTACTAGGCAATGAAATCTGCATGTCACTGAGGAGTTAAAGCACATGCTTTACACCGTCCCTACCTTTCCAAAGCACGGGCAACATCAAGGAATCCATGGGCCGTGGTGTTGTTTCTGTCCCAAATTACTGTCCTGGGAAGAGAAGAAAGAGGGTGAACCCCAGTGAACAATTCCCCCTTGCAAGGCACTTGCTTTCAGCATATTAGAAGTACAGATTTGTCTGAGCCAGGAGGTTGCACTCCAGATACAAAGTTCTCCAACATTCAGCAGCTCAGCCCACTCCAGAGAGAGGGGCTCACTGCACAGATTGGGTCAGATCCTCTAGCCCAGCAGCTCTTAACCTTTCAAGACCGTATACGCCTTTCAGCAGGCTGATTTGTCTTGTGTAGCCCCAAGTTTCACCTCACTTAAAAACTCCTTGCTTACACAATCAGACATAAACATACAAAAGGGTCACAGCACACTGTTACTGACAAATTGCTGAGTTTCTTATTGTTACCATATAATTATAAATCATAATTATGATTATAAATAATTGTTACCATATAATTGGAATACAAATACTGTACTTACATGTCAGCGTATAGTATATAGAGCAGTATAAACAAGCCATTGTATGAAATTTTAGTTTGTAATGATTGCACTAGTGCTTTTTATGTCGCCTGTTGTCAAACTAGGCAAGTATCTAGTGTGACAAAGTTCCTTCTCTACCTTGGTGGGTCTTGCGCTTATTGGCGGATTTGCTCGCCTTGGAGCTTCGCGGCAGCCCTCAGCTTGGCCGTTTTTCTGAACCCACAGTCCAGGTCGACGACTCCTGTGTCTGACCAGGAGTTGGGAGGATTTGGGGAGAACCCAGGCCCGCCCTCTACTCCGGGTTCCAGCCCAGGGCCCTGTGCAATGCAGCTGTCTAGACTGCCTCCTGGAACAGCTGTGTGACAGCGACAACTCCCTGGGCTACTTCCCCATGGCCTCCTCCCAACCCCTTCTTTATCCTCACCACAGGACCTTCCTCCTGGTGTCTGATAATGCTTGTACTCCTCAGTCCTCCAGCAGTCCGCCTTCTCACTCTCAGCTCCTAGCGCCTCTTGCTCCCAGCTCCTCACACACACACACCACAAACTGAAGTGAGCTCCTTTTTAAAACCCAGGTGCCCTGATTAGCCTGCCTAAATTGATTCTAGCAGCTTCTTAATAGGCTGATTAGAACACCTGCAGCCAGTCTTAATGGTCTCCAGAAGGTTCCTGATTGTTCTGGAACCTTCTCTGTTACCTTATCCAGGGAAAAGGGACCTACTTAGCCTGAGGCTAATATATCTGCCTTCTATTACTCTCCTATAGCCATCTGGCCCGACCCTGTCACACTAGATGAGATGCTGTACCCTCTGGATGACCTCTGTGTACCCCAAGGGGTATGCGTACCCTTGGCTGAGAACCACAGCTCTAGTGTAATGAGCAGCTCCTTCCTGAGCTGCTCAATCCAGGCCAAGGTTTAAGGAGATCCTGTATGGCCCATAGGCTGTGTTAGTCTAGGAGCTGGAAAACTCCAGGGGCTGACTGAGTCAATGAGGAATTCTCCTTATACAGAGCACAGGCCTGTCTCTTCTCCAGCATGAGGGACACTAAAGACCTGAACTGCCCTCAAGTTTTGGGGGGCTGAGAGCAGGGTTTTGGCTGGGGTTTAGAATGGTGTTATTGGACTGGCTGAACCCATCCCTTTGGCTAATCTCTCTCTGGGGACTTATCTGGCCCCTCCCTGCAGTATCCCAGTACCTCCAAAATGAAAAGTGGAGTGATTCTGGGAAATGGAGCAGCCCAACCCATTCAGGGACTTTCCGGTGAGTTAACATCCATGCTGGCTGCAGGGTGCTGAGTGGGGTCTCCGTGAGATCTCTTTGCTCCACAGCGCGTGGCTGCTGTGTCCGTTTCCAGCGAGAACCCGCCACCAGTCGCCTGCAGAGGCTGTAGAAGGACAAGGCACCCAGGGAGCAAGGGATGATACAGTGAAGCCACCACTGCTGCCCTGCCAGGCGGGAAAGTGAGAAGTGAGGAGGGGCAACATGCATCTTCTCTGTCATTCCAGCAGCACAGCACAATCTCACCAAGGGCTTGGAGAGCCAGGCAGCTGCTGCAACGGCCCATGCACCATGTCCCCAGGAGGCGACCCTGTTGGGCTCTGGTGTGATCACTCACCATGCTGGCGGGGCTGGGTCAGGGAGGCCTGCCCTGTGGCAGACTCTGTGGCAATTCCAGCAGCTCAGCCACAAGCAGTAAGCAGGGGACTGTATCACAGGCCAGATGAGCTGCCCTGCACAAGTGGTGAAGCCAAACTCAGGTCACGGCTTTTTGAAAGCTCTGACCCTTCAGCTGGCATGTGCAATGGGCTAAGCAGGTGTCCCTGGCCTGGGGTTGTTAGCTTCAACAATCGCCCACTGCAGAGAAGAGAGTCCAAATCGCACAAGAGCAGCGTCACCAATTCTTGGGATGCATCATGACTCCTGTGAGCTTTGGTGTCTGTCTTAAAGCCCCCAGCTCCTGGAGTCATGAGATTACATAGACAATCTCACCTTGCATTAAAAATACATTTTTTTTAAAAAGTCTCTAGCATTGGTGGTTGTGGAGAAAAGCATGGAAACGCGGCCTGCATGCCACCTACAGGCCTGGACACCAGGCGCCAAAGAAACCAAACCCACAAGTTCAAAATCTCATGATTTTAAAGCCAATCTTGTGATTCTGGGGGCCTGACCCCTGATTTTGACAGGTCTTTGGCAATACTGCAGTGAGTAAGCTCCAGGCACCAGAGGGTTAAAGAACAGGGCTGAGAGACTGGGATTTTTCACTGCCTTGAGCAAAATGGAAACAGAAAAACTGCAATCAGAGCACGCCCACACAGAGCCTGAAGTGACAGGTGTGAATTAAACCCCACGGAGTTCTCTTCCTGCCAGTTTGCAAATGGCCTAGCCCTAGCTGTGGGCTGGCTACAGGCTCCCAATGCAGATTTCAGAGTGGGGGGAAGAACATCACGGGATGAAGAAGGATCTTTTCCCTGTAACCCCCAGGCACCCCACAGGAGTTTCCTTCTCGGGAAGGATCTGAACAGAGGGAGCGGTGACTTTCCCTTCCCTCACCAGGGGCTCAGGATTCAGCCAGGAGAGTTTTTGTCAGCTGTTCTGGGGGCAGGGCTAACCCCTGTGGCAGGCAGACATGGCCATGCCGGTCACAAGACAGTGACGTACAGCGCGGCACATGAGCTCAAAGAGACCTGCCAGCCCCAGGTTTGCCTTAGTTTTGATGTGCAAACTTCATCTTGCAACAGCAGTGAGAGGTGACCCTGCTCCCCAAGGGAGATCATTCTGCTGCTGAATGCCAGGTGCTTAATCCCAGAACCCCTCTGGGGGGGGGGGGGGGGGGAAATGGCTCTCCACTGGCCACCTAGCCCCTCCCACCACCTGCCTGCAGGGCTTGTGGTCTTCCAGCTCCACCCCTCTGAGGCTGGGCTATATAGCTCAGGACACCGTTCCTATTGCTTCGGCAAAGGATGTCTGTCAGCCGGTGCCAGGCAAGGAGCGAACACTCAAGAGGCCGGGGCCCAGGAGGCACAGCTAGCAAGCTGCATGCCAGAGAACTGGAGAGCCAGAAATGGGCACACAGAACTATTGGTGGCTAGATAGGGATCAGCAGTCCCAGCCTCGCGCTGTGGCTAGCGAAGCCAGTTATTAAGCTGCCTCACTCTAATGAGGGATCTACGCATAAGGCCGAGCTCCCACGTTGCTCTGCCGGGCCTGGAGAACGTGACCAGCCAGAGAGGTTTGCAATTCTCTCCTCAGAGAAGAAATGCAGGCATGAATGCAATGAGTTCACTAATGGGTCCTGCTCCGGATCAGGGAGGCTCCCCATCTCTGCCCCACTGTTGGGTAAAGGCACTTCTTCCACCTCCCAGCTCCACTGGACAGGAGATTTGGAGCCCTGTGGCCCTGCAGTGAGAGAGCCAGTGACCCATAGGCACCAAAGCAGCAGAGAGAAGGCAGCAAAGCTGGCTGTCACCACCTGGCCGTCACCACCTGGCCAGCCCACTCCCCTCCGTCACGCAGCATAGAGGGGAGCCAAAGTTGGTAGCCATCCTCCAGTGAGAGTAACACTGCACCTGCAGGACCGGCCCACAACATTTTGGCACCTGAAGTAGGGAGTTCAAATGACACCCCCTCGCTTGGGCCAAAACTTTGAAAGGTCTCAATTCTGCCTTCTTCCTGTTCTACTCCTCTCATGGTGCTGCTCTGCTACCGACCCTGATAAAGGAGAACTCACAACTTAAAATGCCTTGTTCAAAAATTTTAAGTAACACTTCACTTTCAGACGCCTGAACAGCAAATGTAACTTTTCTTGTCTGGCATGTTTATCTGTTTGATTATTCAAAGTGGGGCTTTCCGTGCCTTCTTGGTTGCAAAGATTTGAACTGCTTCCTGCTGAAGGTCCACAGTCTGGGCCAGCTCATGCTCTATTGAGATGGTTGCAATGCCAATCAGCCTCTCCTGTGTCATTGTGGAGCGTAGATGTGTTTTTCTTAACTTCAGCTTGGAGAAGCTGCGTTCTCCACTGGCAACTGTTACAGGAAGTGTTAGAAGTACGCGAAGAGCAACAAAAGCATTTGGAAAGAGGGTGGTCATCTTATTTGTGCACATATATTCCAGAACAGCCTTTGGAGTTGATCCTGCTGAAATGTATCTTGAAAGGGCTTTCAGTTCATCACCTAAATCACTCGCATCAATATCACACATGTCATCATGTGTCAACACTGTCTCTAGTGCCCTGCATTGCTGCTGTAGGTCTTCTTCAGGTATAGTGAGGAGTTTTGGAATATCCTACAACATCCCAAATATACTGCTGTGTTCCTTGAGCTGCATGAAATGTTCTTCAGCTGACTGTATTGCACAATCTAGCACCTGGTTAAAGAATTCAACTTTGAATTATTGTTTGGGGTCTCTTATGAGGCATGGGATAATCCTATAATCAAAATGTCTTCTTTGGTGACTCTTGTATTCTTGAATGGGTGGGAAAATAGCTTCAGTGTGGAGTTCCTCTGCCAACTTCTGTGCACTCTTCAAAATGTTTTGAAATCCTTCATCTGACCAGTAAGACTGTAGGTATGACTTTGCTTTGTCCAGTTGTTCCATTGCTCCAGATATATCAAGGTCAACACCTTAGAGTCTCTTGCCTACAACATTTATTTCAAATAGTATATCATGCCACAACACTAAGCCACACAGAAATGTGAAGTTATGTATGTTTCTGGTGATTCCATTTCCCTCTGCCACTGTTCTCCCACGAACAGTTCCTGTCATAGCATTATCCTCCATAATGGCAACTGTGGCTTCATCTATCTTCCCAATTTGGTGTTTGATAGGCTTTATCGCCTCCACTCGACTTTCCCATTGTGTGCCACTCAGTGGTTTCAGTGTCAGGGAGGATGTTCCCAGATGTTCTCTAGAAGCTGATGCTGCATCACTGACCACCAAGTTCAATGAATGAGAACTGCATGGGACAAAAAAAGCTCGAGGGTTTAACTCTCGGATCCGTGTCTGCACTCCTGTTCTTTCCTCTCACGTCGGCACCATTATCGTAGCCCTGACCTCTCATGTCAGCTATCGCAATTCCCGTATCTTCCAGCTTTTTAAGAAGCACATTTGTCATACCAGCTTCTGTAGGATCATCAATGTCAATAAATTCTAGAAAATGCTCTGACAGTCACCATTGCAGGGACATTTTCACTAGGTTCTGTTGTTGTTACAAAATGCACCATTCAAGTCATTTGTTCTGTATGGCTGATGTCAGGTGTGCCGTCCAGAACAACAGAGTAATATCGTGCTGACTTCAGATCGGCCACAATCTTCTGTTTGACTTTTGTTGCCAGTAACTGTATGGTCTCATTTTGAATGGTTTTTCCAAGGTAGTGGTGTGTGTACCACGACTTGGTAGTTGACTCTTCTTAGATGCTCCTGGAGAACAGCATCAAACTGAGCCACCAGCTCCACAGTTTTAAGGAAGTTTCCATTGTTTGGCACATACAGCTGATCTGCAGTGCCATGCAGGGCTAGGTTTTGGGCTGCAAGCATTGTCACAATGGCAATGAGCCTTCTCAGAACATTTTGCCAGTAAAGAGACTCTGACGCAATCTTCTCTTGATGCTCATCATCCATGGTGGCCTTTAACCTTAGTCTCATCTCCAGCTCTTTCCAGCTGTGGAATGCTCTCTGGTGATTTGCTGCCTTCTCATGGCAGGCCAGATTTCTAGCCAGATTTTTCCAGTCCTTTGTTCCTGTAGAACCCAATGTGGCTGGAACATTAGACTGGAAGAGTTTGCAACAAAACCAGTATGCAGCATTCTGGGTTTTTGAGTACATAAGCCATGGCCTCTCCACTTTGTCACCATTGGGGATTTCACACCAGTAACGTGTTGGATGGAAACTTCTATTTTCATTGTCTTTAGGGAACATGAAGTTTTTCACTTGCTGTGGCCCATGCAGTACAAGGAAGTCCCTTAGGCTACTGCTCAAGTGGGTCCACAGTCCTGGATCCTCTGGACTCAAGGAACTAAACTCAGCAGCAGCTGTTTCTTGCGCCTCCACCACACTCTTCTCTGATCTACACTTTTCTTCAGGACTGTGCATGGTTACATTTACTTGAGATGGAGATATGGATGCTGCAGCAGCTGCCAGGTCACCTGCACTCTGACTGGAAGATCAGGCATCTCCTCACCACTCACATCCTCACTGGGGCCAGAAGGCTCACCATGAACATTTGTGTCTATGTATCTCGGGAGAGTTCCTTCCTGCTTAGATAGAAAAGCTTCCTTTGCTTTCTTTCTTTTTCTGAATGCTGCCCCAGAGGGGCGTTTTCTTCTTTCACTCATGGCTGCTGTTCTGTGCCAGCTAGAGTGGCTCTCAACACTCAGTTGAAGGGGAGAAATAAGCAGGCTGGTAGCAGGGCCTGAGTGAGGGAAGAGATCAGCGTCTTAGGGCCTAACTGGCTGCTACTACTCCAGTTGACGGTCTGTTCTCCTCAAGTGGGTTCAGGGAAGCAGCAGGACACAGGAAGCTCCCTGAGAAGCTGGGGTTAATCAGTCCAGGCTCCTGGGGGGCTAGAGAGGGACATAAGAGGCTCCTCCTCCTTTCTCTCCCTGCAGCTCCTGCTGCTTTCTGTTATTCCCGCTCCCCTTTTCTCCTGCCTGCCTGTTCTGTCTCTTGTGCCCTCCTCCCTCCAGCCCAGCACTCCCCCATCTCTGTTCGTCTCGAGCAGAGGGAATACAGATGCACCAGCAGCAGACACCATTTTCTACACTCTGGGTCCTCGTGGCGCCCCCCTCCCCCCCTAGCCCAGTCTGGCACCTGAGGCGGCCGCCTCAGTTCATCTCATGGTAAGGCCAGCCCTGCTGATTACTCCATTACCTGGCAGCGCTCTGCACCCTCAGCATCACAGTGTGGATGAGGCTCTTCGCTGCAAGCTTCAGCAACGCCTCCAAGGAGAGAAAACCAGGGCTGTGTATCCCGGGCTCGCAGGTGCAGGAAGGAAGCCGTGGCATTGCTGGGGCATGCACCGACTCCCATCAGGCACTGGGGGTCATAGACTCCCCCGGTACAGGTGAGGAACAGCTGGGCAGCTGGGAGAGCGATATAGTCAATGTGACACCCCCTGAAGACGCAGGGAGGGACGTGGCCGGACTCTTGGTGTAAGTCAAAGATCTATGGAAATGGCAGTGCAGAGCCACAGGCTCCCCATCAGCCAGGCACTGTCCTTGTCCCTCCACTGCCCTGGCAGTGCAGGGATCTACTGTGGCTGGCCCCAAGCCTCCTCAGCCGTGAGGGAAGCCCTAGAGCGGGTGTTACCACTGCCCCAAGAAGGGAGAGTGAGTGCCCCTTTCCCCTCCCAGCCCGGCTGGCCATGCCCTCCCTACCAGCCACAGTAGATCACCAGTGCTGCAGTGGGACAAGGAGAGTGCTGCAGAGGGACAAGGAGAGTGCAGCTTCCTTCCTGCACCTGCGAGCCCGGGATACACAGCCCTGGCTTTTCCTTCTCAGAGACGTTGCTGAAGCTTGCAGCGAAGAGCCTCATCCGCACTGTGACGCTGAGGGTGCGGAGCGCTGCCAGGCAATGGAGTAATGAGCCCTGACAGGCACTTGGCTTGACATTGAATTGCAGAGCACCAGTAGGCTGATCTGCCATACGCCTGGCAAGGAGGCTTAGCCATTATATAATCCAGGCGTTTCCTTTACTCGGTCCTTCATTCCTATGGAGTACGTCGCCAATAATCAGCTTGTATCGCACGAGCATGTACAAACGGTCCACCTAATGGGCATAGACTAGGGGGCTCAGCGCACCCTCTTAACACCAGCTGATGGTTACAAACATGTAAAGCTGCCCCCAGGGCAGCATTCACAAGTGCTTCCTGGGCAGCCGGATCAGACCCACACTCCACAGGATTGATGTGCATACAGAAGACGTCATGCAGCTGTTCACAATAGGAGAGCGAGAATGCTTTGCAGGGCTGAGAGGCACCCAATGGCTGAGAGGGAAAGGATGGCCCAGGGGATAGAGCAGCTGTGAGCTATCCAGGTTCAATTCCTGGTCCACCTCAAACATCCTGAGTGACCCTGTGCATGTCACTTAACTTCTCTAGGCCTCGGTTCTCCATTATCTCCGAGGGTAAAAGCACCGGGGTTCAGGGGAATAAATCTATTACAGGCTACACAGAGATTACAGTGAAGGGCACCGGATAAGCACCTCAGATGGAGATGAGACAGAGGCAGTGACTAGACAGGGGCTATAGGGATCCTCGGGGGAGTGGGGTTGGGGCAGTGGGAGAGGAGGGAAGAGTACACTGAGGGTGGGAGGAATTGAAGGGGGTGAAGAAGAGATGGGTGGGGGGACGTCATGTCAAACCACATGTCACAGCTCACTGTACTTCGAGGCACTGCCGGTGGCAGACGTCCCAGCGCAGCTGAGGTGCCAATGGCTCAGAGCCAGGGAGTGCCCAGCACACAGGACAGCCATGCGGGGGGACAGAGAGGCCAAGTGGCCCGCGTGGACAGGTGAGCAGCTCTGCGAGGTGAAAACAAAGCCAAGGAGCATATGAGAACTAGGAGAGCTTGCTGGGAAGGCAGTGCTGGGAGGAGAGGGTGGGTATGAGGCAGGGTGGGGGTCGGGGAGGAGACAGGATCTGCCATGAAGGATCAGTCTCAGTATGTTTTCATTAAACAAGTGGTAGAAATTTCTCCAGCCACCTGCCCTATTCAATGGAAGCCCTGTGCATTCCTAGGGCCTTTACACAGCACCTTCCTCCTGCTCAGCAAAGCCCCTGAGGCAGACGCCTCCCCTCTCCTCTGGAAACGCTGCCCAGCAGCGCCTCATAAGAGCCGGCATGCTGTGCTGAGACTCAGCACTTACCAGCATCCGCCTGCCTGCCTCTTTCTCGCACACGCACGTGCACACTCACACGCACTACCTGAGTTGTGTGTTGATCTGCAAGGCTTTGGCCAGCATCTTGGCTCCAGAGTCGCCAATGGTATTCCCACTGATGTCCAGCGTGCGGAGGCTGGCGTTACTGCCCAGCGCATTCAGCAGGACGTTGGTTCCCAATTTCAGTCGCGATTCGGCCACGGACAGGGATTGAAGAGGCTGGAAGACAAATGCCAGAGGGAGAAATGATCAGGTGCTGCTGCTGCAGGGGCCCTAGGGCTCTACCAGGAAGCAGGTTTCAGTGTAGCCGCCGTGTTAGTCTGTCTTCGCAAAAAGAAAAGGAGGACTTGTGGCACCTTAGAGAGACTAACCAATTTATTTGAGCATAAGCTTTCGTGAGTTGCATCCGATGAAGTGGGCTGTAGCTCACGAAAGCTTATGCTCAAATAAATTGGTTAGTCTCTCTAAGGTGCCACAAGTCCTCCTTTTCTTTTTACCAGGAAGCAGGTCGCCCTCCCCCGCATCTAACTACACAGACTGGGCCACCTGCGTAATGGGACCAGCTGGGAAATCCCTGCCCCCTAGAATGCCCTGTGCAGCTCACGAGCTCTTTGCCCTCTCTGGGCTGGGCCCGTGTGCTGTGCTCTAGCTCTGGTGGCCTGTAGTCCTTGGCAGCCAGTCAGTGCAGGGGACAAGCTAATGAATACAAAGCTAGGGCCAGGCCAAGGCTCATAGATCACATGGGGTGGGACATGGAGGGAGGCACCTGGAAGCAGTTTGCATGAGGCCAGGAGCCGGCGAGAGGCCTGCAGGTAGCCCTGCCCTGCTCAGGAGCTCCAGTGTTCTCTATGCTTGGGGAATGGGCAAAGCCAAAGCAGAGCTGCCCTTAGACAAAGACACCGAGGGGCAGGGAGAGGGGAATTTGTGCGCCCCTCTTCCCTGTTCCAGTGTCCCTGTGCCAGGGAGAAGGATGGTGAAGTAAGCCCTGCTCTACCACTGACTCATGTGTGACCCTGGGTGAGTCACTTAGCCTCTCTGTGTCTCAGGTTCCCATCTGTATTGTGGGGCACTAGACATGCCCTGCTTCCCCAGAGTACAGTGAGGGTGAACCCACTACTGATTGTGAGGCACTCAGATACTCCTGTGATAGGGGCCAGACAAGTATAGACAGACAGACATCATTTGGCCCTACCACAGGCAGAAAAGCAGCAAGAGCCAGGGGGAGGAAAGCAGAGACAACAACACAGGGCAGGTCTGAGCCACTCCTGGCCTCTCGATCCCGCTGTACCTCAGCAGGAGGAGGGGGCAATCCTAGAGGATAAAGCTGTCCTTTACCTACTAACGACCTGGTAATCACATGAACGGGAAAGGCCTGTTTAATGGGATTTGGGCTGCACAGACCTTTTCTGCCTGTGGCAGCAATTCTGAAATGCACCAGTGGGTTTTCTCCTTTAAAGGAGACCTGCAAAGATTAAACAACATCAGTGCCCTTGCCCCTTTTGTGTCTCTTTCACAGGGGATAGGCCTGAAAGGGGTTTCTCCAAATTAGAAATTCAGGTCTGGCCTAGCCTCTATTCCCTGGAAGACGCTATGGATGGCCGGAGGACTAGCAGGCTGACAAGGAGGAGTAACAAAAGTGAAATGAAATCTAAGCAGCTGAGGCTGGGCTAACTACAGAGTGAGGGTGTCACAGGGCAGGTTACGTCGGTCTCCCTGTGTAAGTGTCTACACTAACATTGCCACCTGTCCGGGTTACATCCAGACAGGCCGGGTTTTGGCTTCTGCATTCGGGTGCCATTTAGGATTGCCAGGTGCCCAGGTTTCGATGCTAATTTGCACCTGAACCAGAAGTCCAGTTATGGCGGGGTTGGGGGAGACACCAGGTCATTCACCCGCATCAGCCCCTGCTCAGCTGGGGCTGCCTCCTACCTGCAGGAAGGCTCCTTGAGAGGATCCAGCGAGTGACGGGGGAGAGGAGCGAGTGATGGGGTGGGACCCTTGGGGAAGAACCTTGCGAATTCAGTTCCCAGCCATTAGAAAGATGGCAACCCTAGTCTACATTTAAATTTTGCTCCTGCAGACGTAACTGCTCTGCTATGCGGAATTAATAACTCCGCCGTCACAAGCAGCAGAGTCAAGGCTGCTGCAGTGTCAGCAACGCTGACACAAGAGTTTGGCCTCTGCCCAGCCTAGATGAATCTTCGTTGCCTTTTCAACGCCCTGAGAAGAGGTCCTAAAAAGACTAGGCCCTTCCAAACAGGTGACATTTTCAGAAGCCCAGTTTCAGAGCAGCCGCCGTGTTAGTCTGTCTTCGCAAAAAGAAAAGGAGGACGTGTGGCACCTTAGAGACTAACCAATTTATTTGAGCATAAGCTTTCGTGAGCTACAGCTCACTTCATCGGAGGCATGCTGTGGAAAATACAGTGAGGAGATTTATATACACAGAGAACATGAAACAATGGGTGTTACCATACACACTGTAACCAGAGTGATCAGGTAAGGTGAGCTATTACCAGCAGGAGAGCAGGGGGCGGGGAGAAAACCTTTTGTAGTGATAATCATAGAATATCAGGGTTGGAAGGGACCTCAGGAGGTCATCTAGTCCAACCCCCTGCTCAAAGCAGGACCAATCCCCAACTAAATCATCCCAGCCAGGGCTTTGTCAAGCCTGACCTTAAAAATATCTAAGGAAGGAGATTCCATCACCTCCCTAGGTAACGCATTCCAGTGTTTCACCACCCTCCTAGTGAAAAAGTTTTTCCTAATATCCAACCTAAACCTCCCCCACTGCAAATTGAGACCATTACTCCTCGTTCTGTCATCAGCTACCACTGAGAACAGTCTAGATCCATCCTCTTTGGATCCACCTTTCAGGTAGTTGAAAGCAGCTATCAAATCCCCCCTCATTCTTCTCTTCTGCAGACTAAACAATCCCAGTTCCCTCAGCCTCTCCTCATAAGTCATGTGTTCCAGACCCCTCATCATTTTTGTTGCCCTCCGCTGGGCTCTTTCTAATTTTTCCACATTCTTCTTGTAGTGTGGGGCCCAAAACTGGACACAGTACTTCAGATGAGGCCTCACCAGTGTCGAATAGAGGGGAACGATCACGTCCCTCGATATACTGGCAATGCCCCTACTTACACATCCCAAAATGCCATTGGCCTTCTTGGCAACAAGGGCATACTGTTGACGCATATCCAGATTCTCGTCCACTGTAACCCCAGGTCCTTTTCTGCAGAATTGCTGCCTAGCCATTCAGTCCCTAGTCTGTAGCGGTGCATTGGGTTCTTCTGTCCTAAGTGCAGGACTCTGCACTTGTCCTTGTTGAACCTCATCAGATTTCTTTTGGCCCAATCCTCCAATTTGTCCAGGGCCCTCTGTATCCTATCCCTATCCTCCGGGGGGGGCGGGGGGGGGGATGATGGATAAACATGGGGAAATAGTTTTACTTTGTGTAATGACCCATCCACTCCCAGTCTCTATTCAAGCCTAATAGTATCCAGTTTGCAAATTAATTCCAATTCAGCAGTCTCTCGTTGGAGTCTGTTTTTGAAGTCTTTTTGTTGTAATATTGCAACTTTTAGGTCTGTAATCGAGTGACCAGAGAGATTGAAGTGTTCTCCGACTGGTTTATGAATGTTATAATTCTTGACATCTGATTTGTGTCCATTTATTCTTTTACATAGAGACTGTCCAGTTTGACCAATGTACATGGCAGAGGGGCATCACCTTTGTTCTGGACTGTTATCCATCCCCCTACGTACAACACACATCTCTCCTGCTCCCTCAGCTGTTGATTCCTTTCCTATATTCTCCCAAACACAGAGAGAAAAGCATTTATTTCTCAGTCCAACCATTCCTTTCAGATTAACACCAACCACAGAGGGAGAGACTCCATGGAAGAGAGAGACAGCAACTCCCCCACGTTCTGCATCTGAACTGAAACACAAAATGGCCAGTTGTCTCACAGCTGAAATGAATAGTAATAATTCAGAGGAAACGGCGCGAGAGATTCAGTTATGGGGCTCTGGGCAGGCACCACAGCAAGCACTTACGCAGTCGTCTTCCTGCGTGAGCTGAACAATCCGGTGGAGAACATCGGCCAGATTGTCCCTGCGGAGGAGATACAGAGGGGTTATCTGTGTTTCCCCATCGCACAGCAGAGCCTGACGTGGGCTCAAGTCAGCACCAAGCTGGGAAGTGTTCCATTGCGGCTGGACATTACTCTGACCGCACGGCTCACCTATGCACCTCCCTCTCTCCTGCAAGCCACCAGCCTTTCCTAGTTGCAGTCAGCCTGTGGCAATGAGCACTTTCCCGAGAGGCTGCAACATTCTCAGAGATATTCAATTACACCTCCCTGTTGGCTGGCCTAAGAGGGGGTGACCACACTGCAGTGTCCCTGCCCCTGAGACCCCAGCGCCTCTGCATTATGTCAACTGGGCAGTAACCCAAGAACAAAGGACTGGCAGGGATGGCCATTGAGTCCAGTCCCCTGCTAATCACAGGCAACCCCGTCAGATCATCCCCTTCATAAATGTATCAAGGTCCCATCTTCAAACTAGCTGGGTCCTTTGCACCACTACTCCTGCTGGGTGAGGTGCTGCAACAGCCTCCCCGCTGATGGTAAGAAACCTTCTAATTTCCAGCCTAAATGTACGCCTGGCCAGTTTATCCTGGTTCCAACATTGTCCTTTAGCTTAAACAGCTCTTCTCCCCCGTCCCACCCCTCCCACTATTTACAGAGAGCAATCAGCCCATCTCTCATGGCTAAGCAAGCCAAGCTCTTTTAGTTTCCTCTCACAACAGGCTCTCTCCAGTCCCCTGATCACCCCAGAAGCCTCTCTCTGCACCTGTTCCAGTCTGAATTCAGGCAGCAAGAGCTCATCCCTAAACCTGCATCGGGCTGAGTACTGAGGCAAACACTGCAGGCCTTTGGGACTCATGATAGTCCATGGAAATTCAGTACCGCTGTGACTGGACTGGAGGTGGTGGAATCCCTGTCACTGGAGGTGTTTAAGAACAGATTGGCCAAAGCCCTCTCAGGGCTGGTCTAGGTTTCCTTGGCACTGCCTTAGCACAGGGGGCTGGCCTGGCTGACTTCCAGGTCTGTTCCAGCCCCACATTTCTAGGAGATGATTCCATGGCTTTGATACCTCTGATTTACAAGAGCATTATAATTTAAAGGCCCAGTACACACAAAGCCAAATGGTGATTAACAATGCAAAGCTACAGTCTGAGCAGTCAGACTGTAAATAAATATAATCTGACTACCTGCAACATACCTAGTGTGTATAAAAATCGGGGATTAGGCCCAGGCCTGTTAAAGTTCACTTCATTACATGCATGAGTCACATGACACTTACTTGGATTTGATGTTAAAATTCTTTCCTAAGGAGACGTGCCTAATGGATTTGCTTCGGCCAATCGCCAGCACCAACGTGACCATGTCAGCATCAAAGCCTACAAAACACAAAAGCAGTAATGACAATCCGTGACCAGTGTCTGACACTTAGTGACTGCCAATGCCCCAAGGACACTTGGCATGAACAGGGAGGAGAGGAGTTAGACGTGGCAACTGCCGGCCACACCTGCAGCAGGAGAGTTGTGAGAAAAGCCCAGATTTTGCTATCGTAGCACCAGATGCTGCTAAACCTTACGCAGAGGGGCGCATCCCTACCTGAACAGGCCCACAGAGATGGACAAACTACTCAATCTGTCCCCTGGCCACCTTCAGGGCACCACAGCCTTGGCAGATGGTGACTCGCTGGCCCGAGGAGGCTAGTGCCCTTGCAGAGTGGATGGGTTTGTGGGGGATCCTGGGGGGCCCCCACGCAGCTTGACCAATCCCAGGCTCTGCTTTCAGACGGCCATGTTTCTCCAGGGCTGGTTGTTAAGCTCCTGTGTGGAGTGGAGAGAGCCAGCAGAACAATCCTGCCTCTGCTCCTCCCAGGGCACCTGGCTGAACAGACGGAATAAAGCCTGGGGGAGGGGGGACATAATCATGCATGGGGGGGCTGCTTGGCAGCTGGGAGGATTCCTGGCTGCTGACGGAGGGGCCTACAGTGCCAGTTCTCTCCCAGTGCTTCCCCTCCTGGCTTGAAGTGAAATGAGATGATGCTTCTGACTGCAGGGAAGGGGTCTACAACCCTGGAGATCAGGCCCCCCGCCTTGGCCGCCAGACACGCACTGTTACTTAGCTCAGAGAGGGCTGTCTGCTCAACAAGGTGGGCTCTGACAACGGAAGCATGGCGGGGTGGCACAGGAGCCCTCACAGAACCAAGAAGCAGGGCTTGCCCATGGGGAAAGCTGTCTGCCTCCCCGCCCAGAACAGAATCCCTTAAACACCAGCAAATAGCAGCCAGCCAGAATTCAAATACAGAAAATACAGCCAAAGCAACTGCCTTGTGACAAGCCCAGCAGGGTTCTACGTGTTCCCTCCACAGGCATGTCGAGTGGTAAAGCCAGTCAGCCCCAGTCACCACGCTACTCGCCCAAGTCCCATTAGCAGGTCAAGAGATGCAGAGACTTGGGAAATCTTCCATCAGAAACAATAAAAAGGGAAGTGCCACAGGGAATTTCGAGAAGGGAGTTCCCTCCTTCACAAGCCCTTTTTAAGTTGATTTGTCATTGCTAATTTCCAGTGAAGTCCTACCAGAGCAAAATACACACACAAAACCAAACCAGGCCAGGAGAGGAGAGAACTGGAAACCCATCCCAAACCAGAATGGTGCTGGGGCACACTAGAAACCAGCCAGCGACTCTGGAGCAATGCCCTGTGAGAGTGCCAATATACTTGTTGAGGAGTCTGGTGTCTGGCCAGCAGGCAGCCAACGGGCCAGGTAACCAGGTCGGTCATTTGCACACAGCTGTCACCACTGACCAGACAGATGGAAAACTACTCCACACAACAGCCCCATTAGCACAGAATTGCTCTTCTCCAAGCTGCTCCTGTGTCCCAAACTCAGAAGGAGAAATGGGCACATGCCACACTACCAGAGCAGTGCAGGGACCACAAGAAATTCTGCCATGTCAAAAATGGTTTTTGTTCCTAACTGAAACAAAACCGAAGAATTAAGAAATCTGCCGAGAAACGAAATTTTAAAAAAAACAAAACAAAACCATGAACTTGGGGGTCAATGAAACCTTTGCTTTTGATTTCATGAAAAAACCCAAAGCATTTGGAGAATGTCAAAAATTCCATTGAACTTAACATGTTCCCACAGATAGTTTCTATTTCAGCCAAATGGCATTTTCTGATGGAAAAATGCTCCACCGGAACAAAATGTACCAGGTCTAGCTACAACGCAGCTACAGCCAGCCAGCCAGCCAGCCAGCCAGCCAGCCAGCCAGCCAGCCAGCCACTTCTGCCCCTATTAGCACTGGTCAGTAACAGGTACAAGAAGAGAAGCACCAAACGAAAGCAATGGAGTCTTGGAGTAATGGAAGAAGTACACCATGGAAACGGGGAAGCACGCCTACGAATAGCGATACAAAGCAGCAAGGGCAGGGATGGCAGCAATACCATATATAACAGGGTGTGCAAACTGCGGCCCACTGGCCACATCCTGCCCGCGTGCCAATTTAATCTGGCCCTCGAGCTCCCACGGGGGAGCGGGGTCTGGGGTTCGCCATGCTCCAGCCAGGGAGCAGGGTCCGCAGCTGCTCCATGCGCACATGCCGCAGCTCTGCGCAGCTCCCAGAAGCAGCGGCATGTCTCCCCGCTGGCACCTATGTTTAGGGGCAGCCAGGGGGCTCCACACACTGCCCCCGCCCCAAGCGCCATCCCCACACCTCCCATTGGCCAGGAACTGCGGCCAATGGGAGCTGCAGGCGCGGCACCTGAGGAAGGGGCAATGCGCAGCAGAGCCACCTGGCCATGCCTTGGGCTACAAGCCGGAGGGGGGACATGCCGCTGCTTCCGGGAGCTGCTTGAGGTAAGCGCTGCCTGGAGCCCGTGCCTGAACCCTCCCGCACCCTGTCCCAGCCCTGATCCTCCTCCAACCCTCTGAACCTCAGTCCTAGCCTGGAGCACCCTCCTGCACCCCAAACTCCTCATCCCCACCCCACAGCCTGCACCTCCAGCTGGAGCCCTCACCACCACCCCCTGCACCTCAACCCCGGTCCCCCTCCCACCCTCCAAACCCCTCAGTCCCAGTCTGGAGCCCCCTTCTGCACCCCAAACCCCCCAGCCCCACCCCAGAGCCCTCATCCAACCCCACCAAGCCCCTGCCCCAGCCCGGAGCCCCCTCCTGGACCCTGAACTCCACATTTCTAGCCCCACCCCAGAGCCCTCACCCCCTCCTGCACCCAAACCCCAATTTCATGAGCATTCATGGCCCGCCATAAAATTCCTATATGGAGATATGGCCCTCGGGCCAAAAAGTTTGTCCATCCCTGGTATATAACCACACATGGCACCTCAGAGAGCCTCAGTCACCCCTCATCAAAACAAGTCTCATCTTTTAAATGGTTATTTCAACAACAATTGATGGGATCTTGACCTCCTTAGTCATTGTTCTGGCAGGGGACTTATCTTGGCTTCTGTAGAATGGCAGCACACAGCCTCGTGCCAAGGTTAAGAGGAAAAGACACTTCCAGCCACGGTGACAAAGCTCACTGTAAGTCAAAGAAACTATGTACCTACCATTGTCTGATAAATCCAAATTCCTAATTGAATTGGCATCAAAAATCAGATCTTGGATCACCTGGGCACCTGCCGATCTCAACTTTAAATGAAAGACAAAACAGAACAAGAGTAAAGGGAACATTCAGATTTTCACAACCAAGAACATGACAGTTGGGAAAGTCGAGTCAGCGCTTAGTGCCCCTGGGATCATCCTGCAATAAGAGCAAACATTCTAACCCGGAACCCCACCATGAACTGCCTGCAGATTGTTCGCACAGCATGCCCCGGGCTCAGGTTAGAACCAAAGCCACCGCTGCCGGCACAGGGCAGAGACACAGCACATGGAGGAAGGAATAAATAAAAACCCTTTGCACTTTTCAGCCATGGGGCACAAAGCTGTCGCCAAAGGTGGGTGGGCATTATTATAGATGGGGAAACTGAGGCCTAGAGGCCCAGAAAATCCAGGGGAGTTAGGTGCCTAACTATCTTTGAGGAGCTGGACCAGAGAGATTCACGGTAACTTTCCAAAAAGCAGTTTAGGAGCGACTGAGGAGCCATTTTCAAGAGTCCTTCAGGAGCCTAAATCCCAGTGACTTTCCATGGGAATTAGGGTGCCTAAACCACTTAGGTGCTTTTCAAGCTTTGACCCTGTGCGACGGGCCTAATGTCTCAGCTCTGCTGCAGCCACCTTAACCCAGATCCGACTCCCACTCCCATTAGCACAGCCAGGATCCTCATTCCCATCAGCCTCCGAAGGCGCTGGGGGGAAATCGTGAACACTGCAGAAGTGTTAGGAAACCCTCGGGAAGAGGCCCACAGATGGGAGGGAAGGTGGGAGAGGCTCGGGATCGCAGGACCTGCCGTGGGAGTGCCCATTTGTAGTCAGAATACGTAGCTGCAATGCTCCCCAGCCTGGTGCCAGCACCGGGCAGTGCTCAGAAGCAGCAGAAAACTGGCTCAGCCCTGGCTATCTCACAGGCACCGCAGGAGGGGCTCCTTTCAGACAGTTAACTCTTTTCAGGTCAAAAAGAAAAGGAGGACTTGTGGCACCTTAGAGACTAACCAATTTATTTGAGCATAAGCTTTCGTGTGAGCTGTAGCTCACGAAAGCTTATGCTCAAATAAATTGGTTAGTCTCTAAGGTGCCACGCGTCCTCCTTTTCTTTTTGCGAATACAGACTAACACGGCTGTTACTCTGAAACCTGTCTTTTCAGGTCAGTGGCTTACACAGGATGATGCTCTCCCCCCTGGCTTGGCTTCTGCCCAGGCACTCCTCGTAAATGCCTAGATCGTAACATCCGCGTAACAATTAAACTACTCGATAATGGGCTGAAAATTTGGCCTTGGTGGAAGGCTACAACTCCATGAAGTCCTACCGCTCTGCCCAGCCTCTGTGCTCTGGTGGGAGAGCTACACTTACTGCCCAGCCCCGGGAGTTCTTCACCCGGGGCTGTGGGGCTCAGATGCAGTGTCATGGTTTAGCTGGGACTCAGCTATCGCTCCGCTTTACTGGGTCACGTGCCATGTCCTCACCTCGCAGCTACTGAGGTCCAGGTGCAGGTCACTGATCTGAGAGTTATACGCCAGCCCCTGCAGCAAGGCCCTGCAATGAACCAGAAAGTAACCAGCGTTTCAAGAGGCTGTGAACCCAGCACTCACATCAGCAGGCAGAGGGAGCTGGATATGCTGCCAGCCTCCCCATGGAAACACCCTCGGGAACAGTCAGTGACTCCCCTCTCACTCACCTGCAGGGCAGGGTGCACACTGGGGCTACAACATGGGGTCACTTGGGGCAGCTGGGGGTAGAAGCAGCCCTGGCTCTTGCTCCCTGGCCCTGCAGCCCCTCTGGAACAGTGCGTGGTGCTAGGAGAGCCAAAGGTGCATCCCACCAGCCGCCCTAGCTATCCTAGGTTCTCCCCTGCCATCCACCAGCATGACACCTGAGCGCCTTCTGCGGCTAATCCACAGCACCTGCAATGGCCCTGCTGGACTCCAGGGAGTCTCCACTCCTGTCTGGGGTCACACTACGGGCTCCCGCTGCCCCTTGACACAAGTACAGTTCTGTTCCTTTGTCTCCTGCATGCTCACTCGCCCTATTGTCAGCAGGACTGAAGGGGCTGGGGAAAGGGCAGGCAGTGCTGAATGATGGGGGAGGGTGAATCAGACTGGAACCAGCGGCGGCCTGCACTTGGATGTCTGGGGAACTCCCTGCCCCAGAGGAGGCTGCTAGATATATTAGCTGGGCTTAATAAACAGGGATTTACTAAATCAATAGTCTGTTATCAGCTAAACCCCTCTGACTGTGGTTTCAGGCAGGTTATCCTACACACACACACACCCCCCGCCCAGGACCAGCTCTAGGCACCAGCAAAGCAAGCACATCCGTGGGGCAGCACAATTCCAGGGGCAACATTCCAGCCACCCTTTTTTTTTTTTTTTTTAAAACCACACAGACTTGGGGCAGCAAAAAACCTAGAGCCAGCCCTGGCACCCCCTGACTGCAAACCACAGCAATTTAATCCTCTAAGGCTCCCCCAGCCATGGCCACAGGCAAGACTCCCCAGGACACCCGCAGCTTTGGTTTTCCCACCCGCTGTGTACATACACGTCTGCAACCAGCAACCAGAAGGCGCCCTCTCGAGGACCTTGCTATTCGCACCTGTGTTCAATTTACAGAGTACAGGCTGAGCATCACTAGGGCTGAGATGTTGGAGGCTAGTCACCGCTGTAAATCTGTCCCCAGTTGCGGGTGCCGAACCCTTGCAATTCTGTCCCTAAGTGCGTTGGAAAACAGGCCCCTTACCTTACGGCCTCTGGCGGCAGCTTGGTACACGCCAGGCCGACGTATCGGAGGGCAGCCGCCTTGCTGAAAAACAGTTTGATGGCTGGAGGGACATCTCTCAGCTTTCTAAAACAAACAGAAGAGGCATCGGATCCCAGCATATTGTCTCAGCCCCCTTTCTGCCATTTCAATTAACCCCAACTCGGCCATGGCCTCTGTCGACAGTAACACAGCCCGGACACCAGCCCCAAATCACAGAGTCCGTCGGTTTGGAGCTAGGGTTGCCAGGTGTCCAGTTTTGGACCGGAACACCCGGTCGAAAAGGGACCCTGGCAGCATCAGTCAGCACTGCTGCCAGCAGATCGAGGGAAGTGATTATTCCCCTCTATTTGGCATTGGTGAGGCCACATCTGGAGTACTGTGTCCAGTTTTGGGGGCCCCCCTACAGAAGGGATGTTGTCAAATTGGAGAGAGTCCAGTGGGAGGGCAACAAAAATAATCAGGGGGCTGGGGCACATGACTTATGAGGAGAGGCTGAGGGAACTGGGCTTATTTAGTCTGCAGAAGAGAAGAGTGAGGGGGGATTTGATAGCAGCTTTCAACTGCCTGAAGCGGGGTTCCAAAGACGATGGAGGTCAGATGTTCTCAGTGGTGGCAGATGACAGAACAAGGAGCAATGGTTTCAAGTTGCAGTGGAGGAGCTCTAGGTTGGATATTAGGAAACATTATTTCACTAGGCAGGTGGTGAAGCACTGGAATGGGTCACCTAGAGAGGTGGTAGAATCTCCATCCTTAGAGGTTTTCAAGGCCCAGTTTGATAAAGGCTTGGCTGGGATGGTTTAGTTGGTGTTGGTCCTGGCCCTAGTCCTAATTTGAGCAGGGGGTTGGGCTAGATGAAGGTCTCCTGAGGTCTCTTCCAACCCTAATTTTCCATGATTCTAAGTCCAGTTGGGAGCACAGCAGGGCTAAGGCAGGCTCCCTGCCTGCCGTGGCTCCACGCTGCTCCCAGAAGCAGCGGCATGTCTCCCCTGCGGCTCTTATGCCTAGGGGCAGCTAGGGGGCTCTGCGCACTGTCCCCACCCCAAGCACCAGCTCCACAGCTCCCATTGGCCAGGAACCACAGCCAATGGGAGCTGCAGAGGTGGCGCCTGTGGACAGGGCAGCACACAGTGGTGCCTGGCTGTGCCTCTGTGTAGAAGCCAGAGGGGGGACATGCAACTACTTCTGGGAGCTGTCTGAGGTAAGCACTGCCTGGAGCCTGTCCCCCTCACCGCCTCCCATGTCCCAACCCCCTGTCCCAGCCCCGATCCCCCTCCCACCCTCTGAACCCCTCAGTCCCATCCCAGAGCACCCTCCCGCACCCCAAATCCCTCATCCCCAGTCTCACCCCAGAGCCTGCACCCCAAGCTGGAGCCCTCACCCCACCCCCAAGCCCCAACCCCCTGCCCCAATCCCCCTCCCATACCCTGAACCTCTCATTTCTGGCCCCACTCCAGAACCCACACCCCCAGCTCAGAGCCTGTACCCCCTCCCATACCCCAACTCCCTGCCTCAGCCTGGAGACCCCTCCCATACTCTGAAACCCTCAGCTCCACCCCCCAGCTGAAGCCCCCTCCTGCACCCCAAATCCCTCATCCCTGGCCCCACTCCAGAGCCCACAACCCCAGCTGGAGCCCTCACCCTCTCCCGCATCCCAACTCACAGCCTCAGCCTGGCGCCCCCTCCCACACCCTGAACTCCTCGTTTCTGGCCTCAACCTAGAGCTTGCTCCCCAAGCCGGAGCCCTCACCCCCTCCCGCACCCAAACCCCCTGCCCCAGCTGTGACAAAGTTCCTCCTCTACCTTGGTGGGTCTTGTGCTTATTGGCCAAGGATTTGCTCGCCTTGGAGCTTCACGGCAGCCCTCAGTTTGGCTGTTTTCATGAACCCACAGTCCAGGTCAACTCCTCCTGTGTCTGACCAGGAGTTGGGAGGATTTGGGGGGAACCCGGGTCCGCCCTCTACTCCGGGTTCCAGCCCAGGGCCCTGTGGAATGCAGCTGTCTAGAGTGCCTCCTGGAACAGCTGTGTGACAGCTACAACTCCCTGGGCTACTTCCCCATGGCCTCCTCCCAACCCCTTCTTTATCCTCACCACAGGACCTTCCTCCTGGTGTCTGATAATGCTTGTACACCTCAGTCCTCTAACAGTCTGCATTCTCGCTCCTAGCGCCTCTTGCCCCTTACACGCGCACCACAAACTGAAATGAGCTCCTTTTTAAAGCCAGGTGCCCTGATTAACTTGCCTTAATTGATTCTAGCAACTTCTTGATTGGCTGCAGGTGTTCTAATCAGCCTGTCATCTTAATGGTCTCCAGAAGGTTCCTGATTGTTCGGGAACCTTCCCTGTTATCTTACCCAGGGAAAAGGGACCTACTTAACCTGGGGCTGATATATCTGCCTTCTATTACTCTCCTACAGCTATCTAGCCCGACCCTGTCACACAGCCCAGTGAAAATGAACGAGTTAGTGAAGGTGGATGGAGTGAGCAGAGGTAGGGCCTCAGAGAAGGGGTGGGGCCTTGGAGGAGGGATAGGGCAAGGGTGTTTGGTTTTGTGCAAGTAGAAAGTTGGCAACCTTATTTGGAGCATCTGCAAAACGGTGCTACGCTGGCAGCATTCCAAGCTGCTAGGGCTTGAGAGAACCCTTAAGACCAGCCAATCTGCCCTCCAGCCCAGCCCAGCCCAGAGATCCTTAGCCAGTGACTCCTGCACCAAGCCCAGACCAGCTGGCTAAGCGAGAGCAGGTCTTAGAAAGACATCAATCTTCATTTTAAAATGGCAGTGACAGAGAAGTCTGCACATCTTCCATGTGTTTTTGGACCAATGGAAAAAAACAGGTACAATTCAAGTGACTTTTAAAATTGTCTAAGAAACCGAGTTAACAAAATAAATGAGCTTATGAACAACCAGAAAATATACTTCAAGTGAAAAAACTATAAATGGACTTCTTTGCAAAGAAATTGTAAGTTTTCTTACAGAAAAAGCCACAAACTGTCTGGAAAGGAAGAGTAGATTGAATTACTTGCCTCAGTGAAATTAAATACCCAGAGAATTGCTGGGCCTGTGGTCCTAATGACTGGGGCTTGCTCACCTGTGACTCCCTCTGCCGGTGCTTTGGAGGCACGGCCAGGCAGGTCTGCATCTTTTAAAAGTCACTTGAATTGTAACTGGTTTTTTTCCCATTGGTCCAAAAACACATGGAAGATGTGCAAATTTTTATTTCTGTGGGCCAAACCATGTAGAAATGTAAATGTCAGAGCTAGAAATGCTCTGCAAGGGTATGGGTCCCTTAGGAAATTGTACTCTAGTCATTCATTCGTCTGGGCATTCCATTCTATTGTTCCCTCTTACAGTGCTAGAGATCGGTGTCTCCACCCACAGGTGAGATGCAGAAGACTGGGCCAACCCTGCAGCCACTCTGCCTCCAGCCTTGTTCTCTGTCTGCTCTCTCTACCAGCCCCTTTGGTTTCCCTGGGATTCCCCCTACCATTACTCCCTCTAGGTCTTCTTTCTCTGGAGCTTCTCATGAAGTAAAGTTGCCATTACAGGTTCTTATCTCAGTAATGTATTTAATTTTGATGAATTTATTAAGTGTTAATTAATGCACTGTGGGAGTCCCCCCTCAGCCCTCTGTATAAATTGACCCTCTTCTTTCCGTATGTTTTGCCCATAGGGTTTTCGGCAGCCCTAGGTCAGCCAGCACTAACACCTGTGCCTTTGCAAGGGGGTGAAGGAAGGGGACCATGAGATCCCTGTTTATGTGATTTGCAATAAGTGTTATCATTACTCAGGGTACCAAAAGTAGTTAAATAAGTGCCTTGTAGAATCCCAAAGCAAGCTTATTTTCATTTCTCATATAATAATCTCATATACAGTATACACACATTCTTCATTAATTCTATGGGTGGATATCATTATTATTATAATTATTAACTAGGTTACTGGTTTTTTTCAGTGTGGAAAAGTATGTGCTAAATGTTTGCCTTTAAAAATAAATAGATAAATAAAATTCCCTGGGTGCGCACCCTAATGAAATGTGCTGTGCACGCCTATGAAGCAGGCCCCCTGCCTCAGGTGCAGCTCCCATTGGCAGCGCTGGCCAATAGACTGGGAGCCTCCCGGCCAATGGGCTGGAGG